>NC_060212.1:74082500-76615000 GCF_021130785.1 Homalodisca vitripennis
GTCAAGAGCCATGTTGAAGGCTATGTATGTCTGCACTTCAAGATCCTCCACAACCCTTGATGAAGTCACAAGGACAGAGTCGTCAGCATACATCACGATTCGACAGTATTGTTCTGTAAAATAAGGGAGGTCAAAACTGAAAAGTATGAACATCACCGGGCCCAGGACAGACCCCTGGGGTACTCCTCTGGTAATGGGAAGTTTGGTAGATCTTACTGTAGATGTTGCTCCATTCCTAGATTCCTTCAATTCCACCAGCTGTTCACGACCCTCCAGATAACTTCTGAACCAATTCCATGCCGTTCCTTCAAAGCCGAGATGTCCAAGTTTATCTAAAATAAGCTTGTGGCTAAGACAATCAAATGCCTTACTCATATCTAGATGGATGCTTATGACATTATCTCCTTCTTCAAGTTTCTCTAAGATCAATTCAACAAGATCCACCAAAGCAGTTGAGGTTGATCTATTGCAAAGAAAACCATGTTGACTTGATAAATCAATGTTGTTTATCCTCAGATGTTCGAAAATTCTTACAAGAACAACCTTCTCTATTATTTTTGCAAAGGTTGGTATTAGCGATATTGGTCTGTAGTTCCCCATGTCATCCATTTTTCCTTTTTTGTGCAAGGGTATGACCTTTGCAGTTTTCAGCTTACTTGGGAAACAACCCTCACTCAAACTGAGGTTTACGATGTGAAGTAAGGGTGGAAGTAACTCCTCCATGCAGTATTTAATCATCATAGAAGAGTACTCATCTAGACCAGCAGAGGGTTTGGATTTCATATTTGATATTATTATTTTCAATTCTCTTTCAGAAGTAGGATGTAACACATTTAGAGGTATCCTTACATTCAGAGGAAATATTTTTCTTACTGCAGATTTTTCCAGAAGATTAATTTTTAGTGTTTCATCTGCCATAGAAGTAAAAAATTTATTAAATCTGTTAGCAATTTCTGTAGTGTCCTCAATTTTTGAATTAGAAATCATGATATGGTCTAAGTATGAGGTATTGGAGGCTTTCCTTTTCCTTTCACTGTTTACCAGTGTCCAGAGAGCTTTGTTTTTATTAACAGATCTGTCAAGATAGTCTGTACTTGCTTGCTGTCTTAAAGACTTTAGTTTCAAGTCATAAGTTTTTTTAAGGTGATTTGCTCTCCTCTTATCTTCTTCTATACCATGAAACAAGTACCTGTTCTGGGCCTGCAGAAATTGCTCTTTCAGATTTGTTACTTCAGTATCATACTTGTGTTTTACTGAAGAGATAGGTCTTTCACGAGATTTTCTCAAGGGGCATGCTTCGTTAAGGGATGCTGTCAATATATAAAGAAAGACATCATAAGCTTCTTCTGTCAGGGCTGTCTCAAAAACCTGTGTCCAGTCTTGAGTAGCAAGAAGCATTTTCAGAATCCCCAAACTCTCATCATTGTAGTGCCGACGTGTGGATGAAGTTGGTTTAGTCATGGCCGCTTCAAACTCCAAACTGCAAAGTTGTTCCGTGTGATCCGAAATAGCTGCAGGAATTATCTGAACATTAATATCATCCCTGAAGGCCGAGGATATGCAAACTATATCGATGGAAGAGCTTGTGTCACAGGTAATTCTTGTAGGTGGCAGCAAAATCCTTACAATATCAAAACTAATCAGGAGCTCATTTAGTGTCTTTGAATCACTAGAAGTTTTTAGGCAATCAACATTGAAATCTCCAACAATGAGTTTAAGGCATTGAGCAGGCCATGATTCAAAAATGGATGTAAGTGTCTGGAGAGCAAGATAAAAAGACTCTTTATCCTGCCTGGGAGGTCTATAAACACCCAGCACGTACAGTTGTTCCTTCTTATTAACTTTGATTGCAATTGCAGAGACTTCACATACCAAGGGAATGCTGAAATGTTCGATATCTAGTGCATTTACTTTATTGGAAAGACTGCTATGCTTATAAACAACAACTCCTCCCTTTGATGTGTTTATCCTGCTAAATGCAGAAACAATTGTGTAGTTCAGAAATCTTGTGTTTAGAATATTCTCGTTGCTTTGCCCATGCTCTGTGATTACTAGAATGTCAGGGTGGAGAGAAAAAAGAAGATGATTCAACTTTTCCATTTTATTCCCAACTCTGTCCACATTTTGATGTAAGATTGTCAAATTCCTGCCATTTTTCTGCTTGATTTTGTAAAAGTTCTGCAAATCAATTGGTTTTTAAAAAAATTGATTTTTCCCTTTATGTTTGGACCCTCTTCTAAAAAACCTTGCTGTACCTCCATGTGAGAAACAATTTTGGAGTGAGGAATGTGGTTTTTAGTTCCTGGAATACTATTTCTTGTTAGCAGTATGGGTGATGAAAGGGAAACATGTGGTTTGAAGCTGTTATTTTCTAAAATATTATTTGATGTGCAGTGATTGATGAAGTCATCAATATTTTCATTAAAAAATTCTTCTGTTGTCTGTCCAGCTTTCAGTAGCTTTGCAGAAATGGGAGGTTTTTTTAAAAATTTAATTTAAAGTTATGAGTGGAAGTTAGAGAATCCACAACAGTGTAGAGATTCATAGTGTGTGTAGAACACTGATCTATATTTTGAAAGGTGTCAGACTTATTTTCACTTTCATGTAAGGATACTCTTGTTTCTTGATAGGAAGGGGAATATTCCAAAGTTGTTACTCTAAGATCCAAAGCCTTCAATCCATTAATTAAAATGGTCATCTCCTCTGGATTGTTCACTGTCAATTTGTCTTCCACCGATATAACCCTTGTGTTCAAAGTCTTCAGCTGTTCTTCCAAGGATGACAATCTTCCACTTAGTGATGTCAATTCTTCCCCAGCTGCATTTGTTTTAATTACTTGGTTATTTGGCCCATTAGTTTCTAGAGGAGTCTTAGCACAACAAATTTCTAAAGCATCATTGGAACTTTTTGTTAAACAAGAAAGTTTTTTCTCAAGAGCAGTGATCTTTAGTTCACATGATGTAATGATACGACGTTGTTCATTGTCATGCTCTTCAAAGTTTTGTTGCAGCATATTTCTTATAGATTTCTCCTTCTCTACTTGTTTCAAAGAAACATCAAGTTCAGAAAATAGTTTCTCCAGCTTACTGATTAATAAATTATTCATTTTCTTAAGATCTTCTAGTTAAGCTTCCTTTGATTGTAATGCAAAAATCAACTTATAGTTTTCTTTGTTAAGCTCCTCATTTTGTGCAAGGAGCTTAGACCCAATCTATGCTGACTTGTGTAACAAGTCCTCATCGGTAGCCTGTGTTGTATTATAAGAAGAAAGTTCTATTTGGAGCTCATCTAGTGATTTATCGCACAATTCCGAAATGAGCTGACAATTTATTTGTTTCTGTGTAATAAAGCTTTGAGAAAATACATTTGGGTTACAGGTAGGACAAATCCAAGTGTTGCTAGGGCTTTTACAAATGTCCTTATAATGTTCCAAAGACATCCCCATACATACTCTGTGGTACCAAGAAGCGCACTTACCATTAAACAAAACCATTTCTTCATTGGTCTGTGTTGTGTTGTCACAAAGAGTACATACTTGTATAATGCCCATGAGCAATGGATTGTCATGCTATGTTGAAGGCTGCTGCCTGAAGTTGTCAATGTCCTCATCACTCAAAGAACATTTAAAACATTTCCATTGTGACAGCAGATCCTTTGATAAGTGCTTAACTTCACTATATTTCATACCTATACACGTGAAATGTATCCAACTTCTGCAAGCACCATTACAGTATATTGATCCAGACTTGGCAGCTTTTCCGCAAAACTTACAAATATTTGTAATTTTAACTTGGTCCATATTAGCTTGGATGTTATTCAGATTGAAGATAATGTAAAATTGTCAGACTGCAATATGTCTATTGTCAGAGAGTAAAATATATCACTGTCACAGGGTAAAATGTATTATCAATAGTACCAATATATTTATTAAATTGGTTTATAATCAGTTTACTGTGTTATAGTACGTAAGTGCTTAGATTTAATTTATAGGTCCATTAAAAAAAACTCAATAACTTAAAAATTATATTTGACCAATTATATCAAATATAGTTATAGTATTAATTTTAGTATAGTTGTAGTATTAATTTTCAGTTAATTATATAAAATATGTAATATTATTCAATAATATTTCCTCCTTTTATAAAATATATGTACAAGCAAAGTTAATTAGTAAAAATCTAACAAGTGATAATATTGTCAGAAAGTAGTTTAAGAATGAACCTGTTTTATATGTTCAAGGTCAATGTTATATGGGTTTGATTGTTGTCACCAGTCTATGGCCAGATGAGTCAGAGTGATCAGTTGTAAAATAGATTAAATCACTAACTGAATAATATTGGCAATCAGCTGTTTTGGCAAGTTTTAGCTTGATGTTGGCAGAATAACCAGTTATAGCTGAAATAAAATAGTTCTATTTTATTTATTCAATTGTATTTATTTAATTTATTTTATAGTCAGTAAAAAGTTTTCAAAAGGAATAACTCTTCATAACAGTTGCTCTATACAAAACATCCACTCTCTGCAAGTTCAATATATGTGCTCAAACAAAACATATGTAACAGAACGTGCAATGTAAGTACACTTTTAATTATAAATATTTACTGAACAAATTTGTTAAAAACATAAACTTATAGATTTTTCACTAGTAAAATACTGTACTTTTCTAAATTAAATCACAACACATAACAACTTGTACTTTAACCCTTTGAAGGCCAAGCCATAAATTCATTTGTACTTCTAAACACCCCAGCCATTATATCCAGATTACTTGCCAAAAAGGCCAGCCTCAAAATGGCACTTTTGACACACTCCTACAAACACTGGTGTAACTCATCTATAAATAGTAGTATCTTAGTGATGTTTGTTTTGTTTTATTTAGTAGTATATATAAAAGCATCAAAATATATTTTTGTAACAATTAAACTTTTTTATTATTATTATTTTTATTTATTTTTTTCAAAAAATTAGGATGTTTTTTTTATTTTTTGTGTTTGATTGGTGACAACTAGGATAAAAAAAATTATTTCAAGGAAACCATTATTATTATAAGAAAGTATACATATTTTCAAACAAGTATAGAAAAAATCATATGGATATCTTCAGAAATAAAGTTTTTAGAAATATTTTTATAGAAAACTACAACACAGCACACCATGCGAATCAACATGAAATTTTGGTATAACAAGTGTTTACCTTGTAACTTCTTGTTTGTCCATAGGCCATGTGAATTACTGTACAATGGTCACCTTATAGTTTTCTCTTGTTTACACAATTGTCTTCAAACACTTTATACATGAACATTTAAAAATGTATAGTAATACGAGGGCTGTTCAGAAAGTAACCTCCGGTCGATTGAAAAAAATACACCAAGTTAAGTAAAAATATTTTAATATATACATCTTACAACTACATCTTTGCACTATTTTTCGACATAGTCTCCATCACGATTGAGGCACTTATCGTATCTCTTCACAAGCTTTGAAATTCCTTCTGCATAAAAATCACCCGCCTGTGCCTTGAGCCAGCCTGTGACCGCATCTTTGAGCTCTTCGTCGTCATCAAACCGCTGGGACCCGAGCCATTTCTTCATATGCATGAAGAGGTGATAGTCGCTTGGCGCCAGATCTGGGCTGTAAGGTGGATGGCCATTGTGAAACGTCGATTTTCACGAACTTTTGCATCAACTGTCTGAACGAGTTCGTCAGTCACCAAGGATGGTCTACCACTCCTCTCTTCATCATGAACGTTTTCTCGTCCACTTTTAAATAAACGTACCCATTCACGGACAACTCCTTCACTCATAACTTGTGGTCCGTACACGGCACAAAGCTCACGATGAATAGCTGCTGCAGAGTATCCTTTGGCTGTAAAAAACCGTATAACAGCACGCACTTCACATTTGGCGGTATTTTCTATTGCAGCACACATTTCAAACTGCCACAAAAACTAAACTAGCGCAGGTACGATGTTCACTCGACTACAGCTTGATGCCGACTGACCTGCTTAGTGCGTGAATGCACAGATGGCGCGCTACTCCCCTCCACTACCCGCACTGTGACCAACCGGAGGTTACTTTCTGAACAGCCCTCGTAATAATTATAGTTAACAAATCTATATACAATATTTACACGGTCTTTTGTGCTTCTTTATGCACATTTGTGTTTATGGAAACACTCTGCATGTACTCCTTTGGTACATTTTAAACAATGCAGTCTTGTTCTCCTTCTTTGATTTTTTGTACTGCAGACACAGCAATTCTTTTCTTTCTTTTCAGGAATCTTATCCATTCCAAACCGACTAAGGGGCATTTGGCCATCACCTCCTCCTAAATTAGCTGGAATGTTCTTAGCAATTAGCCAGTCTTGAGCAAGTGTCTCAATAACATTTATTGTGAAATTCAAACGTGACTTAGGTTTGTCTTTGCAGTTCATTTTGTATAGAATATAAGAATTCAAAATCATTCTAGACAAAATATTGAATGTGATCTTACGCCAATATTTTACGGTACGCCTCTCGTCAAGATATGAATATAACATCTGGTCCGTGGTGTCGATCCCACCCATAAATTTATTATACTGGTGGATCATGTCTGGTTTTGTTTTTATTACCACTTTTGTTCCCTTATTCTTGCTTACTTGTACGTTAGCAGCTTTGCTATCAGAAGACACAAGAATCACCTGACTTTTTTGAGATGACTTCTCTCTATAAGCTAAACCTAAAATTTCCTTACTCCTCATGTATCTTTTATCCCCTACCTTGTATTTTCCTAACAATTCATCAGGGATTCCTCTCCTATTCTTCCTGATTGTACCTGTTACAAATGTCATTTTTGAATATAAATATTCAATTAGAGGAATGGACGTGAAAAAGTTATCAGTATACAAGTGATAAGCCTTGTTCAGATAGTTCCCCATGTCCAATAATTTTGTAACTACAGTAAAAGCTAGACCTCTTTTTCTTATGTTTTCCTGGTCTTCATTGCTTTTAGCTCCTTTATAACAAAAGAATGCTAAGCAATAATTTGAGACGGAATCACACAGCACCCAAAGTTTGATCCCCCATTTGTGGTGCTTTTTGTTAGGCATATACTGCAATAGTTGGGTATGATTTTTGGTTCCAACTAGAGACTCGTCAATGCTTAGATGCTGGTTAGGGATATAATATTGACGGAAAACTCTATTAGCATGGTCTACAAGTGGCTGAAATTTTGCTGTGGGGTCATAATATGGGGTACCGTGTTTTGCCAATTTTTTATTGTCAACCATATGAAAAAATCTTAAAATATCTTCAAATCTATTTCTGCTGAACAATCGAGAATACCATGGTGTAACCTGAGAAGAAGAAGAGCTCCAGTACATATCTATAGAAGGTTTTTTATTCAGTCCCATATTCAAATTTGCTGCTATGAAAGCTTTCATTTCCGCAAAAGAAACTTTTTCCCATACCCTGTTCATTCCACTACTATTTATGGCATCTTGAGCATAGCGGTTGGTCTCGGTAACAAAATTTTCAATAAGGTTATTAGTGAGAAAAAGCAGCACATACATAATGGGAGCTGAGTCTGGAGGTGGGCAATGTCTTGGACCAGGAATCTCATTGAATGAAAAATCATGTTTAGGCCTAATAGATGAATCATCATTTTCACTGACAGGAACCCATATTCTTTCTGGAGAATAGGCTAAGTCACTATCATTAGGAGTAGCATTAGTACTACCCTTAGGCCTACCTCTAGGCCTTGGAATATTTGTTACACTAGGGCCTAAGCTAACATTTTGCTCAGAATCAGAACTAGAACTCACATCAAAAAATCTAGGCCTAGTTTGTAGGGGCAGACCAAATCTGGTTTGTGATGTAGACGGTCCTAAATTGGCAGGATCGAACGTAGGATCATCGTCCGTATCGTCCAAGTCACTAGTGCTGTCTTCAGAAGAAAAGAGATCATAATTGGAAGTGTCATTACTAATAGTCCTTACATTAGCATTTTGAAGACAGGAAAACAATGTGTCCTCACTTACAGGCGATGCTTCACGACGTCTTTTGTTACTCATTGCTAAATGTAAACCAGAAAAGAAACATTACTAAACTTTACAGCAAATGTAACATAACCTCACATTACAACGTCTAAGAACAAAACCAAGTGTACAAAGCCACAACGAACAAACAGCTGCTACCAAAGAGAACCGAACATCTTGTTTGACACGTCACTGCCTTCTGAATTGCATCTTTCTACTGAACAAAAAAAAGTAAAAACATTTTATAATAATTATAATAATTTGAAAGGATATATGTTTACGTTTCGTTTGATATTATATTACAAACCAAAATAAAGAGGTAAGGGAATAATTTAATCAAATGAAGGGTGCCGATTTCTCGGCGCGATGCCGTTTTCGAACTGATTTTTCTATGCCGATATCTCGGCTCACGGCCGTTTCGGAAAAGAAATTCGAGAGCCAGTATATCGGCCCGTGGCCGTCAAAGGGTTAAATTAATAAATTTCATTAAAACCACAGAGGCTTATAAACTACAAAACACTTAAAAATGGCCCCTTAATACAATATATATAATAATGCCATGTTTTGACAATTTTATACCTAATTGACTTATGTTTTAATACTATTATACCATTTATGTTCACTGTGTGAAATAATTGAATAAAGATAATTTTGATCCAGAGCATCTTTTCAGAATTTCCACCAGTTTTCATGGGTTTTACAAACCTTTTTGAAAAATCTACAATAAATATAATTTATATATAAAGTGTTATATACCATATTTTGTAGACATATAGAATCAGACTGCATAGGAGAAAAAAATATTTAATACTGGACATTTATACTTTTTTAATGCCCATGAAATTGTCACTTGCGCAAACAAAAATATAAGGTTATAGAGGATTACTTTAGTAAAATTAAAGTTTTCACATTGTTATATAAAAAACCCAAATTGGAAATTTATAGTTGCTCAGTAATGCAATAATTAAAACTAAATTTTTTCCATTAAGTATATAATTATTGTTGTAAAGATGCACAAAATCAATTTATATGATTACAAAGCCAAAAAAATACATAAATACCTTTTTTACAGGTTCTAAAAATACCATTTTTTAAAAACCTGAACATGTAAGTCTAATAATAGATTTATACCAAATATGTAAAATAGCCTACTTGTAGCAAAAATTTTATCCTGAATACAAAAATGTGTTGTAAGGTTTTATGAGTAAATTTATTGTTTTTCCAAACAACAAAACACTTGTGTGAACACAAACACCACATTCACATGAAAAACAACAGTTACAGACAGTGAGAAATCTATATATATATATATATATATATATATATACTCACAGGGTACACTGGTATAACTTGTAACTTCATTTGACCGGTAGAACTATTTCAACCGAAGACTGTTGGTCATTGTAATTTGTGACGGTGGCATTAGAACACGGCGGTCAGACACACGCTGTACAATGCTTTTTTTAAGGGTTAAAAAAAGGTTATGAAAATTGGAACATTTTTTGGTTTGGTTAGATGCATTTGAAAAAGAATGTTTTTTAAAAGACAACTGCTATCACAGCATTTTTTAATCGTCTATAATAGGGGATAGCCAGCTAAGGGTTAAATGTAATCTTGAGGCTTTAATGGATAAAAAAGTGACCAATATTTATTATTAGAAGTTTTAACTAAACTTTTTAAAACACTTAATATAGGTAACAAATTTAATTGATGCAGCACTCAGACAAGTTTCAACACAGTCTTCTTCAGCTTATTTATATTAAAGTTTCTGTTGATGAAGCAGGAAACAGAAGGAATATTTCAGCATTGTTCGTGGTAATTTTTTTTGATTAATTAGATTCACTCATAGCCTTTTGAATCTTTCAGATATTAAACTAAAACTTTTCTGGAGTTGGCCCCCAGCACGGTCACCAGAAGGTTGGATCACAAAAATCACTATTAAACCTACTCAAAATAATGGTTGTCTAATCAAAATGTGTATTTCTTCACCAAACATTGTTCTTTATTATAAGAAGCTGCTAGTAATATACTATTTTTTTTTGTTTAAAAAAAAAGGAGAGGCCGATCCCCTTTTAAGCCTTATTCTGTCCGCCCTCATGGGCCACTGGCCTGTGCGAGGATCTTATCAAACAGAATAAGGGGGAGAGTCGATACAGTACTCTCAGTAAGGTCAATGGTACTGATAAAAAGTGCATTGGTCACAGACAGGATTTGAACCTGCGTTATCTCTAACTCAGACCCAAAGTCCAACGACTTAGACCGCTCGGCCATCAGCACTCCCTATTGGTTGAATGAATAACTTCTTTGTGAGTACAAACACAAAATTAGGATTGCATGAACCTTTCTTAGATTGAATCTTTAAAAACTCCCAACTAAAAAACACATAACTGCAGCAAAAATATTTACTAACTCAGAACGGGCTACTGTTTTTAAATAATAAAAAAAATTATGGTTGCCTGTAAAGTCGGTTTTACGGGCGAAGATTTTACGTGACAACGTCTTTTTCTCTGTAGAATATTTATTGATATGAATATTATTAAATTGCACAATAGGAACAAGGAATTGAATGAAAATAAGAATTGCACAAATTTTAACTATAGAAATATATTTTGTTTACTAAAACATTGTACATAATTTGAAATTAATTAAAATTTGTTATTGTAAATGGTAAAGTTGAATAAAACATTTACTAAAATTGGAATTTGAAATTCTTGCTAAACACAGTTAAATTCTAACTCCGCGCGTGGTGATTGGTCGGTTTAGTTCGTTTGTTTGGTCGCACTGTTATGACAGGTTAGAGGTTATAATTTGTTATTTTAAATGTTTGACTAGCAATACGCGCTGTTTCTTCTCAATCGACTGAATTACGATTGATTGCAGAGTGATTTAAACTAATAATTTACTTAACACTATCAACATTTGTCAATAGTATGACATAACCTATAAACTCAGTTTCTCAACTTTTGTGTCAATCTAACAATTAATCAATCAATCATAGTTTACGATAATGAAATATCAGTGTACAATTATTTACCTTTATTGTTGTAGTTGTTGTAAATGACGAATCTAAGCACTCCACATTTTCACGAATAAACATAGTTATCTGCTTTATCCCGTGCGGCGGACCCACAGTTATCTGCTTTATCCCGTGCGGCGGACCCACTGGACGGGCATCGTAACGTTACCGGGCATTACACTTTTTCATGAGTGACTCCGAGCCGCAACCTAATTTAAGACGTTGTCACGTCAATAAAACTGAAATATTAATTTTCTAAATAACATAATTATATTACATAACATTTTAAACCCATTTACTCAGCCATTCATTCTGCCTGCTAACACCCATTTCCATGCCATCAGTCTAAGCAACCGAGGTCACCTGATCAAAGTTTTTTTCAAAACTAAATTGAACTTTGCCTGGCTTTCCAGTTTGCTGTCTGGAAGGACATACCAAGTTCTGCATGAGGTAACAATGAAGGATTTGAGTATTGCTGTTGTATGACATGGAATTCACAGCATAGACTATTATGCTTGTTCAAAATTAACAACATATAGCTTTAACAAAATCTGATATATTTTCTTATGGTACTAAATATTCAACCATTAAAAATGAAACAACACTTCAAACTCACTTTCATTCAGATTAGTACGAAAACAAACATTTACAAGGTACTGAGTTCTTAATTTTAATTGCAAAAGGAATTTTTAATGGTTTGAGAAAATGTAATAAACTGTAATTATGTCATTAAAGTGATAGTAACGAAATTGGGTCATCACCCATCAGGAAATAAGACAGCATTAAGTGACTGTTCCTCTCATTACATAGCAAGATATATTTTGTCATAAAAAGTATAACTGAATATTAAAGTTTTTTCTCTCTACTTAAGCAAAACAAAAGGTCCAGTGTGAACTCTTTGTGTAGTTACTGCATAATTTACCGGAAAGAACAATAACTTTCCTGTAAGCATGTAAATAGGTGGGCAAACTACCCAGTACATGTCTAATCCATATAAACAATTGATTGTTCATATTCAGTGATTGTTGTATGCATAGGAAGTGAATAAAAAGCAAAGATAAATTGAAGGCGAGTAAAATATTACTACTATTAAAATTTATTCTTGGCAACATGTCATTGTTAAATAAGTAAAACAATAAACTACAGTTGAACAAAAGTTCATCTAATATATGTTTATTTCACTTTACAATCTAATGTAATAACAAAGATTTATACTTAATAATAAAACATAACTATGATAATATATTTACACTATATACATTTAAGTTGACAGAGTCAATTACGATAAGGTTCCTGAATAAAATACATCTGTTCCAAGCATTGAAGGTATGTATTGTAATAACTTCTTCCTTCAGCTGAAAGATTGATCACTTAAATTTCTTAAATGTTAATAAAGAAACTAAAATCTTTAAAAAGAGTTTCTTACATACTGCTTGAATTATGAGATAAATGATAATACTTACAAAGTAAGAAAAAATAAATTCATTTTTTTTAAATATCACTAAATTTGTTTCCAGAAAATTATAAAAAAGTATTTATTTAAGGTATAGACATAACATACCTTACAAAATTTATAAAAACTGTCAGCAATATTCCTGAACTGTTTGTGGTTACATTTAATCGTAAAATGAATCCCTTATTATAGGATGGGCAGTAGTTGAATCAAGCTCGTATGTTCAATTAACAATCAAAATAATAAAAGAAAGAAGGTAGCTCATAATCATTTTTTAATCTTAATAAATCAGCTCACAACCACATGTTCTTGGAGAAATTGCAGGTTTATGACCAGGAAACAGATTCACAATCACAGACGAACAGTTTACAATTCTTATCAATCTTCAACACCAGTGTTCTTTTGTTTATAAGAAGCCTCAGAGAGTTAAACGACCCACTGACAGAAGCCAGAGGCCTGTTGCATTTCCAGACTGGCTACAGGCAGGTTGCACAGTTGTCGCCTGTAAAAAATGCTACGTTTAAGTTTTTGTATAATTTTATAACATTCTTAATTTATAATGTGTACTGTTATAATACATACATCAATATGTATTTAAATCCAATAAGTAACTCAACCTTTATAAATATTCGTACTACAAAAAAGATTCTCTGGTAAAAGACATGGAAACAAGTTTAAAATATGTTTTTATTAAACTATATACATTTTAAAATATATAGATGTTTATATAGAAAAAAGAAACAAAAATATTGAAACACTGGGGTTATATGCAACAAAGGTTTCATGGAAACGAATATAATTTAATGTGTTTACAAACAATAAAATATAATAACAAAACAAACACAAAATTTAAAGAAAAAATGTTCAACTAATAAAATTTTTATTTTGAAAGGGTACACATTGCAAGTTACAAGTACTTGTACTTATATAAGTACTTTTAACAAGCAAATTTTCAAACACAACAAAAATAAAATACATGTAGAGTGTCACTCAAAACTGTACTATTGGAAACACTTTCTTTTTTTTTTTTAGTTCAGTATGGTTTGTACTGCTCCTAAGTCATAAAATCTATAAAAAAGTGTAATGAATATCTTAATAATTAAGATATTCATTATGCAGTTAAAGATTTTATAAAATATTAAAGAGTTATCATATAAGTACTTATTTTGTTTACTGGCTTTTGTAACGTCTCGGAATGAGAAAAACACTTTCTTATGAATAACAATAATCACAATTGTATAAAAAAATTTCTCAACAGGAAAATTTTATAAAAAAATGTTATATTTATCTTTTAAATTTTGACACCAGTTTTTGTTTGAACAAAGCACAAACATAATTACTGCAAGAGTTTAGGGTAAAACATGGTTAATCCATAATAAATTAATTACAACCAAATCCAGTGTTAAAAAATTGGAATTATTTTAGCTCGGCTGATTCATTTTTCATCCAACCTTATGAATTAAATGATTAGAACAGAAAGTGTAAATATGACTTAACGGATTGTTTAAAAATTATTGACAGATAGAATATTCAATAATCAATGACGAAGCACTTCTCGAGATACTGAAACTTGCAAATCTCTTCATTAAGGCCTAGGACACATATAATCTTAGAAAACCAAATTTGCTACATGAGTGATAAAAATTGTCCTCAAATAATTTTTCATTTTAACAGTTTTAAAATGATTACCATATGTATCTTGTACTTGAAAATTATAACAAAATAATTTCCTCTTTAAGGCAGGGAGTCAGAAGGTAAACATTTTTAATTTATTTTTGAAACTATAATGTGAACATGTCAGTATATATATGTTGGTTTAATCATTATTTTATGATGATATTAATTTTTGAGGGTTGCTCTGATAAAGTTTTTATCGAGTTTATCAACACAGGTTTTGCCCTAGAGATGAAAAATTATGGTGAAACTCAACAAAGCAATAACTGGAAATATAATAACCTGTTTAAATATAAGAACAGTAGTTGCTTGAAGCTATTATAAAAGAAAGTAAATCGATTTTTATAGCCCTGTATAAGATACCTTAAGAGGAAGAAGCTAGAGCAGGGATAAAACCAACATACTCCTTATGAAACAGTAATGTATTGATGTAAGTGATGTAACTCTTTAGTTTTACTTTTTTCTAGTTTCGCACAAATCTATTTTTTCACACAGAGAACATATTCTCAGAAACTACAGAATTTAAACTGAAATAATTACACAGTTTTCATGCTAGAGACACACATGCTGAGCTTTTTCGTTACTATAGACAATATTTTTGTTACAAAAAAAATTATAACTAAATTTTAAAAAAATATTATAAATCAGCCATTTTTAAATATCAGTGTTAAAAAACTCGGCATATATCTAAAAGAGTGAAAAACAGCTGTTACAAATTTTAAAGCCACAGGCATAATAGTTTTAGAGAACATTGTTCCTTACATGAGCATTAAAAACATAAGCCTTCCATCTGCCCTTAAATTTTTTGAAACAAATAAAGATTTTTGTTGTTGTAAATAGAATCTGAAATACACAAACCTGATAGCAAGGTCTGCCCGAGCCGAAAGGGCACGTTTGAATGTGTCAGCACCAGAGAAGAGACAGCGCCGCCGAGCCTGTTTGTCACGCAGTGTCACATGCAGTGATGCTACAGGATGAAGCAGTCCAATCTTTCCCTTCTCATCCTCACCTTCTGAAAAATAAATAAATAAAAATCTATACTAAAACCAATGGTTAAATAAATAAAAATCTATACTAAAACCAATGGTTAAATAAGAAAAATCTAACTGGTATTTCACTAATTTTATCATATTGTCAACAATATATTCAGTTAACCAAAATAAAGCGGTGAGGTAGGGGAGGATGCAGACATTTCGGATAACCAATTACATCTATAAATAACCTGTTGGAATGGGTGCATAGGGGAAATGAATTATGTACAAACAATTTCTGTATGCTAACTTTAGGAATGATGGAAGGAGCAAGGAATATCACTAGCAGTGGTGTTAGTTGGCCAGAGTGATGTTTGAACACTCACTCAACGCCTGGGCAACGCTGGGGTGACACCGTGGCTGTTGGGGTACGGGGGGGACGATGAATCATCTCAAGGACAAGTTATTTGCCCAGCCAGTCACTCCAGCTATCCATAGCAAATGCACTCATTCTTCAGCCCACAGACGGAGAGTTGGTACAGGGTTCTGCTATTGAATATTATTTTGCCCGATTATTTATATAAACGTTATCATTCATGGAACCGTTTCGACTGACTATGGTTTTGGTAAACCCGATTTAGGTTACCTGGGATTTTACTAAATCATCAATATTTCTAAGGCCTAAAATTAAGCAGATTAATTCAGGCTGAATTTAAGTGACACTTAATAAAGTTTGACTTAGCACAAGGGTAACAAACAGTTGTTGCACACAGGCTACACTGCCTTCACGTTAGTCAACCTAAATAGTGACAGGTTGTACGAACAATGAAATGTGAGTTTAAAACAAAAATTGGGCCTTTAAATCAAGTACAACGTTATTTTCATATACAAATTGTTAAAACAATTTCAGTCAATAAGTTAACTAAAAACTAAAAAAGTTTATTTTCTAACATACTTTTAAAAATTTGGGTATTAACCCTAGAAGTGGCAATGCTAAACTTCCACAGTGGCAAGCTCTTTTTGGCCACTTTGCAGAGTATTTTTTAGAAATTCACCAAAAATATATTTTTTACTCTAACCTAGTCATGTTGCATACTGAATTCTTCAGAATGAGTTAAATATTCATATTATGACAAAATTAAATGATTTCTTGAAACCTGAATTGGACTTATCATGTGAAAAACCAAAAAAATGTTGATTGACTGAACTAAAATTGTAACTTTGACACTTTGTAAAAAATAAAAAAACATAGTTACAGAAAATTCATTATATATCAAAGGTAGAAACAATAATTACCTACAAATACCAAAGGAAATAGTTTGAAAATTATAAAAAAATAAAAAATATTTTTTTTTTTGCAATATAGCAAAAAAAGTTGTTTTGTTGAAACTGGTAAAAAACAACCTAAATGCTGTAGAATCTTTGCATACTATATTTTATTTTGAAGAGAAAGAGTTTTTCTACAGATCTACCAGATCAGTTTATTACAGTAAATTATTATTTTTAGTTTTTTGTTTTGATTAAACTTGAAAATGAAATTTGGTACCAGGAAACAGTGAATAAACAAACTAACACAAGATCGTAGAAACAATGCCAAATTTATCACAAGCCAAAAAGATAGACAATGTTATAATAATAAAGAAAATATATAGCTATATGTACAAGCCAAGAGAAACGAAACAGTCACGTAGGCCTACTCAGCTAGTTTTGCCGCAGACCGCGGGAGAAAACTTAGGATTATTTCAGTTAGTACCATTGATTATTTCATCGTGATGTTGATGATTCTATATGAAATGTATTTGAAATTTAGTGGTGAACGCAACTGTGCAAACTAGGCGTAAAAATAATTATCGGTTGCCTAGCAATAAGCGGCAATGTGAAGCGACTTCTACGACGTCGCTTGCCACGTCACGGCGGCGTAAATAGAACGTCTCAGACGTCGCTTGCCACTTAGAGGGTTAAGGGTTCCCAATCTTAATCATCATATTCACTGCTATTTCACATTTGTATGGTACAAAAATAGTAATTTCATGGTCGTTAGTTGATAAAGATAATACGAGCCGCATGCTTGTGGCCGTGTTTAACGCTAAATGAAATCAGCAACTGTGTGAAAGCACTGATGCAGACTCTTTGTTTGCATCTGTTCAACAGGCGAGCAGTTGGGGATAGAGAACGAACAGCTGAATTCTGCGTTTTGTGGTCCGTGTGAAATCTGCATAATTAGTGTATTGAATTAGATAATGAAGCAGTTCACACAAGCGAGCACGAGCTGGGCAATCGCAGCCAACCGCAACATGCAGGTGAGACGATTGCAAGCAACCACCCACCACTACAGCATCGCAACTGACAGCAGCGACATAGTAGATATGTAGATTAGAAGGATTCAGAGGCAGTGCCGGTCGATCGCCGATAGTGACTATTCTTGAAATATGAAATCAGAATCTCTTTATTTACAAAATCACAAGGAAATGTAATGGCGTCAAAATGAATGCGTGTGTTCAACATAGAACTGTTTGAATAAGAAATTATGAACAATTCAACCATCTTGGACATCACAATTAAATTAATAATGTCTCGTACCAATAAATATTATTACGTATTTTAATTGTCTATTAAAATAAATATTCTTTTTTTATATATTAAAAACAACAAATTAAAATAAATCAAAGTTTTGATTTAGTAGTTGGTTTACAGATATCATATGAAATATTGCAAATAAAAAATGATAAAATATTTACACCATAGTGTACAAAAAGCTAGCTTTAACTCTCGCTTGAGTTAACCACTCTATTTAAATCCTGCCAAGACTGATTGTCGCGATTAGACTAGCTTAATTCTTGCTCACGTGTGAAATGGACCTTAATGACATAGTAACGTCGATAAAAAATGTTGATTCATCTAACCCCAAGTTGTAGAGATTTACACGGTTTGTACATTAACCCTTTTAAACCCCGACGTCCGTACTATACGGACGTCGTAATATAGCCACTGCTATATTTTAGCAGTAATATAGCATTTTATAAAAAAACATATGGCTGTAAACTATAACATCTCATGGCAGATCATAACAAAAAAACACAATTTTTTTAGAGACAACACACAGGAAAAAAAGCAAAACTGAAACATCCGCAGAAACCAAAAACCTTTACAAGAATCTTCATAAACTCCCAACTGAAACTAAAAGTATAAAACCCTCTAAAAAAGCTAAAAATACTCTACCAAAATATTTGACTTCATTAATGAACAAGACAAACCAGCTTTGACCACTTAACCACACCACAAAACTCATATTGTAGTCTTGACAGAGCATAGTCTAAAAGAATTTACCAACTTCTACATACCAAACTAAGAGATTACATATTAATTGGGGGGTTTTCCAGAAAGTTTTCGAGAAAAAAGGAGGAGAGTGGCCGTATACGCTCATGAATCACTTGGAAATGTAAGTAGAAAGTAAAGACAACAACCTCTGAAGAACTGATTTTTGTGAACAATATGCAGTCAATATTAAAGTGAAGCAGAAAACTGTATATACCTTCTTGGCGTCTACAGACCTCCAAGTTCGAAACCTTGAAGATGCCCTGAATATAATCTCAAGCACCTTAGACAAAATACCTACATGGAAATGCCCTACCATCATCATGGGAGACATAAATATAGACATGCTGACACAAAACCAAAAACAGAAACAAACTAGAAAATATGTTGAGCAGTCATAACATCGAAAGACTAGAGCTACCGCCAACTAGAGTCACCTCAACATCAGCCACATCTATTGACATGGTATGCTCTAACTTAAACTCTAAAGACATCAACGTAGATGTCATCACTACAGGACTGTCGGATCACAAAGCGCAAATCAGCACAATCAACGTCCAACCCCAGAACTTGAGACTCCCATCCTCAACACGTCGACAGTATAATCAGGAAAATCTCAATCAACTAAAAATTATACTGTCAAACGTAATCTGGTGTGACGTTTACAACAAAATAGAAGTTGATCAGGCCTATGACAGCTTTAATAATACTTTGATTTTAGCCTTGAATACAGGCATTGTCCTACCAAAAAATTAAGGTCAAAGAAAAAAAGAAAATTTGGTGTAGTGATTGATGAGGATACACAAACACTAAAACACAACTACTTACAAAGCACTGGACAGAATGCTACTTCATAGTTCAGAAGAAAATAAAAACAGAAACAGCTGCTAGAAAAAGGGAATATGACTTAAAACTGAAGGAAAAGCGAAAAGAAATCACATCGAACTACATTCAAAACTGTGAAAACAAAACAAAAGAGCCCTTTGGGAGGTGATCAACTACGGAAAGGTGTAAAAATACTGAAGATTCCATCAACTTTCAACTACTAGTCAAAAATGAACTGAATTGAGGAGCCGCTTGAAATTGCTCAACACTTCAATCAACATTTTGTCTCAGGGGCGGAGAAACTCTTACTGCTGCTGGCCAGATACAACAAAGGCCACAACTAAATGAGACTAGCTAGAAACTGACTATATTCCTGACTTGACTTTTCTACCAGTATCAGTCATCGAAGTAACAAACACCATATCTTCTTTTAAATCCAAACCGTCCTCTGGAATTGATGAAGTGTCCTCCAATACTACTAAAACACTGTAAGGAAGAAATTGCACCTCCACTTACATTCATCATAAACCTATCTTTCACCCAAGGAATTTTTTCCCAAAGCATTAAAACTAGCAAAAGTCTTTCCCTAAAACTCAAAAAGAATCCGAGCACCTCAATCGATAACTACCGCCCCATATCCCTCCTATCAACAATATCCAAAGTAATTGAGAAAATTGTCCTTGTCAGACTCTTGAACCATCTGACAGTAAACAACACATCATCACAAAGCCAGCTAACATGGAATTCCTCAAAGGCAGATCAACAACTTCTGCCATAATAAATTTCACTGAGCTTGTGCTGAATGAAATAGAGGAAGGAACTGCCATCAGTGCATTTTTCCTGGACTTCAGTAGGGCGTTCGATTGCTTGGAGCATGATCTTATATTAGAAAAGATGAAGAACATGGGATAAGAGGGATTTCTGGAAAGTGGATGTCAAGTTATCTCTAAAGGCAGATCACAAACAGTAGAGATAGCATATACATTAAACAATACAATTTATAAAACTAGATCACCACCACTTTTAATTGACAGAGAGGTGTTCCCCAAGGCTCAGTTCTTGGACCAATGCTTTTTATTCTGTTAACTAATGACCTCCCAAAAATATCTACAAGAGTTCTGCCAAGTCATGATGTATGCTGATGACACAGCCTTGCTGGTGGCTGAGAAACAAATACCAGAACTTGAAATATCTTCCTTTGTAGCCCTGGACATGGCAAAGCAATACTGTCACCAAAACAATCTTATATTAAATGACCGCAAAAACCCAACAACTGTGAACTTAGGAAGAGCAAGTGCAGTAATACATGGCTTGCCAGATATTGAATTGAAAAATGAAAGCTAAACTACCTAGGAATCATCATTGACAACACAATCTAACCTGGACTCCACATGTAGACCAACTCTGCAGAAAGCTCAGCAGTAGCCTATATATATTAAAAAGAATAACAAAAAATGAGCAATCTGGACACAGCAAAAAACTGCGTATTTCTCACTCTTTGAAGCACATCTAAGATATGGATTAGTGGTATGGGGTAAACTCTTCCCATCGGGAATCTCCAACGGGTACTAATACTTCAAAAGAAAGCTGTGAGAACATTGGCAGGACTAGACCCAAAGGCTACTTGCCGGCAAGCTTTTCAAAATCTTAAAATCTTGACTGTGATATCTCTGTTTGTGACTGAAGTGATCTGCTATGCTGTCTCACAGAAACATTACAAGGCTGGGAGAAATGCACCATTACAACACCCGGAACGCCATGAAACTATGCTCTGCCAATTCATCGTCTTGCTCTGTACGAGAGGAAGCCAAGCTATGCAGGACCTAAACTCTTCAATATTCTTCCAGACCATCTGAAAATAAAACAGTGGACAGAAATGCTTCAAGAAGAAGAAACTCCAAGAATGGTTTCTACAGAGGACATTTTACTCCCTTGAAGAATTTATAAACTGGAGGAACCATTAATCATAGTGCTTAAAATGGTTTATCCACTGTTTTTACATTGCTGACTAATATCCTAAATTATTACCTTTACCTACTTGACGCCAATTCTGTAACTCTATGTACATGAATAAAGAAACTGTCTATTGTCTATTGTCGTAAAAAATGGTGTCAACTCCCGACGTCCGTTATAGTGCGGACGTGCACTTTTTATTACTTTACTGGCCACCAATTTCACCCAAATGCTTTGAAAATTTCACAGACTTGTGCACAAAGATATTTTGCATCGAAATATATTAGTTTGTTAATGGTTTGACTTCGTATTTTTGTCAGTCTGTGACTGAGCAATTGCAGTTTCGTCTACGACTGACTGCTCACGCTTGTTGCAGACAGCTGTATATCACGTGGTTGTGAATATTCCGTTTTCTTCACCAGTTTTAGGTTAATGCAGTGTAAAGTACGGCAGTTAAAGTTTTAGTTTATTATTTGTTTGATTTCAAAATGAGTAAAAAACATCGTTCAAAGTCTTACGTAAGTGAAAAATACACTAATTAGTAACCTAGTTGCAAATGGTGTGGATGTGATTAGTGACGACGAGTTTGAGTGATGGATATCTTGAAAAAACATTTTGTAGTGATGTAAATATTGTTTTTAAAAACTTTTTTAAAATTTAGATTATGAACAGTTTTAGTTATTTTGTCAGAAAATACCTTTGGTTTTATGGTTTATTTTAAGTACTGTGAATTTCAAAGATCTTGTTACATTGCCTTGCCCAGAAATGGCAAAAAGAGAAATTTACACGGCTTTACAAAAATTGATGTTACTCCACTTGTAAATAAGGTAGGCCTATAATTTTATGTTTCCTTTTATTAAGGATTAAATATATCATAAATTAAATGGGGTATTTTTGTGTCAAATATTTTTTTTATCTATATGGTTTCCTTGATCAAAACTTGAATTTTTTTTTATTTTAATTTATTTTTTATATATGTATATGTATGTAAAAAAAATATTTTCAATATAATAATTTTTATTTGTATATTTCTGTATGCTACATGTATAAAGAAGTAAAACAAAAAAAAGAATTATCTAAATATCTTAAAAGATAACTGAGTTATGAATTTTTTTACAAAACCCTTACATTTTGTCTGAAATGGCTTGGGATTTCTGTCTCATCACTTATTTTAATGGCCGGGGTTAAAAGGGTTAAATTCATGGCTTATTTAAGGTTTTTTCAAGGCGAAAAAATTCACGGGTAGTAACAGTTTTCACGGGCGGGTGGGAACCCTGTATTTATCATGACCAGCATTAAAAGAATTAAAACTCCTATTAGATATATATTTCATAATAATTCTTTTTTATGTGATGTTAGTCTAGAAAGATCTGTATCCTTTTAATTATGCCTTTAGCATTTAAGTGTAGACAAATATTAAAATAAGTTCAGTTTGTTTAAAATCTACAACCATGATAATATACTTATATGAAAACCTGAAATTACCCAAATTACTGGCTTATCTTTCCAATAAAAATTTAATTATGTTCAAAAATATAATGTAATTCATAGAAATATTTATGTACATAACAATACTTACATTAAAAGATGAAATCAATATAATATTTTGGAAATTAAACTAAATGTAACTGATGTAATTTATACTAATATTAATATTTAAAATTTTAACTGATTTTGTTTAAGCATTGAAATTTATGCAAATTTTAAAACAAATGTTGGAGTTAGCATGAATAGAAAGATTGGTGGATATCCCTAACTCTTCTATCACTATTACAGTTTTACAAATCATGGTGAAACTTTTTTAATCACAAATAAATCTTTCTTATTAAACTTGTTGATGTAGTTACAATTTCCTACTGTGTATTAATTTTCTGTATACATTTTATGACCTACAACTTGAATATAGAAAATTGTTAATAATATCCTTACATCCCTAACAGAGTGACATACACATACAGAGCTCAAAAATATTAATGAATGGTTTATTTTTAGTCAGTTATGTAAACTACTAATACTGTAACTAATTACCTTTCTTCTCTGTGAGTTTATTGTGTATCTCATTGAAGAGATCAACACCTGCATATTCCATGGAGACTCCAATCCTTGCCAGTATGTTCTCCGGCTGCCACCTTCGCCTTGCCGCCCCTGGCCCAGCTTCCACCACTCGTGGTCTAGACTCTGCCACAAGACTGGCCCAGTCCACCCCCAGGGCATCACCCAGGCCTGTACCACACACAATTTAAAGAACCATTTTACAAAAAATGAACAGTGCAATAACTTAATACTTTGTCACGATTTTTTATAACCTATATTTGTCTACAATCGATTTTAAATCATTCTGTAGTGTGAAGTAACTTATAGTTCTCTAAAAAATTTAAATTCAAATTTTAAAAACTAACATATTATGCTTAAATATGAGTTCAAAAGTTAATATAAAATAACTAATTAAGCAACAATTTCCTACAAGCATCTAAACTGTATATTTATTACCATTAACGAACATATCTAACAATAGAGGGTTTACAAAGGTAATAATATCTGCTAATAGTATATTTGCTAATACTTTTTGAATCATGTATACATTGCCATTTTGCTGAAATTACAATGTACTATTTTGTTTGATTCTACACAAACAAGCCAGAACAGTTCAGAGCATAACAGATTTTAGCATTGGTTGATTTCTCAGAATATTACACAAACAGTATGTAAAAGTCGAATTGATGATCAAACTCAAACTCTCCATAGCAAACTTGATAATGAAATTAGTCTACAATGACAATAAGAATTGTATAGATAAGAGAATATGTTTAGTATACTTGATTTATTTAGCCCCACTACCTAATCAGTACTTGCTGGTGAGGTCCATTTTGGAACAAATAAAAACATTAACTTTAATGTATTCAGCTTTCTGCTTTGTATATGTTTTGATGTACTACATTCATTGTGTGACACTCAATAGAAACAAGTACATTTTATAAGTAACTAGCTGTTTCCCGCGGCTTCGCACGCTTTACCTAAACTTTGCCCGTGTATTTGCACTTCTGGTTCATGCACGTACATGTATTTTATTATAAAGCGGTCTAACAGTCAAGCTTTAAGTTCAACCATATATTTATCATAAAGACAAACATATATCCTAACTTAGTGCCTTCAAATATTCTTTGGCAAATTAATACACGTAACTGTCTCGTAATTGCAGTTTATAATGTGCTGGCGCTTTGAAAACTTTTATATTTTGCAGTGCCACCTCGTGGTGAGTTTTATAAATGAGTATAGCATATAAACCTTCTCTGTCGAAAAGTACACATACATCCAAATTTTCATAATGATCGGTCAAATAGTGTACGACTCCATAAAAGACAAACGCACAAACATTCATTTTTATATATTACGAGTATATAGATTTCCGGTTTTAATAATTAAAATTGCATACTACATTGTACAGAATTGAATGACCAATTGATCTCTCTAGTACTGAAATGTTACTAAAGAAAAAATGTAATATATAATAAGATTTTTGATGCAATCTAACTAGGAGCAGCTGACACTATCGTTGCTCATGAGACAGCTGGACAGTTACAGCATTGTGCTGGTCATGTTTACATCGTCTTTGTGTTGTTGATTTACCTTTCAAGGTAATACAATAGTAATAATTATGTGGTGAGTAGTTTTAGATGTAATACAGAGTTTTGTGTGTGTATAATGACGCCTATAGTAATTTTTCACTTTATACAGGTATAAGCGTTATGTTAGTTTGTTTATTATTTATCTAATTTATATATTATACCATTACAACGGGTACGAGGTGTCTGCCCATTTCTCTTCCTCCTCTAAACCCTTCACTTCTTAGTTTTCACTTACCTGCCATGATGTGTGGTGGTTGTAACAATGTACTTGTATTGCGTAGTGGTATTTTTTCCTGATTTTGATTCTGGGCCTATTAACTTTTCTGTTGTGAAGTACGACTTTTTCAATTTATGAGTATACTTAACCTTATTTTTTAGGTTTTGACGCCTGAACAAGAGAACAGACACCAGTTTCGAAAACATAGTGTTTCAGTTTTTTTTACATATAACGATGGCAAGTTCCCAAATTTCTATAATAATCATAATCACGCTGAGTAAAGTATAAAATTTCATATCCAGATAAAATCATCCACTGATTAATAGTATTCAGTATTGATTATATTTTACCTTTATTGGCCCTTGCTTCTTCTTCTAATTCTTCATCAGATATCTCTTCAAAGTCCAAGTTGTCTATATTTTCTTCCTCACTTGGTCTGTCTTCTAACAATCTGAAATTAAAAAGAATGTAATGATTCGCAATGTTGAAAGCCAACAAGGAATATAGAATCAAGTACTGCTCATAAATAAAAATTTCAACTGAGAAATCAAACCATTTATAACTCAATATGCCTAATGATTGTGCTACCCACTTTATTGTGTTTGATTTATTATTTTAATCAACCTTGAAACTTATAAGAGTATAACTTCTACCAATGCTACGATTAAAAGTACGAAGTAAATCTCTACCTCTGGTCTAAATCAGGAGCCGAGGGCTGGACTGACACATCTTCCTCCACCGCAGCACTGTCCTGAGGTGTCATGTCCTTAAAAAAACACATAATACATCAAAGGTACTGACACTACTGATCAAAACAACAAATACCACATCTTCTTCTAAATTTTTACACTATCAGCTAAAAATTGTTAGGGCTGGAGTTGTACACCAGTTTATCATTCCAAAAGTAATTATTCATCTGAGTTTAAACTGATACTTTATTCAACAAACTATATTATTTTATGACGTCTTAGGTGGTACAAGAATTAAAGTTATAAAAAGATCTCAGCCCTTTTTCAATAATTACTCTACAATAACAGAAAAAATATTACTATTATATATATAATTTAACCCTTTTAAGGCCGGCGGCGGTAATAGGCACCCATGGTTAAATAGTGACATGTCTGTTCAAGGCCAGGGTGTTTCACAGCTGATGAGCATAGTTTTAGAAAAATATTCATAGGAACGTTATTTTTGATCATAAACCAATATTTTTTTATATATTTATTTCAAATTAAATTATCTTTTAAGAAAAAAATACGTTTACCCCCAAATATTTCAAAAAAATTTACACTTACAAAAAAAGTATTTTGGGTTTTTTTTAAATTTTTTATGTTTCAGGAGATTTTAAAAATATTCAACTATTATAGAATCCTTTTAAACATATATATTTTCAAACTACAGCTAATTATGAGAAAAATTACAAATTGTGAAGTGCCTACCTTGATGTGACATTAAGTTGTAAAACATAAAATAAAATTCACCTATGTTAATTTTGGTCTAAAGTAAAGAAACACCACTACTGGCTTGCTGTTTATCAGAGCATTTTCACTTATCAGTGATCTCTCCTGGTGCCTTTTACTCATCTTAACTTTAAAACTCACAATATAATATAATACTGATTAAAATATAATTATTTAGTTTTTAGCAACACACATAAACAACAAACATAACTTAATTACATTAAAACATAAAACCAATATTTAATACTTTTATTTTTTGTGAGGCCTTTCGATAGCAAGGCTATCTTCTTCAGACACGTCACAAAAGTATTAAATATTGGTTTTATGTTTTAATGTAATTAAGTCAACAGTAACCAATATAAGCTCCATCTACAACACCAAACATAACCATAAACTAGATGTCCAAACAATTACGACAACACAAGAGTGCCGGCGTCAAACCAGCTGTCTGTTACGTCATCTAAATGCATAGATATAAAATATAAACATTGAAAAAAGCGGCAGTGACATTGCCGTTATTTATGAAGCCCATATATCCCTCTACACAAGTATATCATGTTTTGTGGCTTTTTGAAAAGGAAACCAGCCAGTGAACGGGAAAAATGGACGGGTGCCTATTACGGCCGTTGGCCTTTAAAGGGTTAATGACTTATGACTTCAGAAAACAAAATTTTTTCAATGAGATATAATCTAAGACGATGATTTTTAGTAAAATATTACTTACAGAAAATTACATTTAAAAAAATAAATAAAAAACGTCTTTAGCTGGTTGTGTTCCTGATTAAACAATGTCCCTAAATACTTAAAACTTTGACTGTAGTGGATCCACCTCACGACTATCCCGAGTATCCTAAAGTCAGTACGTGACTTTTGTCACAGTGAAGGTGTTAAATACTTAAAAATTCTCCATGGAATAATTGAAAAAGGTTTTTATTTCCAATATTTGGGAAAAATATCTTAAAGAAATGTGACTAAAAATTCTTTAAAAGGTAAAAAAATACTAACCAAACACGGATTGTACAATCTTAAATGTTTGAATGTTAAATGATTCTATCCGTACACAAGTCATTGGGTTCTAATCACTGGTGATAGGATATCAACAATGGTCGACAAAATCACAATAGCCCTGTATTTACTTACTTTTGATTCAGTAGATTTTCAGATGGCTGCTTTTTGACCCAAATGTACCACTATAAAGTTTAATTGGATTTTCCACCTTAGCAAAAAATTTGAAACATGGCAAATCTCCAAAAATTAAAACAAAAGTTTTAGTAATTGTATCAAAATAGTACTTTTAACAGTATGATATGATACAAAAGAGTGACAGCAAAATCAACACTTAATTGTTGCTGCTGGATCTTTATAGTTGTGATGTAACTGATATCTGAATAAAAAATTTGAATCATTTAGCAAATATTACAAAAATAAATTAAGATAATTTCTGGAAACCAGTTTCACTATTGCACCATAAACAAGCAAAAAAATTTTATACACATAGGAATTAGAATTCTTGTGTTTAAATTGAGAAAGTGAATTAAAAATTGCATTCTTAATCTCTTTTGTTTAAGATCCCATATACTTTTATTTACCATTTATAGCCATCCATTTCACACAGTTACATCTACTACTAAAAACAAACACTTACAATGTCTTCTCTGTTGAGAATTTCATCAGGATCATCGCTAATGTCACTGAGGGCCTCCTCCAACATGGCTGATGTCTCCTCTAGTCTGGGCTTCTTAGCTTCCACAGGTCCTTCGCTGCCTTCTCTACCCCGCTTGAGGTTGACATCCACGCTACCTGTAGTTCAGATCACTTTGTAATTTTTTATACAATACCCGTAGTGAAAAACAAAAATCAGAAAAAGGACTCTCTTCTCGGTTTTGACCCTCCTTCCATCACTGTCACTTTGGCCTACACACTGGAGAGAGTGAAATCAAGCTTGCCCGCGTTGATTTCTTGCTCACAAAGCATACTAAATAGTAATAAAGTGTTTTATTGCTCGTCACTATGTGAGATATCGGAGGTACCGAATATGATAGTTTTTATTTTATGCCACAATGTCATCAAATCAGAGTTGTGAATGTTGTGTTTAGCTCCAGTTCACTAAACTCAACATTCACATTGAATTAATCCTATTTTGTAGTCTAGGTGTTTCTAATGTCAAAACAATGTAAAGAGTTCATTTTGAGCTTTGTTGCCAACATTTTTTGAATCTCTTCATACAAACATGACTCCACATTCCAGGAGTCAAGTCTTTTACTGTGCCAGATTTCAGATGCTGCACTAAGACGAAAGTGAGCTGGAGCCAAACTGAACATTCACATTGAATCAACTCTTTCCACCATCTCTACGTTTTGTGTAAAAATCAGAATTTTGATGATTTTATTTCTTTATTGATTTATTTTAGAACGTTTAAAACTTACAGTGCATTCAAAATATACCATAAAACATTTCATACATGTCTTTTTTATTTTGTCACTTACTTAATAAAAAAATATCATTTTGTGTAAATTTATTATGAATTTGTACATTTCCTATAAAAATCCCAAAAGAAATAATTCTACAGAAAATTATATTTTTTTCAGCAATTAATTTGTCATATTTTTACATTTTCAATTTGTTCTACAAATTAACCCTGGAAACTGGCCATCATTTTTCCCAAAATAGCAGGCACTTTTTGGTGATTTTGTAAGGGTTTTGTATTTGAATCACTGCTCATCTATTTTTTAAGATACAAACATTTTAAAAACATCAATGTCTTTAGAAATAAATGCAGTTTCCAAAAAAAATATTAAAGATTGAATCATTTAATTTATTTTTATTTTTTTACAGATTAACTTAAAATATTAGTAAAGAATAAATTTTTCTCAAAATGTATAGCACCCTCTCAGGTAATAATGAAAGTTTTTAGAATAATTCTAAAATGTACAAAAGTTTGCTTAATTACAAATTACAAAAAAAATATTTAGGTAAAAGAAGTTTATTGGTACTTTTGGATAATATATCTATAAAAAACTACAAAATCTGAAAACCGTTTGTATAGCACTATTATGTATACCATTGTGACATTTTGGAATCTATTGGATGAACAAATATTTTTTTTCTAAGAGATACATATATGTAGAAGAGAAAAAAATATGATATTTATAGAAGTTTACATTGTATAAGATATTTTTTATATAGCAACAAACTTGTTTTTATATTTTTACAAAAGTCAAAAATTGTGAAATAAATGCCTAACTTTTTTAGCTAACAATTTTCTTTTCATCCAAATATTATTTATAAAGATAGTACGTTTATTGAAGTTTACAATAATGTACAACAATGTATTTTTGTCTCTATTAATTTTTTTGTTAAAAATATAAAACAAGCGATGGTCATAGAAATAAAACGCTAATACCTTCAGAAAAAGTAAAAAAAAAACTTTTTTTACTTTTATAATAAATACCTTTGGCATAAATTTAAATCAAAATGTCTGCAAAATAATAAAACACTGAACCTACGTGAACATAGGCTTATTTTCAGTTTCACAAAAATCCAACCTATTCGCTAAAACTTAACCTAACCTCTACATTTTTCACTTCACTAATTAAAAAAAACAATAAACAAACTTTTATTTATACACACTAAATAACGAAAAGTCTAAAATATCCAAATAAATAGCAAGCAATACACTAATACCGGCAATGGCGTAATAACAACAGAGAAATCAACACGGCAACCATGCGATGCGTTGTTCTTCTCTACTGGCTGAGTCGGTGATTGCGCAAACAGAACAAAAAATAAAATACTAGTCATAGTCTTCGTTGTCTATTATACTGTTGCTTAGATCAATTCTTCTTATTTGTTTTGATATGATTATCACTATTTCAGACAATGATAAAGTAAAAAAAATAACAAAATTTAATAAGCTATTTTCGGACCCATTAGGCATTTTGGGATTTTACAAAACACGAGCTTTTCAAACGCTTATTTTATAAACATTTATTTTCCTACTGGCTATTGAAAAGATGTTTCTGAAAGCCAAGAAATACACTGTTTTCAATGACAACACTTATGATCGTGTTAGAACGTAAACTCACGATAGGGAATTTTTAAAAACATACGGTAATTTTAGCGTGTTCGGAAATCACGCAAAACAAATGGCAATCGGAAATGTGAACATCCAAGTTTAGAATTTTATAAGGAAAGATTTAACTTAACTATAGAGCGTTTTATGATATAATATGAAAACTTGAATCTTTATCTTTAGATTTACGTATGTTTTACTTCAAACAAAGTAAAAAATAGACTTGCTGTGAGAGATCATATTACGACATAGTTAATGCGTCGAAAATAGCTTAGTGCCATTTTGAAACTGTAGTTAATGCGTCGATAATCGCTTAAAGCCAGTTGCAGGGTTAAACGTACTTTTCTTTTGAGGTAAAAAGGACAATTTTTATTGTTATAATTTATTTTACATTTCTTTTTAATATTTCAAATACAAAACAAAACACAGAACTGTATAATTAACTCATAGTTTTATCTTTCATTTAAGTAGACACATGAGTATGTTTAAATAAAAACACACAAAAATTGCCTGCCACTGAGCAGTTTTTACCACTCCCAATCTTTCGATTTGTCAAGGGACATAAGAATGTTGATAACGTTTCTGATGTACTAACAACACAGATGCACACGCACGCAAGCACACTCAAACACACACACACAAAACCAATGCTAGTTATGACACACAAACTTACCAGTATCCATGTTATCCTTCTTGAAGTCACCAGAAACAGAATCCTTGTCAACAATGTCTTTGGCCTGGGAGCGCCGACCACTAGATTGAACAAAATTTATTAAATACATTAAAGACTCAACTATCAGAATTTCAAGGGACTTTTTCAAACGCTTGGCATCACTAAATGTTGGGTGAACTGAATTTTTAATGATTAAACCTTATCCAGGAAAGGACAAAAAATAATTATAGAATTAATTGCACTGTGATTAATACTATAGTGTGTATAGTTTATTTATTATTAGAATTATAGGTGGTAGAAAAATTGTGTACAACAGGAGTAATACCCCTTTTTATCCTCAGATTCCCTTCATGTGTTCAGACAACTTCCCTTCTCTCTTAATAACAATGTAATAACCTACTTCCCTGGATACAAAATTAAGTAGAGCCTATGAATGCATCTATAGTGACACCCATTTTTTCCAGCTGGTCAAGCTAAAGACACAGTTGTTAGCTTTATACTTCATGAAAAAGTTGTTTTTTTTTCTAATACTAAAATTATGCTGTTAGAACTACTTCAAATGTTTTAGGTCTAAATGATATATTTAAAATTAGTTTTATCCATTTCTAAATTAAATTCAACCATTCTAGAACTTTTTGTGGTAAAGAATACACAGGCAAGACAAAAAGGCCACTAAATCTAAGAACTATAGAACACAAAGACAACATAAGAAAAAGTTAGTGAAAAGTCTAAAATTGCTTAACATTACTAATATAAAAATTATCATATAAATTGAAATGAAGCTAACATAATTTGCTGTAATTAGAATTTTTTAACAAAACCTAATTGAGGTTTCAAACTTAAAACTACTAAACCAACTACTAATTCATCCACATGTTGAAGTCAGATCACTTGATTATAAAAAAAAAAGAATTAGCTCAGAAATCTAACAAACATATCAAAATTCAAGAGTAGTCATCCAATAAACTCCATAATAATATCGATCAAACGATAAAAAAAAAGGAGATACAATTTAAAGATAACACAGAGGCTTCTGTTAATCTAGCTCTTTCCCCAAACCCACACCACCCTGTCCTTTGTTGGCATTCAGAGATGGCACTGAGCCAGGCTGTTATGATGAAAAGGTATGAACCGTGTTAAAGACATCCAGACAATTTGCCAGCTATGATGCGTACATTAGTGTTTCAGCCATACACCTATGTTGTGATATTTTGTTAGTTTTTAACTAACTCGTAGTTAGATTTCAGGTTAATGTTTGATATTTTGATGTATAACTTATCTGTTGTAAATTTTAACAGTGACATATTGATTGCCATCTGTTTGAATTATCTATTTTTTTTAGCATGCTTAACCTCGTTTTAGGATTTGATACCTGAAGAAGGTGACAAACAACAGTTCTCAAAATGTTGTTTCTATTGCTGCAATACATATCAATAGCAGGATGTCCGTAAGACAAATTTACAGATTCTGACCAACCTGAAGCTTACTTATGACAAACAAATAAAGAGTGTGACATGACTGGCAAAAACATTACCACTTAACCTATGCATTACCAAAATATCCGTGAAGTTTCTGGTGATTCCAAATACCACTAAATATCCGTAAAGTTTATGGTCATTCCAAATACCACAAAATATCCGTAAAGTTTATGGTCATTCCAAATACCATAAAATATCCGTAAAGTTTCTGGTGATTCCAAATACCACAAAATATCCGTAAAGTTTATGGTCATTCCAAATATTTACTAGAGTAGTACGTACTAGAGATGTTGCACTAAGCGGATGGTGAAATGGAGCTGAACTCAAAATTTGTACTAGAGTAAAGTTAAAGTTTGCCATGAGTTTTCTATCTTCCTTACTGGTCTCAAGTATTATTTGGAATACAAACATACAACTTTGTTAAATATCCATGTTCTCGCCAGCCTTTTAGTTAATTATATTGTGAGTAAACTAACTTCTTCATTAATCCTTTCTTGAGATTTTGAATATTTTGCAAATAAACTTACTTTGCCACCCTTAACCCTTAGAGCGCTGAATACAAATTCCTATCTTTTCCGCTAACGTGCTATTAACGTAAAAAGTAAATGTTTAACTTCTTTAAAGTTCTATTTCATTTAATATTTCTAAAGTTAGTATAGGAAGAAAAAACATTAAAACAGAATATTTTAAGATTAAAATGTATAAAAAAACTAAATATGGAATTTGCCAATTTCTAAAATATTTTTGTGAATGAAACACTTTGAAGCATGAAGTGTTTTAAATTGAAGTCACAATTTTTGAAATAATATAACTGTAAACATTTTCAGAAATAACGTAAAACACGGAACTCAACACAGGAAAAAGCTTTCGCACAGGTCTCGTGAACAACAGCACTGTTGCTCTCACCACGCGGAAATCCCGTAAGACGCGCCAGTCTGCAGGTCAGAATGGCGTTCAGTTGCTATGACAACCAGTTTCGGATCGGTAACGGGTAGCCGAGAACAATGAATCAAGTGCAGTCGTTGCCTGAGGTCCGGACAACATTCTACCTCATGCTATCGGCAGTTTTACGAACTATATTTTACGAAACAAATAAAAACTTCGTTTGTGAGATTTACCGTAATACCTGTGAAGCGTCATTTTCACCGCACGAGATTTCCCCTTAATACGCGTGATAAGGGTTAAGATGAGTTTCATTATATACAGTTTTACCAGATTAAAAGTTAACCGTTACAGCCTTTTAATACAAAATTTTGATTACAAAATGTAGTAAAAGGTTATGTCTTATATAATATGTCTGAATACTTGGTGTCAAATTTGAAAAGTTTGACCATTAGTGGTGTTTACACAAGTTACGTGTATAAGAGCAACATACATATAAAATATTCATAGAACCAATTGTTTTAACTCAGGTTTAAATAAATGATGAACCAGCAATCTCATCCAAAAGAAGCACTAATAAAGTTACACATAATAAGTCAAAACTCGAATTTTATGTATAATTTTAAAATGATCTTTGCTGATTATCTATAAATAATTTACTTAATCTTTTTGACCCAGAATATTTGTAAAACCTGTCTTTTCATAACTCAGTGGTTTTCAAAATGGATATTTATACTGTTAGCTGAAATTCAGTTTTAACTTCAGAATACATTTTCCCATACTAACCAGATAAAACAAAAGTAAAGTAACACTTGAAATTAACACTTTTTAACATCAAGTAAATATTATGTCACTGTTTTCTAGTATAATATAGTTTAAATTACTTTTTTATGTTTATGATTTTAATTCCCACTGCAAGTGACAATTTGAATAATTGTTAATGCGACTCCAAACAATGACTTGAGCAAATGTGCATCTCTAGTCACTAAATCATCGCTTTGGGTCATGTCTTGACTCATAACTATGTTTATAAGAGAATTATTGACTGTGACACTAGGGCAGGAATAAAAGAAGATACATTTCTTGAATATAACACATAGATTGTAAACCTATAAATTTAAACAAAAATTTCCATTTTTAAGAGCAAATGTATTTATTGGCAGGAATCCTTTTAGTTCTAGAAAGCAAAATTCCACGATATTTCAAGATCAATAGAATTAACTTACCCTGAGTCATCAACACTAGTATCTCTGACGACGATATGGTTGGCTGACACAATCGTTTGTTCCTCCCTGGGCGGGTGGCGGGGCGGACGATGCTGCTGCTGTGGCCACTCCTCTCTCCAATCTCCACCCCCACCACCCCAACGGCCGCCCCAAGCTTCCCCTTCCACACCACTGCCCTCCCATTCTCCGTGCCTACAACAGGATACATTACTTAGCTTATCTACAAATAAATTATAATTTCAGTCAGCTTGTTTTGTTCCTTTGTTGCATCTTATATATGTGTGTGTGTGTGTATGTATGTATATATATATATATATATATATATATATACATACGTACATAAAGACATCCACTAATAAATCCATTCACTTTCTTATAACGCCAAGACAAGTAAAAAATATATTTCTCTAAGTTCAAAGCTAATTTTTATTATAGCTAAATTATAAAAGGTAAAAGCAAAAAAGTATTAAGCACGGCATTTTACTTAACTCTAGTGTATTTATTGATAAAAAAAAAGAATTATTTACAAAATTGTTAATTGCAAATAAACTTCAATTTCATTTTCTGCTTTGTATTCTTGGTGGAAGTGAGTAGGTTTTAATGAAAAAGAAATTTTTCATACTTCCACAATAAATTTATTTTAAAATCTTTTAAATTTCATTGTAAAAAGTAATCAAACTGAAAAGTTTAATTACATTTTACAATAAAATAAGATAGATATTTCAAACTAATCATAACACCACCACATGATGAAGAACATTAACGAGATTCGTAGTAGACGAACACTCGTGACAACAGAGAAAGCAGTAATACACGCCACGGATGTGTTTGGTTATGACTGTGTAGGAGATGCAGAAATTATTATCGGACAGTCGGAGTTAGGCAAAGGGTGTTCCCGTTCCCCTGCCGCTGAGTGAATGTCATTTATAAATACTTCCTTGGCAACCGCGATAAGCACGGAGCGTGCACCGGGCATTTTGAAAGCCTTTTGTGAACCAAAAAACTCTCCAAGAGACAATCTATAATATCGGATATAATATTGTATGTGGCGTTTTGGTCAGTCTGCCATCTAATATATCCGTCTACAGCGTGGGAAGAATTAAGTCAAGTTTTCTATACTTAAATAGTTCAGACAAAAAAAAAAAAATAATTTAAAAAAATAAGAAAAATAGTAAGCTAACATAAATATTTATATATCTCGTCAGGAGAGAACTAGACCTTAACATTTGGATTTTATCTACCTTTGAGTGAAAAATAGGAATTTGGGCAGTACGTAATTTTAAACGAAACCCTGTCCTCTAATGCTCTTCTTTTCTATGTCAAGGTAAATAGTGTTGTTAGAAGTAATGACAAACCTGTTCCTTGAGTCCCAGTCCCTCCTGGAATCTGGATAGTCCCAGTCCCGGCTCTCCCAGGTTCCTCTTCCTCCTCGACTGTAACACAAGCCACATAATTACATGCAGTATACCATAAATAGGAATAACACATACTGAACGGAATTTATGATACTGTAATAGCAAATTTATACCAGTTATCCCAAAATACTCAACCCCCCAACGTAACTTTGGAACTATTGAGAATGTTCAATAGTTGTATATTTGCAAAGGTATTTTTTAAACCATTTCTATTTTCTAAAAAAGTTGATGTAACATCTATATAACTGCACTTACCTCCTCCTGTCATCACTGAACCCTTGATTCATCCTCATGCTCCGGCTGTCCTCTCTGGAAGGGCTGTGATCCTTGAACATAGCAGGTCTCTCTGGGCCATCCCCTCCATACCTCGGACGCTCTGAACATCACAACAGATCCCATTCATACAGATTTTCCATCATACAGTACTTGGATACAGATTTATTAATAACTTTTTAAAGGTTTGAAAAGCCAAAAATGTTCAGACAATTAGGAAACTAGCATGATCACGTGGAACTAGTAATATTACACAAGTACTACTGGCTTGCTCCTTAAAATAGTAATCAAATCAAATTTCCAATACTTGTTCAATAACTATCATCTCTTTAATATTATTAAAGAAAATAGTTTTTAACTCTTTAAATATTACAGAAAACAAAAATCTTGTTTAAACCGATCTGAAATATGAACCACCAATATTGATGAAATGGGTGTCCAAATCTTTGTTATACTGTATTAGTGAATTGTCAGTTTGAATATATTACTATGCAGTCACTTCGATGGAATATTCTAATCTAAACTTTTAAGAATACATAACAAATTACACAACACATTTAGTGTTAATGAGATGATAAAGTATCACACATTTCCTAAGAATAAACTTTACTTGCTTTTGTATGAAAATTGTGTAAAGTTTCTAAAGCAACTTTTAGCTTTCCCAATTATAGTGTTGCAAATCTGCAAAGAATGTAATTATCTTATTCCTTATTTTCAACAGACATAAAGTTCAGACTGCACACAACCAAGTCGGGTAGAAAACAGCAAATTACTTGCAGTGGAAAAGAATGATCAAACTGAAAAATGGGCAAAATGAATAAAAAGTAGAATCTACTCAGTAATATCCAGTGTCTAGTCATAACAATAACTATGTTTGATGTAAATAAACAGAAGCTAATTCAAAATTAATCTACTCTACTGGATGGTTACTACTAATAAAGCAGAATCTATGTGGAAATTACATCTTAAGGATGAGTTACAACTAAGTTTGGTTTTATCAAATATCAGACCCACTGATCACACAAAACAGAACCGCAACAAATTTTTGGTTTGCCACTGTAAACTATTAATAATTTCATTTTTACTATACTATGCTGTATTCAATAGTTTGTATGTCTGCTTTTAGTGTACAAAACAATCTATCTATTTATGAAGACTGTTCAAATATTATTGCACAAAATAGTTTTTAAAATACCATATTGAAATGTCAGTTTTTTTTTATTACAAATAAATGATAAACACCATCTTACTAAAACAATAAACAGTAGATTAAGATACTCTAATTTTGAAAATAAAATGTCGTATTAATATATTTTGTTTTTATTAATTTATTAAGTACATCTTAATTCATTGACCTCATGTCTTAAATACATTGTACACGAAGAAGTGATCTAATAGGTTTACTTTTATGTTTACCAATTCATGCAGTTTTACAAGGATTAATATAAAAAGCACATAGATTTTAATATAGCAAAATGATTTACTTACTTAGAATTCATAACTTATTCAGAAAATGAGAAACTTACCTCTACGTGAGTCATATGGACTCTCATAGCCCTTGTCTTCTGCTGCAAGAGTTCTTCGATCAAACCTGTCCCTTCCTCTGTCTGTATTCCTCTCCCCATCTGATACCCTCCCTCTTTCCATACTCTTATTCCTCTCCCTAATCTCCATAACTCTGTCCAATCCCCTATCTCTGACGATTCCCCGATCTTTCTCCAGGGAAGTTCTATCTCGATCTCCAACTTTTTCAAAACTCCTTCTGTTGTCTGGAACTCTCTCATAACCTCTCTCTTTCTCCCTGTCGAAATCTCTGTCTCTACTTCTGTCCAAACCCTTTGGTTGTCTGTCTTTATCCCTGTCAAATGCTCTCTCATTCTGATCACCAGTGTTTCTGTTATCAAAATTGCGGTCTCTTTCAAAACTCCTGTCTCTATCACCTTTTTCTCTTCTGTCACTCAAGTTATCTCTATCTCGTGGCCTATCCTTATCACTAATACGGTCTCGTTCAGGAATTTTCTCAGACAAACGTTCTTTTTCCAAAGGTCTACTTCGATCTGACTTATCAACATTCCTATCGTAAAGTCTATCCCTGTCTCTGTCCTTATCCTTGTCTCTTTCCTTATCCCTATCCTTCCTGTCTTTGGTGGCTCTATCACGGTCTCTCTCCAGGGCCTTACGATCCTGTTGTGGTAGAGACATCAGTGGGGGAATAGTCTTGTCCTTGTCCCTGTCATCCCTTGGTCGCTCTCTGGTCCTCTCCTTGTCCCTGGCCAACTGTTCTCGTTCTCTCTGTCTCTCTCTGCATCTTTCCAAGGCTTCTTCTCTTTCCTTCTCACGAGCTTCTCTTGCTTTCTCCCTGGCACGAGCATCCTCATGGTCACCTATATGACAAAATACATGCACTAGTACCATAGTTCAAAATACTAATTCCAACAAATTGCAACCACAAATGAATAGAAGTTATAACGTTTTACTTAGACCTTTCTTAAAAAATTTATTCTTTCAAGTTCAAAATATTTCAATTTTTAATATTCCAAGTTTTAATTAACTCTATTTCCATTTTGAGAGTGAATATTTATTTCACTTAAACTATTTTACTTCTAAAATTAAAAACCTACATTAAATATCTCTTTCGAGAGACTTAAAACTTTTTACACTTTACTACTTATTTCACTGAACATTGACTTTCATAATATGTTGAATAATACGTGTAAGTGGTATTTATATTTCAGTTTTCATTCACTGAAATCTAATCTGCTCTCATATATTTACTAAAACTGCCAAAATCTATGTAGTTTTCAACTGTAATAATGTTGAATTGGAACTGTTTAATTCAAATTATGTTCTCATAAATGACATTTTAAGTAAAATAAAATTATCCCCGAGACATAAGCAGCAATGATGACAAATCTTAGCTTACATTATATGTACACACAAAATATGGAACACTTACGCTTGTCTCTGTCTGACCCAGTTTTCCTGTCTTGACGTCTGTCATCCTTACTTCTAGAACGATCATCATCTTTCTTCCTATCCTCAAGCCTAAAATAAATTATGAACCCTTAGTTATCAAACAATAACATCTTAATCATACTATCTTTTCTGTGTAATTGCACCAAGTACATTTTAAATAAACTACATACAGATGTGTGTCTATTTCCTGTTTAAAACTGTATGTAAAACAACGTTATCTTATTCAAAACTGTTGGCTAAAGAGTTGTTGAAAGAAACCAAATAATTGCCATAATATTAAGAACTAAAACCAAAGTGTATCAATGAACAAGCAATACTGAAACCTTCTTCGAGTTGTGTAAAATACAACACTGAAGTGTACATATCCATAAAATGAGTACTATGTATATTGAAAAAGGCTCCAGTAAACTCTCGATAATCCGCAGAGTTGACCAACACAGATACCAGAGATGACCTGTACAATTGCCAATAGTTATGTAAGTGATTTAATTTTCTAATTTTATTTCATTCCATCAATATTACAATAAGAGAACATACAATATTTACAACTGGAAAATAATGTACATACACACAGCATAAGGAATTCTCTAAATTCCAATCATGATATTTTTCTGAGCTAAATTTATGTTGTAACTGACAATAAATAAGTAGAAGCTATATCTTCTTACCCTTAGTAGAACTCACTGAAGAAAGTTTTGCTGATTCTCTTAGTACAATATTAATGAAAAACGTAACATTTAGTGGATGTATCTGTAAAAGGTTAATAAGAAAAATCAAACTTTCCTTGACACAGAATGACTGTGCAGTCTATGTTTTGTGCTTCTTCTGATCGTGCTTGAATGTTTAATATGTAGAACTTGTTCTCATGAAAAATTTTTACTTTGGTGATTCATAACTATATATTGATTTCAGCTTAACTTTATGTCTAAAGTTGTTTAATGCCTGAAGAAGAGGATAGATCTTTAAAACACAAGAGTTCTATTTTTGTACCGTATAATGAAGACAAATGTTCAAATCCTATTATCCTATTATAGCTTGATGTTTTTGTCTTTTTTCAAGTGTACATTATTTAATAAAATAAAATGGATGCAATAAACCTGTGAAGTTACAGTAAAGAATGTGAGTTAACTAACCTGGAGCGGCTAGTGTTACGGGGCTTGGTGTCAGGCGAGCGGCGGGGCCTGGACTCTGGTCTGCGCGGAGCCCCAGTCTTGCTGCTGCGGGGACGTGGGGGCGACTGGCTTCTCTTATGCTTATCCTTGCGCTCTGTTGACACCGACCGCTTGCTCCCAGGTCTGGAGCTCACTGTGAATGTAGGACACACCACACTAAAGTCACTGCTACAAATGAATAGTTGTACTGCCAATATTGTAGAGATATGAGAAGTGATTGAAAAGTTCCAGGATTGATTTTTATACATTTATTCATACAATGTACAAGTTATTCAAATTTATCTCCTTCAAAGTACTCCCCTTGGGAATCTACACACTTTTCCCACTGGTCTTTCCACTGATCAAAGGCCCCAGGAAAGTCTTTTTTGTACTGATGTTTGGCAGCTCCTTGGTTTTTTTCTTGCTATCTTTGTTCTTTCAGGGATCTCTTGAGCTTTGGGAACCAGGTCAAGTGAGTATGAGGGCTAAGGGATGAGTCACTACGTCTTTTGCACAAAACTCACGGATGACTGATGCAAAGTGAACAGGAGTGTTGTCATGATAAGGAACCCAATCACCACTTTGCCACAGCTCTCTTTCTTCTCATAGCATTACGCAATTGTCTTAGGTTTCAAGAATAAAAAAACCATTAATTGTCTGACCTCGTAAAAAAAAGTAGACAACACTTTTAGAGTCAAAGAAAACTGTAAGCATGACCTTCACATCTGATTTCCATTGACAAGCTTATAACAATAAACTGCCTAAATTTTTACAATCTGAGAGCTAATAGTTATATTATCACCCCTAACAAAAAGTGGAGTAACTATCAAAACTAAATGTTTTGTGAGAAAACATACAAAATTATGCATTATCGTAAATTTCTTTCATTTTTGAGCAACAGTTCCAGTTTTGGATAAATTTGCTATATTTATATTTGTAAAAAGTCATTACAACGTATGATTAACCTCTTTTTCAAGGCCTGGAAATATTATGATTTTTGAATTGCGGCGGTTACGCTATTTTGTGTTTGGGGTGACAATATGATGGTTGAAAAGAAGGAGATTTATTAATTTGCTTACGTATATAAAAACTGTATAAAACAATTTACTTAATTAAATAAATAAATAAATAAGGTCTTTATTTAGCAAGCGTCCATCAGTACAAAAACTGTTTTTCATGAAAACTCTTGTCAGACATATAGAATACATGGAGAACAATAACGTAAACCATAAAATAAACGTAAAACACTAAACTATAAAAACTAAACTAACCTGATGCATATGCATGGGTCAGGCAAACACCACCTTCACACTCCCCTTAAATTTCTTACAGCTATAACTTTTTAAAGTGGGTGGCAAAGCATTGTATTTCTTTGGTCCAAAGTAACTAAAACCCTTTTTCCCCGTTTCCAGCTTTGTCTTTGGTAGGTGCAATAGGCTGTTCTGACGGGTACTACGCACATTAATTTCTTGCCTGAATACCAGCTTATTCCTGAGGTATTCAGGTTTTCCCGTCTGAAGAATTTTGTGGACCAGATTGACGGTTTGCAAGTCGGAGACATCCATGATAGACAACACCTTAGCATTTAATCTGTACTCGCTGATGTGGTCGAATTTTTTCAGATTGTAAACGAATCTCAGTGCTCTGTTCTGCAGACGAGTAAGTATCATCAAGTTTTCCTGAGTCAGACAACAAGCAAAAGCTGGAAGAGCATAATGTATAGCAGGAAATATTGTTGACCGAACAATTTCCAGCTTGGAAGATTCTGGCAAAATTGTGCTTAATCTGTAAAGGGCCTTTAATCTCATTGTCACTGTTTTACATATACCTTTGACATGATTGGAAAAATCGAGTTGGGGGTCAAATCAGTAACACCAAGAATCTTTAGACTATTACTTGCCATCAAAAGCTTACCGTCCACAAATATACACCGTTCAGCGCAGCTATTCACAGACTGACTACTCGAAGATAACCGGTCTACAAGCATCACAGAACATTTATTAGAATTCAATAGCAAACCATGATCGTCTGACCATTTCTTTACACTCACTAAATCAGTATTGACATGACGGACAGCCTCAGCTGTTTCAGAGGGTTTAAAAGAAATCAATAGCTGTGAATCATCCGCGTAGGAATGCAAAGAACAGTGACTTAAGTGATCTTTCAAATCTGCTGTGTATATAAGAAAGAGAATCGGTCCTAAGCAACTGCCTTGAGGAACACCGACGAACCTAGGAAGTGCTGTCGATAACTTCCCGTTTACCTTTGTACGTTGCGTACGCCCAGACAAATAAGATGAAAACCATCTAACTGAGATATCATCAAACTGGTAAAATCTTAGCTTTGCTAGCAACAAATCAAAATTCACCGAGTCAAAGGCTTGGGAGAAGTCAAGGGAAGTAATCACACTCTCTAGGCCCTTATCTTTAGATGAAATAATTTCATCAATGACATTTAGAAGTGCTGAGCAAGTGCTAAAACCCTGCCTAAATCCTGACTGTGTTTCAGGAAGTAATCCTTCATATTCTAAATATAAGACTAGTTGTTCTGCCACAACTTTTTCCAGTATTTTGGAGATGACAGGAAGGATTGAGATAGGTCGAAAGTCTGAAACTAAGGTAGGATTGAGATTATTTGGCAGAGGAACCACCACGCTCTGCTTCCAACTAGAAGGGAAGTTGCCAGTTTTCAATGATACATTGACCAGGTGAGAAACTGCTCCAATGCAAAAGGGACTCAGGCCTCTAACCATTTTTATGGATATTCCATCCACACCAAATGCAGTACTTGTGATACTGTTCATCAACTCCTTTACCTTACTTTCGGATACAGGAGAAAAAGTGAAAGTAGAATCTATCCCTGCACATTTGTTACTGTTAAAGAATTTCAGTTTTTCTGTGCTCACTGTCCCGTTACAACCCATAGTTGAGAAGTAATGATTTAAATCTTCTAGTTCAACAGAATGGTCCTTTTCTTCAACTGACCTCATCAAACCACCATCTCTTAAAGTAGCCCAGAAAGTTTTAGAGTTTTTTGTATTCAAAGAATCAGTAAAATACTTCCTTTTCGCTGATCGTATGGCCACATTGAGTGCGTTACGAGCCCTGCAGTATGCATTCCTAGAAACCTGTGTTTTCAGAGACAAATAAGTATGTTTACAATTATTCTTCTTTTTTGTAAGGTATGCTATGTTTTAATCTCTCCAAGGAGCATTCTTTCTTGTTATTCTTTTTCTCACCAAGGGTGCACATTCATCAAACACTTGGACTATTTTTGTTGTTAACACATTAGCGATATCATCCACGTTTCGATGAGTCATTATGTTATCCCAGTGTATATTGGAAGCAACATCAATAAACGTATCACCGTCAAAATCTCTAAAATTCCTATATGTAATAAACTTTTCTTTGGATTTGGATTTTTTGCAAGGCACGTCACAGTAAGTCAACCTGTGGTCGGTGATCCGTCTACCATTGTGAGTAAAAATGTTGGAGGTATCAACCATTCCTACGTCAAGGTAATGGGTCTTGTCTACAAAATTATCAAATCAATAAGAGAAAATGAACTTTCTGTGACACGTGTGGGCTCCTTAATAATCTGAGAAAGGCCCATTGATTGAAAAATTCTTTCGAGATATTTTACATCTGCCCTCTTTTGGTTCAGAAGATTCACATTCAAATCACCCAGCAAAATCACTGAATCAACACCTGGTGACTCGTCGATGTACAGAGCGTGGATTAAGGAGCTCAAGGTCGAATAAGGAACGTCTGGGGGCCTGTATGCAATGCAGATAAGTAGCTTCAAACCTTTAAGATTAACCACACCGCTGATGTATTCAATACGGTTGTCAACATTTTGAAGATAAAGACGAACAAACTTAATTTCTTGTTTTACATAGAGAACTATACCTCCACCACCATCTCCCAAACCAGTGGGTCTATCACAACGATGGAGTGAATAGCAAGGGACATCAAAAACATGAGAGGGGGTCTCCGAAGATAACCATGACTCTGTGATTCCCAACAGGTCAAACTGGAAGTCCTCAATCACCGAACACAGCTCCTCAAAGCCTGTATTCAGTGATCTAATATTAACTTGAGCTACTCTACAACTGTTGGTAAAGTCTCGGTGCCGTTTCCCGACAGGTTACTAATTAAAGAAGGGGAAACTGAATCATCAGTATGGGATATCTGAGGGCTGGGACACACACCTTTTGGCTCAGCAGACACAGCCTCATAAATTATTTTCAATGAGTGAAAAATAAGATCACCAAAACAGTCATTTCCCTTCCGATTCAAGTGTGTCCCATCACGCGCTAGATGATGATATTTAACCACAGCGCTAGTGTCAAGGAACTCTACGTTGAAATTATTGCACATCAGCATTAGCTGCTCATTAAAATAAAAAAGGGCTTTCTGATTGATATCCTTTCTTGTCAGAACACTATTTACAAATTATGATAGAGTTTGGGAATTCTTGTTTTGCTGTACTCAACAGGTCAGCCATAGAGTGAAGCACTGTGCGCTTACCCCAACCACCATTATACCCAGGCCCCCCATTATAACCATGAACAAGGTTGTTTGTACCAACAAGTAGATATATTATTTTAGGTTGTGCAGATTTATATTTTCCAAGCTTATCTTTAATATGAGAAATTTTAGCTCCCGGATTAATATCCACGATAGCCCCACCATCTGCACACCTCTTCCCTGAGTAACGCAGAAGTGAGTCCCCAATCAACAAAACATTAGACATAGGAGTTTCCTGAATCTTCTCATTTGCTTGTATTGTATACTTTGGACCGCTTATGTCACTAGAAACCTTTACTCTTACATCTGAGTGCAGGACATTGCGATGAGTAAAGGTTTCTTTACCCACTTTAGAACTACTTTGATTTGGTACATTTACAGAAACCCTAGGTTTGTTTGTTTGTCGTATGAACGACTTTTGTTGCCATTTACCAGATGAATTGCAAATTGTTGTATCAACAACCAAATTGGTAATTAGTTAACAACCAAAATGGCGGACACCCATCATCTATAGTGAAAGTGCTCCATATTATAGTGAAGTTTAAGTGGTAAACTCAACAAAATACTTACTTAACTTTACAAGAACTACAAACATATCAACTGTAAGTCTAATTATAATCATACATAATAACTTCTTACATACCTGAAAGACAAGAAAAGAAATCCAAGAATCATGACAAAAGAATTGCACATTAGAACTGACATAAGCTTTAAAGCATTCAATAACATATTTTCACACAACCGTATAAATCACTAAATATTATTATAATCAGCAAGATTATCTGAAGTAAAAAAAAGGACAGCTTTTTAATGAACCAATATTTTAATACAAGTAACTGTCCCTAAGATAGTTTAGTGACGTCACTAAGACAGCCAACTCACAAGCATAAGTGACATATTAGGCCAACTCATACAGTCAATCAAATAGGACAGCTGTACAGTATGCAGACAGCACAGTCAGAGTGAGTAGGCCACAGGCGGGAGCAGTGACCCAACACCTGCTGACAGTGCAACCTCAGCACTTAACCACGCACAACTACTCTGCTTCAATTGCCTTAGTTTCCCTAACATTGACTATATTCCACTCACAAACTTAAATCTTCATTTTAACAATAGTTTGTTTAAAACATCTGACTTCCACCGCCTACCTTGTTTAGGTTGCTTAACCACTACTTGACAAGGAACTTGATTATACCTTAAAATCAAAGAAAATTATACTCATTTCAATTCACTTTGGAACCTGAAGATTTTTGACATAAAGAAGCAGCCAAACTTTTAAAAAACTGATTTAATTTTACATTGGAACCTGAAGATTTTTGACATAAAGAAACAGCCAAACTTTTAAAAACTGTTTAATTTTACATTGGAACCTGAAGATTTTTGACATAAAGAAACAGCTAAACTTTTAAAAACTGATTTAATTTTACATTGGAACCTGAAGATTTTTGACATAAAGAAACAGCCAAACTTTTAAAAACTGATTCAATTTTACATTGGACCCTGACAAATGCTTCATTTGAAATAAATGTAACTATTTAAATTTTGTCATTTTATTTAGTGATAAAATAAATAAATGACAAAAGACTCATAAAATTTATGGTGGACTATGAAATTGGACAGTGAAATTTTATCCACTTGACCAGAGAAGTAGCCAAATCTCCATTCAAACACTGTACTTTCATTTATTATTCATTGACCAGAAAAGTCAGCCAAATTTAACACTGTGTACTCTTATATACTCATCTTCGACCTTTTCAATACTGGACCTTCTGTCAAGACTGAAATTGACCCTGAGCTGGATACACTCCTTTCCACTATAAAATGTCTCAAAATAATAACAAAAAAACGTTCAAAGTACCCCTGTGGGAAATGCACTATAGGAGTTAAGTACTCTGCCATACGCTGTACAGGACCCTGCGCAATGTGGTTCCATACCAAGTGTGTAAATATGGACAGCAAAATACTCAAAACAATTACAAAAGCTGAAGCTGAAACTTGGCACTGCAACAAAATGTGCTGCTACATTTTCACAACCATCCCATACTGATACCAATGATACTCCCAATTCTCTTCAACCAGACACCAGCCTAAATGATTTCACACCATCTTTTACAGGAGATGCATTCTCACAGGTCACCGCCACACTGTATCACTCATCAACCCCAAATCATAGCGCTCCCCATAATACTTCAATTCAGGAACTGGAAAGAAGCCTTGAAGAGAATGGCTTACACAACAATGAGGAAAAACTAGAAATGGCAGCTAAAATCGGTGCAGCACTATTAAAAGAAAAAAGAATTCTTGAAAAGGAAAAGACCAATCTCATGGCCAATTTAGCATCTCTAGAAGCAAAATTGGAGGAGACTAAAGAAACTGAAGAAAAATACCTTAAAAAAATAGAAATTCTTCTAGAAAACGTTTATGAATACAGAAAAACAACTTGAAAAAGAGAAACAACACCGACTTCATCTGCAAGCTGCTTTTGAAGAACAAGACTGTAAACAAACTCAAACCCTCAATGAATACCTAACAAAGATTAAAGAATTAGAAAAAAACAATAACACAACTAAGAAGAGAAATTAAGCAAAAATGAAGTAATTGCAGACTGTACAACTGAAGAACACAGACCTTACAAGGAGTCAGACACTAATAGACACTTTTCAAAAAATCAACCAGAATCTTCTCTTGATATTACATTACTGCTTCTAGAGATGGCTCACTGAAATCCAAACAAGACATTTTAGAGCAAGAAGTAAAAAAGATTGGAGACAGAGATGACTCAAAGTAAACAAGAAGTAACTTTGGAAGGCAAACAAGCAAACTGATCTCACCATACCCCATTCTCTAAAAATCCATAGCCTGTCTACACTTAAGAGAGCCAACACTCCCAATAAAAATAAAACTCTTAACATCAAGAAAAACCACTGCAGCATATCACTACAGATGGCTAAGAGCAAATCAAAACAGCCCATACTCCACCCTGCCAAAAAGGCAGAAGAAACAAGTAATGGAGTAAATCCAGGTTTTTAGTCAACAAAAAGGACAATGCTCCCTACCCATGCAACATCTGGAGAAAGATCCAAAATATACTCCAAAGGAAACCTTAAAAAAACCCAAAGTGTTTGGAACTTTTAGAGTACACAAAGGACCTCCAATGACAGCAAAAATTCGCGAAAGCAATGACACTTTTTTAGACTTCTTCAACAAATACATAGGTGAATCTTCAACCGAAATCAAGAGAACAGCAGACACCTACATGAGAACAAAATGACAGTACTAATACAATGTCTCAGAAGTCATCAAGTAATTTTTTAGAAACAATGCCATCTAGCAAAAACCAAGGGACTAGAAATAGCAAAAACTGGCAATGGAAGACAAACACACGACATCCTTAAAATTCTCCACCAAAACACTGACAGAGTAGCCAACAAAATTGATCATGTAAATGAACTTCTAATCAGTACTAAACCAGAACATACTTATTCTTACAGAACATGGACTAAAACAACCGCTCCTGCTTAAACACACGACTTACTGGATATACACTAATCACATACTTCAGCAGGAAACATCACCAGAAGGAGGGGTTGCAATATATGCCAGTGAAAAACATCTCACTACACTCTGAGGCCATTGACATATCTGATCTTTGTAGAGAATTGACATTTAGAAGGTGCTCTAGTAAAAATTAAGACAGAGCAATACATGTGTTTATGTTCTGGTATCTACAGAAACCAGGGAAATCTGGAAGAAGACCTTGAGATGATGTCGGAGATATTAAACAAAATACCGACATCAAAATACCCGGTGCTAATAATGGAGATATTAATATTGACATTATAAAAAGTGGACCTGACCAAAAACACCTGTCGGAAATTCTCTTAAGTCATAAACATGACACGACTGTCTCTTCCTCCTACTAGAATCACGCCTACATCAAAGACTCCATAGATTGTGTCTGTACAAACCTGGACCATGAATACTTAAATGTGACGATCATTAATACAGCAATATCAGACCACACTGCCCCAACTATGTACAATTAGAAACATAATGAAACACAAAGATCAGTCCTTGACTTCAGAAAATAGAATACTCAGTTCGAGAAAAACATCAATGAACATGGGGAGTCTGCTAGACCTACAAGACTGGAAAATAGTTCTCGAGTCAGTCTCTGTAGATGAATCATATGAAAATTTTTGCAAGATTCTGACAAATGCTTTGGACATAACCTGCCCTGTCACCAAGTCAAAAAGGAAAAGAACAAAGCAAAAAGTTTCTGCAGACAGAGAGACAGTTCAACTGAAGAACATTTTCCTTGAGGCATTTGACAAATACAACCTGACAGGACGAGAAGAGGACAAGAACGATGCAATGGCAAAAAAGAAAGCATATGATCTGAAACTAAGAACTGTTAAACACTAGATGTAGCAAAGAGTATTGCCCTATCAAATGACAAACCAAAAACACTTTGGAAAATCATTAATAATGAAAGGAAGATGGGAGAAAGAAAAATGCTACCAACAACTTTGCATATAGAAGGACGGGAAGTAAATGAACCAGCATGCCGTTGCGAACCATCTAAACGATCACTTTGTCATGATTGCAGATAACACTCTAAAACAAAATGGTCAGATCAACACTACTTTCCCAGTTCCCAAAACCACATCACAACATACCAAGCTTTTCTTGCACCCAACTACAGAACAGGAAGTAATCAGTGTAATTAACACATTCAAAGCAAAACCGTCTGCAGGGGTGGATGGAATATCAGCAAAAATCGTAAAAGCTTGCAAAGAACAAATCCAGCTACCACTAACTGACATTGCTAATAAGTCTTTTTGCCCAAGGAAAATTTCCAGAACTACTAAAAGTAGCAAAAGTCTACCCAAAATTTAAGAAAGGTGATGTAACTGATGCAAACAACTACAGGCCCATCTCCCTTATCAGCACATTTTCTAAGGTGATAGAGAAACTTGTCCTAGCCAGATTATTACAACATTTGTATCAACATAACCTGTTAAACAACAAACAGCATGGTTTTATGGCAGGAAAAGTCAACATCTACAGCTATAGTTGACTTAGTCGAAACTATTATTGACCACTTAGAATCTGACAACATTCCTATGGCAATACTCCTTGACTACTCTAAAGCCTTCGACTGTCTGGACCATAATCAACTTCTGGGAAAGCTTAAGAACCTGGGTATTGAGGGGAAAGCAGCTGACTGGTTTGAGAGCTACCTTCTCAACAGAAAACAAATAGTAGAGATTAAACACATGGATAAAGGAACAATTCAGTCTGTGAAATCAAAAACCCAGACTACAACAAGAGGTGTGCCACAAGGTTCTGTACTGGGACCAGTCTTGTTCATTTTTATTCACGAATGACTTCTCTTCATGTGTACAAAGCCATTGTACCCCACTTATGTATGCTGATGACACGGTGTTTACTGCTAGGTAATAAAAATCCAAATATTATAGCAACCACTGCCACCCACAGCTTTAAACACAGCAATTAACTATTGTAAACAGAACAGCTTAGTTGTAAAACCAATCAAAGACAAAACAATTAATTTTTGGAAACAAAAAACAAACAGTGACAAGACTGCCAGACCTGGAAACTACTGACAGCACCACCTACCTTGGCATCACACTCGATGAACATCTAAATTGGACACCTCATGTGGATAACCTCTGTAGGAAATTAAGCACAGGAATCTACGTAATAAGAAGAATTAAGACCATTAGTGATCTCAACACTGCCAAATAGCCTACTACTCTCTTTTTGAGACGCATCTTCGATATGGGCTATTGGTCTGGGGAAAACTCATCCAAGACAAATGTGGCAACGTGTACTTATTCAACAAAAGAGAGCTATAAGGGCACTTTGTGAATCTATCACCCAGAGAATCATGTAGGGAAAAGTTCAAGGAGCTCAAAATCCTAACTATAGTGAATTTGTACATACTTGAGACCATAAACATAATGCTAGAACAAAGACTCTGAATCCACTCAAGACTGGATCACAACTGCACACATACAACACCCGACATGCATCAAACTACTGCCTCCCTGTACACCGCCTGACCAAATATGAAGAGAAGCCAAGCTACATGGGATCCAAGCTTTGGAACCATCTTCCAGCAGCAGTGAAGGGGGACAGATGACAAGCACCTGAGACAACGGCTTGGCAACTGGCTAAAAAAACATCCATTTTATTCTCTTGATGAGTTTTTTGTTCTTGATTCAAATCATGTTTAATCACTTGACAATGTACATTTTTATGAATTTATTCCACATGTTATATTTGACGCAAAAACTGTTCTTGAAGAATATGTTAATAAAGAATATTGTCTATTGTCTATTGTCTATTGTCTATCATTAATACAGGTACTCTCCAACTCAAGGGCTTGAAAACGGTTTGTACATTTTACAATGTGGTTACTTGGGAGGGAATTAACATTTGTATTTTTGGTACGTATACCCTTAGGTTTTACTTTTACCCATTTCCCCGATTTTTTAGTTGGTGGAGCACCATCACAATTGATATTGCTAGAACTTAAAACTTGGTCTATATTACGAACATTGACAGCGGATGGTGAACAGTTTGGGACATGATTGGGCCTTGCAATTACCTTTTGCTCAAAACACAATATTAAGTTTTCAGTATAATAAAATTTGAGTAAACTCACCACTTGACTTAGAAGTAGATGGTTTGCTCTTGCTAGAACTTGTAGGGGTGTTGTGTCTGCGGTGACTGGGTGACGGAGACTTCTTGCGAGTTGTCATCTTGATGTTCGTGCCAGGTTTTCTGGGAGGAGTGAACCCCCTTTTATCCCGGCTGCTCGTGGACTTCCGGCTGATATTTGATGGGCTTCTGTCTTTATGCATGGATTTATTACTTTCCCTGTAACACATTGCATTATGAGCAGGTATACAGTTTAAATATTCATTCAATTCAAACAATCTTTATTCATCGTGCAGGCCAAAAATAATAAATAGAATACTATAAATATTTTAATAAATAATGCTGGCCAGTTTAACCAATTCTAAACCAGTTATACCACCCTTTCTAGGCTTTCTAGGATTGACTGTCATAATCATGCCACTGTTGAATTGTTCGAATAGTAGACACCCATATATCTTGCCTTGTTGCTCAGATCATATAACTGTGCGCACCAGTTTTTCTCTGCGGTTTACGAACATACAAATCGTGCCGTACCCCCTTTTTCTCTAGGCTAAGTGTCATAATAGTTATTATCTTAGTTTTCCCATCTGGCTAGGATTGAAGTTAATGTAGTGCAAATCCATTGTGGAACCTATCCCTGACGACATATTCTCTCCTACAAGCTGTTCAAGTGTATCACTATCAACTAATGAACCCTGACTGGTCCTCAACTCTGCAGACAACCACAGTGTCAACCACAATCTATGTAGTACTGTTTAGTGTCTGAATGATATATTTTATAATATTCGTTCATATTTTAATGGAATGGAAACAAATGAGAGTTGATGCCACTCATTGAAGTATTCTTCTACTGCCACACACACAGCACGGTACGACTGATATGTTTCATCCTGCCAAAGGACTGTCACAGGGTCGACACACTGTATATAGGCACATTTACAGTTAAGAGTAGAGTACAGCACATTTCACACTCAAGAGTCCTCCAGCATCAAAGGGAAAAATATCCAATTACACGAGAATCTAAATCTATCCAGGTCTTTAAATCTCATAATATTTAAAGAGAGAAAAGGACAACGGACATCCAATATGCTCTGATTGACATAGAATGCCGGCTAGGACAACAACACAATGCCGTCCAACCCCTCACATGATGTCATTACTAACTAGAGGGATCATTTAAATATGTTGACCAATCATACAAGCAGTCACCTCATTATACGTCACCATCTATGTCTATCTAGGTAGTACAGACAGCCCATTGAGAATTATACATAAAAACACAAACTTAGAACAAATTAATCTAAACAATGAAATTATATTTTATACTATAAAGAAACAGAGTTATAAATATAATACACTGATAGTTTATTAAGTTAAATATGAATCAAGAATAGTTAGCCGTAAGCCATACACAGATAACATGAAAGATTTACCTTTTATACATGCTCCGTATACGCCTACACGATTTGTCCATCGTAGAATGTTCAATAAGCAAGACCGTCCACGCATAAAATAAACGGTGGAGGTTATAACTATAATGAAGTTCACTATGTACATAATTATTTTTATTAGCTTTTTAAGATATTGTCTTTATAATTGGTACATATTGCATTTACCAAATTTGGATAGATATTGAATTTACCGACTATAAGTCTTAGACAATAGACAATATACTTTAATGACATATTCTTTGAGAATAGTACATCGAGTCAATACATAGGTTTATGAGTCATGGGATTCATAAAATTAAACATGTTTAGTTATCAAGAAATTCCTTTTCTGTGTAGTAAGGATTGTATTGTAGCTATAGATTTAGCTTTCTCTTGAGTGTCTTGATTGGTTTTTGTTTGAGATGGTCTGGTAAGTGGTTGAAATATGCTGCTCCCCTTTTATGAGGGTTTCCTTCCAAACAGGCTGAGATGGTGAGTTGGTAGTGTGAAGTCTGCAGCATGACAAGTATTGTGCTGGCGCATGTCTCTATGCCTGAGCTGTGCTGTATTAACAGCATGTAGAAACACTTCTTGAATGTGAAGTGATACTACTGTGAGGATCTTGAGTCTGATTTCAACACTTCTTTTTTATTGGATTCTATGGTCATGTAAAGGGACTCGTGTTTTTGTTTTTGGCAGAAACTTATTTTTCATTTTTTTTAAATTTTAATATGGGAAGAATCATTGTTCAAATACCCCAGAAAATAACATTCCTCAATCAGAAAAAAATTGAAATTACCATTTAAATACTTTAAATTAGATTTAGATTTAAATTATTACAATATTTGCAAAGCATTAACCATTCCCCCTTACACAGACCTGTAGTCTATAAGGAACATTTTTCATTTGAAATTGTTGAAGTATACGGTATATGCTATTCTTTTGTGTAAGCGAATAAATAATTTTAATTTGCATAAACTATTCAATTATCTAGGGTTTTCTAAGTCTGTACAAACTGCTGGCGATGAATGTAAAACAGCTTTTGAGATAATACCTATCAAGTAACATAAATTCTAAATTATGAATGCTTCTGGTCATAATTTCTGTCTGCAGTAGCAAGACTTTGCAGCCAGAACTGATGGCAAGAAACGAAAAATGTTCCTTGATACAGTACCTATCAGGAAACAGACCAAGATTCCAGAGGGTCTGATTACAAATGTCTTCAACAATCTGTGTGAACAATAAAGGAAAAATGTAGCAAAAATGGCTGTCTAACAAAGCATTGAGATAAGCAATTTAAAAAGTATTTAAACATTGAAAGAGAATTTTTTCCCAATTTGGACAATTATTTTTACCATATTACACTGATAAATCAGCACAAAACAAAATACACATGTTTTAAAAAATTGTCCACTGAATCCATTAAAAAATAACTTTTGAAATCCATAGTAAACTCAAAATTAACCCAGACTTGAAGTTATTTAAATAAGACATATGTCAATAAGAAAATATCAGTTGGTAAAAAAAATTGTAAAAATAGTATTTAATGTAATTTTTAATAATTCAGTATGTTTCTGTCTGTATATTAATACAGCTCTAGTTATAGTATACTACTAGTATGTGATAAAATTGTTTTAATTGCTGTTATATCATTTCTTACATAAGTTTAAAATCATAATGTAATAAGCGAGTAGTAAATAAGTTGGGTTGCGGCAGTTAAAATGCTTGAACGATGATTCATACAAATAATTATATACAGTAACACTTGCATTTGTATAAAATTTGTATACGATAAGTCTAACTATTTTGTTTATTACAACTGAAAGACCAGTATATATATGTTTGCGAAGCGATTACCCGGAGTATGTGAAAACGGTCTTTACATATTTTTTTCTAAAACCTGCTAAGTTGGAACTTTTGGCTCCTGGGCACATCTTGAGGTTTATCAAGAGCCTCAAGACGACCTGAGTTGTCTAGATATCAGGGTTAAGTCACAATAGATACCAGTGTCATGGTGACAGGAGTATTTTCTTACTCAATCGACCCAGTATCGTAGTATGTATAGTAAAATTATGTAAATAGTTATCGGATGAACAGAATCATCCGTTTTGTTAATTAAAAATATAAGCAGTAGCGTGCAATATGGTAAGATTATGTTCGCTGTATAAAAGTATGCCGTCGTTTACAACAAAATCATTCTGTACAGCAGAATTTTTGTCGGTTTTATTTTTGCCAAACAGAGACAAATCACATGTATAAAAGGATGCTTAATATATGTTGTTTGCTAATTATATTCCTCTAAACAGTATAAATCCTTTCCACAAATTAGATAATTTTTAATAGCCCTTTGAAACTAAGGTTTCTTATATCAAGTTTTTCCACAATCCCACTTTGAAACTAAGTGCTGTTTCTTGTATCAGGTTTACCCACAATCCCACTTTAACTTTTGAATAAATGAGAATTTTCAAATTTCCTTATAAATGTTTAACAACATCCCCTGGAGAAATTTTTGATTCCCCAAAATAGGGGGTAGAGGAAACTAATTTTTTAAAGGAATGCAGTTGTTATACACTATTGTAGTGTCCTGACAATAAATGATTTGATTTTTGATTTTGATTTTGAATGACACCATTAAAATATCAATAGTTCATCCAATTAACAGTTTTGAGATAAACTCGGTGTTTCAAGGAAAAACAATTTCTTGTCAATTTGTTTAAAATGGATACACTATTTGAAGCAAGTTAAAATAATATTCTAACTTCAATTGGACAGTATGTTGAGTGGAGTCAATTTTAGAAATTCATTATTTTCATCAGTCTTCTTCTTTTATCAAGACATTTAAAATGGGGTGCCACTTGAAGGAGTTAGTCCTACTGTCAAAAACTTTTACTTACCACTACAAACCCCCAATTTTTGGTATGAGGTAAAAGTGTTGTAACAGTTACCGCATCGTCAGTTACCATGACATAATGGTGAGTTTTAGTTAGTGTCAAATGAACTCACATCTTTAGTTACCATAATGTCAGACTGTATCCGGTCACTCTGATGCATAATTCAACAGGCAAATCAGATTTGTGAAGGCTTGTTGTTTTATGACTTGTGTCCATGTTCCACGCACAGTTTCTCTAACACATATTTGCAATGTATATGATACAGGGTATCTAGCAATTATAGTGAATTAAATTAAAAACTTTTCAATACCTTTTATTATAATTTCAAGACATCGAGCTTTATAAAAAATAGTGTCTAAATACAACACTTTAACTTCCAAGTGACAATGCAGAGGAGTCGACATATTCTGGGGGCGACTGCTAAAATAATTTGTTATGGAAAAAGTAACCCGCTTTTGCTTTATTGACTTAATAAAACGCAATTACAGTACTTAAAAGAATATGATAATGGTGAAAACAGATGATAAGAACACAATTGAATTTCGATATACATTAGTTACATTTATAACATTTACATATGTCCGCTTTAAGACGTAATACTTTTTATTTCTTCATTGATGCTGTACAACTCTTCTTTCAGGTTTTAAAGTGTTTTTTCCTTCTAATTCTTTTAGTTGAAAAACAGCCTTTTTTTGTCTGCCACTCACCGATCCTTATCAGCCATAGTAAAAAAATATTAGATTCTTTTATACAAACAAGGTAGAAGTACACCACACCATGTGTCGTAACAGACTCCGCTGAGTCAAGTCTACATATGAAATCTTTCTCAAAATATCCTGCCACATAATACATTTAGATTTTTATTCTTCTTTAGTGGGTTTCATATCAGTGTTTAAATAATAGAAGTCTACACACCAACTTATTATGAAAATAAATGATGTTATGTGTCTTAGAATAGTTAGATTACGTGTGATAATTTGTCACATGTTTGAATCTCTTATAGGTATATTGTTGGTTTACCAAATCTATTTATTCTGATATTTTCTTGTTCCCACATTGGTGACCCATAAGACCAATGAATAAATATTTGTTAACGTTCACCCAAATCCCATGGAGTGACATTCACTACCATCAAACTCAGTGTTCCTCAAATATAGAAATGAAGCTTCAAGTCTATATGCCAGTTTGTTTTAGAGATATTAAGGGGACAGACAGGCAGACAGAAATGAAATTTTTCCAGCAACACGAGTGACAGGCTTAGCTAAAGCTCAGCCAATAATATTGTCAAAGCAAATGTAAATTCTACGATTTATCAAAATTTTAGATAAGAAAGTTTGTTATTATATATGTTTAATTTAATTTATTTGTATTTATTAATTTCTAGTTGTTTAAATTAAATTTACATCCAATTTGATTTACAAGGAATTCCATTCAAATGTTACTGTTCAAACTGTATACAAACACATAAAACTAGTTTTAATTGACTTTTCTGAAGATCTTATCATTTTTACCATGTCATCAAGGCATAAACATGCAAGTCACAAATTTATTCTTTTTGCGATTTGTGACAAATTAATGAATGTAAACTTGGAAGCTTGCTTAACTCTTTAAGCGTCATGAAAAACTGGACCTGATCTTTGATTAAGTTACAATTTTTTTAAATTTCCAATGTGTAAAGTTAAATTTATTTTTGTTTCTGTATGTTAAAATAGAGTTATTTAACGGTAAATAAAATTTGTTTATCCCTTTTTGGATTTCCTGGGCTAATTTTTAACTTTTGAAAATATTGTAGAATAGCAGTATAGTTGTCACTAATTTTTTTATCATTTATTCAGTAAGTAGGGGAATGAAACACAGTTTTACAGATAAACATATACTATATTACAAATTAATAAAATACAAAAGTAGACAAAGAGTGTTTATTTGGGGCTGTCACAACTGGCATTCCGCGCGTCTCCCACAAGCCACTGTTATCGCGTGGACTTTGAACCTTATTATTGCTCGGCAACCTGTAGAACGGCCTTACGGGGCTTGAATTATATTTCATGCTTTCTGAGAACATCCTTATGACCGTAGTAAAATATGAAAAAGTTTGGGGTTGACCAAGTAATTGCTCAGAATTACCAAATCTTCAAATTCCGAATCGTCTGGATTCGCCATTGCACACGAATAATGATAAAAAAAAACACTAAATAAACACTGGACATTGCTATATATAATATTAATAATTTACTTTAAAAAGAATAGGACACAACAGAAAATTAGCGATAGCCGAAATACATGTGCGTGTACCGGACGCTTCTCACTAACTAACTGGTTAGATGCCTTGACGGGAGCTCCCAAATGTTTGGCCAATTAGTAGCCACTGCCACTCCCATTGTAATAGAATTAGAGGCAGGGCAACCCGTCTGTATGTCGCATGACTACTAGAACCATCTAGCGATAAAATATTCAACTAACATAGCAGTAAGAAAATAAAGAATGCAAAAACGTGGATCCACGGCAATAACGTTTTGAGCTTGTAGTGGCCCTCCGCGGATCTGCGTCAATAACGCTAGAAAGGTTAATTTTTTAGCTGAAAACTTAAGGAGTATTTTTACTCCTTAGTATTTTATAATATACGCTAACCACACCATAAATTAATTTTGCATATAAATATTTATACATCTTATACATAAACTTAACTAAACCAAATCTTAAATATCAATGCTAACGATTTAACATTTTTAAAGAAAAAATCCATGTTGGAAAGTGTTTTTTGACAATGCGAAAAGTGCCTAAGGATTTTCAAGAAAAACGCAAGGTTGAACTAAAATTTATTTTTTATCATAAAAAGCTCCTTTTTAAAGCTAAATTAATTATGTATCAGAAACTACGTAACATTCAGATTTATATAAAATTTTTAAATTAACAAATCACTTTAGACGGCAACAATTCCACAGAAACAAAATAAAAATTCCAGTTTGAGGTAAAATAACTATTATAAACAAAACTTTATTTTGAAATTTCAATAATTTCCAAAACAAATGTTATAAGTGGCTGGTAGAAACATTAGGCATGTAATCATAACTTTTAAAAATGAAATTTAGACTATAATTTTAAATCCACATTCATACATACTTTTCTCAAATAATACAGAAAACTGTAAGCGGAAAGCCATTTTTAATAATTTTATTATGGTATAAAAATATAATATCAATATAAATTATTATCATTATATTCAGTTTTAATAAAATTCCAACAAAAAACACATATGCGTACCATAGCTGTTAATTTGTAAAGAGTTGGAAATTAAAATTGTAAAACTTTACCTCTTTAATGACAAAAGATTACAACAGTTTACAAAGTTTAAACAGTTAAGAGAATGTAAATTCTTACTAAGTTCATGTACAAGATATCAATTAAAAACTTTTAGGAGTTGAAAAACTATAGTTTACAAACATAATACTATGAATGTGTAATATAATTATAATTAGACCTCATGCCTAGTAGTATAATTAGTAGTAGCTCCAATATGACAGGCTTATTAAAAACAAGTATTTTTTAAAACATTTTTAAAATTAACTATTACATCTTTTACACAATAAAGCTAGTTTTATATTATGATTTGCACTCAAAATTTCCCTTAACAAAATAAACCTACCTTTCAAAGAATTTTGCTTCTAAATGACAAAGAAGGCCTGACATTTCAAACCGTCAATTTCACTACAGAGTTCAGAAATATACATAATAAATTTGAAAAAAAAAGATAGTCCAACCAACAAGGGACTTATTAGTAACCTCATTAAGCCTCCGTTCAATGTCACATTCACATTACACATGCAAACAAATAAGTAGGAAGAAAAAGTTGAAAAATTTGGTTACCTTATTGATATGAATTGATATGATATTGATATGAATAAACAAAAGCTCCAATTCAACATTAGTTTGAAATTGATCAGAACACATTAGAGATTCTCTATTGTAGTTTTCAATAGAAATACTTCCTTGTAGACAATTATGAGCCCGACCGATAGTGAAGCTCAAAGCGGGTCCAAACCACTGAGTATGGCTGGAGATGCATGATACCTTTACACTGTTATCTCTCATCCATGTAGTCTGTATTACTCTGGCTTTTTATTTTTTATTCTAGCTTATTATTCTATGATATTTTTAAAATGGAATTAATGATTATTATTAGTCATCAGGTACCTATTGTTCAGTGTTCTTGATTAAGAGGACTATAGGTTAAGTAAAGTTGTGAGTAATTCTTATTTAAGCACTTTTAGTTTTGCACTTCTAGTTGAAATTAACATGTTCGCTGCGGGCGGTAACTCTGGTTACCGCTGCTACGCTGCGCTAGGAGCAGGCGGTAACTGTGGTTACCACAGAGCCTTTGTTCTGAAATGAGGTCAGTGTGCGGCCAGCACTCGAGCTATCACAACGATGTATTTCTCGCTCCTCGGGAGGTACTTTTCCCGCATTTTTATGCACTTCGTTTTCACATTAGACTTTTTCATTATTTTTAAAGTTTTTATAGTAGTAAGTGATTGTGCAACACAATGCATCTTCCCCCGGGACCAAGTAGTGTACAAACCAAGTTCTAAGCGTACAACAGAGCCACGGTTGAGAGTGATAACTTTTGTGACTTATGAGTAATTTTCATATATTTCTATCATATTTCATCCAAAAGTAAGTAAAAATATATTTTAAAAATTTCAGCATATAGGGAACTCTATATACGGATTTTTAGTAGCGAACGTGTCAATAATATTTCCTACACAAAATTTGAGTTTGCTATTTTACCCCGCGAAACAAAATATATATAATTCTGTAATGAGGTTGGATTAAAAACGGTACAATTTTCTAAATTGTATGGATACAGATACTGTTAATGAATATAGATAGTGTCAATAGGTCTGGTTTACTTTAGATGACTATTGGAGTGGCTGTAGCTCCCTTAATGTTAAAGGATTTTGCAAGGCCGACGATGAAGGAAGTAGCTGGAACTGAGCTGGCCTACACTTCAACCAAAGTGACATGATTAAGATTGAGCCTATTATCTCTCTCTCTCTCTCCATAATGTGGTGGATGTAGCATGGAATCTTAACAGGATACAGCCCCTATTCCAACCTTACCCATCCTGAATGTCCTGTCACTAAAGTAGCACGAAGTTCCTTCTAGGAATATGCGCAATGAGAGGTTTCTCAGTTTCTGTTCCAAGTGACCAATTGGGTGAAATTTAGGAAAAAACTAATTTGTTTGTATTATTCTCTTTTATTGGGAAACAAATGGCTGTTTAATGAAACTGAAAAATAGCACAGAACACAAAGTCGATGGAAGAACTCTTTCTAAGTCTAGTTTATAGCGTACAGAATGGCTAAAAGACCTACTTCCACAGCATCATTGTAGGATGTGTACTGAAAGTAGCTACACAACAATATGAAAATGGTCTCTCATCCGCTCAAATGGAGATGAAAAAGGAACTTACTTTTCAAATGACTTATTTAAAGAGAGCAATGAGTATATTACCGAATCTTGTTGCGTTCAGTATCAGAGACAGAGGATGTTGAACCTCTCTTGGTCTTGTTCGGCTTGCTCCTCCTCTTGCTATTGTCTCCAGCAATCCCACTGGAACTGGAGTCTGAACTGCTCTCGTCGCTGCTGCTGCTGGACTCGGAACTGGTAGAACTCACTGAAGTGGAAGATGAACTGCTCAGCCCCTGCAAGTGAAATCACACTTAAATGATAGGAAATCTTAATGAGGAATAAAGGATTCATAGGAGGTACATATGTACATAAAACCACTGGGGCTGGAAATAAATTCTATCTAAGGTTGTATGAGTATCATTTAAGAAAATGATAGTAAACATCAATAAATTATATATATATATATATATATATATATATATATATATATATATATACTTCAAAGTATTTCAATGAAATTATGTTATTACTGTAAAGATAAATTATTCTTATATTAATGAAAATCCTGATATTTTATTCTGCGCCCTTTGTGAAACATTAAATACCTTTTTAGGTTTAGTGGTAGTGTGACGATGTCTGGTGTGGTGTTCCTCTGTCTCCTCTCGCCTCATCTGCAGCTCCAGTTCCCGCTGCAGCAGCTGTCTGCGTCTCTCTAGTACCTTCTCGTCTTCGTACTCAAGCTCTGTCTGGTCCCACGACTCCCAACTCAGGTCCGGACTTCCTCGCTTTACTACTGTCGAGTGTAGCCTCAGCCCCTCAAGAGCCTATCAACAAACATAGATACATATCAGAGCTGATAGAAAATTATCAAAAAGGGATATTATGTAAAGTGAAAATTGGATACTCACTGGATAGATAAATGAGAGAAATATATCCATCAAGTAATCTTAATCTTCCCACAATTCATCAAATTTTACTAGTGTTTTTATGAATATCAAATTAACTAAAGAAACTAAAAATGGATTTCACCTAAACTATTATTTTTTTAATTATTATTCTTGAACATATAACACATTCCTAACAGAATAGTGTAAGATTTTTAATAAAACTTGTATTTCCATTGCGTAGGTCAAATCCTGTGAATAAATTTCATACACATGATTAAAACGGCATATCAGACTTTGATACTAGTCGTAAGCACACAACAGATATATATGGTAGAACTAAGACAGGAAAAATGAGTTCATTTCATATAACATAATCTCAGAATCTTGGTAGTTTGAAATCATAAGTTGGTGTGATACAGTTTTCTCTAAGCACTTTATAAAGACTGACTTGAACTCCTTCATGCACATCAGTTCGGCTATCTTTGAACTTCCTACATCATTCACGAACAATACTATCACTCATAATGTTTTCCCTGTAGATACAGCACATTCTCTGATAGATTTCTGCTGCACTATTCCCTTCTGCTTGCACGAAACGATAACACTTTGGTGGGAGAATAATAGAGGTGGCAATGTTTATGAGACTGCAGCTCAGCAAAAAATGGCTATTTGAACTCAGCAGCGAGAAATGTTTTAGTGGGGAAGATGCATAATGGAATACTGCACACACCACTGACATGCCAATAGTCTGGCCGTCGTGGCGTGAAATCAATAGTTGGGAAAAAAAAACAGCCCTCGTAATATTACAATAAACTATTCAAGCAATTATCTTTCAAATTATCATATATATATACACCCTGTATATATATATATATATATATATATATATATATATATATATAGGGTGTATATTATGTCTGGAAACACCCAAATATATCCTTTAATAATTTAAATATAAATTTGAAACCTCTTACAATCGTGATAGAGATTGGGCATCTACTTTTTGGAACAATGTTTTGTTATGTCACACCAACGGGGGACGTCCTGCCGAGGGTATCGTGAATATTCTTAATGGAAGCCTATACCTTGTGATACATAATTTTAAAGGTAATAGCTTACTGAATTGAATGCCACAAACCACATCTCAAAGGAATTATTCTATCAGAAAATAGAGCATTTTTAGTATTGAAAATTTACTGATGTTCAACAATGTAATTTTAACATGGTTCTTGCCACAAAATGTGTTACACTAATTTTTTAGCATTTTTTAAATGTTCAATTAAAATAAAATAAACAATTTATTTTTAAGCTGGTTTCATTAGTACAAATTTACCAGTTTTTATTACAATGAATAAAACTTATGAGTCACTTTCTCTGATTACTTATGAATCTGTACTTGGTGTTTTCCAGTCAGCAGGAAGGTTTAAAGAGACAAAGGTCACTAGCCTATGAGAAACATTATTGTGTTATTAATCATCTGGTCTACAGGTTTCAGTTTGTTGAGCATGGAGCTTTCACTAGACAGGTCTAAGCTTGGGAATTACAAATGGACAAAGGTCATATCATTCCTGTCGAGTTAATCAGTGTCTCTGAAGCATTGCTGTCAACAAGTTATCTAATTACAGTAGTTCAGTTTTTATTTGGCATTTTAATGGAATTGTCTGAAAGAGAACGAATTACTCTGTTGATGATGCGAGGATATGGCGATCGTCAAAGATCTTATCGGGAAGTTTGTAATTTGTTTAATGACACTTTCCCAGAAAGGAATCCCATAAGTGTTTCAACAATATCAAAAACTATTGAGCGTTTTGAAATGACAGGGAGTGTACGTAATCGGCCAAAGTCGGGTAGGATACAATCTGCAACAGATGAAGAACATGCACTAGATGTTTTGCAAACATTTATTGAAGACCCACATACATCGCTCAGAAAAGCTGCACAGCAACATGATATGCACCCTATGTCTGTGAGTAAGATTTTGAAAATTAATAAATACAAACCATTTAAAGTTCATTTAGTCCAACAGTTAAGTGAGGATGATTACGACAGAAGAGTTGAGTTTTGTGAACTTGTGATGCGCAAATGTGATGACAATAGAGATTTTCTGACCAACATACTATTTTCTGATGAGGCAACTTTTTTCCTAAATGGCAATGTTAACAGGCACAATTGCCGTTACTGGGCTAGTGAAAACCCACATTGGATTACTGAGTCCCATTCACAGCAACCACAAAAACTGAACGTATGGTGTGGAATTTTAGGTAACAAAATTGTTGGACCCTTTTTCATCAATGGAAATTTAAATGCCGAACTTTACTACAATATGCTCCAAAATGAAATAATCCCAGCTATTCAAATTGCATCAGGAGAATACTTTGATAATGTATGGTTTCAGCAGGATGGTGCTCCACCCCATTATGGGAGACAGGTAAGAGAGTATTTGGATTTAAGGTTTCCTCATAAATGGATTGGCCGAAGAGGAGAAATCGAATGGCCTCCAAGATCTCCGGATTTGTCACCAATCGATTATTTCCTATGGGGTCATTTAAAATCCAATGTTTATAGAAGAAAGCCTCATAATTTGGAAGACCTAAGAAACAGGATTATAGAGGAGATTGCTTTGATAACTGAAGAAATGTTAGGCAACTCTGTCGAATCATTTTACACAAGATTGGCTCATTGTCAAACCGTAGAAGGAACACAGTTCGAACAATTGCTTTGACACCAAATGCAGGTAAAACGTTTGTTGTAAGACTTTTCTAACAGCATACATTATTTTTTATTTGTAATAAGAAATCAATAACATAAGTATTTCCATAATTGTACTGTAATAAAAAACTGGCAAATTTGTGCTAATAGAACAAGCTTAAAATGAAATTTTTGTTTTATTTAATTGAACATTTAAAAAAATGCTAAAAAATTAGTGTAACACATTTTGTGGCAAGAACCATGTTAAAATTACATTGTTGAACATCAGTAAATTTTCAATACTAAAAATGCTCTATTTTCTGATAGAATAATTCCCTTGAGATGCGGTTTGTGGCATTCAATTCAATAAGCTATTACCTTTAAAATTATGTATCACAAGGTATAGGCTTCCATTAAGAATATTCACGATACCCTTGGCAGGACGTCCCCCGTTGGTGTGACATAACAAAACATTGTTCCAAAAAGTAGATGCCCAATCTCTATCACGATTGTAAGAGGTTTCAAATTTATATTTAAATTATTAAAGGATATATTTGGGAGTTTCCAGACATAATATACACCCTGTATATATATATATATATATATATATATATATATATATATATGTATGCATACAAGTGGATGTCTTCATGCAAATGAAAACAATAAACATTATAATTATTAAAAGAACAAAATAAGTATTTTACTATTACATGTACATTGTTTATATGCTGCAATTACAATACATGTAATTCCTGAAAATCAACAAGACAGCAATTCCATGGAAAAATAATCCTACACGTAGAATGTAAACTATTTTTTATACCTTCAGTTTTAGTGTTATTAGTAAGAGAAAAATCTGAACTGGCAGAATCAATAACTACGAGGGTAATTCGGAAAGTAAGGTCCATTTTTTTATTTAAAAAAAAACCACACCAGATTTTTTCAAAAAACTTGTTTTATTTGATTCCTGACATCAATCACTATTTTTCTACATAATTTCCACTTTTGTGTAAACACTTGTCATAACGATCTACAAGTTTTTGAATGCCGGTGTCATAGAAGTCGGCCGCCTGTAACGATAACCAGTCTTGTTAATCAGTTTAACCGCTGACGTCGAGTGACGCCACTCCATTGACTGGCGTTTCGTTTCTGGGGTTATGTGGGAAACCCATGTCTCGTTACCCGTTACAATGTGGTCTAAAAGGTTATCCTCTTTCTGATGATATTGGATCAAAAGTTCAAGAACAATACCCATTCTTCTTTTTTTGTGTTCCTCAATAAGCAGCCTGGGAACCCAACGTGAGCACAATTTGCGAAAATCCAAAATTTCAGAAACAATTTTAACCCTCTCCCGGTCACAAGCCATGAATCGCCACGCACTGTTCCGAGCCACTGAAGGTCAAACGCCACGAATCGCCACGATTTACATTACCAACTGTGTCCGTCTGGTGCTACCTCCCATCGGCATTAATTTGAACTATTACAGTTTCTAACCTATACGGAATCCTACTTCTTACTATTGAAACCATTACAACGAATTATTATCTATTATTTTGGCAGTAGTTGAGTGGTAAATATGGCTGATTTTAGGTGTTCGCTTCGCAACAGTGAGATTGATCGGGAGGTGTGTAGTAATAGTGATATTAGTGATGTTAGTGATGCATCAGGTGTTGGTGATTTGAATGATGTTGACGATAATATATTACTGACTGAACAAAGTGATTCGGAGAGTGGTGGTGAGTCACCAAAAACCCCTCATGTTTTGGAGAAACAGTCACATGCAACAATTTGTGTGGTTTGTCGTGATAACAAAAAGAAAACTAATTCTGGCAGACCAATCAGAAGCTATTGGAATTGTAAGCAGTGCGACATAACATTCTGTAAACATCCCTGTTTCCTCACGTACCATCAAAATAAAGGAGTTGAGATTTCTCAATGACTAGTAAGTAAAGAATTTATTTATTACCAAACATATTTTAGTCTTATCCATACATCTATCTAATAATTAAAATACAGAATAGATGCAAGCAATATAAGCCGCTGAGCGCTCACCGTAACGTGCCGCCGCGAATTAATAGGTCTCGTTCTGCCGTGAGCGCCTGAAATTAATGTGACCGGGAGAGGGTTAAACAACGTGCTCACGTTTGGAAATTCTATTGCTAATGAAAAAACAGTGAATCGCCGATCTTCACGAATTTTTTCATCAACGGCTTTCACCAAATCTTCAGTGATCACTGACGGCCAACTAGATCGTGGTTCGTCATGGACATTTTCCCGTCCATCTTTAAAACCTCTCACCCACTTCCGCACTTTGCTGTCACTCATTGCATTTAGACTGTACACTTCACTTATCTGTCGATGAATATCCGCTGCTGAAACGTTCCTTGCTGTCAAAAACCATATCACAGACCGTATTTCACAGTCGGCGGGACATTCAATAGTTTTAAACATTTTAAAAAGGCACAGACAACAGCAGACTACAACGATTTCACTGCAAATGGCGTCGTTCTGCGCGCAATGCATACCGGGAGTCAGGGCGCATGCGCATTTTGCTGCTCGCTTACTGTTTGTCTGGTTAACGCGAATCGGACCTTACTTTCCGAATTACCCTCGTATCTGTACGTGTTGCACTGTTAATTAGCAAGTTCCTGTTAGCCAAAGTTATAGGCGATAAAAAAAAAAAAACATAATAAGAAGAACACCTTGATCAACTGTTTCATATATTTCCCTTTTGCCATTCAAAACTTATCTATACATTGTACACATGAAATTTCTATATTTTAATCATCTTGTTAGGAGGTACTGTATAAAGATTTTAATTAATTATCCTGAATAAACATTTTATATATATTTGAAATTAATACATTTTACATTGATTAAAAGTATAGACGTAACAAAATAAGTATTTAATAATATACAATTAATTAAAGATTTCAATAGTAATTTGATACATAGTAAAATAGTACATAAAGAAAGACGTCATTAAGGAAAGAAGGAAATCTGAATATTAAAAACAACCTTTGACTTAATCTTATATTTCTATTATTTAGTTTACCGATAAAAAGATATTGCAGGATGTCATATGTAAATATATTATTTTGAGTAGAAGAAATCTATGACTACATGTACACCCACATACATACATATACACCGCACTCGCTCATGCATACAATTCAAGCATATTTATCTATTATCTTGTTTGTCAGTACCGATATACAACCACTGTGTGTGAATTTGTGACAGCCAATGGTGCCATATGACAACTGAGTGATGCAAAACTATTTGGGGAAGTGTGACGAACAATTCAATTCATAATGGTCTAGATATAATCTGAAAAGTCTTACCTGTTTAGGTTCTAGATCTTTCTTCGGTACTCTCTTCGACGGGCTGATTAATGTATGGGTATTGACAAAACTAAAAAAATAAAAACAACTATGTATATATCAAGTAATACCTTACCTAAATACCAAACAAACACACCATCATATTTAATTCTATAGAGTGAATAGTTGGAAAGTTTTAAGATAGGTTTGTACATCTAGTTAAACCTTTCCGGGCCAGGAGGCAATATTTTGCCGCCATAGATTGTTTCTGAAAAGTGACAGGCGGCAAAATATTGCTGTCGGTGACACAATGCGAAAAGCGCCAGGTGGCAATATATTGCCTCCTTGATATTCGTCGTTTTCTTAAATAAATACAACATCAAATGATTAAAGTTTTATGTTTTTTTATTCCCTGGTATATTTGTAGGTAATTAATATGAATATCATTTTTATTTTAGAGGTCTATGCATTTTTATTTCGTAATTGTCACGTGACATTATCAGCTGACTGCTGCCAGTCAGTGCTCGATATTTTGTTGTTTATTCTTTATGCTTTAGTGTAATTGTATTATTGTATGCTGGATTCTTCTTCATTACTTTGTATGGATGTTCCCTTTTATTTGTTTGGAGGACAACTGCCATACAGTAATGTACGCCGACGACACAGTGCTCACACTGGCCAATAGATCAGCAGAAACACTCACCAGAAACATACACACCACCCTCAACACTACTAGACTATATTGCACCACAAACGAACTAGTCCTGAACGAAAAGAAAACAGTCCAGCTAAATTTTACCACAAAAAACAAGAACAACACCAACATAGCATTACCGGGCATAGAATCCAAAAATAACACCAAACACCTTGTATTATAGAAATTATAGACTCCAACCTGGCCTGGACAGCCCACATAGATCACCTCTGCAAGAAGCTCGTCTCCAGCACCTATGTCATAAGGAGGTTAAAACAAATAAGTAGCCTGGAAACAGCAAAAACAGCATATTTTTCTTTATTTGAATCCCACCTCAGGTATGGCATAGCAACCTGGGGGGAACAAGTAATGCCAACATGGAAAGGCTCTTAATACAACAAAAAAGAGCAATAAGGTGTCTTGCAGGCATTGCCCCACAAGAAAGCTGTCGAGATGCCTTTAAGGAGCTCAAGATCCTCACAGTTGTGTCACTTCATATTGGAGAAGTTGTTCTACATGCAGTCACCACAGCACAGACCAGACACAGGAACATACACCGCCACAACACTAGACATGCTTCGAACTTCACGCTACCACCTCACCACCTCAGTCTATATGGGAAGAAGCCATCATATAAAGGTGCAGTCTATTTCAACCATCTGCCAGAACATCTCAAGAAAGAACCAATCAAGAGGCTCAAGAATCAACTAACCATATGGTTGCAAGAAAATCCTTACTACACAGAAAAAGAATTTTTTAACACCTGAACCTGTTTTTAAAACACTTTGTATTGACACAATGTACTGTTCTCTACGAATATGTCATTAAAGAATATTGTCTATTGTCTATTTTAAATGTATAATATAATAAAATAGCTTCCCACGGTTAAATTTTTTACGTTTTTAGTTATTTGCAAAAAAAATAAAAAACATTTTATGTAACCTATTAAAACATTTTTTTTATTATTTTAAATTACTTAAAATTACATCTATATATTTTTTGATGATAGTATATATCTATACAAGTAATTTGGTGCAACTTTTAGGTCATTGTATAATTTTTATGAAAACTTATAAATTTTAATCTAAGAGACTGCAAAATCGCCAATAATAGCCTGGCACTTTTGACTAGTCACAAGGGAATATGACATGTGAAAATTTTTTGCAACATCTTATATTTGCTCCTGGCCCTGAAAGGGTTAAATTAACATTACAATTTTACTGGTTTTTCATGTTGGATCTAATGGCATTCTATCTATTGTCTTAAAATTTTAGAACATTTTAAGTTCATACTAACCAAACCAATTACTTTACTGAATGGTGTGGTTAATGGCATTTTATATTGTGTAGTATAAAAAATAGTGGTTCTGTCTGATTTGTCCTAGCTAGCTTCTGATTCAGAAAGAAAGGCCAGGTAATTAAATAAATATTAATAATAATCTTTATCTATATCTATATATATATAAAAATGAATGTTTGTATGTTTGTCCTTTATGGAATCGTGAACTATTGGACCGATCATGATGAAAATTTGTACGTATATGTATTTTTCCACGGAGAAGGTTTATAAGCTATGCCCATCCCTTTCCCGATTCAGGATTCCGCCCCACTGGTTACAGAAATACCCATAAGAAATGCATTGCAGCAAACATATGTTAACGTCTTTTCAAATTTTTAATCAGCTGTTCTTTGTAAACATATATTACACTTATAGTTTTAAAGCATAGAGTAAGCTTAAGAGAAACGACAAATTTTGTTTAAACTGTTTCTGCAATCACTGTTAAACATAGACTTTACTATCCAGATAATAAAATTCAAATTTGACGTAAAAATTCACCTTTAACTGCAATATTTATTTAATATAAACCATGCTCATGCTTGATCAGAAGAGCAATGCAGATATCATAATTACTATCTTACGTTGGCTACAAATATAAAGAATGTTATAAAATCAACCTTAGTTGTTTTTTTTTGACAGAAGTATGGTTCTCAAAACTCCGTGTGTACATATTCTCTCGATCGAGACAACAAAGCAAGCTCAATCGTGGCATCGGAGATGTAACTAATTTAATCTAAAATTTATTATAGTAAAAAAAAAAATTTACTAAGTAATATGAAGGACTTCGGTTCTTAAGATTTGCGTGCGAAGCCGTGGGTAACAGCTAGATAGAGGCAGGAATATGGTACATACCTTCATAATACGCCCAAGAGGCTCACGATGGAACGACTATCAATTATCTCAGCAATGTTTAGAATGTGATAGAAAAAGAATAAGTGAATATAGTGTACTGTTTTCAACGGGAAATTGCGTGCGAAGCCGCGGGCAACTTTTGCAAAAAATTATTGAAATGCGCAGCAAAGCGCGCCGGGCCCGCTAGTTATATATATAAAAATGAATGTTTGTGTGTTTGTCCTTTATGGAATCGTAAACTATTTAACCGATCATTATGAAAATTTGTATATTAATGTATTTTTCGACGGAGAAGGTTTATATGCTATGCCTATTGATGTATCTCGCCACCAGGTGGCAATGCAAATGTTAAAAGTTTTTGAAGCGCCTCTAAACTATAAACTGCGATTACGAGACAGTTAAGTAAATTAAATAGCGAAAAACTATTTGAAGGCGCTAAGCTTTGATGTATATTTGTCTTCAAAATACATTTCTGGTTGACTTAAAGTTTGAGTGTTAGACCACTTTATAATAAAGTAAATGTATGTGCACAACGGCTATAAACATAAACAGATTTTCTTGATCGTGGCAACAAGGCAAACACTACAACACTATATATATATATATATTTCTTGTGTGCATGTGTATGTCACTGAACTCCTCCTAAATGACTGGACCGATTTTGACAAAATGTTTTGTGTGTTGAAGGGGATTAGAGAATGGTTTAGATTCACAATTCTGTCCAATTTAAATTGTTTATTTAATTAATTTTTTATTTATAAACTGTTGTTGATTTTGGAATGTTTTACATTGGATCCGACAGACTGCACTAAGACATGTAATACAAAGTAAACTGATACTTAACAGCTGTTAACACTTTCAGCTGAAGTTCATCAAAGAGACAGAAAAATTTGTTTACATTAAAATTTTAGAAAACTTGGAAGTTTTCGTAAAATACACTTTTAACTGAAATTTGTGGTAAATATTAAGTATGCAGCTTAATTAGTAGGCCTAGCGTAAAGCATGAATTAAAGATAATGTTACTATCTATATTTTGCTACAGATATAATAAAACACAACTTAGGTGTTTTTTGTAAGAAGTACACTTCTCAGACCTTTGTAGACTATGTGTACAATTTCTTGCCAACAAACTCAACTGTGTCATCACAAATATCTTAGGCCGGATTTGTGTTACAATGGGTACAAGTATACACTTTTTGAAATATTTTCTTGATCGTGGCAGCATGGCAAACAACCATGGCATAGAAAATACAGTTCTTTCAAATCAGACATACTCATCTACACGCAGAGTAAAAAATAAGAGCCATTAGTAATTTTGCTTATCAATTGAAGCTGTTAACCATGGACACTAACATAATACATAACAAAGAAAAGCTTACTTCCATTCCTAAACTGCACAGAATCCTACAATGCATTATATCATTAACTTCTATTGTCTTTGACTTAAGGACTCCTCCACACTTGCCTAAAAGAGTTTAATTGTTACTGAAATCTTTGGAGCAATTCAATAACTATCATGGAATGTTGGAGGGAAATTTGAATCTTATAAAAACCGTTCTAACTCTACGACTTTAGGGTCCCAAAACACTGTTCTTTCAACTTAAATCTAAAATGGATCAGGAGATTGGAATAGCTTTGAGTGACTTTCAATTATCTCAAAAATGTTTAGAATGTCATAAAAAAGAATACATGAATATAATGTCCTGTTTTTCAACCGAAAATTGTGTGTGGAAGCCGGGGTAACTACTAGTATATATATTGTATAATTCATTTCAGTTTTACTGCACCTCATTATAATTGTTACCGTTCATCGCTCAGAGTTTATATAGATTTGTTGATTGTTGAATATTATTTTTTTTTATTTATCATAAAATTATATCAATTGAATGAATATTATAAGTTTACAGGTTAAAAATACTGAATATGTAATTAAACCAAAGATCCATAAAGAAGGCCTACGAAAAAGCTTAGGCTGGAAAAGGTATACTATCAATTATTTCACATTACTAACAACAGGTTACAGTAATACCATTAAATTAAAATAGTGTTGGTAATAAAATATGACTATTGTAAGCTTACTGTTTGAAAAATATATTAAAGGTTGAACAAATTGTAATTGAGGGTTATATTAGAAAATTGTATTTCTGTTAGATAGCAGCAACACCAATCTCTTCAACTCATTATCATAATGTCTGGCTATATAGTTAAATTATTACATAATGGTACTTACACACAGTTTTTTCCATAAGGACAAGTGCCATTTTGGTTCCAATGTCTGCAAAAGTTTTCAACTAAAGATGGTTGTTGTCCTACTATTGCAGTATTTATTGAAATAGACGCTCCAGTCTTAGTGCCAAGTCGTTCAAAAACACTCTGTCTCCGCTGAGAATCCTTGTTTGTTATGCTGTTTGATAGTGTGATACTGTTATTGAGTTTGCTGCCTGGACTTTCCACTGTGATCTTACGTTTTGTCACTTTTGACATCTTGTCATTCCACCAGCCCACTAAAAAACCAAGGAGCATAACATTATATCATTATTATCAATAAAAAAAAAAATATATATATATATATATATATATATAAAACATGAAAATATTCTCTAGATAAGTATTACTTAACCCTTTGGAAACCAGCTGACCATATATTGCTGTTAGATAACTTCACAAAATGCCTAAAATATAGTTTTTACAGATTATAGAAAATAACAATAGAGTAGCTAATTTTTCAAACATAAAAGTTACAATTTATTGATGAATTACAGACTATCTGTGTGTATTTAATAAAAATAACAAACAAAACAGTATAAAACTTACTTAATTATTACTATTTTAAGGTTAGACATGTTTAACAGCTTTAAAAATACTCAACTGGCTCAGCACCAATTATGATTACTTGTCATTAATACATATACAATTCGGGTACGGTACGATAAACGGACCCGGTTTTTTATATCCAAGAATGTAATCATCGATACCTAATATTCGCATCTCAAATCCTAGACTATCAATCGATATAAAAGTATCTATAGTCCTCAATAACAATCATATCTTTTAAATTAAAATATGGATTTAATATTTACAGTGATGAAACAAATTATTATAAGCAAAATTAGGAAAACTGAAGACGACCATATTTGCTCCTCTCACAGTTACAGTTGTTTCTTTCCCACAAATTTCACATAACTGATTTTTCAGTACGAGTCCAACATGTTGAAGCCACGTAAAACATGTCTTATCATCTTTCAAAGCAATGTCGTGTAGTTTTCTAAAATTGACTGCCATTTTTAATAATCAAATTTTACTTATATGTAAAATTGAAATATTACTTTGTACGTGTATTATTTGAAAGTGTTTACAGCTGTTGATATAGATTATTTAAGTTATTTATTCAAAATAATTAATCAGTATCGATTGATTATAATGGTGGTTATGATTAAGTAATATCGTTTGCCATTCATAAGTGGTTAAGTTTCTAAAGTTTTAATGTTCAGTTTGTGTGCTAATTGTCTTATCGCAAACTCCTCCCCATCCTCAGACAGAGGTCAAAGTCGAGTGGTCTAATAGATAAAGTGACTGCAGGGTCTCGCGAACAGGTTGAGCGAATGTGGGGTTCAGCTAAATGGCGTAATAAAAAACAAAAAGGAACAGCACGACACCATCTTGACTCATACCTAGCTGAATACATATTGTGGCAGTTGACAGTTGCGGCTGAAGGTGGAAATCCACTACACTGACTCATCCTTGATATTGCTGCATTCTGGGCGTCACAGGAAACCCATTAACAATTGACAATCATTATAAGTTTGTAATTTTGTAATTAAAGAGTTTTTTTTTCGTTCCATAATGTTTGTTGTTATAAAAAACCCTACCTGTATGTAGATTACCTTGTAGGGGTAGGATACGATAAGCGGACCTGGTTTTTTATATCGAAATAGGCAAACAATATTACTTAATCATAACCATCGATATAATCAATCGATATTGAATAATTATTTTGAATTATTAACTTAAATAGTCTATATCAACAGCTGTAAACATTTTAAAATAATACACGTAGGGTAAGATTTCAATTTTACATAAGTAATTTTATTTATTAAAAATGGCAGTCAGTTTTAGAAAACTACACAACATTGCTTTGAAAGATGATAAGACATATACAGTATAAAATATATTGTTTTTGTGGCTTCAACATGTAGGACTCGTACCGAAAACCCCATTATGTGAAATTTGTGGGGAAGGGTTTGCGATAAGACAATTCCTGTTATAGGTAATTATCATATAAACGGCCGGAGCGGCAAAATACGAGTTTTACGTTATTAACTTATTGGAATCATCCTAAGGTTTGATGGGGTGGAAATGAGAAATAACGAAGTTCTAGAACATAAAAAATGGAACAACTGTTCACGCGCGTGGAGTAATATTTCCATGTTGTGTACATCGACGTCGAGCGTCACCTGACCTTTTGTGACCATGATTCAACCTCGTGATGACGTCATCGGATGGGTCGCCAATTTGCAAACATAAATGAAAAATAATACTGAAATGAGCAGAATTTTTATCAAAATGAACAATGTTTTTCTTAATTTCAAGCAACAAATTAATTACTTGTTATCGAAATGAGACGAGTGCCTCCGGCCATCAGCGCGGGCTTCGACACCCTACCCCACGCTGATGTCAATAAAAGAAAAACATCCCTCGAGATAGTACCTATCAGTAAAATATAAAATTCTAGAGGGGCTGATCAGAAATATAAATTGAAATGTAATGCAAAGGCAATTATGTAAAGTTTAAAAACTTATTAAATCATGAAAAACTCAAATATAAATATATAGATGGATATTAACAGAGAACATTTACCATTAGTGTGTTGGCGGATATAGCTGAGCAGCAGCAACAAAAAAGTGGATTTTTAAAAATTGCAACATTTAAAACTTCTTTTTTTACTACTTTTTCTAATTTTCCTATTGCAACGAAACAACAAAGTCTCCCGGTTTAAAAACAACACGCGACCGCACAACGAACAAATACACTCATTATTAAAAATTCCATGTTCAATTAAAAAGGAAATAATTTCGTTTAGGTTAAAACGTAAACTCTTTACGTGCCCTTCTAAACACTCCGACATACACAATTCACTAGGGTTGGTCGAACTAGTGGATGGTTGATTCATGATTGTAACGCACTCACTCAATCCAATCTACTGAACACGATATCTTGTGAAGCACTGACTCTTGCCCCGGAGAACTCAGATTAACAGATACGTTATCAGGCTGCTATCAGTCCCGGCCGCAGATAATATTCAAGTAAACAGATTATCCAGACACAGCACACAAACTGAACATTAAAACATTAGAAACTTAACCACTTATGAATATACCCCCTAAAATCATGTTATTTGTCATTTGCACCCCCTAGTACTATATATTTTTCGTTCAGGAGGGTGAGCAGAATACGTTGATAACGTCAAATTCGTGATTTGCCGCCCTGGCCTTTTATCTTATAGCTACCCTGTTTTATATTGATGAAATATTGTTCTACACTAATCTAGTAATCAGTAGCAGCAAAATGTCAAATAACGATTCATGTCTGGATGTGGTCAGTATAATCCCAAAGTACCGAAACAACTGTAACTGTGAGAAGAGTAAATAGAGCAACTACATTCTTCGGTATAAAAAACCGGTTCTGCTTATCATACCCTACCCCTACATACTCTAAAGTAATACTGTTGTTCTCGAACTTGTTGACCTGAACCTAATATAGCCCAACAAATTAGGAACAGTAGTTTGGGAGAAAGTTCAATAGGCTATACCTATCTAAAACTAAATCCAACAAAATCACATAACCAAAAAGGTTAATTATTAACTTATATCTAGTCTAAGCTTACATATTAAATTAGAACACAATTTTATTTTATTTTAAAAGAAGTATTTGCATAAAGTAGGGTACTTACCATGTTAAGCTTTAACAAGTTGCATCCACCAAGTCAATAACAAACTTCTGTTTGTTGCAGTGCAAGCAATAATCTATGAATAACCTAATCAATCACAATAGTATGGTTATTAAACAGACCCAACAACCTAGAATTCTACCATCTTGAATCAACGCTGTAAAAGGTACAAACAAAACCGAAATTGGATTTTTTTACAGAACTGTAACCAAATCAAATTATAAATCTAAAAAACTATTTATATTTCATTATTATAGATTATTTTATATTTCCTTCCTTCCACGCCCCTCAATTCATCTCTCAAATATTTCCATTTCTTTTTTTTAGTTTGAACTGTTTTTAGAGCTTTATATATGTATACTACCTTCTACCCGCGGCTTCACTCGCATTGAAGTTATGAAATAAGCATCGGAGATCATTACTGTACGCAGAAGGAGATTAAAGTCATATTCTCGAAGCATCATGTAATACGCATAAAAGTCCATACAGGAAACTTTTTTTATTTCGAATGGGCTGTTGCGTTGTTGGATTAATGAGCGGAATATTAAAATGATATCCTGATTCACCTTTACTGAAAACTAATGGGTACTTCAAAGCGTAATAAAATTTATGAGTACCAGTTACACGCTTTAGCGTATTATCATGTGCTCGTAACACGGGTCACCAGTCACAAAAACAGCAACTTCATTGACCATCAGCACATTATAACGCCTCTCGTGATTGCCGTAGAGTTCGATCAGCATGAATGACAAGCATGAATGAATGTAATTATCCTAAGGCCAGTTGTCTATTGTACTTTTAAAGATCTTCACCAAAACATTGTGACTTTGTAACATTCATTGGATTTTCAATACTGTTTCTCTTTCTACTCCTTCAATATACTGGCAACGGCGGTTTACTTCATTTGGTTTATCACCCATAAAATAAACCTGTAAAAATTCATGCTGATCATTATATTTTGGAAATAGTAATCCAATTTGATGATATATCTGCCCTTGTATAGTAAAGTTGGTGAAAACCCGGGCATTCTTATCACTTTATCAACTCCAAAAGATGTAATTTGAAAGCAAGAGTTATACTTTCTTATTTTGCTTAAGAATTGTTTTGACTTATCTGTAACACTTAACAATAAAGTTTTTAAAGGCTTTTCCTGTTCATCACGTAATGGAAGTGAAACTTTGCCAATGGAACAGCACATTCCAGCAGTTTCATCCTTCTGTTTGAAAGCATCGCAATACTGACATTTTTATTCATTGAGCCAATAACAATTAAAGGATGATGATAATATTCAATTGAAGTGTCATATTGAAACCCAGTACAATTAAATACAGACCAATCCTTACACATGCAATTTCGACGGCGCGTGGTCTGCATTTCTGCATTATGAAATCTTCTCGCCTGCGTTTGTTGTGGCGTTTCTATCGCTCTTCTAGCTGCATGCAGCACGCTTGTCTTTTAGAACGAACTTGTGCCTGTAGAGGCGTTTCGACTGCTCTCATAACACTTTGTCACTGTGCTTGCTGTTGTTTTCTCAACTCTGCGTGAACCGCAGATTCTTGATTCCGTGCGACTTTTACTGCACGAGCCAACGACGAATTTTTGGATAGACTAGATTTCCACTTCCGAGGCACTTTTAAAGAAGAACGGAGCAAGAATTGGAATAAGATCTAAAATAATGAAATGGCATCCAACCACAAAAATGACACTTTACCTAAAAAAATTCAAATAGTTTTACATTATGTAATAATGATAGAAGAAAATAACGTTAAATATAGAAAAATCCCAAACAGGTGAAATTATAATCAATTGAATGGATGGATTGGATTGGATTAGATGTTAGCGTGACCATCGATAAGTTATTGTGGGGGTATTACAGTACTCAGGGTTGGAACTTCATTACTGAAATGCTAGATGGCATTAAAATAGCTAGATTTTGAGATTTTTTTGACAATTCTTTTTATTTTTCGTAAAAAATAAATGTTGTTTATTAATACAAAGTATCCTATGTTATTTTACCTCCAAGAATATAAATGTACAAAGTTGCATGATGATTGGTTAAGTAGTTTTTACGCGAGAGCGTAACAAACAAACTTACATTCACATTTATAATATTAGGAGGGATGATTATATAACACACCATGAAACCACACGTAATTTATCTCCAAAATGTAATAATTGTATATTGACTGTATTTGTATATTGTATTCATACAATATTGGTTTATGTGTTTTAAATGTAATTAAGATAATAGTAGCCAATACAAGCCCCATCTTCTACAAAAACATTGTATTTATATATTACATGTATGTAATTTCATATCTTTACACGAGCTCCAATTCTTAAACCAATTTGTCAAAACATTGCTGCTTCATTTATATCATAACGTTAAAACATAAAGTCAAAAAGTTTACTTACTTACATTAAAACATAGAACCAATATTTAATACTTTCATTTTTTTTTTGTGACGCCTTTCGATATCAAGGACATCTTCTTCAGACACATCACAAAAGTAAATTTGATTTTAATAATAGTTAAACATATGTGATTTAATATTAATTTGTCCTGTGTGGCGTAGTGTGTAAATACAATTAAATTATTACTGGTATTATACTATAGTTTAAGTAATGTTGAATTTTGTATTGGTCCATCTTCTTGATTTAATAAATCTTCTGTGTTTGTTTGATTAATGTAATATGACGCCCATGCATTTAAATATCTTGGAGTGTTAACATGTTTTAGGTTTTTCTGTGATATAGTGTGTCCACTATTTATACAGTGGTGTGCGACGGCCGATTTTTCTATTCTGTTACGGGTTTTTTCTGTTCTAATACGGGTTACTTTTTGGTCTAAATATTTTAAAATATATTGCTGTAAACATGAACTGATTTCTTGCGTACCGCATCCAGCCTCCCCTTCCATCCACACAAAACAGTATCCTTGGTAAGCTTTAGCAGAATGAATTCCAAAGTTGTAGACAGAAAGCTGGCTCTTACAATATACAACTCTACTCGGAATTTTGGGCAGAGATAGTCTTCTCCAAATCAAAAGTGATAGTTTCAATATCATCTCTTGTCTTTGCCTGTTGTAAGTCATTTTTCAAGGCTTCCCGGCTCATTTCTTGTGTACACATGTGTTCATCTCTCTTTACCATCGATTGGGATTTCACATCCAGTTTCTTCTCACTATCAATTCTGGCTTTCAATGTGTTGCATTTGTTACATGTATCATTTTGATAGTTTTCGCCGTTAAAATTAGTATAAAACACATTTTTATACTTAGAGTAACTTACAGGTTTTGAAGATTCTACTTTATACAGTTCATACATAAGCTGAAGAGTCATATGCTGTGGAAGATATTCTCAGTCTGTTTACTGTCTGCAATAGTGTGACTTATATTTAGGTATCTTCATAATATGATTTATAATTTCAGCAACATGATCGTCCCCTATTTTGTTTCAACCTCCTTTCACTCCTCTTTTGTCTAGTATAGATCCTGACCTAATTCTGTTTAGCGCATTGGCAATTATTCTTTTTCATGAAATTCCAAAAGTTTGAACGAAATTTCCCGGCATACTTGTATTTTGAAAATTTTATAGATCCTAGAAAATTGTTTTTTCTGATTATCATTGTTAGTGTAATGCATTCTGACCTTTTCTTCATTTATTAGCATTTCAATGAATGTGTGTATCATGGTATCCAAGACTCCAAAATTGCTTAAATTGGGACTCTCTAACTTCAATACTTACTTTCTCATGACATTTATTTTGACAAAGACATGAGTAATCCTTAAAATTTCTAGGCTCAACAGTCTTACCTTTTGCAGAGTAGTACATTTCATTTGAGTTGTTTTTAATTTCCGCTGGGATCTTGTTTGGCCTGGATGCTTTAATTTTCGCCCTTTCTTTGGCCTCCCAGTGCTTATATCAAATTCGGTATGGTTTTTATCTTGTTCATGACCATTAATTTGCTGTGCAATGACCTTGTCAAGCATTTCTTCTTAATTATAAGATAACACATTACTGCCTTTTAAGGCAAGATCCATCTCACCATTAACACAATCAGTAACAGGACTGTTTTCATCCTCACTTGCTCCTTCCCAGGCATGACACTTTCCAAAACAGCATCATTATCATTGGGCACCACCAATTGTTCACTAAACACAAGATCAACCTCGCCTGCGTCATAAACAGTTAATACCATACATTATGGTTTAAGAAACTGTTAAATTGTAACACAGGAATAGTACTTACACTCCATAATAAATAAAACAACCACCTGGATGGTAACAATACAATGCACTGTTATCTGGAAGCTTTGCTTTGCAAAATGGATCCATCCCACTTCCAGTATGATTGGATCCACTAGAGCATAGTTTAATTTTGTTGAGCAATAAGGATCCAGTTCATTGGATCTTTGTTGTATAACTAAAATGTAGAGAATCCGTTATGTGGGTTAGTTCATTATGAGATTTATAATGTTTTTATAGACAATAGACAATAGACAATTTATTGGGCCATTAATAATTTTCAATAAAATTACAATAGGCTTCGTCAAATATTAAGGCTTAAATTACTAGCCCAATCTAAAGTTAAAAATCCTTATGAACGATCTCACAGCTAAAAATATTCATTAATATTATAGAAAGGTCTATTTTTTAGCCAAGAATACAATTTATTATTAAAAACTTGACATGGTAAAGTTTGAACAGCATAAGGTAACAAATTGAACATTTTAATGCCTAAGGTTGTATGGTAATTCATGGTTTTACCTAAATCTAGCTCTATCTACATTTAACTTATCTTTATTTCTTGTATTATAGTGATGAACATCATTTCTTTTCAAAACCATGTGTGACTTTTTTTCTTACATCTACTAATACCTCATAAATATACAGATTTATAACAGTTAAAACACCAATATTTACAAACAAAGGTTTACAATGATCTAACACAGGTGCATCCGCTAAAATTCTCACAGCCTTCTTTTGGATTACTAGCACCTGATCAATGCCTGTACCATTACCCCAAATTATTAAACCATATCTAATAATACTTTCAAAAAATGCAAAGTAGGCCATTTTTATATACCTTTGTGATACTATTTTTTTTAAATTACACAATAAGTAAATAACCTAGACAATCTCTTGCATACATAATCAATGTGTTGTTTCCAAGATAGCCTGTTGTCCACTATTATCCCCAATAAACTTAACAAAAAACTTCAGATTCAAATATAGGCCTATTAATATTCTTAAGAGTTATTAGCATTTGTTTTGTTTTTTCTGCGTTTAAATAGAGACCATTTACATTAAACCAGTTAACAGTTTCATTCATTGTAGTCTCTTACCAAGTTGTTTAAGTAAAGCAAATTTGTGTGACTATTTAACAAAGTGGTATCATCAGCATATATAGTAGTTAAAACTAGAGACATTAAAAACTTAAATCATTAATAAATATAATAAACAAAACAGGACCCAACACAGATCCCTGTGGCACACACCTATATTTATATCAGCCACTTGGGAATAAGCTCCATTAACCATAACAACCTGTTTGCGATTTGCAAGATAGGACCTTAACATGTTCAAATTCTTTGCACGAAACCCATAGAATTCCATTTGTTCACCAATATATCAGGTCTAACACAATCAAATGCTTTGCTCAGATCACAAAGTGTGATCTGAGCCAACAATTATTTTCCAAAGCTAAGAGAACATTATTTACAAGAGTATTTACAGCTTTAACCGTTGAAACAATCAGTGCGGTAACCAAATTGACTAGAACTAAATAATTTGAGATTTTCAAAATGAATACATATTTGATGTTTAAGTAATTTCTCAATTACCTTAGACAAGATTGGTACACATGAGATAGGCCTATAATTATTCGGACAATCAAGTGAGCCATTTTTATACACAGGTACAACTTTGAAAATGTTAAACATGTTGGAAAAATCCCTTCCAATACACAACAATTAATAGAATATGTCAAAGGCTCAATTATATAATCAATAACAGCCTTAATTAAAATACTACTCAAATCCATACACATCTTTAGAATGGGAATTTTTTAGAGATAAAAACAATTTTACGAACATCATCTACAGTGACAGGACAAAAAAACACACTCCCTCAAATGGAGGCAATAACTTATTAAGACATTGATTTGCACCTATTCACAGAAACTTTTCACTTTGGCACTGATCTCTTCAATAGCTGTCACACAGTGTGAGTTGAATTCATCAGGCAGAATATTACTGGACCGACTGCGTAGGGTTTCCTTCCCGATGCTTTGTTAATGATTGTCCATGCTGCTCTACATTTATTGACTGAATTTTCTATGTAATCTTCATTACTCTGTCTCTTTGCTTCTTTAATAGCCAGTCTATAGCGCCTTCTAAGAGTTCTCAGCAAGTTGAGTAAAATTATCATTATTCGTTCTCTGATTATAAATGTCATGACAAACACAAAATTTGCTTTTTCATGTTCTCTAGCTCTGGGGTATAACCAATTTAAAATTTTGCTTTTTAGTTCTATTATTAGGTTTATTAATCTTTATCTCTTGCATTGGATGGCATTGATTAAAAATTTCTAAAAATGTATTATAAAACAAATCAAAAGTTTCTTCTGCTGTTAAGTTACAATTCTGAGGAGCAATAAAATTCCAGTCTACCTTACTTAAACAGTATTTAAACCCCTCCAGGTTCACAGTTGTATACCTTCTTGCAAATTGAATCGAAGGCCTACTTGAATTTATTTTACCGGGGCCATCAGTCTTCTTATTGATAGGCACTATTCTCCGCCAACCAAACCATAACTTGAATAGCCTTATGATCTGACAACAAAGGTTCAAAAATATGCAGCTCGTAATTTTTAGGGCAGAGGTCAGTAATAACATTGTCCAAACAGGCTTCTCCACGAGTAGGCAAATTAATTTACACAAAACAAATTATATTGCCGGAGACAGTTCAAAAAAGTCATTTACACTAGGTTTTGAGGTGTTTCGGATATCAAAGTCAGCATTAATATCTCCACAAATTATTACTTTACATTTAGGCCTAAGTCTGATTAAAAATCTCAGAAGTTGATCTAACTTGTCCAGAAAGACATTTACTTTACCTTCAGGGGAACGGTACAGAGAAATAATAATGACATTTAATTCAATCAGCCTGATAGCACACACCTCAAAATGTAATTCTTCACAAAATGTATTTACGTTCAATTTTCTCAGTGACAAATTTATTAGATAAAAGTATACTTACTCCTCCTCTTATATGTGTCACACGGCAGTATGCACTACCAACCAAATAGTCATCGGGTACATTATAAGTCACTTCATTATCCCGTAACCAATGTTCACTGAGGCACACAATATTAAAATTATCAGATTTTAAAATCTCTTCAAGCTGTTCAACTTTTTTATGCAAACCTTGAATATTAATATAAAACATTTTTAAGTTAGGCAAGTTCAAACATTCCAAATCAGTCATGTTGACCATGTCGGGCTTAGGCCTATGTCCTTTCTAATGGTATCATTAGCTGCTCGTTTAAAGATTCAGCCTGTGTCCGCCTCTTGGTTAGAAACTTAGTAACATACATATTTTTTAGGCCAAAAACTTGAATGATAGATTTCATTATAGAGGCTACTTGGTACTCCAACTTTAAATGAACTATATTCTTGAGGAAACTTTGAAGTTAATTTTTCCACAATATAGTCAGCTTCCTTCTTATCTTTAAATATATTTCTCTAAGTCTTTAGATTCAATATGTGGACGTAGCCTAGATACAAATAGAAAAAGTTTCTTCTTACTACGGATAAATTATCATCGGCCCGCTGTGCCAGTGATAAATTTTTTTTTACCATTAGACCCAATTTCTAGTTTTATCTGATATAGTTTGGCCTCTGCTGCCTGAATTAGGTTTAAACCTGAATAGATCCAGTAACATTGTACTAGGCCTAGACCTCCTATTTGACCTACTGTTAACTTCTAGCCACTCACCATCTTTCTCCTTATAAGCTAACGCAGAGCTTAACTTAGGTGTACTAGTTAAATCAACTAGCCCATCAGTAAATTGTATTCTTTTTATTATAATTACAATTCAAACTATGCCCTACATCTCCAACTGCATCAGTCCTAGGTTTAGTTATGGATACAGGCTGACTATGTTTTCCAGGAACTAGGATAGTTCAGATAAGTCTTTACTTACCAAATTGCCACTAGTTAAATTATTCTTTAATTTATTTGCATAAGGAGTCCTTATTGTCCTCAAATTTAATACAATATCCGTGATGGCTTCCGATTGGTTTTTAATAGCTGCTTTAAGCATCTCATTTTATTAGTCAATCTACCAAGCTCAGAAGTTATAGCCTTCTGATTGTTTGTAATACTTAAAATTTCATTCGGTTTAATATTCGAATTTGACTTGAACAAGTCAAACTTTCGTCATTAGTACTATGGTGATTAACCTCCAAAGCAGCTTCACTATTGATTGTACAAGTTGCTGACTCCATAACCTCTCGGCACTTTTGGCATACGAAACACTGCTTTGCCTAATAACTTCAAGAAGAGTGTAAATTCTTCGTTCGGATATATCAACACAAGCTATATGGTGCCACGATTTACAAACTCCATAACAAAATATAGAGATTTATTACTTTTTGTAACGTTTTTAGAACACGAACGACACTTCGTTTGATTTTTACCGCCGGCCATCTTGAACGTAATGGGCTTGTATGGGTTGGATCATTTTTGCAAAACAAAAGTGAGTAGTCCATTTCCAAAACCAGCTTTCCGTCAAAAAAATCGAAATTGAGATAATGGTTGCCATGGTAACTTTAGTGAATTTGCTACCGTTTTGAAATATTTTCAAGTTGCAAAACCTGCTAAAACAGCAAGAAAATTGGATTTAAAAATTTATTTCATTTCCAAAACCTGTTATTTACACTCAAGCTTCAGTATCAAAACCTGTTATTTATTCATCCATCTTTACTGTTCCAAAGCCTGTTATATATCAATAAATGTAAATGGCGTCAAAGTCAAACATTTCCAAAACCAGCTATTTTGTTCACTCATATGATTAGGCGCATTTCAAAATGAAGTTTTTGCACTCTTATAAAATAATTATTTGGGTTTTACTTATGAAATATTTTACTACCAGTGTTGGCAATACTGCAGAAACAAAATATTTAACGTATTTTTCTACCAGCTGTGCTTTAATTTTGCCGCCAACATCAAGATCTATAACAGCGTTTGTTGTTTGTTGTGGTTAAGTTGAAAATTATATTGTTCTCAGTTATTTAGTTTGTTTTTTAAGTTTTATCTAATGGAATCTGAGGATACAGTCTTAGATAATCTACAAAATAGTAGGCTTACTGATATTGTGGAAAATGTTCAAACGACAACAAATGCTCTACTTGCACTAGTCTTGAGAATAAGCTGAACTTAGAACGCAACAAAGAAGAACGAGACAATATAAAGCTGCAACTTCTTGCTCTCAAAAGAAGAGCTGATACATATTTTAAAGCATTGCAAGAAAAGAAAGAAAATGTGTTAATCTTAAGTTATGACTGCCAAAAACTGTGAGGTTATTGATTGGAAACAGTCTTCAGATGAAGTTTTGAAGAGGACGACTGACTGGCATTTTCAATTCCAAAAGTCAAAAAAGATTGTTTTTAGAAGAAACAAAACGTTGACAACTGTTTTGGTTCGAGGAGAACCTTTTTATAATTTTGAAAGTGGGAAGGGCAAAACTCTATGCAGAAGAGGAAAAACTTTGAAGAATATACGATCAGAAAAGGTGAGCAAAGGAATTCTTGTAAAATCCGCCAAACTTGATGATGTGAAACGACTTCTAGAACTTCATTTTGGAGAAGAATGGAGCCAAAACGAACTTTTGCAATACTATTCAAATGTATTTGTTCAGCAAGCCAACTTAAATACCGGTACACCTATTGAGCATGAAGATATTGACTTCGATTTAATGGAGGATGAAGATGAAGTGGTTGCATTGAAACCTTTTTACATTGATGTTGTGGACAGTAAAGTGACATTTTCATGATGTTGTTGGTTAAAGTTCTTTTTAATTACTTTTTATTGTTATGTTGTCGTTAAGTCTTCACAACCATGAAATGGCACTATTAAAATAAAATCATCAAGTCTTTTGTACTTATTAATAAATATGAATAAAATTAAAATTTGTCACAGGTAATTTATTTATTCAAACCCTTTTTAACTGTTTTTGGAAATTAAAATCATTTTAACTGGTTTTGGAAATGTACCAAAAAACAAAATGGCTTCTTGTACAGTTCCAAAACCAGTTATATTCATTATCATTTCCAAAACCAGCTATATACAAAACTCAATATTTAATTACTAAAAAACAAAAGTCTTGTGATTATACAGACTTTGTTAAATAAAAAAAGGAAATTTTTATAAAATTTTTGGTGAAAAAATCAAAAAGATAAGTTAATTAGTAATGTTTTTATACGTTTTTAATGAATACTGTAAAATTACAAAAATTCTAAATAACAGGTTTTGGAAATGGCCTACTCAAGTATGAATTTAATTTATCAAATGGGAATAAAATATAAAAATTCAATAGGTTGTGGGTTGGATCCCTATTGCATAACTATGCCCTTTCAAAGCTAATAACAGTATTGGTAAGAAACAAAATTTTCACAACTTAACTATAGTTGGCACCCATATTTTTCATGGAATAAATATTGACATGAATCTTAATTGAAAAGGCTGCATTCATTATTGTAATAATAAATTAAGCTTTCAAAAATTTAATAAATTCAGTCTCAATATAAATCTATAAAATTGACTACTACCTTAGATCCATTTGATTACTGGTTATATAAAAAATTTATCATTATTTTCTAGGACAAGTTTCCTGTTTTCAAAAAAGTATTATAAAGCTCAAAAACACTTATATGTGTTATATCAAAGATGGGTTTAGATCAATTTGTAGACAACTCTTTTTCAAAAACAAAATTCTTGTCTTGCCTTTTTACATTCTTTGAGATACTGAAATTGGTACATTGTCAAAAATTAACTATGATAATATGCATTAAAAACATGTTTTGACTTTTTTGAGCAGACATATTATTGTGTTAGTGAGTATCGGAAGTAAAATTCAGCAACAGTACCAGATTATTTATTAGGTATGTTAATATTTTAGGTTATAATGAAAAATATTTTTGAATATCAGACTTTAATTACTTGTTTTGGTCCATACTAAAGGAGCATTGATGAAGGATCTAATGATGAATTATACTTTTCCTGCAGTGCTGCTACAAATCACTGTAAAGCAATTTGCAATGTAATAATTAACATATTTCATTTCAAATATTCTACTTGGACATAACATTATTAGAAATAAGTCCATCCTATGTAGATATTAAGCTGTTTGGCATAATTTCTAAATCGATTAAAAATGTATCTGACACAGAATTTGCTAGCACATTAAGAGAGTTCTCGTAAGATAGGACTTACTGTAATCTACATGAAATGTTAATTAACAACGTAGAATATTTAAGACTTAAAAAAATACAATATACAAAGACCTTTACCACAATTATGTATTGTTATTTATTTATGTGCTATTATTTATTATTCATGTTATTTAGGTTTGTATACACTCTCAAATAGCATTTATAATATGTTTTAGAATTAGCAAATACTGTAAATATTGTTCTAGAATAAGTTATCTTAGTGTATGTACCTGTTTGATGGTTGTAAATTATAACTATTTCAGATATGTAATGTACCAATAAAGAATTTGGAACTTGGTACAAAGGTAGTACTCACCGATACCAACAAAAATTTGAGTGTGAAAACCAATATATTCAACCAAAATTTCTTAGTTGTTTCACAACATCGATCAAGAATGACATGTTTTCTAAAAACATTTGTAATAAAAAAATATTTAATATCTCTTAAGCTCTTCAGATTGTGACCATTCTAAAATCTCAAAAAGGAATGGCTTAGTTATTATTTATCACAGGACAAAGAGTAAAGAGTTTTAGAATTTTCATATAATTTACAACAAAATTAGTCCTTACAAGTTTTGTTTATACTATGTAAAGTTAAAACACAATAATCATAGAACATTTTCAGAAGTATACAATAACATAACTGTAACACAAGTGAGCACAATAACTGCCATAATTTCTAATTCATTCAAATTTAACCCTAAATTTGGCCGATCCTGACATTTTTAACCAGCTTGGCCCCTGTGACAGTTTTGGTCTTTCAAAGTTCCAAAGTGTGAGTCGGTTCTAATACTCACGTAATAATCCCTCAAATGCCCATGAGGCTCCTTTTTTGGAAACCGGCCAGGAAAAATGGACACAATACATAAGTCATGGGCCTACACACTTGATTAATGACAGTGGGCATAGGCTAACTCCCAGTGCTCAAACTACATTGTCGAGTGAACTCACACTTGTACATATTAATCTTCAGTCAATAAAAAATAAACTGAACCTACTAGAGATTTTTAAAAATCGCAATACTTTGTGTGATGTGCTTTGTGTCAACGAACATTGGTGCACTCAGGACGAATTAGGGTTATATGTACCTGAAGGATACTCCCTAATTACTAGTTACTGTAGACCGATCTCCCTACGGGGGAGCTGCAATTTTTGTTAAGAACTCCTTTCTGCACCCATTTGAAGTAGTAAATATTGACACTTTCTGTGAGTGCAAGGTTTTTGAGGCTGCTATGATTATGTCCAGTGCTGTTGGTTTGTTGATTGTGACACTGTATCGTACACCTGATTCATCTGTAGAAGCTTTTTACTGATAGACTGTGTCCAACTTCTTGACTTTATTTCTTGACCTTAAATTCCGCAAGTACAAGACTGTTATTGCAGGTGACTTGAATATTGATCCTAGGAGTAATAGTCTACAAACTGTAAATTTTATTAATACCCTCAAAATCTTATGACTGCTTCTGTGTGAATCTAACAACCAACTCGTCTTGAGACCTGCCTGGATAACTTCATCTCCAATCTTCACCCAACTGATTACACTTGTAGAACTGTACAGCCTCATCTCCTCGGATGTTACCTTCACTATGGGCTGGAAGGTGTTGAGGTGTCTCTCTTTAACTTCTTATTTATCTGACAGGTACCAGTATGTCAGAATAAGTGACCAGAGGTCTGATCTCAAGAGGGTGACAAGGGGGTACCCCAGGGCTCTGTCCTGGGTCCCTTTTTGTTCACTGTTTTCATTAACGACCTCCCAAAATTTCTTCCCAACAAGTGTGTCCTTTATGCAGACGACACTACCTTGATGTGATCCAATATACTTTCTCAACTTAATCTAGTAATGATCAATTATATGAGAGAGAGATCACATCTCTGGTTTTCTGCAAATGGCCTATATGTTAACGAGGATAAATCAGAGCATGTTATATTTAGTCTAGGTGCCAACTCTGAGAATAAGTCTGTGAAGTTTACTAGGTCTTCATCTTGATTCTAAGCTCACCTGGAGAACACATACTGATGCCTTATGTACTCGGTTATCGAGAGTGATCTTTTTGTTAAAAAAACTAACATCCTGTACTAGTCCTAGTTTGGTTTTACAGGCTTATTTTGCCCTCTTTCATTCCCACCTTACATATGGTACCCTTCTCTGGGGTAGCTCCAGCGGAGCTAGAGAGGTTTTTCCTGTGCCAAAAGAAGGCTGTGCGAAAAACTTTTCATCTTAGCAATAGTGACTCGTGTAAACCTTACTTATAGAATATGATATACTTACGCTCCCTTGTATTTTGTATTGCAGAGTTTGATATATGTAAAAGAAAATTTAGAACAATTTGACTTAAGAAGCTCAATACATACTCATTATACAAGAAACCAAGACTCAATCAACCAAAAACATGCTAGGCTAGCTAAAACCCATAATAGTTATCTGTATATAGGCATAAAGCTCTTTAACAAGTTACCATTAGAAGTTAGGGAAATTTCATGTAATAATTTTAAAATAGCTGTGTCTAAATAGTTGAAGCAAAATGCATTCTATTCTATCGAAGAAATGTATCTTTACAATATAAGTAATAGGATTTTTCATGTAGTTTCAATGCATGTATGCTCAGCATTAAGGATATAACTGTACCATGTAGGCTATGTTAAGGTTTGTGTATGTGTTTTTTTATTTGTATATTGTATATGTTTTAAGGACATATTTTAAACTCTATGACTTTGTCAATGCATCGTTTGTGTGGGATGGCAATAAAATATTCTTGATTCCTACTTTGAGAGAGCTCTCAGCCTCTGTAATCTGTGACAGTTTTGATCCTTTCAAAGTTCCTACTTTGAGAGAGCTCTCAACCTATGTGATCTGTTGATCTGTGACAGTTTTGATCCTTTGGGAGTTCCCGGTTGGAGAGAGATCCCAGCCTCTGTGATCTGTGACAATGTTTTTCCTTTGGGAGTTCCTGGTTTGAAAGAGATCTCAGCCTCTGTAATCTATGAAATGTTTTGGTACTTTGAAAGTTCCTAGTTTGAGAGAGATCCCAGCCTCTGTGATCTGTGACAATGTTTTTCCTTTGGGAGTTCCTGGTTTGAAAGAGATCTCAGCCTCTGTGATCTATGACAATGTTTTTCCTTTGGGAGTTCCTGGTTTGAGAGACCTCCCAGCCATTGTTTTGGTTTTGATCTTAGAGCCTCGCCCTCATACCCCAAACGGGCCTGAAAAACAATTAATTCTAAATTAATCTAGGATTTGCCACATATAAGGTCTATTCCAATTTTAGTTAAAATCCACCCAACTTCAAGGTGATTATAATAGTAGTTGTGTAGAAAATGGTTTGGCCCTTCATCTCTAATCCCTTTGCTCTAAGGTGCTCTGAAAAGCTTCCTTGCGCTAACAGTTATCAAATAAAATGACCATTCCAATTTTGACTAAAATCTAATCAAGCATAAGGTGTCTGCCTGAATCTGATCACCACAAGAATATTATAGATGTCACTCTTTCAATAACAACTTAAGGACTATCATGATGAAGGGTATTTTTGCTCAATTTAGAGAATTCTTAGTCTATATAGAGTCCAGATATTTTTGTATAAGTATTTCTCGAGTTGTTGCATATGCTTATACTTAATAACCAACTATTGAACTTTTGTAATTCCAAAACATTTCATAATTCTTTTTAGTCGAAATTGTACAAATTATTGCGTGTAATAGTAGTTTTAAGTTAATCTATGTAAATGACTTAATTCAAAAAATTAAAAAAACATTTAAAAATTCCATTTAAAAAACATAATTTATGGCAGTAAAATAATTAGTACAGTTAACTATACCATATAAAAGGTTAACCCTTGAAGTGTGGCAGAAGCATGATTTGTCCTTAGAATTGTTTGTTTCTATATAGTAATATTTTGTCCTATTTTATTATAAAGAATACATTGTGTTCTTATGGAAAAAGTAATAATTTTCTATTAACATTTTTAGTTTGAAGTATAAAAATGATTTCATTTAATTTTTATAGAATAAAAAAACTTTAAAACTGCATTTAACTTTACCCTTGCAAATTTTAATAGAAAATTGTTACCAAAATTGCTGAAAATAAATTTTTTAGCCTACTGTAAACAATAAACAAGATACTTACATTAGCTGGTCTGAACCTAGCTTGCTCAACAGGGATCCTGGGACTGAGAATGGGAGAGAGTCTAGCGTACATCAGCTTCTCAAGTAGCTTATAACACAAACTTAAGTTATTGGGCGGTAGCTTTCAGGTTGCTCTGGCTCTTAACCTGGTTTCAAGATTGTGATTATGTTTGATAATTTAAACGATGTAGGTTGTATGTTGCTTGCTAAGGTTTCATTATAGACTGTCAAAAGCCAATTCTTACTTTTGGACCAGTGTTCTTCAAAGATTCTGGAAAGATGCTGTCCATTCCAGCTGCCTTTCCTCCTGACAGAGATGTGTGCCTCCAGCTTCTTTAATGTAATGTTTCTGGAAAACTCCAAAGAAGCCTGCTACCTCCTCTTTATATCATGAAGCATGTAGGAAATGTGTTTATAAGTAGATTGGTGTTCTGTTTTTGTTAAAGCTAAATATCCCCCTCCACATTCCTTACCAACCAATCCTCAGTCGCCACTTTACCACTCGTAGGGTGTGTGTTATATAACAGATAATTATATGGACTATTCTTAACATAAATAACAACATTTAATAATAATACTATTTATTCCATAACAACGAGAATAACAAAACATAGCACGATGCTCCAAAAAACACAAAACTCGTGCTTGTAATTTTCTGGAATGACGAATTTGTCTACGACTAATAGGGTTGACAAAAATAAAACAGACACTGTTGCTTCCACACTTCCTGCGTTTCGAGCAAGAGACAGCAAGTTATGGCCATGAATGCCTATCGGTCATCTCTTTGGACGGCTAATTTGTAGTAGTCTTAACATAGTTCTCATCGCTTTCGTTGTTAGCACTAGGCTGTATTAGTGACATGTGTTATTAATGAATACCGATAGTGATAGTAGCAACAAAAATGTACAAAACCTATAGTTTGCTGATTTTACTATTTAGAAATATTATATTTATTAAAAGTGATTAAATTTTACCCACTGTTACTGTTACAATTCTCTGGTATGTTTCAACAAAAATTGTGACATATTTTGTATATATAAAATAAGATGCTTAATCAAAATATGTTTTATAGTTGACCTACCCATTAAAATAAAATAATACACTTTCAAAACCCTTTGGTTGTGAACGACAGATATATCCAAAGTTATGGAATCACCCATTTAATTTATTTAATAACTCATTTTAATCAAATTTTCAAAAAAACTAAGTCCTCAACCAAAGTAAAGAAATATCATGATCATCTAAATAAAATCTGACGAAGTTCATTTTTTATTAATGTTTCTTTTTTACACACTAGAACATATTTTGTTTACATCAATTCCAGAAATAAAATATAAATAAATAAATAAAAAACATACTATTAGAAAGTAAATGTTAAGTTCATATTAAAATTAACTAAAGAACTTCATGCAAACAGTAAAATGCCTTTTCTACCGGATAGTGTCCTAGTTTTGAGGAGTTAAATAATTAAGAGCCAAAATAAAGAATTGATTTTTTAAAACTTGTAATTCTATATTTTTAACTAATTTTAGTTTCAGTTGCCTACATAGAGCAATGATCTTGAATTTGAAACAAATTGTTGTTATTTAAAACAGATCAAAGCAATTATTATTAATAAAGACGGGAATGTTACGATGCCATCTGTTGTAAAATACTCTCCAAAACTCTTTTGCGACCCGAGACCCCAGACAATCAGCAAATCCACGTGGAACAAAAATTCTATTAAAATTTTGAAGAAAAGTGTCATAAACATATTTCAGGCTACACTCAAATATTCCACCTAAGCCACACTGAGAGTCTCGTAGTCAAAGCTTGAATTATATCGATTCAGTAAAACAATGCTCATTTGACTCAACGGTACTCACTACTTTTCAAACAAATAAAGTAATTGTGGAGATATTATGATGGAATACAGATTGAGATGAACATATTATATTATTGGTTTTAAAAAGTAGTAGAATATGGTAATGAACTTAAGTAACGTAATGTAATACAGTAATGCACCATACATTTTACAATATGCAAAATTGTATCATTTTCTCAAATATTTAAAAAAATTGGAGTGATTGATATTGGTCTCAATCTATCAAGGTTAAACATTTCAAATATTTAGGATTAGAATAGCTTCACTAATCTTAAAATCAGTTGGAAAACACTTTGAGTGTTTGAGGATTCAAACAAAACAGTCAAGTATTGAAATAGCTCAGAAACATATTGTTTGACCAGTAAGGAAGACAAAATCAGATGTAATGATTTTTTTTAAGAAAGTTGAATGCATTCAAAGTTTCAAATATATGGATTTTATGGAGTACAATTTAATTAAAGATCTTAATAATGGGAAAATTTAAAGATATAAAATGAACAGTGGTAAGACTGGTCTGTTTATTGGAATAAAAGGGATTTAGATTTTAATGTAACAGAGTTGTCGATAAAGTTAGTATTTCAAGCTACTATCGGCAACAAACAAGCTCTTGGCATGATCACATTTTACTAGAGCAATAAGTTTAATGTTCAAACTTATTTAATTCTGGTGAGCCATTGATCTGAAAAATAAAAGGTTCATGAGGTGTTTGTTAATTTCTAGTTTTTTGATTAAATAACCTTGGCTTCTTATAAACTGATATTTTTTAGTGAATTAAAGAGAATGTTTTGTTGGAATAGTCCATAAAAATTAATGATTTGTCTTTCAAAATCTCTTTAGTTGCAATGTTTTTCTCTTACTAAAAATTATCAGTTTTATTTTTTCAGATTCACCGTACTAGCTTCTAAATAAAAGGATAGTTTGTTAGGTGAAGGATTAACAAAAATGTTGTCTATAGCGTGCCTCCCTTGCCAGATCTCAGGTTTATGCCTGTAACAGATTATCTGTAACTACACCAAAAATAATATCTAATTTGGTATTAGAGCCTGTGTTGTAGTAGGAAGATACAAAATAAAATATCCAAAAAACATAAAAGTTTTATTTTTTGTCAATTTTTATTCGTGTACGTACATTAATTATTACAATGTTTATTTACCGATCGCTATAACGTGTTTCTGTCACACTTTGTGTATGAAAATCCAAATTTAGACAACCAAAATAATAAAATATCATGATTTACATAATATTTAACTCAAAATTTATATTTTTTGTCTATATTTGTTCTATTGTCTACATCGACCACTTATTTCAGTAAAAAACGCACTTACTAATTTCATGTCTCAAAATTTGTGTAGTTGTATTCACAGTAAATAAAGGTTATCCTCTATAAAAATACATATAGATTTATATCCTTTATTTTAATTATAGAAGGCATGGTTTGAAATTAAAACATAATTTTAATTTAAAATACATATTATTTAAGTAATACAACTATACGCACATATTTTCGAGTAAATATATGTATCCTGGAAGGTCATTTTAGAATGTGGAAATTCTATGTAAAAGGTGGAGGATGTGTCTTGTAGTTATTAAGATATATTCATTTTCATGAGCCTCTGCTGTTCTCTTTAGTGTCGTTATATTTGTGTTTTTGGGTGGTCTCAAAAACGATAAATTTTTGCTATTTTACAACCATTTTTGTACAGCTTAAAATAAGAACAATAATAATGGTCTCGGCCGGCTGTCGAACTTCCAATTATTAATATTGTTAGCATTTTACATATTCCCCCACTCTTGACTGGGAGGTATGGAAAATTTGTAGTGGTAACCTCCCTCTTTAGTTCATGCTAGATATGTGTATGCTAACACATACAACACATACAGTGGAGCATGCATAAAACACAAGACATAAGTTAAATATTGGTATCGCCACACCATGTTATACTAAGTCTATAAATAAAACAAATTCTTTCTATGTTCTACACACAATCTACCAAAATTTACCATTGGAACATTAAAGTGGAAGTGTACAAAAGAAGCTGGTTAATTGCATTGGTGAGGAGTGGGGCAAACACTATACTCACTTCTATCTACTCTGGGTGATCTGTTTGTGCCGTTTGTTTTGCAAAATTTGGATATAATATTGCGATATTTTAAATTTATTTACTTTGTATTTACCGTGGTGAGGGATAAGTGCGAGCATTCTTAATTAGTGCATGAAGTTTTGTGTCTGTATGTAGTGCAGATGTGTGCGTGCCCGTGCGTACTTTTGTGTGTGGATGGATATGTATGCGTGCGAATGCGTGCATGTGTGTGTTCTTCGCTTTGTGAAGGAATGCATTAGATATAGTGTAGGTTTCAGAAATCGACAACAATTTTTTGTTCTCTCTCTTTTCCTTTTCCTTTTTTTATAGCTCATAAAACAATGTTTATTGCGTACTCTTTAAGCTCATCCCTTATGTTGTCTTACATCTTATAGCCATATAACTTCATATAATAGATTTGTTGCATCTTTGTCATGTAATTTCATTATCGTAAGAGGTTAATTGATTACTTTTTACAATGCTTGAATTTAATTAATATGCATCCAAATAGAGCATGTTACTATTAGTTATTTTTGGTTATCTTTCAATACAATTTTAATTTTGTTCTAAAATTTACATTGTATATTAGTAATATTGTAATTGCAAACTCGAGTGAAGATGGACTCGGTTCTCACACACAGGCTTTAGCCCATGTGGGTTCCTTCTCGTGTATTCTATTGGCACTATATTTGTATATATGTAAATGAGATAAATAAATGAAATGAATGATACAATTCTGTTGTTACACTAACTGCATCATAGTGTATAAGCTAAAGCAACAATATAATTTACCAAAACCTTTCATGACATTCTAAAACTTACACTTTTAAACTTTTGTAGGGATCGTTAATAAACACAAATCGTTATAAATTAAATGTTATAAAACAAATATAAATTACCTACTGCGCAGAAAAGCAGTTGATGTTAGATATGGTAACAATATCCAGCAAAAGGTGAAATAAATTATAAAAACTAATCATTGAGAAGGTACAAATGGCCTTTATTTCCTTCTTCATTTTATTTGGCATAACAATACATTAAAATGCAATAGTTTAAAATTACAGCATGGCTGTTGGTTAACACGATTGAAAAAGTACTTGAAAATGTATCTATAGTACAACATTTCTGCAGAGTCTATAATTGAATTGTACAACATTGTATTATTGTTTAATACAACTTAAGCATATTTTATTTGTACATATTAATCAGCCTTATTGTAATTAAGTAGCACTTATCGAGGAACTTCACATGATGTTACGTCAAGATGATAAGTAATAAATGGAAATTACATATAACACTGTGCATTAAACAATCGTTAACATGTTGTAATACAAAAAAGTCAGGAGAACAAAATCTGTTGTTATTTAACTAAATGTTCTTCCATTATTATTATTATTATGTAACATGCTGGTTATTTGATATGAACACTTCATACATGATTTTAACGTGAGGATTGACTATTGTACTGCATGTTACAGTTAGTGCAGAAGCACAGTCAGTCGAGGGTAGATTAAATCACGCCAGTTAAGGACAAATCTGTTAGTTAAGTTTGAGGGGGTATGAGGGCAATAATGATATACTTCAGCAATAATTCACAAATACTTACACAAAAATGTAATGAGAATCAGAAATTAAATTACAGGGGTTAAGTTACATGGTTATTTGATTGAGATAAAAAAAAGATGATTGCTCATTTTTCAGTAAGAGGTCTTTTTAATATTACCAATCATTAGTGGTATTCAACGTTTTTGGGAGTCACTTGAGGTTAAAAATGTGGAGGATAACTCTCCACCATTATATATAAGAAAAAAAACTTTTGCGTGAAACTTTGGATAAATAAACAGTGTACTCTTACATTAAAAATAAATAAATGAGGATAATTTAGGTTTAAAATGTTTTTGTAATGTGCTGAATGGGTGCACACGAGTAGATTGTTTTTACAACACTACTGGAGTCAAACCAAAAGTTAAAATACACCAACACAAATGTTATATTTTTTCTGTTATATCAGCATGCATACTTTTTAAATAATAACTTCAATTTACATTATAAAATGTTAACAATTTTATTCACACATCTGTAGGCTAACTAAGCATTTTCAGATTCTACATCCCATTTTTGATAACACAGTTCTGTAAATGTTGTTGAAATGTTAGCTCCCTTTTTGTATTTTTATCTATACAATTGTATTTTGGAACAAATGATTAAGATAATGATCCCTTTGGTGTCATTTACTACAATATTATTTTATAGTTAACATTTTCAGCAATATTCTTAATCATAATACTATTTAGTGTAATTCTTTGAAATACAAAGACAACTAACTAAAAAAACAGGTCATATATTATCTAATTACACTTAATTATTAACATATAATACTTCATATAACCCTGTATCAGTTACTAAAACAATACACATTTTGAAAGTCAAAGACAAAATTTCCAACTGAAGATGATAAAATTACTGATAAAAAGACCTCAACCCTAGATGGCTCACCTCTGTGAAAACTTCTCACAACTGACTCACCTCAATGGAGACCCCCCATGACTGGAGTTGACAAATTTAAGGACAAACAGGAACCCAACTAGCTGGCTCACATCAGCGGAGACCCGTCACAACTAATGAAGATACATTTACTCATAAATACGACACCAACATGCATGGCTCATCTCTATTGTGACATATCATAACTAGAGATGACAACTTATTGAAGAACAATTCCCCAATGATTCATCTCAATTGAGATATTGAATTTATTGAGAACAGGACTCTATCGTAGCTCACCTCAGTGGAGATCCCTTTCAACTCTGGAGATGAAAAGATTTACTGATGGAAAGACTTCAACGTAATTGGCTCATTTCAGTGGAGACCCCTGATAACTACTGGAGATGATAAGTTTACCTACGAACAGGATCCCAATATGGACGGCTCATTTCAGTTGTTACCCCTTACAACTGGAGGGTTGTGAACATCCTGCAAGTAGATTTGACAAGAACATTTCTACATGGAAACCCTCCAAACATGAAGGTAACTCATTGAGCCACAAAGAGAATGATAATTTACCTGAGTGAACTATTCCAATAAAGGCGATCTGATTTGAAGAGTAACTCACAAGGCATAATCATATGACATGTCAAAAATATTGTATGCATAGGCTATATTAAAAATCACTGTTAATCCCACAAGGATTAATTGTATTAAGATTTTTTGAATCTTTATAGAAAACCAGTAGTAAGACTAGAGTATAAAAAGAAAGAACTGAAGATAAGACTGATGGAGGCTCAAAGCGAAGTTAAAGAGCTGTCTCTGAGCCAAGAAGTAAATGGTCAAGATCCAATTAAAAGAAATAGGTAATAAAAACCACCAGGAAAACAGCAGTGAGAGGCTCCTTTATTCTTCCTGCTGTGTCTATTACTGTTTTGAAGTATTGAATATGTCTGTACATGTTATACCATTATGCCAATGAACAGCAGGCAAGTCAAAAACAGTTGAGAGAACACCATATGATTGAAGACCCTGGAAAATGCTCCTTGTGATCAGAAAGGAAAGAATTAATGCTATCAAAAGTGTTCCTTCACCCAAATTGAACTAAGTGATGCAGAAGATGATAATGCCAGATACTACCTTGTGTATTGTAAAAATTACTTTCCAAAATTTCATCAGGTTTATATGCATTAATTACACTGAGAAACCTGTGCGAAAAAGAAACATTAAAGGTTATTTATTTTTCATATATTTACTCAATAATATCTTTTGGAATCTCACTTTACGGTGCTACTTCTACAAAAAATCTAAATTCTATTCTATAAATGCAGAAAAAAAGCAATTAGAATAATTTTTAATCTTCATACTAGAACATCTGTTATGGAATACTTTAAAGAAGAAAAAAATATGACTTCTATGGGATGTATATTTTTGAAACTATTTTGTCACTTAAAGCAAACTTCAGGAACTGGAATTGGTAGGAGATAATCACAACCATTTCACAAGAAATCGTAACAATGTAGCCATAAGCCCCCATACTTTACAAATTTTTAAAAAGAGACCAAAGTATATTGGATCAAAATTTTACAAGAATCTTCCTATTGAAATTAAGTCAGAGGCTACATTCAATAAATTTAAAATAAAATTTAAAAAGTTTCTCATCAACAAGGCTATATATTCCTTTAATGAATTCCTGTGGTGATTCTGGAGGTGGAGTACTCTATAATTAATAGTTTATGCCGAAAGCTGTTTTATTTTTTTTTACTTTAACCGTTTTAATGTTAATGTTATCTGTTTTAATTGTAACCTTTTTAACAACTGTAATAATTGTATTTTAAACCTTTTCTATTTCATGTTGATAAATCTTGTATTTTCTGTTATATTATTCTTGTTTTTTTTTTCTAATTTGGTAAGTATATGAATTAAATCTTGACACTATTCTTGTATATATGTGTATATGCCAGGAGAATAAAGCTGTTTTGAATTGAATTGAATATTTCAATAGATGCTTCAGAGATGTATTTACCATTGAATATTAAGTAAGAAACGTCAGAACAATTGTCAACACAGAGAAGATAAGTCAAACACTGGAGAAGGAACCGAAGCCAGACATCATCACCTAACTGACCGTATTGAGAAAACACAGATATTTCAACATACAAAGAAAGATATTCAACCTTTGGGTCCTAAAAGTCCCATACATTTAAAATAGTACACCAACTAATAACTTAGACTCAGCACTCTCACTTAGACTTTAACATCCGGGGAAATTGTTTTCTGGATTTAGTAACAAAACTATTGTCTTTTACTTTTCACTAGAGTGTTAAGTATGTAATTCTAATTTAGGTGTACATTATGTAGCCTATGTGTGAGATCCTTAGACATTTAAGACTGTCAATGTATTGTAAGTGGGGTGACAATAAATTGATTCTGATTCTGTATAGAGACTATTGAACCTTAATGTGGCAAAGTTGTTCTCTTGGTAAGGACTCTTTATCAGCAGTGAGTTTAAATAATGGCCAATCACAATGAAAGTAAAGTGTCACAATAACCACTTGTGTATACTTGGGTACACTATGACATTTAAAACATTTTAGTTTTTACAGTAAACTTCCAGTAGGACAGTAATATTTTTTAAATATTTAAAACATTTTTCACAACTTGTAAGTTGAAACATTTGTTTAACAGTTTGTTTGATAAACTTCCAACAAAAAAATTATTTAAAGATATACAAACGAACAAGCATAATGCGCATTTGTAAGTAGCACAATTTGATGTATGCACAAATATAATTAACTTCCAATAAGACAGTTATTTTACAAGTTATTTAAAAACAAGCATATTTTTCTTCTCATGTGTGAGTTGAGGAACTTAATGTTTGGCAATTACATTGTAATCATAAACATTTAAAGACGAGCATAATTATTTTCACATTTGTTGTCACAAATATCACTATGTATGAAGAGCCTTAACAAAGATATCCTTTTCAGTTTAATTAGCTGTGATTAAAAGTATACAAGAATTATATGCATGATAGAAAATTTAAGTCAGTATTTCTTTTACAATTTATGGATGAAAATAGTAAATACTGTAATTAATTAGTTTAATTACTATGTACCATCAAAATTAAATAACAAATAATTATTCTCTGAAAACAAATTAAAAACAATTATTAATAAACAAAAGTTAAAAGAATTATATCTTGAAAAGTTTTATACATGCACTATTAATACATTGCACAATTATCAATAATTATTGTCAATAAGTGTCAAATTTGTTAATAATACATGCATTTACAGCACTGTTGACAAATGCAGGTGTAATAAGTTATATTATTAATGAAGCATTCAACATAGCCTACAAAACCTATAAATTAATTCCAATTAATTAAAATTAAAACAAGTAGAATAATAGGTTAAAATACTGATATTGTTTTGAAATAACAAGACTTTTTGATTCAGTTCAGTCTTTTACCTGAAACAAACATAAAACATAATTAACTTTAATGGCAGAGCATACAAAATTGTATTTACTTAATAGTAGTCATTGTAAATGAAACCATCAAGCTTACCTCCTCATAGGATAATACAATATTATTAATAAAACATAGTTATTCTATTATGAAAGATTTTAATCGTTTCCTTAACACAGTGTAAACCAAAGCCACTCGCACACAGATTTGAAAGAAAAAAAAGTGATACAATATTTTATCAAAGACAAAATGAAAGCTTGTCTACAGTAGATCACTTACACTTGGGGTGGGGATCACAACTTCATTTAAAGAATCAAACAGAATAAATTGGAATCATTTTTTCCAACTAGTTGTGATTCTGATCTAATTTGTTTATGAAGGATACGATTCTCTGCAATTACGTCTAATGTTATCTGACGCCATTTCCACAATTCCAATTTCTGTTCTTTTAATTCTGATTTCATTAGTTCAATTTCCAAACTACTCGATTGAGCCAGTTTTCTTAGGGAATTTTCAAGCTGTTTGACGTCATTCTGTAGTTTACTAACAAGCTTGTTAACTTCACAGGAGGAACATTTTCCAAGACTTTCAGAACACAAGAGGGTATCAGTATCCCCTACATCTTCATCATCTTTCTTGTTAACATCACAGGAGGAGAATTTTCTAAGACTTCCAGAACACAAGAGGGTATCAGTATCCCCTACATCTTCATTGTTTTCCTGATGAGTATATAATTGTTCTTCACTGCTGTAAAAATGCACTGATTAGGAATTTTACCACTTCACGAGACGTAATAACATTAGCTGAACTGATTTGAATTTTCATTATTCGCAATGGATCAAAACCATAACAGCAAATTAAGAAATAAGTTAACATAAGTAAATAAACATGTAAAAAGCAATAGTAACAAGAGTAAAATAAACAAATAAATATAAACAGTGGCAGTAATACAGAGAAATGCTAACAAAAACAATTAATAAATAAGTATATCAATACATATAAATGACCGTGAATAAATAACAACATCCAGAGAAAAGACCAGCCATCACTTTCTCAAGAACTTTGGGAGTTTGATGGTCCTTTAAAAGCACTATCAAATACAAATATTATAGACAATACTTTGGAGGGCATATGTGTTTTAAGCCAAGAGTTTTAAGCGTAGTAAAGCTACACGTGTTTATAACACGTTTCTTCCAACTTAAGACTGGTGGTAAATGTCACCTCAAGATCCTTGGTTGGTTTCCATTGGTGTTACTGTCAGTAAATCCATAATACAATACTTGAATCAAACTGGACCCGGGTGCGGTGGAAAGTAATGCAAGTACATTTATTAAGGTTAAGAGACATGTTTTCATTACATCAAAGGATGACCAAATTGATATATTAATAATCATATTATTAATATATATTATATATATATATGTGTGTGTGTGTGTGTGTGTGTGTGTGTTTGTTGAACAAGATAGGCCCGAAGTGTAAGCCTTATGTGGCGCCAGATGAAACAAGAAAAGTGTGGGATAATTCGATATTGTATCTGACTTGAACTTACGCCCGCACAGATAACTCTGAAACAAGAAAAGTGTGGGATAATTCGATATTGTATCTGATTTGAACTTACGTCCGCACAGATAACTCTGAATCGAGTTGAGAGTCTTCTGAAGCCAAAAGTCGTAAATTTATGAATCAAAATGGCATGGCAATCTCGTTTGAAAGCCTTTAAAAAGTCCAATTTGTTTGAATCTACTTGATTTCTTCAGAGAAAGGTTTCAGTTATGTAGGTTTGGAATAATATAAGATTTGTAATAGTGGACTTGTTGGCTAAGGAACCGTGTTGGTTCACATGAAACGTATTCTTGATCTTGAAAATTATTTTAGTCAGTACTACCCTCTCAAATACCTTACCCTAGACTGGCAAGATGGTTATTGGCATATAATTTCTAATATTCTTGGCTGAACCACTTTTGTGGACGGGTCCAATATTTTAAAGATGTCAGGGAGAGTGCTAGAGAGAGATTTGTTGAATAGAGAAGAGGGGAGGGAGGAGGGGGGAGAGAGAGAGGGAGAGAGGGAGGGGGGGAGAGAGAGAGAGAGAGAGTGAGAGTGAGTGGTGATACTTTTGAATAAAAAGTCTATAACAACTCCAAATTTGCAAAAATCTCGGATTGTACTATTTTGTATATAATTATGACAGTTTGGATTCTAATGGATTAACTCATTTTTTTTCTAAAAGATGTATGTGCAGAGCAAAAATATATTTATAGAAGTTTATGTTCTGTAAGACTTTTTATATAGCAACGAATTTTTAAATTTTTATGAAAGTTAAATCTTTGAAATAAAGGCCTATAACCTTTTAGATCTAAGCGTTCATCCAAAAAATTATCTATAGTCATATAGAAAGTACATTTAAATTTAAGTTTACAAAAATGTACAATGTATTTTTATCTATACTTTTTCCATCAGTAGGATCAGGCACAATTAATTCATTAGGCAGTGGTTCATCCAAGTCAGATAAGACTTCATCCATATATACAAAACTAACATTATATTCTGATTCACTATCCAATATATTTCTAATACCACTGCTGTTCAAATTAACACTCGTTTTCAAAGGGGGTAACTTTAAATTTTCTAACTGTAACACCTATCTTGTGACATGCCATTTTACAGGTGTATGGAGTTCAATGGAAATACAATGACATGAATAAAACATCTCTACGACGGTCGTAGCACAAGTTATGGGCATACAATCCCTTACATTGTTATGCCATGTTGATAGACACCTCTTACCAAAACTATACACACCAGAAACATTGGATACTATGAAAATGGATAAGCTGGGCCCCTCAAAGTCTTCTAAAAGATATCGTGCATGCATTGTGTTAATATGAGCTAGACATTAGCATTGTCCATACAGATTTTTTTCATTATTTTCCCATAACTTTTGTTAAAAACGGCGTAGTTGTGTTTTTTTTAAAGTCATTGTGTTTCTATTGAATATACCTTTATTATGACATGTCACAAGATAGAGATTGCGATTTGAAAATTAAAGTTAACCCATTCTACCCCCTTAGTGTTTTAATTAATTATTGCTTATATAAAAGTTAAATATGTGATTTTTTATTCATCACTGATTTACATATATTAAATAAATAAAACGAATTTGATAGAACACAGATTAAAATAAACCTTATTAAATAAAAACAAAGCAAAAACAGTACATTTGTTACTCATCTCAGATGTATTTAAGTACCACTGTTTTATCCTTGTCTATTGATAAAAGGGTTTACAACCATATACGCACAACAAATATATTTTAAAAGAGATATACTCAAATAACGGCAGTATAACTACAGCACACTTTATAATAACACTCTTATCTCCCTGGTTACACTGGAGTGAAACTGTGAGAGGGGGGTTGTTTGTAAAAATATATTGCATGATACGCATTGTACAACTGATGTGGGGGGAAGTACGTGCAAGTGTTTTTATAACTTCTGATCATATTTTTTTATAAATGAAAAAGCTTTCCACTTGTCTTCATCCTTGCCTGATAAAATATATGTCTCATGAGCTTTAAGAAAATTCATTTTTAAAATCTGTAGCTTTTTTGTCATAGAAAGGTTTTGCCTTGTAGTTGAAATTATTTCGGGTCTTTTTAAATGGGCATACGTGATTCATTATCAGTCAGGAAGTCAACAAAGTTATTGTATGCTTCATCTGCATTTCCAGATTGCAGTATTCTCTCCTAGTTTTTATCTGTCAAGTCTTGCCTTATTCTTTCTGTTTGTTGTTTCTATGAAGTTTAGACGAGTTGAATAAGATACATGTACAAGGTACAATACTGGCCTGAGTGATTTGATAGTCCTGTATTGCGAATCTCCACTGAAACTCCAGCTGTATCAATCTTTGTACAAACAATATCAATTGATGTTGTACTATTAGTAGTAATTCTGGTTGGTGGCAGTTTAATTCTTGAAACATCGTAGGTTTTCAGAACTTCTGAGAAGGCTATTCTACTTCTTGAGTCAATCAGGTTGTTTATGTTAATGTCTCCAGTTATGCTTAGTGCCTGATCAATAGCAGCGGTTGGTGGTCTATAAATGCCTAACACATATAGGTTTTCTTTTTTGTTAAGTATTACTTTTACTGCAGACACATATTTCTGTACTGAGACTTTCTATATCTAGATTTAGTACCTCAGTCGGTAACTCAATTTGTTTTTAGATAGCAACCCCTCCTTTAAGATGTCTTTTCCTGCCGAATGCACTGACCAGTGTGTAATTAGCAAGTTATGCACACATTATAGTATCACTCTTGAGTTCATATTCTGTGAGCATACTAAATCAACTCTGTAGCTACGTATAAAATGATTAATTCTTTCAATTTTATTGTTCACATACACAGAGAAAAATTGAAACATTATGAAATAATTGTTTTTGTGCAAAATTGAAAAGTCTACATACTTTAACTTGATATACTTAAGACATTTGACGTAAAAACAGATTACGGTTTTTTTACCATTATTATTGAAAAATTAGACGGTAAATAAAAAGTCATCGGCGTAAACGTGTTAATGCAGGGTGGCACCCGACTGGGAAAACCGGAAATTTTTCTGAGAAACAAGAAAATTACAAAAATAATTTTTCCGTCTCCAAGAACTTATAAAATCGAGAGATAATTTGACAGCTTCTTGAATCAAGAATTGATTAATCTCCAAACATCGTACGCGACATGGATCGTGAAATTGTGATTGAAGATCGACATATGTTTTGCGAGCTTCATCAGATAGTTGCCTTAAGTAGTGTAGGTATTTTGTCTTGATTAGTTCTACTCATGTGTCACGGCAAGCCGCCTCCCCCCCCCCCCAAATCACATAACAATGCATTGGACAATTTAAAATCGGTTGACGGTTCCGGACTTCGGTACTAAACGAGCGGTATGCATTATGCAGTAAAGCGGCAGAGCGGTAGTGTCCGCGATACAAACGGGTTGTACGTATTTAAGTATTAATCAGTCGTTGACGTGGGGCTATAATCCGGCTTAATGGTTCGGTTTGTTGAATAATATATTTTTAACGGTTTGACATACCCGGTTATTTGAGTACAGCAGAATTTCAGTTGGATTCTTACCAGGCCTGATAACATACCTCTTGGAGAAGAAAATAGTATGTAAGCTATAACAAGCAACGCCAAAAACTACGCATGTCAGTTTCGCCGTCAGAGCGGAATTAGTTGGACGACGGCTAGAAATCCCGTCAGTTCTCCGATCAACTATTTATCTGAACGAATTCCCCACACACCTGACGCTCGGTCGGACTATTCGAACTGTTCAAACCAATTAGTCCAACGTATATAAGGAGTCTTGTCATGTTGTTTCGTAGTCCATGACTATAACAAACACGTTGTGACAAACCACAGCCTTTCGTGCGTTTGTTTACTTTGTAGTTGTGTTCTGTTTTGATGGGGTGATTCTATTCTTGCATTATATTAAAGGCTGACCAAAATATTTAGGAGCTAGTAATTGATAACATCAACTGTGCTCGTACTTTGGGTGCAACTGTAGAAGGTACTGTTCGGTACTGGTGTATATGTACTTATTCTACAGATTGCGAACTAACCGCACTTCGGTCATTTCCGTAGCAGATAACTTTAGTAAGAATGGATCATTTCCGATCGATACCGGGGCTCTTTTTACTCGATTCCAATAAAAAATATGCTTGAAAAATCAAGATTTTACAATATACTACTGATATGGGAAAGCTGAACCTCGAAACAAACCAATTCTATTCCCGGATGACTACTCATCGGCACGCAAATTACCGATTGCTAAAACGGTTTTTTTATTTTATATATGAAAAATGTAGATAACCAAAGTAACAAACTACTTTAGTTTGACAAATAATATTTTAGCCATAATACGTAATTGTCATATTTATTTTGACACATCATCGAAAGTCTGCTGCGTCTATTCGTGGACAAAAACAATCGGCAGTACCCAAATTTCCGATTGGTGAAACGAGCTTGTGTAGTTCGTTGTGTATACAAACTATTTAAAAAAATATAGTCATAAAATACCGGGATTTGTAATAATATTTAAATTGATGTTCATATTTCTAGATCTATATTTGTCAACGCCATCGCGTCATCTTCTGGTTCTATGCGTTGACATTAGCTGCTCAGCGGAAAACAGGCGATTGCTAATTTTAGTATAAGTATATATCGTACTTTAGTGTTGTACATAAATAGATTCTCTATAATTGTAAATATACTTGTATCTAAACATTTTTACGTACATGGAATATATTCTGGAAGCTCATTTTATAATCTACTATATCTATAATTCAAAAGGAGAATCTCTGCAAATTACTTTGAAGTAGCGTGGTATTCTTAGGCTTGCTCCCATTCCCCAAAAAGGACAAATAAATTAAGTAGAGTTCAGATGAACGTATTTGGTGAAGTATCAGATGGACCTCCGACCGTGTGTACCAGTGAAATAATTGTTTCGTCCCGAAAGTTCGTCTACTGCAGACCTCTGACCCGCAATGCTGGAATGCAGTCTGCCCCCACGATAGCCCTGAGTTGGTATTTATTTGTTATCTTTGTTTATTCTGTATTGAATATATATATTTTACACAACATCACAGAAAAAATTATTAAATATACACTATGTTTCGTCAACACATCGATAACATCGAAAGAGCTTAAAATAGGTGATAGCTATAAATGGTCACCAAATTTCTCGCATATCGCTAGCGACAGAATTCTAGAGCACCGCAGCTTTGTGGCATTTCTTGCAGATACAGCTGGTAGCAAGAAACCGTCACCGTTGAACTTGGCGTAAGGGTCGAATACAGTATTACAGTTGTTTATTTGGTTTGAAAATAGACTAGAGAATCGGAATTTTTCAACCGGGGGAAAAACCAGGAGTTTGAAAAGAGTTTTTGAATAGCCACTCTGTAATGTTTATTATGTGTTTTTATTTAATAACTTTCAATTACTTAAAAATCAACAAACAACTAATTAAATATTCTTCAATAACACTTTTCTTCAATTATATATAAAATTCGTTGACTAAAAAAAATAAAATAAAATTGAAATTTCAAATAAAATTGTAACAAAGTGTGTCACTAAATTTTATAATAAACTTATTAGTGTAGAAATCATTTGCTTCAAATTTATTCACTGGGTCATTTTATAATTTTAAATTAAGTTTCTCAATTGATATGACCAGAGGGATTGGGCATTTGTCATCGTTATATGTTACAAAATGTATAACACTACATTTTGAGATCTGTATTATGAATCAAGGCCGTAAACAAACTTTTGTACAAAAAAAGAGGTACATGGGTAAGAGAAGAGAAAGAAAACAGATTGGGTAATTTTTAATGTGGAGCTAAGAAACAATTTAGTAAGAGAAAATGGGTATCAAGGGCAAGGGGTCGATGATATGGCTAACTTTCTGCAAAACGCCATAAAAGAATCATACCATAAAGCCTGCCCCGTAACAGAAAAGAACTCAGAGAACAAAGCATGTTGGTGTAACCAGGTGCTGGAAACCTTGAGGAAAAACCTCCGCAGAACGTATAATATCCCCGCAAACGTGCAGGGAACTGGGATAGGTACTCTGTTGCCCTAACAGAGTACAATAAAGAGGTGAGAAGAGCTAATGGAAACTCATGAAGAGAATTCTGTCAGAGTATTGATAACGTACCCGACTGTGCAAAACTTCAAAAAGTCCTAGCTCGAAGCCCCGTAAATGTGGTGGGTACTATACTAAGTGAAGATGGGACTCACACCAAGGATCCTGAGGAGACACCAGTATTTACTGAACATACACTTCCCAGGATCTCTTACATTAACTTGGACAGCAGGACTGCTCTGCAGGCCTTGGCCAACCATGACTGTATTTCAAAGACAGAATGGGAATGCCATAAGGTCATGAAATTGCTGGCGAAAACCAATAAAGTTATTCTAACATAGGTCCTGGACTTAGAGGAATCACAGGTAATGAAGGGCAGACAGTTGTGCTAACTTAGGAGCCAACTGTCCTCTTACTGGACCTGAACCAACGAGTGGAGTTTCATACGACTTAGCACATAGATCAGTTGCTAAGTGGGTGTTTAACACCCAACATTGGAGAAAAGCTGAGGGAAACGTACAAGCAAAGCGGTGATGCTCAATGGACCATCAAGGAACATTGCAGCAGATGCCCATTGAATGAGTAGAATGGAGATACGTAAGATGACTGGTTTTATTACAGGTCATTGGATATTCCAAAACCACCAGAACAGAATAGATATTCTGGAATAGGTAATGTGGCGAGTCTGACTAAACAGCTGAGCACGTCATATTTGAGTGTCCGGCATTACAGAGCAAATGCTCAAGGTCCCTAGGTTTTCTTAGGCATATGGAAAAGGGGTTGGAACAGGTAAGCATTGTTCAGAAGATCTCGTAGTTTTGTAAAGGCCTAGGATGTGACAGCTTAAACCTAGAAGAGGGCGTACAATAAGCCGGATGGCTGAGAGGCAACTACCAGGCCCAGGAAACCTGGCCCTCTGTTAAAAAAATTGTTTTTTTATTGCAAACCTAACTGTATGTGGTATAATTTTGTTCACAATGAACAGTATAATACAATTATAATAAGTAACTAGTGTAAATATTTTAATTTTTTATGATGAGTGGAGACATTTTTTTGTTATTTGAATGTAATAAAGGGGGAGGGATGTGCCTAAAATATAGTTCAGTACATAAATTTCAAATTCTAAGATAGCCTAAAGGTCACAAATTTTAGTTTCAGAAAATGTATAGTTTTTTATGAGTCTATGGATAAATAAATTAGTTTTAGCGCAAAATCTGAAAGTATTGTTATAAAGTTTTTTTTTGTAAGTGTTTAATAGTTTTATAACAAAATATTTAATATATATAATATACACCTCTTATAACAGTTTTAAAAGAAACTAAAATTATTTTCTGTACAATATTTTCGTTGTAATTATACAACTTTAACAAATGCACTTTGTTAAAAATACACAGAATGAAATAAACAAACAAAAGAGAAACACCTGTAATAAACTTTCTAAATGTAAATAACAATTTTGACAATTAAACAAGTTTGGATTAGTTGTTAATTTAAAAATAATAACATAATATAATATAATATAATACAATTTTGAATTTAGATAAATTTGTAGATCAGAATCAAAGGATTCAAGTGGAAAACAATAATTTAGTGAATGTTAAGTCCATATGGTTTTTTCGATTTTGATATAAGTTGGTGTTCCAATTCATTATTCCTTAAATTTAAACCATTTCGAGAGCTATTTTCACAAGGTGTAATTTTGCTTATAGCTTTGGGTTTATAGCAATCATCAAAGCTTTTGTTATGGTGAATAGCGTGTAAGGCTACTGGTATTTTTCGTCTTTGTGATTAATAGAAAAACGGTGACAGATCATTCTTACCCGCAGAGAATTTGAGGTTTGTCCAATGAAGTCCTTGGGACAAAAACATACAGGTTAGCTGGTAAATTGAATTGTTGGAGGTACAGTCCAATTTAACAGTTATTGGATAAGTTTTATTAGTGGACACTACTTTGGAATTGGTCTGTCTTATCCATAGTTTTTTGCAAATACCACAACATGGTTTATTACATGGTTCACAGCCAAAAGATAATTTTTCAGAATTTTTTTCCAACATGAATTTTGGGCCTTACTAGCATTTTCTTCAAATTTTCAGGTCTCTTAAATACTATTCTAGGTGGCTTGGACAATAAATTCTTAGTTTAAGGGGGAGTTTATTAAAATTTGATAGCCAATTTTCATAACTGTATTGAATTTGTGCAAACCAGGATAACATTTTGTTATAAATTTAGGATCATTTTTGGAAGTGATGATCCTATATTTATAAGTGATAATCATACACAATTAATAGAATTTTCCTATTCTGGCATTGTTGAGAAATCTATAATGAAAAATATACATTTTTGTGGGACCTAATCTGCCACTAAACAAGCCATTTTAGATTTGGATAAGATTTGGTAAAAATGAATAATATTACGTGGTAAAAATGACGATACATGAATGTGAGGTTCTCTGACAATGCTTCAAAATGAATAATATTTAAACAGTAACAGAAACCAATGTTTTTTCCACTATAATAATGATCTTACCTTTATTCTAATCAAACCTAAAAGCAATCACTTGCAGTTCTCCTGCAACTAACTACCTTAGTCACTAAAATTGTCTGTAAAGCTTTTGGGGGTTAATATTTAATAATATACTAAAAGGATACTTCATTAATCACTAAAAAAAAGGATAGAAGTGTAGTCGCACAATATACATAATAGCTATCTGCTGTCTGCATGTATAGTTATTATTTAATGATAATATAAAATACTATGTTATGACCATAAAATCTATTTATAAATCAACAACTTGAGAAGTCATTTTTGTAACCAACCTCTTTGCAACCTTCCGAATGTTTGATGTTGAGGCAACACAAGAAGCTGGGATGTTTTGGTTCAATACCTTACCTGAAAGAAGTATATTTTATTACATGAGTCTTAGAAATTACTTGAATTCACAACTAATACAAGTCATTATAAGGTACTTTCAAAATATAATTTATTTTTCAATCTTTGGAGGGCTCTTATCTAATGTGGTGTATTTTTAGGAAATTCGTAATTTTCTATTGTGACTTGTAGAATACATTCTAGCAGGTTTTTTATACGAGTTTAGGTTACACCTCACAGTTGGTACAAGTGTTAGAACTTAATGTATTGACTTGTGTATCCAATATGTTATCTACATTGTGAGTGATATTCAAAGTGCATACTTAAAGATGTTTTTTTCAAATATTGGCACCAATAATGAGATCACGTATTTGTAAAAGTATAAATAAGTTTTTTATTGGTTCAGTGTCCTTATGCACTCTACAATTATTTTAATTGTAAGTAAAAATATTGAAAACTCCCAAAAGATAGTATATTTAATATGTGAACAATACTAAAAATTGCTAAAAATTTACAATGTAGTGAGGATGAGTGTCAATTAGGTAGTTAATTAGCTTCAACATTGAAGTCTATCTTTAACATAGAATTGCCCATAACAGTTTTGACTGGTGAACGATCTACAGTGCTTTCATAATAATCAAATGAATATAACAATTTAGTGAGTTAATTTGTTAATATATGAAATAGTTTATGGACTCACTAGACCTACGACTTCAAGAGAGCGTGTTTTATACATTTATCACTTTACTCAACAGATTTTTGTTTTATAAAGTTGTTCACTGAATCCAAAGAGATGACATATCTCTAACATTCCAAACATTCTAGAAAGTAATGTCTGGTGTTCATAAAAACGTTTACTGTATTATTGGAATTTTATGAGCATTATTTGGATGCTTAATAAGTAAAGTTGGTGAACAATGAACTGACAGTCGTGGAGAACTCTAGGTTAGTTATGGGGAACTGTTACTGTTAACACGACAAGTCAGTACGAGTCTAGGCAAGATCATTGCCATGAAACGAGTAACTGGCCACTCAGTCTGCACACAAATAAAGATTGGTTAAATTTGTATCTTTAGGAATGTATTTTGCAAGAATAACGAATGCGTTTCATATCCAATATGGACAGAAAAACTGTTACTCGTATTACACTGAACTTGCTAATGATAAAATCAATTTTACTTTGTTTTTCTAGATATTTAATCTAAAATGTTGTTTTTTAAATATCGCAAACCTTATTTAACCAGTTATAAATGTTTATATAATCTAATTATTATTTTACTGCATAAATAGTATAAAACAGCCTGCCACGAGTGATATAAATGGGAGTGTGTAGATCTGACTGTGAAAAAATGTGCTAAGTTGTGTGAACAATTTTTGACAATGCATATTTGTTAAAATATTTTTAAAATTTGGCAGATTAAAATGTGTGAAATAGTAACTTGTCTGACTAGGGAGTATTATAACTCACACAGCAGGCAGTAGGCAGGCTTGAGAAATGTTCATCTTAAAGGATTAATAATGTGTGTTAATATGAAATTAAAAGTTAGTAATCACTGTGACTTGAAAGTAAATTTGTCATATTATCATATTATCAGCTGAGACAAATGTTCTTATGCTCTTCACATCAATCTCAGAACATTTACATGTTAGAACCTAAATCTGCAGTTTGTTGCATCTTTGTCATGTAGTTTCATTATCATAAGTGATTAATCATCATTGCCACACTTAGATTATAATTGAAAAGTATGATTACTTTTTACATTGCTTGAATTTAGTTAATATGCATCCAAACAGAACATGTTACTATTAGTTATTTTTAGTTATCTTTATATTATACAATTTTTAATTTTGTTCTAAAATTTACATTGTATATTAGTACTATTGTGATTACAAACTCGAATGAAGATGGACTCGGTTCTTCTCACACACAGGCTTTAGCCCATGTGAGTACCTTCTCGTGTATTCTATTGGCACTATATTTGTATATATGTAAATGAGATAAATAAATGAAATGAAATGAAAAAAAATAAAATTGCTATTTTTTAAGTTACTTATAATAAGTGTTTGAATACACAATGTATACTTACAAATATAGACTTCTAGTTCATACGCATTTTTATCATCAACATGTTTGTCTATTTGCTTGATTAAAATTGTTAAGTCTGTCACAACTATTTTGGATATAAGCTTCTTTCAGGTGACCAATCAAATTCATTTCTCTTTCCCAAAAAAACGGAATTCTCCTTTCTCGTAGAGCTTCTCTAAAGCGTACAAGCATCTAAACAGAACCAAATACAGCATTAATATCCTGAGAAAGTTTGCTGCATAAGGATATCACAGCATACATTGGAAGCAAACACATACATGGAGAATCCCAATAAATACAAAACTACATGTATCAACATACTGTAAATACAAGTAATAAATCATATAAACTTTAAAATGTGTTAAGAAGAAGAAGAAAAGAAAGAAGAATTCACTTATATTTAAAAAATAAACATACAATATTACAATCTTAAAAAATTAATGTTATAATTTTGAAAACCATTACATTTTAAACAATTTAACCATACATTAATTAAGCCATTAAAATAAAAGAAACTAAATTGAAACAAAGAGAGCACTATAAAGAAAAGCATTGTCCTTGGGAAATGAGCCTGCATAGGCTATAATACCTGTGTGCAGACTCCATAAAAGGCAAATTTATGAAATACTTTTGAAGTATGTACTGGCGACTGTTTGAACGTTGGTGCTAAATTAATCATTATTACAATAAATCTGGCTAGTAAGCTTCAGTATTTGGTAAAATAATGTTATTGTGGCTCATAAAAATTGAGTGTCTAAAAACAGACATACTACATTTGTTGGATTATAAACATTTCAATTTTCATCGGCTGTTTGGAAACACATACACCAGCACTTGTGATCAACTTGACCTGAAGTTCAGCTGTCTTTTTATCAAGTTAAATTAGTTTTTAAGTGTTACTACGAGGATACTGATGAAAACGTCCACAGACATTGGAAAATGGAAATTGGAACACAAGGTAAGTACATGGAATATGTGAACAAGGTAATGGGAAATGTCTGCAGCTAATTAAAAAATGCTGAGGTGTTGTGCAGACACATTTGCACATCCTCCAAAGAAACCTCTCAAGACAATGATTTTGTAAGATGGGTATATTAAGTTAATACACAGTGTATTAGAAAAATATGTGGATTGGCGTATATGCTTTTTATCTCTGCTACACCTTGATGTTGGTGTCCTTTCAGCTGATGTTTGATTTTGGAGAACAAAAGCCACAAAAAGAAAGTAGGTTGGTTGTTTTACCCGTCTAATTTTTATGGTGGATAAGTGAGTGTTACATGAATGATAATTTGTGAGTTATATGTGAGATATGTGATGATATAACGGGATATGATACCCATTCCAGTTAGTTTTCGAATAAACTCTAAGTATTCAAGGGTTGTTGAAAACAAAAATAATCGTGTGGATCTAGATTTTATTCAACCAGTACATGTTATAATCACTATCATCATCCAATTTTAATTATAAAGTAATATATTCCAGTATAGTGGTTATTTAATTTAAACACTTTTTTTCTTCACGCTTATCAAACAGGGGTAGAATGCAGTCCTTAAATAATGTTTAATTGAATTATTCCAGAGTTGAACAACAAAGCTTGTATTATGCTTTCTTTTTATTTACAGACTTACATAGACAATAATGCAATACATCTTTGCTTGAGTATGAAAAATTGAGTAACTTTTGTGGTTTCTCAGACTTTGCTAAAGGTAAAAAAGAAAGGGTAACTACTTTAAATTTCAAATGTAAAAAGAAATGACATACATGCATAAAAAAGACGACCTCGTCCAGTAGCTGACCATACAGCCCGATAGTCTCTGTTATATTCCACTTCCCACAGAAACAAAGTTTTTATGTAGTAACTGGCCACTTTCGTTATCTGCAATTCATCTCGTACTTTCTGCAAATGCAAACTATGTTTATACACTTATTTCACAGATAATTTAAAATCTTTGTATAAGCAATTAAAAGGAAAAGTTTAATACATTTTTGTATCAGTAATCATTGTGATAAGAAGGTGTAATCATTCACTGATAGATTCCTTAACCCCCCCCCCCCCCCACCCCCCCCCCCCCCCACCCCCCCCCCCCCCCACCCCCCCCCCCCCCCACCCCCCCCCCCCCCCACCCCCCCCCCCCCCCACCCCATCTTTGCCTTCAGTAAATTTCAAATGGTTGGTTAGATTCATACGCCTATATTCTTTTAATATTAGTTAACTTTTATCTTATAGCCTAATTGCTACACGTATATGTGTTTTTGTTAAATGATTTATAAATTCATTTTTGAGTAACATCATATCTGATTTAATGCTCAAATATGCCATTTTTCATGTAAATGTTGTTTTATTCTTTATGTAAAATGATTTGTATTGTGCATAAATAAATAAAGGTTAATAATGAATTTACAGACTTCCACCCAGACTTAAAATATTAATTTCTCATGGTTTTTGTGGACAAAATTTAAGATACATTTGTTTTTTTTTGTAGAAAGGTATTTTGTATTGTTTTTGTTATCTAAATATTGTGTAAAAAAATAGTATCGTGCAAATGCGATGTTTCTTATTCTTCTCCAGAACTATGGAGAGAAATTGGCTTATTGAATTGTATTCACAAATTAAAAGGATCTTTATACTCATATTTGAACAATCAATCATCCCATATTTATCTAACAAAAAAACAGTAAAAAAATATTAATGCTGAATCATTATAATCCATTACAAAAATTTTAGTAATTCAGATCAATTATTGGATGAAATATTTCATTCATATTTTAGTATGACTACCGGGGCAATTTTTAACTTCATCGAGCTAGTATAAGACCACATGCTGGGTGCGCCACTTCTGATCTCATCTTAACTAAAGAGGGGATGAGCGCGCTCATGTGCTCTGTGCTTGATGTTTAGATACTATATTGAGCGATCTCTTCCTTTTTTTTGCCAGCAGTGCCGAATGGTGCCAAAGGCACGACTGTAGTCGGCACTGACGGCCAGGGAATTTGTGATTGATACTTTTCCATGATCAGATTACATTGAATATGTAATGATTTGAATGAAGGATTTTGACACGAGAAAGTACCAATCTCAAATGCCCCTGGGTCTCAGTGAAGGCTTCGTTCAACATTCTTCGAGATAGTACCTAAATTAAATCTCAGACAGACCATGTTAGTGCTCTATCTCAATGGGTATACTCCATCGATTAACTAAGGTAGGCTAAGGATAAATTAAAATTATTATTATAGACTTTCCATTACAAGACTGATTTGAATGTGTTGTTTATGCCAAAACCACTTGGCAACATCAATAATGGCTTAATGACACTTAATTTCCATGTTTCTTACTTTTTAAGGACTGCTTGATTGTCAAACTAAAATATGAAAGAAATTGAATTTGACCTAATAATTGCTCAGAACCATCAACATTTTTAAAATCACAGTGATGGTTAGAAGTAAAATTAATGTTTATCAACTTAAGTAAAAGGGTTTTGAGGCAATGTCTGGGTTAGTAAGGTGTACTCTTAATTACTTTTTGTACCAGCCAAAATTAAAAAATGTGGCCATTGTGCACCTTTTTAAATTATTACCTGTAAGTTCTATATTTTTTGGTAAAAATTTATGATTTCTTATTGTGCAAGAAGGAGTTCTTTAGCAGCACAAATAATATTACATGAAACAAATCAACACTAAAAAGTTATAATACATAATGTTCTTATATGAAAAAAATTTCCTTTTTGTATTACAAAAATTCTTGATCATAAAACTATTTCATTGAATACTATAACTAAATCTGTATAGTACCAAAAAATCTGTAATAATTTTTATTAAAAAACACATTTTTACACTGAAACAATTCCAATACGTAACAGCAGCCTGGATGTTAATGCCTAAAAAAAACAGCTAAAAACTCCATCTCGGTCTCTAAAGCTGTAAAATATTAGTTCAGAGTCTGTTAAATGTAATGAACAGTTCTGTTTATATTTTATTATGACAGCACAACCATATGTTTAATTAATGTACCAACTATTTTCAATTTGCTTACATTTATAGAGTAAAAACATAACAAAAGTAACACTTAGCAACGTTTTAAATGGCTGCAAGAAAAAAGAGCTGGTGGTGGTCCATTCAAGCATTTTTTTAAATGCTATCAAACACCTCCACCCTGTGAAGTAATAGTACTACATGGCTCAAGAATACCTTAAATACAGTTTAGTTATTTTATACCATTTAAAAAAACAAATTAATTTATTTTAAATATAAAAATATAATTTTTCTATATTCATATTTTTAAAACCGAAAACTTATTAAAATATGGGGAAAAAGTTATGTACTAATTGCTGTACAACTATATTCTCAACTCTAATTAACTGTGAAGAAGAATCGTAAGGTGATGATGATGATTTTATGATGTCAACTGAAACTGAATCTCAGCTACGATATTGATTCTTTAAATGCTTCTTTGATGGATGTAGGGTGTTCACCATTCAATTCAACATCATCGTTCAAAATTTATTCAAAATAAAAAGGTGTTTGGAAATAAATTCAAAATTAAAATCATCTGTTTAGTTATTGACTAATGGCAGCAAGAACAGTGATATATGTGTATTCTTTGTTCCACAAGCAGTCACGTTTATCCTTGAAAATACATAAGGTAAGCACATGCTATTGTTTTGTTGTAATTATGATAATTATATATTATATTTTAATTTGTAAATTATATTAATTTTTATAGATTAATTTCTGAGACTCAAAACTTACAAAACTATAGTTCTTTGAAATATCTATTACGTTATTTGGTCCGACATTTTGCTTTCAATCCTTTGGATGGTCATGAATATCGATGATTCGAATCATTTGATAATCATCTCTGATTGTGTTAGTGGTCTCTTATTATATTGCAGCCATTAAATTCATTATTTTAATTTAAAACTTATTTGTTACTGAGGATTAAAAATACTTCCCGATTGATAGTCTAGTAACTTATTCAATATACAAATATTACGTATCAGGGTCATTCCATGTCAGTTCAACCAGAACATTTCACCCACCATCTCAGATTTGTATGAAACTTGGTAGCTTTGTTCTATATGTGAAGATAAGTAAAACTACCAAATTTGGAATTTGTATCCCACTTAGTTTTCCAGCTATGGTACTTTCAAGTTTTCACGTTTTGAATACCTACAGTTCATAAATGAAAGGTTAGCTATTACTAAATTTCAATATTTATTTGGGAAGTATAGGTTTTTAATAAGAAACTATTGTGTGTTAATTGATCATACTTTTTTTAAATTTTAATCAGAGAAAGCCAATATATAATATTATTTAATAAGAATCAATTCTACAATAAATGTAAATAAGTTCACTTAAAAGTTTTGATTGAATATAGGTAGTATGTGAGTTGAAAGTTAACATTCATGTTATATTCAGGTCTAAAAATAGACAAGCAGATAGTTTGGATCAACAGGCAGCAAGTTGCTACAGGAAATTTTCATGTCTTGACAGGCTGCAGTTACTCTGTACTCTGACTGTTGATTATGAGTCAGTCTATTGCTAGTGCTCCTTGAGTAAACATTGTCATAAATGGTGTTTACCTTTCTTTAGTGTATGGGTGAATTTTTTTATGTGAATTTAACATAATACAAATTTAAATACACAAAGATAATTAGTTTTTAATTTACATTTTCAGTTAATTTGTTTAGCAAAATTGTTTCTACTGAATTGCTTACATTTTTGTTTTTTCATAATCCAATTATGAAGAAGAACAATTTAACTTGCTTTTAAATAAAGTTTGATTTAAAATTGACAGTAAGTATAGTATAGGGTTATTAAAACTGACAGAATGCCACAAAACCACTTATGTCACAAAAAGGGGTTGGAAAATGTGTGTGATGTGTTTGAAGAAGAGGTTAACTTTATTAAGATAAGAAGTGAATTAGATAGTAAAGAAATAATAAACATCTGTTTTCATCATAAGATTTAACTATTTACAAAGTATAAACTCCTACAAACGGTGTGATGTAACCCATATAAAAATCACAAGAAACCCATTAAAAATACTTTAAGGGTAGAACATTTACAGCAGAGTAAGACCTGTATCACAAAAGGTCTAAAAGTGAAACTTGAGGAAAAAGTTATGTACTAATTGCTATAAAACTATATTCTCAACTCCAATTAACTGTGAAGAAGAATCGAAAGATAATGATGATTTTATGATGTCAACTGAAAACTGAAATTCACTTACAAAAAGAAAAGGCTATTGATTCTTTAAATTCTTCTTTGGCGGATATAGGGTGTTTACCTTTAAAATTACATGCATTGAATGAAAACTCCAAAATTGGTTATGCTCAAAATAAACTAGAAAAACTACATAAAAAATGTTAAAATGAAAACTGAGACAGTTTTTGATGTGGAAGTGACATCAAAAGTACCTAAATTACAACAAAATACTGAGCAAAAAGTAGCAGAAATGGACTTACTTGTTGAGAACATAAAAAGTGAACTGACCAAACTTTCGACAAAGAAGAAAATACAACTACTGACAATGCCCGCATCACTGAATTGGTCAAGAACAAACAACAAAGATACAAAAGAATTTTTGACAGAACCTGAAGCAAGGAAAGGAAAGAAACTGAGTCCCGAGGGTGTTGAGTTAGTTGTCAATTTCTATCAGAGTGATGAGCAGTCAAGAGTTTTACCTGGTGTGAAAGATGTAGTTAGATTAGGGAAAAAACAATATGAGAAGAAAAGATTAATTTTAAGTAATCTGAATGAAATCTTTGCAAACTTTAAATGGGAATATCATGAAATAAAAATAGGGTTCTCTAAGTTTTGTACGCTTCGCCTCAAATGGTGTGTTATGGCTGGTGCCAGTGGACTCACTGTCTGTGTATGTACTGTCCGTGTGAAAATGTCCATTTAAAGAAATTCTGACCACATTCTTACAAACCAAGTTTGAAAACTATGAAGATGATACAATAGATTAAAAACAATGGGTTTGCTACAGATCGGACGCAGATAGTAACACAAACATTAACTATTGATGAATTTGTTGATGAACTGATGTCCAAAGTAGAAAAGTTAATCCCTCAATCTTACATTGCCAAAAGTCAGTCAAGCTACTTTAAAAGCCTAAAATATGCTTGTGAGTCAAATATAGCCATCATATCAATGGGTTTTAGTGAAAATTACTCATTTATGATTCAAGATGAGGTCCAGGGTGGACCTCAGACTCTTGAACTGTTCATCCAGCAATCATCAATTTGTGTATTGACCAGGTAAAAATAGTCTTATCCCACTGTATCATTTACGATGACTTGAATCATGATGTTTGTATGGTTTATTTCAAGAAACTCTAATAGAATTTGTCAAAGACAATTTTCTTAACATCACAGACGTTTATTATTACAGTGATGGTTGTGCAGGGCAGTACAAGAACAAATACAACTTCATGAAACTTTCACTTCATGAAAAAGACTTCAAAATTAAAGGCCAATGGTCTTTCTTCGCTACAAGCCATGGCAAAACAGAATGCGATGGTATTAGAGGAACTGTTAAACGGTTGGCGCGAAAAGCAAGTCATCAAAGGCCTCTTGACAATCAAATACTGATTGCAACTACCTATTTTCAATTTTGTCAATCCAAAATTGCCAAAATCAATTCCAACTTCATCTCAAAAGACTTAGTAGATCAGACTCGTTGCAAGCTCGAAAAACGCTTTGAAGAGCTATATACCCTTCCAGTTACTAGAAGTTTTCACAACTACAGACCCCTCGACTGTTTTGGAACTATAGAAGCAAGGCGAGTCAGTTGTGATGAAAAACCAAGTCTAACATTCAACTTGAGAAGAATTTTTTTAACTAAAAAAAATCAAAAATGTAAATTTTTATAATATTTTAGGTTCAACTTAAGACTATTGAGGTATTTCTTTTCAAATTTCATAGTACTCAAGAAACCTGCCTTCAAAATGTTAATAAAGATTGAATGTCAAATGAGAAATTATTTTCTTTTCTATGTCATGTTTTGTTTGGGGCTATCCAGAGTGCAGGAATTGAAAAACGTAAAAACTTTAAAGTGCCATAACTGGAAAACTAAGTGAGATACAAATTCCAAAATTGGTAGTTTTACTTATTTTTACATATAGAACAAAAATACCAAGTGTCATACAAATCTAAGATGGTGGTTAAAAAAATATTTTTTTCTGGTTGAATTGGTGTGGTATGACCCATCAATGATTATAACAATCAATATAAAAATACCGTTTTCGCTTATTATCCACCCCTTACTATCGCTTATTACTCTACCCACAATAAGTCAAATAAAGTCTGTTCTTTCTAACATTGTCAGGTCTCCAGTAAGCAGAACTCTTCAAAAATAGTGGCCTCTGGACAATACTAAAATAGGCTACCAATAATTCTCTATAAAGGATTAGGTATAATATATAGTTCAGGTACACCCAAATATCAATTATAAACTTGGAAGTTTTATATAAGGAAGGCTAAATTTAGGTAGGTTATGTGTGTGTGTGTGTGTGTGTGTGTGTGTGTGTGCGTGCATGTGTGTTTTATATCCATATACATTAATTTTGCAAACATACCTTTCTCGGAATGGTGTTATAATACCAGATCCACAAGGTCTATTGATGTCTGTGTCAGGACTCTTCTGAGATACATTTCCTATCTGACTTTGTGAGGATTCATTTTCAATATTACACACATTTTCAACTGGCTTGTCATCTGAGTTGTCATTTCCAGACTTTGTTTCTTGTTGATTGTCTTCTTTTGCAGCAGCACACATAACTTGTTGTGCATTTGCAGCTCTAAGGTTTTCAATGTTTATAAACATACCCACATTTGTGTCAGAATGTGAGCCATTAAGGGTTATGTTATTTAAAAATCCTAAAGCAGCAAACCTTCGTCTGTGTTTATTTCTTCTGTGATTTGCAGCCATTTCCGATAAATTACAAGTAGGCTGATAAATATGATGGGTCAAAGCCTAGGCTGAAATATGTGCAACTAGTATTATGTTAGAAAGAAATGAAGGTGAACCTCCTCAAATAATTTATAATATTACACCAACTTATTTATGACCAGTAGGTTGCTAATTTATTAAATTAGAACTTTTTGAGGAGTCTGAATTCAGGTTGCCACTTGTCACTATCACAGAATTTGACCTCTACAGTTTTTTTCTAAATATACAACTAAACCATATATTAACAAAATATAAAAAATACTGTAATACTGTATAAATAAAACACAGTATCTACGCCAAAACTTTAAAATAAGTTTTTTTTTTTTATTTAGGCTAGCTTTATCTTTATCTCCAGTCTTGATTTTCTTGTTTTATGTCTTGGGACAGTGAACTCTACTTTTTTCTATATACAAACTATACTTTGCAGCACCACACCACTGTCTGTGTCTACTATAACTACTAACTAACTACTACAAGTACAATCAGTTCTACCCTCTGCCTCTACCACCACTCCTTTCTGTCGTCTGTCAGCATTGAATACAAGAATGTCAACATTCACAATGTCAAAACTAGATTGTGCATAGAGTAGTGAGTAACTTTGGAAGCGACGACTTTGAAATAACAAAACTGATGACAGAGGCTGTATCTTTCTCTCTTACTCTGTGAACAATTTTTTAACTTTATGAACAAACAAATTAAAATCGAAATGTGCCTTATATAGGCAGCCAAAATTCGGGCTATTCTAAAGTTCAAAACAAACCAAAAATGTTATTTGAAGATATGATTTATCTTGCTCCGTTTTCAGTCTATAAGTATGTGATTTTTTACACAACGCTTAATATCTTAGAAGTCAGGGCGCACCGCTGGGGAAGGGATGAACGTGACCTGTTTTCCTCTAGAGCATTTTATTTGAAAATAATCAATCGCAAATAGTTTATTTTCATATAAAAATAACATTTATGTTGGCACTTGAGAAATTAATTATATTCAAATACATACATTCAAACTTTATAACTAGTTTTTTTTTATACAATTCACAGCACTGTACATATAATTTAATTTAGTTTAAAAAACGCTAAGTATTTCACCGTCACGCACAACAACGAAAGTGAGGTTAGGTCTTACTATTGCTTGTGGTTTCTACCTGTACCCGGTACTTTTAGTGTCCGAGTGCAAAATGTACTCATATTAATTTAAAATCATGTTACACAGTACTCTTAAAATGTTCCAGTTACTGTGCTGCTAAACAGTAGTATCTCAGGTCGCAGTGGTCTCTGGAATGGCGGTGGGTAAATAAATACGTAAATGTGAAAATTCGTGTCAGTCTTGTCAAAATTCTGTTTGCTGTTGGATGTATTTGATTTTGTACATTCAGGTGGCATTCGAATTGTTTCTGACGAGAAGTATGCAAATATTCAAGAGTTTGAAAATAAAGTGAAGTGGTTCTGCCAGGACATTAAGATTAACCGAGTATTAACTAAAATAACACGTGGATTGTCTTAATATTGAATCAATAGTAAGTAATCTTATTCAACTGGTAAAGGGTGTTATTAATGACAATTTACAGGTAACTAACAAAACTGAAGGAGTTAATCTGGCTAATTCAAGATTATGTGATGACGCAGGATTTTCAATTGCGTCAGACATTTTAAATTGCTATTGTAAAACAACAAAGAGCTACAGCACCTCTTACTAGCTGGATAGGTGCTGAACGGAGAAAATGGCCCAACATAAAAATGGCCTTGATAGTCCCGCCTGTAGCGGCTGTAGCGGTTTCGCTAAACGTAACCACTTTCTGGATAGCTCCTCATACTTCAAAGATATGTAGGTAACTTGTTCAATTTATGTAGTTGCTTAAAATTAAACCGTAAATAACTTCGGAGGGATATTTTTTTATTATTATTTCATAATGAATGGTGAAAAATGTACGTTAGCTTTGGGGTATAGATAACTTACAAATTATTTTATAGGTTTCTATCCTCGCGTTGACTGTTACAGCTTGACAGCAGATTCCTGTATACAAACATGGAATGTACAAAAATTAATTATTTTTGTTGTATTTAGTTTGTTGTATAATAGTTTATTTATTATAATTTCCAGTCAAAAAGTACAGAGAGAATTTGTCATTTGAAACTGGCGCCAGCCATCTAGTGTATTGCATTTTCCAGTCGAAACCCTAAATTAAAAATGTCTTAGATTAGGTTACAATATAGTCATCTTGTTGGTACCAGTCTCAAAGAATTCACTGTATGAATAAAATAGGTTATTAGTAAGCCAACTTTTAACAATTCTTCGAAATTTTGGTTTGGATTGGAGACGTACAATAGGGGGTAAACTATTATAACTTAATAGTAACAGAAAACACTTTATGTCTTTATCAAGCCTATAGCTGGGCAATATATATATGCATGCAAATTATTAACAACAGTCAGAACTTGATTAGCTGCAAAGAGAGGTTTGCAGTGATCCTTATAGCCTGCATTGGAAATTATCCCCATAGACTTCTACTGCAAAAGAAACATTTTACTGACATTAGATACATGGCCCCGTAATCTAATACCATAACAAACATGGCTCTGAAAAAGCAAAGAAAGCTTGTCTTAAGTAACAGGGTAGCAATTCAAACGTACGTCTTCTCAACAAATAAAGCAAACTATTTAAGTTTGTACATATACGGTTTACATGGTCACCCCATATTCGCTTAGAGTCCAAGACAAAACAAAAAGCTAAACGGAATCGTAATATGGACAGGCTTGGTTAGGCTAAATACAATTTCCTGCGTTTTAGTTTCATTCAAAACTAGCCGATTACCCTTGAACCAGTGTGAGGTAACTTTAAGCAAATCATGTACTTCAGATTAAGCCAATTGTAGATCTTTATGACAAGAGAATAGCGTGGTGTCGTCAGCAAATTACAACACCTTGTCAGAGATACTGTAATAAAGGTCATTGATTGCAATCACAAATAGTGAGGACCCAACACAGAGCCCTGTGGGATTCCATGTTTGAAATGTTCGGGTTAGAGCAAAAACCATTTTAGCTAACAACCTGGGTTCTATCCGCTAGATAGGATTCGACCACTGTGAGTGCACTGTCCCCAAGACTATAGGTACTTACTTAATTTAGAAAGAAGAATATTATGGGATATGCAGTCGAATGCCCGCGAGAGGTCGCAGAACATGACAGAGGTTGATGTCTTTGCTTCTAAAGAATTGAGAATCCTTTTCAGAAGGGCCTCAACAGCAAGAACTGTGGATTTACCACTTCTGAAACCGTACTGCTCAGGGAAAAGAAGATTGTGCGACTCATAGTAATTTCACAACTGTGTACGCATGAAGGTTTCACAAACTTTGGCAATAAGGGGGATCAGCAATATAGCACGATAGCTAGAAATCTCACATCGGGCTCTCTTCTTAAAAAATAGGGACTGTTCTTGCCACTTTTAGCACATCAGGAAAAATTCCTTCCACCACACATATATTTAAAAAAAATATCAGGATAGGTGATAATACAAATACCACTCTTTTGAGAAATATAGGGGCCATTCTATAAACATCTACTACTGGTTGCTTTAATCCTATTCACTACACTAACTTTATCTAGATTATTTACAACATTCCAACTGTACCTAGATTCTACATTAGGAACATTCAATAAGTAATAAAACAATTTACATCATATGCATTTTTAACAATTTCATCAACAGAACTATTGAAGTAATCATTAGTCATTGTCAGAGGCAAAAGTATTATTTTTATGAAAAGCACTGTGAGGCTTATTCCTGGTAATAAGATTCCATGTAGAAATGGGGAAAACCGTTATTTGTTACGGTTGTTGTAATAACATATTTCCAAAATAACGTAGTTAGTTGGTATTACGTTCCAGTAACCTGTTACCGTAGTAACATGTTACCAGCCGACCAACACACGAGCTCCTCACGCAGCGGAAGAATGGGGCGATCAAGCCCTGCTGAGAGAAAGAGTGGGGATGGAGGGGCCCTTCCTGCCAACTACAGATAGCCCGTGTATTGAAATAATGGAATGAGCAGTCCGCGCGTTCTCGCTCCGTACTCCTCTGAATTTAATTTAGTTCAGTACCTGGCAAACCTATTAAAATGTATCACTGTATTTTCAAACCCCTTTTCGTAGTTTAGTACAGCATACATATATTTCAATTACATTTTCAAAGCTGAATGTTGCAGGATGCAGCACAATTAAATTGGAGGCAATCAATGTGAAAAGCCTCTTAAAATGTACCACTGTGTTTTAGCTTCTACTCTGAATTAAACACATTTCAGTAATTTGGTAAAACATACATATATATTACATTTTCAAAGCTGGATGCTGCAGGATGCAGCGCAATTAAATTTATTTCATTAAATCTTGATTTTACAACGTAATTAATGACAAGCAATTAATATTATCTACATACAAATAAACCAATACAACGGAGTATCGAAAGACCCAAAAAGACGTAAGGAAGTCTAATGTAACAAAGTAACCTCGTTACATTCAGTGGAGTAGCTAGAAAACATTCGAAGGTGGATTAAACATCCAGGAGGATTAAAAAGAGCCCTACTCGCAAAATTTAGAAATTTGTTCGTTTATAAGTGAATTCTCAATTTAATTGTACTTTTTTTAATTTTCTTAGTCACTCAAATGTGATTGTAAGCATCATGCTTGCAAACATTTAAACTTATCAAAAGATTCGAGACTTGTGTTCTTAGCATAGTAGTTAAATAATGATCTTCAGGGTATCCAAAATACAAAATCAACAATTAAGTTGAGTTTTTTAATTGCATCTTTTGTATTAAAATGTAAACCAATAAAATTGTGTTGTAACATTATATTTGGTTCATTGCATTTTCCAACTGCCTTAATCAAATAAATATAATTTGTAGGTTTAGTCCGGTCAATTTAGATATTGACCCTTGCAAAAATTCCCAGAAAGCTGAAAATTTGCATAGATGTTAGGGACACCAGTTTTATGAAATTGTGAAGTCCCCAACGATCCCATGACTGCAATTTTTTTAGTCAAGGTCAAATTTCACAAAAATAGGTTTTTTGAAGTTTTCAGTGAAACGATTAGTTTTATGAAAAATATTTCAGACAAAAATTGTAGATCATACAATTATCTACAAAAATGCTCCTTATGCTTTTTTCATATCACTAACTATTTTTGAGAAAAAAACAGTTACAAACTTTTCTTCCGCTGTATTGTCTATAATATATGAACACGTTTCCACGCCACGTATGAGGGGGTGTACCTAGCGCGAATTTTTAATGTGGTTTCTCCGGTAGGCCTATTCCAAAGTCTATTCCAGTAAAATTTAATGAATATTTGGTTATTCTTCTTCTTTTCAGTCGTTGCACTCTTGTCAGTGTGCTCGTTGTCGATCAGGTACAACTCGAGTGAGAAGTCCCGTTAGATTCGATTGTAAACATATTTTATTCATCATCATCGTCATTAATTATTTCCTCTTCTTCCCCTCCATCGTCTTCTCTCTTTCTATTTTCTTCTTCTTCCTCATCTTCTTGAGTAGACGTAAATTGTATTAACAGCGATAAATCAGTCTTTTCGTCGTTCATGTAAAAACCTTCTTCTGTTGGAGATTCAACATTTGAACACGTTTGGCCTTGAAAAGTGGTGCACGCTACTGAACATAATAAGCCTACTTTTTTGCAGCCGTATCTTAAGTTACACCCATTTTTGCAGTTGCAAAAAACAGAATAAAGGAGGGTTTCTGTTGCAGGTGGAAGAAGCGTGTGGGTTGGTTCCAATGTATTATTGACATGCTTCCAACCCCATTGTTCTGGCTCTAGTTGATTACCAAGCCACACCTGAACCTATTAATATACACTGTTGGTGAGCGGAAGCCGTGGTTGGAGGAAGGCAGGCTAATTGCACACGTTTTTTATTACGTGTTGGTTTTGCAAAAGATAGCCTAAGTAACGTAATTTGTCTATGGAAGTAATTTTTTGGAGCTCCATATACAGACAGAAGAAAGTGAGTTTCTGGTGAAGAGTTGATATCTTCGAAAGCTTGTGCACAAGTAATAAAACTTTCTTTTTCAAACAATTAAAAAATTGTTGTTTTACCCCTTCGAAACATTCCTGATGTCGTATCCAGCCAGCCATAGCATGTAAAAACTGTATATGATTGAACCGATTGATTACCTTCCCGAATAATTGCTGCCGCAGTTGAAAGGACCTCCAATTGCTCTTCTTTGCCTTTAGGTTTTTTTCACTTCAAGCTTGATTGATAATATCATGATAATTAACAAGAAAATATACAATGTTAATTGTCCTAGTTTCTGAGTAATAATGACTCTATTACCATAATTTAATTTCAATCGTAATTTAATTTTTCTGTTATCAACACTTACGTTTTTACAAATATTTTCTAATTCTTCTAACGTAAACTGGCAGTCATCACTACTTTCAATATATGAAAATATTTCCCCATGGCGAGATACAATGCTTCATCTTGAGGACGGCCGACTTTGCCTCCAGTGCTCGGCTTTAAAAATGATACAAAGCAGTCATTATGGTACTTAGCTTCAGAAGCAACTAAATCGTGTTCAAACCCGATGCGAGCAACAATAGTTTTTGCGGTGTCATCAGAACGAGACTGAGCTGCTTTCATAACTGAGTCTTTAAATGAAAGAGTACTAACGTTACAAATTTTACTACGAGATTTCTGTGCTTGTTTCTTTTTGTATTCCTCACTCAACTCGTCGCCGCAAAATAAACAACAATTTTTAAAAGAAAAATATGACTCACTTACATGTGCTCTAGTACAAGGAGGACTTTCTTCAAGTGATCAGTAAATCGATTCCCCTTTGAATACTCGCGTTGAGTAACGTCTTCATGCCGCGATCAACAATAAATAACACATTCCATATTTTCAACAAAAAGTGAATACAGCACAAACTTTAGCAGAGAATAGACGGAACGGCCACTCGAACAATGGAATGACAGGCAGATGTTCAAAGGGCACTTGGTCCCTTAAAATTAGGGTATTACGTTTTTTTAATATCATATTCTCAGAATTATCGGTCAATATGAATGTATTAGTCACGCAGACTTATAGTTTTACTTATATTACAAGCGCAATGATATCATAGGCAGCTTAGGCGTGCCTATTATGGACAATACAGCGTAGGAACTTTTGTAATGGTTTTTTCTCAAAAATGGTTATTGTTATGAAAAAACGTACAAGGATCATTTTTGTAGATAATTGCATGATCTACAAATTTTGTTTGATATATTCTTTCATAAAACTAACAGTTTCGCTGAAAAACTCCAAAACCCCATTTTTGTGAAATTTGACCTTGAATAACAAATTTTGCAGAAATGGGATCGATGGGGACTTTTCACAATTTTATTACAATGGATTCCCTAACATCTATGCAAATGTTCAGCTTTCTGGGAATTAGTGCAAAGTTAGGTACTTTGGGATTATACCGACCACACCCAGACATGAATCGTTATTTCACATTTCGTTTCTACTGATTACTAGATTAGCGTAGAACAATATTTCGTCAATATAAAACAGGAATTGTCTTATCGCAAACCCCTCCCCATCCTCAGACAGAGGTCAAAGTCGAGCGTCTAGTAGATAACGTGATTGCAGAGTCTCGCCGCCCGTTCAGCTGGTGCATCGCTTTGTTGTACTTCCGTGTTTTACCTCTACATTTCTCCAAACACAAAAATTCAACAAAAACAAACATTTACCAAACTAAACTCTTTATTTAAAAAACACTCAAAACTTGTTTTTATTCTTGGTCACATTCCGCCACCCAAAATGCGAGTGCCTCCGGCCATCAGCGCGGGCTTCGGCAGCACCTTCGGTGCTGCCCCGCGCTGATGTCGACGAAAGAAAAACATCCCTCGAGATAGTACCTATCAGTAAAATATCAAATTCTAGAGGGGCTAATCAGAAATATAAATTGAATTGTAATGGAAAGGTAATTATGTACCGTGCAAATCACGTGATGCCGCGCGGCCTGCCGTAATCAGGATTCTCGAGAAAGATAAGATAACAGCGACAACAATACCGATCACAATACCTGGAAATGCTTGTAAGTTTGTAATTTTGTAATTGAAGAGTTGTTTTTTCGTTCTATCATGTTTGTTTCTATAAATTTCTATTTTTGTGTTCTTCATACTGGTGTGGTCGGTATAATCCCAAAGTACCCAAAGTTACCCCTATTTTTTGGCTAAATTGACCGGACTAGTTACATTACTATTAGTTAGAAATTATTCGATAATTGCCATGTACTATAGATCAGGTCAGCATTATAATTGTGTACGCCAGACAACACATGACACATACCAGGCTTGGTCGAAGTTGCATGCACAATTTCAAGTCTGTAGCTTATTTTCTCATTCTCGATATATCCAACAAACAGACAGAGAGCTATTGCTATAAGTTAAAACTTGATCGTAATAATTTGAGGTTATTACAATATTGTATTTATTAATGATGTCACGTGCTATGTTAGGTATTTAAGTCAGGTAGTTGTCATATTTCTATAATAATTGAGGACATTGCCTTTTTCCGGCAATCGCTGTTTTCAGTCCGCCATGTTGTTTTATTCATGCTCTGAAAATTTCAAGTCAATATCTTCATTCGTTAGTCTTTGGTGATACTTTTTTTGAAGTAAGTCATGAGCTAGAACTGTATATATCAGCTGTCTGCCAGTTTTGACAGAACAGCAGATTGCAGTGACGAGCTCCTCACGCCTGAGATTTAATGGGGTGATCAACCGAGTGATCAATACATAACAAAGCTTGAAAAGTGAAACAATTGACGTGTGGTGTTCATTTAAAAAAATTAATATTATTTTTGTTCAGACAATAAATTATAGCTCATCGTTGAACTAGCATAATATGGGTTATGTGTAAGATATAAGATCGACGTTTGTGTTAGTGAGATTAACTTGTGGTTGCCAACTATCGTTATCCATACCTAACCTCACAGACCGTTATCCAAATATTTATATTTCTAGTATTTTAGTTTTTATGTTTACATTGTAACTTTCTTCTTCCATAGTTTACTTTCGTTAACCTTCTTTCATTATTTTACAAACATTGTTATAATCTAATCCTGTCCACCCAAATTTAACCTATAGAATAGTTTATTCCGCGCACGTTTAGGCTGGACCTGAGATGTCCGAATCAGGTCCAGCCAATCCAAGCCAAATGGCTACTAATGATTTGGAGCTTGAAAAAGCCGTGGAATCTATTATGAATCCAAATGACCCATTAATATGGATTTAGATCACACTTATTGTAGTAATGCTAACATTGACAGTAAAGAGTTAAAACGGAAAAGAGATCAGGCGCCAATGAGGATATAAATTCTAATAAAAATGGGTTAGCTGCCAAAAACTAATGCTAAAAAAAGTTTTATCAAAAGGTACTACACAGCTAAAAATAAAGGACCATATGAAATAATTATTCAACATAAAGATAAACACAAACTAAATCCATTTCAAGTGGGAAAAATAATCAAACAACACCACAATGATATAGATTTTATTACACGTGCTGGTAATAATCTATCAGTCATTTGCAAAAATTACACTGCTGCAAAATAACTTAATTGATTCACATCAATTAATGAACTACAATGTTTTTGTACCCACCATCAGAATTTATTCTGTAGGAGTTGTATATGTAGAACCTGAAGTAAGCGAGGATGAAATACTAAATGAATCTGTAAGTGAACACCCTCTAATTCAAGTTCATAGAATTAAAAGAAGGGTAAACAATAATTTTGGTTGATACAAACTTTGTAAAAATAACATTTGAATCAGATAATCTTCCAGATTTTATTAAACTTAATTATGTTCGTATGAAGGTTGAAACTTTTGTTATTCCTGTTAAACAGTGCTACAGATGCTTTTCATACGGACACGTGGCTAATTCACCATGTAAAAATGAAGATTATGCAGAGATTGTGGAGACAAAATTCCATTCGGAATCTGAACCTTGTTCACAACCTAAGAAATGTGTACATTGTTATGGTCCACATAGTAGTTCATCGAAGTTTTGTCCGGAGTTCAAAAGGCAGAAACTTATTAAAAACAGAATGAGCGTCAATAAGGAAGATTATTTTACTGCTAGTGCACACTATCCTATAACCTATAAAATAACAAGAGATAACCGTTTTATAAAACAATCTTATGCAGAAAAAATTAAAACAAACAATGATTCGGATTATCCAGAACTACCTGTAACTGGCAATAACAAACCATCTTACTACCATCCTAATAATAGATTTTCACCTCTGAGTAATTTTAGTTGAAAATGATAATAGTGCTAGTTATAGTGCTACACATACAGAAAACCTAAATCTAAAGTAAATACCTTTCAGTTACAGTAGTAACATGAACTCCAGACAAATCCCTTCAAATAGATTTGGTAACACAAACAAGCCAAATCAAGGTACAGGTTCAGACAACATCGAAGAAGAAACATACTCTACGCTATCAACAGACAATGAAAGTAATAGAGAGCAATTAAAAACCCTTTTGCAGGATAAAATTTACGAGTTAAGGGGTAAATGCCTTAAAATTAACCTATCAAATACTAACACAGCAAAAAAACAAATTGAAGAAATCTTTTCTTCTTACCTTATAGGCATAAATAAAGATAACAACAAGCAAAGGTGAAAATGTAAGACCTCCTGAAAAACCGAACAAATTAGGTATAAATAGTAAAGGCAATAGCTTTACTAAAAATAAATAATGTCATCCTTACTTAACCTTCATCAATCTATTTTGAGATCACTGAAACTAAATTATTAAAACTAACAATATTAGCAACAATGGAAATACATAATTTAAAAGTATTTCAGTGGAATGCCAGGTCATTGAAACATAAATGGCCTGAGGTAATGCAATTCTTTTCCAATCAGGGCATTCATATTGGTGCGGTACAAGAAACTTGGCTAACCAATCATGACAAGTTGATTGACAACAATTATTATCTACTAAGACTAGACAGATTTGATGGATATGGTGGCATAGCACTAATAGTACACAAAGCCATAACTACTCAAGTAGTGTTAGAGAAATTAATACAGAATCTACCCAACTCCTTAGTATTACCACCACCAATTTGAAGTATCCAATTAAAATCATAAACTTGTATAGCACCAAGAAGAAAATAAACAAGGAATTTTGGTTTGAAAAATTTATTTTCTGATGATAAAGGGTATACTCTAGTGTGCGGTGATTTCAATGCCCACCACCCTTTTTGGGGTTGCAATAAAGCTAACAGTAGAGGTAATGATATATACAACCATTACAATAACTCCCTATTCATACTTGCAAAACTCAAATAATCCAACCACAGCTCCAGCTTTATACCATCAACAGTCTATAATAGATTTAACATTTGTTTCACCTAAGTTATACTCAACGATGCTCAGTTGGGATGTATTGCATGATCCAATGGGGAGTGATCATTTTCCAATTACAATCAGCTTTCAAATTAGTCATTGTATTCTAACATAAATCTAAACCAGAATTATACTAGAAATGTTAAGAGAGCTAATTGGGAAGTGTATACAAAAATACATAGAGCAGGTGTTAGCGGATATCCCTGACCATTCATCGGTAGATATAAATAAATTTTATAACTTAATGACGGAGGCAATAAATATGGCAACTCCTTGTGCAAGAAAGGCAAACATTGCTGAAAAGTTAGGTTTTGTTCCTAAAACTTGGTGGACTGAACAGTGTTCTCTGGCAGTTGCTCAGAGGAGGCTGTCTTTTAAAATATTTAAAACAAAATATGACTGCCTTACATATAGAAATTATCAAATTGCTCAACACAAAGCTCAGGTAGTAATTCAACAAGCAAAAAAAACAGGTTTTGGTCTAATCTATGCAATCAGATTAGTGACAGAAAGTCATCAACCTATGCTTGGAAAATTATTAACAAACTAAGGAACAACACAATGGCCCACAATCATGAATTTGATAATAACATGAATTGGCAGAAAAATTTATGAGTCATATTGTTCCAGATTATGTAGCTCAAGTTAATGAAATTAACTACCCCATAATCAATATTACCAGTCAAGGAAGCTTTCTTGAAGATAGTTTTAATATGAAAGAACTTCATAATGCTATTTATTCTAAGAAAAAGGATACATCCCCAGGATTAGATGGAGTCACATATAGTATGATAAAGAACCTCCCAATGAGTGCACTCTGTATTCTGCTAAATTGTTACAATAATATATGGAACTATAAAGTGGAATTACCTAAACAATGGAAAGAAATTAAAATAATAGCTATTCTTAAACCTAATAAAAATAAAGGTAATGAACAGTCATATAGGCCTATCTCATTAATCTCCTGTCTAATGAAGATCATGAATACAATGATCAAGAATAGGTTTGAGTGGCTAATTAACAAGCAAAAATTAATTCCTGAAAATCAATTTGGATTTCGGAAGAAGCGTGGCTGCTCAGATTATTTACTTACCTTAACCACAGATATACAGGTTGCGCTAACTCAAAGAGAAAATGTTATTGTTGCAGCACTTGACATTTCAGGTGCTTATGATAATGTAGCTATTCCACTCCTACTGAGAAAATTTATACATGCAAGGTATACCAACAAAGTTTATACATCATTTTAGTAAATGGCTCATAGGAAGAAGTCTACATCTGATTCTTCCAAATGGAAACAATTACCAGACATGCCTACAAAGGTTTGCCTCAAGGAAGTGTAATAAGTCCTCTTCTTTTTTCATTGTACGTCTCTGATTTAAAGAACATCCTACCTGAAGAAATACAGACAGTACAGTTTTGCTGATGATATATCTCTTTACACTTGTCATAAGAACTATGACACAGCATTCAACAATATGCAAATTGCACTCAACAACATTGTTAAAAGCTTTGATAAAACTATATCTTGAGCTTAATGCACACCAAAAGTAATATTACAGTATTTTCAAGTAAAAGAAATAATGATAATGAACAGTACGGATATTTTTATGTTAATGGTCACAAAGTAACACCTAAAAATACTATCAAACTGTTAGGTGTGACAATAGATAATAAACTGTCATTTTCAGATCATATAAATAACCTATGCAACCAATGTCAAAAAGACTTAAATATCCTTAAAACTGTTAGCATGTGGAAGACAAGGATCTCATCCGGACTTTCATAATTAAAGTATACAGAAGTCTCATACTGGCTAAACTGGATTATTGTAGTTTTTTGTTTGGTCATGTATCTGCCAAAGTTACTAAATAAACTTGAAGTTATACAAAATCAAGCCTTGAGGATAACCATGGATGCATTTAAATCTACACCTATCATAGCTTTACAAACCGAAACCTCTACATTTACCATTAAGTATGAGGCGTACTGCCATTGCAGAAAGAGTCATATACAAAAATAATATATGATGAAGAACATCCAGCACACTATAAAATTAATTATCTCAATCTATTAATCAGCATGTCAAGTTATGGAAGAATAGGAAAATCCCTCTGTATATAAAAGCCATACATAAGATTGGTGAAGTGGATCATAATTACTTTGACCATAAACTTAAAAATACCAAACCACTGGGATTTGGAACTGTCCCAATTTTTATTGACTAATCCAAATGTAGTATTTAATACATTAATAGATAATGAAAAGTTACAGTAAAAAGACCTGTAATGCGGCGGTAATCCATCAGGGAATAAATAGAATGTTTGTAACAAAATATAAAGATTGTTTGGCAGTTTTCACAGATGGTTCAAAATGCAATGAAAAGGTTGGAGCTGCTGTTTATATTCCATCACTACAAATAGAACACAATTTAAGCTAAAGCCAGTATATGTCGAGTTACTCTGCAGAAATATATGCAATTTAATTTAGCAGTTGAGTTTGTTCTACCATTAAATGAAGTCAGCATTAGTTATATGCACTGACTCTTTATCAGCCATCATGGGCATTGGAAAACTGCAGTAAGGGGACATAAAGAAAATGGTATTATCATGATGATTTTTAAACTGTTGGTGGAAACACAGAAAAGAATATATATTCAGTGGATACCTGGACATATAGGAATCCATTATAATGAAAGGGTGGATAAATTAGCTAAGGAAGCAGCTAATGATGGACGTGGAAACACAATACATGCCAGTACCTATTGATGATTTTAAAGCCTTCCAGAAAAAATTTTATGGTTTACAATTTACAAACCTCTTACAACAATCCTCAAAAGCTGGGTGGTTTTAAACAGATACAGAGCCAATTTACAAAAATACCCATGGTTTAAATCATGTAATTTTAGCAGGTGGGAAAATCATTAATATCAGTAGATTGAGGCTTGGTCATGGCAATGTAAAATTCATGTCTATACAGAATAAAAAAATACTTCACTCCGCTATGCCTAAACTGCACAATGGCAAAGATAGAGACAAATGGAACATGTTTTGCTGGGAATGTCCCAAGTACTCTTATGCCAGGCAACTTAGTTACAAGAAAGTAAATCAATCAAGATACAAAGCCAATCAACAGAATTCGAATATTATATTAATCGATTTGCTGCGAAAAGCAGACACTCAAATTTATAAAGAAATTAATGATTTTTTAAAAATAGTAAGTAGAACCATGTAAATTTGATTAGGTTGTGGAAACACTTAGAATACATGCAGTGGCAGTGAAAAATATCAAAATCACTATCATATAATCCAATCAAAAGGATTTCCTTAGTTTTTCCTTCTCCTAACTAACCATAAAATTACACAGAACATGTTAGAAATTATGGTTCTAGGGTATGGATTTTACTCTACATTAACCTTCATAGAAAACAAACAAAATGAAATAAACATCTGATAAGCTAATAGCAATATAGTAAATTACAAAAAAAGAAGAAAAAAAAACACATGAATTGGAAAATGCAAAGACTAACTAATTGTTCATAGCTTGGCCGGCAACCACAAGGTTCATATGTAAAAAAGTGAATACGGCAAATAACTAGAAAGAAGACATAACAAGTGTACTACGTGGCCGCATTATAAGATTATAAAGGCCAGCCAACAGGCAAAAAGAAGAAGAAAAAAAAAAAAAAAAAAAAAAAAAAAAAAAAAAAAAAACCGAGGCGGAGAGAAAGAGTGGGGACAGAGCCGAGCAGTACCGATAAATCCCGAAAATTCCTGACAAACTCTGTACATGCGGCTGATAGCGACCTCAGTTCGGAACGGTTCTGATTTCTATTATCTTACGAATTAATGAGTCGTTTTATATCCGAACATATCTGCAAAACATAGAAATTATATCGAATTAATTATATTAATATAGAACTTTCTTTATAACTCCAAAGACACTTTACACGAACATATCTGCAAAACATAGAAATTATATCGAATTAATTATATTAATATTGAACTTTCTTTATAACTCCAAAGACACTTTACAAAATGTGAGATGGTGCACAACGAATAAAATGTCATAATCTTTTTGTGCTATTGGAATATATTCAAATTAATAGGGCAAAAGCAACATATTATAATGTGGAGTCCTTAATTGGTAGTAAATAAATTAATAATTACACTACAAAATCTGTAATAAGAGTTATGTAATAGCTGTAATAAACTAAGGGTATTAAAAAAGATTAAAAAAGAAACTTGCGAGTAAATATTCAACCAAAAACATAATTATAGAAATATGACAAAATCAATGACAACTACCTGACTTAAATACCTAACATAGCACGTGACATCATTAATAAATAAAAAATTTTGCTAATTATATTATATTACTGTAACTGACAAATTCATTTTAAGATCATATATGAGTATTTTTGGTTTACAATTTTAAACACTTATATTTATGTAAGAAATATTACACTTATATTACAGAAATTTTATGTAATACGGATGATGAAAATAATTTAGTCCTACTGATCTCTAATGCTACGAATATAAAGATTTATGATACAATTACAATATATATACATATATATGTTATTGTACCAAATTACTGAAATGTGTTTAATTCAGAGTAGAAGCTAAAAACACAGTGGTACATTTTAAGAGGCTTTTCACATTGATTGCCTGCAATTAAATTGTGCTGCATCCTGCAACATCCAGCTTTGAAAATGTAATTTAAATATATGTATGCTGTACTAAACTACGGAAAGGGGTTTGAAAATACAGTGATACATTTTAATAGGTTTGCCAGGTACTGAACTAAATTAAATTCAGATGAGTACAGAGCGAGAACGCGCGGACTGCCCATTCCACTATTCTAATACACGGGCTATCTGTAGTTGGCAGGAGGGGCCCCTCCATCCCCACTCTTTCTCTCCGCCTCGGTTGATCACCCCATTAAATCTCAGGCGTGAGGAGCTCGTTAACTCTACTATGGTAAAATTTTGTTCATGGTTTAGCAAGGTGTTTGATATTGAAGTCCTCCAACTGTTTCCAGTTAGAGGACACTCATTTACTCAATGTGATAGAAACTTTGGCCTCGTAAGAGCAAAAATAAAGAAGCAAGAAGTAATAGGTACAGCAAAACCATGGTTGCAAGCAATCGTTGAAGCTCGTCAAAACTCCAGTCCATTTCAAGTTATAATGGATCGTGACCTTATCAAGCAATGGGATGAATGTCTCTCTCCATATTTTGTTGATATTTCAAAATCCGCTAAGAAGTTGCAGTTCACTATAATGAAATACGTCATGATCAAATACAAAACTTGTGGAAGTGTGTTGTGCTCCAGCTCATTTTTACCGAACTACAAACCATCCAAGTTTTTATTAAATACTGAAAAGGCACTACTGATGCACCTTAAGCCGAAAATGGTGCCATTTCCCAAAGTTTCTGAAACTAAACTTGCAGATGTCAAAGGTCTGATGAAGCATCTCCCTCTAGATGATAGAGACTGGTCCTGTTTGATGAAGCAAATTGATTATTTTTGGTGATTGTATACCTAACATATTTTTTTCTTTTATTGTTTATGTTATTCATATGCTATATTCTTCAAAGTAAACCAGTTTTGTAATCAAAGTGTTGTTTTAGTAAATCCTACATACATTAGTAAGTCGATTGCCGGAAAAAGGGCACATAACACACATTTTTATTTTTATTTTCATTCCAACAACGATCTTTGATAGTGTGATGTTACTATGGTTACTAAATCAGGATTACATGTTCTTAAAGTATAAAAAAAACCAACTGAATATTGCTAATACGAACAAAACTATAATAAAAAGTAATTTTCATTTCTTGTTTACAGAAAACATATTTAAGCTATGTGCCCTTCTTCCGGCAATGTCCTCGATTATGTTTTTGGTTGAATATTTACTCGCAAGTTTCTTTTTTAATCCCCTTAGTTTATTACAGCTATTACATAACTCTTATTACAGATTTTGTAGCGTAATTATTAATTTATTTACTACCAATTAAGGACTCCACATTATAATATGTTGCTTTTGCCCTATTAATTTGAATATATTCCAATAGCACAAAAAATATATTTACCGTCGTTTTAAGCCTATATGCAAAATATGATGAAATGATGACATTTTATTCGTTGTGCACCATTTCACATTTTGTAAAGTGTCTTTAGAGTTATAAATAAAGTTCAATATTAATATAATTAATTCGATATAATTTCTATGTTTTGCAGATATGTTCGGATATAAAACGACTCATTAATTCGTAAGATAATAGAAATCAGAACCGTTCCGAACTAAGGTCGCTATCAGCCGCATGTTCAGGGTTTGTCGGCACTGCTCGGCTCTGCCCCCACTCTTTCTCTCCAGTCTCCGCCGGGCTTGATCGCCCCATTCTTCCGCTGCGTGAGGAGCTCGTGGCCAACTATAGTGATGGGAGAATCGAATACTTTAAAGAATCGAATACAGTGAATTCGAATTCACCCCTGTATTCGAATACTTTTGCTCAGCTGAGCGTTTCTAACAGACAGGTCTAGACCTGTCTTACTTCTTTCCCGCAATCTATTGTTCCTGGGTTATTTCACTTGTTTGTCACGAATTCACCACTGTATTAATTCACCACGAATACTTTGGCTTTTGGTGCCTCGTATAAACAAGTCATACCCATGATATACGAACTTCAGAAGAAATATCTTTGTTTACCTGCTACTTCAGTTCCGTCTAAAAAGCAGGCTTTGTCACTAACTACCGTAGAAATAGCCTGAAGCCAGAAAACCTCAATAATATTTTGTTTTTACACAACAATATAAAATAAATATTCGTATTTGTCTTTATTGCTTAGAACTGTAACTCTTAAATAATATGTATTTTTAAATTTAATAATTATACAATTAATTATACATTTTTTCAAGTATTAAAATTTGTAATTATTTTTTTCAAATTATGAATCTCCCCTAAATTATTCTTTTCAAACTCTCCATATATGTTCATTATAAACCTCATTTATATTCATTTTAAACCTCATATGAATACGAATACAGCTCTTGGATATTTTATTTGAATACTATTTGTCAGAATAAACGAATACTCCAGGTTTGAATTCAATTCTTCCAGAGAAATTGTATTCATTTCAAAAGTATTCGAATCCATTTTGATGTATTCGAATATATGAATACTCTGGCTGTATTCGAATACTATTCGATTCTGTATTCGATTCTCCCATCACTAGGCCAACACTTGGTATTAGTATCATGCATGCTGTTACTGAATTGACGTTATTAAGTTGCAAGTACGAGTCAGACTATATCTACGTGTGTGGGACAATATAGAAAAATTATACGAAAATTAAACTAAGTCAGTAAAATGTATTCGTAGACTACTTTAAAATATACTAATTATAGACAGGTTGTTAATAATTTGCACTGCACAATACTTATTGTTTGGTATACAAAAACTTAACTATCTCACTACAATGTAATATTTAGATTAGTAAACTACTTTTAAATAGATTACTTACAATCAATGGTAAATGAGAACGAACAATTTAATGAGAATAAGTTAGGTTTGTTTGAATTTTTTCCAGAAACAAGTTTACGTTTCTGTTTTAATAAAAATATTTTATTTATTTTTTATTTCAATCTGATATTTTATTCTCTGTCTCCCCCCCCCCCCCGGTACCATCCAGCTCAATCAACTATGTTATTAGTTTCTCAGTAACGTAATACTCTTGATTATAGATCCTTTTCAGAAGGATTAATAATCAAGGGTAATACCAGACAAGCGTTATCAGAACTCCGTTTCTAGCCTCATTGCTTGCACGGTAATAGCCTCGACTGTTAAAACTCAGTTACGAGTAAACTAAAACCAGTAAAACATGAGGACGCCAAATCATTCAGGCCACCTGTTACTGAAATAACAGGGTGTTACTGGTAACACGATATCTTGGCAATAGGTTACCACTGAATAACGATGTTACCGATGCTAATACGTTATATACCACCCATCTCCAATTCCACGTAGTTTTGCATGGATTAGCCGATTTTGAAATGTATTCAGCATTAGCTGTCAACATAGCTAACTTAAGTTTCAAACGGTACTCCTTAGGATACTAGGTAAAGACCGAAGTTTCTTGTCTTTTGCAGTAGTACTATAAAATGTTTCGTTTGCCCAAGTTTGGCTGTATACCATTTGTTGGCTTAAGATTTAATTTTGCCACAATTTGGCACTGACTTAAGTTTTAACAGGAAAGAATAAGTCAAACAGGTATTTAAGGTCATTCAAAAATAGGAAAAATCCCGCATTGGCCGGCAGAGTTTTAATTAAGTCAAACCACTTAGACAATTAAGCTAAAACGGCGTTATTATAAGTTTGTTTCCATCAAATTTCAAAATCATTAATTCTTTACCCACTTTTTGAGTTTTTCGTTTTTCTGACAATATAAGATGATTTTATATCCTCTATGGTTTAATTGTTAACGTGTAAGTTTAAGTACCGCCTGATCTAAAGCTATATCTTGTGAAATTATTTATTATAGTTTTACAAATTACTGAATTATCACCAAAGGTTTGAATTTGTTTCTTTTGCTTTCTTTCCAGCTGTTCCACCCAAAATAGTTGGTAACATTTAGTACATTTTTGTAGTATTGTAGCCTAATAGGCTATTACCATTCAGTGTAAAACATCATTTGTGTAAATCAGGTAGGCTAACTTGATTAATTGTAATATTTGGTGATGATCTTTTTTCATCCAATTGAAAGTTCTTAACCCTCCAAATCCAAGTGACCTTATAGATAACTGACCCTGGGGCTCTAGAGGTTAGCCAATTTCTCATGATCCAATTTTTTAAAATTTTGCAGATGTGTTCATATTGCCTAGTAAATATAAATATGCACATTTAACCCCAGACATCTCCTCATTCTGTAAAATCTGCTGGATTTCAATCAATTATTCCTACATGTGTGTTTCAATCAATGTCTATTGAAAACCAACTGACATTTTGTATCTCTCAAACTTACTTTTAGGGGTGTAAGAACCCTATGAAGAGACATGGCTAAGGGTGTGGGAGTTCAATTACTGGTACTAGGTAGTTCAACATTAAGTTCTTTTGCTAGTTCCATATTTGTTGTAATTGTGAAGTAAATGGTCGGAGTGACAAAATATGAGTTTTGCGTTATTAACCTATTTGCTATTGTCCTGAACAAAACTGTATGGTTTCAATGGATGGAAATCACAATTAACGAAGTTATAGAATATTAAAAGTAGAACTACTTTTTCTTGCAGAATGGGTGTCACATTGGGGATGCTGCTTTAGCACCCCCTGGAATAAGCACCCCCTCAGCCTTTGACGTCACGGGAGGGGGGGGCTAATTCAGCGCGCATGAACATGATCGAGGTCCTGAATTAACATCCACCTGTTCCAAGGGGGTGCTTATTCAGCGCATGGACATGGCCCAGTCACTGAATTAGCACCCCCTAGCATTCAACCAGCAACACAAGCAGATTTATGTATATTACAAATGTAGCCCCGAAAAGTGTTTGATATAAATATACAATAATCGGCCTTTTAAAACTTTTTATATATTTTATTGTACCTACAATGCATATTTCAAATTCAATTAACCTACAAGTACCTGATGATGAATTCATTGAATTTGAAATGTACATTGTACAATAAAATATATAAAGAGTGTTAAAATGTTTGTATTGTATATTCATATTTTTTTACAGATTTAATTTAATAGTAAATATAATAATTTTTATCTGGATTTTTATGACACTGTAACTTATAAGCTACTATCTACGATTGTGTTAAAATTTTGGATAAACAATGAAATAATATGTTTCTCAACTTACCTTTCATAATAATACTTTCTCTTCAAACTTACCATACGACTTAATATTACATAATAATGCTCCGACTAACAAAGCTAATAGAGCTTAGGATTCCTCCCTCTCTCACACATTGTCCTATTTTTGTAAAAAGTTTTCACTCATGACTTTGCTTTCTGAATTTTTTTTCTAAATATCGCTAATTAACAGAATTAATTAAAATAATATCAATGATTTATTCTTCTTCAGTTAATTCTTTCAATTAATATGTTTATAAAACTAATCAACGCACTGGTTAAGATAATAGGAACATAAACTTACAATTTTCAAATTTGAGTCTACGCACAGTTTATTAAAGCCCTTTAAGTTTCTTAATAAACAGTAATTAGACAGCAAAGTAAAACTAATAATACATGCTGTTTTTATTTGATTTTAATTTTAATTGCCTTTCTTAATTTCAATGTATGATTCATCCTTTTGAGATATAAGATTTTTTTATTGTGTATTAGGTAAGTTCTTTCATATCAACTATAAGAATACTATACAAATTTGTATCACATATACCATAATTTGATATTTTTCCTCTTCAATATATGATATTTACTGCTGTATGTATAGTTGTAGATTTTTTAGATAATAAAAGCTGTTTTTGATTTGATTTGACATTAGTTTATTTGGTTATTTTAGCAGGACAAAAAAGGTTTTTTGGAATATTACGGAAGGTAAAATGCTGTGTCAGTTTTATTGCACAGGAATCGCTTATTGGGTGTCCTCACCAATAGAAAATCTACTGATAGTCTAGTTAAGTGTATTCACTGAGGATTATCAGTGCAAGTTTAATGCAATCGAGAAAACTCAATTGATCATATTTGTCAATATAATTAAAACAACGCTATTTTTTATGAAGCCATAATAAAATTACGTATTTAATTTAATAGCTGAACAAAAATGGAGTGTTTTTTCTAAGTTTAATTATCTATAGTTAAAAAACTAATATAATTTTGTTTACTTCTCGCTGTTTTCCGACAAACAATCAAGGCTCGTATTTTAGACAAAAGAGTTCATTGTTAGAGTAATATTAAATATGTATTGAAACATAATAAATTGAGTAACATTAAATATATATATATATATATATATATATATATATATATATATATATATATATATTGAATCATAATAAATTTAACGTTTCATATTTTATTTAATAATTACATTTAAATGCAAAACAATTGTAATTTATGTTTCAGGACTACCTACGGATAGCATAGAGTCATATATTTGATATTTAATGAATTTGTTTTAATATCTATTGTCCTAGCAAATATTTACTTATTAAACTTTAGTCATATGAAAATCAGGTGTATTTCCAATAAAACAGTTTATCTATGATGTCATCTATAAAAGAATTATTGTCTGAAAATTACTGTACGATAGTGCTTGTGGTTTATTATTCCTAATATACAACAGTTAATCTAAAGTCTCTTTTATTTAGTTTTGTAACATATATTGTGAATATTTTAAGCCTCATGGTAAATAAAGCAGTCTATTATTGTTAACTAAGAATTTTGTTTTTGTCTATCATTGTTCATAAAAGCGTTGATAAATTTACAATATCTCTATTGTTTTTTAATGTATTAGGGAAAAGAGTGATGGCAACATATATTAATGTATTTTATGTACTTTAAATGAAGGAACTGGGATCTGAGCACAATTAGCATAAAATACTCTGGAGCTGCTGTTTATTTGATTTTTTTATTGTGAGCTATTCGCTGAGAACCTCAATGTCGACCGTGTTTTGTCACATTAAATCTGTGTGTATGTTATTTTACATATGTTTGGTCATTAGGTTTGTGATAGAATCCACTTAATTGTAATTCTTGCAATACCTTAGTAAAATAGCAGATTTTTAGGAATTAAAAAATTTAATAGCTACAATTTAGAAAGTGTTAAATACATTATCATAATATATTTTTGCAGCTAGCCTTTCCACCATAAATATTTTACCAGAACTCACTTCACCTTGAGAAATAATACTTTTAAAATATGGTAATATATTTATTGCTACATGTTTTAACATGGTTTGTTACAGTGTTATTTTTTTTTTTTTAATTTAACTAACAAATATGGATATAACTGCATCCAATCAACTTCACAAACATTATCACCTTTCACAGACTCTTTTACAAACTAAAAACACGATGGAGATAGCAGATATTGATTCTTGTAAACATTACAAAATATTGTAATTTTTTGTCTAGTGTGTTCCATACTTTTTAAATTGGCATGCCCCTAAAAATAATGATCCTTAGCCTTTGGAAAATTACACTTTCACAGTACAAAGTTTTCCCGAGTTTGATTGGTCTTTGCAAAATTCAAATAGATAATTGTTTTTAAAGTGATTAAGAGGTTGATAGAAACTCTAACCATGTATATTTATTACACATACCATATGTAAGCAATATCAAGCCCTCTGCATGGGTTGTACCATGGTTTCAAATTAACTTTACAAGAAAATAAAGATGTATTTAAATGTCTAGATCCTAGTTTTTTTAAAGTAAGCATATTGGATACATAGTATTTTTTACAATAGGTAATTAATTATTTGTTTTTGAAATATTAAAGTTAAATCATAGCAATGAATAAATCACAATATGGTTAGAGTTTTATTGTTTTATTCAGTAAGGGATGCTTATTCTTTACATCAACAAGGTATAGGCGCTCGCTGATTCAAGGGGGTGCTAAATCAGCACATGGACATGGTCAAGGCGCTGAAATAGGACCCCCCTACTCGAAGGAAGTGCTTATCCAGGGAATGGACACGGCCACGGCGCTGATTTTGCACCCCCTTTCGTGACATTAAAATGAATGACGTCGGTAGCGAGGGGGTGCTAATTCAGGTGCACCGTCACATCTTGTTATGATCGTAAATCAACCTTGTATTGGTTGCTGCTGCCATCCGCCATCTTTGGATATGTAAAATAACAAAAATGCTGAAATCTGGGGAATTTGACCAAAATAATAGATGTTTTTTCTAATTTAGACTTAAGAATAGTCTATATTAGACTGACAGAAGTGTCTCCGGCCATTAGCGCGAGCTACAGAAGCATTGCCCTTCACTGATAGCCACATACGAAGAACCCCTTTACATAATACCCATCAGTAATAAATCAAATTCTAAATGGTCTGATCATGAATGCCTTCGGCCATTGCAGCTTTATTGGAAATGCAACTTAAAAACACATACAAATATTGTAAATTCACCTAACTATAACTTTATACTATCTTGCAAGAAAAGTAGTTCCCCTTTTAGTGTACTCAAAAATTCATTATTTGTCATTTTTATATCCTAAAACCTTATATTGTTTTGTTCATTACTATGATAGCAATAGGTTAATGACATGAATCTTGTTCCGGTGTAGATAAAAGTAATTTTTTTAAAAATGTATAAAAATTGAAGCAAACTTTCAGCAAACCAATAAAAAGTGTAAAAAAACATACATAGGTTTAATAAATAAGCAAAACCTAACGTAACTATAACTTCGTACGTATGTACTACATACTTTCACACTACATGGTAATTTCCGACCATATAAAAATAACAGCTTTTCCCGATTTAAAAAAAAACATTTGATTACTCCAAACTCATACTCGCACTTTGAAAAACACGACGAATTAATAATGAATAAAATTTCCTAATATTTTAACTGCTCAAGTAATCCGCAATCAAACACGTAAATAACTTTCAAAACTAATTAACAGTTTTAGCAGTAATTAACACAATTCCGTAATAGGCGTCATTGTTACCGAAGAGGCAGTGAAGGGTACTGATCGGTACGGTTGGTGTTTCTTAACTAAACTAGACTGGAAGTTTTCATCATCAGTTGCATGAATTCCTAAAGCCCGTTTAATCAATTTTAGTTTTATGTGTTGTTAGTGTTTTGTTATGCGTGTAGTTTGTATGTAATTTGATATTAGACATATTTTACGCTGAGCATTAATGATTTTGCTTTGATATTCATTTCTATTCGACTAAATATTTGGAAAAAATTATTTGAGATAAAAAAAGATTTCATAAGCAGCGACTTAGATAGATCGCAGTTAAATAAACACATTTCAAGAATACATATTTTATTGGACACATTAAAAAATTATCTAAAAAATTATTATTGTAATAGCAATACCAAAACAAAGGACCAGTTCTAATAGCTTAGTAATTTTACAAGTTCAAATCAAATATTTGAAGTGCCGCCCTTCTGCCTCAATGCACTTTCTGAGTCGTTGCCCTCTTTGCACCCTACTTAAAACGTCTTCGCCAATTGAGCTGCACTTGTGCGTATCCTTTCACGAATGTCTTCGGGAGTTTTAGGGGGTGTGCGGTACACCTTATTCTTTATGTCTCCCCACATAAAAACATCCAAAGGAGAAAGGTCAGGTGATCGAGGAGGCCACGTTACCGGCCCACCTCTACCTATCCATCGCTCTTGAAATCTCTCACTCACCGCATTTCGGACAGCTTGAGCGTAATGCGGAGGGGCGCCATCTTACTGATACCACATGGTGTTCAGGGTTTGAATAGGAACATCGTAATAGGACAGGGGGAGTTTCTCTGATAAATTCAGCATACTGCAGGCCGTTGAGGTTTCCATCAAAAAAGTGGGGACCAATAATCTTACTGCCTAGAATTCCACACCACACGTTAAGCGACCATCGCCTCTGATGATCTTCGGTGCGCATCCAGTGAGGATTAGTAGCAGACCAATAGTAAATGTTGTGCCTGTTTACCTCACCAGTACTAACAAATGTCACCTCATCTGAGAAGAGAACATTCCTAAAACATGGCATTATTTTCAACTTCCAGTAGCAACCAATTGCACAATTGCAACCTACGGAGAAAGTCTGCATCCAATAACTCTTGATGTAAACTCATTTTAAAAGGATGAAATTTGCGCCCTTTCAATATGTTTACAATGGAAGTTTGACTTACAGTACTCCTAATCCATTACTTATTTCACGAGTTGAAATATTTGGACAATCATACACTGATGCTAAAACATCAAATTCAGCTTCTTCTTTTGTAACTCGCATTGCACGTTGACGCTTTCGAGGGGCCAAAAATCCTGTAGATTAGGCTTGTTTTTCAAGACGAGTAAATGCACTATATGATGGATGTGGTCTATCAGGATACCTTGCAGCATACAAATTTGCAGCATCGCGATTGTTCTTGTGACATTCACCAAATATTAACAACATATCCACCTTTTCATCGAATGCCATAACATTCAAGAATCAGGTTTGAATTTGATTAAAAATTAACAGCTGGATAGTGACAAAATGCAACAATTAGATATGTAAACAATGTTGCCAACCCAAATTCAGCATGAAACTAAAATACTCCGAGTCATATTTTCAAAATATTACTTAATAATTAATCCACGTAGCTCCTGAACCAGAGATATTGAAAAACTCTCAATTGCAAAAATATTTTATTTTTTAGAGTAGAATCTAAAAACAACATAAAATACAGGGTGTTCCATAAAAGATTTTAAAGTTGGCCACCATATCTGAAAATGGCGGCCATCTTCAATACATTTGAAAGTGTATTCCGGAGTGAAAGTTAAAATTGAGCAAGTTCCAAATTTAAAGTGTGGTGCTAAGTCGTGTAATTAAAAAGTTGGCTATTGGATCACTTTAAAAAACTCACCTGGTATATTTATGTTCAGGAGAATGAGCAGAATACATTAAAGTTGAAATTTTGATTGGCTACTCCAGCCATTAATTTCACTCATATCATATTTGTTCAAACGGAGTGGAATTTAAACTTTTTATAGGTATATAATAAAAAAACAAAAATTCCCTTTAGTGTGAAATTTGTGAATATGGGTAGCTTTTTACTCTACTTACAACTTTATGGCTGGTGTTTGTTTATAAAGCTGCTGAAGTCAAGTTTTAAGAAATGTAATTGGAAATTACATAAAGCTATATACTAGATTTTAACTTATTACAACAAGCTGTTTTGAAATAAAAAATAAATAAGTGAAAAATACAAAATGGCCGCTGTTCAGGTATTTGTTGACTTTTGTACAGTTTCAATATGATAGTTTTATTTGTCTTTGTTCCAGGAATAATACATAAAAAGGTTGGTAGGAAGTTCTGCGACTCCGTTAATAACATTTTCCACATTTCTAGATATACCTTTAAGGTTTGAACTTGGCTAGTGTTAAATTTTTGGAATAGAAATGGTTGTATCTCACTTATGCTCAAGGCATAGACCAAACAAAAAAGTTTTAGAATGCTCAGATTATTTACAATGATAATATTTACATAGTTTTTTTATATCATGTAAGATTTCAAGATAACTGATGTACATAATTTTTATAAGTATAAAATAACATTGAGTCATTATAGGCGAATATATTTACAAATATAATTTCTGATAATTGCATTTAACAAAGTCCACATTTTTACTAACTAATGTGGCCTAAATGCTTATGACAATTTTTGTCATGTAAGGTTTCAAGATGACTGGGTTTTAAAATGTTCTAAAGTTTTACAAGGTAAGAGCTTGCCAGACCACATGTCGTGTAGCAGGTACCACTGAAGTTGCATGTAAAATTTCAAGCCTATAGGTAGCAGCTCATTTCAATTTAAGATGTTCCGCTGATGTTCCCAAGGCAGACAGAAGAAGACTTTAGCCAGCCTTCTGAGTGATAGGCTTCAGTGAAGCTTTGCCAAATCCCAAGCACTATCATCAAAGTCATTGTTGTCTATGTATGCAAAATTTACAAAGTTCATGATTTTCTCTTCCTTTTTCTAATTGTTGGACCCTTCTTGGATTTCTACAGACATTACTCAAATAATTACTTAAACCCACAATTATAGCAAGTATTAGTTCTAGCCAGGCATCTTTGTGGTGAATGTGTTCTGTGATAACTGTGTCCACTCGATTCATCCTATCACCTCCAATTGTCTGACTTAATCTTGAAGTGCTTCTGACTGACACACCATCAGAATTGCCTTGCTCAATGTCAGTTCTTCCTGGAGATGAAGATTTTTAGATAAGTATATCCAAGGTACCTGTAACTAAAAAAACTTTTTCATCAAAAACACGGTTCTGACATTTTCCACAAACCTACTTACAACGATCTGATATCTTATGCAGCTCATTAATCTAAAAGTCCATTTTCTCCCATTTACATTGGGTTCCTTGCAAAATAATTGTACTATAATAAAAAATACTTTTCTTATTGACAGGATACTCATTGAATTTATTAATGACTGCATAATAAGTGATCTGGACATATCCGGAGAGGAGTTCGTCAGCTTCCAAACCTTGACAGTAAAGAAGCATGCTGATCTGTTTCTGTGCTGGCTTATTTGAGAGTCCTTGCACTTTTGAACATATTAAACTTTTTTATCCATACCATCCAAGATTTCGGTTCTTGAACATTAAAACATTTAGGAAGTTTTTACTTAATATTGAAATCATTACTTGCTGTTTCTTTTTTATTCTTCATGGTTAACACGGAGGTCAACAGTTTTTTTCAATATTTCAGATGTAAATTCCATTATAGTAATTTTTTGTTTAAAGGGGAGACCAATCCCCTTTTAAGCTTATTCTGCCCGTCCTCATGGGCCACTGGCCTGTGCGAGGATCTTATCAGACAGAATAAGGGGGAGAGTCAATACAGTAGGAGGCTGATGATACTGATAAAAAGTGCAACAGTCACAGACAGGATTTGAACCTGTACTATCTCTAACACAGCACAAAAGTCTAACGACTTAGACAGCTCTGCCATCAGCACCCCCTAATAATCTTCAAATCACAATAAAAATCTTGACATCATGTAAAGCTATATTGAAGTACACACAGCATAAGGCAGTAAAAAACTCTTTATATAAACAAAGTAACTCCAAAACGAAACAAATTATTACTTTGTTAATAGTAAAGTTGAATAATAAGTCTTATCAGGCCCATATGTAGGCATGTGCTATTTTTCACGCACAAGGCAACAGGATTCTAGGGCGACAAATAAACATTTATACAAAGCATAAAAGTAATTAGAACAACTCATGTTATATTACTCATGAGTCATTCCATTATAAGGTAGTCTAAATGAGGGCGGTGCACTGTAATGTACGTAGCAAGTTTGTTCTACAAGTACAGATATTATGCTAGAAGGAATACTCCTACCGCCCTACTACTCTCAGATCCAAAAGTATATATACCAGAGTTAAAACATAACCATGTCTAATCAGTAGTAGAACTACAATAACGGAAGCTACATAACAAAATATATTTTGTATTTCCGCATTTAGATGTATGAAACGAATAATTTATAAACATTAACTACTTTTATTTCAATATCAACGAAAAAAGGCACTGGTTTGTAGCACTTTTCAATTAAACTGTAACATTGAAAATGTGTTATCGAAACTTGTGATCCAAATGTTATAAAAGATGATTATGTGTGTAATGATGTTTGAGTATGTAATTTTACAGTTATATGAATAAAAGTTGTTGTCAATGTACTATGTTAACATTTATTCTTAATTGGATTGTTTAAGAAATTCAGCGTAAATATTGTTATGGAGCTCTTTGTTATTATCAAGGGCATGTAATTTAATAAACCACTATTTGTAATACTTAAATTTTAACATTGCTTTATAGAACAGACTTTGTTAAATTACCGCTTATAAAATGGTATATTGCTGTTAGTGTTAATAAATAAATATATTAATTGTGTTTGTTATTAATCAAATGATTGATGAATGTGTAGTTAAAAATTTAATTAAATTGTTTGTTTTGCAGGTGCCCTTTAAATTTTTTAGTGAATGAATGACCAATCTGTCCAATTTCAAAAGTGGAACAATTAATGCGTAACAGTTATCTCTGTATTTTGTGTTTTTCAACTTGACTCATTGTTCATTTCTTGAACTGCTGTTTAGTAGTCATTACATCTTTTAATATGCTGTTTAAGTGGATGTTATAATATATTTTTGTTTCTCTGTTTTGTTATTAGTTTGTTATGGGCCTTGTGTAGGTATTAGATGTTGCCATGTACTTAATGACTGGTTTGTCCCTTATAATCTGTTGGATTGAGCAAAACAGAAAATAATTTGTAAATAAAACTATGTAGGCTGACATTTTATTGTAGACAGGTTATCAGAAGATGAGTTGGTGGTCTCGTAATCACTTGAACATTCATTATTATTAAAAAACTGTAGTTATTTAAATTTAGTTTGTGAGTGATAATTGTTAAAGTTCCTATCTTTATTTATTTGACCAATTAATAATAGTTTGATTACTACAACAATTAGTTTGTTATTGACAAGACCAAGATTTCTAAGAAAGCCCAGATGTGCCCAGCCAGTCAACAATGGCTTGTTGATCGTTCAGAGTGGATGTGTTGATAAGATTGTGCCTACTCAGGAAACTGAGTGACTCAGCCGTTTATCTGTAGGCAGTGTTCAGTTGCGAAACATCAGTGCTTTAGGGCTGCCTGCTTAGTCTAAGGTGTAAAACGTTTAGTTGGTATTTTGTATAAATTAATGTCAATTGGGTCTTAGGTCTACAAAATAAACCCTTGTGATCAGGTTTGTTTAAATTATCATTGTAATAAATGCTTAGGTATGATTTAATGTAGAATATTAAAACTTGCCTAATTTTAATTTGAGCTAAAGATTACGGTTTGATATACTTAGTAACTCTCCACCTGCTCAGAGTAACTCTTCACCTGCTCAGAGTAACTCTCCACCTGCTCAGAAGATAGATAATATGTCAATTTAATTTTAAGCAATAGATGAACATTTTTAAGTTGTACAGTTTGTTAAACTTCATGGGTCATGAAGATCAATGATGTGATAGAAAGAAAAGTGGACAAGACTATCAAAAGTTGAAGCACCACTAAGTCTTGGAGGTGCTTATCTCCATATAAATTGCTTAACACTATCAGTACTTTTGAATTATCTAGTCATATTTGTCTATAAATTTGTTGAAAATACGTTTCTAATTAAAAGTTTACATATAGCATGTTTATTTTATTTTGAACAATCATTAAAAACAACAATTTAAATTAAAAATAAAATTATATTAAAATATAGTATTTATCTACTTTTTCTTCTATGAAGTAATCTTAATTTTACAAGTTTATTTTCTTTAAGTAGGTACATATTAATGTTTAGTAAAACAGAGGAGCCTCGAAAATTTTTTGTTTCACTTACATGTGCAACATTTTACTGCACTTATTTTATTGCATCAGCTTTACTTTTTTATTGTGTGCAAACTTGATAACAGTGATATGAACCGGAAAGACCACATTAGTCAAGTATATAACTGATTAGTTATAAGGGATAATCTGTGTGGTACATTGAATTGGTTTATTACTGGTTTCATTGATCCTGTTCTTAGATACTATATTAATTAGCATCTGCATTGAAGTAGCTGTGATGCCAAATAATATGAATTACAATTAAGATTATCGGTTTTCATTTATTTGTTTTACAATATAAACTCTATTAATTACTGGAATACTTAAATTAAGAACTATTTATTAATCAAATTATTAAAAAATAAAATATCCCTTTAGTGTTTGTAATAAAAATGCCAGTAAATGTAGCACAGCTTTATTATGTGGCAGAAGCTGTTCTATATAGACTCATTCTGAAGGCATCATATTCTAAGATTGGTAGAGTATAATAAGTTTTAAAAGGCAAAAAATTGGGTCTGTGAAAACTGCTTATGTACAACACGAAGAAGAAAATAAATCAATTCTATCTCATAATATAACTAATAATTTAATAGAGCAGGTTGAGAGTTTAAATAAAATCGTAAGAACTCTTAGTTATAACTGAGAAGAGGCACATACAAATATACTAAACCTTAAGAAAAAATAAGTTACACTTTGAAAACTTATAATTAAGGAGGGAGGAAGAAATAATTAAGTTAGAAAGATCAAATAGTAAAAACAAAAAACAGAATGTGCTACTTTGCCGTCAAAATTTGGTTTACTTTTAAGAAACAGTTTCCAGTTTCTTGGTGAAAATAGAAATATTTATAAATCTGGTATATATCAAAAAGATAATTTCCATCATTTAGAGACTCCTATTTTGGTCTGCCGAAAGCCACAGCAATATAATCTTATCTCAAACACTAGAGTGTCAGTTTTTAAATGCATTCCCAAAAAGACACTGTAGTGTCGTACTTTTGCCAAAAGCACAAGGATAATAAATGTATCGTCTAGGAAAAGCTCTGGTAGTAATTATCGTTGAAGATACAGTAAATGTTAATGTGAAGGAGTGAAGTTAACTTTTGATTTGTTCTGACAGTCATGAAAGAGTCTTGGTACATCGACAGAAATCAAAGAACCTGAACCGCTTTGGGTTTTTGAGGCCTGGAGGTTTGAGTAATGAAATACTGAATCATAGAAACATTACAAATGAGCTATAAAACGATGATGTGCTAGCGATACTTTGTAGCTCTATTGACATCTCTAAAAATGAAGATATAATAGCTAGTATCAACAATGCAATAAAGAAATTAGATATAGTAAGAGATAATAAAATTGTTCTGGCCAGATAGATATGACCTTCCGTTGTAATCCTGTGTTAATAAGTTGCAAAGGAAAACAAATCGTCACTAAAAGCACTAAGCAATTCATATGACAATTTACAATTTAACTCTTGTGTAAGTGAGCAGAGTAGCGAGACACCTGCTCGTTCAACATATATTACATCTAAATCCAAGAAGCAAAAATTGGCTCACTAAGCTAATTTGTGATGATATTGAGGAAGTGTACGAGGAAACTCTACCACCTCCGAGCAGCAGTCCAGCAGCTGTTGAGGGAGTAATTGAGGTAACATCATCTGTTGTACCTGAAATTGCAGCAAGTTTACCAGAATTGCATATTGCTCTTACTAGCACACCTGTGGCTAGCTAGCATGAATTACGTTACACCAACAGGAAATGGATACTAATACTAATCTATGGTGCAAAACCTAACTGTAAAAATAACAATAAGCTCAATTTACTTACTGTTACATTCGGTCATTGAGAAATAAACTTGGTCATCTGGAAATTATTTTAGATCTCAATAATATTGACGTAGATGGTCAATATTAATGAACATTGATTAAAAGAAAACAAAATTTGTTTAAACAACCAGAATAGTACGCTGATAGCATCTAACTTTAGTAGGAAGCCTCCTCTTGTTCATGGAGGCTTATTATTACTAATAAAAAAAGTATGAGCTGATAGATGTATCAACACCTTAATTATGTTGGTGAAGCCTCAGCAATTTTACTTTTAGATTATAAATAGTTGTTTTAAATACCAGTATATATAGAAATCCTAGTTCTGATTGTATCATTTAATAAGTAATCTAGTGAATTTAATCTATATATATAAAAATGAATGTTTGTATGTTTGTCCTTTATGGAATCGTGAACTATTGGACCGATCATGATGAAAATTTGTACGTATATGTATTTTTCCACGGAGAAGGTTTATAAGCTATGCCCATCCCTTTCCCGATTCAGGATTCCGCCCCACTGGTTACAGAAATACCCATAAGAAATGCATTGCAGCAAACATATGTTAACGTCTTTTCAAATTTTTAATCAGCTGTTCTTTGTAAACATATATTACACTTATAGTTTTAAAGCATAGAGTAAGCTTAAGAGAAACGACAAATTTTGTTTAAACTGTTTTTGCAATCACTGTTAAACATAGACTTTACTATCCAGATAATACAATTCAAATTTGACGTAAAAATTCACCTTTAACTGCAATATTTATTTAATACAAACCATGCTCATGCTTGATCAGAAGAGTAATGCAGATATCATAATTACTATCTTACGTTGGCTACAAATATAAAGAATGTTATAAAATCAACCTTAGTTGTTTTTTTTGACAGAAGTATGGTTCTCAAAACTCCGTGTGTACATATTCTCTCGATCGAGACAACAAAGCAAGCTCAATCGTGGCATCGGAGATATAACTAATTTAATCTAAAATTTATTATAGTAAAAAAAAAAATGTACTAAGTAATATAAGGACTTCGGTTCTTAAGATTTGCGTGCGAAGCCGTGGGTAACAGCTAGATAGAGGCAGGAATATGGTACATACCTTCATAATACGCCCAAGAGGCTCACGATGGAACGACTATCAATTATCTCAGCAATGTTTAGAATGTGATAGAAAAAGAATAAGTGAATATAGTGTACTGTTTTCAACGGGAAATTGCGTGCGAAGCCGCGGGCAACTTTTGCAAAAAATTATTGAAATGCGCAGCAAAGCGCGCCGGGCCCGCTAGTATAAGATAAAATGAATTGGCTACCCCAGACATATTTTGCATCGTGTGGTGATTTAAATGTTAACATATTGAAACCTAACAGGTCTGATGTACTATATTTCTGTAGTATCCTTAGATCAGTAAATTTATATTGGGTAAATTATCAACCAACAATAAATTCTTCCTGCCCTGATAATGTGAATGCAAACACAAAAAGGAATCATTTGTATCTGCATGAATTGATCAGGATTTAATATCAGACCATGACATTGTGTTGGTTACATTTACAGTTTAGAATCTTGAATGAAATAATTTGTCTTGAATAAGTTCCACAATAGTTGGTAAACTAGCTCTCTCTCCTTCATTCCCTATTTTGAAAGAATTATTACACCTCCTCCAGAAGTTGTATGTTCAAATTAAAGTATAGTTTTCTATATTAAAGCATTCAAGTTTGATTGTTAACAAGTTATGTTCCGTTGAAACAATTATTTGAGGGTCTAATTCAGACATAGTTATTTTGTTTTTATATCCCTGGTATGCTGGTGAAATTTTTAAAAATTTACTTAAGTGGGATTTAGCATACAGTTTTTCGGGGATTTTAAAGTCAAGGCATCCAGTCTTGCATTAGCATATTGCATTAAAGGAACTACATTTTCATCAGCTTTATAGTTTGATATGCCTAAATTTTACAAAGGTTAATAGCGAAGTTACCACTCAAAACAGATGGAGACACAAGTAGTGAAGGTGGAAAACAGTAACGTAATAGGCTTTACTGAGGTTACATGCAAAGTTTAAAGTCTAGTTCATTTCATTCTTTAAACGTCCTACGGACAGACAGACAGGCAGTCATGTAGAAAATAGTCCTTCTGGCTTAATGAGAAGAAGTAGGAAGATTTTGTGACAACTGAAATATTTAGTTTTTGTGGGATTTAAAAGTACTCAATATTGCGAGAACCATTTAAGATAAAAAAATGTTTATAAGTGAAAGTTTAGAAAAAGTTATGTGCATTTCAAAACACTTTTTATTTTGTCTAGGTCATAAATGTTTTGAATTAAATAAATTTGAACCACTCCCATAATGCAATATAATAGCGTATCAAGCTGGCCAGCAAAATTAGTTGAAATATTTAGAAGATAAATTTTGTACCAAGTTTGAACTTGCTTCTGCATTCCTTTTGTCAGTTCTTAGTAATAAAAAAAATTGTATGGTATTTACATGTAACCTACATCTCAAAACTATTCGAGGTAAAACAATTTTTTATTACAAGATTTAAGACATTTTAGAACCATTCCAGAACACTTAAATTGCTTTTTCTTTATGTTTATAAACAATGCAGTTGTAAAATTTTTTAAGTTTGTAAGGCCACAAAATTGAAACATAATGGCACACCAAGCTGGCCAACTTAGTCAAGGTTTATTTTATAAGATCAATTTTGTACAATTTCAACTTGTTTGGGATGTTATCATGTCCACAAGCCACGTTATATAGCATAGATATATAAAGTTTAGAACGGGGCTAAGTTTGGGCTCTGGGAAAAATTTCACTGAAATAATCCAAAAATTTAAGTGCTACCTTGAGAATAATTGCAATAACCTGATTTGGCTGCAAAACTGTCCTGATTACCTAGAATCACATTGGTTTTTATAGGTTTAACCTGTAAAGCAGAAATTGTCAACCTATTTGGACTTGTGGTCTACTTGTGCTTTAAGTTTCCATGACTCCTGCCTAAGGGGGAGGGGAAGAAGTATAGGATCACCCATCTGAAAAACTACAAAGGTTTTCTACAAAAATATTTAGAAAATTATCGAAAGACGTATGCATAAGAAATTATCCATGTGTATAATAACTCTATACAAAATTATAAGCTGAGCTTTACCAAAGCCTCTCACTTGAAAAAATTTATTTCTACCTGTCTACTTGTCCGATTGCCTATTTAAAAATGAATTGACCAATAGACTTGATATCTTGTATGAGATTTCATTTCTATATAGTCAACATCGGGTTTGATTATTGCGCATGTCACTCCTTGGGAGTGAGTATTAACAAAAATATTTACATTAGTCTTATGGGTGCCATAAAAGCAATAAGAAAATCACGAAATAAATAAATTTGTAAACATACTGACTGCAGTCATATGAAATTTAATGTGTGGCATAGTAATACGAGTACATGTAGTCTAACTATCAGTGAGATACCTCAAGAAAGATTTCATCAGTAGACTTGATATTTTGCATGGAACTTCGTTTGGAACACAGCCAAGAATGAGTTATCATTGTGTATATCCATACATGTGAATAGGCTGAGTGTCATTGAAGGTTATCACTCAGGCTGGCACACTTTCTCTTTTGTCTGCTAGCGATGTAAAAGTTTTTTTAGGTAGCATTTTCTTTAGATTTCTAAATATTTCAACATTAATTTAAATATAACGGTGAACTCAGCTGTTGACTTTGAGTTACTACTACAGTTTTAAATAAAACGTTAATAAACTGCACCCTTTGTCATATTCTATCTGTTGCAGATACGCTCTGAAAATGGCTGATATCTTGGGAAATGGAAAGTATGACATTTTAAACGAAATTATTGAAAGAATTCATAAAGATTGTGTGAGGATGGATGAAGAAGAAAAAAAATATCTTGTGTCAAAGTTTACAAAGGTAACGATTTTTTCCTATAAAAGTTTAATACATTTCTATTTTGTCTTAATAAATAATTCAATTCATTAATCTGAATGTTATGTTACAATAAAATGATGTTTTATTTATATTAGCATGGTGTGTAATCATGATTTATTTCAGTTTAAAAGGTTATAAGATTTTTGAACCAATAGAACCTTAAGATATTGTACCTATTTTAAGGTAAAAGTTTTAAAAGATCAATCTACTATTTAGAATATTTATATAAAAATAGAATATATATATATATATATGTATATATATATATATGTATTACTCAGAATAACTTTATTTTTAAGAGGTAAATAAAATCTAAATAGGATTTATAATAAGTAATTCAACCATAATACTGTTTTATGAATGACTAAATAAAAGGTAGAGTCAAAAATGTGTTACCTATATTCAATCTGAGGGCAACTGTAAAGAAAATCTGTCTTTCTGCAGTTCAGTGAATCCCTGTCATGCATGGATTTATTGCTGTTGACTATAAAAATGGCATTTCCAAATCCTACGAATTACTGAATTTTATCAGAAATATTCTACAGCTTTTGACAGGAGTAATGGAAAGAAACGGCACAGGTCTCGGTGCTTTCACTAGCAGTGCTTCCAACTGCTGTGAGAAGAATTTTCTGTCAGCAATCTACTGTTGAAATATAGGTAATAAACCTAAGAAAATATTCCATCGTTACGAAAATAATGATTTATTCCGGCAGGTATGTACAATATTTACAAAAAAAAAGGATCATTTTTGTGGAGTTAAACTGACCACATTTTCAAGTATTGTGGCCGGCGATAACAATAAAAAAGTTATTCTTAGAGTGAGCAGTTATTCTGTGAGTTCTTTCAGATGCAGCTGAGTCACTCGTACCGCTATCTATAAAACTAAGACAAGGTTAAAAAAGTTTATCTAATCTAAGGACTAATTGAATGTGCTAAGAATAATTATTGTGCATCAGAAAACTTGTTTTATAGATATGAATGCTGAAAACTGTTGCTTAATATTTAATGAAGTTCATTATTTAACAACTAATGCTCTGTTGCAATGCAGATCATAAAAAATTGCCATTGCTGTATTAAAAATAAAATAATAATATAATATAGTAGCAATCACAATAATAACAATGTCTTCTTAATAACTAATAACTGCATTGTAGACGTACTAATTTTATTAATTCAGAATTTTTATTTATGTGTATAAGAGTAAAACAAAACCATAGTATAAAGTAACTATAGAAAAGAGAAAAAAGAAAATAGCTATGGAAGTAATTTTCTTATTTATATCAGTTTGAAACAGCCAATCTTTAACATCACGACTAAATATTCTTAAGTTAGTAGATTTTTTAATATAAAGTGGCAATTTTTAGAACTGAAAGGATCGTTATAAGTAAAAGAATGCTTGAAAAAAGATTTGTTCACTTTAGGAGCTATAAACATTCGTTGATCTATATTTCTATTGTTTTACATAACAAATCGTTAGTTCCAGTGTTACCACTTCCTAAATAAAAAGGCTTTACCACTTTGTATTTATATATATATATATATATATATATATATATATTTATGCATTACAAAAATATCCTCAAATTTTCACTCTTGAATAGTTCAGTTAATTTTAACCTTCCAAACAGTTGAGTGATTAAAATGTTTCTATGTATGCTTTAGATTGGAACAGATGAATAGTTATAGTTTTTTAATTCCTTAATTTTCATGTATTACAAGAATATTCTCAAATTTTCTCTCTTGAATAGTTCAGTCAATTTGAACCTTCCAAACGGTTGAGTGATTAAAATGTTTCTATGTATGCTTTAGATTGGAACAGATGAATAGTTATGGTTTTTGAATTTCAAGGATAACCCATGTAATGCAAAATGGCACAAATACAAAAAAACTTAGAAACATTTTTATTATTTTAGTGTATTATAGCATTAAAAACTATATGTTTAGGAAAAGTATTTGTTATTTGTGTTCTTAAAGATGAATAAATGTTCTATAGTAGAAATGTAAATGGTTAATAAAAAGATCACTGTTCTGTAATTATAATACTGGACAATTTTTCAAAATCAACAATAATACTACAAGTTGTAATAGCTAATTTTTAAAGATTTTGTATGTAGCATTAAAAGTATCTGTTTTTAGGAAAATTTGTAATAACAATGTAAAATACTCTAGTATTGTATTGAGTTAAAAGCAAAGAAATACAATGGTCCTTGGCCATCCCCTACTCCATTCTAACTGGAATAAGTACTATACCCAAAGCTTGGATACAAAATATTAAGGATTTGTGGATCTTATTATTATGTGCTAATTAATAAAAATTCAAATTCGCTTGTTGAAAATAAATAAATCAAAATAAAAAATAAACTTACACTTCGCAGATTTTATTAAAGGGCAAACTACAACATTTTGAACTAATATACATCAAATCCTGGGGCATCTAGAAATATTCAAAAGTGAGACGCAATATAAAAATAGTATTATTCAGTAATAACTTACTTGGAGAAGTTCAGCACAATCAAGACACCAGTCAAAAAAGAGGTAGTAAGCACAAGCTTCCGCTACCTGCAGGCTCCAAACTCAGACTACCGCTGGATGCGCTTTACACACTGAGCAAGTTCTAACAGGGAAAGAAACTGCAAGACCAAACAAGTAAACAACTGATTACTTCCAACCCCTGCCTGCCCATGTCACGGCCGTGAGATGGCCAAGATCACAGCAGCGAATAACTACCAATCATTTAACTTGCATATTGTCTTCGAGGCATAATTTCCGAGGGTAATTGTAGTAAAACAAAAAACAAAATGCCCCAAAATTACTTTAACCTTACAAACGGTACATCATCCCATGCACAATACTGCAATTTTCTCTGGAAATATAAATTGGAGACACACACACACACACAGACACGTTTCAAACTAAAAGAATCTGAACTGGTGAAAGCATTGTCCAAGGTCCATGAACTTTCTGGTCCTGCGATCCTTTGATCCTGGTCCACGAAGTCCTAAAGTCGAATTGCAATATTACTAAGTCCAATCAGGTGTCCACAGAGCCCCTGCCCCCCGGTGTGATCCCTATATCGCCTGTCACAGGTGTCGGGTCGGTTGTCGATAAGCCAGTTTCACCTATGTCATTTCTCCACCCATACAGGGGTCTCCACTGATATTCCCTGTAGACCTATGTTCTGTCCGCATACATGGCTTTAAATATAACGTACTACACTTCTTTTTGCATTTGAAATGCCCTTCATGTTTTTGTAAATTTTCTTTGTTCAGTGAAAATGTTGTGACATATTGTGGCCTGTATTATGTGTGTGTTCACAAAGCAGTTCCATCCACCAAACATTATTATTTATACCCATTTTATTTATTACTATACAACAATCAAAATACAAATACATCTACTTCTTGTGACAGCTGAATCTGTAGAGTTAAGGGGCACATACACAAGAACATAATTATTAACCTTCTTCAACTTTACTCATTAACTAATTACATGGATTTACTACACTATCTTTTTATTGCTTCTGATTATTAAGTGGTTTCTGTAATCTTTCCATCTAATAATCATTCCTTAATTTTTCTCCAGTTTCATTTCAGTATAATAATAAGTTTTATAAATTGTATGCTGATATGGTTAACATGTATAAACAACAAAATATTAGCACACTTTAACAGTCATTTTGGTTTCCTAGGGTCTGGTGTATGTTATTGCATCTAACTCGCTAAATAAGACTCAGAAGAATTGCATAGGAAATGACCTGGCTGTTAACCCATTAAAAACAATACAAGTAAATTTAGAAAGAACAATATTCCTAACATTTTTGACGTAACAACTGAAAACCATGTAAGATTCCTTCTCTGGGTGGGAATCTCACCTGGACTGAGCACGTAGACAGCCTCTGTAAAGAGACCAGCACTGGCATATTGTTGTCCGGCAGATAAAATGGATTGGAATTATCAGGCAGCAATGACAGCTTACCATTTACTAGTGGAAACCCATATGAGGCATGGGCTTATTGTGTGGTGTGGATCCTCCGCTGAAAACCTCAATAGGCTGCTCATACTACAGAAAATAATTCATAAGAACTCTTACTGACCTTAAACCCCAACAAAGCTGTAGTCATACTTTCCAATCCATGGGAATAATAACCGTTACTGGACTGCACATTGAAGGAGTAATTTTGCATGCTCATCAGCTGAATCTTCAAACAAGAAAAGACCTCCACTCACATAACACCCGCCACGCAGCCGACTTTGTTCTGCTTCCACACAGCACAGTACTTTTTGAAGACAAGCCATCTTACATCGGCCGAAAACCGTGGAATTCTACCAGACACTATCAAAAGACTAAAGGTAGAAGCTCTGAAGAGGAAACTCCACAACTTCTTTGTAAACCAGCTGTTTTACACCCTTGAAGAATTTCTAGAAGCATGCAGGGAAGAATTTAAAGCATTGTGCTGTAGGAGTTGCACAAGGATCAATACTTGGCCCTCTTCTTTTGCTGTGTTACATTATAGGAATCCCACACTGTTCGTCTACAATTTTTCAAAATAACTTATGTTTTTACGCAGATGATGCAAATATAAAAATATCAGGCAATTCCCAGGAAGACATTGAATTATTAGCAATGGTCAAACTATCCAAAATTCTCATAACCTGAAATTAAATGCTTTAAAAACAAATCTTATAACATTTTCAACTAGGCAATCACGAACGACAATACATCCTAATGTATTTATAGACACTGAATCGCTTGGAAGTAAGTGAAACAAAATTTGTAGGACTAACAATAGACACAACATTGAATTGGAACTCTTATTGATAAATTATCATTAAAAGAAATTAAGGTCTATATGCTTTAAAAAGAATGGCTTACTTGTTTGGTGAAATCAAAATAAAACAAATTTATTTTGCCTTTTTACATTAAAATATATTATATGGTATATCTGCATATGGAGCTACGTACATATTTGAATTTAAATACAATTTTATTACTTCAAAAAAAGCTATTAGAATAATTCTGGACTTTGGTTATAATGATTCTGTTAAGAATAAATTTTAAGATCTCAAGATTATGAGAGTATATGGCCTTTGTATATTTCAAACGAGAATTTATGTTAAAGAACACCAGTCTGTTATCTCAGTGGAAAATAAAGGACATTTTTATAATACAAGGGGTTGAAAATAAGTAGAAACTGACATCACAACTTAAAGTTGTTTTTTTAGAAGAAGGCAAGTTACACTGGTCTGAGGTTGTATAGAATGCTACTGATATTATTAAAATCTATAGAGTCAAACTAAAAATTCAAAACAGAACATAATTTGATGAGGAGCTATCTACTAGGTAATATATGTGAGCAATAGTGTATGTGAGTATTTGTATGGTTTATTTATTGTATTATTTTATGGTGTAGTTTATTTTATCTTGTGTGTGTGTGTGTATTTGTAACATTGTTTTTGTATTAGTTGTATAATATAGGCATAGTATTTGTATTTATGACTCTATTCATTGTATACTGTACAAACCTATAAGTAAAGCAATTTCTGATCCTGAATAGAGATTCCAAGATGCATCCTGACATCATTAACAATATTAATTTTAATATATTTAACTGTTATTTTTTAAACATATGTGACTCTTTTTACTATTCTTGAAGAATATGTAAATACGAAAATTTGTCTATTGTCAAGCAAAAATATGCAGGAATTAAAACAGATTTTTTTTTCTTTGTAGGATCTAAAATAAAGTAGAATCTCTGTGGAGTCTATCTGTGCCAATCCTTTTTTTTCAAGGCTCATTGACAAACATTTAACAATTATTCATGTACGTAAGACCTAATTCTATAACAAAATTTGACCACAATATATTTTCCACTAGTTGTATAAATTATCACATAAGAGTTTAGTTGTTTTTATTATAACAGATAATATAATTTATTGTGGGGTATAGTGTATTACAGTACAGTAAAGTAGTATTCATTTCTAAACTTAAACTTATTCTGTTTCAGGTTCTTGAAAATTTCATAGAAAAAATGAGAGATTGTGACTCAACTTTCAATCAAATCTTCTGCGAAATTGGTTACACAGGAAGTTTTTATGATGGTGTGAGAGTTGGAGAAGCCACAGAATTTGATTTAAATCTTATTTTGAAACCCAAACTTAAAATGCTTCCTGACAAGGTAATTTAGGAAATAAATTTAAATTAATATAAGAATGTTTCGTTTCATATAAAACATTGCATTATATGAAAGAACTAGCTAATCTGTAATCATCCATTTATGTACAGTAGGATCTTACTAATCCGGCCCTATATCGAGATTTGAAGAGCCTGATTACCGAAATCACCGGATTAGTGGGGGTTATGTAAAAAAATAACACACCATACTTACACAGTACTGTATTTAATTAAAAAAAAATATGTTTACAGATTGTATAGACATTATACTGTAACATTAAGAAAATACTGTTAATTAACTGAGAAGAAAAACCACAAAATGGAAATGCTTACTTACTCGTGGGAAGAAAAAAGTTTTTAATAGATGTTTGCTTTTTTGCACAAAAGGGATGTTTCATCACACTTTTCTGGGGTCTGTTTAGCAAGAGGATGTCAGTCGCAGAATCACCATTTTCCTCAGCCCTGGTGATTGCAGCTGTGAAGGCATTCAGAGCTCTGTCGTTGTTGATTGTGTGTGTGTGTGTGTGTGTGTGTGGGCATTGCTGCCGAGTCTACCTCTATCTTATCGCAACAGTCGAGAACTTCTGCTATCATCTCGTTGTCAGTCATGATCTGGTATTGTTCTTCTTTTTCTCCGGATAACCAGGCATCTTTGTCAGCTACTGTCAGGTCATTAGGATCGTCCATAAGATGTTCAATAATTGCTTCTCTTAGGTAATTTAATTCACCATCTATGTTTGTGTTTTGTTGTTCATCACCATCACTTTTTTATTTTCGTAAGTCTGCAATAAATGTAGTGAGGGCCATACCTTTTTCCATGAACAAACAACTGTTTTTTGTTGAAAGGTTTTCCCACGCACTTGCTAGGTTAAACACAACATCGTTGAGTTTAGTGTTCTTCAATGACTTGACAACACTTCCCTCTTTTGATAAAACACTAGAAATAGAAGACTTTTTGTAGCTTGTTTTCCAGTCTGAATTACATTTTGGTCCATTGGTTGAAGCAACGGGGTGACTTTTGGAGGCAAAAATAATGCGCAGATTTGACCATTCACAGACCTTAATTCATCTTCATCAGGATGACCAGGACAGTTGTCAAGAAGCAATAACACTTTGTTAGGCAGGTTCTGTTTTTTTAGTAAACTTTTGACCGATGGAACAAAGTTTGTGTGAAACCATTCACTGAAGATTGTTTTGGTCATCCATCCCTTAGTTTGATTTGTGTACAAAACTGGCAAATTTACATTCTTAAAAGCTCAGGGTGTTTTGGATTTACCAATGACAAACAATTGCAGCTTGTGAGTGCTATTAGCATTGAAACAAGGCATAAAAGTCAACCTGTCTTTAGCCAATTTACGGCCAGGAGCACTGGCTTCGGCTCTATGCACAAATGTCTTTTTGGGCAAAACGCGCCAAACCAAGCCACTTTCATTGGCATTATAAACTTGATCCGCGCATAGGCCCATTTCTTCAACAGTTTTAAAAATTGATCAATAAAGGGCTCAACAGAATCTACATCACAGGACAGTCTTTCACCAGTAAATGTTCACCAGCAATCTAATTCCAAAACACCTTTTGAATTTATCCAGCTAACCAACACTTGCATGAAAGATTCTTTTTCATTATTTTGTTGTAAAAGAACTTGGCCTTTTCAATAAGAATGTCACCTGAAATAGGAGTATGCCTGCTTCTTTCTTGCATGAACCAAGCATACAGAGCATCTTCTTCTTGTGGAAACTCACCTGACTTCAAAGTTTTTCTTATGCTGGCAGAGTACTCACTACTCTTGAAGAACGACTTAAGTTTGTCCTTTTTCTTCTTTATGTCATGTATTGTTGCACAGCCAATATTGTACTCATTAGACAAGTGACAGCTTTTCACCTTTCTCCAAACTTTTAAAAATTTCCTACTTTTTAGTTAAGGTAATGTCATATGTTTTCCTGACATAGCACTACACTTCAACACTTTGTACTGTTCTCTATCAGCAACTTTGTCAAACTACGGCACAAACAAAATTTTTAATATAACTGACACTCGAGCAGTTCCTAGTGGCGATGACTGACTACGTCGCGGCTGAACCCCACGGACACGTAGAGACATGAAAACAAAACAGCTGACCCGTCGACACAGTGGTCCCACACTGCCGGATTACTGGACATGCCGGAGTGATGCACGGCCGGATTATAGAGACTATACTGTATTACATTTAGCACTCATTCGTATGTATAAATATTTCAATTCATACAGTTTTATCTAAGTTTTCCTGCTCCACCATAAAAGTCAGTTAGCCAACCATATAAATAACTGAAAAAGTTAAAAAAATAACTTTGCTAGATGTCAAATTATGATTAGTTTTCAATACTAGCCCAAGACTAAAGGGACCAAACAGCAAAATGTCATGCACTTATTTTGCTATTCCCTAATGCTCTTAACATCAAGTGAAACATTGTTATTTTACTAAAATCCAAATATCAGTTTTTATTTGTGATTTTAATTAATCCTAGAACTGGCAATCGCCGCATATGCAGTTCATTTGGTCTTCCAGAATTGGCATCGCCGCATATGCGGTCCATTTGCACTGTTTTGTTTTCACGACTCGTGAACGTGTAGTTATTAACCAATCACGTTTTATCTCATACCAATGTAAAGAAGAAGAATCAATCTACATATTGATACAGGTTTTGTTGGTCTTTGCTTTTAAGTTGCATTCTCTTTGTACATTGCAAAATGTTATTCCGCCTGTACTAGTCTATCGGTAGACAGCTAACGACAACTGTAGCGCTTGTTACATAACGTTTCTTTCATCGTATTTGATCAGTCGTTGGCACATCACACACAGGTTATGTTTGTTTTGTTTTATATTTCATTATTAAACTGTTTAGTTAGATTCTGAATCATGACGATCAGATGAGTGGAAGACCTTCAATTGTGACTGACGAACTTGTGAAAAAATTCTGAATCATGACGATCAGATGAGATGAACTTTCTGCGATGTTTCCGCAAATCTCCGGATCCCTAATACATGAAAACAATCACAGAAACTCTTGGATATCGGAAATTGTCTGCGAGGTGGGTCCCAAAACAGCTGACAGAACAGCACCTGTTGAATCGATTGCAGAGCTCCAAAGAGTTTTTGGAACGCTACGAACTTGAAGGCGATGATTTTCTCTACTCTATTGTTACTGGAGACGAAACTTGGGTTGCCCACTACACTATGAAACTAAGAGGCAGTCTAAACAGTTTTAACTTTCAACCGGAGCTTTTCTCTTCACAACGAGGTAGCGAATGATGGTGTGAATTTCGCACTTGGCGGGAGATACAATCGACATTTTTCGCGAGAGATGGCACTGTAGTTTTCAACACACTAACCTGGAATTGGCCTCGTTTTGAAGGGGAGGAGTCAAGCTACGCGGCAATGTTTCCAACATGTCGAAAAAGTATTCCCTACAGCTGTGAGAGTACCAGTACACTTACTTTCTGGACGTGCCTCTTAGAATAAAATACGGGTACGAATTTATATATAAACTGGTATAAGTATAATTTTATGCATTTAAAGTGCAACAAACTATATATTGCCAAAATCAGTATAAAATTTGGAGCAAAATGTATATCTCAGATTTCTTTCTTGATACAGAGGAACTTTGCTAGGCAACGGAATATTTTGGTAAAAAAGATATTTTTTAAATTTTTAAGTAAAACAAAGTTTATTGTGTTATTTTTAAATAATTTATCTAATTTCTTTAGGCTTATTTAGATTCTGTAATGACTCATTTCATACACCCATCTCATATTCATTTCAATATTTATTGTAATTTAGAAATTTATTAGTAATAATAATTAAATAATTAAGGAATAATTAATTATAAATTGTCTCAAATTTTAATACAAACAATAATAAATACAAAATCAAAAATATCAAAATTTATCAAAATTCACCTTATTACATATAAAACTCAAAAGTTATAAAGTACTAAACTAAAGTCAGTGATAAAGTGTGCAGGGATGATTGTTGAGTGAAGAGAGCAGAGGTTTAAAAGTTTAGAGGAGAGAGGGATATAGAAGAAGTGAAGCAAGATTATTATTTTAAATAAAGAAACTGGTTACATTTTATTCAGCAGTATTTGGTTAAAAAAAAGGTTAATTTATTAAATTCATATTATCACTGAAGTACAGAGAAGCAGAAGACAGACATTGGGTGAGAAAATTCCTTTTAAATTTAATAGTGATACATTGGAAGAACATAAAACCCAGAAACATTCGATTTGGCTAACAATTCAAAATTAATATAATTAAAATTTAACAAAATTATTTTTCAAATTACAATATCTTTTATTAAAAACAATACCTAATATTTCTATTTCATTAAGCCAGCACAACCACCCTGCACTAAAATTTAAGAACTGTATTTAAAAAAATTTACCATTATTGTATCCTCCATCTTGTTTCAAAATTCAAACCTGTATGTCAATTAATTTATCATCATTAAAGTTCACATTTGTATCATACTGAGTTATTTATTATTTCTAGCTATAATCATCAGAATACAAATTAAGTTTAACCATTTATTTAAAGTGTATAGTAGTAGTATATTACAATTCTGTAATTTTTTCTGAAAAAATCATGTATAATATATGTTACATTTGGAGTAAATTAATTGGTATAAATACTTGTCTAAAAAACCCACTACATATCAATCTAAAATACTGTGGCATTTCAAGAACAACCATTGCCAGTTCTAGGGTTAAGGAAAGGTTCATTTACTATTGAAACTGTTTTGTAAAATCATATTTTGATTTTTCTTTTATTAAATTTTTTTTTTATTAGTAATGTCCAATAATTATTAACTAATTAAATGTGTAGTAGCATACTACAAATTATTGTTTAGTTATAAATTGTAAAATTGTTATATGCAGGAAAATTTATTTTTCATTTAGCAATAAAATTCGGTATAAATAAATTTTAAGCTATAAATATTTAGTATTCAGTTTTACAGTTAATTTTCCTTTGTGAATAACTGAGTAATAATTTGATACTGTATGTATTTTAAAACGACATTGAATTCTAGACTTTCTCTTCCATTGTATAGTTCTCAAGATCTTTAAATTTCTTTAAATTTCCTTTCAAATTAGAGTAATATTTGTTTTAGTTAAAATGAAAAGCTTTTTGTTTTGTTTCTTTACCAAATTTATTTTTAAAATAACTATAATAATAACATTTTACTGTCTTTACAAATTAGACTTTTACAAATAATTCACAACTATGGTTCTCATACCTAGTCAGTACACAAACAAAAATGTAAAAAAATGGGAAATAAAATTCAAAACAAATATAACAAATTTCTTTGAAAATTGACTATTTTAGATAAATAAAAATTGATAATTGTTTATAATCTACTTCATTAGTGAATGAAGATTCTTTGAGGATTGGAAAGATTTTACCACTTGTAAATTATCATAGATTTTCCAATATTATTTTTTATTTTCGCAAAAGCCTTTGGAAATCAAAGATTTTATCCTCAGGCAACTCCAAAAAAAGGAAAGATAACACATTTCACTATTTTTATCCATACATAATATATTGAAAACTATTACATTTTTGAATTTCACTCTAAATGTGTCTTAATTAACTTGCGTTCATAACACTTAATTAACTAAATACACAATTTAAGTTATCTATATATATAAAAATGAATGTTTGTATGTTTGTCCTTTATGGAATCGTGAACTATTGGACCGATCATGATGATGAAAATTTGTACGTATATGTATTTTTCCACGGAGAAGGTTTATAAGCTATGCCCATCCCTTTCCCGATTCAGGATTCCGCCCCACTGGTTACAGAAATACCCATAAGAAATGCATTGCAGCAAACATATGTTAACGTCTTTTCAAATTTTTAATCAGCTGTTCTTTGTAAACATATATTACACTTATAGTTTTAAAGCATAGAGTAAGCTTAAGAGAAACGACAAATTTTGTTTAAACTGTTTTTGCAATCACTGTTAAACATAGACTTTACTATCCAGATAATACAATTCAAATTTGACGTAAAAATTCACCTTTAACTGCAATATTTATTTAATATAAACCATGCTCATGCTTGATCAGAAGAGTAATGCAGATATCATAATTACTATCTTACGTTGGCTACAAATATAAAGAATGTTATAAAATCAACCTTAGTTGTTTTTTTTGACAGAAGTATGGTTCTCAAAACTCCGTGTGTACATATTCTCTCGATCGAGACAACAAAGCAAGCTCAATCGTGGCATCGGAGATATAACTAATTTAATCTAAAATTTATTATAGTAAAAAAAAAAAATTTACTAAGTAATATAAGGACTTCGGTTCTTAAGATTTGCGTGCGAAGCCGTGGGTAACAGCTAGATAGAGGCAGGAATATGGTACATACCTTCATAATACGCCCAAGAGGCTCACGATGGAACGACTATCAATTATCTCAGCAATGTTTAGAATGTGATAGAAAAAGAATAAGTGAATATAGTGTACTGTTTTCAACGGGAAATTGCGTGCGAAGCCGCGGGCAACTTTTGCAAAAAATTATTGAAATGCGCAGCAAAGCGCGCCGGGCCCGCTAGTATTTAATAAAAATGTACATTTTGAACTCAGTGAATTGGAGTTATGGTACTTTTAATGAATGACCAAATAATAATTCATGTGTATATGAATACTAATGATTAGCTACTTGCATATGGTATGATGTTTTATGACAGGTAATGCTTACAATTAGTAAATACAATTATATACTATGTATATAGGGTCACAGCAATAGGCATTGTTTATTTAACTATTATAATGATTACTATTTGGCTATAACTGTTATTGAAATTAAATTATTATTAACGTATTTAGTTTATTTTATTTTTAAAGTTAAATTTCTTTTATGTTTGATTTCAGAAACAATGTGATAGAGGATTTGTAAAAATCAAAATGTAAGTAGAAGAATTTTTTCAAACTATCCTAAAATACAACCTCTGGTTAGAAAGTATCTGTGAGGTAAAATATATTGTCACTCACCATAATGTTGATGAAATTAATGATACGATTATGTAGAAAATATTTGATAATATGTTTTACTAACTATTCTAAATAAAGTTATTCTTCACACAAACGACCAAATAACTCGTGTAAGAGTAAATTATGTGAATGTGACCACTTCAAATTCCCTCTTAACAATTGATGAATTGTGGGTGTTTCTAGGAATTCTAGCAAACTCTGCAGCCTGCAAATATAACCACTTAACAACAAGAGAACTCTTTGATAATGAATGGAGTGGTTGTTGATGCAAGTGTGCTATGAGTATTGAACGCTTTTAAGTTAATTTTGAACTGTCTTCATTTCGACAACAGAGAAATGCGTTTGGAGTGTCAATGAAGTGGTCCGTTTGTGCCTATGTGAGATTTATGGGATGATTTTGTTCTAAACTGTCAGACAAAGTATAAACCAGGTTCTTTGTTTGAAGTTTATTTTTTGACGATGGAAGGATTGTGAAGGAAACAGGATTTTTCTGGACATTTGCCATCATTCAGTGAAACAAAAAAATTAGTAACTTTATTGTCAAGATGAGGGGATGGCAATGGGTTCTCCAATGTCTTCTATTTTCGCCAATATCTTTATGAAGGAGTTTGAGCAAAAAGCTTTGGCTTCAGCTCAGTTCAAACCGGAGATTAGGTGGTGGTATGTGATGATACCGTTGTTATTTTTTCTTCATGAAGACACTGAATTAAATGAGTTTTTGAATCACAGTAATAGTGTTTCTCCTTCCATCCACCTCACAATAGAAGTGGAAGTCCAAAACATGCTTCTTTTTGGATGTGTGTGTATTAAGAGATATGGATGTCCTTAAGACAACTATTTTTCGAAAGAAAACACATACAGGAAAATATTTAAATTATAAATCCAACCATCAAAAATCTTTAAAAGAAGGAGTGGCTTCCTCGTTATTTGTTAGAGCAAAGAGCTTATGCTCAGATAAAGATGGATTAAAAGAGGAATTTAAGAAAGTTAAATCGGATCTTAGAAGTAATGGATACTCTCAATTAGTAAATAAATGCAAGCAAACCAGAAGAATCATTCCTGAGTCAGAAAAACAGAATAGTGATTAATTTGCCTTTATATCAATCCCTTATGATAGTAATAATAACGAAATAATTAAGGAATAATTTATTATAAATTGTCTCAAATTTTAATACAAACAATAATAAATACAAAATCAAAAATATCAAAATTTATCAAAATTCACCTTATTACATATAAAACTCAAAAGTTATAAAGTAAACTAAAGTCAGTGATACAGTGTGCAGGGATGATTGTTGAGTGAAGAGAGCAGAGGTTTAAAAGTTTAGAGGAGAGAGGGATATAGAAGAAGTGAAGCAAGATTATTATTTTAAATAAAGAAACTGGTTACATTTTATTCAGCAGTATTTGATTCAAAAGAAAGGTTATTTTATTAAATTAATATTATCACTGAAGTACAGAGAAGCAGAAGACAGACATTGGGTGAGAAAATTCCTTTTAAATTTAACAGTGATCCATTGGAAGAACATAAAACCCAGGAACATTCGATTTGGCTAACAATTCAAAACTAATATAATTAAAATTTAACAAAATTATTTTTCAAAATTACAATACCTAATATTTCTATTTCATTAAGCCAGCACAACCACCCTGCCCTAAAATTTAAGAACTGTATTTAAAAAAATTTACTATTATTGTATCCTCCATCTTGTTTCAAAATTCAAACCTGTATGTCAATTTATCATCATTAAAGTTCACATTACTGAGTTATTTATTATTTCTAGCTATAATCATCAGAATATAAATTAAGTTTAACCATTTATTTAAAGTGTATAGTAGTAGTATATTACAAAAATGGCATCCAACGTAGTGGCTTAATGAAATAATATTAATAATCTTTGATTTGAGACAATTTTCTAGATCGTAAGAATAGCCTAGATATAAGTACTGTACGTAGTTAGTTGTCATTTATTCATATCGTCTGACAATAGGCTATAGGATTAGGTTATTTAATAACTCACCGTATTAAACATTTAATTAACAAGACATTAGTCCTGTAATATTATTCCTATTTTTTATCGCAATTAATGTCCCGTGATTTTAATTTAAGATACCCTAAACAGTGCCCATTTCCAACAAATAATATGGAAAATAACCAAATGCTAAACGTAAACAAAGACGCCATTAATCCCGGTATCGAAGACGAAAGCGGACAGAGAGAAGAAGCAGAACAAACGCCCACAATTCCTCGCGCTAACCAAGTCAACATTCTCACAGCGGTCGACAACCAATCACGGATGAATGAATACAGTGCTACCAACACCTACGCGGTAAATTGCCCTGATTCCCTGCAGAGACGTGAAGATGGAGCTACTGCGCCTTCAACACTAAACGTTGTAGTTGAACATTCTCATTATACTCAATCAGTTGATGCCATTAGCAGTGACAGGTCAAATCCCAATACACAGCTTTTCATGCTATCATGAACGGTTTAAAACAACTTAATGAAAATTTGATTAACACTTCATCTGAGTTAAACGAAAACCTAAACGCAATAAGTGATTGTATTTCTAATACTAAAATCGAACTTAGCCATGAAATCAAAACTTGTTGTGAGACACTCGAGGGACAAATTAATGAACTGCGGGATAATCAAACTGAATTCCGCAATTAATTGAATGCTATAAGGGACAATCAAGATCAATTCCGTGAAAAAATAGACCTAAAAATTAAAGAATCCACTGACAACATTAGACGTGAATTAAACATAGTTTTGAAGAACATAAGACATTTGTAAACCAACAGATGAATAACCAACAATCCAAGATATTAGAATCGGTACAAAACAAAAATCAAACTCTAGAAAATAAAATTACTTTTGAAATAAAAATTATGCTATTGACCAAGTACGACATGAAAACGAGGAAACAAATAAAATACAAATCAAAACCATTATAAATGAAATTTAACCACAAATTCAAAACAATCATGATAGAATAAACAATCTAGCCGAGTGTATTAATAAATATGAATGTGAATCAGAAAATATAAAATCTAAATCTCAAATTGAGACGAAACCATGTGGACCATTGCAAATCATTTGTACTGGAGGAGATTCTGTAGACAGACAAGTGCCAAAATTCAACGGATGTTCTACCAGTCCAATGGAATTTTTACAAAAATTTAGAAGGTATTACGAAAAAAATATAGATCGTGTGCAACTCACACACACATCTAACACTGAACATCTCATTGACATATTAGAAAGTAGTCTCGAAGGTCACGCGTCACGATGGTTCCAATTAATAAAACACGATATTAAAAACTGGGAGGATTTTGCACACGAATTTACTACGAAATATTGGAGTCGTGATGTGCAACGCGGCATACGTGCAAAAATAGAATCAGACCATTACAAGAATAATGGAACATTGACTCGCGCTGAATACTTCACCGAGCGTGTTATCACACTACAATCGATTACCCCACCAATAACCGAAGAAGAAATCGTCACCATTTTATCGGAACGGTTTGAACAAATTATTCAGGACAGCCGGAGCGTTCAAAACATTAACACCATTAAAGAGTTCGAACGATTACTACAACGAGAAGACATCCGAGACGCCCCAAACCGGAACAAAATAATTTCATCCCAAAATCACAATTCATCTGGTTATAAGCCAATACACCAGAAACCTCACCAATCCAATCAATCCCCAGTCACACCACATAATAACATTGAAGAAAGAGCATATCAGCCAAGGAATCAATATCACGAACAAAATGAACATTATAATGATCGAAACCAATATAACAAGAACTATTACCACCCTTACAACAGTCGTAATGATAATGAATTCAAGAGTAAGACACAACCATACCAAGACCACTACCAAAATCGACAGAATACCCACTACTACCCAGGAAACGATAAACATCACCCCACCACAGAACAGGCACAAGTATGCACTATCGTGCAGCAGGGAGAAAATGCTTGAAAGCCATCTTCTAGTACCGGCAACGATCGCAGCAAAGACTTTCCTGTGCCGGGAAACGGCTGCGCGCTGTAGAACGGAACCGAGAAAACATAGCACCAGGAATAAAATACGAAACTACAGCGCTAGAAAATAACGACCTCGGATATTTAAATCAGAATTATTCTTCAAACTATAACCCTAGTAGTGAATTTCAAGTTAACAACATAATATGTGATAAAGATTTCCTTTTTGATGAAAAAATAGAAAATCCACTAATAACTAATCCTATACAAATAAGATGTCCAGAAATTAACATCAAAATTAATAATGTAGAAACTAATGCCTTAATTGATTCCGGATCATCTATTACTTGTTTGTCAGAGTCTTGGTTTAAAGATAACCAACAATCATTAAAGCCATTTGAAGTACTGCCTCTAGCCAATACTACCATTAAAACTGCTATTGGGAACATTTCAAAACGAATCAACAGAGTCATATATGTACCTGTCACGGTAGCTGACGAGACTACTCACATATAATTTCTTATAATACTGCATCTTGTCAAACCATTGATTTTAGGAATGGATATGCTAGTATTATGGAAAGCAGAGCTAAACTTTAATAATAATACAATAAATTTGAAAATAAACAATACAAATGTTATAATGAAGTTTGTAATGGCAATAAATGAAGGGTACTTATGTGAAATCACCACTCAACAAGGCATTATGCTTAGGGAAGATTTTAATGACTCAATGTCAACATTTAATGAGTATGGCACTATAAAACAATGGTAATAATGAGACCTATAACAAGATAATAATGAGAATAATGCTTACATTGGTGCACAACACAATATATCATCCAAAGATAATATGTCGGTGGAAGATATAATGAGAACTCTAATCCCTAATAACTACATAAATGAAGAACAAAAACAATGTTTGATCAATCTACTATACCGATATAAGGACATTTCTCAGACAAACCTGGATGTTGCACTAAATATGAACACGAATTAAATATAGAGAATCCTAAAAGTTTTAAATCATTAACCTATCCAGTACCTCAAGCATACCAAGACGCTGTACAAACTGAGATTCAATGCATGGAGAATAGGGTGGCTCGAAAAAACCTTTTTTGGAGTAATCAAATTCTAATAGTGCAAAAAACTTGCGCATAGACGTCATTATTAAGGAAAAAATATAAAATAAAATCATTTTCAAAATTTGAAATCGCGCAGAGGGCTTAAAGTTATGAAAAAAATAAAAATTTTGGCAATTTTCAAAATCGCAAAAAAAATCTAATTTTTAATTTATTTTGTTTTAATAGTTAAAAAGGGTCTTATAGAATAGCCTCAATGAATATAAATAAAATTTAGACTAATTCCTGTTAAACTGAAATCGCGCAAAATGCTTATAGATGCGGGGGTTTTCGTAAAAAATCGATCTTCCATGATTATGATAATTTTTGTGATTTTCAATATTTAAACGTGTGTTTACATAACATATTATATTTAGGTTTGTATTAAGACTCTTGCAAGTGATAATCAAATAAATTTATTAGCCAATCACATCATATTATACATTATGCATGTTATTGTGATAGGCAAAAGGTTATTTAGATGGAAACTCCTTTGAATTGTGACTTGAAATCAAATGTGGGCATCAGCTGTCTTGATTTTAAGGTAGCTCTAATATATCCATCTCGATTTTCTTGCCCGCACACTTTTTCTGCTGATTCTGTAACCAGTTTTACACACCTTTCAACTGCCTGGGTGTGGCATGGGAACTTGAGGTAGTTAAAAACCGGTAAGGCCTTTTCTTTCAATAAAGAAGCAATATGTTCAGTTGACATCTTAGACAGAAGTGGCAGTGGTGTTAACTTACAGGTAGACCAATCAATTAGTTCGGTATAGTTGTTTGCACTAAAATTGATTGAAGGTATGATGAAGTCTCTAACGAATCCTTCGGCTAATGGCTCATTTCTGGATTTTAGGATCCTCCTGTATCCGAGTTCTCTAATGTTTTGGTTCTTATCCATTATCATAGCCAACATGATATTTTCAGGGTGACAGAAGAATGCGTTCCTTTGAATCACTGGATCAATGATATTCTTGATACTTTTTGGCAGATATCTGGTTGATTTGACTACCTTCAAAATATGCTTCGGTCCATCTTTCACAGTCCAGTTTTTCTTTATATCAAACCACACAGGCGCATATGTCTTCACTATGTAATTTGCAAGAGTCTGTAACTCAATTGTTGGACTAGTTTGGGAGACATACAATCTTAAAACCCAGTTAGCACAGGTAAGCCAACGAGAGTGACTGATGGGTCCAGGATCCTTAGCAGCCAAGTCTGGATTACAGATTCCTGTGTTGACTGCTCTTACAATGTCTAAGAGGTACTGCTGATCTTTACTCAGATTGGATTTAGTAATATCAATTACTTCTGATTGTATCGGCTCAAAATCTACAACAGGAAGTTTCTCACAGCCAGTGAGTTGTTTTCCGATTGGACCACTGAATGAAGCTGGCCCTGTTGTAGTTCCATCCAAGTGTTCAAATAAATGCCTATATGGCAACTCATTAAAATGTAGCAAACATATAAACCATTGCAACGAACGGCGACACTTAAGTTCTATTTTGTGTATAACACCATTTCTCCATCCAGTGTTTGTGGCTGTTCCATCACATCCTACGGCCTCCATTGCACTCATATCAAATCCCTTACTTTCTAAGTGTTCCCAAATACTGTCTGCAATTCCATTCCCGGTCCCGTTTTTTGGTGTTACATGGCCAATGTATTTACCACCAGGCTCACTTATCACACTGACATGTTCCTCTTTTATAGTCCTCCGGTACATTTTCGATCCAATCTTCTCCTGAGTTATAGTTTTGTCTTTTCTTCCGTCAAAATAGATTGCGTTTACTTCTTTCATCTGGTTGTCTTCTCCCGTAATTACTTTTCGAATCTTCTCTTTCTCTCTTCTTATTTTATTTCTGTCTATTACTTTTGCCATGTTTTCATCACATATTATTCCCAAATCGTGCAAGATCCAGTAGCTATTGCTGCGGTGGCTCTGTCCGACACCCCGAACCTGTCACTCATCAAGGATGTTGTTGTCAACGTTGAACGCATTTGTGTAGACGAAGAAGGCAACAAAACCCCTACATCACACTCAACATCTGGTAAATTTTTCTTAATTTTCTTTTTTTCATTACTGCAACCACTTATAGCACCTTTGCTTGTACTGGGAGTACTAGGCTCAAAAGTAGTTTGCGATTCTTGAGACAACAATTGTGCTCTTCTCTCTTTCTTAATTTAGTTGTTTCTTGTACATCTAAACTACCAATAGCCATAATTCTGGTTGTTCTTTGATCATACATAAATTTCAACTCAATGTCTGAAATTCTTCTAGTTTTATCACATTTACAGGCTACACTCAAAGGACAGTTGCCCTTACAGATGACAGTACCACATGTGCAATTCAAAGTTATTTTGCATTTACACGCAGCAATATCAAAAAGTTTGCTTTTTGCATTCTGTATGAAAGCCTCAATTTTTTTCTTGTAAAAATCTTTTTCACAGTCTCGGTTATAAGATTTTTTTAATGCAATATAAGAGTTGTAATATGATAGGATCAATTGGACCACACGAGTGTGTGTAACTGTTGGAATTGTGGCCTTGTTGTAAATTCCAACTACTTGAGTAGCTACACAATCGGCAATTGCTAAAATTCCTAATTCTTTCTTATTATTAGGGCTAAATAACAAAGAACGTTTATACTTCTCATCCAAGCAACAGAGCAGGATGTCCTCGTATGTTGGCAGCGACAATCCACTTAGTTCTTTGGGCACACCGATGATAGGGCATGCAGTAGTCTGTCTTGTGACACGGGGAGCGTTTGGACATGCCCTTTCAATATTACAACATATAAAAACACTTTATCACAATGTTCATCACATCACTGTTTGATTGCACTAACATCGTAAGCAGTAGCAGTAACGCGGATGATTTGCAACTGACCGCCCGCGTGTCCCGTAGCCTGGGCGAGTCTATCCGTCCAAGCGGAAGGGGAGTATGTTTTGAGGAGAGCTAACTAGTACCTTACTTTCGGCCTTTTGCGCGAATACAGTTTAGGATTATCTGTTCGAATAGTATGTTTTCCGTGTTGGGAGAACAATTTTGAATGGTTTTCAGTCTATTAAAATATTAACTTACTAATTTTTAGATTGAGGCATATATTTAAAAATCGTTAACAATCATGACAGATCGTTTTTTTACAAAAACGCCTCAACTTCAGGCCTTTTGCGCGGTTTCAGTTTAAAAGGAATGAGTCTAAATTGTATTTATATTTATTAAAGCCACTCTTTAAACCATTTTTTAACTATTACACCCCAAAAAAATTTGAATTTTTGCGTGTTTTCGAAAATTGCCAAAATTTTTATTTTTTTCGTAACTTTAAGCCCTCTGCGCGATTTCAAATTTTGAAAATGATTTTATTTTATATTTTTTTCCTTAATAATGACGTCTATGCGCAAGTTTTTTGCGCTATTAGAATTTGATTACTCCAAAAAAGGTTTTTTCGAGCCACCCTAATGGAGAACCTTAACATAATCGAGAGAATCAAAAGTACCTACGTAAATGCTATCATCCCAGTAATTAAAAAGTCTGGAGAAATTTGATTGTGTTTAGATGCCCGCAAAGCAAACGCAATAATTAAACCAGATTACGAATTTAACCACAGTGTTAGCTAAATTCTGAGTAAATGTAGAAACGCAAAATTCATAAGCAGTGTAGACTTAACGGCTTCATATTGGTAAATCCCACTTACTAAACATTCGTGTCAATACACCGCATTCCAATTTAGAGGCAAGACCTATCAGTACAAAGTCACACCATTTGGAATTTCTACCTCCCAAGCTGCACTAGTAAGAGCTCTTGATAACGTGTTTGATGATGAGATAGAAGCTTTCACAGCAATTTACGTTGAGACATATGTATCATTTCCCCTGATTTCAATACACATCTGCAACACCTAGAATACATATTCAAAAAGCTAGCTGAAGCCAACATGACAATAAACTTTGAAAAATCTCAATTCTGTAAAGATTCTGTACCATTCCTAGGTTTTACTCTAACAAATGAAGGTCTTCGTATGGATAACAGTAAGATTGATCCAATTCTAAACTTCCCAACTCCCAGAAGTTCAATTCAATTCAATTCAATTCAAAAATTCAATTCAGTTGTGTTGAGAAGTCATACACAATTTAAAAGCATTCCTCGGATGTATCAATTATTACAATAAATTTATTCATAAATTCTCTGAAACAGTCCAGCCACTATTACGACTAACGTCAAAGAGGGTTAAATTTCATTGGACTAGAGATGATGATTTAACATTCAACAAAATTAAACAGCTGTTCATAAAAACTAACACTAACACACCCCGATCCATCCAAAGAATTCTACTTACAGACCGATGCGTCTGAATTTGCAATTGGCGGGCATCTATATCAAATCAAAGAGAATAACAAAAAAGCCGCAATTATGTTCATATCATGCACATTACAACCAGCAGAACAGCGTTTCACCACAACCGAAAAGAAATTATTGGCTATAATCCACTGCCTACAGAAGTGTCGATACATTGTTATGGGTGTTAAGTTAACAGTAATTACAGATAACCATGCCTTAACCTTTTTAAAAACCTGCTGTTTATTAAACAATAGATTAGCAAGATGGATATTGGCTATACAAGAGTACGACTTTAAAATAATCCATTGCAAAGGGACGGACAACATTACTGCTGACACTTTCAGTCGTATATCCCCACAACACATGTCAAGCGATGCAAACAACCTCACTGAGTTATCTATTCATTACATCGAGAGAATTCCCAACCAACATCTACAAGATCAGCTCCGAAACTTCTCAACTTCAACATCAAGACCCTAAACTACAACCACTTATAGAAATCTTACAATCACCTATGGAAACAAATGAATTTCAACAGTTATATACTAATTATCTTTTATATAACAACACTTTAATACAAAAATTTAAGGGCAAATGGCTTATAGTCATCCCAGAATCAGTAATTAAACCACTAATACTAGAATGCCATCTCTACTATCTACACTGTGGCGCAAATAAATGTTTCCTGTTACTGCGTAAACATTTTATTTTCAAGAATATGCATCGAACAATCAGGCAACTGTTATCATCATTGTGATAAATGTTAGTGCTGCAAAATCGACAACCATCCACTCAATAGTCAAGCCAAAGGAGTTAAATGCAGAGAGAAGAATGACCAGTTAGCAGTTGACATCATTGGTCCCTTACCGACTAGTGTAGGAAATACAAAATACAATGTTAATTGTTATTGACATATTTACCAAATTCATTAAACTTTATCCACTGCAAAGAGCAACAACCAGAAGTATATTACATAAATTATTTCACCATCACTTTCCTAATTACGGTTTTCCTAAACGAATTCAATCAGATAACGGAACCCAATTTAAAAGTAACGAATGGATCAGAAAATTTGAATCCCACAACATACAATTATATACAGTCCAGTGTATCACCCCAGTTTTAATTTGGCAGAACGGCCAATTAGAAAAATAAAGCGTTGTTTCAGAACATAATGTTCACAGAATCATAAGAGATGGGTGAAATATTTACCTGTTATAAATGAATGTCTTAATGAAATTTACCATGAATCAACTTGATTCACACCAAACGAATTACAATTTGGAACAAGAAATATCAGATTTTGGGAAAAATATGTATCAAACCCTCTAGCTGAAGAAGTACCAATCGAACACAAACTACTGATTGCAAGGCGTAAACTTGAATAAAATAGAAAGAAGAGATCTGATAAAATAAATGAAAAGAGAAAACCAGTTTCTCTCCAAATTAATGACCAAGTACAGTAGAGTCCCGATAGTTCGAGTCTCGATAGTCCGAGGTTCCGTTAAATCCGAGCCAACACATGTAAAAAAACAAAATGTGATATTGACATATTTGTACAACACACCCGAGCGCATGTCTGTAAACTGAGTGCTAGGCTACTTGGAGAAGCCGGCAGCCTGACTCATCAGTCCCACTTCATTTGCACCGCTCCACCCCACCCTATTGTCAAGGCCACGGAACATCGCGCCCCGTATTGTCTAAAAATAAATCAGTCCGTTGCTCATCACGTTCGACTGCGGTACGGTTGTTCTAGATTACGATCGCAGTGCACTTACCCGTCTGTTATTTACAACGTACAGTACTTGTTGTCTAAATATTAAGTTTTAGTAAAAAAGTATTTTCTGAAGTGTTTATGTGTTCATTGTACAGTGAACTATGAGTTCAAAAAGTAAAAGAAAGTTTGTACCGATAAAAACAAAACTAGAAGCTCTTAAAAGACTTGATAAAGGTGAAACGTTAAAAAAATTAGCTGCCGAGTACGGAGTTGGTGAAGTGACAGTTGGTGACTGGCGAAGGAATCGCGATAAAATTGAAAAGTTTGCATCAGAAAAGTGCTCGGAAAAGTGTACTAATGAGCGGAAGTCTATGAAGAAAGCAGAGTATGAAAAAACTAGCGAGGCCCTATTTTTATGGTTTTGTCAACAAAGAAACAAAGGTTGTCCTATTTCCGGACCTATTTTACAGGAAAAGGCATTGTACTTTCGCAATGAAATCAATGAAGGTGAGGAAGATTTTACGGCAAGTGTAGGATGGCTTGACCGTTGGAAAAAAAACGTTATGGCGTGAGGCAGTTGGAAATTTGTGGGGAGAAACTCTCGGCGGATTCCGAGGCAGTTGTTCAGTTCTGTGAAAAGTTAAAAAATCTTATTAAAAGTGAAAATTTAACACCTGATCAGATTTACAACTGTGATGAAACTGGTTTGAATTGTAAAACTTTGCCATCAAAAACTCTAGCTTCACGGGAGGAAAAAGCTGCTCCGGGTCACAAAAAAAAAAAAAACAAAAAAAACAAAGAGAGACTGACTGTGCTAGCCGCTTCAAACGCGTCGGGAAGCCATAAATTAAAACTAACTGTCATTGGCAAGTCTGCTAAGCCTCGTGCGTTTAAAAACATGTCTATTTCAACGCTCCCAGTAACTTATACAAACCAAAAGAACGCATGGATGGACAAACAAATTTTTAAAAACTGGTTTTTTAGTGAATTTGTTCCTGAAACCAAAAAGTTTTTGAAGAAAAGCAACCTACCCTCTAAAGCCATCTTAACACTTGATAACGCAGGATCACACCCAGATGAAGGGGAACTGCAATGCGATGGCATACGCACGATGTTTTTGCCACCGAACGTGACCAGCCTCAATCAGCCTATGGACCAAGGCGTACTTGAAACTTTGAAAAAAAAAGTACAGACGCCGTTTGTTGCAATCAATGTTTCAAACAATTGAAGGAGAGGCAACCAGAAAAGATTTCCTGAAAAGAGTCACAATCAAGGATGTAATTTATTGGATCGCTGAAGCTTGGAGCGAAATTAAACCAGAAACAATCTAGAAATCATGGAAGAAAATCGGAGTGTGTAAAATTGAAAATGATGATGAAGATGACGATCTACCGTTAATAAATTTAATAAACAGACTTCCTGGTTGCAATGGGACAAATCAAACTGATATTGGAGAGTGGATGAGTAGGGACGAACAGTTAGAGATAACAGACGACACCATAGTTGAGATGGTCACAGACATAACAGCTGACGGGAGTGAGGAAGAAGAAAGTGTGCAGGAGACAGACCCGGCAATGACTCACAGCGACGGCTACGCGACACTGGATGCGGCCCTGCGCTACGTAGAGCAGCAAGCAGAGGCGACAGCGGCAGACACGTTATTGCTTCGGCGGTGGAGAGACATGGCTGCCCGCAAATGCTGCAGTATGGTGAAACAAAAAACTCTAGACAGTTTTTTTTAAGTAAACACCTCTGTAAGTAATTTCTTAATGCTGGTATTTGTAATAAAAGCATATTTCTTTTGTTTGCCTTCAGTTCTAATTATAACCCAATTTTTCTCAAAGTGTTCCGTATAATTCGAGTTCTTCACAATTCGAGGTACATTCGGTCCCATTCACCTCGGATTACCGGGACTCTACTGTATTGGTAAAGTCCCATCACCTTTCTAAAGCTATAGCTGGTGAAACATCAAAATTATTTGAAGTGTACGAAGGTCCATTCATAATTCAAGAAATCCTCAGGAAATCGACCTAACAAATTTCTGATTTATCCAAAGAGCATGTATATGGACCTTATCATATCTCCGCTTTGAAACTATATAAAAACTCGGTCAACAAAACTACAGAAGATACTGAAGTTGTCGCGTTGGGACCTGAAAGTAATACTATTTCCCCAAATAAACAGTGTAACTATACACCCAGTGACATAGACACTTTTAATCAATACTATATAAACATTTTCCTATTAGGAGGGGATAATAATTTGTGAGTGCAAAGTATACCGCTATTCGGTACACAATTCATTTAATATGTATTTCCAAAAATAAAACTATGTCCTTTGACATTGAGTAAATATTTGCCATTGATCTAATGTTTCTCTATTGTTTGTTTATTGTATACTAAAAAAAACTAATAACTTTATTCGTTGACTTTGCTTAAATACTACCTAACCCTAATTTTAATTTTGTTCTCCTTTTCCCTATTGTTTGTTTGTTAATTCAATTTATTAAATAGTATGTAAGATCATCAATTAATTCACTCATTTAATGTGGTTCATCCTTCTCTTTAAGTATCACACATCTATATGTATCATTTGCTATTCATTCGTCATTGTATCGAAACCACGTTAATTTATTTCACATGATTTCTGAGGGGATATTGTAATGACTCATTTCATACACCCATCTCACATTCATTTAAATATTTAATTTAATTTAGAAATTTATTAGTAATAATAATTAAATAATTAAGGAATAATTAATTATAAATTGTCTCAAATTTTAATACAAACAATAATAAATACAAAATTAAATATATCAAAATTAATCAAAATTCACCTTATTACATATAAAACTCAAAAGTTATAAAGTACTAAACTAAAGTCAGTGATACAGTGTGCAGGGATGATTGTTGAGTGAAGAGAGCAGAGGTTTAAAAGTTTAGAGGAGAGAGGGATATAGAAGAAGTGAAGCAAGAAAGATTATTATTTTAAATAAAGAAACTGGTTACATTTTATTCAGCAGTATTTGATATAAAAGAAAGGTTTTAATTTATTAAATTCATATTATCACTGAAGTACAGAGAAGCAGAAGACAGACATTGGGTGAGAAAATTCCTTTTAAATTTAACAGTGATCCATTGGAAGAACATAAAACCCAGGAACATTCGATTTGGCTAACAATTCAAAATTAATATAATTAAAATTTAACAAAATTATTTTTCAAAATTACAATACCTAATATGTCTATTTCATTAAGCCAGCACGACCACCCTGCCCTAAAATTTAAGAACTGTATTTTAAAAAATTTATTATTATTGTATCCTCCATCTTGTTTCAAAATTCAAACCTGTATGTCAATTTATCATCATTAAAGTTCACATTTGTATCATACTGAGTTATTTATTATTTCTAGTTATAATCATCAGAATATAAATTAAGTTTAACCATTTATTTAAAGTGTATAGTAGTAGTATATTAAAACAATTAGAAGAGTAGGTAGAAAGTAGAACATTAGAACCGTGTTCAAAACACACAATACTCTTAGACAAAGTCTCATAAAAAGCAAAACCAAAAAATGGCACACAGGATTCCAAAAACTGTGTTTACAGTATAAAATGTAGTTGCAATAGTGAATACATAGGCGAGTCAAAAAGGCCATTAAACGTAAGGATAAAAGAGCACAAAGAAAACACGAGAAAGGGTCTTACAGAAAAGTCAAAAATTGCACACCATTGTTGGTCTGAAGAGCATCATATGAATGGGGATGAAGCCAACATAATACATCGGGAACCCTATTTATTTAAAAGGAAATTAATAGAGGCAACATACTGTACATTAAATTGGCAGACCAACCAATCAGTCAACCATCAGTCAAGATTAGGCTGCTTTGATTACCAATTCTAAAAAATGAATTAAAACAAAAACCAAAAGTATGAAACGGATCAGATATTTGTAATAAACCAATGCGGAGTCACATTATGGTTTTAAGAAGTTCATCTAGCATGAACCAATAATAAAAGTAAAAGAAGCCCATTCCTGTCCCCCCTTCTTTTTTATTTCCACCATCTTGTTTCTGCCGTAACGATTGCCGTTTACTATTGGCCTCTGGTCAGTCGTAGATGGTTGGTAGACGAATTGGTAGATGAATACAGACGTATTGTGACCTGTATTCTGTAGTTCAGTTTTAATGATTAGTGTTGTTTATAGTTTTTTATTAAGTGCATGTTTTAGAGTTAATGAAGTTGACACACAACATGATGGTTGTGATTCCTGACTTAGAGGTGTCACAACGCTTTGGCATGATTTGTTTATTTTAACCTAGTTTGTAATTATGTATTAGGTTAGTTATTTACCTGAAGAAGAGATCAGATTGCAGATCTTGAAACGTAGTGTTGCTGATTTTTTGTTTCAATGAACGATGGCAAATGTCTGGAAAAATCCTAAAAACCAGGCTCGTATGTAACTATTGACTAGGAGTTATTAGGATTGAGGAGAAAATGTCTCTTTAGGATGTACATCCCAAACAAACCTTCCAAGTATGCAATAAAATAGTTATCGCCTGTGATGCAACCACATGTTCAATGGAATTCCATATATTGGTAAAAAAACTCAAACTGGAGGGCAACCATTTGCAGAATTCTTTATAAAAGAAATTACCGATTCATAGACCGATTCATGGTACAAATAGAAGTGTCACTATTGACAACTGATTCACTAGTGTCAGCCTGGCCGAAGATTTGCTAAGAGACCCATACAACTTGACCTTAGTCGGTACTGTACGTTCAAACAGAAAAAGTATCCCTTCCAAACTGTCCAACAAAAAGGAAAGAACTGTGAACACTTTGCTATTTTTGTTCGATAGGGATAAAAAAACTTGTGTCATACAAGCCAAAAAAGAAAAGTCATTCTCCTCCTCTCAACCATGCATAGAGGTAACCATCTCAACATCGAAACCCATAAGCCAGATATAATTCACACAATGAAACGAAAGGAGGAGTTGATGCCATGGACCACTTGTGTAACATGTCATGCAGTAGGAACTCAATGCCAGCCCTTAGCTATGTTCTTTGGCATTTTGAACATTAGTTTTGTAAATTCCTATTTGATATATTGCACAAACAATCTGGAAAAAGGAAATAAACCTGCCAATAGAAGAACTCTCGTGAAAGAACTGTTTATTGAACTTTATAGACCTCACGCCTCTAGATAACAAGCCCTAGACGAGGACTGTGCATGATGATTTGTGGCGTTCTGGGAATCTCCGACAGTCCCAGTGCTGCCCCACCTCCAGGTACAAGGAAAGTCTGTTTCCATCGTCCCTCTAACTTAAGGTGAATGACAACCTATTGTAAACATTGCTGCCACCTTATCTGTGCCCAACACAAAACTACAACTTGTTTTTCTTGTGATGAAGGACAATGAACAATATTGTATGGCCTCATAAAGTACAGTAACTCTTTGGTTCTACCTAATGATGATTTTTTTTACCCAATATTGATTGTATTATGGTTTTTTATAAGTATTTATAGTAAACTTTTTTATTTATGTAATTGTTTGGATAAATAAAATAGTTATGTCACATTTTTAATTTTTTCAAAACCCTTATTATAAATGTACAAATTTAACACATATTCAAAATATGTGTATATGAATATTATATAAGATTTATAAAGCACAAATATTAATAAATTCTTCTCATATAATGCACAGACAATGTAATACTTTGTACTTTTAAAACTACTTAATTAGTGTAAGAGTATGAGAAAAATAACAACGAAGCTAGTCAAAAACTTTTCAGCTTTTCTCAATCAAGCTGAAAAAAATAAAATACTGGTGTCTTTAAAAGACGAAAGATGAGTTGTTATATTTAGCCCAATTGCCAATACATGTGCCATTGTTATCATTGGAAGTCTTAACTCCATTGGCTGTGATAACTGTTAAAATCCCAACATAAATGGTAGGTTGAGTAAACGATGGAAGCAGTAACTGGCTATTGTACTGCTTTTGACTGTTTATAAATGTTGTCTGTCGTTGAAAGTCTAATGGTCAGTAAAAATTATCATCAGCAAAGCTTTTGTGGATTATTGACATCTTGTTGATGTCCTACAAAATTTATTTTGCTATTCTGTAAAACTCTTATGTCCAATAGCTTCCACAATTCTGAATCCAGAAATATTGTCTCTTGCAGTTTCCTCACTAACTACGAGGCATCTTTTTAAAGTATCATTTTAGAATCTGCCATTGTAGCACTGTGATCGGCAATCAGCACATTGCACGCTATGTACCGCTATTTTCGACAAGCCCCAGCTGTCATTACGGATCCATTTAAGTGTTTACAATGTGTTTAAGACTATTTGTGTACCTAGCAGGGATCACTTCTGGCTGGTTTATACCTACCAGTTGAACCCACCACTGGGCACAGCAATAACCGATGTGCCACTTCAATCTGGGCAACCTTATGGATGTCCAGTAGAGGCACATCACTAACCGCAAATGTTGAGATTCTGAGGTTCATGGGCAATTCGATAGGTTTAGTCTACTGTGGAAGATAACAGTTGGAGTTGGTGAGGTTTGTTCCCTTACCTCAGAGGTTCTTGTTAACCTCAACAAGGGTGTGCCACCCCCTGCCTACTTTGACTGGAGAGGCTGGTTCAGAGCTGGCCTCCCCTTCTCCCTGACTTTGAGATGTAGTGCCCTAATTCTTCCTCATGGATCTCGATAGGAGGCGGCCCCTATTTCCTAACCTTACCCATCCTGAATATCCTGTCACTCCAGAAGCAGCGCAAAGGTTCTTACAGGACTAAGTGCAATTTATAAGCTTCTTGTCCTAAGAGAACAAAAAAAAAGACTATTTGTGACAGTTTAAAATGCCTCCTCTGATCAAAAATGCTGCAGACTGTGAATATGTGATTTAGCGGTGTAATATGTTTTATTAACGCTAAAGGCATGGCAGCAGTGGACGTTTATCTGCAGGTCTGTGAGGTGTACAGAAGAAAAATTACGAGTGATGGGATGGCACGGGAATGGGTCAGATCTTTTAAAGAAGATTGTATGAATGTGCATGACAAGGAATGAAGTGGACGTTCTTCACTCATTTATGATGAAAGGGTGGACAAATTTTATGAAAAATTGAAAGGGATCTGACACTTTATAATTTAATTGTTATCTGTAAAACAATCCAAAGCAATCCAAAACAAAAGGTGTGTAGCATGCTAAGTACTGGTATCGTTTTGCTTCATGACAATGCCCATCTCATGCAGCAAATCAAACTTAAAAAACTGATCCAAACATTTGGCTGGGAGTAAGTTGATATCCACCATATAGCCCCTTTCTTGCGCCCAGTGACCTCTATTCATTGAAGAAGCATATGAGAGGTCACCATAATAACGCTGGCTATGTAAAAATGACAGTACTAGTGTTTGTCCAGTTAAGGGGCAGGTTTCTTTGAGGAAGGTTTTAAAAAATTGGTTGTACGCTATACTAAGTGTCTCAATTGTTGGATAGTTTAAGGTACAGCATAGTTTTATATTTAAATAATTATGTTGCTAAAAGTGAACGGTTTATTTTAAAATTCCAAAATGATACTTTAATAAAAGATGCCTTGTACAGTTTCTTGGGGAAAAAGATATGGACTCAAAAGGTATTTTACTTAGACATTCAGACTTATACCTGCTCAAATCTTCAATGTTCCTGAAGTCATTTTAGCCCTCCTTGTCCCTACATATGTTATGTAACATTAAAACTTGGATGGTGATTTACAGATCCCCAAACCTTCCACTGTAAAAGGCATAAATACAAGACAGATCTTATGTTCCTGAAGTCAGTTTTGCCCTCATTTTCCTCACAAATATTATGTATTAGTAAAACTTGGATGGTGCTTTACACATCTCTAAACCTTCTACTCAGGGGTGCCCAGCCCCCCCAAGGGCAATGGCGCATGCCCCCCCCCAATCCAAGTGTAATGCCCCCCCCCCAAAGTACCCCAATACCCAACCCTTTAGTTTTTAACATTAGTCAGTGTATGACAATAAAATTCACATCTTACATTCTAATCTTCCAAAGGACATCATTTACCTTTGGTCTTGTGAGGAATTCTTTCTGTTTTCATTATTGTAAAAAATATATACCACTGTTTATTATCTTTTTTAGAATAGAAATAAAGTATCTTTTTGAATTTTGATATAATTTTTGACACTAGCAGTGCACCCGTTCTTTGTACGGGAGGACTAAAAAGTAGTAAACAATTATTATAGTTTTTAATATTTATATGTTTATCAAAGTACTAGATTACATCAGGAATAGCTACATGACAAATATTTTAATAGGATATTAAAAGGTCAGTAAGGGAGGCTTTGCCTTTTAAATGTTAAGGTTACTTATAAAAAGTTGAATAATAATATCATTGATAATTCTTTATTGCAAAAGAATATTGCATAGCAACTTTGGTAAACATTCATACAATTTTGGAACGTTTATAAAAAGTTAGATTCCAGCCAAAAAACCAAAAAAGGATTGAAAAAGAATTGAAGAACTGAAGGTTAAGGTTATCAAAGGTTAAGGCAATGAAATAATAGCACTTCAATCTTCAATGTATGATGTATGCCCCACTTTGGCAGCGTCATTTGATGTATTTCAGATTTGATGTAAGGGCCTCGTTGCTGCGCCTTTTTTATATATGTCCCCCGGATGCAGCGTCAATTGATGAATGTAAATTTGAAGTGATGTCAATTTGATGAGAGTGGCAGATTATAACGCCAATTTGCTGTGTGTCACCCCCACGTTGGTTGCGATAATTTGCTGAAAGTCAGTTCTTTAGAGTTATTGACTCACCATGTAGTTGTACGCCCCTTGTCACTAGTGGCACGTTGTTGTACCATGTTCCTCATCATGGTATCGGTCGCCATCTTGCCCAATGCTAGCTGTATTCCCTCAGTATTACTCAAAAATTATTAAATTTGAACGTCTCTGGTGTTATCACCAGAGACAAGTCTGTGTGTATGTCAGGGTTCCAAAATATGTTAAGTAATGATTACAAAATTTAACATCACTCCACACTTTTTATAAAAGGGATATTTAAAGAAAGTCAAAGCAAGTGACCACGAGATTAATTCATTAAATGTCACACTCTCAACACATATTATAACTTCACTCACCTTGCAGTGCTTTGATAATTTTAAAAGTCTAAACAATATCCCATCCTTGATTAAATTTCAATATACTATACAACAGATCAATACTATCCCAGGAGAACTAACACAACCTCCTTGCTTCGAGTCTGGTGGTAGAAGAACGAATCTCCGTATAAAACGACGGATACCGACTCAAAACAATACTCTTCCCCTCTCTCGTTCAAATCAGCGTCTTCACGAATAAATTTAATTTAATTCTTTTTTTATAATTGTCGAAATTTATTACGTTTACTATAATTAATCAATTTAAGTATTTCTATTTTCTTTTTATTATTTTTTCAAAGCTTTTTATTTAAATTTTTAGCAACATGTGCTTTATGACGTCATCAATATACAAGTCATTCATACCACAATTGGCTTTTCTGCGTAATTCTATTTAATGTTTTTGTAAAACACGAATTTTGGTTATGTTTACTTCATTTTAATTAATCAAATCTTTTCCCAAATAAAGTTCAATAAATTTCTTCGTTATTAAATAAATCTCAATTCCGACAACATGTGATTCACTGACGTCACAGTCTGCAGATTCATTGACGTCACAGTCTGCCAATTCCCCGCGAATATTCAAATGTCGTAATTTGACCTGTTACACAACCCCCAAATATAAATTGATCACATATTTGTTATCAATTTATATTTCTCCTCCAATTAAATCTTTTAAATTTTTGTCCAATTAAGCTATTATTTAAATTTTTTGATAATTTTGTTTAAAAGTATTCATTTAAAAGAAAGTAAAATATCAAAGCAAAGCTTACAATCATATTACACAAATTATAGGGTTAATTATTATTGGGGTTAGGGTATTATTATTAGGGTTAATTGTAAGACAGGGCCTTATGGCCCTAAATTCGCCCTTTTGTATATATAATACAAATAAAGTCATTTGAATTTGAATTTGAATTATAATGTATTAAATGTTTACACAAATTACAGTGTACATATAAATCAATTACACAAATTACAATTAATACAAATATCAATGAATATATAAATCAGCTACACAAATTACAATTAATATTAAATGATTACACAAATTATAGTGAACATATAAATCAATACAATTAATACAAATATCAATGAATATATATATCAGCTACACAAATTATCTATATATATAAAAATGAATGTTTGTATGTTTGTCCTTTATGGAATCGTGAACTATTGGACCGATCATGATGAAAATTTGTACGTATATGTATTTTTCCACGGAGAAGGTTTATAAGCTATGCCCATCCCTTTCCCGATTCAGGATTCTGCCCCACTGGTTACAGAAATACCCATAAGAAATGCATTGCAGCAAACATATGTTAACGTCTTTTCAAATTTTTAATCAGCTGTTCTTTGTAAACATATATTACACTTATAGTTTTAAAGCATAGAGTAAGCTTAAGAGAAACGACAAATTTTGTTTAAACTGTTTCTGCAATCACTGTTAAACATAGACTTTACTATCCAGATAATACAATTCAAATTTGACGTAAAAATTCACCTTTAACTGCAATATTTATTTAATATAAACCATGCTCATGCTTGATCAGAAGAGCAATGCAGATATCATAATTACTATCTTACGTTGGCTACAAATATAAAGAATGTTATAAAATCAACCTTAGTTGTTTTTTTTGACAGAAGTATGGTTCTCAAAACTCCGTGTGTACATATTCTCTCGATCGAGACAACAAAGCAAGCTCAATCGTGGCATCGGAGATATAACTAATTTAATCTAAAATTTATTATAGTAAAAAAAAAAATGTACTAAGTAATATAAGGACTTCGGTTCTTAAGATTTGCGTGCGAAGCCGTGGGTAACAGCTAGATAGAGGCAGGAATATGGTACATACCTTCATAATACGCCCAAGAGGCTCACGATGGAACGACTATCAATTATCTCAGCAATGTTTAGAATGTGATAGAAAAAGAATAAGTGAATATAGTGTACTTTTTTCAACGGGAAATTGCGTGCGAAGCCGCGGGCAACTTTTGAAAAAAATTATTGAAATGCGCAGCAAAGCGCGCCGGGCCCGCTAGTAATTAATATTAAATGATTACACAAATTACAATGTACATATAAATGAATACAATTAATACAAATATCAATGAATATATATATTCATATATATAGTCAGACTGGACTGGGTTATGAGGAGTGAGTGACAGTATCAGTGAATGTGACAGTAATTTATATTTTTTCAGTTTACACAAAGTTATAGTATAGTTAAAAGTGGACTAAAAGTTTGGTATAAGTATAAACTCTTCACAGGGCAATTAAATTTTATTTATATATAGACTATGTAAGATTTACAATAAAATATATGCTACTCACTCTTCTAGGAGATAAAACCACATGGTTGTAAGCAAAATTTTAATAGTGAACTAAAGAGTTTTGGGACAGTCCACAGTTTAACCATTTACAGTAACACTCACTATTTTAATTGTAATTGCTATTTGAAAAGTAGTTTGTGAAGAACAAATAATAATAATATTTAATAATCAAATGGTTACTGGCAGGAAGTGGCCTACTAACATGACTCCAGTGGTAACAAGCAATTTGTGAGCAGAGTATAATAGATTGCATTATCGGTCAGCTGTACCTGTCTACCTAATCTGTCTGCAGGTAGATCTAGTAGACAGACAATAACAGTTCAAGGTCAACTACTATTATCACTATCTTTAACTGACCGCCCACCAATACAATATCTCTGATTCATTGATTTATTTGGTGTAATACGTTGAGGCAGAATATGGCTAAACAGTGTATCATGCTTTACTGGTGTTTTTCTAAATAACTGTGTTTTTTGTGACACCTGCCTGTAAATCTGAAATCTGAACTTTTATCTATTCATTAAAATGGTGGTAAAAAATACAAATGACTTAAAAGAAGGGGATTTTGTGTTTGCTGCTGTCCGTGGTTATCCTCCTTGGCCAGCTCAAATAGATAAAATTGAACACAAAAACAATAAATATAGATATTTTCGTGTAATTTTTTTTGGAACGAACGAAACTTCAAAATGCAATCAAACTAACATTTATCCGTATGAGGAATTTAAAAATAAATATGGTATCCAGAGAGAAAATAACGCCAAATTCAACCTGGCCTTGGATCAAATTCGCAAAGCCCAAAACTGTAATGGACAAACTACCCCGAAAAATATACAAACCAAAACAAGTGGAAGCAAAAAAAAGTCTTTGTCTACACCTAAGTCTCCACAAACACCTCAGATTTTTAACAACACCACAATGGAAACCAAGAATTTAAATCAAAAACACTTTCCTGACACACTACCTCTTCAAAGTACAGTAGTTGAAGATTCAGCTAAAATGAATAATAACCATAACAACAAACCCAATCCTTCAGTTTCACAAAATGAAAAAATGAACATCTGTGAATCTTTGCTAGAGTCCGAATGGGTATCAGATGATGCGGTTCAAATCTACTATGATCTCTTGAACAATGCATTCCAAAATGATAAGTTTTATTTTGTCAGTCCTGTAATAACAATAGCAATAAAAACTCTTGAAGACTACAGAGAAATTATTCAACCCATTTGTTTGCAAAATAAAGACTTTATTTTCTTTCCAGTAAATAATTCGCCAGAAATTCAAAATATTGGTGGTTCTGGATCCCACTGGAGCCTTTTAGTGTTTGATAAAAAACAAAAGAACTTTTATCATTTTGACTCAGGAAGTGATTTGAATCTTGAACATGCAAAGAAGATCTCTAAAAGAATCAGTACTTATCTAGACCCAACAACAGTCTTTCCTTTAATCAAAGGGCTGACACCTCAACAAAACAACAGCATTGACTGCGGTGTATACATGCTCTTGGTAACTGATGCTATTGTTTCTGCCTTAACAGGTGAAGTTTTTGCTTTACATCCTGAGATCCTAACACAAGCCTTAGCACCTCCCACTGAATGGGAAATTTTGACAAAGCGTGCCCAGCTTGCATTAATAATTCATAAGAATCGGTACCTGAGTTTGAGTAAATCTGCCATACAGGAGCTGATAATCTCCAAATTTAGCAATAAAATCTTACAAGATAATTATGATAAGATACTTCTGAAAAACCAAGAGCTTGTCTCAGAGATATACAAATTAACACATAACACTACAGATCTCCTTAAAAATCAAGTACAACATAAGTCACACAAAAATCATTCAGAAAATAAGTGGACCTTAGCAGTTTCTAGAAGAAACAAAAATAATAATGGTACTAACCTAAAAAAGCTACCTCAGCTACAGAAAACAGCAATATCAACTTCAAATAATTATCAAATCTTATGTAATCATGATTTACAACAAACTATAGAAAAGAAAACATTCAACTTACAAGAAACAAAAAACCAAACGAAATTTAAAAATAAAATAATTCAATCAAGACCAAAAATAACTTTTGGGAAAAAAATTAAATTGGCAGTTTATTCAGACAGCCAGGGGCATGAAGTGGCTCAAGGTATTGAAAGGGCAAATCAAAACGAAATCAAAGCCGTGGGATGTGTAATGCCGAATGCTCGTCTTCTCCAAGTGACAGAAGCAGCATTGTCATCAACAGATGATGCCATAGTTCTTTTGGGGGGAACTAATGATGTTCTACAAAGTGATGTCTCCTCAATATATAAATCACTGGAAAGTGATCTAATTACTTTAAGCAAGAACAAGCCTGTAATAATAGCCACAGTTCCAAGAAGATATGACCAAGACATATTTAGCCCAGTACACAACACTATTGACCTTCTTAATAATTACATTAGAGAACTGGTGTTTCGTATCAAATCTACCTATCTTATTGACTTAGACAGACTAAAACGATTTCATTTTACCAGACATGGCCTTCACCTTAGTGGCAGAGGGAGGACTAAGCTAGGCTATTTAATTATGGACATTCTGAAAAATGTATTTCCAGAAAAGGAACAGCAGAGTTTGGAAGTGCACATTGGTGATTTAAAAGGTGTTATGGCAAACACACATTCTACTGGTAAATCACACAATCAAGTTGAATCCAGTAACAAGTCAGTTTGTGAACTCATCAATGTAATTGAGGCTGACATGAATGACTTAATGGATGAGTTTAGTCATGACCAAACAGTTGGCTTTGCCCACTGTATCTCCGCTGACCTCTGTGATGATAAACAGATGAGTGCAGGGGTTGCGCTGGTATTCAGAGACCGTTTTGGGAAACCCACCCAGTCACATTGTCTCAACGATTTTTTGACTTATCAGACATCCAGGTTTGGAGCATCTGTTTACGGTCTGGTGACAAAAAAAATATATCATCAAAAGCCAGAAAAGTGTGATTATGATACTGCTTTCACTAAACTAACGGAAGATTTTAAAAGAAGAAAACTAAGAACACTGATCTGCTCTCCAATGGGATGTGTAAGGGATCACATTACCATAGAACATTTTGTGGCTAATCTTATTCTCTTCCAGAAAGCTTCAAATGCCTGTGTCAAGATAGTTACAACTGACGAAGCATCTGCTGGTAAACTTAGAAATGGACTGATGCACTCTGATTTTGTTGCAAAATTGAAGTGTGAAATTTCTTTACACTTGACTCAAACCACTACTAAAGACTCTAATGCTCTAAATACTTCTATATCAAATGATGTGCTAGAAGTCAATGTGGCTGATACTACACTGCAAGATACTACTACTACTACACTGCAAGACACGTTTCGGAACATTTCTTCTGTAGATAATAGTTTAATACATTTAAGTAATCATGTCTTTTCACCTAACCCAACTATTAATAAGTTACCAATTTAGCCAATGTAAAACAGGAACTAGCTCAATCACTGAACTCCGCACTCTTTCTGGAAATCCATCTAACCAGCATTTCATAGAGTTTAACATAATATTTTTAAATATACAAGGTTTAAAAAATAAAATTGATGTCTTAGCAAGTTTTTTTATTAGTATGCCTAATGTGCATGTAATCTGCCTGTCAGAACATTGGCTTGGATATGATGAAATTAAATTATCATTTCCGGATAATTATTACTGTGCAGCTGCATATTGCAGACAGAACCACATTAGAGGGGGGACATCCATATTTGTAAATGGTAAATTTCAATCTAGGGAGTGGGACATTAGTGGATTTTGTGATGAATTAAACTTTGAAGCCTCTGCTATTTTTATTGATGATCTTAAAATATTGGTAGTATCTTTGTATCATTCTCCAAATGGTGACCCCAATATATTTTTATGCACTCTTGACACATTGCTGTCATATATTACGCAAAAGACTAATTGTGATATTATATTGGGAGGCGATGTTAATATTTGCTTTGATGTTACAAAAAAACACTGCAACAGTTAGCAAACTGCTTAATATCTTAAGACAGTATGATTTTTACTATTTAAATAATACACCAACTAGAGGAAAAAATTGTCTAGATAATGTCTTTATAAGAAGACATTCTCTCAAGACAGCCTCAGTCAGTACGTTCAAATTCCCATTCTCTGATCATGATGGCATCACTGTCAACATTAGGATGAAAAATAGAACATTTACTAAAAACGATTACAATAATTCTAGAACTGACTATCCCATTAAATTGTTTATCCCTCAATGTGATTTTGAAAATCTATCTTCAAAGCTAGCTACTTATGACTGGAAAAATTTAATATATCTAACTAAATTCAATGGTGCGGAATACATGTTTGAGTCTCTGTTCACTGTTATCATTAACAATATAATTTTTTTTAAAGTATTAAAAAAATTAAAACCGAACAATTATCCAAAAAAAAAGAATAAAATGTGGTATACTGACAATTTAAGGAAAATGAAAGAAAAATTATTGTTTCTTAGTGACTTGATAAAGGGCAATCATAATCAAAATGTTTCCTTAAGAGATAGGTATAACGAATTAAAATATCAGTATAAAAAGTCCATCAAAGAAGCAAAACTAGCTAGTAATGTAAATTATATAGAGCAAAGTAGTAATAAATGCAAATCGGCTTGGCATATTATAAAAAATAATAATGTTCAAGTTAATAATTTCAAAACCAACATTGATCCTGATACTTTCAATAATTATTTTGTAAATTCTGTAAATGAAGTTAAACGAAACATAGAATCATCTGTAAATAATGTTCAAAGTCATGAGTTGCTGCCAGCTATTGTGTCCAACCAGTACTTTTCTTGGAAAAATATAACTCCAGAGAACGTTTTGAAAGCCATTAAAAAAATGAAAAATTCTGACAGCCTTGATTTTTACGATATGTCAAATAACTTATTAAAAAAAATAGCTTTAAGTTTGGTAAATCCTCTAGCAACCTGTATCAACCAATTACTAAAAGAGGGGGTGTTTCCTAGACAACTTAAAGTTTCCAGAATTTGCCCAATATATAAAAAGGGTCCGAAGGATGAGCCTGGGAGCTATCGTCCCATTTCTGTTGTTCCAGTCCTATCAAAACTAATTGAAACGCTGGTCTACGAACAGATTGTTGATTTCTTGGAGAGCAATTATCTTTTAAATGCATCTCAATTTGGTTTTAGAAAGACTAAATCTACTGTTGATGCAATAGATGATTTGATTAGACAAATTAATCAGGTATTTGAAAATAAGGCTTTTGCTCAGGTCACCTTCTGTGACCTTAGCAAAGCCTTTGATTGTGTTAACCATTGTGATCTTATCACAAAGCTAAATTATTACGGGTTTTCAGATCCTACATTGAAATTTTTCAAGTCTTATTTACATGATCGACAACAGATAGTTACCATCAATGGGGTAAGGTCCAAGGACATAACAGTAACATATGGTGTCCCACAGGGCTCTGTCCTTGGACCACTTCTATTTTTAATCAGTATAAATGATCTACCTTTCTCAGTGACAGCTAAAACAATACTTTACGCTGATGATACAACTTTTATTAACATTGCAAATAACATTGGAGAACTCTCAAAATTTTCAGATGAAACCTTAATAGGTGCTTCCCAGTGGTTTCGATCTAATGGATTTCTATTAAATGAAGAAAAGACACAAAATATAATTTTTAGCTTGAAACCTTATTTGGCCCCTCTTGATAACAGTTTTAGCTCCAATATAAAATTTTTAGGAATCTATATAGATAACCAACTAAACTGGAACCAACATACAGAATATATAAGCAAAAGGCTTTCTAGAGTTATTTACCTGTTAAGTCGCCTTAAGAGTGCTGTTCCTAAAAACTATGTGAGGACTGCCTATTTTGCGTATTTCCAAGCAGTTTTTCGATATGGTTTGATATTTTGGGGCAACTGCTCAGGAACTGAAGACATCTTAATTCTTCAAAAAAAAAGCTATTAGACTAATGACTAATTCTCAACCGCTGGAACATTGTAAACCACTTTTTATTCTGTTAGAGATTCAAACGGTTATCAATCTATATATATTTGATTTAATTAACTATATTCTAAAAAATCCAAAATTTTTAAAATTTAATAACGAAATTCATTCATACAATACTAGAACTAAAAACAATGCTGCAATTGGTTATCACCGCCTCAGTAAAACCTTAAATAGTCACATGGTAACATCCCTGAAAATCTATAATTTTTTGGAACCTCTGGTAAATAAGTATCCACATAAAACCTTCACTAAGCTCTTTTATAGTTGGCTTTTGAAACACCCTTTCTATAGTTTAGACGAGTTTTTTAGAATTAAAAAAACATTACATTTTAGATATATAATAATTTTTATATGTAAATGTTGACAATTGTTTATTTACTATTTAATTTATATATCTAGGCCTAGTTTATTTTAAATTAACCTTCACTGACTAATTTATGCTACTAAAGCACTGTTTTTTCTTTTTTGTATGTTAGTTTAAGTTTAAATTATTTTGATAAAATTGTTTTATTTTGACCATGCCCTAGGCTGCAATATGACATTGTCAATGATTGTAAGAATTCGAACGACAAATAAAGATTTATTTATTTATTTATTTATTTATTTATTTATATAAGAACAGTACTAAAGTTTTAAATACTTGTAACCTCTATATGTTTTGAATATAATGTTTAACGTGTCCATTTCACATAACATAATGTTCAATACAAGTTAACTCTATTATACACTCACAAGTTATAATAATACACAGATACCTTGAAAAATCCTAAATATATTCTTACTGATAAACAATATTGTAATATCCTTATATTGTCATCTCCTACTGGAAACATATTACATACTATCTACTATATTACATTATCCTTGTCACATCTTATTCTAAATATTTATACAACCCTATACTAATCTGACTATTATTGTCAGTTTTTTGGTTCAAATGAATTTTATATTTTTTATCGTTTTATCTGACCGTTAAGGTCAGATATTTTTATGTCAGCCCGTTTTTTGAAAAGGTTTATTTGTCATTATTATGACGGGGCATAGGCTGACTACATGGGAGCCTACAATATTTTCAAAAGAAAAACTGGCTTATTCCCCTCAAGGTTAAATTTTGACAGGTAAAAAAAAAATATTTATATAATTGGAGGGGTTATTCTTTTATTGGCACATTTCATTAAAGAGAAGGTCACAAGTTTTATTTCATAAGCATGTATTGTTTTTTATGTGCTTCTCTGTACATTCATCCATCCACACAAGCCAGTTTATAGACCATGTTTTAAACATTTCTTAAATAAAATGGTCTCATTCAGCATCAGTATGGTCATTCACACTTAAAGAGTTTTCATACTCTTATTCTATGAATCTCTTTAGTTCCCTTACATTACGGATCCCAAAGAATTCATTATTGTCTAATCTGTTTAATGCATATGCATTTTCTCTTTTAATGCCTGCGATTACATATGGTCCTTCATAAAGTAAGAAATATTTTTTAATCTTCTTATCTAATGCATTTGATAAAATATGGTTTTTTACTAATACTTTGTCACCTATTCTATACTTAATTGGATTTAATTTCTCATCATGTCATTTATTCATTTTTTCTGCCTTACTTAATAAGTTTTCCCTTACCATTCTAATTTTATTCAAATGATTAAATTTACATTCAATTGGAAATTTAATTATTTTACTTAGAAAATTATCAGATCTTCTTCCAAACATTACTTCATATGGTATTGCTTCAATGGTGTCCTGTACTGAATTGTTTAACACATGTTCAGCAAATAACAGAATGTCAGGCCATTGAGTGTGTCTTTTATGACAATATATCCTACAAATTTTATTTACTTCTTTATTTGTACTTTCCACTATTGAACTTTGTGGGTGATAAGGTGTAATGTGATAAACTTTAATATCTAAGTTATTAAGAGTTGTGTTCCACAAATTTGAATTAAAAAATGGACCATTGTCGCTGACTATTGCTTTCATTTTTCCTACTTGAGGTATAAACTCTTTAGTTACTTTACTTAATACACTTCTACTGTTTGGTTTCTTTATAGCATATAATTTCACAAATTTTGAAAAAACATCTACCATTGTTAATATGTATTGTACATTTCCTCTTCCCTTTGGTAATGGACCTATCAAATCTATTGACACCAAGTCTAGCACATTCTGAGATATTATATTCATTTGTCTACCTTCTTGTCTTACATTCCCATGTTTACTCTTTTGGCACAATATGCACTTTTTTAACTGTTCCTTTACACTTCTTTCCATATTCTTAAAAATACAATATTCTTTAAGTATATTAAATATTTTATGACCTCCTAAATGTCCATATTTTAAATGTGTAAAATTAACTAAATCCTTTTTAATACCTTCTGGAATACATACTTTCCATACATCACTATTTTCATCCTTTCTCTTAAAAATTATCCCTCTATACTCCATAAATATTTTATTTATTTTTCCATAATGAACTCCTTTGCTGTCATTTAAGATATTTTTTATATTTCTCAAATACTCATCCTGTTCTTGTTTTTTATCTAGATTCTTTAATATTTCCTTTATCTCACTATCTTTAAAACCTAAATCAATTTTGTTGTACAAAACCTTGATACTGTATTTTTCTACTGAATTTTGGCTATCCTTCTGTGTAATCCTTGACAGTATGTCTGCTGGAATGTTCTCTTTCCCTTTAACAAATTCTATTTCAAGATTAAACTCTTGTAATGCTAAAGCCCATCTCAACAATCTACCATTTGTTAATTTACAACTTTTTAAGAATGTCAATGCTTTATGATCTGTTCTCACTATCACTCTGGGATGTCCTATTAAATATGATCTAAATTTTTTACAAGTTAATACTACAGCTAACAGTTCCTTTTCTGTGATTGTGTAAAATTTTTGCGCTTGTGTTGAAGCCTTGCTATAAAATGATATCACCTGTTCCTCATTGATTTCGTCTAACTGATATAATATTCCACTAATGTTAAGGTCACTTGCATCTGTATTTAAATAAAATGGTTTGTTAAAATCTGGATGTTTTAAAATGACTGCATTTGAAAATTCTGTTTTTAATTTGTCCAAATGCCTTTTCTTCTTTTTCTGTCCACTTCCATTCTATTACTCAATAAATGATTTAACTGTCCTATTAAATTGCCATAATGTCTTTGAAACTTTGCATAATACAAACATAATCCATTAAACATTTGTAGTTCTTTTATGTTTGTAGGTCGTTTAAAATTCACTATCTGTTCAATTTTATTTTTATCCATTTTAATTCCTTCAGCTGAAATAATGTATCCTAAATAATTTATCTCTTTTCTTAAAAAATTGTGATTTTTTTAATTTGACTGTTATTCCTCCTTCTTTTAATCTACTTAAAACCTGTTCTACATGTTTTAAATGTTCTTCATATGTGTTTGAAGTGATTAATATATCATCCACATATGTAGTTACAAATTCTGTCAAGTCATGACCTAATACTTTGTGTAGTGTATTTAGTGTGAGAAGTACTAAGTTGGTAGGTATCCATAGTGATATTTAATGTCTGCACCAGTGATGTTGGCAGTATGTATTGTCAGGCGATGTAACATACGATGTGGTCTAAAAGAATAAAGAATGCTCATAGGCTGCTCTCCTGTGACGTCACATCACGCCACTACCCTACAACCAACGGTCCAAGCTGGCCAGCCAGCAGTCCACCCGGAGTCCACCACCAGACACCGTCATGTAACCTCCGCGTCCCGTCCGTTCCTTACGAGCGGTCCTAGAGCAATGTTACTCTAAATGTGTAGTTTAATTATTCTTCCCGACCCATAGAGAGTACAGTGTCGACCCGCATACATTACAGTGGCAACAGTGGAACGTCGCTTACAGTGGCGACGAGGAAAACAACTGCAACAGTGGAACGTCGCTTACAGTGGCGACGAGGAAAACAACTGCAACAGTGAATTACAGTGATTTAGTGCGGAAGGGCAACTATCGTAATGAACACGTGCAAATAACAACGAATGTGCAGGGACATTCGGGACATTGAAACAGTGAATTACAGTGATATAGTGCGGAAGGGCAACTATCGTAATGAACACGTGCAAATAACCGCGAATGTGCAAGGACATTCCGGACATTCCAACGGTCGGGAGTAGTAAGGTACGCCGATCGATATAAACTATTCTTGGTGTAAGCAGCGCACAAGCTGATTTTAATCGTTGCAATTAATGCCGTTAGACGATTATTTTTACCGGGGACATTTTAAACAGTTATTACGGAGTGTACAAGAAAACAAAATGGCAACTATCGGGTCTATGGGTTATTTTGATAGTGCGGAAGAATCGTGGCAGTCTTATATAGAGAGATTTGAGTTTTTTATTGATTGTAATGATATCGATAATTCAAAGAAACTAAGCACTTTGTTGACAGTTATGGGTGTAAGGACCTATACGTTACTGAAAGACTTAATTACACCAGACAAACCGTCTGACAAGTCGTACAAGGAAATTGTGGACACTATAGCGAATCATCTGCATCCCAAGCCTTCTTTTATCACGGAAAGATTTAAATTTAGTAGGCGGAATCAATTGGATCATGAAACGGTTAGCGATTATATTGTGCATTTAAAACAGTTATCTAAGTATTGTGAATTTGGTGATAAATTGCCAGACTACTTAAGGGACAGATTAGTCGCGGGTCTGCGAGACCAACAGATACAGAAAAGACTTCTCGGGGAGGAGAACCTCACTTATGAAAAAGCCGTGCAACTAGCTACTGCAATGGAATTTGCTGAGAAGGGGGCGGCCCAGATGACAACTGCAGGAGGACGTATTCACCGGATGCAGAGCAGCGGGTCGATACCGAAAAGGACACAGGCGGCGAGCATCGCAGCGAGACGGTCATCGGACGGCGGGAAGGCGCTGGGAGACATCACCTGCTATTGTTGCGGCAAGCGAGGATCACACACAGCATCGCAATGTCGGTTTCGTGAGTACACGTGTAATCATTGTAAAAAGAAGGGACACCTTGAAAGAGTTTGTAGATCGAAAAATTATGTTAACAAACCTAATGAGAACAAACCAAATGTTTTTACAAATAGGTCTAAGGAGCCTTCAGCTAAAGGGAAACAGTTTTACAGCAATAAAAAGCAATATGTTTATAAAGGTAGGCAGCACTATGTAGAGGAAAGTAAAGAATCAGCAGAGTCCGGTTCAGATAATCACTGGAAACATAAAGACAATGACGATGTGTATGACATTTCCAATCTATTTACGGTTAAAGAAATAGAAACTAAGATTAATAAAATTGAGCCAATAACGGTACAGTTATTAGTGGAAAGTAAGGAAATTGTATTTGAAGTCGATAGTGGAGCTTGTGTTTCAGTTATGTCAGAAAAAGATTGTAAGACTAAGTTAGGAAATATAAACATGTATCCAACTAGCTTAGTATTAAGTTCATATACACATGAAAAGATCAGGCCTTTAGGTAAGGTTATGGTCAATGTACAACATAAAGGTAAAGAGAAACAATTAGCTTTATACATCGTAGCTAATGGGGCTAATCCCTTGTTAGGGCGTGATTGGATGCAAGCATTAGATTTAACAGTTAGAGTGCCTAGTAATGTAAACAATGTACAGTCAGCTGATCGCACGAGCATGGTGGGGGTTGTGCCAACTGCAGGCGGCAGCGCGGCAGACGCATGCACGCCTGTCAGTGGAAGCCACAACACACCTGTAGAGGTAAACAAACAAACATCTGTCAATCCGTCTGTTGTCAACAACAACAAACAAGTAGAATTACTGTACAATGAGTTTCCAAATGTATTTACGGATAAGTTGGGATGTTTCAAGGGTGCACCAGTTAAATTAAAGTTAAAAGAAAATGTAGTACCAAAATACTTTAAACCTAGGACGTTACCTTTTACACTTAAAGAAAAAGTAGAAGCCGAGCTGACTAGACTAGAACAAGAGAACGTTATTTCACCAGTAGATACCAGTGAATGGGGGACTCCCATTGTACCAATTATTAAGGCTAATGGGAAAATAAGAATTTGTGGGGATTATAAAATAACTGTAAATCCTTTCTTGGAGGTAGACCGACACCCGTTACCGAAAATTGAAGAAATATTTGCCAGCCTACAAAACGGAGAAAAATTCTCTAAAATAGATTTATCTTCAGCTTATCAGCAGCTTAAACTAGATGTAGATAGTCAAACGTATTGTACAATTAGCACACACAAAGGATTGTATGCTTACAATCGCCTATGTTTTGGTATCAGTTCAGCACCGGGGATATTCCAGGGAATAATAGAACGAACATTACAAGGTATCCCGGGGGTAACTGTATTTTTAGATGACATTCTAGTAACAGGTAAAAACAATGAGGAACACTTGCATAGACTTAGACTAGTGTGTCAAAGACTTGAAGACAATGGGTTCACAGTGAGCAAGAACAAATGTAAATTTTTCTGTGACAGTTTAGAATATTTAGGTTTTGTTATCAGTAAACAAGGGTTGCATACCGCACCTAGTAAGGTTGAAGCAATTGTCAAGGCACCTGAACCTCAAAATGTGACACAGCTTAAAGCCTTCCTTGGTCTTGTTAATTACTATTCACGTTTCATTCCTAGGATATCCACTATTTTAACCCCAATGTATCAGTTGTTAAGAAAGGATACCGATTTTGTATTTAATTTAGCATGTAAGAAGGCACTACAAGAGATTAAGCAAAAGTTAATCTCTGCTGAAGTTTTAGCGCATTATGATCCTGCATTACCACTAGTGGTAGCCAGTGATGCTAGTCCATATGGCATTGCATCAGTTTTGAGTCAGATTCAATACGACGGTACAGAAAGACCTATATCATTCGCAAGTAGAGTGTTAAATAGCGCTGAGAAAAACTATTCACAAATAGATAAGGAAGCATTAAGCATTGTATTTGGTGTTAAGAAATTTAGTCAATATTTATATGGTACACAGTTTTTGTTAAAGACTGATCATAAGCCTTTAGTGGCTATTTTTGGACCAAAGAAAGGGTTACCTGCTTTCGCAGCCAGTAGGTTACAACGATACGCTTTGTTTTTAAGTGGTTTCCAATATGAGATTGTGTATGTTAAGTCCCAAAACCATGGCAATGCCGATGGTTTATCTAGATTACCTGTAAATAGTGAGATTAAAGATGAAATCTCGGATGATGACCTTAATATTAATGTCATAGGTACCTATTTGCAGTGTTTAGCTGAAAATGACATACCATTAAGCTATGTAGACATAAAAAGAGAATCAATGGTAGATAGTGAAATCAAAAAGGTAATATCCTATGTAGAATTAGGTTGGCCTATTGTAACTGAACCAGATCTAAAGCCATTTGAAATTAGACAGTCGGAATTAACCTTGGAGCAAGGAATCCTAATGTGGGGGTACAGGGTGGTAATACCTAAAAGGTTCAGAATAAACATTCTGAACGAATTGCATACTTCACACATAGGTATTGTTCGCATGAAGGCATTAGCCCGTGCATATGTATGGTGGCCTAATATCGACCGGGACATAGAACAACTAGCTAACAGCTGTGCAGCCTGTTTGGAGGAACGAGCAAAACCGCCCAAGGCTTTCCTGCATCATTGGAATGTTCCGGAACGAGTTTGGTCTCGAATTCATATTGATTTTTTTGGACCTTTTCAGTCCAAGTTATTTTTGGTGGTAAAAGATGCGTACTCTAAGTGGCCAGAGGTGTTGCCCGTTGCTTCAACGGCAGCTGTTCACACGATTGTGAAATTAAGGGAATTATTTAGTAGGTATGGTATTGTAGACCACATAGTGTCCGACAACGGACCACCTTTTACCAGTCAAGAGTTTTAAAGAATTTTTGATGTCAAATGGTATCAAACACACGTTTTCACCACCATACCACCCAGAAACCAATGGTTTGGCAGAACGGTCAGTCAGAACTATTAAAAATAAATTGAAAACAGCTCTTCATAATTCCAAGGATTTAGAATTAGCTTTGAGTAACTTCCTGTTCACTTATAGAAATACAGTGCATTCTACTACCAATCTATCGCCAGCTCAATTAATGTTGGGCAGATCGCTAAAGTCTAGGTTAGATTTAATTCGCCCAAATGTTAAAGCAATAATGTCAGATAATCAAGAAAAACAACGATTGTACTATAGGGGTAGTAAAACTAGACAGTTAGCTATTGGACAACCAATCATAGCCAGAGATTACAGAGGTAGAAATAAGTGGATACCAGGTGTGGTAGTTTCACGATTAGGACCAGTCACGTATTTAGTTGAACTGAATACGGGCATGAGGTGGAAACGACATATCGACCAGTTGGTAGGTTTACAGTGTAGTCCGGAAATGTCTGAGTTGACAACAATGCCTAGACTCCCAGACGCAAGCGTGGCAACAGAGCACACGCAGGAAACGATCGATATACAGTCGCGGGACAGAGCGAGCGCAAGGTCGCCAGTACTTTTAGCAACGACCTTGCCCCCCTCTCCGCAAAACCATAACAATAACAGAAACGCTCAGGGGCAAAGCCCCAGCCCACGTACAAATGTAAACAATAACAGTTCCAGCGTTTCACCCAAACAAATGACACCTGTTAGACGATACCCACTAAGGGATCGTAAACCTTTAGTCAAAATGGACTTGTAAATACAACCCAATTGTGACTTGTATATAATTAATATTGTTTAAGCATTATTATTATCGATTTGTTAATTGTGTTCATTCAATGTGTTATTAATTGCTATATTCTGATTTATTGGTTTTGATTGAAGTGTTTGTGATTTGTGTTAAATGATTATATTGAGTTTGTATTTTGTTCTCTATAATCTATACTTACAAAAAATAAAAGAGTATAATGTCAATTTTCTTATTCATTGTAATTGATTTAAAATTGGAGAATTGTAAAACAAATTGTAATTGATAAATTTCTAAAATTGTAGGGGACTTATGTATTTAAGGGGGAGGATTGTAGTGTATTTAGTGTGAGAAGTACTAAGTTGGTAGGTATCCATAGTGATATTTAATGTCTGCACCAGTGATGTTGGCAGTATGTATTGTCAGGCGATGTAACATACGATGTGGTCTAAAAGAATAAAGAATGCTCATAGGCTGCTCTCCTGTGACGTCACATCACGCCACTACCCTACAACCAACGGTCCAAGCTGGCCAGCCAGCAGTCCACCCGGAGTCCACCACCAGACACCGTCATGTAACCTCCGCGTCCCGTCCGTTCCTTTACGAGCGGTCCTAGAGCAATGTTACTCTAAATGTGTAGTTTAATTATTCTTCCCGACCCATAGAGAGTACAGTGTCGACCCGCATACATTACAATAGTGTACTTTTTTCAACGGGAAATTGCGTGCGAAGCCGCGGGCAACTTTTGAAAAAAAATTATTGAAATGCGCAGCAAAGCGCGCCGGGCCCGCTAGTAATTAATATTAAATGATTACACAAATTACAATGTACATATAAATGAATACAATTAATACAAATATCAATGAATATATATATATATATATATATATATATATATATATATATAGTATATATATATATAAGAACAGTACTAAAGTTTTAAATTACTTGTAACCTCTATATGTTTTGAATATAATGTTTAACGTGTCCATTTCACATAACATAATGTTCAATACAAGTTAACTCTATTATACACTCACAAGTTATAATAATACACAGATACCTTGAAAAATCCTAAATATATTCTTACTGATAAACAATATTGTAATATCCTTATATTGTCATCTCCTACTGGAAACATATTACATACTATCTACTATATTACATTATCCTTGTCACATCTTATTCTAAATATTTATACAACCCTATACTAATCTGACTATTATTGTCAGTTTTTTGGTTCAAATGAATTTTATATTTTTTATCGTTTTATCTGGACCGTTAAGGTCAGATATTTTTATGTCAGCCCGTTTTTTGAAAAAGGTTTTATTTGTCATTTTTATGACGGGGCATAGGCTGACTACATGGGAGCCTACAATATTTTCAAAAGAAAAACTGGCTTATTCCCCTCAAGGTTAAATTTTGACAGGTAAAAAAAAATATTTATATAATTGGAGGGGTTATTCTTTTATTGGCACATTTTCATTAAAGAGAAGGTCACAAGTTTTATTTCATAAGCATGTATTGTTTTTTATGTGCTTCTCTGTACATTCATCCATCCACACAAGCCAGTTTATAGACCATGTTTTAAACATTTCTTAAATAAAATGGTCTCATTCAGCATCAGTATGGTCATTCACACTTAAAGAGTTTTCATACTCTTATTCTATGAATCTCTTTAGTTCCCTTACATTACGGATCCCAAAGAATTCATTATTGTCTAATCTGTTTAATGCATATGCATTTTCTCTTTTTAATGCCTGCGATTACATATGGTCCTTCATAAAGTAAGAAATATTTTTTAATCTTCTTATCTAATGCATTTGATAAAATATGGTTTTTTTACTAATACTTTGTCACCTATTCTATACTTAATTGGATTTAATTTCTCATCATGTCATTTATTCATTTTTTCTGCCTTACTTAATAAGTTTTCCCTTACCATTCTAATTTTATTCAAATGATTAAATTTACATTCAATTGGAAATTTAATTATTTTACTTAGAAAATTATCAGATCTTCTTCCAAACATTACTTCATATGGTATTGCTTCAATGGTGTCCTGTACTGAATTGTTTAACACATGTTCAGCAAATAACAGAATGTCAGGCCATTGAGTGTGTCTTTTATGACAATATATCCTACAAATTTTATTTACTTCTTTATTTGTACTTTCCACTATTGAACTTTGTGGGTGATAAGGTGTAATGTGATAAACTTTAATATCTAAGTTATTAAGAGTTGTGTTCCACAAATTTGAATTAAAAAAATGGACCATTGTCGCTGACTATTGCTTTCATTTTTTCCTACTTGAGGTATAAACTCTTTAGTTACTTTACTTAATACACTTCTACTGTTTGGTTTCTTTATAGCATATAATTTCACAAATTTTGAAAAAAACATCTACCATTGTTAATATGTATTGTACATTTCCTCTTCCCTTTGGTAATGGACCTATCAAATCTATTGACACCAAGTCTAGCACATTTCTGAGATATTATATTCATTTGTCTACCTTCTTGTCTTACATTCCCATGTTTACTCTTTTGGCACAATATGCACTTTTTTAACTGTTCCTTTACACTTCTTTCCATATTCTTAAAAATTACAATATTCTTTAAGTATATTAAAATATTTTATGACCTCCTAAATGTCCATATTTTAAATGTGTAAAATTAACTAAATCCTTTTTAATACTTCTGGAATACATAACTTTCCATTACATCATCACTATTTTCATCCTTTCTCTTAAAAATTATCCCTCTATACTCCATAAATATTTTATTTATTTTTCCATAATGAACTCCTTTGCTGTCATTTAAGATATTTTTTTATATTTCTCAAATACTCATCCTGTTCTTGTTTTTTATTCTAGATTCTTTAATATTTCCTTTATCTCACTATCTTTAAAAACCTAAATCAATTTTGTTGTACAAAACCTTGATACTGTATTTTTCTACTGAATTTTGGGCTATCCTTCTGTGTAATCCTTGACAGTATGTCTGCTGGAATGTTCTCTTTCCCTTTAACAAATTCTATTTCAAGATTAAACTCTTGTAATGCTAAAGCCCATCTCAACAATCTACCATTTGTTAATTTACAACTTTTTAAGAATGTCAATGCTTTATGATCTGTTCTCACTATCACTCTGGGATGTCCTATTAAATATGATCTAAATTTTTTACAAGTTAATACTACAGCTAACAGTTCCTTTTCTGTGATTGTGTAAAATTTTTGCGCTTGTGTTGAAGCCTTGCTATAAAATGATATCACCTGTTCCTCATTGATTTCGTCTAACTGATATAATATTCCACTAATGTTAAGGTCACTTGCATCTGTATTTAAATAAAATGGTTTGTTAAAATCTGGATGTTTTAAAATGACTGCATTTGAAAATTCTGTTTTAATTTGTCCAAATGCCTTTTCTTCTTTTTCTGTCCACTTCCATTCTATTACTCAATAAATGATTTAACTGTCCTATTAAATTGCCATAATGTCTTTGAAACTTTGCATAATACAAACATAATCCATTAAACATTTGTAGTTCTTTTATGTTTGTAGGTCGTTTAAAATTCACTATCTGTTCAATTTTATTTTTATCCATTTTAATTCCTTCAGCTGAAATAATGTATCCTAAATAATTTATCTCTTTTCTTAAAAATTGTGATTTTTTTAATTTGACTGTTATTCCTCCTTCTTTTAATCTACTTAAAACCTGTTCTACATGTTTTAAATGTTCTTCATATGTGTTTGAAGTGATTAATATATCATCCACATATGTAGTTACAAAATTCTGTCAAGTCATGACCTAATACTTTGTTTAACCCTTTAATGAACAACGCAGTACTAACATTCAAACCATATGGTAGTCTTTTATATTGTAAATTCCTCCCTTCGAAGACAAACGCTACATATTTTCTGGACTCTTTACTTAATTGTGTTTGTAGAAATCCTTGTGATAAATCTAATGATGTCATGTATTTGACTCCTATAAACTTTTTCAATACATCATCTATGTTTATTGGTGATTCCCTATCTGGTATTATGTGTTGATTCAAATCCCTGCTATCTAGACATATTCTTAATGACAGATCCTTTTTAACTACACACACCAATGGGTTAGAATATGGACTATCAGACTCCTCTATTATGTCTCCTTTCAACATATTTTCTATTTCCTTTCTTACACCTTCCCTCTTTGAATAAGGTATTGGATAGGATCTCCCTACAAATGGCTTTTCATTTGTTATATTTAATTTGGCCTCATAATCCTTTATACAGCCTGGTTCATCTGAAAAAATATCTTTATTTTTCATCAGTATACTTTTTAATTTATTTAAATCTTCATTTTCCTTTACTTCACAATGTTCTAATATTTCTAAAACCTGTTTATCCTTCTCATCATTAACTTTGTCCTTCATATTTTCTGTATGTGTTTTACATAGAAATTCTATGTTGTTCCAAGAATTTTTCAGCTCATCTTCACTTACTAATGTATTTATTTAATTGCACCTAATTAACTTTATACCATTGACTATATCCTCTGATTCACAGTTTGATTCAGTAAATTCAACATTTAATACTTCTTTATCTACCTCCAACTTTATCTTACCATGTTCAAAGTCAATTTTTGCATTGTGTTCTCTAAAGAAGTCACATCCTAGTATTATTCCCAAGTTCATTGCTTTGACTACTAGAAAATTTATTTGAAATAGTTTATTCTCTATTTCCACCTCTATCATGACCTGTTTATCAATCTTTTTACTTCTAATACCTGTTACTCCTATTATACTTAAATTTGTTACCGGCAGCTCTAAAATTTCAAGTACACTTCTTTCTTTTATCTCATTATAATACTTTTCTGACATTATTGTCGCCTGGCTTCCTGAATCTATTATCATGTGATACTCCTCTTTATTTATTTTTCCAAGTATCTCAGGTAGTGCTTCTGCTACTGGTTTTATGGGAATTTTATTATAATTATCTTCATTGGTCAATTCATCAAAGATGTCATTTTCTGGTATAAAAGCTGTATTCACGCCTAGTCTTAGTCCGGATTTTTTCTTGTCTGATCTTATCAGATTTCTAAGCTCATTTGCTAGAATTGTTAGACCCTCTTTATTCAGATGTATTAAATCTTCACACCATTTTCCTTTATAGAATATTTCCTTTTCATATAATTTCACATTACAGTCTGTACTATCATAGTTATCATAATACTTCTCTGCCACTTCTAAAACTGTAACTTTTTCATTATTTTCTTTACTTTTTATATGTTCATTTATTCTTTCAAGTTTATTTAAATGATATCTGTCATTCTCACCTAACTTTGGTATGGGTGGAATGGTTACCAAGATTATTTTATCAGCTTTCTCCAGTAAAACCTCTACTAGTTTGTCATAATCATTACAAATATGTTTTACTTCTTTATCCCTTAATAAATCATTTGTACCTATCATTACTATTAGCTGTTTTTCTAAATTATTTGCATGTTTTAGCTCTCTGGTCAACTGTTCAATTGTCTGACCTCCTATGCATAAGTTAATTCTCTTTCCTCCTTTCTCTCTATATTCACCTCTTAGATTCATTATTTTCTCCCCAAATCTCCTAAGTTGAGAATCTCCTATAATTTGGTATCCCTCAAAATTAGGTTCCTTTTTCTCAATCGTTTCCTTCATTCTAGCCTGTCCTACCCATTTGTTTTCCATCCTGTTTTCCTCTAGTCATCTATTACCTCTCATACTTCCTCTTCCCCTTGTATATTCATATTGATCTCTCTGATGCCTCGTTTCGTTGTTTTCATACCTTTCTTTCTCCTTTCCATAATCATTTGTATCTCTACCCCTATTATTACTTTGTCTTCTCCTATCATTCTCAAACTCTACTCTCTCCCTATTATATGTGTTCCTATTGTAGTATGAGCCTACTCTAGTCAAATTATTTCCTCTAATATTCCCTCTAACTTGTGTCCCTCTATATGGTGTATCTCTATGTCCTAAATTCTTGTATTGATTTACATTTTTATTGAGTGTTGTCTCATTTCTCATATCAAATTATCTGTCATAACTTCTATATGTGTCACTATTCAGTATATTAAGTTGATTCAACAGGTTTTCTAGATCTTCTGATCTTTCAACATTTTGGGCTGCAGCAATTGCACTACTTATGGTTCTAGGAACATGTTTGCTTATATATGCTAGGAATGTTCCCATGTCAATTCTAGTTTCTAAATACTGGCTTTTATTATAAAATTCCAATACATAGGTTACTAGATTATCAAATCCAACCCTATATGTACCGTTACCCATTAGTTCTTTTTCAAATTTTTTCTGTTCTCCTATGGACCAATATTTCCCTTTAAAACTCCTATAAAACTGTTCAAAGTTTTTCCAATTATTTATATGCTGTCGTCCCCACTTTCCTGCTTCATTTTTCATATATTTTAAAATTATTAATACCTGGAAGTCCCATCCTTCTCCATTTTTCTCTATATATCTTTCACAAGCTTCCAAAAATTCCATAGGATGTACATTATTTTTTATTGGATCAAATTCCAATAAGAATATTTCTGTGTTTGCTGGTTGGCTTATTCTCATGCCCACCATGCTTTGATTTCTCATCATATTTTCTAGTTGTGTTTGTTTGTTTTCTAATTTCCCTAAAGTTTCATCCAATCTCTTATTCAGGGATTTTCTACCCTATTTCCCATGTCCTCTATTTCCTGTAAACTACTGCCCGTTACTGACTTGTTTTCTACATCCCTACTCGCCTTACCATTTTCTGTATCCTGGTCAAGTTCTAAGTTAGCTCTGTCCCTATCTACCCTACCATTTAATTCATCTAATCTTGTTTTAAATCTCTTATTTATCTTTTCTAATCTTTGATCTATTTTCTTTTTATCATCCTCAATGTGTACAAACCTTTTCTCAATTTCCCTCATATCTTCTTCTCTTTTATCTTTTAATTTCTTTATCTCGGTTGTAACCTCTCCTCTAACCTGACTTTTAAGTTTATTCCTCTCACCTTTGTTTTTCTCAGCTTGTTCGTTTATTTCAAGTCTGACCCCCTCCTCCAAGTTCTTTAAGTCTTTATTTAAAGTATTTAAGTCTTTATTTATCTCTACTCTCATAACCTCCGTAATCTCTACTATTTTATTGTTTAACTCACCTCTCATCTGTTCCATGTCTCGTTTTAACTGCTCATTACTTCTTAGAATTTCCGTTTTTAGTTCCTCTTTATTCTGATTTATTTTATAATTCAGATCCCTTAATCCCTCATTATTTTTATCCATCTTTTCATTCAAGTCCTTCCTTAATTCCTCATTATTTTTCTTTAACTCCTCATTATTTTTCTTCAACTCCTCATTATTTTTATCCATCTTTTCATTATTTTTATCTATCTTTTCATTCAGACTATTCATCATAGTCCTCATGAATGCAATAAGACCTTCATCCCTATCAACTCCTACTGGACTACTGACTCTGCTAACCTCATTCTCTAATGAATTTCTGTCATCTCTTGTCGACACCTCCTGTTCTACTGTATTAGGGGATGACCAACCTAAAAACCCTGTATCTCCTGAGCTATGAAGATCTATTTCTATTGGTCTAAATATTGGTGCGGGCCCTTCATTATTTTGTTCGCCTTCCATTTTGTAGCCTATGTTTAATTTGAAAATTTATATTATTAATTTAGGCCTTATTTTTGTTTTATTAGCCTACCAGGAAAATTTTACCAATTTATATTATAACTAGGTTGTTCAAAGTTATCAAACTTATAGACTAATAATAATTTGTCATACTTCTTCTAGACACACACCTAAAAATACAATTTACAATTATATAAAAACAGCGATTTTCACTTAGTCTAAAATATGCTACCACTAACCTACTTAAATTAGTTGTGGAAGTTCGAGCCCTCCAGTTGGTGCGCCATTTGATGTATTTCAGATTTGATGTAAGGGCCTCGTTGCTGCGCCTTTTTGATATATGTCCCCCGGATGCAGCGCCAATTGATGAATGTAAATTTGAAGTGATGTCAATTTGATGAGAGTGGCAGATTATAACGCCAATTTGCTCTGTGTCACCCCCACGTTGGTTGCGATAATTTGCTGAAAGTCAGTTCTTTAGAGTTATTGACTCACCATGTAGTTGTACGCCCCTTGTCACTAGTGGCACGTTGTTGTACCATGTTCCTCATCATGGTATCGGTCGCCATCTTGCCCAATGCTAGCTGTATTCCCTCAGTATTACTCAAAAATTATTAAATTTGAACGTCTCTGGTGTTATCACCAGAGACAAGTCTGTGTGTATGTCAGGGTTCCAAAATATGTTAAGTAATGATTACAAAATTTAACATCACTCCACACTTTTTATAAAAGGGATATTTAAAGAAAGTCAAAGCAAGTGACCACGAGATTAATTTATTAAATGTCACACTCTCAACACATATTATAACTTCACTCACCTTGCAGTGCTTTGATAATTTTAAAAGTCTAAACAATATCCCATCCTTGATTAAATTTCAATATACTATACAACAGATCAATACTATCCCAGGAGAACTAACACAACCTCCTTGCTTCGAGTCTGGTGGTAGAAGAACGAATCTCCGTATAAAACGACGGATACCGACTCAAAACAATACTCTTCCCCTCTCTCGTTCAAATCAGCGTCTTCACGAATAAATTTAATTTAATTCTTTTTTTATAATTGTCGAAATTTATTACGTTTACTATAATTAATCAATTTAAGTATTTCTATTTTCTTTTTATTATTTTTTCAAAGCTTTTTATTTAAATTTTTAGCAACATGTGCTTTATGACGTCATCAATATACAAGTCATTCATACCACAATTGGCTTTTCTGCGTAATTCTATTTAATGTTTTTGTAAAACACGAATTTTGGTTATGTTTACTTCATTTTAATTAATCAAATCTTTTCCCAAATAAAGTTCAATAAATTTCTTCGTTATTAAATAAATCTCAATTCCGACAACATGTGATTTACTGACGTCACAGTCTGCAGATTCATTGACGTCACAGTCTGCCAATTCCCCGTGAATATTCAAATGTCGTAATTTGACCTGTTACATGTATATGTCATTTTAAACACTTTTATTTATAAGTAATTATACTGTAGTTCCAATAGCAATTATAGTCACTAGTCTAGTATGTTGCTGTCATGAAAACAATGAGATACAATTTACAGCTGATCATACAATACAATCCAAATAGTACAACAATATTATAATCCAAATAGTGTTGTAAATTTTATTTCATAAAATGGCATGTATTAAAAAGTTTAATAAATGTATTAATTTAATTTTGTTTCTGTTATGGTGGAGGCATCATGTTTAACAATAACCAGAGTTTTCACAAGTGAATGGAATAAACATAGCTGTAAATTAATATATAATGTTGGCAAGTTTAGGTATTCTAAATTATTATAAATTGGAACAGGTTGTTACTGATGTTGTGTTGTAGGTTGTATTTACTTTTACATTACAAGAGTAAATAACAAAAATCTAACAAAATGTATGATTAAATGGTTTGATTTTTGGAATAAAGATATCATCTGAACAAGTACATTTTGTAAATTCTATCTACTAATACCAATAACAATAACAACTTTTACAAAAAAGAAAAAAGTAATAAAACATTACAATAGTTACTTGATTACTGTGTGGTAAATAGGGTGTAAATTTGAAAGGTTGAAATTGGCTTCATTTGATACTTTTCTTAAATTTTTGACAAAAGAAGTTTTTTTCTTTGCACACTTGAAAGTGCAAACCTGTTGATGATTTCTTCATTTGAGATCTGTTTTAGAATTTCTTTCTCGCAAGAAAGAATGAGCAAGCTTGAAAGCCAACTATCCCCCATGGTGCTTCTTAGACGATTCTTAACTATCTTCAACCGACTCATAGTTCTCTCAGCAGAACAACTTGTGACTGGCAGAGACAACAGTATCCTATAAAGTATACTGAGATGAGGGAATCCTGATAGATTCAATAGGCACCTGTATGGTCTAATAAATCCTCTTTTCACCCAGTCGTCAACATTTTTCTTTTTCTTGAACTTGTCAGTCACTGTAACGTCCTCCTGTTCTTCATCTTCATCATGGTCAGAACTTAAACTATCCTCGGGGTTAGCAGTACTGGTTCTCTCTGATTTCTTCTTCTCAGACATGACATCAGAAATATCTATGTCCAAGTGAGTAGCTTTGTAAACATCAATGAAGATGTCTAGTTCATCTACAATTAATTCCTTGTCTAGATTGTAGTATTCACAAAGATTCTCAATTGAAGATGGATTACATTTTAGGCCTTTTTTCTTATCATCTACCATCTTCAAAATTCCATCATGAGAAAAATATCCCATCTGCGACACCATAGCCAGAGAACTTTCTGGAAATCTGTCATTTAGCTGGTTGTAGAGAGTCTAGAACGTTGAAATAAATATCAACCTTTACTTTCTTAATAGGGTCTTCTATGCATTCCTCAATTGCCAACTCGTCCATGAATCTTTTCCTTTTTCTGATTCGTTGTCTGGTGGGTAAAGAAATGTTGTGTTCTTCAGCAAAGGAAGTAATGCCACTTTCAATCTTTTCCCACGCCGAATCTTGGCGCATGAACGCCAGTTTTTCCTGTGTTTCTTTAATAACTTTTGGGACTATACTGTAATCAATGGTAGGTGACTGAAAACAAATTGTTATGGGAGACAATATTTTGAACAAAGAAGATGCTATGTATATTGTGCTTATATTTTCAAAATCTGTCATTTGCTTTAGGAGGCCTATTGCTTTGGCTTTGGTGTTGTTGTCAGAATTCTTGTCAGTCGACAAATCTTGCAATGTATCTCTTATTGTTTCAAAACAACTCACAATGGTTTGAAGGGCGTCAGTTTTACTCGACCAACGAGTAGTCTGTACTCTTTTTTAAGCGTCTCTTGCTTCTTTTTTCCCCCTTTTCTAGATTTTCGAGCAAAAGGTGGTGTCTCCTGTGGCCTGACATGAAAATATACAAATCTTCCAAGAATGAAAACAAATTCCTCATTTGACAGCATATATCAAGGGACTGCTCTACAACAAGGGCGAACCTGTGAGAGCAGCACCATACATAAAAAGCTTTAGGGTTTTCTTTTGTGACTAGTGATTTGAGACCTTTGAACTGCCCTCTCATGTTCCCTGCACCGTCCATACTCTGGCCCACTATACCTTTGGGATCAAGGTTTAGGGCTGTTAAGCATTTCTTTAGCTCTCTAAACAACATTTCCCCGGATGTATCCCCACTTGTAAAAACCTTGACCAAGCTCTCTTTTTGTTTTACGTTTGATATTGTAGTTTGTTGTGTATCATCCATGTGCTCAATGTAGCGAACTATGATAGTGGTACATTCTTTTTTACTCACATCCTGGGTAGAGTCTAGTATAATTGAATAAATGTTGGTTAAATTCACACTTGTTACAATTTTATTAACTACCACGTCACTCATTGTATTGATAAGATCAAAAATATTCCTGTAACTCAAGAAATTAGATCCCAGTCTTACATTCTCAGCCCTTGCTCTATCAATTTTTTCAAGGTAAACTCTCGCATCTGGGCTATATTTTCCTATAAGTCTAAATAACCCTAACAGCTTTCCTTCTAAAACATCGTTTTTGCGAAAGGCAATCATTTCCTCACTCAAGTAACTACAACAATCAATGACAACTGACAGGACTTCTCGGTTTTGGTCAACTGCTCTGTTACATTGTTGAGCAAGGCTCGAATCTATTCTCTTTTGTGAGATCCATTGAATTCTGGCAACCTCTGCAGATATATGATTTTTGGAAGTCTCGTGGAGTAAAAAATCTCTTTCTCCTCTATGCTCTGTCCACCCTCTGTAGCCGGTTGTTCCCCATACATACCGTTCAGTTGGAAGTGCAAATAGTGTGCAAGGCAAACAAAATACAGCGTCCTATTTTTACTGTACACTAGCCACTTCCCAGGTTTCACACTGTTATTGGGCAATATACAATTTTTCCACAGAGGATTAAATTTTCTTCCACCCGTTGAAGGAAATTCTATTGATGATAAGTCTTGATTTTCCAAATTTAGAGCCACATTTATGTCTTCAGGAGAGAGCTTGAGGTTAGCATATGAAGCTGGATCACTGTGATCTTCATTAGATGAAATATCAGAGTCTGGTTCATCTACATCACTTGTTCCAAAATTGTCAGGTTCCTGTTCTTCCAGTTCTTGGTTTGATCTACAAATATATACAAAATTTGTTTAGTCTGTGAGAAGTTATTAAGCCCTAAGCTAATAGGTTTTAAAATTCTCAAAAAATGGTAGGCCTATTGCCTATAACTTCCAACATATGCCTGAAGAAAATTAACCCTTCTATGCACGCCAATTCTATGCTCTACCCGTCGATAGATAAACAACCAAGAAGCTTCTGAACTCTAACGGGACTTTGGCGAACTACAACAATATTCAGACAGTGAAGAACGTCAAGAATGTTGTACACGGTTATATTTGTATTCAGTATTTGGGTCAAACTATTTGGGTACATAACTATTAGGCCTATGTTATAACCTAACCTAACTCCACAGAGTGCTGAACAGTACCAAAATACCTATAACAGTGAATACGGCAGAACCAAATCAGACTTTGGTTTGACTCCTCAGAATACAAGCTTGGGTAAGTTAGGCTATACCATACATTTTACAAGATATTATGTTTTTAGGTAGGTTGGATACATAAAGGCTTAGTATTCGTGTTAATCGTGTTTGCCTCTATAAAACAATATAACAGCCTGCGCCCTGCGCCTAGGCCTAGACATATTAAAATTTTGACTAAGTAAAAACCGTTTTTGCCCCTTAGGTTTACATTAGTTAGTTATTACAAAGTTAGGCCTACCTTTGTGTTTCTAGTTCAGAGTCTGTGACTTCTAGTAGTGGTAGAGTAATTGCATCAGTCTCGATCTCGCTGGTAGATTTATCTTGGAAACTTTCTGATGTTGGCTCAAAAACATCTTCATCTTGGTCTTGGGTAGGCCTACTCGTCAAAGTATGAGGGATGTCATCCAGGGATGTAGATTGGCTTGGGCTTGGGTCTGGAACGTATTTTTGCCATGGGCCGTTGTCGACTTTTGATTTTTAAATTGTTCTTAAACTTGTAACTATGTTTCTTCTTACAGTGATCCAACCATTTGTCTTTGCGATGGATCGTGTTGCACATCACTTCTAGGCATTTAAATTTGTACAACGTTTTTGCTCTCTTAGGCATCTTTAGTTTTAGTTATGAACAAATCACAAATCTACAACATAACATAAGACATACCATACGCATAACAAATACACGCACATTCAACCTTCATTAACGTCCGTATCCGAGCTTCTTCAAACGAGACAGTTTTGTTCTGTTGCAATAGGTACTCAAACTCAAAACTCACGACTCACATTCACATCAGTACATCACTAACGGCTGTGATGTGACTGTGACAGACAGCAGACGGCAGACAAGACAGTGTTGCCAGTTGAGCCACTGCCAACCTAATCGCCCTAAACAAATAAAATATTTCTCTTAAGGATTTACACGGAGATCCTGGAGTTAGTTTAAATGGCGGAATAATATTTAGCTATGGCAATTTCGATCTTGAATCTTGATGATACGGTTAAATGATTAATCAGTACTTTTAACTTAACTGTTGAGTATAATTCTCATTTCTCTGGTTATCGTCATGGTTTAAAATGTTAACATAAAAAAAATCATGCCCCCCAAAAAATTTTGATGGTGCAAATTGCGCCATGCCCCCCCCTTCTGGGCACCCCTGCTTCTACTATGAAATGGCATAAATTCAAGACAGATCTAATGTTACTGAAGTCAGTTTGACCCTCCTTGTCCCAACATATATTACATAACACTAAAACTTGGATGGTTATTTAAACACCCCCAAACCAAGATGTATTGTATTTGTAAGCTTGCCTAAAAACTCATTTATTCACGCATTTCATATCTCTGAATGTACAATATAGTACAGAATAATAGTGAAGAAAATGTCTAATTTTGTAGGAATGAACCTTTTGAAATGCGTTAGTAATGGTTTACTTTAACTAAAACTGCATTACATTTTCAGAATTGATGCTGCTGATTGTGTAAAGCCTATAAATGATTGGATTGTTGGAGGATTTCTAAACCCAGCAAATATGAAGAAGTGGTTGGAAGGAGTAATTACAAAAACATTAAATAAAATCTCGAATACACTTGATGATTGTCAGGTAATTTTATTTAGTACATGACTTGTCATAGTTATATGTGGCAGATAACTTCATCCAATGTTATATGTGTATATTATATGTTATGTTTAATCAGTAGGTAGTATTATCAATAATCAGAGTTTTCAATTGGATAATTTTTCGAATGTTTAGAAACTTTTTAGTCACACTTCTTTTCAAGACCTCTCCTGTTGATTAGAATTTTTCTGTCGTTATATGAGGAATTTTTAGGAATTTAAAGTAGTGATTGGAAGCATTTTGAAATCAGTCCCTCAGAAATGTAACTGAAGATAGGAATATGAATATTTTACTGTTCATATATATGAAAAGTAACTGAGAAAAATGCCAAATTTTAATGTATCAAACGTGACGAATGCCATGTTTTAATGTATAAAACGTTTAAATATGTGTCATTTCTTAGAGTTATAATTCATATACATATAGTAAAACATTTTTGTCCTCATCATTTTTCCTTGAGCCTAGTTATAAAATTTACCAAAGTTCCTATAAAAAATTCCTAGTGAAAAAATCTGCTCTTTCCATCTTTAAGAAAGTTACCTTAAAGGGTTATGACTTACAAATAACTAAATTTAACTTATAAGCAAAAGCTGGTTGCCCTTTTTTTACTTTGATAGACAGGTTTGGTTTGCTCTGATATAAGTAACTTGATAATCTAATAACAATAAATAAATATTAGATATTAAAGACTTGGTATGTTTTTTTCAGCTTAAGCTTGTTAAATCTGGCCCAGCTATGACACTGAAAGTAACATTTTACTCTCCGCCAAGAAAAGAAATCAGCATTGATCTTGTACCAGTGATTGAGTTTCCAGGTACAATGTGGCCTCCGATACCAGAGAAACCTAAGAAGCTTCTGAATAAAGGGCATGGAGTAAGTAACTTATTTTTAATCAACTTAGTTGTACCTATTTATATATTCTTTTTTGTAACGATTCTTCTGAAACTACCTAACCAATTCCAATGAGCTATTTTTTCAATTGAAGAGGGCTATCTCCTGTGGTCTCGTGTAGTTTTATAGGGATTGGACTAATATATGAGCAGGAAATATAATCAGAAATTGAATAGCCATAAAAAATTACAGAGTTGTTGTTTTCTGAAAACTAATACAGTTATTTCATTAATGGTAGAAAACACATTCGGTTTGTCTTTGGAATAATGTTTTTTTTGGAGGTAGGGTGCAAAGATGGAAATTGTTTAAATTATCACAGTTTCTGTGGCAAAATTCTTTATAAATTTCTAGATGGAGGCTTATCGCCTATAACATTGAGAGACTAGATGCAATAAGTTGCCAAGATATACTTTTGTTTCAATAACCATCACATACTTTACGGTGTTACAGAAAATTTTATCAATATTCACACCCAGAGCAATATTCAGACTTGCGGTCTTAAGTGGTTTCCCTGTCGAAGGCCTCCCCAGTGGCCCATAATCTTTATGTTAATGTAGATAGCGACTACCCGAGCTAAGTGTGTCTTTACTTCCACTTACTTGTGACATTCATTTTACTTCCTTTCAAAATAGTATTCCATTCTTATTCCGACCTTGGCTATCCTCTTCTATTTCCAACAGTGAAAACTTGCAGGAGTTATTTCACTATCTGTTTCCTATTCGTCTTGTTTGATCGTTTTATTTCATGGATCGTTGGGAGTGCTTAAGCCGACGCTGATAGTCCTATCTGGCATTGGTTAGAGCTGATGTGGACATGCTCTGCTGAGACGTAAGCTCTGTACTGGTTCAGAAGCCAGCTATTTCGGTTCCTGGTCAAGAAGTGATCAGTAGACAAAGGTGTCAGAGCCACTGTTGCCACATGCAAGGTAAGTTGTAAGCAAATTCCCGGCTTGGTAAATAAATAAACCAGGCCTCATGGAACATGGTGTTGGGGAGGCACAATTGTCCTGTTCCCGGTCAATTGGCCCCGCACTACTCGACATGATGCGCTGGTTAAAAGTTTTTGTGCCAACTCCAAACACACCCTCAGAGCACACAAGAGTAGTAAATAGAAATATATTTTTTTTTTTTTTTTTTTTTTTCCTTTGGGATATTGGGGTGGATTCCTAGATCCTCACACGTCAACCTGAGCTTATTGTGTGCCCCTTTGATGTTAGAGGGGTAAGCCTATCTTCGTGCCCTTAATTAGGCTAAGAAGCTTTTCCCCGATACTAGCATCTGGTTCGTCGCCTGGTTGTTTATCACCGAAAAGAGCCCTTCTCCTTGCTCCCAGTCTCTCACAGTCCAGTATTATGTGTTTTGCAGTCTCTTCAGACTTATTGCAGAGTCTACACTCCGAGTCCTCATTTCGTAAACCTAGAGTGTTTAGGTGTTTCCTGAAGTGGCCGTGTCCAGTGATCAAGGCAATCACTTGCTTAACCCGATCCCTCCCCAGCCCCATCAGCCATCTGGTGAATCCGGAGCTAGAATCGGCAAGCAGTCTTTTGCCGAGTGCTTGTCGTTGGTGACTCTGCCACCGCAAGCGGTGTGTCTTCCTGGACCATTTGTTTATACTTTGATAAGCGGCTGACTTGCTTATACCACAACTCGGTTCTGGACCGGTGTATGGCATGCTTGCTCCGCTTTTGGCAAGCCTTTCGGCGCATTCGTTGCCACCTATGCCTGTGTGGCCCGGTACCCAACCAAGACGCACACAGTTGCGTGATCCAAGCTTGCAGAGAGTGTTAAAGCACTCCCACACAAGCTTGGATGAAATGCTGTTGGAGTCAAGAGCTTTAAGAGCTGCCTGACTGTCTGACATTATACAGATGTTCATTTCCTGGTACCTTCTGGTGAGGCCTAGGTTGGCACAGGCTAGGATACCATAGATTTCGGCTTGAAATATGGAGCAGTTCCGACCCAAACTGCCGCTAAGGGCAGTTCTAGGGGATTGACTAAACACTCCATATCCAGTTCTACCCTTAATAAGCGAGCCATCCGTGTACCAGACAAAGCTCTTTCTTATTGTTGGGATGTTATCTTGCGATTTCCACTCATCTCTGGAGTAGAAGTCAACAGAGAATGGCTTATTGAATACGAACTCCGTTCTCATTGTGTCGGAGACCATTTCGAGAATAGCGCTTGGGTTTACAGCTTCAGTGATGGCGCCATGGCTCGCGTTAGACGCGCCATTCCTCCACAAGCCAGCAACCATCAGCCGATAAGCTGACTTACGCGCTTCAGCTTTTATATGAACATCAAGAGGTAGAAGTCCTAAAGCCACCTCGAGGGTCGCTGAGGGACTGCTCCTGAATGCTCCGGTTACAAAGATTGTGCCAAGCCTTTGTAAGCTTTCAAGCTTGGCTTTGGCAGTTACCTGATTCACCTTTGTCCACCAGACTAATGAACCATAAGTGATTTGAGGCCTTACAACTGCTTTGTAAAGCCATAGTGCTATATGGGGTTTTACGCCCCATGAGATTCCTGCAAGTCTCCTGGACGTCATGAGCGCCCACTTTGCTTTGTGCAGGATATTATTAAGATGATCATTCCACGTAAGCTTATGGTCTAGAGTCAGTCCTAAATATTTGACTGTCTTTGACCACTCCAGCTGAGTGGATGCGAGTTTCAGCCTAGAAAGAGACTCTAGGTTCTTTTTTCTAGTGAATGGTACAACTACTGTCTTAGAGGGATTTACTTTCAGTCCCTCTCCCTGACACCAGTTGTGTACATGTTGAAGGTTGGTATTCATGATATCAACAACAACATTTGTGTATTTTCCCTGTACCATAAGGACTATGTCGTCTGCATATCCTTGGACATAGATTCCGTTGTTAGTAAGGTCCTCAAGTAGACCATCTACTACTAGATTCCACAGTAGAGGTGACAGGATGCCTCCTTGAGGACATCCCCTTGTGGGTGCGATCACAAGCGATACTTCATTGAGATCGGCCCTGATCCGTCTGGAGCACAGCATGGCCCTAAGCCACCGGCACAGAGCTGGCTCGAGGCCACGTCGCTGTGCTCCACTTACCATTGCAGTGAATTTGGCATTGTCGAAAGCTCCTTCAATGTCTATGAAGGTGCACAATGCCAATTCCTTGGCGGACAGGCTATCCTCAATCCTACTGACTAATTGGTGCAGTGCTGATTCACAGGATTTGCCTTGCTGGTATGCATGTTGGTTGCGATGAAGGGGAGTGTCTGAGAGAACTCCCTTTCTCAGGTGCCTCTCCACCAGTCTTTCTAATGTTTTCAGTAGAAACGAAGATAAACTGATGGGACGAAAAGATTTAGGGACAGAGTAGTCCGCTCTCCCTTTTTTAGGGATGAAGACCACCCTGTTGAGACGCCAGACTTGTGGTATGTACCCATAGGCTAGGCTCGCCCTGAATAGTTCACATAGAAGGGTAAGGAGATTCTCCGGCCCTTGTTGAAGCAGGGCCGGAAAGATTCCATCCCCTCCTGCAGATTTGAAAGGGGCAAATTTAGAAATTGCCCATTTGGCTTTAGAGAGAGTGACAATCCTTCTGGCAATGGCCCAGCTACCACGACAAGCTCTTGGCCGTGAGCCTGCCTCGTGATTACCAGACGTTCCAGTGTCGTCATTCTCAAAGATACAATCAGGGAAGTGAGCCTCAAGGAGAAGTTTGAGGCTATCACTAGACCCGGAAGTGTGTTGACCTCCCTGGGACCTTAAAGATCCCAAGTGACCGGTTGGACTTGAGGCTAGCAAGCGCTGCAGTCTAGCTGCCGCGCTTAACTCATTTACCTTCTGTGTAAACTGCCTCCAGGAACTTTGTTTTGCTTTTTTAATTGCTAGGCTGTATTCTGTTAGAGCTCTATGATAGGACTCCCAGATACGGCTCCTTTTGCATTGATTGTACAGCTTCCTGACATTAGCCCTTTTGCGAGCGAGGTCTGCAGTCCACCACTTACTATTGGTTCGACTCTTCCCCCGTCGCAATGGGCAATTGTCATGGAAGCTATTGATTATAGCATTCTGCAGGTCAGAAGCTATCTGATCTATGTCTGTGAAGCATCGCACCCTTCCGCCTACCGATCCCAACTGTGACTGAAGGTCAGACTTATATCCCAACCAGTCAGTCCTCCTGGGATTACGATAGAGGACCTCTGCAGCCTCATCTTGCAAGTTAAAGAGGATATACCTGTGATCCGATAATGAGGCCTCTTCGCTTACGTGCCACTTATCAACCATTCCAAGTATTCCTTGTGTGCAGATTGTTATATCAATAACTTCTTGTCTAATTCGTGTTGCGAACGTAGGGCGGTTACCTTTATTACATATAAATAGGTCCCTACTTAGAAGAAATTGTAAAAGTGCCTCACCTCTAGGGTTAGTGTTGGTGCTGCCCCATCCAGCAGAGTGATGGGCGTTGGCGTCACAACCTAGAAGAAGTTGTTGACGTCTGGCTTGTGCTTCTTCCACCAGGAGCTCTAGGTCTCTTGATGGAGGGAGTTCCCTGGCATCATATGGCAAGTATACGGAGCCTACAATTGTGCTCTGCACTATACCTCCATTCTTCCAGGTCAGTGTGCCCACAGTGAGATCTCTGGAGCAGAATTCGTTGAGGGTTAGAAAATCCAAGCCTCTCCTCAACAGGATGCAGGTTCTGACATTCCTTAGAGAGGTACAGTAAATTAACTTACCTTTGGTTTCATTTAGGCCCGCCACTCTCCCTTGGTGAAGCCATGGTTCTTGAATCAGTGCCAGATCAAATCCCTCCTGGAGGAAGAACTGGCAGAAGGCTGCCGAGGCAGCCCTACTGTGCTGGAGGTTGATTTGTAGAACTCGTGGCATTGTCCTTGACTGTCGAGGAGACAATTGAGACCTGCCAGAGTCCTAAGTTGGCTCTACAGTTGGAAGCCTTCACAGCCTTGTAGCAGACCTCGTCCAGGAAGCAGACGAATCCGTAACCTTTCGGGTCTGGCTTGGATGGAAGGATTTTCCACTCGTTTACATTCAGGTTGGGGTTCTGCTTATTGAACATCTCAAGTACCATTTCAGGTGTCTTCTTCAGAAGCTTCGGGTGAGCTCTGAAAAACACCCTGGTGGACCTCAAGATGTCCTTACGCAGACCCACTCTCAGAGAGATATCATCTCCCAGAGGTTTTATTCTTTGGATAACTTCTTCCAGCCAACGTTTGGTGTGTTCGTTGATGCAGGAAGCAATTAAAACACCTTTCTCTAGGTAGGTGCCCGCAAACGATGGAACGGAACCATCCTCCAGGGGTTGGATTTCTTCCATAATTGCGTCCTCGATGGCTTCTCCTTGCTCTGCACTAAGCTTCGCTTCCGGGTAGCCTTCGAGGGCTATGGCCATTTTAATCGCTGCGACCTCTCTGTAGGTAGCCTTGGGTGTGCTACCAGAGGCCTCGGGCTTTTGGGTTTCCCTCCTAGCCTTCTTTGCGGGTCCCTCAGCGGAGGGCGGGGTGACCAAGGTGCCTCTGGGGCGTTTGGCCGACCCCACCCCCGCCTTGGTACCCGCAGTTGGGCCCGGAGTTGAGACCTCCTGCCGTTCGGGATTCTTTTTCTTCTTCTTTTTCCCCCCTCCTCCACTTGGAAGGGTCAAAAGCTTCACCCTTTTCAAGAAGTTTAGCCTTTAGTGCTTCTCTTCTTTGAGCAGTGGTGAGATTGGGCCTCTTCATTCTGAGGTTGCCGAGTTGCTCTGTGGCATCATCCAGCGTACCTGTAGACATGGGAGTGCTTGGGCTGTTGAGGAGCTGATCTTCTATATCTTGAAGGGATTTTACTTCCTCAGCGCTTGTACTGCCTTCCTCAGATAAAGCCTTGCCATGTATGGGAGCTTCAGTGTGCAATGGAACCTCCTGTGTTCCTAAGGCACTTTGTTGAGGAGAAGGTAGGGATGTTGGCATAACAACCTCTTGAGTTGTGTTGCCAGGTGGTGGTATGTGCGAGGTAGCTTCAGGAGCTACCTCAGCAGGAAGAGGTAGGTTAGAAACAGCTTCAGGAGCTGTTTCAAGGGTTGGTTTGTTTTGTTTTTTGTGTTTGTTTCTTTCCATGTTGTTCCCACGAGAAGCTAGGGAATGGAAGGTCCGCCCAGACAGAGCCCCGCATGCCTGGGTAAGCTGCTTTTAAACTGGAGGGTCGCCGGTGTCCAGAGTCCGCATAGTATAGACTGGTTTGCCACCAGCCATTCAGCCCTGGCCTACGCTGTTCCACCGTGGCTTGGCCCCTAGTGGGAGAAATGAAAGGGAAACTAGATCGAAGAGTTGAGGAACTTTACCTCAGATAGAAGAGAGTGAAGAAGAGAGATAGGCTGACACATAGAGAAGTGTGCCAGCCATAGGCCTCCAGAACAAGAAGAGAAGGGATCTGGAGCATTAGCTAGGGTACCTCGGGGTCGCCACTACCCGTACGGCCTTGAAAGTAAGACCGCCCCTGAGGGAAATAGAAATATAAGTGATACTGATAGAAAATACTGGCATTCTTTGGACTTAGATGAAGACAAGAAACTAAAATAATGAAGATATCGTATTGAAAAAAATTCCTGTGCTCACATTTCTGGTCATAAGACACGAGAAAGAGAACAAAACATTCATATCCTTACCCAAAGGTAACGTGAGCCCTTTCATGATACAAAGCTCAGACTGCAGCAGTTAGACAGTCAGTATCAATTGAAAATCATGAACAGAACAAGAATCATTGTCTAAGCAGTGATTGACAGACAGGCAGGCATTTAATATAATGATGACAACTTTTTTTCGAGCAAGTTCCTGTAGTCATTGAACCACATAGGATGTTGAATTCTTCCAAGGAAATAGTATTTAGTTGCATCTTGCTTCACATACCCTTACACGAGATAAAGAGAGAATTGTGTAATGCTAATGTAACAGATTTGGTGAGGATCAAGAAGACCGATGGAGGAGTCCAAACGTCAACTCTTGGACTCATTCTGACGTTCTCGGTCCCCCATCCACCATCTAACATTAGAGCAGCTTACCTCTCACTATCAGTCAGGATGTACAGGAACCCTCAGAGACACTTCAAGCGTCAGAGGTTTGGCCACTCTAACAAAATTTCACTAATCAGGAGGTATGTAGCCATTGTGACCAAGATGGGCACAATGGCAAGGACTACTCAAGCAACAAATAGCATTGTATGAAATGCAACTTGGGGAAATGTCCATCTAGCTCTAGGAGCTGTAAAGCAGGGCTCTAATCAGCCTGTACACTTAAGCAAACTGCTCAGTGTTCTTCCTGCTCCATAGTTGAACATACCGTGAATGCACTCACGAAATGTCACAGCATTAGTTAGGCAGCTGAGTTCTTCATCCAATTCTATATATTCCTATATATATAAAAATGAATGTTTGTATGTTTGTCCTTTATGGAATCGTGAACTATTGGACCGATCATGATGAAAATTTGTACGTATATGTATTTTTCCACGGAGAAGGTTTATAAGCTATGCCCATCCCTTTCCCGATTCAGGATTCCGCCCCACTGGTTACAGAAATACCCATAAGAAATGCATTGCAGCAAACATATGTTAACGTCTTTTCAAATTTTTAATCAGCTGTTCTTTGTAAACATATATTACACTTATAGTTTTAAAGCATAGAGTAAGCTTAAGAGAAACGACAAATTTTGTTTAAACTGTTTTTGCAATCACTGTTAAACATAGACTTTACTATCCAGATAATACAATTCAAATTTGACGTAAAAATTCACCTTTAACTGCAATATTTATTTAATATAAACCATGCTCATGCTTGATCAGAAGAGTAATGCAGATATCATAATTACTATCTTACGTTGGCTACAAATATAAAGAATGTTATAAAATCAACCTTAGTTGTTTTTTTTGACAGAAGTATGGTTCTCAAAACTCCGTCTGTACATATTCTCTCGATCGAGACAACAAAGCAAGCTCAATCGTGGCATCGGAGATATAACTAATTTAATCTAAAATTTATTATAGTAAAAAAAAAAATTTACTAAGTAATATAAGGACTTCGGTTCTTAAGATTTGCGTGCGAAGCCGTGGGTAACAGCTAGATAGAGGCAGGAATATGGTACATACCTTCATAATACGCCCAAGAGGCTCACGATGGAACGACTATCAATTATCTCAGCAATGTTTAGAATGTGATAGAAAAAGAATAAGTGAATATAGTGTACTGTTTTCAACGGGAAATTGCGTGCGAAGCCGCGGGCAACTTTTGCAAAAAATTATTGAAATGCGCAGCAAAGCGCGCCGGGCCCGCTAGTTCTATATATTCCTACTGTTAAGTTTCTCTAGTACTTAATAAATAACTAAGTCAATAACTGTAAATTGTGTAAAAAAATATCAAATTTCTCTTTATCTCATAAAACAAGTTTTTCTTTCATCAATAGTGCAAATTACAAATTATTCTTTATTTCACAAAATATTTGAAAAAATAACATAAAGGACACTCCATCAAAGGCACCTCAGGATTACCCAGTGCCTCCACCAGAAATTGTTATGCACTTGCACTCAAAATCGAAGTGCCAAAATCGGTTTAACGTGTTAAAAGTGTTAGGTGTAATCGGTTGGGATGCGTACAAGACTTGCTTGCTCCGTTTCTACAAGGCATACGTCCAGCCATGTCTTGACTACGGCTCAGGTATACTCTTCAGTGAGACCTGATGTTCTTAAGATGTTGGTTTCTATTCATAACTCTGCTCTTTGGTTTGCAACTGTTTGCTCTAGTTCTGCATTAAATCTTCATTCAGAGAATGATGAACCTTCTGTCACTGAAAGAGAAGTCTATCCTATGGTGAATTATTTGTACAGCCTGAAAGCAAAACCTGACAACCTGGTGTACAAGGTCGTTTTTGGCAATTATTTGGAAGAGAGATACCGTTTTGAGACCCACAGCCTCAACCCTGTTAAATAGGAGTTCTAAATCATTCTGTTGCACAGTAAGATAAATATGATGTCCCTCCATGGGATGTCTCTCCGTATGAACATTCACAAAAAGATACTAATAAGACGATGTTAGTCATGTCCTTTAAATAAAACTCAAGTTCAAATCTTGAGTTCACTAGCTCCTTGCGATGTTATGTAAACACACGGCTCCAAAGCACAAGCTGCCACTGGTTGTGCATTCATGACAGCAAATAGAGAATATAGATTCGGGTTTCCTCAAGTGTGTTTCGTGTACACGGTTGAACTAACAGTCATACTAAAAGCTCTTAATATATTTTGCTCTAGAGAGACTGGCGATCTAAGCCCACTCCCTGATCAGATCAATCGCAATCAAAGACGATATTTTCAAAACATGTTCTTGTTCACGACGTCTAAAGCACAATACATAATCTGGCGACATAGGTAATTATAGTTGCCTTTGTCTGGGTTCCAAATCATAATGGGATACTCGGAAATGAGATAGCTGACAAAACAACGAAAGAAGTCCTATATCTACCTGTCTGCACTGAAAATATTGTATCATGCAACATAAAAATTGATTTTGATCAATTGCTTCCTTTATTGTTGCTAAAGAATTTTTCATTTATGTTTGTTATTTATCCATGTAAAAACACCTCATCTGGAACAGATAAAATCAAGAACTTTATTGTCATTAAACAATAGACAAAGTCAAAAACCGGGTTATAAGGGTACATGAATATAAGTTAAATATTTTTAAAGTAAAAAATGACTGTGAACTCTAAAATTTAAAATGTAATGGATTCTCGTGAAATCAGTTTAATTTAACTACATACATATACACACATATATTATTAAGAATACATGTAAAACAATATAATTAAAATCTTAATGTAGACCTACTAATATCAGAGACCAGACACTTAGTGACAGAATAAAATGCATTTACTTTCAACCAATTTGAAAGAATGAGTTTTAATCTCTTGAGGTTTACATATCAGGCCACTTTTTGTAGCTTATTAAAAAGTGTTATTTTCATAAACAGATGGCTTTTTTGGACTTTTCTAGCTCATATAGCTTCTTCTGATATATGTGTGAATTTCATTTCTAATTTGTAAGTTATTTAAGTTTTCCTTAACACTAACTAAGGTAAATTATATGTACATAGTCATTATTTTAAATCCTTTAAAATGTGGAATACATGATTCTCCTATACAATCCAGACATAGGATATAAGTAAGATTAAAACATAGATCTAACACAGTTTTAAGCTAATTATGTAATGGATTAATGAAGAAATAATTATTAGCATACAAATGAAGTCTGTAGATGGCATGTGCCGTCTAACTTCACAGACATTAACCTTTCCATTTTTTTTTTTTCTTAAAGGAGAGGCGGATCCCTTTTTAAAACTAATTCAGCCCATCTTCATGGGGCTTTGAGAGGATCTTATCAAACAGAATGAAAGAAAGAGTTAATACATTACAAGGTCAATATTATTATCGTGCCTATTAACTTTGAATGAAAGTTTGGGATTGTGTATATATAGGTTCTTGATGAAAATATAGAACTTACGAAGAATAAGTTTTATATATGCACTTTAATATGCACTTTTAATAAGCAGTGCATATTCACACTGCACTGTTTTCAAGTTTATGGACATATTTGCCATAATTAAGGTCATGTTACTTACTACCTAACTGTCATGTTTATGTTAATATGTCATGTTTACTACCTGTTTACTGTGCAATTTGTTTTAGTTTTCTAAAAACACTTTATTTTAAAAAGATTTTGACTTGATCATGACTTAATATTATTGTGTTTATAACATGTTAGTAACACCTAAAGTATCTAATAAGCCAATAAATATTATGTAAATATTGTAACGCTTGTGAGCATCCCTAATAGTTTTGTTTGAATAAATGCATAAAGTTGTGCAACTTACTTTCGTAATAACACTTAATTAATTCAAACAATTCCTCACTCGTAAGTGGTGGGACCAATTAATTGTTTTCTTTGTAATTGGTGTTAGCAAGTGCAATTATCAAAGAGGAGGGTGGTTTATTATTACTGGTTAGTATGCACAAATTTAACTTCACAGGCAGAAATCCGATTCACAAATTCCACTTTTGGTATTTTTTACAAGTGGTCAAGTGCCCTTGGCAATCAAGTCTCGCCTACAACTGTTTTTAGCTTCTCAAGCGTTTTACAGCGTTGGCGAGATCTTTGCACATTGCTGGGAGACCGCAGAGTAGCAGGGAGGACTGGAGTGGCCATCCCAACCAATCAGTTCAAACTAGAGAGAAAAATTCAAAGTAATAACCATATGTTTGAATGGTAGGAAAGCTAAATTAATATCTTCAAATATCTGAATTTTGCGATACAATTTACTGTCAACTGCAACAAAGGAAATTATTATAATCAAATTAGGTATCATTGGGAACAATCATGTTATTTATCGGTCGTCACACGTAACTTTGATCAATCCATTATGTTCACAGCAACCTTGGTTTGCAGTGCCCAAGGAAGATACCGCATGGAGGATGTCATTCCATTTACAAGAAAGATATATCCTTCTGGACTTGAAATATTTGAAATACACATTGAGACTGTTGAAGGTTTGTAGTGCTATAATAATTAACCAATTCAATTTAGTGTAAAATTAGTACTGTTGAAAGTTCTTTGTATTGTATTGTATATTATATCGTATAGTATATTTTGTACACTGTTAGAGAAACTTATTTTCACTGAACCTACTAAAACCCTTCTAAAATCCATTAGTAAAAGTGAATGTTTTAAATTCTTATCATTGTGTGAGATATGCACCTACATCATGCAAACCATTAAGTTGAATTATCTGATATAACTGATTTTATCAGTAAACAGATAACAAAGTTGCTATACTTGATATCATCATTCTTACCTTGAACTCTTTTGCAGGCTATTGAAAACGTGTTGTCTAACTCTAATGTTTATACTGATTAGTTCAGTTACTAATCTCAACCTAAAACGCCTTTCTCAGCGGTGCAGTGCACTAGAGCAATTGCTTTGCATTAGCCTGCATAAGAGTTCAAGAGTTCGTTAATTAATGATGATGATAACAAGTATAGTAACTTTGATATCTGTCAACTGATAAATTCAGTTATATCAGATAATTCAACTTAAATGGTTTGTATGATGTAAGTGCATATCTCATACAATGATAAGAATTAAATACATTCACTTTTACTAATGAATTGTAAAAGGATTTTAGTAGATACAGTGAAAATAAGTTTGTCCCACAGTGTATTTTGTGTTTGTAAATGTAATATAATTAATGATAAATAGTTTTCCTAACTTATTTTGAAAGCCCTACACCGATTAAGGCACAGAGGCTCACAAGATACATAATTTTCAACGAATTATAGATATTTTCCCATTTGAAAGAAAGTAGATAGGTAAACAGTATAATATGCATTAGGAAATAATATTCTTCCAGTGTATATCATTTTATTTTGTGATCCGGTTTGTTTACCATAAATTTTTCTGTAAACCTTTATGGAGGATACGGAATATACAGTAACATTTATACCATATACTAAAAACTAGGTTTAAATTTCTCAGTTAAAACAAGAACTAAAAATGTCTTAAACCTTTAATTGTCAGACAATTTTCTTACTACAAGTTCCTATAATGTCAGGCCTTTCTCACCTTCAAACTGCCAGGCATTTCTTGTCTTGAAACTGCCAGGCGTTTCTTGTCTTGAAACTGCCAGGCGTTTCTTGTCTTGAAACTGCCAGGCGTTTCTTGTCTTGAAACTGCCAGGCGTTTCTCGTCTTGAAACTGCCAGGCGTTTCTCGTCTTGAAACTGCCAGGCCTTTCTCGTCTTGAAACCGCCAGGCCTTTCTCGTCTTGAAACCGCCAGGCGTTTCTTGTCTTGAAACTGCCAGGCGTTTCTTGTCTTGAAACTACCAGGCCTTTTTCGTCCTCAAACTGCCAGGTGTTTCTCATCTTCAAATTGCCAGGCCTTTCTCATCTTCAAACTGCAAAGCCTTTCTTGTCTTCAAATTGCCAGGCCAGTTTTACATAAAAAACATTTATGATCATAGACATAATTTCTTTTTTTTGATTCTGAAGAAAATTTGTGTTAGACATTGTATTAAAATATACTACATTATAACTTAAAAAGTAAGAAAAATACTTCTCCTTTGGGAATTTGTTGAGTATGACTTGGTGTATAATATTTGAAGGTCTAATTAAATATTGCTTCCAAGTTTGTTAAGTGATACACAATATATTTCTGAACCACTAAATAAATATGGAATCTGTATTTGTAGGTAAAATTGGTACAGACTAACTAATATATATTTAAAACCTTTATTAAATATTATCATATATGTGAAAGTTTGCACATTTTAAATTCTTGAGATAATTTATATTTGTTCTTCTTCTTGTTCTCTTATCTTTACTCTTCTCATCAGTCTCTTATCTTTGCTCTTTTCATAATTATCTGATCATAAGTTAAGGAATCTATCAGTGAATGATTAAACCTTCTTATCACAATGATTACTGATACAAAAATGTATTAAACTTTTCCTTTTAATTGCTTATACAAAGATTTTAAATTATCTGTGAAATAAGTGTATAACATAGTTTGCATTTGCAGAAAGTACGAGATGAATTGCAGATAACGAAAGTGGCCAGTTACTACATAAAAACTTTGTTTCTGTGGGAAGTGGAATATAACAGAGACTATCGGGCTGTATGGTCAGCTACTGGACGAGGTCGTCTTTTTATGCATGTATGTCATTCTTTTTACATTTGAAAATTTAAAGTAGTTACCCTTTCTTTTTTACCTTTAGCAAAGTCTGAGAAACCACAAAAGTTACTCAATTTTCATACTCAAGCAAAGATGTATTGCATTATTGTCTATGTAAGTCTGTAAATAAAAAGAAAGCATAATACAAGCTTTGTTGTTCAACTCTGGAATAATTCAATAACATTATGTAAGGACTGCATTCTACCCCTGTTTGATAAGCGTGAAGAAAAAAGTGTTTAAATTAAATAACCACTATAATGGAATATATTACTTTATAATTAAAATTGGATGATGATAGTGATTATAACATGTACTGGTTGAATAAAATCTAGATCCACACGATTATTTTTGTTTTCAACAACCCTTGAATACTTAGAGTTTATTCGAAAACTAACTGGAATGGTATCATATCCCGTTATATCATCATATATCTCACATATAACTCACAAATTATCATTCATGTAACACTCACTTATCCACCATAAAATTAGACGGGTAAAACAACCAACCTACTTTCTTTTTGTGGCTTTTGTTCTCCAAAATCAAACATCAGCTGAAAGGACACCAACATCAAGGTGTAGCAGAGATAAAAAGCATATACGCCAATCCACATATTTTTCTAATACACTGTGTATTACTTAATATACCCATCTTACAAAATCATTGTCTTGAGAGGTTTCTTTGGAGGATGTGCAAATGTGTCTGCACAACACCTCAGCATTTTTAATTAGCTGCAGACATTTCCCATTACCTTGTTCACATATTCCATGTACTTACCTTGTGTTCCAATTTCCATTTTCCAATGTCTGTGGACGTTTCCATCAGTATCCTCGTAGTAACACTTAAAAACTAATTTAACTTGATAAAAAGACAGCTGAACTTCAGGTCAAGTTGATCACAAGTGCTGGTGTATGTGTTTCCAAACAGCCGATGAAAATTGAAATGTTTATAATCCAACAAATGTAGTATGTCTGTTTTTAGACACTCAATTTTTATGAGCCACAATAACATTATTTTACCAAATACTGAAGCTTACTAGCCAGATTTATTGTAATAATGATTAATTTAGCACCAACGTTCAAACAGTCGCCAGTACATACTTCAAAAGTATTTCATAAATTTGCCTTTTATGGAGTCTGCACACAGGTATTATAGCCTATGCAGGCTCATTTCCCAAGGACAATGCTTTTCTTTATAGTGCTCTCTTTGTTTCAATTTAGTTTCTTTTATTTTAATGGCTTAATTAATGTATGGTTAAATTGTTTAAAATGTAATGGTTTTCAAAATTATAACATTAATTTTTTAAGATTGTAATATTGTATGTTTATTTTTTAAATATAAGTGAATTCTTCTTTCTTTTCTTCTTCTTCTTAACACATTTTAAAGTTTATATGATTTATTACTTGTATTTACAGTATGTTGATACATGTAGTTTTGTATTTATTGGGATTCTCCATGTATGTGTTTGCTTCCAATGTATGCTGTGATATCCTTATGCAGCAAACTTTCTCAGGATATTAATGCTGTATTTGGTTCTGTTTAGATGCTTGTACGCTTTAGAGAAGCTCTACGAGAAAGGAGAATTCCGTTTTTTTTGGGAAAGAGAAATGAATTTGATTGGTCACCTGAAAGAAGCTTATATCCAAAATAGTTGTGACAGACTTAACAATTTTATCAAGCAAATAGACAAACATGTTGATGATAAAAATGCGTATGAACTAGAAGTCTATATTTGTAAGTATACATTGTGTATTCAAACACTTATTATAAGTAACTTAAAAAATAGCAATTTTATTTTTTTTCATTTCATTTCATTTATTTATCTCATTTACATATATACAAATATAGTGCCAATAGAATACACGAGAAGGTACTCACATGGGCTAAAGCCTGTGTGTGAGAAGAACCGAGTCCATCTTCATTCGAGTTTGTAATCACAATAGTACTAATATACAATGTAAATTTTAGAACAAAATAAAAATTGTATAATATAAAGATAACTAAAAATAACTAATAGTAACATGTTCTGTTTGGATGCATATTAACTAAATTCAAGCAATGTAAAAAGTAATCATACTTTTCAATTATAATCTAAGTGTGGCAATGATGATTAATCACTTATGATAATGAAACTACATGACAAAGATGCAACAAACTGCAGATTTAGGTTCTAACATGTAAATGTTCTGAGATTGATGTGAAGAGCATAAGAACATTTGTCTCAGCTGATAATATGATAATATGACAAATTTACTTTCAAGTCACAGTGATTACTAACTTTTAATTTCATATTAACACACATTATTAATCCTTTAAGATGAACATTTCTCAAGCCTGCCTACTGCCTGCTGTGTGAGTTATAATACTCCCTAGTCAGACAAGTTACTATTTCACACATTTTAATCTGCAGAATTTTAAAAATATTTTAACAAATATGCATTGTCAAAATTGTTCACACAACTTAGCACATTTTTTCACAGTCAGATCTACACACTCCCATTTATATCACTCGTGGCAGGCTGTTTTATACTATTTATGCAGTAAAATAATAATTAGATTATATAAACATTTATAACTGGTTAAATAAGGTTTGCGATATTTAAAAACAACATTTTAGATTAAATATCTAGAAAAACAAAGTAAAATTGATTTTATCATTAGCAAGTTCAGTGTAATACGAGTAACAGTTTTTCTGTCCATATTGGATATGAACGCATTCGTTATTCTTGCAAAATACATTCCTAAAGATACAAATTTAACCAATCTTTATTTGTGTGCAGACTGAGTGGCCAGTTACTCGTTTCATGGCAATGATCTTACTTGCCTAGACTCGTACTGACTTGTCGTGTTAACAGTAACAGTTCCCCATAACTAACCTAGAGTTCTCCACGACTGTCAGTTCATTGTTCACCAACTTTACTTATTAAGCATCCAAATAATGCTCATAAAATTCCAATAATACAGTAAACGTTTTTATGAACACCAGACATTACTTTCTAGAATGTTTGGAATGTTAGAGATATGTCATCTCTTTGGATTCAGTGAACAACTTTATAAAACAAAAATCTGTTGAGTAAAGTGATAAATGTATAAAACACGCTCTCTTGAAGTCGTAGGTCTAGTGAGTCCATAAACTATTTCATATATTAACAAATTAACTCACTAAATTGTTATATTCATTTGATATTATGAAAGCACTGTAGATCGTTCACCAGTCAAAACTGTTATGGGCAATTCTATGTTAAAGATAGACTTCAATGTTGAAGCTAATTAACTACCTAATTGACACTCATCCTCACTACATTGTAAATTTTAGCAATTTTTAGTATTGTTCACATATTAAATATACTATCTTTTGGGAGTTTTCAATATTTTTACTTACAATTAAAATAATTGTAGAGTGCATAAGGACACTGAACCAATAAAAAACTTATTTATACTTTTACAAATACGTGATCTCATTATTGGTGCCAATATTTGAAAAAAAACATCTTTAAGTATGCACTTTGAATATCACTCACAATGTAGATAACATATTGGATACACAAGTCAATACATTAAGTTCTAACACTTGTACCAACTGTGAGGTGTACCTAAACTCGTATAAAAAACCTGCTAGAATGTATTCTACAAGTCACAATAGAAAATTACGAATTTTCTAAAAATACACCACATTAGATAAGAGCCCTCCAAAGATTGAAAAATAAATCGTAAATAAATAAATTTTGAAAGTACCTTATAATGACTTGTATTAAGGAAAAAATATTGAAACTTTTCATATTTATATGATGTAGATTAGTTGTGAATTCAAGTAATTTCTAAGACTCATGTAATAAAATATACTTCTTTCAGGTAAGGTATTGAACCAAAACATCCCAGCTTCTTGTGTTGCCTCAACATCAAACATTCGGAAGGTTGCAAAGAGGTTGGTTACAAAAATGACTTCTCAAGTTGTTGATTTATAAATAGATTTTATGGTCATAACATAGTATTTTATATTATCATTAAATAATAACTATAATGCAGACAGCAGATAGCTATTATGTATTATTGTGCGACTACACTTCTATCCTTTTTTTTAGTGATTAATGAAGTATCCTTTTAGTATATTATTAAATATTAACCCCCAAAAGCTTTACAGACAATTTTAGTGACTAAGGTAGTTAGTTGCAGGAGAACTGCAAGTGATTGCTTTTAGGTTTGATTAGATAAAGGTAAGATCATTATTATAGTGGAAAAACATTGGTTTCTGTTACTGTTTAAATATTATTCATTTTGAAGCATTGTCAGAGAACCTCACATTCATGTATCGTCATTTTTACCACATAATATTATTCATTTTTACCAAATCTTATCCAAATCTAAAATGGCTTGTTTAGTGGCAGATTAGGTCCCACAAAAATGTATATTTTCATTATAGATTTCTCAACAATGCCAGAATAGGAAAATTCTATTAATTGTGTATGATTATCACTTATAAATATAGGATCATCACTTCCAAAATGATCCTAAATTTATAACAAAATGTTATCCTGGTTTGCACAAATTCAATACAGTTATGAAAATTGGCTATCAAATTTTAATAAACTCCCCCTTAACTAAGAATTTATTGTCCAAGCCACCTAGAATAGTATTTAAGAGACCTGAAAATTTGAAGAAAATGCTAGTAAGGCCCAAAATTCATGTTGGAAAAAATTCTGAAAAATTATCTTTTGGCTGTGAACCATGTAATAAACCATGTTGTGGTATTTGCAAAACTATGGATAAGACAGACCAATTCCAAAGTAGTGTCTGTCACTAATAAAACTTATCCAATAACTGTTAAATTGGACTGTACCTCCAACAATTCAATTTACCAGCTAACCTGTATGTTTTGTCCCAAGGACTTCATTGGACAAACCTCAAATTCTCTGCGGGTAAGAATGACCGGTCACCGTTTTTCTATTAACAACAAAGACGAAAAATACCAGTAGCCTTACACGCTATTCACCATAACAAAAGCTTTGATGATTGCTATAAACTCAAAGCTATAAGCAAAATTACACCTTGTGAAAATAGCTCTCGAAATGGTTTAAATTTAAGGAATAATGAATTGGCACACCAACTTATATTAAAATCGAAAAAACCATATGGACTTAACATTCGCTAAATTATTGTTTTCCACTTGAATCCTTTGATTCTGATCTACAAATTCATCTAAATTCAAAATTGTATTATATTATATTATGTTATTATTTTTAAATTAACAACTAATCCAAACTTGTTTAGTTGTCAAAATTGTTATTTACATTTAGAAAGTTTATTACAGGTGTTTCTCTTTTGTTTGTTTATTTCATTCTGTGTATTTTTAACAAAGTGCACTTGATAAAGTTGTATAATTACAACGAAATATTGTACATATATATTAATATTTTGTTATAAAACTATTAAACACTTACAAAAACAAACTTTATAACAATACTTTCAGATTTTGCGCTAAAACTAATTTATTTATCCATAGACTCATAAAAAACTATACATTTTCTGAAACTAGACTAAATTTGTGACCTTTAGACTATCTTAGAATTTGAAATTTATGTACTGAACTATATTTTTAGGCACATCCCTCCCCCTTTATTACATTCAAATAACAAAAAAATGTCTCCACTCATCATAAAAAATTAAAATATTTACACTAGTTACTTATTATAATTGTATTATACTGTTCATTGTGAACAAAATTATACCACATACAGTTAGGTTTGCAATAAAAAAACAAATTTTTTTAACAGAGGGCCAGGTTTCCTGGGCCTGGTAGTTGCCTCTCAGCCATCCGGCTTATTGTACGCCCTCTTCTAGGTTTAAGCTGTGTCACATCCCAGGCCTTTACAAAACTACGAGATCTTCTGAACAATGCTTACCTGTTCCAACCCCTTTTCCATATGCCTAAGAAAATCTAGGGACCTTGAGCATTTGCTCTGTAATGCCAGATACTCAAGTATGCTGAAATATAAATATTTTGGTAAACCGGCAAAGCACGACTATGATATTGCTTTTGGTGACCTAGCTCAAAACTTTAAGAAAAGGCGACTAAATCATTTAATATGTTCACCAATAGGCTGTGTGCGGGACAAAATAGAGCTGACCCATTTCATTGACAATCTTCTCAAGTTCCAACAGAAAACCAAAGCAAAAATCACAATAGTGTCATATTTTCAAAAATCACACCGTATTCTTAGAAATGGATTCTCTCATGATGAATTCTTAAAACAAATAGAAAACATAATCAATATAAAATGTAGTTTTTTTTAAATCATCACAAAAGTTTAACAACACTTCCTTGGAGGCAGTCAACCCCACCACAGCTCAAGCAGAGATGATGACAAGCAGAACCTCTACTCCTACAGCAGCAGCAAACGAAATATCACATGCTACAACACAGTGCGAACAAGTGAAAGTGGTTCCAGGTGTCTTCACATTCAGTGAGATGCTCAAGCAGAGCAATACGATCAGTGCTGAGAGTGCAAACACAAGTCCTGTATGTGCCATCAGTGAGAATAGTTTGCTTAAAAAAGTAAATAAAATTGTATATAGTAGTTTTAAGTCTGATCATTTTAATTCAGATTGTTGTGTAGTTGATAGTCCAGTAAACCTGAACAGTTCGGATCAGTTTAATCTGAATTTAAATAATAGTGTATATAAATTATCCACTTCCTCTTTAAACTCCCTGACAAAACAACTTCCAGAAAAACCCTGACACATTCAAATCAAAATTCTAAAGTAAAAGTTTTTCATCAAAATATTCAACATTTGAAGTCTAGAATCGAACCTTTAGAAATTATTATAGAAGAATTAGAACCCCATATTATAGTTTTATCTGAACACGATATGAAAGAAGATGAATTAGGCCGATTGAATATAAACAACTTTATTATAAATTCCTATTTCTGTAGACAAATTTGTAGTAAGGGTGGAATAATGATTTTAAGTAGACGGGATTTAAGGTGGAAGCGGGTGGTTTTACCTAATAAATTAAACACATATTTAATAGAAGGAAAGCAATTTGAATTTTGTATTTCTAAATATAATATAAGGAATTATAACTTTATTATTGTAGGTTTATATAGATCTCCAGCATCTTGTGTAAAAATATTTTTGGATAAATTAAGTCAACTTCTAAATTATTTAATCAAATTATATAAAGATTGCTCTGTTTTTTTGTGCTGGAGATACAAAAATAAATGTTTTAGTTAATTCTAAAGAGCAGACAATGCTGAAAAACATGTTGGCTAGTCATAATATGGAATATTTAGTCAAGTTTCCAACTAAAGTAACAAACATTTCAGAAACCGCTATTGATAATTTCTTTGCCAAAAAGCGTTTACCAAATCTAATTTCTGTAGAAGGATGTGTAACATGTCTCTCAGATCATGATGGACAAATTCTGGAATTCGGATGCCCAGAACATACTGTAAATAATAATACTTTTACAATTGTTCAGAAACGTTGTTACTCGCAAGAAAATCTACAGACTTTTTCTTATTTGTTATCAAAAGAATCGTGGTATGATATATATTTTTGTTCAGTTGAGGAAAAATATGATAAATTTGATTACTTACTCAAATTCTATTTCAATCAAGCATTCCCCATGAAAACAATTAAACAGAGAAATTCAAATAATAAATGGATAACATATGCGTTAAAAGAAGAAAAAACCAACCTGGTTCAGTTAAGTAAACAATAATTTAGACAATCTAAAGATAAAGACACAAACACAAAATTGAAAAGAAAACTGATGGATTATAGGAAAAACATTAATGAAACAAAAAAAAACATAGTCTATTATAATGATAAGATTCTCAAGTTGGAAAATATTGTAAAAACAGTATGGGGTGTATATAGAATCTTATTTATTTATTCATGGTAAACCCATTACGTACAAAGATTAAACAAATTGATAGAAAAAAGCTGAATAGAGTAATAAGTAATAAATCAGTTGAAAAAACGATGATTTTACCAGAGTAACTTAAATTAATAGCAAAGTAAAAATCCAAACTCTGAAGTAGGAAGCAAAAAACTGTCAAAAACATTATGATAACTTTAAAATTAAAGTAGGTAATAAAACACTAACAGACCCTACAGATATTGGAAACAGTTTTACTGATTATTTTGTAAATATGGTTGATTTATCTAGCCAACATAGTCTCCAGCATGTCTGCCTTGATGAGACATCTAACGAATTTTCAAATGATAATTTAAGAAAACCAACTTTTAGATTTAAACCTGTGACTGCTAGGGATGTCAATAATGTATTAAGCTTAATGAAAAATAATTATTCAAGTGGAATTGATGAAATACCAGTTATACTTTTAAAATCTGCTAGAGAACATATGTGTGAAATACTAGCACTTTTAATAAATTCGTCATTTATATCTGGCATCTTCCCTGATAAATTAAAAATAGCCAAAATTTTTCCGATACATAAAAAAAGATGACAAAAAAGAAATGTCAAATTACCGTCCAGTATCTCTACTTCCCTCAACATCAAAAATTTATGAAAGAATCGTTCACTCTCAGCTAATGGCGTTTTTAGAGGAACATAATCTATTAGACGATAACCAGCATGGATTCCGTACTGGTAGATCGACAATAAGTGCTGCAGTACAATATTTAGAGTCGATAATAGATTCTTTTGATAAAGAGGAACATGCACTAGGTATTTTTATGGACCTTTCAAAGGTTTTCGATAGCGTAGACCACTCAATTTTAATTAAGAAATTAAATTGTTTAGGAATAAATTCAACAAATTTAAAATGGTTTCAATCTTACCTTAATAATAGATTTCAATATGTAGAAATTCCTTCAATATCCTTACCAAATAAAATCTCAAGAGTATCCTCCAAACTTAAAAAAATAGTTTTTGGAGTTCCGCAAGGTTCAATTTTAGGACCATTGCTATTCTTGTGTTACTTGAAAGATATGCACCTTAGCTTAAAACACATTCCCCAAGAAAACCTGTGTTTATATGCAGATGATGCAAACCTCAAATTATCATCTGATTCAGTAGATGAGATAGAGAGGCTTTCATATTTGGAATTGAATAACATTAATTCCTTTTTAAGTGAAAACAATTTAAAATTAAATATAAATAAAACAAATTATATATCTTTTAAAACCCAACAAAAAAAGGAAATAATTGAGCCAATGATCATAGTAAATAACCAACTAGTAACAAAGAATCAGAGTACCAAATTCTTAGGTCTGACTATTGATTATTGATGAAAATCTTAATTGGGATCAACACGTACAATTGTTGATTACAAAATTAAACTCGGGAATTTATGCTTTGACGAAGATGTCTTTTATCTGTAGCACTGATATATTGAGGACAATCTATTTCTCTTATATACACTCTTATATTGCATATGGCCTCTGTTTGTATGGTGCTACGAAAAAATCAAATCTTGATGAAATTCTCCGGATACAGAAAAAATCTCTGAGAATTATGTTAGGACTAAAAATAAATGATTCTGTGAAAGAATATTTTAAGGAATTCAAAATTTTAACTGTCTACGGTCAATATATAATGGATACAATTATGTGCTCTAAAATTAAAAACTGGTATTGTAACAGGTCAAATTACGACATTTGAATATTCGCGGGGAATTGGCAGACTGTGACGTCAATGAATCGGCAGACTGTGACGTCAGTGAATCACATGTTGTCGGAATTGAAGTTTATTTAACTAATAACGAAGAAATTTATTGAACTTTATACGGGAAAAGATTTGATCAATTAAAATGAAGTAAACATAACCAAAATTCGTGTTTTACAAAAACACTAAATAGAATTACGCAGAAAAGCCAATTGTGGTATGAATGACTTGTATATTGATGACGTCATAAAGCACATGTTGCTAAAAATTTAAATAAAAAGCTTTGAAAAAATAATAAAAAGAAAATAGAAAGACTTAAATTGATTAATTATAGTAAACGTGATAAATTTCGACAATTATAAGAAAAGAATCAAATTATATTTATTCGTGAAGACGCTGATTTGAACGAGAGAGGGGATGAGTATTGTTTTGAGTCGGTATCCGTGGTTTTATACGGAGATTCGGTCTTCTCTCACCAGACTTGAAGCAAGGAGGTTGTGTTGATTCTCCTGGGATAGTAGTGATCTGTTGTATAGTGTATTGAAATTTAATCAAGGATGGGATATTGTTTTAGACTTTTAAATTATCAAAGCATTGCAAGGTGAGTGAAATTATAATATGTGTTGAGAGTGTGACATTTAATAAATTAATCTCGTGGTCACTTGGTTTGACTTTCTTTGAATATCCCTTTTATAAAAAGTGTGATGGAGTGATATTAAATTTTGTAATCATTACTTAACATATTTTGGAACCCTGACATACACACAGACTTGTCTCTGGTGATAACACCAGAGACGTTCAAATTTAATAAGTTTTGAGTAGTACCAAGGGAATACAACTAGCATTGGGCAAGATGGCGACCGATACCATGATGAGCAACATGGTACAACAACGTGCCACTGGTGACAAAAGGCGTACAACTACATGGTGAGTCAACAACTCTAAAGAACCGACTAACAATAAATTGACACAACCACGTCGAGGGGATCCGCAGCAAATTGACGCAGTCAAGGTAAAGGGCTTTCATCAAATTATCGCAACCAACGTGGGGGTGACACTCATCAAATTGGCACCAGAAAGTAGGGCTCGCATCAGTATGACCAACGTAATTCATTTGTACAATACACGTAATAAAAATTATATTTTAATACCTCACCATAGGCTAAATTTTTACACAAAAAAAACCAACATACATTGGATCCAAATTTCTTAAATCCATTCCACTTGCTATCAAACAAGAAACAGAACTTAAAATATTTAAAAGAAAGCTTAAGGCATACATGATAGACAAGGCTTTATATTCATTAGATGAATATTTTAATTTGCAAATCAGGTAGTTTTTTTTAGTTTTATTATAGGCTTATTTTATATTGGTTTTTAGCTAGTTTAAACTGACACTATTCAAATGTTACATCATTGTAACTAAAATGAATAAAGATTTTTTGACTATGACGTGCTCAGCTGTTTAGTCAGACTCGCCACATTACCTATTCCAGAATATCTATTCTGTTCTGGTGGTTTTGGAATATCCAATGACCTGTAATAAAACCAGTCATCTTACGTATCTCCATTCTACTCATTCAATGGGCATCTGCTGCAATGTTCCTTGATGGTCCATTGAGCATCCGCTTTGCTTGTACGTTTCCCTCAGCTTTTCTCCAATGTTGGGTGTTAAACACCCACTTAGCAACTGATCTATGTGCTAAGTCGTATGAAACTCCACTCGTTGGTTCAGGTCCAGTAAGAGGACAGTTGGCTCCTAAGTTAGCACAACTGTCTGCCCTTCATTACCTGTGATTCCTCTAAGTCCAGGACCTATGTTAGAATAACTTTATTGGTTTTCGCCAGCAATTTCATGACCTTATGGCATTCCCATTCTGTCTTTGAAATACAGTCATGGTTGGCCAAGGCCTGCAGAGCAGTCCTGCTGTCCAAGTTAATGTAAGAGATCCTGGGAAGTGTATGTTCAGTAAATACTGGTGTCTCCTCAGGATCCTTGGTGTGAGTCCCATCTTCACTTAGTATAGTACCCACCACATTTACGGGGCTTCGAGCTAGGACTTTTTGAAGTTTTGCACAGTCGGGTACGTTATCAATACTCTGACAGAATTCTCTTCATGAGTTTCCATTAGCTCTTCTCACCTCTTTATTGTACTCTGTTAGGGCAACAGAGTACCTATCCCAGTTCCCTGCACGTTTGCGGGGATATTATACGTTCTGCGGAGGTTTTTCCTCAAGGTTTCCAGCACCTGGTTACACCAACATGCTTTGTTCTTTGAGTTCTTTTCTGTTACGGGGCAGGCTTTATGGTATGATTCTTTTATGGCGTTTTGCAGAAAGTTAGCCATATCATCGACCCCTTGCCCTTGATACCCATTTTCTCTTACTAAATTGTTTCTTAGCTCCACATTAAAAATTACCCAATCTGTTTTCTTTCTCTTCTCTTACCCATGTACCTCTTTTTTTGTACAAAAGTTTGTTTACGGCCTTGATTCATAATACAGATCTCAAAATGTAGTGTTATACATTTTGTAACATATAACGATGACAAATGACCCAGTGAATAAATTTGAAGCAAATGATTTCTACACTAATAAGTTTATTATAAAATTTAGTGACACACTTTGTTACAATTTTATTTGAAATTTCAATTTTATTTTATTTTTTTTAGTCAACGAATTTTATATATAATTGAAGAAAAGTGTTATTGAAGAATATTTAATTAGTTGTTTGTTGATTTTTAAGTAATTGAAAGTTATTAAATAAATACACATAATAAACATTACAGAGTGGCTATTCAAAACCTCTTTTCAAACTCCCGGTTTTCCCGGTCAAAAATTCCGATTCTCTAGTCTATTTTCAAACCAAATAAACAACTGTAATACTGTATTCGACCCTTACGCCAAGTTCAACGGTGACGGTTTCTTGCTACCAGCTGTATCTGCAAGAAATGCCACAAAGCTGCGGTGCTCTAGAATTCTGTCGCTAGCGATATGCGAGAAATTTGGTGACCATTTATAGCTATCACATATTTTAAGCTCTTTCGATGTTATCGATGTGTTGACGAAACATAGTGTATATTTAATAATTTTTTCTGTGATGTTTGTAAAATATATATATTCAATACAGAATAAACAAAGATAACAAATAAATACCAACTCAGGGCTATCGTGGGGGCAGACTGCATTCCAGCATTGCGGGTCAGAGGTCTGCAGTAGACGAACTTTCGGGACGAAACAATTATTTCACTGGTACACACGGTCGGTCCATCTGATACTTCACCAAATACGTTCATCTGAACTCTACTTAATTTATTTGTCCTTTTTGGGGAATGGGAGCAAGCCTAAGAATACCACGCTACTTCAAAGTAATTTGCAGAGATTCTCCTTTTGAATTATAGATATAGTAGATTATAAAATGAGCTTCCAGAATATATTCCATGTACGTAAAAATGTTTAGATACAAGTATATTTACAATTATAGAGAATCTATTTATGTACAACACTAAAGTACGATATATACTTATACTAAAATTAGCAATCGCCTGTTTTCCGCTGAGCAGCTAATGTCAACGCATAGAACCAGAAGACGCGATGGCGTTGACAAATATAGATCTAGAAATATGAACATCAATTTAAATATTATTACAAATCCCGGTATTTTATGACTATATGTTTTTAAATAGTTTGTATACACAACGAACTACACAAGCTCGTTTCACCAATCGGTAATTTGGGTACTGCCGATTGTTTTTGTCCACGAATAGACGCAGCAGACTTTCGATGATGTGTCAAAATAAATATGACAATTACGTATTATGGCTAAAATATTATTTGTCAAACTAAAGTAGTTTGTTACTTTGGTTATCTACATTTTTCATATATAAAATAAAAAACCGTTTTAGCAATCGGTAATTTGCGTGCCGATGAGTAGTCATCCGGGAATAGAATTGGTTTGTTTCGAGGTTCAGCTTTCCCATATCAGTAGTATATTGTAAAATCTTGATTTTTCAAGCATATTTTTTATTGGAATCGAGTAAAAAGAGCCCCGGTATCGATCGGAAATGATCCATTCTTACTAAAGTTATCTGCTACGGAAATGACCGAAGTGCGGTTAGTTCGCAATCTGTAGAATAAGTACATATACACCAGTACCGAACAGTACCTTCTACAGTTGCACCCAAAGTACGAGCACAGTTGATGTTATCAATTACTAGCTCCTAAATATTTTGGTCAGCCTTTAATATAATGCAAGAATAGAATCACCCCATCAAAACAGAACACAACTACAAAGTAAACAAACGCACGAAAGGCTGTGGTTTGTCACAACGTGTTTGTTATAGTCATGGACTACGAAACAACATGACAAGACTCCTTATACGTGTTGGACTAATTGGTTTGAATAGTCCGACCGAGCGTCAGGTGTGTGGGGAATTCGTTCAGATAAATAGTTGATCGGAGAACTGACGGGATTTCTAGCCGTCGTCCAACTAATTCCGCTCTGACGGCGAAACTGACATGCGTAGTTTTTGGCGTTGCTTGTTATAGCTTACATACTATTTTCTTCTCCAAGAGGTATGTTATCAGGCCTGGTAAGAATCCAACTGAAATTCTGCTGTACTCAAATAACCGGGTATGTCAAACCGTTAAAAATATATTATTCAACAAACCGAACCATTAAGCCGGATTATAGCCCCACGTCAACGACTGATTAATACTTAAATACGTACAACCCGTTTGTATCGCGGACACTACCGCTCTGCCGCTTTACTGCATAATGCATACCGCTCGTTTAGTACCGAAGTCCGGAACCGTCAACCGATTTTAAATTGTCCAATGCATTGTTATGTGATTTGGGGGGGGGGGGGAGGCGGCTTGCCGTGACACATGAGTAGAACTAATCAAGACAAAATACCTACACTACTTAAGGCAACTATCTGATGAAGCTCGCAAACATATGTCGATCTTCAATCACAATTTCACGATCCATGTCGCGTACGATGTTTGGAGATTAATCAATTCTTGATTCAAGAAGCTGTCAAATTATCTCTCGATTTTATAAGTTCTTGGAGACGGAAAAAATTATTTTTGTAATTTTCTTGTTTCTCAGAAAAATTTCCGGTTTTCCCAGTCGGGTGCCACCCTGCATTAACACGTTTACGCCGATGACTTTTTATTTACCGTCTAATTTTTCAATAATAATGGTAAAAAAACCGTAATCTGTTTTTACGTCAAATGTCTTAAGTATATCAAGTTAAAGTATGTAGACTTTTCAATTTTGCACAAAAACAATTATTTCATAATGTTTCAATTTTTCTCTGTGTATGTGAACAATAAAATTGAAAGAATTAATCATTTTATACATAGCTACAGAGTTGATTTAGTATGCTCACAGAATATGAACTCAAGAGTGATACTATAATGTGTGCATAACTTGCTAATTACACACTGGTCAGTGCATTCGGCAGGAAAAGACATCTTAAAGGAGGGGTTGCTATCTAAAAACAAATTGAGTTACCGACTGAGGTACTAAATCTAGATATAGAAAGTCTCAGTACAGAAATATGTGTCTGCAGTAAAAGTAATACTTAACAAAAAAGAAAACCTATATGTGTTAGGCATTTATAGACCACCAACCGCTGCTATTGATCAGGCACTAAGCATAACTGGAGACATTAACATAAACAACCTGATTGACTCAAGAAGTAGAATAGCCTTCTCAGAAGTTCTGAAAACCTACGATGTTTCAAGAATTAAACTGCCACCAACCAGAATTACTACTAATAGTACAACATCAATTGATATTGTTTGTACAAAGATTGATACAGCTGGAGTTTCAGTGGAGATTCGCAATACAGGACTATCAAATCACTCAGGCCAGTATTGTACCTTGTACATGTATCTTATTCAACTCGTCTAAACTTCATAGAAACAACAAACAGAAAGAATAAGGCAAGACTTGACAGATAAAAACTAGGAGAGAATACTGCAATCTGGAAATGCAGATGAAGCATACAATAACTTTGTTGACTTCCTGACTGATAATGAATCACGTATGCCCATTTAAAAAGACCCGAAATAATTTCAACTACAAGGCAAAACCTTTCTATGACAAAAAAGCTACAGATTTTAAAAATGAATTTTCTTAAAGCTCATGAGACATATATTTTATCAGGCAAGGATGAAGACAAGTGGAAAGCTTTTTCATTTATAAAAAAATATGATCAGAAGTTATAAAAACACTTGCACGTACTTCCCCCCACATCAGTTGTACAATGCGTATCATGCAATATATTTTTACAAACAACCCCCCTCTCACAGTTTCACTCCAGTGTAACCAGGGAGATAAGAGTGTTATTATAAAGTGTGCTGTAGTTATACTGCCGTTATTTGAGTATATCTCTTTTAAAATATATTTGTTGTGCGTATATGGTTGTAAACCCTTTTATCAATAGACAAGGATAAAACAGTGGTACTTAAATACATCTGAGATGAGTAACAAATGTACTGTTTTTGCTTTGTTTTTATTTAATAAGGTTTATTTTAATCTGTGTTCTATCAAATTCGTTTTATTTATTTAATATATGTAAATCAGTGATGAATAAAAAATCACATATTTAACTTTTATATAAGCAATAATTAATTAAAACACTAAGGGGGTAGAATGGGTTAACTTTAATTTTCAAATCGCAATCTCTATCTTGTGACATGTCATAATAAAGGTATATTCAATAGAAACACAATGACTTTAAAAAAACACAACTACGCCGTTTTTAACAAAAGTTATGGGAAAATAATGAAAAAAATCTGTATGGACAATGCTAATGTCTAGCTCATATTAACACAATGCATGCACGATATCTTTTAGAAGACTTTGAGGGGCCCAGCTTATCCATTTTCATAGTATCCAATGTTTCTGGTGTGTATAGTTTTGGTAAGAGGTGTCTATCAACATGGCATAACAATGTAAGGGATTGTATGCCCATAACTTGTGCTACGACCGTCGTAGAGATGTTTTATTCATGTCATTGTATTTCCATTGAACTCCATACACCTGTAAAATGGCATGTCACAAGATAGGTGTTACAGTTAGAAAATTTAAAGTTACCCCCTTTGAAAACGAGTGTTAATTTGAACAGCAGTGGTATTAGAAATATATTGGATAGTGAATCAGAATATAATGTTAGTTTTGTATATATGGATGAAGTCTTATCTGACTTGGATGAACCACTGCCTAATGAATTAATTGTGCCTGATCCTACTGATGGAAAAAGTATAGATAAAAATACATTGTACATTTTTGTAAACTTAAATTTAAATGTACTTTCTATATGACTATAGATAATTTTTTGGATGAACGCTTAGATCTAAAAGGTTATAGGCCTTTATTTCAAAGATTTAACTTTCATAAAAAATTTAAAATTCGTTGCTATATAAAAAGTCTTACAGAACATAAACTTCTATAAATATATTTTTGCTCTGCACATACATCTTTTAGAAAAAAAATGAGTTAATCCATTAGAATCCAAACTGTCATAATTATATACAAAATAGTACAATCCGAGATTTTTGCAAATTTGGAGTTGTTATAGACTTTTTATTCAAAAGTATCACCACTCACTCTCACTCTCTCTCTCTCTCCCCCCTCCCTCTCTCCCTCTCTCTCTCCCCCCTCCTCCCTCCCCTCTTCTCTATTCAACAAATCTCTCTCTAGCACTCTCCCTGACATCTTTAAAATATTGGACCCGTCCACAAAAGTGGTTCAGCCAAGAATATTAGAAATTATATGCCAATAACCATCTTGCCAGTCTAGGGTAAGGTATTTGAGAGGGTAGTACTGACTAAAATAATTTTCAAGATCAAGAATACGTTTCATGTGAACCAACACGGTTCCTTAGCCAACAAGTCCACTATTACAAATCTTATATTATTCCAAACCTACATAACTGAAACCTTTCTCTGAAGAAATCAAGTAGATTCAAACAAATTGGACTTTTTAAAGGCTTTCAAACGAGATTGCCATGCCATTTTGATTCATAAATTTACGACTTTTGGCTTCAGAAGACTCTCAACTCGATTCAGAGTTATCTGTGCGGACGTAAGTTCAAATCAGATACAATATCGAATTATCCCACACTTTTCTTGTTTCAGAGTTATCTGTGCGGGCGTAAGTTCAAGTCAGATACAATATCGAATTATCCCACACTTTTCTTGTTTCATCTGGCGCCACATAAGGCTTACACTTCGGGCCTATCTTGTTCAACAAACACACACACACACACACACACACACACACATATATATATATATAATATATATATATTAATAATATGATTATTAATATATCAATTTGGTCATCCTTTGATGTAATGAAAACATGTCTCTTAACCTTAATAAATGTACTTGCATTACTTTCCACCGCACCCGGGTCCAGTTTGATTCAAGTATTGTATTATGGATTTACTGACAGTAACACCAATGGAAACCAACCAAGGATCTTGAGGTGACATTTACCACCAGTCTTAAGTTGGAAGAAACGTGTTATAAACACGTGTAGCTTTACTACGCTTAAAACTCTTGGCTTAAAACACATATGCCCTCCAAAGTATTGTCTATAATATTTGTATTTGATAGTGCTTTTAAAGGACCATCAAACTCCCAAAGTTCTTGAGAAAGTGATGGCTGGTCTTTTCTCTGGATGTTGTTATTTATTCACGGTCATTTATATGTATTGATATACTTATTTATTAATTGTTTTTGTTAGCATTTCTCTGTATTACTGCCACTGTTTATATTTATTTGTTTATTTTACTCTTGTTACTATTGCTTTTTACATGTTTATTTACTTATGTTAACTTATTTCTTAATTTGCTGTTATGGTTTTGATCCATTGCGAATAATGAAAATTCAAATCAGTTCAGCTAATGTTATTACGTCTCGTGAAGTGGTAAAATTCCTAATCAGTGCATTTTTACAGCAGTGAAGAACAATTATATACTCATCAGGAAAACAATGAAGATGTAGGGGATACTGATACCCTCTTGTGTTCTGGAAGTCTTAGAAAATTCTCCTCCTGTGATGTTAACAAGAAAGATGATGAAGATGTAGGGGATACTGATACCCTCTTGTGTTCTGATAGTCTTGGAAAATGTTCCTCCTGTGAAGTTAACAAGCTTGTTAGTAAACTACAGAATGACGTCAAACAGCTTGAAAATTCCCTAAGAAAACTGGCTCAATCGAGTAGTTTGGAAATTGAACTAATGAAATCAGAATTAAAAGAACAGAAATTGGAATTGTGGAAATGGCGTCAGATAACATTAGACGTAATTGCAGAGAATCGTATCCTTCATAAACAAATTAGATCAGAATCACAACTAGTTGGAAAAAATGATTCCAATTTATTCTGTTTGATTCTTTAAATGAAGTTGTGATCCCCACCCCAAGTGTAAGTGATCTACTGTAGACAAGCTTTCATTTTGTCTTTGATAAAATATTGTATCACTTTTTTTTCTTTCAAATCTGTGTGCGAGTGGCTTTGGTTTACACTGTGTTAAGGAAACGATTAAAATCTTTCATAATAGAATAACTATGTTTTATTAATAATATTGTATTATCCTATGAGGAGGTAAGCTTGATGGTTTCATTTACAATGACTACTATTAAGTAAATACAATTTTGTATGCTCTGCCATTAAAGTTAATTATGTTTTATGTTTGTTTCAGGTAAAAGACTGAACTGAATCAAAAAGTCTTGTTATTTCAAAACAATATCAGTATTTTAACCTATTATTCTACTTGTTTTAATTTTAATTAATTGGAATTAATTTATAGGTTTTGTAGGCTATGTTGAATGCTTCATTAATAATATAACTTATTACACCTGCATTTGTCAACAGTGCTGTAAATGCATGTATTATTAACAAATTTGACACTTATTGACAATAATTATTGATAATTGTGCAATGTATTAATAGTGCATGTATAAAACTTTTCAAGATATAATTCTTTTAACTTTTGTTTATTAATAATTGTTTTTAATTTGTTTTCAGAGAATAATTATTTGTTATTTAATTTTGATGGTACATAGTAATTAAACTAATTAATTACAGTATTTACTATTTTCATCCATAAATTGTAAAAGAAATACTGACTTAAATTTTCTATCATGCATATAATTCTTGTATACTTTTAATCACAGCTAATTAAACTGAAAAGGATATCTTTGTTAAGGCTCTTCATACATAGTGATATTTGTGACAACAAATGTGAAAATAATTATGCTCGTCTTTAAATGTTTATGATTACAATGTAATTGCCAAACATTAAGTTCCTCAACTCACACATGAGAAGAAAAATATGCTTGTTTTTAAATAACTTGTAAAATAACTGTCTTATTGGAAGTTAATTATATTTGTGCATACATCAAATTGTGCTACTTACAAATGCGCATTATGCTTGTTCGTTTGTATATCTTTAAATAATTTTTTTGTTGGAAGTTTATCAAACAAACTGTTAAACAAATGTTTCAACTTACAAGTTGTGAAAAATGTTTTAAATATTTAAAAAATATTACTGTCCTACTGGAAGTTTACTGTAAAAACTAAAATGTTTTAAATGTCATAGTGTACCCAAGTATACACAAGTGGTTATTGTGACACTTTACTTTCATTGTGATTGGCCATTATTTAAACTCACTGCTGATAAAGAGTCCTTACCAAGAGAACAACTTTGCCACATTAAGGTTCAATAGTCTCTATACAGAATCAGAATCAATTTATTGTCACCCCACTTACAATACATTGACAGTCTTAAATGTCTAAGGATCTCACACATAGGCTACATAATGTACACCTAAATTAGAATTACATACTTAACACTCTAGTGAAAAGTAAAAGACAATAGTTTTGTTACTAAATCCAGAAAACAATTTCCCCGGATGTTAAAGTCTAAGTGAGAGTGCTGAGTCTAAGTTGGTGTACTATTTTAAATGTATGGGACTTTTAGGACCCAAAGGTTGAATATCTTTCTTTGTATGTTGAAATATCTGTGTTTTCTCAATACGGTCAGTTAGGTGATGATGTCTGGCTTCGGTTCCTTCTCCAGTGTTTGACTTATCTTCTCTGTGTTGACAATTGTTCTGACGTTTCTTACTTAATATTCAATGGTAAATACATCTCTGAAGCATCTATTGAAATATTCAATTCAAAACAGCTTTATTCTCCTGGCATATACACATATATACAAGAATAGTGTCAAGATTTAATTCATATACTTACCAAATTAGAAAAAAAAAAAAAACAAGAATAATATAACAGAAAATACGAGATTTATCAACATGAAATAGAAAAGGTTTAAAATACAATTATTACAGTTGTTAAAAAGGTTACAATTAAAACAGATAACATTAACATTAAAACGGTTAAAGTAAAAAAAAATAAAACAGCTTTCGGCATAAACTATTAATTATAGAGTACTCCACCTCCAGAATCACCACAGGAATTCATTAAAGGAATATATAGCCTTGTTGATGAGAAACTTTTTAAATTTTATTTTAAATTTATTGAATGTAGCCTCTGACTTAATTTCAATAGGAAGATTCTTGTAAAATTTTGATCCAATATACTTTGGTCTCTTTTTAAAAATTTGTAAAGTATGGGGGCTACATTGTTACGATTTCTTGTGAAATGGTTGTGATTATCTCCTACCAATTCCAGTTCCTGAAGTTTGCTTTAAGTGACAAAATAGTTTCAAAAATATACATCCCATAGAAGTCATATTTTTTTCTTCTTTAAAGTATTCCATAACAGATGTTCTAGTATGAAGATTAAAAATTATTCTAATTGCTTTTTTTCTGCATTTATAGAATAGAATTTAGATTTTTTGTAGAAGTAGCACCGTAAAGTGAGATTCCAAAAGATATTATTGAGTAAATATATGAAAAATAAATAACCTTTAATGTTTCTTTTTCGCACAGGTTTCTCAGTGTAATTAATGCATATAAACCTGATGAAATTTTGGAAAGTAATTTTTACAATACACAAGGTAGTATCTGGCATTATCATCTTCTGCATCACTTAGTTCAATTTGGGTGAAGGAACACTTTTGATAGCATTAATTCTTTCCTTTCTGATCACAAGGAGCATTTTCCAGGGTCTTCAATCATATGGTGTTCTCTCAACTGTTTTTGACTTGCCTGCTGTTCATTGGCATAATGGTATAACATGTACAGACATATTCAATACTTCAAAACAGTAATAGACACAGCAGGAAGAATAAAGGAGCCTCTCACTGCTGTTTTCCTGGTGGTTTTTATTACCTATTTCTTTTAATTGGATCTTGACCATTTACTTCTTGGCTCAGAGACAGCTCTTTAACTTCGCTTTGAGCCTCCATCAGTCTTATCTTCAGTTCTTTCTTTTTATACTCTAGTCTTACTACTGGTTTTCTATAAAGATTCAAAAAATCTTAATACAATTAATCCTTGTGGGATTAACAGTGATTTTTAATATAGCCTATGCATACAATATTTTTGACATGTCATATGATTATGCCTTGTGAGTTACTCTTCAAATCAGATCGCCTTTATTGGAATAGTTCACTCAGGTAAATTATCATTCTCTTTGTGGCTCAATGAGTTACCTTCATGTTTGGAGGGTTTCCATGTAGAAATGTTCTTGTCAAATCTACTTGCAGGATGTTCACAACCCTCCAGTTGTAAGGGGTAACAACTGAAATGAGCCGTCCATATTGGGATCCTGTTCGTAGGTAAACTTATCATCTCCAGTAGTTATCAGGGGTCTCCACTGAAATGAGCCAATTACGTTGAAGTCTTTCCATCAGTAAATCTTTTCATCTCCAGAGTTGAAAGGGATCTCCACTGAGGTGAGCTACGATAGAGTCCTGTTCTCAATAAATTCAATATCTCAATTGAGATGAATCATTGGGGAATTGTTCTTCAATAAGTTGTCATCTCTAGTTATGATATGTCACAATAGAGATGAGCCATGCATGTTGGTGTCGTATTTATGAGTAAATGTATCTTCATTAGTTGTGACGGGTCTCCGCTGATGTGAGCCAGCTAGTTGGGTTCCTGTTTGTCCTTAAATTTGTCAACTCCAGTCATGGGGGGTCTCCATTGAGGTGAGTCAGTTGTGAGAAGTTTTCACAGAGGTGAGCCATCTAGGGTTGAGGTCTTTTTATCAGTAATTTTATCATCTTCAGTTGGAAATTTTGTCTTTGACTTTCAAAATGTGTATTGTTTTAGTAACTGATACAGGGTTATATGAAGTATTATATGTTAATAATTAAGTGTAATTAGATAATATATGACCTGTTTTTTTAGTTAGTTGTCTTTGTATTTCAAAGAATTACACTAAATAGTATTATGATTAAGAATATTGCTGAAAATGTTAACTATAAAATAATATTGTAGTAAATGACACCAAAGGGATCATTATCTTAATCATTTGTTCCAAAATACAATTGTATAGATAAAAATACAAAAAGGGAGCTAACATTTCAACAACATTTACAGAACTGTGTTATCAAAAATGGGATGTAGAATCTGAAAATGCTTAGTTAGCCTACAGATGTGTGAATAAAATTGTTAACATTTTATAATGTAAATTGAAGTTATTATTTAAAAAGTATGCATGCTGATATAACAGAAAAAATATAACATTTGTGTTGGTGTATTTTAACTTTTGGTTTGACTCCAGTAGTGTTGTAAAAACAATCTACTCGTGTGCACCCATTCAGCACATTACAAAAACATTTTAAACCTAAATTATCCTCATTTATTTATTTTTAATGTAAGAGTACACTGCAAGGGTTTATTTATCCAAAGTTTCACGCAAAAGTTTTTTTCTTATATATAATGGTGGAGAGTTATCCTCCACATTTTTAACCTCAAGTGACTCCCAAAAACGTTGAATACCACTAATGATTGGTAATATTAAAAAGACCTCTTACTGAAAAATGAGCAATCATCTTTTTTTTATCTCAATCAAATAACCATGTAACTTAACCCCTGTAATTTAATTTCTGATTCTCATTACATTTTTGTGTAAGTATTTGTGAATTATTGCTGAAGTATATCATTATTGCCCTCATACCCCCTCAAACTTAACTAACAGATTTGTCCTTAACTGGCGTGATTTAATCTACCCTCGACTGACTGTGCTTCTGCACTAACTGTAACATACAGTACAATAGTCAATCCTCACGTTAAAATCATGTATGAAGTGTTCATATCAAATAACCAGCATGTTACATAATAATAATAATGGAAGAACATTTAGTTAAATAACAACAGATTTTGTTCTCCTGACTTTTTTGTATTACAACATGTTAACGATTGTTTAATGCACAGTGTTATATGTAATTTCCATTTATTACTTATCATCTTGACGTAACATCATGTGAAGTTCCTCGATAAGTGCTACTTAATTACAATAAGGCTGATTAATATGTACAAATAAAATATGCTTAAGTTGTATTAAACAATAATACAATGTTGTACAATTCAATTATAGACTCTGCAGAAATGTTGTACTATAGATACATTTTCAAGTACTTTTTCAATCGTGTTAACCAACAGCCATGCTGTAATTTTAAACTATTGCATTTTAATGTATTGTTATGCCAAATAAAATGAAGAAGGAAATAAAGGCCATTTGTACCTTCTCAATGATTAGTTTTTATAATTTATTTCACCTTTTGCTGGATATTGTTACCATATCTAACATCAACTGCTTTTCTGCGCAGTAGGTAATTTATATTTGTTTTATAACATTTAATTTATAACGATTTGTGTTTATTAACGATCCCTACAAAAGTTTAAAAGTGTAAGTTTTAGAATGTCATGAAAGGTTTTGGTAAATTATATTGTTGCTTTAGCTTATACACTATGATGCAGTTAGTGTAACAACAGAATTGTATCATTCATTTCATTTATTTATCTCATTTACATATATACAAATATAGTGCCAATAGAATACACGAGAAGGAACCCACATGGGCTAAAGCCTGTGTGTGAGAACCGAGTCCATCTTCACTCGAGTTTGCAATTACAATATTACTAATATACAATGTAAATTTTAGAACAAAATTAAAATTGTATTGAAAGATAACCAAAAATATAACTAATAGTAACATGCTCTATTTGGATGCATATTAATTAAATTCAAGCATTGTAAAAAGTAATCAATTAACCTCTTACGATAATGAAATTACATGACAAAGATGCAACAAATCTATTATATGAAGTTATATGGCTATAAGATGTAAGACAACATAAGGGATGAGCTTAAAGAGTACGCAATAAACATTGTTTTATGAGCTATAAAAAAAGGAAAAGGAAAAGAGAGAGAACAAAAAATTGTTGTCGATTTCTGAAACCTACACTATATCTAATGCATTCCTTCACAAAGCGAAGAACACACACATGCACGCATTCGCACGCATACATATCCATCCACACACAAAAGTACGCACGGGCACGCACACATCTGCACTACATACAGACACAAAACTTCATGCACTAATTAAGAATGCTCGCACTTATCCCTCACCACGGTAAATACAAAGTAAATAAATTTAAAATATCGCAATATTATATCCAAATTTTGCAAAACAAACGGCACAAACAGATCACCCAGAGTAGATAGAAGTGAGTATAGTGTTTGCCCCACTCCTCACCAATGCAATTAACCAGCTTCTTTTGTACACTTCCACTTTAATGTTCCAATGGTAAATTTTGGTAGTTGTGTGTAGAACATAGAAAGAATTTGTTTTATTTATAGACTTAGTATAACATGGTGTGGCGATACCAATATTTAACTTATGTCTTGTGTTTTATGCATGCTCCACTGTATGTGTTGTATGTGTTAGCATACACATATCTAGCATGAACTAAAGAGGGAGGTTACCACTACAAATTTTCCATACCTCCCAGTCAAGAGTGGGGGAATATGTAAAATGCTAACAATATTAATAATTGGAAGTTCGACAGCCGGCCGAGACCATTATTATTGTTCTTATTTTAAGCTGTACAAAAATGGTTGTAAAATAGCAAAAATTTATCGTTTTTGAGACCACCCAAAAACACAAATATAACGACACTAAAGAGAACAGCAGAGGCTCATGAAAATGAATATATCTTAATAACTACAAGACACATCCTCCACCTTTTACATAGAATTTCCACATTCTAAAATGACCTTCCAGGATACATATATTTACTCGAAAATATGTGCGTATAGTTGTATTACTTAAATAATATGTATTTTAAATTAAAATTATTTTTAATTTCAAACCATGCCTTCTATAATTAAAATAAAGGATATAAATCTATATGTATTTTTATAGAGGATAACCTTTATTTACTGTGAATACAACTACACAAATTTTGAGACATGAAATTAGTAAGTGCGTTTTTTACTGAAATAAGTGGTCGATGTAGACAATAGAACAAATATAGACAAAAAATATAAATTTTGAGTTAAATATTATGTAAATCATGATATTTTATTATTTTGGTTGTCTAAATTTGGATTTTCATACACAAAGTGTGACAGAAACACGTTATAGCGATCGGTAAATAAACATTGTAATAATTAATGTACGTACACGAATAAAAATTGACAAAAAATAAAACTTTTATGTTTTTTGGATATTTTATCTTGTATCTTCCTACTACAACACAGGCTCTAATACCAAATTAGATATTATTTTTGGTGTAGTTACAGATAATCTGTTACAGGCATAAACCTGAGATCTGGCAAGGGAGGCACGGTATAGACAACATTTTTGTTAATCCTTCACCTAACAAACTATCCTTTTATTTAGAAGCTAGTACGATGAATCTGAAAAAATAAACTGATAATTTTTAGTAAGAGAAAAACATTGCAACTAAAGAGATTTTGAAAAACAAATCATTAATTTTTATGGACTATTCCAACAAAACATTCTCTTTAATTCACTAAAAAATATCAGTTTATAATAAGCCAAGGTTGTTTAATCAAAAAACTAGAAATTAACAAACACCTCATGAACCTTTTATTTTTCAGATCAATGGCTCACCAGAATTAAAGAAGTTTGAATATTAAACTTATTGCTCTAGTAAAATGTGATCATGCCAAGAGCTTGTTTGTTGCCGATGGTAGCTTGAAATACTAACTTTATCGACAACTCTGTTACATTAAAATCTAAATTCCTTTTATTCCAATAAACAGACCAGTCTTACCACTGTTCATTTTATATCTTTAAATTTTCCCATTATTAAGATCTTAAATTAAATTGTACTTCCACAAAATCCATATATTTGAAACTCTGAATGCATTCAACTTTCTTAAAAAAAATCATTACATCTGATTTTGTCTTCCTTACTGGTCAAACAATATGTTTCTGAGCTATTTCCATACTTGACTGTTTTGTTTGAATCGTCAAACACTCAAAGTGTTTTCCAACTGATTTTAAGATTAGTAACGCTATTCTAATCCTAAATATTTGAAATGTTTAACCTTGATAGATTGAAACCAATATCAATCACTCCAATTTTTTTTAATATTTGAGAAAATGGTACAATTTTGCATATTGTAAAATGTATGGTGCATTACTGTATTACATTACGTTACTTAAGTTCATTACCATATTCTACTACTTTTTAAAACCAATAATATAATATGTTCATCTCATTCTGTATTCCATCATAATATCTCCACAATTACTTTATTTGTTTTAAAAGTAGTGAGTACCGTTGAGTCAAATGAGCATTGTTTTACTGAATCGATATAATTCAGGCTTTGACTACGAGACTCTCAGGGTGGCTTAGGTGGAATATTTGAGTGTAGCCTAAGATATGTTTATGACACTTTTCTTCAAAATTTTAATATAATTTTTGTTCCACGTGGATTTGCTGATTGTCTGGGGTCTCGGGTCACAAAAGAGTTTTGGAGAGTCTTTTTCCAACCGATGGCATCGTAACATTCCCGTCTTTATTAATTTATAATTGCTTTGATTTGTTTTAAATAACATTAATTTGTTTCAAATTCAAGATCATTGCTCTATGTAGGCAACTGAAACTAAAATTAGTTTAAAAATATAGAATTACATGTTTTAAAAAATCAATTCTTTACTTTGGCCCTTAATTATTTAACTCCTCAAAACTAGGACACTATCCGGTAGAAAAGGCATTTTACTGTTTGCATGAAGTTCTTCAGTTAATTTTAATGTGAACTTAACATACTTTCTAATAGTATGTTTTTTATTTATTTATTTATATTTTATTTCTGGAATTGATGTAAACAAAATATATTCTAATGTGTAAAAAAAAACATTAATAAAAAATGAACTTCAAGTCAGATTTTATTTAGATGACCATGATATTTCTTTACTTTGGTTGAGGACTTAGTTTTTTGAAAATTTGATTAAAATGAGTTATTAAATAAATTAAATGGGTGATTCCATAACTTTGGATATATCTGTTGTTCACAACCAAAGGGTTTTGAAAGTGTATTATTTTATTTTAATGGTTAGGTCAACTATAAAACATATTTTGATTAAGCATCTTATTTTATATATACAAAATATGTCACAATTTTTGTTGAAACATACCAGAGAATTGTAACAGTAACAGTGGGTAAAATTTAATCACTTTTAATAAATATAATATTTCTAAATAGTAAAATCAGCAAACTAGAGGTTTTGTACTTTTTTGTTGCTACTATCACTATCGGTATTCATTAATAACACATGTCACTAATACAGCCTAGTGCTAACAACGAAAGCGATGAGAACTTTGTTAAGACTACTACAAATTAGCCGTCCAAAGACATGACCGATAGGCATTCATGGCCATAACTTGCTGTCTCTTGCTCGAAACACGGGAAGTGTGGAAGCAACAGTGACTGTTTTATTTTTGTCAACCCTATTAGTCGTAGACGAATTCGTCATTCCAGAAAATTACAAGCACGAGTATTGTGTTTTTTGGAGCATTGTGCTATGTTTTGTTATTCTCGTTGTTATGGAATAAATAGTATTATTATTAAATGTTGTTATTTATGTTAAGAATAGTCCATATAATTATCTGTTATATAACACATACCCTACGAGTGGTAAAGTGGCGACTGAGGAGTGGTTGGTAAGGAATGTGGATGGGGATATTTAGCTTTAACAAAAACAGAACACCAATCTACTTATAAACACATTTCCTACATGCTTCATGATATAAAGAGGAGTCAGCAGGCTTCTTTGGAGTTTTCCAGAAACATTACATTAAAGAAGCTGGAGGCACACATCTCTGTCAGGAGAAAAGGCAACTGGAATGGACAGCATCTTTCCAGAATCTTTGAAGGACACTGGTCCAAAAGTAAGAATTGGCTTTTGACAGTCTATAATGAAACCTTAGCAAGCAACATACAACCTACATCGTTTAAATTATCAAACATAATCACAATCTTGAAACCAGGTTAAGAGCCAGAGCAACCTGGAAGCTACTGCCCAATAACTTAAGTTTGTGTTATAAGCTACTTGAGAAGCTGATGTACACTAGATTCTCTCCCATTCTCAATCCCAGGATCCCTGTTGAGCAAGCTAGGTTCAGACCAGCTAATGTAAGTATCTTGTTTATTGTTTACAGTAGGCTAAAAAATTTATTTTCAGCAATTTTGGTAACAATTTTATTAAAATTTGCAAGGGTAAAGTTAAACGCAGTTTTATAGTTTGTTTATTCTATAAAAATTAAATGAAATCAGTTTTATACTTCAATCTAAAAATGTTAATAGAAAATTATTACTTTTTCCATAAGAACACAATGTATTCTTTATAATAAAATAGGACAAAATATTACTATATATAGAAACAAACAATTCTAAGGACAAATCATGCTTCTGCCACACTTGGGTTAACCTTTTATATGGTATAGTTAACTGTACTAATTATTTTACTGCCATAAATTATGTTTTTTAAATGGAATTTTTTAAATGCTTTTAATTTTTTGAATTAAGTCATACACATAGATTAATTTAAAACTACTATTACACGCAATAATTTGTACAATTTCGACTGAAAAGAATTATGAAATGTTTCGGAGTTACAAAAGTTCAATAGTTGGTTATTAAGTATAAGCATATGCAACAACTCGAGAAATACTTATACAAAAAAATCTGGACTCTATATAGACTAAGAATTCTCCAATTGAGCAAAAATACCCTTCATCATGATAGTCCTTAAGTTGTTTTTGAAAGAGTGACATATCTATAATATTCTTGTGGTGATCAGATTCAGGCAGACACCTTATGCTTGATTGGATTTTAGTCAAAATTGGAATGGTCATTCTATTTGATAACTGTTAGCGCAAGGTAGCTTTTCAGAGCACCTTAGAGCAAAGGGATTAGAGCTGAAGGGCCAATCCATTTTTTACACAACTACTATTATAATCACCTTGAAGTTGGGTGGATTTTAACTAAAATTGGAATAGACCTTGTATGTGGCAAATCCTAGAATAATTTAGAATTAATTGTTTTTCAGGGCCGTTTGGGGTATGAGGGCGAGGCTCTAAGATCAAAACAATGGCTGGGAGGTCTCTCAAACCAGGAACTCCCAAAGGAAACACATTATCACAGAGGCTGAGATCCCTTTCAAACCAGGAACTCCTAAAGGAAAAACATTGTCACAGATCACAGAGGCTGAGATCTCTTTCAAACCAGGAACTCCCAAAGGAAAAACATTGTCACAGATCACAGAGGCTGGGATCTCTCTCAAACTAGGAGTTTTCAAAGTACCAAAACTTTCATAGATTACAGAGGCTGATATCTCTCTCAAACCAAGAACTCTCAAAGGATCAAAACTGTCACAGATCACATAGGCTGAGAGCTCTCTCAAAGTAGGAATCAAGAATATTTTATTGCCTTCCCACACAAACGATGCATTGACAAAGTCATAGAGTTTAAAATATGTCCTTAAAACATATACAATATACAAATAAAAACACATACACAAACCTTAACATAGCCTACATGGTACAGTTATATCCTTAATGCTGAGCATACATGCATGAACTACATGAAAATCCTATTACTTATATTGTAAAGATACATTTCTTCGATAGAATAGAATGTATTTTGCTTCAACTATTTAGACACAGCTATTTTAAAATTATTACATGAAATTTCCCTAATTTCTAATGGTAACTTGTTAAAGAGCTTTATGCCTATATACAGATAACTATTATGGGTTTTAGCTAGCCTAGCATGTTTTTGGTTGATTGAGTCTTGGTTTCTTGTATAATGAGTATGTATTGAGCTTCTTAAGTCAAATTGTTCTAAATTTTCTTTTACATATATCAAACTCTGCAATACAAAAATACAAGGGAGCGTAAGTATATCATATTCTATAAAGTAAGGTTTACACGAGTCACTATTGCTAAGATGAAAAGTTTTTCGCACAGCCTTCTTTTGGCACAGAAAAACCTCTCTAGCTCCGCTGGAGCTACCCCAGAGAAGGGTACCATATGTAAGGTGGGAATGAAAGAGGGCAAAATAAGCCTGTAAAACCAAACTAGGACTAGTACAGGATGTTAGTTTTTTTAACAAAAAGATCACTCTCGATAACCGAGTACATAAGGCATCAGTATGTGTTCTCCAGGTGAGCTTAGAATCAAGATAAAGACCTAGTAACTTCACAGACTTATTCTCAGAGTTGGCACCTAGACTAAATATAACATGCTCTGATTTATCCTCGTTAACATATAGGCCATTAGCAGAAAACCAGAGATGTGATCTCTCTCTCATATAATTGATCATTACTAGATTAAGTTGAGAAAGTATATTGGATCACATCAAGGTAGTGTCGTCTGCATAAAGGACACACTTGTTGGGAAGAAATTTTGGGAGGTCGTTAATGAAAACAGTGAACAAAAAGGGGCCCAGGACAGAGCCCTGGGGTACCCCCCTTGTCACCCTCTTGAGATCAGACCTCTGGTCACTTATTCTGACATACTGGTACCTGTCAGATAAATAAGAAGTAAAGAGAGACAACTCAACACCTTCCAGCCCATAGTGAAGGTAACATCCGAGAGATGAGGCTGTACAGTTCTACAAGTGTAATCAGTTGGGTGAAGATTGGAGATGAAGTTATCCAGGCAGGTCTCAAGACGAGTTGGTTGTAGATTCACACAGAAGCAGTCATAAGATTTGAGGGTATTAATAAAATTTACAGTTTGTAGACTATTACTCCTTGGATCAATATTCAAGTCACCTGCAATAACAGTCTTGTACTTGCGGAATTTAAGGTCAAGAAATAAAGTCAAGAAGTTGACACAGTCTATCAGTAAAAGCTTCTACAGATGAATCAGGTGTACGATACAGTGTCACAATCAACAAACCAACAGCACTGGACATAATCATAGCAGCCTCAAAAACCTTGCACTCACAGAAAGTGTCAATATTTACTACTTCAAATGGGTGCAGAAAGGAGTTCTTAACAAAAATTGCAGCTCCCCCGTAGGGAGACGGTCTACGGTAACTAGTAATTAGGGAGTATCCTTCAGGTACATATAACCCTAATTCGTCCTGAGTGCACCAATGTTCGCTGACACATCACATCATACAAAGTATTGCAATTAAAAATCTCTAGTAGGTTCAGTTTATTTTTTATTGACTGAAGATTAATATGTACAAGTGTGAGTTCACTCGACAATGTAGTTTGAGCACTGGGAGTTAGCCTATGCCCACTGTCATTAATCAAGTGTGTAGGCCCATGACTTATGTATTGTGTCCATTTTCCTGGCCGGTTTCCAAAAAAGGAGCCTCATGGGCATTTGAGGGATTATTGTGTGTATTTGAACCGACTCACATAAGTTCCTTCTGGCCAGAAATTTTCAGCATACACCATATTCCACAGAGACAGTGGAATACCAACTTTAAAGGAACTATATCCAGGATACCTATTCCTTAGTTTGGTTACTTCACAATCATTATTGCCCTTCACACCCTCATTTACATATTGTTTAATGTCTACACTTTCCACATTTTCTGCAAATCTAGAAACAAAAATATGTCTTTGTTTTTTCAACAACCCTCAATTTATCATTTGTTACAGATGCACAGCCCAATATAAACTTGGTCTTCTTGATAATGGCACTTCTCTGACTTTGAGTTGAATAATTATTGCGTTTCTTGTGTTTCACTTCAATAAATTCATTGTTTACATCTTCACTACCCAAGTCCTCTTGTTCCCCGTCCGAGGATTCAAGTCCGAGAGCAGACGGAACACCAGCTGCAGGACTGCAATGCGAAATAGACTGCATACGTGGTTTGTCATGTAACCTTGCTTTCATAGCATTTTTCCTATGACTGACAGGCACAGGTGCCTTCTCAATCCTGTCCTTCATAGACGATATTTTTTTGCTACCGTCCAATGTATTGGGTGGCAGCACTGAGTTTGTATTGCCTTGATCAGAAAAATCAGAAATGACCGCTGAAGTCAAAACACGGTCGTAAATTTCTAACCTCACTAACCCCGACACTGTTTTCTTGTCGAACAACTTTAGTCGACAAAATTGAGTTTGTGTTTGGCAGAGTAGATTTTAAAACACTAGCGTAAGAAACATTATTGCCGTTATTACTAGTAAATATGTCCCCAATGGCCTCCGTATGATTATTCACAATCAAGGTTAGGTTTGAATTCTCTTTTTGCACAACGCTCAACTGGCTTCTAAGCTCAGTTTGATTTTGAGTCAGTTCAGAAATTTGATCCGTCAAAATTTTTATAAATTCAAAACATTTACAAACACAGTCATTTTCGGTTTTATCAGCAGTGTTATCAGCAGGTTGCGTACTTACGCTACGGTCACGTTGATCTGTCTGCTGTACACAGTTGTCACACATAAAGTTTGATTTTTCTCCTTTGGAATATGAATAATCACTTAGATTTCCCAGCACACTCAAAGTGAAACCATTCCTTACAGATTCCCTCGCACAAAATGCCACCAGAACTATTTGTGACCTTTCTCGGGCAAGCTCCACAGTTTGGATTCTTGTTAGTAGGCGCCATTTTGTCAACAATTAATCTTCTACTTCGAAGTAAGTGTGTGTCGTGTACACGGTTGAACTAACAGTCATACTAAAAGCTCTTAACATATTTTGCTCTAGAGAGACTGGCGATCTAAGCCCACTCCCTGATCAGCTCAATCGCAATCAAAGACAATATTTTCAAAAAGTGTTTCTTGTTCATGACATCTAAAGCACAATACATAATCTGGCGACATAGGTAATTATAGTTGCCTTTGTCTGGGTTCCAAATCATAATGGGATACTCGGAAATGAGATAGCTGACAAAACAATGAAAGAAGTACTATATCTACCTGTCTGCACTGAAAATATTGTATCATGCAACATAAAAATTGATTTTTATCAATTGCTTCCTTTATTGTTGCTAAAGAATTTTTCATTTATGTTTGTTATTTATCCACATAAAAACACCTCATCTGGAACAGATAAAATCAAGAACTTTATTGTCATTAAACAATAGACAAAGACAAAAACCGGGTTATAAGGGTACATGAATATAAGTTAAATATTTTTAAAGTAAAAAATGACTGTGAACTCTAAAATTTAAAATGTAATGGATTCTCGTGAAATCAGTTTAATTTAACTACATACACATACACACATATATTATTAAGAATACATGTAAAACAATATAATTAAAATCTTAATGTAGACCTACTAATATCAGAGACCAAACATTCAGTGACAGAATAAAATGCATTTACTTTCAACCAATTTGAAAGAATGAGTTTTAAATCTCTTGAGGTTTACAGGTCAGGCCACTTTTGGTAGCTTATTAAAAAGTGTTATTTTCATAAACAGATGGCTTTTTTGGACTTTTCTAGCTCATATAGCTTCTTCTGATATATGTGTGAATTTCATTTCTAATTTGTAAGTTATTTAAGTTTTCCTTAACACTAACTAAGGTAAATTATATGTACATAGTCATTATTTTAAATTCTTTAAAATGTGGAACACATGATTTTCCTATACAATCCAGACATAGGATATAAGTAAGATTAAAACATAGAACTAACACAGTTTCAAGCTAATTATGTAATGGATTAATGATGAAGTCTGTAGATGGCATGTGCCGTCTAACTTCACAGACATTAACCTTTCCATTTTTTTTTTTCTTAAAGGAGAAGCTGATCCCTTTTTAAAACTTATTCAGCCCGTCTTTATGGGGTTTTGAGTGGATCTTATCAAACAGAATGAAAGAAAGAGTTGATACATTACAAGGTCAATATTATTATCGTGCCTATTATCAGACTTTGAATGAAAGTTTGGGATTGTGTAGCTTGTTGAAAATATAGAACTTACGAAGAATAAGTTTTATACAGGGTGACCATTAAGTCTTAGGACGACTTTATAACTTTTAAACGTCAAGAGATATCATAACCAAATTTGGTATACCGTTACTGGAAATTGTAAGCTACTTTTCTGTGTACATGGTGGTCAGATTTCACCTTTGGGGGACGGCCCGTCGGGGGTTATAACAAAATCTTTAATGACAGCCTATGTTGAGCTGTACATCATTTTAAATTTCTACTTGAACTGAAAACAATGCCGCAAACCGGCCTTCAAAAGGTTGATCCAGTCGGAAGAAATCGCTGTTCAAAGTTTAAAAAATGTTTAACACCATTATTACATAAGAAATAACTAATACTGTAGCTGTTAGAAGTTAAGGGGAATACTTAGTGAACTCATTTAAAAGTAGATGTTCAAAAGTTTCCTTTCGGCCGTCTGACAATGTGCTACGTGTAATCAGAAAAACCTGCTGCATTAAGAAGTACAATGAAAAGTGAAAGCAGCGCCTCTAGGTCAGGGTTTCCCATCCACTGGACTTCCCCATAATGGCTGTTATCTGTCTATCAGTTCACTTATCAGTTCCACTCTTGGTACAGTCCTTTTTGCAGCCACATCCTGTTACTGTAAGTTATAAGTTTCAAGAGATGTCGCTTAGTGAGCGTGAAAGAATTACACTCTTAATGATGCGCGGCTGGGGTGATAATGTAAGACCGTTTGCAGAAGTAACACATTTATTCAATGCTACTTTTTCTGATAGAGCTCCTATTTCTAAATCCACCGCACAGTACACAGTTGCTCGCTTTTTAGATACTGGTAGTGTTAAGTATCAGGCCAGATCTGGACGACCAAGTACTATGACAGACGAAGACGGCTCATTAGACATTCTTCAGTCTTTGATTGAAAATCCAAACGAATAAGTTAGATCAGCAGCACAATCTCATGGAATAGGTCGCGAATCAGTTCGCAAATTATTAAAGAAGTCTGGTTTCAAAGCATACCGTGTTACCCTGTTGCAGGAACTAAGCGAAGATGATTTTGATCGCCGAATGGAATTCAGTGAAATTATGATGAATAAAATTGACCAAAACGAAATACTTTTAGACGGTATTGTATTCTCAGATGAGTCGACTTTTATGTTGAATGGCCATGTAAACAGGCATAACTGCCGGTATTGGGATAATGTTAACCCATACTGGATGAGTGAGTGTCACACACAACATCCCCAAAAATTAAACGTATGGGCAGTTATCGTACATAATTCAATTATATGACCATTTTTCAACGATGGAAATTTAAATGCCAACAAGTATCCATGATACGCTCCAAAATGAGATTGTTCCTGCTTTACAAGTTACTCTGGGCACTGACTTTCAAACATGTTTTTTCCCAACAAGACGGAGCACCGCCACACTATGGTGTTCAGGTAAGGCAATACTTAGATGCAGTATTCCCACACCGGTGGATTGGAAGACGTGGTGCGATTGAGTGGCCGGCTCGTTCTCCTGACCTAACTCCGCTTGACTACTTCCTATGGGGCTACATCAAGGACAAAGTGTATCGAACTCAGCCTACAGATCTGAACGATCTTAGACATAGGATATTACATGAAGCTCAAGCTATTCCACGAGAATACATACAAAATGCAGTAGCCGGCTTTTATAACCGGTTAGCACATTGCCAGATGGTGAAAATTTTGAACACCTACTTTGAAAGACTCAGTAAGTATTCCCCTTAACTTCTAACAGCTACAGTATTAGTCATTTCTTATGTAATAATGGTGTTAAACATTTTTTAATCTTTGAACAGCGATTTCTTCCGACTGGATCAACCTTTTGAAGTCCGGTTTGCGGCATTGTTTTCAGTTCAAAGTAGACTTGTAAAATGATGTTCTACCATATGTTTGAATGGTAGGAAAGCTAAATTAATATCTTCAGATATCTGACTTTTGCGATACATTTTACTGTCAACTGCAACAAAGGAAATTATTATGATCAAATTAGGTATCATTGGGAACAATCATGTTATTTATCGGTCGTCACACATAACTTTGATCAATCCATTATGTTCACAGCAACCTTGGTTTGCAGTTCCCAAGGAAGATACCGCATGGAGGATGTCATTCCATTTACAAGAAAGATATATCCTTAAGGACTTGAAATATTTGAAATACACATTGAGACTGTTGAAGGTTTGTAGTGCTATAATTAACCAATTCAATTTCGTGTAAAATTAGTACTGTTGAAAGTTCTTCGTATTGTATTGTATATTATATCGTATAGTATATTTTGTACACTGTTACAGAAACTTATTTTCACTGAACCTACTAAAACCCTTCTAAAATCCATTAGTAAAAGTGAATGTTTTAAATTCTTATCATTGTGTGAGATATGCACCTACATCATGCAAACCATTAAGTTGAATTATCTGATATAACTGATTTTATCAGTAAACAGATAACAAAGTTGCTATACTTGATATCATCATTCTTACCTTGAACTCTTTTGCAGGCTATTGAAAACGTGTTGTCTAACTCTAATGTTTATACTGATTAGTTCAGTTACTAATCTCAACCTAAAATGCCTTTCTCAGCGGTGCAGTGCACTAGAGCAATTGCTTTGCATTAGCCTGCATAAGAGTTCAAGAGTTCGTTAATTAATGATGATGATAACAAGTATAGTAACTTTGATATCTGTCAACTGATAAATTCAGTTATATCAGATTTCAACTTAAATGGTTTGTATGATGTAAGTGCATATCTCATACAATGATAAGAATTAAATACATTCACTTTTACTAATGAATTGTAAAAGGATTTTAGTAGATACAGTGAAAATAAGTTTGTCCCACAGTGTATTTTGTGTTTGTAAATGTAATATAATTAATGATAAATAGTTTTCCTAACTTATTTTGAAAGCCCTACACCGATTAAGGCACAGAGGCTCACAAGATACATAATTTTCAATCAATTATAGATATTTTCCCATTTGAAAGAAAGTAGATAGGTAAACAGTATAATATTCATTAGGAAATAATATTCTTCCAGTGTATATCATTTTATTTTGTGATCCGGTTTGTTTACCATAAATTTTTCTGTAAACCTTTATGGAGGATACGGAATATACAGTAACATTTATACCATATACTAAAAACTAGGTTTAAATTTCTCAGTTAAAACAAGAACTAAAAATGTCTTAAACCTTTAATTGTCAGACAATTTTCTTACTACAAGTTCCTATAATGTCAGGCCTTTCTCACCTTCAAACTGCCAGGCATTTCTTGTCTTTAAACTGCCAGGCGTTTCTTGTCTTGAAACTGCCAGGCGTTTCTTGTCTTGAAACTGCCAGGCGTTTCTTGTCTTGAAACTGCCAGGCGTTTCTTGTCTTGAAACTGCTAGGCGTTTCTCGTCTTGAAACTGCCAGGCGTTTCTCGTCTTGAAACTGCCAGGCGTTTCTCGTCTTGAAACTGCCAGGCCTTTCTCGTCTTGAAACCGCCAGGCGTTTCTTGTCTTGAAACTGCCAGGCGTTTCTTGTCTTGAAACTGCCAGGCGTTTCTTGTCTTGAAACTGCCAGGCGTTTCTTGTCTTGAAACTGCCAGGCGTTTCTTGTCTTGAAACTGCCAGGCGTTTCTTGTCTTGAAACTACCAGGCCTTTTTCGTCCTCAAACTGCCAGGTGTTTCTCATCTTCAAATTGCCAGGCCTTTCTCATCTTCAAACTGCAAAGCCTTTCTTGTCTTCAAATTGCCAGGCCAGTTTTACATAAAAAACATTTATGATCATAGACATAATTTCTTTTTTTTGATTCTGAAGAAAATTTGTGTTAGACATTGTATTAAAATATACTACATTATAACTTAAAAAGTAAGAAAAATACTTCTCCTTTGGGAATTTGTTGAGTATGACTTGGTGTATAATATTTGAAGGTCTAATTAAATATTGCTTCCAAGTTTGTTAAGTGATACACAATATATTTCTGAACCACTAAATAAATATGGAATCTGTATTTGTAGGTAAAATTGGTACAGACTAACTAATATATATTTAAAACCTTTATTAAATATTATCATATATGTGAAAGTTTGCACATTTTAAATTCTTGAGATAATTTATATTTGTTCTTCTTCTTGTTCTCTTATCTTTACTCTTCTCATCAGTCTCTTATCTTTGCTCTTTTCATAATTATCTGATCATAAGTTAAGGAATCTATCAGTGAATGATTAAACCTTCTTATCACAATGATTACTGATACAAAAATGTATTAAACTTTTCCTTTTAATTGCTTATACAAAGATTTTAAATTATCTGTGAAATAAGTGTATAACATAGTTTGCATTTGCAGAAAGTACGAGATGAATTGCAGATAACGAAAGTGGCCAGTTACTACATAAAAACTTTGTTTCTGTGGGAAGTGGAATATAACAGAGACTATCGGGCTGTATGGTCAGCTACTGGACGAGGTCGTCTTTTTATGCATGTATGTCGTTCTTTTTACATTTGAAAAATTTAAAGTAGTTACCCTTTCTTTTTTACCTTTAGCAAAGTCTGAGAAACCACAAAAGTTACTCAATTTTCATACTCAAGCAAAGATGTATTGCATTATTGTCTATGTAAGTCTGTAAATAAAAAGAAAGCATAATACAAGCTTTGTTGTTCAACTCTGGAATAATTCAATAACATTATGTAAGGACTGCATTCTACCTCTGTTTGATAAGCGTGAAGAAAAAAGTGTTTAAATTAAATAACCACTATAATGGAATATATTACTTTATAATTAAAATTGGATGATGATAGTGATTATAACATGTACTGGTTGAATAAAATCTAGATCCACACGATTATTTTTGTTTTCAACAACCCTTGAATACTTAGAGTTTATTCGAAAACTAACTGGAATGGTATCATATCCCGTTATATCATCACATATCTCACATATAACTCACAAATTATCATTCATGTAACACTCACTTATCCACCATAAAATTAGACGGGTAAAACAACCAACCTACTTTCTTTTTGTGGCTTTTGTTCTCCAAAATCAAACATCAGCTGAAAGGACACCAACATCAAGGTGTAGCAGAGATAAAAAGCATATACGCCAATCCACATATTTTTCTAATACACTGTGTATTACTTAATATACCCATCTTACAAAATCATTGTCTTGAGAGGTTTCTTTGGAGGATGTGCAAATGTGTCTGCACAACACCTCAGCATTTTTAATTAGCTGCAGACATTTCCCATTACCTTGTTCACATATTCCATGTACTTACCTTGTGTTCCAATTTCCATTTTCCAATGTCTGTGGACGTTTTCATCAGTATCCTCGTAGTAACACTTAAAAACTAATTTAACTTGATAAAAAGACAGCTGAACTTCAGGTCAAGTTGATCACAAGTGCTGGTGTATGTGTTTCCAAACAGCCGATGAAAATTGAAATGTTTATAATCCAACAAATGTAGTATGTCTGTTTTTAGACACTCAATTTTTATGAGCCACAATAACATTATTTTACCAAATACTGAAGCTTACTAGCCAGATTTATTGTAATAATGATTAATTTAGCACCAACGTTCAAACAGTCGCCAGTACATACTTCAAAAGTATTTCATAAATTTGCCTTTTATGGAGTCTGCACACAGGTATTATAGCCTATGCAGGCTCATTTCCCAAGGACAATGCTTTTCTTTATAGTGCTCTCTTTGTTTCAATTTAGTTTCTTTTATTTTAATGGCTTAATTAATGTATGGTTAAATTGTTTAAAATGTAATGGTTTTCAAAATTATAACATTAATTTTTTAAGATTGTAATATTGTATGTTTATTTTTTAAATATAAGTGAATTCTTCTTTCTTTTCTTCTTCTTCTTAACACATTTTAAAGTTTATATGATTTATTACTTGTATTTACAGTATGTTGATACATGTAGTTTTGTATTTATTGGGATTCTCCATGTATGTGTTTGCTTCCAATGTATGCTGTGATATCCTTATGCAGCAAACTTTCTCAGGATATTAATGCTGTATTTGGTTCTGTTTAGATGCTTGTACGCTTTAGAGAAGCTCTACGAGAAAGGAGAATTCCGTTTTTTTGGGAAAGAGAAATGAATTTGATTGGTCACCTGAAAGAAGCTTATATCCAAAATAGTTGTGACAGACTTAACAATTTTATCAAGCAAATAGACAAACATGTTGATGATAAAAATGCGTATGAACTAGAAGTCTATATTTGTAAGTATACATTGTGTATTCAAACACTTATTATAAGTAACTTAAAAAATAGCAATTTTATTTTTTTCATTTCATTTCATTTATTTATCTCATTTACATATATACAAATATAGTGCCAATAGAATACACGAGAAGGTACTCACATGGGCTAAAGCCTGTGTGTGAGAAGAACCGAGTCCATCTTCATTCGAGTTTGTAATCACAATAGTACTAATATACAATGTAAATTTTAGAACAAAATAAAAATTGTATAATATAAAGATAACTAAAAATAACTAATAGTAACATGTTCTGTTTGGATGCATATTAACTAAATTCAAGCAATGTAAAAAGTAATCATACTTTTCAATTATAATCTAAGTGTGGCAATGATGATTAATCACTTATGATAATGAAACTACATGACAAAGATGCAACAAATCTATTATATGAAGTTATATGGCTATAAGATGTAAGACAACATAAGGGATGAGCTTAAAGAGTACGCAATAAACATTGTTTTATGAGCTATAAAAAAAGGAAAAGGAAAAGAGAGAGAACAAAAAATTGTTGTCGATTTCTGAAACCTACACTATATCTAATGCATTCCTTCACAAAGCGAAGAACACACACATGCACGCATTCGCACGCATACATATCCATCCACACACAAAAGTACGCACGGGCACGCACACATCTGCACTACATACAGACACAAAACTTCATGCACTAATTAAGAATGCTCGCACTTATCCCTCACCACGGTAAATACAAAGTAAATAAATTTAAAATATCGCAATATTATATCCAAATTTTGCAAAACAAACGGCACAAACAGATCACCCAGAGTAGATAGAAGTGAGTATAGTGTTTGCCCCACTCCTCACCAATGCAATTAACCAGCTTCTTTTGTACACTTCCACTTTAATGTTCCAATGGTAAATTTTTGGTAGTTGTGTGTAGAACATAGAAATAATTTGTTTTTATTTATAGACTTAGTATAACATGGTGTGGCGATACCAATATTTAACTTATGTCTTGTATTTTATGCATGCTCCACTGTATGTGTTGTATGTGTTAGCATACACATATCTAGCATGAACTAAAGAGGGAGGTTACCACTACAAATTTTCCATACCTCCCAGTCAAGAGTGGGGGAATATGTAAAATGCTAACAATATTAATAATTGGAAGTTCGACAGCCGGCCGAGACCATTATTATTGTTCTTATTTTAAGCTGTACAAAAATGGTTGTAAAATAGCAAAAATTTATCGTTTTTGAGACCACCCAAAAAACACAAATATAACGACACTAAAGAGAACAGCAGAGGCTCATGAAAATGAATATATCTTAATAACTACAAGACACATCCTCCACCTTTTACATAGAATTTCCACATTCTAAAATGACCTTCCAGGATACATATATTTACTCGAAAATATGTGCGTATAGTTGTATTACTTAAATAATATGTATTTTAAATTAAAATTATTTTTAATTTCAAACCATGCCTTCTATAATTAAAATAAAGGATATAAATCTATATGTATTTTTATAGAGGATAACCTTTATTTACTGTGAATACAACTACACAAATTTTGAGACATGAAATTAGTAAGTGCGTTTTTTACTGAAATAAGTGGTCGATGTAGACAATAGAACAAATATAGACAAAAAAAATATAAATTTTGAGTTAAATATTATGTAAATCATGATATTTTATTATTTTGGTTGTCTAAATTTGGATTTTCATACACAAAGTGTGACAGAAAACACGTTATAGCGATCGGTAAATAAACATTGTAATAATTAATGTACGTACACGAATAAAAATTGACAAAAAATAAAACTTTTATGTTTTTTGGATATTTTATCTTGTATCTTCCTACTACAACACAGGCTCTAAATACCAAATTAGATATTATTTTTGGTGTAGTTACAGATAATCTGTTACAGGCATAAACCTGAGATCTGGCAAGGGAGGCACGGTATAGACAACATTTTTGTTAATCCTTCACCTAACAAACTATCCTTTTATTTAGAAGCTAGTACGATGAATCTGAAAAAATAAACTGATAATTTTTAGTAAGAGAAAAACAATTGCAACTAAAGAGATTTTGAAAAACAAATCATTAATTTTTATGGACTATTCCAACAAAACATTCTCTTTAATTCACTAAAAAATATCAGTTTATAATAAGCCAAGGTTGTTTAATCAAAAAACTAGAAAATTAACAAACACCTCATGAACCTTTTATTTTTCAGATCAATGGCTCACCAGAATTAAAGAAGTTTTGAATATTAAACTTATTGCTCTAGTAAAATGTGATCATGCCAAGAGCTTGTTTGTTGCCGATGGTAGCTTGAAATACTAACTTTATCGACAACTCTGTTACATTAAAATCTAAATTCCTTTTATTCCCAATAAACAGACCAGTCTTAACCACTGTTCATTTTATATCTTTAAATTTTCCCATTATTAAGATCTTAAATTAAATTGTACTTCCACAAAATCCATATATTTGAAACTCTGAATGCATTCAACTTTCTTAAAAAAAATCATTACATCTGATTTTGTCTTCCTTACTGGTCAAACAATATGTTTCTGAGCTATTTCCATACTTGACTGTTTTGTTTGAATCGTCAAACACTCAAAGTGTTTTCCAACTGATTTTAAGATTAGTAACGCTATTCTAATCCTAAATATTTGAAATGTTTAACCTTGATAGATTGAAACCAATATCAATCACTCCAATTTTTTTAATATTTGAGAAAATGGTACAATTTTGCATATTGTAAAATGTATGGTGCATTACTGTATTACATTACGTTACTTAAGTTCATTACCATATTCTACTACTTTTTAAAACCAATAATATAATATGTTCATCTCATTCTGTTATTCCATCATAATATCTCCACAATTACTTTATTTGTTTTAAAAGTAGTGAGTACCGTTGAGTCAAATGAGCATTGTTTTACTGAATCGATATAATTCAGGCTTTGACTACGAGACTCTCAGGGTGGCTTAGGTGGAATATTTGAGTGTAGCCTAAGATATGTTTATGACACTTTTCTTCAAAATTTTAATATAATTTTTGTTCCACGTGGATTTGCTGATTGTCTGGGGTCTCGGGTCACAAAAGAGTTTTGGAGAGTCTTTTTCCAACCGATGGCATCGTAACATTCCCGTCTTTATTAATTTATAATTGCTTTGATTTGTTTTAAATAACATTAATTTGTTTCAAATTCAAGATCATTGCTCTATGTAGGCAACTGAAACTAAAATTAGTTAAAAATATAGAATTACATGTTTTAAAAAATCAATTCTTTACTTTGGCCCTTAATTATTTAACTCCTCAAAACTAGGACACTATCCGGTAGAAAAGGCATTTTACTGTTTGCATGAAGTTCTTCAGTTAATTTTAATGTGAACTTAACATACTTTCTAATAGTATGTTTTTTATTTATTTATTTATATTTTATTTCTGGAATTGATGTAAACAAAATATATTCTAATGTGTAAAAAAAAAACATTAATAAAAAATGAACTTCAAGTCAGATTTTATTTAGATGACCATGATATTTCTTTACTTTGGTTGAGGACTTAGTTTTTTGAAAATTTGATTAAAATGAGTTATTAAATAAATTAAATGGGTGATTCCATAACTTTGGATATATCTGTTGTTCACAACCAAAGGGTTTTGAAAGTGTATTATTTTATTTTAATGGTTAGGTCAACTATAAAAACATATTTTGATTAAGCGTCTTATTTTATATATACAAAATATGTCACAATTTTTGTTGAAACATACCAGAGAATTGTAACAGTAACAGTGGGTAAAATTTAATCACTTTTAATAAATATAATATTTCTAAATAGTAAAATCAGCAAACTAGAGGTTTTGTACTTTTTTGTTGCTACTATCACTATCGGTATTCATTAATAACACACTAATACAGCCTAGTGCTAACAACGAAAGCGATGAGAACTTTGTTAAGACTACTACAAATTAGCCGTCCAAAGACATGACCGATAGGCATTCATGGCCATAACTTGCTGTCTCTTGCTCGAAACACGGGAAGTGTGGAAGCAAACAGTGACTGTTTTATTTTTGTCAACCCTATTAGTCGTAGACGAATTCGTCATTCCAGAAAATTACAAGCACGAGTATTGTGTTTTTTGGAGCATTGTGCTATGTTTTGTTATTCTCGTTGTTATGGAATAAATAGTATTATTATTAAATGTTGTTATTTATGTTAAGAATAGTCCATATAATTATCTGTTATATAACACATACCCTACGAGTGGTAAAGTGGCGACTGAGGAGTGGTTGGTAAGGAATGTGGATGGGGATATTTAGCTTTAACAAAAAACAGAACACCAATCTACTTATAAACACATTTCCTACATGCTTCATGATATAAAGAGGAGTCAGCAGGCTTCTTTGGAGTTTTCCAGAAACATTACATTAAAGAAGCTGGAGGCACACATCTCTGTCAGGAGAAAAGGCAACTGGAATGGACAGCATCTTTCCAGAATCTTTGAAGGACACTGGTCCAAAAGTAAGAATTGGGCTTTTGACAGTCTATAATGAAACCTTAGCAAGCAACATACAACCTACATCGTTTAAATTATCAAACATAATCACAATCTTGAAACCAGGTTAAGAGCCAGAGCAACCTGGAAGCTACTGCCCAATAACTTAAGTTTGTGTTATAAGCTACTTGAGAAGCTGATGTACACTAGATTCTCTCCCATTCTCAATCCCAGGATCCCTGTTGAGCAAGCTAGGTTCAGACCAGCTAATGTAAGTATCTTGTTTATTGTTTACAGTAGGCTAAAAAATTTATTTTCAGCAATTTTGGTAACAATTTTATTAAAATTTGCAAGGGTAAAGTTAAACGCAGTTTTATAGTTTGTTTATTCTATAAAAATTAAATGAAATCAGTTTTATACTTCAATCTAAAAATGTTAATAGAAAATTATTACTTTTTCCATAAGAACACAATGTATTCTTTATAATAAAATAGGACAAAATATTACTATATAGAAAACAAACAATTCTAAGGACAAATCATGCTTCTGCCACACTTGGGTTAACCTTTTATATGGTATAGTTAACTGTACTAATTATTTTACTGCCATAAATTATGTTTTTTAAATGGAATTTTTAAATGCTTTTTAATTTTTTGAATTAAGTCATACACATAGATTAATTTAAAACTACTATTACACGCAATAATTTGTACAATTTCGACTGAAAAGAATTATGAAATGTTTCGGAGTTACAAAAGTTCAATAGTTGGTTATTAAGTATAAGCATATGCAACAACTCGAAGAAATACTTATACAAAAAAATCTGGACTCTATATAGACTAAGAATTCTCCAATTGAGCAAAAATACCCTTCATCATGATAGTCCTTAAGTTGTTTTTGAAAGAGTGACATATCTATAATATTCTTGTGGTGATCAGATTCAGGCAGACACCTTATGCTTGATTGGATTTTAGTCAAAATTGGAATGGTCATTCTATTTGATAACTGTTAGCGCAAGGTAGCTTTTCAGAGCACCTTAGAGCAAAGGGATTAGAGCTGAAGGGCCAATCCATTTTTTACACAACTACTATTATAATCACCTTGAAGTTGGGTGGATTTTAACTAAAATTGGAATAGACCTTGTATGTGGCAAATCCTAGAATAATTTAGAATTAATTGTTTTTCAGGGCCGTTTGGGGTATGAGGGCGAGGCTCTAAGATCAAAACAATGGCTGGGAGGTCTCTCAAACCAGGAACTCCCAAAGGAAACACATTATCACAGAGGCTGAGATCCCTTTCAAACCAGGAACTCCTAAAGGAAAAACATTGTCACAGATCACAGAGGCTGAGATCTCTTTCAAACCAGGAACTCCCAAAGGAAAAACATTGTCACAGATCACAGAGGCTGGGATCTCTCTCAAACTAGGAGTTTTCAAAGTACCAAAACTTTCATAGATTACAGAGGCTGATATCTCTCTCAAACCAAGAACTCTCAAAGGATCAAAACTGTCACAGATCACATAGGCTGAGAGCTCTCTCAAAGTAGGAATCAAGAATATTTTATTGCCTTCCCACACAAACGATGCATTGACAAAGTCATAGAGTTTAAAATATGTCCTTAAAACATATACAATATACAAATAAAAACACATACACAAACCTTAACATAGCCTACATGGTACAGTTATATCCTTAATGCTGAGCATACATGCATGAACTACATGAAAAATCCTATTACTTATATTGTAAAGATACATTTCTTCGATAGAATAGAATGTATTTTGCTTCAACTATTTAGACACAGCTATTTTTAAAATTATTACATGAAATTTCCCTAATTTCTAATGGTAACTTGTTAAAGAGCTTTATGCCTATATACAGATAACTATTATGGGTTTTAGCTAGCCTAGCATGTTTTTTGGTTGATTGAGTCTTGGTTTCTTGTATAATGAGTATGTATTGAGCTTCTTAAGTCAAATTGTTCTAAATTTTCTTTTACATATATCAAACTCTGCAATACAAAAATACAAGGGAGCGTAAGTATATCATATTCTATAAAGTAAGGTTTACACGAGTCACTATTGCTAAGATGAAAAGTTTTTCGCACAGCCTTCTTTTGGCACAGAAAAACCTCTCTAGCTCCGCTGGAGCTACCCCAGAGAAGGGTACCATATGTAAGGTGGGAATGAAAGAGGGCAAAATAAGCCTGTAAAACCAAACTAGGACTAGTACAGGATGTTAGTTTTTTTAACAAAAAGATCACTCTCGATAACCGAGTACATAAGGCATCAGTATGTGTTCTCCAGGTGAGCTTAGAATCAAGATAAAGACCTAGTAACTTCACAGACTTATTCTCAGAGTTGGCACCTAGACTAAATATAACATGCTCTGATTTATCCTCGTTAACATATAGGCCATTAGCAGAAAACCAGAGATGTGATCTCTCTCTCATATAATTGATCATTACTAGATTAAGTTGAGAAAGTATATTGGATCACATCAAGGTAGTGTCGTCTGCATAAAGGACACACTTGTTGGGAAGAAATTTTGGGAGGAGGTCGTTAATGAAAAACAGTGAACAAAAAGGGGCCCAGGACAGAGCCCTGGGGTACCCCCCTTGTCACCCTCTTGAGATCAGACCTCTGGTCACTTTATTCTGACATACTGGTACCTGTCAGATAAATAAGAAGTAAAGAGAGACAACTCAACACCTTCCAGCCCATAGTGAAGGTAACATCCGAGAGATGAGGCTGTACAGTTCTACAAGTGTAATCAGTTGGGTGAAGATTGGAGATGAAGTTATCCAGGCAGGTCTCAAGACGAGTTGGTTGTAGATTCACACAGAAGCAGTCATAAGATTTGAGGGTATTAATAAAATTTACAGTTTGTAGACTATTACTCCTTGGATCAATATTCAAGTCACCTGCAATAACAGTCTTGTACTTGCGGAATTTAAGGTCAAGAAATAAAGTCAAGAAGTTGACACAGTCTATCAGTAAAAGCTTCTACAGATGAATCAGGTGTACGATACAGTGTCACAATCAACAAACCAACAGCACTGGACATAATCATAGCAGCCTCAAAAACCTTGCACTCACAGAAAGTGTCAATATTTACTACTTCAAATGGGTGCAGAAAGGAGTTCTTAACAAAAATTGCAGCTCCCCCGTAGGGAGACGGTCTACTACGGTAACTAGTAATTAGGGAGTATCCTTCAGGTACATATAACCCTAATTCGTCCTGAGTGCACCAATGTTCGCTGACACATCCACATCATACAAAGTATTTGCAATTAAAAATCTCTAGTAGGTTCAGTTTATTTTTTATTGACTGAAGATTAATATGTACAAGTGTGAGTTCACTCGACAATGTAGTTTGAGCACTGGGAGTTAGCCTATGCCCACTGTCATTAATCAAGTGTGTAGGCCCATGACTTATGTATTGTGTCCATTTTCCTGGCCGGTTTCCAAAAAAGGAGCCTCATGGGCATTTGAGGGATTATTGTGTGTATTTGAACCGACTCACATAAGTTCCTTCTGGCCAGAAATTTTCAGCATACACCATATTCCACAGAGACAGTGGAATACCAACTTTAAAGGAACTATATCCAGGATACCTATTCCTTAGTTTGGTTACTTCACAATCATTATTGCCCTTCACACCCTCATTTACATATTGTTTAATGTCTACACTTTCCACATTTTCTGCAAATCTAGAAACAAAAATATGTCTTTGTTTTTCAACAACCCTCAATTTATCATTTGTTTACAGATGCACAGCCCAATATAAACTTGGTCTTCTTGATAATGGCACTTCTCTGACTTTGAGTTGAATAATTATTGCGTTTCTTGTGTTTCACTTCAATAAATTCATTGTTTACATCTTCACTACCCAAGTCCTCTTGTTCCCCGTCCGAGGATTCAAGTCCGAGAGCAGACGGAACACCAGCTGCAGGACTGCAATGCGAAATAGACTGCATACGTGGTTTGTCATGTAACCTTGCTTTCATAGCATTTTTCCTATGACTGACAGGCACAGGTGCCTTCTCAATCCTGTCCTTCATAGACGATATTTTTTTGCTACCGTCCAATGTATTGGGTGGCAGCACTGAGTTTGTATTGCCTTGATCAGAAAAATCAGAAATGACCGCTGAAGTCAAAACACGGTCGTAATTTCTAACCTCACTAACCCCGACACTGTTTTCTTGTCGAACAACTTTAGTCGACAAAATTGAGTTTGTGTTTGGCAGAGTAGATTTTAAAACACTAGCGTAAGAAACATTATTGCCGTTATTACTAGTAAATATGTCCCCAATGGCCTCCGTATGATTATTCACAATCAAGGTTAGGTTTGAATTCTCTTTTTGCACAACGCTCAACTGGCTTCTAAGCTCAGTTTGATTTTGAGTCAGTTCAGAAATTTGATCCGTCAAAATTTTTATAAATTCAAAACATTTACAAACACAGTCATTTTCGGTTTTATCAGCAGTGTTATCAGCAGGTTGCGTACTTACGCTACGGTCACGTTGATCTGTCTGCTGTACACAGTTGTCACACATAAAGTTTGATTTTTCTCCTTTGGAATATGAATAATCACTTAGATTTCCCAGCACACTCAAAGTGAAACCATTCCTTACAGATTCCCTCGCACAAAATGCCACCAGAACTATTTGTGACCTTTTCTCGGGCAAGCTCCACAGTTTGGATTCTTGTTAGTAGGCGCCATTTTGTCAACAAATTAATCTTCTACTTCGAAGTAAGTGTGTGTCGTGTACACGGTTGAACTAACAGTCATACTAAAAAGCTCTTAACATATTTTGCTCTAGAGAGACTGGCGATCTAAGCCCACTCCCTGATCAGCTCAATCGCAATCAAAGACAATATTTTCAAAAAGTGTTCTTGTTCATGACATCTAAAGCACAATACATAATCTGGCGACATAGGTAATTATAGTTGCCTTTGTCTGGGTTCCAAATCATAATGGGATACTCGGAAATGAGATAGCTGACAAAACAATGAAAGAAGTACTATATCTACCTGTCTGCACTGAAAATATTGTATCATGCAACATAAAAATTGATTTTTATCAATTGCTTCCTTTATTGTTGCTAAAGAATTTTTCATTTATGTTTGTTATTTATCCACATAAAAACACCTCATCTGGAACAGATAAAATCAAGAACTTTATTGTCATTAAACAATAGACAAAGACAAAAACCGGGTTATAAGGGTACATGAATATAAGTTAAATATTTTTAAAGTAAAAAATGACTGTGAACTCTAAAATTTAAAATGTAATGGATTCTCGTGAAATCAGTTTAATTTAACTACATACACATACACACATATATTATTAAGAATACATGTAAAACAATATAATTAAAATCTTAATGTAGACCTACTAATATCAGAGACCAAACATTCAGTGACAGAATAAAATGCATTTACTTTCAACCAATTTGAAAGAATGAGTTTAAATCTCTTGAGGTTTACAGGTCAGGCCACTTTTGGTAGCTTATTAAAAAGTGTTATTTTCATAAACAGATGGCTTTTTTGGACTTTTCTAGCTCATATAGCTTCTTCTGATATATGTGTGAATTTCATTTCTAATTTGTAAGTTATTTAAGTTTTCCTTAACACTAACTAAGGTAAATTATATGTACATAGTCATTATTTTAAATTCTTTAAAATGTGGAACACATGATTTTCCTATACAATCCCAGAAAACATAGGATATAAGTAAGATTAAAACATAGAACTAACACAGTTTCAAGCTAATTATGTAATGGATTAATGATGAAGTCTGTAGATGGCATGTGCCGTCTAACTTCACAGACATTAACCTTTCCATTTTTTTTTTTTCTTAAAGGAGAAGCTGATCCCTTTTTAAAACTTATTCAGCCCGTCTTTATGGGGTTTTGAGTGGATCTTATCAAACAGAATGAAAGAAAGAGTTGATACATTACAAGGTCAATATTATTATCGTGCCTATTATCAGACTTTGAATGAAAGTTTGGGATTGTGTAGCTTGTTGAAAATATAGAACTTACGAAGAATAAGTTTTATACAGGGTGACCATTAAGTCTTAGGACGACTTTATAACTTTTAAACGTCAAGAGATATCATAACCAAATTTGGTATACCGTTACTGGAAATTGTAAGCTACTTTTCTGTGTACATGGTGGTCAGATTTCACCTTTGGGGGACGGCCCGTCGGGGGTTATAACAAAATCTTTAATGACAGCCTATGTTGAGCTGTACATCATTTTAAATTTCTACTTGAACTGAAAACAATGCCGCAAACCGGCCTTCAAAAGGTTGATCCAGTCGGAAGAAATCGCTGTTCAAAGTTTAAAAAATGTTTAACACCATTATTTACATAAGAAATAACTAATACTGTAGCTGTTAGAAGTTAAGGGGAATACTTAGTGAACTCATTTAAAAGTAGATGTTCAAAAGTTTCCTTTCGGCCGTCTCTGACAATGTGCTACGTGTAATCAGAAAAACCTGCTGCATTAAGAAGTACAATGAAAAGTGAAAGCAGCGCCTCTAGGTCAGGGTTTCCCATCCACTGGACTTCCCCATAATGGCTGTTTATCTGTCTATCAGTTCACTTATCAGTTCCACTCTTGGTACAGTCCTTTTTGCAGCCACATCCTGTTACTGTAAGTTATAAGTTTCAAGAGATGTCGCTTAGTGAGCGTGAAAGAATTACACTCTTAATGATGCGCGGCTGGGGTGATAATGTAAGACCGTTTGCAGAAGTAACACATTTATTCAATGCTACTTTTTCTGATAGAGCTCCTATTTCTAAATCCACCGCACAGTACACAGTTGCTCGCTTTTTAGATACTGGTAGTGTTAAGTATCAGGCCAGATCTGGACGACCAAGTACTATGACAGACGAAGACGGCTCATTAGACATTCTTCAGTCTTTGATTGAAAATCCAAACGAATAAGTTAGATCAGCAGCACAATCTCATGGAATAGGTCGCGAATCAGTTCGCAAATTATTAAAGAAGTCTGGTTTCAAAGCATACCGTGTTACCCTGTTGCAGGGAACTAAGCGAAGATGATTTTGATCGCCGAATGGAATTCAGTGAAATTATGATGAATAAAATTGACCAAAACGAAATACTTTTAGACGGTATTGTATTCTCAGATGAGTCGACTTTTATGTTGAATGGCCATGTAAACAGGCATAACTGCCGGTATTGGGATAATGTTAACCCATACTGGATGAGTGAGTGTCACACACAACATCCCCAAAAATTAAACGTATGGGCAGTTATCGTACATAATTCAATTATATGACCATTTTTTCAACGATGGAAATTTAAATGCCAACAAGTATCCATGATACGCTCCAAAATGAGATTGTTCCTGCTTTACAAGTTACTCTGGGGCACTGACTTTCAAACATGTTTTTCCCAACAAGACGGAGCACACCGCCACACTATGGTGTTCAGGTAAGGCAATAACTTAGATGCAGTATTCCCACACCGGTGGATTGGAAGACGTGGTGCGATTGAGTGGCCGGCTCGTTCTCCTGTCCTAACTCCGCTTGACTACTTCCTATGGGGGGCTACATCAAGGACAAAGTGTATCGAACTCAGCCTACAGATCTGAACGATCTTAGACATAGGATATTACATGAAGCTCAAGCTATTCCACGAGAATACATACAAAATGCAGTAGCCGGCTTTTATAACCGGTTAGCACATTGCCAGATGGTGAAAAATTTTGAACACCCTACTTTGAAAGACTCAGTAAGTATTCCCCTTAACTTCTAACAGCTACAGTATTAGTCATTTCTTATGTAATAATGGTGTTAAACATTTTTTAATCTTTGAAACAAGCGATTTCTTCCGACTGGATCAACCTTTTGAAGTCCGGTTTGCGGCATTGTTTTCAGTTCAAGTAGACTTGTAAAATGATGTTCTACCATATGTTTGAATGGTAGGAAAGCTAAATTAATATCTTCAGATATCTGACTTTTGCGATACATTTTACTGTCAACTGCAACAAAGGAAATTATTATGATCAAATTAGGTATCATTGGGAACAATCATGTTATTTATCGGTCGTCACACATAACTTTGATCAATCCATTATGTTCACAGCAACCTTGGTTTGCAGTTCCCAAGGAAGATACCGCATGGAGGATGTCATTCCATTTACAAGAAAGATATATCCTTAAGGACTTGAAATATTTGAAATACACATTGAGACTGTTGAAGGTTTGTAGTGCTATAATTAAACCAATTCAATTTCGTGTAAAATTAGTACTGTTGAAAGTTCTTCGTATTGTATTGTATATTATATCGTATAGTATATTTTTGTACACTGTTACAGAAACTTATTTTCACTGAACCTACTAAAACCCTTCTAAAATCCATTAGTAAAAGTGAATGTTTTAAATTCTTATCATTGTGTGAGATATGCACCTACATCATGCAAACCATTAAGTTGAATTATCTGATATAACTGATTTTATCAGTAAACAGATAACAAAGTTGCTATACTTGATATCATCATTCTTACCTTGAACTCTTTTGCAGGCTATTGAAAAACGTGTTGTCTAACTCTAATGTTTATACTGATTAGTTCAGTTACTAATCTCAACCTAAAATGCCTTTCTCAGCGGTGCAGTGCACTAGAGCAATTGCTTTGCATTAGCCTGCATAAGAGTTCAAGAGTTCGTTAATTTAATGATGATGATAACAAGTATAGTAACTTTGATATCTGTCAACTGATAAATTCAGTTATATCAGATTTCAACTTAAATGGTTTGTATGATGTAAGTGCATATCTCATACAATGATAAGAATTAAATACATTCACTTTTACTAATGAATTGTAAAAGGATTTTAGTAGATACAGTGAAAATAAGTTTGTCCCACAGTGTATTTTGTGTTTGTAAATGTAATATAATTAATGATAAATAGTTTTCCTAACTTATTTTGAAAGCCCTACACCGATTAAGGCACAGAGGCTCACAAGATACATAATTTTCAATCAATTATAGATATTTTCCCATTTGAAAGAAAGTAGATAGGTAAACAGTATAATATTCATTAGGAAATAATATTCTTCCAGTGTATATCATTTTATTTTGTGATCCGGTTTGTTTACCATAAATTTTTCTGTAAACCTTTATGGAGGATACGGAATATACAGTAAACATTTATTACCATATACTAAAAACTAGGTTTAAATTTCTCAGTTAAAACAAGAACTAAAAATGTCTTAAACCTTTAATTGTCAGACAATTTTCTTACTACAAGTTCCTATAATGTCAGGCCTTTCTCACCTTCCAAACTGCCAGGCATTTCTTGTCTTTAAACTGCCAGGCGTTTCTTGTCTTGAAACTGCCAGGCGTTTCTTGTCTTGAAACTGCCAGGCGTTTCTTGTCTTGAAACTGCCAGGCGTTTCTTGTCTTGAAACTGCTAGGCCGTTTCTCGTCTTGAAACTGCCAGGCGTTTCTCGTCTTGAAACTGCCAGGCGTTTCTCGTCTTGGAAAACTGCCAGGCCCTTCTCGTCTTGAAACCGCCAGGCGTTTCTTGTCTTGAAACTGCCAGGCGTTTCTTGTCCTTGAAACTGCCAGGCGTTTCTTGTCTTGAAACTGCCAGGCGTTTCTTGTCTTGAAACTGCCAGGCGTTTCTTGTCTTGAAAACTGCCAGGCGTTTCTTGTCTTGAAACTACCAGGCCTTTTTCGTCCTCAAACTGCCAGGTGTTTCTCATCTTCAAAATTGCCAGGCCTTTCTCATCTTCAAACTGCAAAGCCTTTCTTGTCTTTCAAATTGTGCCAGGCCAGGTTTTACATATAAAAAACATTTTATGATCATAGACATAATTTCTTTTTTTTGATTCTGAAGAAAATTTGTGTTAGACATTGTATTAAAATATTACTACATTATAACTTAAAAAGTAAGAAAAATACTTCTCCTTTGGGAATTTGTTGAGTATGACTTGGTGTATAATATTTGAAGGTCTAATTAAATATTGCTTCCAAGTTTGTTAAGGTGATACACAATATATTTCTGAACCACTAAATAAATATGGAATCTGTATTTGTAGGTAAAATTGGTACAGACTAACTAATATATATTTAAAACCTTTATTAAATATTATCATATATGTGAAAGTTTGCACATTTTAAATTCTTGAGATAATTTATATTTGTTCTTCTTCTTGTTCTCTTATCTTTACTCTTCTCATCAGTCTCTTATCTTTGCTCTTTTCATAATTATCTGATCATAAGTTAAGGAATCTATCAGTGAATGATTAAACCTTCTTATCACACCCCCCCACCCCCCCCCCCCCCCACCCCCCCCCCCCCCCACCCCCCCCCCCCCCCACCCCCCCCCCCCCCCACCCCCCCCCCCCCCCACCCCCCCCCCCCAAAACTTACCAAATAAATATTATATAAACTAACTCTTTTCTATCTTGTACATGTAAAATTATAAAATTGATCAAGAAATAATTATTTTTATTTAAATTTGTAAATACAGTAAGATTTTTTCTAAAAATAAAAAAATCTTGTGTTGATTTTATAGGTAAATTATGTTTAACCCTACATCGGGTGCTAAACGGAGTTTTCCTCCGTGTATTTTTTATTATTAAAAATAGTACTGACTTTTCTGATGTTGGCAGTCGTTTCCCCGCAGTGTACTTCACGAGCATCTTTTCGGGGAAAGCGAAACAATAGCCTCCCGCTCATCTTTGTCAAAATCTGTCAGTATGAGGTTCGATTTCCATGCGAGACTGGGACGATTCCTCCGTGAGCGCCCGATGTTGTGTTTTGTAGTGCTTGGACGAAATCTTCCGTGAGCGCCTTATAGTGTTTAGTTTTTATGGAGTAATAATCCGTGTTGCGCCTAAATGTGTGACCTGTGATGGTTTCTTTTTAAGTGTTACAATATATTTTATTTGAATTTTTGTGAAATGGAGAATGAAGACGAGAGACTTGTCAGTACAGTAACCTGTGTGCTAGGGAACATTTCAGTACTGTTTATGGAGTGAACATTGTCGTTATAAGAACCAGAAGGAAAATGTTTTGAAACTTTGTGTAGTGTTTAAAAAAATGTTTCGTAAAAGAATAAATTTTGATTTTAGAGTAATAATTGACATTACAATTGCATAATATCTCAAGAAATTAAATAAGTTCTTTTTGTAAGAAGTGAAAAACTAAGTTAATTTCCATATACGTATTATTACAGTAGGTTTAAACATTTTTACAAATACAATAACATTTTTTTAGATTTTGATTTTCTTATTTGGAAAATTCATTACAAAAGAGAGTAATTTTTTATTTAAATTTCTAAAAATGAATATATTACATTGTAATTAAATCAGTATGAATATTTAAACAAATAAAAACAGTTTTAAACGACTATGATATCCATTATTCGCTAACCTGGAGGAAACCTGCGTGAGCGCCTGATGGTGTTTTCTAATTTTAAGCTCCTAATGGAGGGTTAACTCTTTCGTTTTATTACAAAATTTTACAAACCATGTGTTTAGTGTATTTTTTTTGGTATTATATTTTTATGTATTTAGTATAAAATAAACTAATTTAACACGATATGTGACCTAAAGGATTTTGTAAAATCACAAATTTACCTCTTGTTTATAACAACATCACTGCTCTGAAGTCCGCCGGTGTTGTACACTGTGATAGTAATACCTACCATTACCGCGCTGGTCTGTCATTACAAATCCATCAGTACTATTCATCCACGGAGTCGTATATTTGCGTGTCCGCTCAGAGCTTGAAACTGTACGCAATAAAATCTAATTTTGCATTCAATATTCAATAAAACTGAGTTGAAATAAACTTTTTAAGGAAAAACTTGAGATATAAAATATATAGGTTAAAAAGAGAATAATGTAAAGTAATATAAAAGAAAGAAGAAATTAAAGTAACTATTCTCAATTCAAAATTCATTTTATCAAAATATATAGTTTAGGTACAGCCTATCAACATAATTCAGAACATTATAATAGGTGCCCTTGGACACAATTATCAAGAACTGATTTTGACAGAAGAAATTAACTGAATACTCGTTGTTCCATTTAAAATTGATTCAGCTTAAATCGGTTTCTGGTTTATTAAGTAACGAGATTAGATAGCTTAGTTTTCTATACATACTGCAGTTGCCGTAACATATGATTATAGTTTTTTCAACGCTATAGTAGGCCAAATGTATTACTTATAGTTTTCCTATCACAAGCAGATTCTATGTCGATTATACTGGATAAAAAAGCAGTTGTGCTCAGTCTTTGAGAGTCGTGTCACGTTTCATGAATATTATAACACAAATTCGTTTTGGTTTTATGGCTCATACTTTTGTTTGAGGGCTCAAATTATTTTCTATTCATCAGTTGAGAAATTAAATCTTCGATTCAAATTATACTTTTATTAAATTTTTTACTAAAATGGAGCGTTTAAGAATTATACATATAGAAAATATATATAAATAAGTATTTCACAAATGCTTTTTTATTTCAGATTAAACATTGCATCTGTAATTTTGAAAAGTTTACTTTTGGGGTTTGAAATATTTGAAATAGTTATTATAATAATAAATGTTTTCTTGAAACAAAATATATCACTTATATAATCATAACCTCCCTTAAAGTATTATGTTATGTGACGGTTTCATATCTACGCTGAATGGAAAAAAATCAATTGACCGTTTGGGGGAAATTGGAACTTTTGAATAAATTACTAATTAATTAATTAGTGCTGCAATTGGTACGTGGACTATGAGCAATTGATGTGAAATTATAATCTAATTGTGTTCCTATCGTGGACGATTCTTAAAACTTTAAAATGTCAGCTACACCAGATAACAGCATTGTGAAATTATATATCAATTTAACAACAGAACAATGTTATGATATAAGTAACATTTAATATTAAATTTTAACAGGATACTGTATTATTATATGTGACCTTGAAATTGGGTTTCCTAGGTTTTTTATAACAATCCTTATTTCTAACTATAAAAACTTGGTTTTTGTAGAATTTTTATATGAGTACAATTAAATGTAAATCAATTCAGTCAATTAATAATATACTCCGAAGGACTCTATGTCAAAAACTCAAATTCATTCAAATAAGCGTTTTTCAACTCCGATACACTAAGCATTATATAATATTATGTATTATGTTGAATGAACTAAACATACAAGTATAATAAACATATTAAAGCAATTCATAAATAATAGCGTGACAACATTTTACTATAGAATATTAATACCCACACAATTGTTAGAATAGGTGTATGTGATATATATTTCAGAAAACATTTTCTACGCGTGTTGTGTTTTTCACTGCCGTTTGGTACGTTACTGTACAGAAAACCACAATACACAATACAGTGACAGTGGTAGTGGTCCAGACTGCATTACCCGTGTTGAATGGTAATAGGCTCTGTGGTCTGAGAGACATATACAGCCTTCTACTTGCATTGTATAAACTATAAGTTCCTACGTTTGGGGCGGGCTTTCCAATATAAATATATATATAATATATATATATATATATATATATATATATATATATATATAAGTTTTAATATATATATATATATATATGTATATATACTTATTATATGAGTAAATGTATATATCATACATATATAACTTAAATAACGAATAAAGAACTGTTAAAAATAGGTGTTTTGTTGCTTTATTAAATAAGAAGATTTTATAAAGGTAATTAAACATAATATTCAGATTAGGATATTTTTGGTTAAAATTATGGCATTTATATTATCTACTGGCTTAATATCTATGTATCTTTTTATATCGGATAGAAATAATTTACTTTTTATATTTTACATATATATATATATGTGTGTGTGTGTGTGTGTGTGTGTGTGTGTGGTGTGTGTGTGTGTGTGTGTGTGTGTGTGTGTGTGTGTGTGTGTGTGTGTGTGTGTGTGTGTGTGTTTAGAAAAACTATATCAACCTAAAGTATTAAAACTTGTTTACTCATCTCATGAAAAAAGACCATTTATTTATCACGTATTCAAAATTAATTGAATCTATTGTCATTTTTAGGGTAAGCTATTTTTAGGTATCAGACTAGTTCCTAGGTTTGCATTTTACGTAATCTTGGAAAACGTTACAAAAACATTCAAATATTTTTCTATTTGTTTCATGTATTATCAGTTATAGTGGAGAACTTTAGTTAATATCCGTAATTAATTTAGGATTTTTTTATGTGAGGAAATTAGGAGGAAATCTCAAGCAAACCTAAAAGCCGGGATTTAGCAACGATGTATGAACATAGGAAATGGATCTTTTGGTGTGTCATGATGAAAGTTCTGTTTTAAAACTCTCATGAGAAAACAGATTTTATCATCACAAAATATCTGTTGCAGTACATAGGTTAACAAATTTAAAATATTAAATATATTCTCTTTATCTATGTTCATACTTCAATAATTAAATTATTTCAATATTGACTGCACAAAGAGCTTCATTTGTAATTTTTGTCTTGTTACCTTTATTAAAAACATATTAAACTAATAGTACAGTGACTTTTGGTAGCGTTTAAAGAATATCACGTCACACAAAAAGCAAGTTTAAAAAAATAAAAATATTTAAGTTTTATTAAATTTACACCAATTATTACATATTAAGAATATGTAGCTCACGATAAATATTATTCGTTTTAGAAATGGATAGTGAAACAAATCTTTAAGATAATGCGCCCACTACGTTGATATATTTTGTACAGTAAACCATTCATATCAAGATACAACTCTTAATTATTTGTCGAATTATTCTGAAACAAGTTTTATTAGTTTGATATGCAACCACTTAACCACTATGTTGCTTGTAAACCTAATGATATATTTTATGTTCTCTGCTTGGTCTCAGATTATTTCTCAACATGGAATTTATGAGCGTTTCAAAACAAATTTTTTAAAACGACAAAAAGTAATGAATTTCGTTAGAACAAGCACCATTTACTATTAGTTAAGAATATTCTCAGCCAAGCTAGCAATGATACAACAATGGCACAAATGATAACTTCTTCGACTTTTTATTTCTATCACTTTTATAAAGTACACTAAATAGGTAATTCCCTAAATAAAGCCATTAAGTTTATAAATCGCTGATTGCTCCTCTTGCTGGTTCATTTTATAGAGTATTGTACTTTACTAGTAAATCCATTCCAATTCCAAACTACTTGATCGCCGACCAGTCAATATTTTACTCACGTTAGTTATTTAGTTTAAAAATCATTTTATTTTTTGGTAAAATTCCGTTCAGAAAAACCTGAAGACGAATTAATTTGTAAAATTTAACTGTGAACTTATAATTATTGTGAGAAATTAAATAAACTCGATGGTAATGATTACGTTATGACTCTATCCAAGCGTTCATCCTACTTAGACATTTGTAACACTGACAGACAAATATAAAAATAACTAAGCAGATACACTTACCAAGAAAAGTATTATAAGTTATATTTATGAAAATGGAATTCGTAAACATAAAAAAAACAATTGCAAAGGAAAGCATTAAATGAAGACTTTTGATATTTCAATAGCAATCCCTTATACATGACTAAGTCAAGATAAAAAAGGTTATCCCGCTAAATTCGTAATGGTTTCAAGGCTTGTATAAACTTCATAGAGAAGTAATGCGATTCATGAGAATCCTGAACAGATGAAGCCTGACATAAACTCTACTATGTGCAGCATTGACCAATCCCAGACAGGACGTGTTGCATCACAGGACCAATTTCCGACCTGGCATCATTTTCCCGGAGAACCAACCCCTTTCAGGTACATTTTCATTTTAATTAAAACTTTCACTAACGTTCTCTATCTTATACAAAACATTTACACCATTAGTCGGGAACTGCTTCAAGTTAAACGATTTTATTCATTGACTCTCGTATATTAATAATTCTACACCTTTTAAATAGGATATTTCTTAAATAATAATACGTTGTGATGAGTTTTTGAGATTATTTTAAATATAAATTGTCATTAGTAGAATTCTTGTAAGTTACTAATTAGATCCGCACCACATATTCAGTCTGGCTCTGACAGACCAGCTGTACTGTCATAAATACCTTTACAAGGAATATCGGTTTTCTCACTGAAAGTATTGTAAATCTGCACCCTTAGCTTTTGGAATTATATTTTCTGTCACTTTATACGTCAAATAAATATTTTTTTTTTTTTTAATTCATATAAAATGACGAATCATTGTTAAGGATAAAAAATTAATGATTTTACTGCACATCCCTTATTACTAAAAATAATAACATACGTGCTTTTGCTAATTTAATTCTATTAGGATTAACTGGATTTCACATTGCAAACATATTTATTGAACTGTAATTACCCTATCAATCTTATATTATTGTAGTTCACAAGGTTCTCTTAAGATTTTTATTGTAAATGAGGAGTAGAATACTAGATACGTTGCACGATTGAAATAAAATATAAACTAGAATTTTTTTTCTTCAACACATTTAAGAAAGAACAACTTTAATTTGTCCCAAAGTTAAACTTTTTAATTTAGTATTCAAGTTTTGTATACCAACTCATACTTTTAATTCTAGCGTAAATGACTAGAACCATTTTTCTTAAAGGACAATGGCGAGAAATGGAGAAACAGACAGACAGAAAGAGAGGGCGCCGCTTGTACAATCCATCATCTGCGGCATAATATCTGCCCTGGCCAGGTCCATTTACACGTTCTTTGTCTGGTTTAGATGCAACTATAAAACTGCATTTTTCTTTTGAAATCCTTGTGAATTAATAATGTTCATTTTGTATAGAAACCATGGCCACATTCACAATAACGTGGTTAATTTACAGTTTAATATTCGATGATAAAGAAAATGGATTGATTAGACCAACGGCAAAGTTTTGTATACAAAATAATATGATTTATCTATTAAATGTATCACGTTTTAATATATACCAAATTTAATTTTATAAATCTTTACTTGTATTGTAAGTAATTTTTAACTGTAAGTACGTTTATACTATGTCATACGTAATTTGCACTTCAGATGTTTTTTTTTATAGAAAAGCCTTTGAATGTGTTTATTGGTATATTTAGTTTGCGATTAATCGTTGGTTTTCTTATAAGAAAGTAGTTGAATGTGATTATTAATATGGTTACTTTATGGTCAGTTGCTATTTTCAGGTATTGACTAGAATTAGTGTACAGCTTATTGTCTAGTTCGCTGATGTTACCTACAAAACTTTAAATGTATAACTCATTTCGTTTTCGAGATGTCCTAGGGATCGAATTCATCTGTTTATACCCCCCCCCCACAAAAAAGAGGGAAGATCAATTATGACAGCCTACGGGGTAACAGGCATCAATTACGTTTAGCCAAATTTCATAGTCGGACAAATAATGTATGACCTTAGAACTAATTTGTATCTACTGTATATAGAAATGAATTATTATATCAAATTTACAGTAAACAATTTAAATCTTTTTCAAGATATTTTTCTAGATGATTATTCTTATTTTTATTCAGTAATTTAAGTTTCATAACAAACATGGAACAGTAATAGTCGTGAAGAGCTAGAGGGGGACTATAACGCAAGAGTCCGCTGGAACTAAATGTTTTTACCACTTGCAAACATCGACTTGCCACTCTATCTATTCATGATGTCATATTATTGTATTCTGTTTCTTTATAAATTCATTTTTCTTCAATTTTCTGTCATAATTAATTATAAGACCTATTTAAGAAAGTATTCCTCGACAAGTAAGACCTCGGACAAATGTGCCCTTTACTTCTTTTTCCTAATATTGCAGCAATAAATACATTTCTGAAATATTGGCCAATAGTTGTGGGACACCTTAACGCTAAAGCTTAAATCCACAAAAGCTTCGATATATTAGGTAAAGAAGGTGATTCATAGGAGTTAATTATAACGGCAGGTCCAAGGATATAAATATATTTACCTGAACTTTTATAAGAATGCAATATATAAACTAAACGATGGTGCTTAGTTATTTGTTTATTTTATGGGAGAAATAATATTGGAAAGTACTATCATTCTAACTTATGAAGAAATTATTAGGCAAAAGATACATTTGGGTATCGAATCATTTATGAAGTATCCTTAATATTCTAAGAAGTATAAATAAATAGACTTAAGAAGTTAATTTTGAAAAATGTATATTTTCAATCATAAAAATCTCTTTCATGAGTGTGTTGATGCCAGGATCTAATCTTAAAATGTTCGTACCTGCATGAGTCCATATATTCATGAATTCCACATATGGAGGAGACGGGTCCTACTAGAGGCTGAGAACCTTTCGTAACCAGAAAGTTCTAAAGGTTTTATGAACTGTAACGGAAATCATATTAGATGAATATTCAGGCAAGTGAGCCTAACGTCTTTTTTTCATTGTATGTCATATATAGAAGACATCAGTGAATAGCTGTATAATTGAATAGTTCTCAATGAAAGAGTTTTTTTAATAGGCAGTGACATTTGTATATTCTATAAATTTAAAATTCGATTCATTTAAATAGCAGTTATACTATTAAACTTTGCAATTAAACATTGCCGTATATGGCTGGAGAAGAAACAATATAATTTTAAAAATTTGGAACAGGTTATTCATAATGTAACCGAAAGATATCTACTGTATAATACCTACAGGAGTAAAATGATTTATAAGGATATTTAAAGTAATTAATGATATAAAAGAGACTATTAAAATTTACTCTTGTTTAGCCTACTCTTTGAAAGTTAAGTATGAAACTTAAATATTTATTATATACTTTTAGTACTCGTAAAGGTTTTTAAATAATAAAAAGTTTATTCTACTTTCCTGTGCACATGGAACGATATTAACGTCAAAGGTGTATAAAACAGCATTTTACACGCAGTAATGTTTCTGTTGTTTATATACGTCGATATTTATAGAATCTAGGTCCATTTATCTTGCACATTAATTAGAAAACTTATAGAAAATCCCAATAGTTTTATAACCATAAAAGTAATTAATTGCAAAATATTGCTATTTGTTCTATATTTGAAATAATTGGCTGTGAGTTAACTTACATTGTTAAATGTTTTGTGGGTTTCTCAATAAAGTAATATTCATATTTTATAATCATAATTTCTAACATAGGTCTTTAAATTTAACATAGTTGTACTATAAATTATGAAGATTATTATTAATTTCTTTAGTTCAGTAATTTGTGTCCTAAAAACCACCTTATATTGAAATTAAAATATTCGCTCAACCACAAGAAACTAATATACATTTCTGCATATACACTTGTTTACTATTTCTTATTAAACACTCTGGCAGTTTAATCTACTAATAGTTGGCCAAAGAACATCATAAACTGGTCAATGGACGGTACGGTTGTTAACCATTAGCTTCGTTGTATAAATAGTTAAGATTAAATTGATTATTTACTGTAACCATCATTCGAAAGTGTAAAAATACAACTCCTCTATAAACTTTGTGGTTTTAACTAAAATTTATTCTCGTAAACGTGATAAATCACCAACATATTATGTTATAATTTTGATAGTTAAAATTAAGAACCAGAATATGTTCTATTTTTGCCAAATTATAATTTTTTAATCATTTATTCTGTATCTCGTAAACCATTATTGGGTAAAAAGAATTGGTCCATCAGTACGGCACGTACCGCACGTTACACCACATACACAGCCACCACTCGATCATGTGTAATGCAGTCCGAACCACTACCACTGTCGCTATATTGAGTATTGGTCCATCAGTACGGCACGTACCGCACGTTACACCACATACACAGCCGCCACTCGATCATGTGTAATGCAGTCCGAACCACTACCACTGTCGCTATATTGAGTATTGGTCCATCAGTACGGCACGTACCGCACGTTACACCACATACACAGCCGCCACTCGATCATGTGTAATGCAGTCCGAACCACTACCATTGTCGCTATATTGAGTATTGGTCCATCAGTACGGCACGTACCGCACGTTACACCACATACACAGCCGCCACTCAATCATGTGTAATGCAGTCCGAACCACTACCATTGTCGCTATATTGAGTATTGGTCCATCAGTACGGCACGTGCCGCACGTTACACCACATACACAGCCGCCACTCGATCATGTGTAATGCAGTCCGAACCACTACCATTGTCGCTATATTGAGTATTGGTCCATCAGTACGGCACGTGCCGCACGTTACACCACATACACAGCCGCCACTCGATCATGTGTAATGCAGTCCGAACCACTACCATTGTCGCTATATTGAGTATTGGTCCATCAGTACGGCACGTACCGCACGTTACACCACATACACAGCCGCCACTCGATCATGTGTAATGCAGTCCGAACCACTACCATTGTCGCTATATTGAGTATTGGTCCATCAGTACGGCACGTACCGCACGTTACACCACATACACAGCCGCCACTCGATCATGTGTAATGCAGTCCGAACCACTACCATTGTCGCTATATTGAGTATTGGTCCATCAGTACGGCACGTGCCGCACGTTACACCACATACACAGCCGCCACTCAATTATGTGTAATGTAGTCTTAACCACTACCACTATCGCTATATTGACTATTGGGGTTACTGAAATATTACCATCTATTTTTCCAAAAGAAATCATCACTAGATTCTCTAGTTAATTGTAAAATTATATTAATGTGTGTATGTATGATATTATTCTATTGTAATGCCAGAACAGATATTCATACGATATTTCATCTGACTATATTGGAAAGTCACTAGTTAATTTATGTGACTCTGATTAATATAAATATTTTAGAGAACACTTAGAGAATACGAATACTGGCATCTTACAGCTTTTTGAATCGATAGCACAACTATAAAATTGCAGAATATAAAATTTTTGAGTATGCCACACAGAGAAACGTGACAGGCTTCACAGATGTTGAATCTAAATTTTAATTTTATAGCTCATGTAATAATTGTGATATCCTTTGATCATATATCCAGATTTACATACATAAACACAAGAAAAGTTTGTCAGCCTACTGAGAGATAGGCTTCGATGACGCTTAACCAGATTCTATGGCTGGACATGCACCATAATAATTCCTGGGGTTTTTATATACAGAAATGAAGTATCTTAAAAATATAACAGTAAAGATGATATTTCTTGATATATCTTTCCATGTGATACACTCATATATTTGTTAATTGAGGTAGTTAAATAATAAGAGTTCCGCTGAGGTATGAGGGTGATACGCTGAAGTTCTTTGAGTTTGCATGTTATGAGTTAACGTGATGAAGGACTGTATAGCTCAAAAGGGACGAAATGAAGATCGATTGACTGGTGATAGGAAATTGCGAACGTCAGTTCTAAAGCACCAATCAGTGCTGCATGTCATGTGAACTATCAGCAATTATTGTGAAATTGGGATATAACGATGTACTTGGTAGCTGTATCGCCCTCTAATGACACATACGATTCCTGGAACGCACATGAATGTTAAATAGCAGTACTAGAAGTTGAAATAAATGATGCTGTATATCGGGGCAATTTAAATGATATGATATGGAATTAAAAATCAAATTAATTTAATGTATCATTCCATATTAGTACGTAGTAAATTTTAGCACAGCTGGATACTTAAATAGGTGTATTCGAGTAAAAAAGTATTAACAGTAATATTGTTATTGCACTTGTCTACCCAAAAACAAAAAACGTAAAAGATGTATGTTTTAATTTCTGACTTAACTATTTTTAAACGGTTTTATATTAAAACGTACAAAGAGTTTATTCAACTAGAATAGATAACGTTTTAGTTAAATTTACTTTTAAGTATAAATATTTGAAAATATTAAGTATGCAGTGCTTAGTTATCATTTTAACGCAAACATCAAAAACAAAGATACTATCTAACTTTTACTATAGATGAAAGAACTGTTAAAACCCATTTTCAGCTGTTTTTTCGAGAGAGTAGTCTTCTTACATGTGGGACACACATTATTGACTAGGGCAACAAAGCTAAGTTGGTACACAAAAATGTGAGTGCGTGTGGACAAAAAGTAACTTTGTGGTTTATGCAAATATTGGCTGCATGTATGGTGATATATTCAGCTTTATGATGATTTTAAGTAATAGATAACGAAATATAGTACAAGTAATGACTTTTAATAAACAGAAAAGTTAAGTATTATTTACCAATAATGACAACTGCTTACATTTGCATCTGTTTTGTAATTACATAACGATTTGCACTACAATAATGAAGTAATTAAATTATAATTGGTTACATTGACAATTTTATATTTTTGCTCTAAAAAATTTTGATCATTCAATAGCATATTTTATTATAAGAAAGAGAATAACTTTTAGTTTGGCTATCTTTAGAAGTGGTAATAAAAATAATTGTACTTATCTAGTAACGTTTATCTGGTATTGTATCAACATTTGTCATAAAAGAAATTCTTTAAGTATTGTTGATTCCATTGTAGTAATATAATACAAACCTAAATTAATAAATTTAGTTACCCAAAGGCAAACTAAGATTTTATTTTTAAGTTTTGTATAAACACTTTTTTCCAATAGAGTATTATAAAAGTGTTATAGTATAGTTAAATATATATTAGTTTAATAAATCACACAAGGTATGTGCAATGTGATTTACGACTGACGGTAACATCCCGAACTGATGCAGAAGTTGTTCATGTGATGGAAGTTGGGGAAAGCTAAAGTGAACGAGAAAGGAAAGGCTTGGCTAAAGGCGTATATGAGTAATTTATTTCCATAAATTTTAATATCAGTTTTAGTTATAAAACTCTCATTTTAAAACATATTTTGTTCGTATAAAATTGTCCAATATCAGATCAAAAACTAGTTTACGAAAATACACGTTATATGCAGATGAGCGTTAGAAAAGACTTTTATTCCAGGACCTGGAAATCTTTATTTCTGTATGTATGTATACAGCAACAGTTCTTTAAACAATATTGATAATTTCAATTTGTTATAAAGTTATAAGAAATACCGCATTTTTGATGGGAATTAGTAAAGCAATAAATAAAGCAGTGATAAGTAAAGCAACAATCTAATTATTAACTTATTGATAACGAATTATTTGTGTTATTTATGTTTTGTTGTCATAGTTTTTAGTTATGAATTATTAACAATTAATTATGATCTTATATTATGACAATTAAAAATATTATACATTTTTAACTCCATAATTCGTAAATAATTCAACGAAGGTTGTGCACAACTATAAATTATACGTTACACAATATCTGCAAAATCGAGTGCATTTTCCGTCTTGCATAGTCTTATAATATTTTAGAAGATAGAGAATATTACTTTTAAATATACTAAAAAGCATTTTTTTCACCAAAATAATTATAATCATACTATCCTGTATTCATGCACATAGAATTGAACTAAAAATAACACCATAATTTCTCTATAGAAACAAATTTATTTCCAATTTGACTTTCCTGTCTAGGTAATGAGTACATATAGTTTAGGAATGCCACATTAACTATTAAATAGGCTCAGCTTAAGAAACGCCTATCACTTGAGGGCATGGAAAAATTCTCTTTTGTCTGCCTAACTGTCGTCATCCTATCTGGACACCGAACTGACATATAGGCTTATTATTTAGCAACAAATTTGTAAAAAAATGACCAGAAGTAAATGTCATTTTATCGCAGACAAAACACAGTAACACATTTGGCTAAATGATCAGAATTAATAAGATGTAAACTAGAAAACTTGTAAACTAAGTGGCTTTAAATTTAAATCTATGTTTCAAATTTGGTGCAATATACAAAATAAAATTAATGCCACTTTTTTTGTTTAATCTTCCATAACAATACAATTGAAATCCTTATTGTTATAAGTCTATAGAAAGTGTTTTCTTTTTCATCAGTAGCTCGGTAGATTAATTTTACCAAATATGCAAAATCAGATGTCGACAGGCGGTTAAGTTGTGAAAGTGAACATCGCCCTTTAAATATACACTGTCTTTACCAAACAATTAGTTAAAATCCACAGAATCTCTTTAGGTATAGTACATTTAAATATTTTATGTGGAATATGTTTATTTTATAAATTCTCTTCCGTGTGTCACATTATATGTAGATGCATCTTATATTTCCTATTGATCACTCTAACAATTTTCGTTTTTATAATTTTTATGCGTATTGGAAAACAATACAAATGGGCTATTTTGGTCGTATTTTTATCACATAGATAGTCACTTGTGATCTATTCTTGGTTAGAAAGTGATTGTGTATCAACACAATGTGTATCATTGTACAGCATGTTACACCACATACACCACCGCCACTCAGTTTTGTGTAATAGTGACTGGACCACTAACACTTCCACGATCACTATATTGAGTATTGAGGTTACCTGTTACTGACATATCACTATTATTCTTCCGCTCCGGTTGGATAGAAAATTTTATTATTTGTGTATGTATATTATGTTTACACTATTATAACAGAAAATATTTAGCTATGAGATTGTACCTGACCACATTTGCAAGTCACTAGTCGATTGATATAAAGTAATTTTGGAACACATGTGTCAAAAGTAAGAATTTGAATACTTCAGACGTTTGGTAAACTTTTGTTTTCACTTTGTTACATACAAAAATAAAATTAAAACTTTACTTTCGGCTGCTTAGCGAGTATAAAATTACTATTATAATATGTAATTTTACTTGAAATTCAAAAAGGCATAAAATTAAATAAATAATAAAAAATAGGTTAAAGGATTTATTATTTTACTTGACAAAGTTAGCTAAGAAGCTCTCTGTAACACAACGTAAAGACTAACGGTTTAAAAGTGATTTCCAAAACTACCACAATGGCCGAGTAGGCAGCCTGCTTGCAGGGGCACCTATCACTCACAAGAATACGCCATTGGCAAAAGTCTACGTATAATATTTTTTAAGAAAATAAAATAACTATTTCTCACTTCTTAAAAGTTATATTCAGTTTCATTAAATATTGAACTCAACAGTAAGGTATTTCTAAAATATAATTATGTCAACCATTTATTCCAAATGACCATCCCCATGTTATCATTTAAAATTCCTTAGTTTAAATACATCAGAAAATGAACTGGTGCAAAACTCAACATTCTTATCAAGAGCTCTTTATGACAATTAATTTTTAATTATGGACATAAATATTATTTCAGAGCTATACAATATTCCAGGTAACTTTCATAAATTATTCTTCCTATAAAACTTCCACCGAATTCAAGAAATATTTAACAAAAGGAATAATATTTAAGTAGTCCTACCGTGTTCGAGACTATTGTTTAGCAACATATTTAATGATTCATTTTAATTTTTAAGATAATCATTAAAATCTTACAATTTAAAATGTCGAAATTGTAATGAAAAGTAAATATATTTTGGTATAGCTTTCAATTCATCCAATTTGTATGGAAATGTGATAAATGGTAGTAGAAAGTAGAAAACCATTCCTGCTATTCTAATTACTTCACAGGACACAAACACATTTGATATTAATCATAGGACTATTATGCGTGAATAGTGTCAGATATAATCTGAGGATTTATGGTAGGTAAGCCGCTTATGGCACAGTACAATCTGACAAATGTCAATATCCGAGCACTGATACATATAGCCTGGTTTTGTGCTATTTCTGTGTGTAATTCTAGACATATAAAGTATAACGCAAGTTAAACTAATTAGTAACATTAATTATTCAATATACTACCAAAAAACCTCAACAAATGATTTTATTGGAAATGTTTATGTAATATGCCAATGAAATAATTTCTTAATGCATTCTATATAGGCCTTTACGGCTTTTCTTGTGTTTTTTGAACCGTGTTGTGTGAAAATTAAAATAATATCTGCATGTTATTTAGGATACTAGTGCAAGCTTACATCTAATTTTTTTCACAAAATGTTCATATCAAAATTTGTAAGTGATGTTTTTGCTTAAAAATTACATACTATTGACTTCAGACAACCGCATCTTACAAAACATTTTTTATTTTTCCAAAAATTTTCTGATAATTCAAATACATTTTAGTAAGATTTTACTGTATGCTTTGTATAACATAATAATTTCTTTTCATTCTTTTGCATTTATGTATGATGTACTGTGGTGCAGGTTCTTTATTAGATTAAAGTTAACCTTTTTAAATTTTCTATAAAGAGCTTACCGACTGAAAAATACCGTTAATGGTGGTCTTAAGCTTTTTGCTTTCTTTCGATGTATTATTCATTACAGAACGTTGCTGCTACTGACCAAACACGCGCGCGCGCGTCCTCAAAGGAAGGCCTGAGCATCGTTGAACCGTCTATAAATTAAACAATATTGTAAATAATTAAAAGCACGAAAGATTCTAAATAGATGATGATACATAATTTAAATCCTATCGGAAGATATTTATTGGATACATTTTAAATAGTCTGTTATAAGATATAACAGATCAAACACTTCTTCCAGCCATATGCGGTAATGTTTAAATGCTAATTGTTTATATGAATTGTATTTTATATTAAAGTAAAGGCTTGTCTTCATTTCACATAAAACAAATATTGTAGTATATTTAAACAACTGAGAATATATTATATAAATACAGTTCACGAGTTATTTACGGATTTCTTCCCTATATGTTTTTAAATTTAAATAACACCTTTGGCTCACTGGCTAGAAGATTCATGTAGATTTTCGTTGCAATTCATAAGACTCTTGTAGAAACATACGAGTACTGAATCACTTGGTTCCTTAAAGCTTCTTAGCCTCTAGGAGGACCCGGCTCCTAATAGCTCTCTACCTCCGTTAATTTGTGAACTCAACTTGCCGGCAGTTTCCGGCATCAGCTCATTCTCGAAAGAGCTTTTTCTTGTTGAAAATATAATTACCGTTACAATTAATTTACTCGTTAGTAAAAATAAATGTAAATTTCGTCATAGAGTTTGTAAGTAGTAATAAATTGTTTAAGTATTGAAGTCAATTATGAGGTCAGTTACATCATTCTCCTAGGAATCTTTAGAGTATTTTAAATTATGAAGTATAGTATATATTTAAATATATGCCTTTTAGTTACTTAATACTTTATACTGTAACTTTAGTTATAGTAGGAAATAGTACTTGAGATTATATGAAAACGATTGAAGAATTTTGAAGCACCTAGAGGTTGAAAGGTTGATAGTTGGAGCCATAAAAGAAACAGCTAACAGAGGAGCGATAAAACTGCGATGCAGGTTGATATTAGTTGACGCATTGCTGATGATGGCATATAACTATATTTTTTATTAGCAATAACTTTATCGAAGTCCATCACTCCAGGGACAGGAAAGTTTCTTTTGTTTGTCTGTCTGTTTGCACGCGTCTCGAATATAATCTTAACTATAATGACTTGAAAGTGTCCATGAAATTTATAACATATAAGCAACATTATAAAATGATAAAACACCACGATAATTATTTTCTAAACGAGCAGAATTCAATCATGGCCATTTTTCATTGAGTAAAACTTATAATAACAGAGTCAGAAGTTATTTTGAACATCTCTAAAGTAAAAATATAGATTTTACTTTAGAGATGTAAAATCTATAGTAAATCTATAGAAGTTTAAAATCTGTAGATTTTGCACTTCTGAAAGAATCAACAGCGAAGCCTTTTACGTAATACGTGGTATGGCGTATACGTAACTTATACAATTAAGTTCCGAACTGTCTTGATGAGGGCTGTTTATTTATTTCCCCAACTGTCAAAGCCGTTTTACACTGATTCCGAACAACAGATTAGATAACACATAAATATAGTAACGATAAAAATAATAAGAATAACAACCAATTCAAAAATTATATAAACAGTTTACTTATATGTTTACATTTAAATGATTTTTTATAAAAACATCTGAAGTGCAAAACATGTGTGAAATAGTTTGAGCGTTGTAAGGGACATGTATTTATTAGTATATAAAAATTCATAAGACTCAAGAACAAATCGCCGTTGAAACAGAAGTCTCGCACTATACATTGTAACAAACATGCTCCGGATGTAAGTGTATACCGACGTCCACCCTGACATCGTTATTACTTATACAGGTAATGCTACCACATTGTTTTCAACAATTACTCAGAAACCATCGACAGAGGTAGTAACACTAGTAATAACAAGTTCACATATTTTAAGGACAGACAGCCCTGCTGTTAAACAAATATTGGGACTCACCAATTACCATCGACAGATTTAGCAGGGGCGTCGTCAGTTGAGCTAGCGGGAGCTGCATCAAAACATTTTGGAGAACAAGGGGAAGATTGGCAGTCTACCGGAAGAACACAAAACGTGAAAGAGAGAAATCGGGAATTCGAGTGAGAATATTCGAGTGCGGTATAAAAGTACTTTAGGCGATAGTGTCATATGTCTGTGTCTAGTGAAAATAAAATGTAAGTTAAGAAATGTTGTATTTATTTTTAGGAATTTACCATTAGATAATATCAGGATTTCAATAATCGTATTATATATATATATATATATATATATATGTATCATTTCATATTATTATAATAGATACCAAGGTACCTCTCCTAAAAAGTGATTAATTAAACTACCATATGAAGAGATAAATTAATAGTTTGTTTCAATTGAATTTTGAGTTTGCGAGCCTTGTTGAATGTATTTCCGGTTCACCTTGCTTTTAATGCCACGTATGGTATCTAACGCTGCCTCAGATCTGACTCCTAGAATCTGGAGTCATGTACATATGAAGAGATCCAAAGAATGTCGACTACAAAGAAGCTCAAAACAAACAAATTACATCGTTTCGACATCAGAGACACCTATAAATAAGTGAAATGGTAGTCTCATCGAGTACACAATATCTTTCGAATAGAAATCATCAATACACAATTCAACACATAAAACCTTTAATACTAAGCATAAATGCAATTTTGTATTGGATTCTACATTACAAGTTATATTTTGTTGATTTTAAAAGCAAATTTTATAGATAAACATGAAACCCATAGTTGTTTTGTTTCACCTTATTTGTTTTAAAGAACTAAGCGCGGAAAGATCTTTATTCTAAACATTTACATAAATAATAATTTACTAAAAAGAATTAGTTTTTTCCAAATTAAGAACATTTACATAAAATATACAAAGTTGACAAATATGTACGAGTATTTCAATAGCAAACTATTGAATTTTGAGTTTAGCTCCAGTTTATCTTCTTTTTATTGCATCGTCTGGTATCTAACGCTGTCTCAGACTTGACTTCTAGAATCTGGAGCCTTTTTCGCCCAAATAAAGTCGAGGACTATAAAGCTCAAAACAAACAAATTACATCGTTTCGCCATCAGAGACTCCTATAAACAGGTGAAATGCTAGTCTCATTGTCTCATCAGGTACTCAACGGAGTGCACTACGATGTTATAGGCATGATCTCTAAGCACGGTGGAGCAACAGAGTTTTCTACACATAACGTGAATATGTTAGGAAGGGTTGATTCAATTGAATAGAAATAAATTGAATTGTTATTTTAAATGAACTCGAAACAATTGTACATTGCTATGAATAAAATATATGCTGATTAATTAGAATGTATATTATTTCCGATCAAACCTAATAATTAAATCCTTTCAAAGTGGCCCTAGATGTGTAATTAAAATTTATTTTAATTCAAAGACAAACCTTGCTTGGTGAACTCCCAATCAGATGTGGCGTTGTAGAATCTATATCCACCTTTACAGCATATTTACAGCTAAAACTTAGTTATATATACAAGTGTAGATTTTGGAAAAATATAAATGTTTTATTTGTATTCATAGTAAGTTTTCCTGGTGATATCTTTTTTTATCAAAAACCTTGAAATATAAGTCTACTAAAGGCATCATCTAATTTTATGCAACAAATCTGTGTACTGTAGTACACCAGGTTTTGCTTAACGTGCAAAAAAGCACTTTTACAGCATCATCCAAACCACACAAAGGACGTGTAAATGAACCTGGCCAGGGCAGATATTATGCCGCAGATGATGGATTGTACAGGCGGCGCCCTCTCTTTCTGTCTGTCTGTTTCTCCATTTCTCGTCATTTTCCTTTAATAATAATGATTGTAGTAGCCTTTTACGATGTAATATATCCAAATCTGAATTAGTAAACACAAAATTATTACTAAAAGTAAAAGTTCTACTCTTAGAAAAAGTTCAGTTTTTTACTTGGTGATTAAATAAAATTTGTTGCACTGTCAAAAGCTTATTCTGGATATTGTTTTCAATCATGTATTTCATCAAGTAGTCTAGTCATCATTAACAGTCCAAATCTTAGAAGTGCATTATTACTATAAACCACAAAAATGTAAGAGTATTGTGGGAAAATCGTAAGTCTTCAAATTAATTTGCAAAGATAAATCTAGGTTAACTTAATTAACGTTCACCAAAAAAGGTATGGTATTAGTTTTAATAGTATTGGTTTGCAATATAAAGTTCTATGAATTATTTTTCGTCCGTATAGCCATTTTAGTTTCATAAGAAATCAAACAATGAATTTATTTTACTATGAATTGACAGAATTGTAATTTAACAGCACAACCGGCATATGTACAATCCATTAAAAGACGAAATTCCTTCTTCAGGTATTTATATTAGTACAGTTTGTTTGTCAAAGCCTAAGACCTTAATGATGATCTTAATTTTAACTGACTAGAATTACACTTACGAAAATTCAATCCTAAATATAACAACTAAAATAGAATTATTTCAAATAAATTCAATTTAACGGTTAACAATATAACCATGAAACAGTTATTTATAAAAGCTTTTAATTTTTATATACGATAGGGAATGTTAGTGAAAGTTTTACTTAAATCAAAAACGTCCTAAAGGGATTAGATCTCTGGGAACATGATGCCGGGTCGGAAATTGCCCCTGTAATGAAACACGTCCTGTCACTAGTTCACCTAGTAGAGTTTATGTCAGGCTTCATCTGTTCATGATTATGAGGACTCGCAGTACGTATGTATGAATCTTATATATATATAATTTTAAAGATTTATACGGATAACCATATTTATCTTCCCTTGGTCATGTATAAGGGATTGTTATTGAAATCTCAAAAATGTACTTAACATTTCTAAATGTTTCTTCTCTATGTTTATGACATAAATTTTCATAAATATAACTGATCTTGTTTTTCTTGGTTTACATGTGTGCTTGCTTAATTATATATTTGTATGATTGTGTTACACAGACGTATAAGAAACACAAACATTGGAAAGGTGAGATAACATGAACATTGCCATCGAGTTTATTTCATTTTCCTTAATACGACTGGGATTGACAGTAAACTTTTACAAGATAATTTATCTTCAGGTAATTCTAAACTGAATCTCACCAAGATTTATTACGATATTAGTAAATTAATTAATTATGAATAGTAATTTGAATAGTCAACCAACAAGCACTTTGTTTTTACGAATGGTTTTACCTTTACCAGTAAATACAATAAAACCATTGCATAAAAATTGCAATACTCCATAAAATGAACAAGCAAGAAGAGCTATTAGCCTTTTATTTACTATGATGAATTAAATGTCTTCTCTTAATGGGCTTATCTATTTAGTGTGCTACATAATGTTGTTTTGGGCAATGCTCTATCATATGAAAAAAAATACGATAGAGATATAATTTTGTTGTAATTAGTTTGCAAAAGAATATCTTTAAGAATTAGTATCGTGTACTGTTTCTAGGATGAGAGTAGATAGAACTTTCCTCCCACTTTCCTCACAAGAAAAACTCTTATCCTGGATATTACCGAACGTTGTCCAAGTACTAAATATAACTCACATGATTATGCATGTTTCTTTACCGTTTTTTAAGATTATTATACGTAAAATTCAAAAACATTCATTAAATACTTCAAAATATATAACTTTTCACAAGACTTAAATAAAAATAAGTGTTGCTTTTGTTAAAATTTGAACTATACGATTTATATGAACCACAAACATTAAAAATACAGAAGATTTAATCTATCCTATGAAACATAATTTATACAATGTGAATTTTAATAAAATGAGTGAAATAGTTTTGATAATTTACTTTGACTGTTTAATTCTTTTATCGAAATTATTATAAGATAGTCAGAATTTGACTCCAGCGTTGCCCTGTGAAGCTATCGGCAAAACTAAGCTAGTAGATGAAATATCGCTGATTTATGCTTTTGAACTTATCTACCAACTCTAGCTCTAACTGTTCAAAAACGTTACAAATAATTTTCTATATGTAAAGAATAAACGATTACAGTAATTGTCAGTGTACTTTTAACTGAACATTTTGGCAACATGGATATAAAAGACAAAGTTTCTATCTAACGTCTACTAAAAACAAACTGTTTTAAAAACTTTCACATAATTTCGTCTTTATATCTGTGTCCATATTTTCTTTTTCCAGAAAAAGGCAAAATCAACTATGGTACAAGAATACAAAGAACAGAGCAAACTACAATGGCACTAAATATACACTTTTTCATATTTTCTTGATCGTGGTTAGAAGGTATATTCAACAATAGCGTAATAAATATAATTTACTTGAACCAGTAGTGCTCGTACAGGTGCAACACCTACGACGTTGCGTGCGAAGCCACGGGAAATTACTATTAGGAGATAAAACCGGGAAACGTTTCAGAACCTTTTACGGATATCGTAACTACTTTTTGTGCAATAATCATCTCAATGTCTGGAGGGGTTGTCATGACAGTTTTAAATGCAGTTCAATGCATGCAGTCCACAAGGAATAGTTACCAGAGCTGTATAATATAATTGGAAGTTTAAACATTTTAAAGGTTTAGTAATGTGATATTATAATCTTTATACAGGTCTTCAGACCTTTTTCTGCAATAAATGTCATATTAATAGTCATTAAAATATTATCTATCATTAGAAGAAGAAAAAACAACTTACAATTAGTAAAGATGTTCATGAACTCTTGATTATCTCTTAAGAACATTTTTTAGAACGTCATGAAAAACTCTGATAGGCTAAAGCCTAACTATACAAGTCAACGTAATCAGTAATATATAGAATAATTTTATTTTTAGTTCTTCTACTTGTGTTATTATTCTGCATTCTTCCTTCTTACCCTATATTTGAAGGTTCTCATGTGCCATTAGAAAATTTAAATTTTTCAGATCACCTAGAGTATTAGGGAAGCAATATAAATAGCTGATTTAATGGTACGATAAGACTAAAATTTAGATTATTGCGCATAGATTCAAGATTAAGCGAACACACAAGTACACGAGTCTGCGGATGAATACCTTTGATGGATTTGTAATGACAGACCAACGTGGGAATGGCAGGATTACTATCGGAGTTTACAACACTGACGGACTTAAAAGCGGTTCTATTGTTGACCACAAGAAGTAACTTTTTAATTTACGGAATTCATACCTGACAGCACAGATGTATATTTATGTGTACGTTCTTTTTATGCACTACCAACATAATATACTAAACTGATTAAATTTTGGTGCATAACATACGGAACATACTTTACAAATAATTACAAAGCATAAACATTCTGGTAAAAGAATTTTAATTATTTAAAATAAATGTACACGTAACAATGTTTATATATATATATATATATAAATCAATTAATACCTTTTTAAGTTCTGAAGTAATTTTGACTTATGTATAGTTTTTAACATAATAAATTTTCAGCACAATTTATGTGAGAAACACATTTGTCAGAATTTGAGTTCTAAAACGATTATTATTAGGTTTACATTAATTTTGTTTTAAAATGTCAATAAAAAATTGATTATCAATATGAAGTATTTTAAATATAATTTGGTAGTTGGTACAACGCAAATTAATGCATGGAACCCGATTTTTGTAAAGATAAATTTTGAATCTAAATCAAAATAATATAATAGTATTCCTTTCTATATCAATGAAATTAATTGATTTTTTGCTTTTTTAAATGACAATAAAAGTATGGTAATCGACAGTTACATCAAACTAAAATTTTCTCGACATTTATTTTATCAGGAAATACCTTATCTACTGTTGATTCATGTTTAGTAATTTAAATAAAAACGTAAATGATACAATCAATTAAATACATCCAAACCAATATTTCATATATTTGTTTTATTTAAAAAAGCTTATAACTAGGCATATGATTTAAATAGTTCATTTTGAGTTTGAATTATTGCCCTAAGTGTCTACTTCCGTTTCTTGTAATCTACATTAGGCCAAGATATTTCCAGTGCCATAGCTCAATTTGCCTTTTTTTCCCGATGAAGTAAATATAGGTATACACGTAGGACTGATAAACCCATTACTATATGGGGTAAATTCTACCACCTTCTTATCTACATCGTGTAAGATTTAAAAATAATTGTTTATATGAGTTTGCGTTGTTGGGTGTTGATGTTTTTCGTACTGCATTCATTGGGAAAGAGAGGGTCGTTGAGGTATGTTGGTGTAAACTTCTGTTTCCTTAACCCACAGTTAGATATCCGTATTAAAATGCCAAAATGCCACGACAGCTTTGAAGTACCGGGAGTGAAAGATTTAACAAGTTTTTTTTTTTCATTTATGCTGCATTTATAACGTGGTTTATATTATATGTCAATTCATTAGTTGTTTTACACTCTTCACTGTTACAATGTATAGTAAAAGTTAAATATTAAATTTTTAAAGTAAAAAAGTTTTATAAAACTTTCCCTTTGATATCTGCATTACACTAATGATCCAGTGTGTAAAAATAGTACACAAATCTATATCATATAAAATTTACATGTATACAGATATTAAAACCTATTTCTCGAACTTTATTTTTAAAAGTATGAAGAAAAAGATGACCTGGAGCTAAACTCAACATTTGTTTCAAGAGCTGTTTAGTGACAGTTAAATTTCGATTATGAACATAAATACTACCTTCTTCGGAGCTACAAAGTCTTCTAGGTAACTTTGACATACTTACCTTCTTGTAAAACTTCCATGGGTTTTAAGAAATATTTTACAAAAGGAATTACCCTGAATATTCCTTCCATTCTTGAGTTTAGTGTTTAACCACATATTTAATTATTCATTTCTATTTATAAGATAATCATTCCAATCTTATCGTTTAGAAAGCTACAACTTTAATGAAACCTAAACATATATTTAGGTATAACTTACATTGATCTTATTTGTTTGGAAATGTGGTAAAGTTAAGTACAAAACCTTTCCATCACTGTTAATCACTTCACAATACACGAATACATTCAAAATTAATCAAAGAACTAACGGGTGAATAATTTCAGATATAATCTGAGGATTTATGGTAGGTAAGCCGCTTATGGCACAGTACAATCTGACAAATGTCAACATCATGACACTGATACAAATATCTTGGTTTTGTACTATTTTGCCTACTACGCTAGACGTATACAGTATAACTCATGTCATCAAGTCCTTATGTCAGGTCAATTTCAATACCAAATAACAACTATTTTAAGTATAATAAAGTATGAAGTAACGTAAGTATTCAAGCATTGTATTATTATGCAATCGTATAAATATTTGTGATTTTTTTCCACATTTCAAATTTCATTCGTAATAGATGCAAGTTACCGAATACGTGTATGTATATGATATGCACGTTATATTCTAACATATAACATATATTGTTGCGTGAGAGATTGCAATATTATTAAAAACTAAAACTCCTGTCCAGAGGATCAAACGTGTCCTGTCCAGAAAGAAAAATAGATATCCGGTCCTAGCGGACACAAATGTATCGTGTAGAAAAGAGAAATAAAATAAATCAATCAGTTAATAGATTTTACATTTTTTGTCGTTCGGAGCTATGATCGGGGTCTTTAGCTTCCGATACTTTTAAAGGGGACTATTTGAGGATAGGAATGTGCCAAAGAAGTCGCTCGCCAAGAGCAGTTGCCTTTCACGAGTACTGCCACAAGAGGAGTCCCTGGAACAAGCGCATGAGACCGGAGGTATACGAGACCAGAGAGTTCCAGACGTTCACACGGGATAGTCGCACGCACAACGGGACACATAAAGGGTAAACAAGGTATAACAACCTAGGTAAAGCGATAAAAGAGAATGGTGAGCTAGAGATGGTGAGATGGGATAATGAGCAGAGAATTGAATGCGTAAAAAACAAATACACACAAGATTAATGAAGAGGAGAGTTAGGTTGAGAGAACAACCCTGCCGTTACAATATATGCAACCCCACTGCTGGCCGCAGCGCGAGCGGTGGTGGATAGACAGTGATGAATTTAGAATTGGACAACAGCTGATCTCTCTCGCTTGCTCATTCATTAAAATTAATGCTTATTAATACTTCATTGGTTAAAGCGGTCACCTTCTATACACAGATTAGGCTAAAGGTTCATTATATACTACAGTTAAAGGTTAGCAAAGTTACACTATATCATCGCAACTGAAACATACTATTCATGTTAAAATATTCAAAATCCTACATTTTACATTCGCTTGAGCTTTTTAGAACTTTCACCATGTGAATATACTATTCTGGATAAATGTTATGGATGTTACGGAATGATTTCAGCCGTTCTAAAAAAATATTAATCAAAATAAAAATAGGTCTGGTTACAATTGCTTCAGAAGCACTTCTTGTTGTGACTAAACAAACTTGTGTTCTAATATTTTTCATATTGCAATTACAACATTTTTATAATATCGATTTAGAGCTTGTTTGAAGGATCATATATTTTTCAGAAAGGAAGAGGTTATGCATTCGACCTGATTCTATTTTAACTTGTTATGCGTTTACATAGAACTTTCTAAAAGTTCTGAAACTATTTCTGCGAACATGTTTTAAGTGAAAGAGGTCTGCCCCATAGTAGTTCCTTAAGTATTTTAAGGCTTGGGTAAAGTATCTGACCAGGAAAGTACTTCGTAAGTGTTACATATAACACCATATAGAGAACCCAGACAAGCAAATTGCATGGATTCATTTGTCTTAAAAGTAATAAATTTTAACCCTTAAGAAACATTACACGTAGTGTTCAGAATGACGTTCCTATCGATGGGACAATATAAAATTCTTCTTATAGCATCGGGACAGAATTAGGTTCAAAGTTTTTAGTTACCAAATCACTATAAAATTTCTGAAAGCTGCTGTGGAACGTTTTATAGCCTACATTAGAATTCCACAAATCACTCCAGTAGGAGTTCTTTGAAACACGACAGCGCAAAGGTACGGATTAAGATGCAGAGATGTAATTTCTTCCAATGACCATAACTTACCCTGCATATGATAGAGAACTTATATATGCCCATGGTAATGGTCGGTGTAACTTTTTTATTAGAGCAATGTAACCAGCGATCACAAGACCAATAGATGGAGCAGTGGGGTTGCCCGTTGAAGCCGACTCTGGCGCGCGATGCTACAACAATGGCGGCGACCTTGGGATGATTCACCCTAGTGGCGAGCGCTCAGACTGCGTTCGCTGCTGTCTGGCAGGTTTTAGAACATGAGAATGAAGATGAAGAGCTCGACTATTTCTATGATATTGTACTTCAAATGTAACGCCGCATATTGTTGAGTACCTTTCTGGTTTTATAGTAAGAACGTTAAGAAATAAAATATCCTGTAGCGGGTGCCTACAGCTGTTACAGGCTAATTAACTCAGTAAAATAAGGCAAAATAAGGATGCAACCTCGGAATAAAAGATAATAAGCTAAAACTTTGCATACGACTTTATTTTGATGATATAAAACTTACCTCAAAAGTCTCATATAATCACGTGTACGCGACTTAAGATATTTAAGGTCAAACTTCACGAAAATCGGTTTTTTGCAGATATCTCGTTTCCCTTACGCTAAATGACTTTGAATGTGGTTAGAGATATTGTAGAACGGAACATTCTCTTCAACTTTTGACTGAAGTAATTTTATGTACGTTCAACCCTTTTTCAGATATAGCGCAAAGAGTAGGGAACCGTTTACCTGTATATGCGATAATGCGAGGTCAGCCAGTAGAATACAATAAATAAATGAGTTATATTGTTAATTATTCACTTAATATTATTATTATTACTTAATACTATTATTATTGTTATTATTACTATTCAATTTTTATTATTATTTATTATTTATTATACCATATTTATAGATATTTGTTTATACTTTTCTTTTTTTTCTGCGACTTCATCAGCTACTTGACCACAAAACAAGCAAGATGTTTTAAAATCAAATACCACTTCTCGTTTTTTACGAGGTGGACTTTTTGCAGTTGGAGTTTCATCGTATTCTGCACGTCGCTTCGATGCAGCAATTGAATTTTTACTTATATACACTTTTCGACAATCAACATGCACCTTCACAGATGTCAAAGTATTTAAATAATTTATATGACCGTTATTTCTGTCAATACTTGCAGTTTTTAATGTTTGTAAGCCACGCACAAAACTCACAGAAGCACTTTCTGATATTAATGTATTACAAATAAAACAACAATCAGCCATTTCAATTAAAAGATACACTCAAAATCGTACGTCTGTTAATGCTAAGATGTCGTTTTCAACTAACGGATAAAATAAATTTTTATCGGTATAGAAATACTAACACAGAGAAATACCCTACCATTCCCATCATCAAGTAAACTATCTCACCACCACTACTGTACTTATACATAGAAATTCCAAACTCATTCGTTACGGTGTGTAGAAAGTAAAAAAAACCGGTCATATATAACAATGGAGCATCTGCTACAGCTTCGCAGAAACAGCAAACGTCGAACAAGAGATCTATATTTCGAGACGTAATATTCATAGTAATATAGTAATATGGACTAAAAGAATTTCTTTTAATATTGTATGTTTAATAAAAATAAAATAAGTATTATTTAGAGAATATATAATTTATAATTAATATCTATAAATATGGTATATTAAATAATAATAAAAATTGAATAATAATAATAAAAATGATAATAGTATTGAGAATCCTTATTTATTGCATCCTTATTTTACCGGACTAAATGAAGAAACGCAATACCGCAACAGTTTGATAAGTTGTAAAAACCGACGAGGACTTTTGCAACCTTCTGAAGGTGTTGTGAAACTTTGTTTGTTATGTGAAACCGAAGTAAAGTTGCGTATTAATAAAGGCGACGTGACAACTGTGAAAAAACTAGAGGACAGAATGGTAAATTCAGTGTTACGAAAGTGTATCGGTGTAAATCTGTTCCTAGGAGGGCATTGTTTTGAACAAGATCCTGGGGTAAATCACCTTATATTAGTTGAAAAAGCTATTTGTAAACAATACTTCAAAGTGCGACTACATCACCACTGCAAAAATGTCAGTGCCTCATTACACAAAAGCAGAATACGCAGTCATTTATTACAAACATTTTTAGGACAAGTAGAGAGGTACGTTTTATTGTAAGCTTTGGATATTTATATTTCTAATTTTCATATTGTAATTTCCATTATATTAAATACTTTATTTATAAACATAATAAGTCTATGTCTAGTGGTTTACTTTATTGTACCTTATATTGCCTCAAGTTTAGTTAATATTTAATTGCACTAAATGACAGTTTCTATTTAAATAAAATGATATGCGAATGCCTTATAAATGGGGTTTAAAAACGTTTAACATATTAAAAATAATTAATTACATTTAAATGAATTTTAAATTAACGATATGTTGAGTTTTAATTTAAGAGCCGAGAGCGGCCTGGAGTGTAGGCGATCTGTTTTAGGTCGGGCGATGCTGTCAGGGTTTTCGCCTATATTCTCCCGATAATATCAGGAAAACGACTGGTCTTAGAAAAAAAAGTTTCGAATGAAAAAAATAATTCAACTCTTTATCTCAAACTTTCCCGCTTACAAAACTTGCCTGTCCTAAAAACAAAAACATTCCTCACAGACCGACTTTTTCATGTTACGATTTCAAATGTGTATAAAACTTTTAAAGTTTTTTGCTCATTAAAATTATATAGAGATCACAACTGGTAATTTGAGTTGCGCCATTGGAATCGATGTTTTATGAGATATACGTACACCAAATTTGAACATTTTAGCTTAATCCTAAGTGGGCTAGGTGGCGATTTATTTATGCGCGCGCACTGCAATTTTTAAGCTTCTCTGGACGGCGTTTGGCGTTTCTAGATGCTCTCAAGAACACCAGTAATGTTGTAGGAATAGGAGTGCTCCATCTATTGGTCTTATGTGATCGCTGAATGTAACAAATCTGGTCTGGAGCATTGCACTAAATTAAGTGTGGACAATTTTTCTAACACTTCGTATTAGTTCCCTCGTAGTTGTTTTGGGAAGTTTTATAGTGTACATAAGGTGTCAGAAAACGCTAATCTAAAGAACTTATAAGTTCTTTGAAACATGACCGAATAAGACGCAAATATGTACCTTATAACTGATTCTATAGTACATGTTTCTATTAAAATTTGGTGCATGCTTAAAATTTTGTATTACACAGTTTGAGTTCTTTACATTTAGATTTTATTTAACAGTTTTGAACTTTTTTTATTTTTATTTTTTAAAATTGTGTCATTTTTTCATTTTCGTTTCGAGACAATTTAAACAAACATTTTCTTTAGAAGAGTCCGTTCTCTTTCTAAGGCTATTCTTGTAAAAGTTAATAATTTTTAAACCACGATAATTAGACAGAAACTAATATAAAATATCCTAATATTGTTGTTGATTTTAAATGTTAATTCAGAATTTGTGTTAAAATTTAAAAGATGATTTGACAAAAACATTTGTTTTATTTTTAATATATATTTTGTAATAAACAAAAAAAGTAAACCGTATTAATATAATCTATTACATAACATTTAGGAAATTATTGATTAACGCTTCTAACACAATTACTCTACCGCTACAACGAGTTTTTCCCTTACGGTTTAATTTTTATGGGAATGCTAAATTAGAATGTATAAATATTTTAAATGGTTTCTAAATTTACCTTTGCTATTTTATACGTAGAAAACCAAGGAATTAACGGACAAAAAGAACACCAATGGGTTAAAGATCTCCAGTATGCGCCGAGATCGAATCCTTTCTGAAAAATATGGAAAAAGAGGGATTCCTATTTGAAAATTAAAAAATGATGGCGCCTCTCCTGTGGAAAAAAACTTTTGAAAATATTTTAAGTACGTCAAAAATATGTTTCTAATTATTTATCCAGAAACATTCACAGAGTCAAATTTATCTATTGTTGCCTGATCAATAATTAGCAGAGGGGGCAGAATTTGTTATAACCCTATATACACAAAAACCCACGCAGTAAAATCGTATGTATTTTAAACTTGTATAGCTGTATAAGGATTTGGCTTTGTAAATTAAAAATCGAAGCAATGTGTTGATCATGTCAATAAATTATTTCTTAAATAGCCATGGAGACTGGTTTGTAGGACTATGTCAATATAGATTAATAACATTCATCAAATCCTAGTAAATGGCGTGTAAGCCCAGGAACTTAGCGATCAAATCATTATATCTTGACATATTTCATCAAATGAACAACTTCCACCTTACAACATATTTACGGAAAACAAACTTACTTTAAATCGGATTAAAGTAATTTTCTTATTATTGCTCATATTCCTAGTATGATAAATTAACTATCAAATTAATTCTACCCATAATAAACATAACTTTAGCTAATAAATTTACTTTTCATTAGTTGTCAACCAATGCAAAGTTAATCTCTGTTTACTCGTTCTATATTATTACTTTATAGTTTTTCGTGCCATTTTGTGGAACGTCTTCTCCTAAGGCGAATGGATGGACACTAAATGGTTGTCTTGTTAGGAATACCTTCTTGTGTATCTTTGAAACAAAAATTCATGCACTCTTGATATGTTTTTTGTGTGTCTTTTCATTCACTTAGATCAATAGATTCAGGTACGCCACATTGAGGAATAATATTTATTGTTCAACTATTGTGAAACTTCGGTACATAAATCATAACAAAAATATTTATTACTATATTTAAAAACGTATCTTTGGAAGTAATATATAAACCTCATCAGTCTTATTTCAAGCAAAAACCTTCCATAATTATTTATAAAACAGTGCATTCATTTAGTCCACTCAGAACTATACATACGATCACTGTTTGAACCACTTTCACCTTGAAGGTAGCTTTGATTCCTCAAAAAGTTAAAAAATAACGTGAAAAAAGAGAAATGTTCGGTAGACTTTATAATAGTTGTGAATATAAAGTTATTATTTGTTTAAATTAAAAAAAAGAATTAGAATGATTTCCACGCAAAGAAAATTTTACGCTTAAGTAATTGTTTATACACAAAACTTCTTACATTTCACTATTTTTAGAAGACAATGGCGATAAACAGAAGAATAGGCAGACATATAGAGTGAGCACCACCTGTTCAATCCATCATCTGTGGCATAATATCTGCTCTGGCCAGGATCTTCTACGCATTATTTGTCTTTATGTCTACAACGGGATCTTTCTTTATATAACGTCAACAATTAAATTAAATACACATTTATAAAAAATAATTATACTTTAATTAAAAATTGTGTTTTTAATAATTTACGATGAAAGAATATTTCAATAACACGCAAGCCCCATTTTACGACGTATTTGTGAAGGTAATTTCCTTATGAATTATCAGAGAATATTTTTATAAAACCAGGAAAATTTGGTGCAGAATATTATATCAATAATTAAAATCAGTTTGTTTATCTATATTGTATGATGAAGATAGTTTCTGTTTTCCTGTTGCATTGCATGTTTTACAATTTTGCAATAAGAATTTCAACTGAGGATTTGTCTTTTTTATATGTTTATATTACAAAAAGTTATTTTTAATGTTGAATTTAGTTCCATTTCACCTTCCTTTATTACAATGTCTGGAATCTGACGCTGTGTCAGACTTGACTGCTGGTATCTGGAGATGTTCGACACAAGAAATCCAAACAAAAAGTTGGCGACGGAGAAGCTCTAACTTAGCTATAACTTATGTTACAGTCACATAAAAATAGGTAAATTGGTAGTTTCATTGCCTTCTCAGGTGCACAATTGATACCAGACTGTGTAATAAAAAGAAGGCGAACTTCAGCTAAACTCAACATTAAAATTGAATCAACATTTTCTAACGTTATGTGTAAATAACAATTCTTCAACCAAAATTCGCTATAAAAATAATTAATAGATTAAATATTTATTGTATATTTGTGTTTCTTGAATAATTAATCGTTCCAACGAGCGTTGCGATATAATGGCTGGCCTTTTTTATCATTTTTAGTATTATTATTACTATATACTACCAGTTACTTGCGGCCTCAAAAGTAATTTCATTTTTTAAGACATACACCATGGGCATAATTCTTTTTAAATAACATTCAAACACTCAAGAAATAAGTTACAGTAAGTGCAAGATATTGCGTTTTAATAATTTGTAGCATTTTGCAAATCTATTTTTGCAGAATATTGTATTATTTTGTTACAAAGAGATTATGAAGGAATCGGAGCGTACTAAATTATTAACGCAACTTTGAAAGACAGGACAAGTTGTAACAAGATTTGCTCCAGAAAAGTTTTAACTTTAATATTAGTTAAAGTTAATATTAATATTAGTTTAAAAGGTTATTTTCAATAGAAATGTAATATTCAACGGTCATAATAATTGAATAAATAAAAATTTCAAGTTTGCAGTGTAGTAGTTTTGGAGGAATATATTTCAATTATAGTTTTCATCTGGAATCTGTGCCAATAGTAACAGAAAGTGACACACGTAATACAAAGTAGTTTTCAGCAAAGTTTAAATTTAGTTGTATATAGAGAAAAGACATACAATTACATTGTAACAAAGAACCTACACTATAATAAAGAAAATTGCATGGTATTTTGAATAAAATTAGAACCACTTGAATTTTAAAAGGGACTTAAATTTTTAATTCAATTTAATTTTTTGCACAATAATTTAACTTTAATTTAATTGTTTTTATTTGAAAAACATTTTCTTGAGAAACCTTTAACGAAATAAGTGGTCCTTCAAACAATTGGTGATTGAATATAAATATTTTACAATTTATTTCTTGTTGTGCCTCTAACGTATAATGTAAACCTACGTTTAATGTTTTTATTTTTCATTGTTTCTGCTACGCTCTTAATAATCAGATAGTAAGAACATCTTTCCACGTTGTGTATTTATATTTCAAATAATTCATAGCATGCTTATAATATATATTAACAGTTTGAATTTGTGCATATAAACTGTTTAAAAAAATATTAACGAGAGATATTACAAAAAGTCCTGATGTCTCAGAATAGACCTCACAAAACAGAATTTTGTACTTTAACTATTATAAACAATTACCAATAAACTGTAATAATTTACATAAAAACACTTTTTTTTTAAATAACTTTCGTAATGCTATACACATGCTTATATGGAATTATATTTTAAATTGCTAATAAAACCAATTGTTTAATTAATCATGAGATTATTTTTATTTTAATCTAAATCTATTTCTATATTCCCTATACATAGACCATAATTTATTTCAACTTCTATTACTGCTACTCATTATAAACTCACGTTCCAGGAACCGATTGTGTAATTAGAGGACGATATAACTTTCAACTCCAAGTACAACTTTCTATCCTAATTCCACAACAATTGCTCATAGTTCACATAACATGAATCACTGATTAGTGCTCTAGACTGACATTCGCGATTTCCTAGAACCAGTCAATCGATCTTCACTTTGTACCTCTTTAGCTCTACTACTGAGGTTCAACGGGTTAACCCATAACATGGAAATCCATAGATATTTAACAACATGATTAATAAAAATTATAATGACTATTATTAATTATTTAACTATAAAAAATTGGTGTAAACAAATTGGTATATTTATTACACAAATGGGCATTTATATTTGATTATCATGTAGTAAGTTAAATGCTGTTTGAAATAGGAGGCAACAAATGAAGCCTTTCCGTTCAAATGGAGCTAAGTGCCAAAATTTCCAAAAATAGTTTTTTCTAATTAAAGTAGTCTATGTTCCAACGTGATTCCATATCTAAAGGAGCTATGTGCCAACTATGTTTCTGTTAGTTGCAATCAATGATCACAGATGGTGCCGGTGGCAACTCCAGCTGGCCTTCAGTGCTATTGGAGCTAAGTGCCGGCAACCATTTTAAGCAGCTGTGAGTACTGTGAGTTGTGTAATAAATAAAAAGTATATTGTATTATGCTGTAATATGGATAATCAAAAGTTAAAAGCGTTTAGTGAAACTCCTAAGGATAATGAATCTTTTAAAATTAAACAACGGAAAGCAAGAATAAGTGGAAAGCCATACATTATTCGAAGCAAAGAGAAAGGTTACAAAGAAGTGTCTGCAAAAGATCCACCTTTTACACAGGTAGGTTAATTAGTAAGCTAAAGTTGTTTTTTCAATTAATTTGATTGTAACTTAAACAATATTATATTATTTTGAGTAAGTTTTGTTGTTTGTAGTTATAGTTAATGAATAAATACTACAATAATTTTTAGCAACATAACCTAACATAAGTTATATTTTTACGGAATTTATTTCTAAAATCCAGGAGTAGGTAGGCTACTTGAACTTTGTGTAAAGTAAAATAATAGTGTATAATTTAACAGTATGGCTGCTGTTATCCCGTATCTCATTTAGCCCCACTACTACAAACTACGGATAACGGTAGCCTATATTTTAAGATTAGAGTAGGCCTAAGGTAAAACTCATAAATCGTTAAGCCGTAGATAAAATTCTGAACTGAATCCAAAACCAATGTTTTATTCTTTTCGTATAATAATTTAATTAACATTATCCTATATAAAACTTATGTCAATCTTATTACCCATTTAACCATACTATTTCCTAAGCAATTTTATTACTTTCAGGAAAAGTGCAAATGCAAGTACAAATGCAGTGAATTATCTGATGACTACAAAATGAAGTTATTTAAAGAGATCCATGAGCTTGACAAGAACGGACAGAACACATACTTGCTTGGGCTGATAGAGATTCTCCCAGTTCAGAGGAGGCGACATGGTAAATATGATACCCCAACAGAAAGCCGACGTCAAAATACTGTGAGTTACATCGTGCCAAATGGGAAAGGACACCATATCCGGGTATGTAAAAACACATTTATGGCTATATTTGGAATTAAGTCATCCAAAAGAGTACAAAATCTTGTGGCAAATAAAAAAATGGGCAATACTGTTGTGAAGGATACCAGGGGAGGATTGAAAACTTTCAAATACACTCTGGCTGATAGAAATTTGGTCAAGGACCATATTAAATCCATACCATCTGAACCTAGCCACTACAACAGAAACCGATCTGATTATGAATACCTGAGCCAAGATCTCAATCTGTATCGCCTATACAAGGCGTTTATGGAAAAATTTCCTAATATTAAAATCTCATACAATTTCTATTCCATAGTTTTTAAGAATGATTTTCCAAATCTAAAATTTAGGAAACCTCGTGTTGATACATGTAAAAAATGTGACCGCCTAAAACTCGAAATGACTAGTAAAGACCCAGTCGTTGTTAGACAAGCGAAGATTGAACAAGAACAACACCATCGTAAAAGTGAATCAGCTTATACATCAATGACGTCTGACAGTATCAGTTCCGCCTCTCCTACCAGTAATACTTGCACTGTTGTAATTGATCTTCAAAAAGTATTCCCAATCCCGAAATTAACACATTCAGACATGTATTATGCACGTCAGTTATCATGCTACAAATTTTGGCATTCACGTGACTGACACCAGTGATGGTATTATGTGCCTTTGGCATGAAGGCCAATCGTCTCGTGGTGGAAACCAAATGGCGTCTTGTTTGTTCAGAGTAATAAACAACATGAACTTGACTAATAAGCGTCAGTTAACAATTTGGAGTGATAACTGCTGCGGCCAGATAAAGAACAGAATGATGGTGTTCATGTATATGTATTTGATTTCCCTGGACTTATTTGACCAAATTAACCACAAGTTTCTTGTTGTGGGACATAGTTTTTCTCCAGCTGATAGAAATTTTGCAATCATTGAAAAACGTTGGAAGCGTGTACAAGCTGAAACGCCTGACGATGTTAAGCGTGCTATAATCACATCCCGCCACGAAAGACCATTCAAAGTTGTAGAGATGGCTGAACAGTTCCTTGACTTTGATCAAGCTGCTTCTTCCATCATAAACACCAAAAAGTTAGGTATATCTACAGCTTCCTGGATCCGTATAGAAAAAAAGAAACCAGGAGTAGTACAAACAAAAAAGACGTTCAATGAGATTGAACCATGGATAGATCACTACGTTTTCAACCCTGGTGTAAATGAAAGGACTCTACAAACAGTCAATCTTGAATCCTTACCAGAAACTGTAGATTTATCAATCGCCAAAAAAGAAGATTTGAGGAAAATGTTACCTTATATAAAAGAAGAAAACAGGAAATTTTTTGAAAAAATTTGTATAAACTAACTGATTACAATGACATTTCAATATAATGTTAACAATATTTCATTTTTACCCTGTACGTTTTTATAATTAATTGTACCTTTTTCATTAAACATGTTTTACTACCATGATATCTTGTTCTTTTTTAATACCTGGACTTAGCTCTTTTAGAACGTCTATGCATAAGGCACATAGCTCTTTTCCAAAAATGTCAATTAAAAATTTTTTTTTTAAATATTTTCATTACATATAAAAGATTTTTAAAGACATAGAAGAGTTCATATATTTATAGAAACCATGTTTACTTAATTTCAATTAAGAAAAATAATTATAATACGAATAAAACAGTGTTTTGTTGTTTTCCAAAAGTTCTTAAAATGGCACATAGCTCCATTTGAACTGGAAGGCTTCAAATAGTAAAGTATTTTGCACAATCAACTTTATCTCAGCCTCAAAACGCTGATGTTCTCACTAAGACACTAAATCCAGGGAATACGGTTACTTTGCTCACTTTGTTTCCGTGAAAATACTATTTACAGAAAAGTTATTTATGAAAATAGATTTGATACTAAAACCTTAACTCCTTCGTAAGGATTATTTACTCATGTCGTGGTGTTTCTCTTAAATAAGGCATTAAAATTATATGTCACAGGATAGGGATTGCAATTTGAAAAATTAAAGTTATCTCTCCCCGTGACACTATTTGAAAAGGGGGAGGGGAGAATTTATTACAATGCAAAAAATACAAAAACACTATTTTAATGATTATTGTTATGGTTGTATATCGATATATTAATCCATTTTGAAGATATCCAGGCGTATCAGGACGCAATTTACACCCTAAATAGGATATGATAAATGAAGCTGAATATTACGAAAGAGAGCGTAATCTGTACAGAGCGTAATATCCACTTAACCCGACACAAACCCTGGTCTCAGAAACCTCTTACAATTCCAAAAATAAACAGGAGAGAATGCATGGAGTGAGTTATCGTTAGTACAACCACAGGGCATGGAGATATAATAGAAACCTGGGGACCCAAATATTAAGGCAGTCGGTTAGACCGAATTTGGTTCACACCGTTCAATATCCACAAGCGGCTACTTTACAAAATGATCATAAACATTACAAACTCGGCGAGGTAAAGACACACTCAGGTCCAAGACTTATAGTATGCCCTCGTATCAGGGATATCCAAAGAAAGACTGTCCCCAATTGCCGAAACTGCGAAGAGATTGGGCACAGGTTCATTGACTGCGCCAAACTTAAGAGGCTCTGCTTCTATATCAGCAAAACGGAAAGTATCAAAACAACGGATTGCCGGTGTGATTCGGGAAGCGCTTTGTGGATCACAGACCTAGGAGGTCAGCTGAGATCACGATATAATTTTCCAAAACGACCCCCAACGGGAAACACTCCTACGCCGAAGAATTAAGACACTAATTTACATAGTAGTTTCGTACATAACAGTCGACCATATATGAAACTCTTCTGTTAAAATTCTTTAAAAATACTTGAGGTCTGATTGAAACTGGTGTATAGCACCAGTTTCAATCAAGAATAGTGGGCGAATACTTAGAATATTATTTAATATATAATCAAATTAAAAAATTCAAAATACAAATATACCTTTGAAAATGGCCAATGGCCTTAAAATCTATGTAGAACAGTTTTATTTGGTTGACTTGGTTTAATGTCAACGAAGTCCCTATTCAGGCACAACCCTTGTATGTTCAAAACCTTACTACGTCCTTAGTTTAAGAGGAGGATATAATAAAGGATTTATATTTAGTTCTGAACAAAACATTTTCAAAACTTGAAACGCAAAATGGTCAATAATATTAGTATAAATTCAATTTCAAACTTTAGAGTAGATGAACATAAACTGTTAGAGATGTTTCTACATGAGGAATTATAATTGATTTTTTGAAGTTAATGGTCGATCTAATTATAACATATTATGAAGTTAAAAAGCGATATTCCGTTTAAACATAGAAATTACTCTTTGAATCCAGCGATGAAAGAAATAATGGATGAAGAAATAAATTCACTACTTAGAAAGGATGTTATTAAACCTTCACAGAGTCCGGGAGCTCACCAGTACTTCTTAAAAAGAAATAAACTTTTAGTTTTAAAACAAGAAAAGTAAATGCAGCTAGTGAGAAAGACGCTTAATCTCTGCTAAAACAAATAGAATGTTAGATTTATTACGACACGCCAACTATATCTCAACAATGGATTTAAAAAATGGCTATTATCAACTGTCCTTTTACCGCATTCACGGTGTGGTTTATTCCAATTTAAGGTAATACCATTTGGGCTCTATTCAGCACCCGCTACATTTCAGCGACTACTAGTAAGAGTGATTACACCACAATTGGTCTTCGCCTACTTAGATAATCTTTTTCAGTGACAAAAACCTTTTTTATTATTTAAAGAATTTTGCTGGCCATATTACAATTGAATGGTCGCCATATTGAAGGGGTTGGTAGCAGACGGTCTAAAAATAATTCCTGATAAGTGTGAAATTTATAAATCTGAGTTTAAATACTTTAGGCGATTTTTAAATTATTTTGCCGAACTATCGGTCCCTTTAACCAAGTTATTGAGTAAGCCAGAAAACGACTACAACATTTTTTGTTAATTAATTTACAATTAATTTAAAACTTTGGATGAACTTACTTGTGCACCTACACTAGTATACCTAGACCTCTTTATCCCCTTTGACGTTCATGATGATGCATCCAATAAGGGACTGGGTGCTTCAATGATACTAATTCAGAATAGAAAGAAGTAGTCATTGCCTATGCTAGTCGAATTCTTCCAGGTAGTGAAAGAAAATTTTCCACAACTGAGAAAGAATGCTTAGCATTGGTATAGGCAAAACAGAAATTCAGGCCGTATTGGAAGGCTATTACTTCTTAGCGGTGACTGTTCATCAAGTCATGAATGCTAACTTGTGCTATTGTATAAACGACTATAGTGATGAACTAATGCAGCTTTGCTGTCATTACATTCCCATCAATTCTCTTGAAGTATCGGCTCGCATATTAAATCATATCACCTTTGTAAATGCGAGCATTTTAAAATGTAGAGTGCTGCTTTTATAGCAAACTATCATATGGTATACTGTTTAATCTTGAACACTGTACTCCTGTAACATATTACCGATATGCAATGGTCAATATTTACTCAGCGCCGTAGTTCATTTGTCTTTATAGTAGGGATGGATATTTTTCCCGATTAGTTTAATATATTATCTGTCTTAAAGCTGAGAATTAATGCCACTGTGAACAGACCTCTACAATTTCAATCACATATGATTGCACGTCTGCAATATTTCAACTTGTGAGTGCCACTAAAATGTTTATAATTTCACTCTAGCCTAATATAAATTCAATGGAAAAAGTCTCACGTAGGGTATCAAAAAAATTTATTCAATCCATAAAAGTAATTAAAAAGGGTCACATATGAATACGTAAAAAATACTTCAAAAAGTTGAGACATAACTATTGTTGCAATATCAATATTTATATTGTATAGAGTTGAATACAGTTTAATTTGTGGATACTTGATGAGCTAGTTGATGATTCTGTGTTTATTCCCAGTATAGTCTGTAAAAGATAGGACGACTTGAGTGCAATCAATAATCTGTTTGTAAGTGAAGCTTTATAATCTTAGTAATCATTCTTTTAGTAATTTTTTATTTAGAGACTAACCCTTAGGCCGCTAAGTGAATTATTGATAAGTGTTCTACCTCTATTATTACGACATTTATTTATTTACTATGCCTTATTATTTAGTTAAATTTAACGTTCACTAAGTCCGTTTTATTTGTACCAGACTTTTGTGCTTACAAAACTTAAATAGAGAAAATATATATTCTATATTAATGCCTATTGCTATAATTATAAATAACAATGGAAGGAGAAGGATGGATAGGCGGACAAGAGCGGGCACCACTTCTAGTACAATCCATCATTCGCGGTATAATATCGTCATTGGTCAGGTTCATTTTCACATTATTTGTGACTGGCCAGGTGATATTACATATAGTGTCTATTTTATACATCCTAAACTTTCGAGATAAGAAATTAGAAATTTAAAACAAAATTTAATTAGCTACATCACTGCAATTTAGTACACATATTTTTAGTAATATTAATGCAAAAAAACAAAACTTTTTTGTTTTTAGTTTCACATTGGAGACATTGTACAGTAGGTGATAGCATCAGAGACTACGCGTATATGCGTGCTCATAGGTTGCAAGATTATATAACTAGAAAGCTCGTAGAGGCCGGAACGTTGAGGGTGCAGTAGCCATAAAATACATGTCTAAAGTAGGCATCATAAAACTGAAGAAGCTGCATTTTTTAGTAGGTTGGAAGCTTTTATATGCGGTTCGTTACTAGTTGACCTGCAACTGATAATAACGTGTTATTATAGTTTATTAGCTGAAATTTAGGGAAGCGTATCACTCCAAGAGCTGGAACGATTTCATTCTGATTGTATGACTATCCGAACGTATCTCGAAAACGAAGTGACCTATGGATAAAAAAGTTAGCATGAATCTCCATAAACATGCAAGCCACATTGTGTTCTGTGAAGGTGTTCATCAATCTATGGGATTTCGGGAAACCGTTAACAAACATTTTTACAGTTTGTTATATTAACCAGAAGATAGTACATAAAAGTAAATGTATAAACAAACAAAGTACAATCGTGAGATTTGAAATTTTTATTCACAACTTAAAATAAAACATAGTAGAGTGAAAATTTACCTTTTTTAAATCAGTGACAAGATATAACTTCATCGCTCTCCTACCCTATCTCATCAGGAATTTTACTATTTCATTATGGAACCTGAGTTAATGGAAAACATTTAGAAAGTAATATGTTGTAGTACATTTTTAAAATTATTTCATTTGTAGAATGAAAATTCATATGACTTCATTCCTACATAGAGTAAATAATAATGACTTATACTATAATTCATGTTCAACCTTGGTATTTGGCTGAGCTTAATTGATGACTACCACATCGTATGTTGAGACATAATATTTTTTTGACTAGGAGATGTAAAAATTTCTCAAAATGAAATAAGCTATTGATTTTGAATTACTTACAATTCAATTAAGTAACGTTAATTGTGTTTTGACGTACTCCTAAATTGTATAATTAATTGGGTTTCTTTTAAAGAGAGCAATTTTAAAAGTTCGCCCACTACAAAGTTGCCAACTATTGAAGTATTCCTTTAAGTACACGTGAGACTGTTAGGGTATTTATAATCACTTGACTTCAAGCAGTATAATGCCTGTCTAATTTACTTATACTGTAATATAAGATATTGGTCTATACAGTTTTGTCTATAAACTGTGAAAGCATATTCATTATTAAAACGTATATTACCATTGCTTTATTCTAGACTCATTTCCTCTCATTGTGGTTTACCTAGGTATATATATTTTATATTCATATACCTCCACTTCTTCTCTAGGATTGACAAGTGAAGTATTGCTAAAATGTAGGACATTTATTTAAGTTAAATGTTTTATATAATATATCCGATTATATTTTAAAATTAAATTCGGTCTTTCAGTCTATCTGTCTGCACGTCCACAACAAATCGCTAAAACAAACTGCCATGTAGCATTGAAATTGTGATAGGAGCATTATCTCTGTATAAGATATAATTAGTTCGATATTAGTGTATGTCACCCCATGTATTAGGCTGAGCATTAGTAAAATATTGTACATTGGTTTTTATGGTAACTAGAAATAGCATAATAGTACCCTCCGTATCTCACCGGAACTTTTAATGTTCAAACCTAACTATGAACTAAAATGTGAGTATATGCAAGATAACTCGAGATAGGGTATTTCTTAACTAATTTTGGAGGATTCATTTTGCATGGACATTAATTCCTACATGAACAAGACATAGTTAAATAATTGTGCATTTTAATCATGTCATTTACCTGACCATCATTGAAAATTATCACTCATGAAGATGACTGAATTACTCTTATCTCTACCGGGGAAGTATTAAGACATTACTCTACAGTGTGGTATCTCATCTGTAATCAGGACATTTCGGCAATGAAATAAAGTATAAGCTTGTAATTTTCCTCCCAACCTCAACAAAGCCTATTACCCGACACGTGGTTAACTCATACCTGGTCTATTGTATAAACACACACATAAGAACAGTTTAAATTGTACTACATATAATTTAATACTTTGTATCCCAAATGTCTATTACATACAGTAACCAATACTGGTTTTCAATCCTTATATTAATTTTAAAAAGGCCAATTACTCTACACTTTACAAGTCGCTTGGATTATATTTACAATATTTACAATATTATTATTAAACCGACAGTCACTAAATGAATAAAAAACTTATTATTTATTTAAAATGTATTATTAAATTTCTATATTTGTTATAAATCAATTGTGACTGTTTTTTACTCTGACTAGGTTGGCATAACTATTAATTATCAAAAAAAAACGACAACACAAGCTGAATTAAATCTCGGTTATCTCAGAAACGATAAGAGGAAATACTAATTTTAATCGTTAATACGTTTAAGCGGATTTAGAGCTAAAAAACGCTAAAAACACACAGAAGGAGATTTAAAAAATAATAAACTCTTTATTTTTAAACATGATAAACTTCCAAAACGTTTTATATTGTATGCAAACTTTTGACTTATAGGTCTAATCAAGACAGATTCTTAGTCATCTAATTCTATATACAAATTGAGTGCTGTAGTAAACCACGTATGGTTACGTAAAAGTATAAAGATTATTCATTTTTGAGGATTTAAAAAGAAAAATGCAGTTGTAGAGCAGCATCCAAAGCAGACAAATGGATGTGTAAATGAACCTGGCCAGGGCAGATATTATGCCGCAGATGATGGATTGTACAGGCGGCGCCCTCTCTTTCTGTCTGTCTGTTTTCTCCATTTCTCGCTATTGTCCTTTAAGAATGATGAGTATAGTAGCCCTTTACTCTATACTGTTTTTCAAATCTAATTCGGTAGATACAATATTATTACTAAAAGTTAAAGTTTTACTTTTGGAATTGGTTTAATTCTTGTTGAATGAGGTTAGTAAATAAAATAAAGCAGGTATAAAAAAACTTAAACTGTTCAAAACCTATTCCGGAAAAAAAAACTCTCGTATAAATCTTTCTCAATCATTTTAACCTATCACATAGTAGAGTCTACATTTAAAGTAAAAATCTAAATACTGCTTTAGAGAATAAACCACAACAATGAAATAGACATAATGGAAATGGTAATTCATCAAATAAATTTACAATAAGAAATCTAGGTAAAAGCACTAAAATAAAACTCAACTAAGAATCTTTTTGTATTATTTATAGTATTAGAGTGTTTAAATAAACCCATATACAAAATTTTTTTATTCTGTACAGCCATTTTAGTTTTTTGGAAAATCAACTCATGAATGATTATTTATCAATACATCAGATCTTCCAATGGCCTTAGGAGGAGAGAATATACATGCTTACAAGAATTCAACTGAAAAGAAATTTTCTCTAAATAATCAAAACGTGCCACATATCATACAAAGAGTATATATATTTTTTTAAGATAAATCAATGTAACAGTAGTAGAAATAACAATATATGAGGGTCAACGAATAAAAGTCAGTTAATCAGTTTCTGACTTTTTGGTGTTTATTTGTATATAAGGTAGGGAATCTTAATTAAATTTATAGTTAAATATTACGGCGCCTTAATTATTTTGGTTCTCCGGGACTATGATTCCAGGTCGGAAATTGCTTCTGAGATGAAACATGTGCTGTTTTGAACAGGTAGAATTCCTGCACCTAGTAGGGTTTATGTCAGACTTATTCTGTTCAGGATTATGATGATAGGTATTACCTCTCTACAAATTTTATATATTACTTGCAACCATTAAGAATTGTTTTATATGACCATTTTTATCTCGACCTAGTTATGTTATAGATTGCTATTGAAGTCTCAGAAGAATTTATTTAACACTTTCTGCACATTCATATTTTTTTAGATTAGTACATTTTCATAAATATAGATTTGTATGCGTGATTACTTATTTAAATCTTTGACTATTTAATTTGTAGTTCAGATATTTAAGTAACGTGCTGGAAAGTTGTCATGACATGATCGTTGCATTCCAGTATATTTCATGTCGTTTATGTGCGAGGTAATTCAACTTCAGTTGATTATAAACTGAATTTTACCACGATTTACAAAATGTCCAGTAAATTAAATACTAATGTCTACTAATCATTGAGTTAATCATCATGTCGTTTTGATTTACTCCTACGCTATTCCATAACATAAACAAGCAAGAAGAGTAATAATCTATTTATAACTTATATATCTTCACCTAAGGAACTTAAGTATTTAGTGAGCTATATAAAGTACTGCTTAGATATGCTCTTTCTTAATAGAAATACGATAGAGTTATTATTTGTTTGGACTTGGCTTGCCTTATGTTATCTTCGTGATTTCTTTTGCAATTGTTGTTATTAGAAACACTCTTTAACTTCATGTTAAGACACTGTTTGAGACAAAATAAAGAACCAATTTTATCAGAAATTTCTACTTCACTGTTCCACTTCTTCTCATTACAAATATAGCGGTTAAGTAGTTGTATGTCATGCTAGTAATAGATGTTATGCAATAACTAAACAAAAAAACACTAGAGTGATATTTTCAAATGAATGATTTAATTGATTTAATGTACAAAGTATTTCCACACTGTAGGCCACCACCTTCAAATTTTGTTTTAACTGTTAATTTTAAAAATTATTACACTTTGAAATGACGTTAAACTCATCCTATAAATTATTGGCTTAAATTCAATAGATTGTTAATACTTTTTTTTGTATTGTTTTGTGTAGCGTGATATTATTTCAACACTATAGTCACTTCAAACATTATAGTGTTATATTATAGTGTTACTCAGGCCTCATTAAACAGGTATACATTAAGCTCTTTTTGCACTTAATATTGACATACTTTAATCATTTAAGTATACGAGTAACTATATTATAACCGATATAGTATGTATATATATCGGTTATAATATAGAGTTACTTAGTTATAATCAATATATATATATATATATATATATATATATATTGATCTTTTTCCCTTTTGTTACTTTTTCAGGCGTACTGGAAATAACATCTGTTTTAAAGTGAGAGGTTTAGAGCAGAACTTTCATCATGACGTATGAAAAGACACATGACTCAAGTCTATACATCGCTGCCAAATCCTGGCTTTCAGGTTCGCTTGAGCTTTCCTCTAACTTTCCTCACATGAAAAACCCCTGGATAAGTTCTGGATATTACTGAAACTTGCTACCGTAACGAAAACACCTCACATTATTTATAAAACTTATGTTTAATATTTCCGTAATTCTTTCCAAGATTATCAAAATTAATTACGTAATTAATTGCAAAAAGATTAATTACGTAACATAAAAAGAAAGATGATAGATTAACTCTGCTTGAGAAGAACCTAATTGTCCCACAGGACTCAAATAAAAAAGAAGTGTTCATTTTATTTTGTTTTTAACTACATGGTTTTATTCTAATCTGAAAAAGTAAAATAAAATAGATTATATTAATCCTACTGCAAATAATTCATGCAAAGTGTGTTTTAATGAGATAATTTTAATGGATACTATACTTTGTTAACCAAATATTAAACCTTTAAAACTATTTAAACTACTACAGGTATTATATGTAATAAAGTATATTTCATTCATATTGATCATTTATCCAATCCGCACATTTAATAAATTATTTAATGATAACCCAAATATTTTACTAAATGGTCCCATCATTGTATCAACTATCTCAATGGAACAAGCTGTTATCGAAATTATAAAACAAGAGCTGTAAAAGACTTTATGCTTTATTTCCACGTGGACTTCGATTAATTAATATAACATTTGTATTTAATTTTGTAACTGGAGTGGACGATTTTAATATTAATTGCGTAAAGAGATTAATTTATAACTGCTTACTGTTGCGTGAGTAATAGTATTAGACTATAATAGTTGAAGTGACTATAGTGTTGAAAATATATAGCTCGCTGCACAAAAGCAAATTTAAAACAATTAAAAACAGTATTTACAGTCTATGAAATTTAATTTACTATTTTCTGGGGTTTATTTTATCTTATGTGACATTTTAATAATTTTTCAGATTTGAGAATTAAACCAACATGTAAAAGGGGTGGCCTACAGTTTGGAAATATTCCGAACACTAAACCATTCATATGAACATATCACTCCAGTGATTTGTTTAATTATTGTAAAACTGTTACACAGCTAACACATTTTTATTCGTTGACACTTTTATATTTTTTATTTCTGTTGAAATGATTTTTAAATATTTCTATTTAAATCATATATGTTAGGTATTATTATTTAGGAAAATTATTCCTCAGTTGAATTCTTGTAAGTATGTAGATCCTCTCCTATAAAGTTCATAACTATTATCAGGCCGGATGTATTGCTATAAATAAATATCTGTAACTTTATAGGAACGAATAAGTTCATTGATTGACACAGTATATCGCACACAGCACACAGACACAGTTTTATCTGGATACTTTTGCTAGGATATGAGGTTGCAGCGTTTTATGGCCGAGAACACGCATCTAGGGGTGGTTCTTGCATAATGGTGAAGCAAGGTGTGCAGTATAGCTTGGAATCTCGACTTTGTGACCTTAGTGTACCCTTCAGTTTTTGAATGTTGTGCTGTCACAATTAAGCTTGCTTTTTCTGATAGGATTGTGGTGGCTGCAGTGTACCGATCTCCTAGTTCCAGCATTGATTCTTTCATTGATGCGTTTGAATCGCTTGTTGATGGTCATGCTCGGGGTTTTAACAGTCTCATAGTGTGTGGCGACTTCAATGTTGATTTTCTGAGGGACTCAAGGGAGAGGAAACTGTTTCTGGATGTCGTTAACTCAGCTAATGGAAATTTAAATATTACCTGTCCTACCAGAATAGATGGTCGTGGTTCCAGGACATGTATTGATAACATTATAACCTTCTTCAAAGAGTTTCAGTCACAATCGCATGTTTTTGAAACGGGACTTTCTGACCATCTGGCCCAGCTGACTGTGTTATCTCCCCTTTCACCTCGTCAGTCTTCGACTGTTGAAATGAAGTTTCGAATGATAAATAATGAAAACATTCACACTCTTAATTCCTGTCTCCAGCATGAAAGTTGGGTGGATGTCATTGAAGCTCCTGATTGTAATACGGCATTTAAGTCATTTTTAAATACCTTCCTTCGTTTGTTTAACCATGCTTGTCCTGAACGCTCAAAAAAACTTAAAGGTCCTGGGAAAAAAAAGCCTTGGATAACGTCAGGAATAAGAACCTCTTGTGCGCGAAAACGGGAGCTTTATGTTGTAAGTAAGAGCAATTTTTCCACAGATTTCATGTCTTATTTTAGAAGGTATAAATCTATTCTTCGTAGGGTAATACTTCAGGCGAAAAAGAATTTCAACATTGATTACATTAAAAAAAGCAGTAATCTGAGTAGGGCAACTTGGAAAGTTGTGAATGATGAGCTTGGTAATTCAAAATCTTCAAACAAAACCCTATTATCCTCACCGATGGTGATGTAGCTATCAGAACCCAAGCTGATGTAGAAAGAAAGTTTAACGAATATTTTGTTTCAGTTGGTAATCAACTATCACAGCTGGCTTCTTTTTGATTCGGCTCTCGAGTATGTTGCAAATGTCCCAGCTCTTCAACAATTAGATAAAACCTTCTCTTTTTTTGTTTGAAACCAACCACTATGGCTGAGGTTCTAAGCTCGATTTCAAAGCTGGGAAACTCGAAGTCGAGTGGGTGGGATGGGGTTACATCTGAAGTTCTTAAGAAGTGCGCATATCTTATAGCTTTTCCTCTGGTACACATAATTAATCGATCTTTTTCTGAGGGAATTTTTTCCAGAAAATCTAAAGCTGTCTGTCATACGTCCAATCCATAAAAAAAGGCCAAAAAACTGAGATTTCTAATTACAGGCCAATCAGTCCTGCTCTCTTCTTTTGCTAAGGTGTTTGAGATGATCATTCTGGCAAGACTTCAATGTTACTTTGACTCTAATACTCTCTTTGACTGCATCTCAGTTTGGTTTCAGAAAAGGGTTTTCAACTTCTAGCGCTGTCAATGATGTCATTGGTGCCGTGTTGGGAGCCTTGGATGGGTCGCAGTGTGTCGGTGCGATATACTGTGATCTGTCCAAGGCTTTCGGACTGTGTCAACCATTCTGTTCTTTTGGGTAAACTTGAAAGATATGGCTTGAACGGTGCAGCTCTCTCACTCCTTTCCTCATATCTCTCTGAGAGAAAGCAGACAGTTTCTGTAACAAATAAAGGACAAACTTCAAAGAGGGTTGGTTGAGGACCAGCTCAGGAGTGCCTCAAGGCTCCGTACTTGGTCCTTTTTTATTTTCTATATATATAAACGACCTTCCTTCCAATATGAAAATCAGACATTGTTTGCTATGCGGATGACACAACTGCTCTATCTTCTTGTCGTGATATTCACAGCCTCGAAATTATTATGAATCAGTCGTATGTCAGCTTGAATAAGTGGTTTGAGTCAAATTGGTCTCCTATTGAATGAAAGAAAAAACTAAAATCATGTTTTTCTCACCAACTTCTCGTGATATAGCGGGGTTTCAGCGTAAATGGTATCAACCCATCAGAGTCTGCTGCCTCTCTTCTTGGTGTTGTCATTGATTACAAGCTCAACTGGTCTAAACATATAGATACGCTATGCTCAAAGCTGTCTTCAATTACCTTTGCTTTTCGAGTTTTAATGCCTCTAGTTGGTAAAGAAACTATCGTTCAAATTTACTATGCTTTATGTATACAGTAGACTGAAATATGCTATTGGATTCTGGGGATCTTCTAGTGAAATTTTAAGGGTATTTAGATTCCAAAAAAGAATTGTTCGCATTATGTCTGCAGCAGGTAATCGTGCTCACTGTAAGCCTTTTTTTCAGCAACTGAATCTCCTCACTCTTCCAAGCATCTATATACTTGAAGTTTTGACTTTTCTTCAAAAAATAACCCACATCTTTTTGCAGAGAACACTTTTAATCATCAGTACGATACCCGCCACAGGGGTAATATGGTCTACCCGATCCATAGATTGACAATTTTCGAAAGGGGCATGCACTATTCAGCTCTACGGCTCTATAACGCGCTGCCTCGGCACCTGAAAAAACATAACCAGCTCACAAATTTTTCTAAAAAAACATTAAAACTATTTTGCTTGAAAAATGCCCATATTCTGTTCAAGAATTCCTGTCATATTGCACAAACATGTGAAATAACCTATGTTGACTATTTGATTGTTGATTTTATTTAATTGTTATTGTTATATTTATATACGTACTATTTTATCTATGACTTATTTCATGTAACTTTATGTTATTAACGAAATAAATTATTTCTGATTCTGATTCTGATTCTGATTGATTTCGTAGAAAAGTAAAATGACTGTTCAGAGTAAAAAACATTGTATGGTTTTTTAACCCCATACTACTAAAATTAATAAGTGTGGAATTTAGGTTAAGTTTGATTATATTTTTTAACATGTATTTGTCATTGACAAAATATTTCTAAATGAAGTTATTATTAACAATCTAAATTTGTCATATCTAAATATGCTTTATTCTATGAAGCACCCGTATGATTTGTACTTTGAATGAAGACTCTACTATATAATAGGTTACATGATTGAAAACCATTAAAACCATTATATATATATATATATATATATATATATATACGAGAATTTTTTACCGTCTACAATACGTTTTAGGCGTTTTAACTATTTTATTTATTAACCTCATACAAGAACAAGTGAACAATTTCCACAAACGAAAGTTTGAATTTTATTATTAATATTTTATCTGCCAAATCAGATTTTTAAAAGTGTACAGCGCATTGGCTACTAGACTCATCATTCTTAAAGGACAATGGCGAGAAATGGAGAAAACAGACAGACAGAAAGAGAGGGCGCCGCCTGTACAATCCATCATCTGCGGCATAATATCTGCCCTGGCCAGGTTCATTTACAGTCCTTTGTCTGCTTATGATGCTGCTCTACAACTGAACTATTTTAATTCAAAAGAATCTTCATACTTTTAAGTGGAAACAACCCTAACGTTTTACATATAATTAGATGGCAAAGAAGTTGTTTTGATTAGACTAAAAAACAAGTTTTTGGATACAAAATAAATTTTTTGTGTTTTATTGATTGTTTTAATATACACTTTTCATTATTTTATAATATTTACTCTTGCGTGTGTAGGTTATTTTTAGCTTTAAATACGCTTAACCTATGCCATACATACTTATCCATTCAGGTGTTATGAAAAAACAGTTTGAATGTGTTTTCAACATGATTAGTTTCTTATCAGTTTTAGTGATTATAATTATGGTTTCGGCTTATCATCACAGGTACACCCGAGTTTTAATCCAGGTTATCCGCCATTTGTATTTGATAACAAATAGTTACGCGAACCTGTTAGGTATCAATGGCGTTCAGGCGAATACTTTAGTTGGACATGAACCATATTAGAACTCATTCGTATCTAATGTATGCCGAAATAAAAAGTCTTACGGAAACAAATTCAATCAGTTTTAAGATATCTTGCCACAAAATACATTCACATTTTTTTTCATTAACTTACGTTTCATAGCTGTGTTGGAATAGTAATATTACTTGTGAGATAGGGTGGCTACTGCATCGCAAGAGTGCAATGGAATCATATCTTATCACCGATTTAAAAAAGTGCCTTTCCACTCTATTATTTATCTTTTTTAGCCTGTGAATACATGTATCACAAAGCATATGCTTGCACTCTGTTTGTTAACAACTTAATTTTTTGTGCTATCTTCTGGTTGCTATTACATTTGATAATAATATCTCTGTAAAAATATTCGTTAACGTTATTATCCCATGGAGTAACGTACACTATCATCGAACACCTGATTGCTTATATATTTATAAAGTTTCTTTAAAACTTGTAACGTCCGGCATCTGAAAACTCCTACTGGAAAACGCAGCCTCTTCAGTTTTATGTCTATTATTTTAGCCATTTATTTTTATAGCTACGGTCTCTCAAATTCTTGTTACTACAAGGTTCCAGTTTTAAGAATCCTGCAACGTATGAGCACTCACGTAATGTGCTATCTCCTACTGAGCAATGTCTTCCTTTGTAACTAAAAACAGCATATTTTAGTTTCTTTGCAAAACTATTCAAAATTATACTGCAAATATGTCTACCATATTTCAGTGATGTAGTTTTTATCAGAAGAAGGGGACCGGGTAGGTGAAATAAAAAAAATTATCAATTTTCTGTTTATATTTTTTTTCTTGTATCTTGGTTCTTTACGCACATTTTGATATATAACACATGATTATTTGGCTACTAGAAAATAAACAAAAAAAATTGTTTAGTCTATCCATACCTGTAAATTCAGTGATGTGTTTGCGTCAACTCAAAACACAGCAGAAGGTTTAGTTGTAGTATGTGCTTCAGACATGTGTGGACATTATACTCTTTGTCAGGTTGGCTAACCTGTATATTCTGAGCAATTTGATGTCAGCTGTAAGTAAACAGTTCAGCTGACACTATTCTTGTGTTATTATTTGTTGTTGTTATGGTTTCATATTTTTTACTTTCATTCTTGACGGCTAAATGAAACTTATACAATAGTGAAGTGATTTATTATGATTATACAATGCCAAGGAGTCCCCAGAAAAACAGTTAGGGTATTCAAGAAGCGAAGGAATGTATGTAAACCTTTGTTTAGAAAGGAAAATGAATTACCCTCAAGGAACAACATTTCTAGGCCTAGGCCTATACCTGTAAGTAATAGGACTGTATTATCAGAGTTGGAAAGTGCTTCTAAAAAAGAAACTAGCGAATTTGGATGACAAATATGATTTATTACAATAAAGAAGAGAATTTAAATATTATTACAGATTTAGGTTTGTTGTCAATGCTTTATGTAAATTTTTTAAAATGTTCTTCATAGTGACTGAACAAACTATGTACTGAGAAAACATTGAACGTAGACTTGTATGCTTCAAAGGTAAAAAGAAGCTGTTGAACAAGCAGTCGACCTAAATGACGGAGTACGTGACATCCCTGTAGCCATCGATGGAACATGGCAAAAAAGGGGCTATACGTCTCTAAATGGGTGTTATCACCGCTACTAGTTTTGATTCTGGCCTTGTTATTGACCTAGCTATATTTTCTAAGCATTGTATATGCCCAAATAAGCTGTCTGGGGCACATGAACTAACATGTATAGCCAATTACAAGGGAGTAAGTGGAGGCATGGAGGTTGAAGGGGCAAGACAAATATTTAGTAGATCCGTGGGATCATATAATGTGCGGTACACACGGTACCTTGGTGACGGTGATTCAAAGGGATTTGGAGCTGTTGAGGAAATATGTCCCTATGGTCCTGACTGTAAAATTAAAAAATTAGAATGCATAGGCCATATCCAGAAACGCATGGGCACGCGGTTATGAAGACTGAAACTGAAAACAAATCCGTAAAGCTCTCTGACGGCAAAGGCTTAGGAGGTAGAAACCGTTTATCTTCTACTGTCATAGACCAGTTGCAGACATAATATGGGCAAGCAATCAGGAAAAACAGCCATAGTGTGCAGGATATGAAGCAATCTATTTGGGCACTGTATTATCATAATGTATCCACAGATGAAAATCCTAATCACGGGTTATGTCCGGCAGCACGGATAGTTGGTGTAAATCTAATAAGTCCATTGCAACTGGAGAACATTACACTCATAGATCCAGTATCCCTAAGCCTATTATGGAGTTTATAAAGCCTGTTTTTCAAGAGCTTATCAGATCCTACACTACTGGAAAGGTGCCTTCATGGGGCATACTCAAAATCCTAATGAAAGCGTCAACCACGTCATTTGGTCAAGACCCCTAAAACCGGGTTTGTGGGTTTGAAAACTCTTCACTTTGGGGTTTATGATGCTGTTGCTACCTTCAACTCTGGACAGATAACCAAGTGTCAAGTGCTTGCAAAGTGTGGAATCAGTGTGGGGAAAAAATACAGTAGCAGCAATGAAACTAGTCGATCAGTTTAGGCTATTTGATTCGCTTCGAGCAGCATCTGAAATTAGTAAACAAGCAAGACAGAAAAAAGATCGAGTAAAAGAAAGCTGGAAGACAAAGAAGAAGACCCAGATGACCCAAGTTTTATGGAGCTGGTCTGTTTTAAATCAATAAAGGTATGATTACATGGTGTTTTTAAAAGTAGGCCTACTTTGATTTGCGATTCTCGAAAACACAATTTTTGAAACTTGGTGCACACTTTTCTCAGAAAGTATTACAGCTACATAGATGAAATTTTTTACCACATGTTATATATGCATATGGAACTACACTTTAAAGCAGGGATTTATTTTTTCATTTCTATTTTTCAAGTTTCTTTGAAAAAAAAAATCACAAAAAAGGCACTTTCGAAAAAAATCATAACTTGAAAAATAAAAATGAAAAAGATAAATCCCTGCTTTAAATATGCATAAATCCCTGTGTAGTTCAATATGCATATAACATGTGGTATAAATCTCATGTATTAGCTTTAGTACTTTCTGAGAAAAGTGTGCACCAAATATGCAAATTTAAAATACGCAGCATAGGACCTACCCGGTCCCCTTTTTAAAACAAATATAATATATTTCTATAATAAATATAAAACTGACGGAAAACAAAGTTATTTATTGTTATTTTTCAATCAATGTCATAATTGTGTCTCCCGTTTTTGCCTTAGTTTTGTCAGTAATAAAAATTCTTGTAAATCTAATATTTAATTATAATTATCATTAAACAAAAAAATATGTGGTATTTAACTTCATATAACTTCATATTCTATAGGTTCCTCTATTTTTATTTTAAACAATAGCTTAAAATATAAAGTAGCATATTTTCCTTAACACTGTTTTAACATAACGGAATTCTTTCAAACACTTCATACCAGCCAAACTTGTAAAATCTCACGTCTCAAATTATTTTACCTCAATTATATTTTTATTACTTTATTACTTGTCGTAAGTTTTCACGAAAACTATTTTTAAAGTTTCCCTACTAGTAGCTTTAAGTTATAACTTATATTATTTATCTCGGAAAGGCAGGTTTCCTTATGGTTGGTGTATAACCAGTATTTTGTTCTGCTTAAGGCATTATCAACTAAATTATATCTTGGAATACTAATACAACAGCTAATACAAAGTATAGTACGCATGTTACGAATATATATCATCATATATATATATATATATATATATATATATATGTGTGTGTGTGTGTGCGTGTGTGTGTGTGTGTGTGTGTGTGTGTGTGTGTGTGTGTGTGTGTGTGTGTGTGTGTGTGTGTTTGATTATTATGTGTGATTTCATGTTACCAATATGTGTTGTAAGGCAAATTTAAAATACAGCATTTATAAACAATTTTTTATTTATGCAGAAAATTTAGGTTGTAATAACAATGCAATATGTTAAATATTAGCTGGCTAATTAAAAATGACGTGAAAATAAACACAGCCTGTGAGGATAAAATACCACAGGTGATGTTATTTTAACCTGATATCTCAAATGTCACTTTTAAAATCTACAAAATAGAAAGATTGCGCGAGTGGCGCTTGGAATAAAATCAATGTTGAATAGACAATGGATGCCTTTTGTAGAGCAATGGTTTTAGGAACCTCTCAGTTAGAAATTAATGCCTTTTAGATACTTACGTAAGTGTTGTATTTTTAAATGTTTTAAAGTTAAATTTCATATATCAGGTTCTAATAATAAATACCTATAAATTTACATGCATATTGACCTAGGTTGTATTTAATATTTCTTTAACAATCTCCACAGACGTTGTTATGGTTATGGCATAAAACTAGTTACGACAACCTTATAATATTATGCAAGGTTTATTTGCTGAGGTTTAGTAAATATTAACGCGTCACCAGATATTTTATACACTCTAAATATCAAACTTTGTAGCTGGGGATATGTTTCAACTGTGGGGGTCATAGTGAAGTTATCCAAGTGTTACTATAATATTAATTGATGGAAAGAAGCTGATTTTGAATATAACAAAATATAAAAATATGTAACACAATACAAAAAACTGTTTTTTACACACTGCTAAATTTACTAAAGAAAACGTAATATGACATACAGCTGCCCTAAAAAATAAAGATAGGACAATATTATATTATAAAAGTGTGTCTGTTTGGAAAAGGTTATTAGAATTCATCTAAATATATGTATCTTTGACGCAGTAGATTTTGGTCTTTTGTGGCAGTGGTGTAACACAACCGTTACTTATTTGTTGCATTCTTTCCTTTCAATATCCACAATAAAGAAAGTGCTGGATGATCAAAGGACCTGAACAGCTCCTGCCAGAAACCTTTGTTCTCAGTAACTTTTGTTTCATACCTGCCCACACAACAGGAATAAAAGTTTTACATTCCACGTTAATAAATGTTGCATAAATTTTAGTTTGTAAGTAAAAAACGAATGGAATAGTGTTTAAATTCAGTTAAAATTTTGAAGTAAAACGTACAAGTCTGTAACGTATTTAATTTGGAGTTATTTTTCATGAACATCAAAATTAATATTATATTATCATAACTTGCATAACTTGCTTTAAATTCGGATATTCGTGTATAATACGTTTAAATACAAATCCTACTTTGGATCAGAAGGTTTAAAATGATACGGTAAGGCTTAAATTGATTATTGCGCACAGTATCAAGCTCTGAGTGGACACGCAAATATACGAGTCGCCGCGTAGTATTGATGGATTTGTAATGACAGACCGTTGCTGTAATGGCAGGATTACTATGGCAGTGTACAATACTGGCGCTATCACTCTCCCATCCGAAATAATTGCTAGCTAGAGTTACCAGAAAAATATGTTTAATAACTCACTACGTTGCCAAGTAAAATAAATTGTTCAAATTGAAGTTTTCCTACTATTTAACTGCAAGGCAAGCGTAAGGTAAACTCTTCTCTTACGTTTTGAAAGGTCTGAAGTCGCATTAGGTCGCTGGCCTTAAAATTCCTGTTTCTTAAATATTCTTCTATTTTTATTTTGTAAATTATGAATTTAATGTGACCCCATAGAAAAAAGTCATTAGTGGTCAGGAGGGTCAAATTTCAGTGCAAGGTTATTCTATTATACCACGCCGATCAATCCACTGACCACGTATTTGAGTTCCAAAGAACTCAAAAACATTGAAAATGTGCAGGGGAACCATCCTGCTGGAAGTGAATGAGTTCTTTGCCAAATTAATGTTCATTTTCCCTATTAACAATAGTTAATGCGGGAAAAAAATCGACTCTTGTAAAATTTTTAATTTAATTCTCTATAATACATACAGCCCCCATAAATACAAATTTTCCACAAAAGGTATACGTTAACTGTAAAACGAAAAGTCTAATACAATGTATAAGTAATTGTTAGATAGGCTTACTTTTGATACAGCAATATGAGTATGTTTATCCTACTATCTAAAAACTGTTTTAACACTAATTATAATATAAATTATTGCAGTTGATAAAGCTGATTAATTTTAACAAAATCTTAAAAATAAACTAAATTAAATAAACTGGAACCATTTATATTTTTAGTTTTTTAAATATTTATATATCCGATGTTTTAAGTGCGTTTTTTTTTAAGTGTTACTGAAGTATTTAGTAAAATCTTTTTGCATACTCAATCACCCATCAGTTAAATAACTATAAGCGTTGTAATCGGTGTAGCTGAAAAAGTTTGGGCAATATCCAGAACTGATTCAAAGTTGTTCATGTTGGAGAAGTAGGGCAAACATCAAGTCAACGTAAAATACAGGGTTGGCGAAATGCAGATATGAGTAATGTGCATTTTATATATTGCAATGAAAGTTAGCTTTTGAAGATACCGTTTAAAATATATTTTATCTGGAGCAAATGTTACATTGTAAGAAGAAAATACTAATTTTAAATAATACGTGTACATACATCTGTTATAACCCAGTTTGACTATCTAATAACTCCATTATATGTAAATTTAACTCCACAAATGGATAACATTTATTAGCTTGTATAAGCCTATAAAATATTTTAATGCGGAAAATATTACTTTTAAAAACATTATAAATCAGAAGTTCACTCCCAAAAATGATTATATTTGTTTATACTATGTTGTGTTCAACTTCATATAGTGCAATTGCATTTAACATAAGATTATCTATTTAATTATTCCGTAAGAACATTTTATTTTAAATTTTACTTCTACGTTTATTACATAAAGCCCAGAAACTCAAAATAGTATGAACTTTAGCAAAACCTACTCTTTGAGATGCTGCGAAAACATTTGTTGTTAATTGTCTCTTTTGCCTGAACAAACTGACCTAAAGACTTAGAATTTATCATGCTGCTTCATTTACGAGGAATATATTGTGTTTTATGATGTTACATGTCACTTTTCGAGATTAAACTGAATATTAGCAAGTATGTATACATTTTTCCTATAGGAAACCACGATGGCAACGATAAAATAGAAATAGTAATTGTATTGTAGTAGTTGTATATATATGTATATATATATATACAAACTCAATAAAATGTATGCCATTTTACCTTAAGACGTAGTAAGGCATTTGGCAAAACTAACCGAATGAAATGATCCATAAATCTGAAAATCTTGCATTGCGGTTCCTATCTGGCGATGATTTTACGTTGTCATATCTCGGTCAAAATATATAAAGGTAATATTTTTGTCATAGTGTCGTTTTACCACCAAAATTTTTTTAGCGCAGATAATCAGATTTAAGCCATTAAGTTGTGCTTTAAATTATAACAGCTTTTAATCAAGACGCTATTACAAGAGAAAGTGTAAAAAATAAATTAATGTCATAATTCTCTTTTGATGTAACATTCTATAACCAGGCGATTTCAATCTTTATTGTTATAAGAGTAGAGGATTCTTAAAAAAAATATTGTATTTTGTTTCATAAGTAGCCTAGAAGAATTATTTTTGGGAACTTTTACATCTTAACAATAGGTCAAACAGACTGTAAAGGTATGATAAATAAACACATTCATTAATATTCAAGGCTTGATGGAATATTCATTGTTCTTACCACACAAGGTGTTGAGACTACACATTTCTTAGATATAGTACTTTTACGTACTACTGTGCCTAATGTCTATCATGTTAAATTATAATTTTCATATTCTTTTTGTAATTTTTATCCTTTAATAGAATACTTTTAAAATTTCTTTGATTTCATACCCTATTTTTATCACATAGGTATGATAAATTCTACCAAGTTATTTCTCATAAGATACTTGGATATTGAGTATTGGTCCATCAGTACGGTACGTACCGTGTGTTACACCACATACACATCAATCATGTGTGGTGCAGGCTGAACCACTACCACTGTCGCTATATTGAGTATTGGTCCATCAGTAGGCACGTACCGCACGTTACACCACATACACAGCCGCCACTCAATCATGTGTGGTGCAGCTGAACCACTACCACTGTCGCTATATTGAGTATTGGTCCATCAGTACGGCACGTACCGTGTGTTACACCACATACACAGCCGCCACTCAATCATGTGTGGTGCAGGCTGAACCACTACCACTGTCGCTATTGAGTATTGAGGTTTCCTGTTATTGAAATATTAACCGTATTCTTCCCATAAAAAAAACCTTTCCATCTCCTCTGGTTATTCAGATTACTCTACAACTATTCTATCTATCTATGTTCATAGTATTACATACCCAGGTTAAGTGTTAAAAAAACGCCTGATAAAATAAGACAATCTTTACTTTCCTTTTTTTAGTATTACAACCTAACATATTAACATACATCTATATATGTTTACACTGGGAAGAAAGTGAATAACGTTGGCAACTAATACAAATTAGAAACATTTCGACGCCAATTTCTCTAAAACCCTTTAAAAGTGGTAAAACCTTTGTATAACTTAAATTTGTAAGCCTATAGCACTATTTTCTTGTTTAAATTTAATTATTTAATAATTATTACAATTAATAAAAATTATGATACACTGCAAGTTAATGAAATTAAACAGAGTTGTGGTTTTACCACATATGGTTGAGTGTTGAATGAGAGATGGCAAACATGATTTTTAATGAATAAGATGTTAGTAATGATGAAAAATTCAATATTCAAATATAAATAAAAGTATATTGCTACATATGATTGCTTACCACTTATCTCTAGAACGGCTAAACCAATTTGGTTGATATTTTAAATATTCTTTGAAGTTCGGGGAAGGCTTCTAATATAAACACAACAATTGCATTGCATTGATGTAAACTAATTTTTTTCCGACATATTTTACAAACCGGAAAAATAGGGATAATGTTTACGCAACATAATCCAAGCTTAACTTACATTAAACATCTGTTGAGACTTTTAGCTGCAGATCGCCAAGGGGGTACAACCATTTGTTTGCATTTAGGTTTTAAAAATTATTCAGCTTACAGGGATTGATCATTAGTGTAAATCCAAATTGAAATTTACAAAATTACTGTCTAATTTTTCCTACAAATTATGCCAGTTTTGAATTTAGACCTTCTAAGCAAAATTAGGGGGATGGACACAAACAAGTCTCCATGAGCCATTCTTTTCAAGACTATAGTGAAATTTTCCTGTCATATAAAACTTTATAAACGTTTATTTTAGAATGTTAAATGTAGTATGTTTTCCCTCTTCCCTTTATGCCGGAAGAAGGAAAAAAGGGACGGAAATAGATGCATTTTTAACGGAAAAGTAGCCTTAGTAAGCTAAGTTTACTTATTTATAAATTTTCTAATTTAGGCTAAAAATTTGTGTTTATGTTTCTAGTTTAAATATTACACAAAATAAACTAATATAACACATATCTTTATCATTTATAGCTATATACTTATAGTTAAAAATATGTTATTATAAAATTAATATGAGTCTTTGAGCTGTATGTTACCAAAATAATTTAAAACACGATAATTGCTTTGTTTTATATTTCCAATAAACGCCTGTCACAGAGATGTTTATTTATTGACGAGATCATTTAGCAAAGTATTTCGAATTATGATTAATAAGGATTTGTGGTGAAAAAATGTCATCAAAATGGTTTTATATATATCTTTTTAAATAAAATAAATATATATTATTTATTGTATTTTTATTATATTTAATATATATATATATGTGTGTATGTATATATACATATAATATTTTATTAGATATTTAAATTTAGAGCTTTTAAATTTTATAGTCCAAAAACGATACTACAATAGTTTTCATTCATGATCAAATTATTACGCTTTTCTATGTATTATTTATAGCAATATAATTAAATATACTGCAAATTGAAAATATCTTGTTTGAATATACTGCAATTTAAATATATCTTGTTTGAATAAACTCGTATGGTTACAATATTAATGGAAGAGGACACTTTCATTACATTTAAGTATTGTGAAAAGGTATTTATTTATTGTGAAAAGCATTTGATTTAATCCATGTATTTGCATTTTACTAATAATCTTAGAAAATGTCACGGAAAATATTCAATATAAGTTAAATAAATTGCTTTAAGTATTTTTTGTATTGATGAAAACCGTTCAGTAATATCGAGAACTTGTCCAGGAGTTTTTCGTTTAGGGAAAGTTTGAGGAAAACTCAAGTGAACCTAAAAGCCAGGATTTGGCCGCGATGTGTGGACATGAGTAATGCGTCTTTTCATACGTCATGACGAAATTTCTGCTTTTAAAACTCTCAGTTAAAAACATGTTATCTTCAGAATTGCTGTAAAAATAGAATGGTGAGAAATTCCAAATGCAAACTATTCTCTTTTTTCTCTCTAATTTAGCGTTATATTTAATAATTAAATTATTTCAATGTTAAATCAAAAAATATATGTTTTTATTGTTAACTGAATTATAAAAGTATTAGGCCATTATATGCAATAAAAGTGTTAAAAATATATCAAGCCGAATACAAATTGTTTTTGTAAGAAAACAGTGTTTACATTTTGTTTCATTGAAGCTAATAATTTAAAGGATCTGTTGCAGCTCATGAAAGTTTTAATCATTTTGTGAATGGATAATAAAACCTGTTCTTGAAGGTAGTGGTCTACAGTGTAGAAATATGGCCTTTAAACCGTTCCTTATTGTTTAATTGTTGTTATTATTAGTTTTTACTTAATCGCTTAACCAATATACTTGTCATGGTCTGAGGTAGACAGTTGCTAGTAAACCAATTATGCAGGTTATATTCTCTACGTAAGGATAATGTCCTCAAACATGGAGATTTTTGAACGTTTAGAACATAAATATTTTTAAACGAAAAGCGTATTTTAAAACAGTATTATGTTCAAATAAGCTTAAAAAACTAATTCTAAAGATATTCTCAGCCAAGATAATTATCAAAAATAATTATTCACTGAAATTAAAGCCTTTCTATTTTTAAATTTTAATAATAAATCAAATAAATTTAAACTACTTCTCAATTTTTCTATTTTGGACCCTGTTCTCACTCAAACTGTGGAAATTTGCGTTGAGTTCTCCTTATATTTAAGATTTTCTTTAAATTCAAATTCAACTTGTTATATTTGGAATTTTTCTTAATGTTTCAAAATTACCACATATAATAAACCAAATTTCAAAGTTTTAACTAATATACAGTCGAAATTAATCCTGTTCAAACAGGGAAAATCAAATATTCTACACGAAAATTTTCTTTCTTCTAAAGGCTTTCCTTTTTACTAGATTACTTTTATAAATCTACAATCTACTCGCGCGTAACTGCATGAAACAAGATACCCACTAAATTGGGTACACGCTAGAAAAAAATATTTAACGTAATTCTGAAAGAAATTTTGTACTCACCTAAAATCAACCGCGGAAAATTATGACTCACGGAACGGACTGACATAGATTCGGCGCATTCTTATAACAACAAAGTCAAGTCTAGATGCGCTGGTTTAAATTTATATGCGCCCCCTCCCCCCACAACAATTTATGACATCCCCGAGCTTAATCATTGACCAAAACCAAAAACCAGTAACAGTTCGACAAAAGAACCGTTCAGCAAAGTCTCAACTCAGAATCGAACTACTATCCTCAAGTAAGATGAGCAGCATTCCAAAGGAGTATTATTTCAATATCATTACCTGCCATCTGACTGACTACTTAATATTAAAAACCATTTTTATTTTCTTTCAAAATTAATCCACAAAACTGTACAAATGAAACCCAATGTAGGTCAAAAACGCTACGGGCACTTAAACAAGCACGTTAGGTTTAGGAGTATTGTACTTTACTGTTACAAGTGAACTTATCCCAAATCCAAACCACTTGACGGTCGACCAGTTCATGATTAGTCACATAGATATTTATTTCACTAGTCATCTAATGAATCACGCTGAAATTCGGTTCGAACACATGAAGACAAATTATCTGGTAAATATCCACCATCTAACCCAGACGTAATAAAAAAATTAAGTAAAATTGTCAACGATCAAGTATTACACTGTCCATCGTTTCATGTTAGTTACACATATGTAACACTTACAGAAAATATACAAAAGGTAATCACGTATCGAAACCAAGAAGGCAGGTTACGTTATAGTCATCTTTATTAATGGCGCATCCTAAGCTTTAAAAAAATAAATATGTAGAAATTGTTAAGGATTTCTAAAATTTTGATATTATTCCCTAAACAATGATTAGGTCAAGATAACATTATTCCTATGAGACCCTCCCCCCCCCCCCCCCACCCCCCCCCCCCCCCACCCCCCCCCCCCCCCACCCCCCCCCCCCCCCACCCCCCCCCCCCCCCACCCCCCCCCCCCCCCACCCAAAAAAAAATTAAAATAATTTATTATTTATACTTAAATATATAATTTAAATATCAGTTTAAGTATTGTAAAGAAGAATACTTATTTTCTGCTTTGGATTTACAGTCTTAAATAATCAATACGAAATCAAAGTCATAATGGCATCAGCAAATATTTTGTGCAAATAGGTAAAACACTTCGAAAGTTCATATTGCTACAAAAAGATCGCTCTTGAATTTTACAATTGGCTGATAATTTTCAAGAGTCTGTGATGGAACTGGTTGGATGAAAATTTAACTCCGAACAAGAAAATCCACTAATTGGCCCAAGTCAAACATAGCGAAATATTTATGCCCTCAAATGAAGGAAATCACTGAAAGATTAAGGAATGTGTTTCATGCTACCTCAGTACAAATTTTTATACTCAAAATTGTAAAGAGTGTACGTTATTTTATTTTTAACGCAACACCAGTGTTTCGAAAATTTTTATTAAAGACAAAGAATTAAATAATAAAAATAAACCATTTATCGTAGTTTACAGTAATATTTGCATCATGTATGTAGTGTAAGACTATGAGAGATTTTGAATTTAATAAAAAATATACAATAAAAAATAATTATTTCATTTTACATTGTAATAAATTAAAATCAGTTTACTTTTATTGTATTTTGTTCTTAACATTAAATATTAAAAAAGTATTCCTATAAAAGTTACAAACCAGTATTAGTGGTTAGGGATCACCTGGTAGGGGAAACACAGTTTTAAATTGCTATTACCTCATGATTTATTTTGCTTAGCTGGTAAAATTCCTTTTTTAGGCATAGCCTAAGTATTATTGACTGATCCACCGTAAGTTTCACTGGTTGATAGAACAATTTATTTCAGAAAACAAAATAGATTTTTTTACAATGGCTTCCGTATGGAGCAGATAGGTGAATCCTTTACTCACTTGAATAATGAAAGGAAGTTAAATTGGAGGCAAACTCAACATTTAAATTAATCGACCCTATGTACCATAGCGACAATTTGAAGTAGCGAAAATTACAAATTTAAAGATTTTAAATTTTATCATTATTTATAAACTACTTTATTCTTAGTACTTTATCTATTTATGAAAAATATCTGATTTATTCTACAATTTTCGAAATTTGTTTTTAAACAGTATTTCTTATGGCAATCCTATAATAAGACTCCCCTAGAAACTAACTGCAAAGAAAGGTGAAATATCGGTTGTAAATTACAAGAAGTCTTCCATCGCCAGTAATACTGCATGCTCTCTGTGAATACATCAAAGCGCTCATGAATGGCTCTTGTGTGAATGTGTCCTTCCTTTATTTACGCTTTAATGGCTTGCAATTCCTATTTATCAAAAATTAATACATTCCTATTGAAATAAAAAAAAAACTATCTATTTATATAATATTGAGTTATAGGTAAGTACTATGCAACAATTCACAAATATCTGTTGTTCAGTATTTGTGTGAATTAGGTAAGTCTCCTCAAATTAAAATTTGGAAATATTGTAATCCTGTGGTTAAATAATTTAACTTCTAATTACTAAGTAGTTATGAGGATTTAGGAAAAGATCCTTAAACACTTGCCCATTGAATTATAACGAGTGACACTGGTAAGGTTACTTTTCATTGACTTTGTATTATGTATTTAGCAATAACGGTCATACAATACATAATATACCTATTACGCATTGTGCCCGCAGATCCAGTCCACGTGACATCCGTTCGAGGTTAGCTTATTTGGGTAGTCCTACACAACGACTTCATTACGGTTCACCGCCTCTTCCGGGGTTTGTTGAGTGGTATACTGTCATATAAACATTAACCCCGCCGATTCTGAAGTACGCTCATTAATATGGTTTTTAAATGCAAAAAATGATGGTCCGGCAGACATTCATCAGCAGCATGTTGAAATTTATAGAGAAGATATAATGAACGATGAAAATGTGCAAAAAACTGTTGTAGGCTATTTAATAAAGGAAGAACAAGTGTCCATATGACGACATGGACGGCCTTTTGTCATAAATGAAGACTCGACACAAACAGCTGATGAGGGACTTTGCCGAAACATGGTGCTTCGCTATTGACGAAATTCATTAGAAATTTTCAAAAGTTTCAAGGTATGTAGTTTATAATATTATTACTGATACACATCGCTACAAAAATGCGTTCAAGATGCTTGCCAAAAATGTTGGCAGAATAACATAAAGCAAAGCATATGGCACATTCTTTGTCCTTTTTTGAGCGCTATCAGAAGTATGGTGATGACTTCTTAAGTCACATTATCACTGGTGATGTGACGTGGGTTGTGTACTACACTCCAAAGACTAAACGTCACTCCAGTTAGTTTAATTATAAAAATCATGGCCAAAGATTTTTTTGGATAAGAAATGCATATTTTTTAATAGACTTTTTGCCGCAAGGAATGACAATCTATACAATGACGATAAATAGCAATGTGGTTAATTTTGTGAAATTCCTCTAACAATTAGATATACAACTGACATAACATAGAAAACAACGCTTCAGACAACATTTAGCAATAATTAGCACAGTAATTTGTTTAACCATACCAAAAATTTATGACAAACGACTACTGTAGTAATGTCACTCCTTAAAGTAGTTGTGACACACGTTTTATAATCTAATGATGTATCTTGTCTTAATATTACGTTAAGACGGTCAAAAGGTAAACGAAATGAGAAATTTTTACTAAGTTAATAAACATATATAACTGTGTATCGAACAAACTTCGTAACATGTGTCATTATAACCCAAGATAAATTGCATATAATTGGACATAGTTTGTTTATAAATGATTTATTTATCCTTACGTGTTACAGTGTCCATCATGTTTCTTCCTACGACCAATGTGAAAATGTTTAGAGTTTCATTAAGACGTCTAATGTTGAAAATTTTGCACAGTTTTTCTTAGACCAATAGTACCTATTATGCAATGGTTTGAATTCTCTAGAATCTTTATATTGAAATTTTTTAAACGGAGAGTCAAAATCTCCGTTTCAAAAATGTCAAAACGAGTAAACAAAATGCGAAAGGCCCTCTATAGTCCTAATAGCATCCCAAAGTATGTAAGCACGACCGAGAAAAACCCTGTGCATAAGTCTACTGAGAGTAAAAGTAGTGCATAAAACTCTTTTACAACTGACATTATATATTAAATTTCACACCAAGAAAGCATTAACATATGAACTATGGTTATAGTTTAAACGTATGATTAAACGTAAAATAAAAAGCTTGTCTAAAACAAATATTACGCCATGAGTGAGACTATGTTATGTGTTTAAAATTTAAATATTAAATATTATATTATTATATTAAATAGTTTACATGTTTTTCATATTTTTTAGGTTTAAACCTCAGTAAAAACGGATTTTTTTTAGATTATCAGCTAGTATTTTTATTTTTATTGGAAAGTATGGGAGATTAAAACTCTACGATTATAGACTCAACTTAGTTTAAACAATTTTTTTGTATGTTCATTGAAAATTCTTCTTGACTACGATTTCATCCCGATACGATATTTTTTGGAAGAGAATTATCCTGAAACAATAAAAGCATTTCTGCAAATTCTGCATTGTCTTCTTTTTTCATACAACATTGATTTGAAATTATATACTTTATTATCTATCCACTCACATTCAACAGGTTGGTTTAGAGGGGAGACAGGTAGTGTCAGGAGTAGCAGCTGATTTGACAGTTGTGAGACACAACACACAAACAGTTATTGCAGGTATTGCCACGTAACTGTTATTAGAGGTGCAGTATGGGAGAGGATAATATCATCTTTTAATCGTAAACTCAACTCAGTTTTACAGTTAACGTCTTATTCAAACACTTTCCCTTTTACCCATATTGTTTGTAAAAAACGTTAACAAATCAAACATTTTAGGTGATTATATTTCAAACCTGGTTTTGAACTCACACTATTACTAATTATATTAGCGATTATTTCAGTAAATTATTATTACAAAATTTATATAAAAGTGTTAGGAGTTTCACAAATTAATAAATTATTAATGAAAAAAGAAACATAGACGTCCTGTATCACTTACTATTGACTATTTATACTATATACATTACAAATACAAAAAACTCATCATCGATTATGAAGGTAAAGTAAATATAATTATAAATAATAACAAATAATTGAAAAATCATAACGTAATGTAACTACCTTCATGGATAAAATGTTTAAATATTTTCTTTAACAGGTAATAATAAATAGAGAAATTTTGCTTGGATATTAAGATTAGTCTTAAACCTTACGAATAAAAGAGTGATCGATGTTATAAATAAAACATAATTGTTCAAACTAGCCAATTGAGCTAATATTGTAATTGCGATATGTCGTGAAGTACAGCACACCACGTGTCGCGTACAGTGTGCGGTGTCAAATTTAAAATCGAAAACTCTATTAATTGTTTAGATTTCCTGCCGACAGACATAGAAATACAGAAAAGAACACACTTTTACAATCGACCGGGAAAAATAAGTGATATTGTGTTGTGATAGGCTTCAAATAATCTCAACGAAGTTCCATGGTTAAACATACTACATCGTAAAACTCATTGTTATCTATAAAATGAGGTTCCACTGAACTTTACAGATGGAAACCTTTTTTGACCTATCAGAGATTACTCCGTCGACAGACAAAATAAAAACATGGTGTCAGCCTACTGGGTAATTAACTTTAATGAGGTTCAGCCAATTCCATGATTGGCCAAGCACAAATATAGAACTCAATTTTGTTTATATAAAATGGAATTTCAAGCATAATTTACAATTTAAATATATCTAATTATATTTTACCATATGGCAAATTCGCATTTTTTCACTAAGTTGGCTTTTATATCAATATATAGACAATAACAATAACTTCAACACATGAAGTAAACAAAAAAATTATCTGTGTGATATACCACATGGTGAAACCTTGTTATTTGTATCTAGTTTGTTTAAAAATGTATTTATTTTGCTATTTTTATATTCTTACGGTTACTTACAATAATAATATAAAAATATTTGTTTTCGGTTAGCAAAATTATCGGACACAGTAGTGACCAAAACAAATGATCGAACTCAGTGTGTTATATAGAAATGAAGTTTGGTGCAAAATACAGACAGACAAACAGAAATGAAAACTTCTTCCAGCACCTCAAATGATAGTCTTCGTTAAAGCTCAGGCAATAAATGTAAATGTCTGCTGACAGTGCATTGCCGCACAACCTATCGGAGGACATTAAAACTACTCTAAAATATTCTATCACGACTTCCTAGATCGCGTAGGGGTAGAGAGTTCAGGTTCAGTTAATGTTGTGCCTTAATGTCTGTAGAATTATTATTCCTCACTAACCGCTCTGCTGTCTTGCGGCTATAATTTCAGTAATAAAATTTTAATATGTCAAGTTCATGCTATCGTTTATCTTCGAGATTGATATATAATCCAGGACCTCATCATATAATTCTTTCAGCCGCAGAAGTCTATGGTAGTCTACAATAAATGAAATTACCATTATTACAAATATTTACGAGGAGATTAGAGTTTTAAGAGCTACTTTATTTTCTTACGATTGACCTTTATAAAATATGTATGTTAATCACCATATACAGCTGTATAATCTTAAGAAATTATTTCATACAATCACATTATATTCATTAAAACGTTTGTACATTATATTTTCTGTTTCTAAGGTTTTTTATTATTGATTATTCTTGAAATTTTGAGCAGTATTTAAATCATTAAAACAATTAGTCAGCAGCACCACGGAACAGTATCAGACATGTTTGTTTGTCACTGAAATATGGAATAACAGCGTCTTTACTTAGCAGGGATCCCTTCTGGCTGGCTTACAACTTTCAGTTGAACCCACCACTGGGCACAGCAAAAACGAATGTGTCGCTTCAATCTAGGCAACCGTATGGATGCCCAGGAGCGACACATCACTAACCGCAAATGTCGAGATTCTAGGGTGCATGGACATTTCGATAGGTCTAGTCTGCTGTGGGAGGTGACCGTTGGAGTTGGTGGGGTTTGTTCCCTAATCTCAGAGGTTCTTGCTAGTCTCATCATAAGGACCAAGTGTGTGCCACTCTCTGTCTACTTTGACTAGAGAGGCTGGTGCAGAGCTGGCCTCCCCTTCTTCCCGGGAGACATGACTTTGAGATGTAGTGCCCTAATATTTCCTCATGGATCTCGATAGGAGGCGGCCTCTATCCCCTAACCTTACCCATCCTGATTATCCGGTCACTCCGGAAGCAGCGCAAAGGTTCTTACAGGACTAAGTGCAATTTAAAAAAGCTTATTGCCCTAAGAGAACAAAAACAAAACAAAAAAAACAGTGTCTCTTTTAACTTCCCTATAAAAAAATCATTAGTTTGGGTGTAGTTTACTGACATTGCAGTGCAACGGTTCTAACGTACTCACTAGTACCACACACTAAACTTCGGCAGTGATCAACGTCCTAAAACAGGTATTGGAGATTCATCGCCGAGAGTAAAATGTTTGTATATATTCCACTCATGGGATACTCTGTTTTATTGGCTAATAAATTTGTCTATAAGGGTGTTAGTGACCGTAAATTATTAGTAAGACATATTTCACAGCTGAGTATTAAAAGCTGGTACATAATCAGGACTCACTTTTATTCTTCAAGTATAATCGTGCTAAATCGCCTTTTTAAAGGCTGTGGAGCGACTTCATAAAATCAGACAGAAAATCGAAGGAAATTCGGCATACCCACGCATTGTAGCCTTTAACTGTACTGAAGATTGGTTCAATCGAGACTGATAACTTGTGAACTAGGTACTAATAATATATTTTGTTCGTTTTTGATCTACAAATTCCAGTTCAATAAGGAATACAAAAACCAAAATGGTAAGAAAAACTTTTATAAATTATTATCCTCGAACATAGTCCAGTTTGCATTATTATACCATAAGACCACAACATGACTCTTCCTTAACTGAGCACAGCATTTTTCCCTAAGAAATTAGCTTTTGAAGCTAAGAAATATCTATTAAAATCTGTCTTATAGAAAATTTCTATATACATTTTAAGAAAATGAGGTTTTTGTATGCATACACAATGGAACTTAACTCTCAACTCCTGCCGTATTAGAATAATTAAACGTGTGTAAAAATTAGAGCACTGCTCCTGAACTAATAATTATAATCCTAGGCAAACTGCCTGCAGTATATTTCTCCTTCGCACGTTCTCTTGCAGGAAATGAGTCTGACGTTGTAGCAGAACGTCTTGAGGCGTGGTGTAATTAACATCGCCACTTCTTGTTCATTAGGTCCTCAATGAATCCGGTTTCCCTATTATATTTTAAATACCTATTAAATTAATTAATACTTATCGCTTATCTTTTTGCTTTTAAGTATATATGTTAAGCAAAATTTGTGTTTTTAAAATTATCCATTCCGGATTACACAAAGTAATGTTTTATAGAACCTACAAGTGATATTTATCTTTTTGCCAGTAATTTTGATTTTTAAATGCCCACAGCTTAGTGATATAACCTGAATACATCCAGGCGATGTTTCAAGTTATCTCAAGTTTTATATAGAATAATTAAGAAGAAGAATAAATTTTCATGCCATAACAAGTTTCATTTACATGTAAAAAATAGGAAATATTAAACTATATTAGGTAAAAGACTTTGTGTACTATATAATTCTAACAGTTCTTATATTATTTTAATAGAAAAATGCTATTAATTTGAATACATTTGTAATAATTATTAAGTACATATTATACTTAGGGAAGAGAATTTTCAATGTAGTGCTGCATGCCAATAAATAGAACACAATTATATACTCATATGGGTGTTTACATATGTCAAAGGTTTGCACCAAACTCTCATATGTGTCCCCATAGTTCCATTACTGGAATTGCAAAGAACATTCAGAAGATTCTAAGGTCATTATTTCTTAGATTTTTATGGGTAAAACAGAAGGAATACTTTCTACTTTTAAATATTAATATATGCATGCCTTTGGTTAGTTTATACTTAGTTTGTGTGTTTACCCAATGCAAAATTTGGTTCTCTGGTCTCTAAGTTGCGTGATACATTCGAATCAGCTCAATTTAGAGTGCCTTCATCCAAAAACTTGTGTTTCATAACTGAAAATCTGAATGACAGTTGCGTTTTTTTTATTTCAGGCGCTGACACGACGAACTTTGAATCCAGTCAGTCTACTTTCTGACTTATTCTGCAATATACTTAAAAATAATTTCTGGCATTTATCAAGCTAAAGTGTTTTTCCCTACAACTTTTTAAATAGTTTTCTATTAGATGCAATACTCATATAAAACCATATCCATGATTACGGATATTGGACTTCAGAATAGTTGAATATATGACATTCCCAATATTTGAATATTAGTTAGGCGGACATTACTTACGAATCTTTTAAGAGATATGAACTTTGAGCATTACTGTAAGAAATACATTACCACGATAGGCCCTATTTATAAATTTAGTCCGAAATTCGCAATTTACATATCTAGAAAATATGTGTTAGTTAGTTACCCAAATTATTTTACACTTTTTTCATACTTAGGTAATGTTGTACAATTAACTCAACATACATCTTTGTGTATAAGTAGTTTGTAATAAAATTGTATATAATAATTGAACCTATTATGTAAAATATATATACGACTGTTTTTTTGTTTTCATAAAGACCATTTGCTAGATAAATAATATATTTTATTGTATTTAAGTCCATAGATGTCTTCTTAGATAGTCTATCACAATTATTACAAAGTATTAAATGATATTTTTTATTATCATTACTATTGATTGTTGTGTATACATACAATACATACATACAAGTCATGCATGAGTTAATAAAACTATATTAAACATTTATTTTAATTACTTTACGTTTAATATAAGTGGCAGCTTTCAGTATATTTATCCAGTATTTAATAATCATATCACTATGGTTTATAATGTGTATAGTGATCTGTTTTATTTGTATCAAACTAAGAAAATATAATGCAGAAAACGTATCTCTTTAACCCAACTCAACGACCATCAAAATTACTGCGGATTGATTTTTATAATAAAAGATTACTCTATTGATTTCGAGATTAACCAGAATGTGTGCGTGTACAGCAATAGTGAGCCCCGGACGTATCCTACCTGGGTCTATACCTGTATTACCGGAATCACTGTTAATTAATTTCCAGTGAAGGTTTGTTCAACTGCTAAGTCTTTTATTTCAGTGCATATCAGGAGCAAGAGTTTCTTATTGGCTTTCTCTAATTGTTTTCTTCCTTTGTAGATTTTGACTCAATTTAAAAATTTTTACAATTTACTAAACATTTTCAAAGTATTTCGAAGCTTTTTAAGAAAAATTTGAAGTAATATTTGTTTCAATCCCGATACGTCTTGTAGATTTTGCGATCTGCTGCAATTTTATCGTGAACCAGAATGTATATCAATGTAGTTATTATACATGATAATTCTACTGTAGCGTTTACTACATTGAGTATGCGTGTATCGTAAAACCAAATGAATATTGTTGTAGATTACGTAAGTAATAGATATAGATATACGTAAATGGATTTATCATTTTAAGAACCTAGAGATTGTATTAGAATACATATATATATATATATATATATATATATATATATATATATATATATATATATATATATATATATATCAATATTTTAATGTCTAACATTTCAAATATTTGAAATTAAGTATATGTTTTAATTACATTAAATAGTTTGAAAGTAATATTCTTAGTTACGTTTTTTTTGTTACAGATGACATTATTAATGCATTCCTAGTTTAATACAGTTTTAGAAGATTTTAAAATTTATTTGGTTTAGTGCGTGAGTGGTTATTTTAAGAATATATCTATTAATATAATTTTCCGAAATATTTTAGTGAGAAACAATTACATTTTAAGACATTTACGCTTTATTTTCTTTACAAGACTTATAATTGATTAGTAAGAAATGTACTAATTAAATTTTAAATTTATATATTTATACAATTTCGCGTAACATGATTCCTAAAACTATGTTGAAATTATAATCTTTATAAGTCTGAAATCATTGTTGTTGTATTTTAACATGGAAGGCAGGAGTATGCCACGATTTGTGTTGAGTAACAGCCTTCGCAGAGGCTACGTGTAAAGGTAAAATTATATAGCTGACTTGAATATGATAAATATTTTACTATAAGACATGTTGAAATGTTGAATTATAGTACTTTATTTATTTACAAATTTAATTATTCTACAGTTTTCTCGTTGCCATCTTTGTTTACCCGAAAGATAGTTACATTAAAATGTTCGCTAACGATCAGCAAAATCCAATGAAGTTAAATATACATAATCGATTTGATGTTGCTTAAATAGAAATGAACTTCGTGCAAAGTCCACTTTTCTAGAAATAAATTCCAGTACCTTTAAAAGTAGGCTTTGCTAAACCGCAGCATCACATGCGTATCTACTCATACAAAACTAAAGTCTGTCCTTTTAACGGTCTATGTACTGTAAAAATATTAGATTACAGACAAATCCTATTGTTATAAAGTATTCAATATGCTTTGCAATAATACATTTTAATCTACATCAATGTTACCTACAAATAATTATAACTGCTTTTCTTGAAGAAATGCATATTTACATGCTAATAATCACGTTAAAATAAAACAAATATAAATACACGTAATTACGGATTGAAGATAATTATTTCACAGAATAGTTTATTACTTAAAATAAAGGTCAAAAATAATAACTACTTCAAAACATTGTCACAGAAAAACTAATAAAAAAACCATAAAAGAGACCAATAGTAAAACCATTTAAATTTGATTAATTGGTTCATCCCCTTTGACTGGAAGCTTAACTGAAATCAAAGGATTACAGGTATGATCTTAAAAGCAATATCTAGTACATAGAATGTTAAGTGGTTGAACAAGTTATTATTAGACAGGGATCTCTGTATACAGAAAATTGGTTCATAACATCTCTGACCCCACTGGTTATAACCAGTTTCGAAGTTAACAGCTCGCAGAGGAGCGATAAAAGTAGTATAGCAGAGAGCCAGGTGAAGAAGGATATCATTTTACGATAGTGTAATACGATATAAGATGTATAGTCAAATATTTATTGCTACCCGATTTTAATATTATTTTTATGCCACTTGATATTAGTTTTATTGTTTTGTAGAATCATATAAACTAATTTTACAATTTGGCCATGCTGTTACGGTCATTGTTTATGTAAGAGCTTCAGTTATAAACACTGATTATAGAATTACAGTTCTACGTTCCGTTGATCAATCCGTTAATGAAGTAGCACGTAATGTCTATAAGGTACCAAAGAGCCACAAAATAGTTTTTGGAATTATATAGATTAGGATGTCAAAATTGTATTACTTGTAGCGCTGTATTTAACGTGATAGATAATGTGTTTTGTAATATAAATTTTATTTTGAGGTCTGTGAAACGGATAAGACTATTAAGACCGTCACAAAGTATGCTTTCTATTACGGTGTGGATTTGCAGTGCTAATTTTAACAAAATAAGGCACTTATATATAGTTGTTTTGTAAAAAATTAAAACCGCACCTACAATTACAGCGATTTATGTTATAAGAAATTATAAATAATAGTTTAAGAACTATCTCAATTGTCTTAAATTTATAAAGTTTTGTAAACTTATTTTGTTTTGGAATTATTTTTTGAGTAGCACGTACTTAAATTTACCGGTTTAATTAACTTTAACCACAATAGCGGAGCCGTCAAGTCTCTTTAATTATGAACTTCAACGTCAAAAAGTGGTTTAGTTTGCATATGATATTCTACAATATATTTTATTATTAAAACTCATTAAATATAATGCAGCAAAAGAGACACACGTACGCTGTGGCGGCCACGCCTCACAATCTAAAATGATAGCTTGGGCTTGCTAACTGTTTTGTTTAACAATAGGCAATGCTTCTAACACCTCAATCCTGTATTTTCTTTCATCACATACCCTCCCCCTTCTATAATTCTCTCACAAGATTAAGTCAGTTGATATAATTGGGTTTGTAATTGTGTATTTAATCATAAACGTTTATATTTCAGTTTTAACAATAACATACATATACTGTACAAGATTTTGCTCAATATTAGGTTTGTTTCGTGTGGATGTATAGGAAGAACTAAATCTCTGTTATATAAAAGCCATCTCTCACTCACTCACTCACTCATTCATCACTAATTCTCCAACTTCTCGATATCCCATAAAGTTGTAATTTTGAACAAGTAACCCTCATTCTTATAAAGAAGAACTAAAAATTTTCATAAAGATCAAACATTTGATTTGATTTGAACATCCGTAATTGTTAAAATTGGGTTTGATACACTTTTAATTTTGAACTTCCTGCTCTCCTAGGAAAATGATTTTCACACACACGTTTTTCCCATCACAAAAACAAGAGGAATGGCAATATCAAGATTACCAAACCATAGAAGTTTCAATGATAAAAAACCCGTATAAAAGTGATATTTTGTTTTTATTTTTGAGTGATCTACTATCAATGATATTTAAAATACAAGTAACTTAAGCGGTGAGCGGACGAAAAATAATTTCTTTTAATATCAAGCACTCTTTGATTCTGAATAGAGTTGCAGCTACTAGAAGAACTAGAATATTATTAATATAATAAAATGCCTTTGTAAAAGAGAAGTACCCTAGTCATGAACAATAAAATACTGTAATTATCATTAAAATCTAAATAAAAAAATACTATAAGAACTACATAAAACAACTACATTTAATGCCATAAACCTAATAATCACATACTTCAATTAAATGTTCTACTATTATAATAAATAAGTTATAACAAACAAAACAATACCTAATTAATTAATTATAAAATATGAAATAAGATAATATAAAAATAACGTTAACCACTGGCACAAAAACTAGTTAATCTAATGCTAACTCCGATTTCCTTCTAAGGCCAGTGCACGTAAATTGTTTTAGGCAATATAGGAAGTCATTTTACAATATAGATCCAAAGTAAATGAACACTATCTACCGAGCTTGAGGCGAAGTCAAGGAAAGTGGAATTTGCTCTCCTGGCGTGTAGTACAGTACTTATCCTAATTCCGAAACACAAGTCGTTCATAAAGAATCTTTATCTGTAAAGAAAATCGCAGCTTAAACACCTAAGGTAACAAGGTTTTATATCGGTACAGTCATCTTTAACCTACCCAGAGCTCGGTGGTATGCGTAAGTAACATGACTAGTAAATACCGGATTGCTGTCCAGCAATACCCCAAGCGTATTCAAAGTTTCAAACACTAGTGTTTTACCTCCGAGCATGACAGCACTGGACACTCTTAGATAGTATAAGCCATATGCGGTGCTTCTACATGAAGTGCAGTGCCCTTATTCCCATTAGGCTGGAGGCCAAAGCTGATCAACCGTTTATGAATGCTATTAAGTTCATTATTAATATCCAAAGTGGCTCATTAAGTCGTGTTTGTAGTATAAACGTAGAATAAATCATCAGTAGGTTGCCGCGTAATTAAATGAAAAATCCCTTCTCAATTGCAATAATTGTATTAAAAGTTTCATAGTAGTAATAATATAACGCTATCAGTTCATTTAAAATTGTATTTATTGAGCGATACTGAAGCCTACCGTATAAACGGCTTGAAGCTTTTTTTCAATCCATCTGTCCACACGAATCTCGAGAATGAAAATGACCAATAGATTTGAAATTTCTTCGATGTTTCTTTTTTAAAAAGAGCACCGAGCTTAGTGATGTCTTATGTCACTCCATAGGAGTTTGCTGAGTTTTATACACTATGCAAACATATATATATATATATATATATATATATATATATATATATATATATATATATATATATATTCATCTAATGCATAAATACAGGGAAACTAAACATTTGCACAATAAATTAATAAGTTTAAATACACAAACTGAGTTCAATCATGTGTTTTTTAACGTGCACAATATTAAAACATTTAGCCTAAAGATGTAAGCTGTATTTACTTGAAATTTGCACGCAACCTCATCGAGACATGTACGTAGTCGCGTACTCTTGCTGTGGCATACTAGTACCATATATTATTTTTAATTGTTTACATTTTTCTTTTTTATTGTCTATCAGGCTTACAAAATTAAGTTCTTTTTAAAATGCTTTAAGTCCAATATGTTCCTTAAATAATACGTCTATGTAACTAAATTATTAAAGTGTGCACAAAAGTTAATTTTGGTTATAGGTAGCATTCAACTCTTTCTAGATATACTGCATCGTTTTAAAAGTGATATTTCGCAGACCATTAGTATGAAATAGTCTCAAAATTATTTTTATTTATTTAGTATACAAGCAAAATTTGTTCCAAATGAGAAAAGAATTATTTGTTTTTATTATTTAATCGATTATAGAAAAGCAAAATATCATAAGTGTTTACAATAAAATTACTTGTCTTACAAAGCAGAATGTTTACAATGGTTCCGTCGGGTTATTTGTATATTTTTGGCGGTTACAGTAATATATGCACATATACAACTAGGTTAAATTGTCGTCCGTTTTGTGTTGTTGCCGTAATATATTATCGCATATTTCCTTTAATATAACAGTTATAATCTAATGGATATACCTAATACCTAAAGATACACAATCGGATTACAAATGTTTTTTTTTATTCTTACTCTTCGTACATAAAAAGTAAACAGTGTATGTAAAGAATAACAATAAAGTATGATTCGGAACTTTTAATTGTTTAAATTATTATTGCAAAGCGTATATACACTTCAATATCTTAGTATTTATTAATACTACAAAAACTTTAGTATTGACGTTTTTTAACGTAAGTATTAAAAACAACCTTTGTACATATTGATTATCTCCCGAATGAATGACGGAAGAACTAACGTCAGCAATTTAAGTACTAACTTATGCTGCTACGATTAGAGCTTTGTTTCGACTCATACAAAAGATACTCATAAATTAAAAAAACGCACAAAAAACAATCAAACGTAACCTTTGTGGAAGTACTGCGATTACAATTGTGACCAAATGGCTAAGCTAGGTTGTTACAGGTTCATTATAGGTGATTTATTCATCCACTTACAAGACATTAGTAACATTATGTTTAAGGTTTATAATATTCGTAATGCACGAAAATTTTCCTACACATTCTATTGCATGTGTGAACATTAATGTTAAATTCCAACAGGTGTTTAATGATACCGTTTCGAATGGTTCCATTAACGTAAAATGGTTTGCTAAATATCAAATCTAGCTCATTTTTTCTCTAGATGTCCTTCGGACTGAGAGACAAGAGTACAATCTTGCACAAGAGAAGTTCTTACGAAAACGACACGTTATATAACTGTTTCGTGTAAATATTACAAAACTACTACATGAAACTTGTTTTACGAAATTTAAACTATATATGAGATATTTCTGGACATATTTTTCCATATGATACATTATATTTCTAATCATAATATTGCATTTTATATCAGTGTTAAAATGATAAATGTCTACACACCAAGCCACTATAAAACTATGTTCTATGTCTTGGAATATTTAGGCTAAATATTTTACATGTTAAAATCTATTATGTGTGAATAAAGTTTGTTTAAACATTTATATATTTATAGTTTCTATAATTTTTACTCATCAAACCAATGTGAAAATAGTTGATACCACTCAGCCACTACTCACGCACAATCATCGAGATCATTTTTTCTCATATATAAATGAAGAATATGGCAAAATTTCAAGTCTAAAAGTCAGAGATATCGTATAGCCAGACATACAAAAAGATAGACAGACAGACATATGGACAGACAGACAGATATACAGAAATAAGGTTTCCCAGCTTCACGAGATCAATGAAGCTTAACCATTAATACTTGTATAGTAATAATAATAGGCCATGATTCATGAGGAACACTGATAAAACAGTACCCGAATAATAATGATTTTTTTACTTCTTGATATTCTATAACCCTGCCGTAAAATGATGTACTTATTCACCTGGCTCTTTGCTATCCTACATTTATGGCTCCTCTGCGAGCTGTCAACTATGAAACTGGTTATAACTGGAACGATCAGAGAGGTTATAAACCGAACTTCCTGTATACATAGATCCCTGCTTAATTATAACTTTTGTATTTAATAAGCATAATTTTAATTAGGTTTTATATGGGACTAATCATGAACTTTGATTTATTGAAGAGTGAAATTAAATTGTATTACACTTCCTATTCCTTAATTACATAACATTATTTGTGCCATACATCCTGTAAAATTAATTATTGGTATTCAATATTGATAATTATAATATGAAAACTAAAAGACTTATTTATATATACAGTAGGAGATTGTTTAATAAAAATTTATTACAGGGAAAGTAATAATAAAATATTAATAATAATGTTAATTATTATATTGCCAAGCCTCCACAAATAATAGCTATCATTAGATTAGAGATACCTATTTTAAATTTACTGAAGGTTACCTAATTTTATCTTTTTTTAATTATTTTAGATAACAATGCAATACGTGATAATGTGAGCGCGTGAATATGAATGTATTTTCAAAATAAAATTATGCTCATTATATAATTTATTGTACACTAGAATTAGAGACATAATGTATTTCGTTAACTAGAATGGTTAATCTAGAAAATTTGAACACCTTGGCTTGTTAAGATTTTACAAGACTTTATTTGTTACATTTAACTCAAAATGAAGGTTGTAATATCGCATACATAGAAATAAACTTTAAATTATACTAAATCCACAGTAGGATATTTTTCGAACGAATTCGAACGAATTACATTACATTATATTACAATATTACAATTACAATTCCAAGTAAAAATTTAGATACAATTCAAAACAGTTTATATGGATGTAAATATTAGTTACACTGATCAACTGCACTACTAGATTTGTTAATATATAATAATGTTCTAATTATTCAAACAGAATAATTAGAATAAATTTGTAACGAGAATAATAATAATATTAATTGCTGCATATTCTGTGTGAAATTTAGCACGGATGAAATAGTTTCATAGTAATCTTTTCAATATTCGCTTTATCAGGACAATTTATGTACTAACCCATACGTTGAATAAAATGGTGTAATTCTTTGAGTTAAACTTTGTATATACAGTAACAGCAAAGTATACAATTCCACGAAAAAATAACTATCTTACTTTCAACCTATATAGGAATAAGTATTTTGATTAAATATGGTATCGTAATCTCTCAGAATAAGCTTCATAAATTTGTAAATTCATAAAACAATCCTCCTATCAGTACTATATAACTCTTAACTCCATGCCTCTAGGTCCGCTCAGCCTCTACAACCTCCAAACCCCTGAGAAGTCTTGGCATCCGACACATCTTAGCCTATACTACGTCGTGACATATGGGCGCTCCCTATCTATGCCAGACCTGGCTTTTGGGAACCCTCAACCTCCTTTTAGCTCCAGATTTTTGCCACGAAAAATTTGAATTCGTTGCCAAATCTATGCTTGGTTAACATTCACTTATACAACCACAATGTGTTTAGAGTAATTGAACATGGATTGATTGGATCCTAGAGATCCACCCCTTATCTAAAAAGAAGCTAAACAACTATCAATGATGAAAATTTAGCATGATGAACGTTTGTGTTAATTTTGTTTAAAACATTTTATAGCACTGCGTTTATATTAGTTGTGTATGGTATGCATATTTTAGTCATAGAGGCACCCCCGTTGTATTAAAAGCCAGTTATGAGATAGGTTGTTCCTTGTTATTAAAATATTGAGGCTAATTTTGGATGAAATATATGCAACAACAAGGTGTATAAAATAATTTTATCTTAACCCTACAGCTCCTTCCTCTTGTTGCTAAACAGTAACGTAAATATATCCAGGGAATCACGTAGGACGTCTATTCACGTTGTATTATAATCCTGCACAATGTGTCAACAGTATTTGTAAAAAGAAGATTTCGATCTTGGAATCTACACTATTGGTATGATTGGCCCCAACAAAGAACTTAACCTTAGTATCCACATTTACAACGTTCATTCAAAGATTCATAAAGCTATGTTTAGAATTGGAGTCGTAATAATGCTGATACATAGATAGAAAAGTTTTATACTTACTCTACAATAAGTATATTAGATATTTACCTAACTGGCCAAAAGTTGAGTAACATGAGAATTGGAGCCGTAATAGTGTTAATACATAAATATACGCAATAAAATCAGGCCAAAAATTGAGTAATACTTTGATATCATTTTCATTGTTGAGCTCCTTAATTACTAAAGCACATTCTACTACTAATAAAATAAATTTCAAATCTAAGTGTATGCTCAATTTTAATATATTTATATAAATAACTTTAGTAAATTATTATATAATGTTAATTAAAAAATATTAAATAGCTTGTTTTATTCTATAGTTAACCACGATATTATTTATAAATACCTAGTTTTCGAAATCTCTAATTAAAAGATATATAAAGATCTTCACGGTGTACAAAAAAACTGATTACCATTTAATATTTATCCAAAACATTTTTTTTAATCGAATATTAAAGCAAATAATAATAATATAAAAGCAAATAAAGAAATAAAATCAATTTTAAGTCATCTGTTTGCTAGATGTCCCATTTAAAACTATGTGCATTCAGAATTAAATAGTGTTTGTTACAATGTTTAGGACGCAAGCATTCAATATGAGTTTTTTAAAGTTATTAACTATTGATACGCTCTTATAATTATATTTAAAACACACTATAGCATTAATATTGACAACTATAAAACTGGAATAATATTCTGCCCCCTAATTTTTAATACAGTTTCTGAATCAATTATATAATTGTGTTCCATTTAGTTCACTCCATGCACCAATATTTACAAAAAGTAAATATTTAAGATTTAAATTTTAGTTTTAAAGATCATAACCTATGTATTAAATGCTTTCCGATCTTCTACTATGGATAAAAACACTGCCAATAAGGAAATTATTTGGAACGCTACTATAAACAATAAAACTTTCCTTCGCATCCTTGAAATCCCAGGAGTCATTACGTCTCATATTTTTATGTTACGTTAAAAAATGACCCGTACAGTAAATTTTACATTTTTATATTGTACACTTTTGAGAGAATACCATTCTCCAATATTATCCTTATTTTGCTTGTCCTGATACTACTGGCCACTGGCTAATGCGGAAAAGACTTATGCAAGGATTTTATAACGAAGAACAAGGGAGACAGTCAGTATAGTACGAGTACAATGTCGGCAGTACTCATAAATAGTGAAACTGTCTTAGACAGAATTTCAACCTGAGCTAACTCTAGTTCGATCCTGAAAGCCCGACGCCCTTGACCGCTCGACATCTTTCAAGTTATCACCAATAAGGACACCCTCAGGATATTAATGCGAAAAAAAAGCACTTAAAATTACATAACCTACCTGAAATCTGTGAGGTTAATAATGTTCCTTGGAAAAATCCGACTAGCAATATTATGTTCAGTTTCTCGTTCATGTGTTAGTGGACAATGGACAGAGAAAAGAAGTTCAAAGGGTAAACCATAACTATTGTTATACCTCATCTTGGTAAACTACCTATCTAATTATTCTGTGCCAAGTTCCTCATATACCCTAGAGGAACCTGAAATGAGTACTGCTAATGGTATCTCTGAAGTAAGATATACGCATATGCCTTGGCTAATTTGGTGGTTTTTCGTCGATAAAGGTTAGGATACGAAATTTTCACATCAGTTTCATGATGCGTACTTACACTGTAAGATAAATAAATCTGTCCTGCAGTGTTGAAGATTTCGTGATGAGTCAGGCAGTTGTATTTAGTTTTTATGTATCTTTATAATTTTATCTAATCATGGTTTCCATTTACTTCTGAATATCTCTTCAAAAATATAATGTTTCCGATTAATTATGGGTATAAACATACTATGTATATTTTATAATGTCTTAAACACATCACATGTACTCCAAAACGTTCTTGACCTTATTGTTGTACCAACCGACACATACTTACAACGAACTTCTAAATATCGAACTGAGTATATATATATATATATATATATATATATATATATATATATTAGCGTTCATTAAAATAAACACAGTCAAACAATACTTTATACAAAAAATTCGCGTGTTAAGTATAACTGTTCCAGTAAGTTACGTTTTATAACTGAAATACAATTTTTTTAAATAAATTTCTTTATTTTGCAAAACAGTGTAACGTTAATATTATTAATTTAATTCATTAGACAAATTTATAGTTTACGTGATAAAGTTAACGCTACAATATAGAGATAAAAAAATTATATAAATAAAAATTGGCTTATATGAAAGGTACACACGAGTACATGTATTATCAACAATTTATGAATTAAGAACATATTTATAAGCTAAACATATAGTTTTTTTTTTCACGAAGTACGTAATATTAAACAAGAGAAATATTTACGAATTTTTAAAGCTAGAACATTATTATCGTCCTCGATTTCACCAACTGATGTGAATGAAGATAACGAGCACCCTGACTGGTGATGTGACAAGCAATCAGTGTCACGTGACGCGTGCATAGCGATGAGACGTCATACATTACGTGACGTCATTAATATTAGCCGCGCCTGTGACAGTGAGTCACTCCAAGCTTATACCGAATGTATTTGGTGCGTTGTAAGGTATAACGTATCGATTTCTCGTACACTTTTCTTGTTTAAAGTGAGGAATTTTTAAATTATAAGTTTGCGTTGTAGTGTTTTTTTATATTAGTGAAGTTGCTACACATAGTTGATACAAAAGTTATTGTTAACATAAAACTTAGAATTATAATTTATATGCAAATTTATATATATACTTTTTAAACAATATGCAATAACAGTAATCGTTGTAAAAAGTTTAGTTTTATATAGTCTATTAAATATGATACCAAAGTAGCTCTATTATATAATTTTTAAATGATTATAGTGCCTAATACCTAAAATGTCATGTATAATTTAAAAATTCCATAAAAATAATCCGTTTTATATTACACTAATCCCTAGGCATCCATAGACATCATATCTCACATATCTCTCTCTCTCTCTCTCTCTCTCTCTCTCTCTCTCTCTCTCCCTCTCCCTCTCCCTCTCCCTCTCCCTCTCTCCCTCTCCCTCTCTCTCTCTCTCTCTCTCTCTCTCTCTCTCACACACAATATTTACATTTAACCTGTATTAAATCTGATTATGAATATATAGTTTCCTCCCAGGCTAACTGGAAGTGTTTCATATGTAGTAAGAAGAAGGTTAAAGGTGATGATACTCCTGTTACACCACGAGGTGTGAAGGACGTAAGTTTGTAGAAAAGAAGTGGATCAGAAGGAGATTCGGATTCGAGTACACACACACACACACACACCGTGTTTGGGCTTCTAAAGAGTAAATGTTCTAGTAGCTGTAGCTGGGAGATTCAACTGACCAGGTGCTCTTTCTGCAGGTACTAGAATATGAACTATATAAATTTACAAGTTGTCACAGTGACGTAAACTTTATCACGCAACGTGTTTGTAAGATGTAGATTGAATTCTATACAGACTGGGAGCTTTCCTACAACATGAATGCAACAACTGAAATTATATAAAGGTCTGGACCTTCCATAGGACTGTAACTCCCAGAAGTCGAATGCTGCCAGATTTTTAAAATCGGTACTATCTTGGACATCAGATTAAACTTATTGCAAGTATCATGATTCTGAGTGAGAGAAAAAAGGACAACTAATAGGATACGTCCTACAAATTTAAGGCAATTCGTGACCGGAAAAAGCTCAATAAAATATATAAAATTAATAAACAACATATTATTGCTTATAGCGTGCTATTATAAAATTTTCTGAAACACTGTGTTCAATTCAAAAGAGAATTTTAAAATGTTTCTTTTATCTTGTATTTTGAGCCTGATATATTTTCAAAACCATATACTCAAAAGAAGTTTATAAAAATCAGCTAATTTTAGGATTTTCAGATTTATAAAATAGCGGAATACTTTTCAGTTTACAAATATAAATATACCTTGATGTGTTTTTTATCCCGAATATATACTTTTAATCCAAAATAATACCTATATATAATATATATATATATATATATATATATATATATATATACATATATATACACATATATTAATATATATATATTTAATTGTATGACTGTGGGAATCGTTAAAGAACAGTTCCTGCCAATTTGAAATAAGAGAATCATTGTATTATATTATCTACTGGAATGCCAGTAAGCTCAGATAATAATTAAATTTTTATCTTTAATATTTCAGTGCATAAGTACGTCACTTAAACGAATATAGCGTTTACTTATATTCATTTACTACAAAATACATTGTTGTTTTTGTTTAAATGCCCGTTAGATACACATAAATGTCTTCTCAATAACATATTTTAATATGTTTATTATCTCCAACTAATAACTATCGGGTAGTAATGCTTTTCTTGTTTTCATCCTGTAGCACTATATTTATTTGGTTCTTAAGCAACATAAAACATTGGTATATGAAAGTGATGTTTTACGACAAGTGTAATGTAAAACAATATATTTTAAAATTAAACAATGTTTTTCCTAATATAAAGAGGATTAATACTGAAAGCAATAAAGTGATCATTGTATGGAACTTAAAATTGAGTTTATAATCACTATGTACAAAAAAAATAAATAATTGTTATATAAATGAAAAATGACACAATCCGAAACGATGTTACTGAGGGAAGCATAATAGCTAAGCGTATATATTTTAAATTTATTTATTTGAAGCAATCACAAAATCAGCTTTAACGCCTAATATTTTAGTTTGATAACAATAAAAACAACTGTGAATAAAAATTTTTAGTTACTCAGGTACATCGTTTTGGATGCTATATATATATATATATATATATATATATATATATATATATATATATATATATATATATAAATTCTGTATAGGATCATATACGTATGTATATGGCAATAAAAACAAAGTTTATTTTTATCTCATTGCCTTAGTATACTTTCAAGCAACAATTATGTACACTAAAGCCACTTCATTATGTTTATCTTGGTCTACGTTTCCTATGGAAAAACATACCGTACGTATACATTATATTAAAACCTATTTTGTACTTACGTAGAATATCTATTACTTAAAAAACCTAAATACACTGATTTGAATCAATGGTATACGACCGCATGGTGTAATATGGGATACACTATACACAAATGATTCACAAGCAACTGTCACACGCCGGAATGTTCCACATTCCATATGTGAGCTTGCTGTCGATCTGCATGAATACATCATCCTCCAGTGTCATTCTTGAAATTTAATACTGAATTGTATGATTTTGTTTACATACTTTCTTCAAATAAATATAAACACTGCGCTTTGTAATATAAATGTGTCTTGATGTTTAGAGATTTTCAAGTAATTGTATAATATTCACAGCTTTTTTACTTCATAATATAGCATAATTTGATTGTAAGATTAATTTGTTTATTGTGATTGTTGGTTCAAAAATATCAAAGTATAACGTTTGGTTTTTTAGCTAAACGCTGATTGTTAACAAATTGTTATTTATTATTGGCTCGGTGTTAAAAAAACCAGTCAAATAAGGGGCTGGCTACAATTCTCGTTTGGCTGACTGTTAGAACGTTACCTGGAAGATGAATTAACCTAGAGACTGAAATTTAGAAAATTAAACTACATTTTTATTGGCATAGCGTAAATGGTTTGCTGAATATGCACGGATTTGATGTTTTTGAACACATATGCATAAAGATTCCTTTCAGTAAACACAACTTTATATTTGATATTAGGGTATGGTCATCTATGTGGTGGCACTCAGCCAAATTAACCGCAGGATATTTAAAGGACAATTTTATCAACTGGCACAAAACTTCATTTCTAAATTTTTCCGTAAATGGTGGATATCCCAAAAGGGAATTAAGCTAAGCGTCATTGAAAACTTTTAAAATATCTGTTATATATTTCCTTACGAAATCAAGAGATATACATTGGTAATAGACATACAGCTGTTAATGCTGCTGCATTAAAGCTTCTTACGCGACTCGTTTTCTGGCGACCTTCTAACTTTTATTATTAGTTGGTCTTTCTTTCTCAAAAACTATTATTTACTGCGTGTTTGTTTTATAATATAGTTTGCAGAAGACAAATTAAGGTAAGATATTATATAGGTAATTAAGTGACATCAATAAGGCCAAATGTTCACTGACGCTCAGCTAAATGCAATGTAGTGACTTAAACGTTTCATTAAACGCGATGTAGCTTATCAATAGAAATGAATTTATATAACACATTTTAAGTAATAGGTCTGTTATTTATAGAGAAATACTGACATAGATATATATTTTCTAGACCGTCTAGGAACAGCCGCCTGTATCAAGTGCAGATTTTTATTTTTTGCTTTTGCCCAACTGTCTAGGCATAAATAATAGCAAAGATGCCTACTCATAACTTTCTGTTAGTACTAAATTAAAATGTTAAACATTCACAGCCTTCTAGTACAAGATAATCACAAATGCTAACCAAGGGATGGAGTTCCTATATTTAAGGTAAGTGCATAATTATAATGCAAAGAGTGTGATGAAGTAATCAGATTAATTAATTAAATTAACCAATTTTGAATTGGTTTCGTGTATTTTTACTGTGGAAAAGGTTTTCTTGAAAGATTATTTCTTGTTCTTCTTATTTATTTCACTAATAATTATTTCTTGAAAGAAATAATTATTGGCATGTTTACTAATCTGCCAATAATATACCCCCCAAAATGTGGGGGGTATAATATAACACACTCAATAAACATATGTATGTGTGAATACTGAATCATGTGATACTATATACAGTATATGTATAAGAACCATAGACGAGCACGTGTCACATGTTGGAATATTCCATTCAATAAGTGATCTCTCTGTCAATCTGCGCTGACATGTCATCTTCCAATGTGACTCGGTAAATAAAATCCAGAGTTGGATGATTTCGTTTTATACGTCTTCCTCAAATAAATCTTCTACTTTGCGATTTTTTAAATAATGCTAATTTTATTTGTTTGGGCTAAATTATGTAATAGAGACACAAAATACACTAGATTTGAATCACAACTTCGAATGTTCCATTCTATACGTTAGTTTTGCAGTAGTCTGTGCAAAAGCATTATTATCCTATTTGAATGAGTAAATCAAATCCGTGATTTTATTTTATACGTCTTCTTCAAATACTTCCCTGCACACTAGTAAATTATTGCGTTTCTTAAATTGATGTCACTTAAAGTTTTGAGGACTGAACAAACAACGGACGCCACCGATTGACGATAAAGAGTCTAATGTTGAAATGTTCCTTTAAATACACTAGGTTGCTACCAATCTGAGTTATAACAAGTCATTCTTCAATGCCTATAGTCTATTTCTTCAAAATAACATCCAGATCAGCATGATTTAATTTTAATTAATCTCCTGCATATAATTCCGCAAAGGCCAGCGAGATATTTATATTTGTAAAAGAATGGTACACTATTTAACTAGAGATGTTTCAGTTATGTTACTACAATTTTTCAAATCTTTACCGAACATATGGCATATTCTCATTTCATTAAGAGGGACAAATTAGTTTAATGATCTATGTCAACCCCTTCCCAGATAATACTTGTTTTTTCGTGGTAACTTCATTGTCAAGTGTATATTATAAAAAAAATTTGAACACTCAATTTCGTTTAAAAATTTTAAATTCCTAAAAAAATATATTTTTCTTTTTTTAAATCTTTCTCATGAAATTTACAAGAGTACACTTGTTATTAAAAATGGCACAACTCTGAGACGTTTACTTGTTTCACATTAGTTAGAGAATTTATGTATGGTGTAAGTACTGCAATCATCCGAAGTTTGGGAAAAAATGTATAAGATTTTAAATTTCACGTTGTATTCCATACGTTTATACTTTCAATACTAATACATTACAATACTTGCAAAAGGTGAAGACTGCGAAAACTATTTCATTTTGGTAAGGAACATTATTAACTGAGAGCCTAATAGAATATATATTTATTTGGGCCATTCCTTTACATATTATATTCTACATCGTTAGTTCCTTGACATTTTAGCGCCGCAAGCTGTAACAAATGTGTTTTTGTATTTCTGCTATTGATATTTTAATACATTTTTACCAGTATATTATTAAATTTATGGAGTGTACTTATTTACTAGACCTGTTTGTAAAACATAATTTTATATCCAAGGAACCTATAACATGTTTAATTTTACACATGTATTTTCAAAACTAGTTCACAAGAAAATGCAGGGAAGTTGATTTAAATTGTCAATTGATATTTAAAGTAAAATAAGTATTTTTTTAAATTTATTTAATCAGATTTATTAATTGCATTTTTAATTTCATTTTCATTATTTAACAATGTATTATTTCCCATTCATTACAATTCAATTAAAGATTTTTACATGATAGGAGTACACAATACAACGTCTCAAATAGCATATTTTAATATAATTCTTTACAAAACTTAAATGCATGGCTATTTTTATGCTTGTAATGTTCTCCGGATTGATATCTAGACGTATATCTAGACGTCCTTCTTAAAATAAATTTTTACAATCGCCTGGCGCAAAAAATATAAAGTGTGTAATCCTGTTCAGTTAGTGTTTAAACGTGTACCATAATAGAACTAATTCTTGTTTACATAGAAAAAATGTTTTGTAAACATTAAAAATAAATAGAGCTAATAAATAAAACTTTCTTTCCACATAATATATTCACATTTTTGTTCATTAAGTTTTTCAGCAGTGTTAAAAAAGGCTCCGATGAGCTAGGATGTGTACAGAAAAGTAAACGGTATTTAAAGTCTCTGACTTTTATCATTGCTCTCCACTCTAATATTTGTTTTTTTTGTGATTAAAATTTGAAACATGCACTTAATTAGTATCTTTATAAATTGATTTATACACATCGATATGAAAACTATAAATTAATGACCATCAAATTCTATTATGGTAACATGAACCATTATCAAGCGTACTTTTAATTGTATAAAATAAAGCTTCATACAAAATTTCTAGTCTATAGATAATTTTATTTTAGTGACATATTCCTGACCAACAGATAGATAGACGGACAGACAGAACTGAAATATTTCACCACCTCAAGTGATAGGGTTCACTAAGGCTTAGCCAATTAAAATATTTTTAAACAATAATTTGTATATCAACCAAACTGAGCTTTAACTTTTACCAATTTATTAGTCCAATGTCAGATATAACACATACAAACAATTCGCGAGCACAACTCATTCAACGGTGCGTTCAACATTCAATACGTGAGCTTCCTGTCAATCTGTGGTTCACGTCATACTCCAGTGTCACTCGGTAAATTAAACCCGTTGTGAAGATATTCATCTATGACGTCGTCTTCAAATAAATCTTTTTACATTTTTAGAGTACTATATTGTTGTGTTAATGCGAAATTACTTGCGAAAACTTCAGACATTTGTTGAATGAATGATGATATAAGTAATAATATATTCAACTCAATAATACTATTATATTATAATAGGCTCAATTATTAATATAGAGTGTCAATGTAGGGCTCACCAAATAACTTGTGACCACAGGATATCTCAAGAACCAGTTGGCATCTAGAGTAGAAATTTGGCACGAATATGACTTTAGCAGAATTTAGAACTATAATTTTGATTTTTAGATAGCTTAAGATTGAAACTAAATGATTTAAAAATATATCACAATCCTTTAGCCTTCCTTAAATAATCTATAAATTCATCAACTCGTGTAAATAATATGTTATCCACTGCTATTTATGTTAATGTTAATCCATGGCACTTTCAGGCCATGATGCTTAATCAGTAATTTTACATGAGCGGAGTCTGAAATTAGACCATTCAGAAATTAAAAATCTTATTCTAAACTTATTCATATTAATTTTAAATGTATTTTTTATTTTATGGTTTTATGTATATCTATTTTTAAAAATTAATATTACATTTAAATTAGCAAACCACTTTACCCCATTTAACAATGGTAAAAATAATAAAGTAATAAATTACAATATTGTTTTATATTGCCAGTGAACTATAAGTAAAATAATGAAATAAACAATTATAAATTTAGATAGGTTTATAAATATTTACTTATTTCACGTCATTATTGATCTATTTGGTACTATCATTGTATTATCCAAAATAAACAGTGTTTGTATTTACAACATAATTGATTAATATGGCATATTTTTTATATAAATCAAATTCCAACCATTTAACTAAGAATGGTGGTAATCAAGTAATAATGATTCCTCTTACTTCCTATAACAATCACCGAACTAACTAAATGTTTGTGAGAGACCGTAAAGATTTCTCTTTACTGATTCATTTAAAGAAGGCATCTAATATGAAATCTCGACACGCTTGATCTGTTTCTCGAGTTGTTTTGGAGTATGACGTAGTAGCAAGCTTTCTACGTGAAACATTTTAACATTTCACATATTATGCTCGGTTATAGGAAAATAAACAGGGATCTCCACGTGAACAAAATTAAATGTTCAATGTTTTCTATCCTTCAAATCATACCAATAATTTGATTTAAATTATTATGTATTTTTTTAGTGGGAAAATTATTGACACTCTTTAGTGTTCGTGTTTATGTTCAAGTTATCTAAAATTGTATCTTGTTTATTAAAGCTTATTTACTTAAACTGAATTTATTTATATTGCAAAACAGAGTGGAATACTTTTGATGTTAATGATAGGATATGCACGAAGTTTATGCACAATAAATATATTATTATTAAAAAAGAGAATATAATTTTGTATCATAAATAAATTCATCTAATACCATACTTGGAATTTTATATGTATTAATTTTGAACTGAAACATAACGTAATAGGTAATTAGTAAGGAGTTTATTTCATTGGTTTATTTCATCCATATTTGGCTTAGCTTCAGCGATGCCTATCTCACTACAAGATGAATTGTATGTCTGTTTCAGTATTTGGCTATATGTCTAGTTATACGATTTATCTGCTAGTAAATTAATTACAGTTTGTAAATAGAATCAGATAAATTTTTTTTTTTAAGAAATTTCTCTTTTTTTAAATTTCATATGATACAGGACATATATGGTTATGCATATTTTCATGTCATGGTTACACGAGTGACATATTTTTCCACATGTACGAAACTTAATATGGTTAGTATAGAGTCACATAGTTTGTCCAGCTTTTAACCAATGGAAGTTTTGTAACTTCACCGGCAATGGATATTTGGTATAAGCCCAATAAATTTTTTGTCATTTTTGTATCCACCTCTTATACGAGTATGTATGTCAAATTACTCTTACTTTACTATTTATGTCAAATAATAAAGACCAATATTTATATTACTTCTCATCAATATTAAGAAATAATTAAATAATTTTAAGTGGTTGGTATATTTTTTTTAAATTTTGGGCACGCAGAAAATAAAATTGTGTCAATTATTTTAGACTGCCTTCATCCGGAAGACTGTTATTATTGCACGGCAGGTATAGGGTTGTGATTTTCATGGTAGGCGCTCAAAAAATAAAACCCTGTTTTTAATAACTTTTCTACGATATATAAATCAGTCATACCAATTCTACTATATACATTAAGGAAAGAATATTAATAATTTCCGACCACCACAAGCTAGAAGATATATCTCTTCCAACGTATAAAAGTATTTTATACTTGGAAACTTTTGTAAAATTATTATGTAGGAATTGTATCAAAATTTAAGGTACCACTGTAGGAAAATAAATTATCATGAAATTGACAATTAATTTGTATTTTTCAATATTATCTTATCTAAAAGATTTATATATATATACATCTTATATATCAATATTTTATATATATATATATATATGTATATAATTTGTATAAGTGGCAATAGCCTAATTTAATTTAAATAAACATTCAATCACAAAAAGTACTTGCTCCGCCGGGACTCGAACCCGAATCTCTCACTTGCCCGGTTAATGTGCTAACATTACATCACAGAGCTACTTATTTACGTAAATTATGGCCATTTTTACAAAATTGTATTATATTATTATATTAGCGGAACATATTTTTACTAATATAAAATACAATATTTATGTAGAATATTAAGTTTGGAATAAAATTATTTACCATAGTTGAGTAAATTAGCTAAATGTGATGTAGCCCTCTATTTTGTTTTTGTAAGTGACCATTCACTAGATAAGCAATATAGTTTAGTGTATTCAACTCTATAGATCACTCCTCAGTTATACTATAAAAACTTACTACGAGTAGTTATTAAACACTTATCTTAGAATTATAAAATTAAAATTTATTTTCATATTTATTTTTTGCTGTATTATATTAAGGCTCTTAAAATGGCGATTTCCAGATTCTTTACAACTTGCCTGACGACGGTATAAACTATTAAATATTTAGTTAATATACTTAATAATAGTTAGTAAACATTATTAACTGTTAATAATGTTTCGAATGGGACTGTTTTATGTGTATCAAAGAAAACATAATCTGAGAAAAATGGCTTGCTCCAGCTGGTTGTTCTCTTTCTCTTTTCACAATTTTTAGTTCATTGTTTACTTTATTTCAGATGCCTATGCCTTTTTAATTAAATTTTGGACATACGGTGACAAGAAGTTTTCCGAATAATTCTCAATAGTATAATATATTTAGTAACATCTGGCCACTAATTCTGGCCCTTTTCTTCTGTTTTGGTTTGGAGTTATTTTTAACAGCTTCATGCAAAAACCAGTCGTACGGAAAGTAAATCAGTTAGACAGATTTAAAAAAAACAGAAGTTAAAAATAGTTCCAGCTTCTAGACGTGGAAGCTTTTCTGTTGCTGAGCAAGTTAAGTATATCAATAATGATTAATAAGATTTGCTCAAAATGTATTATCCATTATAATTCTTTTCAAAATGATTGATAAACGTGAAAAGATTAAGTTATTTTGTAGCAGCTGAGTATAATTTTGTATAAACATAAAGTCTCCTTCTAATAATATGCTATATACATGTAATATACACAAACAAAACTTCTTCAAATCCTATTGCTATTAACATCAATTATGTTTTACAGAAGATTCAATCATATTTAATTTCATAATAGATTGTAGGTAAGTTTTGAATTTAAACGTTAGTTCAAAATAATATTGAATACATGGAATGTTTTTTGCTAGAAAAAGTATAATTGTACAGACATATCTACATACAGGAAATTTGGTTCATAACATCCACGATCTCGCCGGTTATAAACCAGTTTCATAGTTAACAGCTCGCAGAGGAGTGATAAAAGTAGGATTGCAGAGAGCAAGGTGAAGAAGGGAATAATATTACGATACGGTTATACGATACAGATATGTATAGTTATATAAATTTATTGCTACTCGATTTTAATACTATTTTTATGACTCTTGATATTAATAATATTTTATTGCGTTGTACAATAACATATACCAATTGTAAAAGTGAGTCATGTTATTTATGTTCTTTGTTTGTGAATTTTAATGTTCATGTAAGAGCTTTAGATAATTCAACAACATAAATCAGAGCAATAGTTCTAGTGTTTGTGAATAACTCTGGTAAAGGATCAACATTAAACATGCACAAAGTACCTAACAGCCATAAAATCCGTTAATTGTTGGGATTATCTGGATCAGTATATCAAAATTGAATTATTTATGTAGTGCTGTAAAGTAAATTAATAAATAGTATGTTATGTAATATAAAGTAAAGCATTTTCATAGCAATGTAATATACTTCAAAAAGTATTAACAAGTATGCATTTGCAAGGAATGAGTTTACAGAACTATTACCAAGTACAGAAGGCACGTTATATAGTTCTATTAAATACAAAGAGACCTAACCTGTAACACAATAATCTATTTCCTAAAATTCTAAATATTTGTATATGTATTTTCTCAAGTTCTATACTTCAAGTTATGTCAATTTATTTTTGTAAAATTTTGAGAACATTTGTAGCGTAACACGTACATATGTATGTACCACTTTAATTAAAACTGTCCGCTATAACTGAGACATTAAGCCTCTTTATTTGCTAATGGAAACGTCAAAAAGCGGTTTATCTTGGAAATGTTTTCCTCAAACATATTTTATTATTTAAACTAGTTTAAATATGATGCAGTCAGAGAGACATACGAATGATTTGGCGGGCTCGCCTTACACACTGAAATGATGGCTTAGACTTGCTAAATGTTGTGTTTAACAATAGACAATGCCTCTAATATCTCGATCCTGTATTTTCTCTTCACCACCTACCATTCTCACTTTCTTTATTCCTCTACTGGATCAAACTAGTTCCTACAACTGTGGTGGTACATCGTCGAAAAGTTTCTTATTTTTACGTCCGAGTCACTGGATATTTTATTTTGCTTAAAGATTTTAGAAAATTTGGAATTTTAAAGTACAATGACAAAAATAAAAACATAGTAGACCTTTTATATAAATCTTCTGGGTTTTAATTGTATGTGTCGTAGTTTATTTCCGGTTCGGAGGTACATGTTTATTGAGAGGTTACGAGTGTTTTAAATCATGATCATTAGGGTTTCAGTTTTAGTAGTAACAAAATATACTTTACAAGAGTTTTTATCATTAAGTTTGTTTAGTATATTTGTATTATTAAGAACACATTATTTATTACATACAAGCCCTCACTCACAAACTCACTCATCACTAATTCTTAGACTTCTCGATATCTCAGATAGTTTTTATTTGGCACGCGTAAGCCTCACTACTTAGAATAGAAGAACTAAAGCATTTAAAAAAAAACATGATAACACAAATACCGATAAAAAATAGTTACAACTCCTAACAGAATTAAATTTTTATTTTAAACTTCCTGCTTTCCTAGGAAAATTACATTCCACTCGCACGATTCTTATTGCCAAATTTGTTCCGAGGAAGAAAATAATTATTTCTTTTCATTCTTAGACCAATTCTTAAAAATACAACATAGCATGAGTATTTTCCAGTAAAAGCACTTATTTTTAAAGTGAGAATGTTTCCACTGTTACTGTTAAGTCATGTATATATTTTAGGCAGCTAAATTGTCGTCAGTTAATTGACGTCTTTTTTCACTTGATATATTATTGCATATTTCATTTAATACAACAGGTATAATCTGATGAATATACCTAATACATAATAATACATAATCGGATTACAAATGATTTTTCTTTCTCAATTATGTGTTTATACAAATATTTAATAGCATATGAAAAAAATAAAAGTATGATTGGCGATACCAATAAAAATATGATTGATTAATAAATAGAACTGCAAGTAATGTATAGTAACGTTTTATTGTTCTAACCATTATTGCAAAGCGGTATTACACGTCAATACCTTAGTACTTGTTAAAGTTATTTGCAAATTTGTGTATCAAAGATAAACCTTTGTGTATATTGACGATTTCCAGAAAAAAAGAATTAATAATAATATACTTTTGAGTACGCTGCTGGAACTAGAGATTTGTTTCAACGCACGTAACATATACTCGTAGTATATTTGTAGATACTAGCTTCACCGGTAACAACCGTAACCTCTACATAAGTTCTGCGACTACAGTTGTGTCCAAGTGGCTCAACTAGGCTGTTATGGGTTAAATAATTTATTCATTGAACAGAAGCTTAAAACACAATTTTGGTTAAAAAAAAACAGAGTTGCTAAATCAATACTTATTAAAAAAAAGTTAGAAGTACGCCGCAGTGGAAGTATATGTGTCGTAGCAGGTTTCTCTGAGGTTACAAGCAAAATTTCAAATCTAGCTCATTTCATTCTCAATATGTCCCGAGGACTGAGAAAACTAGAATGCAATAGTGCAAAAGGAGTTCCTAAAAAATAACGCATTATATAACATATTCTTATAAAAATAATATAACTACTATAAAAGTCTTGTTATGCAAAATTTGAATTCAATAAAACACAATTTTTTCTCAATATTTTTCCTAACTATACATTATGTTTGTAATCATTATATTGTGTTTAATAAATAATAGAAATTGTTAAATAATAGAAGTCTACATAACAAGTCACTATAAAACAATGTTGTATATCTTGGCTAATAAATAATATGATTAAGCTGCATATGTTAAATATATCACATTTTTGAATCTTACATGTGTAATGTGTGTATTACCAAATTTATTTCTTTTAATATTTATCGTTTCCATTAAGGTTGATCGTCAGACCAATATAAACATATTCGCCAACGCCCAGCCAGATTTCACGGAATCACGTGCGCCATTATCGAGATCAGTGTTCCGCGTCTAGAAATAAAGCATAATTTAAAATCGAAAAGTAATTTCGCTGTCGAGTAAAATCATGTGAACAGACAGACAGACAGATGGATAGACAGTCAGACACAAATTAAATATTTAAAGCTGCACGAGATCACTGACCATACATGTCTTATTAAAACAATAGACTGTTTTTCAGAAACAGTTAAAAAACTGCAGCCTCATCGAATACTAATAAATATTTAACAACATTCCTTGGTATCATATAACTCTGTCGTAAAATGATATCTTTCTTCACCTTGCTCTCTGCTATCTACTTTTATCACTCCTCTGCGAGCTGTTACCTATTAAACTGGTTTATATTGGTATTATATGTTACCTATAACTGGAACGATCAGAGAGGTTATAAACCAAAATTCCTGTATACATTGATCGCTATTCAATTATAACTTGCATATTCACTAAACATTATTTACGTGTTATATAGTAATCACGACCTGATTTATTGAAGGACTTAATTTAATTTAATAATAAAAATGCTGTAATAACACTTTGTAACTATTCTATTACATAACTTAATTTGTGCCACATAACATGTATATTAATTATAAGTAGATATGAATATGCCGATTCTAGCGCACTTTTGGGACAGTCAGAAAATCAACGTAAAATACTGTTTAAAGGACAATAAACGAATCTGTAACTCACGAATGAAAAATTACCGAATCTATAGCTGTTTGCTTCTACTTTCTTGAGCTGTCAAATCAATCTATTTGAAATGTCTGCTACGAATAAACGAAAAATCTTCTACTCTACAAAATTGATAGTAACACAGTCTTTATCTTTAATAGTCTTCTTTCCAGTAACAATCAAGTGTAATTTATCATTTTTATTCAATTCTTTAATCTTTTTTTCATCCAAAACAGTCAAAAATCTGTTCGGTAAGTGTACTTTATAATCTTCCAACTCGGCAATTATTGTAAACCCGAATTTATCTTTCATTTTCTCCAGATTCAAAATTTTGTATTTCTTATTTTCTTCTAATTCATTCAACTTCTTATATTCTTTGAACTTTAAATCACCAACCTAATTTAATTCCTTTAGTAGCTCCATTTACATAAGAAAAAATTTGAGTGTGTCAAGTTTCACTATTTAGTAAAATATCTTTTTATTAAGGAAAAATTATCAACTCCTAAGCCCAAAGTCGGCAACAATTTGAGACAATTCAGCAGATAATCAAGGTTTTTTAAGGTCCCTACACACTAGTATTAGAGTTTTTTTGAAAAATCCTGAAAATCTACTGAATTATCTCAAACCACCGCCAACCCTAAGCTCAAAAGTTGATAACTTTTCCTTAATAAAAAGATATTTTACTAAATAGTGAAACTTGACACACTCAAATTTTCCCTATTTAAATGGAGAGGAAAAAGGTATCATGTCCATACTGCAAAAAAGATGTTTTTGAACATCATTACACCAGGCATTATAATTCAAAGAATCATCTGAAAAATAAAGATATTTATGAAAAAGAACTAAATTATTTGAGGAATTGGGCTAAAAAAAATCAAATTGTCGATCATGAAAAGATGTACGATACAGAAAAATTGCGTGAATTAAAGAAAAGCTTTAAGCAAGATAAAAAAGATCTCAATCTATTTAATCATGAAAAAATTCAATCAATCGCTGAAAAATTGTCCATAGAAACAAACGATAAAACTAAGTCTGAAATGATCGAAGAAATTGATAAATACAAATCTGAAAATATCATAGATGTTGAAGTTTTATCCTCTATACAAGGTCTTTTCAAGCAATACATTTTAACAAACTTGAACGACAATTCCATGTCAATTTACAAATATCTATCAATTATGAGGCCAGAAATTAAAAGTTTAATAGAAAAATTTCAAGAGAATGTTAAAAATATGAAAGGATATCTCTCTTTGGAATGTGAATATGAACGAACTTTAGTAAACGGTGAACCACAAACTTGCCCAATGTATTTTACTATAAAAGCAGACGAAATATTTGACGTAAACGACTTTATTTCTAAACAATTTAATAAATTATCACATCGAGAACAGACAAATCATCCAAATAGGGGTTCAGGATGGACATTTAAAAGATGCAAACAACTAGTTTTGAGCATTAATAAACACGAAATGATGAACGCAGGATCATATATCGATTTACCAAAGAAAATCAAAGATAAAAAAGCTTGTATAAGTATCAAAAATAAAAATGACTATTGCTTTATTTATTCTATCCGATGCGCTATTGAAAAACCTGAAAGAGACTGCGAAAGATCAAAACAATATGAAAAAATTTGTAAATGACGAGATATTTTCAGGTTTCGAGTATCCAATGTCCTTAAAAGATATACAATCATTTGAAAACCGAAGTTACAATTCCAAGTATAAGTATCCTAAAATGTCTATCAATGTCTATACTTATGACGAAAAACTCAACATTGTTCCGTTACAAATTTCTGAAAAATATGATGCCGAGTTAGAAATCGATTTATTGTATGTTAAACAAGAAGACAAATCTCATTATGTTTTGATAACCGATTTAAGTAGGTTAGTGAGTTCTCAAACATCCAAACATGGACATAAAAATTTTCTATGTAGAAGATGTTTAAGCCATTTCTACAAATCTGGAGATTTAACAGATCATTTAGAAATTTGCAAGCAACATGAAGTTTGTAAACCAATTATGCCGTTTCCTGGTCAAACGACAACATTTACTAATTATCAAAAGAAATTTTCTCATCCTTACGTTATTTATATGGATTTTGAAAGCATATTAGAGAAGATTCCGACATGCAAAAACAATCCGCAAAAATCGACTACAACCAAGATTCAGAAGCATATTCCTTATGGTTTTACTCTATATTTAGTGTCGAATGTGACCAATCGCACGTACAAACCGATATGTTATCGAGCCAAAAATGAAGACGATTTGCCTAATGTTCCTGCAAAATTGTTTGAAGAGCTCAATAAAATATCAAAATACATAGCTAAAAAAGTATAATTCTAAGAACAAAAAACCTATGAAATTGACCGAAGAAGAAGAATTAGCGTACCAAAATTCCAGTCTTTGTCATATCTGTGAAACAGAAGGTTTTGATGAAGAAAAAAGATTAAAAGTGAGAGATCATTGTCATTTAACCGGCAAATTTCGAGGTGCTGCTCATTTATGTTGTAATCTGAATCTCAAATTTCCTCAAAAATATTCCAGTTTTCTGTCACAATATGAGTAACTACGATACTCATTTGTACATAAAAGAATTGGCTAAACAATATGGAAATGTTGATTTGATCGCAAACACAGATGAAAAATATATAAATTATTCAGTAAATTCAGGATATGGGTATGAGTTTGAAGATGATAAACCAAGAAAGTTCATCAAGTTTTCATTCGTAGATACGTTCAGATTTATGGCATCATCTATTGAAAAGTTAGCTAAAAACCTCAAAAAAGATGATTTCAAGCATACAAATCATTTTATACAAGATGGACGAATATTGAACGCAATTCTAGATAGACAACCAAATGACGAAGAATAAATCTTTAAAATTATATCTGGAAAAGGCATATTTCCTTACGAATTTATCGATAGTATTGAAAAACTTGATTACACAGAACAGCTGAAAATTCAAGATTTCTATTCACTTTTGACAGACGAGAGCATATCTGAGAAAGATTATCAACACTACTTGAGCGTTTGGAACAAATTAAAAGAGAAAAATCTTGGAAATTACTCTGATTTGTACAATATCCAAGATGTTTTATTGCTTGCTGATATATTTGAAAATTTCAGAAATATTTGCTTAAATTGCTATAAACTTGATCCAGCACATTATCTAACAGCTCCAAGCCTCGCATGGGATGCTATGTTAAAATTAACGAAAATAGAATTACAATTGATTAGTGATTATAATATGTATTTGATGATTGAAAAAGGCATTCGTGGAGGTATTTCTCAATGTATTAAACGATATGTTAAAGCAAATAACAAATATTTGAAAGATTTTGATGAATCAAAGCCTGAAAACTATCTGTTGTACGTCGATGCCAATAACCTTTATGGTTACGGTCTTATGCAAAATTTACCATATAACGAAATCAAGTGGATGAACCCGAAAACATATACAAAAGAAGAGTGGCAAGAAACAATTTTGGAACTCACTGGCGACGAAGATTATGGCTATATTCTCGAAGTTGATCTAGGATATCCAACAAATTTACATGAACATCACAAGGATTTACCTCTTGCTCCCGAACATTATAAAAACAAACTTTGCACAACTTTACTGGATAAAACTGAATACGTTGTTCATTCAAGAAATTTGAAATTCTATCTGGAACAAGGTATGATTTTGAAACATGTGAATAGAGTTATTGCATTTGATCAGAAGCCTTTTATGAAAAAGTACATTGATTTTAACACAAACATGAGAACCAAAGCTACAAGTGACTTTGAGAAAGATTTTTACAATCTGATGAACAACTCAGTTTTTGGAAAATCTATGGAAAAATGTGCGAAATAGATGTGATATCAAACTAGGAAATGAAGAATTTTCAATGAAACAAGCTAAGAAAACAAATTTCAAATGCTTTAATATCTTTGACGACAACTGTATAGCGAGTCACATGTTCAAACAAAAGGTTAAATTTAACAAACCGATCTACATAGGATTTTCAGTTCTTGACCTATCAAAATTGTTAATGTATGAGTTTTATTACGATAAATTAAAGAAGTTTGACCCAGATTTGAATCTGTGTTACATGGATACAGACAGTTATTTCCTAGAATTGAAACGAGATCCTTTTAAAATTATTAAAGAAAATATAGATGACTTTGATACAAGTGATTATCCAAAAGATCACGAATGTTTCACTACTAAAAATAAGAAGGTAATAGGGAAATTTAAAGATGAGTTAAATAGCGAAGTTTTAGAAGAATTTTGTGGATTGAGATCGAAAATGTACTCGTACAAATATCTAGACAAAAATCCAGTAAGATGCAAAGGGATTAAGAGAAGCGTTGTAAATAAAACAATAAATATCGAAAACTTGAAGAAATGTTTGTTCGAAGATAAAGAAGAATTTAGAGAGATGACAGTAATCAAAAGCTACAAACATGAGTTGTACACAGTTACCATAAACAAGCTGGCACTGAACGCTAAAGATGATAAGAGAATTGTCCTAGAAAATAAGATCGATACAGTACCGTATGGATATAAAGGCGAAATTAAAACAGATATTTTAGAAGAGTTAAACAAAGTTGGAAACTTTGATATATAAATGGAATATGATTTAATTCACTGTCACAAGTGTAAAAAGAAAACGAAAAATATAGATTCTAAGATTGTTCAAACTCAAAACGGATTGTATAGAATTGCAGCAAAATGTTCAAAATGTAAGACAAATAAGAGTAAATTTATAAAGAATCCTTATGAAAAACAAGTAAAGAAAGAATCTAAGAATAAGGAAGAAATCGAGATTGAAGCTAGAGAAATTCATGCACCAGTACGAAAAAAGTTTAAAAAGAGAAAAATTATAACTTTAGGAATTGACGATTTATGGGCAGCAGATTTAGTTATAATGTCTAACTATTCATATCAAAATGATGGATTTAAGTATATGTTAAATGTTATTGATACTTTCTCAAAATATGCTTGGTCAAGAGCTATCAAAAGAAAAAACGGCAAGGATGTTTCAAAAGCTTTCGAAGATATAGTAAAAGATGCCATAAGGATCAATCACAAACCTCCAAACCTACTTCATACAGATAAGGGTTTAGAGTTTAAAAATAAAGAATTTAATGATGTTTTGAGAAAATACGACATCAAGATTTATCATACTGAAAACGAAGAGAAATCAAGTATTGTAGAGAGATATAACAGAACTCAAAATGAGAGAATGAAAGTAATTTTTGAGATTAATAAAAACTTTAAATGGATCGATATTCTTCAAAAAAATCGTAAACAATTATAACGATACAGTTCACAGCACAATCAAAATGAAGCCCAAAGTCGTAGAGTTATTAGAGACCGTTTTCAAGTATGTTCCACCAGAAATTCACACGAAAACTAAATTTAAAGTCAATGACCATGTAAGAATTGTTAGTAAAAAAACTACATTTTCGAACAAATATAAGAACAATTGGTCAAGAGAAATCTTTGTGATTTATCAAATTAATAACACAGATCCTGTAACTTATAGTATAAAAGATTTAAATAATGAAGAAATAAGTGGAAGTTTTTACGAATATGAATTGAGAAAGTCAAAGCTATAATTTTTTGTATATAAATGGAGGCTCAAAAGAAATTTATAAAGTGTCAAGAATTTAAAGATTTGTCGAAGTTTTCTCAAGATAAAAGAAGCAAAGGTGGATTATACTATTATTGTAAAGTTTGTCGTAGTAAATATGAGAGAGAATTATACGATAAAATAGAAAAATTAACGTTAGAAGAGAAAAAATGTTGCGTTTGTAAAGAAATTAAGGATATTTCCAAATTTTACGACTGGCATTATAGTAGAGATAAAAAACAAGCATATTGTAAAGATTGTAATATAAGAATTCAACGAGAAAGTCAAAAGAAACCGACTCTTTGCGAGTGTGGACGAATCATTCAATGGTTACCTTATCTTCAAAAACATTTACAGACAAAATATCATAATTCGAGAGTTTAACATTTTCATCGTGTAATAATTTTTTCAATATAAATGGAGTCTCAAAAGAAATGTACAAAGTGTCAAGAATTTTATAAGGAAGAGAATAGAAAAGACTGTTATTGTAAGGTTCATGATAAAATGAAACAAATTAACTTTAGAAGAGAAAAAGTGTTACTTTTGTAAAGAAATTAAAAATATTTCTGAATTTAATAACTGGCAGTATAGTAAAGATAGAAAAGATGCTTTTTGCAAAGATTGTGCTAAAAAAATTTTCAGCGAAAGTTATAAAAAACGAAATGCCTTGTGAATATGAAAAAAGAATTCTACAATGGTTACCTAGTTATGCTAAACATTTACAAACAAAATATAATAAATCGAGAGTTTTGAGTAAAAATTTAGAAACATTTTCATCGTGTAATGTAGTTATTCTATAAATCAGTCGAGATTCTGCCATATTTGTAGTAAAATGATTTCCGTTGTATAAAATATTCAAAGATTCTTTCATTTGGTTGTAGAGATTTATACTATTTGGATCTCCATGTCTTAATAAAATTTCCATTTCTGGGTAATCAATTTCAAGTTCTTTCAATCTTTTCGGTATTTCTCTCTTTTGAGCTCTGATAACGTAATAAGGATATTCCCACATGTGATTCTTTTTAATTAATACAAAAACATGGTGTTTTTTCTTATCAAAATTTTTACAAACAAGGTCTGATTTCATTAAGTCAATTTTTACACTTTGTTTTGCGATTATTTCCGTTTTGATTTCATCTTTAATTTGCAAGTGTTTTACTTCATCCTCTAAATATTTAATCTTGTTTTTAAGTTTGTACTCACCAAGTTTTCTAATAGAGGGCAAAACTTCTTTTGTAACCCAAGTTTTGAAGATTTTTGCCTCTTTTTTATGTGATCTCAAAATTAAAGAATAAAGTCCTGATTCATTGATGAAAATAGTATTTTTTTGAAAGTTAGAAGGTAGGGCAATCGAATGATCCACCTTATTTATTTCAGAATATGATAATTTATCATCATTATCAACATGCTCTCTAACTGCGTGTTTCGTATTTTCATATTCTAGAATTTCTGCAACATCTTTAGCTTTAAACCAAAATTCGTTATTTTTATCCACAATCGTAAAAATATGTTTGTTTTCAAATCTAAGTTGATTATTGAGTAGGTCTACAACTGACTCCATTTAGATAGAAAAGAAATTTAACTAGTAATTTTTATTTAGAGAATAAAGGCCAGATTCATTAATGAAAATAGTATTGTTTTGAAAGTTTGAAGGTAAGAACGATTCGTTCCCCCCTTGATTCATCATTCTTTCGACAATCTTAAATATATTGTTGTTTTACTCTCATTATTTAATAAATTTCCCTCAGAGTCTTGTATAGTTAGAACGATTTTTTGAATTCTTTTAATATTTTTTCTAATTGGAATATAATCGATTTCATTCGGTTTTTCACTGATTTTTGATCCATAAGCAACATTTGGGAAAAATGTGTACAAAATTTCAGATTCTTTGTGTAAATGTTCGGTATGATTTTCAAAACTAGGTTCAACGAGATTACAATGTACTTCAATTACATCAAACGATCTAAATTTTGGCGTTTTATTTCCTACATATACCTGATTTGGCTCAATAGTTTCTTGAACAAACCCTAATAAATCTACAATAATTGCTGAAAACATTATTCTTACTGGTGATTTTATTTGAATTTTATTAGAGAGATAATTTTTTTGCATTTCAAATTTGTTTTCGTCAAAGTTTAAAGATTTATCTGATTGTTTGAATGTTTTCAGATAATTTTTAAGGGAATTTTTTATTTGATCGAAGGTATAATATCCTTTGTTTAAACCATAATATTTTGTTATGTTCTTCTCACTAAATCCTATACAATAAGGAGAACTTTCACTAATATTTATTACAAAATTGTCAGAATAAAAACCGCTTAAACCGATAAAATAATTTGATTCTTCCTCTAAATGAATAGGATGTTCCAAGTTTAAAACTAATTTAGAGCTTTCTGAAGTCAACTTGAACAGCTTCATTTTCGCTATTTAAATGGAGAAATTTTTAAAGAAAAAAGATCAGATAAAACTTCAAACGTTTGAAGAAAATAAGAAAGATCAACCAATCAGATTGTTAATTGTTGGTTCAAGTGGATGTAGAAAAACAACTTTATTATTGAATTTTATCTACAATAGGTTGATTCCTTATTCCAATTTGTATGTTTTTAGTAAATCTTTAGAACAAGACGCATACAAAAAATTACAACAAAGATTCAAAAATGTTGAGAAGAACTTAAGCAAAGAAATATCACATTTTTATAATGCTTCTGAGGACATAGTTCCGTTAAGCAAATTCGTTAATCGTTTTTGATGATTGTATTTTGGAAAATCAGGATGTTATTAAGGAATATTTCGTAATGTCTCGTCACAAAAACATATCTTGTATCTATCTTTCCCAATGCTTTTCAAAGGTTGATAAACAAGTTATTAGAAATAATTTGAATATGTTGTGTGTTTTTAAGCAAGACGATCACTATTCGAGAAAGATTTACAACAATTATGTGGGATCTGATATGAGTTTTAACCACTTTAATGAATTATGTGATAAAATTTGGAAAGAAGACTATGGATTTTTAACTATTAATCTAACTTTGAAGCCTAAAAATGGTAAATATTTGAATAAATTTTCTAATATAAATGCTGCTCAATGGTATGACAAATCTACTTGATAAAAATATTTGTTACAATTATTTTTACATTATCTTTACTTTTTATTTACATTATGAAAATAACAGAAAAAACGGTAAATCTGTTCACGTTCCACGTTCACGTTCATGTTTCACGTTCTACGTTCACGTTTTACGTTCTACGTTCACGTTTTTACGGTCCACGTTCACGTTTTTACGTTCCACGTTCACGTTTTACGTTTCGTGTTCACGGTTTTACGTTCCACGTTCATGTTTACGGTTCACGTTCGTGTTTCACGTTCATGTTTCACGTTCGTGTTTACGTTTCACGTTCGTGTTTCACGTTCACGTTTTACGTTTCGTGTTCACGGTTTTACGTTCCACGTTCATGTTTTACGTTTCGCGTTCACGTTTTTACGTTCCACGTTCACGTTTCAAAATTTTTCTAATTAAACGGTGAACGTAACTTCTGAAGAAGCGAAAAAACTTGATCAAATCGAAAAGAAATTAATCAAAGAATTTAAAGAACAGATTCGAATTGATGAAAAAGAACAAGAATTTATTCAAAAAATCAATCAACCTGTAACTTCTGCAATAAAAAAACGTTGAGGGCAAAATTGAAAATGTTTTAAGTGATAATCAAAATTTGATGAATTTGGTTCCAGTTGTACGACAATTTGCCGATATTTCAATTCCAGAATCTGAGTTTGAATTGCCAAAATTACCATCTTCAACACCATTTAGACCTCGAATCATTGAAGACTCTACCTTAGTTGAACCAATAAGTCCTGGAACAACGGATATAATAATTGGTGAAATTGGTAAAAAATTTCTTCCTAGAGCAAAGGATGATAAATTTGGTTTGTATTGGGACAGAAAAAAGAGAAGTTTTATGATTGGAAATTTACCCGTTAATTTTGAACATAATGATATCATTATTAATGAAAAAACATATGAAGGAACTCAAGGTTTATGGAGATTATTAACAGACTATGACGCTCCAAAAGATAATTTATATTCTGAAGAAGATTTGAAAAAGTATACAGAAATTTTATGGGAATCTGACTCAATTTACAAAAATAATGATCCATCTACTAAGAAGCCTAAGTCAAGTAGAGGTAAAAAATATATTAACTTAATTAAACCAATTTGGGAAAAACGAATCGAAGGATCAGGTGTAAGAAAATACAGTGATAATAAGATTGAGTACAGATATATCGACGATTTGACAAAACTCGATGGAATTATTAATTATATTTATGCTCAAGAGAAGGCTGGAAATAACAATTTTTTGAATAAAAAGAAAGCAATTAAAGATTTTATTTCGAACAAACTTGATGAAATGATTGAAAAACCTGATGGAATTAAATATTTAAAACGAGTTTTGCCGGCAATAAGTTCATCTATGATTGAAGGTAGCGGACTTTTGAATGATTTTATCAACAATTTACCTTTTGAATTACACGTACCAACTTATCAGTATCTAGGGCCTGGCACAAAACTCGAAAAAAGACTAAAAAGAGGAGATCCTGGTATAAATAAATTAGATCAAGCTGCTATGGAACACGATATTTTTTATGCAAAACATAGAGACACAAATTCCAGACATATAGCAGATAAAGTTTTGCAAGATAAAGCAATGGATAGATTTTTATCAAAAGATGCTAGTTTAGGTGAAAGATTTGTTGCGCTTCCAACAGCTGGAGCAATGTTTTTGAAGAGAAAACTAGGAATGGGAATCGAAGAGAACTTGAAATTTTAACTATATAAATGGAGGTGAATGTAAATTTCAGCAAAAATCAGAAAGAAAAAATAAAATCCGCTTTTAAGAAGAAAATACCCGTTAGTATTCAATTTAAAATAGATCAACTAAAAAATGGCGAAGATAAGATATTTTTAACAAATAGACAATACAATAAACTCGAAAAACATAAGAAAAACAATAAAGGAACCAGAATAGAATTTTCTTATAATCAGTTGAAAGAACTTAAAAATGGTGGACTTTTGAAAGATTTATTAGATTTTGGAGAAAATATTCCAGTTGTTAAAAATGTTGTTCCTTATGTTCGTAAAGCTGCTCCAATCGTTAAAAAGGATGTGATTCCTATTGTTCGAAACATTTTAAATTGGTTAGATAAAGAGTTGGAAGATGTTACAGGATCTGGATTAGATGAAAAAACTTTGAATTACGTGAAATCAAACATTGAAAAAAAAATTTAAACCTTTAACGTTCGGGGAATTGGAAGAAATCTGCAAAAATATTAAACATTTTAGAGGAATCTTCATGAGAGATACATTACCTGAAAAAGTTAAGAAATTTGAATGTGGAATTGTGAATTTAGACTCGATTATGGGAAGTGGAACGCATTGGATTTGTTATTATAAAAATGATAAGAATGCATGTTATTTTGAATAGTATGGAAGAATTGAGGACAAACCACCTATAGAATTGATTAAATATTTGAAAAAATCAAGCGTCTACTACAATGATTCTCAGATTCAAGACTATAAAGATCCCCCAATTTGTGGTCATTTATGTGTTTTTGTGTTGAATGAACTGAGTGATGGTAAAGATTTTAAAGAAGTTGTTAACAAATTATTACTTAATAAATATGGATTCACAAAATATTTTTGACGTATTTGGAACACAAATTATTCAAAATGTAGATAATAGTTTGAATTTTGATAGTTTGAGAAATGAGTTTGATAACAAGTTAGAAAATTTATTACAAAACCTTCCAGATTCAGATATGTTTGCTGTCGAGATTGAAGATTTTAAAGCAGAATATGATAACAAACTTGCAAATTTCATGAGTTCAAATGAAGTTGCTGATAAAATAAAAACATTGAAAAAAGAATTTGAAGATGGTGCAAAAAAAATATTTACCAATTTAATGTCTCATATCGAAAAAGCTGATAAAATTACTGAAGCGATCAAAGTTGAAAAGAATTATGTTAGTTTGGCTAATAAAAAAAGAATTGTCGGTGTTCGACCTGGTATTGACAAAAATGATGTTGTTGTTAAAGAACAAATTTTAAAACCTCTAAAATTATCAGAAAACATCGATATTGTTGATTTACATGATCCGAATGTTAAAAATGCCTTAGATTTTAAAGGAAAAAGAATTAGCAGTGTTAGTAAAGGAATTAATCCATTTGATGTTGTTATAATGATTCAATTAGAAGATCCTATTAAAATGTTTAATGAACTAAAACAAAATTATGAGAATCATAAACAGCATGTTAAAGATTTTACAACAGAAGTCTATGAAAAACTTGATGAAAGAAGTAAAAGATCAGTAGACGATGTTGGCGAAATTAATGAAAAACTTACTAGATTTAAAGAGTCTTTTGATAAGTTTAGTTTAGATGCTACGAAAACTTTTGAGAATATTGGTCATAAATTTGTTGAATACAATGATTCTTACGCTGTCAAATTTCAAAAATTAGAAGAAAAAATTAATAAGTTCGAGGAAGATCTTACTGAAATAGGTATTCTCGCAGGGTTTTATGCATGATAAAATTTCCTTATATAAATGGCGCTCATATACTGTGTGAGATGTAAAGAAAAAACTGCAACAAATGATATAAAATACTATGCAAACATCAATGGAGTTAAAAGAGTTTCTGGAAAATGTGCTGAATAAAACACTAAAAAGAGCCAATTTATAAAAACTTGAAATTTTTTCTTCATAAATAGAGATGGCGGGACATTACAGTGCTTTCGATCTTTTTATAATGCAACACGAAAGAGATTTGAAAAAAGAACATTGGGATGATATTTCTCAAAAATATGAATTATCCGAAGATATGATGAGATTATACGTAAACAAATTGAATTGGTATAACATTGCTAAATATCAAAATCTGTCCCCAGAGTTCATTCAAGAAAATATACATTATCAATTAAAAGATCATATGTCTGTTCTTTGCCTCTATCAACACTTGAGTATAAAGTTTTTGGATGAAAATAAAGATACAGTTGATTGGAACAATATTATAGATAGCGGTTACTATCCTGTGCAAATTTTATTGAAATATGTGACCGAGATCGCAAAATTTAAGGAAGAGAATCCTGAATATGACGAAGTAGATCATTAAAAATGACTCTAATCTTTTTAATTATTTTACTAAAATTTATATCTTTTCTTATAAAAACGTACATTAGATCGATGAAAAAATGATATCTTTCTTATACATGATGTTTAAAATTTCTAAATTTTCTCTTATTAAATGGCGGACTACAGAAAATATGCTAGTGATATTGAAAGGGCGGAGTTTAAAAATTTCTATCCAATTAGTAAACAACATTTGAATGAACCGAATAAAAGAACTGAGTTTAATATTGATTTTGGAGATAATTTTTGCTCGTCTAACTTCCAGTTTTATATTTCTGGAACTTTAACAAAACAAGATGGTCAAGCATATCTTGGAACTGATAATGTTAGATTAATCGATAATTTTATACCGTTTTTATTTTCTAAGATTGAAGTAAGAAAACACAATAAATTGATAGAAGAAGTCGAAAACTGTGGCCAATTAAGCACAATTAAAGGAACTATTTCGTATTCAAAAAGTGATGTTATTTCTCAAACTTCTAATGGCTTTGAATCAGATTTTAAATTTGGTGTTTTTGAAGCAGCTGGAAATTTATCTCATTTTGGATTAGGATTTTTTGAAAATGTTACTATTCCGATCTATAAAGGAGGATTTTATCTAAGTTTTATAAGAGCAGAAGACAATGATGTGATTCTGAAGACTGCAACTGGAAATGTTATGCCTGTTGATGGAAAAATAACAATTACAGATTTTTTTATTAGAGTTCCAATGATTGATTATAAAACCACGAGTAAAATTAGGTTGATTGATGAAATTACAAAAAGTCAAAACATTATGTTTAATTTTCTAGATTGGCAATGTATTGAACAAAAAGGTATTTCCGGAACAACTTATTCGTTCGATATTACAAATATTTATAGAAATATCTTCAATCCCAAGTTCGTTATCATAGGTTTTCAAACAGATAGACAGAATAATCAAGAAAAAAATCCTTCAAAGTTTGATAGTTTGGATGTAAAAAATATCAGAGTAAAATTGAACGGTTCTTATTATCCAGATGAATTACAAAATTTAAACATTTCAGGAGGTCTTTTCAGAATCATGTATCAGATGTATCAAGATTTTAAGAAAGTTTACTGTAATAATAAGGAAATGTATTACAATCCTAAAGAATTTTTAGCGAATAGACCTATTTATGTCATTGATACAACAAAGAGTATGACAAATATTTCTGGTTCAAAGAACGATATAATTATCAATATGGATTTTTAAAAAGCTGTTACAAACGCGATTTGTTATGTGGTTGTGGTTTCTGAGAAATTTTTAGCCTATGATGTGATTAAGAACGATATTAGAGAAATTCAGTAAAATTTTTGAAAAAATCGTCTTATTGTCTATATTATTCATTGGATAATTCTACAACTTTACAGAATTATTAAAGACATTGATATAAGTATTCATTTTTAATTTCAAAAGAATATCTTAAAAAATGGGGATGATATTAACAAAAAACTATTCCAAGGTCATCTTAAGGGTTGGACCGGAAGTTATGATTTTAAAAAATACTTTAATATTTACTGATCCTATATACCGAATTTCAGCAAAAAAGCTCCAATAGTTCTCGAGATATAAGAGTTTTAAGATAAGGGATGATTGGGGTAGATTTTGAAAATTTTGTTATTTTCATGAAATTTTAAGTTGAACTCGCTTGTTTTTGAAGTTTCAGATTTTTCTGATTATTTTTTTTATTTTTTTATGAATATTAAGAAATAGGGGATGATTTCACCCTTATGGATAAGTTAAGTCGAAAGAGGTAAGTATTTACTATATGTGTACCAAATTTCATTAAATTCGGTTGAGTGGTTTTTGAAATATAAAATTATTAATAAATTTGTAAACTAGCACTCCTAATTGAACAACTTATATAGCAGAGATATAGCTTATAACTTTCGAGACTCTCCGTAGCTCAGTTGGTAAGACGCTTGCCTTCAAAGCCTGAGGTTCTGGGTTCAAATCCCAGAGCTTCAGGCGCGCTTTTTATTGAGGAAGACATGGTTGTCGTTCAGTGGTTGGGGACAAGTCTTTACACGAGTGGCCATAGTGTAATGACTATAGAACAAGCCGAGTAATGACAACTGTGGTTGGCGCGCCATTTGCTTCCTCACCTTTCCACTTCATTCCTTAATTCCTTCTCTTCCTTAATTCGTTCATTACATTCATCATTCACATCGTTCATTAATATAACATTACACTTACAAAACACCCGACACAAATTCCCTAATTGAATCTCTCCATCAACTTCTACACAGTAGTTACCAAAGAAAAAATGAGACTTGGGAACAAAAAAATTCCAGAGTCTAAGACCCGAATTACAGCTCCTAGCCATTAACTTGGTTGGACAGTAGCAGTGCAGGGCCAAGTCTCTAAACAATAGACACCGTAGAAGTTGAATGTGATGTGATTCCCATAGCGCAAACACGCACACTAACAACACTACACCAGAGATACAATCATTCATTTTGTATGTCTTTCATTATATCGTAATGAATTGCTGAATGGCAAACGTTTCTCTTTTCTTCGTCAGAACCACACACACACACACAATATATCTGTTTCGTAAATGTTTTTTCCATATAATTTATCCCAATCTACAACAAAAGCGTGATCTCTTATAAATTCCTTTGATAAATCTTGTTGTTTACAAAGACTTGTTAAAAAACTAGCTGTATGCATATTTCTTGTCCAGTATGGATATTGTCTTCTCAACATTTCAACAAATAAGCAATGAAATTTAGCATAAAAGCGATGAAAAATGTCAGATTGTTGGTGTTTTAGTTTATTTTGTAAAAATCGGAATATTTTTCTTATTTTTCTATTATTTAATTTAAAATCTCCTATTACATTTAACATATTTATACTATCTAAGTTGTCTGTAATAAATTGCATTGAACACTTTTTAGTACTTAAAAGTTCTCTGAATTCGTTTTCATTTAAGGATTCGTTTTCACTTAAGGAAAATATCAACATTTGTTTAACATATTTAGGTAATTCAAAGAAGTCTTTATAACTATTTCCTGTGGTAAGTTCTTTAAATGCTAGAAACTGAAGTGATTTTGGAGAGTTCATGTTGTTTGATGACTATTTAGTAGAATAGATTTTTTATTTAAGAAAAATAATTTGCTAAATTCATATTATTCTCTTTCATTCCTTCTAAAACTTCAAAAATATACTCTTTCGCTGATGAAAAATCTCGATTTCTTCCGGAATAATCTTTGTAATCATAGACAAAATATCCTAAATAGTTGTACAATAGAATGAAATTATTTCTATTTATCTCTGTTGTAGAAATGTAAACACAAACATTTGCGCTGAAAAATTTATATCTCGGCAGAGTTAGTTCCATAATCTCCATTTATAACAAAAAATCTTTTTGTTTAATGGAAGAGTATAATGCCAACTGTTACAAGTGTTATAATAGAGGAGAAATTATTGATAAAAGATATTTAGTTTGTAGAGATTGTAATTTAATTTTGTACGAAAGACCTAAACCTAAGAAATTTCGAAATAAACTAAACACATTTGAATAATCTGCTTACAAAATTGCAATATGGAGGTAAAAAAACAAACAAAATTTGTTACAGAATTTAGAAAACAGAATAAGCATTTTTACTTATCTCTTATAACCGTTGAAAAAATTATTTTCCTTTTCAAAGAATACATTAGGTTTGTAGGTATCGATACACATGTTTATTATGAGAAGATTTTACCTATAATCTTTCACTATTTGGATATTGAATTTGATTACGATTTTAAGCCTGAAATCTTTGATGATTTTATAGTACATTTGGAGAAATTAAATGAAGAACCTCGTCAAAAGAATGTGGTTTTACTCACATTCTCCCCGACTTCTCGAGTGATTGTTAGCAAATTCCATCATTTCCGTTTATAAGTTTTAATTTATAGTTTATTCGTAGCAGACATTTCAAATAGATTGATTTGACAGCTCAAGAAAGTAGAAGCAAACAGCTATAGATTCGGTAATTTTTCATTCGTGAGTTACAGATTCGTTTATTGTCCTTTAAAAAGTATTTTACGTTGATTTTCTGACTGTCCCAAAAGTGCGCTAGAATCGGCATATTCATATCTACTATTATATATTATTTATTTTAATATGCGCGCACACACACATATATATATATATATACATATATATATATATATATATATATATATATATATATTATATGTATATTAGTAAAACCTATATAGGCAAAAATTTGAAATTACCCAGAAATTTAATTTTAAACTATTTATTTTTGAAATCTGTAGAGGATCGTATGCAGATACACGGCAATTAAATCAAATTGTTTTCTATATCTCAGTTTCTTAGTATGCTTTAAACCATCAATTATGTATACTAAAGCCATTTCATGTATATCTTGGTCTACGTTTCTATAGTTCTAAATGATAATTAAACACAAGTACTTAGGTAGAAAAACTACTATTGAAACACTGAATACACTGATTGGAATCAATGGTATACGCCCATACGATGTAATATAAGATACACCATAATAAATGGTCCACGAGCAACTGTCACACGCCGAAATGTTCCACAATCCATACGTGAGCTGGCTGTAAATCTGCATGAACACATCATCTTCCTGTGTCACTCGTGAAAATACATCCTTAATAGAGTGATTTTATTTAAAACCTTTCTTGTAAACACTGCGCTTTGTAAAATAAAATTTTCGTAATGTTGAGTTCTAGGTTAACATGTTATTATAGAATATTTCTAACTTTGTAAATTTAGAATATAATATATAATTGAACTTTAAAATTGTCTTGTTTTATATTTGTAGCAACTGAAACCAAAGAGACTGATTACATTATAACCTATGATCGCTATTCTTATCTTAGATCCGTCAAAGTATATCACATTCCTCTCTGTCTCTCTCTGTCCCTCTCACACTGGAGTTTTGGAGTTTCCCTCTCACCTCAAAGACTCTTGTTTTGGGCCGTACACATGGCGACGTTGCCCTCTCCTTTCTCCTATAAGATTTATTGACCAAGCTGCTTAGCTAATATCCCTTTTACGAAGTCAGTTGTAATATTTTTTTTCCATCCACCCACCTTTAAACATAGTAGGGGAATTTCCCGTTATATTCTCGTTTTTCGCCTAGTACTACGTTTGTATAAGCTTTACTTCATTTAATGTAACAAAAATCTTCACAACGGATAATGCTATAGCATATCGATTTCTAAGATTATATTATATACTTAAGGACTCATATTTGGAAATATACAGGGTTAATAAAAAAGTCTGGAGACCCCCGACTAATATTGTAACGGCTCACACGAGAAAAACTAAACTCGCCACACATTTATGTTATATTATGAGGTACTTTTTGGGCTTAATTAGTGCTTCATTCACAAACCCAAAATGGGGGATTTTGGGGGGCAGCTCAAAAATTTTAAATGTAAAGCCCCATCAAGTGACCTGTCATTTTCAAGCCCCTGATAAAAGAAAACAAACAACGCAAACTAGAGGTCTCTATCTTAACCAATTGAAAATTGTATAAGCCAGAATAAACTACTTACAACATAGGAATAACTAACTTTTGGGGCAGCTAAAAACTGTCACTTTTAAGCACCACTCAGTTGATCTCTCATTTGTTAAGTATTCATAAAAGGTTACAAACTAGAAAAAGTGGAGAATTGTAATGAAACCCTTATTTTTTATGTTGACAACAACTCTCATATCAACTATCAATAATAAACTCAGTAATGGAAAAACAATACAATGAAAACATTTAACTAAAGGTAACTTACTTTAATTCCTTTTTAAAAAAGAAAAGTGTACGAGAAATCGATACGTTAAATCTTTCAACGCACCAAATACATCCGGTATAAGCTTGGAGTGACTCACTATCACAGGCGCGCCTAATATTAATGACGTCACGTAATGCATGACGTCACATCGCTATGCACGCGTCACGTGACACTGATTGCTTGTCACATCACTCGTCAGGATGCTCGTTATCTTCATTCACATCGGTTGGTAAAATCGAAGACGATAATAATATTTGACTGTGTGACGGTTGAAGGCAACTTCCGTGAGTCTAGCATCTGCAACTCTCTCTTAACTAATTAATCCACTAATTAAAACACTTTATCATTTGTATACTTCACTCTCTTAAAGAAATAAATCACATTTAGTCTATTTCCAGCTATATTTGATTCAATATCATTATTTTAAAATATTGTTGTTTCTCACGACAAGGTTATTGTGATTATTATACTAAAACTAAATCATTTATATCTCTACACGCAATATTTAATCCTTTATATTGTTTGAAGTTGCCAAAATCATCGTTCACCTCAACTGTTTTACTCTCATAACTAATAGGAACCTTAATGTTATTGCTCGTGTAAACGGTGAATAACATATCTGATAAATATTGTAGTAAAATTACAAGAAATTAAAAGTATGTGCACAGTAATTAAGAATAACTGTGTAATAGGCAAGACTAAAAAAAATTTAATTGGTTAAAAAAGCAGACTTTTTATGAAAGTTTACAAAAGTTCACAATTATACTATATTAAAAGTGATTTAGTTATTTATTTCAAAAGATAAAATTGTAACAAAAATGTTTTAAGCTTTTTGTGTTAAAATATTCTTACAGTTTATTATTGGCTTGATACTACCAAACCCGTCACTCAAGAGGCTGGCTAAATTTCTCTTCTAGCTGTCTCTCCGCACGTAATCTGAACGATTAATGAAGATAAAAAGCATAATTTCATCAGTATACTTGCAAAATGTTATCACCTGGCATGAAACTTTATTTTTACATTGTGTTCGGTAATGGATTGTAAATATATCTATTCTGTCTGTCGTTCCTTAGGAAATTTAGAACAATGGGTTAAATACTTAAACATTTATTAAACTTCATTGAAGCATCTTAAAATCTTACCCGACACTTTTTATGGCAATCTTCAAAATTGAATTATTAGATAGACCTCTTTCAAAAAATACTACAAACTTATTGGTTGTTGTTTTATAGATTTGTATAAGATAATTTGTACAAATTGATTTATTCTGCAATTTCTTTTAGCCCTTATGAGAACCATAAGTCCAAAATGTTCACACTGACGGTCAGATAAATGCAAATTGAGTGACAAATGATTCATAAACCTTGCTCGTTATGTTTCATATAAATATAAATTAAACTTCATAAAACATTCTAAGTGAATAGAACTATTTGTTCTAGATCAGAACCAACATAACAATAATTTTCCAGACCATCCAGAGATGCTTCGCTAACGCTTAGTCAAAAAGACAAGGGATGTTGCAGACCATGGGAAAAAATACTCAGTTGTCCTGACAAGTTTTATCTACTTTCCACTTGCCAGGTGAGGACCTTTTGGGTACAGGAACGTTTTTCGCTAATAGCACTCAGTGTGTCCTGTTACTAAAATTCAAGCAATATTTTCCACATTGATAATTACTCTCGAAACAAGCAAGCATTCTGTCAGTAGTAAAGTAAGCACTAAAAAACCATTATACGTAAAAAGTCGTTCTGTGTAACGTAACAAAATTTTTTGTAAATTTTAAATAACGTATAGCTTTGCATCAGCTCAAAGTGCTGAACATTTAAACTAGCAAGATGGTTAAAAAATCATTAAAACTTAATGAAGTACATCTACTAAAAGGTTACAAATATTATTTACATTTGACCATCTTAAACTTAAAGACACATAATTAATTTATGGGTAACGTGAACACAATTAATCCTTATCGAAAAAAAATTATATTTATACTAATTTCATTGATAAAAATGTTACACAGATTTGTAGCTTCCTACATTATTTATGATAATATATTTGTATTAAGTGCAAATATATATTTTCTTAATAGTCTAGGTTTGAGATTAAAAATATTTACTCTCACACCTTTTTAGTGCAAGATGAGTACAACTTACTAGCTGTTACCTAAGCATGGAGTTCCTTTTTTGATAGTAAGCGCACAATAATAATGAAAAAATTCTATTGAAATAACAATAATTATTAAAAGATTTTGAATTTATTTCATGTATTTTCAACGTCGAAAAAGTTATAGTGTCTAAAAGAGATAAGAGATGACATAATGTGATATGAAGTACAAAAGTTAATTAAACCGGTATATTTGTAAGAACGTGCCACTCAACAAATTGTTAAAAAAAATACTTTACACAACAATTTAAAAAACCTGATATATATATAATATAAGAAATTTAATATAAAATTTGTTTTAATGTTAGGACATGTATAATTATTGTAGTGTGGGTGTCGTCTCTTTGGATTCAATAGATCCAAATAAGTGCCTTTTGTAGATAATTATAGCATTCCAATCATATTCCATACAAATACATAATTTTTAATACCCGTTAAAATCTGTTACACAGCCTCAAATGCAGTATTTCATATTACAAAACATAATATTTATTATTTTACTATACAGCGCTACACAAATATTTTAAGTTTGATATACTAGTCCATATAATCCCAACAAATAACGGAGTTTATGGCTGTTGGGTAATGTGTTGCAGTTTTGTGCTGATCCATTACAGGATTGATTCACAAATACTAGAATTCTCGTTCTATGATCAGTGCCTAAGTGACCCTCTTACTTAAACATTAACGTTAGTAAACAACGAGATTAAATAGCATGGCCCAATTGTACAATTGGTATATGTTATCTTACAATGAAATATAATATTAGTATCAAGAGGAAAAAAATAATAGTAAAATAGAGTAGCAATAAATATTTCAATATTAACAAAAAACAATTAAATGATATTGTGGTCAATACTAAAACTCTTTAGTTTCAGTATATTTTGTTTATTCACCTTTCTTCGAATTTAATTAAAATCAAAGGAGAATATTTATGTTTGACTTTAAAAGTTATTTCAATTAAACATCTAAAATATAGAATGTTAGTGCTTTAACAAGTTATAGTTGGACAGGGATCTCTCTATACAGGAAGTCTGGTTAATAACATCTATGATCCCGCCGGTTATATCCGGTTTCATAGTTAACAGCTCGCAGAGGAGCGATAAAAGTAGGATAGCAGGGAGCCAGGTAAAGAAGGGTATAATTTTACGATAGGGTTATACGATACAGAGAAATATAGTTATATATTTATTGCTACTCGATGTTAATACTATTTTTATGACTCATCATATTAATAATATTTTATTGCGTTGCAAAATAACATATACAATTTTACAATTAGTAGTAATCGTTTGTGTTACCATATAAAATACTGCATTTAATGCTATGTAATAGACATCAAAGAGTACTTAAATGTGTGCATTTTTCTGGGATACGTTTTCAGTGCTATAATCAAAAACAAAAGGCACGTTATTCGGATCGATTAAATCCAAAGAGACCTCACCTGGAATACAGTAATCTGTTTCATAAAAGTCTAAATATTTGTGTATTTATTTTCATAAGTTTTATAATTCAAACTTTGTTAATTTGTGAATAAACGTTTTGGAAACATTTGTAGCCCAATAGTATCATACCAGTTTAATCAATGATCACGATCTTGAATAAGCATTTTAGCTTGCAAATGATGTCCTCATATTTTATTATTAAAAATGGTTAAATATAGTACAGTCAGTGGGATAAATGTATGATTTGCCGGGCACGCCTTACCCACTGAAATGATGGCTTAGACTTGCTAACTGTTTTGTTTAACAATAGACAATCTTCTAACACCTCGATCGTGTATTTTCTTTTCACCACCTACCATTCTCACTTCCTATATTCCAATACGGGATTAAACGATTCCTACTATTGTGTTGGGACATCGAAAAGTTTCTTATGTCTGTGATCAAGTCCTTTTTGATGTGTTAATTGCTTAAAGATTTTTGCAAGTTTGTAATATTTAACTACGTTATCAAATATTACAAATCGGTAGGCTTTTTATATAAATATCCTAGTTTTTTGTTATATGTGTAGTTTATATGTCTGGTTCAGAGCTACGTGTTTTCAGTTTAGATAGTAGCAGACATATACTGTACAAAATTTAGTTTTGTCATTAAGTTTGTCTAGTATGGATGTATTAATACGGACTAAATTGTTATTACCTAAAATCCCTCATTAAAATTTAAAAAAAACTTTAATTTAAAATTACTTACCCATTTTAATTAAACGAAAAAGCAAAAGAAAATACATTAATAATTGATTATGAAATACAAAATAAAATACTATATCAATAATGCTAAATATTGGCACAAAAAAGTTATTAAAATGCAATTTTAACTTCCTTCTAAAGCCAATACAATCTAAAGTAATTGAACCGTCTTACCAAGTTGAAAGCGTTCCCTAGAAAAGTGAAGCTTGCTGTCCTAGCGTGTAGAACGCTTCTAAACCTCACCCCGAAACAAACATCCTTCTTAAGGGTACTTGGGATCTTTAACAGTAAAAGGTTCATGAATCATGCACCACGTTAGTGCACATTCGTTTTATTTTGGTAGATTGTAAATAAAACACAGAGATGCAGTGCTGCTGTATGAATTGCCGTTTACTTAATCACATTAAGCTGGATGCTAAGGCTGATCGACCATTTATGTATGCTATTTAGTTCGAAATTGATATCCGAATTGAGGACATTCACCAAGTCGAGATTGTAGGAGAAATGTAGCAGGAAATCATCAGCATATGCGTGTGCCTTGCAATAATTGGTAATAAGATTAAAATATTAATTCCCTTAGAATTATAAGAACTTTGATTGATTCATTGCAGCAAGAAGAGAACGCTGTAAGCTCATTAAAAATGTTATTAGTTGAGCGTTAGTGAAGCCTATCACACGACGGACTAGTAAAAGTTTTTCGGTCTATCCGTCCGCACGATACATCGAGCATGAAATAAACAATAGACGTAAATTTGAATGAGGCTTAATGATTTTAGAAAATAAAGGACCTTTTGAATATTTGAATTTTTATTCTTATATTTGGTTATATAAGTATTTTCAATAAAAGCGCTTGTCTTAAAAAGAAAAACGTTTCCACTGGTACCGTCAAGTCATGTGTGCATTTTCGGCAGTTTGAGTAATGTATGCGCATACTCAACTAGGCTAAATTGTCGTGAGTTTTGTGTTGTTGCACTGATATATTACCACACATTTCCTTTAATACAACAGTTAAAATCGGATGGAATTTAACTAAAGTCCTTATCGGATTAGAAATGAATTTTCTTCCCCACTCATTTGTTTAGAACAATTAGTAATTTATAAGCAATACAATATTAAAGTACATAAAGTACAATTATGCGGAATACAATAACATAAGATTGATTCAAAAAAGAACTTTCCAATAATATTTAATAAAGTCTTATTATTATAAAGAATTAATAGATGTAGAGTTGTTTTAAAACGTCTATTAAACCTAAACCTCTGTATATTGACGATGTCCCGAATGGATAAAGAATAACTTATATTACAATTTAGTGTATTAACTTAGCTGCTAGGACTAGAGCTTCATTGTGACGCACATAATTTATACTTGTACTACATTTGCAAAAACTCCCTTTAACACGTAAACTCTGTGGAAGTACTGCGACTTCATTGTATCCAAATTGCTAAACTAGCTTTTTATGGGTTAAACCATTAATAATTCAACAGAATCTTAAAACCTATTTTTATTTTTCCAAAGAAACGGAGTTGCTTAAATCAATAACAGTAACAGTAAATAACATTAAATAGAATACAAAAAGATGAATATCTGTAGTTACACACTACAATTTATTTATATAAAGTCGCCTTTTACCAGAGAAATAGCAAAGTTTTCCTACCAATCAAGTTTCCAAATTTAAGGGGCACTCTACTCAAAAGACAACAGTAAGATTACGTTTTAGATTTATAAGTTTAATAATTTACGTACATTTTCCTACACATCCTATTGAATGTGAAATATTAAATCTAATTCCGTTCCAGCGTTGTTTAATAATACCGTTTTGAATGCGTCCTTAAAATAAACAAGATACACCACACCAACTGTCGTAACAGAAGTAGTTGAGGTTGCATGAAAATGTTCAAATTTATCTAATTTAATACTCGAGATGTCCTGCCGACAGATAGGCAAAAAGGCAATCATGCAAAAAGGTTTAAATAAAAATGAATTATCATATAAATAACATAATTTCTACCTGAATATTTCTGTTTAAAATTTAACGTCTTTATATGACTTAAAATCTTAAAATATGACTTCTTTTAAGACATATTTTGCTACACGATTTATAATATTTCTTAACATTATTTTTTGTTTTATAACAATGTTTTAAACAATAAAAGCCTGCACACCAAGTCAGTATAAGACTATGCTTTATGTCTTGGGAGGTTTAAATTTCTTATGAGTGAGTGTACTGCGTTTGTAACATTTTTATTTATGTCAATATTTTCTCGTTTCCATCATGGTTACCCATAACACAAATGTAATAAAATACGCTAACGCTCAGCCAAATCTCTCGGAGTGTTATGCACCATCACCGTAATCAGTGTTTTTTATATAGAATAAAGCCTCATGCAAAATTTAAAGTCTAATGGTCAGTTAGTTGTCGTTATATCGTATGGACGGACGAATATAAATATCGAAAGAGACAGACAGGAAGACAGATAAATAAAAAGGAATTTTATTTCCCCCACACACAAAATTGCTGAAGCTTAAGCAACAATACACTATCATAAAAGCAGTAGACGTTACGAATAGTTTTAAAACAGTAGCCCAATAGAGTAACAATGAATATTTAATATTTCCTGAGATTGTATAACCCTGTTGTAAAATTATATCCTACTTCACCTGCCTCTCTGTTATCCTACATTTATGGCTCCTCTGCGAGCTGTTAACTACGAAACTGGTTATAACTGGAACGATCAGAGAGGTAATAAACCAAACTTCTTGTATACATAGATTCCTCTTCAATTATAACTTACGTATTCACTAAACCTAATTTAAATTAGGTGTCATATTGGAAATTATCACGACTTTAGATTTGTTGAAAGGTTTAGTTTATTTATATGTGTATAAACTTATAGGTTTACATACAGAAAAACATAAAAAATATAGCTTAAGAAATTACATATGTAGTTTATGAATTAAATTATCTAATGGAAAATAGGTTTTACCTTCTCACTAGATATTGATAATTACTTACAATTATAGCTGGCGTTATAAATAATTTTACAATTGTAAAGCGTGAAGGTGAATCCAGTTTTCAAAGAATAAGATCTCACTTGAAATTGAAAAATATATTAGTATACGAGACATACTTTCTTTAATTAAATAACGAGTTATGCTACAACTTATCTTAGGAAGAGTTTAAATTACTCTATAAATTAAACTTTCAACAAAAGAATGAGGCACGAATAATGTCTATAGAATAAAAAATAGAACAATACTACTTAATATTACATACAATATAAGCATAGTGTATTTAATATAAGTACAGTAGAATTTTTATATAATTGAAATGAATTATTAATAATTTAAAACGCAGATTGATAATTAGAAATAACCATATACTTTTATTCAGGTTTAACGATAAATTGGTCTAAATACCTGTATTACTTAATCTGCTAATTCATAATAATAGCAAGATTACTTTATCAGAATAATGATAATAAACTGTACATTAGTAAGGAACATTTTAATAATATTAAATGGTGACTATTGTTTTTGGATTTAATATGAAACAAGGCTGAAATTATTCACAGTAATTATTTCAGCATTCGCTTAGTGAGCATTATTTATATATTATGTCCTGCATTTACAGAATTTAGCATTCAATTGAATCAATCAATCGTATGCAAGCAAAATATTAGATTTCCCGAATCATTGGTCATTCGTTAACTTTCAGTCAATAGAGGAACAAACATTCAGCTTAACTAAAGCGACATAATCTTTCAGAATAAGTTAAATAAATGACTAAATATTATCACGTTCTTATGAATAAAAAAACACATTCTTGAGCCAATGTATTCCCTAAATATTGTTATGGAATGTATAATGACTGCCATATACATTCACACATTCTTACCAAGGCCTCCCAGCTTCAGGCAATTGCTTTAAAACCTCTGAACCACTGGAAGTTCCTAGTTTTGGTAGTTCCTTGCCTTCGGGAGCAGACAGTGTCTAGACCTTCCAGGCCTTGGGATGCACTCAGCATCTCATCTCCTGAAAATTCTAGTCCTGTTACACATCTTAGTCTTTGCCTCGGGTGCTCCCCACCTCTAGCAGACCTTGGATTTTAGCGCTCTCAATCTGTGGGATATACCGGCCTTTCAGAGAACCTAGCCTTCGGTATTCCCAGGTTTCCGGGAGCTTTCTGTGTCTTGGGCAAATTATTCTCTAAAACCTCTAGGCCTATAGAAGAGCATAAGGCTTATAGTTTACATCTCTATCAATAAAACATCATTTAGTAGTCAACATCTACAACATTCTGAAATTCAGGGAACATTCTTCGGTTTCTGGCCACTTCCGGACTGAGGAAGTTCTAACTGTAAAACACCTCGACCTCTGGCAGATCCAGATCTCTGGCAGCTCCCTGACTTAAAGAGCTCTACTCTGCTCTCTTTTCATAAATATACATTTTTATCCATGCTTACTTAACATTTCTCAAACAGAATGTATATAAGAATTTGTGTTAAAATTTATACCACCGCAATGTGTTCAGAGTAAATGGACATTAACTCATATGATACTTTTACAAAAGCGACCTTATCTAAGTAACGGTCTTACTACGTAATAATAGGTTATAATTAATCATAGAGAACGTTTTTTTCCAATTTTGGTTAAAATAATTCTATAGCACGCCATATATTAATAGTTGTAGATACTTGTTTTGACATGAGGCTGCACCCCCTTATCTCAAGACGGTTATATGCCATCCTTTGTTATTACTTGTTCTTAGAACATCCAAGATAATTTTAACAGATATCCGTACAGCTACAAGGTATTATTATAACAAAAAAAATACCCTACCTCTTCCCCCCTGGTTCCAAACCAGTGCTGAGACCCCATCCTGGAAACCTCTTACAACTTACAACGTTTATACCAGTTTTGATCATAATCCACCAAACTACAATGTGTACAATGGGGTCTAACTTATTGGTCTGATAGGTCCCTTCAACGTTATACCATTCACTTTTTTAACGGTAATAAAAAGTTTCATAAATATGCGTTTAGATTTTGAGCTAAAATCGTGATGATATATGAATACATTAGCATAGAACTTTTAAACTTACACTTCAATATGTAGGTATGAAATCTGTCTAATATCATAAAAGATTAGTTATATTCCAATAATACTTTCACTGTTGAACATACTAACGATTGAACAACATTTTACCATCTGTAAAATAATTTTAATTCTAAGTTTCTCCTAAATTTCATTTTATTTATATAAATAACTTTGGTTTATTCTTATAAAAATGTTCATTTAAAACAACTAATTTATGCGTATTTTATTATTTTCCATATATATGTGTGTCCATATAAATTAGTAAATACACTTTATAAGAAACATTAATAGTTCACTCGACAACTGCAGAAATACACTTTATAATGACACAGCTAAATAAATAAAAAAATTATCATGTATATCTAAGTGTTATATTAAGACTTAGGAACAATTTTAAAAACAGTTTAAGAATAAAAATAAATATGAGTCTAAATAGATCTTACATTCAGTACAAGGTATAAGAAAACAGAAAATTTCACGATTTAAAAAAAGGCTATAGCATTATTATCGTCCTCGATTTCAGCAACTGGTGTGAATGAAGATAACGAGCATCGTGACTGGTGATGTGACAAGCAATCAGTGTCACGTGACGCGTGCATAGAGATGTGACGTCATTAATATTAGGTGAGACTGCGTCTGTGAGTAACTTCAAGCTTATACCAAATTTATTTGGTACGTTCTAAAATTTAACGATTTAATTTCTTGAACAATCTTTTGTTTTAATCTGGGCTATTTTTAAATCTGTGAGTTTTAATTGTAGGGTTAACTACATTAATGAAATCACTAGAGATAGTTACTATACTACAAATTTATTGTAAACATATAATAATGGAATCATAATGTATTTTCTAATATTTATACTTCAATATATGTCCTAGATTATTGTTATGTAAAATGCACTCACAATATTTTTTTAATTTTTTTTTTATATTTAATCTAGTAAATATTATACTAAAGTAGCAATATTATAGTTTTTTTAGTGGTGGTAAGATCAAATTCTAAAAATGTAATTTACCATTTCCACATTAAATTTAAATCATCTACTTTATACTAAACAAATCAAGTAGGTTAATCCGACATTCATGCATGCATATGTGTTTTGTTTTATTAAATTTAAATACCTGTACACCAAGACAAACATAGGATTAATATTTACTATAGGAAAAATAAGTGTCTTAAGTTTATAATATTTAAGTACAATTGGAGGGTTATGATTTATTACATTAAAATTAACCTTTAAAAGAAAACAATGTAAAATTGAGTACGATAAACATGTTAATGTAGAACAATGTCGCGTCGCTGACATACGGTACAATATCTGGCAACTTGTCATACATATGAAATGAGTAAGCAATAAGATTTATTACTGAGGATACATGGCAAGAAAAGCATAGTCATCTACATCGTTTTTGATCAAAATACATTTATGCAGCAATAAGATAAACTAATGTTATTTGGTATAAATATCGGTCTACGTCCCTATATAACACAATTATTATAAATATAAATGCAATTCAAACACATCGATCTTACATATGCCTAATAACTAGTATTGAAACACATAGTTTACTGATTTGTATCGATGGTATACAACTGTATCGTGTAATCTGAGATACACTATAACAAATGATTCACTAGCACTGACACACGCCGGAATGTTCCACATTCAATACGTGAGCTTGCTGTCAATCTGCATGAATACATCATCCTCCTGATTCACTCGTGACTTTAAATACCGAATGGTGTGATTTTATTTAGACGTCACCTTTAAATAAATCTGTAAACGTATGTAAATTAATTAATTTATAAAGATAAAAGCCTATTAATATTTAAAATGATTTATTCAAGGAATTATATGATATTTAAATAATTACACTTTTAGATTGTTTTTAAATTTTAGCTTTATTCATAACTCTTAATGGGAAACATTACAAATACATTCATTTAATCTCTTTCTCTATAATGTACCTTCCCCTCCTCTACCACAAAGTCTATTTGTTTGATTACTAATTACATAATTATATTTTGGATTTACTTCATGCCGTGTTATTGTATGATGATTAAATAATGAATATATACGTAGTACATATATTTAAGGCTAATACACTGAAATATGTTGAAATTGTGGAATTTTTCGAATATTTAAAACATTTACAATCTTACTTTTAAAGAAAATATATGACGTAGTTTTTCTTCAGCATTAATATTAAAAGATTTGTATAACTTACAATTGGCTGAGCGTTAGCAAAACCTGTCACTGAAGGGGCTGGCGAACGTTTGGCTGTTATTCGTCCCGCAAGGTTTCTAGAGAATGAATTGACGTAGAGACTGAAATGAAGAAAAAGCTTCATTTTTACTGGCGAAGCGTAAGCGTATCTTTACTGCTCACAGAATATACGATTATCTGATGTATGGACTTTATAAATTACAATAATCTACAAGCACAACTTCGTATGTGATACTATGGTATGCCCATCTATACGAAATCGCTAAGCCAAACTATCTGGAGGATATTTAGAGTGCAATTTCAACAATATACTTTACATTTTTTATGAAAACGAATTTTTACATTTTGTTCGATCTCACCATGGGATTTGACTGAGAGTAACTGAGGGCTACTAGATTTTCCTTCGGGGAAAGATTTATTCAGGATTATAAGTATTGTCACACAGTATTATACCTTTCCTTAAGATATCTAGAGAAGAAATTGAGTTATAGCATTACAATTGTTATGCAGCTTTGACAAAGGCTTATACAAGACACGTTTTCTGGCGTACTTCTATTTTATATTATTGGGTAAGTATTTATCAAAAACTTTTATAAATTACGTGAATGTTTTATTATACAGTTATTGGAAATTTTATAAAAGTAAGTAAATTACTATAATAATTATAAAAGTAGTAAGGATTGTTTAACGATGAAAGACTTGAAAACTTATATTGCGGTTACTAAAATTGTTACAATCCACAGGAGGGTTAACTTTTGTCTGGTATTTCACCTCCCCGTTAAACCTACACTAGATACATCAACAAGCGATGTGTCACTTAAATCTCAGCAACCCTCTAGATGTCCAGGAACGGCACATCATTAACCAAGAATGTTGAAATCGCAAGTGTAGGTCGATATGTCTAGTTTACTACGGGGGATGACTGTTGCAGGTAATGGAGCTCCTTAAGTGTTACAGACAGTTGCTATATAGACATAAGATAACACATAGTTTACATTAATATAAATTAACTTTCATAAAACGTTTCAAACCAGACTTACTTGAGAAAGAAAGTAAAAAATTACATTACCCTAGACCCTTGAGAAATATGCTTCACTAACGCTTTGCCAAAAAGACAAGGGGATGTTGTAAACGTCGGAGAAATACACAGTTGTCCTGACAAGTTTTATCTACTTGTCATTGGCCAGGTGAGAACCTGTCATCCGCAGGAACGTTTGTCGCTGATAGCATACAGTATGTCCTGTTACTAAAAGTCTCACATTGTTACTTATAGAGTTAAACAAACAAAAAAATAGAACTGTAACAATAAAAAAATCATCCTGTGTAACGTAACAACATATTGCACTACGTTTAGCTTTGCATCAATCAGTGTTATAGACAACTAAACTATTAGAATGGTCACAGATTATTAAATATGGATGAAGTTCTTTTATTCATAGGCTACTCATATTATATACGCTTGAATATCTAACACTTAAAGAATTATGTAATTTATATTTTTTAAGCCGTATATGAAGAAAATATATTGTTGACACAATATTTATTTAAAATGTAAGAGACATTTTAACTTCCTACATTATTCATAATAATATTTGCGTTACACGTGCAGATTTTTTTAAGTGTTTAGGCTTAAGCAATAACATGGCTCCTAAATTTTATTTGGTACTAAATTAAAATGGTATAGATCCACAACCTTTTTGCATAAGATGAATGCAACTACTAAGTACTATTCATATTTAGAGCTACGACATTCCTTTATATTAGTTAAGCGCACAATAATGATAAAAAGAATGTTTCAAAGTAACCAGAATTACTTATTCAATGTAACAGATGATCTAGAATAGAATTAATTATTTTTTAACTCTCAAACATTTTTTTGCCTCAAAGAAATTATTTTTTGAAAAGTTTACTCTACACTTTGACGTTGGTGTGTGAAGTCTGTATTATGATATTTGAGATAGAAAGTACACGAGAGATTGACGAGCAAGTGTCACATATTGGAATGTTCCATTCAATACGTGGGGTTGTTGTCAATCTGCGCTAACACGTCATCCTCCGATGTGACTCGGAAAATCAAATCCAGAGTGGCGTGATTTCATTTATACGTCTCCTACAAATAATTCCGCGCTCACCAGTGAAATATTGTTATTTTCTAAATAAAGATGTATTAGGCCTATGTCTCACAAGAGAAGTTTCTGTTTTATTGCGAGGATTTTAGAAACCTTTATCGGACATATATAAAGGGGGACGACTTAGTTTATTACTCTATGACAACCTCAGCTCATACCATACGGTTCTTGGTTGTATTGTGGTAACTACATAGTAAGTTATATGTTATCCAATAACTTCTGATCAATCAATTTTACTTAGAATTTTTCAGTTTTTTTAGAATAAAATATTGGTTCTTTTTATTTAAAACTAGCGGGCCCGGCGCGCTTTGCTGCGCATTTCAATAATTTTTTGCAAAAGTTGCCCGCGGCTTCGCACGCAATTTCCCGTTGAAAACAGTACACTATATTCACTTATTCTTTTTCTATCACATTCTAAACATTGCTGAGATAATTGATAGTCGTTCCATCGTGAGCCTCTTGGGCGTATTATGAAGGTATGTACCATATTCCTTCCTCTATCTAGCTGTTACCCACGGCTTCGCACGCAAATCTTAAGAACCGAAGTCCTTATATTACTTAGTAAATTTTTTTTTTTTTACTATAATAAATTTTAGATTAAATTAGTTATATCTCCGATGCCACGATTGAGCTTGCTTTGTTGTCTCGATCGAGAGAATATGTACACACGGAGTTTTGAGAACCATACTTCTGTCAAAAAAAACAACTAAGGTTGATTTTATAACATTCTTTATATTTGTAGCCAACGTAAGATAGTAATTATGATATCTGCATTGCTCTTCTGATCAAGCATGAGCATGGTTTATATTAAATAAATATTGCAGTTAAAGGTGAATTTTTACGTCAAATTTGAATTGTATTATCTGGATAGTAAAGTCTATGTTTAACAGTGATTGCAGAAACAGTTTAAACAAAATTTGTCGTTTCTCTTAAGCTTACTCTATGCTTTAAAACTATAAGTGTAATATATGTTTACAAAGAACAGCTGATTAAAAATTTGAAAAGACGTTAACATATGTTTGCTGCAATGCATTTCTTATGGGTATTTCTGTAACCAGTGGGGCGGAATCCTGAATCGGGAAAGGGATGGGCATAGCTTATAAACCTTCTCCGTGGAAAAATACATATACGTACAAATTTTCATCATGATCGGTCCAATAGTTCACGATTCCATAAAGGACAAACATACAAACATTCATTTTTATATATATAGATTGTCTTACGAAATAGACGAGATTAAATATTTATTGCTATGTGCGTATATTGTACAGCACTATTTCCGTTTTAGAACCATAAGTTCGTTACTCTTAAAAACTTCAAAATTTTAAAATGTATAACGAATTTAACATAAATTAGTGTAATGTAATGTTATGCATGTATCTGTTCTGTAGATACATATACAGATGGGCAGTTGAACATGAAAGTAATTTTTACATTTGCTTGGCACACAAAAAATTCAGCCTGCCTGCTTTTTGTGTCAGCCTGCTAAGTGATAGATTTCAATAAAGCCCAGTTAATGTTGTAACATACACCATTACAGAACTAATGCTTGTTTATGTAAAATAGAAGTTGAAGTTCTGCAAACATGAAAATGTATAGAAGTAACCATTTTCTGGATGTCTTGCTACTTAATATATTCACATGTTTTGTTCATGAAACAAAACCCTTGTCATCGACATTTAGCATTGACTTTCCATTCACTATTTTCTTTTTGATATAGGCTACCGGGTAAGGCAGACCAGCCGTGCAGTGTGTACAGTGGGAGAAAGGTTTGGTTTATGGAAAATATGTTTATCAAAATCTATGTACAGGGTGTTCAAAAATAACAATACAAATAAATCAATTTAAAAAGTTGAAATTAATAATACATCACTATTGACATGTTTTATTTTCATACAGTGTAAATATTTTTCAAGTTGTAAAAAATTATGAGTGACTAAGGTATGACTAATATTAACCATTGGAAAATTACATGAAAAACAGAATTATTTTTAATATTAATAAACCATTCGAAATGCGAAAAAGTTAAAACAATACTTTATTTGTCTTTTAAAATAATTTATAACATAATGCGTGTTACTATTTTAAATTGTTTTATTATATGAGCTTTGAATTTTTCAAAATTTCAGTTGGGAAGTCAACACCATAGTACTGTTAAAGTAGCATATCACAATTAAGCTGCATTTTTCTTGAGCAAGAAATCGGATTCAGAATAAACAGAAGTAAAAAAAAAACACAAAAATACAAAGAGTTTCGTAAATTTCAACATTTAAAAAAAACTGCCGCCATTTTAAAATGGATAAGTGAATTCTGTTTTCGCCAGCCAATTAGTTTTTTTAACAAAGTGTTTTAAAATTATGTATCAATTTGTCATATGCTTATGTTTAAAACTTTTTATATTTAAAGACTCGACAATTTTGGAATTGTTTGTACATCCATTTTTATGAACATATTTTCAATTTATTCATCTTAGGCGTTTTATGAGGAAAGCACTTTGTTTTATGACAATACACAAAACCGATCTCCCACCATATACACTGCAAGGGTGGTCTGCCCCACTCGGTATGGTTAAAAATTTTAAATATGCATTGTAAACAGTTTCGTTTTTTTTCGAACAGTTTCGTTTGTAGAAAGTGTTGCTTTTGTCGTTAGTATAAGTACTAGAACGGTATAATACACCAAAAGGTGAAAGCAGAGAAATACTCTGATAGTTTTTGTATTAAAAACGGTGTAATCCACCAAGACTTACTGAACAGAGAAATACTCTGAGATTTTCATGCTGTTTTCTTGTTTCTTGCTTTTAGCAACCAGGCGTATAGAGGCGTTTTAATTTGTTTGATAGTTACAAATACACTAATACTCTGATATTTTAGTATTAAGAACGGTGCAATCCACCGATAGTTGGAAACAGAGTAATACTCCGAACTCTCCAAGTTCATTACTTGATTATCAGTCCCAATTTAGCAGCAGACATTCACCGGAAGAAGGGGTAAGGCTTTAATTATTGTATTTCTTGAAAGTGGCTCTGTACACTGAGTTTTTGGGTCGGTGGGCCAGTAAGGGCGGTATAGATATACTATTTCGGGTTGTTAACCTAGATAAATTCGTTACACGAACAGGGTTAAATTGGACAGGTAAGGAACACAATAAATGCTCATTTAGGCAAGTGGCTATGATGAACAGTAGATCTTTGAATACTTTATTTTTGACCTAGAATATCGGAAAGGTCAAACAAGTAAAAATAGTTTTAAATTGAAATCGAAATTCCGATTTGACCGCTAAGTAGTTAGAGCTATTTTAACAGGCTTCATATTTATTTACAGCTCAAAAAACCCGTACAATATCTCATATTATCGTACTTAGTTAGTTTATAGACATATTTATTCTGCTATTTTGACGTTCCTCTCTTGGTTTAGCATAAGATCTACGTTAAAATATGCACTAGTGATCAGCCAAATCTAATAAAATAATGATTTATAATAATGATAATATATTAATTTATAATAATGAATAATAATTCTACATACACCATCATTAAACACATTTTTATAAACAAATGAATGAATAGAAATATAAAATTCGGGAGTAAAATTACTGTTCGAGATATAGTATGGACATTCATAACGATATACAGACAGCAATAGTAATTTAATAGTGTAATGTCAGATATAACACATAAACTATTCACGAGCACTACTCATTCATGAGAATGTACCAGATTCAATACGTGAGCTTGCTGTCAATATGTGGTACACGTCATTTTCCACTGTCACTCGCAATATTAAATCCAGATTTAAGAGATTTTATTGTAGAGATTTCTTGAAATAAATCTGTGATAACTTCTTTCGCTTTTATAAATTAGTGTTTATTATTTAGAATTTTTTTTTGACGTGACAACGTCTTAAATTAGGTTGCGGCTCGGAGTCACTCATGAAAAAGTGTAACGCCCGGTAACGTTACGATGCCCGTCCAGTGGGTCCGCCGCACGGGATCCGCACGGGATAAAGCAGATAACTGTGGGTCCGCCGCACGGTATAAAGCAGATAACTATGTTTATTCGTGAAAATGTGGAGTGCTTAGATTCGTCATTTACAACAACTACAACAATAAAGGTAAATAATTGTACACTGATATTTCATTATCGTAAACTATGATTGATTGATTAATTGTTAGATTGACACAAAAGTTGAGAAACTGAGTTTATAGGTTATGTCATACTATTGACAAATATTGATAGTGTTAAGTAAATTATTAGTTTAAATCACTCTGCAATCAATCGAAATTCAGTCGATTGAGAAGAAACAGCGCGTATTGCTAGTCAAACATTTAAAATAACAAATTATAACCTCTAACCTGTCATAACAGTGCGACCAAACAAACGAACTAAACCGACCAATCACCACGCGCGAAGTTAGAATTTAACTGTGTTTAGCAAGAATTTCAAATTCCAATTTTAGAAAATGTTTTATTCAACTTTACCATTTACAATAACAAATTTTAATTAATTTCAAATTATATACAATGTTTTAGTAAACAAAATATATTTCTATAGTTAAAATTTGTGTAATTCTTATTTTCATTCAATTCCTTGTTCCTATTGTGCAATTTAATAATATTCATATCAATAAATATTCTACCGAGAAAAAGACGTTGTCACGTAAAATCTTCGCCCCTAAAACCGACTTTACAGGCAACCATATTTTTTTTATTTCAGTCTTATGTTGCATGAGTAATATACCTAATATATTACCACTGGCTGATCGACAGAGCAGGGCTGGAAAATGTTATTAGTCTATATCTGTCCGCACAATACCTTGAGAACTAATTAGCCTAAGGGGTCAAAATTTCGCATGAATATTAATAACAACTTGTCTATAAGCAACATGAGTTTAATAATGCTGCATTGTATTTGGTTTAGCGTTAACGCGATTTTTCATACAGGTCTTATAACTAACCATTATGGAACGAGAAAATAAAAAGAAAAAAAATGTTAAATAAGTAAGTAACATAAGCTTGTTACGCGTCTTCTGGAGTGGTGTATTCCTATCCTGAGTAAAATTTAATATATAGAAACTTAGTTCATCAATGCTAGTTGCAATTATTCTACCCATAAAGAATATTCTAATCATCCTTTATTATCATATTATAACCGGAACTCTAATGTAATGCCAGTAAGGACATCTAGGATTCAGAGAACACTTAGCAAAACAATTCTGCTAAGTTAGAGAAATTCATGTGTTAACACTATTTAAATAGTACATGGGAATTCAAAAATAACTCATTGACATTTGACGAGGCGAGCTTTTTAATAAATTAGAGACTATCCAAATGCCTCTTTATTAAACCCAGTCTTTATTATTATAATTGCATTTAAAATCATTTATATATTTAAGGAACCATAGTGGCTTACCGATATTTCCACCATCAATAAAATTTGAGCTTATTGTTTAATTTGGACATCACTAGATGTTTACAATTTTCTCCGTATTGGTTTAGTCTCATTACAATATGAGAATCGGCTAATGCTTAAAATAAATTTCCAAATGTTTGTAATAATTGAAACTTGTATGTATCGATTCATTACCTATTATATGGCTATATAGTGTACAAATAAGCCTTCTATGTACAAAACTTATTTTACTGATATATGATGAATAAGTACCTTAAGCTACATTTAGGACGATGAGAGCCTAATCTAACTGGTTTAATTGAGATAGGAGTACAAACTGTGTGATAAGGATGAACATAACATTTCTACACTGTTATGTAATACTGGACTTATTTAAAACAGATTTGTGGTTTGCTTCTGTATTTTATTCAGTTCAGATAATCCAGTATTTATTATTTCCGTACAAAACTGTCACTCATACATCAACCACCCCTGAAATAGATTTGTTGCTTGCTCATTTATTTTACTCAGTTGAGATAATCTAATATTTATTATTTCCGTCTAAAACTATACTTACAGGAACTGTCTAAGTTAGATATTCTTAACATACATAAGTTTTTAAATACTTACACAGAAGTATAAGTATTTAAATCACATTTATCAACGTCGTGGCACAAATATAACAAATGTATAGTTATAAATCTTGAGTAATTATATGAAACAACAGAAGGATATTTTTATTTATATTCTTTCTAAGATAGAAATGAATTTAGAAATTCGTTATATTTTTCCTATATACAGGGTGATTCAAAACTAAACGGCAATCTCTCGAGAGCTTATTCTATAGCTAAAAACAAGTAAAAAAAGTTCATATAACCATATGCCCGGAAACGCTTCGTTAGCGAGTTACGCCTAGCGAAAGATTTCGCCCGGATTTCAGAACCCTTGGTGAAGTCAGGCCATATAAAAAAATGGTAAAGGTAGTTACAAAGATACAAATACGATTGTTTTTTTATGTTTTTATAATCTGATAAATTTATTAAAATTCGTCCCAGAGCTGTTAAATGCAATACTTTCAGAGATATCTTACGTAAAACACAAGAATTGGTGCAAAGAAATAACACATTTTTGTGTTTAACGTAAGATTACTTCCATAAATGTTAAATAAAGGTAATTTTTTTCTTAAACAGATTTGTAGAACATTTAATTCTGAAAAAGATTCATGTGAATTACTTAGGAAAAAAATTAATAATAGGTATTGAAATTTAGCTTTATTTAAAAATAAAACAGACGCACAAAAATGCATATTCTTATCTGCATAAAATATTAACTAATGTTTAGGTATGTGAGTAACAGCTGATCATTTATTCAACACTTTTTATCGTCATATTTTCTTTGCAAAGGTTGGCAATATCAGCTGATCAACAATTAAGTTCATGAAGTAATATTTGAATAACCTTTATGGAGGTTTTTGTATTGTGGCATGTGAAGATTGTATTTTGTGAGATCCTGTGATTATTTGGAAATATTTTATACAAGTGTATAAAATATTTTAATAAATATTTATTTTTAAAATATTTTATTAAATATTTATTTTTAAAATATTTATTAAATATTTTTATAAAAGTGTATGTAATTATCTTAGTAAATAATGGCAGATAATGTAAATGGTATGTATTCGTTTGAAGAGTATACGGAACATGATACTGATTTACGGCAAAGTTAACAAGAATGGTTTAGCTGCAGTTCAGGAATATCGTGATACTTTTTCCACATCGAAGAACACCTGATCGCAAAACATTTGAAGCTGTGGAGAGACGACTTAGAGAAACTGGTAGCTTTAAACCGAAGCGAATAGATACTGGTCGTCAACGTAGCGCAAGGAACTATAATAATGAACAAGCAATAATAAATGCTGTAGAATTATCACCAACCACAAGCACCAGACGATTATCACGTCAGTTAAATATTTGCCAGTCAAGCGTATGGCGGACACTTCATGAAGCACAGTTGTACCCATTCCATATAACACGTGTTCAAGACTTATTGCCGCAAGATCTTAATAAAACGGAAGATGTTCTGCCGCTGGTTAAGAAGAAATTGTTTACGACATCAGTATTTTCACCGGCGTATTCTCGTTACTGATGAATCCTGTTTTACTAGAATTGGAATTGTAAATTTTCGTAATACCCATACTTGGACGTACGACAACCCACATGAAACTGCGACGAGGCATTTTCAACATACATTTTCAGTCAATGTATGGCTTGGTGTTCTGGTGATAATTTGATTGGTCCATTTTTTCCTCCCTAATCGACTTAATGGAGTAGCGTACTTAAATTTTTTAAGAACAAACCTGCCTACCCTCTTGGAAGATATTCCTGTTCAAAACAGAATAAATGCATGGTTTATGCACGACGGAGCACCTCCACATTTTTCTAATGATGTGAAAAACTATTTAAATGATACATACGGTAGACAATGGATTGGTCGAAATGGACCAGTAAAATGGCCACCACGTTCTCCTGACCTCACGCCAGCAGACTTTTTCTTATGGGGTTGGATGAAGTCAATTGTTTATTCAAAACGGATTAACACCATAGAGGAGTTACGTAATCGCATTACAGAGGCGGCAGAAAACAGAAACTATCAAGAATGCTCCAAACGTTATGAAACGCGCTAGAAAAGAGTGGATTCGTCGTGCGAAAAACGTGCATTGCTAATAACGGAGGACACTTTGAGCAACTATTATAGGTGATTATTACAGTTTTATAAAGGTAAAATACATTTTATGTTAATGTTCAGTCTAGAATAAATGATCAGCTGTTACTCACAACCTAAACATTAGTTAATATTTTATGCAGATAAGAATATGCATTTTTGTGCGTCTGTTTTATTTTTAAATAAAGCTAAATTTCAATACCTATTATTAATTTTTTTCCTAAGTAATTCACATGAATCTTTTCAGAATTAAATGTTCTACAAATCTGTTTAAGAAAAAAATTACCTTTATTTAACATTTATGGAAGTAATCTTACGTTAAACACAAAAATGTGTTTATTTCTTTGCACCAATTTCTTGTTTGTTTTACGTAAGATATCTCTGAAAGTATTGCATTTACAGCTCTGGGACGAATTTTAATAAATTTTTCAGATATAAAAACATAAAAAACAATCGTATTTGTATCTTTGTAACTACCTTTACCATTTTTATACGGCCTGACTTCACCAAGGGTTCTGAAATCCGGGCGAAATCTTTCGCTAGGCGTAACTCGCTAACGAAGCGTTTCCGGGCATATGGTTATATGAACTTTTTTACTTGTTTTTAGCTATAGAATAAGCTCCCGAGAGATTGCCGTTTAGTTTTGAATCACCCTGTATATTGAAGGAGAAAATATTGTTGTGTTAAATTGTATGCATAGTAGGAAGAATATTTAATATTAGGATTAAATTATTGTATAGACGCCCTAAAATATCTTTTATAATATGATAATATAATTCATTTGTAGAATTTGGTTTTCACCAAGTGAGTCTGGCAATTTTATGGTTACAATAACACTCTTCTAGTATTTTTTACATTATTGTGGTATATGCATTTTACGGGCTGCATTTTTGCTGAATGTACATTGCCGTACTAAGTATTAAATACATTTCGAATTTCTTAACACAATTCTACTTATGAATTTTATTTGTAACTCAAACATTACCTTTACTTGCAAATATGACCAAAACAAGATTCTAAAATTGTAGTCTGTGTTTACTTTAGCTGCAACAAAGAAAGCTATCCCATTCCCTCTGGTAGGAAACCTATTGATGAATCCTCTCTTGAGATAACCTGCTACCAAATTGAAATAAATGCATTTACTTAAAGCTTCAGTTATTGTAAACAAAGCACTCATTTATTAATAAACTAAGCCCTTTAAACATGAGTACGGTTTAAGGTATATTATTATAATCAATTAATGAATTTAAGAGTTTGATTGCATATTTTGCTGGTTTTTCTGTTGGGATTAGGTAGTGATATGAGGTTATATAAAAGGTTACGTAGTATATGACTGGAAAAGTTTATTTTGATGTCTATGGAGTTGCCTAATTGACTTTTTCTAAAATCAACTTATAATTTTGATTTGAATAGTTCATAGAATACTGGGTAAAGTAACAATGTGAATGCTATCTTGTGAGCATACGTCTCTGCGTTGACAACTCTTCATGGCCTGGGACAATCACATATTACGTGTTCTCATGACAAGCGTGAGTACCTTCAACTTCTTGTCCGCCATCTAAATGTGTTGCGGACTTAGACTACACACATAGGTTATTTAATACCTATTTATTTTCTTAAAAAACTATAATTCCCTTGTTTATTTCGTTATCTCCAAATAATATAGCAGGCGAAAGCCAATTCGAACAGTATATATGGACAATATGAATTTTTTAATCACTATATTCATATCTCCTAAAATACCAATTGGTTGTCTGTCCACTTTAAAAATGGGAGATTATCGGAAAGGTTAAAATTATGAAAACTATAAATATTTTTAGATCATATTTTGCTAGCATGATGCATTTTAAAGGAACCATAAACACAAAATAAATGTCAAATCAGCCTAAAAAACAACAATATGCAAGCACTAAAAGTGGATATAACTATTATTTACTGTATGCTACAAAGCGTTTGTGGTTGATATTTTTGTTAAGTTAATTAAAATAGGGGTAAAATGTGTAACTGTTCTTATTTTAAATCATAACATTATTAAAACTCATTTTTAATGGTATATTGTTAGTTATTTTTTTAATGAAGTATATATTTCACAGTTTAATTTAATATCTCTAAGATAACGCTATTATTTACAAGCATATACGTGTAATAAGATTATATATTAGTTAGTTATAATTTGTTGTTGTTTTTTTTTTTAAACAATTTTAGATTTTTTTCTTTTACTCTATCGTTAATGTTTGTTATTAACTTAGTTAATTTTGCATTAAACACTAACCTCATTAATATTCATTGTCAAATTTAATGCTCGTAAAGAGAAAATATAAAATGATTATGTTGTATACTGTCTATCAAAACGGAAATAAAAATTACAAATCACATCGTAATCCCCGCTTAGAAATACGTTATAATTACCTATTCCTAACATATTATTATCTGCTGAACGATATCGAAACCTACCAAACGAGAGGCTAAAAAAAATCAATTTATGTATGACTGTCTCTGTATTTGCCCGCACGATCCGCACGATATATATTTTAATGAACTGATTCACGTTTATGTTCATTGGTTGTTTTAAACAGTGTCGAACACATGAAGTCGACAAAAGATGATGTGAGTTTAGATGCTACATGTGTTAATAAAATTGCTTAGTAAAATATTGGAATTTTTTTTATACAGTTTTTTTTACATATGTAATTATTTTCAAATTTACTCGTTGCTAATAACTTTAGAGTAATATAAAAATATACTTACTCTTAACGAAATCTCGTGAATTGACATTTACTACGATCAAACTCCACTCTTCTATGTAGAAATGAAGGTTCGAGCAAGTTAATGTGTGTTTCACTTTATTTTCAAAATTCCGTGTTGTCACACAATAAATATACAAACAGACAAATAGAAATAGAAATTTTCCAAACCCCAGAGTGATAGGCTTCTAGCTAAGACATCAATTGTAAAGATTCCTAGACAGTGCACTGCCACACAACCTATCGGAGAACAGTAAAACTACTCTCAAATGTTCTATCACTAATTCGGTTTGCACCGAAGAGAGAGTTAATTTACGTTGTACTACAATGTATGTGAGTTTAATATACTGTCTAACCTAACCACACTGCTGTTTACTCGAGACAATTTAAGCAATAAAACTATAAAATACTCTAAATTGTTTTATTTTTTGTATATTTGATAATATTAAATAAAAAAATACTCTAAAATAAAAAAACCATTCTGGATATAAAATCCTGGATGTCATTATATAAACTCTTTTAATATTTAATAGTCTTACAAGTCTATGTTAATCTACAGTAAGTGAAAGTGCTACTATTATCTTCACATTGGAGCTTATAGTCTGTTATATTTTTGCACAATTGGCCCATATAAAATATGCATGTTATTAAAATTTCCAGCTGTAAAAATTAAACGTATTATTTCATATCAGTTTATTTTGTCGAATAACTGCTAAACTTTTCTTTTGCTGTTCGTACCTTTATTATCCTGCATTATTGTGGAAAGTTTGGGAAGTTTTTTAATTACTAATACGACTAGAGACAGCATCACCACGCAACCGAAACTCATTTTTGTCTAAAATTTAAATCTAAAGTCACAATTTTCCCCTTCAACTTCCTGTTTAAAACGAAAAAAAAAATACTTTGGGTGTAGCTAATTGATACATTGAAGTTACACGTCTCCAGCATACTTATCACCAGACTGTATAGAATGGCATTGCTAGACGTCAAAGGTCTTGAAAATGCATCGCCCACAATAAAATAGTAGTATTTATTCTCCAAATGATTTACTCTGATATTAATTGTACACACACTCATTTATGACCTTTTTGGTGTACAAAAAAGTAGAATATTCATATTAAATTTTGCTATTTTCGTCCCCTACAATATGGAATTATTTTACGTTGCTTACTTTCTCTAGTGTGGCAAAGGAAACATAAACATACACTCTTAGATTAATATACCGTATATTGAATGTGTGGCTATGAAATCAGTAAAAAGTATTTCACAGTTGACTATTAAATAGCTGGTAGATATCCACGACGGAATTTGATCCTTCCACAAGAAATTTATTAACTCGCTGTTTTTAAAGCTGTGAACCCTTGCACTAAGCCCGGATGGAAAATCTTAAAAAATCTGACCAATCGTCTATTAATTTTACCGAAGATTGGTTCATTATTAACTGAGAACTTCAGAGCTTTAAAACGTGTATTATATAGGATTAATAATCAGTAGCTCTTGAAAAAACAATTGTAATCCTAGGCAATCTGCATGCACTATATTTATGCTTCGCAAGTACACTTGCAGGAAATGAGTCAGACGTTGTAGGAGAACGTCCTGTGGTGTGGTGTAATTAAAATCGCCGTTTCTTGTTCATTAAGTCTTCAATGTATCCAGCTTCTCTCTATGTGTAGTGTATATTTTTAAGCACTAAGAAAATAAATTAACACTTTTTGTTTACATTTTTCTTCTAAATTGTGATTTTAAAACTAAAAATTACTTAGTTTTACTTAGTAAGGAATTGCTCAGTGTAATTTTAATTGAGCTATACTTGTAGCTTATGGTTTTTAATCATGTTATGTTGCTAAAATATTTTATCTTGTGATTTACTGTGGAAAAAGAAGAAAGATTGAATGAACGAGATTTATAAACCTATGTATTTATAGGTGCAATACTAACATATGGCAAAATAAACCATCGGGCAACAATAAAACGGTACTAACAACCCATAAAATGATTTGGACCAGAAAGATTATACAATAGTTTCATGTAGAGAAATTTGACAAACGTAGACTTTTTAGAACCACAAATGTATTAATTTATTGTTTCGGATAACAATTAAAACTATATTAAACCACTAAGAACATTTAAACAAGAAAAACGTTATAATAAATTAAATCTGAAATAAGCAATTGAACAATTCTTTAAACTTTGAACCTCTTAGTAATGACTTATTAAATAATATGTACATTAAATTAGTTAATCATGTACAAATAATTTTATATTTCAAGTGGTCTTACTCAGATTTCATCGGACAGCATTGTTACGTTTTAAAAAAGTTATAATATGTTATAAAAAAGTTTGTTGTTACTATTATTTTTCCCTAATGTTGCCAATAAAATTGTAAGAATTTAGCATAGTAAAAATTTAGCTTCTAATTATTTTAGCGCAATTTTAAAATTTTAAATTATTATTCAAGGACGAATTAAGTAACTTTTTAAAACTCAAAGTAAAGCAGTCTCATTTTTATTTATACAGCCTGAGCTTACAATACCTTTTAATTCAAAACAAATATGTAACTTAATTCAAAACAAATATATAACTTAATTCAAAACAAATATATAACTTAATTCAAAACAAATATATAACTTAATTCAAAACAAATATATAACTTAATTCAAAACAAATATATAACAGCTACAAAACAAATACAAATATTAGGTGGTAAATACATTCACAAAAAGAATTTTGTATCTATGTACCTCCAAAAAGGAGAACAAAGTACGCAGCTGAGGTGTAAGTGGTTCCATGAGCAAACTTAAACCTAATATTATGCACTTAACATGGGAATTATGTACGATAAAGATAGAGCAGTGAATCTCTTTCGACACCTAGCTGCATCGGTCCTCCCGGCGGTGTGAGGCGCGCGTGGCTTTGTAAAGTGACATTACACGACACGGTCCCACCGAGAACTTCATATTTAAACCTTTCTCCTCATTTACATAAACAAGTGTTTTCGTTCTGTGTCTGTACATGGTTATTGAGAATGTTTTTATGTATTGATTTAAATACAAATTTTCTTTGGAATTAGATTATTTGGAAATTTTATCAGATGGTCATAGGTCTTAAAAGGTAGGACTTTAATTTTATTTTTGTTTTAAACACTTGGTAATGTTTCTCCCAAGAAATGGATTTTCTTAATATTAGTAACAAGATGAACATCTTTGGATAGAAACTACAATTCAATGATTTAAATCACCTTTAGCCATGGCACGGGATGAGAATTATTTCTTATACCAAAATATTTTCAAAATATGAGGGAAACTCTACTCAAAAGACAACATTAACACCATATTAAAGGTCCGTTATGTTCGTAATGTACGTATATTTTCCTACAGATCTTGTTGCATTTGTACAAAATTAAAGCTAAATCCATTCAAAAATTGTTTACTAATACGGTTTGATTTTTTTAATACACAAGAGAGTATTACGAAACACTTCGTATCATAACTGGCTTCGCTGAGGTTTAATGCTAAACTGCAAGTCTAGGTCATTTCAAACTCGAGATGTAATTCGAACAGAGAGACAAAAGAAAATGACCCATCATAGAAATTATTCTTGTACAAAAATGTATTTTCTACATAAAGCTTGCTATGCAAAATCTAAATACCACATATTAAACATTTCTATATTACATATTACATATTTTACTACAACTTACATAACATTTTTATCATTGTATATGGTTTCATATCAGTGTTTAAATAATACGTCTACACACGAAGTCACTATAGTAATTATGTTTTACATCTAGCGGTTATTAGAGTAAATTTATTAAATACGTCATTTGTTTGAAGCTCTTATGTGTGTATTAGGTTTGTTTACATTTTGACGTGACAACGTCTTAAATTAGGTTGCGGCTCGGAGTCACTCATGAAAAAGTGTAACGCCCGGTAACGTTACGATGCCCGTCCAATGGGTCCGCCGCACGGGATAAAGCAGATAACTATGTTTATTCGTGAAAATGTGGAGTGCTTAGATTCGTCATTTACAACAACTACAACAATAAAGGTAAATAATTGTACACTGATATTTCATTATCGTAAACTATGATTGATTGATTAATTGTTAGATTGACATAAAAGTTGAGAAACTGAGTTTATAGGTTATGTAATACTATTGACAAATGTTGATAGTGTTAAGTAAATTATTAGTTTAAATCACTCTGCAATCAATCGTAATTCAGTCGATTGAGAAGAAACAGCGCGTATTGCTAGTCAAACATAAAAAATAACAAATTATAACCTCTAACCTGTCATAACAGTGCGACCAAACAAACGAACTAAACCGACTAATCACCACGCGCGGAGTTAGAATTTAACTGTGTTTAGCAAGAATTTCAAATTCAAATTTTAGTAAATGTTTTATTCAACTTTACCATTTACAATAACAAATTTGAATTAATTTCAAATTATGTACAATGTTTTAGTAAACAAAATATATTTCTATAGTTAAAATTTGTGCAATTCTTATTTTCATTCAATTCCTTGTTCCTATTGTGCAATTTAATAATATTCATATCAATAAATATTCTACCGAGAAAAAGACGTTGTCACGTAAAATCTTCGCCCGTAAAAACCGACTTTACAGGCAACCATAATTTTTTTTTTATTTTCACATTTCCATCATGTTTACTCATAAAAGTAATGTATAATATTCGCTAATTCTCAACTAAATCTCACGAAGGGACATGACAGATCATTGGAATCACTGTCCCTCAGAAAGAAATGAGCCTCTTACACAATTTCGTCTAAAGGTCAGTTTGTTGTCAAAAGATCAAGAGACAGAGAGGCATTACAATTTCCAGCCGCACGAGACCGCTGAAGACCTACTTACAATACATGTATCTCAAAAAACAATACACCATTATTCATAAGGAACCGTGATAAAACAGTGATCTAGTCGAATAACAATGCATATTTTAAGAACATTTTTGATATCGTACAACCCTTTCGTGGAATTATATCCCCCTTTACCTGGATCTCTGCTATCCTACATTTATAACTCCTCTGCGAGCTGTAACCATGAAACTAGTTATAGAAGGAAGGTTTACAGAAGTTATAAATTAAACTTCTTCCCCGATCCTTGTTCAAATATAACTTGCGTAGTCACTAAACATACCTATTCCTAACGTCCCTATTGATTCCCATATCATTATTTGTGCTACATCTCGTGTACTGTACAGTACAGTAGGTATTGGATTTTAGCGTCAATTTTTTTTTAGTTTTTAAATTAAAATATTTAATAATAATTAAGGTTACAACTATTTTAATTAATAGTTTGGAAAATGTTATTGAAACCTTTATATATGCATTTGTTTCTATATTATGTATGATAGTCTCCGTAAATATTAGTTATTTTTAGATCAGCGTTTTTATCAGTTATGGTAAATTACTTGAGTTGATAACTCTAGGTATCAAACCACTATGTAACAATGTGAGCGCGTCAAGGTGAATACAGTTTTATAAGAATATGATGACCTTCCAACACTGAAAACTATATTAGGATAAGATAAATACGTTCTTGAATAAAGTAGGAGGTTTATCTTATAAGTTAGTTTTATAATCTTGACGTACAAAGAGTTTAAGAAACTCAGAGCGTTTATTTGATTTAAATTAATTATTGCACTTTATAAAATCAGGTATATATTTAGAAACAACCATGATATTTTACATAGATGTAACGATAAAATGTATTAAATAACATCATTACTACATGTGGTAATATAAGATAGTATCCTGATCTTTACATTATAAGCAGAATAAGTTTTACTCACTAACGAAAACTTTTATAATATTAAATGTTGAATATTTGTTTTGCAATTTAATATAAAACAGGGCTTACAGTATTCACAGCTCACAAATGTAATTTGTTCTTAACTTAACTAGAAACTTCCACTCTCCGAGAATTCTAGACATATTTTACACCTTAGCCTTTGCCAGGTCCCTGCCTCTGGGTGCACACAATGCACACAGAGGTCTCGGACACTTCCAACCTCTTAATCGTTCAGCTCTTTGGCGAGGGCCTATGATTTGGCATTCCCATGTCTCCAGGAGCTTTTGGAGTCTTAAAGAAATTATCCTCTAACAGTTAGGAGTTGCAACCTTTGCAACATCTAGCAGGATAAGGCTTCTAGCCACTTTCTACAGAAGCTCTAACTTTCTAGAATATCTCGGTCTCTTGGATATCCATATCTCTGTCAGTTCCCAGGGTTTTAGAGCTCTGGTCTGCTCACTTTCGAAAAAAAAAAACATTCCTTTGAAAATCTATGTTTCGTTAACTTTGATTGCACAGAATTTAGATTATATAGTCTGTATAATTTCCATTCATCGACGATCGATTAAAAATTATTTCAGTAAAGGAGTTTGTTGTTTGTCGTTACGACGCCACTATTAAAATTGAAACGTTTCATCTCTTATTTTAGATAGCAGGGAAGATTCCGTCTCACTGTTCTATGCCTCGTTCTACATCCATCCTAGAGAAAATATATCTTTCATATGAACTCAGCCCTTCCACTGGTTTACTTTTAGCCTTATTTTTCCCGCCCTCATGGTCTACTGGAAGATGCGAATGAGGTATATGAAGACCACAGGGGAAGAACTTGGTAAGTCACATTTCGGTAATTTTTTAGGAGAGCATTTTTTAACTTTAAAAGTCATAAAACATTAAAAATATTGATATATTTAATTTTTGATCTATTTTATTTAACAGCTTTATGTAGTTGTACGTTCTTTATTTCACCTATAACTATAATTTTTTATTGATATATCCTAATTATTTAACTTTTTACCAAATCACGTCCTGGACTTATCAAGTTTTCCCCTTTAATTTAGATTTTCACTTTAGTATAGTATGTAAATAAGTAAAGCCGTTGTGTTTTTTAATTATTTTTAATTTAAATGAGGATTAAACTAATATCATTGAAATATACAATGTATTAGAATATTAAACTGTAGGCTACAATTTATCTTCAAGTTTTGTGAGATAGGCTGTCAAAGTAGGATTTAGCTTTCCGGCCCACAAAACTGCTTCAGTGCTTTTATGTCGTTGAACTTCTCTTCAGATATTGGTAAAAGCCCTAAAAACACATTCATAAATAACACGGTTTATCTGAGGATAAACGCTTTGTGTGTATCTATAAAATTGTTGTTATCCTAATGGTTAGTCTAGATCGAGTATGGATTCAAAAATCATACAAATGCAGAACAACAAGATATTTGCTGGATAATACATCATAATCATTGTCACGTAACTATCTTAAAATATTATTAATATCTCTTACCTTCATACGATATTTCTGGAAGAGGAAACTCTCCATTAGTAAGGTTGTTCATGAGTCGAGCCATTCGTTTCCTTTTCTCCTCTAGATCGAAGAATTCAGCATTGTTTTTTTTTTTAAAGGAAACTGAAGTTTCGCATTCCTTTCTTTTGAACGGGGGGTTTTCAATGGAACTTCTTCCCAAGCCCCATTGAAATTACTACGAATTTTGATCAGAACTGTGTGAGTTTCATCAATCAATAGTTTCTCTCATCGGCCTAGTTGCAAAGGAAAGAGATTTTTCATAGATTAAATCCAAATGATTCGTCAAACCTTTGATTATGTCTAGTATTTTCTCAATATTTATCACTTCAAATAGATATGGTTTTACTCTTGCACATTCCAGTTCATGGCACCAGTCTGCTGGAATTTCACACCTCGCTCTTTTGTTTATTAGAGCAGTATTCTTATCGCATTCTAGATAAGAATGTCCCCGTATTGGGTAAGTAAAACTTAATAGAAGTCAATCTCTTCACAGACTAGATAGTAACAAAGCTTGATTACAACATTGTTTTTATTTTGCCCACCACATGAGTCGCAAATATTTCCAATTCTCTAACTGATGGGTGGAGAAAATTTAGGACAAAATGAGAAAGGAATGAACAAAACTTCATCTGCTCCTTTGTTAACCCACTGTTTCTGGATAAACGTAAAAATAGCTGGCCCTATTTGACAGAACATTTATATTGAACATGTACACAGAAAGTTGTCTCTTATAATAAACATCATTTGTTTCAATATTCGGGCAAGGAAAGTTTTCGGGCGAAGTCCATACTAATAGCTTCTTTTGTCTCATATTGCATTGCGGTATCCTTAGCTTTTTTCTTCCGGACATAAAAAAGTCTCTTTCTTTCTTAAATGCACCTCGTGGCTAACATCTAGGGCACGCTTTTCTTTCAAAAGCTTCTCTCTCACACCTTGATCTGTTTCATTTGACCCCAGTTTCAAATCTAAAGCCCGAGTCTCTGCTGTGTATTTGTCACAAGTTGAGCATGTGTCGGTTCTAGGGTATCCAAAGCTTATACTAAAGTCACTATTAAATATCGTTCTATAGAATTTCATAAGATACTGCATGCTCTGGATACTTTTGTTTGTACAGGTCAAACATTTTTTGAATGTTTAGGCTCTCATCTAAATTAAACTCTGTCTGGTTTTTTTAAACTATAATGGGCTGTTCCTACTTTTGAATGAACTAATGTGCTCCTTAACTACCGCAATAGTTTCATCTTTCAATTTCTTAGGTCTGTTTTGGTGAGTCCCCTCTTAAAATCTCTAGGCGACACCCCATTTTTTTTTTAATTTTTGAAACCAGAATCTCTACCTTTCCCCCTGTAATACCGTGTAAGGAAATAAAGGCCTGTTTTACAAACTTGAATTTCCTCCACAACGCCTTCTTGCTTAATTCTTACACGATAACAAACTGAGCAGTCACGGAAGCTTGCTTCATTTTTATTTTCCTCGGCCTCCGTCGTTAAATTGGGACTAATGAAATTAGGCCAGCCAAGTACATTATTTACTTCATCATTACTTTTCATATTGTTCATGTTGACAATAATGTATTTTTTGCAATTTTTCTGGTAGGGAGTCAAAACATGTTTTAGTACAAGAACAAGGTTCACCTGTTTCATGACTTTGTAACTTCATCTTCTTCTGTCCATCTTTCACTCTCCCAAAACTCTTCCTTTTCTTACTACTTTTTCATATCCATAACAGGATTATCCGAATCCTCACAATCACTGATCATTATGTTTAATACACTTAAATCACAATCGAATAGTACACCACTATAATTGAGAGTGCGTGTGAAAATAAGGCCTACAAAATAACCTATAAACAGCACATGTGTAAATCAGAAGCTTAAAACATAACCTATAAACCAGAAGACAACACTGTTTTTCATTTTAACAGATGGAGTAAATCAGGCTGGCCATCATACTACAAAGAATAATTTCTCTGGACTAACCAAGTTCTTCCCCTGTATCACATGGACTTACCAAGTTTTTCCCCTGTACACTACATTTTCAAATGCTTGTTGTTGTGGACATATCAACTTATTCCCCAATATGATTTTTCCCCAATAAAGTACTTAGTTGCTTCTATTGCATGGCAACAAAATAAAAAGAAAAAACGAAAAAATGGACTACCAAGTTTTTCCCCTGTGGTCTTCAATGCTAGAGTCTTATCGATCCGAATAATGGATACAGTCGGCACAGTAAAAGGTATAGTTCTGTACTGCTACAGTGCAACGGTCTCAGATAGGATTTTATTTGTAACTCAGACCTAAAGCTCATCACCTTAGACCACTAGGCGTATATTTCACATTACATTCAACAAGGACTTTCTTAAAATACTATACGAAAACATTCAGTTAATATTTCTCGCCATACCTGGGATGAGGTAAGAAATGCTAATTGGAACAATCCTTCTTGGAATCATATTCCTTGCAGTTTCTCTTTTATGCTTCAATGAATAATTAACAGAGAAAAAAATTATTTAGGGTAAATTATGGCCATTGTTACAAAAATTAATGTTAGAAACGTACCTACATAATTAATTTATATTATGTTCCTAGTGGCACCTAGAGGAACCCAAAATAAACATTCCTCATTATTATCTGCAATAGTATAAGTGCAATGTTACTGGATAATGTGACGGCTTCTCACCGATATCAAAAATTAGGTTTTCATATATCCAAGTTGGTTTTATAACAAGTATTTAAATTGTAAGATGAAGAAATCTATTCTGTAGTTTCGGAGATTTCGTGGTGAGTAAGCCAGTGGTATTTGCTTTTAAGTAAATTTAATTTTCTTATCCGATTATTACACGCACAATACATTTTAAATAAGTAGTAATATATTTTATAATATTAAATGGAGAGTATTTTTTTATATTTCAAACCAAAAATGTGTTAAACTATTCGCGGTAATTATTTCAATATTCGGTTTGACAATATAATTTTTTTCTAGATGCTCTCTACTTCTGGCAGATCTAGCTCTTGGAGACTTTCAAGCTGTTAATCGTCCAGCCCTTTGCGAGGGCTTACACTTTGGCATCCCATGGTGTCCGGGAGCTTTCGAAATCTTTAAGCAGCAGCCTCTAGTAGGTCCTGGCCTCAAGTGGGAGTCAATATCTTGCAATATCCGGCTTCTTGCCACTTCCGTTCTATGGATTCTTTAACGCTCTAGAACATTTTGGTCTTTGGGAAATCCAGATCACTGTGAGCTCCCTGACTTTAGAGCTGTGCTCTACTCACGTTCGAAAAATATATATTCTTTCTGAAAATCTATGCTTAGTTAAAATTCATCAAGCAGAACGTACATGCTACTTTCTGAGAATACTCATACAACTACAACACGTTCAGAATAATTTAACATGAATTGATTTGTTTCGCCTTTTTTATCATAAAGAACTTTTGTGCCAATCTAGGTTAAAAACATACACACAGACACATTGATCTTTAACTGATAACTTAAGTCCAACACCTTAGACCATTCGGCGTATTTCACATTACATCTAACAATGAATTCCATAGAATACCTTAAAAAAACATCTATTATATTACATATCTAACCTAGGATATGATGTAAGGAATTTTTGTTTAAAAAATTATTATTATTCAGGGCCATAGACAAAAATTTTCTTGGTAGCCTACCTATCTAATTGCTCCGTGTCATGTTCCTAACGGCCCCTAGAGGAACCTTAAAGAAACATCCCCCATTATTCTTCGAGGAATGATATGTGCATTAATACTGGTTAGTTTATAGGTTTATTGCTGATTTCAAAAATTAATCTTCTGGATTTTGTAAGGCCGTTTCATAACAAATAATTAAATTGAAAGATGAATAAATCTGTTCTGTAGTGTTGGAAATTTGGTGATGAATCAGCTAGTGGAATATAGTTTTTAAGTAACTATTATTTTTTTATCCGATCGCGGTAAAACTTCATTTTTAGTATCTCATAATAAACGTAATGAATCAATCAATTATGTGTATAAAAAGTATTGTACATGTTCTGTAATGTGTTTAAACTATTATAGGTACTCCAAAACATTCTTAACATAATTGCTCTACAACGGATAATTACTTACTTATTGACGATTTAAAATATCCAAGAGTGTCACTAAATATCGACGTTGTTTAAAACAAAAGATTAAACCAATATTGCTATCTCTAAAAGCTAATTCTTTTTTAAGCATTATTCATTTTGTGGGCACTTAATTAATTATAAATATTATTAATTTATTAATATTTATGCTATAAAATACGTATAAAAATAAAGTAATATAAATAAAAAGTAGTTTATTTAACATTTATATACAAGATTTATTTAAGGTATTTAAAATATAAAAATTAGGAACATATTTATTAGCTTATATACAGGGTGATTCATGAAGTTCTCCCCCCACTTCTGTACAGCACATTGTACTAGTAAAAATAATGAAAAAATGTGATATAAACATAGGTACCGGAAAACGCTTCGTTAGCGAGTTACAGCTAGCGAAAGATTTCGCTGAATTCCTGGGTAATAGAGTAAAATAAAGCCATACTGAACTTTTGGAAAGGTTAATTAAGTAAGAAATATCGTGGATTCTTATGTATGTTTTTTACCTGATAAAGCTAATAAAATAGGTTTCAGAACTGTACCTGTAGTAGTTTTTGAGGGATTCAGGGTTTAAATGCAAAAAATTGGGCACGAAACAATGTTTTTTTTAAGTTTGATGTACAATAACTTTGTTAAATTGGTAATAAATACATAAAATCAACAAACATTAATTGTAGAGAATTTAATTCTGAGAAAATTGATATAATCAAAGTCTAAAATAAAACAGAAATAAGTACCAAAAAAATCGATTTTATTTCAGTATAATACATTACTAGCTGTAAAGAAATACTGTACGGTATTTAGTTAAAATAAAACAAAAACAAAATGTTTGTTCCTTAATGATGAGATAAATTGAGAAAACAAGATTAACTGTTAAATACATTTGTTTTGTAAATAAAAATATCATGTTTTTATTACGTTTGTATTTTTTTTTTTTTTAATAAAACTTTACATCAAATGTTCGAAAATAAATGAAGCAAATATTTTCCCATTATTGTTTACTAATCATCTAAATGCAGTTTTTTGTTTTATTAATTTCTAAGTTGGTAACGCACGAATAACAGCTGATCAACAATGGTATTCTGTACTGTGTTACGTTAGAACTGTGTATTAGTGGTGTTTTGCAAGCTACAGCAGGAGATCGGGTTCTGTGAATCGTGTTATTAAATGCAATTTTTCTGTGAGTTATAATTCGATTGTTTATATAGCGAAAAAATGCCTTACTTATTTACATCAGAGGAATACGCTGATATGGTTTTTTATTTTGGGTTACTGTAATGGTAATGCTAGAGCTGCTGTAGAAGAATATGAACTACGTTAACCCTAATAGGAGGATTCCAGATACCAAAACAATTTCAGGAACTTTTCGTACTTTTCGGGAAACAGGATCACTACCAAGAAACTAGAACCAATTATGAACGAGCTGTCCAACTTGATGATGATATTGTTATTAATGCTGTTCATCGCAGTCCAGGTGTAAGTACACACGACGTATTTCTAGGCGGGATAGGAGTTTCGCAGTCAACGGTGTGGAGGTCACTTAATCGAAACAAATTTTATCCGTTTCATAAACAAAAGGTTCAACATCCACCAGATAGGGGATAGTCCGCTTCGCTTGGAGTTTTGCAACTTTTTGAATATTAATAATCAACTCTACAAGCGTATTTTGTTTACGGATGAGGCACAATTCACTCGGGATGGTGTCAATAACTTGCACAATGAACACTCATGGGCAGAAGAAAATCCACATGAGGTAGTGGAACAGAACTTTCAACACCGATTTTAGCGTCAATGTCTGGTGTGGCCTTTTGCAAAATCGGCTGATTGGACCTTTCATATTACCTGGACGCCTAAAAATGCTGAGTTCTATTTGCATTTCCTTCAAGAAGAGTTGCCGCAGCTGTTAGAGAATGTTCCTTTACATCTCAGACAAAATTTGTACTTCCAGCATGACGGAGCACCTCCCCCCTTTTCACGTGCCGTTTCTGCTTACTTAAATCATCAGTTTCCTGGACACTGGATTGGTCGTGGAGGGCCTCACTCTTGGCCACCAAGATCACCAGATCTATCTCCATTGGATTTATTGTATCTGGGATGGATGAAAGACATTGTATACAAGACAAAAGTAAATTCTCGTGATGAATTAAATTGCCCGTATTATGGATTCGGCTGTGCAGATACAGGGAAGTCCTGAAAATTAAGAAACGCAACAAAAAAAGCAATACAAAAACGTGCTGCAAAATGTATTGATAATGATGGCCTCATTTTCGGAACATCTATTATAAAAAGGTTGCGTACGGTTGGCCCAACCTGATTAATTTTGCTTAAAACTAGTAATGTATTATAACTGAATAAAATCGATTTTTTTGGGTACTTATTTCTGTTTTATTTTAGACTTTGATATACAATTTTCTTAGAATTAAATTCTCTACAATTAATGTTTGTTGATTTATGTATTTATGTACCAATTTAACATAGTTATTGTACATCAAACTTAAAAAAACATTGTTTCGTGCCCCAATTTTTTGCATTTAACCCTGAATCCCTCAAAAACTACTACAGGTACAGTTCTGAAACCTATTTTATTAGCTTTATCAGGTAAACATACCATAAGAATCCACGATATATTTCTTACTTAAATTAACCTTTCCAAAAGTTCAGTATGGCTTTATTTTACTCTTTACCCAGGAATTCAGGCGAAATCTTTCGCTAGCTGTAACTCGCTAACGAAGCGTTTTTCGGACGTATGTATGATATATAACGTTTTTTCATTATTTTTACTAGTACAATGTGCTGTAGAAGTGGGGGGAGAACTTCATGAATCACCCTGTATATTCTACACAGAGCGTACTATAAAAAAAGAGAAAGTTGTCATGACTTTAAAAAGTTAGAACATTACTATCGTCTTCGATTTCAGCAACTGATGTGAATGAAGATAACGAGCACCCTGACTGGTGATGTGACAAGCAATCAGTGTCACGTGACGCGTGCATAGCGATGTGAAGTCATACATTACGTGACGTCATTAATATTGGGCGCGACTGTGACACGCCAAACTTATACCGAATGTAATCTGTGCGTTCTATAATTTAACGTTTTGCTTTCTCGTACACTTGTTTGAAAGTGAGGTGTTTTAAAATTAAAAATTTTAAATTTAATATATATATATATATATATATATATAATATATATATATATATATATATATATACGAGGGGGGTACCCAAAAAAAAACCGGAATTATTTTATAAAAATTATATATTATCAAATTTTTTACAATACGACCTTATCTCCTTCAAAATAATCTCCATTACAACTAATACACTTGTACCAACGGTATTTCCATTGATCAAAACATTTTTTGTAGTCATCTTTAGAAATGGCTGCAAGCTCGAGCTTCGTTTTTTTTCTTAACCTCTTCAACGCTGTCAAATCGTTGACCTTTCAAGCCTCTTTTCATGTGTGGAAATAAAAAAAAAGTCGCATGGAGCGAGGTCAGGCGAGTAAGGTGCGTGGGGCAGCGGAACCATGCCGTTTTTTGCTAAAAACTGCCTAACTGAGATGGCTGTGTTTGCCGGTGCGTTGTCGTGGTGGAAGAACAAATTTGGCAGCAACCCTTTTCAGTCCTAAATCTCCTGTTAAAATTCGCTGAACCGAGCTCCAAGTTAACCCACTACTCTCTGATAGTTCCTCAATTGTCTGTCGACGGTCAGTGAGCACAAGTTCACGAATTTTCTCAACATTTTCGTCCGTTCGAGAGGTTGATGGACGTCCAGAACGAGGTTTGTCTTCAATCGACATGTCGCCATTTTTAAAATCGAGCGAACCACTCGTAGACCTGAGTTTTCCCCATAGCATCATCTTTGTAAGCTGTATTCAACATTAAAATAGTTTTCTGCAGCATTTTTACATTAAGTAAAAAACAAAATTTCACAGCTGCACGTTGTTCACTTAAACTTGCCATGACAAAAAAACGAAACAAGAACAAAACAGGGTTAGCGAAAACAGTCACTACGAACGAACAGAATGCACTAGGACAACGGAACTGGGGTCACTGAGCTCGCAATGGGTTGCGCGACACACGCCTAGCGGCAGGAATGTGTACTACACGCTGCCGGCTGTCAGCAATACAATTCCGGTTACTTTTGGGTACCCCCTCGTATATATATAATATATATATATATATATATATATATATATATATTTAACATAATGCAATTACAATAAGTGTTTTAAAGTGTTTGATTTAATGCAGTTAATGTTTTAGATTTAAATCCTAGTGAGATGTAGTTTCCCAATACAATTTATCATTGTAAATAATTTAATTTTAATTTCCAATTTAAATAAATAATTATATATATATATATATATATACAGTATATATATATAATATATATACAGGGTGAGTCAGAAATATGGTAAAATATTTTAAGACGTGATTCTAGAGCTAAAAATAAGAAAAAAAATGTTATTTAAAGTTAGGTCTGGAAACGCTCCATTACTGAGTAATGGCTGGCGAAAGATTTTGCTTTGTTTTCAGTTCACCTGGTGAAATTAAGTGATTCTGAAAGGTTTTGTTCTTACTTTTTAACTCAAATAAGATGGATGTATAAAGAAAATCACCTGAAAAATCAAATAAAACTACTCTAGAGTTTGTAGTGTGAACAGTTTTTTGAGAAAAAGTATGAAATTTTCCAAAAATCTAATAACAAAAATACCGTCTTAAATGTTTGATGTCGAATAACATTGTTAAATGACCAATCAACAAATTTTTTTCATAATACAGATTGTAGAGAATTTAATTCTGAAAACAACCATAATAAAAAAAGTTAACTAAATGTGTAAAAAAAGTTATGATATTGACTCCTCACGTATCACACTACACAGCAAACGTTTGCTGTTAAATAATAAGGAATGAGTAATCTTTCATTCATGAATGTATAGGGGTTTTTATAAAACCAAATATAAATTGTAAAATACAAGAACAAACATACCAATATTTTCTGTACAAAAATGATCTTTTAGAAATTTTAGTTGCAGAATATTTGTAATTTAATATATCGCGTTTTATTAATATCATTAATACGAAATTACTTTTGTTTGTTTGTTTTGAATTTACGCAAATATTATTAAACCGATTGTTCTTAAATTTTTAATGGAGATGCTTATGATACCTGAGATGAATACAGGCCTTTTATTATTAAAAAATATTTTATTACAAATAATTAAACAATTATTGTTTATGCTTAGTTGTTCTGTAAAGCAGTAAAAATCCTATTTTGGTTTTTAGAGTTTTATAATATTAATTGAAAGAGAGTTCAGCGTAATCGTTTGTTCTGTGTAAAAATTGTAACCTGACATATGTTTAATTAATTTAACCAAGATTTTAAATTTGTTTATATATTTATAGAGTGAAAAAATAACAAAATAAAATCACTTATATTTCAACATAGCGCAAACAAGGCAAACAAATGTATTCTAGTTTTTAATGAAAGAACTAAATTGGTAATATGTAAAGTTTTGAATTTGTATATCTTTGACATTGTGGGGCGGCATATTTACAGTAACTGAAGGGACAAAAACGGAGAGACTATGAATTAGCTTGATTCAAAAAAATCATTCACTTGAATCGTGACTGCCCTTAGACCTGTAAAAACGTTAGTGCTTCTTCCTGAGTGACATGTTACACAGAACAGGTAAGGTTAGGTTGTAGGGGCCGTCTCCTATCGAGATCAATGACGAAGAATTAGGACACTAATCTAAAAGTTATATCCACCGGAAGAAAGGGATGCCACCTCTGTACCAGCCTCTCTAGTCAAAGCAGGCAGGGGGTGGCTCACTCTTCTTGAGGCTAGCAACAACCTCTAATACTTAGGGAACGAACCCCACAAACTCCAACAGTCATCTCCCGCGGTAGACTAGACCTATCGAACTAACCTTGCTCTCCAGAATCTCAAAATTTGCGGTTAGTGATGTGCCGCTCCTGGACATCCGTAAGGTTGCCCAAATGTACGTGACACATCGGGTTTTGCTGTTCCCAGAGATAGGTACAACTGAAGGTATAAAGCAGCTAAAAGTGATCCCTGCTGGGTATAAATTTTTTTTGCATTTATATCGAAAGTTAAATATATTTCTAACGCAAATTGTCCGTTTTAAATTAATTTATTCTAACTATAAATGCAAAATCTTGTAAGAGAATAACTTGAAATTGTGCTTAACTTCTGGTACTCTTAATCATGGGCACTGAAAAATGGGCACTTTATACATGATCCAGGTATATGAATAATTCAATTTCTTTTAATTATCACAGGACATTATCATATTACTCAAAAGTGCTTTCACTAAGAACCTATAAACTTCGACTTTGGATTTCCACTAAACTGATATAAAATAGTCCAAGTGTTACTGAGATCGTGGGAGCTGATTAAACAATTACACTAAATGTTCCATGTTACGGAAACTGCGGGCGAAACCATGGGTATGTGCACGTCAATTTTAAAATTGAAACTTTTTGAAAACTTCGCAACATTTAATACAAAATTGGAGTACGATAAACATGTTAAAGTGAGAAAAACGTCGCGTCGCTGACATATGCTACAATATCTGGCAACTTGTCATAAAGCAAGTGACATACAGTCAGTATGTTTATGAGGTTTTTTTCCTTCTAAACTTGGCGTCATATTTCACCGACTATCTATTATGTAATAACTTACACACGCAAGCACGCAAACTTCTATATTTATGTACCGTGTAGGACATTCTAAATGATAAAATGATCTAGTAGCTGGGAGACTCCAATGAATGGGTGCTCTTACAGGTCGGAGAATCAAATTACAAATTAACTGCAATAAAGCTGAGGATTGATACAGGCTTGGAGGTACTACAATGGGAGGTATGGTATTGAAGGTTGCAAGCTGTCACAATGACATGAACTTTTACACGCACGAGATTTTAAGGGGTGATAACTTCCCTACCCTCCTCAAAACGTGAGCTCTGTATAGCATTCAAAGTAACAAACTGAATATTTATAGAGGTCTGCACCTTTGATAGGACTGTAAATTCTAGATGCAAAATTCTGCCAGATGTTATGTGTCATAACATGCTAGACTTTTTATCTAAAAATCTGAATTATCTTAGAACTCATATTTGATCATACAATTTACTTTGAGAACATAAGCTCATGGAGCAATGTTTTATAATTATAATGGAGAGTGAACATGTGTGTACAAAAGTGTACGGATAAAAGCTTGCCACATGATACACTCAAGTTTTTGTCCGAGAAGTTTCATTTTATAAAATTTCAAGAACTTTTTAACACTGACTCCATTTACTATTGTATTTTCTTTGTAGTCTACGAATAAATGTGTAACTTGTTAAAATCCCATATGAAATTTTAGTTTGTTTACAAATATATTTATTCAGCAATTATCTCGTTTCCATATTGATTACGTATAAGATTAATGTAAAAATATTCGCTAACCCTCTGTCAAATCTCATGGAGTCACGTGCACAATCATAAAACTCAGTATTCCATGTACATAAAAGTATATAAATCAGTTTGTTTAGTTCGATAGATCGGGAGATAGAGATGACAATCTTAGCTAAGGTCAGCCAACTGGAGTTTTTTTAAGTCATTGTATTGTAATTATATAAACTTATTCTAACATATGATTTTAGTAACACACACATACATACATACATTTGCCTAGTCTTGTCTCTGACTGGCCACAGGTTATCGCATTTGACCATAACTTCATAAAGATGCTTGATCTTAGCGTCGATCGCCATACCACTTGGTTAAGAGTCGCGCTGGAGTTCATCTTGGGGACAGAGTCGACAGAGCACATGGCGTTGTTGACGTTCCCTTTCTCTAAAATCATTCATTGACTGCTAATTCACCAAGGTGCATAGCTAATGCCCCATGTATTGCGTTAAAGTACAGAAGTTTTGTAGGTTTTGTTACCCTCGACCCTCGTTTACAGTTAGTTTCGGATATCCAGTTATATTCTACCTTCGCCCACTTTTGATACCAAGTGATCCTGATTGCTGAGAACTGTGATTGTACTCTCTCTTTTTTGTACAGCTAAGTCTACAGTCAGTGTCTACCATAGTAATGGGAGGAGGATATTCCTGTAATTGTGCTGTGGTGTTTGACAGATGAAAGCAACTTCTAGGAGTCTGGTATCTCTCTCTTTAGCAAATCATCCATTCATTTAAACACTTCCTCCATATTTATCCCTCCCCCTTTCCTACACAAGAAGTATTTTAATTCAATTATGTAGTAAATTATATTGTTAAATTTTGGAATCATTTTGAGCCGTATTAGTTTAAATAATTAGTCTCTAATAATTCCTTGTTCCTCGCAGCTTGAGATATTGTAATTATCGTATCAAGCAATAAGTTAAATTAATTTTTAAATCTCCACGCCTTATTCGCAAATGTTCATTTGAAGAATCCAAAAAGAGTAGTTCTCTCAAATTGTTTGATTTTCATGGATAACAGGACGACTTACGTTCAATAACCTAGGATGTCGTTATTGTTCTTGTGAATAATAAACAATCCTTCTGATCGATAAAGTAGTAAATGTACAATCGTGTTCTAGTCTATTACAGTCGATTTATAAGGATAAAGTAATAAATATATGCACTATACTTCAGAAGAATACTGTAATAGGCGAGACTATAAAGCTGAATTATTTTAAAATATCGGAACGTTTTACGAATATTTCACAATGTTAAATCTTAATTTTTATTGAAGATAACCAAAATATTACATAAATCTTTTTGAGAATAATAATTTAACAAACGAGATTACAACACTAAAATGTGTTTTATTAGTGGAGCCTTTTATGAATATTCTACACATTTTAATGCCGCTTTTGATTTTAGAAAACGAAAAAACTGCATAGACTTCTTTAAATATTTAAGAGCGACGATTTTTTTTATTTATTATTGTCTGAGCATTAAAAACAATCTATAACTCAGATGACAGGCAAAATTTCAAATAGGTGACTTTTTAAGTAGCAGGTTGAATTTACCTAAACATAGAAATTTATAAATATAATATATTTTATTAGTAGCGTTAGCGTACCTTAATTGATTATATAATATAAAATGATTTGATGTATAGACGCTTTTCATTACATTAAGCTCTTTTTCTAGTAACGTCATTTATACACTTTGTTTGATTTTCATGCTTACTCCAACGTGAGATTTGCCTAAGCATTGTTGAAGGCTGGTAAAATTCCAGCAGAAATGTTTTTATTTTGTTCGTCTTTTCTTAGGATACCTGGAACAGAAAATTAGTTATAGATCTAAAATGGTTTATGCCCTTCAGCGACGCGTTTTCTAACTTGAATTACTGATGAATTATCTGTTCAACATTATTAAAAACTCCGAGAGTGATTTGTTACTAACCTGCTTTGGAGTTCCTTTATTAAAGGCAAGCACATAATGGTGATGAGAAAATTGTCTTAAAGTAAGCAGGATAATTCATTTAATTAACCTACATATAATGGATTTAATACATTTTCACTGTCAAAACAGTTGATTTGCTAAGAAGAAATTATATTTAGCAATTTGTACTCAACATAAAGTTGCATGAAGACTGCATAATGTAATCTGAGATACAAAATACAAGAACGATTGACGAGCAAGTGTCACATGTTGGAATATTCCATTCAATACGTGAGCTCTCTGCCAATCTGTGCTAAAACGTCATCCTCCAATGTGACTCAGTAAATCAAATCCAGAATGGCGTCATTTCATTGTATACGTCTTCTTTAAATAATTCCGTTCACGCTAGTTGAAATAGTGATTTATAAAATAAATATCAAGGGAATTTATTTAGACTGAATTATTTTGAGCGATTGACGAGAAAGAAGTAAAATGTGGAATGACCACCTCATCCTCTAATGTGACCCAGAAAATACAATTTAAAATGGAGTAATCTCATTTCGGATGGCTAATTCAAAACAGTTTAGTGAACGCTATTGAAATACTGTGAGCTGTAAAATAGTGTTACGTGGATTTGTGAAGACTGAATTCGATTATGTCTTACGTATTATATGCTGTCAATCTGCGCTGACACTCCATTCTCCGGTATGAGTGGGTAAATCAAATCCACAGGGGCATGATTTCATTTTATATGTTTTTTCATATACTTCCACGCATACCAGTAAAATATTTTTATTTGTAAAATAATTATATATTATGTTTCAGTTATTTTCGTAGAACTTTTTTAAACTTTATCGAAGAAAAGACTATACTCTTGTTACATTGAGAGGGACAACTCAGTTTAATGATCTATAACAATCTTATTCCTCGTGGTTCTTGGTTATATGGTGGTAACTCTATAGTACATTATATGATATCCATACAAAATATTCATACTAAATGTTGTTTAGAATTGCTCAGTTCTTTCTAGAAAAATATTTAATTCCTCTTCTTTTGGTTTTATTATTTCTTGCGACGCGCGTAAAATACAGCTTGGCATTAAAATGCCCACAACTTTGATACGTTTTAGTTGAGTGACTAACAAGAATATTTATGCATGGTGTGAGTACTGTTATCATCCGAAGTTTAGTTTAAACAATCCACCAATTATGGTATGTAAACAGTTTTCAAGTCTTTGTTGTATTCGATTCGTGTATACTTACAATACAAACATAAAAAATGTCAATACTTGTAAAAGGTGGAGACTGCAAACACGGTTTCTTTTTAACAAGGATTATTATTATCTGAGAGCTTACTAAATTATTTATTCCTATTTACTGCGCTAGTTTCTTTACATATTTGCGCCACAACCTTGTTTCCATTCAACACGTAATTTTTTTCTCTATATTATTTAATAGTTTCTTTACTGTTGGTACAGACTTTAAGTTATATTTATGGGATATAATTAAATTATAGACCTGTTCGTAAAGCTATGAACATGACTCTATATAAAACACAAGTATATAATATTTCGTTTTACAAATAATGTGTTTTCATGGTCAATAAAAAAATAATTGGAGCAGATTATTTTATATGTATATTGCCTTTTAAAAATCTGTGTGTCCTTCAAATTTTTTATATCCTTAACAACCCAAACTGTATGATTCTTTCTTAACTAATAAAAGTGAAATAATAAAATAATAAATGATATTTGCAAGTAAAATAGAGACGGCATTCACTTACATTCATCCCACATAAAGGAGTTTTAGTTTTTATGCAACTAAATGGATGAAGTGGATGTTTAGTCCTGCAAATAAAGTATGATTTCCAATAAAGTTTATATGACCAATAATTGTTAAATTACATGAGACGTCTTACCACTTGTCAGGTTACAGAATTAACTGATGTTCCTTTAGTGAGAGATCTCAATAACGCTTTGCAATGATTTAATATGCACCACCATTAAACTAATATTGTTAAGTAGATATGGAAATTCATCCAAATATATCTACAGAAGTAATCTTTTTCTGGATATCTTGCTACATAATATATTAACACTTCATTGCAGTATTAAACATAGGCTCTAGTGAATTACATAGGGTACTTCAATGTAAGAATTTACTGAAATCAAATATTGTGATCTACTTTCAGCTTCGAATTCCAATCTACTATCTTCTTTTTAATGTATTATTAAATCATCCAACACTTATACGATCGTACTTAGTTTGTTTTTAAATACATTTATTATTCTTTTGTCCCGTTCTCATCATGATTTACCACAAATTATTTGTAAAAAATATTCATATACGATCTGCCAAATATAATGGAGGGACATACATTTTTATCAAACGCAGTGTTGGACGTATCGAAATAAAGCGATATATCAGTGAATAAGTAAGTTCGTTTTTTATATATCATGTGGACAGCCAGCAATAACAATTTAATACTGTAATGTCAGATTAACACAAACGATTCACGAGCACCACTCATCCATGAGAATATTTCACGTTCAGTAGGTTAGTTTGCTTTCAATATGTGGTACACGTTATACTGCAGTGCCGTTCTGTAAATAAATTCCAGAGTGTAGATATTCTATTGTAGACGTTTAGACTACCAGATCGATAGACAGAAAGAAAGACGAACATAAATATGTAAAATTTTCTAGCCTCCCGATTAATAGGCTTCACTAACGCTCAGCCAATAAAAGTATTATTTTAAATAATGTGTATACCAACCAAAAATGAACGTGAGCTTGCAACAGTTTAATAGTGTAATATCAGACATAACAAACACAAACGATACTCAAAGACCACTCATTCATCAGAATGTTCCACATTCAATACGGGAGCTTTCTGTCAACCTGTAGTACACGTCATAGTGCAGTGTCACTCGCTCAATTTAATCCACAGTGAATTGATATTATTGCAGACGTTTCCTGCAATAACTCCATGAACATTTCTTTATGTTTAGAGAATAGTGTTATATTAATTTGGAAGTTCTTACAACACCTTCAGCTTATATTGCATTATAGAATGAAATACATAATATAATATAGTTGGCTGAGCGTTAGTGAAGAGTTGGACAAATTTAATTTTTATCGATATCTCTAGAACCAATTAACAAGTAGAGTTAAAATTTCACTGAAAAATAATACTTTCTATATGAGCAACATCGAGTTCTTATGCTTCATGTGCAGTATCATTGGATTTGACATTGCGTTAGCAAATATTTTTACATAGATCTTATGGGTAATTATTGTGCCAACGAGATAAAAAACACTTAAAATAACTAAATAAATTTATAAACAAAAATATTGAAATTTGGCATGCAGCCCCAGCGCATCCTATTACGCTGCAACTCGTATTCCATTTAACATATTTCAACATTGTTGATCAATAATTTATTCTAGTAGCTTTTATTCTTCCCATAAACATTAGAACAATATTTCTGCTTCATATTATAACCGGAACTCCGTAGACATGCCAGTAAGGGAATCTAGTATTGAGAATACTTTGAATTCCAAATGTTAGTAAAGAAATGCATGTTACCACTATTTAAGTGAAAGATGTGCTTTGCGTGTATATTTATTTTGAAAGATTAACTTCACTTGATATGTCCGGACAGGACTGCAAAGTCCTATTCCATATTCAGTAGTACCATTTAAACATGATTTTAAGGTATATTATTATAATCAATTTACCCATTTTATTGTCTTTTTACATGTTCTTCTTCCGGCTCCACTGTTAGAAGTAGAATGTGATACTAAGTTTAATAAATAAGCATATGCGATCAAATGGATACAATGGTTTATTTTCACCTATGTGAAATTTTCAAGTAACTTTATCCAAAATAAGAACTTATTATATTTTTCCAATCATAATTTGATGTAAAATATCGTAAAAATATGTGGTAAAATAACAATGCGAGTGCTATCACCGCCAACGTTGCTGCGTCTGACAACCCTTCACCTGGGATGGCACAAGCTGATACTACGTCTTGTCATGACAAGTGTATGTCCCCGACTACTTCTTGACCGCCATCTCACAGTATTGCTGTACCTATACAGAACTTACTTCGACTTCAAATATGGGTTAGTAGCATCTATTAGTTTCGTTAAAAAATTATAATATTCTTCTTTAATAACAATTGCATAATACAGAATTTTTTGAACCACTGGAGTCATTTCTCCTGCATTACAAATTGGTTGCTAGTCCCTAGTTTATATATTTGTCAAAATGTGAGAGTATAAAAATAGTTAGTATTTTTATACTATAATTTTTGCAAAGATCATATTTCAAACGAACCTTTAAAGTTAAAAATAAATGTTAAATCAGCATAAACATTCCTTTTTAATAATATATTGTTAATTTATTTTCACTTTATTGTTAATTTGACTGTTTAATTTAGTCTCTGAGCTGAGGCTATTATTTATAAGAATATATGTAGAAAGAATTCATACTATATATTACCATTATTACTTATTATTAACGTTATACGTTTTTATCATGCCAACAATTTTGAAAGATCCTTTATCCAATCGTTTAATGTCGTGTTATTTCCTTAGTTGCTCTTAAATGAAAATCTAACCACGTTAAAAGTTGTTAGTATTGATACTCGTAAAGTGACATATACGATTATGTTGGTGTATACTAACCATAAAGCACAGACTTCACAGACATAGATCAGATAGCTTCTGACCTGCAGAATGCTACAGTGCTGGCCAAATTATTAGACTAAAGCATATGTTTTTGTTTTTTCTTCTCAATTTTTACTAAATAAATTCTTAATTTCATGTTGGTATATGTTAAAGTTTATACCCTCATTCGTGTGTTACTTTAAAATAGTATTAGCAGAAAATTTGGTAATTTTATGTTGGCGGGTGGCAACACTGCCTGTTTTGTTTTTCATCTGCCTTTACAAATCTACCAGGTCCATAACCAAAATCAGGTTATAGTTAATTTTTCATGTGGTTAACATGTTTTAGGTTCAATAGATCTTTCTATTAGTGTGTTCTGTTATTATTAAAGTAAGTTTAAGGTCATTTGTGAGTGTATGAAACCACTTTTTACTTCCTTATTGGCTATTTATAAAATTATCAGGAAATGGGTAAAAAGGCAGACCTTTCACCAAGGAAATGTGCTGTGGTCAAGGGTTCTTTTGGAAGAACAACATTCACACAAACTGAAATAGCACACAGACTAAATATTTCACAGAAGTCAGTTAGTAGGACCAAGAAAACACTTGATATCAATGGTATTTATAAATCCAGCCGTATCGGAAAATGTGGCCGGAAGAAAGCGTTAAGTCCAAGGATGGCCAGAAAGTTGAAAAACATGACACTATTCAATAGAAAAATGAACAGCAAGGATCTTAGTGACCAGTTAAGAGAATATGGCACAAATGCTCCGCCCAGGACCATCAGAAGAATCTTGAATGAACAAGGTCTTCGCGCATGCAGGCCTACAAAAAAAAAACAAAAAATAACACCAGCAATGGCTAAGAAGAGATTGGAATGGGTCAAAGAGATTCAGTTCTCTACTGAATCCTGAGGGTACTGTACCTTGTTCCAATCATCATCAGTGAACTGAATGCCTTTGGCCCATTCCAATCTTTTCTTAGCCATTGCCGGTGTTATTTTTTGTTTTTTGTAGGCCTGCATGCTCGAAGACCTTGTTCATTCAAGGTTCTTCTGATGGTCCTGGGCGAAACATTTGTGCCATAATCTCTTAAATGGTCACTAAGAACCTTGCTGGTCATTTTTCTATTGACTAGTGTCACGTGTTTCAACTTTCTGGCCATCCTTGGACTTAACGCTTTCTTCCGGCTACATCTAAATATATATACAACCGCATGTGTAACTGACTGACTGACTGACTCACTCACGTATACTAATTTCTAACCTACTTCCAGATGAGTTAGAGACTTGAAATTTGGTACACAGATAGCTTACCACGTGTAACCACCAGGAAAATCCCGAAAAGTGAGAATGAGAATTTTTCATTTCAACCCCTCAAAAAAATTCCCAAAAAATCGCGCATTCTTCACCCCTGCAGGCATTTTTTGTAAGCCCGATAGCGGGCGAACCGTTGGAGCTAGCTCTCGATCTGACGGAAAATTCATGGTCAGGAATGAAGTGAACTACAAAAAAAGGTCTAATGACTTTTTGCTCTATCTTCCATGGTTAAGCGACAAAACGCTCGAACATTTGAAATTCCAGAGATTTTTTCGATATAAAAATAATGTTTCAAGCCCGATAGCGGCCGAACCGTTGGTCGTAGCTCAAATCTGATTGACCCATCAAATTAGCAAATTGCGCGATCTACAGAAAAGGTCCAGTAATCTTTTGCCCTATCTCGATTGGTTTGGCCGAAAAACGTGATTATGTACAATTTTGTTGTAACTTTTACGCGAAACTTTTGTTTTTGGGTCGATAGCGGCGAAAACCATTGGTCGGAGGTCAAAATAACACTAACGTTTTTATTTAGGAAAATAAGATGACCTACAAAAAAGGTCCAGTGACTTTTTACTATATTTCCCTTAGTTTGACCGCAAAACGCGATTAAGTGAAAATATTGGACATTTTCGCCTAAAAATTTACATTCCGGGCTTGATAGCGGCTAAACGGTTGGTCGTAAACTCAAAACAAATTTAAACGGGATTTAGGAAATCACGTGATCTACAGAAAAGGTTCAGTGACTTCGGGAGTTGGCTGAGCGTTAGCTAAGCGTCAATAGTAGATAGGGACAGAGGAATATTTATTATGTTCACAGACACAATACCCTCTAAAAAACGGCCCAAGTGTGTCATTAACCCCCGTAATATTAACCCCCCCCCGGGGATTTCCTGGTATGACCTGATAACCTCCTGTACATTCAACCCCTGATGTGTTAACCCCCCTGGTAACATTAAAACCCCCCCAGGGAATTTCCTGCCATGACCTCATGTCCGAATTTTACCAGTCACCAAATCTCTTAAAAACCCCCCCCCCCTGGGAAGATTCCTGGTATGACCAGATAACCCCCTGGAGACTTATCCCCCGGTAACGTTAACCCCCCCTGGGAATTTGTTCATATGACCAGACAATATCCTGACGAAATTAAACCCCTCTTGTCTTAACCTCCTTAACATTAATCACCCACCCAGGGAATTTCTCGCCTTGACTAGATAGTCTCCTGGTGATATTAAACCCCCTGTTCGACTTAAAATACTGCCTTGAGGTCGGGTTTTTATCTAAATACTTATACAGCCGCATGTGAAACCACTCACTCACTCACTGATGGATGTATACAAATTCTAACATAGTTCTAGAAGTGCTGGAAACTTGAAATTTGGCATGCAGGTACCTTTCGCCGTATAACCAACAGGAAAAGTCTGAAAACCGGGAATTTTTAATTTTAAACCCCTCAAAAAAAATTAAAAACCGGTTGAAACTGGTTAAAAACTGGTGTGGTTTTTTGCTTTCGAGCCCGTCTAGCGACTAAACCGTAGGTAGTAGCTCAAATCTAATTTTTAAGGGGTTTTAGCAAATTTTATGATCTACAGAATGGGCACATTATACTTCCCCGCATCTCTACCGGTCCACCCGAAACATGCTCTCAAATTCGAAAATTTTCGCTTGTAGATTTTTGTTTGAGGCTCTGTAGCGTCTAAACCGTAGGTTGTAGCTAGGATCTGATGAACAATCGTTAGTGGGGAATGAAGTGCTCTACAAAAAAGGTCCAGTGATTTTTTGTCCTATCTCGTGTGGTTAAGCGTCCAAAACGCGGGAATGTTTGAAATTCCAGAGATTTTTTTTTTGCTTAAAATAAAGTTTCGAGCCTGATAGTGGCCCGAACGGTAGGTCGTAGCTCAAATCTGATTGACCCATCAAATTAGCAAATTGCGCGATCTACAGAAAAGGTCCAGTGACTTTTTACTCTACCTCCAGTGGTTCGGCCGAAAAAAAAACGTGATTATGTGCAATGTTTTTGTAATTTGTACGTGAAACTTTAGTTTTCGGGCTCGATAGCGGCGAAACCATTGGTCCTGAAGATCAAAATAAGACAAGCGTTGGAGTTAGGAAATGAAGTGATCTATAAAAAAATGTGCAGCAACTCTTTACTCTATCTCCATTGGTTTTGGCCGCAAAACGCGATTAAGTGAAAGTATTTGGAAATTTTCGTCTAAAAATTTACCTTTCGGGCTCGATAGCGGCTAAACTGTTGGTCGTAGCTCACAACAAATTTTTAAAAAGGATATATTAAATTGCGTGATCTACAAAAAATGTTCAGTAACATTTTGCCCTATCCTCAACGGTTTGGCCGCATAACGCGTTTTAAAGTATTGATTTTTTAAGTTTTACGTGATATTTTTTAAACTGCCCAGTGCAGTCTTTTGTCCTAAGCTCTGTACTTGCCTAAATTATAGGTCGTAGCTTAAATCTGATGGCATAATCGAAAGACAAAATCAAATTTCCAACAAGAAAGGTCCAGTCACTTTTTTTGTATCTTTAACGGTTATCTAAATACTTATACAGCCGCATGTGAAACCACTCACTCACTCACTGATGGATGTATACAAATTCTAACATAGTTCTAGAAGTGCTGGAAACTTGAAATTTGGCATGCAGGTACCTTTCGCCGTATAAACCAACAGGGAATTTCTCGCCTTGACTAGATAGTCTCCTGGTGATATTAAACCCCCTGTTCGACTTAAAATACTGCCTTGAGGTCGGTTTTTATTATGTTTATACTAAACAATTCAAGATAGCTGACCCGTGCAGACTTTTCTCCCGAGCTCATTTCTGGCTAAACCATAGGTCGTAGATCAGATCTGAGGGCACAATCGGAAGACAAAATTAAATTTCCAACAGAAAGGTCCCAGTCACTTTTTGTCGTATCTCTAACGGTTTAACCGCAAAATGCCCTCAAAGTCAAAAGTTTTTACGAATCCGGAAAAAAAATCTATGAAAAAGGTCAATTTTTAAATCCCTTGTCATTTACTTAATGTCCGGACTTAACCAGTCACCGAATTCCGCTTATCCCCTAATTTGCAAGCGTTTACTTTTGGGGGCCTGGGGGCGTAGCCCCCAGCGAGCCGAAGGCGAGTTTTCCGATACGGCTGGATTTATAAATACCATTGATATCAAGTGTTTTCTTGATCCTACTAACTGACTTCTGTGAAATATTTAGTCTGTGTGCTATTTCAGTTTGTTTTGTAATGTTGTTCTTCCAAAAGAACCTTGGCCACAGCACATTTCCTTGATGAAAGGTCCTATTTTTACCCATTTCCTGATAATTTTATAAATAGCCAATAAGGAAGTAAAAAAGTGGTTTCATAAACTCACAAATGACCTTAAACTTACTTTAATAATAAAAGAACACACTAATAGAAAGATCTACTGAACCTAAAACATGTTAACCACATGAAAAATTAACTGTAACCTGATTTTGGTTATGGACCTGGTAGATTTGTAAAGGCAGATGAAAAACAAAACAGGCAGTGTTGCCACCCACCAACATAAAATTACCAAATTTTCTGCTAATACTATTCTAAAGTAACACACGAATGAGGGTATATACTTTAACATATACCAACATGAAATTAAAAATTTATTTAGTAAACATTAAGAAGAAAAAACACAAAAATGTGCTTTAGTCTAATAATTTGGCCAGCACTGTATAATCAATAGCTTCCATGACAATTGCCCATTGCGACGGGGGAAGAGTCGAACCAATACTAAGTGGTGGACTGCGGACCTCGCTCGCAAAAGGGCTAATGTCAGGAAGCTGTACAATCAATGCAAAAGGAGCCGTATCTGGGAGTCCTATTATAGAGTTCTAACAGAATACAGCCTAGCAATTAAAAAAGCAAAACAAAGTTCCTGGAGGCAGTTTACACAGAAGGTAAATGAGTTAAGCGCGGCAGCTAGACTGCAACGTTTACTAGCCTCAAGTCCAACCGGTCACTTGGGATCTTTAATGTCCCAGGGAGGTCAACACACTTCCGGGTCTAGTGATAGCCTCAAACTTCTCCTTGAGACTCACTTCCCTGATTGTATCTTTGAGAATGACGACACTGGAACGTCTGGTAACCAAGAGGCAGGCTCAAGGCCAAGAGCTTATCGTGGTAGCTGGGCCATTGCCAGAAGGATTGCCACTCTCTCTAAAGCCAAATGGGCAATTTCTAAATTTGCCCCTTTCAAATCTGCAGGAGGGGATGGAATCTTTCCGGCCCTGCACACACAACAAGGGCCGGAGAATCTCCTTGCCCTTCTATGTGAACTATTCAGGGCGAGCCTAGCTTATGGGTACATACCACAAGTCTGGCGTCTCAACAGGGTGGTCTTCATCCCTAAAAAAGGGAGAGCGGACTACTCTGTCCCTAAATATTTTCGTCCCATCAGTTTATCTTCGTTTCTACTGAAAACATTAGAAAGACTGGTGGAGAGGCACCTGAGAAAGGGAGTTCTCTCAGACACTCCCCTTCATCGCAACCAACATGCATACCAGCAAAGCAAATCCTGTGAATCAGCACTGCACCAACTAGTCAGTAGGATTGAGGATAGACTGTCCGCCAAGGAATTGGCATTGTGCACCTTCATAGACATTGAAGGAGCTTTTGACAATGCCAAATTCACTGCAATGGTAAGTGGAGCACAGCGACGTGGCCTCGAGCCAGCCCTGTGCCGGTGGCTTAGGGCCATGCTGTGCTCCAGACGGATCAGGGCCGATCTCAATGAAGAATCGCTTGTGATCGCACCCACAAGGGGATGTCCTCAAGGAGGCATCCTGTCACCTCTACTGTGGAATCTAGTAGTAGATGGTCTACTTGAGGACCTTACTAACAATGGAATCTATGTCCAAGGATATGCAGACGAAATAGTCCTTATGGTACAGGGAAAATATACAAATGTTATTGTTGATATCATGAATACCAACCTTCAACATGTACACAACTGGTGTCAGGGAGAGGGACTGAAAGTAAATCCCTCTAAGACAGTAGTTGTACCATTCACTAGGAAAAAGAACCTAGAGTCTCTTTCTAGGCTGAAACTCGCATCCACTCAGCTTGAGTGGTCAAAGACAGTCAAATATTTAGGACTGACTCTAGACCATAAGCTTACGTGGAATGATCATCTTAATAATATCCTGCACAAAGCAAAGTGGGCGCTCATGACGTCCCAGGAGACTTGCAGGAATCTCATGGGGCGTAAAACCCCATATAGCACTATGGCTCTACAAAGCAGTTGTAAGGCCTCAAATCACTTATGGTTCATTAGTCTGGTGGACAAAGGTGAATCAGGTAACTGCCAAAGCCAAGCTTGAAAGCTTACAAAGGCTTGGCACAATCTTTGTAACCGGAGCATTCAGGAGCAGTCGCTCAGCGACCCTCGAGGTGGCTTTAGGACTTCTACCTCTTGATGTCCATATAAAAGCTGAAGCGCGTAAGTCAGCTTATCGGCTGATGGTTGCTGGCTTGTGGAGGAATGGCGCGTGTAACACGAGCCATGGCGCCATCACTGAAGCTGTAAACCCAAGCGCTATTCTCGAAATGGTCCTCCGACATAATGAGAACGGAGTTCGTATTCAATAAGCCATTCTCTGTTGACTTCTACTCCAGAGATGAGTGGAAATCGCAAGATAACATCCCAACAATAAGAAAGAGCTTTGTCTGGTACACGGATGGCTCGCTTATTAAGGGTAGAACTGGATATGGAGTGTTTAGTCAATCCCCTAGAACTGCCCTTTGCGGCAGTTTGGGTCGGAACTGCTCCATATTTCAAGCCGAAATCTATGGTATCCTAGCCTGTGCCAACCTAGGCCTCACCAGAGGGTACCAGGGAATGAACATCTGTATAATGTCAGACAGTCAGGCAGCTCTTAAAGCTCTTGACTCCAACAGCATTGGATCCAGGCTTGTGTGGGAGTGCTTTAACACTCTCTGCAAGCTTGGATCACGCAACTGTGTGCGTCTTGGTTGGGTACCGGGCCACACAGGCATAGGCGGCAAACGAATGCGCCGACAGGCTTGCCAAAAACGGAGCAAGCATGCCATACACCGGTCCAGAACCGAGTTGTGGTATAAGCAAGTCAGCCGCTTACCAAAGTATAAACAAATGGTCCAGAAAGACACACCGCTTGCGGTGGCAGAGTCACCAAGGACAAGCACTCGGCAAAAGACTGCTTGCCGATTCTAGCTCCGGCTTCACCAGATGGCTGATGGGGCTGGGCAGGGATCGGGTTAAGCAAGTGATTGCCTTGATCACTGGACACGGCCACTTCAGGAAACACCTAAACACTCTAGGTTTACGAAATGAGGACTCGGAGTGTAGACTCTGCAATAAGTCTGAAGAGACTGCAAAACACATAATACTGGACTGTGAGAGACTGGGAGCAAGGAGAAGGGCCTCTTTTCGGTGATAAACAACCAGGCGACGAACCAGATGCTAGTATCGGGGAAAAGCTTCTTAGCCTAATTAAGGGCACAAAGATAGGCTTTCCCCTCTAACATCAAAGGGGCACACAATAAGCTCAGGTTGACGTGTGAGGATCTATGAATCCACCCCAATATCCCAAAGAAAAAAAAAAAAAAAAAAAAAAAAAAAAAAAAAAAAAAACATAAAGCAGAAATAAAGATTGCATTTAAAATTAATAATATTAATATTATAGTAACATTTTAGATATATCTATTACGTAACACTTTATTACTTACTGAATAATAGCAAAGCCACGAAAGTCTTCTAACGTGTGGTTTTTTTTCTGACGGTCTGTGTACTGTATCTATCAGGACGATATAACGAAAACAAAATGGTAGTTGCATTGAGCTTTATGTGTATACAATTAAAAGTCAGTTCCTTAAAGTTCGATGATGTCACTCCATGGGATAAGGCTGAGCGTGAGCGAACATTTTTGCATTGGTCTTATAGGTAACCGTGATTACAAGTAAATAAATTTAAAAAAACAATTTAAGCAGACTTTTTATATCCACAAACATGCGACATTTTTATTCATTTATAATTTATTAAAATATACATAGTATAGAGGAAATTCATTGATAAACTGGGGAGAATATTTGATTTCAAAACAATCGTACAATGCAGTATATACCCTAGATAACCAGAACTTTTATTGTTTTGTATGTATATATATATATATATATATATACCCAAAGTAAGTCAAGAGAATAAAACTAAGCGTGCGCCTTCAGAAAAGCTTGTTACGCAACCCACGGTGTGGAGTACTCCTACATTGTACAAACATAATGCATTAAATTAACCTACTCAATAACTCAAGAAAATCACAAATCCTGTACGAAAGCTGGGATATATAGCACTCTCCGTGTCTCCCCAGGCATGACAATCGGCTCACCCTCCCTATTATATGCCTCCACTGACCCTTCCGTAACATAAACACGCATTATAATTCTAATATTCCAACAAAGTAGTATTTTTTATAAGAACCTATTTATGATTTAAAAAGTTTATTTACGTATAATATGATCGAGGAGATGAATACTCGTTTTATAAACATTTATGAAAAGAGTAGTAAAACATTTAGTTTATGTCTATTAGTATAATTTTATGAAATTGAATTTGGGTATTTCCAATGTATAGTGAAAATTATGTTTATAAGGTTTATACTAAAATTTAACATAATATTTTTATTACTTATTTTCCATTCAAAGTAATTTGTAAATAATTTAATTTTGTTAAGTTGTTGTGAAGTGTTGTAATAAAAAATCTCTAACCGCAGTGAAAATTTCTATAAATAATAATGTTTGTATAACACGATTTTTTATATATTGACCGTTAAAACGAAAGTATATATATATATGTATATACATAAATTCGCTAATACGGCGCCCATATTACTCTGACATATGGTCTTACTATATAAACAGAACGGTGCTTGTATTTACGATATATTTTATAACTACAGCCTATGACTTTTTTTGTAATTATGTTTTTGGTAGCCTATAAATTTAACGAATTCTGTTACACGACACATAATGTAGCATACCCGTAACATAAAAAAGTATAACATAGCAGAAGTACATTTAATAGGATAAAATACTAGTGAATGCCTAGAGAAGGATCCAGGGGAGGTTAGAGATATCCTTACAAATGTATCCATATTCTCATTGTGCTATTAATTAATCTAATTCTTTACATTATTTTACATATATAAAGTATGCTACTTATATCTTTAGGTTTATGTGTAGACAAATATTGTTATGGACTATAGATCTTTTAAAAATAAAAAGTTCAATAAGTTACAATGAGGAAAATATTTCTAAAATTTTCAGAAATAACTTTTATAGAATTAATTTTTTCTAAAGTGCATTTACTAGTTTTTGATTTGAATAATCTAAAACTTATAACTTTCTTTATCAAATTCGTTATATTCAATTGAAGTTTATAGTATTAGTATGAAAAAGATAGCATATATTATTGGTATCAAAAGTTTAAATTACAATGTATTGATATCCGGCTACATAACGTACTTGTGTTTCAGAACCCGTCAACCTATCTACAAAGAAAAAATATACCTCTTGATAAGAGTGTATGACCACAGTCATCTTACCCTAGTGTTATGATACTCAAAGGACAGGGAATAATGATGTTTTAAAATAAATTGTTAAGCGGTTTAATTGGTACAATAATAAATTACTTATATCATTATAAAGGAATTCGCCAAACCACGTGCCGTTGGTAATTATAGGCTTCGTTGAAACTGCATGTTGAATTCAATGTATACTGTTTATTTAATTATGCTACTTTTGTATCTAAATCAGTATTAAAATGCCATATTATTGCACTCATCATATTTACAAATATATTTATACCGTGATAACTTATAATGCCAATGTTTTCTAAAGCTCAGTCACATTCAACAGAATGACATACATCATTATGGAAATTTATGTTGCTTTTACAAAATTAAAGTTGCTTTACGTAAAATGTATAGTCCACAAGTCAGTTTTTATCTGTGGGAGATCTGGAGATACCCCTGCAGACAGGCAGAGAGGCATTTATATCTGTTCAAATAATACCCTTCGCTAACTCTCCAGGCAGAACATTTTATAAACAGAATCACTTGTTAACCAACGTGTTTACATAAAAAAACTTCCGCATGTGATTTACTGAAGGACAAATGCTTGAAATGATTGAAACAAATGTTTTTATTTTTATATGCCTGAAAAAGAAATGGCAAACAGTTTTACTCGTTTAACATACTAAAATACCTTAGGAGTTCTCTTAGATTTCACAAGAATTATTTTTCAGTAAAGGAATTATATACAAATAGTTTATTATTAACAAAATTTGTTTGTTGTTGTTATAATGTTACAAACATAAAAGATACTATGTAATATGGGGTAACGTGTGTCACTCCAAGCGTAATAATCGGCTTGGCCCTGGGTTGTTATATAGGCCTACCGGCTTCCATGTGAACCTGTCCCATAACATTAACACTGTATGGACAATTTCCTCTCTAAAACGACTCTATTTAGGATTTTTTAAATTTTACAATGGGGATAATACCATGAATATAAATATTCTAAACTGAATTACCTATTATGTTATATTATTATTCTATTAAAATATTATTATTTTAAAACTGTCTAGTGTGAAAAACCCAAAATAGATTATATGTAATGTTCCTTGATAATCACCACAATACACATGGCCTCAGGATTACTATTGTAATCCCTATTATAGGGTGTAAGTTATCTAAAGTTTAGGCATTTGTTTTCAATTCATCTTTAGATTTCAGTGAACAACTAGGTACTCATCTATAAAATGTCCTAAAAATAATATTGTTAGAATTGTAACTCTGAAAGCTCCCTTTGAAGTGGTCCGCAAGAACTATGCTAAATGAAAGTTTGCTGGCCTGAGATTTTGAGGCAATTTATCAATTCAAACTCTAAATATTCTAAAATATTTAAAATATGTTTCAGTTTATAAAGAAACATATTCGTAATTGGTGCCATTTTTAACCGTACACTTTGAGGCAAATATTAAGTATAAGGTATAGAAAATAAAGTTACACTCCAATTTTGACTCTAAATGTAAAGACTGTTATAACATTAATTTCAATCAACAGTCAATCAGTGAAGTATATTTTCTTGATCTTTATCGATGTTAAATGAAATAAGGAAAAATACTAAGAACCGAAGTAAATTACAATGGACATAGATATACAAATTTTTAGTAATTTTCAAGAAACGTGGGAAGATTGCAAACTAAACATTGGCGTCGGAAACAGAATTCACTTGAACCAGAAAGTGATCGTACGCGTGCATAGCAGCGGGTATCTGCTATCAGTGCAAATCTAAGTGCAAAGTAGTGGAGTAATTAAAAAAAAGGCCACATATATATATAAACTTTTTTTACATAATTTTTGTATCTGTAAAAGTATGGCTGATAAAAATATAATATAAATAATTTATTAAATCCATTATTCTTGGGATTCACAATTGTGACAGTTTACAGTCATGCAATTTTTCAATAGTTTAAAGAGATCTTTCCTTCCGCAGACGGAAAGGTAACAACAGTAGGTGGTATCTCTAACCACTTTCACTTGTTGTCTATTACTAAGTTCTAAGCAAGCGTTTCAACGATTCTGAACAAAGTTGTAAACAGTCCATCCAACAAGAGAAACTTGAATGCCGATACAAAGTTTGGCCTAATTGGGAATACTGTTGGATGGAAGAACATTAATTAAGTTACATCGGATCTCTGGGCAGTTGTTCATCTTGTTTTGCTCTAAAGAATACTTCACCCTTCTCCATAATGGACAGCAATTCGTTAAGCACTTGTTTTTAGAATAAATAACCAGCGATTTAAAACTAAATAATTTTGTTCGGATTTAAATACGAAAGAATTTGGAATAACAAAGACGTAGTAGTACTCTTAAGTTGGTGCAATCGATTTTTTGGGTAGTGATCTGTAATAGTTACTTATTTTAATTGGTAAATTTGAAAATAAATTCAGACTAAATAAGGCTGTAGTAATCAATATTTAACTTATTTTTACTAATATTTTCATTCATTTATTAGGTCCAAATGAATATTATAAAACACTTTTCAGGCGTATTTTAAAAAATATAATTCAATGATAAACAACTCCGCTTTCATAGTGTATTTACCAATCTGTATTTTGTACAGTAAATATTAATATTTATCAGCAAACTGTGATATAAAATAAGTGTGAGGAAATCTATGTAGATTAAGATGGTTTTGCAATTGTTTTTACTTTATGTCCATCAGCAAAATAGGCTTCTAAAACATACCAAATCTCTAGTTAACAGAATTACATTGTTAACACAGTAACTGTGACAGTAGCCATGTACCGACCATTGCGACAGCTGCAATACCAGTAATATGCATAATATGAGTTGTAACTATGATAAGACTGATATCCATAATACGTTGTTAACACCCTTCACAGCAACACGTGTCAGAGCAGCTGCACTAGTATAATTTTTCGTCTTTCGCGGCTAATTTGAAAGCAAAAATGTACTCTTTTTAAGATCTCGGAATAAAAATTTATTTGATGTTAACTTAACCTTGGACTTTAATTAAATAATTTTAGAATTAATAAAGTTTTTAATGTGAGTTTTCAGTCTTAAAAGTGGATTTTACAATGTTTTTGTCAACGATTTAAAACTCATTCGTAACTATCTGCTGCCTATGGCTTCTCGGCTCTTTAAAAATCAGTCTATATACCTCTTATTAGAAGTATTATGGTGTAATATGATTCCCCCCCCCCCCCCACCCCCCCCCCCCCCCACCCCCCCCCCCCCCCACCCCCCCCCCCCCCCACCCCCCCCCCCCCCCACCCCCCCCCCCCCCCACCCCATAACGTTTCGTGACATTTTGAACCTTATAACTTTTTTAGCCGGCAGGATATTAATGCCAATTTTTCAACGCCATAATGAAGGTTTATACCAAAATTCAGCTCAATAGGAATTTTTCCGATAATTGAGGTTTTAAAAACCTAAAATGACTGGACTCTTATTAGCCCTTACAAGAACACGTACTATGTTGAGCGTTCAGTAACAGCTCTCAGAGTGTTTAACATTGACGGCTGCTCTCCAGATAGTTACGAAACATCTATTAATAGATATCGAGGTAATTGCTGGACTATAACATGGGATCTGTGAGCTCCATAAGCCGATTTATGTAACGTTCCCTTTAGGCAGCTGCTGAACTGTAAGTCATGTTATAAAAACGTGTATAAAATGTGTCCTGAACATTATCCTAAATTTTTTCCATCCATCCATATTATAAATATAGTGCATTTACAATATGGTTAGATCCAAAATTTACTTCATGACAGTATTTCACTAATTTCATCGGTTTTGTTTTTCAGTTTATGTCTGACTATTTTATATCTTGCAGTTGCACATAAATTGGGTACAGCGAAACCTATTACTTCCGTGTAACTTACATCTGGGCAACCTCCTGGATGAAGATGGCTGAAGGTTAGACCGATTGGTCTAGTGTACTTCGGAGAATGATTGTTGGTGTGTCTGAAGCTCCCTTAAAGTTAAAGGCTGTTTTAACCTAAACACGAGGGAAATATAGCCCCTTACCCGCTTTGACTCGGAGAAGCTGGAATAGAGCTTCACAATTTCCCCAAGGTGACATAACTTAAATATAAAGCCCGCTATTCCCTACTAATGTGATCTTGAGGGATGCTCCCTACTCCAACTGTATCAATACTGAATATTATGTCCCTCTGGAAGCAACAACCTTTTATGCTGTTATGCCATGAGGATTTTTCCTCAGCTTCTTGTCATAAGTGAAAAAAGATTGTACCAACAAGTACGATCATTATGATTTTGAATGATACGCAAAACAAAAAGAAGGCATTCTGATGTAAAATTTACATGAATTATGACAAATTCGTATAGTAGGAACAACACTGTTAAGCATATTGTAAAGTAACCAGCAGTTTTTGTAAGTACGCACTTCGGAGACGATTTAAACATTTGCTTTACACCCAAAACTGCTATCTGTAACCGCCCTTGAGCATCCAAAATTTTAAATTTTATTTAATAATTATAATTAATGTTTAAATAAAGTAATGGAGAACATCTCGTGTTATTGACATCTTATTGTCCCATTTATTTACATGCATTGTATATTACAAGTGAACATTCAGCAAAATTCACTTTCACCATTTAACAATTATACAGATCTGTTTCTGGGTAGTGTTTGCTAAGGACAACAAAACTAAGAAATTGTTCCAACTTAATTTGCTATTATGTTGGTATAATACCAGGTAAAATTAAGATGAATTATTCTTATATAATTGCAACTATAATCAAAGAGTAAGATGTGTTAAATATTATTATTGATGGTCATTTTGAGAATTCTTGTGCACGACTGGATACAAAAGCCACAGCAATATATTACCAAAGAGAGTGGGTAATGTTGTAAAGTCTGCTATGTGACTCAATGTATTGCCTAGTGAATAACAATTACTAGTGAACAGCTTTCCAATGTCTCTTACAGCAATGCTCTTAACTGTCCTCCTCCTGTAGCATAAAATATGTTAACAGATGATATATATTTCTTTTTAAACATTTTCTCTCTCGCCGACAAAATTGCATCCAATTTAAACTTTTCGAAATGGAAAAAGTGGTTTTATTCCATGCACTACATGATTTCTCACTTCAAATGTTTTCATAAAATGTAACAATTAGATAAGTTGAGATTTCTGTATAACCTCTATTTTTTATTCCCTACCAATTAAGAACAAGAAAAAATATCAAATAGCAATTTCCTAACATTTATATAAATTATTGAAGCAAATAGGTTGTCCTTACTTACCAGGATAACGCTTCGCAAGATATGCTTAAATTGCTTCCATTCAGCGGCTTTGACAATGCGCTGAGGCGGGGCAAACACGTGACACAGCTAATGTAATATTTTTTTAGGAATCTCGGTTTCTCAGATTATCGATATCACGTGACTAAGGTTTTTTACACTATGTCTTTGACATAACCTCACATGAAGTAGTCGAGTGGTGACAGGTCCGTTCATCTGGAGATCACACAGTAAATCAAAAACTTAGTAAAACACTGATTTAAGTTGTGATAAAGTGGTAAGTGTAAGAAACACAAGCATAAACGTAAGCATAAAACTTACGAAAAGCAAATTACAAAAAGCCATATTAAGTTTGTTAAACACAATCTATTATTACAAATTCAGTATATATTGTACTTCATAGAAACCAAGTTATGATAAATTATATCGATGATTTAGATAAAATATTAAAGAAAGAAACTTTGAAGTGTAAATCTCCGATTATAAACTGCTGGCACAAACGTTGTATACCTTTAGGTGATGCGGAAATTGCTGCGGGGTTTTATGGCTCCATACAGAATAGTATATCTAGAATTCCTTTCAGTTGCTACCAAAGGGAATATATTAAAATTCCATTAGTGTGAATATTGGTGTAAATATTGTACGCTCATATTTCTATAAGTTGCTACCGTACAGTTCATACTATATTGCAGATAATATTTACTTATGTGTACTTCATAATAAATACAAAACAAATTATTATAAACAATAATGATAGGAATATTTAATAATTTATAGTACGTAATTGAATATTGAAGTGCTTTTTGTGATAGTCACCTATTATACTATTTCTGAGTAGTTTATACCTTGTACGTGAACAAAACATGAAAACTAAAGAACATTAAAATATTAATACATATATAATACTTCTTATGTTGTACTTATAATATTATAATTTATTTCACTGCTACATGTAAAAGGAAAGTTGTATAAGGTGTTACTCTAGATTTTATTACTACCAACCTACAATAATTAATGTAGTAATATTTTTTTATGTGTATTAGTATATTTGTAATAGCTAAAACGCATACAGTATATAAATGTGTCCTTTTATTGTAACAAGCTATTCTGAATTTATTATACTTTCAAAGCTATAAACCGCACACTGAGCGTATATTTTATAAACTCACAAGGGAAATGGGGGTAGGCCTCTTTTGTTATTTGTTCATTCTATATGACTTATCAGCACCTTACTCTAACTATGGCGATTATCACATCAATACAGGTTAATCAAAGGCCGTATTAAACTGAACTGCTCGTTTTCACACAACAGACAGACTATTATTGTCTACCGCAGTAATTTAAGATGCTTAGCTAATCAAAAGAGAGGTATTATAAATTAAGACTACTACAAAAAATATAATATATAAACTTAGCTAAACATGAATTGAGAGAACACTGCACAATCGTGTAAGAAGAGGTGTTTTGAAGATTACAAAACTGTTTTATGTTTTTAATGCCTTGAGAATTGGAGAAAAATGTGATTGAATTTGGCACATTGTTGACAAATTGAACTTCTGTCTGTGATAGCAAGTGTTCAAGACATACCGTTCTGAGTCTTCCAGTTCGGTAGCTCTTCCTGCTCCTTGTTTCTTAATAGTGTAATATAACTGCCTCTTATTTTGCCGCATTTTGATTTAAAGAGATTTTTCTCTAAATATTGATGCACGGTAGTGTCAAATTTTTGAACGTTGATATTGTTAGATTTGTATTAAGTTCAGTTCAGTGAAATTCTTAATTGCATTGTTCAGTTTAATGAATGTAACCTATTAGAGTTCTCCCTTTGAGACTTCACGACTCTTTGTTTTGCAGCTTAGAAATGATTCTGACTGATCTTTTTTGGAGAAATAAAGACTTTTGCATTTGAGCAACCTTCCCCACAACACAATCCCGATACGAGATGTGTGGGTTTAGATTACTCCGTAGTACGCTGTCATCATTACCTGAGGTTGGCAATACTTAGACAGTTTCTTCAAAACGTAAATGCCTGAGGATAAACTAGAACAAACAATGTCTAACATAACGATCCCAAGGCAACCCTCTGTCCAGGTGTATTCCAAGGAACTTTGTTGAGTTGACTTCTTCGATCTCAGTTTCATCCAACATGACTGTAGGAAGAAAAATATGAGTCTGTTTGTCGCAAACGAAATTGAATGAAGGTTGACTTTGTTGGATTTGTATTGAGGTTCAGGTCATTGAAATGCTTAATTGAATTGTTGATTTTAATAAATATAACATCTTACAGTTCTCTTTTTGAATTTTTCTTGAAACAGAGAGTCATGTCATAAGCATACTGGACAGTTTTTTCCATGGTTTTATTTACACCTATTTACAACTAAACAATAGATAATTGCTATTCTAAAGAAATAGCAAACATGTACCATTAGGAAGCAAAAAAAACTGTTATCTTTTAATAACAACGCAGTGTAGTTATGTAAATCGAAATCTCGCCCTAAGCCTCAGACGTAATTTAACAAAACAATTCGACGAGGCTCCAAATGACTGTGTGGGGCGAGGTTGATAATTGCTCGTGGGTGGCTAAAACATACAAAGTACAGGAATTATAGAACAAGAATAAAAATTATTATTTGTGCTTATATAAAATATTATATTCATAGTTATGGATATTATACAGTACAGTACTTAACTAATTCTTCTGCTTTTAAACGAAGTATAGATAAAAAATACTTATATCTACCACTTAACGTCATAACAGAATGAAGCTAAAATATTTACATTAATAACTGAACAATAAGTCCGTTTTATTAAAATTATATATAATATAACAAATGAAGCATTAAAACAAAGCATCTATAATTAATATAACTTCACGCACATTTACGTCAGTTTCTTCTCTAGGTATCGTGCAGTCAGACAGAGAGACAGAAATAAATTTTTTTCAGCTCCTCTATTAATAAACGTAACTAACTCAGGAAATTAATAGAATGTTACGAATGATTTAGTTATTAATAATTGGGGCGGTATGTTAAAAAATGTTGTTTGAAACTGAAGAAATTTGTTAAAGATTGTTAAATTTGGATTATTTTTTTTTAAGGACATTCGCAAAATGACACATTGTCTAGATTGTCAAGAATGTCACTGTCTGAAACAAAACAAACCGTGAGAGACATATGTGAAATGTTATTCTAGGAAAGAGGCATGTGAAGTAACTACATATTCCTTACTACCGACCTCAAACAACACATTAATAATGTCAAATAAACCTATACCGGAAGTCAATGCTGTGATGCGGTTCAGGAAATATGAACTAAAATTTTACTGGAAAACTTTGAGCTTTAAATACAAACACATGTTTTTAAACATACTAATTTGTGGTCAAACAAAAAAACCAGATTTTATAAAATTTTACGTTTCTTCTGATTTAACAATAAATATAAAATTTATAAATAAAGCAGATTTATTATTTCTAAACTTTAAGCTTTATTTATTCATATACGTTAATATGTGAATTATATTATATATAAAATATATCAAAATTGGATCTGATGTTTGATGGGTTAGTTAAACGGTCTAATCAGGCATCGTATATCATACAGTAGATAATCTTACAGCAGTTCTACGACAGTACGGTTATAACTTATGTATAACTAAACAAAGATATTTAAATGCATTCAAGTTCTTTCGGAATTTCTTTTTTCACGAAAGACAATTCAAAAACTCTAATTCATCCTAAAAGCAATTACTTCTCGTAACATGTCTGGTCACAATACCTGATCATATTCAGATCGCTATCTCCTTTTCTAACCTACTACGCTGCCTTCGTCTTATGGGGAGTACGATTACAGTTTTAATATTGGTTTACTGCTAGAAACTCTTAGCAATCCTCTGTACTCAATATTATTACGGCGGTGATGAAGATATGTTTTAGTGCCCATATCCAGCAACAACGTAAACTAAGAGAGTAACACTGGTAGAGAAGCAGAAGTTATAGTAGTAGCGCTGGGAATGTGTATGTAAAATGCAGTGATAAATAAAGTTGAATATGCAAAGCCGACTTTATGCAATAGCGCACTCTGGTGAAGATAACGATACTTTACCTAAATATCAAACCTTCACATTTATACCTATTACAGTGAAACATTGCGTACACTACTCTTACATATCATATATTACAGGAATTGCAATATAGCGTTAAAAACTAGTTCTTAAATCAGAGGATGAATTGACTAATTGCCTTAGTTGAGAAATACTATATTAGACTACATTTAACAATTTTTTATTGATCGAATAAGGAGCAAATGACGGGAATTGACCTCTATCTATAGTGTTCCAGACAAATGATTACGGATATTAAATTAGTAGCCTATCCGTAACTAAATTACTTGCAGGGTTCTATCTCACTCTTATCGTAGTTCTTAAATGAAGCTATGCATAGAATCAATTATTTTGGGGATTAAAAATAACATTTAAGAAATGTCTTGTTGCCTATCCGTTCGTGTGAGGTTTTCAATAAAAATTACATAATTGGCGTATCCAGATTGACAATTTCATATCAATCGAACATTATTCAACGTAAGATAAAGATTTTACGTAAGTAAAACATACAAGTATATTGTACTATCGCCTTTAAGATCCCCAGGAGAGAACTTTCACTTCTGCCTGCCAGTAGAACCTGTGCTGGGTACAACACGGATGACTGTTTGAGTGGGTGAGCCTCCCTTAGTGTTAAAGCCTAGGCTTGAGGGAGTATTACTTTCCTTTCCCACATTGACTGCAAGAGGCTGGAACATAGCTTCTTCCTAGGTGACTTGAAAGATGTCCGTATCCTCATGAAATTTTAACAAGAAATAGATCCTACCCCAACCTTATCCATCCTATATATCTAGATACCCTGGACGTATCCCAAAGATTGTATTAGGACTAATTTCAATGCAGGGAGTCATCTTCTTGTCCAAACTGAAAAAATAGGTAAGAATTAAGTGTTCGGTTTCGTCAATAAAGCATCTCACAAATAGGTTTAGGCCCCACCTTACAGTGTATGTACTCTTAGATTAATCACAGGTAATGTAATCAATTGACTTTGTCTTAGTAGTTTAGTCGTCCTTACACAAAAACAGGTTTCAACAGCTCCTACTCCATCATCCTGCAAATTCCTCATCTTGTAACCCACAACTTTACATTCCGTATCTGAAAGGAGATTAAATTTACAAACTACATTATGCAAAATATTATTGTTCTTAAATGTTTTAAAAATTCAAATCTTAATATTATATAACACTATTACGTAACACAAAAGGTTCAGATTTAGTATAGTCATAGTGAAAGGTGAATATTCTAACATCTGATTATACTGAGTGTGTGTGACGTCATTATCAGACAGATCAATCCACATTATGACGGATAACAATAGTACGTTCTGTTAAGAATGGAAGAGTAAATTGTTACACTAGGAGGCGATGGAATTGTATTACGTCAATTTTTGTGATAACTAAACTGCCTACAAAATGTAGGGATAAAGGGAACTGGGATGAAGTATTATAATATCGACTCCTAGGTTTAAGTGATTTTCAAAATATCCTTAATTTATATTTCGAGTTTTAATTAAGTTAAACTTTAATACGCTTGACAGATGGTAATGAAGTATAAATTTGTGAAAAATATATCAAATTTTTTGTTTGAAGCGGTTATTTAGAAATAAAGAGTAACCACATAAAATGCTAACACTATAGAGGTTACACTTTAAGTAATATTCACCAAGCTGCAACGGAATTTATTTTTTCTCAGAAAAACATTCAAACGCTGTGATTTTAATTTTTTAGCTGTGCTGAGTCAGCTTACATTAATTCCATATTCACATTTTATTACAGGGGCATATTAGAGAAGTATGACTTTGCCCATTGAAGGCCAAAAGTGCGATCATATAGAGACCAAGTATATAAGTGCAATCATACTGATATTATTTTTTAAGGGGTATAACATAGTGCTTTCAACTATTTTGTCAATCAAAATTTACTTCAAAAGCAAAAAAGAAATTTTAGTATCATTATGTGTGTGTGTGTGTGTGTGTGTGTGTGTGTCATTTTATTAGTGTCACTCATTGATATTCATTGAGTTGCCTAGTTGTAAGTAATACATCGGTTTTTTTCTGTACCCAATGTAAGTTCTACTGACAAGCATAAACAACCTAATGAACACTCATTTGCGTAACAAACAAATGATATGCTAACTCTTTATTTGCCAGTCTGATACCATGCCACTGATGTATACACTGAGATAAACAAGTGGGTTGATTAAATTTTAAGCATGTGATCAATAATGTATGTAATAGATTAGGAAAAAATAATTCAGTTATAAAATAAAAATATTGAAAGAAAGTTTAAAGCACTAATTGTTTTTCATTAATACCTATACACTGGTTACAGTGATATTGAAGTGTGTGTTAACTAAGCCAAAGCTGTTTGGTTTTGTGGTCGAAATTGCATGTTACACAACGTAATATAGATAAACAACGTAATTTAATAAAATTTCAAACTTTATTAAAATTTAATTTATTGGTAACCATTCAGACTAATTGGATTTTCCTTGATTGCTCCGTAACCACAGTTTGACATTACCTCGCTGAAACGGCTGAACACACGTTAATTCCTCTAACATGCAACCCAAGTGTAAAGTATTAAACGTGTGTCATAGACTCAGCGTTGTAATTGATTTCCATATTTCCTCTTTGTTATTGAAAAGAATAATAGGCACATCAGTTATACCACAGACTAAAGATATTTCTATACTCTGTGTTTTTACATTTATAAAACCACATATTGATGTAACTATGGAGGCATATGATTTTACTCGTTACCATCGTTATTACTTATAAGATCAAAGTACAAATATTTACAAGCGCTCAACCGAATCCTATGGAGGTCACCGTCATCACACTCGATGTTGCCGATGTAATAGTTAAACTTCAGACATAAATCGAGTATTAAGTCTATACATCATTTAGTTCTCGAGATGTGCGGACAGAGAAAAGAAATTTTTCCAGTACCCGAGTGAAAGGCTTTGATAACGCTCATGCAATTAACACAACCAAAATCTTAATTTGCATTATGAGATACAAATTAGACAAAGATATCTCATATAGAGTTTTAGCAACCCCTATTTAGTTTTCATACATCTCTTTATGTGATAAACTCTCGACTGAATTGTGGGATGCTCTCATACACAGAACAAAAAATGATTAAAATCACCTAACAACTAGGTTTTGGTATTCTATTTGCGTGTTATGCTTGATTTTAAATTAAACCCGATTTCGTAAACCTGTACTTAAGCATTGTAAAAATCAGTATTTACAATCATAAATTATCTAAATACGAGTAACTAGGATATATCTCCGTCATTGGCGATATTTCATCTTCTTCCATATTTATATCAGGTATTTAAACGTGTATTTTATTTCAAGGAGGTAGTTCTTTATCATCTAAAGTATCTTTTCGGAAATAACAACTATAAAGGTACGTGTGTAACTTATAAAGAGCCTAGGAAGCCCTGCAGGGCATTAAGAACAAATAACAAGAGAACTCGAGTTCTTTGTTATCTGGGATATTTTATGTTTCTTACGTGTCTTCTTCGAAATGTGCTCCCTTAAGGTTCAAGTAAGACATATTTCCTACTATAAACTATTACAACTATTATTTAGATGTTAAAATTTCCTAAATAGACTTGAACAATACGTACTTTAATATTATTAATTAATTACGAGCTCGTAAATGTAACATAGAACATTACTACCACCAATTTCACGTTACCGGAAATCCATGAAAACACCAGAAATTTGGCATTATACCAAAGTGTTCTTACATATTTACAAAAATATATATAATTACTACATTCACTCACAGGATGTCATAGAAACACATTGATAACATTTTAATTTTGCAAAGTTTAGTACTGTGTTAGTATTGTTTCCCACTCGCAAATTAACTATCAAAATGTTATTAAATTGGCCTCCATAATGAAACATGAAAATAATACAGTGAGCGTAATTGTGATATGTACATTTTTAAGAAAACATCATAAGAAAGAAACGTAAATGTAAATAAGAATATTGTGTTGTCTCAAGGAAGTATAATTGGAGCGAGGATCTGTGGAAAAGCGCTTAGCGTTATTGTATGTAAAACACCGAGTACAGCTTTTATGTGTATTACATATAGTAAGAGAAACATTATTGTTTTGAAACCCACAAATCACTTCTTGCAGAGTGGAAACATTTACAAGAAATTATATTTTCACGACTACATTGCAATATACATGCCTTACCTTTATGTTCATGTTACATGTTATATATATTGTTTGTTTTAAATGATACTGGCTAGCAGGGCGACTGAGAAGGATTAGGGGGCCTGGGGCACATGCCTGTTTGGGGGCTCCAATCCCAAATGTTAATTAATCATCTTCGAATTTAAAATAATATTTAATATGGGCAATGTAATTATAATTTTCGATAATCACATTAATTGGTATTATGAATGTTAAAATAGTCCCACATAGGTAAAGAAATTACTTTATTTCTTTTAAGTTAAATTATAAATTAAATTGATCAAACTAAAGTACACTTATTCATTCTAATAAACTTGAAAAAATAAATGCTATTTAATTTTCTGAAAAAATTATTCATATCAATTTCTTAAAATTATCACTGTTAGACTACTTAGTCGTCCTATTACCTAAAAGACTCTAGTATCAGGTATAGTCAACATCTATGAATGTGTATTTTTATATCGAAAATACGTACTCTTCCAACTTTTAAAACGCCAATTGTTTTAACTATTGCTTTTAATAATGAAAACACGAGTTAGGAATTATATAAAAATATAAGGTATTAAACGAGTAATAATTTCAGGGATTTAAAACAAATATATAGGAAGAATATATTCCTCCGTAAGGATGAATACGGAGGATAATCGTAGGAATATTACCTTCCCATATATTTGTTTTAAATTCTTTAAAGGTATAATATAAAAATACAAGGTATTAAACTAGTAATTGTTTTAAAGAATTAAAAATAAATAGATGGGAAGATAATAATAATATAAAATAGGGAAACAGTTTACTATTTAGATCTACGATAGTAAATATTGTAAATAATTTTCTTCTATTGACTTAACAACATTGTTTTAGTTATTTTTTTAAATTCAGCTAGATACATTTTAGCTATTTTTTATTTAACTGGTTTTTATAAACACATACTTCTTTTATTTTATGACTCTAACAATCCTTGTTTGATTTAAAAATATGTATAGTTGAATTAGTTTAAGATGAATTTTGTCAATGTAATAAAATGGTTTTTCATAATTTATCGAAAAATAAAAATTCATAGTTTTTCATAATTCTTATAATCACCAGTGGCTACATCAAAATTTAACTATTTTATTACAATCATAAACATAGAAACTAAATTATTAATAAATTTAATTTATTCTGAAATTTCACCTTTAAAATTTAGATAAGTGTAATAAAGCATTGCCAACAATATTAAGGTGCTTGGCATATATAGGCATTTCTAAGTCTGTAATCACATCTACACTGTTTATGTAGAAGGAGTTGTAACCAAAATTGTTCTCGACATGCTATATGATCCCAGTATTAGAGTAAAGCTTTTAGTTTAATGTGACTTGGTGGGTTGTGCAGCCGACTTATGTTAGTAATTACCAATAATGTTGTTAAGGGATTTCACACTAATATATATTTGAAACTATAACAGATGATGTTCAAGAGTCATTAATCTCAATCCTGTAATGTTTGGTTTGAGGGAAATAAAATAAAAATCCTTTCCTCAATCTCCAGTGACATTAGGATAAATTTTAAAAATTCATTGAGAAATATACATAAAGAACAAAACCCAATTAAAATTAGTGTGCAGTGTAGGTAAAATGTACACTGATTTCTATAACAATGCGGCCCTTATTAATTCACCGACTGTACATATAAGATACAAAAACTATCTCGTTCTCTACAAAACCTGCAAATTCAAAGGTTATATTTATTTAAGAGAATTGAAATGGCTGCACTGCGACATTCTTGGACACAGTATATGTGACAAAAAGTTTTTGACCTTTCTCCCAAATATGAATCGTTTCTGGCTGGTTATATTTGCCAGTAGAATGTATACTAGGTAAGGCAAACATTGATGTGCCACTTAAACCTGGGTAACCCAATGGGTGTCAAATTACATACCAAAATTGTCGATATAAGGGGGGGGGGGAAGGCTTGTTGATTGATAGGTCTAACTGGCTGCAGAGGATGACTCTTGAAATAATTGGGGCACCATTAATGTAAAGAACGCAGAATGTAAATAATTTGTGTTATTAGAACGCAGGGTTTTAAGTTACATGCAGATTCGTATAGGTCCTAATGAGGTTGGGTTTATAGGCTTATTACAGCCTTTTAAGACTAAACGGGAGAGAGAATGGCTTCTCCTACCTGCTTTGACTGGAAAAGGCAGCACTAATCACCCCTTCTTCCAAGGTGAATTAATAGTTCCCACTATCCCTTCCTACGACAAGTGGCGACCTCTACCATCAACCTGTATCACCCTGAATATCCTATCACTCCAAGAGCAGCGCAAAAGCCCCCTTAGGAATAAGGGACATGAGGTAAACGTGAATATTTTCTGTATCACAAACTGAACCGGTGCCATTAATTTGTTATCAAATGAACAAAATTTAAGTATTTAAGGGACTAACATGAGTATAATCTTACACTAGCTCTTGGTATAATATTGATAGTTTAGTTATTCATTAAATGAATTAATTAGAAGATCGTCAGATAAATCTAAAAATGTGTTTTTCTCTAAATTTGTGGGAAAAGATCATAAAACACAGTCTTCAAAATATCACTAACATGAATGTTTGTTCCCAATTTCCTATTGCTATGTTTAAGAGAGTATCCCCTCTTATAGTACTTTCCATCTTCCATACGTCGACACTTTCTAAGTTTTGAACAAAGATAGCCCAAACCTGGACGCCTTATTGAGTTTCTAGGTTTAGCCGGATGATCGTGCTATGACTCGTATGTCCCAGTGAGTGATTTATGCTCCTGAATCTTGATATTGCATTACATCCATAAATGGAAACAATGATCGCACCAATATTTTTTCACATTTTGCAATCCGTTTGTAAACGATTCCCTGAGCTTGTATATAAGACACTTTGTAATCTTTACTAATTAGTGATGTTTGGTTCACGAGCAGTGGTGGTACGAATATTTATTGTTCCTAAATGTGAATACAATTCGTCACGTATCGCACAGCTGTGTAGCCAAAAGTTATTCTTAAACTGAGTTTCTTAATATGGACCATATTAAAAAAGGCTATACAATTTTGTTATACACCTTATTGTTTCATTCATCTCAATAATAATAAACCTACTACGGGACCTGTTATTAAGAAATTAACATCAATATTTCAAAGAAACATTTATCAACATGCTGGATACAATGTAAGAGTATAGTAATGGATAATGCTAGTTACCATTACATGTAAGGGACTTAACTAACCGTAAAAATAAGAAAGCAGGCATAATAGGTTTCCTTTGAATAGCAAGTTATTTCCCAGAATCATAAGCACACAGTGGCTGATTATTATTTATCTTTATTCAATCACAAAATTTAAGCTTAAGTATAAAAATTCAATAATTTATACCAGTGCAGTCCTATAGAACTCATTAAGTAACAGGTAAAAGAATCAGATTGAAACTATTTTTTATGTACGTCCATTTTTGTGTTTCATCATTTTCAGGCTAAGGATAGAACAAAAAATATGGGATTCCAGTGAAATGTAAATAGCGTGGACATGTGACAACATTTCATGAGAGATCAATTGTATCGCGTTGTTTACCTAAAGATTACATCGCTTATTTTGTTCTAAATGTAATCCTTTGTGAAGGGTTTTCGATGTGCATTTTTATGAACCAATGCTTGCCGCAAACGATTATCACAGGCTCTTTGAAATATGTGTTCACAAATGAAAAGGGAGTTTTTATCACAAAACGAAATATTATTTGGTGTACATCACACGCAGATTCACTAGACTAGTTCCGTATGTCTCTGCATCCATTTAATGTTAAGCGCAGCTCTGAATATTGAAGAATACAAATGAGATAACTTAGATGTTGAAACAAGCAAGATTTGAAATCATACTTATATGATGTGTTTGTTTGAATGAAAAGTAATAATCACTGACATCAAGTTATTTATTATTAGGATTATGTTGTTGTGTAGAAACCACACTTATTACATAACAACAATTGAACATATAATTACAATATAATATAAACCGTTACAATGGGTATTGCACGGCCCAACAGTAACGTAACAAAAGAGGTAGTGCAAAGAGGAAATTATTGAACCGAGAGACTACCCTTTTACCTTTTAACTCTAAAATCAATAGAGCTCTTTCATAAACTAAAAGAAATCTATTTAGCAAGCTTTAATTATAGGATTTTCTTATCAAGAACCGCACAAACACCCAGTATAGAGAAAGGGCAGTTTGGGAGAGCAGAACATAAGAATTTTCAGAAAAAATTTTTTATTTAGAGATAAATATTTATTTTTATAACACATTCAATATACACAAGAAACTGATATACGAACAAAGAGGATTCAGTTGTTCATTTTATTCACTATGTGTTCTGCGGACTTATGGATGGACATACAGTTATACAGAAGAGAAATGTTTAAACCCTCCCGGCAGGCAACAGAGAAATTGCGTTATCCCACTGACTGATAGCTCAATGACACTTAGTCTAAATTCTTTTACGATATACACCATCATGTAACTCATTCTTGTCTATGTCGAAATGAACATTCACACAAAATCCAAAGTAAAAACAGAAGAAATGTCCATCTCTCCGACTTTTAACATTTAATACATTATATTAAAGTGTATTATCACTTTTGTGTGGACAGGCAGCAGCAGTCAAAATTAAAATTTTTCTAGCCCCAGGAGTGGTAGGCTTCGCTAAAGCTCAGCTAATAACAAGTCATTATATTATACACAGATAACTATGCATGGTTGTTTTATTTATTTACATATAATACTTTACCATACATTGATTATAAATTATTTATGGTTAATTAGATTTATGAGTAAATCGTAAGCTTATGATATAGTCTACAAAGTAGTATTTTATCTTGACCTTTTATTTTTTTTATCAAAGAACCTTGGAAAAAGACCTCATGTCTCCATGATCTTGCTATCAAGATTTATCGTATAGACGGACATAGGGACATACAGACAATGGCTCTCTGACATTTTTATCACAGATTCAATGAGATTCTTCTTTTGACTATATGACTGTACCCTTTCGATCAAGAGTTATATCACAGACGAACAGACAACAAGATTGTCAAGGATGTCCTGCGGATTCTTAATAATTTTTTAAAAACGAAATATTTCTAATGTCCAAATTATTTCAAATGAGGTTACAAACTAAGCTAAAATAACCTCTACTAATGGGGTTTTTTTTTATTTAAACTTCGATGAACTTGTATTTAAACTTCATTACTCTATTAAAATAAATAGAGTAATGAAGTTTCACATCTTACTAGTGCGATAATTATTAAATGCAGAATAATATTAGAAATTTAAAATATAATTTAAAAATTCCATGTAATCTGCTGATGAGTTACGAAATTGCCAAACACACCGTTTTTTTGTGGGAGTGTTGTAGCTGAAGTACTGAGACCCACTATCTTCAGCATTCTGTGAGCATAAGATTACGAGGAAAAAGTACCAATGCTCAGAAATATCATTGTGTATTCGTGAAATACGTGTTGTGCGCCGGAAAATTCTAAGATGCTCCTGTTGGAATCATAAAGTCATGCTCGAATAAAATGCACGAAGATTCCCATAAATTTCTTCACAAGATAGAAAACATTTACGAAACCTCTATAACAGCTGTCATAGAGATGAGACAATTATACAATGGATTCGAAAGGACTACTCGGAGAAGTGGTTCAATAAATATTTAAACTAATAAGGATTAGTAGTTTAATGTATCAAAAGTCTATTCAGTTTTGCCTGTAGTTCAAATTTAAAACATTTTTTCAGTTTTCATTAAAACTGTTGTAATTGTTCTCATGATTTGTATTTCTTTTAGAACCAATTATACTTATACTCTGAATATTTGTAATATATTTAATCTTTATAGGAAGTGATTTTTCCAATATATGCTGCTTTTACCAATATAAATTTATGTTGTAAGTTGAAATAGTAAACACAGAGCAAGTACAATACACACATGTGATCTAAAAGTTAGATGGTATAAAGTCAGTCTCAGTCAAATAAACGTCAGTCATGCTGCTAACCGTGGGGTATAAGTGATTGGAGATGCTTGTTAACTCTTCAAGTGTAGTTGGTACAGTTCAACGTGTTTGGCAGCACTTGCTTGTTCACTATCTGTTTCGCTGAGTTTTGTGTTCAATTACAAAACTTCCCCTAGTAGTCTTTCAATTACATAACCCTTAATGCCTTTGTCTTAGATTCATTCATCAGTGTATTGTTTATCAGGAAGGAAGTCATGAAACAATAAAAAATGTTAATATCATGATTTTATTTGAAAACAATTCTTATCACTTGTTGTTAAGGTGAATAGATACTTGGTCATTTTATTATTTAATTATGACAAATTACATTATAAGATATTCCAAAGTCAAATTTGAGAGAACAAGTGGTTTTATGTAAGTATAAGTTCATTCTGTATAAAACATTATTTCAGAATTATAATACTGTATTGATCAAAATAAAAGTAAAGTAAATATCAAGAATTATGTTACTGACATACAATTGATATAAATGTTTCAGTGATTGGCTTTTCTTTGAGATGTCGAAGCCTCCCATTGTACTGAACTAAAAACAACATATCTCCCAGTGTTTCAGCATCGTTCAGACATAAAAGAAGAATAATGAGGGAACATCGTCGTATCACAAAGCCTCTTCCGTTTATTTCAGAACATCGGGAGAAACCGGCGCTAGAGATGATCACAGTGATGGCGTGTCGTTGTTATCCCCATTGTTGTAGGATTTTCTGCAGATGGATAGACGAGGCAGTGGAATCATTTTGTCTGTATTTATCTCTTGGTAAAACACCAAATTATCTAAATTTACTAAATTCTCAAATATGTTTTTACTCATTCATGACTATGTCAAGATACGCGTAATTAATAAAATGTATAATCTGTCTAATATTATTGCCACCAAAGCATCAGTAACTAAAAGTTTTATTGTTTTTATTGTGATTTATGAATACCATTTATCCAAATATTTATCCTCGGTGGTGATTAATATTGATATTCAGCATCTTTTATTTCGCATTTTTAAAGAATAACATTTATAATTATAAATCTAATAAAATATAACACTATATTTTTGTATTTATTTAGTACAGTCACAATATTTCGATCACTTAATTCTTAAGAAACATAAATAAATATTATCATGCACATCTTTAATCATACTAAAATTATAATAATATTAAATAAATTTATTCTGCCAGAAATGCAAATACATAGGTTTACAAAGTATATAGGTCGAACATAAAGAACAAAAGAATAACACATTTTAATAATGTGTACCCACTTACATTCGTAAATTATTGTATGTATAACTTTTCATATAAAAATGCAAATATCACATTAAATATACATATACATTATGGCAACATTATTAGAGACACCTCAGGAGAAACCTGAATTGGGATCGCCATCACTTGAATGAACAAACTAGTACAATAAAAATAACATTGACTTGGAAGACAAAAAATAATACATACAAACCTTTTAACAAAGACAAGAAATATAACCTTATCTGTCAAAAATTATACATCTGTACTTTGCTGTCCAAAAATTAATTTTCTTAAATTGTTCAAATTAATGCCTTGTTAAAATGGGCCAACCAAAAAATTTGGCATTCATAACATTGAAAAATCGTAATGAACACTGCTACAAATATTTGATGAGAAGCAAAATTGGACTTAGACACACAAACTAATTAATATCTTATAAGGTTGTCCCTCGTTTCTCGTGTTGCAAAGGATGAAGGGTTTCAAATGAAAATACTTCTTTAAATCTATATATATATATATATATATATATTATATATATATATATTGATATATATAGATAGATATATATAAAACTTAAGGTAAGTATCTTTAAATCAGCTAAAGTTGGATATGTATGTATACTTATGAGTGACCAAGGAAGAGTTTATAAATGACATTTACGTTCAATTCGTCATGAAAATAAGCAGGCTCATGTCCTCAATAACATTCATATATGAAAAATCTATGAATTAAAGACAAGATCAAAACAATTCCTAAACATTTCTTCGGCGTTTGACACAAGATTTACGAAAGTCTCAACTTAAAACATGTTGCACACAGTTTTTTAAAGTATTCTGTGTGTAAAGACATGCAAAATAAAATTAATAAATAAGAATGACAGTAATTTTATAACATTAATGTTAATTATGTCAGTGACTACAATGTAACGAGAGTGATAGTAATAAGTGGCAGTGTACTATAATAGTGGTGCAATCATGCATATGAAACTATTTCTTATCTTTAACATGCAACATTAGAAAACCAAAAATTTATACAAATATTAAATTCTTAGTTCTTAAGATGGACTCATAAATAAATTCTCTTTAAATTCTGAAATTATGTCTGTATTCCAATGTTAAATCATGGTTTTAAGGCAAATTAGACAATTTTCTACTACATAGAACAAGTCGATGTTTGAGTTTTGCCTAACACAGATTTCCCTCCAACAGTGGTTTTTCAGTTTTGGATTGTCAGACTTCAAAAGTCTTTGTCCACAACACAGGTATTTCTTCTGCAATATTAATTAATACTTAGCCATTCGAATCATAAAACTATCCATCTAAGCTAAGATTCTTTTAACGTATGAGGTAAATAAATAGATTTATTTTTAGTTATACATGTATATGTATGTTAGTTTAATTTTTTACGAGGTTAAGTGGTAGAGAGAGGACTTTATAGTCCTAAATTCACCTCTAATTAAGACATTTTTCATTTCATTTCATCTTTTATATTAACTCATTTATAGTAACTATCATAGAAGGCGAAGTTCACTCAACTAAACCAGGAAAACAATTAACAGTAACATGTATGCACATGCTGAAGACCAGGCAGTTACATAATTGGACTCGAGTCACTATTGTTGTGATAATCAAATACATCCTAAAATATTTCTATTGAAAGAACTTTATTCACCCTTAATTGGCATGTTGGTTGCAAGAGCACTAGACAACATGCTTAAGAGCGCATAGTGTGATTTCTTTTTGGTTGGCTACTAGTTACCTGATAGAATAAAACTAGAAAGGAACCCTCTTTATATATACACATATATATATATATATATATATATATATATATATTTACGTTAAATTGTATAAATGGCAATAGCCTTATTTAAATTCAATAAACATTGAATTACAAAAAGTACTTGCTCCGCCGGGAGTCGAACCCGGATCTCTCACTTGCCGGGTGAATGTGCTACCAGTACTTTTTGTGATTCAATGTTTATTGAAATTAAATAAGGCTATTGCCATTTATACAATTTAACGTAAATAAAAGTCGTTTGACAGGTGTTTGGTCTTCCGATCATATGTTAGTTTGCTTATTTAAACGCATATGTGACAGAAGTTATACATATTATATTAGATATTACTCTTATCCCACCACATATAGATCACGTTATAGGTTTGTTCGCCTGGTTTGTTCCATAAATCCCATGCCTAAAATATGTTGAAAATGATTGGTAACACTTATAATTAACAGGATTATTTTGATATTTTTGTTTAGCAACTCGAAAAACCAACATAACATTTCAAAATTGTCTTCAAAATTAACTAAATGTGTAAGAATCTTCGTTTTACGATTTTTATTAGGAGCCAATAAATAATAATTCTTGAGGTACAGGATGTTGAAGAATTAATGATGAATCTGTAACTTTTTGAGTTGTAGTAACCCATGCCTACGCTCCGTTGTTCAAATGGCAGTCTGAAGCACAGTTTCTTTATTGATTGGTTTGCTCTCCTATGCTCACATTGTACTCCAGGACTCTGGGTCATTGTGATGCAAATAAAGCGATAGAAGGCTTCTCCTTATTTTATCTTGTTTCAGCGTTCATTTCATTCCACCACCTCCCCCTCCCCAAATTACTTTCCTCTTTTTGTTAGTTCAGCTTTAGAATGATTAGTGAAAGAATATTTCTCAAATTGCGTACATAAGGCCACGTCGTAGATCATTCGCATATATATATATAAGCATGTGATGTAACGAAAGACATCCATAGTTAATAATAATTAAAAAGTAAAGGTCAAAGTGAACTATAGCAAAATTTCCACTATTGAACTAAAATTATAATAGCATATTTTGTAGTTAAGTACTGAGTCTTATTTGATATTTTCAAAGAAAGATTAGTTATGCAAGTTTAGATTTTTAAATGTTTCAGTTTTAAATTCAGTTTGAAAGGTATCTTCAAACAGATACACAAATGTATTTCAAAATTTATTAAAACAGGTGTCTTCTGTTAAACTAAAACAGAAAACTTAGAAGTAGGAAACTGTAATGGAAAAGAATCTTGATTCCTACCTATTCAGTTTTCACAAACATTTTTTCCTTTTCCTTTTTTAGAACAAAATGTTTTAACTTTTTCTTCATGTGTATATATGTGTGTCACCGAGGGAATCGCCTTCTATACAGATAAACATATAAATTAAATCTAAATATTAGCTTAACAAGGAGACTGAGATCATGTTTGGTAATAGGGTCGTCGGTGAAGGGTGGTTCCGTCTACAAACATGGCAAACTACACAAATTCTTCAACATTACAGGTATAATCGTTTAGCTATCAGTAAACATGACCTGTTCTTAGCCTCCACATCATACTAGCGTTTTATATTTGGTTTTATTTTTTTAATTCGTAAAATACACTTAAATGGAATAAAATCCTTAACCATCGTTTCAAAATTGTATAGTTTTTGTTTAAACTGAATTTTTAAATTATAATTTTCACATTTAATGTATCCCAGATTATTATTTTTATATGATTCAATGCATCATATTGTGATATGCTATGTTTTTTTAACGAATTTCACCAAAACTTGATGTCTATGCAGTTGTAAACCTAAGTTATACTAACATCTTCAATGGCTTGGTATTTTAAACCTCAATGTTGCAGTTTAAAATATTTATTGTTGAGGGAAGATCATTCTCTTATTCTTCTAAATATAAGTTGAAATGAACTTTTCAGATTTAGTATAGAGACATCCTTAATATTTCTCCCTGCTAATTATTTAATTATTTCTTTTTATATAACCAACACTAACAGGCCCTGCAGAAGTTGGAGGTGGCAGTTAGACTTTCAAACTGTAAAGTTAAACTTTAAAATTTATTTTAGTAAACTTACTTACTTGCCACCTAACTTACATAAATAAACTTACTTAGTGACATACACACTTATCAGTAATACTAGACGGTATATTATTAAACCATCTATTTCATAGTTATATATGGTCAATTCCAACTTATGTCAATAAAGGAAAAATGTCAACTGTGTAACATTTTAAAATGTTAATTTAACAACTTTTATGTCGTTTCATACATAAGTAAAACTTATAAATATGGTTTATCATCCTATGGTGTATTCTCTTAATGGAGTATCAAACGCGTTGCAAGAAATCATTGATTGATATTGAATTACAAAATGGTCTCGGGAGCAAGAAATCCTATCCATTAGATAATTTAATCTGAATCAGATAACGTCTTACAGTGTATTTATTCTACAGTGATATATGTCACAGGATTTCGCTCCACCAGTTCATATATTCCAATCCCATCACCCTTATTTATTATATATACACAAGTTCTATAACTATAATAATATAATAATTATAATAACTATAATAGCATAACTATAAACAATTTCTGCATATCTTAGTAAGAAAGCATAATTGAACTTGAGTTGAAAATTTAAAGAGACAAAGTTGATTTTTTACATTGTACAATTTTTTTGCATATTTCTCTTATAAGGAGTACTAGTCTATAAAATAGAAGATTCTCTGGTGATGCAAGAACAAACAAGGCCCATAACTTTTTTAAGGAAGAAGCCGATCCCCTTTTTAGTCTGATTCTACCCACCCTCATAGACCACTGGCCTGTGTGAGTATTATATCAAGCATAATAAAAAGGAGTAGATACATGGTAAGGTCGACAGTACTGATAAAACATGCAGCGGACACATAAAGGATTCAAACCTGCGTTATGACAAACTCAGATTCAAAGTCCGACGTGTAGACATCTGCTCTCCTATATCGTGTTGTTGTGTTTCTTATGATTTCCATGTCAACTTCGACACAGTATATTTACTATTCCTAAATCCGATAAACTTGTCAATGATCAAAAATTCCTAAAACTCTATATGTACCGTGCATGCAGCCTCAACAACTATGACAAAATAAAAATAATAGAGCTATACTTATCTCTATCAGGCTCGAGTACAGTTTGAGATGGTAATATTTATAAGTAAAAAATTATTCAAAATTTCAACCCATTCAGGTTTTTAATTGTGTTTCAACTCTCTGTTTCTCCCTAAGGTCTAGAAATGTTGAACCATCATAAAAACTTTGAATTAATGAGATTTATTTCCCATTAATATAAAAGTTTGTGATGAGAAAAGTAGACTACACACACCTCTTAATCTAAATACTTTTAATCTAAATACTTCTTTGTCATTCAAGTTAAATATCTTGTGCAAACACCTGAATCAGTGAATGAGTGGTGGTCACTAATATTTTCAAATAATGAAATACATATAAACTATAAATAAATATATAGCATACAATATTTGAGTGTAACAGTAATAACATAGATATTACTTTCTGGATTAATATGACGCTGGTGATCGGCCGATCCGTTTCACAAAAGAATCCGGTTGTGCTTTAGTTGATGATTAAACATATCCTATGTAGTTGACAACACTTTGATACCCCAAAATAATGTTCAACACTACCACCACCGAATCATAAATATTTACGGAATGTTGAGACCAACATTGAATGAGACATAATTTTGTGGAATTTTACATCATTAGTGCTGGTTTACCTGGTATGAACTGTTATATATATTTTGCATATATTTTACGGCTTTATTTGTTAGCTGAAAGACATGAAACGTAACTATACCTTTAACTAGGAATGCGCTCATTATTCCCGTAATAGCCACGTGAAGAAACGAAAACAGTGTTTTAATAATAATATTCTACACCCCGAGTCACCATAAAATTATGTTGGATAATTAGGTATAATGTGTCACTTTGTATAATCTCTTGTAAAATACAGTTTATTGAGTTTGCTACACGTTAATTTATTCTGATATTTTTTCGTTGCCATCATCTTTACCCACAAGACCAATGTAAAAGTATTCACTACTCTCAGCCAAATCCTGTGCAATTGCATTTACCATAACGAACTCACTGTTCCTCATATACAAATGAACCTATCAGATCGTTTCGATATATAGTGCAGACAGACAGACAGAAATACAATTTTTCCAGCCCCACAAGTGATAGCTTCGCTAACGCTTAGGCAAAAAAGTTGGAAATAGGTTAGAATTCTTGGTGTTTTTACAAGAATCTGTGTTACGAGTCTAACCTTCGTATAAACAATTATAACAGCCACTCAACAGTTTTGATAAATACACGATAATCAACATAAATACGATCATTATCGTAATTGTATTTGTGTAACTGATTGCAACTAAATATGGCCTGATTGTATTTAATTCGTCCGTAAACCATATCAATTTAAATTTTTTTTATGACAGCCGTCGACTATGTTTATCTAATTGTATTTTTGATACAAATATTTTCACGGTTATTTTACCTTCAATGTGAACGTAAACTTAACACAATTCAAATCCACTTCTTAGCCACTTATGACCTTAATACAACTTAAATCTTAAAATTATCCACAATTTTGAAAATATAATATGTCAGCAATCAAAGACTTGTAATTTTGTAATAGTAAAACAATTGGTAAACTTTTGAAAAATCCTTTTTAAAACTATTAAGCACCTTCAGTTTGATATGTAAAGCTATCACCTATACAAGAAATTTACGGTTCTTACAAAGTATAAATGTTTCAATAAATCACTCTGGCTCACACAGAACAACTAGCCTTGTCGGATCATAGCCGCCAGACAACATACAGGTCAGGCGCTGCGAAGCGTGTAAACCGATCAGCTCTCTGTGTTTTATATTTCCCGATAAATTAGTCTCGCGTGCATCAAAGAGTAAAATATCTACTCTCGCCGTTGGCTTTTACAGACTGGTGGAAAAATTATTATCGTAATATTTTACGGGTAATTCACCAATACCGTAAAGTCATGATGCAAAGATGTTCATATTTTTACTTGGCAAGTTGTAAATATATTATAATTTAATTAATTTCAAAAAGAAAACTTTACTAATTTTAAAAGATTGTATTTGTATTGTGGAAAGATTGGCTAATGTATTGTATAATACAACCAAGTTTAATGTAAAAAAGTTAAAAGAACTTTACTATCCGATTTTTTTAAATATAAGGTTGTAGTTGTTTTGCTTAGATTATCAAAGTGTGGGCTGTTACACAAATTTAATATTTAATTTTAATGAAATTTTTTTCACTATTTATTTAAGATGAACTTAGTGTGCTTTAAGTTATAAGTTTTAGCTTTGTATTTTGATAGGTAAAGTTAGAATTTTGTACTAAACCTCCATCCTCGAGGCCATAGGATTAATTGGGTGGTGGAACCTTAGAACAATAGGTTACAGTGAACTCGTCAAGAAATTCTTAGTAGCCTTGAATGTGATGATAGAACGAAGGGGTGGCATGACGCCAGCAGCTATACTTGTGGGCGCTTTGTGCAAACATGCATCCCAAATACAAGTTGAGGAGTTCAGAGTTGTAAGTGAACTCATTACTTCGGTGGAATATTACAAGATATATACACAAGAAAATTGGATCCATGGGTCCAGGTCTCACGTTAAACCTTCTAAGCAGATACAAGTAGAAAAACCTTGGAAACTGGAGATCTTGCTTAATAGGTTATCTAGGGTCAATAAGACTATCCTAGAAGTGGAAAATTGTTATTTATATGGTACAAAACATTGCAGAAACAGGAAATTAAGGGACTCAAAGAATCACGACTATTTCGTAAAAACTATTTGAGTTTTGTCTGCTGAAATTTTGGGAAATCAAAAAACACATTTTAAAATATTTGATATAACAGAACACCTTAAGACATTACGTTTTGAGACTGATGGTATAAAGATTAAGGACTGCAAACTTTGGGAACAAAGTGAGTGCTTTAACGAATGTATGTCATCTTGAAATTGTGAGTGGCAACAATAATATATATATATATATATATATATATATGTGTTGTGTGTGTGTGTGTGTGTGTGTGTGTGTGTGTGTGTGTGTGTGTGTGTGTGTGTGTGTGTGTGTGTGTGTGTGTGTGTTTTAAGAAAGCATGTAGCTGAATTTATGAAAAACTAGGTGGAGTTCAGAGTTAAATCACAAGACCTCACGTACATAGGCGTATCTTTTAAACGGAGACAGGCTACATGTTTTTGATTAACACTGTGGCGATAATTTCCCTGGTGAAAAATGTTACAACGAAAAAACTTCAGATTCAAATAGCCGATGGGTCCAAATTGAAGTAAAAAAAAGATCTTAAGGAAAAATATTAAAAATACAGCATACCTTCAAGCATGGTTAACGTTTCATATCTCAATCCTCGATTATTTAAAGCTTGAAAATTATATTTTTTAATCTAGCTCATTTAAAACCAAAGGAGGGATGATTTACCTCATCATGTGCTGCAGCTTCTAAAGGAGAGGCATGGCAAGATGAGGAACCCACTTTCCTTGTCATTACCCAGTGGCAAGGGAAGAATACCTCTTCTCCTCTTTGTTTCGTTCTGAAATTGATAGTACCCCCTTTACCCGTCTCTTTTCCTGATCCCTCCCCCCCATTATACTTCTAAAAGCCCAGACTAAGGTATTACGCCACTCGTGCCTGAGAAGTCTCGTGGAACTGGGGGTACTCATTGTCTTTAGACGGTGTCTTCTAAGAACCAGAAGACACCCAGTCGTAGATACCCTTATCTTTCTATCCGTGTTACTGTAAAGATAAACTGCAAATACCCAGTTCTCCTCGAAAAAAAATTGAGGAAGCAAAAACACACTACTCCGAAACTTAAGAGTTTGAAGAAGCTCTCTAGAGGCGAACTAAAAAAGCGGGGAATAGAAGGGACAATCGGAAACGGTGAGTGAGACGGTAATATCTCAGAAAGAAAGACAAAAGATGTGGGAAGAGAAGAACCCAACGCTGGTAAAACCATGCAACAAGTCCGGTTCCTCAAACGGGAACTTGAATTGTTGTCGTGATCTCCATTGAAAGGTGAAACTTCTTCCAAAACTGTTGACAAGAAACAACGGCAACCACCTAGCTATGCTGGTGTGATAGGGTGCAATCGCAGCTGACACCTGAGCAGCTAACAACTGGTGGATTGTAATGCAAGTGCCCACCACACTGGGGAAGTAACAACACCACAAATCGGGATGAGTGTTTCGTAGACTTTATAATAGATTATAATTTAGTTATTTTGAACCAAGGCTGTAAGCCAACCTTTGTACAAATAAGAAGTACAAAGGTTGATACAATATGTCTTAGATACAACACTGGCTAGCAACTACTAAAGTTCTAAACTGGTGTGTGGTAGATGAGGTATTTGCTGCAAGTTAACATTAGGTCGAACAAAACAAATGAAACCCACAGAAATGCAACAGATTGGGTACAAACTTTAGATTTTTGCATCTCTAATAATTCTACCTTTTTCACTCTACTATTACGGAAAGAGATGATTATTGCAACTTCATTGCTAGTTACTGGATATTGCTATCTTCAAATTTAATTTGTAATAAACTAAGGTTATTTTGTAATTTTTTAATAAGTTCTTAATAAAATTTATTTTTTAATTCCAATTCTTGGAGTCTAGTGGAACTTTAAGTCAAATTTAAATATCTGAAATTATATAAGTAAAAGAATTATCTTTATGGAAACAAAATAAATTTTCTTACCCATACTTAAAGTTACCATCTGTAATGGGTATATTATATTTCTCAGTCATGAGAAGTGATGTGTTAATGACCCAGAAGCACCTCTGACGTAAAGCTATAAGTAGACCTCGCCCGCATCGAGCCCCGCGCTCTGATTGGTCGAGAGGGGGTCACGTGATCCAAGATGGCGGCCGCCCATGTATCACGTGATCAAAAAATAGTGGTGTGTGGGAGAAATTCCCTCCATGTGCGGGAGAAATTCCCTGCTCACACTCTTATCCTAGTGTTTTGGGGTGATTTGGGGTGTCAAAACCTGTGTTTTTCTGTAAAATCGGTGATTTTGGGTGTGAAAATCGGTGTTTTTCGCGTAAAATCGGTGATTTGTTGGGTCCGGTGAGGGAGAAACGAGGGACGGAGGGAATTCCAATATGGCTGCGCCACAGTTGGCGGGAACAGTAGAACATAACCTCAATTGTGAAATTGGCGGGAACAGGGGAACCTAACCTCACTTTCTTGGTTTCCCGCGTATTCAATATGGCTGCGCCCAGTTGGCGGGAACAGTAGAACATAACCTCAATTGTGAAATTGGCGGGAAACAGGGGAACATAACCTCAAATGTTAAAAACGGCGCGGGACTAAGTAAACTATAAAACTAATGAGAAATATAATAAGACCGAATATCCGGTACCTTATTGTGTGATGATTTCCCCCCCCCCCCACCCCCCCCCATCAGCGAGAATGGGCGCGGTTTCTGCAACCAGCCTTTTGTGCATGGGTAGTGTTTATTCTGTATATTTTAGTATAACTCTGAGTCGTTTTTACCCTAGGTTTTAAGATTTTTGGGCTCAGAATTTTTAAACTTTTAACTGGTTCACTTCCAAATAACTTTTTCCTAATTTTATTTCTCGACCCTTTTTTCTTTTACCATCTCTTAATGGCTAAAGCCTTCGAACTCCTCGGAGAAGGAGGGGAGGATGCGGCGAGTGCCGCTACAGTTTTGAATTTGGCGCGCGTTAATCCGTCTGTTGCCGCGAACGCTATAGCCAGCTGCGCCGACCTCTAGCCTTTAGCTCAAACAATAGAGCCTCCTACCATCCGGAATTCTTCCGGACAGGTTCTGGTAGGATGGTTCCTGCTAGGTTTTCAGGCTGTGACCGGAGGTTGTGGACACAAGAGTCGTTGTGCAGCTTTCGAGCAGGGTGGACCGGGAGAAGTTAGCGTTGGTGGTCTAGATTTTAGTAGTATTTTGTTAGGGAACCTTTCGGAACTATACCCAAATTATTAGTATTTATTTAGTCATCAAAGCTGGTTAGGTTTTGGAATAGACGAATCTAGTGGCGGATCCACGGATTATTCCTCTATAAGGTCCCACCTTCCGGTCGCGACGCCACGAGGTCGCAACAGTGCACGCTTCAAGCACCTTATAGTGCCTAAGCTAATAATTCTTTTAACTTATATTCAGTTTGCAGTTTCCGTAGACTGTATTATATCATAATAAAACAAAGAACAGATGGACCATACTCTCATTAAAAGTTGTCGAATTTAATAATGCTCTAATTATCTTTCTTTTTTAAACCGCTAGTTCTGGAAAATTTACCACATAATGTTAAAAGATGGATAATCTTGAAAATATTTTGTATATATTTGATATATTGTTAGCGGGCTAAACTGGTATGATCATCACACATATTTTTATTATTGATGATGGCAAATGGTAGGAATTAAATAAACTTTCACCCGATAGCTCGAGTAGAATTTAGACGGTCAAGTAAACCCAATTGAAGACGACACACATGTGCTCTCAATAGGTAACATAAACCATGTGTGTGTCTGCCCACACATCCTGTGGTCTGACACAACCAGTACAAGGGAACGTTAGACACAATAGACTCCACAGTCTGCCATACACACGTGGTCCATTCGTCATCCAAACATGTCTCGCAGTATTTGATGATGTTAACATACAATATTTTATAACAATATGAAAATATGTAGATATGCGTTATTAGTTCAGTCATGTAAGGTTTTATCTGCTAACTAAAAATACCTAGTTAGCTGAAGTTTTGTATACATCTTCATTATGGCGTTTTTAACGAAGATGTGAAATATCGAAATTGATATCGTGCCGGCTAAAAAAGTTATAAGGGTCAAAAAGTCAAGAAAATCTGTTTTTCGCGAATATCTCGCGACCTAGTGCTTGGCGGTCAATAAAGGTCATTATAAAAATTATTCCTCATACGATTATCTAAAACAAATGTCTCTTGCATTTTTCTGTAAAGTTAACCGTTTTTGGGCTAAAGCGCTGAGAAAGCGACTACATTATGATGATGCACTCGTTTCCGCATCTCAGGTAGAATTGAAGGCGCGTTTTTTACATGTTTTCCCCCGTAGGCATAATCTATTATCTGTAATTTTTTTTTATTTTATGCTCAATAATTATTTATTTGTACATTGAAAAATAGGGGAACAAAATTTTTTGTATATAATTTTCTTTTATATTCATTCGTAATCAATATCCTCAATTTCAACTTCATCAAAAGTTGCTGACAAAACATCGAGTGGACTTATTTCTGTATTTAAATCAACATATTCATCATTTTCTTTGGACTCTGCGTTTAAGCATGACTGACCATGACAATGTTCACAAGCTTTAGAACATCTCAATCCAATTTTTTGCTTTTACATCCACATTTGCCGCCACAACCTTTTGTACAATTGCAAAAGATTGTGTTTAGTAGATCATCGGATGCTGGTGGCAATAAAGTTGTTATTGGCTGTAATATATTATTTTTCAACTCCCAACCTCACTGTTTTGGACCAATTTCTTTTCTTAGTCAGGTTGTTTTTGATAACAGACTCGATAAATATGCTGTTGAGCTGCTGAGGAAGTGGGTGGTAATAACTGAAATTTCACAGCTGTGCTTTGTATTGTTAGTTTATCAAAGCTGCAGTATCTGTAATTGTCAATTGAATTTTCTGATGTTAGAGCACCGTACTTTGCTAGTAGAAATTGTATTCCAGCATTGAGAAGGGCATCTCGAGCGCAATTTTCTTGTTGGAATATTTCTGCAGAATTTTGTAAATCGGGTCTTTTTTAAAATCTTCATGACTTTAATTTTTCCTTTCCTAAAAAGTGTTTAAGTTGTGTCACATCCGGACATGGCATGTAGAAACAGAATATTTTTCTTGCAGTGTGGATACTTGTTGAGGCTCTCAGTCGAGTATATTTTTGTTTCAACATTGTTTTTCGCTGGTTTCTTAAAAAAATGGATGTAGGTTGATCAAGTATTTGTGTGCGTTCTAGGAGAAGTACCAATAGATCTATGTGTTCGCCAACGATAATTTTAGTATTATTTATTGATTTTTCAATTGCTGTTTCAACTATTAAGACGTCAGCATCATCACGTGATTTTCTTGTAGAAATACCAAATTTTTAGAAATGTGAGGGTACTCACTTCTCTTATAGCGCGTCTGCATTTTTTCTGGTTTTCTTTCGATTTATTCACTTGCTTCTTCTCCACAAAACAAACATATTTTTTCGAAATCAAAAGAATTAATTCTTTTTTTTCACGGAGTTGTTGATGTACTTGGCTCTTCTTGGAGTCGTTTGAGGTCCGCAATACTCAAATTGTTCGTATAATTTTTACGACAATTACTGTGAACATTTACAAATGTCACAGTATTCAAATATTCAATGTTACCATCACTTCTAGCGACACTAGCATTTTGTAATGTTTGTAGACCACATCTTCTACTACGTCACCACCAGATAACCATTCATTACATATGAAACATTTATCACTCATTATGAAAATTGTTCAAGAGCACAAAACTACGAAACTAATGTCTTTAACACTCAAGAAATATTTTTCAACTGAGCTAAACACAGTCCGACAGGCAGTAGTAGTTATAAAGGGATGGGTCTCAGAACAATAAAGAACGGAACATCTGCCAGTGGAGGTCATTTGTATTATATAGTAGATTTTACTAAGTTCCAAAACCTCTATAATATAAGTATATTTGTCACAAAACGACCGAGTAAAAGTTAGAAGTTTTAGGAAAAACTTAAATACATTGATAAAAAGCAATAGATTTGACGCCTTATATGTATACGGTATATAATACCCTATGTGAGTGCATTCAAATCGCTTTCTTAGCATCGAAAACGGTTAACTTTACAGAAAAATGCAAGGAACATTTTTTGTAGATAATTGTATGATAAATAATTTTTATAATGACATTTATTGACCTCTGAGCGATAGATCACGAGATATTCGCGATAAACTGATTTTCGTGACATTTTGACCCTTATAACTTTTTTTAGCCGGCACGATATCAATGTCAATTTTTCACGCCATAATGAAGGTTTATACCAAAATTCAGCTCAATAGGAATTTTTCCGCGGATTGAGGTTTTAAAAACCTAAAATGACTGGACTCTTATTAGCCCTTACAAGAACACGTACTATGTTGAGCGTTCAGTAACAGCTCTCAGAGTGTTAACATTGACGGATGCTCTCCAGATGGTTACGAAACATCTATTAATAGTTATCGAGGTAATTGATGACATGGGATCTGTGAGCTCCATAAGCTGATTCATGTAACGGTCCTTTAGGCAGCTGAACTGTAAAGTCATGTTATTATAAAAACGTGTATAAAATGTGTCCTGAACATTATCCTAAATTTTTCCATCCATATTATAAATATAGTGCATTTTTAATATGGTTCGATCCAAAATTTACTTCATGACAGTATTTCACTAATTTCATCGGTTTTGTTTTTCAGTTTATGTCTGACTATTTTATATCTTCCAGTTGCACATACATTGGGTACAGCGAAACCTATTACTTCTGTGTAACTTACATCTGGGCAACCTCATGGATGAAGATGGCTGAAGATTAGACCGATTGGTCTAGTTTACTACGGAGAATGATTGTTGGTGTGTATGAAGCTCCCTTAAATGTTAAAGGGTGTTTTTAACCTAAACACGAGGGAATATAGTCCCTTACCCGCTTTGACTCGGAGAAGCTGGAATAGAGCTTCACATTTCCCCAAGGTGACATAACTTAAATATAAAGCCAGCTATCCCTCCTAATGTGATCTTGAGGGATGCTCCTACTCCAACTTTATCAATCCTGAATATTATGTCCCTCTGGAAGCAACAACCTTTTATGCTGTTATGCCATGAGAACTTTTCCTCAGCTTCATGACATAAGTAAAAAAAGATTGTACCAACAAGTACGATCATTATGATTTTGAATAATAGGCAAAATAAATAAGGATTCTGATGTAAAATTTTACATGAATTATGAAAAACTCGTATAGGAGGGACAAAACTGTTAAGCATATTGTAAAATAACCAGTAGTGTTTGCAAGTACGCACTTCAGAGACGATTTTAACATTTAATTTACACTCAAAAACTGCTATCTGTAACCGCCCTTGAGCATGCGAAATTTGAAATTTAATTTTATAATTATAATTAAATTTTAAATAAAGTAATGAGAACATCTCATGTTCTTGACATCTTACTGCCCAGTTATTTACCGATTTGGTAATATACATTTTTGTTTCACTCTTAACTTTTTACCATGCACTCTTTAATTCCTGTAAATATATATATATATATATATATATATATATATATATTATTAACTGTATGTTTTTAAATTTATTTTTTACATTATACACTCAACTAAATAAAAAAACTCGAACCTTTTCTAGTGCAGAAACAAAAGCATGTATTTCATAGAAAAATATTATGAAATTGTTTGTTTTAAAAATAATTTTGACATGCATTGTATATTACAAGTCAACATTCAGCAAAATTCACTTTCATCATTTAACAATTATACGTTTCTTTTTCTGGATAGTGTTGCTAAGGACAACAAAACTAAGAAATTGTTCCAACTTAATTTGCTATTATGTTGGTATAATACCAGGTAAAATTAAGATGAATTATTCTTATATAATTGCAACTATAATCAAAGAGTAAGATGTGTAAAATATTATTATTGATGATCATTTTGAGAATTCTTGTGGACGACTGGATACAAAAGACACAACAATATATTACCAAAGAGAGTGGGTAATGTTGTAAAGTCTGCTATGTGACTCAATGTATTGCCTAGTGAATAACAATTACTAGTGAACAGCTTTCCAATGTCTCTTACAGCAATGCTCTTAACTGTCTCCTCCTGTAGCATAAAATATGTTAACAGATTATATATATATTTCTTTTTAAACATGTTCTCTCTCTCTCGCCGAAAAAATTGCAGCCAATTTAAACTTTTCGAACTGCAAAATGTGTTTTATTCCATGCACCACATGATTTCTCACTTTAAATGTTTTCATAAAATGTAACAATTAGGTAAGTTGAGATTTCTTTATAACCTCTATTTTTTATCCCTACCAATTAAGAACAAGAAAAAATATCAAATAGCAATTTCCTAACATTTATATAAATTCTTGAAGCAAATAGGTTGTCCTTACTTACCAGAATAACGCTTCGCAAGATATGCTTAAATTGCTTCCATTCAGTAGCTTGAAAATGTGCTAGTAAACATGTGACACAGCTAATGTAATATTTGTTGAGGAATCTCGATTTCTCAGATAATCGATATCACGTGACTAAGATTTGTACACTATGTCTTTGACATAACCTCACATGAAGTAGTCGAGTGGTGACAGGTCCGTTCATCTGGAGGTCACGCAGTAAATCAAACTTAGTAAAACATTATTTAAGTTGTGATAAAGTGGTAAGTGTAAGAAACACAAGCATAAACGTAAGCATAAAACTTACGAAAAGCAAATTACAAAAAGCCATATTAAGTTTGTTAAGCACAATCCACTACAAACACAGTGTATATTGTACTTCATAGAAACCAAGTTATGGCAAATTATATTAATGATTTAGATAAAATATTAAAGAAAGAAACTTTGAAGTGTAAATCTCCGATTATAAACTGCTGGCACAAACGTTGTATACCTTTAGGTGATGCGGAAATTGCTGCGGGGTTTTATGGCTCCATACAGAATAGTATATCTAGAATTCCTTTCAGTTGCTACCAAAGGGAATATATTAAAATTCCATTAGTGTGAATATTAGTGTAAATATTGTACGCTCATGTTTCTATAAGTTGCTACCGTACAGTTCATACTATATTGCAGATTATATTTACTTATGTGTACTTCATAATAAATACATATCAAATTATTATAAACAATAATGATAGGAATATTTAATAATTTATAGTACATAATTGAATATTGAAGTGCTTTTTGTGATAGTCACCTATTATACTATTTCTGAGACGTTTATACCTTGTACGTGAACAAAATATGAAAACTAAAGAACATTAAAATATTAATACATATATAATACTTCTTATGTTGTACTTATAATATTATAATTTATTTCACTGCTACATGTAAAAGGAAAGTTGTATAAGGTGTTACTCTAGATTTTATTACTACCAACCTACAATAATTAATGTAGTAATATTTTTTTATGTGTATTAGTATATTTGTAATAGCTAAAACGCATACAGTATATAAATGTGTCCTTTTATTGTAACAAGCTATTCTGAATTTATTATACTTTCAAAGCTATAAACCGCACACTGAGCGTATATTTTATAAACTCACAAGAGAAATAGGGGTAGGCCTCTTTTGTTATTTGTTCATTCTATATGACTTATCAGCACCTTACTCTAACTATGGCGATTATCACATCAATACAGGTTAATCAAAGACTGTATTAACTGAACTGCTTGTTTTCGCACAACAGACAGACTTATTGTCTACCGCAGTAATTTAAGATGCTTAGCTAATCAAAAGAGGTATTATAAATTAAGACGACTACATAAAGTTTAATATATAAACTTAGCTAAACATGAATTGAGAGAACACTGCACAATCATGTAAGAAGAGGTGTTTTGAAGATTACAAAACTGTTTTATGTTTTTAATGCCTTGAGAATTGGAGAAAATGTGATTGAATTTGGCACATTGTTGACAAATTGAACTTCTGTCTGTGATAGCAAGTGTTCAAGAGATACCGTTCTGAGTCTTCCAGTTCGGTAGCTCTTCCTGCTCCTTGTTTCTTAATAGTGTAATATAATTCTAATATTTAAATGCATGATAGTGTCAACGGTCTCAAACTTACGAACGCAGGTATTCACGAGTCTCTGCTTTTAGCTTGGCAATGATAATGACTGCTCTTTTTTTGGAAGAAAAGTTTGCATTTGAGCAACCTCCCCACAAAGACAATCCGTACGAGATATGTGGGTATATTACTCCGTAGTACGCTGTCGTCATTACCTGAGGTTGGGCAATACTTGGACAGTTTTCTCAAAACGTAAATGCCTGAGGATAAACTAGAATAAACAATGTCTACATAACGATCCCAAGGCAATCCTCTGTCCAGGTGTATTCCAAGGAACTTTGTTTGAGTTGACTTCTTCGATCTCAGTTTCATCCAACATGACTGTAGGAAGAAAATATGAGTCTGTTTGTCGCAAACGAAATTGAATGAACGTTGACTTTGTTGGATTTGTATTGAGGTTCAGGTCATTACAATGCTTAATTGCATTGTTGATTTTAATAAATATAACATCTTACAGTTCTCTTTTTGAATTTCCCTTGCAACAGAGAGTCATGTCATAAAACATACTGGACGGTTTGTCCATGGTTTTATTTACACCTATTTACAACTAAACAATAGATAATTGCTATTCTAAAGAAATAGCAAACATATACCATTAGGAAGCAAAAAAACTGTTATTTTTAATTGCAACGCAGTGTAGTTATGTAAATCGACATCTCGCCCTAAGCCGCAGACGTAATTTAACAAAACAATTCGACGAGGCTCCAAATGACTGTGTGGGCGAGGTTGATAATTGCTCGTGGGTGGCTAAACATACAAAGTACAGGAATTATAGAACAATAATTAAAATTATTATTTGTGCTTATATAAAATATTATATTCATAGTTATGGATATTATACAGTACAGTACCTAACTAATTGTTTTGCTTGTAAACGAAGTATAGATAAAAAATACTTATATCTACTACTTAACGTCATAACAGAATGAAGCTAAAATATTTACATTAATAACTGAACATAAGTCCGTTTTATTAAAATTATATTTCAAACAAAACATTAAGCATTAAAAACAAGCATCTATAATTAATATAACTTAACGCACATTTACGTCAGTTTCTTCTCTAGGTATCGTGCAGTCAGACAGAGAGACAGAAATTAAATTTTTTCAGTTCCTCTATTAATAACCGTAACTAACTCAGGAATTAATAGAATGTTACGAATGATTCCTTTATTAATAATTGGGGCGGTATTTAAAAAATGTTGTTTAAACTGAAGAAATTTGTTAAAGATTGTTAAATTTGAATACATTTTTTAAAGACAATCACAAAATGACACACTGTCTAGATTGTCAAGAATGTCACTGTCTGAAACAAAACAACCGTGAGAGACATATGTGAAATGTTATTCTAGGAAAGAGGCATGTGAAGTAACTACATATTCCTTACTACCGACCTCAAACAACACATTAATAATGTCAAATAAACCTATACCGGAAGTCAATGCTGTGATGCTTTTCGGGAAATATGAACTAAAGTTTACTGGAAAACTTTGAGCTTTAAATACAAACACATGTTTTTAAACATACTAATTTGTGGTCAAACAAAAAACAGATTTTATAAAATTTTACGTTTCTTCTGATTTAACAATACGTATTTATAAAATTTATAACTAATAGGAGCTTTATTATTCATATACGTTAATATGTGAATTATATTATATATAAAATATATCAAAAGTGGATCTGATGTTTGATGGGTTAGTTAAACGGTCTAATCAGGCATCGTATATCATACAGTAGATAATCTTACAGAAATTCAACGACAGTACGGTTATAACTTATGTATAAGTAAACAAAGATATTTAAATGCATTCAAGTTCTTTCGGAATTTCTTTTTCCACGAAAGAAAACTCATAAACTCTAACTCATCCAGAAAGCTATTACTTCTCGTAACATGTCTGGTCACAATACCTGATCATATTCAGATCGCTATCTCCTTTTCTAACCTTCTACGCTGCCTTCGTCTTATGGAGAGTACGATTACAGTTTTAATATCGGTTTACTGCTAGAAACTCTTAGCAATCCTCTGTACTCAATATTATTACGGCGGTGATGAAGATATGTTTTAGTGCATATCCAGCAACAACGTAAACTATTAGAGTAACACTGGTAGTAAAGGACAGAAGTTATAGTCGTAGCGCTGGGAATGTGTATGTAAAATGCAGTGATAAATAAAGTTGAATATGCAAAGCGTACTTTATGCACTAGCGCACTCTGGTGAAGATAACGATACTTAACTAAATACCACCATCACATTTATACCTATTTCAGTAAAACATTGCGTACACTACTCTTACATATCATATATTACAGGAATTGCAATATAGCGTTAAAAGCGAATTCTTAAATCAGAGAATGAATTATTAATTGCCTTAGCTGATAAATACTTTATTAAACTAAATTTAACAATTTTTATAAATAAAATAAGGAACAAATGACGGGAATTGACCTTTATCTATCGTGTTCCAGGCAAATGATTACGGATATTAAATTAGTAGCCTATCCGTAATTTAATTGCATGGTCCTATCTCACTCTTATCGTAGTTCTTAAATTAAGCTATAAGAACTATAAAAAGCTATAAGAAGAATGTCTTGTTGCCTACTCTTTTGAGGGTTTTCAAAAAAAATTTATATAATTGGCGTATCCAGATTAACAACTTCATATCAATCGAGCATTATTCAACGTAAGATAAAGATTTTACGTAAGTAAACATACAGGTATATTGTACTATCGCCTTTAAGATCCCCAGGAGAGTTCACTTCTGCCTGCCAGTAGAACCTGTGCTGGGTAGAACACGGATGACTGTTTGAGTGGGTGAGCCTTCCTTAGTGTTAAAGCCTAGGCTTGAGGGAGTATTACTTTCCTTTCCCACATTGACTGCAAGAGGCTGGAACTTAGCTTCTTCCTAGGTGACTTGAAAGATATCCGTATCATGGGACCTCGACAAGAAATATATCCTACCCACAACGTTACCCATCCTATATATCTAGATACCCTGGACGTATCCCAAAGATTACTAATTTCCATGCAGAGGTAATAAGAAGCAATAATTAAGAGTCGGTTTCGTCAATAAAGCATCTCACAAATAGGTTTAGGTCCCACCTTACTCTTAGATTTATGGCAGGTCATGTAACTAATGGACTTTGTCTTAGTATTTTAGTCGTCCTTAGACATAAAGAAGGTTAAATAGTTTCTACTCCATCATCCTGCAAACCATTCATATTATAACCCACAACTTCACATCCCGATTCTGAAAGGGATTACATTAAAAAACGCATTTATTTCCTTATATGTTTAAAAATTTCCAAATCTTAATATTATATAACACTATTACGTAACACAAAAGGTTCAGATTTAGTATAGTCATAGTGAAAGGTGAATATTCTAACATCTGATTATACTGAGTGTGTGTGACGTCATTATCAGACAGATCAATACACTATGACGGATAACAACAGTACTTTCTGTAATGAATGTATGAGTAAATTGTTACACTAGGAGGCGATGGAATTGATATAATGTCAATTTCTGTGATAATAAACTAGTACAAAATATGGATCCAACTTGGAACAATTACTATCGGATATAATTTGACTCCATTAGGATTTGGTAAATCAGTGATTTTCAAAATATGTAAATATGTACTTTAATTATAGGGCTGTGCCGAGTCAGCTTACATTACTTCCAAGTTATGTATTCAAATGCGTTGACAGTAGAATGATGTTTTATATATTTATATATAAAATATATCAAATTTTGATCTGATGTTTGAAGGATTATTTAAACTGTCTAATCAGACATCACATATCATACAGTAGATAATCTCACATCAATTCTAACACAGTAAGGTATATATCAGTGCATAAACAAAACAAAGACATTTTAATTCATTCAACTCAAAGACATTTCGGAATTTCTTTTTTCTAGAAAAACATTTCAAACGCTGTCTTTAGCTTATGGGGAGTAATATTACAATTTTTTAATTGGTTTATTCCTATAAACGCTCATTAATTCTCTATATTCAATATTATTACGGTGGTTATGAATATATGTTTTAGATATGTAAATCTGAGTATAGGTAGATCAAGTATATAAGTACAATCGTTCTGCCTTTATTATATTTTAAGAGGTATAAAATAGTGCTCTCAACTATCGTATCAAACAAAGTTGACTACAAAATCTAAAATATTTAGTTTTTAGATGATTTTAGTAGTGCAACTTCTGGATTAGCATTGAGTTGCTTATCTGTAAGTAATACAATACACACAACAACAACGTTTATCTGTTGTAATACAACGGGATGTTTCTGTACCCAATGTAAGTTCTACTGACAAGCATAAACAACCTAATGAACACTCATTTGCGTAACAAACAAGTGATATGCTAACTCTTTATTTGCCAGTCTGATACCATGCCACTAAAATATACACTGAGATAAAGAAGTCTGTTGATTAAATTTTAAGCATGCAATCAATAATGTATGTAATAGATTAGAAAAATAATTCAGTTTTAACATAAAAATATTGAAAGAACGTTTAAAGCACTAATTGTATACCATTAATACCTATACACTGGTTACAGTTTGTTATATTCAAGAGTACATTAACTAAGCCAAAGCTGTTTGCTTTTGTATTCGATATTGCATGTTATACAACGTAATATATAGATAAACAATGAAATTTAATAACAGTTAAAACTTTATTAAAATTTAATTTATTAATATTAATCCAACTAATTGGATTTTCCTTGACTGCTCCGTAACCACCGTTTGACATTACCTCGCTGAAAAGACTGAACACACTTTAATTCCTCTAACATGAAACCCAAGTTAAAGTATTAAGCGTGCGTCATAGACTCAGCGTTGTAATTGATTTCCATATTTCCTCTTTGTTATTGAAAAGAATAATAGGCATATCAGTTATACCACATACTAAAGATATTTCTATACTCGGTGTTTTACATTTATAAAACCACATATTGATGTAACTATGGAGGCATATGATTTTACTCGTTACCATCGTTATTACTTATAAGATCAAAGTACAAATATTTACAAGCGCTCAACCGAATCCTATGGAGGTCACCGTCATCACACTCGATGTTGCCGATGTAATAGTTAAACTTCAGACATAAATCGAGTATTAAGTCTGTACATCATTTAGTTCTCAAGATGTGCGGACAGAGAAAAGAAATTTTTCCAGTACCCGAGTGGAAGGCTTTGATAACGCTCATGCAATTAACACAACCAAAATCTTAATTTGCATTATGAGATACAAATTAGACAAAGATATCTCATATAGAGTTTTAGCAACCCCTATTTAGTTTTCATACATCTCTTTATGTGATAAACTCTCGACTGAATTGTGGGATGCTCTCATACACAGAACAAAAAATGATTAAAATCACCTAACAACTAGGTTTTGGTATTCTATTTGCGTGTTATGCTTGATTTTAAATTAAACCCGATTTCGTAAACCTGTACTTAAGCATTGTAAAAATCAGTATTTACAATCATAAATTATCTAAATACGAGTAACTAGGATATATCTCCGTCATTGGCTATATTTCATCTTCTGCCATATTTATATCAGGTATTTAAACGTGTATTTTATTTCAAGGAGGTAGTTCTTTATCATCTAAAGTATCTTTTCAGAAATAACAACTATAAAGGTACGTGTGTAACTTATAAAGAGCCTAGGAAGCCCTGCAGGGCATTAAGAACAAATAACAAGAGAACTCGACTTCTTTGTTATCTGGGGTATTTTATGTTTCTTACGTGTCTTCTTCGAAATGGGCTCCCTTAAGGTTCAAGTAAGACATATTTCCTACTATAAACTATTACAACTATTATTTAGATGTTAAAATTTCCTAAATAAACTTAAAAACCAATACGTACTTTAATATTATTAATTAATTACGAGCTCGTAAATGTAACATAGAACATTACTACCACCAATTTCACGTTACCGGAAATCCATGAAAACACCAGAAAGTTGGCATTATACCAAAGTGTTCTTACATATTTACAAAACTATATATAATTATTACATTCACTCACAGGATGTCATAGAAACACATTGTTAACATTTTAATTTTGCAAAGTTTAGTACTGTGTTAGTATTGTTTCCCACTCGCAAATTAACTATCAAAATGTTATTAAATTGGCCTCCATAATGAAACATGAAAATAATACAGTGAGCGTAATTGTGATATCATTTTAAACATCATAAGAAAGAAACGTAAATGTAAATAAGAATATTGTGTTGTCTCAAGGGAGTATAATTGGAGCGAGGATCTGTGGATAAGCGCTTAGCGTTATTGTATGTAAAACACTGAGTACCGCTTTTATGTGTATTACATATAGTAAGAGAAACATTATTGTTTTGAAACCCACAAATCACTTCTTGCAGAGTGGAAACATTTACAAGAAATTATATTTTCACGACTATATATATATATTATATATATATATATATATATATATATTATATATATATATATATATATATATATATATTCCTTACCGTTATGTTCATGTTAAATGTTATATATAATAATAATTTTTGTGTTAAATGATACTGGCTAGCAGGGCGACTGAGAAGGATTAGGGGGCCTGGGGTACATGACTGTTTGGGGGCTCCAATCCCAAATGTTAATTAATCACCTTCAAATTTAAAATAATATTTAATATGGGCAGTGTAATTATAATTTTCGATAATCACATTAATTGGTATTATGAATGTTAAAATAGTCCCACATAGGTAAAGAAATTACTTTATTTCTTTTAAGTTATATTCTAAATTAAATTGAGCAAACTAAAGTACACTTATCTATTCTAATAAACTTGAAAAAATAAATGCAATTTAATTTTCTAAAAAAAATTATTCATATCAATTTCTTAAAATTATCACTGTTAGACTACTACTTAGTCGTGCTATTACCTAAAAGATTATAGTATCAGGTATGGTCAACATGTATGAATGTGTATTTTTATATCTAAAATACGTACTCTTCCAACTTTTAAAACGTCTATTGTTTTAACTATTGCTTTTAATAAGGAAAAACGCGAGTTACGTATTATATAAAAATACAAGGTATTAAACGAGTAATTGTTTTTAAAGAATTAAAAATAAATATAGATGGGAAGATAATAGTAATAATATAAAAAAGGGATACAGTTTTCTATTTAGATCTACGAGAATAAATATTGTAAATAATTTTCTTCTACTGACTTAACAACATTGTTTTAGTTATTTTTAAATTCAGCTAGATACATTTATAGCTATTTTTGATTTAACTGGTTTTTATAAACACATACTTCTTTTATTTTATGATCTCTAACAATCCTTGTTTGATTTAAAAATATGTATAGTTGAATTAGTTAAGGGTGAATTTTTCTTCAATGTAATAAAATGGTTTTTCATAATTTTATCGAAAAATAAACATTCATAGTTTTTCATAATTCTTATAATCACCAGTGGCTACATCAAAATTTAACTATTTTATTGCAATCATAAACATAGAAACTAAATTAATAATAAATTTTATTTATTCTCAAATTTCACCTTTAAAATTTAGATAAGTGTAATAAATCATTGCCAAAAATATTAAGGTGCGTGGCATATATAGGCATCTTTAAGTCTGTAATCACATCTACACTGTTTATGTAGAAGGAGTTGCAACCAAAATTGTTCTCGACATGCTATATGATCCCAGTATTAGAGTAAAGCTTTTAGTGTAATATGACTTGGTGGGTTGTGCAGCAACATAGTAATTACCAACATTGTTGTTAGGGATTTCACACTAATATATATTTGAAACTATAACAGATGATGTTCAAGAGTGATTAATCTCAATCCTGTAATATTTGGTTTGAGGGAAATAAAATAAAAATCCTTTCCTCAATCTTCAATTTCATTAGTACAAATTATAAAATTTCAGTGAGAAATATACATAAAGAAACCACTAACTAAAATTAGTGTGCAGTGTAGGTCAAACGTACACTGATTTCCTTAAACACTGCGGCCCTTACTAATTCGCCGACTGTACACGTGAGTTACCCAAACTACCTCGATCTCTACAAAACCTGCAGATTCAACGGTTGTATTTATCTAAGAGAATCCAAATGGCTGCACTAACACATTCATGGACTCGGTCTATGTGACAACCAAGTTTTTGAGACATGATCCAACTTTCTCCCAAATAGAAATCGTTTCTCGCTCGTTATATTTGCGAGTAGAACGTATACTAGGTAAGGCGAAATTTATGGGTCACTTAAATCTGGGTAACCCAATGAGCTGCACTTTACTAACCAAAATTGTCGAGATAATGGGGTAAAAAATGCTGGTCGATAAGTCTAACTTGCTGCAGAAGATGACTCTTAAAGTAAGTGGGGCTCCCTTAATGTAAAGATTTTAAGGCCTAAACAGGAGGGAGAATGGCTTTTCCTACCCTCTTTGACTGAAAAAGGCTTGAAGGCCCAAATAGTACCCATTATTCCTCCCTACGACAAGAGGCGACCTCTACCATCAACCTGTATCACCCTGAATATCCTATCACTCCAGGAGCAGCGCAAAAGCCCCCTTAGGATTAAGGGACATGAAGTAAACGTGAATATTTTCTCTAACACATACTGAACCGGTGCCATTACTTGGTTATCTAATTAACAAAATTTAAGTATGTAAGGGGCTAACATAATTATTATCTTACACTACCTCTTGGTATAATATTGATAGTTTAGTTATTCATTAATGATTAACACACATATGAACACCAGAAATACACCTAGAACAAGGTCAATACAATATATCTTACAAGGTATGGATCGTCAGATAATTCTAAAAATGTGTTTTTCTCTAAATTTGTGGGAAAATATCATAAAACACGGTCTTCAAAATATCTTGAACATAAATGTTTGTTCCAAATTTCCTATTGTTACGTTTAAGAGAGTATCCCCTCTTGTAGTACTTTCCAAATTCCATACGTCTACACTTTCTAAGTTTTGAACAAAGATAGCCCAAACCTGGACGCCTCATTCTGTTTCTAGGTTTACCCGGATGATCGTGCTATGCCTCGTAGGTCCCAGTGAGACTTTGGTGTTTTATGCTCCTGAATCATGATATTGCATTACATCCATAAATGGAAACAATGATCGCACCAATATTTTTTCACATTTTGCAATCCGTTTGTAAACGATTCCCTGAGCTTGTATATAAGACGCGTTGTAATCTTTACTAATTCATGATGTTTGGTTCACGAGCAGTGTTGGTACAAATATTTATTATTCCTAAATGTGAATACAATTCGTCCCGTATCGCACAGCTGTGTAGCCAAAAGTTATTCTTAAACTGAGTTTCTTAATATAGACCATATTAAAAAGGCTATACAATTTTGTTATACTCCTTATTGTTTCATTCATCTTAATAATAATAAACCTACTACGGACCTGTTATTAAGAAATTAACATCAATATTTCAGAGAAATATTTATCAACAACCTGGATACAATGTAAGAGTAGTCCTAAGGCTAGTCCTAGACTGTGTACACGCTGTCCACGACGCTCCGTAGCTTAATTAAATTTATTGCAGTTTATTTTCATTCCAGTTACGAACTTTGACTAGTTTGATATTATTATCAGTGGCTAAATCTTATCAGTGAGTCCGACTATATTGTACTGCCCCAGTAAGTAATATTCTTCAAGTAATCTAATCACTGCACTAACAAGGTTAGACTTGACGACAGCAGTACAATCACGTTATTTTCATTGATTACGGAGCGCCGACCTTTATCTTTTGACAATATTGCTTATATATGTTATCTGCAGTTGCGGTAGCATTGGTAGCGTCTTGGTTTAATAAGCCGAAGATTTCCGGATCGAATACTAGTAGGTATCTGACCTATCTTTTTGCATCACGTTACCTCACATCATTTTAAATTTTTATCACTTGTTATTTATTTTAAAGTTTTTAGTTGTTGTTAGATTTTTTATTGCATTGACTATTAATATATTAGAGTTTTATTGCGTTTTATTCTATTATTTATTTTTTAAATATCAATTTTAAAACAGCAGATATGAGCTTCAATATTGAGTTCACTAAAAATGGAAAGCCAAACATTTTTACTTAACGGCCATAAATACCGAGAAAGTTACACACTGAAATCTGGTGAGATTATTTGGCGCTGCCTTGGAAGGAGTTGTGGAGCGACGATTAAGTCGGATTCTGAGAGAACAACCGTCGCTAAAGTCAACAGTAACCACTCAGGTCCTCACCCTGTCACTATGAGGGCACTGACATCTCCGCAGATGAGCTCCTCGTCCCCGGCTACTCCATCCGCCACCGGGACTGCTGTGACTCGCGCTTCAGCGACGCGTTCGCCCGTACCCGCGGCTGAGATCGTTGCGACCCGCCCTTCCGCGACGCGTTCGCCCTCACATTCTGGGACTCCCACAGGGACGCTGACATCAACTGTGGCGTCATGCCGCCCGTCACCCACCCTGCTTGTTAGATCGCCTTTTGAGGAATCGTCTCCCAACACCACACCACGTCCCGGCCCTCTTCACTGTTCGTGTGGACTGGAGGCTGAAAAAATGGAGTTAAAGAGGCGTATAGAACAACTTACAGCCGAGAGAGATCAGATTCTTGACCACTCCATCCAGTCTGACGCACGTCTCCTCCAGTTTACAGATCAACTCTTTGTGGCGAACTCGTCACTGACTGAGACTCCGGGTGGCCGTACAACTGATTGCGCCGTACAGTGCGAACTGTCCTCGTCTGTAGTTTGTCAGGAGCCGCGCTGCATTGAAACCAGGGACTTAGTTACTAGTCTTAAGACTACCGTTGAGGTCCTGGAGGCTGAGCTGGGGTGTTTCAGGGCGGAAGCTATGGAGGAAAATCATACCCATAACGACACAAAGGATGAGGGATGGGTATTGGTTAAAAGCAAACCCAAGAGGAAGTCGAAGAAGAAGAAGAAGAAGAGAAATCCAAACTCTGCGAACAAAATCATCTGCATTGAAACCCCATAAAACACCATTCACGAAAAAAAAGAATACAAACGCCAAAAATACCCCTAGAATCGACCCGCCTTTTCCCTCAGCTACATCTCGCAGACACCACCCACACCAACCATCCCCAATATGTCGAGGACGCTAGGAGGAAACAGTTTCCATTTCCATTGGTGTACATAGAGGGAGACAGCCACGTTCGTCATCTGGCCGGCTTAGTTCAACAACGTGTGAACCCGGCGACGAGGGTGAGCGGCACCTGCAGGCCGGGGGCCGGGCTTCTGACGGTGACTTCTGGTGATCTGCCTCTGCCTGGGAGCTGCTGCATTCTGTTTGCTGGAACAAACGATGTCGCTGCTGACGAGTCCGACAACATCCTCGAACATCTCGAGCGACAATTAACTGCTCGTCTCAGCTCGTCGGCCGTTATCGTTTTCCACGGTTCCACACCGGCATGATCTCCCTGAAGACCACCCCGTGAACCAGCGAATTGACTTGGTCAACTTTTACATCGAGGAGCTGTCTATTCGACATGAGGGGGTGGAGCTCCTAAACTTCAATTTGATTGGAAGACGGTGGTTCACTCGCCACGGAATGCACTTGCGGCTGCCTGGCAAGCGCCTGTTGTCTGATTTGGTGTTGGAGAGTCTCCCATCGCTGTGCTCGGTCATCTGCCGCGCGTCTCCCGGCCCCGCCTGCTGCTGCCTTCCTGCTGCTGCCCTGGACAGTACATCGTCTACGCAGCCTCCTCTCACTGCACCGGGGCCCCACCCTGTCGGTGCCTACTCCGAGACCGCCGCTCAGGAGCTTACCACCAATGGCATAGGTCAAAAAAAGTATTGTTTACTGACAGAGGTGAAAGTAGGATAGGGGCACCAAAATACGGTTTAAATTCAATCAGTCAAAATTCCAAATCAACAACTTCCGAATTTTCAAAATTCAAAAATGAAACTTTTAAACTGATTCATCTTAATGCTCAAATTGCTACCAATAAGGTTGATGATCTGACACTCTTTTGTGAAGAACATGCGCCAGATATATTTATAATCTCGGAGCATGGCTTCACTAAAGAGAACATAAAATGTTTCAAAATCAACAACTTTGAATTGGCAGGTTCTTTTTGCCGCAACACGTCCAAAGGGGGTGGTGTAGCAATCTTTACTAGACGTTCAATTACTTTTCAACCGATCAAAGTCGGTTACAGCTGTGAACTGACCTTTGAGGTTGAAGGAATAAAAATAAAACAAATCAGTTCGGAAAAATCTTGGTCTTTGGGTTGTACCGGTCACCCAATTGGTTGTGTTGATGCTTTTTTTTGAAAAACTTGAAATTCTTTTAAATTTTTTCAACAAATCTCAAACTAAATTCTTTATTTTGGGGGACTTTAACATAAACGTGCTAGATCATGCCCACCCACCCCCTTACCCAGCGGTTCCGCAATTTATTGACTTCATTTGGCTTGATCTGGTCAGTGAACTCCCCAGCTCGTGTATCTGGCACGACGAGTACAGCCATCGACAATGTTGTCACTAACATTTCACAAGTCAGAGTTTCCGTGCTTGATGCCGCCATCTCCGACCACCGCGCTCAGGTCGTCGAGGTCATTGGGTGTTCCCCGGATGTCGAGAGCCAGGCTCCAAAAATTCTAAGAGTAACTCGACAGCAGAACATTGAACAGCTCAGGAGTTTTCTCGGGGGTGAATCCTGGATATTTCTGGATCATTTCCGTGATGCGATTGGGATGTTCAATGCGTTTAACGAACGTTTCTTATTTTATCTGAACAGTTCATGCCCTTTAAAAAAATCAAAAAGATTTCAAAATTTCAAAAAAAACCTTCATGGATTACTCAAGGTATTCAGATATCCAGAGAAAAAAATCAAGTTCTATCACTCTATCTACATATGCACTGAAAATGAAAATTTTTAAGTTTTTTCCGAAATTACAGAAGAGTGTATAGAAGAGTAATTAAAGCCGCAAAGGCCTATGACATTGAAAAAAACCTTAAAAACATGTGATAACTTTTCTAAAACGGCCTGGTCAGTTATTAATAATGCATCAAACCTTTCTAAAAAACCCAACAAAATCAAAATTATCGACAACGGTACAAAAGTAGAGGATCCCTCGGTGGTTGCTGGATTATTCAGTCGTTATTACGGTTCGATGACTGTGATGGGCGGAGGCACCGAAGGACCTCTCCCCCGCGTAAGAGTTTCCCGGCGGCCGATGACGTCCATGGCTTTGGCCCCTGTGAGTGGGGGGGAGGTGGCTCGCGTCTTGCGGAGTCTCAAAAGTTCTGTGACATCCATGGGGTATCGTCATGGTTAGTTAAACAATGCTCCAAGCAATTGTTGACACCATTGAGCAAAACTGATCAATTTTTGATTTGAAACAGGCACCTTTCCAGGCAAAATTAAAAATTGCGAAAATCACTCCGATTTTCAAAAAGGATGATCCTTGCCTCTAGCAATTATCGTCCAATTTCTGTTTTGCCTGCCATCAGTAAAGTCTTTGAAAAAATATTTTTGGCACGACTGGAAACCTTCCTTTCAAGATTTGAATTTCTCGATCCAGAACAATATGGATTCAGAAAAAACAGATCAACAGTCGATGCAGTCACAAACCTTATTGAACTCGTTGTCGATGGGTTGGAGAGAAGAGAACATGTGCTCAGCATATTTCTTGACCTCTCCAAAGCCTTTGACTGCGTGCGCCATGCGAAATTGCTGCACCAGTTAGAGGAATGCGGCATTCGAGGTTTGCTGCAAAAATGGGTCATGTCTAATCTCAGTGACAGGGTCCAGTGTGTACAGATCGAGAATGTCCTGTCAGACAAAACACAAGTAACCCAAGGTGTTCCCCAGGGATAAATTCTTGGCCCAGTTCTTTTTAATCTCTATGTCAACGGACTGAAATCATCTATCCAGCATGGTAAAGTGATTCAGTACGCTGATGACACGACTATTTGTGTAAATGCATAATCAGCTGCTGAATTAGAACTAAAATAATTTCTTGATCTAAATCTTTGCATTCAAAATTTCAATGAAATGAACTTGCAAGCAAACAATTCAAAGTCACATTTTATCAAATTTTGATTTCAGCAGCGCAATGAACAAAACAAAATCACTGTGATGGTGGATGATGAACTCATTGAAGAAACATCTTCCACAAAGTTCCTTGGAATACATCTTGACAAGGAGTTGACTTGGAACGGTCACATTGACAGCGTTTGCTCTAGAGTTAACTCAGGCATTTATGCTTTGCGTAACCTAGCACAATTCTGCTCCCTTGAACTCTTAAGAACAGCCTATTTTGGCTTGGTCCATACTCACTTGGAGTACGGAATCAGACTTTGGGGTAGCTGCTCTAAATACAAGCTGGAAAGGGTATTTAGACTTCAGAAAAGAGCTTTTAGAACCATCTTGAAATTGAAAACAAGATAGTCGTGTAGAGAAGCATTTAGGGAGCTTAGATTATTGACTTTACCCTCCCTCTATATCTTGGAGGTAGCTCTGTACTGCAGGTCAAGGTGCACTTTGACTCAAGGCAGGGATGTTCAGTCATATGATACTAGAGGTAGGGACAGCTACAGAATTCAAACCACCACAGAAAGTACAGCCTTTGAACGGCTTGCCAAGTTGGTGTCAAAGTTTTGAGAGTGTGATTTTTTGCATGATAGTTGAGAGATGTATGTATGTTTGAGTGAGCTTCAATGTGTATGAATGGCTAGGAAGAATATGACGCTTGCAAACACAATTGTAAAATTGTAACAAATGCAATAAAGAATTTATTATTAGCATAGTAATGGATAATGCTAGTTACCATTACAAGTAAGGAACTAAGACTAACCGTAAAAATAAGAAAGCAGGCATAATAGTTTCCTTTGAATAGACAGTTATTTCTCAGAATCATAAGCACACAGTGGCTGATTATTTAACCACAAAATTTAAGCATAAGTATAAAAATGTAATAATTTACACCAGTACAGTTCATATAGAACTCATTTAGTAACAGGTAAAATAATCAGGATGAAACTATTTTTTACGTACGTCCATTTTTGTGTTTCATCATTTTCAGGCTAAGGATAGAACAAAAAATATGGGATTAAAGTGAAATGTAAATAGCGTGGACATGTGACAACATTTCATGAGAGATCAATTGTATCGCGTTGTTTACCTAAAGATTACATCGCTTACTTTGTTCTAAATGTAATCCTTTGTGAAGGGTTTTCAATGTGCATTTTTTTGAACCAATGCTTGCCGCAAACGATTATCACAGGCTCTTTTAAATATTCAACAACAAATTCAAAGGGAGTTTTTATCATAAAACAGAATATTATTTGGTGTACATCACACACTGATTCATTGAACTGGTTTCCTATGTTTCTGGGCCCATTTCATGGTAAGCGCAATTCTGAATATTGAAGAATATCAATTCAATAACTTAGATGTTGAGATACGCAAGATCTGATATCACAAATTAAGACGTGTTACGTTTGACGGATAAGTAAAATCACTCATATCAAAGTTTTTTTTTTATTAGGATTATATTTCTGTTTAGAAACTAAATATATAGATATATATATATATATATATATATATATATATATATATATATATATATATATATATATATATGCAGACAGTCAAAATTAAAATTTTTCTAGCCCCAGGAGTGGTAGGCTTCGCTAAAGCTCAGCTAATAACAAGTCAATATACTATACATAGATAGCTATGCATGGTTGTTTTATTTATTTACATGTAAAACTTTACCATACCTTCATTATACATTATTTATGCTTAATTAGATTTCTGAGTAAATCGTAGGCTTATGATATAGTCTACAAAGTAGTATTTTATGATGACCTTTGATTTTTTTTACCAAAGAACCTTGGAACAAGACCTCATGTCTCCAGGATCTTGCTATCAAGATTTATCGTATTGACGGACAGAGGGACATACAGACAATGGCACTCTGACATTTTTTATCACAGATTCAATGGGATTCTTCTTTGGACTATGTAACTGTACCCTTTCTATCAAGAGTTTATAGCACACACGAACAGACAAGATTGTCAAGAAGGTCCTGCGGATTCTTTAATAGTTTTTTAAAAACGAAATACTTCTAATGTCCATATTATAGCACATGAGGTTACAAACTAAGCTAAAATAACCTCTTCTAATGGGGTTTTTTTGTGTTTAAACTTCGATGTTTAAAATAAATAGAGTAATGAAGTTTCAGATCATACTAGTGCGATAATTATTAAATGCAGAATAATATTAGAAATCTAAAATATAATTTAAAAATTCCATGGAATCTGCTGATGAGTTATGGACTTGCCAAACACACAGTTTTTGTTGGAGTGTTCTAGCTGAAGTACTGAAACCCACTATCTTCAGCATTCTGTGAGCATAAGATAACAAGGACAAGGAATCAATGCTCAGAAATATCATTGTGAATTCGTGAAATACGTGTTTGTGCGCCTGAAAAATACTATGATGCTCCTGTTGGAATCATAAAGTCATGCTCGAATAAAATGTACGAATATTCCCATAAATTTCTTCACAAGATAGAAAAAATGTACGAAACCTCTATAACAGCTGTTATAGAGATGAGACAATTATACAATGGATTCGAAAGGACTACTCGGAGAAGTGGTTCAATAAATACTTAGAAACTAATAAGGATTAGTAGTTTAATGAATGGAAAGTCTATTCATGTTTTGCCTGTAGTTTGTAGTTCAAATTTAAAACATTTTTTTTTTCAGTTTTCATTTACACTGTTGTAATTGTTCTCATGATTTTTTATTTATTTTAGAACCAATTATACTTTTACTCTGAATATTTGTAATATATTTAATCTTTATAGGAAGTAATTTTTCCAAGATTTTTGCAATATATGCTGCATTTACCAATATAAAATTATGTTGTAAGTTGAAATAGTAAACATAGAGCAAGTACAATACACACATGTGATCTAAAAGTTAGATGGTATAAAGTCAGCCTCAGTCAAACAAACGTCAATCATGCTGCGAACCGTGGGGTGTAAGTGATTAGAGATGCTTGTTAACTCTTCAAGTGTAGTTCGTACAGTTCAACGTGTTTGGCAAGCACTATCTCGTTCACTCTCTGTTTCGCTGAGTTTTGTGCTCAATTACAAAACTTCCCCTAGAAGTCTTTGAATTACATAACCCTTAAATGGCTTCCTCTTTTATTTATTCATCAATGTACTTTTCATCAGGAAGGAAGTCATAAAGCAATAAAAAAATGTAATACTAGGATTTTATTGGAAAAGAATTCTTATCACCTGTCGTTAAGGTGAATAGATATTTGGTCATTTTATTATTTAATTATGTCTGTGACTACAATGTAACGAGAGTGACAGTAATAAGTGGCAGTGTTATAGTGGTTGCAATCCACTGTTATAAACTTTTCCAATGTCAAAATCCGAGAGATCATTCATTTATGTAAGAACGGTTCATTCTGTAAAAACATTCTTTCTAAATTATATTACTGTATTAATCATAATAAAAAGTAAAGTAAATATCATCAATTATGTTACTGACATACAATCGAAATAAATGTTGATCGTCTTAACTTAGAGACGTGGAAGCCTCCCATTGTACTGTACTATAACAACACACCTCACAGTTTTTTTTAGCACACATCGGTCAGACATAAAAGAAGAATAATGAGATAACATCGTCGTATCACAAAGCCTCTTCCATTTATTTCAGAACATCGGAAGAATCCGGCGCTAGAGATGATCACAGTGATGGCGTCTCGTTGTTATCCCCCATTGTTGTAGGATTTTCTTTAGACGGAATACACGAGGCTGGGGAATCATTTTGTCTGTATTTTTCTCTTGATAAAACACCAAATTATCTAAATTTACTACGCGTAAATTCACAATCATTTTTTTACTCATTCATGATTATGCTAAGATACACTTAGTTAATAAAATGTATAATCTGTCTAATATCAGTGCCACCAATGCTTTAATAACTTAAATGTTTATTGTTATTATACCGATTTATGAATATATTTTATCTAAATATTTGTCATCTGTGGCAATAAATTGATATTCATGAACACAGTATATCTTTTATATCAACATTGTTAAAGAATAACATTTATTATTATAAATATACTAAAATATAACACTATATTTTTTTTTCTTTAGTACAGTTCCAATATATTTGGATCACTCAAGTCTTAAGAAACATAAATAAATATAATCAACCACATCTGCAATCACTCTAAAATTATAATAATATCAAAACTTTGTTCTGCCATAAATACAAAATCCATAAGTTTACAAATTATATTGATCTAACATTGATAAGAAAAGAATAACGCAATTTATAATTTGTACCCACTTACATTCATAAACTATTGTACGAATTTTTATATAAAAATGCAAATATTAAAATTAACAGAATATACATATATATTATGGCAAAATAAATAGAGGACCCCTCAGGAGAAACCTGAATTGGGATCGCCATCATTAAATGAACAAACCTAAAGCTAAGCTAGCAGCGACTAGGATTTTCTTGTAGACTGATAGACGAGGCAGTGGGATCATTTTGCCTGTATTTTCTCTTGATAAAACAACAAATTATATCAATTTACTAAATTCTTAAAAAAATGTTTACTCGTTCACGACTATGTCAAGATACACTTAATGAATATAAAATGTCTAATATCAGTGCTACCAAAGCATCAGTAACTAAAATTTTATTGTTTTTACTGTAATTTATGAATACATTTTATCAAAATATTTTATCCTCAGTGGTGATTAATTGATATTCAGCATCTTTTACCTATTTCGCACTGTTTAAGGAAATAACATTTATAATTATAAATCTACTATAATATAAACTATATTTTTTTGTTTATTTAGTTCAGTCACAATATTTCGATCAGTTCATTCTTAAGAAACATAAAATAGATATTATCATCCACATCTTCAATCATACTAAAATTATAATAATATTAAATAAAATTTATTCGGCCAGAAATACAAATACATAGGTTTACAAAGTATATAGGTCGAACATAAAGAACAAAAGAATAACACAATTTAATAATGTGTACCCACTTACATTCGTAAGTTATTGTATATACTTTTTCATATAAAAATGCAAATATTACATAATATACATATAACAAAAAATATAACCTTATCTTTAAAAAATTAAACATCAGTACTTTTGATGTCCAAAAATTCTTTTTCTTAAATTGTTCAAATATTGTTAAAAGGAGACAAAAACCAGAAAATTTGACATTCATAACATTGAAAAATCGTAATGCAACACTGCTATAAATATTTGATGAGAAGTGAAATTCATATCAGATTCAATTATATAATGGATAGGATTTCTTGCTCCCGAGACCATTTTGTAATTAATATCAATCATTTACAGTTACGCTGATTTTCTTGCAAGGCGTGTGATACTCCATTAAGAGAATAAACCATTCATTGATAAGCCATAGTTATAAGTTTTACTTATATATGAAACGACATAAAAGTTGTTAAATTAACATTTTAAAATGTTACACAGTTGACATTTTTCCTTTATTAACATAAGTTGGAATTGATCATATATAACTATGAAGTAGATGTTTTTAATAATGGACCGTCTAGTATTACTGATAAGTGTGTATGTTACTAAGTAAGTATATTTAAGTAAGTTAAGTGGCAAGTAAGTAAGTTTACTAAAGTAAATTTTTAAAGTTTAACTTTACAGTTTGAAAATCTAACTACCACCTCCAACTTCTGCAGGGCCTATTAGTGTTGGTTATATAAAAAGAAATAGTTAAATAATTAGCAGGGAGAAATATTCAGAATGTCTCTATACTAAATCTGTCGAAAAATTCATGTTCAACTTATATTTTTAAGAATAAGAGAATGATTTCTCCTCAACAATAAGTGTTTATCTAAAATCTTAAAATGCAAAATTGAGGTTTAACATACCAAGTCATTTAAAGATGGTAGTACAACTTATGTTTACAACTGCATAAAACATCAATTTTTTGTGAAATTCGTTCAAAAAAACACTGCATAATATATATATACACGTATTTGAAATTATCAAATAAGGACTCAATACGTAGCTACAAAAGAAGCTATTATGATTTTCGTCCAAGAGTGAAAATTTTAATAGAGTTCATTTTTATCTAGATTATTTTTAAATATTATTAACTATGGATGTCTTTTGTTACACCACATGCTTTGATGTATGAGAATTATAAACGACCTTGATTTGTGTATGCAGTTTGATAAATATTCTTTCACTAAACATTCTAAGGCTAAACTAACTAAAAAAAGTGCATAAATGCACGCCGAGGAAAGTAATTTGGGGGAAGGGAATGTGGTTAAATGTAAATGAACGCTGAAACAAGATAAAATAAGGAGAAGCCTTCTATCGCTTTATTTGCATTACAATGGCCCAGAGTCCTGTAGTACAATGTTGGGCATATGCGAGCAAACCAATCAATAAGGAAACTGTGCTCCAGACTGCCATTTGAACTACGGAGCGTAGGCATGGGTTACTACAACTAAAAAGGTACAGATTCATCATTAATTCTTCAACATCCTGTATCTCAAGAATTATTATTTACTGGCTTCTAATAAAAATCGTAAAACGAAGATTCTTACACATTTAGTTAATTTTGAAGACAATTTTGAAATGTTGTGATGGTTTTTCGAGTTGCTAAACAAAATTATCAAAATAATCCTGTTAATTATAAGTGTTAGCAATCATTTTCAACATATTTTAGGCATGGGATTTATGGAACAAAACAAGGCGAACAAAACTACAACGTAATCTGTAAGTGGTAGGATAAGAGTAATATATAATATGTATAACTTTTCTATATATATATATATATATATATTTCAGTTGCCAGCCAAAAAGAAATCACACTATGCGCTCTTAAGCATGTTGCCAGGTGCTCTTACACCAACATGCCAATTAAGGGTGAATAAGGTTCTTTCAATAGAAATATTTCAGGATGAATTTGATTATCACAACAAAGTGACTCGAGTTCAATTATGTAACTGCCTGGTCTCCCGCATTGCGCATAAATGATACTGTTAATTGTTTTTCCTGGTTTATTTGAGTGATCTTTGGCTTCTGTGATAGTTACTATAAATGAGTTTAATATAAAAGATGAAGAGTTTTATGATTCGAAATGGCTAAATATTAATTACTATTGCAGAAGAAAGACCGGTGTTGTGGACTAAAAGACTTTGAAATCTTACAATCCAAAAACTGAAAAACCACTCGAATATGAACGTAAATGTCATTTAAACTCATTAAACTCTTACTTGATCACTCATAAAGTATACATACATATCCAACTTTAGCTGATTTAAAGATACTTATTTAAATATATATTCCGTCTTACACGTTCTTAGAGTCTTATAACGTCTTACAGTGTATTTATTCTAGAGTGATACATGTCACAGGATTTCGCTCCACCAGTTTCATATATTCCAATCCCATCACCCTTATTTAGTATATGTATAACACGATCTATAAAACAATTTTCTGCATATCTTAGTAAGAAAGCATATTTGAACTTGTGTTCGAAAATTTAAAGAGACAAAGTCGATTTTTTACATTGAACAATTTTGTTGCATATTTCTCTTATAAGGAGTACTAGTCTAGAAAATAGAAGATTCTCTGGTGATGCAAGAACAAACAAGGCCCATAACTTTTTTTAAAGAAGAAGCCGATCCCCTTTTTAGTCTGATTCTACCCGCCCTCATGGACCACTGGGCCTGTGTGGGTATTATATCAAGCATAATAAAAAGGAGAGTAGATACAGGACAAGATCGACAGTATGATAAAACATGCAGTGGCTTGGTATTTTAAACCTCAATGTTGCAGTTTTAAGATATTAGATAAATATTTAGTGTTGAGGGAAGATCATTCTCTTATTCTTCTAAATATAAGTGAAATGAACTTTTCGAACAGATTTAGTATAAAGACATCCTGAATATTTCTCCCTGCTAATAATTTAATTATTTCTTTTTATATAACCAACACTAATAGGCCCTGTAGAAGTTGGAGGTGGCAGTTAGAGGACACATAGAGGATTCAAACCTGCGTTATGACAAACTCAGATCCAAATTCAGACGTGTAGACCATCTTCTCTCCTATATCGTGTTGTTGTGTTTCTTATGATTCCATATTCAACTTCGACACAAGTCATATTTACTATTTCAACCACCCCCCCCCCCCCCCACCCCCCCCCCCCCCCACCCCCCCCCCCCCCCACCCCCCCCCCCCCCCACCCCCCCCCCCCCCCACCCCCCCCCCCCCCCACATTCGTTCTTAGAATGTTTTTTTAAATCCAAGACTAGGTTCTCATTCATAGATACCTATTATGGTAATTATATTCAAATTATCTCATATGCCATTAATAAAATAAGTACATAATAATTTAAGAAGGTTGTAAAAAAGCGGTTAAAACTCGTAGGGTTCCTAGTTTAAACGTCTTATGGACAAACAGAATTCTTTGATATTTAAATGAGTGGTACATAATCTTATCACTCATCCATGAAAACGGTGGGCTCAAGAGTGAACAGTTCAGTGCATCTTCCGATAGCCGTATTGGCTGTTGTTGAAAACAATATATACGCGTGAAAAATTAAAATTTATTAATCACCTTCTGAGATTATCAAATTTGAACATTACCGTGAATAAATTATTGAGGAAAATGAATCGTCATAGAAACCCCATTAAATTTTAAAAAAAACGATTTATAAATTACTAAACTTAAAATCTATAAATTAAAATGTTTAAACCCAATTCTACTTAAATATTGTTAAGGTTATTGAAATCTAACATATAAAATATTTTATCTATTAGCTAATCAAAAACATTTTTTTAAATCTCATACAAGAGATAGAGTTTTAACAAAAGTCTATTAACAGAGTGAAGTGTTATAGAATACAGCCTAATTAAACTTTATTACGCTCCACTCTAATTAAAACCATTACACTCGTATCGTAATTATGTAAGTAAAAATGCCGAGTTCTTGTTAAACTTTTCTTTTATAAAAGTCGTAATTCCCTAAAAATTAAGTTGCAAGACATTTGGAACGTGAATTCCATACGTTCAACGTCTTTGTTAAAAATCTGTAGTACGTAATTCTTAGGTATGCGTACATTGATCAGACCAGCAATTTATGTTTGTTGGGGTATAATAGACATTCGAAAAAGGATTAATCGTCTTATTCTGAAATCAGTGACTGTATATGTAACCGTACCCATAGTCTCTTCATGGTACGTCTCCAAGCATCCTTGGATATAGATTGTGTCAATTATGGATAGATTCTAGTTATTGAAGATCTCAATCTTTACTTGTTATTAAGTTTCGCTGCACTAGGATCAAATGTACCACACATCTAAAGAACTCACTTCGTGCCCGCGCGCGTGCGTTTGTGTGTGGCTTCGGTACATTCAAACACTCTGATGTCAAAGACAGTGCTAATTCTCTATCTCCTGAAACGTGATAACCCTATCTGATTTCATCATACCTGAAAGATCAAAAAGCCTCAAACAGTGTCATATAGCTTTACATCAGAGATGCTTCTGGGTCATTAACCCATCACTTCTCATGACTGAGAAATATCAAGTGTCTATTACAAGTGTTACTTTAAGTATCTGTCAGAAAAATTATTTAGTTTCCTTAAACATAATTCTTTAATTATATTAAAATTGGACTTAAAGTTCCACTAGATTCAAAGAGTGGAAATAAAAAACAGAATTTTATTAAGAACTTATTAAAAAATGACAAAATAACCTTAGAACTTACTAATTAAATTTTGAGACAGCAATAACCTGTAACTAGTAATGACATTGCAATAATCATCTCTTCCCTAATGTGAAAGTTAATGGTGGTGAAATTTATTAGAGATGCAAAATCTAAAGTTTGTTCAAAATCTGTTGCATTTCTGTAGGTCTCATTTATTTTGTTCGACCTAATGCTAAAAGAGATATCGCTATGATTTGCAGCAGATACCTGATAGACCACACTGCAGTTTAGAAACTTTTGGTAGTTGCCTAGCAAGAGTTATATATAACAACACTTCTCTCACCCCGGTATTTCTTCTTTGCACAAAGATTGGTTTGCGGCCTTGGTTCAAAATAACTCAATTATATTCTTTTATACCGTCTAAGAAACTTTATATCGTTTTTGAAGTTGCTCCTTCCCCACTGTGGTGGGTATTTGCATCACAAACCGACAATCACGTGCCTTTTACAAAGGGTTTCGAACTCCACAATCCGCTTCATCTCTGACCCTAATCTTTATACCATTAGTCTGAACAAGTAACATCTTAAGGTTTTCGGTAGTAAAAAGATAATAAAAATGCGTATTTTTTGCTTTCTCAAAATTTCGGCACTCAGATAGTTTTAATCAGATAGTTTTTCGGGAATAGTCGTGATTCTTTGAGTACCTTCACTTCCTCTTTCTAAAATATTTTTTACAATATACATACACATTTTACACTTCTCGGATAGTTTTATTGACCCTAGATAACATATTACGTGAAATCTATAGTGTATCTGCGTGGAAGGTTCAACGTGTGATCTAGACCGAAGGGTTCAATTTTCTTGGGTATATATCTTTTAATATACCACTGAAGTAATGAGTTCACTTATCGCTCTGACATCTTACCACTTTAAACTCCTCAACTTGTATTTGGGATGCATGTTTGCAAATAGCGCTAAGTTTAGCTGCTGGCGTCATGCCTCCCCTTCGTCCTATTGTCGCACTCATCGCTACTACAATTTTCTCAATGGCTTCACTGTCACCTAAATTTTTCACCACCCATGTCGTCCTGTAGCCTCGTGGAAGGAAGTTCAATATGACAAATACAGAGCTAAAACTTATAACTTGAAGTGAACTAAGATAATCTTAATTGATTAGTAAAAACCTTTTTTTTTGTAAACAAATAAAGAAAATATGTTACAGCTCACACATTGATAATCCAAGTAATTTCATAACTTTATATCTTAAGTAAAGTCCGATTATGAAGTTCTGAACTTTTTTACATTAAACTTGGTACCATTATACAATCTTAGCCAATCTTTCACAGCACAATACAATTTTTAAAGTCAGTAAAGTTGTCTTTAAAAATTAATTAAATTATAATATATATTTACAACTTGCTAAGTAAAAATATGAACATCTTGATTCATGGCTTTTCGTTATTGGTGAATTACTCGTAAAATATTGCGATAATAATGTTTGCACCAGTCTGTAAAAGCCAACGGCGAGAGTAGATATTTTACTCTTTGATGCACGCGAGACTAATTTATCGGGAAAGATAAACACAGAGGGCTGATCGGTTTACACGCTTCGTAGCGCCTGGCCTGTATGTTGTCCGCCGGCTATGATCCGACAAAGCTAGTTGTTCCGTGTGAGCCAGAGTGATTTAGTGAAATAATAAAAACTGAAGGTGCTTAATAGTTTAAAAAATGATTTTTTTTTAAATTAAGACTCTTTGATTGCTGGCATATTATATTTTCAAAATCGTGAATAATTCTTAAGATTTACATAGTTGTATTAAGCTCATAAGCGGCTATAAAAAATGGATTTTTACATTTTTATATTCAGGGTTATAACCGTTATATACACATAAAGAAAAAGTTAAAACCATTTTGTTCTAAAAAAGGAAAAGGAAAAAGGTTTGTAAAAAACTGAAATAGGTTGGAATCAAAATTCTTTTTCCATTACAGGTTTCCTACTTCTATTAAACAAAAACATGAATATTAATTGTCTTCAAGATAAAAAGGCTAAACTATCTTCAACAAATTGTATATATATATATATATGTGTGTGTGTGTGTGTGTGTGTGTGTGTGTGTGTGTGTGTGTGTGTGTGTGTGTGTGTGTGTGTGTGTGTGTGTGTGTGTGTGTTGTGTGTGTGTGTGTGTGTGTGTGTGTGTGTGTGTGTGTGTGTGTGTGTTGCGTGTGTGTGTGTGTGTGTGTGTGTGTGTGTGTGTGTGTGTGTGTAAAATATATAATATTAAACTTATGTCAATAAAGGAAAAATATAAACTTTGTAACTTTTTAAAATTTTTATTTAACATCTTTTATATCGTTTCATATACAGTAAAAACTTAAAACTTATAAACTATGGTTAATCAATCTATGGTGTAGTCTCTTAATGGAGTATCACAACGCCTTGCAAGAAAATCAGCGTAACTGTAAATGATTGATATTTAATTTACAAAATGGTCTCAGGAGCAAGAAATCCTACACATTAGATAATTGAATCTTAATCAGATAACGTTCTTACAGTGTTTAACTAGGAATTGCGCTCATTATTCCCGTAAAATCTTTGTGAAGAAACGAAAAACAGTGTTTTTAATAATAATATTCTACACCCCGAGTCACCATAAAATAATGTTGGATGTGATGGTATAATTAGTCTATATGTGTTAATTTGTATAATCTTTTATAAGTACAGTCTATTGAGTTGTTTGTTTAATTAATTTATTCTGCTATTTTCTCGTTTGCCATCACTTTTGCCCACAAGACCAATGTAAAAGTATTCACTTAGTGCGATGTTATTTTCGGGGCAAGCGAAAATATTCGCAACTTGCCAGATAGCCAGTCGAGCTGGGTTAGAAAATTCCAGGGTTTCGAGAATTTCATATAACTATTATTTATTGTTAGGAGTCGAATCAGAGGGCCCTGCGGAAGAAAATTGATACTTCCAAAAATAACGTTGGGCTTACTTCATCACGTCGACTCCAATAAAATTTTGAAGACGTAAAAAAATAAAAAAAATAATCTTGCTCTTCAGAAAAAAATAAAAATTTCTTGTTTCTAGGAAAAGTTATTGTTCAAGCGAGTCCGATTTTCGAAAACAACTGTATTGTTTATTAATACGTCGGTCAGTGAGGAATTACAAGTAAGCTGAGTAGTCTCCACTGAGATAACTTGGTCGGGGAAGTCGATATACAGTAATTATTGTAAGAGCCCGGGGGTTGGAATAATTAATCGGTTAAAATAATGATGGTTAGTAGAAGCAAAATACAAAATCAAAGCAAAATATGAATAGCAATGGCAAACAAAAGCAATATTCAAATAACACCCAATAGCAAATATATACAATCTTATAAATTAATGATTAAACCATGCACCAATATCACAGTGCAACTACTATATACATAAAGCAAGCACTAACCATTAACAAAAAATATTTCTACGGGATGCAAAAGCTAGATGAATTTATAATATAAAAATATACTAAGCTGTATTTATTCTGTAGGCAAGTGTATAGGCTCCAAAAATAAAAATAGTCAAGTTTACTTTCTCAGGCATATAATTTTGGAAAATAAAAAACAAAATAATCACTTATAAACACACCATGCAGAATTACCCTACCATATGTAAGCTAAGATTAAGGTAAATTACTTGAACCATGCAATAAGGCTACTAAGCTAAATTACTATAAATATTTAGGGCTCTATGAATATCAAAGAAAAATTGAACACTCAACCCTATCTGCACAGTTCACCAGAAAAATGAACTAAAATATCGTTAAATAAATATTTTGATGGAGGTTATCGGGGTGAGGGTGTCAGGACGTTCGCAAAAATAAAAAGAAAGGGTTGCGAGTCCCGAAATAGATAAGGAGAAAAATAAAGATAATCACTTACAAAAATATAAATAATTAATAAAATGAAAATTAGATTGAACTTCAATAAGAAAGAAAAATATTTCCGAGTAGATTAGAGATTCGCCAAGAAATGTGATAATAATCAGACAACAGAATGATGGTCGAGAAAACTTTATACCTAATATAAAAATTTACACCGATTTGAAACATAAGATTTAGTTTTATGAGGACGGAGGGTCGGTGGGAAGAAAGTATTTATAAAAGGAAGTCGTGGGTATAGGATGCCAGTACTATCGCCAAAAAGAAAGCAGTGGTAAGGCGAGAGTCCCGACTGTTATAATTTTTTTTTCCGGGTAGGAGATAATCGGTAGGAAAGTTCGTAAAGGAAACTCGGGATGAGGTGTGTGTCAGATCGATCGCCAGGAAAAGAAATGCGAGATCTGAAAAATTTAGAAAGGAAAATTTTAACACAGTAATTAAAATTTAGTCAAAATGACAAAAAAAAATAATCTGAGTAATTGAAATTCTAAATATAAGTTAAATTGAAGAAAAGAATAACTTCAGTAATTCAAGTTGAAAAAGTAATTAAAGTTTGAGTAAATTTAGAAAGTCAAATATATTCTATTTAAATTTATTGATACCTTTAAATATCAAATAAATTATTAAGAGTATATTTAAAATCAAACAATTATCTTATCAAAATAAATCTATAAACCATCAAACACTTAATAATATATTTCAGATCGATTAATTTTCCATAAATGATAAATAAAATATTAAATTCTGTTTCACATAAAAAATTTGGAAGAATTGTTGATGGCGGAGATAAAACACTTTAGTAAGGAACAGGGTCGTTGTTCCTTACCTGGTGCTGGATATCGGCGGCGGGCGTCGAGTCGCGATGTAGTCGTTCAGCGAGCGGGGTCGGGGGAAGGGGTCGAAGTAGTGGTGAGCAGCGGTCGTCGGCGGTGTGTCGCGGTCACTGGCTGTCTCTCTCGTGTCTTCAATCGGCCGTCATTATATAGGTTCGCGCGATCGCGGGGGTGGGGGAACCTTCTCCTCTCGCCGTGATCGGAGGGGAAGCGGCGATATCCGTGCGGGCACGGACCTGCCAGATAGCGTCTGACTCATCGTCAGTAAAATAATTATTTCGCTCCCTTTTTATGATAATTCTAAAACTCAAGTCGTTATTTCGTAAATTAAAAAAATTGTCTGTTCTAATTTTTCAATTTTACTAATGAATATTTTTAATTTAAAATTTAATTTTGTATGTTAAAAAAAATAACATGTTACACCCCATTCTGTACTTCGGGAAACAAAAAAAGAAGAAAAAAAGTTAAATGTGGTATTTGTATATAGATAAACAAAAAAGGTTATCGTAGTTTAACCTCCTCTTGTATTCGTTTTTAAAGTTTCTGAAATGAAATGAAACAAACTAAAAAGACTCTTTTCGTACGAAATTAATGTTTTAATCAACAAATAAAATAAAATGATAACATATTCTGGTAAGAAAATATAACTAAAAACAAATTGCAATCTGCATAACCAAAAAAAAAAATTATTTAACAAAACTAAAATTTACACTAAAATATATTACGGGCACAGTCTTTCACAATACATTATAATTGCTAGAAAAACAAAATCAGATCTCGCTTTACTAATAAAAATAAACAAAAATCGAACTCGAAAATATAAAATTCTCTCAGGGAAGGATATTAGACACGCCGGGTACAGGAGAGTGGCAGTCTTACAAGGAAGAATTTGGGATAGAAAGGTGATTTGTTGTAGGAATACTAGTTTACTAAAGCAACTCTTGGCGCCAAAAAAAAACACATCGGGCAACCAAGAAATCATACAATAATATAGGTTAGTAGAAAGGAAATTATGGGCACACAACAGGGCAACAGGAATCTAGTGTGCCTCCAAGGAAGAGTATGCCTTCAGATCCTTCGTATGGGCTCGGCCTACGTCTTTTCCTTGGGAGATCTCGAAGTTCGAATATATTCCATCCTATTTTTCTATATAGGATGTATGGTTCCTTCAAACTTTGGTGCCAATTTTCCTGCTATATTCTCAGCCGCTGAGGGAAAGTGTATGGCTGCGCCTCAAAACTTGTTGGCCTATTACAAAACTGTTATCTCTTTCTTCTGAGATTATAGTAATGAGCTTGGCGAGTGTGTGCTCTTTTTCCATGTTTAGCTTACATTTTTTCCCTTAATTTTAGCATGAAGTTCATTCGAGTTTCATGTATATCGATTTTCGCTAGGTTTAAACAGCACCTTGAGTGGCATTCTCTAATACCCTGGCCGTAGATACAGTTTGGAGTTTTAAGTTCTCTCTACCAAAATTGAGCATGGCCGGGGTAAATTTTGTTGACTCGCTACAACATGTATTCAACGCAAATCTAAATTCATTTAAATGTTGATCCCAACTACGATGATCATTTCGCACAAACTGAGAAATCATAGTTTTCAATACACGGTTCGTTCGCTCTGTTGGATTACTCTGCGGACTATAAGGTGCGGTTGTTTTGTGAATTATTCCCCAATCACTTGTAAGTTTTTGGAAGATTTTCGAGAGGTACTGCGTTTCCGTTATCTGTCAGTACTACTTCTGGAGCACCATATCGCATCAATATAAGGTCTTCGAACTTTTCTGCCACCTTCTTAGCAGTTGCTGATGGTTAATGCTACAATTTCTACCCATTTGGTAAAGGTATCTTGGAACACCAGGATAAATCTGTTTCCTTTACGAGATCGAGGTAAGGGTCACATCAGATCGCTGGTTACTGTGAACCAAGGTCCTTGGGGGCGTCTGAAATGCATTTTCCCCACCGGTTTACATTGTTTCCACCTTGTATCTCTGGCAAGTGTCGCAATTTTTTACGTATTTTCGAATATCGTTTCTCCATCCAGGCCAAAAGTATCTGGCGCTGATTTTCTGGATCGTTTTGTTTACACCTAAATGGCCAGCTGTTGTGCTGTCATGATTTTCTCTCAGTATATCGGATTTTAGAGAATCTGGTACACAAAGTTTCCAATTTGTTTTTGGGTCGGTACTTGATTTATCGATTTTTCGGTTATAGTTTATTTCCTCGAATGGTGTAATCTGCATATTTATTCGGACTTGCAGATACCTTCCGAAGCATTTTCGAGTGCCAACCGGGCATAAGTTCGCCTGAAGCTTTTTCTAGCCTTGGTTCCTTGGTTTTGAGCGATAGTTGCCTCCGAGAGTTATTCGAACTTTCGTTGGCGGTGCTACAAACCAACGGTTGAACCGACTACAGGATCACAGCTTGACGTGTCGATCGGATACCGGGAGAGTGCGTCTGCTACTCGGTTCAGAACTCCCCTGCGGTATTGGACTTCGAAGTCATGTTGCTGTAGTTCCAGCATCCAGCGAGCAAGTCTTCCAGATGGTTTCTCCAAACTCATCAACCACTTTAAAGCTTGATGGTCAGTTATCGCAATAAACTTGTACCCTTCGAGGTACGGACGAAATTTTTGAACGGCCCATACCAGAGCTAGGCATTCTTTCTCGGTTACGGAAAATTTCTTTTCATTCTCGTGTAAAAGTCGACTCGCATATGCAATAACTTTCTCCCGCTTGCCAATAGTTTGAGTAAGCGAAGCCCCTAAACCTTCATTGGAGGCATCCACGTGGACCGTAAAAGTTTCCTTGAAGTCAGGGCAGGCTAAGACCGGTGCGGTAGAAAGTTTTGCTTTAAGGGAATTGAATGCTCGTTCTTGAGAATCCGTCCATTCCCATCTATTCCCCTTTCTTAAGAGTTTCGTCAATGGCATAGATATGTTTGCAAAGTTTTCGATAAATCGTCTGTACCAAGACGCAAGTCCCAAGAAACTCCGTACTTGTTTTACAGTTTTAGGTGCTGGAAAATCTACAATTGATTTAACCTTTTCTGGATCCGTCTGGATTCCTTTCTCGTTTATTACGTGGCCAAGGTATTTCAACTCCTTTTTACAAAAGTTACATTTTTCCATATTTGGTAATAATCCTGCATTTCTAAGGCGTTCAAACACTTCTTTGAGAAGTTTCAAATGTTCTTCGAAAGTTCGGGATACCAGCACCAAATCGTCTAAATAGGCAAAAGCATAAGGCTCAAACTCAGGTCCTATCACTTGGTCTAGCAATCTCTGAAAGGTAGCCGGAGCAGAGTGTAAGCCAAATGGCATGACCTTGAATTGGAATAACCCTCTGCCGGGAACAGTGAAAGCCGTAATTGGTCTACTGTTAACTTCGAGAGGTACCTGCCAATAGCCATCCTTTAGGTCGATCGTGGATATATAGCAAGCATTTCTCAGTTTGTCGAGTATCGCACTTATTTGGGGAAGGGGATATGCATCCTTCTCGCTGACCGCATTAACTCGCCCTTAAGTCGATGCAACACCTTACTTTTCCATTCGATTTCTTAACCAGCACTAGTGGAGAGCTCCAAGGACTAGATGATGGTTCAATGATGCCTGACTCCAGCATCTTGTCAACTTCTTTGTTAATGATCGCCTGCATTGCCGGGTTTGCGATAATAATACCTCTGTTTTATGGGTGTATCAATTTTAAGGTGAATTTTATGTTCCACTAATGTCGTGCGACCAATAAAAACCATCGAACAAATTCAACTGATAATCAAGAAATTCTTTCAGTTTTTTACTTTCTACTTCTGTTAGTGTCATAACGGCATCAGTATGAATAGTTCTTGAATTATCGCATCTAGTCACTGTTTCTGCAGTACTTTCATGAGGAGTGATATCGATCAGTTTTAAAAGCGTTATAACGTCCATACCCAAAATCATCGGCGTAGTTAAGCCTGGTAGAAACAGGGCGCGTACCTTAGTTCTAATATCGGCTATCTCGCAGTTAAATTCGAAGGCCTGAGATATCTGGCTATTTGTGCTATCGGCCATATTAACATTAACATTTACGTTCTTAGGCCTAACGCCTAACTGTAATAGATGATGAGCTACTCTTTCCCCTATAATAGTCACCATTGATCCCGTATCAAGCAGTGCACAAAAGGTAGTTTTCTTGAATCTTAATGGATACAAATGGTCGAGGATCGTTCGATTTAACTTCTGCACAGCTGCTTTTGTTTAAATTCTTTTATTTGGTTGAGCCATTTGGGCCATTCGATTGAGGTGATTTGTTGCCCCAGAGTCCCGGGACACCTCTGACGCTCCGGGCTCCGGAAATGTTTCCCTGCCTGCAAGGACACTGGACGGTTCGAACTCCTACTTTCTTACAGTTAAAAACAGCGAATGGTTTTAGGGAGAGGACACTGGTGATATTTATGGCCTTTAGTTTCGCAATTCCAACAAACAGGAAATGGCAGTTGTTGTATCTGTAGTAAGATGCCTTGGCTGAGTAGTGTTAGTCGGGACAGTTGTAGAGGGCTCGAACCTTCGTTTATCGGTAAAATATTTGGGTTTATCGTGATACAGTTTTGGCTTATCTATCATCTGAACTGGGTATGACTTAAAAACTCTACGTTTTGTGTCGTATGCTGTCTCAGGTACCATGGATTGAGCCGGATTTGGAGGAGGTCGGTAACTATTCTTCTCTCGCAAATAACTTTCATAACCTTCGGCAAGATGAATTAATTCACTAATCGAGTGAAAACTTTCCCTTCTGATCGTCAATTTGTATTCAGGTCTCATGTTTGAATATAATCGGTTTAGTGTTTGGTTTACAGAGAAGCCACCATGTCGTCGAATTAGAGTCGTAAGGGCTACAATAAATTTCCGCATTGGCTCACTCTCGCCCTGAGTTCTTCGAGTTATTTCCTCATCCAAGTTACGTCGGTAATCTGGAGGAAGATACTGCTCTTCGAAGCTTATTATAAAGTCGTCATAGTTTGTCCAAAATGATTTATTATTTCGGTACCAGAAAAGAGCGTTTTCCCTTAAAAAGTTCCGGTAGTGCTTTTAGTAGCCGATGGGGAGGTATTTCATAAGATTCGGCAAGTTCACTGAGACGCTCAATGAAAGAGACTGGGTCTCCATCCCCATCGAATCTCAAATTCCATTTCCGAACTTGATTGCAGATATGAGAGATATCCGTTTGTCTAAGTTCAGATGTAGGGCCTGCTTGCCATGTTAGCGTTACTGTCCAATCCAAAATTCGGGTCACAAGGCTCATCACCTGTGAGGGATCTTGCTGTCGGGATTCTCAACGGGTGAGGTGTTGTTATGTCTTGTGTGTTTGTTGGGGCTATGGAATTTATAGATTTTTCGTGCATTAAAAGGGCTAATCGTTCCTGTACTAGTCTAAAACTAGCTGTAAGAGGGAGGTTTAACATTTCTCGAATGCTAACTTCCTCATGTTGTATATGACCATCAACATGAGAGGCACTAATCGGTCCTAATGCTGAGGAAACTACATTGGTCGCGAGGTTTTGTCCGTATGACAATAATTCTGTTCTTAGTGGAAGAGGTTCAGGAGGTGTTTTTTCCAGACCTAAGAAAAATTACAAGCCGCTTTCGTAGTTTCAGCCACATTACCATCCGGATTCAGATTAAATTTTCTTAACTCTTCCTGAAGGTCGTTCTTTTGTAGTTTATAAATCCAGCCCCACACGAGGATCATTCTCCGAAGGGGAAGGAAGTATAATTTGGGGATTGGGAATAGTTGTAGGGGGGATCGGTAGGCCCATTGTAGTAGTAGTAGTGGTGGTGGTACTAGTAGCAGTAGTAGTGGTAGTAATCGGTGCGACTGATGTTACGACTGTAGGAGGACTCATTTTTGGCACTGTACCACCAGAAGTCGTAGTAATACGAGTTAAAGTCGTAGTGGTTGTGGTTGTTTTTCGTTTGTTTGCGTCCCCTTGTCCATCATTTCCGTTTACATACATAAAGAATAAAATTTGATAAGGGCGGAGAAAGAGGTTTAGTAAGTACATCATTATTGTACGTATAAAATTTTCTTAAACAAAAAGTTATTTTAAAAACTTTAACAATTTTTAGGCGTAAATTGTAAAGTATATTTACAAAAAAGTGTAAAGTAAATCGTAAAGTTCGTAAATTAACGTATATTACAGTCCCAGTTGTTCGGGCGCCACTTTGCGATGTTATTTTCGGGGCAAGCGAAAATATTCGCAACTTGCCAGATAGCCAGTCGAGCTGGGTTAGAAAATTCCAGGGTTCGAGAATTTCATATAAACTATTATTTATTGTTAGGAGTCGAATCAGAGGGCCCTGCGGAAGAAATTGATACTTCCAAAATAACGTTGGGCTTACTTCATCACGTCGACTCCAATAAAATTTTGAAGACGTAAAAAAATAAAAAAAAATAATCTTGCTCAGAAAAATAAAAATTTCTTGTTCTAGGAAAGTTATTGTTCAAGCGAGTCCGATTTTCGAAAACAACTGTATTGTTTATTAATACGTCGGTCAGTGAGGAATTACAAGTAAGCTGAGTAGTCTCCACTGATAACTTGGTCGGGGAGTCGTATACAGTAATTATTGTAAGAGCCCGGGGTTGGAATAATTAATCGGTTAAATAATGATGGTTAGTAGAAGCAAAATACAAAATCAAAGCAAAATATGAATAGCAATGGCAAACAAAAGCAATATTCAAATAACACCAATAGCAAATATACAATCTTATAAATTAATGATTAACCATGCACCAATATCACAGTGCAACTACTATATACATAAAGCAAGCACTAACCATTAACAAAAAAATATTTCTACGGGATGCAAAAGCTAGATGAATTTATAATATAAAAATATACTAAGCTGTATTTATTCTGTAGGCAAGTGTATAGCTCCAAAATAAAATATCAAGTTTACTTTCTCAGGCATATAATTTTGGAAAATAAAAACAAAATAATCACTTATAACACACCATGCAGAATTACCCTACCATATGTAAGCTAAGATTAAGGTAAATTACTTGAACCATGCAATAAGGCTACTAAGCTAAATTACTATAAATATTAGGGCTCTATGAATATCAAAGAAAAATTGAACACTCACCCTATCTGCACAGTTCACCAGAAAAATGAACTAAAATATCGTTAAATAAATATTTTGATGGAGGTTATCGGGGTGAGGGTGTCAGGACGTTCGCAAAAATAAAAAGAAAGGGTTGCGAGTCCCGAAATAGATAAAGGAGAAAAATAAAGATAATCACTTACAAAAAATATAAATAATTAATAAAATGAAAATTAGATTGAACTTCAATAAGAAAGAAAAATATTTCCGAGTAGATTAGAGATTCGCCAAGAAATGTGATAATAATCAGACAACAGAATGATGGTCGAGAAAACTTTATACCTAATATAAAAAATTTACACCGATTGAACATAAGATTTAGTTTTATGAGGACGGGGTCGGTGGGAAGAAAGTATTTATAAAAGGAAGTCGTGGGTATAGGATGCCAGTACTATCGCCAAAAAGAAAGCAGTGGTAAGGCGAGTCCCGACTGTTATAATTTTTTTTTCCGGGTAGGAGATAATCGGTAGGAAAGTTCGTAAAGGAAACTCGGGATGAGGTGTCAGATCGATCGCCAGGAAAAGAAATGCGAGATCTGAAAAAATTTAGAAAGGAAAATTTTAACACAGTAATTAAAATTTAGTCAAAATGACAAAAAAAAATAATCTGAGTAATTGAAATTCTAAATATAAGTTAAATTGAAGAAAAGAATAACTTCAGTAATTCAAGTTGAAAAAGTAATTAAAGTTTGAGTAAATTTAGAAAGTCAAATATATTCTATTTAAATTTATTGATACCTTTAAATATCAAAATAAATTATTAAGAGTATATTTAAGATCAAACAATTATCTTATCAAAATAAATCTATAACCATCAAACATTAATAATATATTTCAGATCGATTAATTTTCATAAATGATAAATAAAATATTAAATTCTGTTTCACATAAAAATTTGGAAGAATTGTTGATGGCGGAGATAAAACACTTTAGTAAGGAACAGGGTCGTTGTTCCTTACCTGGTGCTGGATATCGGCGGCGGGCGTCGAGTCGCGATGTAGTCGTTCAGCGAGCGGGGTCGGGGGAAGGGGTCGAAGTAGTGGTGAGCAGCGGTCGTCGGCGGGTGTCGCGGTCACTGGCTGTCTCTCTCGTGTCTTCAATCGGCCGTCATTATATAGGTTCGCGCGATCGCGGGGGTGGGGGAACCTTCTCCTCTCGCCGTGATCGGAGGGGAAGCGGCGATATCCGTGCGGGCACGGACCTGCCAGATAGCGTCTGACTCATCGTCAGTTAAAATAATTATTTCGCTCCTTTTTATGATAATTCTAAAACTCAAGTCGTTATTCGTAAATTAAAAAAAATTGTCTGTTCTAATTTTTCAATTTTACTAATGAATATTTTTAATTTAAATTTAATTTTGTATGTTAAAAAAAATAACATGTTACACTAGTCTCAGTCAAATCCTATTGAGTGGCTGTTACTATAACGACCTCACTGTTCCTCATATACAAATGAAGCTATCAGATCGTTTCGAGATACAGTCTAGACATATATAGACAGAAATAAAATTTTTCCAGCCCCACGAGTGATAGCTTCGCCAACGCTTAGGCAAAAAGTTTGGCAATAGGTTAGAAATCTGGTTTATTTACAAGAATCTGTGTTACGATTCTAGCCTTCATATAAAAATTTATAAACAGCCACTCAACAGTGTTGATAATTGCACAATATCAGCATAAATACGATCATTATCGTAATTGTATTTGTGTAACTGGTTGCAACTAAATATAGCCTGATTGTATTTAATTCGTCTGTAAACCATCTTAATTAATTTTTTTTATGGCAGCTGTTGTCTATGTCTATCTGTTTGAATTTTGTAAACATATTTTCCCTGTTATTTTACAATATGAACCATTAATATAAACACATAATAATGAATGACTTTTTCATTATGTGTATATATATATATATATATATATATATATACACACATAAAGAAAAATTTAAAAACATTTTGTTCTAAAAAAGGGAAAAGGAAAAAGGTTTGTAAAAACTGAATGGGTTGGAATCAAAATTCTTTTCCATTACAGTTTCCTACTTCTATTAAACAAAAACATGAATATTAATTGTCAAGATAAAAAGGCTAAACTATCTTCAAATTTATTTCAACAGAAGAATAAATATTTATTTCAACTGTTTAAATAAATATTGAAATACATTTGTGTATCTGTTTGAAGATACCTTGAAACTAAATTTTCAAACTGAAACATTTAAAAAATCTAAACTTGCATAACTAATTTTTCTTTGAATATATCAAATAACACTCAATACTTAACTACAAAACCTAGCCTTTTGTACGCAATTTGAGAAATATTCTTTCATTAAACACTATAAAGCTGAACTAACAAAAAGAGGAAAGTAATTTGGGTGAAGGGGTGGTGGTGGAATGAAATGAACGCTGAAACAAGATAAAATAAGTAAAAGCCTTCTATCGCTTTATTTGCATCACAATGGCCCAGAGTCCTGGAATACAATGTGGGCATAGGAGAGCAAAACAATCAATAAGGAAAATGTGCATGGGTTACTACAACTCAAAAAGGTACAGATTCATCATTGATTCTTAAAAATCCTTTACCTCAAGAATTATAATTTATTGGCTTCTAATAAAAATTGTAAAACGAAGATTCTTACACATTTAGTTAATTTTGAAGAAAAGTTTGAAATGTTATGTTGGTTTTTCGAGTTGATAAACAAAATTATATAAAATAATCCTGTTAATTTCAAGTGTTACTAATCGTTTTCAACATATTTTAGGCATGGGATTAATGGAATAAACTAGGCAAAACTATAACATGATCTATAAGTGGTCAGATAAGGGTAATATATAATATAATATATATAGAAAGAGGGTTCATTTCTAGTTTTATTCTTTAAGGCAACTAGTAGCCAGCCAAAAAGAAATCACACTATGCACTCTTAAGTATGTTGCCAAGAGCTCTTACAACGAACATGCCAATTAATTGTGAATAAAGTTCTTTCAATAGAAATATTTTAGGATGCATTTGTTTATCACAACAATAGTGACTCGAGTCCAATTATGTAACTGCCTGGTCTCCCGCAGGGGCATAAATGATACTGTTAATTGTTTTCCTGGTTTAGTTGAGTGATCTTCAGCTTCTATGATAGTTGATATAAATGAGTTATTACTAGATGAAGAGTTTTATGATTCGAATGGCTAAGTAATAATTACTATTGCAGAATAAATACCTGTGCTGTGGACAAAAACTTTGGAATCTTACAATAAAAAACTGAAAAAACCACTGTTGGAGGGAAATCTGTGTTAGGCAAAACTCAAACGTCGACTTGTTCTATGTAGTAGAAAATGGTCTAATTTGCCTTGAACTATTATTTAACATTGGAATACAGACTTAATTTCAGAATTTAAAGAGATTTTATTTATGAGTTCATCTTAAGAACTAAGAATTTAATATTTGTATAAGTTTTTTGGTTTTCTAATGTTGGATATTAAAGATAAGAAATAGTTTCATATGCACGATTGCACCACTATACACTGCCACTTACTGCTATCACTCTCGTTGCATTGTAGTCACTGACATAATTAATATTAATGTTGTAAAATTTTTGTTTTTTCTCATAATTTTATTTTGCATATATTTACACAAAAAATACTTTTAAAACCTATGTGCAACATGTTTTAAGTTGAGACTTTCGTAAATCTTGTGTCGAACGCCGAATAAATTTTTAGGAATTGTTTTGATCTTGTCTTTAATTCATAGCTTTTTCCATATACAAACGTTATTGAGGACATGAGCCTGGTTATTTTCATGACGAATTGAACGTAAATGTAATTAAAACTCATTAAATTCTTACTTAATCACTCATGAAGTATACATACGTATCCAACTTGAGCTGATTTAAAGATACTTATCTTTAGTTTTATATATATATATATATATATATATATATATATATATATATATATATATATATATATATATATATATATATATATACAGATTTAAAGATGTTTTTCATTTGAAGCCCTTCATCATTTGCAACCCGAGAAAACGAGTTAGAACTTCAGAAGATATTAAATAGTTTGTGTGTCTAAGTCCAATTTCACTTATTATCAAATATTTATAGCAGTGTTCATTACAATGTTATGAATGTGTCTCATTTTAACAATATTTGAACAATTTAAGAAAATGAAATTTTGGGCAGCATAGTACTGATGTAGAATTTTTGACAGATATGGTTATATTTTTGTTGTTGTTTAAAGAAAGTTTTTATGTATTATTTTTTGTCTTGCGACTCGCTGCGTGGTTTATTGTACTAGTTTGTTCATTCAAGCGATGGCGATCCCAATTCAGTCTTCTCCTGAGGGGTCTCTATTTATTTTGCCATAATGTACATGTATATTTTGTTAATGTAATATTTGTGTATGAAATGTTATTCAATAGTTATGAATGTAAGTGGGTACACATTATAAATTGTGTTATTCCTTTGTTCTTTATGTTCGACCATACTTTGTAAACCTACGTATTTGTATTTCTGTCAGAAAAAATTTTTTATTTTTATTTTATTAAAGATTTTAAATTTTTTAATATTATTATAATTTTAGTATGATTTAAGATAATATGTATTTGTGTTTCTTAATAATAAAGTGATCGAAATATTGTGACTGTACTAAATAAAGAAAAAAATATTGTGTTATATTTGAGTAGATTTATAATTATAAATGTTAATCTTTAACAATGCGAAATAAAAGATGCTGAATATCAATTAATCACCACCGAGGATAAATATTTGGATAAATTTTATTCATAAATTACAATAAAAAAATGTTTAGTTACTGATGCTTTGGTGGCACTGATATTAGACAGATTAGACATTTTATTAATTAAGTGTATATTGGCACAATTATGAATAAGTAAAAAAATGATTGTGAATTTAGTCAATTTAGATAATTTGGTGTTTTATAAAGAGCAAAATACAAACAAAATTATTCCACTGCCTCGTCTATCTACAGGAAATACTACAACATTGGGGGATAACATCGACACGCCATCACTGTGATCATCTCTAGCACCGGATTTTCCCGATTTTCTGAAATAAACGGAAGAGGCTTTGTGATACGACGATGTCATCTTATTGTTCTTCTTTTATGTTTGAATGATGATAAAAACTGGTAGATGTGTTGTTTTAGTACAGTACAATGGGAGGCATCCACGTCTCTAAGATAAGAGGGTCAACATTTATTTCGATTGTATGTCAGTAAATTAACGGTTGATATTTACTTTACTTTTTATTTTGATTAATACATTAATATAATTTAGAAATAATGTTTTTTTACAGAATGAACCGTTCTTACATAAATGATTGATCTCTCGGATTTTGACATTGGAAAGTTATTCAGTGGATTGCACCACTATACACTGCCACTTATTACTTTCACTTTCGTTACATTGCAGTCACTGACATAATTAAATAATAAAATTACCAAATATCTATTCACCTTAACAACAAGTGATAAGAATTCTTTTCCAATAAAATCCTAGAATTACATTTTTTTATTGCTTTATGACTTCCTTCCTGATGAGCAGTACATTGATGAAAAAATAAAAGAGGAAGCCATTAAGGGTTATGCAATTGAAAGACTTCTAGGAAAAGTTTTGTAATTGAGCAAAAAAACTCAGCGAAACAGAGAGTGAACAAGATAGTGCTTGCCAAACACGTTGAACTGTACGAACTACACTTGAAGAGTTAACAAGCATCTCTAATCACTTATACTCCACGGATCGCAGCATGACAGACGTTTGTTTGACTGAGACTGACTTTATACCATCTAACTTTTAGATCACATGTGTGTATTGTACTTGCTCTGTGTTTACTATTTAAACTTACAACATAAGTTTATATTGGTAAATGCAGCATATATTGCAAAAATCTTGGAAAAATCACTTCCTATAAAGATTAAATATATTACAAATATTCAGAGTATAAGTATAATTGGTTCTCAAAGAAATAAAAATCATGAGAACAATTACAACAGCATTAATAAATGTAAATAATACATGTAATTTCCAATTTATATATTTTTCGTGCGAGGCCTTTCAAAACCGAAGGTTTCTTCATCAGGCGACTCCACATCAAATATTTACGTGATGAGAAAACCTTCCGTTTTCAAAGGCCTCACGAAAAATAAATAAATTGGAAATTAAATTTATTATTTACATTTATTAATATTTATAAGTTTTTCCAATTGATCCAAGATTCTTCAATGACAACCGTGTTTAAGAAAATTGAAAAAATGTTTTAACTTTGAACTACAGGCAAAACTGAATAGACTTTCCATATATTAAACTACTAAACCTTATTTGTTCTAAATATTTGTTGAACTACTTCTCGGAGTAGTTTTTTAATCCATTGTATATTTGTCTCATCTCTATGCAGCTTTTAAAGAGGTTTCGTATATTTTTAATATCTGGTGTCGAAGTTTCTGGGAGTCTTTGCGCATTTTATTCAAGCATGACTCTATGATTCCAACAGGATCATCTTAGAATTTTCCGGCGCACAACACGTATTTTATGAATACATAATGTTATTTCTGAGCATTGATTGCTTGTCCTTGTTATATTTTGCTCACAGAATGCTGAAGATAGTGGGTTTCATTACTTCAGCCGGAACACTCCCTCAAAAGCTGTGTGTTTGGCAATTTCATTACTAATCAGAAGGTTCCACTGAAATTTAAAATTATATTTTAAGATTTTAATAATATACTATTTTTAATAATTATCGCACTAATATTATGTAAAACTACAATAATATTTTCGCATTACATCGGTGTATTCATGTAACTTCATTATCATAGGTTGTATTAGCTTAGTTTGGTTTATAATTGGACCATTTAAGCTAGGGATTATCTTAAAAATTTTATTGTCTGCCGTTAGTGCTATACCTCTTGATAAAATGGGCATATATAGTCAGTCCAAGGAAGAATCCCATTGAACCTGAGATAAAAATGTCAAATGGCAATAGGTACGTCTGTCTATAAGTCCGTATACCTGTCATAGTAATAAATCATAATAATAAATAAAAAGATTCTGGACACATGAGACTAGGACTATATATTAGTCATGGTCCAAAGAAGACAATTCTTTAGGTCAAACGATCAAGGGGGCATTATAAAATATTCCTTGCAAACTATATCATAAACTTACAATTTATCCGGGAATCTAAATAATTACGAAGTTAGAAATTATAATGTATACATAGTAAAGTAATACATGTAAATAAATAAAACGACTATATACAGTTATCTGTCTATAATATAATGACTTGCTATCGACTCAGCTTTAGCGAATCCTGGGGCTAGAAACATTTTATGTCTGTCTGTCTGTCCACATGATATATCCAAAACGAACAAACCAAAAGACTTGAAGTTGTGCACGAAGCTCCATTTTATATAAAAGAACACTGACTTTGAAGGTGGCACAAGTCACTCAATGAGGTTTGGCTGAGCGTTATTCTTACATTCATGTTATGGATATCCATGAAGGAAACAAAAAGGGCTGAATAAATTAATAACCAACTGTGTACAACCATGTCGGAGAGATGGCAAGATGTCTAGAGACAGATTTCATCTGTTTACTTTAAATTTAATATGAAAGTTCATTTCGTTATAGTCAAGAATGAGTTTTATGAGGGTGTATGTCCTATAATGAAATTAGACTGAGTGCCATATAGCCTATCAGTCATTGAGTTAACGCAATTTCTCTGTTGCCTGCCGGGAGTGGTGTAAACATTTCTCTTCTGTATTACTGCATGTTCATCCATAAGTCCGCAGAACACACAGTGAATAAAATAAACAACTTAATTCTCTTTGTTCTTAAATAAGTTTCTTGTGTATATTGCATGTGTTATAATAAATAAATATTTAACTTTAAATAACATTTTTCTGAGAATTCTTATGTTCTGATCTCCTAAAGTTCCCTTTCTCCCTACTGGGTGTTGTGCGATTCTTGATAAGAAAATCCTATAATTGAAGCTTGATAAATATATTTCTCTTAGTTTATGTAAGACGTCTATTGATTTTAGGGTTAAAAGGTAAAAGGGTAGTCTATCATTTCCTCTTTGCACTACCTCTTTCTTTACCTACTGTTGGGCCGTGCAATACCCATTGTAACAGTTTATATATATTGTAATTGTCTATACAATTGTTGTTATGTATAATTGTAGTTTCTGCACAAGAATATAAATCTAATAATAAATAACTTTGATGTGCGTGATTTTTACTTTTCCTTCAAAACAACACATGAGATAAGTATTATGTCAAATCTTGCTTGTTTCAACATCTAAGTTATCTAATTGATATTCTTCAATATTCAGAGCTGCGCTTAACATCAAATGGATGCAGAGACATACGGAACTAGTCTAGTGAATCTGCGTGTGATGTACACCACGTAATATTTCGTTTTATGATAAAAACTTCATTTGCATTTGTTAAAACATATTTTAAATAGTCTGTGAGAATTATTTGCGGCAAGAATTTGTTCATAAAAATGCACATCGAAAACCCTTCACAAAGGATTACATTTATAACAAAGTAAGCGATGTGTTCTTTGGGTAAACAATGAGACACATTTTATCTCTCATGGAATGTTGTCACATGTCCACGATATTTACATTTCACTGGAATCCCATATTTTTTGTTCTATCCTTAGCCTGAAAATGATGAAACACAAAAAACGGACGTACATAAAAAATAAGTTCAATCTGATTCTTTTACCTGTCACTAAATGAGTTCTTTAGAACTGCACTGGTATAAATTATTGAATTTTTATACTTATGCTTAAATTTTGTGATTGAATAAAGATAAATAATCAGCCACTGTTTGCTTATGACTCTTGGAAATAACTTGCTATTCAAAGGAAACTATTATGCCTGCTTTCTTATTTTTAAGGTTAGGTTTAGTTCATTACATGTAATGGTAACTAGCATTATCCATTACTATACTCTTACATTATATCCAGGATCTTGATAAATGTTTCTCTGAAATATTGATGTTAATTTCTTAATATCAGGTCCGTAGTAGGTTTATTATTATTAAGATGAATGTAACAATAAGGTGTACAACAAAATTGTATAGCCTTTTTAATATGGTCTATATTAAGAAACCCAGTTTAAGAATAACTTTTGGCTACACAGCGGTTCGATAAGGGACGAAATGTATTCACATTTAGGAACAATAAATATTCGTACCAACACTGCTTGCGAACCAAACATCACTAATTAGTGAAGATTAAAACGCGTTTTATATACAAGATCAGGGAATCGTTTCCAAACGGATTTCAAAATGTGAAAAAATATTGTTGCGATCATTGCTTCCATTTATGGATGTAATGCAATATCAAGATTCAGGAGCATAAAACACCAGAGTCATAGCACGATCATCCGGGTAAACCTATAAACAGAATGAGGCGTCTAGGTTCGGGCTGCCTTTGTTCAAGATTTATTGAACTATGGGGGATGAAAAGTGCCATAAAAGAGTATCCTTAATCAAAAAATTAGAATTTGTGAACAAACATTGATGCTCGAGATATTTTGAAGACCGTGTTTTATGATCTTGCCCCACTAATTTATAAATCACCATTATCAAATTTTCTGACGATCTTTTCCCCACTTGCCCCATTTTAACTCTGGACAGCATAGAATAGAGACTCCATATTATTCTGAGGCATATAGATTATGCAATATCAGCTCAGGGAATTTGATTGGTATAATCCAGATCACAGATTTTTTCAATAATGACAGTGCAATTTATTCTGCCTTACGTATACGGTAGATTACGAATCTTATATCTGATCTTCAACATTCTTGATGCTCCTCTAATAACATGCGTTGTACAGGCCATCATCCTGGATAATCATAAACATTGAGGAGTAATTTTTTTCCGATCAAAAAGATCAATGATCTCATATTGATTAAAAAAAGGTTCAGTGCCAAGAAAATATACCTAATATTATTCTTTACTGGGGATGTGATGTGTTAAAACACTTTAAAGTGTGAGAGATTGATTTAGAATATCCAAACATTGCATTAATTACAATATGTTCCTTGAAATTCCGGATGGAAATATTATTTTATTCGTTCATTTATGAATAATTAAATGATCAATATTATACCAAGAGGTAGTGTGAATTTACACTCATACCAGTCTCCTAAATACTTAAATTTCCTTAATTGAATAACGAGGTCATGACACTGGTTCAGTTTGCGTTAGGGAAAATGTTAACATTTACCTCGTGTCTCTTAATACTAAGGGGGCCTTTGCACTGCTCCCGGAGTGCACTAAATTCAGGGTGATACAGATTGATGGTAGAGGTCGCCTCTTGTCGTAGGGAGAAATAATGGACACTATTTGGGCCTTCAAATCTTTTTCAGTCAAAGCAGGTAGGAAAAGCCATTCTCCCTCCTGTTTAGGCCTTAAGATCTTTACATTAAGGGAGCCCCACTTACTTCAAGAGTCATCTTCTGCAGCAAGTTAGACTTATCGACCAGCATTTTTTCCCCAATATCTCGGCAATTTTCGTTAGTAAAGTGCCGCTCATTGGGTTACCCAGATTTAAGTGACACAGCAATTTCGCCTTACCTAGTATACGTTCTACTGGCAAATATAACGAGCCAGAAGCGATTTCTATTTGGGATAAAGTTGGATTATGTATCAAAAACTTGGTTGTCACATAGAGTCCATGAATGTGTTAGTGCAGCCATTTGGATATAACCGTTGAATCTGCAGGTTTTGTAGAGATCGAGGTAGTTTGGGTAACTCACGTGTACAGTCGGCGAATTAGTAAGGGCCGCAGTTCTTATGGAAATCAGTATACGTTTGAGCTACGCTGTAAAATAATTTTACTTGGGGTTTTTTTATGTATATTGCTCACTGAAATTTTATAACTTGTACTAATGACACTGAAGACTGAGGAAAGGATTTTTATTTTATTTCTCCCAAACGAAACCAAACGTTACAGGATTGAGATTAATCACTTTTGAACATCATCTGTTATAGTTTCAAATATATATTAGTGTGAAATCCCTAACAACAATGTTGGTCATTACTATGTTGCTGCACAACCCACCAATTCATATTACACTAAAAGCTTTACTCTAATACTGGGATCATATAGCATGTCGAGAACAATTAATTTTGGTTGCAACTCCTTCTACATAAACAGTGTAAATGTGATTACAGACTTAAATACGCCTATATATGCCACGCACCTTAATATTATTGGCAATGATTTATTTACACTTATATAAATTTTAAAGGTGAAATTTGAGAATAAATACAATGTATTAACAATTTAGTTTCAATGTTTATGATTGTAATAAAATATGTACATTTTGATGTAGCCACTGGTGATTATAAGAATTATGAATAACTATGTATGTTTATTTTTCGTTAAATTATGAAAAACCAATTTCACCTGGAAAAGATTCACCTTAAACTAATTCAACTATACATATTTTTAAATCAAACAAGGATTGTTAGAGTAGTAAAATAAATTCAAGTTAAATAAAAATAGCAAAAAATGTATCTAGCTGAAAAAAAAACTAAAACAATGTTGTTAAGTAAATAGAAGAAAGTTACTTGCAATATTTATTCTCGTATATCTAAATAGAAAAGTGCATCACTCTTTTATGTTGTTACTATTATCACTCCATATATTTGTTTTAAATTCCTGAAAAAATTACTGGTTATACCTTATATTTTTATATAATACCTAACTCTAACGATGTTATAATACCTATAATACCTAACAGTATTGTATTATAGGTATATTATATTATATATTAGGTACCGTTATAATACCTAACAGTAACGACGTTCTTGATATTAAGAATGACAACAAGAATTTCAACGAGGATATTGCTGAGATTAAAGGTGACATTAAACAGTTCAAAATTGATATCAGCGAGACTCTGGATTTGTGTTTCAATCAAATTAAACATAGCGAAACTAAAATTAAGGAAAACACCTCAAAAGTGAATGACGTTGAAATCTCAATTGAAAACCTCATTTCTGAAAATAATAGCCTTAAACAACAGGTTTCGGCCCTGCAAAAAGCGGAGAGGTCTGCCGAGCAGTACTCTCGCAGCAACTGTCTCGAGATACAAGGAGTCCCTGAGGAGAAGAACGAGAACGTCATGCATGTTGTCAAGAGAATAGCACGAGTTCTTAACTTTGAGCTGAGTGAGAGCATGGTGGATGCGGTTCATCGATTGTCGAAGAACGCTAACAACCCTAAGGCACCTCCTGGAATTATTGTAAAGTTCTGCCGACGCGACGTCTGGATCTGGAGGAGCTACGTAGAAAGACCCGTGTCAAGAATGGCTTCTCTGCTGCCGAACTGGGATTTAAGAGTGACAGCCAAGTGTACGTCAACCTATCGCTGACGAGAGACACCAGAGTGCTGTGGGCGGAGACCCGGCAGTTCAAGCGGCAGCATGGGTACAAGTATGCCTGGATCACCAGTGCCGGGAAGGTGTTTCTTCGCAAACAAGAGGGGACAAATGCTATACAAATTACAAGCAAGAAGGACATCAACCGACTACAATGCACATCTTAAAGTAAGCCTATACACTTTTTTATTATAGGTATTTATTTTCATAAAAATAAACTTGGAGTGTATTGGATCCGAATATTTTTTTTTTTTCAGATATATATATTTGATGCATGTATTTTATTGGGATTATAATTGTCACAACAACTAATAGGTTTATAGAAAAATAAACAAATAAATAAGCATGGATATGCAATTATTTAATATTTATTATCAAAACGTTAGGGGGTTGAGATCAAAAACGAATACATTTAGATTAGGTGTTCTTGAAGGAAACTATGATATACTAGCATTTACTGACACTTGGCTGAACAATACAGTTTATAACTTTGAATTATTTACTGATGAGTATTGTAATATTTAGACGGGATCGTGATCAACAAGTAACCGGTAAATCTAGGTGGAGGGGTTGTAGTGGGAGTAAGGAATAATATTAAAGCATGTAGATTGTTTCAGTTTGAAACAGAGGAAGGAAATATTCGGCTTAAGCTGATTTTTCACAACTCTTATTCTGTTATTTTTGCCGTAGTTTATTTTCCACCTAATTCTCCTTTGTTTTCATACAAAAGTTTTTTTATAGGTTAGAATTATTTAGACTTAGAGACGAGAGAATAGTGATTTAAGGTGATTTTAATTTACACATAAACGGAATTAATCATGATATAACAGCAGGTAATGAAATATTTAAACAGCTATTTTATACATTTTATAAAAATGTATGGATTATGTTTGAAAAATAATGTTTTAAATAATCAGGGGCGAACTTTATATCTTGTAATGTCAGACATAGATAGCTTAAGTGTTAGTGAGGAGTGTAGCCCGATCGTGGTGCCTGACAGTTACCACCCTGCATTGCTTGTGGAAATGCCAGTTCGGGAAGAAGTCAAAAATAAAAAAAACAATAGCTGTTACAGTAATCGTTTTATCTTGGTATTTCACGTATAAACTGGACTAAAATGTTTTTGGAAAGCAATTTAAATAAAGCTGTAGACATATTTTATGAAGAAGTATACAAAGTTTTGGATTTGAACGTCCCTAAGATTGGTAAAAATAAACCTAATTTCCCAATTTGGTTTTCAGAAAAAAAAAAAAATAATTAAGAGTAAGGAAAGGGCTAGAAGACAATACAAAAAATATAAAATGACACATTTATTTAATCAGTATAAAAGCATAAGAGCTGACACTAAACGTTTAATTAAAACTGAATTTGATGAATATATTAAGTCGGTTGAGAGCAAGTTAGGAAACAATCTCAAATCGTTTTGGAATGTAATCAAACAATTAAAAGTTTTTGAGAAGAGCCCATCCATAATGCACACTGACGATGGGATGGTGGAGGGGGGTGCGGCGATAACGGAGGCTCTGGCCACATACTTTAGTTCTGTTTACAATACTTGTAATCTCACTGAGGACGACCTTTGTATTCGGGCGCTAAGAACATCAGTTATGGATAATGCGGGTACATTTGCACTTTCTGAAATTACTGAACAAGTTATTAGTTGCGCTTTAAAGAAACTTAAGCATAAAAAATCATTGGGCCCTGATGGAATTCCACCCTATGTATATAAAGCGTGTGCAGATGTTTTTACTAAACCATATCACTATTTATTTAATTTGTCTATCAAACAAAGTTCATTTCCAGAAGCCTGGAAGCGTGCAAAAATTGTACCCGCCCCTAAAAAGGGGGGGATAAACCAAGTACAAAATCACAAGCCCATTGCAATTTATCCCCACCTGCAAAAGTTTTTGAGACAATTATATACAGTAAATTATTTTTACATATAATAAGCTACATTAGTGATTACCAACATGGTTTTTTCCTTAATTGATCAGTTAGTTCTAATTTTTTCTCAATTTTCAGTTCCTAATATAGATAATAATATTCAAATTGATGTAATTTACACAGATTTTGAAAAATCTTTTGATAGGGTGGACCACTTATCTTTGTTGTCAAAGTTACACTTCTGGGGTGTGAATAGTAACTGTGTTCGTTTTTTCTGTTCCTATTTGTATAAAAGAAGACAGTACGTTAGTCATGCAGGGTTTAGTTCAAAAGAATTTATTGTGGGGTCTGGGGTCCCTCAGGGCTCAAATTTGGGACCGCTGTTATTTATCATTTACTTAAATGACATTGTCACTTGTGTTAAGCACAGTAAAATACTTATGTACGCTGATGACCTAAAAATTTTTAATAGCATTAAGAATATTTCTGATTTTTACAAAATACAACAAGATTTAGAATCTCTAAACGACTGGAGTAAGCAAAACCTAAAGTTTAATGTACAAAAGTGTGCAATAGTTTCATATCATAGAAATTGATAAATAGTGTAATATGTTTTGATTATAAAATGGATGGACATAAATTAGATAGAAAGATAAAGTTTAAGGATTAAATGTTACATTTTATTCTAAGTTCACATGTGCAGATCACGTTATTTCTATAAGTAAATCGGCTTTTTCTATTCTTGGTTTTAGTAAGAGAACAGGAAAATTTCTCAAAAATTCAGATTCTCTCCAGCTGCTTTATTTCTCATTAGTAAGATAAAAATTGGAATATAGTTCTGTTGTTTGGCACCCTCATTTAATATGTCTCTCAGATATGTTGGAAAGTGTTCAAACAAAATTTTAAAGATATTTGTATTATAAAACATTTGGTCACTACACTGATATTATTCCATATACAGAGCTTCTCAACATCTATAATATGGATAGCTTAACAAAGCGGCGTAAATTAGGCATGTTGTTGTACCTACATAAGCTAGTGAACGGAGTGCTGGATGACAGTGCCTTGTTATCTATGTTGGACTTGGCCGTCCCCCGCCCCAACTCCCGCTCTATTGCATTGTTTGTTCCGCGATTTTCTCGCACTAATTTTGGTTACTTCTCTTCACTTAACACAATTATTAGACTTTATAATGAGCACTCAAACTCTTTAGATTTATTTAATTCCTCTTACAGAGATTTTAAGGTTAAAACACTCCTGATTATCAATTAATAGTTAAAACATAGATTTTACATATTGTTATTGTTGTGGTTATTTAATTAGTAAATATTTATTGGTGTTTTATATTGTATATATATATATATATATATATATATATATATATATATTTTTTTTACTGAATCAAATTTTATAATTGTTATATCGTTATATATATTTTGTTAACTAGTTTTAGTACATGTTTAATTGATTACATTTGGCCAGTAGTATATTGATTCTCAGTTGTTTTTTTTTTAAATTTATTTAAATTATTTGATTCATCTTGTTGTTAAGTTATTTATCGGTGCTTAGGTGGTGTTGTCAACTTTTTCAACTTTAAAATGCTCTTTTTTGTGTATAGTTGATATTATTAATGTAGTTGAGCTGTTGTTTTGAATTACATCGTGTGTGTTTTTTTGTTTTGAAGTTATCCAATTATATTCATATATAATAATATTAATGTCACAGAAGAGCGCACCAGCACCTATCGGCAATGGGAGGAGTTGTGGGATCAAGAGACCCGAGGACGTTGGACAGCACGGCTGATACCGATGGTCCAGCTTTGGGTGAAACGGCGACATGGTGAGGTGGACTATTACCTCACCCAGTTTCTCACCGGTCATGGATATTTTCAGTCCTACCTTTTCTTGATGCAAAATACCAGTTCACCGGACATTTATTGCCCGGGTGTTCCCGATGATGCGGAGCATACATTCTTCCGCTGCCCACATTGGGAAAGGCTCCGCCTCGAGGCAACACGCAATCTGGGTGTTTTTTCGGTGGACTCTGTCTGCCAAGTGATGCTGGAGGGTCAGGACAACTGGAACTGTGTGTCTCATTTTGTACAGGGTATTCTCCGCGCTAAAAAGATAGATCTAGACCTAAATGCGGTTTAGACCTTTCACTTTCTGATGGCTGGATAGGCGCGAGCCCTGAGGGCTTAGGTAAAATTCAGACCTAACCTGAAGTAATGTGACAAACAGTTTCCGGGTTGGGATCCTAAAGTATAGAGGAGGTTTTTAGTGGGTAGTTTACCACCTTGTGAGAGTCCCACACTACAGGCTGGCCACCTGTGTGCGTAAATGCATTTTCCTTCCTCTCCCTAAAAAAAAGTCACAGTTTAATTGGCTTCGGCTGTATTGTAACATTATACAATATAAATATAAATAAATAAACTCATTTTTTTCCTTATTAAAAGCAATAGTTCAAACAATAAACGTTTTAAAAGTTGGAAGAGTACATATTTTTGATATAAAAAAATACATTCATAGGTGTTGACCATACCTGATACTAGTCTTTTAGGTAATAGCACGACTAAGTAGTCTAACAGTGATAATTTTAATAAATTGATATGAATAAATTTTTCTGAAAATTAAATATTTTTTATTTTTCAAGTTTATTAGAATGAATAAGTGTACTTTCGTTTGCTCAATTTAATTTAGAATTTAACTTAAAAGAAATAAAGGAATCTCTTTACCTACGTGGGTCTATTTTAACAATCATAGTACCAATTAATGTGATTATCAAAAATTATGATTACACTGCCTATATTAAATATTATTTTAAATTTTAAGGTGATTAATTAACATTTGGGATTGGAGCCCCCAAAAAGGCATGTACCCCAGGCCCCCTAATACTTCTCAGCGGCCCTGCTAGCCAGTATCATTTAAAACAAACTATTATACATAACATGTAACATGAACATAACGGTAAGGAATATATATTACAGTGTAGTTGTGAAAATATAATTTCTTGTAAATGTTTCTACTCTGCAAGAAGTGATTTGTGGGTTTCAAAACAATAATGTTTCTCTTACTATATGTAATACACATAAAAGCGGTACTCGGTGTTTTACACACAATAACGCTAAGCGCTTTTCCACAGATCCTCGCTCCAATTATACTCCCTTGAGACAACACAATATTGTTATTTACATGTACATTTCTTTCTTATGATAAATAAAATGTACGTTTCACAATTACGCTCACTGTATTATTTTCATGTTTCATTTTGGAGGCCAATTTAATAAAATGAAACATGGAGGCCATTTTGATAGTCAATTTGCGAGTGGAAAACAATACTAAACTTTGCAAAATTAAAATTTTAACAACGTGTTTCTATGACATTCTGTGAGTGAATGAAATAATTAATACATGTATTAATGTAAATATGTAAGAATACTTTGGTATAATGCCAACTTTCTGGTGTTTTCATGGATTTCCGGTAACGTGAAATTGGTGGTAGTAATGTTCTATGTTACATTTACGAGCTCGTAATTAATTAATAATATTAAAGTACGTATTGGTTCAATTCTATTTAAGAAATTGTAACATCTACATAATAGTCGTAATATTTTATAGTAGGTAATATGTCTTACTTGAACCTTAAGGGAGCCCATTTCGAAGAAGACACGTAAGAAACATAAAATATCCCAGATAACAAAGAAGTCGAGTTCTCTTGTTATTTGTTCTTAATGCCCTACAGGGCTTTCTAGGCTCTTTATAAGTTAACCGTACCTCTATAGTTGTTATTTCCGAAAAGATACTTTAGATGATAAAGAATTACCTCCTTGAAATAAAATACACTATTTATGTCAATAAAATACCTGACATAAAAATGGAAGAAGATTGTATATAGCCAATGTCGGAGATATATCATAGTTATTCTTATTTAGATAATTTATGATTGTAAATACTGATTTCTACATTGCTTATGTACAAGTTTACGAAATCGGGTTTAATCTAAAATCAAGCACAACACGCAAATATAATACTAAAACCTAGTTGTCTAGGTCTCTCTTGTTATCTAATTTGTCTCTTATATTGCAATTCAGATTTTGGTTGTGTTAATTAGGTGAGCTTTAGCAAAGCCTTTCACTCGGAACTGGAAAAAATCCCTTTTCTCTGTCCGCACATCTTGAGAATTAAATGATGTACAGACTTAATACTCGTTTTATGTCTGAAGTTTAACTATTATAACGGCAATATCGAGTTTTATGACGGTGACCTCCATAGGATTCGGTTGAGCGCTTGCGAACATTTTTACATTGATCTTATTGGTAACAATGATAGTAACTAGTAAAAGCAAATGTTTCCATAAGTACATCAATGTGTGGTTATATAAATATAAAACACAGAGTATAGAAATATCTTTAGTCTGTGTTATAACTGATGCGCCTCTTATTATTTTCCATAGCAAAGAGGAAATATGGAAATCAATTACAACGCTGAGTCTATGACACACGTTTAATACTTTACCTTGGGTCGCATAGAGGAATAAATTGTGTTCAGTGGTTTCAGCGAGGTATTGTCAAACGGTGGTTATGGAGCAATCAAGGAAAATCCAATTAGTTGGATTAATATTAATAAATTACATTTTAATAAAGTTTTAACTGTTATAAAATTTCATTGTTTATCTATATTACGTTGTGTAACATGCAATTTCGACTACAAAAGCAAACAGCTTTGGCTTAGTTAATGTACACTTGAATATAACTGTAACCAGTGTAATGGTATTAATAGTATACAATTAGTGCTTTAAATGTTATTTCAATATTTTTATATTAAAACTGAATGTTATTTTTCTAATCTATTAGGCTACATACATTATTGATTGCATGCTTAAAATGTAATCAACAGATTTCTTTATCTCAGTGTATATTTTAGTGGCATGGTATCAGACTGGCAAATAAAGAGTTAGCATATCACTTGTTTGTTCCGCAAATGAGTGTTCATTAGGTAGTTTATGCTTGTCAGTAGAACTTACACTTGGTACAGAAACATCCCGGTGTATTACTTTCTATAAGCAACTCAATGCTAATCCAGCAGTTGGACTACTAAAATCATCTAAAAACTAAATATTTTAGATTTTGTAGTAAATTTTATTTGATAGGATAGTTGAGAGCACTATTTTATAAATCTGAAAATATAATAAAGGCAGAACGATTGTACTTATGTACTTGATCTACCTATACTCAGATTTTCGCTGTTAGCCTTCAATGGGCAGGGTCATACTACGCTAATATGCTCCTGTAATAAAATGTTTATGGAATTAATGTAAGCTAACTTGGCACAGCCCTAACGTTAAAGTACATATTTACAAATGTTGAAAATGACTGATTTACCAAATTCCGGGTGGAGTCACATTATATTTGATAGTATTTGTTCCCAGCTGGAACCCATGTTTTGTTTAGTATCACAGAAATTGACATTATATCAATTAAATCGCATGCTAGTCTAACAATTTACTCATTCATTCATTACAGATAGTACTGTTGATATCCGTCATCGTGTATTGATCTGAGCGATAAAATCACACGTACTGTAAACATATGTTAGAATATTCACCTTTTACTATAAATATACCAAATATGAACCTTTTTATTACGTAATAGTGGTATATAATATGAAGAACAATTATAATATTAGACATAAATGGGTTTTTTGATTTAATACCTTTCAGAATCGGGATGTGAAGTTGTGAGTTATAATATGAATGGTTTGCAGGATGATGGAGTAGAAACTATTTAACCTTCTTTATGTCTAAGGACGACTAAAATACTAAGACAAAGTTCATTAGTTACATGACCTGCCATAAATCTAAGAGTAAGGTGGGACCTAAACCTATTTGTGAGATGCTTTATTGACGAAACCGGCTCCTAATTCCTACTTATTACCTCTGCATGGAAATTATTAATCTTTGGGATACGTCCAGGGCATCTGAATATAGGAAGGGTAACGTTGTGGATAGGATCTACTTCTTGTCGAGGTCCCATGAGAATACGTACATCTTTCTAGTACCTAGGAAGAAGCTATGTTCCGGCCTCTTGCAGTCAATGTGGGCAAGGAAAGTCATACTCCCTCATGTTAAGGTTTTAAACCCTTTAACACTAAGGGAGCTCCACTCACTCAAACAGTCAACCATGTTTTGCTGTACATAGTATAGGATCTACTGGCAGGCAGAAGTGAAACCTCCTGGGAATGTTAAAGGCGACACTAAAAACATATTTAATTACGTACAATTTTTATATTACGTTGGATAAGGTTCGACTGATTTTAAGTTGTCAATGTGGGTACGCCAATTACGTAATTTTTTTAATGTTATTTTTAATCCTAAAAATACTTGATTCTATGTATAGCCTTATTTAAGAACTACGCCAAGAGTGAGATAGAACCATGCAAGCAATTTAATTACGGATAGGATTAATGTAATATCCGTAATAATTTGCCGGGAACACGATAGATAGAGGTAAATTTCCGTAATATTTTCCTTAACGGTCAATTAAAATTGTTAACTCTAGTCTAGTAACGTGTTTCTCAATTAATTCAATTAGTTAATACATCCTCTGATTTAAGCTGTATTACAAAATCCTGTAATATATGTTAATGTAATAATTGTGTGCGCAATGTTTTACTGTAATAGGTTGAAATGCGAAGGTTGATATTTAGGTAAGTATCGTTATCTTAATCAGAGTGCGCTAATGGATAACGTAGGCTTTGGATATTCAGCTTTATTTATCACTGCATTTTACATACACATTCCCAGCGCTACTGCTATAACTTCTGTCCTTTTCTACCAGTGTTACTCTCCAAGTTTACGTTGTTGCTGGCTATGAGCTAAAACACATCTTCATCACCGCCGTAATAATATTGAATATAGAGGGTTCCTAAGAGTTTGTAGAAATAAACCATTAAAACTGAAATCGTATTAATGGAAAAGACATTGTTCATACTTCCACATTTAATTTATTTAAAACCCGCTTTCGCCGATTAAGGCATCATCAGTTTGATATTGTTTACAGAAAAAACATTAAAACCTACTCACTTCCATCAAGAATACAAAGCAGAAAATTAAATCGTATTCCATATAAGCTGAAGACAACATGGAAGATTTGAAAAAGGAGATAAGCGATCTGAATATGATCAGGTATTGTGACCAGATATGTTTGGGGAAGTAATTGCTTTCAGGATGAAATAGAGTGTGAAAGAACTTGAATGAATTTAAATATTTTTTTTAGTTATACATTAATAAATAAGTTATAAACCGTACTGTCTTAGAACTGATGTGAGATTATCTACTATAAGGCATACGATGTCTAATTGGACAGTTTAAATAATCTATCAAATATCCAATTTTGATATATAATTTCATGCTACTCTCACCGCATACTAATAAATAACTTAAAATTTTGAAACAATAAAACTGCTATTAGTTATAAATTTTATACTTCTTTTTAAATCAGAAGGAACGTAAACCTTTATAAAATCTGGGTTTTTATAATTATTTTTGACAAATTAGTACATATAAAAACATGTGTTTGTGTTTAAAGCACACAGCTTTCCAGTAACTGTTTGGTGTAACTTTCCAGGACCGCGTCACTGAAGTGACTTCTGGTATGGTTTTATTTCTCATTATTAACGTGTTGTTTGAGGTCGGCAGTAAGGGATCTGTAGTTACTTCACATGCCTCTTTCCTAGAATAACATTTCATATCTACCTCGCACGGTTGATTTGTTTCAGACAGTGATTTTCTTGTCAACCTTCAAAAATAACAAATACGAAAAAATATTCAACTGTAACCAACTTTAACAAAATGTTCTTCAGAGTCAACAATTTTCTATGGTATACTGTCCAAATCATTAACAATTTAATCTTGTGTAACATTCTATGAATTGCCTGAGAGTTAATGACGTCTCTCTGTCTAACTGCACTATAACTAGAGAACGAACTGACCTATAGAAATACTATTTTGCATAAAGGTTAATTTTTATAGCTTCATCTCGACCAAGTTATTTGTTAAACAAATTTAACTTAATTTCTGAATTAAGTGAACCAAGTACAATAAGGGATAAGTCCTTATTATGTATTCCAAATTCATCAAACAACTAATTTGAGCAAATATTTAACAGATTTTGCATGTCGTTTATGGAATGATCTTTCAATTATCGCATCAGACTCATTAATAAAAACGCTCTTTTCGGGGCAGAAGCCTTGGGGCACTGTAAATCATGTTGAATGAAACCGAGTGAATACTAGAGTAAATGTGTATGAGGTTAAATTTATTATTCATGCTTGTTTTAATGCTTCCTTTTTTCATTATATGTATGATTTTAAGTAAATGGGTTTATTTTTAGTTATCAATTTAAATATTTTAGCTTGCTTATGAAATTAAGTAGTAGATATAAGTACGTTTATATCTATACTTTGTTTGAAATCAAAAGAATTAGGTAAAGTACTGTACTGTATAATATCCAAACCTATTAATATTCTATATAAGCACGAATAATAATTTTAATTCTTTTTGTATAAGTCCTGTGCTTTGTAGGTTTAGCCACCCACGGGTAATTAGTAAAGTCATTTGGAACCTCGTTGAATTGTTTTGTTAATTACATTTGAGGCTTAGGGCGAGATGTCGATTTACATAACTACACTGCGTTGCATGTAAAAGTAACCGTTCTTGAACTTCCTACATGGTACATGTTTCCTATTTCTTTGGAACAAAAATGAACTATTATTTAGTTGTAAATAGTTAAATGACTGACTAAACATGCTTTCTGTTAAATAATTGGAGTAAATAATTGTGTACATTGATTTAAATTTAGTAAAATAATAACGGATTTTATATTTAGTTTATTTACATTTGGTAATTTTTTTTTATTGTCCACATTTTTATCAATGCAATAAGGTAGTTAAAAAGCTAAACATTCAATAAAGTTATCTAAAGTATGTATTTTAGCTGTTTTCCCACTACGTCAAAATTTACCAATTTGTAATGAAGACGGCAATTAAAAATTCCATATTTTAAGTTATCTGCTGAAATTTAAATACTACAAAATAACGTGAAACTTAGAAATTCATGTGCACGCTGAATGTGTACGAGTAAGTTAGTGCTACTGTAAGAAATCTATCCATCTAAATATTTGCAACAAATATGTGATATGATTATTTTTTTAACACTTGAATAGTCGAGTTACAAAGATTGTGTTCGTGAGATGTATAACTTAACTTTATTTAATTTATGAAAGTGGAGAAGACTAAATATATCATAACACATTTCTGCTGTTCGATTTAAAATGAAACAAGAAAAATATAGAAAAAGCTCAAAAGAAATAAATGTATGTGCACTTGATGAGTTAATGATAATAACTCTTTACATAGATTGTGACATTCTAGGTGTTTCTGATGACGCAACGATGTATAAAGTGCATTTTGAGCTTCTTAGTCGCCGATTTTCTGGATCTCTTCAACGGAACACGACTCCAGGTTTCAGGAGTCATGTCTGTGACAGCATCCGACTTTAAATGCTGTAATAAGATGAAGGTGAACTGAAGATAACTTTAAATTCACATTGAATCAACCCGTTCCACTATAACTATGTTACGTTTAAATAAAAATAATTATTACAAGAGTTTAAGATAACACAATAAAATTGAAATAACAATAAAATGAAATAAATGGAATTAATATTATTAAAAAAATAATTTATCAAAACATATTAAAAAATAAAGTTTGGCTTAGATTTTGTTTTTCCTTCAAAGAAACGTGTTTCAGTGTTACGTGTTTCCATTAAATTCTAAATAAAAGTTTCTTATCAACAGAAGGAATCTCTAATTAACATGTCAGTGCAATTAATCAACTTGTAAAACGTACAAGAACAAAATTAACACTCTTAGCCTCAGGTATGTTACTGTATAGCCAGTGTACTACTTTGACTGTCCATATTTACGTAGAACTGAAGGTAGTAAGCATGCATGAACAAAGTTCAGTCTCCTCATTTATACTAAAATATGGATAAAATCGTTAAATAGATCTGTTAAAATTTACTAAGTTTTTTAAGAAGAACGACTCCCCGTCCACCCAAACCTACCGCCCAATCTCAGCAAAATGTTTGAAAAGTTCTTTCTCATTCGATACATGATTTTTTTTAAATAAAACACAAAGTAATGCCAAAAGTCCAATTCGGATTCCGAAGTGAAAAGACGACAAAAGATGCAATCTTACGTCTGATCGACATGATAGTTGAGGAAATGGAAAGTCGAGGGGACTTCCTATCATTATTGTTTATAATACTTTGTTTTGTATTTATTATAAAGTACACTGAAGTAAATATAATTTGCAATATAGTATGAACTGTACGGTAGCAACTTATAGAAACATGAGCGTACAATATTTACATCAATATTCACACTAATGGAATTTTAATATATTCCCTTTGGTAGCAACTGAAAGAAATTCTAGATATACTATTCGGTATGGAGCAATAAAACCCCGGAGCAATTTCCGCATCACCTAAAGGTATACAAGGTTTGTGCCAGCAGTTTACAATCGGAGATTTACACTTCAAAGTTTCTTTCTTTAATATTTTATCTAAATCATTTATATAATTTTCCATACAAGTACAATATACACTGTGTTTGTAATGGATTGTGCTTAACAAACTTAATATGGCTTTTTGTAATTTGCTTTTCGTAAGTTTTATGCTTACGTTTATGCTTGTGTTTTTTACACTTACCACTTTATCACAACTTAAATAATATTTTACAGAGTTTGATTTATTGCGTGACCTCCAGATGAACGGACCTGTCACCACTCGACTACTTCATGTGTGGTTATGTCAAAGACATAGTGTACAAATCTTAGTCACGTGATATCGATAATCTTAGAAATCAAGATTACTCAACAAACATTACATTAGCTGTGTCATATGTTTACATCGCACTAGCACATATTCAAGCTACTGAATGAAAGCAATTTAAGCATATCTTGCGAAGCGTTATTCTGGTAAGTAAGGACAACCTATTTACTACAAGAATTTATATCAATGTTAGGGAATTTTTAATATTTTTGTTCTTGTTCTTAACTGGTAGAGATAAAAAATAGAGGTTATACAGAAATCTCAACTTAGCTAATTGATACATTTTATGAAAACATTTAAAGTGAGAAATCATGTAGTGCATGGAATAAAAAACTGTTTGCAGTTCGAAAAGCTTAAATTGGTTGCAATTTTGTCGGCGAGAGAGAGAGAGATGTTTAAAAAGAAATATATATCATCTGGTAACATATTTTATGCTACAGGAGGACACAGTTTCGAGCATTGCTGTAAGAGACATTGGAAAGCTGTTCACTAGTAATTGTTATTCACTAGGCAATACATTGAGTCACATTCGAGACTTTACAACATTACCCACTCTCTTCGGCAATGTATTGCTTTGTCTTTTGTATCCAGTCGTGCACAAGAATTCTCAAAATTACCATCAATAATAACATTAAACACATCTTACTCTTTGATTATAGTTGCAATTATATAAGAATAATTCATCTTAGTTTCACCTGGCATTATACCAACATAATAGCAAATTAAGTTGGAAAAATATCTTAGTTTTGTTGTCCTTAGCAACACTACCCAGCAAAACATCTGTATAATTGTTAAATGGTGAAAATGAATTTTGCTGAATGTTCACTTGTAATATACAATGCATGTAAAAATTATTTTTAAAACAAACAATTTCATAATATTTGAAACGTACGTTTTCTATGAAATACATGCTTTTGTTTCTTTTGCACTAGAAAAGGTTCGAGTTTTTCATTTAGTTGAGTATATAATGTAAAAAATAAATTAAAAATCATATAGTTAATAATATATATATATATATATCTATATATATATATATATATATATATATATATATATATATATATATATATATATATATATATATATTTACAGAAATTAAAGAGTGCATGGTAAAAAGTTAATGTGCAAAACAAACATTTATATTGCCAATCGGTGAATAACTGTGCAATAAGATGTCAAGAATATGAGATGTTCTCATTACTTTATTTAAAATTTAATCATTATTATAAAATTAAATTTAAAATTTCGCATTCTCAAGGGCGGTTACAGATAGCAGTTTTGAGTGTAAATCAAATGATAAAATTGTCTCTGAAGTGCGTATTTGCAAACACTACTGGTTATTTTACAATATGCTTAACAGTTTTGTCCCTACTATACGACTTTTTACATAATTAATATAAATTTTACATCATAATGCCTTATTTGTTTTGCCTATCATTCAAAATCATAATGATCGTACTTGTTGGTACAATGTTTTTCACTTATGACAAGAAGCTGAGGAAAAGTTCTCATGGCATAACAGCATAAAAGGTTGTTGCTTCCAGAGGGACATAATATTTAGGATTGATAAAGTGGGAGTAGGAGCATCCCTCAAGATCACATTAGTAGGGATAGCGGGCTTTATATTTAAGTTATGTCACCTTGGGGAAATGTGAAGCTCTATTCCAGCTTCTCCGAGTCAAAGCGGGTAAGGGACTGTATTCCTTCGTGTTTAGGTTAAAAACAGTCTTTAACATACAAACCAATAATCATTCTCTGTAGTAGACTAGACCAATCGGTCTACCCTTCAGCCATCTTCATCCATGAGGTTGCCCAGATGTAAGTAATAGTTTTCACTGTACCCAATGTATGTGCAACTGGAAGATATAAAATAGTCAGACATAAACTGAAAACGAAAGCCGATGAAATTAGTGAAATACTGACATGAAATACTGTAAATGTTTGATCGAACACTATGTTTAAAATGCACTATATTTATAATATGGATTGAAAAATTGAGGATAATGTTCAGGACACATTTTATACACGTTTTTATAATAACATGACTTACAGTTCAGCTGCCTAAAGGACCGTTTCATGAATCAGCTTATGGAGCTCACAGATCCCATGCTATAGTCCAGCAATTACCTCGATATCTATTAATAGATGTTTCGTAACCATCTGGAGAGCATCCGTCAATGTTAACACTCTGAGAGCTGATACTGAACGCTCAACATAGTAGGTGTTCTTGTAAGGGCTAATAATAGTCCAGTCATTTTACGTTTTTATAAAACCAATCCGCGGAAAATTCTTATTGAGCTGAATTTTGGTATAAACCTTCATTATGGCGTGAAAAATCGACATTGATATCCTGCCGGCTAAAAAAGTTATAAGGGTCAAAATGTCACGAAAATCAGTTTATTTATCGCGAATATCTATGTCTTGGAGGTCGATAAAGGTCATTATAAAAATTTTTCATCATGCAATTATCTACAAAAAATGTCCTTTGCATTTTTCTGTAAATTCAAACGTTTTCGGTGCTGAGAAAGCGAGTGGAAATGCACTCACATTGGTTATTATATACCGTATACATATAAGGCGTCAACTATATTGCTTTTTATCAATGTATTAAGTTTTCTTAAAAGTTATACTTCTACTCGGTCGTTTATTGACAAATATAATTATATTGTAGAGGTTTTGGAACTTGGTAAAATCTACTATAATACAATACAAATAACCTCTACTGGCAGATGTTCCGTTCTTTATTGTTCTGAGACTCATCCCTTTATAACTGCTACTGCCTGTCGGACTGTGTTTAGCTCAGTTGAAAAATATTTCTTGAGTGTTAAAGACATTAGTTTCGTAGTTTGTGCTCTTGAACAATTTTCATAATGAGTGATAAGTGTTTCATATGTAATGAATCGTTATCTGGTGATGAAGTAGTAGAAGTTAGACGTGGTCTACAAACATTAAAAAATGCTAGTTTCGCTAGAAGTGATGGTAACATTGAATATTTGAATACTGTGACATTTTTAAATGTTCACAGTAATTGTCGTAACAATTATACGAACAATTTAAGTATTGCGGTCCTTAAACGACGCCAAGAAGAGACGAGTACATCAAAAACTCAGTGCAAAAAAAAAAGAATTAATTCTTTTTATTTCGAAAATATATGTTTTTTTGTGGAGAAGAAGCAAGCGAATATATCGAAAGACAAAAAGAAAAAATGCAGACGCCCTATAAGAGAAGTTAGTACCTCACATTTCGAAAAAGTTGGTATTTCTACAAAGAAAATCACGTGATGATGCTGACGTTTTAATACTTGAAACAGCAATTGAAAAATGAATAAATAATACTACAATTACCGTTGGCGAAGACGTAGGTCTATTGGTACTTCTCATAGCACGCACACAAATACTTGATCAACCTACATCCATTTTTTTTAAGAAACCAGCGAAAAAACAATGTTGAAACAAAAATATACTCGACTGAGAGCCTCAACTAGTATCCATACTGCAAGAAAAATATTCTTTTTCTATAATAATAATAATATCTTTACTGCATTTAAACAATTTCTTACATTGTATTGCAAACGTTAAATTTAACACATTTTGTAAAAAAACCATGTACACGTTTTCAATCAGTCAGACATACATTTTAAACATTCGTACAGACACATACATTCCGACATCAGATCCAGCTGTTGAATTTTGATTATAAATTTCGATTTTTAAATTTCCCAGCGGCTCATATTGAATTCTTCAACAGAGTAAAACGCTTTAGACACCAGAAGGCGCTTCAGACGAGTTTTAAATTGATTTGTGTTGTTTGAATTTTTCACACTTTCAAGGAACCTGTTGATTAGTCTGACACCAACTTGTTGCGGGAGGTGTTGAGACAACGTCAGTCTTTGTTGCTGTGTTCTGAAGTTGTCCCTGCCTCTGGTTTCATATTGGTGAACTTCCCTGCCACGAACCAAGACACACTTGGAGAAGCAGTACATGATCACCTCAGAAATATAGAGGCAGGGTAAAGTCAGCAATCCCAACTCCCTAAAATATTCCTTGCACGACTCTCTAAAGTTTAACTTTCCAATTACTCTTACGGGTTTTTTTGGAGTTTAAACACTCCCTCCATTTTGATTTTGGAACAACCTCCCCAGAGTCTTATTCCATACGCTAAATGTGCATGGATAAGGCCATAATAATCCATTTTTAAAACTCTTGGGGAACAGTACATTGCTAGTTTTCGCAATGCAAATATGCCTGATAAAGCCTTAGCACATACGTTATCTACATGATCGTTCCAGGTCAGTCCCCTATCAAGGAGCATTCCCAAAAACGGCATGGAATTAGTTTCCTCTAAAAGGTCCTCATCCACAAAAACAGCAGGCTGCTCTGCATCTGGCTGTCGGAGAGAGAGAAATCAACAACATTTGATTTCGACTGATTGGTTTTAAAGTTTATTTCCGAAAAGAACTGTATAACTGAATTTAATTCTGTGAATGATTTGATCTCCAAATCTTTGAGAGATTTATTTTTGAAGCATAGAGTCGTGTCGTCAGCATACTGAATCAGTTTCCCATGGTGGATTACTGAATTCAATCTGCTGACGTATATCAGAAATAAAAGGGGCCCGAGGATTGAACCCTGAGGGACACCATGAGCCATTTTGATGTTTTCAGAAACAACATTTGAAATTTCTACGCACTGGTCTCGATCCTTGAGGTAAGAAGTGAGCCATAAGTGCGGGAGGCCCCGGACGCCACATTTATCTAACTGGTACAACAGTGTCTCATGGTGTACGCAGTCAAAAGCTTTGGAAAGGTCGATAAATACGCTAAGCACGTAATCTCGTCTCTCCAAACCATCGACAAAATTTTCTACAAGATTATTTACTGCATCAATTGTGGATTTGTTTTTTCTAAATCCAAATTGTTCAGGGTTCAGAATTTCGTTGTCTTCTAGAAAGCTTACGATTCTTTCATAGAAAACCTTTTCAAAGATTTTGCTTAACACTGGAAGGATCGAAAAAGGACGGTAGTTGCTTTTTAAGCAGGGGTCGTCCTTTTTGAAGATAGGAATAACTTTAGCGGTTTTTAAAAGAGATGGAAAATTTCCAGTGTCAAATGAGAGATTGATCAGTTTTGTTAGTGGTCTCAAAATATGCCTAAAGCAGCGTTTAATAATCACACCGATACGCCACTGGCATCACATGATTTCTTTGGGTTCAGCCTCTGCTCAACACGCGCCACCTCCTCCACACACACAGGGGCCAAGGCCATGGATGCAACTGGAATTTTAACATTTTCGCACGGTTTGGTGTTCTCTGAGCGACGAATTAACCAAACCGACAGAAGAGAAGTATTTATTAAATTCATTGGCAACTTGTGATTTATTTTGAACAATTTTGTCTCTAATTTTTATAGCAATTGATTTAGTATGTTTTTTCAAACTTGTATCTCGAGACGAATCGTTTATAATTTTCCAGGTGGTTTTTGAAAAGTTTTCACACGTATCCAGGGCTCTATTAACATCATAGGCCCTGGCAGCCCGTAAGACCTTTCTGTAAATTCTCCGGTATGTTCTGAAAAAGTTTTGGAAATTTTCTTTTTGAGTTTTAGTGAATATTTTATGAAAGAAAACATTCACATTCTACATGCCATGTCCGGATGTGACACAACTTCAACACTTTCTGGGAAAGGAAAAATTAAAGTAATGAAGATGTTTCAAAAAAGACCCGATTTACACAATTCTGCAGAAATATTCCAACAAGAAAATTGCACTCGATATGCCCTTCTCAATGCTGGAATACAATTTCTACTAGCAATGTACAGTGCTCTATCATCAGAAAATTCAATTGACAATTACAGATACTGCAGCTTTGATAAACTAACAATACAAAGCACAGCTGTGAAATTTCAGTTATTACCACCGACTTCTTCAGCAGCTCAACAGCATATTTATCGAGTCTGTTATCAAATACAAACCTGGCTCAGAAAAGAAATTGGTCCCAAACAGTGGGGTTAGGAGTTTGAAAAATAATATATTACAGCCAATAACAACTTTATTGTCACCAGCACCCGATGATCTACTAAACACAATCTTTTGTAATTGTACAAAAGGTTGTGGCAGCAAATGTGGATGTAAAGAAATTTTATTGAGATGTTCTAAAGCTTGTGAACATTGTCGTGGTCAGTCATGCTTAAACGCAGAGTCCAAAGAAAATTAAGAAGATGTTGATTTAAATACAGAAATAAGTCCACTCGATGTTTTGTCAGCAACTTTTGATGAAGTTGAAATTGACGATATTGATTACGAATGAATATAAAAGAAAATTATATACAAAAATTTTATTCCCTATTTTTCAATGTACAAATAAATAATTATTGACCATAAAATATATATAAAAAATTATTACAGATCATGGATTATGCCAACGGAGGAAAACATATAAAAACGCGCCTTTAAGTCTACCTGTGTTGCGGAAATGAGTGCATCATCATAATGTAGTCGCTTCCTCAGCGCTTTAGCCCAAAAACGGTTAACTTTACATAAAAATACAAGAGACATTAGTTTTAGATAATCGTATAAGGAATAAATTTTATAATGACCTTCATTATAAAAGCACTAGGTCGCGAGATATTCGCGAAAAACAGATTTTCGTGGACCTTTTGACCCTTATAACTTTTTTAGCCGGCACGATATCAATGTCGATTTTTCACATCTTCGTTAAAACGCCATAATGAAGATGTATACAAAACTTCAGCTTACTAGGAATTTTTCCGCAGATAAAACCTTACATGACTGGACTAATAACGCATATCTACATAATTTCATATTGTTATAAAGTTTTGTATGTTAACATCATCAAATACTGCGAGACATGTTTGGATGACGAATGGACCGCGTGTGTATGGCAGACTGTGGAGTCTATTGTGTCTAACGTTCCCTTGTACTGGTTTTGTCAGACCACAGGATTTGTGGGTAGATACACAGAGTTTACGTTATCTATTGAGAGCACATGTGTGTCGTCTTCATATGGATTTACTTGACCGTCTAAATTCTACTCCAGCTATCCGGTGAAAGTTTATATGATTCTCATACAATTTGCCATCAATAATAAAATTATGTATGATGATCATACCAGTTTAGCCCGCTAACAATATATCAAGTAGATACCAAATATTTTCAAGGTTATCCATCTTCTAACATTATGTGGTAAACTTACCAGAACTAGGTCGGTTTAAAAAAGAAAGATAATTAGAGCATTATTACATTCGACAACTTTTAATGAGAGTAAGGTTTATCTCTTCTTTGTTTTATCATGATATAGTACAGTTTACGGAAACCGCAAACTGAATGTAAGTTAAAAGAATTATTAGCTTAGGCACTATAAGGTGGTTGAGCGTGCACTGAAAGCATTGGGGCGTGTATACAAAATTATTTCGGCAGAAGCTGACACATAGGGTGGTTTAAGATCTATGAATTTCCCACAGGTTGTTGAGCTTTAAGATCTAATAAACGTGCTTTAATGCATGAATTTTAAAATTTCTCTATGAAAATTTTTAGGGGTTGATTTAAGCCCTGTATTATGTACGCTTATGAGTGAAATCCTAGTTTCTAGGCAGTTGGGGGCACATAATAGATGACAAGTATTGAAGTCGCATGACAGCAAGGTGGGAGGGGAGTTGCGCGCTGTAGCTGCTCAAGTAATCTCGTATTTCTGTAACAGTTAGAGCCAACACGTAGATTTTGAAAGAATTTATTGCATTCAAATACCATATATAGAAATTGCATTTAGTTATATTGCTGTATCTCTTAAAGAAACCAGAAAATCTCAGTATTAGTACAATTTTAATTATCAAAAGAACATTTTATAAAGTATAAAAGTTTTAATAATAGCCTACTTATTATTATCATGCAATTAAAATATCACTTTATAAACATGTGGGAGAAGGAGATAATACGTGCGCGAGTGCCGTTTATATACGAGCTCCTAATGTATTTCTATGTAGGTTTAAAGCATTATATGCACACTTATACTCTCTACAGAGAAACGGTTATTAAACTTAAAACCATATTCATAGATGTAATTGAACGAATTGAAATGTTACGCAGCGTTTCATATTTTTGATAGGTTTATAGCGTACACTTTTTTGACGTAAAACTTTCTGCAACCATTTCCTTTACAGGCACCCCAGCCTGGTGAACTGAAAGATAAATTACAAACGATTAGCCGCATTAGGTCAGATATACTATGCCAGACATGTTTGCTAGTACGAAGATGAAATAAGGTTTATAGTGTAAATGAAGGGATGTAAATATAACTGTAAAATTATAAATATAGATTGCTTACAATAATTGTAACCTGTAAATAGAATTTTGTTTTATATGCATAAAGGAATACATTATAATGATCCCGATAGTATTTGCATATTTTAAACATACCTATTTTTTATGAATGATTTATTTTTCATAGTAATTTGGTTTATAAATAAGTTTTTAGCGTTATTATGCAGTTCGAGTTGATCAATCAGTTTTATATAAATTTTGTGAGATGATTTCGTTTGGTTAAATTTAAGTACCGTGCAGTTACGTTTTCAATATATCATCTAGTACGTACCATATATTTCCCTATCCGGTTGACTGAGACGAAGCATGGTAAACACGGTATGTCTGCATTACTCAGGAAAATACATACACTGGCTAGACAACTAGAGCAGAGTTGACATGTTTGATGTTTTAGCAAACACATTACTTATTGTCGTACATCTATGTTTTTCGATTCAGAGATCCATTATAACGTGTTTCCCACATATTACCTTTTCAACATGCGTTATTACACTAAAGTGTAAAATATTGAAAATTAATTGTTATAAAATGAGATTAATATTATCTATGACACATATTTAACAACTATTCTATATTTTTACAACTGATACAAAAACAAACGTAATAAGTGCCCATACAGTAGCGAGTGTTATTTAAACAATTTGTGTATTATCCCATAAGCCCATCATTACTGTATTCTCAACCATTAGCTGATGTAAGAAATCACTCTATCCTATTAGGGCATACCATTACTTAGACCGTTGGTGGTTCTTCTGAACAAAACGCCATTGGACGTCTGAGAAAATTTCAGTTAGTTATTGGTCCATTAGTGGTACTGAATTTGATATCGTAATTCATAATGGTCACAAATATTAAGCAATTTTCTATTTTGTAAATCTTAGCGTTACGAGCTAGAATTTCTCTTCTTGCATTAATGGGGGATAAGAAGTATACTCAATAACTATCATAAGAGGCACTCTGCTGTACACAGACGGACAGTCATAGGAATAGATCTGTGGGAAAGATGCTCGTGACATTATGGACGAAATGATTGAGCAAAGGGGCAGAAACAAAATACTATGTGGATCGAGGATTAAGAGATTTCGTATTAAGAAGAGGTTCTGATTCCATTTGTAATGCAGTCTAGAAACCTATGGATTTTGTTTACAATAAGATAAGATGGAGTTGGAGTGTATTTTTGTACTATACAATTTCAGTTAAATGGCCGAGCGTTTGTGAAGCTTATCGCTCTAGGGGCTTAAAAAATGTAATATAATTTTTTATCTCCTATTTGCACGATATTTAGATAACGAACTGACCAGAAGACATTGTATTTTGCATTAAGGTTCATTTCTATACGAACAGCATTAGGTTCGATGATGATTTGTGTCACTACATAGAATTCGGCTGAGCTTTTCATATATTTTAATTTTGATCATGTATGTAACCGTGATGGCAACAGGAAAATCAGAAAATTATTAAATTTGTAGGCAAACGTACCACAGCTGAAAAACAAGAGCAGGAAAACACACATCATTGCTTGTAATGGTATTTATTTCCTAAGCTAAGTCCAGTAGTGATGAACATAAGAAGGGTAGCATTTCTGGGTTTTATTCAAGTGGCATCAAAGGGTTATTCAGCTTATAGCAGAAGTGAGATTGCATGGAGAGAGGAACTATCCAAATCCTTACTCTATTATGATGTTCCACGTACAGACATCTTTGAAATGGACGGAAATTGCTTCTTATACTTTGACCACAGCTAATACGAATACACACGGTTTTGTGATTCTTGCAATAATTTAAAAAGGGAACGTTTCTGAGCGTTCATTAAGTTTTAGGCTGTCTGTTGAGTGGACTGTGGTCGAATTATCATGGAAATCATATAATAAGTAACAAATTTATCATTTTTAGTGAAGCTTTAGAACCTAATATATTATACATATGATCATATTAGACACTTAGAGCCTTTTAATCTCATTGAGAGGAACTTATAATTAACGCTCCATGTAATTTATAATCATTCAAGAGGCTGAAAAATTTACTTTCAGATGTCTGTACTTTTTGTTTATCTGTGTATTTTTCTGACTGCAAGTTATCTCGAAAATGAACTTAGCAAATGCATGAGTTTCAGCATGAAGCTTCACTTCTATATTTGCAACAATGAGTACGATGATGGTGGATGATATTCCTTGGGATTCGGCTGAGAGTAACCAAAATCTTTACATTGACCTTATTGGTATCCATAATAGCAAAAAAAGCATATGTAATAAATTTGTAAACGTACTAAATACTAGGATATGGAATTTTAACAGGTGACATAAGATAAATGTATATAATTCATACAGTTAAAAGAAAATAATAGAGTGAAATGTAATATTAAACTTTCTAGCAAGATCTTATTACAGCGTACTCTTATGTTGAAGTATCCTTTCTACCTCAGATTGTGTGTTGTGATTTTGCAACGTTAGGAAAGTTCATGGGTTCCAAATTTATTTTTGGCCAAAGGCACATTAAATACTCCTGAGTTAACTTACAGAATTATATCAGTACGAGATTCATATCATCTGAGTCCATATCGCAGAACCTGAAAGAATAAAGTGTAATATTTAATGCATGAGAGTATCTAAAAAAACAAAGTTTTAAATTTAGAAGGTATATTAGTCATATATCTAACTAGATTATAATGACAAATACCTTCATAGCACAGCAGAAGCAAACTAAAAAAGTGTTACAATCATTAAATGTTTACATCTTGTTCTTACCATCATGATTTTCAAGTAAGGATTCATGTTGGCAACCTTTTGATAATATTTTTACACTGGCAAGACTGATTTAAACCAGTAATTTTAAATTGGTGGCCGAAAAGAACTGAGCCAAAATGTTATGTAGTATATAGCAATATAGACTATAGAAGTTCTTAACCAAAATAAAGGGTTTTAAGGCTGTTTAATAAGCAGAATACGTAGATATCTGGTAACATGTCGAGATAGCAGGTTTTAGTAAAAATGTATATATATAATAAATATCACGGATAATCTACTTCTCTTGCCAATACATACATTATTTTGACTACCCTAAGTGAATGTTAAAGCAATTTGTGCTATTTTGTAATAAGACCCCAAAAAATGGGAAATGTTTTACAGTATCTATTTTTGTCAAAATAAATTCTTTTTGAAAAATAACAAGCATAAATGTTTATTATAAACGAAATTTAACTAAAAAATGCAACACGTGTAAATATCTGCAGCTATAACTCAAAGCCCTAAATTTAAGTTTTTATACCTTTATTTTAGGCGTCGTTAAAATTGGCCTAAATTGGATACTTTAAATTGCTATAATTTTTCATGAAGTAAAAAAATGTGATTCTTTGTTTTGACTCAGGATAGTTGTTTTAAAGGGCTACGCAGATTTAAAACAGATTTTCGAACACAAAATTGATTGCACCACTTATATATATACATACGTACATATGTATACATATACATATATATATTATATATATCTATATATATATATATATATATATATATATATATATATATATATATATATATATATATATATATATATATATATATCTAAAAATCAACCGTCTCAGAATATAGTTCACACAATTTTTAGTATTTTAATATCTTCGTTACTATTATTATAATTGATTATTTCTTAGTTACCTTACACTATTATGTTATTAATAGCAAGATTGGTGTATTTATTATTTAGATAAATAATTTATTAAGTTGTTTACCCCTCAAACAGGTTGTGGACAAAGCTGAACACAAGCATTAATGTGTTATTGTACTAAAAGATAGGATTAAAAACGAGTTACAATTTCATTTCAAGGCAAACAAATGTACTCTAAACTTGTAAATTAAATAATTTGGACATTATAATCACAGTAAAGAGAAGTAATTTTCAACTATTGATATACATTATTTGTTTAAATTAAATAGCCGTGGAAGAGGGATTTTAAGAAAATACTTGTAGAGGAGAAGCACGCCAATAAGATGATTTTCCCCACGCCAATGTAAAGCGAGGCCTAATACAATATTTACTCGTGACTGTTCCCTTAAGACCCGACGACTCCCTCTGAGTGCTTATCACCTAAATAAAAGCAAACACCATGATTTTTAAGTTTCTCTTTAGCTACTCATTTAAATTGGTTTTGATTTTATTTCCTTGTCTTACCAATTTAATAATACAGAGTATGACATTTCGTGGTATAAAATCAGCAATGGCTTTGAATTCTAGTAATATGGGGAAATATTTTTAACTCAGAATACCTATAATAAAGATACAAAGCTACAATATATTCATATTACATATAGCATCAACATGGAGAACACTGTTAATAAATTAAAATTAAACTTAGATTTATTCAAATCTAAGACCTATTTATTGCCAATTACGTAATTTGATCGAACACATAATGATGAATTAAAAAGAACGTGGAGAAGGGTTTCCTTATTAACTTCAGTAAAACATACAGAAAACGGCAACCTTGTAAGCAGTATTTGTATGGCCTGGTGAGGTAACGATTTTACTGGATAGAGGCACACTGAAGACTTTACAGTTTTATAAACAGGTTCGTTATTTTATAAATGTTGCTATTTAAAATTTAGAAATGTAGGTTATAAACCTATAACTTATAGTATTGTTTAAAGCATAACATTTATCATATTAGAATAAATTTAGGGTATAAAGGTAATAAATACTGATGGTAAGGAGTATGGAAACACCTCTTCTGATACAGTATTTCAATACTCACACCAGATTTGAGTATACATGGTGTTTTATCCTAAATTTGTTTGAAGAGATAATATTCTGTTGCACTAGCAAAAGAAATTTATAATTACACATTGCAGCAAACATAGCTTCTCACTGAGTGTTTTATTCTAGAGCTCTACGGCTTATCTGGTTACTCTAATACGTTATGTGCTCTATTCTTGTTACAACTCTATATTGTTATTTCCGTATTCACTTAAGTAAAAGGCATTCTTGTCCACATAGAAATACATAATAATTTAAAGTTCATTAATGACATTTTTTTCGAGATATCGTGTGGAAGTTAGCTTTGTTAGGCTACATGTATTACTATTTCTCTTATACAATGACAGCTGGCTTTATTAGGTGTTTTACAAATTTATTTATTCTGTGATTTACTCGTTACAATCATGGTCACACATATGATTAATTGTAAAATTTTCGCTAACACTCGGCCAAATTCTATGGAGTGAAATTTTGATACGAACAAAATTACATTCGCTTATATGCATGGAAGATTTCAATGTTATAGATTAAATTAAAAAATGACAGTATATATAGTTTGTATTACATTGAGTTATATGATTTCCTAATGTTCAGCCAATGATTTAGCCATGGTAATAAATTATATATTGTCACTTCTAGTACAATTGTGGTGCCATTCAAAATTAAAATGTAAATAGTGTCTAAAATACAACAAAAAATATATAACATATTATATGAAATGTGTCTACGACTTTTCGGGAGCGATACACAATAAATAAATTTTCCATAAAAAGTTAAAGAATTTTAATGTACAATATCAAACAGAAAATGTTTCAAAATCACTAAAATAGCTACAAAATTTATTGTTTAAAAATTAAAAAAATTATTTTCTTAATTTTTTTTCTTCAAATAAAAGAATGTAAAGTAAAAGTTAAAGATATTTAAAAATTAATTTTTAAAACTGCAATAAATAATTGTTAAACTGTATCAAAAGGCTTACCAATCTTTAAAAAAAACTGTATATATTTATTAATGTTGCTTTTTTTACGTTATGGTAATATTGAAAATTAAAAAGAAATTGAAATACAACCATATGATTGAGAAGATAAAAAAATCCTTCAGGTAAAGGAATGTTTTCTTATGAATTTGTCAATAGTATTAAAAATCTTGATCATACTGAAGAATTCAAAATTCTATTTAATATTAACATACGGAAACATTTCTGAAATAGACTATTAACATTATTTGAGTACATGGCACAAGTTACATATCTATAAAGTTATATAGATTGCATTAGATTGTATAACAATGCACAATATGTTCTATTGCTTACAGATTTATTTTAATATCTTAAATAAATATTTATAGTTTTTAACTTTCGATTTAGTTTATTATTTAGCTAATTATCAATCTTTGTAATATGGACAAGGGCAGGATTTTGAAATGATTTCATATTCATACTAGAATATATTCATACTTAAAAAAAAACAATAATATCCTTTTTATGTAAAGGTAAACATGTAAAGTGTTTTAAATAACAAGATAAATATGGACTATTTTTATTTGTGTTTATTTGTAGATGAAGAGGAATTTCGAGAAAAGACACGCACTAGAAGCTGTTGTGTACATCAATTGTGTATAGTCAATATTTACAAATTAGCGTTGTATTTAGAAGATGATAAAAGAATTGTATGAGGTAATAAAACAGTATCATATGGTTACACAAATGACGTAAAACCAGTTATTATCAAACAACAAGGTTAAAATATAGAAGGAATTGTGGTAAATACCACAATTCCTATAATGCTAAATAGCTAGAAAAATTCATGTATCAGTAAGAAAGAAATTTAAAAAGGTAAAAATTATAACTCTATAAATCGATTATTTTTGAGCAGAAGATTTAGCAATAATGTCAAATTATTCAGGTAAAAATGAAGGATTTAAGTATACGTGTCGTATAATTTTAAAAATATGTTTACTTAATAGTAAATAAAAGAAAACTTGTTTCAAACGCGTTAGATAATATAATAAAAAGGCAATCATAAGTGTCCGAATCATTCATAAAGAAACAAAAGGTTTAAAACAAAACAATAAAGAATTTTTTTAAAGTTCTGAGTAAATAAAAATTATATCACACTGGAAATTTAGACAAATGTAGGATTGTAGAAAGATATAACAGAACTCAAAATGAAATAATAAAAGTTGTTTTCTAAATTAACAATTTAAGATTAATGATCACATTAGAATCGCTAATAAAAGAACTCATATAAATATAAAACAAATTGTTGTAGAGAAATCTTTGCAAATATACTAATAATACAAATTCTTTTACTCATAGTATTAAAAATGTAAGTAATAAAAGAAAAGATAGTTGTAGCAAAGGATTTTGAAGAAGAATAAAAAATAGAGGTACTTTCTGAAACAACGTTTACGGCACTCGTGTTGAAACAATTCACTACTACAAGCATGTGATACATTTGGAAAAGGTATTCTCTCCAGTAGATACGTAAGTAAGATACAGTAAGTGTATTGCCGCAGAGAGTGGATAATGTTGTAAAGTCTGCTGTGTGACACGATATAGTGCATAGTGAATATCAATTACAAGTGAACAGTTTTCCAATATTTCTTCTTCCCGTGCTCTTTCACTCAGTAATATAAGGCACAATTAGGATGCAACCTTGGAATGATAGATAATAAGGTAAAAATTTGCATACGCCTTTATTTTGATGGTATAAAACTTACTTCAAAAGTCTCATATAATCACGTGTACGCGTCTTTAGTTATTTCAGGTCAAAGTTCACGAAAATCAGTGTTTTTGCAAATATCTCGTTTTTCTTACGCTAAATGACTTTGAAGGTAATTAGAGAAATTGTAGAACGGAAAATCCTCTTTAACTTTATTCTAATGTTATTTTACGTACGTTCAACCCTTTTTGAGATACAACGCAAAGAGTAGGGGACCGCTTACCTGTATATACGATAATGCGAGGTCAGCCAGTAGAATACAATAAATAAATGAGTTATATTGTTAATTATTCACTTACTATTATTATTATTATTAATATTATTACTTAATACTATTATTATTATTAATATTATTACTTAATACTATTATTATTGTTAGCATTATTATCGTTATTATTAAATTTTTATTATTATTTATTATTTAATATACGATATTTATAGATATTAATTAAAAATTATATATTCTATAAATAATACTTATTTTATTTTTACCAAACATACAATATTAAAAGAAATACTTTTCGTCCATATTACTATATTACTATAAATATTATATCTCGAAATACAAATCTCTTGTACGACGTTTGCTGTTTCTGCGAAGCTGTAGCAGATGTTCCATTGATGACCGGTTTTCTTGTTTGTTGACTTTCTACACACCGTAACGAATGAGTTTGGAATTTCTATGTATAAGTACAGAAGTGGTGGTGGTGAGATATTTACTTGTTGATGGGAATGGTAGGGTATTTCTCTGTGTAGTATTTCTATACCGATAAAGATTTATTTTATCCCTTAGTTGAAAACGACATCTTAGCATTAACAGACGTACGATTTGGAGTGTATCTTTTAATTGCAATAGCTGATTGTTGTTTTATTTGTAATACATTAATATCAGAAAGTGCTTCTGTGAGTGTTGTGCGTGGCTTAAAATCATTAAAAACTGCAAGTATTGACAGAAATGACGGTCATATAAATTATTTAAATACTTTGACTTCTGTGATGGTGCATGTTGATTGTCGAAAAGTGTACATAGTAAAAGTTCAATTGCTGCTTGGAAGCGACGTCCAGAAGACGATGAAACTCCAACTGCAGAAAGTCCATCTCGTAAAAAACGAGAAGAGGTATTTGATTTTAAAACATCTTGCTTGTTTTGTGGTCAAGTAGCTGATGAAGTCGCAGAAAAAAAAGAAAAGAAAAGTATAAACGCACCATCAGTAAAGTAAGTACTCTTGATTTTAAAAATAACGTTTTGAAGAAGGCTGAAGAAAGAGGTGACTTGTTAGGAAAATTAGTCAAAAATCGTATACTTTTTGAACATGACTTGGTAGCTGCTGAGGCTAAATATCATGCTATTTGCTACTCTCATTTTTTAAATCGAACACCTACTGATAAAAAGCATCACAAAGATGATAACATCACACAGGCCATGAAAGAGACTTTTTTGTATATAGAAAATAATAATGATTCACAATTTACATTAAAAGAGTTGAAAGATATTCCTACTTAGTACGTACCGGATGATAAGACTATCATTTCTAAATTAAGGGAGAAGTATTTGACTGATATAATAATATAAAACTAAGGTTGGGTCATTCACTATTATATCTTTTCGTGACACACAGTCAAATATTTTATCCAAAGCTTGGTACGAAAATAAAAAAAGCTCACCCGAAGAAGAATGATTACGAATAGTAGAAGCTGCTGCGGCGATTATTAGAGAAGATATTCGATCATCTGTAGTTGAAAAAAAGTCTTATCCACCTCCAAATCAAATGCTAGACGATGTTAATGGAGAAATACTGAACAGTTTATTTTATTTTTTGCAAGAAGTTATGATGGAAAATAGAAAAGGAAAAATTAATCATTTGAAGACAAAATGCACATCAATAAGTCATGCCATAATGGTTTCACTACGAGAACGATCATTTTCATCACAGCTATTATTAGGTCTGTCTGTATTTCTTTATAGGAGATACGGATCTAAAAGACTATTAGATGTTTTGTCTAGCTTTGGGATTTTGTGCTTCATATAATAATACTGTACAGTATGAAATTTCAGCAGTTTATCACCCGCAGCCTCATATTTTAGCATCAGAGTCAGGCTCTCTTGTACAGTATGTTGGGGATAATGCAGATATAAATGTCAATAGTCTAGATGGTAATAATACGCTTCATGTAATGGGAATGATAAAAATAGTTACTCCAAAAAATGCTATGATTTACAATGAACGTATAAAAAGTGTACAACTAAACCAACTGCTAAAGATTTGGCAAAAGTATCAGATGTACCTCTTTTAACATATGAAAAGCCAGTTTTATCTGGATTCAGCAAGATTCAGGTTCAAAATCTACATGATGAACTCGTAGAAACTCAAAAACACTTAAATGCAATAGATTTTTTGTGGTTGTATGGAAAAAGGGAAAATATCTCACCGTTACCAGGATGGAATGGATATCTTGAACAACTCACAAAAAATAATAAGAATTTTTCAACTTCTCGGATTTTCTTTCTTCCATTTATTGATCATCCTCCAAGTAAATTAAATACAATTTTTACCACATTGCGTCCGGGATTCAGCACCCTTGAAATGATAAAAAAAATATTTTTTTACAAAAAATTTTTTTTTTTATAAAATGTTACTTTATTTAGTTATAAACAAGAAAAATATAATAAAAAAAGTCGAATACTTGTTTATTTCATGTGTAATTGGCGTTATTCTAAAGCATTACAAGCCTCACCGCGCGGATGCAAAAGGTAGGCTAGTGCAGTGTTTACTTCATTCCTCCTATGCAGTTGCATCTTGTAATAGTATTCCATTTTTATTATTATTATATACTTGGCTTTGTTTACGTTGAGTTCTACGAGTCACCTGTTTCAAAAATAGCCTATAATAACAAAGTGTAAAACAAATGATGTCCAGTAGTTCTTCAGTAGATGTCAATGTAATCAGATGTGTTTGAGAGGTTTTTTATAATAGTTTTTATTAGTGAAACATTATCTACTTGTGTTACAATGGGTAGGAAAAGTAAGAAAAGGCTTGTGATGAGCCATAAAAATAGGAAGAGTATTATGGAACGGTGGAAATCTACAAATGAACAGGAACCTAACCTAAAACCCAGCTTTAGGCCAAACAACCACAGAAACTGTTTCTGAAACATTACCATCAAATCAAGGTAAAAACTAGTGTTGATGAGGAACAAGCAGGAAAAAAAAAACTGGATTTTGCTCTATATCATAGCTATAATGATAATATTGATGTTGATGAAAATGCAACTACATACTTATTAGTTGATAAAGATCAGCTAACAGCATTTATATGCACATTTCCCTGTCCTGATTGTTTTATCTGTTGGTAGTGTAGTTTTTAGAGATACTAAATGTAAATGGGTTTGCCATTACTTTTAAAATATATTGCAGTGAATGTGCCTATAGCTCTCGGTTTGATACTTCGGCTAGAATACAGCAAAAAGCAAAACACCATCGTTTGATGTAAATAGACGCATGGTTCAAGCTTTCTCTTCTATGGGCAAAGGACTAAGGGGCATTCAAACTTTTTCGATGTACATGAACATGAAATCCATTCAGAATAAATCTTATAATGCCCACAAGAAAAGCCTTACTTCTATCAGCAACTCAAAATGTTGAAAAAAATCTTGAACTGGCGCGCTGCGAGGTTCGTAAAGCTAATACTTTATTGGGAGGTATTGATACTGATCAACCTTTGGAATTGACAGTGAGTTATGATGGCAGTTGGCACAAGAGAGGTTTTACCAGTAAATATGGGGTTGGCTGTTGCATTGAAATGAACACAGGTCTTGTCATTGATTTTGAAGTTTTATCAAAAGTACTGTCGAAGCTGTGACATAATGTCAAACAAACTAAAAGAAAAGCCTGCAGAACTAGAAAACTTGGATGGCTTCTCACAAGCCGAATTGTGAAAAAAACTACGATGGATCATATCCTATGATGGAGGTCGTTGCAGCTGAGAGGATTTGGTCCCGTTCATTGGCTCATGGGTTTCGGTATAAAACTCTAATACCTGATGGTGATTCAAAGACACTTGTCCACTTGAATTCACTGAAACCTTATGGTGACCTGGAAATTGAAAAGATTGAATGTGTCAATCATGTTTCCAAAAGACTAGGTACGGCTCTGAGGAATGTTGTCCAAGACAATACAAAAGACCGGATGCACATTAGGCGGTAAATCTCTTGGTAGCCTAAAAGACACAAAAATTACAAAGCTCACCGCATACTACCGTAATGCCATTCAAAACAACATTGGCAGTGTGTTGAAAAATATGAAAAAAGCAGTATTTGCTACTTTAGATCACTGCATGTCCACCGACGATAAACCACAGCACATGAATTGTCCAGTTGGAGATTAATCATGGTGTTTCTACCAGAGAGCCCTTGCGAAAGGAGAAAACCCGCCATCCCATAAAAAATAAAATAAAGACTCCACTAAGGCAAGATGTGATGGCAAAGATTATGCCAATTTATCAAAGACTAGGTTCTACAACATTACTATCTAGATGTGTGTTGATGGGAAAACTCAAAACGCAAATGAAGCTCTTCACGGTGTTTTATTGTCTAAATGCCCAAAAACTATATTTGTTTTTAAAAGTACCCTACTTATGAGACTCAGTGAAGGCATCTGTACATACAACACAGGGTATCTGAAAACAGTAACTGATATCCAACAAACATCTGGCTTTGGAAACCAGTCCTGGTACGAACACTGCGAAAATCGCCAAATCTTTTGACGCCTCGAGGCTTTAGCATAGCAAACAAAAAGGAAATATGCTAAATACCAAGACTACAAAAGGAAGAAAAGATTTAGCAGTAATGAGGGAAGAAGAAAGAAGATTGGAAGGAGAAGGGACATCATATGGTGCAGGACAGTTTTAAGAGTAAGTCATATTTTTTAAATAGGCCTAGGCTAAATAAATTTGTAGCTTACCAGTAAATTAGCCTATGAGAAATTTTATAACCCATGAATATTCATTATATTGATGTATAAATGGTCTTTACTATCTATAAATCAATATATAATTGCATAAAAATATTTAACTGTACCAAAATACACAGTATTTAGATATCAATATAATTGTCTAACTTTAATTGCGATTATTTGAAAGTTTATATTTTCTTTGTTTTCAGGAGGAAAATTTGGATATTACTTGAAAACCGTTAAAGATAGATCCATGATTTTTTTGGTGAAACAATATACTACTACAAAGCTACCTTTTTACGTATTTTGATCAATATTGGACCATTGGTGTTTAGTAAAAAAATGTTTTTTAAAATGTTGTAACAGTTTTTTTTATGAGTTGAAAAAATAATTTTAAAAACAGTGTTTCTGTAGATACAATAATGAAAATACATAAATTTTTTGAGCATAAAAATACCTTTCATTTAACACCAAAATCATCTATTTTGACCAAGTAGTTTTTTCAGAATAACACTTTTATTAAATTAACATTTTTCTGAAAAAACGTTATTTTTTTAGGTAACGTTAAATTAAAAAAAATTTTTTAACTTTTTTTATGTATGTTAGGGGCTCTATGACCAAACAACAATATAAAACAATTCGATGCAAAATTAAATATAAAAAAAATGTTGCAAGGGTGCTGAATTCCCTTATGTATTACCAAGACGGATAGACAAAAAAACGTGTGTTATTACGTTATTACGTTCGATCAACCCCTGTACAGTAGAACCCCTCATATCCGGCCACCACGGGACCGAGCCCCTGGCCGGATAACGATTCGGCCGGATAAAACCATCCTACAGTACACAGCACTTGACGAAACAAAACAATTGTACTGTACTGTACTAACCGCACTGGAAATAATCAACGAACTGTTTACAGGTTAAACCTATTAGCTCAACTGAGGACAACACAAGAAAATGTAAACAAATAGATACACAAAAATAACGCAAGAGTCGTGGGAGACTAGTGCGTGCAACTGCGCGTCTGCAAGCCGTGGTAAATAAATTTCGATATTGGCTTCCGGGAAGTGGCCGGATAAACCGAGTGCGGTAAAACCGAGGCCGGATATGAGGGGTTCTACTGTACTCCAAAGCACGTGAAATGGTTGCTGCTGCAGATACAAACTCAAACCTATCCAAAATAGTTGTGAAATTAGGAGGCTTTCATGTGCTCATGTCTTTTCTTGGATGCATAGGATACAAAATGGACGGAAGTGGGCTCAAAGAAGTTTTAAGTAAAATATATGCTCCAAATTCTGTTGAAAAAATGTTAAGTGGTCAAGCTTATTCAAGAAGTATTAGAGGCCATACGCTGTTACGACTTGCATTATCAAACATCATTTTTCAAGACATGAAGATTGAAAGCTGTGTTTTAGATGAGTTAGTTGAACAGATAACTAGGCACGATGTTTCCTATGAAAATGTTGAAGGGTGTGCAAAATAATTCAAATTAAATAATTTCTCAATTTCATAATAAATTGATTGAGTTAAAAGCTCAAGGTCCCACAGCTCAATTATGGATACAGTATTTCGAGATGGTTTCAATAGGTCTGGACTTTGTTCGTGCTGAAAGGCTGGGACTTTTTAAAGAACATCTTGATGCAGTGCGAAAAATGATTCCATATTTTCACGCAAGTGGTCGTTTTTTTAAATGCAAAGTCAGCCCATTTATATCTTCAAGATATGATAAAATTAGAAGAAACAATGGATGAACAGACTTTTGAGAATTTTAAGAACGGATTCTTTACGGTTAAATGAACAGAAAAATTTAACTCTATTACGTGGACAGACATAGTAATAGAGCAAAGTATTACGAAATCTATGAAGACAGAAGGAGGAATATCTCGGGGACGGAGTACAGAAGAAAGTGTTTTATGTAAATGTATACGCTATGTACGCTACGAATACAATCTGCGAGGAAATTGAACAATTTTTTAACATTTCTTTGGATTCTTCAGAACAACACGTTGATACTAGAGATTCACGAAGGAAAAGAGATAATAGCGATGTAAGTAAACTTCTCGATTGGTTTACTCTTCATAATCCTTTTCAAAGCACAGAACAGGTGATATCTATAGCTTCTGGAATAGTGGGCAATGATCAAATTAATTTCCATAGAGCGTATGATATTGGCATTCAATCAATTGTGAAAATGACTGGTTTGAACTGTAATGAGATAAAACTGAAACATGTTGACAAAGTACAACCTCTTTCAATAGTTAACAAATTTGTCAAAATTAACGATTTTAAAGTTCCCATCAATCCATTACTACTCTTCCAGAGAATAACTGTAAACAAAAAATTCCAAAATAATCTAAAACAATATCTACAGTATGAGTTAAGCCCGTATCCAACATCTTCATGCAGGCTGATAATAATGGCATGAAAAAAACGACAAAATCAGCACTATATAAAAACATGACTTCTGTTGATATTGAACTAGACGAAACCACTACAACATATATCATAGATGGTGGATTTCTCTTGCATCGCGTTGTATGGAATAAAGATGATACTGTCTCTGATATTTTGAATAAATACGTCAAATATTTACAAACACATTATGGGTCAAGTATCGTTGTTGTATTTGATGGTTACTCAGACTCCACTAAGAACATTAAAGCAATGGAACAATTAAGAAGAACTGCTGGTGTTTCAAAATCTTACGAACTCCGCTTTGATGAAACAATGGAGGGTGCCAATCAGCCAAGAAAAATATTTATAGACATGCTTATCAACAAATTAAAAACTGGTCATATCACTACAAAACAAGCCAGAGATGATGCTGATGTTCTCATTGTAAAAACAGCTATTGCAGACTCTGAACTTAAAAAAAAACTTCTGTAATTGTAGGCGAAGATATTGATTTGCTAGTTATCTTGATTGGACTTGCTCAATCACATCAATCAAGAAATTTTTTTCCAAAAAATAGGTAAGGGTAATGTGGAGACAAAACTGTATTCATCGAAAAGTGTTGATAAATACCCTCATTCTAAGAAACACATATTATTTTTACACGCATTTAGCGGATGTGATACGACTTCTGCGCTTTATAAAAAAGGTAAAATATCGTTTAATAAAATGTTCGAAAAACATCGCGATTTAAATCAACCAGCTGAACTATTTAAACAAAAAAAAACTGCTCTGTACAAGAATTATTTGAAAATGGAATACGTATTTTCTTAGCAACGTATAATGCTCCGAAATCAGAAGACGATATAGACTCTTTTCGATACACCCAGTTCATCAAATCAACAAGACTCAACAAACCAGTGCAGTTATCAAGTCTTCCTCCTTCAAGTACAGCTGCTCGTCAGCATATCCTTCGTATCTATTATCAGACCCAAATTTGGTTGGGAAATGATTTAGAACCCCAGCAATTCGGCTGGGTACTGCAAAATGAACTCCTGGAACCAATAACAACATTATTACCACCAGCACTAGAAGAACTGCTGAATACAATATTTTGCAATTGCAAGAAAGTTTGTGGTTCTAATTGCGGATGCAGGAAATCAGGATTGCGATGCACTTTAATTTGTGGGCAGTGTAATGGACAATCGTGCCTCAACGCTTCATCAACTTCAGATGGTTTCAAAGAAGAAAGTGAATATGCACATGATATTCTTGAATCTTTCTATTCTGATAATTTAGTAAACGAGAATGATGATAATGAATCCGATATTGAACAGCCAGAGGAAGAAGAAGAAGAAGAAGAAGAAGAAGAAGAAGACGATGAACAAGAAGAAAATTAAAAAAAAATATTAATCATTAATAATGAAAACAAATATTTTATATTTGTAATTGTAATAAATTGATTATTGGATAAATAAATAAATAAATATATAATTAATCTTTATTTGAAATATTTCTTTTAATATTGTATGTTTGGTAAAAAGAAATAATTATTATTTAGAGAATATATAATTTATAATTAATATCTATAAATATGGTATATTCAATAATAAATAATGATAAAAATTTAAAAACAACGATAATAATGATAACAATAATAATAGTATTAAGTAATAATAATAATAATAGTAAGTAAATAATTAACAATATAACTCATTTATTTATTGTATTCTACTGGCTGACCTCGCATTATCATATATATAGGTAAGCGGTCCCCTACTCTTTGCGCTGTATCTCAAAAAGGGTTGAACGTACATAAAATTACCTTGACACAAAAGTTGAAGAGAATTTTCCGCTCTACAATTTCTCTAACCACCTTCAAAGTCATTTAGCGTAAGGGAAACGAGATATTTTCAAAAAACCGATTTGCGTGAACTTTGACCTTAAATATCTAAAGACGCGTACACGTGATTATATGAGACTTTTGAGGTAAGTTTTGTACCATCAAAATAAAGACGTATGCAAATTTTTAGCTTATTATCTTTCATTCCGAGGTTCCATCCTTATTTTACCGGACTACTTAGCTATGTCTCGTTTTACAGTAAAATTAGATATTATTTTAGTTTTTTTTCTAATTTATTACTATCTCCCTTTTTCATACCAAAATACTATTGTTAGATAATATCTATAATAGCGTTTTGAAAGTTGCATGTATCGTATTAAAAAAAGTTATGGCATTTTATTATGTATCGATTAAAATTGAAAAAACGAAATTGTCGTTGCCGATGTATTTATTTAAAGTTTTAAATGAATCAAATATCGTAGCAAAAGTAGTGTTTATATGACTAAGTATATCAATTGCGTACAAAAAATGCAAATAATTTGCTCCTAGTAATCACATTTGTTTTGAAATTTGTAGAATTCATGCTACATTTTAATTACTTTTACTAACTATCAAACGCAATAAACGCAATCTTTTTATAAAATAAAAATTTATCGTTATTTAATGAGAAATTAAATACATTTAATGCTAAAAAACATCTAATGTAATACACCTTACTATATGGTAATAATATAATTACATACTAATACATTTGTCTTGATTGTATTTAATATACTCTTATTTGTTGTAATTAGTGTTACATATATGATTTACATCTAAAGATTATGTGAAATTAAGTTTAAACACTAACATTGATATCGAAAACAGTAAAGTCATAATTTTATAACGCTTAGTTGCGTTTGAGAATACTAGCCAACTATAAGTAATATAATGCAATTTATTTTATAATTTTAGTAATATTATAATATTATAATTTTAGTACATTATAAATTCTAATCCAGTTACTTCGTGATTTGCATTCTATCAACATAAAGGACCATATGGTAATTCTTAACCTTGGAGCTGAAGTTGGGACTCTAGAAATCTAAACCCTTATAGTCAAGCCAAACTCAATGTTATGGGACATTGAAGTGAATAAAATTTTCCGAACCACTGGTTTTACACTACTTTGGTGTACGAGTGAGGCTTCCAGGCATTATAAAGTGACAGGGGATATTAGCGCTGCTGTCAATGTTCTATAAACTTGTCAACTCTTAGTAGCTCCTACTTGACAAGATATTAACTGGAACAAAAACACATTATCCGTCAGTTGACACAAGCGACACTTATAAATCGTTTTAAGTTGGTCTCAGATTTCATTAAACAAAGTTTGTTAAGATAAAGTTTGGTTGCTACTTTTAGGTGGTGCAATCGATTTTGGGTTGCGTAAATTTAAAGAATTTTCATAGTCATAAATGTTCAAGATAGTCTTTCTAAATAAGAAAGAACGAAAAATACTTTCGAAGCCACTGAACGAGAGAGTGTAGGCATTTGTTGTACTCATTTTTGGCACATTTATAATTAGGGTTAATTTGAACGGCTAAAGATAAAGATATGACATTTTTACAGTATATACTGTATGTGAAATAAGACCGGAGGGATTGATTTTTTTATTTTCAAAAGTATAAGTTACTTCTTCTATAATGTAAAATATGAAAGATTCCATCGGATCTTTCAATGAACCATTGTAGCCTGTAATTTTATTGGTTGAGCGTTAGCGAAGTGGAGTGACAATAATAAGTTATATACTATAACGAACTCGATAAGCCTTAATAAAACTTAATAAAACCAATATAAGAGAAAATTAAATTTTATATTGTTTTTACTCCCCGCAACTTCATATAAATATTACCAATATTAAAATGTCTGTGTTATAGATCAATATACTAGAGTATACCAAAATATAATTAAAGTATATACTGGGTTTTAAGATCATTTTTAAAACATTTCACGATATATCATTAAATTATTTTCAACCAAAATAATAAGACCCTTCCATGTTATAAAATATGGTCTACTATGCGTAATGTAATTTGTTTCAACACAAATAATTCCATTATTAATATTACCACAGTATGTTAATTTTTAAGTAGAGAATGCTTCTGTAAATCAGAAAGAAAAGTCAAAGCTGACACAGTAGAGGATTGGATTTTACGTTGTTTCAGTTCACAGAAATGTCAGTGAATCAATCATCCCCTCTGTAGCAAAGGGTTGGCAAGAGAGTGAGTGACATTTGACTGGGAGATAGATCTCTATGCACCTCCAAAACAAGCCGTGAAATATTTTCTACTGAGATGTTCTTAGTAGAATATCTCAGTAATTTTTGTTTGATAATTGTAACAAAAAGCATAATTTTGTAGTCTTAAAACTATTATATATCCACAGGTTTCACTTAACAGACATTCATGCTGAATGTTTGATAATTATAGCATGAATTCGTAACCGCTGTTCAGCATAATTTTTTATTCTTAGAACTGTTATATGGTATCCACAGGTTTGATTTAACAGACATTCATGTTTAATGTTTGATAATTATAGCAAGAATTCGTAACCGCTGTTCCTAATTGTGTGTGAATTGTTTATAACTCTTCACTGGGTATGTCATAGTCGGAAATTTGCAACAGGTTTTGACCGGAATTAAATATAAAGGATAAATGTTGTATAATGGATACCATACGAACTAAGTTCAATTCCATCCAAGAAACAAAAAGAATATTATAGGTTAAGTGTAATCGGAAGTTCATTCGAAATGTTAACCTAAAGTACTTATATTAAATTAAATGGCAGGACATTTTGTTAAAAAAAAAAATCTTTGGAAAATTTTATTACTCCGAGATTGACAAATTTTTACTTTCGTTCTTCACCAAAAGTGAATAATGGTATCCAGCTCAGTGTAATATAATAACAATTATACGAGATATATTATTATTGGCGTATTCATTCTTTTGTAGGGTATTTAGGGTATAGTAGGCATTCAGTATGGATAGTTTTAAAGACGATCTAATCTTTTCTTATAATTTAAATGTGTTATGTTAATGCACATATCAAAAAAATTAAATCACTTGATTATGTTTAAATATTAATGTATTTTTATTCTGTAAATGGTTTTAAACAGGAAATATTCTATTATTGCCCTTTTTTAAATATTGCCCTTTTATTAGCCAGATACCCTCTTTAGCAGTTAAAGTCTGTATACTAATTATAATAAAGTTTAAAAAAATTTAATTTTACATAACTACACGATATACTTTATTTAATTAATGTTTTATGAAAAAGTATATTTCAATCACGGCTATTTTCAATCCCATTTATTTCAAAAATGTTGTTTAAATTTTTTCAAATCTTTCAAACAATATCAGTAAAAACTAAAGCAGAACAGAACGAGTTAGATTAACAGACAAAATGAATAATACAATCAGAAGTTTAATTAATTGAATGTTTCTAATAATTGAATGAGAGTTTACCATTTACGCTGGGCGCCGACAAATACGGCGCTACAGTAACACAACAATCATGACTTTGCAACTAATCTGGATTGCTGGAATGAAGTGCCCGAAAGTTTTAAGTAAAAGTTTATTTCTAGTAAAAAATAACAGATAAGACCATGTTCCCATTAATTGGAAATGCATATTCCTTTTTTTTGGTGAAATATTTTTTTATCGTTTGCTGTTTCTAAGAACATATTAATCAACCACGCTTGAATTTAAAATGCTAATGATTTCATTACTGTATATAATCGTCTCTGTAGGAACATAATGTCTGAACCTTCTTCACTTTGACTTAATCTATCACTAAATATAGATTAAATAATAACTAATACTAATTACGAATATATTGCATATATACTTAACACATAAAAAGGTTAAGAACAGTTAAAGAATAAACGTGGTTTATAATTAACTTATTATATTTATAAAATAGATTGATTTCGGTATATGTGAGGAATTAATTAAGTTAAAATCTTTGCTCGGATATGAATGGCTGCCGTCTTCAAAACGTCTTTATGGCAAGTTTAGTCTGTATGTGTTAAAAATACGGCATAAATATATATATATCTCGGATTTGGTAGTTTTGGATTCATGATCAGAAAGTGTAGATAAAGTTTTGGAAAGTATTCCGTCATAAGGTATTCTACAATAGGCGGATTGTAACGTATAAAACCTACCATAAATACTTTACTTTCAGAACAGCAGTATTTAAAAATATCAAAACGATATTAAAACCCATGGTAAGAGAAAAAATTTCGAAATACGCAAAATATAGCTATTGAACATAAAAGAATTGGGATATCTCCTTTGTTGTTTGTTATATTAAGAAATTGAATGGATTCGAGATGTTTACACAATCTGTTCTGTATACTTCTAAACTGAAATGGGTTGTCATAAGCGACAATTAATGATTACATTTATTGCTTTTAAGTGGGTGGTTCAATCTGAGCAGGTAACGATATAAAGAGTGATCTACCAAACCGTCTGGCGCTTATTATTATGTGATATTAGTTATTTGGAGGAATAACCTGTAGGAAAATGGGTTATTTTGAACATGACGTGACTTTTAGCTAGCCTAAATACTAAATTAAATAAGATTATTTAGCGTTCTCAGATTGCCACCTCGTCGCTTTTTCCAAGTATTAATAAAAATAAAATTATTAGCTATAACAAGAAGCTTTAATATACCATGTTTTGTTGTGGATCCCCTAATGTAAAAACACGTGAGTTCACAAAGAAAAACAATATCGATCAAACGTATAATGTTATAAACATTGTCAATATCTAATGAGAATTTTCCTAATGAGATACATATTTATATGTGAACTAATTCAGTGCAAAAAAAACTGGTTAAGTTTTAAAAATTTTCCATTACATTAGAGCTGAAGCTTGTATGCTTCACAATAAAGCTTTGTGTTACCTAATTTAGGGATACAGATACGACTATCCTATGATAATTCTGCAAATTTCAGGAAAAATTTCAGTAGTTTAATTGTGGTGTTATGTCAATTCCTGCCCACGAAGATTACGTTTCTCTTAGTTTCATTGATGTGGTGAATGATTGCTGGTCGTGGCTCGATGCTGTTCATTATTTACTCGAGACCCAAGCCATATGCTTTTTACAACGACCTGCAGTTACACAGGAAAACGAAGTAGCTTGTGCTTTCAATATCCCCTCAACAAGAGTACATAAGCATTACATAAGGAAAAGTGTTGTCGTGTGAAACACATTCAGTCGGAAGATGTCCGCTTTCTTAGGAGTTCATTTCGAAACGATAGTTAAGCCAAACCTTGAATAAATTTCTTCATTATTTTACATTTCCACATACCAGAATCTGGTGATCAAGAAATTTGGAAGGAAAACCAAGGATTTTCACAAAATATAAAATCTATAATGAAAAGGTTCTATACAAGTTATGAATAAATTTAAATGTTCTTCATGATGTTTTCCTCTTGCAAACAAGTCATATTCATTTTCTATCCAAGCCTATTTATATTTAAACAAATTCTAAGGTCTATAGATGAGATCTTTTTAAAGTACTCACACACATGGTGTATTTACATTTTGTTTATTATGTTAAGTTGCACAATAATATTTTTATGATAACTGCGACTTAAAAGTACAATGAAACCGAACCCTGTAACATACTTAACATTGGCATTCGCCTCTTTTTTATTCCTTTTGCTGTATGAATAAGCTTATATGTCACAGTGTTAAAGTCTTATGAGATTGTACTCAGCTTATTTTTAATTTTCTTCTACTACAAATTATTCTATTTCTTCGTTGCCTTCATGGTTACCCATAAGATCAATGTACATATGCTAGCCTCATTAAGAAGATAGTCATATTCCATAGCCGATCATATTAGTATCTGACAAAAAATAGAAAAGATTAATTTTGTTCGGAACAACAGAAGAGCTACAGAACCAATCAGAGCATTTGAAGTTAATTGTTTTAACATGCAACAAAGGGAAGTCAGGTTATATTCTGTGGCTTATCAATAGTATTGTACTTGAACCCCTCCTATAAAAGTTTATTGCTTCTACCTACCAAAGTTGTATAAACAAAGTTCCAGTTTCTTGAAAGTGTCATATACCCGTATAGAGTACAATATATAAAATGTTAACCGGATTATATTATTATATCTTTGGAGAGAAAACATATGTTATATCATTATTTCGTATTTTGGTTGTCTTAGAGACTTAAAAACTTGGTATTTGAAAGAGCTTTACCTTACTCATATACTGGATAAATCAAACCACAATAAATTGAAACACTATTATGTTAAGAAATATACGTAACAGTATCGCCTCCAGAATTTTTCATAACAAAATTATAGAATATAAAGTGTCAGTCATAATAAATGCTCTTTCAATCTCAAAGGAAGATATTTTACTAACCATCATCTTGGTAACGGCTTTTAAACACTGAGTAGCTTGGAGCTGTTTATATTACGATGGAAAGGACTGTTCACGGTTATATTTCTGTAAAAATAAGATTATGTAATTTTTTACTACGTCACCGGCAAAGTTAAAATTTACAAACTAAGCGCTTGTTTTAAAGAGGTTTGAAGTATTCAAGCAATAAATGTTTGTGATTAAAATCTCTGGAGTTTTCATCATCATAAATGTTGGGTTTCGTTTAGTGAGGAGAATAATCAAAGGAACATAACGGGAAATAGAAAATAGGTTGTGCTAAGTTAATAACTACTCCCTTTGATATAGAATAGATGTGGAATTGTATTAAATGAAGGTAAAAATGTTGTATTGTTTATTTAGAAAAAGAATTTTAGAAGGGCAGATTTAATTTTGAAAGCGTAGCATTTGAATTTAATTTGATTATTTTAAATATTGTATTGTGAAATTCTTGGTTTTGTGCTACGAGCATTACTTTTCTGAACACTCATAGCGTTCTTAATACTGTTTAAATTTCCTAAAATATATTTAACTGCCTCTCTTATTGATGGGACAGAACTTGATAATGATTTGGTGAATATTTTAAGTGGTAGGAGAGGTTTTTTAATCACATCCATGAACAGTACTGTTTGAAATTGAAACAAATACTTTACTCGTTTTGAAGGGAAAATTTGCAATATATTCTAATTATACATTTTAAATATTTATAAATCTTTAAAAATAGCTTGGAAATTTTATTTTCCTTGCATATAATTGGAAAATTAATTTCTTCAAAATAAAAGTGTTATGCACATAACTGCAGTTTCCATAATTTGTATTATTCGATCTTTTAAAACTATCTCTTGTAGGTACTAATAATACTTTTATTATAGTAGTCTAAAACGTACTTTGTAAAACGTAGTTTTAATAGGTATAATTAATGAAAAAATAAATGAATTTAACATTTTATGAGTGAGGTAAATAAACAGACTGATGTATTTTTTATATTTTAATAACAGGGAAAAATAAACATTATATCCGCTAATTTACCACAATTTTGACCTATTTACTTTAACAGAGCAATGTACAACTAACAATTTTTTGTTAAAATAGTGATGAGTTTTTAACAATGGTTTAATTACGTTCCAGTGTCTTGAGTTACGGTGGACCGGGGAAGTCATACTCCCTCATAAGTAGAATTGGAATACCTTTGGTATTAAATAGCCTCACCCATTCCAACAGTCATTCTCCGCAGTAAATCAGACCTATCCAAGATATATTTTCCCAATTAACTCGACGTTTACAGTTGCTTATAGACATTAAATGGTTTCTACCAGATTGAAGTGATACTTCGATTTAGGGTGTACCAACTGTAGTGTGTTCTATTGGCAAGTATAAAGTAATAAGAACTACCGGACTCATCCTGGGGTCAAATATAGTGCTTTCAAGATAGAAACAATCTCAAAGAATGGTTATTCTGGTACAAATGTACTTTCATAGGCGTCTGAATGACTTATTCTGGATCTCTGTCTGGACTCCAAACAGCTTTCAGGTATGTTTGAGCCCCTTTTATTTCTATTCTTTTCTTGTGTATTATTGTATTATGTAACCTCATGACAACGATAAAATTCAATTCTTTAAACGTTGTGTTATAAATTGTTTAACATTTAACGGTTGAAAATATCCGAAATCCTATTGTCCTTTCAAACCTTACATTGTCAATAACAAACTCTAAACAAAGAAGTACTTATTTTTGAAATCTCTAAGCAACATCATTGTTCCTATGTTTTTACGTAATATGTTTAAGCTATTAATATTAGAGATGAAGAATAACTAAAACTGATGATATAAAATAAACTTGCACGTTGAGATAATAAAATGAGTTCATATAGAAAAACTAGCTAATTAAAATAGGTTTTATAATAATTCTTAATTTAGAGTGTAAAATATTTATATTTCAGTTGAACTTGTGTTTATAGTAAAATCTTTACTGAATTAAAAATGAAATGAAATGATCTAGCAATTTTATTTTCTCATGGGTATTTTCAATACCTGTCAATTAATTATTTAAATTCATTAAATTGGATTTCGTTATTTTCAAACCAATCTTCTCGGATGAAATACGGAATTTATGAGTATTTGGTGGGATGTATTTTTATAGATTGTTTTTATAACCCTCCGTATAGTCTCTTGTCTCCGTATAGAGCAAGATAGTCGGGTATCTGTTGTGTTTTTTGAACGCAGCCTTAATAATTAAATTTTGAACAGTCATTAACGGATCTAAAATAGACCTGTAAGCCCCTCACCATACTATAATACCGTATTGTAAAATTGATTGTGCATAAGCATAATAAATAGTTTTAATTTCATTGGGATTTAATATTTCTGTTAATTGATTGAATACGTAAATCAATTTCCTTTGTTTAGATTCTACCATGTGGATGTGTGGTTCCCATTTTAATTTTGAATCCATGATTACTCCCAGGTACTTGTATTGGTTCATCCTCTGTAACACCCGACAATCACAGGAGCCACTGTTCGTGTCACCGCAAGAGGGGAGTAACAATCCCATGTCCACAGGCGGCTCGCCCGCGCTGTGCAAGGAGATCGGCATACATTTAGTTTTAGAAACATTCATGTTTAGAATATTTTCATCAAACCACCGTTTTACTAACGCCAATTCTCCTGCAGCAACACGGTAGACCTCCTCCCACGATCCCCGCTCAAGCAATATTGCAGTGTCATCCGCAAACAGAAATATCCTACCAGTAATCTCGAGTTTCACTATATTATTTATATAAATTAAAAATAGAAGTGGACCTAGAGTGCTACCTTGGACTACACCGTAATCAACACTCATTGTGTCACTTAAATGATTGTTTATAGAGAAAGTTTGTGTACGTCCGCTCAAATAGCTTCTGAACCAGTTCAGCTCTAATCCGCGAAATCCAACGCATTCTAGTTTGCGAAAAAGCAGGTTTCTGTCTATACTATCGAAAGCTTTTGCCAGATAAATGAAAATAAGTAGGACTTTATTATTATTATTTAAGGCATCAGTTATACATATATTAATTGCGAATAGAGAGTCTGAAGTATTTTTGTTTTTGCGAAAGCCGTATTGGGACTCTGAAAGAATATTATTATCTTCGAGGTATTTCTGTAATTGAGATTTTACACACTTCTCTAGTACTTTACTTAGCACACTTAGCAATGGTATTGGCCTATAATTGATATTGTCTGATTTACTATTGTTTTTATAAATTGAGATTACTTTGGCAGATTTAAGTAATTCTGGATAAACACCTGAAGATATACTGATATTTATTATATGTTTTAGAGGGGACGCCAGCTTACTAATTTGTTGCTTGAGCAGGACTACGGGGAGGCCGTCCATACCGGAGCCGATCCACCTCGCATTCCCCTGACACTCCTCCACCTGGCTGTCCGAGACCGGGCGCATGCGAAACTCGTGCCCCCGTACCCTATACACTGTATCATCCACCAGCAGGGAACCAGACGATGCCGGCACTTCCATGGCCAACTTGCTTCCCACTTGAGAAAAAAACAAATTAAAAGAGTTAGCCACTTCCTTAGCACTTCCGCCAGGATTGTCACTGTTTTGAGTAAAATGGCGCACGGGAAACTCCTCTCTCTTTTTTCTGACAGAAATAAACTCGTTAACAGTTCTCCAAAACATTTTCGCGTTTCCCGCCTAATTTAATAATTTTTCTTTAAAATAAGCTGTCTTTGCTCTTTTTATTTCATTGCTTAAGTTATTCCTAAAAATCAAGTAGTAGTTTCGTAATCGTTCATTAAATGGTTGTATTTTTAATATGTTACTTAATTTATCACGTTTCCTAACAGCAAGAATTAAATTATATGAAATCCAAGGTTTTAGTTTTTTATTTCTTGTAGATAGATATTTTGTTCTTAACGAACTTGCCCTAAGCTTGTCAAACGTGTTTATGAAAGGATTACAGCTAGCATTTACTTCTTGTAAACTGAGGACATGGTCCCACGTCTGAGCCGCTACCAGCCCATCCAACACCTTCATGTCCAAGTACGTGTTGTTTGAGTCCAAACCGCGAGGAGAAGCAAATGGAAGACGTGTCATAACAGTGACAGCATAGTGGTCGGTAATTCCTGTTTTTAAAACGCCTGAAGTAATAAAGTCATAGTTATCATGTTTTAAGAAGATATGGTCAATACATGTCAAAGAATCAGCAGTAACCCGTGTTGGTTTGTTTATACAGTTGATTAGTCCAGCTTTGTACATTATATTTAGATAACTGTCTTGTTGAGCGTCATTTATTGTACTATCTAAGATATCAATGTTTATATCACCAGTGAATATGTAGGAAGTATTGTTTGCCAGTTTCGAGTAGTAAAGTTCTAAATCAGATAAGAATAATTGGCAGTCCATCGCAGGGCTGCAGTAGATAGCTAATATGTCAAAATGTCGGCCGTCAACATCAAAGTCGAGTTGAAGTCCAGTCGCTTCCCCTAGTTTATTTTGTCGCGAGCCGCCGATTAGATCTGTTCTCAAGTAGACCACCGTACCGTCACATCTGTTCCAGTTGTCAGTCGTACAAAATACCTCATATCCATCTATATTAGTTAGAGTCTTGTCTGAGTAAATCCATGATTCTGTAAACACAATGATATCATAAATAAAACTTTGTATTAATATTAGTGCCTGGTCGATATGTTTATAATAACTACGTATATTTAGATAAAATATTTTAAGACTTCTGTTTATCCCGTTATGGAAACACTCAGTCAGTTCAGTATGGCAGTTAAACTCCTTACAATAAACTTGTCCGTGGCCGTCAAGCGCAAGTAACACGTCTCTATCCATCCTTAGCAACAACCCGTCCGTCCCGCCACGACCCCGCCGCGCCAACAGCCGCACAGTTTAATTTTACAGGCCCCTGTATACACAAATTAAAATTTAATAAATTTTGTTGCTATGAAAATTTATAATAATTTTAAACATGGCTGATATATATAAAAACAATGTTTAACGCTTTTAAAATAAGTAAGTTTTATCGCTTATCACCGCCACGACCCTATGGCGCCAACAACCGCAACGTTTAGTTTTATAGGCCCTTGTTTACACAATTTGATTGTAGTTGATTCAATTTTAATTGTAATTACAATTTATAGTAGTTTTAAACGTAGCTGATTTAAAGAAAGATGTATAAGAATAATATAAGTTATTTAATGATTTCTTTCCGGTACCGTTAATGTTTCTTTCGCTAGTTCTGTTTCTGTTAAACAGAAAAAAACAATGATTCGTTACATCTCCGTTATTCCCATACCATCATTATAAACCTTTACGAATCTCTTTCACCATTGCTACCATTTTCTCTTTTCTGGAGATTATATGGCGTTTATCCACAAACAAAAAACATACCATGTACAGAGTTGTCTCTTACGCCATGCACACTCACATACAGTCCCACGCACAGACATACAGAACTATACACACGCTGCATGATACATTAAAATTATATAATGAAGAGTGTAACAGTTGGTACTTAGTATTGGCTTCAATACTGGCAACTTTTAGAACAAGATAATCAGAAATTATATATAAAAAAAAACAAAAACCTATTAATATATAGCATTCTCTACTAAATAACAGATAATTGTATCGCTGTTATTACAAACTGGTTTATTTAGTAAACAGTAAGATAGCTTTTGTTATCTATGCAACTAATATGTTATATTGAACTTGCTAATTTTAAACATGAAGGTAATAAAATTACAGATAATCATATATATATATATATATATATATATATATATATGATTATCTGTAATATATATATATATATATATATATATATATATAAACATATAGGAATCATAATACTGCTGATTAATTAATTAATTACCACCTCCTTATTCAATGATTTAATAACATTTTCTTAATCTCCCTTAGACACACATTCATTCTACAAACATTCATCTCCATATTGTTTACAATTATTTACAAGTTATAATATTCAAATATATGTATTTATATCTCATAACTACCATAATGAGAGTACACGGATTAATTATTTCATTAAAAACCATTACTTTTCGTTACTTATGTAACCAAAATAAAGAAAATAGGAATACATTATACTAAATACTGATGACCCAAGAATTACTAACTATAATAAACTTTAATTGTCAGAACCTAACAAAGTACTAAATGATAAATGGAATTATTCATTGAGTTATGCTTAACATTAGCTTAAATAAACTAACACATTTAAGTGAAGATCTTTTTAATAAACAAAAATTTACAACTCTCATGAATGTAGAAAATTATGTAAACCAAACAAATTCAACAAGAACCCACATTACTTACTGGACCAAGGACACTTATTGGGCATGAACTTGGATATGGCTATTCTTTCACTAGACACACCAAATCCTCAACAGATTTTATAACCGTCGCCGGTGAGTCAACGCCAGCTGTCTTCCTGATTAAGATGCGGCAATCGCGGGTCCAGGCGAATGCGATCTTCTTCTCCTTCACGAGACTCCTAGCCTTTCCGAGGATCATCTTGTTGTAGGGGGTGAGGTGGTCGTTTATGTAAACCCTTGTTGGCGGCCAGCTACTGTAGATATTCGTAGAAATTAAGTCTCGACGATGTTCCCAGGCAGCGTGCATCCATTCCATCTTATAGTCTCGGGACACGAGCCGCATGATGATTGTGGGGTTGCGCCGTTGATGTGACTGCGGCAGCTGATGTAGCGTAGAGATGTCTCCCCGGCAGAAGCGAAAATTCAGACACTTTGCCAGACATTCGATTAATGCGTAGATGTCTTCTCGCTTCGAGTATGGGACTCCAACAATTTCCAGGTTGTCTTTTCGGGCGTATTGTTCAAGGTCTTGCATCTTCGGTTTTAGTTCTATTACCTCCTCCCTCAAAGCAGCGTTGGACTCACTGATTCGAACAAATTCCAACCTTCTGGTCTCATTTTCAGAAACCAATACATTCAGGGTACCCTGCATGGTTTCAGTCGTTGAGTTGTCATTAACCAGTTGGTTTTTAACAGTCTCCACGTTCGCGTTAACGTTATGAATTTGCGCACTGAGACTTTTACCCAAGTTATTAATGGTATCCAATATAACAGAAGACTCGGCATCGCTGCCGGTCGCAGTCGAACCCGTCTCCGCCCTGCACGTGTCACACTTCCAGGTGGCTTTGCGTTGGGGACTCAATTTTTTAAAGTTTTCGATTGTGTCAACTCGAGTGCAAGTTGGGTGAAAAGATTCTTTACACTTCGCGCATACCAACACATTAGAAATCACGCCGGAACACTTAATACAGGATGACATTTTTCTAAAAATATGAAATTGCGGGGAATATATATATATATATATATATATATATATATATATAATTATAGTGTAATACCGGCACGGCACGGACGGCAGGGGGACAGGCGGTCACAGGCATATCAGATAACCGCAGACGGACGGCACACAACCGGACTCACTGGCATCTAGATAACGACTGATAATGAGGTTGTATGCACAATTTATGTGTAATACAAGGTAGGAGTACGCCACAATACGTGTCGCGTAACAGGCTCCTTGATATTGAGGTTGTATGCACAATTTATGTGCAATTAAAGGTAGGAGCGCGCCACAATACGTGTGTAATACAAGGTAGGACTACGCCACAATACGTGTCGCGTAACAGGCTCCTTGTTATTGTGGTTGTATGCACAATTTATGTGTAATACAAGGTAGGAGTACGCCACAATACGTGTCGCGTAACAGGCTCCCTAATATTGAGGTTGTACGCAAAATGTATGTGCAATTCAAGGTAGGAGCGCGCCACAATACGTGTCGCGTAACAGGCTCCCTAATATTGAGGTTGGATTCAATTTTATAGATATATAGTTTTATTCAAGATTGAAGTTATATTTTTATATTAATATTATTAAAATATATTAACATCATAACTAATATTATAGTATATTAGTTTGAACTCAATATGTTGGATGAACATTACTTGACATTGAAAATGAGCATATTGAATTGATTCGATTAGTAATATTTTGTTCAAAATTTGATGGAAGAGATTAAATTATGACTAAAGTAGTCTTCCTAATGGTGTGTATTTTAGCGCCAACAATGAACCGGGTGCAAATTGCTGCTTGGCCTGTAAGCTCAACTCATTTCCTCATAAGACTTTGAGTGCGTCGTAATCACTGGGAAAAGGCATTCGAGTTTCTAAACATTTTTCTTTGTTGTTTTGAAAAGTGTCAATAAACTTCTGGAAATTTATTAAGTTTAGCTTTTTGTATATTAATTTTCAGCTGTCTAATGAAACATTTCAAATATGTTTGATAAACTCTCTTTGTTCCATTTACAGGATTAAATATTTAAAATAGGACGATGTAAACGTTATTCTAAGCTATCTATCTACGCAATGTAACAGTAGGTTTGTTAAAATGTGTTTTATAAACTCTCTTTGTTCCATTTACAGGATTAAATATTTAAAATAGGACGATGTAAACGTTATTCTAAGCTATTTATCTACTCAATGTAACATTAGGTTTGTTAAAATCCTGTAGTTTAGTTATAAGCTAATTATTACTTAGGTATTAGAATTTTTTTAAATTGTAATTTTCGGAACCATTTATCTTTGCAATTTTAAATTTCCTTTAGTTAAGAAAATTATTATTTTTTACATATATATTAGGCTGCACCGTGAAAATAAGATTTGATGCACAATTTTGAGCCCAATGATTTATTTTAAGTTTTAGTTAATTTGATCAGTTTTACTTATCAACAAATGGTTTTAACGGTCGGGGTTACCTATAATACAATATAGCATATTGTAGCAATTTTATTCGTTACGATAATATTTTGATGATTAGTTCGAAAAACACCAACAAAATCTGGTAAACAAATTTCTTCACAAATGAAAGCAATCTGACAAAAATATGATATTACCTGCAATTTCTATTGCGTTAGCAGAAACTTTGACTTTCCATTATGATGGATTTGACAGGGATTTTTAATACCGTGTCATAATCCGTTTGTCTGCTGTGGAATAATATTTAATTGGAGGACCTTAGTATTGTAAAAAAAGAACACTTTTTAGTTTTTGGTTTGATGTTAAAGGGCAGGCTGTCCTGTCTCTGTGAATCTTTCGCTACGGTCTCCTGGTCCTTCAATAATCCATTTATCTGCCTTCAAAACAAGTTTATATACAACTGTTTGTACTTGAGCCGTCAAGATATTATATGAGATACCTGAATGATAATCTTTGAGAGATATACATATCAAGGAAATATCACCGGTTATATGCACTAAATCCAGGGTCATCCTCAGACAATAACATGTAGTGGGTCATCAGGAAGGATCATCCAGCTTAATACCTGTAAGAGGATAATCCTCTACATCCATATTTTCTTTGTGCGCTTTGAGTTATTCTTGGTATAAACGTTAGTTGTAGGAAAAACGCAGTTTTCCCCATCGAACAGCGTTGTGTTGACTGAGTTGTTCGAGGCGAATGCCTCTTCAGAGTTTCGAAATGTGATTTTAAGCGCGATGATCATTCATTTACTCTTCGTTTAGCTGAGCTATGATATTAGTTTTATTTCCCTGCGCCTTTGCTTAAATTATCTTGAGAGCACATTTTTGAGATGCTCAGCAAACATCGGAAGCAGTTTGATGGATATCCGTTTCATTGGCAGATTTCTTAAATTAATTTCTTTTCTATAAGTTGAATTCAAATTGAGTACAAGTAACCATGGAAGATTTTGTCAGCTTGTTGTTTAAAAACTTGGTCAACGCGGAAGTCGAATCTGGGTTTTAGCGGATTTTATTACTGTTCGGGTCACAGCGGTAATAAAAATAATGCATGTTCTTGATCAAAACTTCAATGCAATAATTAACAAATTGTGGGCGACATACGAACATTCGTGTTTAAATAACAAGGTAGAAGAACGCAACACCACGAGTAGCGTAACACGCTTCCTCAAAGTTGCGTATAGAAGATCAAGTCTTGAAATTTTCCGCGGTCAAATAAGCAGACATACGTCACACACAAAAATTGTCCACGCCTGCACAAAAAACATTGTGTTAGTTAATAAATGACTCTGAGCCAAATGCTAGACATGAACCATCGTATAACTAATTTTTTATGAAGATTCCTACAAAGTTTAAGGTTGCAGATGGTTTGTAGTGATATATCTTACAACATTTTAAATCTTACTACCATTTTTTTTTCATTTTACTAGGTTTATAATATACAATATACGTCTTAAAATAATACAATTTCTATTGAGGTAAAGAGGGTGTGCTGAAATTCGATGTTGTCACCAACTTTGAACATTGGATTTTGTTCTATTATATCTTTTTTACTATATAAATAATTTTCATGTATTCATATTTAATTTATTAAAATATCATATGATTACTATACTCAGCTTGTTTATAATTATTTTGCTCTTCTCTCTGTGTTACAATTGCTACCCATAAGACCAATTTAAAGATGTTCGTTAACGCTCTGCAACATGTGATAGAGTGACATGCATATAATTCAGAAATATTAACATATAAAAGAAGCTTCGAGCCAAATTTAAAGTATATAGGTAAGTTCTTTTTCGAGTTATCGTGCGACAGACAGAAATGAATTTTTTCCAGCACTACGATTTTTCCGCTTCGCTAACGCTCAGCTAATAACGTTGTTGTTATTGTTATATAAGCTTCAGGAACGATCTAGTTTATATGATTACTGACATTTATCTATCAGCAGAATACTTGGCACAACTCTATGTATATACAAATATTCCACCCCGTTAAAGTATAGAATGCAAATAAAGAATTAGATGTTATGTACTGTATAATAGGATTAAATGATATCTTTGCTATATTATAATTTTGTCGTACAATAACATGTTTTATATCAATTTCAAAGAGCAGTAAATTGGTACGTATTTGATTATGGTTTTTTAACTTATATTTAATTATACTTGTAAAAATGTAACTAAATAAAAATAAGAGTGAAACTTCAATAACTAATGTCTTAAACATTTGCTACATGTATGTTGATAATATAATGTTAATAGTGTAACTTTAAAAAGTAGATATTTAACGTCATAATATTCATAGTATAGAATATTTAACGTTTAACCGACAGAAATTCATGTTTACAGATGAATACTAATGAAGCGATGTCGGTCACGGAAATAGTCTGGCTAGCAGACTCGATTACTGAGGGACCTCTGACGTCAGCAGAATATTGTAAAATCAAGTTACTCAGCCCTAAAGAATTGCAATAGCTTCCGTAAATTCCATTATTTACAAAATGTTTGGATGTACTTTCAAAGTGTCTAAGTAATTATTTATCAGATACAGCATTCCTTGACCAATTTATTAGACCTGATCCGGATTGTATTTTTTTTCACATTCATCGATGAACGTAAGTTCTTGAACTTAAGCTAGTTGGACTATTTTAAAAATACCTGTGACAAAATATAACAAATTCTTACCTTGATTATTAAATTTTATAAAATTACAAAGAATCTAATTCATTTTGTTTTATCTTAATTTCGTCTCTCGTTCTATCAGTAAATAATGGAATGTACTATGGGAATTTTACAATAAACCTTAGTAAAGCCTGTTACGGGAAACGTGGTGTGTACTACTCCTGAATAAGTTTCACTTAAACGTTTCATTTTAAAATCTTAAAGAAGGTACTTTTAAAGTTTTATTTTTTAATTTAGAAAATAAATAAAAAAGAATATACCTTCGTTTTAAAAGGAACCAATTTTTATGACGCCAAAAATGGAGATTTAAGTTATTTGGCTTCTCGATAGCAAAAAGAGTACAAAATAAAACATACAACTAGGTTAACCCTACATCGGGTGCTAAAACGGAGTTTTCCTCCGTGTATTTTTTATTATTAAAAATAGTACTACTTTTCTGATGTTGGCAGTCGTTTCCCGCAGTGTACTTCACGAGCATCTCCCGCTTATCTTTGTCCAAATCTGTCAGTGTGATGTTTACTTCCGTGCGAGACTGGACGATTCCTCCGTGAGCGCCCGATGGTGTGTTTGTAGTTCTTGGACGACATCTTCGTGAGCGCCTTATTGTGTTAACTTTTATGGAGTAATAATCCGTGTGCTCCTAAATGTGTAACCTGTGATGGTTTTTTTAAGTTTTACGATATATTTTTATTTGAATTTTGTGAAATGAGAATGAAGACGTGAGACTTGTCAGTACAGTACCAGTGTGCTAGGGAACATTTCAGTATTCTTTATGGAGTGAACATTGTCGTTATAAGAACCAGAAGGAAAATGTTTTGAAACTTTGTGTAGTGTGTAAAAAAAATCTTTAGTAAAGAGTAAATTTTGATTTCAGAGTAATAATCGATTTCATTTCATTACAATTGTATAAATCTCAAGAATTGAAGTAAGTAGTTTTTGTAAGAAGTTAAAAACTAAGTAAATTTGCATATATTATTACAGTAGGTTAAACATTTTTACAATTAATTGCATTATATCTTAAATTTATTCATGTTGTTATTATACAATAACATTTTTTAAGATTTTGAATTTCTTATTTGGAAAATTCATTACATAAGAGAGTAATTTTTATTTAATTTCTAAAAATGAATATATTACATTATAATTAAATCAGTATGAATATTTAAACAAATAAAAACAGTTTAAACGACTATGATATCCATTATTCGCTAACCTGGAGGAAACCTCCGTGAGCGCCTGATGGTGTTTCTAATTTTAAGTGCTTGATGGAGGGTTAAGTAAAATTTATATTGGAGTATTTGTAAATAAATAACCTCTAAATTCGTTACATATGAATCAATTGTATTCTATTTTACTACTCACTTATCATTTCCTGTAAGCTTAAAGATATGAATAACCCCCGAACCAATCGAAGAAACTAACCAAAATGAAAAACTTTATGTTTCAATGTACTGATCCGTGAATGTCAACAGTATATATATATATATATATATATATATATATATATATATATATATATATAAATGACATGCAGAAAATACGCTTAAAAGTATTTAGTAAGCTTATGAATAAGTTGAAAATACGTGAGTTAAGGATTTCGCCAGTTCATTATCATAAACCCACTTCAACTAGACGTGTTATAAAAGTGAATATATATTGTTATAGTTTTTGAAACAATCAAATATATTTAAGTAATATATTCATTATTCATAATATTTAATTAATTTTGTAATTTATCATAAGAATCAGACGTGTAATATGATATAACGCCTTTCTTAAGGCATAAACAGTATAGTATTATTGCTTGGACTAATACTTCGAAAACTACAGTAAACAATATTGCCAAAATACACTCATCTTGCCATATTAACAACCTTAACGTACTTGTTATGTATTTAAAATAGAATATGATTGCTATGTGAAAAACACAAATAACGAGGTAAATACATGTTAGAAGCCTAAGAATTTACTTGACCAAAAGAACGTTTTAAGTTAAGTATAAATTTAACATTGTTTATAAAACATGTGCTTATATTATGTGTAAAGGATAAAATTAGAGATACTGCTTAAAAACTCACCTGTGCACGTATGGTCTGGACATTCTTTGTGTCTCCTCACGGTTGTCTGAGGGACGAATACGAATATAAATATATATTTTATATAAATGTAGCATGGAACAGGTAAAATACGAAAAACGTGTGTGTCTGACTCGTTTATTTTTTCTCTATAAATTTGCTGTTAAAGCATTTGCTCATAGAACAAAATTTGTCACCTAATCAAAATACCTAGAACTGCCTGACACTTCCTTTGACACCTGCACCCTCTTGACATACGTGTTATGATCGTACACTGTAAATAAATAGGGTTTCAAGGAAAATGCAATTCATTTTCACAACCGACTTAGGTAACGATTTACTGCATTTTCATTCCTTACTTTACAATACTCTACTAATAGGGCATAATTGCAGATAATTTAATTTATTTTTTCTGTGCTGAAATTGTAATTTTATTAGAAATTTAATGGGAATAATCTCAACGAGACTGAAAAACCTAAATTTCCATCCACCAAAAGTAACCTACTAACGTATTCAGCCAGTAATGCTGAATAACATCGAGTATTTATTACAATTTATTTATTTTAATATAATTATATACATATTATTCTGAAGATTTAATTGAAATTATATCCTATATAAAGCCTATTTTTTGGGTTTACATGTTCTCAATTATGAATGTAAACAATCCTGCGGCACAGTGTATAGTCTAATAAAGCATCTTACCGAAAGTATATCTATTAGATATATCAAGTTAAAATAAACAATATGTTGTGCTTGGTTAACTTAGAGTCATTTGAATCAAGACACTTTTGAATTTCAATTTGTTATCTTATATAGTCTACTAGATACTGGCAGTACGTTATATGATTGGTTTATATGATCTGCCTGAAATCCAATTACAAGCAATATTTACGTTCAAAAACAAAAAATCTCATGACTCTGGAAATATTCAGAATAATAAAATGATTGATTCAACTGTGGTTTTAAACTTTTCAATCTATTTCGTAGCTAATATTTTTTATGATATTTATTATGTTTTTTCATTAGGTTCAGGAGGTTCTTTTTTAATAATGTAACTAACAGATTACTCGTGTGTATGCAGCGATGTAATAAAGACAAATATTGAGTTCATAAATAACCTTACACATGGTACTATTGGCTTTTGTTGGACGTAAACAGTGCAGGGAACAGTAGGGACAATAGAGTCCAGAATCTGACACAATCACACTTGATACATTCGTCATTCCAGCTTGACATACTGTGCAGAATTTATATGTGTTTCTTTCCATTTAGGCTCCAACAAAGCTTAGTTTCAGTATTAATTTCAGTTTCCATTATATTGTACATAGGATATCTACATTTAGCACACCAGTCTCTCAATTATAAACTTTCTACTCAGTAATATTGAAACGGGAAATTACCTTCTATATTATGAAAATAAAATTGTAGCACTAATTTTAGTTCATGGGTACCTCGATTATTAATTGTAAAACGAATGCCCTTAAAAATTACCCCAAAGAGACTTTAATGAACTAAATCCCACTAAATATAGTTACAAATAAAATCAATTGGAAAAAAGTTTAAAAATTTATTAAAATTTGTTTTGAAAAAGTTTCATATTTTGTTTGAAATAAAAACTAAATATGACAAGTTTTTTTTCATTTCTGAACTCCTCTGCGATTTTAAAAGTTTTCTAAAACTTTAGAATGGGAAATTTGGATTGGAGTAAATATCGTGGATATTTCCGAAGACATTTATGAGATTTATATGCCAAGCTAATAAAGCAGTTTCGCAACTCATCCTTAGAGCTAAGCTTTAAATTAATTAATGATTAATTTATGATGTGGGCATGATGGATTTAAAATTAAGTTGATCAATATAAACGACGGATTTTTTCATTACTAATCCAAAAAAATTTCCAATTCTTAGAGAAATAATGGTACTATTTAAATTTAAAAAGTAATGAACTTAAGTTTAATTTAAAAATTTGAAACTATAAATTTTTAATATTTTCGAAATTTCTCTTGTTACTGTCAGTTTATATTGCTGATATATTTTATAATATTTGTATTTGTTCCGATATAAAAAAAACACAAAGATTCCTTTATTAACTCTGAATTCTTAGCGTTCCATCTCTAGAAGTCCGCAGTATGAAAGAATGCTCTCAGGTGTTTTTTATTGTGCTGGTATGGTTTCTTACAACTATTTTTGTTATGCAGGCATACTTCTTGAATTTCTCGGGTTATTGAGGTTAAAGGAAGTATATACTCGTATATATTAGGTTGTAAAACAAATGATGCACCCAGGTCCATTGAACTCGACTAAACTGGATTAATATTGACTAGAGAAATATTAAGAACTCAGTACTATGCCGCTAAAGTAAATAACTATACTGTGAATTACGCATTGCATAAAGTAGGAACTGAGCATATTTGAGCATTATTGTTTCAAATATAAATGATTCTTGAAAACTATAGTCCGTAACTTTAAATGTGACACCACAAAATATATACATTTAAGATAAAAAAATTGTTAATTCAATTGAATAAAGTATATTCCGTTTGAGCGAAATAATTATCTAAAAAATTGCAAGTAATCGAAAGGAAAATAAAATCCTTATGAAAAGTAGAGACCATGAACACATGTTAATCAAACTAATATGGTTTTTGGGTTTTCACCAGTACAATTCAAACGCGTGAAAGGATGAAGTATGCAGATGACTACATAGATAGTTCACAGTATGTAAATGAAAGTAACTAACTGTGTAATATAAAGTTCAAACAAGGAAAATCTACGGGCCTTAAGGTACAGAAGGCTGGTTCACTTTTTATGCTAATAAGTTGGCGGTTGAAGATTATAAAAGATAGATTGCATTAATTAATGGTTTAGAATATTTATATCAAACTATAATTTTTTGATTATATAAATATGTTCATTGTTTATGATAAAGTTAAGAAGGCCTCTTTCTACAACGCTGTAGTGTACCTCATAAACTGGTGTAAGGGATGGAAGATCCTTTATTAAATAATAAAAACAGTAAATTCAAGTGGGCTTACCTTGAAATTATTTGTCTGCTCTTACTGACGCAGACATGGAAATGAAGGGACAAGGAAATACATAAGAAGGGAAAAGAATAAGACTTACTAAGGATAGTCGTAGAAGGGTGGGCGGATATTGTTCCACCAAATCTCCAAGACTTATCCGGATATAATATTCATCCATAACTGCTTCTAAATACTCAAGCCAAGTCCAAATCTGACAGCTTATCATCTGACAGCTTTAAAGCAGTAACGACTATCCACTGTAAACATTTACTTCTTTTGTAATTGTAATACTTTTGAAAGCCCGTGAAAATGGTCAGCTGAAACTCTGATAACTTATATATATATATATATATATATATATATATAATATATATATATATATATATATATATATATATATATATATATATACTAATCATAAGTTATCAGAGTTTCAGCTGACCATTTTCACGGGCTTTCAAAAGTATTACAATCCTTCATATATGTGTTTTTATAAGATGTACCGTAATATTTTCAAGTCACGCTCATACTACCGTACTGCTTGTATGATAATCATAAACAAAATAAAATCATAAAGTAATGTTTACATTTGGGCCTCGAATCACTCTACAAAATCTTGTAATTATACTATTGAGAAGTGACAGGATATTCTTGATGGTTATGGCTGAAGGTAGAGACCGCATCCTCTCGAGATCCAAGAAGTATTTTGGGTATTAACCTTAGCCATGGGTCTTTGGAAAAAGAATTGAATAGTTCTGTACTATTCCTTCCAATTAAAAAAGGTTGTGGTGTCACGCGCTTATGTCTAGGATAATGACTTTAATACTTTAATAGGGACCCACTAGTAGACTAGACTTATCGATCTGTCTTTGCACCTTATATCTAGGTATTTGCGGTTAGTTTGTGCCACTTCTGGGCATCCTCAGGGTAGCCCAGGTTTAAGAGATACATCGATAAGAGTGTATGTTCAACTGGAAGGTATAAAACAGAAGAGTGAACCACCTTGGTATAATTGCCTTGGATTGGGGTTAAATATACGTCATTATAAAAAAATCTTTATTCCAGTTTTTATCACTTTACCTGGAATATTTTCCAAAAGTAATAGAATGAATTTCACTTAATATATGTTGATATCAATGTAGATAATAATTACTGAAGTATAGTATAATTGCCGTTTTTGAGGATTGAATTTTAACTTACAGACTATAAAAAATTAATATGACTATAGTAAAATCTTGACCTTACATTAAAACCAAAGACATTATAATGTCTTAATGACGTTCTACAATACTTCACTTGCAGATCTGCAGGGATTTGCTATAAATTTTCTTATTAAGTAATAATATTTCTTTTGAAGTTGAAAAGTATTAGCTGAGCGTTAGCTAATGAAAAATCGATGTCTGTCTGTCTTACGAACAATCTGATGTATAGGTTAGAAATTTTGCTTAAAGCTCCAATATCATTTTAAATTGTTTGGAAGGAAAAAAGGGTATATTAAAGAATTTTCTTCTATAAACTGGTTAATTCCTTCTTTCACGTTGTTTATATCAAAGGAGCAGGTAGCTATTCAACCACCACCAGTTCTAGCCATCAATAAATGTAGCCTTAAGGTTAAAGGTCTAATATTGTCAAGATCAATGAATACATCTCTGATCAGTACAAGTAGTACTACGAAATAATAAGAACCTTGATGAATTTACTGACAGTGATATTGAACCGGTGTACACCTATGATGGGATTTAGCTGATATTGATGTTTCATGGGTTTCCTTAAAGCTTTCTTTACATTGTAAATATACATATCTTGATTAAAATTTATTATATGGTATATTATTTTATATATATATCTATGTATATATTTAATAATATATTAAAACTTAATTTTACCTAAACATGGATTTGGTAATTTCTTCTACACATTTCCAAACAACTAACTTAGATTTTGATATAAGGGCGTATTTTCCCTAATGTAAAATTTACTTGTATAGTAAAAACTCCACTACAAAATTTTGTAAAAAATAAGAACTAGGCAGCTTTCTGAAACGTGTTTTCGGATTTTATTTTTATCGAAATAAGGCTGTTATTAAATATATGTTATTTTTGTTGCCCAAAATCGTATTTTGGTAATTGACGCCTTTTTATGCAAAACCAATTCAATTGCTATATTATCCAGTTTTACAAAGTATTTACAAAAAAATTCATAAATGAATGTCAAGTAATAAAGTATGTATATTGGTTTCAAGTATGTTAATTCTTTATGTGTCTAATTCGTACTGTATACGGAACATAATGCTATTTCAGAATAAAAACTCATTTATATTTTAATAATAGAAATAAAGAACTATATATTTTTGGAATACTTTTCTACTTGATTTACTTAAAATATCTAGTGTTAATTGATTTTAGATTTACAGGTGAGACACACTAAAGTACACGGATACTCCTAAACAGGTAAAGGTTAGTTCAAATTTCTGCAGAAACACAAGGACGTAGTAACGTGAGATTCTAGTCGAGAGTTTTTCAGGATTGGTAACTCCACGAGGCTGTCTAGTATCGGTGGACGGGGCATATCGGAGGCCAGGAACTTCTACAAATTGAGGGCTATAAGGATCCATACTTGAAATGCTGCCATAAATTGGAAGCTCCTATACGCTGAGGGCTGCTAGAGGTAAAGCTATCAGGGGCTGGGAACTGTCACATGTTGAATCCTCCCAAGTCTGGAAATCCTGAAACCATAGAGTTGACCGAGTTCTCAAAAGCCTGGAGTTTACAGTGTCCCATAAATAACTAGTTCAATGCACATGCTTCTAGCTTTTGAGGAATAAAGTGGTTCAGTGACGTAAGTTTCAATTTACCAGTCATCTTCATTATAAGTATCAATTGAAATATTCCTGAATATTGTGGGCACTGAGCTAAATAGTCTAGATTGGCTCCCAAACATTAGTTTTATTGATCCTATTGCTATTCTAACCTGTGATCCAGCAGATGAATTAATTTTATATAAAGTATTATTTATATGTGTATCCCATTTATATGTCCTTCTGCACTTACCTATCATTGGAACTTAAATTTAAGAATTGGAATTTTGAGTTTAAGCAGACACGAGATCTTTAAAAAAAGTTTAAGAACTAAATTGAAACAATCAAACTATGTAATGGATTATACAAGTACACAACCTATTGAGCTAAATATACTGTATACGTTTAAATTTTATCAACCTATAATATTGATGTGATATAATTATAGCTTAATCCAATTCCAGTATTCATATCTTGTTCAATACAGTTTATCCCTAGTCTTAAAAGACATCTTTGACAATAAAAGCAAAAACTTTATAGCTTAAATATTACCAGAGCTCGTCAAACAATGCTTACCAAATCCGTTTCTTCAGTTTACTAAAATGTTAGCAAAATTCATTTATTATTTTATTTACACCGTACCTCACTAAAATACATAACACGTTTCAAATTACATCATATGAGTGACAAAAGTTGTTTCTATCTCGTTGGGGATTGTAAGCAAGAACTATGAGTCAAGAACTATGAACTATGAGCAAGAACCTTGCTGGTCAAGCATTCAATTCTTTGAAGTTTAATTAGTATAAAATAACTAAATAACAATTAATACACTATTGTGTATAACGAACAAACTTCTAGGATTCCAGAGTTAATGAAATATTGCTTTATTAAATATTAGTATAACAAATTATTATATATCTTCTAATACATATATTAATTAAATAGAATACACCCCAATTGTACTATGAATACTCGGAATGTGGTATACAGAGTGTGGATTCAGAAACATATTGCATATGTTTCCTTACAAAATGTTTTTATGTTTCCGTTTTTGTTTAAGTAATTTAGATACTTTTAGCTTAGTATATGCATAAATAAATTAGTTTAACACATTAAACGTCTAACTAAGCATTGGTTATTATTGTCAACATAATTAGAAATAATAGTATCGTTAATAAATTAATTTACAAAACAATTACATGTTCAATATTGTTATTAATTGTTTTTTAAAATAATAATAATATTTAATTTATTTAATTTTATAGTAATATTAATTTTTTTTAATACGGCCTACAAATACATGTAGGCGATAGAAATTATTGATTTGTATATATGTATATAATAATTTATTAAAACAAATTTATTTATAAACTAGACCTACGTACTTACACATAATAATTAGTAAAATGCAGTGGGTGGCAAGAAGTAATTCAATTGTCTTTGATAAAGTTGACGCATTTGCATTAGCTAATTCAGATTGACCAAGATAATTTCTCACAATGAAGGCAGAACATTTCTTGCTGCAGTCGATTCCATTAATCTTCTTCTTATCTATTGGCTACCTTAGATATTTAAGTGATACTATCAATTTAAATACGCATTGAACCTATTTTGTAAAAGTACAGAAAAGTTTAGTTCAGTTTTTACGATAAAGTCCAATTTTCCTTTGCCATTCTTAAGCACACATGGACGATCATAACAATTTTTATATATGTTATAAATCTCTAATAGACTTTCATCAATATCTTTATAGTTATACGCACTATACCAATCATCAAATTTTAGTTGTTACTTTCATATAAGACCTTGTTTATGTAATTTATTTACTGTAATACCAACAGTAACGTCATAGTAGCCAGTTAAAATCAATATTTATACGTTAAATTAAAAATATATCTGTTTTTATTTCCAAATTTAAACATAATCCAAACATGACCTTGTACTATTTATGGCACTTGATGAGACAACTTTGATAATATCTAAATCCATATAAGGAAGTGTGATCAAGCGTTTTGGTCCAGAACAAATATAATTTGGAGTCAAAATATATCGCCGACATTGGATATCGGTGATGTGGAGAATCTCCGCAGGAGGAGGAGCAGTTGATGTTAAGAATAGCTAAGTCGCTTGTCCACTTAAAAAGCCATTCCGCCAGCCTGATACTCCAGTCTTCATTTAATTTGAGTTTGTCTGTTCGCACGATATCTTGGGAAGGAAATAACTTATAGGCTTCGAAGTTTGTATGGAGTTTCATTTATAAATAAGCATTATTGGTTCAATGATGATTCATATAATGTCATGGATTTTTGGCTGAACCTTAACGAAAATTCTTTAGTTACCTTTATGGGTAACAATGGTGGAAACCAGAAATTGGTATAATAATTAAGTTTTTAATCAATTAAGTCATTTGGCATTTCATCCCGCTAAATAACAACACATGCAATGATGTTACTACATTTGATTGGTATATAAGACTTTCTTTGCGTTACATAGGGTTCTTTAACACGCCATGTATTGATTTATTTGTATGTAGACAAGATAGAGTTTGATGGTTGAGAATGTTAGGATTTGGTTGGGCTTTAGGAAAGGCAGCCCGGAGTGATATCTCGAGAATGAAAGGTTCTAAGAGTTCTGGAAAATTCCTCTTAAGTCTGCCTGTTTGTCTTTCTTCCTTTGTCTCTGTTTACACAGGATAACTAAATAGTGGGAGTTCCGATGGCCGAGCGGTCTAAGACGTTGAACTCTGAGTCTGAGTTAGAGATAGCGCAGGTTCGAATCCTGTCTGTGACCTTTGCACTTTTTATCAGCACGATTGACCTTGTACTGTATCGAATCTCCCTCTTATTCTGTTGATAAAATTCTAGCACAGGCCAGTAGCCTAAGAGGACGGGCAGATTAAGGCTTAAAAGGAGATCAGCTTCCCCTAAAAAAAAAAAACAAAAAACTTAAGAACGAGTTGAGCTATGTACTTCGGATGTAACATCATTTCCGCAAAGGAAACGTCGTGTTTGATAGTCATTATCTCTGTCTGTGGGATTTGGGTGAGCGTTTGCGTAACTTTACTAAACACAAGGTTTAGAGAATTATTTAATCTTCTATAGTTCTATGTTGAATGAAACTTCATTTCTACATAGACAGGAATTAGTGCAAGGATAACAATGGCTTATTTATAGACATGTGATTTGGCTGAGCGTCATAGAAGATGGGCATCACTCAGTAGATAGGCAAAATTTGTATTCAGTCTGCCTGAGAGGCTGTGCAATGTTTTTGACTGAAATAGGAGTCTTTCAATTTTATATGCACCTTCAGAGAAGATTGGGTTACGCGGCAAGGATTTTTGATTATATACGCTAACTTATATTATCTTAATTAGCAATAATAATTAACTAAAGTCTATATAAAGCATAATAATGTTTGCCGTGAATTGCAAGAAAACCCGCTCTTACACTTATGCACTAACACATTTCTTTGAAGAAATCACACGGAGGAACTTCTGAAATAGTTATACAATCTTTTAATCTCTGGTATGTTTACTCAGTATATAAATATGTCCTTTATTATATCCTAGTAATTTAATTCATATATGAGGCTATTATTTTAATGAAATATTGCTTGTTAGAATATTCATATAACAAATTAGTGTATATTTTTTCAAAATAATAAGTAAATACGTTATATCCCAAGTGGACTATGTAAACAGGAAAGGTGAGATGGGGTGGGAGATTCAGAGAGTTTAGGTCTATGTTTTCCCTAAGGTAGCGTTCTCATATACACTCCCTTATAGGTAAAGATCACACCCGTCAGAAATGTATTTTTCTCATCACTTTTAATAATGGCATAATTATTGTATGTGTAGCGATTACGGTGTAAAAGTCTAGCAGTTCTAGGTATTCTATCTTGGTTCAGATTTAATTAACAGATTCTGTCAAGGTCATTCATATTTTAAGGCAATAACTATTAAATGTGATTGAAATTTATGTTTAAAAATGTATAAACAGAGTGCTAATATGTAACAGCTACGGCCTAAAACTTTGGGTTGTTGGTTATCACCGGAGAAAAAAAGTTTGCCACGATAAAAAATACAATAAAATTATTAGTTTTTTTAAAAAATTCAATTTATATAGAAACCTTAGTTTATATGTTACAAATAGGAGTCAGAATATATAATAAGCCAACATTAATAGTCTGGAACTCATATAAAGAATTTTAATTGTTCAGCTTAAAGAATCATCAAACTAAAATGTCATGGTACGTCCTATAACATTTGGTTTTTGTTTACCACTACAGCGAAGAGACTGCCTCGATCAAAAATAAGGATATAATCAAAGGTTTAGACCATGCCAATAGAAAAAATTAACTTTACATAAAATCTTTATTTCATAAATAGGAGATTACATACTAAACCAACATTAATAATTAGAATCATCAAACTAAAATGTCATGGTACGTCCTATAACATTTGGTTTTTGTTTACCACTAAAGGGAAAAGACTGCCACGATAAAAAATAAGGATATAATCAAAGGTTTAGACCATCCAAATAGAAAAAATTATCTTTACATAAAAAACTTTATTACATAAAACTTTACAAAGGGAAGAGACTGCCACGATAAAAAAAATCTGGAACTTATATAAGGCAATTTAGTTGTTCTACAATGATACGACCTAAAATTATGTTATTTTGTATTGGTTTTTGTAACTATTATAAACAGTAATAGTAGTGTAGAATTTTGTAAATGATATATGGTATTTCAGATCAAATAAAGATAAACATAGGTTCCCATTGTTACTTAATCATGCTAGTGGTTTAAAATTTGAAACTATATTAATTATATAAAAAAATATAGATAAATCGTCAGATAGTATTAATTGCTTGGGTAAAAGAGTTAATAAATGGAGGTAAAAGGAGATAATAAATGTAGTTTTGAATAAAATTATACTTCAAACCATCAAGATCTCTAAGTTGAAACATGGCTACACACAATATTAGAAAAAAATAAAAGTCATTAATCTAGTAATTTCATATTACATAACTGAATAAAGAACTAATCTGATGATGTAATTCGGAACGTTTAAATTAACTATAATTTTAAATTACCACATACAGTTTTAGTGGAAAACTTCCAGAATTAACTATAATTTAGGGACAGTAATATGTAACAAAATTCGTATTACGAAATAAATGTCCTAGTTAAACAATATTCTTTGAAAATATAATAAATATTTGTAAAATAACATTAATATAAAAATTTGAGATCAGTACATCAATTAATGTAGATAGCCTATATAAATTTATGATAACGTCCATAGAAGTATTTGCGTTATTCTTATTGGGTTTCTGACGTCTGTTTGTCAAAGGTAAAAGTTAGAAAACAGATGAAAATGTTATATTTACAACCGTAGTCTATGACATGCTAGCTAATATACCTTTATAGCTCTACTGTACGTATAAGGTTGAGGGAAGGGATTAGTTCAATTTCAAGAACTACGTGAGCTCTTTTAACCATTTCAATAAAACGTTCCTTTTTAGTATATATCTAGCTTTTTAATAAACCCACATTTTTGTGTAGCTCTCATATAATTGTGTATAACGTATATAGCCATATATTTTTCTTGTTATTTTTTAAGTAATTATCTTGCATGCCTCTTCAACTATGCCCTGTGCGCTCCTTTTTGTTTTAAGCACGTGGCTATTTTATTACTCTTTTACACTAATTATCTGTGCTACACTAATTATGTGTTCATAACTACCTAGCCTTTTTGTAATGATCTTCAAGTACAACTAGCCTTTTTTTGTCTACTTTTGGATGTCTTCCCTCGGTAACATTTCGCTTAGTGTAAACGTATCTACGTCTAAAATACCTTGAATACATTACCCGGTTGTTAATGTAACATCAATGAGTTTCCTGTTTGTAAATTCTTCAGTCCAGGACTCTGTTTTCATGATTTTTAATATTATTTCCTCCTACTAATATTTTCCTCTTAACTATTGAGACCAATTCAGGGAAATATAAATGTCTCCGAAAGATAACATGTTTTATGATTCTGTCATTGATATAATTTTAAAAATTGTTCCTATATTCATGAACTCTTGAGAGCGAAATATTTCTCTTAAGAAAGTTCTTGAGTGTATCATAATAAAATATTTTGGAATTACCTCCAAAGAGTTTGATTTCATGTTATTTAAAGAACAATGGATAGTACAGATTGCAGTCGATGATCAGTTTAATATCAATTAAAACATTCCAATATTCGATGTCTCCCACAATGAATAGTACAGATTGGAGTCGATGTTCAGTTTAATATCAATTAAAACATTCCAATACCAGTTGTCTCCGACAATGAATAGTACGGACTGCAGTCGATGTTCAGTTTCATATTCCTGTATATATATATATATATATATATATATTCCTGTTACGATATGAATAATACCACTAGCCTATTAATAATAAATGTCTTAGTAAATATTAACAATTCGTACATCGTTTTTAAGTAATAGTTGTAAGACATATGTATTATTAGTAAAATAAAATTCATAGAATAGATGTACAGATAGTTGCTGGAAAGGAAGTCTCGTATTGCAATTCGAGACAAACATCCTCCGGATGTAAGTAGATACGCACATCCGCCCAGACGCCGATGGTGAACAAACAGGAAATGCTTATTTGTAAAAACCGTGCGACAATGTAAGGGACAGCCATGCTGATATGGAAAAATTGTTACTCACCAATTATGATGGAGAGATTTGGCAGAGGCGTGGTCAATGAGCTGGCGGGAGAAGAACATCAAAACTGAAGAACAAGGAGGAGAAGTGGAAGTGGAGGCCGGGAATTCGGAAAGTGAAGTTCGGGAGTGTTTGTGTTCGTGTGCGGAAAAATATCTCTAGGCGTAATAAGTGTAATGTGAAATAAAATGTAAGTAATTTTAAGAACTTAGTATATTTTAGGGTTCATTAATCATTTTCAATTCCATATCTATTTAAATGTTCACAATTTCGAAAATGTAAATTCATGTAAATGTTTAGCTATTTTAAAGAAAGTTTCTCATGTTAGTCCATGAACTCATTATTATTGCAACACTACAAAATTACTAGTAAATGTTATAATGAATTAAATTTAAAATAAATTGTAATGAATAATTTAATATCAAACATGTTTCAAAGTATTAAGGTATTAAGGTTTGTGCTTAATATGTCGATTGACGCAATCAATTAATCAATTTAATGAAATGTTGTCACAAATAAATGTGTTGGTTCATTTGAGGGTATTTGTACTGCCAATCTAACCTATTATTAAATCCTCTCACAGCAACCCTTGCTCAAAATATGTCACAACCTTAATCTTAAACTAAACCAAACTACAAAACCTTACATGGTGGAGGCGCTAAAACTCGATTGGCATTCAAATTCCTCACATGGGCGAGCACATAGTGTCATAGGCTAGGTATAAATTAGAACTAAATAATATTTATAAGAAAGTATTTAACTAAAATAGCCTACTTCAGTGACAAACCACTCATTTACCTAAAAGATAAATTAAATTTCCAATAACTCAAAAATATTTTCAAACCCGTAATTAGAGTAACGCCAAGTAAACTAACGAGGTACGTCAATGGACATGTATAATTAAATGGAAACCATACTACATGAAGATTTTAATACCATTAGACACATATAGGACTTCCAAAAGTGACATAATAAAAATATTAAATGAAAATGGAATTCTATCTAGAGACACAGACACTGTAGCAGACCTCAGACCTATCCTAGAGGCACTTAAGAACTTAACACGTATAAGCGCAAGTCACCCTAATATTAAAACCATATTTAATTATTTAACTACACGAAAAACTCATTTAAGTGAAGAGGACAGGGAAAACTATAAGGATCTAGCTACAATCGAGGATTTTCTAGTGCAGAGAACAAATTTATACGACATAGTACATAACCCTGAGGCGGACATCAAGACACAAGCACCCCCAACCTTAGCACAACATTACGAGCCACTCACACTACCTGACAGAACTAACACAGTAACCATGGGGGAAAACATACCGTTAATATCAGCTGGGACTTACACAGGTCTCCAGAGCGAAAATCCACAAGATTTTTTAGACAAATTCCTAGTGGCAGCAACTTCAAACAGATGGACAGACAACACTAAAGTTAATTTATTCCCAGCGCATTTATTAGGCACAGCACTAACTTGGTTCATGTACTACAAGCAAAAACAACTAGGGGAAGCCATACAATGGGATCAACTTGCAAAAAGTTTCATAGAGGCTTTCACCCCATTAGCACAAACCCAGAGTCTACAAATGATTTTAGAACACAAAATACAGGGAGAGAACGAGCCAACACTAACCTATTTTTTAGATATATTAACAACATGCCGAAGATATGACCCCACAATACAGGACAAGCAAATTATACATTTTATCATACAGGGACTAAAACCAGAAATCTGTGAACGAGTTATAGGACTGAAAAACGACACCTTAAGTGATCTAGAGACTAATTTAAAAATTACAGAACAGCTAGTTCTAACACAAATGAAAAACAAAGAAAGATACAATAGGGTTGCAGCAAACAGACCCTATAGTACACCCTTATATGAACAAAACATCATCCATAAACTACAAGCAGAAGTTAACACCCTAAACAATTTAGTAGCTACCCTAACTACAAACCAAATTTCAAATCATAACCACAGGTACGAAAGGTCTCCATCCCCGTATGAAAACTCAAAATATAAGCCAAGATATGATAGAACACCTAGTCCTCACCAGAATAGAGATATGGAAAGCTCAAACTACCCCAAACAAACCCAAAGGCCACCTATGATTAAACACGTTACTTTCAGTGATAGGAGAAGACAAAACCATTCCCAAATACAACCTGCTAGACAAAATAGTACAGGAAAACCTTAAACAAAATAGGAGGAAAACCTTACATAGTACACTGTATTTTTCTGATTTTCCCTATATTTTTTTTTATTTCTTAAGTATACAATAGTGATTGTACAACAAATATAAATCAAAGCAGGTTTGGGAATTTTTAAACTCGTTTTCTAAATAATGGCTTTAGATTAAAACACTAACTGGGAAAATAAAGTAAACTAAAATTTTTAACTATTAATGTATTATATAGTGAATTTAAACAGCATGAAGTAGACGGAGTTTGGTTTTTGGCTGAGGTACGTTTCAAATTTCAACGTGTTTATATATATATATAATAGTTATCAAGATAGCGTGAGAAAGTGTTCATGTGTCACTGTAAATATGCTAGAACCGAAGTCAACTCTGACAGGAGAAGGCTTATTAGATTTACACACACTCACACTCCCAGGATATATGTAAAACCTTATTTTTATTCATTAAATGAAGCAAAATAAACTGTATTTCTGTAAATACATTAGACTAGAAGTGAATTTAAACGTCAGGAAGTAGACAGTTTGTTATCAAAGTAGTCTTTTCAGTCCTAAGTAGGTACATATAATCTCTTCGTCGGAACAACTTATCTACGGCACTGAAAATACATTTGGTCGGAAGAGGATCACAAGAACTGGAAATAAGCGGTTGTTAACCAAAGTAATGTCTTGAAACTTATGTATATATTTTCTTGATGAAGCCAAACTCAATTGTAGCGTCGAGAAAATAACTAATTTGAAATAAAAATGCTCTTATACAAGCCAAATTTGATATCGAAGTTCGTTCCTCAACCTCTGACTGTCTATCCATGAACACTGAAATAATATGAACTTGATCGTATACCTACTTACGTTTGAAAATTATCACATAGCTTCATTATATATAAGTGCTTTGACAAAGTAGGCTGCTCTAGTAAAAAAAATACGTGCAAAGCCATGGGTAACAGTTAGTTGTTAAATAGATCAATCAAATTCATTAAACCTACAAGAATCTTACATGGTCTAGTTAATGTTAAATTTATTTTTTTATTGAGAACGACTTAAAATATGTCTTTAAAATGGATTTCTAAGTACAATTGTCGCGCTCGTGGCCAAATAAGATTACTTTAAGACGATTTTGCAGAGTTGAACTTAACTGCTTAGTATATTAAAATATTTAAGTAGTGCGATAAACAGGACAGGACGTCCGTGGAGGGAAATAGCTAAGAAGTATGTCAGCTTGAAGAAGAAGAGATTGAACTACTAACAGATTAGATTTTTTTATAAATTTTTATAAGTTTTTACAGTGTAATTATGTTCCAAAACCTTTGGAACAATTAAGGGGGCAACGTTAGCGGTATTTTACTTTGCTTAATTGCGGTATTTTACTTTGCTTAATTGTTTCAGATATTCGTCCTATTTATATTTTGGTACAATCATTTTGGTAACATACTTCTCAATCCATTACTGTATTCTTGCTCACATTGTACTTTTACAGAATAATAATCAGCTATGCTTATTACAAATACAATTCATATTACCAGTCCATCTCTGCCTATTTTATGTATCAAATCATTTCTCTGATTAAGACCAAGTTTGAAATAAATGTGTACCTTGCATTTATTAGGAAAAAAATTATGAAAGACATTTCTCAATTTTTAAAATAATGGAATAATAACGGTGATAACAAATCAATAATAAAAGCGTGAATAACGTGAAACGTGAAGGTAAAATGTCCAGATACACCTAAGAGTATTCAAACTTTAATCCAGTGACATTAGACAACTTAGAGTGTTTGTAGGCCTTACCTGTGCTGAAGTTATGCATGAACGGTTGTAACTGCAATATTATCAAGCTTAACTTGATTAAACAAGGAATGATGTTTTGCGAAGTTTGAGAAAATGTTTCTAATGTGCGTTTTGTGGAGTATACAATAAATTTTGTAACTGTGAATTTGTTATATAATCTATAAAATTTGAGCTATAAATTGGTAAAACATATTTGTTTAAGATGGAATATCATTAATTAGTTTAGCATATATGTAACTAGTGCAATATTTTATGGTAATTTATTTTACTGTTGAACATTGCTTGAAACTGTGTAATGATATTTAGTATAAAATATTTCTATTATAATAATGCAGAATATTGTTAAACGTAAATCTTTATATGATAAGGAATAATTAAAAGCGTTATAGAACTCGTACTTGCCGACAAGCACGTATACGCGCCAAATGTTCAGAGATGCCCCTTCCACCAACACACATGTTTAGCATACAAGCAGCAACGAAAAATCTGCGAAATTTGTATGTAATACGCATTTCCTAGAGTGCTAATTGTTTAATACAGGTATTTATTGATATTAAAAGTATAATACAGTTTTTTGCATTTGACATCTTTATATTTGACTTGTGTTACAAACATAAAACATATCGTTTAAGGGATTGGAGTATACCAGGTGCACTACTACACATGTAACGAGCACCGGAGAAAGCGAGAGACTAACCTCGACGGATTGATCAACTGAGTTGATCACCACCTTACATTCATACATAATTTTTACTCAGTAATCAAGAGAATCTCTACAATAAGTAAATGGCCCTTAGTTCTTAGTGTCAAAAAAAATATGTTCGAGCATGTCTTCAACATCTTTCTATATCCATAAAGAACATAAATAATAGAATTTATCACAAAAGATGTCTAGAAAGTTTGAGGAAATCATACCGCTGTAACATTGTGTGTGTGTGTGTGTGTGTGTGTGGTGCAGAATTCTTCTTTTTTCAACTAGTCTTTAGATACTATAAAGTTGTATCTAAAGAAAGAGACTACGTATTTATTTGGGCTGAATTATCATTATTCGTTCTGGCATGTATATAAAACGGGGTGTAAAGGGTAAGTTTTTAATTTTTGAATAATATTATGGTTTAAAAATACTGTGACACTATGAGATGAAATTTAGTATAATTATGTGATATGGTAATAATAACGTATAGTATTAAATGTAAATCTCTAGATAATGAGGAATATTTCAAAGTGTTGTAGAACTCGTACCTGACAGGCATGTAAATATCCTAAATGTTTAGAGATGTCACGTCCACTAACAGATAAGCGTATTATATAGCAGCTCTGAAACATGAGTGCACTTTGTACGTAATACGCAATTTCTAGAGTGCTAGTTGTTTAATAGTGGTATCCCTATTAGGAGTATGATAGAAGTTTTACACTTGTATTCAATACGTGTTAAAAAAAAGAACGTAACGTTTTGAGGATTGGAGTATAGATTAAGTGCCAAAAATGATTAAGGCGTGAGGTAAAACATACATAAATATTAAAGTAATGAGAGTGACGACGGACCCACCAGAGTCTAATCTGACAGGAAAATACAAGTTGATTGCAAATAAACCGGGCATATATCTGTAACTCTAGTGGTGAGAACAAAAAAAATCACCTCACTGAACAGATAACACTACACAATACATGTCACATGCACCCTAAAAAGCGAGAGTCTAATCTGGACTTCTGTGTTGACTGCCACCTTGTGTTAGTAAACCTCAGTTTGACTCAGTAATCAAGAAAAACTGTAAAATAATTTTAAGGCCTTTTGCTTTTGGTTCAATATCAAAGGAAGACTCTTTGTGTATATCTTTCTATAGCCGACCAGAAAAGATAAAATGAAATTGATGACCTCAGATCTTAGGTCTAATGCGAAATAAACACTCAAGATAGCTCCATTACCACATGTGTATTGACCGGGAAATGATTTTTTTAAGGCGAAAAAATGAGCTGTTTTCACAATTATAGAAGAAAGTAACGTTTCAGTTTGTAGACGAAAGACATTTGACATGAGTGAATTAACGTTCCAGTTGTGAGTTCAGTTAAAGGGTCCAAAGGTTCTATTGAAAATCACTTTTCAGTTGTTAAAGCTCTTTAATGAAAACGGTTTAATGTCTACTTACTGAACAGAATATTTGGAATTTATAACATTTAGCGAGACTTAATAATTGGATTACATATCTTCCAAACATTTGAAATGTCATTATGAAACAAAAAATGTTTATGTAAATATTTTAAATTAATAAGATTTACTGGGCGCGAAAATATGGTGAGAATCAGTTAAAAACTCCACTGAAGAGGTGCACCACACAATAAAAGTCACAAGGATCCTAGAAAGCGAGAGACGGATCTAGACGCCTCGTTTTGCATCAGTAATCAATAGAAACTATAGAATAATTTAAGGCCTGTTGATTTTGGTTTATAGTAAAGAAAATATTCTTCGGGCGGATCTTAAAAATCTTTCTATAACCGTCCAGAAAAAGAAAATAAATCGATGACAGCAGATCATCTAGCTTACTGCCCAAATACTGCCCAGGTATCTCTAATATCACGTATGCCTTGATCGAGAAATGATGGATTTTTTAAAAGCGAACACGCTCATTCCTTATAACCTGTTTTCACTGATCTTAATGAAATCAAAGAATTAACATGAAAGTTGTAAGTTCAGTTGAAGCGTTCAATGGTTTTAGTCAAAATCACTTTTTAATTGTTAAAATTCTTTAATGAAAACTTTATAATATTATCTAATTCAAATAAAAATTCAATGCCTTAATAATTGGATTACACATGCTATAAACATTTCAAATGTCACAATAAAGCAAAAACATGTTGTTCAATATTAATAATAAATAAAGTTTTACTGAGCTCGAAAGTAGTTGGATAACAAGGAGAGGGGATAGGAAAAATACAATATCAGTAAGTAGGTTAGTGATGTACAGTAATATAACTCAACTTCTACAAGAACTGTACTCTAAACAGAATGAAACTCCTAACGTTATAGTATACAATAATCATTTGCGGAGTAGTAGTACTCGAGATAAGAAGTATTGTTTGTCAAGCTCAATAACTTGAGAAACTAATCTTATTTCGATATTGGGATGCTGTGCTTTTATTTCAGTAAGTAACGTATTTTTGGATATTTAGTAATCTTAACTAATTTAATTGTTTGAATTTAAAACATTATTTCTACAGTATAAAAGTTTTGGTGTTGTGAAAACACTTGTAAAAACGGTCAAACAACGTACCGCTCGAAAGGTTATATTTGCGTGTTGTAACTTAAAAAAATTAAATTCTCAAAAGTAAATACATAAGTACCACAGTAACAAAAAGACTTGAAAAAATAAAAAAATTCATGATATTTGGATACGCGTTAAGATAAAACATTTTTATACAATTTTGTTCAGCATAAAATATCTTTACAATTTAGTGTCAAACAGATAAGGTCTTAAAAGAAAATTGTTATTTTGATTGCTAAGTTACTGAATTCTATTATTGATTATATTTGTAAGTGGTGTAGGAAAGTTTTTATTTTGCAAATGCAAAAGTTAGTTTCGTTTGTGTATGTGTTTTGTGAGTGAGTTTTTGTTATTTAGTGAAACATGACAAAATCCAAGGAATTGTGGAAGAAAAGAAACTTTCGAGGAAACAAATATTTAAGAAAAAATAGTTTTGTAGCAAATAAATCTATGCCTCTAAATAATCCAAAATTATAAGCAAAAAATTTACAAATATTTAAAGAATAAAGATAATGCCAAAAAATTAATGAAATTCAATGAAATTAGTAGGGTGTTTTTAGAATACTATGTTTATTTTAGGGTAAAAATTTAAATTTTATAACTCTGATACTTTCTGAGATAATGGGTTATATATTTATATACGTTTAACATTACGGGCTTATGGGCGTACATCTCCCCTTAACCATACACATTTGAACATTTATTTTAGTAAGATTGATAACGATTCGACCATAAGGTATTGTGGCCGAGTGATTTGAAAACTCAGTATATGTATATATGACATAAATTCATGAATTTAATTCATACATTAGCTCAATGTGTTTATCAAATGTCGGTTAATGAATAACAAATATAGTTTAAATATATTTTAACTTTAAATAAATGAGAAATCTAATATTTTAGTCAATCCCATATTTCAATGATCGATATCCAGTTTGAAAAATATGCTACTGTATCGGCAAAACATATTTTCCTGGAGATTCAGTCCCAATTATTCCTTACTTGATAAATTACACTGCATTTTCTTTGTCATATTAATGATATAAATAGAAGTAAATGTATAAGTATCGAGATCTACCAAACATTTTAAATGTTGTTAAGTAACCACATGTCTTTTATTTACACTTATTTTAAAATGTACATTAACTTATTGACACAAACAGAAAGAATGCAATTTAAAGTATAATAATCGGCAATTTTTTGCTGTGTATATAAACGTTCATAACTAAAGTTCTACAGTGAGGCATTTACTCTTATTTATTAAAGGCATTTTTCATTTAATATTCCTCTAAAATTATTTTAATTTTATGGCGTGAGTGAATATGAAGTGGGTTTAACAGCAATTCTAGACATGTTCAAGCATGATATGCTATATAAAGTGAAAATACTCCGTGATACTGTGTGAAAAATTACTCCAGCGGGGTTTTAGATAATCCTAGCGTGCTTGTGCGTGTGTAAGATATGTAGCATTTAACTGTTTGCATCACGTACACAAGTGGCTTTTGATTACCATGCATTATTTCCTGATATAAGTGTTTCTACATTATGTCAGAAAATTATCACATTTTTTCAATGAGAATTATCACATCACAGACATCATATAGGATAAAAACTACGCAAATGTCAAATTTTACCCCTACAACTCTTCAGTATTGAAATGGCATGGCCTTTGATTAAAAATAATATTCACATTCTATGAGGCCGACGTAGCTAAATATGTTGAAAATGCTGATGTACGTACTTCCAAGATGATAAAAAATTAGGTGTTCATTAACTCCTGATATGTACTACAATTAAACATCGATTTTTGTATGAAATTAATGGACAGCATAAATGATATCTTATTGCTTATATCGCATGTTAACTGCCGTCAAGTGTTTATAGATTCGAGGGGCTACTGTATTTATCGTCCCTAGGGGTTAATATATCTCCGATATCTTCAGTTATTTACGCTCCTCTGTTACTGTAACACGCTGCATTGCTGATTATGTTAACTGCCGTCAAGTGTTTATAGATTCGAGGGGCTGTTGTATTTATCGTCCCTAGGGGTTCATATATCTCCGATATCTTCAGTTATTTACGCTCCTCTGTTACTGTAACATGCTGCATTGCTGATTACGATTCACATTACTGAACCCAGGAATAATATTTTCGGTAGATAATAAATGTTTGGTCATACTTACATTTTTATAAATTCAATATTTCTATAATCTGTTGGCAATATGAAGAAATCAATTGTAATTACACACAAAATTACTAACGATATACGTAACGATAACGTAATTACAATTGATTGTACATATATATGTACAAGGTGTTTGAAAAGTCTGGGTACGGCTTAATATTTTACAAACCATAGCAGATAACATCTATAAACTTTGTACAGTGTCATATGGCTATGTAAACTATTTTCCCTTGCTATTACCATGATATGCAAACCATGGGGGGACGGCCCATAGAGGAAAACATGGAAATCTTAAAGGAAAGCATGGGTCGAGTGATATGGTGGGTTGGCTTGTCATGGTAATAGCAAGGACAAATAGTTTACATACCCATATGCCAGTGTGCAAAGTTTATAGATGTTATCTGCTATGCTTTGTAAAATATTAAGGCGTACCCAGACTTTTCTAACACCTTGTATATATATATATTGTAATAGTCAGAAATGTTATCATTATTGTCAAGTATAATCGTCCACATATTGTAGTATAACTACTTTGTTTTATATTTACCGTAGTCGAATTAATTTTAGATTCGTTCATATTTCACCTCTAAGAGTAATACTTCTATAACAAATATTATGTTTAAGGTAGTAAAATACAACTGTACGGAGAGACGGAAACCCCCAATCTATTTATAATCCCGTTATGAGAGTATTCACCAATCTTAACATTTTAAGATACATCATTGTTATCCTAAAAGTATAATAAGATATTAGACATTTTTTCAATAAAAATAATTTGTTTCAAAACGATAAAATGAAACTGCGATTTAAATATTTTAGTCCACTATCTTCCTAGGTGACCTTAAAACAAATATAAAACACACGATATTTAGAACTCAAAACTAAATGTTCACATTAGAATATTTTTTTAGGTAAAAAATTAGTCATTCTTGACTGTTACAAAAACAGCACAGAGTCCAGAATGGTAAGAATAAATGGAAGCTTTATCACCGCACACTACACATGTCACTCGCAACAGGAAGACGGCAGACTGGAGGAAAATCACTATCGGTACTTCCTGTGGTAATAATGCATTATATGAAACAAGTGAACATAAAAAGTAATGCTTAAGAGTGGGATGGATGAAACGTAAACGTAGACAAATAAATGTTAGATAATAGCAAATGTTAACTGATAGCCGTTTTACAATAAATTTACATCTAAAAGTAGATTGCCATCATAGTCACCATACTGTAACGGCTAAAAAAGCTAAAAGTTCCATATTTTGCACGATTGTCCCTCTTTAAAACTATCAATTGTTTATCTGTTAAGTAAACATTTACATCCTTTAAAGTAACAACATTACTTATTCATGTGTTGACAGTAAATTATATTTTTATACAGACTACACAGCAAAAGATGTAGTAATGATTGACTAAAATGAGCAATATGTAATAATTCAAGTCATATATATATATACATATATCTTTATATACCATTACTATATAAAGATGGGAATCGTTTATATAGTAAAAGATATAAAAAGATGCAGAATTTGTTTTTGCTTCTTTGTAACTGGTTTTTGGATCTTCTAAGACGAGCGTTGACTTTAGATTTCAGGAGCCAACTCTGTGACAGCGCCAGAATTCAGAAATTGTACGAAGGGGAAGATGAAATGGAGCTAATAGCTACGTTATTATAAAGTATGGAGAAAATTGGACTATACTATTAAGTAAAGTAATTAATTAATTCCTTTCAAAAACTGTGATTTCAGGGCACAGTAGTTGGTAATAACGAATAACGAGGTTAAGGCATTGTTTAGGATAATAAATACGCTTAAATGGGTTATAAATACATACTTATTCCTTGTACAATATAAATACTGCCACTAGCATACGGAAAGTTAATTTTTGTTGTAGTACCGAAATAACTATAATTGCTTCATGGTTTGTAACTCAGTACTAACTACATTAGACTGTATTTTTGTTATATTTTCATTATTTTACAAAGTCATTACATATGTTTAACAGCAAATATAAATTAAAACATAATTATTTTGGTTGAACCCGTTTTGTAAATTTTTAAAAGCTTAAAACAGTTATATTTAACTTAAGGTATGGTATAAGACAAAAAAGGAGTGTATAGAACCAGAAGCGGCTGATAAGCTTTCGATATAAAAATAAAAATCAAATCGGAATTATAAAATTCTTTTTAAACCTGAGACACAAGATAGATCGTGAGGTACATGTATCTTAGAAAAAGTATTGCTCTGTAAGCATTCTAATTATTGAAGGTTATATGGTTTATATAACGTTACCCATTGCTGCAAAAGGTTTGCGCTTATAATCTGTTCTCACCGTGTTCCATGGGAACTAAAGTGGAATTAAGTTTGGATTTGTTGGTTTAATACTATAGGGAAGGAGGAAATACATTTCAAAAGAATGTATAACATCATTTAGTTTTACATTCGGGAGGATAATTTTTGTTTAAACGGTCTTATAAAAAAAATTATTTTAACTGTATAATACTTTATATTGAAACTTATTAAATATCTTAGGCCAAATTCAAGTATAATGAGCAGAATAATGAGCAATACTTACGCGTACGTGCGAGTTTTAATTCGGTATAACGTTACGCAAGACCTAACCATTTGATTAAATATGCTTTACCTATTGTAAATATTATTATTTAATAATTGTGTTTATTTTCAGTGTTATAAATAAATAAAGACTTTTTGAGATTAGCAATAGTTTTAAATTATTTTGCTAAGGAGGGAGAGGGGGAGAGTTAAAATTCAATATCTAGAAGTAGGTCAGTGATGCACAGTAATATAACTACAGTAAATATTGTACATAACTGCACTCCAAAGCAATGTAAAACTCTTCACGTTAAAGTAGAAAATAATCATTTGCGGAACAAGAGCAAGTTGAGGTTTAATATCACGTTGAAACAAGGTACTCGTGATAAAAAGTATTGTGTGTGAAACTCACTTTTGAAACTTATTTAATCTTGCTTAGTTACTTGAATGTTCGTTTATTATTGTGAATATTTACAACATTTACATCTTGAAATAATTTAACTGTTTACTTAAAAGTAAAAATCAAAACTCTTTAACTTTGGTTATTTACTCAAGTAAAATGTACTTTTGAAATATCTGGCACAAAATCCATATTTCAAAAGACAACTAATTACAAGTAACATGAAAACCATTGACCAGTGATAAATTATTTTCGGAATGTATGTAATTGTCGCTGGATGGTGTGTTTTTCCTTGAATCTGTGTATTACGTACACCACAAAAAGATTGAACTGCAAGCTTTTCATGAATTAACAGTTCTTTATCAAAAAAAGTAAATAGATTTTTCCACGAATAAACAGGATTTTTTAAGACTTTAAATATCTTTTTATTTATATTTCTATAGTTAAATATATAATACTGCAAGTTTAAACAAAGCTTATACAATGTAAATCAAGTATTTTTTTTTTAGTTACCTTATAATAGTTTTAATTAAAAAAAGTAACAACCTCTCCATGAAGGCCCACATTCAGCCAACATATTCATGATAAATAACAGCTGCAGTTGTTAATAATACATTATTATCTCTGGTTCTACCGGAGATATTTACATTCTTGTCATTCCTCTGTTAAATGTAAAAAGCAATCTATATATATATATATATATATATATATATATATATATATATATATATATATATATATAATAATAAAAGTAAGCTAACATTAATACTTAACTACAAGTTTCTGTAATTCAAAAAAGTCACATACCAAAGAGGGTAAATACTAGCCACTATGTGATGTGATAAAGGAATATTTGTAATCCCAGTCATGTTGAAACATTTGATTTATTTTCTAATGTCATATCCTAATCATAGTTTGGTGAAATGATAATATTAGGAAGGTTGATATTGCTTTATTGTTTTGTATGCGCAATATTTACTACGATAACCGATGTGAATATTGTATTTTTAGCTTCCATCCCTAACAAGTTATTTTACTGTTCGTAAGATGTAAATATGTAAGACCCATTCTTCGTCGTTTCATTTGTTTGGGAGGATCTTAAGGTGAATATTGTGAGCAAAATATGCCCCAACTTGTGATAGTCAGGCTAAAAAATACTCAAATAGCCATTGTATAAGGAATACAATAAGCATTCTATTGAGAGAGTGAGTCAAGTAATTCTTTAAACTCACATAAATAGATCTATAGACTCAGTCCGTGATTGCTAGAAGAAAAGCACATATATTAAAGCACAGCATATATATTAATAGTTGAAATAGATTTTAGATAATTGTTAATACAGGTAGTTACAGAAACATCGTTATACATGTCGTTACTGTTTTAAAATATACGAGTAGTTTGTTAATAGTCGTCAGTATCAGAATACATATAAGGATAATCTGAAGTAATTTAAGTAATCTGAAAGAGCTCAAAAAAACCTATTAATTTATTTGGACTTTTCTGTATTTTCCTTCATCATATTGGCTGAGCGATAGTGGAAATTGCAGGGGGTGAAAGGTTTTCCTTTCTGTCTGTCTCTCCCTCTACACACGAGGTATTTGAATAAGTAATTCCTCTACATGCTTGAAATTTAGCAAGAAAACGTATATATTTATAAGTAGGATTCAGTTCATTTATGGTGACAATTTCTGAATACAAGGATCACACCTGTATTACTTAAAGGAATCCGACCTATAGGATTAAAATTTGGATGAAAATTAAATCCTAAATAGTCATAATCGAGTATAACGGTGGAGGATGCACCTACAGGGGGTTCGGCTGAGTGTTACTGTTCCGTGCCGAAGGGTAGTGAGTGGGAGGGAGGGGGGAGAGTTATGCCAAGATAGAACTGTTTATCTGAGCTCGATTTCAATTAAACTTTGGTTAAATTAAACACGGAATCAAAACAATTTCATCTCAATGCAGTGCAATATGAATAAAGAAAGGGTATTAGTAGTTGGCCCGTTTTCAAATTCTGCAAGTCCGTGAATGAGACGAGTTCTGAACACTTCACAAAGAAAAACATTCTAAGCTGAGAAAACTGCTAACTTAAGTTGTTTACCAGCTCATTTTTTATAAAAAAAAAACTATATTTGTACAAGATTTCAATCAGTCTAATAACACCTTAGTTTTAAGAAAAAAAACAGTAGCAGTCGTGGGACTGCCGATAGAAGTGAAAACGGAACTATTAAGTTGAGAGTAATTAACAATACGTTATAGTAGCAGTACATCTGTAATTGTAAATGTGACGCGTTTTTAATTTTCCAATTTTAAAATCCACGAAAAAATATTATCAAATAACTAGAAATCTATTTTACCACGCTAGTAAGATAAATCTTATAGGTACCGTAATAATACTCATTTCATGATGAAGAGGTTAAATATTAAAAACATAATTAAAATGAATAATGCTAAATTTTAAATACAAATATTCGTACAAATATTAAAAATGTTTGAAAATATATTCGTTGTTTTCATTATTCATTTATCTGTATAAAAATATGTTGTAATTGCTCAATATTAATAGTTAGTTAAACATAGAATACAAGTGAGTAAACACCGAGTGAACACCAGTGAGTTGAACACCCTTGTAAATAATACAGTTATTGCTACGGATAAAGTATATCATTGCAATAACAATTAAACCCACAATATTTTTAAAACTAATAAATTAGTTAAATTAACTTGGTTCTTTCGTAAAGGTATTTTTATTGCACAATAAACTAATTTATTGAGTTAATACGGTATCAGTGAGCCAATGCGCCAACTACAGTTCCGGCAGAAACGTTCACTCATCACTTCATACGCTACTACAGGCTAAACTAAACTTCCAATAAAAAAATAATAAATTACAAAAAAAATATTCATCTATTTTCACACAACTTTCTCGCTGACAAATTTTGTTTGACCAAAAAATAAAAAAAATCCTCGCTTACTACTTTTTTCTAGTCATTGTAAACGCTATGTAAAATGTAAACAATAATCAAAATTATTTCGAAATTTTTTTAATATTTAAAAATGTAACCAATAGATTGCCAATATTAAGAGCTTTAATTTGACGCATCTTACAGAATTGTACGACATTGGCTTCACTTTTAAATCGCGAGAGGAAGCCGTAAAGGTCACTGATTTTCGCAGTCTGTTTTCATACTCCGCCGGGACAGTTTTAACACAGCGAGACTGACTTTTTCATGCAGCTTAGTAGTCCGCGGCCAAGTCTACGGTTAAAAAACACAGCGAGACTGACTTTTTCATGCAGGTTAGTATCATTAGCATGTCGGTGACGCGAACCGAGGATTTTACCCTCTACCAAAACGCTCAACGCGCCTAAAGAAGTTTTCACTTCAAAAATTTAACATTTTTACTTATATCTACACATCCCAACGCTGTAATAATTCCCTACTACAGAAAAAACAGGACAAGGGATTGACGTAATCGCCAGATGTATGTAGTTGGCATAGGTGATAATTGACTGATCAATTAAACTGTTCATTGTAACAGGCAAATTTAGATCCATTAGGTTCTTTCTTACAATTGACCTGTGTAAATAAATAAAAATACAAAACTAATTGTAAATAAAGAACAATAGATAATAAACAGTATAACCGATCAAATAAAAAGAATTAAAATTAAAAAATAAACAAACGTGTTATAACTGCTCTGACAAAAAAGCACGTAGAAACAATACACATGCGATTCTTATATATTGTGATGTATATATATATATATATATCTTATATATATATAAAAATCTTGAGTCACGATGTATGTTGCCAATAAACTCCAAAACGACTGAACCAATTTCAATCAAATTTCACATGTATCCGTAATTTAGTCTAACTTAGAAGATAGGATAGTTATTATCTGAATTATTCGCTTATGTCGTGAATATAAACGAATAAAATGAAGAAAAGTTTTCAAAGCGCCTGCACATTATAACCTGCAATTACGAGATAGATACGTATATTAAACAGTGAAACACTATTTGAAGGCGCTAAGTTATGATGTATAATTGTCTAAACTAAATTTTTGGTTGAACTTAAAGGTTGAGTGGTAGACCACTTTGTAATAAAATACATTATGCATGTACAATACATTTTTGACATATTTTCTTGATCGTGACATCAAGGTAAAATCTACATCGGGGTTGGAAATATAATTTACTTCAACCAGAAATGCTCATACGCGGGCAAAACTTACGAAAAGCGTGCGAAGCCGCGGGAAACAGCTAGTATATATATATAGCTTAGTATATATATAAACCTTTCGCCTTTTTAACGCCAAATAAATAAATATATATACAGAATCTGTGTAGAACATTTACTTCAGTTTAACTGTTTACAAAGCCTCTACGTAGATAGATTGAAATGTAATTCAAAAATTAAACGTCTGTTGTAAATAACCATAAAAACTATGTTGTAAAAGAAATTTTATAAACATTTCAGCACACCATATTTCTGTTGCATATAATATACAATTCAAGATGAATTATTGTTGATATTAAATTGGTTCATCCTTTATGAGATCCTTAACCGTGCAATGTTTTCATACTTATGAACAACAGTTATATAAATCTGTCATGATATTAGTCGTAAAATAAAGCAAATTACGGTAGAGAATATTTAAATAGAAAACTAAATATCTTGGTTTAGTAAAGAAGCAATACCAATATTTAAATAAAATACGCTATACTATTAAAATCTATAAATAATAAAATATCATCCTGGAAATGGTTTAGATTTCCCCCTTTTGTAATGTATCTTGGTACAGTTTAGCCATAAGCTTAAGTGGGACGGATTAAATTACCGTTGCAAATGCACTGACAAAAAATGGACTTGACTTCCTTTGTCGCAATTTCGTCCTGAACATCAAATTCAAATGGTCTGATTGGTTCTGTCACTCTTCTGTTGTGCTACATAATGAACCTTTTGATCCTTATTTTGTTGAGTAAAGCAGTAAAGGATAGTATCATACTCACATTTGGAGACTTCGCTAAACATTCAGTGAATTAAAATTCGTACCAACTAGTTTTATATCTTTATATATATATATATATATTTCTTGTGTGCGTGTGTATGGGGCTGAACTCCTCCTAAACGGGTGGACCGATTTTAATGAAACTTTTTGTGTGTCTTCAGGTGGATCCGAGAGTGGCTTAGATTCACAATTCGGTCCAATTTAAATAGTTTATTTAATTAATTTGTTAATAATAAATATTGTTGTTGATGTTGAAGTGTTTTACATTGGATCCGCCAGACTGCGCTACAACACGTAATACAAAGTGAACTGTTACTTAACAGCTGTTAATACTTTCAGCTGAAGTTCATCAAAGAGGCATAAACATTAATTGTTTACATTTAAAATTTAGAAAAATGTTATTGTAAAGTGCTTGATCAGTAGTGTAATAGAGATTGCAAAAATGAGGTTTCACCAATTGTTCTATGTAAACATTATATTACAACACAGCCATAATGTTTTTCTATTTTAATTCCAGGTTGTCCCGACAGTTTGTGCTGCTATCAAATTTGTGTGTTGTTTTGTAACATCGTGTAATTATTGTGCTAAGTGCTAATTGTAATAATACATTAATAGAGATTGAAGATGTTCAAAGTGCATAAAAAGCTATACACTGTAGTTATTTATTGAAGTTATTAAACTCATTTTGCAAATTTAATGAAGTGAGTATATTGGTCGCATAACCTCAAATAACCTAAGTAGCATACAAATCAAAAGGTTGTGTTTCTATGTGTGAATAACTATTGTTAACAGTTTAGTTAATCAAGATTTAAACTAATTAGATTTAAAATAATTTGTTGTAATTAAAATTTTTTATCTGCAGTCAAAATTGGTCACATAACTTCAAATTAAGTAGCATACAAATCACATGTGTGAATAACTACTATAGTGTAGGAATTGGTTTTAAATTAAATTCTGTTGGCCAGTTCCGATACTAGGCTATACTAATTTTAAATAACTAATTTTATAACGTATATTTTTTCAATTTACAACTTAATTTATCATAATGCCATTGAATGTACAATATTTTTTGTTAATCCTTCAGGAGTATACACAAACAAATTAGATGGTTTTCCGATAGGGCTGAAGTATAATAATTGGCCTCCATCACAATCGAATTATTGATATTTTTGAATAGCCTATCTAAACTACTATCCGAATTAGATTGTAGTTATGTAAAGGCTGAAGTATAATAAGCGGCCACCATTACAATTGAATTATTGATATTTTTGATTACCCTATCTAAACCCTCGAATTTCGTTATAGTTATTTAAAATTACAGTATAGTATAGGAACTGGTTCTGAAGTAGGTTATAGATATTTTAAGGCTGAAGTATAATAAGCGGCCACCATTACAATTGAATTATTGAGATTTCTGATTAGTCTATCTAAACTACCAAATTACATTATACTTATTTAAAATTACAGTATAGTGTCAGAACTGGCCAACAGAATTTCATTTATCTAAAATACTAAATAAGTATTCCGTATAGGGCTGAAGTATAATAAGTGGCCTCCATCACAATCGAATTATAGATATTTCTGAATAGCCTCTCTAAACTTCTAAAATGAAGAACCGAATTAGATTATAGTTATTTAAAGGCTGAATTATAATAAGCGGCCACCATCATAATCAAATTATTGATATTTTTGATTATCGTATCAAAACTACCGAATTTCACTACAGTTATTTAAAATTACAGGATAATATTAGAACTAATTCCGAATTATATTACAGTTATTTAAAGGCTGAAGTATAATAAGCGGCCACCATCACAATCAACTTATTGATATTTCTAATTAGCCAACAGAATTTAATTTAAAACCAATTCCTACACAATTAACAATAGTTATTCACTCATGTGATTTTTATGCTACTTAATTTGAATTTATGTGACCAAACTGTTAAAGATGTTAACAATTCACTCATACAAACACAACCTTTTGATTTGTATGCTACTTAGATTATGCGACCAATATACTCACTTCGTTCAATAAATTTTCAAAATTAGTACAATAACTTCAATAAATAAATATAGTTTTTTATGTACTTCAAACATCTTCAATCTCTATTAATCTAATATTACAATTAGCACTCACACAATAATTACACGATGTTACAAAACAACACACATATTTGATAGCAGCACAAACTGTCGGTAAAACCTGAAATTAAAATATAAAACATTTGAAACTGTGATTGTAGCGCATTCTGCTGGACCCAATGTAAAACATTCCAAGATGGTCTACCCGTTTAAGAGGGGTTCAGCTCCATATACACGCACACAATAAATATAAATATAAAGAAAATGAAATTCGGTAGTTTAGATAGGCTAATTAGAAATATCGATAATTTGATTATGATGGTGTCCGCTTATTATAATTCAGCCTTTAAATAACTATAATCTAATTCGGTTCTTCATTTTAGTAGTTCAGAAATATCTAAAATTCGATTGTGATGGTAGCCACTTATTTTACTTCAGCCCTATACGGAATACTTATTTAGTATTTTAGATAAATGAAATTCCGTTGGCCAATTCCGACAAAATACTGTAATTTTAAATAAGTATAATGTATTTCGGTAGGTTAGATAGACTAATCAAAAATATCAATAATTCAATTGTAATGGTGGCCGCTTATTATACTTCAGTCTTTAAATAACTATAATCTAATTCGGAACCAGTTCCGATACTTTACTGTAATTTTAAATAACTATAATCAAATTCGGTAGTTTAGATAGGCTAATCAAAAATATCAATAATGCGACTGTGATGGTGTCCGCTTATTATAATTCAGCCTTTAAATAACTATAATCTAATTCGGTTCTTCATTTTAGTAGTTCAGAAATATCAATAATTCGATTGTGATGGAGGTCTGTTATTATACTTCAGCCCTATCGGAAAACCATCTAATTTGTTTGTGTATACTCCTGAATGATTAACAAAAAATAATGTACATTCAATGGCATTATGATAAATTAAGTTGTAAATTGAAAAAATATACCTGTTATAAAATAGTTTGTTTCAACTTGTTTCCTTCAGATTAAGTAAGTTTTCATTTAAAACATCCTCTACATTTTACAACACTCATGTTATACTCACACACTATCGGTTGGCCGAAGTGTGATTAAATGTACATGTAATGAAGTTAGATATTGTAATAACTTTTTAATAGAAATTTTTATCAAAACTGCCCAGATTGTTACAGATTAATCAAAGTTTAAAATTTTCGAATTAAAGACGTGTGTACAGGACAACGTCTGTTGGGTTTGCTGGTATATATATATATATATATATATATATATATATATATATATATATATATATATATATATATATAACAGTTTTAAGTGCACCACTGTATATTTTACAATTAATAAATTAATATGAAAATTTCCTCGATCTCATTTTTAGAAAAATAGATAAAAAGCAAAATTATGAAAAGACTTGTAAATATAAATGCAATATCAATGAAAAGTATGTATTTTAGGTAGCAGAATTTAATACCTTATTTTAAGGGCACTATCCTGCAAAGTAACTGTTTACAAATTTGTACGCATTTCATATAATATTTTATCTAAAAAGCTGAAAATTTTCCACGTATATATCAAATAATAACGTGAAATAGTTAGTTTTTATCAGTTAATCTTGTAAGGACTAAAGATCCAGGCTGGAGGGTAAAGAATGTAATTTACACTACATTTTATGGACAATAATAATTTGAAGTAACGTGGATAGGAAGGGAAAGGGTTGATTGGAGGAATGATGCCACTCACTGAAGTTGCGTCACCTGTCACACGCACAGTGCGGTACGGCTGACATGCTCATCCTCCAAAAATTCCACCATACTGTCTTTATTCAGGTGAAATTAGAGATGGATTATATAAACCCAGTTTACCCACATTTTTTAATACACAGTGACACAATGATTCCAGTATTCTTGACGAGTTGTTTAAGAACTGTATGCAACATATTTGTCACGGTAGTTCTAGCACACAGTTACGTACATATCTGTCTTTTACCAGTTGCTATTTCTGCTATTACTATGTAATTACTCTTCTACTTACTTATATGCTATGTTTAGTGTTGTGTATATTCAATACAAATAGAAAGATTTTAAAAATTATATTTTGATTTGTTTCTTTCAAGCCGCTACGTTTACCGTTGTGATAACAGTTTATTTGTAATTAAAAATAGAATAACATCCACAAAATAATATATTTAAGGTAGGACATAGTCTAAACTGAATAGTAATATAACTCGGACATCTTGTTAACTGCAAAATATGAAGTTACTTCTTGTTACCATACCAATGAAATATGCGAAAATCTAAAAGAATTACATATATACTTTACACATAAAGAACTTATGGTACGAAATGTTGATTTAAGGTGAATGTTGAGTTTAGCTCCAGTTCACCTTCCTCTAAGTTACTGGTAGATTGCCCTAGTACTGGTAGATTGAACTGCCTAAGGCGGAAGCTTCATAACGAGATTTCACACATCCATCCTCCTTCGAAATCTGAATCAAATCACATTGGTTCACCATTAATTTAGAGAACATATGTTTCATTGTGCTAGTACTGATAGATTGGCCTAAACATAGGTGGAAGCCTCTTCACGAAATTTCACACCTCCCTCCTCCTTCGAAATCTTAACATCAAATCACGTTGGTTCACCATTAATTTAGAGAACATATGTTTCATTGTGCTAGTACTGATAGATTGGCCTAAACTTAAGCGGAAGCTTCTTAACATAATTTCACACTTCCCTCCTCCTTCAAAATCTTAACATCAAATTACGTTGGTTCACCATTAATTTAGAGAACACATGTTTAATTGTGCTAGTACTGACCAATATTGGTCTAAACTTGGGCGGAAGCCTCGTAACGAGATTTCATACATCCCTCCTTCTTCAAAATTTTAATATCAAATCACGTAGGTTCATCCTTGGCTTAGATAACGCATGTCTCATTTTCCTAGTACTGATAGGTTAAACTATCTTAGGAGGAAGCCTCCTAACGAGATTTCATACTTACTCCTCCTTCAAAATCTTAACATCACACTACGTGGCCTGTAGATATTTTTCATTGTCCTAGTACTGTTTTTATTATATTTGGCCTCAACTATCTCTACCGTCTACTTCTGCAGCTTATCTACTTTAGTAGTACACACACACTCAAATACTTCAATCTCACAATTAACTCAAATTATTTCTTTTATAATTGAAAAACAAACATTTTATTTTTATAAACACCAGTAAAAATCTCTTAACAAAATCCAATTTTATTGCGAGCACTTAAAATTATATAATTAATTATTATTTATTGAAGTTCAAATGATGCCAATCATATTTATATCTATAGGTAGAATTAGGGCCAGTCATTAGACACTTGTATCAATGTTTCCTTTCGATTGCTGAAATAAAATGAACTAGAGTGGACGCACATTGTACTGAAATTGTGTTCAATCGTTTTTCACAAATTGTAATGGAAGTTCACTTCTTATATGCGTTGGTATTTCAAATTTTGGATGAAATAATACCCAGACCTTACGTTAATTGGTTTGTAATTTGGTTATATTGTTTAATACAAGCAGTCGGTGTAATACTACCCAGCTCTTGCAACGATGCAGAATTCAATAGATAGCCGGTTGTTATAGGAAATTGTTTTAATGTTTTTTGTAGTTCAGGTATAGAATTGAATTGAAAAGTTTACGTAGTATATTTAACTGAAAAACCTCAAGAATTTCTAGGAGATTAGCAGAGATTATTTGCAAAGAGCAGCTGTGTTGGGAAGGGTTGATTCAAAGTGAAAATTGAGTATAGCTCTATTAGTTAAAATCTTCTTGTGCATGTGAATAAAATCTAAAACTGCCACAAACTTGACTCCTGGAATCTGGAGTCTACGTCAGTCTTAAAAGAGCAGACTGTTAGAGAACTGAAAAACAAACTCCCGTCGGCATGAGAGACACCTATACTATAATGCACTTCCGTCTGGTTTATAAAACAGCTATCGAGTTTAATCTAGAAGAATATACGTTCTCATTGTCAGATGGACAATCGGATCCTTTTAGATTTATTCAGATCGAGTTAGACTACAGATTTCTGGAGTAGATGGTATTACATGGTCAAATTTTAGTTGCTGCATTCGATGAATTAATGTGATCAAATATATAACCTGCACTACTGGATGTTGCATGAATATGTAAAAGTCATAGTTCTTTTCAATAATGTATGAGATTCCAGAAGTATCTAGGTTTCGATATCATAGAGAAGCTCTACTTGAATTGGAGTGGACAGTTATATTTAACTGACATCTAAGATGTAGTACGAGCGATTTAATAGATCATGCCATTCAGGTATGTATTTCTTAAGATTTTAAAATTAATTTCAAGAATACATGCTTAACTAATTTATTGGTTAACGTTAAATAGTATAAAAGTAATACTCTGCCCAACACCATTGCATTTTGATTTAGTAAAAAGGATATCAACATTTATTTTTCATAACGTAATTCACACTATCTAAAATAGATGAAACATACCATTGGGGTGTTACAACTCTAATTAGCTACTTTAAAAACCTAAGATCCATTAAAACGTTTTTTATATAGGGTACATTTATTGATGTGCGATATTCATTATTGTTAATTTAGCTTTCAACTTAATATATTTATATAACATATTCTTATTGAGCCAAAAATTTAATATTAATTAAAAAACAAATTTTCCAGATTAAAAATTGTACTTTTATTATGCCCAATAGAGGCTTTTTCATAGATGGATCGGAGTTTTTCAATAAAACCGAAATACGACGACAGAAGTTGTCCTCTAGCAATATAACAATCATGGAGAATGAAATTAATGTGGATATTGTACGTGTTAAATTAAAAGTCTGAAAAGTATCGACTAGTTTATTAAAAAACTTTGTTTATTGCTGGTATCCGGCTGAAATGTCCGTATATAGTAAATATAAGTTTAGTAGTTAACACACTACTGTTTATATTTATGCCGTTAAGTAATTATTTGATTATTTCTCACAAATACCTAATTAATAACTGCAAGCAAGAATAAGGCAATAGTGAGTTACAATTGCCGACAAAATCTTCGCTAGGATCAGAAAAAATGTATATTGTTAAGAATATTATACTGTTTTTGAACTTTCCCATCAAAATAAAGTGTTACAAGGCAATCCAATAATTCTAAAATTACACACTGAAATATCGTTTTCGGCACAGACGGAAGAAAGGTACATTTCTCATGTGGCAATGATCCCTAAATTTTAAACCAAAGATGCATTATTAGTTTAGGTTATAAATACCTAAACACTGCAAAACATAGATGGTGTAACGACTCACAAATTTGGCATTTTAATATAAGAGTAACACTGAATCATTTAAAACCTCCATAATTTTCAAACCTACAAGACAAAATCGATTATTTACCTGTGTAAGGGTAAATAATGTCAACTTGGACGATTTTGTCTCTCGTAATCTTAAATTGACATCATTTTTATAATACGTGTGTACTAAGCCATAATGGATAAGTTTTATAACAACCGGTTTTCTGGCATCTCACTGGTGTAGAAATCATATTATTACATTTTTAACCCAAATAGATTTATAAAATATAATATTATTCCTATACAACCTCAATAAAATTTCAAGAAATTAACTAATTTGGTCATATAAGAATGAATAACACAAACTAGTTTAATTATTTAACCTAAATGCAATGCGTAACACTATAATATCATAAATGTTTGACTATATATTATTTTGTGGTAGCATATATATTAAAACTTGCTAATAATTTCAAATACATCAAATAACAAATAGCTGCAAAAATACCGTATATTTATTTGTGATCGAAAAACAGAACGCTGATCATAACTTATACAATAATGTGTTCCTTATGTAAAACAGGATGTTATAACGGCATTGTTGCTTGTATATCCCCTTATATACAGGGGACGTGTTTTACTGATATTCACATATTTGTATTTATGACTATTTTACACTTTGGGGATAAAATGTATTATTACTTTAACAAATACCATTATCATAGCTATATAATTATTTGAATTCACTTCAACGTGATACCAGTTTTCTGTTAGATTTTTAATTATAACGTACTATTTAACTAAAACTTTATTTGAAATAGTGAAATAATATAAAGCCACCTTGTAATCTGACAGGTAATTTTACCACTCGTGTATTAAATGTTATACGTTTGAAAACATTTTTTAATCCGATTAGATATTATTCACAATCTGAAGAAAATTTCAATGTGGTGAATATTGTTGTTTGGAATAGAAAAGTCTGTTTTTTAAATTAGAAAAATATATGTACACGTATCAAATGTATTTAAGTTTACAGTTTTATAGCATTATTACCTGTTGTAATGTAATGTAATATTACCATATATATATATATATATATATATATATATATATATATATATATAAATCTTTAAAAATCTGTGATTTAATGTAGTTGTAATTAATAGAGGTTATTGGTTTGGTGAGTTTATGACCATCAACTTATCTAAACTTGCCCAGATCTACAATTAATTCACTTCCAATGTTATATATAATCTATCGTGGATTTGATTGATCTCTCATGGCAGTGGTAACGTTTTTTCGGAATTTCTTTACTTTGATTTTGTCAATACAATGTATTTATAGTCCACTAAAAGATAGATCACTAAAAAACTTGTTGTCCTAATAACTTTCCCTCTTACAGATTCCTTTTTTGTAGTTATACTGGTGGTTAAATCTTTTAAATTATACATATGTTTCATGTTACAATAACTTTCCTATTATGAGTAATAAAACATACAAATTAGAATAGTATTTAAATATTTTTTCATTTATTTATATCAATGAAAAATACCATATATTATAAGAGAAAAAACCAATTTTCTTTTTATTTTTGTTTAGTATTATATTTAAATGCCAAATCTGAGTTGCTATTAAGTAGAATTAACAAGTGCACCTTTTATATTATTAAAAAAAGTATGGAGGATGTTGTTATTTTTTATATTGTATTTACTGTAATATCTTCGATTCTATATTTTTAAAACTTATTGAAACAATACATTGTTAAATTTATCCAAAATTTTAACCAAACTTACAACAACTCTGCTTGGTTTCTGTATAGTTGAATTTATATTGTAAATGAGAAATACAAAAATAGCTTTTCAATACGAATTTCTAAGGAAAAACTATCGCCTTTTTTAAGAGTATTTTAAGAAAAATTTGCGTAAAATGGTCTTAAATGATTACTTCGTTTGTAGGTATTAAAAAGAATATTTAAACAGGGACATAGAGAGGACAGAACGTTTCTGTAAGAAAAGAGCTTAGGTAAACTTTAAAAATCAGAGATTGAAAAGTTAAAGTTACAAGAGCTTGTCTATTATAAAATCGGTATAGTGTATTTTTATTCTAAAAGTTTTGGATCTAAGGATGGACTAAGGTTGTTTTCGTTAACTTTGCGAACTATTTTCAAAACTTGGTCTTATTAATAAGTGCAGTTATTTTTGCAACATCTCGTATTTATTAAACCACACACTTCTTCTTTGTCTTCTTCATCACGTTATTTCTTGCCAGAATGAAAACAATCTATATCTGAGACAAAGTAAAAAAATATATTGTACATTTAAAATCGATTTTTGTATCTGATTAAGATGAAGTTTCTAATAATTGTCTATTTTACATTTATTAATAAACAAAATGGTGAAATACCATTTGAAAATGGGGATAATAATAAATAAAAATGAGGAGAAACAGTGAAGCTTGAATAAAAAAATTAGAAAAATTAAAAATATGAAAAGAAAACTATTTTAATCTGCCCGAGAGTGATCCAAAACCGGTGACACGAGAAAACTTAAAGTATCTGCAACCTTTTTAGATAGTCTTACTTTATGAAGACATAATGCAACAACGGCTCTCACTTAATTATCATCAAGATTATCTCGATTATCAGAGGTATGGTACTTTAGAAAATTTAAGAAAATGTTATGGATTTAAAATTATGAGTGTGGTACTGAATAAATTTTGTTACTGGTACACTTTTAAACTAATACAATAAAAATATAGTAATGAATAAAAATGAAAAATAAAAAAACACACACATTCTCACACCTACATAGCGATATAATAAGAAAAGATTTTAATTAATATTTAATTTCATAGTTGAAAATCACTCTTAAAATTTCTAACGACATTTAGTATGATGAACTTCTATGATAATAATGCTGGATATTATTAAATACAAATGATTATACTTCAAGAGATAATTAAAAGCGTTATAGAAGTCGTACCTAAGAACCATGTAAAAAGGCAAGCATTATAGATAAGCCCCTTTTACCAGCAAATAAGTGTACTATATAGACAACCAAACCCAAACTTAAAACTAATAAAATAGTGGCGATTTGCTCATCAGAATCTTATCTGACACAAAACAAGTTGTACACTAATAAATCTGTAACTATATAATGGTGAGAAAAAACCTAAAGAAAACCACTGAACATAACGAAATTCACTGCACAAACACGTATCACATGCACCAGAAAAATCTGGAGGTTGATCTGGACGCTTATCTCAATACCTCAATTTGACTCAATAATGTAGGAAAAATCTAGAATAAGTTCAGAGCTTTTTGTCTTTGCTTCTGAGTATCATAGGAAAGATCTTCAACATCTTTCTATCTTTATAACAAGACAAATTCAAAACGATGATAAAATGACTCCTTGCTTATTGACGAAAATAAAAACTCAAGATATCTCAAATACCTCATGTGTACTGATGGGGAAATTATAGAACTGTAAAATGTGGACAATTCTAGGAAGGTTTGCACTCAATCATCATATTTGTTATCACTATGTTCATGGAAACTAACATAGAAATTAACGTTTCAATGTAATGTTATTATACGTTAGAGAAAAAATGTATTTGACAATACTGAATTAGCATGGAAGTAGTAAAAGTAGTACATTTAAGTAAAAGTGTCTTTTTTTATACAATAATTCCCATTCTACCTGTTAAAAATCTTTAGTGTCTTCACTCAAATCATAATGAACATGCTTTTATGTTTGTATACCATAATATTTAGTGAGGCTTGGTAATTGGATTAAAATATATGCTATAAATATTGCAAACATAATGATGGAAAAATGTTTGTTCTTAACAATATAAATAAACACATATTTTATGAGATCGAAAACAGCTTAAAATCTTTTGGATAAGAGGCCGAGGTAGAAAGTAAAAATACAATACTTGTAAGTAGGTCAGTGATGTACAGTAATATAACTTCTGTAACCAATGTACAGAACTGTACTCCAAAACAATGTGAGACTCTTCACGGTAAAGTAGACAATAATAATTTGAAAAGCAATAACAAGTTGGGCTTTAATATTAGGTTAAAACAATGGTAATCGATATAAGAACCCTTGAAGTTCATGTACTTGAGAAACTAATTTTATATTACTTACGTATTTGAATGTTTTGCTTTTATTTGGCTAAGTATAGTATTTTTCAACATATCAAAATTGTAAACAAACTTAAATGTTTGTTTAAAGTTAACAATGAAAACCTCTAGCACTGGATTATTAAACATAATTCTATGTAGTTTTAAAACTTCTGGTACAAAAAGAACTGCTTGATAAAAAATTACATGAGACATAGAAAACTAATGACCAGTAACACATTATTTTCTGAATGTAGGTGAATTGTCTCTAAGAGACATGTTAGAATGAGATTGTAAATTCCGAAGAAACAAAAATTCTGTATAAAAAACAATTTTTCCCAGAATAAGTAGGATTTATAAGAGTTTTAAATCTACTGTTATTTATTTTTGCATGCATTAAACCTATATTTTTGTCGGTTTACACACAACTAATGCAGTTTTTATTAAATTTAGTTTAATTAACTTTTACGTTAATTTCAATTAAAAATAAGTAAAAAACACTTCTGTATGAAGAGCCATGTTCTGTCAATTTATACATGAAAATACTGTAGTGCTATTAATAAGACACTACTATCTCTAGGTATATCTATATTTACAATCCTAATTATGTCCTGTGTTTTATTATGAAAGGCAACTATGTACTCGTATATACGGGTTGTTATTATATATAATGCAATTGTTATTATATTAATAATATGGCTTAACCATATGTTTATTTTGTACCGTATGACGATAACACATGGGGGTGGTGACTTCTGAGGTCGTAGTAATAAATACTAGAAATACAAAGTTTACTTATAAGTTCAGTTTAATTACGAAAACTTAAAAGCACCACTTTTAGATGGTAAAGGAAAAGTTATGTAATGCCACGTTGCTGCCAATTATAATATAATAACTAAAAAGTATATCTTCTAGGTGGGCCTAAAATATCCAATGTTCTATTGAATTATGCGTACGACGTTTTATTTTACAAAACAATAATATTTCACTTCCCTTCGCAATAGGTAGACTCACAACCCGGGTGTCGGCGTCTTGGCACGAGACATTGAAGCTGTAGTCTAAGAACGGTTATTTCTAGAAGAGGAGTAGAATTTGGGAAGTGGTAGCCATCTATTCAAACAACACGTGAGATACATCAGCTACGTAAACTCGCCTAAAACAAATTCGCGACGGTATTAGCCATTTAATGATACAAATTACTATTTATAACAACGTGCTCGTCGCCATAAGGACGACGCCACAACCTTTATCTATCTCAATCAATCAAATATAAGATCTTCAAGGGTAAGTTACTTTACTATTCACATCTTTACTTTACGTTACATTCATTTTATACGTTTGGCATCAAAGGGCTAATTTAATAATACGAAAAGATAAATTTTACTTACGGACAAAGCGCGCGAGGTCTAATCGGTTACGTAGTTGGGCTGCTACAAAGGGTTAGAAGAAAAAATTCATACGCGTGCCAATTAGGTAGTTACTCCGCCCAATAATTTAGTTCCGGAACATTGGATGTAAAATAATATTATATTATACTGGCTGATTAGGTTGCGAAATTTACATTGTATGAAATTTAATTAACTAATTTACGGTACAGAATATCCCCCCTGTTTTGATTTCGCAACCTAATTAGTCGCTTTACTTTAAACATATTCTAAATAACAAACTTAATTCAACCTTTTATTAATTACATAAATTCAAATTCAACCATAACAATACGATAGCGCGGGGTTTCAAAAGTTTCCTATCAAATCCGCTAGGTCGCATGCCAATGCAGTTCTATGACTGCTCGCTTAGGGACCAAAAATAGAAAATCAATTTAGGCAAACTATTTTCATGCAGTGCACGTTGCAGCGTTTTAGAATTTGCGGGTCGTTGCAAGAATAAGGACATTTAAGGCGATTAAATCGTGAACAAGTGTAGTGTAGTGTTTTGTTATATAGGCGCCACATTCATACTTCTTTTTTGCATTCATACCAGTGTTTTGTGTATAGTGTTTTGCCATTAAATACCCTGAGACTTGCGGACAAGTTACCAATATGGATCGAATACTTTGGAATGAAACGTCCCCTCACGAGAAGCTAAGTCTCACATTTCTTATTACTACTCATCACTCTTAATATACATATTTACATACAACATCCTATACATCTTACATCTACATGAATTTTAACACTTCAAATATGTCCACAAAATTCAAACTTCAATATTTTGACATACATACAAAAGACAGACACAACTTTTCATATTTGTTTCCCATATTACAAACAGGATCAACTCTGTCTCATTTCATTATACAAAGTCTACCTACAAACTCTTTTTCTATATTTTATTTCCATTGAAACATTCGTTAAGAATTCACTAAACAATTAACTTCCTGGATTTTATCTTATCTTTTAAATTTGGCAGCAAGTGGTTCCTTAAGCTAGGGATGCTACAAAGTTTTTTTTTTATACAGAACAGGTCTTAATTTAATTTTAAATCTACAATATGAACCTTTTTTACATTCAAAACATTTTCAGTGTGTTGTACAATACAAGTTACAGGGCTTAAAAAATATAAAATTCTATAAATTCCTACATATTTTGGTGCTAATTTTGCACAAAACTTTTCTACCTTATTGCTTAAATAGTGGGTTCTAATCCATACTAAGGAATGCAACTTAAAGGGATGTTTTACATTTTGCTCTGAGTACTTTTGTCTATTACTGTTATGTGCTATACTCCTTTTTACATTCACCACAGCTCTCTTTAAATTGTTTACAACAGTTTCCTTGGACAAATTCTCACCAATTAGATCATTTAGCTTCCATAAATTAGATAAAGCATTATTACAGGAATGATTAAACATTAAATCAAAGGCAGCAAAACCTGTGCTTTCATTATGGGCGGTGTTTAAACTTAATTGTATATAGCCTAGGTCATTATCCCAATTATTATGACAGTTGTGATAGAAACTACGTAATAATGTAGATATGTTTCTAATATGCCTTTCTGATTGATTTCCATTAGCCCTGTAAGGCGCTAGTCTACGGTGTTCAATAAAATTCTTAAATAAGAACTTCTTAAAATACAGTGATGTAAAATATGCGGCATTGTCTGACACTATTATTTTAGGTACAGAAAAGTTGTTAAAAATTATGCGGTCTAATTTATTACATATTTCAGCACTCTTACATTCCCTCAAAGGGATTAGCCATAGAAATTTACTGGCGGCATCTACAACTACAAGTAAATATATACATTGCTGTTTCTAGTTCTCACTAAGGGACCTAAAAGATCTATGAATAAACAATCCATATTGTTCTTAAATGGCACAGATACTAATTCGCCTTCATATTTTCTTTGGCACACTTTACTCATTTTACAAACATTACATCCTTTCACTTTTGCCTTTATAATTTCGTCTAAATCAGGTCTATAAAAATACTGATTAATTTTTCTTTGCGTTCTAGCAATGCCTAAATGACCTCCTATTAAAGAACTGTGGAAGAATTCATATACTAAATCAATTAACTGTACAGGCAAAAATATCTTACTCTTACTTTTTACATTCCTTTTGTACATCAGTAAATTGTTTTTTATAAAATAACATAAATTGTTACTATTGCTTTTTACAGATTGAATGATTTGCTGAGTTTCTTTATCTTGAAGTTGATATTTTTCTAAATCTTTAAACGCTAATGGCAAATCATTAATTAACAACCACAAATTATCCTTCTTATTGCACTTATTATTTATCTGCCTTTTAGGCTTTACATTAGATGTTGGTTTACATTTTTGCCTTCGGGAGGAGTTTGAATGGCAGAAGGAAATCGATAATCTATTTTTATCCTGGTCTGGACCGTTCCGGCAGTCACTGGGGCTCGGATCAGCTGTTCCCGTCGACTCGCCCTCAAACATACGTGATAGGGCATCTGCCAGCGCATTATCGGTGGAACTTTTAAATTCCACCTCAAATGGCAAATTCAAAATCCTCTCGATCCACCGGGCAAGTCTCCCTACCTTCCTTTTGTGATTGAGGACATAGGATAAAGCTTGGTTATCAGTTATTAATTTAAAGGTTCTTACTTCTAAAAATTCGTGCCATTTTTCTATGCAAATTAGTGCACTCAAAGCTTCTTTTTCATAAACAGTATATTTTAATTCGGCATCAGTAAATTTCCTAGAGTAATAGGCTATTGGCATTAATTCATTTTGGTCGTTTTCCTGTAACAAACAACCACCTGCAGCTATTCCACTAGCATCTGTCATTACTATAAATTGCTTTGAAAAATCGGCTAACTGGAGTACAGGAGGATTCATTATAGCTTCTTTTAACTTTACAAACGAATCTTGACATTCACTTGTCCAAACAAATTTAGCGTTTTTCCTTCTTAAACGATTTAAAGGATTACATAATTCGGCATAATTATTTATAAATTTTGAAAAGAAATTGGTCATACCTAAAAACTGTGAAATTTGTTTGGCGTTCTTAGGCGGCATAAATTCTCTTATACTCCTTGTTCGCTCGGGATCTATAGTTACTGTATTATTTTTTATTAAGTTCCCCAAAAAGGATATTTCCTCAAAACAAAACTTTGCTTTCTCTAGGTTTGCCGTTAAGCCATGTTTGCTTAGTCTATTTACAATCTCTCTGACATGTACTAAATGCGAATCAAGGTCTTTACTGTACACTAAGATATCATCACAAAAATTTATCACATATTTAAATTTTATATTGTCTAGGACTTTATCCAGATAGGCGGACAATACAGCACTACCAACATGTAAACCAAAGGGTACTCGTTTAAATTTATATTTACCAAATATAGTGCTAAATGAGGTAAGATCTTGACTATCAGGTGATAATGGACATTGCAAAAAACTTTTTCTTAAATCTATTATTGAAAAATATTTGGCTCCACTAAGATGTTGATAATAATTATTTAAATCACCAATGGGAAAATCAATTTTCTGTAACTTTTTATTTAATTCGGTATAATTGACTACAAGTCTGTCCTTTTTGGTTAAAAAGGCTGGACTGGAGTAGGCTGAAGTACTGGGTTCAATTATTCCTTGGTCCAACCAATCCTGTATTATTGTTTTCATCTTATTTACAGTAGGAGGGCTCATAAAATAAGGCCTAATATTTACAGGTGTGGGGTCATTTAGAACTAATTTCACTTCCAAATCTAGAGCCTCTCCTAATTTTGGAGTAAAAACATTTGGAAAATCCCCTATAAGGTTTTGTATCTCAGCCTCAGCTCTAGTGCACCCTATTTTTACATCAACACTGTTTACTTCATGTTCAAAAGGCTGTTGTCTGACAATAGTTATTTTCTCATTACAATTGAATTTAAAATAACATGAATCTCCATCAAGATCTAAAATTAATTTGCTATTAGTTATAAAATGAAATGAAATGAAATGAAAATGAAAATTTGTTTATTTAAACAGGCAAAGTTAGGGCCTCATGGCCCTTTCTTACACTTAACCTGTCTGATCAATAAGCAGAACAATAAACAACATGACAAATATGAACAAATATTAACCAAATTAATATTGACACTAATATACCTTACTAAATACATTAAATCAAACATTAATCTAAACACTAAAAAAATTATAAATATGATACTTCTAAATAAAAATAAATAAAAATATAAGTATACAAAATTAGTTATAAATGGGTTTCCCAATACAATGTCCCATTTTAAATTATCCAATACAATAAATTTTACTTTCCAACAAAATTTAGAAATTTTTATCTTAGCATAACAGTAACCAAAACATTTTATTTCAGTGTTATTTGCAGCAAACATTCTATCATCTGACTTCATTAATTTAGAAACATTTTTATTCAACAATAGGCTATCATAAAATTCTTTACTAATTATATCTCTTGTAGCACCAGTATCTAATAAGCAGTTTGTTTTTACATTTTTACCCACTATAGCTTCAATTAAAGGCATATTGTTACACTGTCTAACATTTAGTCTTAAATTAGGTTTTCTATAGTTTAATTTACTCCAATTTTTAATTACCTTACCATAGACTCTCATAAAATAGTGTTTTTCTTTTCTTACTGTATTATTATTTATAAAATTATTATTCTTAAACTTATGAAACCGGGGCGGGATATTTTTAGATGTTGTGTGTAATACCACTCCCCTATCAACTAGTTTTTTGGATTCCTAAAACAATTTTTTGCTAAGTGACCAGGCCTATTACAATTGAAACACAACTTTGGGTTTTTGACAGTAGGCCTACTTTTTCTAAGTTCAACATGTGGTGGATACATGTTGTTAACATATGTCTTACTTAAATTGTCCCTTAAGTTATCATTAAAGGTTATATTGTTACTAGCTATACACAATTTTTCCAAATCTGTAAAACAAATAGGATTGTTTTCAAAAATTAACTTATTTCTATCTGTAGGCTTAATACCTCTTTTTATACAAGTTACCAAGTCCTGTTCACTTATGTTACACAATAAAACTTGACTGAGCTCTTTGATGTCATAGATGTATTCATACAGTGGCTCATCAAACCTTTGTGGCCTATAAACTAAATCTAGTCTAAGTCTTTCAATTAGGCCTACAGGGATAAAAGCACTAATTAATTCCCTGTGTAGATAGTTGACATTTGGCATGACACACTTACACTGTATTATTTTGGCTAAAAGTGGACCTTTTGCATAACATGGTAACAATGCTAATATTTCATTATCTGATAGGCTAGTTTCACATTTTAGTTTTAACAAAGTTTTCAAAAAGTCTATAAGCTCAGGTACTATTAAACCATTTGTTACTGTAAAATTTTGTAAATGACATTCTACAGGGTTGTTTAACTTATTAAACATATTTAAACCAGACATAGGTTGACTAATACAATCATTGTTTGCATTATAAATAGGCATTATAGGCAAAGTGGGGGTACTGGCAGTAGGCTGTGATATTGTTGGTGGTTGTACAGAAATAGGGCCTATTTGTTCTTTCACTGCCTGTTCCATAGCCTCATCTTGTTGTAATGATTCATTTAAATTGGCTTCTAACACTTTAAGCTGTTCTAGGTTCACTGTAGGTAGCAAGTTTTTAGCTAACTGTTGTTCAACATTTACTAGCCTACACTTTAAAGCTGATAAAGTTTCACTATGTACAGAACTTAGTTCAAGCTGGTTGTCTAAAAATAAACGGTTTATTAAATGTTTACACTTTTCTTGGAATTTGGTGATTTCTAAAGGTGAACTAGCACTGTTCAATTCACTGCACCCATGTTCTAATAATATCACTTTGTCACTGAGAAGTTTTACTTCCTGATTGTGGTCTATTTTTAATAGGCTACTAGGAGTAGGTAAAATATTGTTTCTCAAACACTGTCTTAAGGACTTTCTGAGTTCATTTACTGTACTTTCACTATTTAATTTAATAACTCTAGATATCAGTTCAAATACCAACTCATCTTTAGACAAATATTCTATTTTAATGGCAGGCATTGTGGCGTTTTCACTCAGTTTCACCCAGTTGATGGCAGAGTAGGCACATCAATAGCAGATTGGCGCAATAAATATGTGTACCGTATGACGATAACACATGGGGGTGGTGACTTCTGAGGTCGTAGTAATAAATACTAGAAATACAAAGTTTACTTATAAGTTCAGTTTAATTACGAAAACTTAAAAGCACCACTTTTAGATGGTAAAGGAAAAGTTATGTAATGCCACGTTGCTGCCAATTATAATATAATAACTAAAAAGTATATCTTCTAGGTGGGCCTAAAATATCCAATGTTCTATTGAATTATGCGTACGACGTTTTATTTTACAAAACAATAATATTTCACTTCCCTTCGCAATAGGTAGACTCACAACCCGGGTGTCGGCGTCTTGGCACGAGACATTGAAGCTGTAGTCTAAGAACGGTTATTTCTAGAAGAGGAGTAGAATTTGGGAAGTGGTAGCCATCTATTCAAACAACACGTGAGATACATCAGCTACGTAAACTCGCCTAAAACAAATTCGCGACGGTATTAGCCATTTAATGATACAAATTACTATTTATAACAACGTGCTCGTCGCCATAAGGACGACGCCACAACCTTTATCTATCTCAATCAATCAAATATAAGATCTTCAAGGGTAAGTTACTTTACTATTCACATCTTTACTTTACGTTACATTCATTTTATACGTTTGGCATCAAAGGGCTAATTTAATAATACGAAAAGATAAATTTTACTTACGGACAAAGCGCGCGAGGTCTAATCGGTTACGTAGTTGGGCTGCTACAAAGGGTTAGAAGAAAAAATTCATACGCGTGCCAATTAGGTAGTTACTCCGCCCAATAGTTTAGTTCCGGAACATTGGATGTAAAATAATATTATATTATACTGGCTGATTAGGTTGCGAAATTTACATTGTATGAAATTTAATTAACTAATTTACGGTACAATTTACTTAATCAATATGCACATATAATAGAAGGTCAATACTCTTTTATTATCTGATATGATAAAGGAATAATTCTAACTCAAGCCGCGTATTTAAACATTTTTTTCCTTTTTGATTTCCAAATATAATCACAGTTTTTTGGATCTAAATATGTAAGATATCATCCTTCATCGTTTCACCTGTTTTGAAGGATCTCGAGGCAAATGTTTTGAGATAAATATGTCCGTGCATGTGACAGTTAAACTACGAAGACGTCTAAATAACTGCACTATGTGGAATACAATGGTGGTGCTATTGAGGGATGGAGAGGTCAAGTAATTCTCTCACCTGTCACTAATAGATTCCTAGACTGATGCCGTGAATGTTAGAAGAGAAGTCCATACATTAAGCACTAAATTTAAAGGTGTCCCATGTTTAGACAGGTAGTTTCATAAACTACTTTATTCGTGGCTTTATGGTTGTAACATACTGTTTGTTCGTGGCCGTAAGTATTAGAACAAATATAAGGATTGTCTGAAGCAATTTAATATAAAAATATAAATTTATTTAGACTTTTCTGCCCTTTTCCTTCTTATCGGTTGAGCGATGATGAAAACTCAGGGGGTAGTAAGTTTCCCTTCTGTCTGTCGGTCTGTCTGCCCGCCTGGTATTTGGAAAATTAATCTAGCTATATAATTGAAATTTTGCATGAATATTTACTTTCAAATGAGTATATTCAGTTCAATAATGGTGATAATTTCTGTATATCAGTGTAATATATTAGTCAAAGGAATTCGACCTATAGGGTTCAAGTTTGGATGCATATTAATTTCTACATAAACAAACTTGATTACTATGGTGGATGCACCTCCAGGGGATCTAGCTGAGTGTTACTGTTCCGTGCCGAAGGGTATGGAGTGGTAGAGAGGGGGGGAGTTATCCAAGTTAGAACTGTTTATCTGAGCTGAGTTTCAATTAAACTTTGGTTAAACTAAACGCGGAATCAACAATTTCAGTCAGTGAAGGTTGTTCTTCTTGGGCAATGGAAACGAAACAAAGATGTTTATTTTCCGTTATTTTGTTAGACTCAAAGTTTGGTTTTTATAATCAGATTCTAACTGTATTGTTATTTGTACTTCCAAGTGCAGCTATATTGTCAATGCAGATTTCGAACACACTATCGGAGTGCCTTTCAAGTTCTTTTCCAAATTTAAAAGACAGATCTCATCTTACCTATACATACATTACTTGTATGTATTGTTTCTTTATTAAACCAAGATTCTTTTCAAAAGTAGGTAAATTAACTTCATGTTAACGACTAATATCAGAACAGATTTATATTAATTTTAATTCAGGGAAGTGAAAACCCAAAACTTAATAAAAGTAAATAGATTGAATCTAAAACTATTCAATTTGAAAATTTATAGAACAATGTGAAACATATATTTGTTTTGAAATTATAAGTAAATTAGTTTATGCTTTCAAATTGAGTACATATATTTGAATATATATATATATATATATATATATATATATATATATATATATATACGTATATATAATCTTGCCAATCATAAGAGATACATTAAAAATTAAATTGACTATGTTGTGCATAATAACAAGACCAACGAATCAATTTGTTTCAGTTAATTGGTTGCGTTGTTCACTCGCTGCGCTCAAAACATGTTTTTGGTAAAAATCTTCAAACTGTCAAAGTACTCGTTTAGGACTAGCAAGCATGAGGTGTATGGTTTTGAGTAAATGTTTTTTTACGCAACAATCATATGTAGATAAACTGTCGAACTAAAATGTAATAATAGTAAATTTTATTAATATAAAATGTTTTTAGATATTCAAGTTTCAATTATTTAGGAAACCGTTATTCTTAAAATAAAGGGTATAACACAATACAATTATTTCTGCCATTATACCTTTAGGTTGTAAAGATATATACCAAATTCAAGCTCATTTCAACAAGCCGTTCTCAAGTGAATTAATAATTAATAATAATTAATTATTATTAAGTGAATTAATAATAATTAATTGTAAAAATCGAAATTTTGGCTGTTCGGCTTTTGATTTTTAAAAGTTTGTATAAAATAATTTGGCTTTTGTTTGGTACAGAAATAATATATCGGGAAATTAGAGTGTTTTGGGACACTCTGAATGTATAAACATAAACACTTTGTAGATTTTGTCTAAAATACAAGACATTTTCCAGCGATATAAAGGAAATGTACTAAAGAAAACATATGTTAATAGAACCACTTTTTAAATACAAGGAATAAATAATTTTTCATGATACAAAGAATATTAATTTATGATATTATTTTTATTTAATTATGTAATTTATTAAAATGAAACGACACAGTTAAAATTGTAATAGTTAATTTTATCTCTACAACTATTCACATCTTTAATTTAGACCATCAGGTTGTTTGGTTTGTAGAACCTTCTGATGAGCTATTTCTAAATGGTTAATTTTAAGTTGAAGAGACTTCTGAATTAGGTTTATAATTTGAAGAAAAGCATTCATCGAATTTTGTTGTTATGCTCCATTGCGTGGGCTGTGGAGCATTAACGTAAGGTGTGTATCACTGCGATTATATTTTTATAATGGAGTTATTTTCTGACCAATGTAGTCTTTTGGACAGCTTTTACATGGCCATTAGTAAATGACATTGCTGGATTCACACGCCATTTTACCAATTATAGGATAATTTATTTTTGTAGTGCTACTGCAGAAATTTTTTGAATTTATTGTTAAATTATACGTTTTGAAGCGAGGCTTTCAACAGGGTTTTCAGCCAAAAGGTTTGTTTAACTTTAGGGGTAGGTCATCAGAGGGTAGTGTAGGTCTTACTAATATGTTTGGAAAATTTGAGTGTTTTTAAAAATTACTGTAGGTTGATTACCTAATAAATTTCGTGTTAAATGTGAAGCTTGTAGAATATTAGAAGTGGTTTTTTTCATACTATAAGTTTATTATAGCCCTGGAAAGAAAACAGGAATACATTTTCATTGGTTATTGCAGTTTCTAGGATTATAATGTTTGGCTTTTTGCATGTTACAATCTACAACGTTTTGAGAATATCCTCTATTTTGAAAAGAATTTTGAATATTTTAATGTGACAATCGTTTATCTGGACAAGTATTTTTGGTCTAACAGTTAGACAGTTTGAAATTTGTTTCACAATGTAACCAGTATGGCAGCTGGAATAATGTAAATATTCTATTGAATTTGTATCTTTGACATGAATTTTAAACTCATATGTCATAAGTATATGAAAGTCTGAACAATTTTTCTTTCGTTATATATATATATATAAAATTATATATATTATATATATATATATATATATATATATTTATATATATATATATATTATATCACATGTTTTATATACCTACGGGAACAGATATATTATAAAGTTCGAGAGGGCGGATTAAATTAAAATTTTAAACGTACTGATAAGAAAAAGCTTGACTGAGTTTGTCGCAATTTAGGAGTTTTTAACGTCCACTACAAAGGGTCTGATTGGTTCTGTCACTCTTCTTTTGTCCCAGATAAAATTGAAGCTTGCCATCCTTGTTTCGTTAAGTAAATAAGGATTGTATAATAAACACATTTCGAGATTGCGATGATCGTTCAGTGAATAAAATTGCATAGTAACTAATTTTAAATGTATACATATGTTTTAAGGCGACAGACGTAGATTTCACAATGAATAAACTTATAGTAACATTTTTTGAAAATTCTTTAGAAAAATCAAGAAAAAGGAAAACCGTCTAAACACACACATATATATATATATATATATATATATATATATATATATATATATATATATAAATAGTTTGAAATAGTTTCTTTTTATGAATTTAAATGGTAGTAATTACGTTATGTTTAGTAACAATATTTCAATGAAGCCATTGTTAACTGAGACCTTTTTTCTGAGACAATAATAAACTCTCCCAAATTGATCAATGATTATCATTTTCACTAAAGATCTAGAGGTAGTAGAAGCAGAGTTTCATACAACATCTCAATCATATAGATGAACTCGTTTGTCAATTATCATGGTTACAGAGTGAGCAAAATATTTTTAAAATCTTGATATCTATTATATTTATTTATTATTATTAGATATTATTGATTTACGATCTTGAAATTTTTTAATTCAGCTTTACATAACATATTTTTTGTTAAGGCAAAAACTATATTTAATTAAAAAAAATACTTTTATTATACCGATTATCGTACCTTTCACAGGTGGATCGGAGTTTTGTAATCAACCCAAACGGTGACGACAGACGTAGTCCTCTAGCAATATAACAATCATGGAGAATGAAATTAGTGTGGATATTGCTCGTGTTAAGTAAACTTCTGAAAAGTTTGGACTTGTTATTAAAAAACTTTGTTTATTGCGTTCTGCAGCTGAAAAGTCTGTATATAGTAAATATTAATTTTGTAACGGTGCATGGACACAGTTTTATAACGTAACTAATTACTTGATTACTTACTTTAAATAATAAAAAGTAAATGAAGAAATATTGATTACATTATTTGTAAAGGTTTCAATGGCTACCATATTGAAACCTATGGTCCGATAACAATAACTAACGAAATTTCAAATTTTTGTACAAAAGTTTTTTATTTATGAATGTTCAGTTGCGGTTAAGTTTAAAATCCTCGCCAAAACCTAGTATCTGTAAAATGTAACACAGAAATAAACAAGATGAATTTTAGTTTAATTTACGCTATTTTAGCATTACTGGTAGGTTGCATTTAAATTATGAATAGATATCCTTAATAGTCCGATCCTGGCAACCATGTTGCTATCTTGGAGCAGCAAATAATTAACCGCAGATATCCTTACCAGATGTTGAGAGTCAAGAAGACAACTCGATCAATAAGTCCTCTCAATGTGTGAGGAAGATTGTTGGACTGGGTGGGACTCTGTTACTCTCTCGACGGGATAGTTCACTCCAATTCACTTTTACAGTACTGTTCAGCAACGGGAATACCGATAGCTCAGTCGTCTAAGATGTATGACTTTGGATCTTTGCTACAGATAGTGCAGGTTTAAATCACGTTTCCGGCCTTATAACTTTTTATTAGTACCATCGGCCTTGTAGTGTATCGAATCTCCTATTTATTCTTTGACAAGATCATCACACTGGACAGGGGCCCATGAGGACGGGCTGAATAAGGCTTGAAAGAGAAATGGCCTATTCTAAAAAACTAATCCCACAAGACTTTTTAAAAAACTGGCGTGGCTGAGGTAATACCAGTATCCCCCATTACGTCGGCTGTAGGACTTTGAGATCTCGTCAGGACATAACGAAGTATTATTCCCAATAATATATTTCCACTATATATATTGTTACACTTTTTCTCAGAACAGCTCTATTATTGTAATGAACTATTTTGTCCCCGATTCTTCTTCAAGTTCACAGGCAAGTTTCTCACAATAAACTCTAACAAAGTTGCAAATCAGTTGTATTTGTAGAATATTTTAATCTAGGTTGCACAAAAAACGTTCACATTCGGCGAGTCTCGTTCATGCTGAATAACGTTGTGAGGTTGTTCGAGTCCCCATATGCGCACATTATATCGCTTTACTTTACCACTAGTATCAGATCTTGCTTCATCACTGAAAATTAATCGTGATAAAAATGTTTAATAATGTAACACATACTAATAATAATAATTTTTAAAATTACCAAAAAATAAAATGTACACACATGTGCATTTTTTTAGTCATAAAAATTACTGTGAAATATTTTTATACATGTTAGCGTTCCAAAATGTAACTCCAAATCTGGAGAATAATTATTCCAATCACTGACCCACATACTCCATGTTAGTTGAATGAAAATATAAGGATTAATTAAATGTTTGGCATTACAGACTGAAGTTACATTGGTGAGCAACAATAATGCACTTCATATCAATTTTCATATTATACCCAGAGAGTGACAAGTTCTTTATCCATAGTCTATAATTATTAGTTTTAAATTAATAAGAAGTTCAATGCAGTAGTTTGACTTTCCTACAATGAAAGTTTGAAAATGTAATGTTTAACTTTTGTGACTGAGAAAGTTCACTATGTCGTTACAACCATGGATAGGAAAAGAGCTTATATAATACCAATTTTATTTTTAATTAAACATTGTTTTATGCCAGTAAAACTATATTCAACTACTATTTAAATTTGTTTAAATTTATAGAGAGAAAGCATAGGAAATGTTAATATTAAAAGCACCCTTAATTTAAACCTTTTCAACGACCTTTAAAGAGCACAGAAAAAATATCCAGAGAACAAAATTAAAGATTGGGTAAAATACACTTTTAACTTTACAATTTTAGCTAATATTAGGTATTAGTTATAAAAGTTACTAACTCTTACTATAAATTAAAAGTTATGAAACCCAGTTAGTTTTCTTTTAACATAAGTAAGATCGGTATGATTTTTTTTATATAGGATCTTTTGTCATACTTGTGGATTTACATACATTTTCTTGAACGCGAAACAAGGCAAAATGAACTATGAACCAACAAAATCAAAGACTAGAGTAAATTAAAATGGCCATGTATATAAACTTTCAACAGATTTTCTGAATCGTGGCTAGAAGGCAAACTCAGCATTGGCGTTGGAAATATAATTCACTCAAAGCAGAAGTGCTCATAGACGCACAAATCGTACAAAAATTCGAAATTGCGAGCGAAACTAAGGTAATTGCTAATAATACAGAGAGATTTAATAAGATATGCACAAACTGTAGCAAATCATTCTAAATGTAAAAATAATGAAAAAAGGTTATAATAAACGTGGGTCCGGAATACTTTGTTAGCAAGTTACGGTTAGCCAAAGATTTCGCAAGGATTTCAAATAACCATGTAAAACGAGGTCTTCCTGAAGTTTTGGCAAAGGTAGATTAAGATGCAAACTCCATCAATTCTTATGGTTTTTGTGCTGATAAATCGAAATAAAATAAATCTCAGACCTGTAAGTTACGTAGTTTTTGAGAAAACCAGTGCCAAATACAAATATTACCAGTGAAAAAACACGTCTTTCATCTTTGGGCACCAATTTTGTTATTTTACCAAGAAGAAACAGATCTAAGTTTGTAATACAATGTTGAATAAAATTGTGTAAATAAAGTACCGGTACATGGGATGTAGAGTTTTCATGAAATAAATATTTATTCATTACAATACAAAATGAAATAAATCAGAAAACATTAATCTAAATATATTCAACTAAATCACAGTTAAAAAAGAATAGAGCTGTGTGATGGGTCAGTAATAATAGAACTAAGGGAGTATGCCGAAGAGATAAGTAATAACCTGATTAGAGTACAGACTGATCTAGTCAGCGAGGGCCGACCTTGTACAGTCTCAGCACCAAATACAACAAACTTTAACACTCTCAACTCATTTTTCCTAATACCTACTACTGTTTTCCTGTACTACTGTGTTGTTGTTACTACTGTGAGGCCTTAGTGTAGAATTATGAATTTTATTGTACTTGCATTGTTGTACATCATCAATTTAAGCTTCGTAAATGAAGTATTTTTTTAGATCTCATTATTTTTATTGATGTGCTTGGGCTGCCCCCTCTCCTATGTCTTTCACAAAGCCCCTGGTCATCTGCTTTAAATTTCAGCTCTTAATTATTTCTGGACGTGTTGAAGCATTTATTCCCTTCTCTCTACGCCACCACTTTTGCATTAAAATAATCGATTTCCGCACTTCATAAAATAATTATTTCACACAGTATAAATAGTTAAGCCACGCTCTATATTATGCCACTTTTGCCAACACGAAATCAGTAATATAACATATTTTATAACATTTTTATAATAACTATTTACTTTTCACCCACCTGGCGTAACGAAATCACTTTCAGAAAACACGCTATGAATATATTTAACTATTTTGACTTAGAACTAATAATATAACGTAAAAAATATAAGCCAACAATTCGAGAGAAATTATTAATGTTTAAAATCTATGGTAGTTTGTTAGTCTGGTAAATACGTGAAAATGAATGAAATAATCCAAGTTGGAATGAGTGAAATTAATGATATTTTTAAATATTTTCAAAACATCCAAACCTTTTGATAATCGCTAAAAATAATATAAATATTTGTATGCTATTTGAAACAAATGTTATTTACTTATAAAATTTATGAAATAAGTACGGCAATACAATGTATACTTTCTTCTTAAAAATGTTGCTTTTATTAGTCAAAACGTGTCCTAAAAGCATAACTATGCACTTTAGTTAAATATGCTATTTACAATTACTTTTCTCAATAACAAGACATGTTTCTCAGTTGAATCAGAAGGAGGAGTAATAAGTCATTGTAGTGCATTGAGTTAAACCACAATGGTGTCTACTAATACTTAAAGCCACGTTACTATTTGACATGTTCAACATGCTAACATGTACTGATTCAAACGGCAATGCTTGTAACCAAAAGTATACTCACCATCTAACCACAATGGTGGAGCTCTGATTTAGCTTTCATTGTCTTTACAAATTGTGTTCACTCAACGTTACTGTCAGCAACAGAGGTAGCTCACAACATGTGTTGCCTCATTTAGTGACTTTGTTACTTCACTTAACTTACATAATATTCCTTTGTTAAGCAATGTGTGTCAAACACAAAGCTTAGCATGACATTTTACGAGATACGTGTATTTTATATTACTGTCCTGTTGTAAACAACAGCTGTTTCTCGTATTCAAACAGCCTTTTTTTGTGTACAAACCTTTATTCCTCTATTTACATAATATCATATTTTTATGATCCAAAACAATTTTGGCGTCTTTAATACTTTTACCAATCTAAAGTATCGTGATATAATGATTGTACTCGGTTTATTTCCGAATTATATTCTGCGATATCCTTGTTGCCAAAAATGCATCACCAGATTTTTAAGTTTATTCGTAAGTTCGTTTTCATGATAACGTACGGACAGACTGACAGACGTACATAGATACAATTATTCTAGCCCCTCGATTGATTAGTTTTGTTAACGCTTAACCAAAAATGTACACGTTAACTTAGCTTACAGTTGGAAAAGGCGTAGCTCACATTATCGGTTGTCTAACTCAGTGACTTCGTTTTAAATTAGCTCAGTTCTTAACATGGGCTTGTAATTTATCAGGATTTACGAACCAGTATCTGTATTTTGATGAGATTTAAAAATTGTTACCTCACCACATGTCAGATTTAATAATCAATAATCATTACAATATCACACAAGATGAAATTTTTCCAGGAATTTATTTCCAGTACTAGTCGTATTCTTATCATCCAACATTAATAACAGCCTGTCCATGACGATATTATTTTTCGTTAATTTATGACAGGGGAATATGTATTAACTAAGACATGTCCTTACAGACCTGTAATACACAAGCTATATCGATCAAAACTTGTCGGTGGTTGGTTAGCCTTCAGCCAATCTCGATAGTCTTTAATTCGCCTCTACAGGCGACTGATCATTACTGGCCGTTTCGTTTTAACATCCATTGACTGAAGATGGCACTCCACAGTAACAAAGAAGTATTTCAATAACTAAATTTTATAAGTAATATTTTGACGTGGTAAAAACCTGAAGATTTTAATTTTATATGTTGAAATTTGTGCTTTTGTTTGCTATCACGTGATTTTAACTGACGTATTTAACATTACCATAGTAATGTATCCATAACTAAAAATTCCACGAACACAGACAGAATCTATAAAATTAGCAAGAACTAATAATGACCATTTGATTCAAATAAGGATAAATACTTCTGTGAATCACGCTTATCAAATTTTAGGTCTGAAACTTATTGGAAGCACGATTTTAAGTTTCTACTACGGTTTCTATTTATCAAAGTACTATTTATTTGCAAAAAAATATTCATCATCAATTACGATATTAATTGCACAAGGAATTAATTAGAAATAAGACCATTTATTTAAAGATATTCTAAGGAAAAACACGTAAAATTACGACACTAAATTTTCTATACATATTCCACTATTGTTCATTGTAACTTCCTATAAAATTTGATTAAGCCTTTAATTGAATATTATCATATTTTGTGTAGCAATAAAAAAAATCACCATATCCAACCCTAGACAACAGTGTATTAGAACTTCCATTACACATATATGTGTCATATACATAATATAAATATGTATGTCTAATAAGAAAAGTGATCTGTTTCCCATCAGCATTAAAGGCCTTGCGTTCAAGTCTCATTGGATAAACCTCGAGAAAATGCATCAGCCAGTTTACAATGTTTCACCCCCGTGGACGTTTCTCCAGATCATATTCTAAATTGGTGCTGCATAGGAATAACATTTTCCAAAGAACAAGTTCTAAAACTACTTAGTATCCACAATATTATGAACTGTTTGAATTTTTAACAGTTAATATATCTATGGTAATTAGATATAAATAAACTGTAAATGTGATATAACTCCAATGTACGCTTTTGGTTTTCAATTTCTGTTAGTATAAACTTTTATAAGCCTAATCAGTGTGCTTTGTCACTTTTGTGCAAAGCAGATCTGTTGTTCACTTGAGGATTTTCTTCAATAATTAATTTCACTTTGTGTTTGGTGTATTGCTTTGTAATTCCATATCCAAAGGTGCACTCGTTTTTTTTCTACAGCTGTAGTTAGATAGCGAATGGTTTTTTGAGTCATATTTGAGTTTGATACTCCAGTTATTAAGACATTTCCATTCTCAGTTTCAAATAAAACTAACTGCATGCATTAAAAAATGTTTGATTACGTATCTGCTGTCATATTATACTAAGACAGATTATACTACTGTCATAACTATTTCAGAACACTATGATTGATGGTATTTTATTTATTGCAAAACAATATTCTGCAACAAACATTTTATGATAAGTAATATTCAGCGATAAAACATGTATATGTATTATCATCTATGCTAAATTTAGTCTAAATCTGCACATTATTTTGTGTGATCGAGTATCAAGTATCCAAATAACCAAAAATACAAATATACAAACGTCCAAACATTATAGTTTGCAAGCTTTCGCATTTAAAATAGTTATAGGATTATAATATTTTATCACATGTAAGCTCACAAGATGGTTCCAGTTATGTCAGATGTTATCAAGAAATGAGAACACATCAATCACTTTGACTAAACGAGTTTAAAACTATCCAATAAATTCAGTGCACTGATTGCGTATTTTTGGTTGAGGAATACACTGTATATTTTAATCTGGTAATTAAATCATCAAGTAAATTGATTGGTTTCATACAATGACGTTCTGTTTACAATTCATTTCGCTGTAATGCTTAGAAACCCACTAAATACTGATTGAAGAATGCGTAGTATATATTATCAGTCTGGTATTAAAATCATCCTATTAGCTTAATTGGTTTCAAATGGTAACGTTTTCTTTAATTTTCCATCCACTGTAGGAATTAGAAATCCCACTAGATACTGATTGAGGAATGCATGGTATATTACCAGTCTAGTATTTACCTTTAGCACTACAGCTTAAATGGTTCCAAAAAGTGGAGTTATATTTGCGTTTAAATTTACTGTAGTAGTTACAAATCCCACTAGATACTGATTAAGGAATGCATGGTATATTACCAGTCTGGTATTTACCTTTAGCACTACAGCTTAATTTGTGCCAAAAGGTGGAGTTATATTTGCGATTCCATTTACTGTAGTAATTGCAAATTCCACTGGATACTGATTGAGGAATGCATGGTATATTACCAGTCTGGTATTTACCTTTAGCACTACAGCTTAACTGGTTCTAAAAGGTGGAGTTATATTTGCGTTTAAATTTACTGTAGTAGTTACAAACTCACTAGATACTGATTAAGGAATGCATAGTATATTACCAGTCTGGTATTTACCTTTAGCACTACAGCTTAATTTGTTCCAAAAGGTGGAATTATATTTGCGATTCCATTTACTGTAGTAATTGCAAATTCCACTGGATACTGATTGAGGAATGCATGGTATATTACCAGTCTGGTATTTACCTTTAGCACTACAGCTTAATTGGTTCCGAAAGGTGGAGTTATATTTGCGTTTCAATTTACTGTAGTAATTACAAATCCCACTAGATACTGGTAGAGGAATGCATGGTATATTACCAGTCTGGTATTTACCTTTAGCACTACAGCGTAATTGGTTCCAAAAGGTGGAGTTATATTTGCGATTAAATTTACTGTAGTAATTACAAATCCCACTAGATACTGATTGAGGAATGCATGGTATATTACCAGTCTGGTATTTACCTTTAGCACTACAGCTTAATTTGTGCCAAAAGGTGGAGTTATATTTGCGTTTAAATTTACTGTAGTAATTACTAATCCTATTTGATACTGATTGAGGAATGCATGGTATATTACCAGTCTGGTATTTACCTTTAGCACTACAGCTTAATTGGTTCCAAAAGGTGGAGTTATATTTGCGTTTCCATTTACTGTAGTAATTACAAATCCCTCTAGGTACTGATTGCAATGACATATTGCAGTCACAATGTGTCATACAAGAAGTATCTATAGGGATTTGTAAGTACTAAAGTGAATGGATGCGGGCCATATGCCTGACATGACAAAAATGGTATTTAATTGAAAAAAGTAGATTTATAGATGCAGTAATGGTGTAAGAAATTTTATTGCTTTACCTGTAATTGTTTGGAACTATAAAGCCCGTCCGGGACTATTTTGCACTTTTTGTGTGTGTGTGTTTTTTCTTTGCAATGACTATACCAAAAATAGCTACATTATAAGTGATCGTGACGCATTTTATATTCTATTATGGCAATATTAATGATAATGTAAATTTTAATTTTGCTAATCATAAGTCTTATATGTAAGAGATTTATAACGTCTAAAATATATAGTGTAGTAGGATAAACATTTTTTAACATAACTAATTAAAAGGAACAATTAAAATATACATTTTTTAGATACATAAGTAAAATATGTTGTTCATATTATTTACATATTTAAATAAAAAAAACAAATTATCATTATAAAAAACATAAAGTAGATTTGCAGTTTATTTTTTATGAAAATTGCTTGAATAAAAATATACGAGAATGACTCATGTGTTTTACATTTTTACCTTCTTTGTGTCTGATAAAAAATTGCCTAAATTTCATACTAATACCTGCAGTTGCAATAAAATATTTATTGTTTTTCCACCTTCAGGAAATAGATGTCTTAGGAACCTATAAATATAGCATAAAAGTTTAAAACAGCTTATCTTAATTATGCATCCACATACCTGTATGTCCGTTTATATCGTACAACGAGGCTTTTTTAGTTATACTGTACAGATTTTAATAATTTTTTAAACACGACTAATTCTTTCGACCATTCCCACACTGCAATGGAATGGAACGTCTTGTGAGAAACTGATGAAAAATTGGTATATAAGTACATATTAAGTAATCTAAACAAACATAAATATACCGGCTATATTATACCAATCCCAATATTATTTTAGTGTTTTTCATAATCATGTGTGAATTTTCTATTTTCTATAGAAAGTACGTGAAAAAGAACACTTTGAAACAAATAAAGGCATTGGTTCAATGCTCAACGATGACATTTTTAACTCAAAACTAATTGAGATCTACCCTAGTTTAGTAATAAATACAAACAACAAATGTAATAATTTGATTTAATGAGTGTATTATACTGATTCATGATATAATACCTGTTTGGGATTGCCTAGGATTTCTTTTTATGTCTTTCCTTCCAATGTTTAACAAAGTATGACTACGTCATGCTATGTTTCACGTAACAGGCTTCCCCGAGATTATATAAAAAATGTCATGTCTGTAGCTGGTTTCATTCTCGATATGTCCAACGGCAGTGAGTCAGACAAACACAGAGAAGACATTTTGAAGGCAAAAGAGAAATTGTGTTAACATACAGAGTGATTATCTTCAATAATACTCAGCTAAATGCACCATTATAGAAACCATTCTTGGCTAATATAGAATTGAAGTGTTATGCAAAATTTATAGCCTAGTGTATAGACCAAAACTTTTCACCAGATATTTTATTTCTTGATACATTAAAATTCCTTTAATTAAAATGGGTTTCACAGCAATATTAACAATGATACCCACCAAGTCATATATGTTTTGAGGGGGGCAGTTAGGGTACTACGTGTGTTATTAGGCTAAAACATGGTTCTCAGCTTTCTTACAAATATTTTGTACACTGCTATGTTTTTTCTTGCCATTATTTTTTACCTATAGGAGCATTGTCATAATATTCCTTAAAACTCAGCCAAATCCCTTGGAGTGAGGTGCACCATCATCAAACTCAGTGTTGCCTATATAGAAATGAATGTTCGTACAGAATTAAAAGTTTATATATAGCTCAGTTTGTCTCATATATGAATAAATGAATTTATTCCATCATAATAGTACATTGTACAAAACATAAGACTGACTTGGAATTAATATTGTGTGGGCATAAAAAGAAATATACAGCCAGAAATGAATATTTGCCCCTCGTACGGGGGCAATGTAAAAAAACTAAAATTTAATACTAGTTTGATAATTCTCGAGTAAATTTGATTCATTTTCATAATTTAATAATTCACAGGAGCTATTTACTCCTTCCCATGGGTAACAAATTGTAATCCGTGAATTTTCCAGTTGTATGTTGTTTCACAAAGGTCTGTGTAAAGGCTGTTGGTATGAGTACATAACTAATACAAACTACGATTAATTGACATCGGTAGTATCCATGGTTATAACAACGGCGTTGCTTTGAAATTTTTCGTCTAAATAATATCTGAGTTGGTAATTGTATAATAATGTATTTTTTACTAATAAAATTACTAAAAATCCATCTAGTAATATGATGGAGATTACTTACTTATTACTGCGTGGAGTACCATAACAGGAAATTTCAACACTAAACTATGCCCAGGTGGTTTCACCTGTAATCTGGTTAGCAACCCTACAGTAGCCATCACTTGGTAATGTAATATGTAAGGCCTACAGTAGCGGCTAAACCGAATCTAATTACTGTATTCAAATCTCATTACAGAAACATTATAATCAGACTATACCTTTTAACAATAAGGAAATCGTTCTTGTTTTAATATTCATCTCTATACGTGAAGTAGTGCTTTGTGACACGTTTTTCTGCATATAAAGAAAGATTTGATATAGACATCGAATAAGTTTTGGGTTCAGACAACTAAATAGTGAATGTGTAATAAGGGTTTCCCCTTAACTACTGCCACAGCGTTATATATGATAATAAATATAATTTAATGAAATGGATTAAATTCCAACCTGTTTTTCACAACCAAAAACATTTTCAAGTTTATTTATTCTTCACAGCATAATATGATATTAATTAACTTAAAAAAAACACTTAATTGTAAAACTTAAAGCAATGATTTTATCTTTAGCAACTATTTTCAACCAAACAACCGTATCTGTTGTCCAACTTGGATAGCCAGACAGTAACATGTAACTGCTGTCTGCCGTCATTATTTCTAGGCCTCTTTTTGCGTATTGCCTCGGCTGTCCACCAGGTGTGGGATTGTAGGTCATCGTGACCAATGCACACGCGGCACTAGCGCCAGTGCAGGCAGTGACCTGCCTGGACCTGCGTTGCTTCTGTACTGTTACTTAGTAAAGTTGGAATTATTTAGGCAGCTGTAAAGTAAAAAAAGCTATAACAAAATATTAGGGCGAGCAAGAGAGGTGTTGGCAGCATGCAGTGCTGGCCGATAGGATAAATACTTTCTTGGGATGTTTTTACAGCAAGACTTTAATTTCATAGTTTCTGGAAAGGTCAGAAGTCGACAGAATTCCTTGGAAAGTATGAACGTACACATTTATTATGTCAAAAATTGTTAATGTATTCCTTTTTGGTTTAAGGATGTAATAACTGTATCGGAGTTGAATACATTTAATATAAGTCACTTAGGTTATTGTATAAATTAGTCATTGTAAATGAATGTGTCAGGAAGGCTACTTGGATGGATGGACAGTTTTCACCTTTATTGTGATTGAAATTCCTGTTTATGGATTTCAAGGACTGGTCAACAGTACACGTAACACGAGTTTTATCTTACGAGTTGCTGTGTGAATGGTACTAAATGCTTTAGACGCCTATACTTCCTGTGGTCATTTAGTATATTTATGACGATTATATTTAATTCTATACAAAACTATTCTTAAGGAATAGTGAATTTTAATTTATGTATGTACTGCGCTGTGTGCCATAGTGATATCGCTTATAATTAGTTTATAACTTCTTGTATGTAAATTCTGAGTGGAGCAAAAAATTCCAAACCTTTTGGTATAGCACTTTGACGTTATTAAAAATTTCAACAGAAATTCAAACGCACTTTGTATAAAACGCACCAGCTTTAATTTAAGTCGGCACCTTGGTACAGGGTGAATGTTTTAAAATACATTTTAAAATATACAATATATATATATTTTAAAATATATATGTAATATTATTATTTAAATATAATAATAATAATAAATATAATAGCATTATTTTAATTAACGTTATATTTATCAGTATCATTACAGGAAATTTACAATTTTTAACATTTTATACCTTTGGTGTTAGCAGATTCAAAAGTACAACTTTAAGGTAAATATAACTTGAGATGTGAATTATTTCATCAATTATTTAATCAGGTAAGAAAATCTATAATATTGAATTATAGAAATTTATTTAAGGGAGTCTATGATGATAAAATTTATGACTGGTACGAGAGGAAATTTAAGACCTTGGATCACAAAAGTTGGAGAAATTATATGAAGGCTTAAACTGGGCATCTCGTCTAATGAATGTTCTAACCCAGTTTATCTTCAAAGTTCTCTCTGTTGTCTATAGTTATGACTTGACTGAGGATGTGAAAATTTTCTCACAGATAAGATTTGCAGCTTATAAAACTCTTATCCGGATACTTATTCTAAACGGTATTTTTATTAAAACCTCAACTTCTATAGTTTGTACAATCATAAGGCACCAAAATATATTGTTTTGTATATGAAAGGAGAGTTCACTGATATCTTTCTAACGAGGATACATTAAAGGATGGGACAGGGTGTACTTTTGCTTATAAACTAAACTATAAAAATCAAATTTTTGATGCGAACAATGTATTCTAGGAAAATCTAGCTAAAATTTTGTTTGTATTTATATTGCCTAAAATAATGAGTTTAACTAAATTGGAGTTTGATACATTTATATCACATCTCAATGTCCATATTTGTAATGACTTCGTACCCGTCACAGGGTACATCGGGGTGTAGGCTCGGCAAGGTCTAAAGTGAGAGAGGTCTCAAGTTACAAAAATAACCTCTTTCTCTTTTTTGGTATCCCATTCTCGTGGTTGGATAAGGAAAAATAAGTTTTGTTTGCAAGAAAAGCAACAATTTATAGAAGTATATATTTCAAATATATACACTTTAATATTTACACAAACTCGTACATTCCCATAGCATTATACAAATTACTGTATGGCTTATTGTAGAGGTCTCGATACCCTAGAGTTGATTTCGTTTTTGGACAACTAAACCGAGACTTCCTTGATGGCTAGACGTCTCAGACACCTGAAGCTGCCAGAGCCCGCTACCTGCCAATATCTGGGACCTATTCTTAGATAAAGTTTCTACTAGTGGATTTACCAGTGGCCTGGAGATGTATGTAAACATGTGCCAATGTAAACATGTTCATTAACGCACATCCGAATCCGATGAAATGATACTTAACACCATCGAACTTCATGTTGCCACTATAGACTTGAAGCTGAATGCAAAAATTAAAGTCTATAGATAATTTTGATTTTGAGGTATCGTGTAGATGTTAGACAAAAAAAACCCTTGATTGATATCAGTTGAGGACATTCTAGATGGCTAGAGCTTCATCTGAGGCAATGATAATCTCTTTACTTTTATCCTCTTTAAGAGGTCTTAGATCAATAAACAGAGTTTCATTAATCTCTTTTATTTTGTTTGACCACGATAATTTTGTTTCTTTTGACCAAGGTCATTAAACACCAAAATTACGGTAACTGTAGATACTTTACTTAGAATCTTCAGAAGTATTGTCACCTTCTGTACAATAATAATGCACATGTACGTGGATTCAATTAAACATACTATGAAATTAACCACTGATTTAATATTTCTAAATATAAGATTATTCGTAATTAAAGTGATTCATGTATTACAGATTTACTTCTTTAAATTGTAATACAGTAACCAAGATGAGATACCGAGACATGTTACCAATAAATTCAATAACTATTATTCATAAGTATAATTGCAGAGTATTATTCTTAAAGTATAGAATTAAAAATAAAATTTCCGTCTCATAGGAAAAACGGAAGATAAATTTGTATTAAGTTTTCCTCTGACCTATCCCTAAAGTAAAATATGTTATACTGTTACAAAGTAGTGTTTATTTGTTTTGATTAATGTGTAAATAGTTCACATTATATCAGAATGTGATCAATAAATTTGAAAACGAAAGCAATCTTAAAATAGGGAATAAACGTCGCTCATTAGCAACTACAGAATTTATGGATGATAGTTGTTTTAAGTAATTTGTGTCTTCGCTCAAAATCATTTCATTAGACACCAATTAAGATAGTGAGAGGGATCAAGTTTGACTTGGATCACCTTGTTAGGGCTTTAAAACAATTCCCATAGGTCACGCTAATTGACTGTGCCATTCTCTTGCAAGTTATTTGTAAAGAAATTTGACATTAAATGTAAGGTACATCATTATTTTAAAAGTATAACAGTTTTACTTTCAAAACAGGACTGTAATGTTCAAAGGATAACTAGTTAGAATATTGTAAATATAATATATTTGTTTATTAAATGTGGAAAACTGTGACACAAACATGCAAATCTGCACGTTATGACCTAAATAAAAATATATGTAAGTATACAGGTAGACTAAGAACTCTCCAAGGATATATTAAAGTTTGTTATTAAGCTCAAGCATCAAAACCTTAATATAAATATGGGTCTGAAATTCTTAGCTATCCTCTGACTGTCAGCATGTTTTTTTTTCTAGAAACTATTAAAGATATAAATCTTATAATTTGGAAGTCGGTGTGTTAGACTTAAAGAAAGATTACAATTATTATTAAATAATGCTACCACGTTTCAAGATGAAGACAAGATATTTTTTTCAATTAATAATGTAAAATTGTTTATACTTTTTAAAGAATTACGAAGGTTGGTTAAAGTAATTGTAATGGAATTGTATTTATGTTTATTTATTTAGGTTTGTATTTAATTTTATTAATATTAGATTACTGAATAAATTAGTGTACATTAAAATGAAATTATTTAGAAATACTGATTTTCTTACATCAATAAAAATGTTATGAATAAGTTAATACAGTGAATTATTAATGTAGAACGATTGTGGTAATTTTAATTATGTATAACCGACGGGGATTTAATTTTACATTCTTCTAAATTCAAACTACAAATGCATTTTATGTCCCCAATATTGGTTTTATATATTAAGATGATGCATTACGTAAAGCAATATAAAAGGTTTTTAGCCATACAAGAACGTATTTGTAGATTCATGACATGTATTACTCCTGACGTAGTCAAATAGCTACAGACAGACAGCAGATATTGGAATTCCAGCGTCTGCTGTCTGATCTAAAGTATACATAGTTTCATTGTGTTTGTTTTCACATGAGCTTATTCAGTCTGTAGACAGCTCGGTACTATCAATGTTAATGTGGACGGTGATATTGTTATCTGCCAGTTGACGTCAATTATTACATGAACTGTTAATAATAAATTAATGTTCTGTTAATGTTGATTCTTGCTGACAGTGTGGTGGATCATTTTAATGAATTGTGCTTTTGCATTATATCAGAGATACAGGCCATATAATTGTTAGCTTTGTATTGTATCATTCTAAAACTAATCATTCTGGACAATCGGCTACCTCATCTTCATGTGACTCTTAAGTGGTTTCATCTAATGTTTAAATGAGTACTCAAAATCCATTTCTCTACTAGTTTTTAGAAAAATTCTGATCAAATCAAAATGTTATAAATAACCTGCATCTTTTAGGTTTTTTAACGGCACAACACTAACACAGACAAGTAGGTATCATGTGTTTAAAACAATGACTTAAGCACCCTGTTTGTTTTTAATCAATCTTTACATAAACAGAGGTAAAGATTGACGTGGAAATCATAGATTGTATTAAATTATTTATTGATAACCCATGCTTACTGTAAATATAGTAACATGCCATATCCAGTAGAGTTTACAAACGGTTTCAAGATGGCTGTTTAAGATCATGTCATATTAGATTTATTTTGTGTACATTTTAAATTACTTTCTAATGTGACTCGTTTCATGATTGAACTTAGCATAAATTTGGTTCATCTTCATACGTTGGGGCCAATTTACAAGCATAAACATAAACATAAATGATGGAATGAATTTAATTTTTTTTTATAACTTTAAATCAAACAACATCGTAAGACGGGTTTTATCTGCAATATTCCTATTCAAGACGGTGAATGACTGTTTTTATGTACTTTTAAATCTGCCCTTTTTTATTAAATTGTGACCTGAAAGGCCAATAGCTTTGCTCCGTTTTGTAATCGATGTTTAACAAATATTACGTAAAAATACGGAAAGAATACATCTGAAAAAGTTTTAAAAGTTATGATTGACATATATTTGAATGTAAAATTTTTAAAAATGTATGTACGGAGATGGTAAATAAAATTTTAACAAACTTTCTGTTATATGTTTTGTGAAAAATAACTCCTTTGTGATTTTGATATTACTTCTTTAAATAATAGATATTTTTACGATATTTTACTAAAAGTAATCATAAAAAAATTGTAGACGCTTTAGAAATTTACAAGAATTTACTTTGGTAACAGTAAAAATTTTTAGACGTAATTACTGTATAATATCTTATTCGACTTGTCTAGTTTTCAGCAAATCATCTGTTGTTATATAATTATGGGCTCGAATTTAATTTGTCAATAAGCGGGCCTCAGTTTACGAAAGGACTGTTTTATATAAGGAGGCCAGAAATAAATATCCTTATTGTGGTTATAAGGCATAATCAGGTGATATGCTATTATTTAAATGTGCGAAGAACAAATGACATACAAACACTCTTAATAAAAGGAATAATGTACAGGGAGCGGCAAAATGATCTGACGGTTTTATAATGTAAACAACTCAAACGTTTAAAGTGGTACAAAGTGTTTTATTGCAGATTTCAGATTGGTATTTATGAACATTTATAAAAATAACCAAAAAAGGGCGAGTTGATCCGTTTAAGATTTGAATATAACGTCTTTCAAATGATGTCCGTCTTTGGCGATGCATTCTTCCAATCTTGCACTGAAATTATCAAACACTTTCCCTAATATTTCAGGAGAGAGGTTGGCTATTTCTTGGCGTATGGTTTCCTTCAGTTCATCCAATGTGCGGGGTTTGTTTGTGTATACTCTAGATTTCAGCAGTCCCCACAAGAAGAAGTCACAGATGCTGAGATCCGGGGAGCGAGGTGGCCACGCAATGTCCCCGAAACGCGAGATGACTCGGCCACGAAACTTGCTTCTTAAGGAGTTTACTACAACATTTGCTGTGTGGGCAGTTGCCCCATCCTGCTGGAACCAAATTCTGTGGTGGTTGAAGCGATTTATACGTATTTCGGGGATCAGGAAGTTTTTCAACATAGTCAGGTATCTTTGTGAATTGATGGTTACAGTTAGACCGTACTCTTCAAAAACGTATGGGCCTATAACACAATTTTTTGTTACGCCACACCACACAGTGACCTTGGGACTGTGAAGAGTCCGTTCATGCAGTTCTTCTGGATTGTTTTCTGACCAATATCGGAAATTCTGTTTATTAACATAACCATTCAAATGAAAATGAGCTTCGTCGCTCATAATGAGATTTTTTCATCTGTAAGCAAATCAATCATTTGCTCTGAAAATTCAATGCGTTTTGCATAATCACTGGGCTTCAACTGTTGCACGATAGCCATTTTGTACGGATGAAAGTGCAGGTCGTACCTTAATATTCTTCTTACCGAGCGGTCAGATATCTGCAGAGCTGCAGCTTGTTTACGTGCAGGCCGCCGAGGACTGGCTTCCACAGCTCCTCTCTTTCTCTCGACGTTCTCTGGCGTCCGGGCTGACCTTGGACGGCCTGTTGATTTTCGTTTTAAAGCTGAACCGGTAGCTCTAAAGTTACCCACCCACAGCAAAATGGTGTTTCGAGTTGGCACTTTCCCTCTTGGAGCCACATTAAAATGTCTGTGGAACTGCCGCTGAACAGCAACAACACTATCGCCTTTTAAAAAAATGCTTCCACAACGAACACACGGTGCTCAGCCGTCCACCGCTCCATGGCTACAAAAAATTTCCGCACGTAGGCTCTGGCACGCCCCTATCCCCACCACCCCCCACCACACACTCGCTTGACAGCGCGGCAGCGAAAACCGTCAGATCATTTTGCCGCTCCCTGTATTATATGAGCTCATTTACAATGCACTTTCTCATATGTAAATATTCACATCGTTTTTTCAATGCCAACTGATTCGCAGTTTAATTGAGTTCCAGGATGTATAAACATTTGTATTAGAAGTTGGTTAAACAAAACACACTGAGTAGCTCATCACTTCTAGTTGGATGAACAACTCGGATAGTTTATGGTTCGTGTTTTGTTACTTGAACACCTTTGTGTTCAGTTGTGACTATTCTCTTTGTAGTATTCACGCATGAGTTCACAATTTAAATCGTAACTTGCTCTCTCTCTTATGTTTAAACAAAATTCTTGAAAGAGCACCTCTCAAATATAATAAATTTACTCTGGGAAATAATTATACAGTTCAATTTTGTAGCATTGAATGTATGTAATAATGTGAATAATACACAGTTGTATTTAGTAGTACAACAAGATTGTATTATATAACTATTTTATTCGTCAATCTTCATAGAGAATACAATATTAGTCATTTGTAGAGAGCAAAGGTAAACACAAATTTACTTTCCCGAAGACATATTGAGTAACCACTGCTAGACCGTAAATTAATGAACTGCTTTAACTTATAATGCTTCTTAAGTTTAACACAGAGATGACAGCCTCATGTGAAATCTACCTTTCTTTCGACTGAGCCGGACGGGATATACTAAATCATCGTATTTTACCTCATTCAACTAGACATGGAATGAAACACGACATTGTCAGCAGGGTGGAATAGGGTGCTGGCTCCTAGTTTTTTTCCAATGGCCATAAGTTACTCCACATATTCTAAGGAATATGTCATAGTTTGTAGTCATTTCTTTAGTAATGTTTTCTTTGGAAGCAGCCTAGATTGCACCCTGAAGCAATGGGACAGGATTGTGTGCAGAGACTGGAAAATTTAAAAATCATAAAATTTTACATTGGAGTTGATATGATGAGCTTTTCAGACAGTACGAACGCCCCAGATAACGCTCTTCTAGTACCCTATTGAATCATAGAGTGAAGTAATGAGATGTAATAAAAACAATAATACATTTTTACTCCACAAAGATACATATACATCGAGACCGCGGAGATGAGGAATGAAAACACTGATCAGATTATGGTTGACCTTGGTCGGAGACATCTTGGTGTGGACTTGCTATAGGAACTGTTATCTGCAGGTCACACCGGGTCTGCTGCCAACCCCAACCTGGCCATGACGGAAAAAAAAAGGACAGAGGCCCATCGATGTACGATTCTTTAGTTACTGCGACCTACGAGCTGTGAATGAGGCCAAAAAAGAGTTAATGGTACCGGAGCGGACGATAACGGAAGACTTGACCGCACAGTGCGTCTTCATGCTCCATGGTAATGATTTTATCGAACGGCAACTCTGGATTGTTCTGTTTACAAACGTCTTAGGAATAAAACTCAAGACAAAAATTATAAATTACAAGGCACGATTTTTCTGTCAGAGCATCAACATACCAAATCGTTTTGGAATAGGGTAAAATACGTTGGTATTAATAAATTTAAAGATTACATACCCTTCGATTAAAAAAAAAAACAATTACTTTGTAATTTGTTTCATTATTACAGAATAATAAGTGTCGATATATTAGGGAATGTTTCTACATAACACTCTAATTTTATTCACTAAATATTAATGTTGAAATGCAAATAAAATTGATCCAGTCTTAAGAGGTAACGCTGTTATGTAAAACAGATTTAAAATAATACAAAGAAACATGTAAATAATATATTTAAAAGTATAAAACGTGTTTTATGGATTAAATGCTATAATTGTACTACTTCTCTAAAACAACCAAATTTAATGTCTGTAGTTATGAATAACGTTTTATTAGATAGTACTATCTCTTACACATATAAAATTCTTTCATATATAGTATAGTATAAAATGTAATTTAATTGTACATTTTAAATGAAACACAACAACTAATTAGTGTTTATATTAATAAAAAAATAATGAATTTGTTATTACTGTAATATAAAGTGTAAATTTTTAACTTCATAATTGTTCCTACGTTTTAATGTCAGTTTGTTATAATTTAAAAATTGTATTGTTATAATATGTACATCCACATCAACTATAGTGATAATTTGTACGAAGAAATTTATGCATTCAAAAAGTCATTAAAATACAAATAATACTTATTAGCCTCATTTATTTACAATATGTAGATATTTTACGTAAATTTATATGTCACTGAACAATCTAATCCAGACTTATATTTACTAATATGAGTATATAACCTATTTATAACGTCTTTACGATTGGTTTTGGATATATATATATATACTCGTATATATAATCTCCAATATATGTGTGTAGCCTATGTATGTATATCCAACACCTTCTGGAAAAACGTTAAAAATGACAAATTATTTCAACCAAAAGTTATTTCTAAAAATCTAGTTGTGGTATATCCCTCAGTATTATGTAACTGTAGCAGCACTGAATCATATATTGCGTTCCAGATATGGGAATTCCCGTCTGAGTCTCGTTGCCCAGAACTGATATTAAACCATGTCCTGGAGCCGTTCTTGTCTCTTTACTTCTATAATGTCAGAGGTAAACTGTTATTCTCAATATTGTTATATACGGTATTATAAATATTGGTATTATACGTATCTCTACCATCTTCTCTTTTTTATGTGGAATCACTGTTTTTTTTAACGGAAACAATGCCAACCACCGCTAAGGTCGTATTGATGTGATATAACTTAGATAGTGGAATTCTCTTTAATGAGCATTGTAAATATATTCTTTACGACATTACAGTTATGTTTATTCTGATTGAACTGACTCTCAATGTATTAAATCAACATAACCTACCATACCGATATCGCTTATGTAGGAATAGTTTAACCCGTTCAGTGAAATAAATTAATTATTTCGGTCTGCACTGTAGAAAAACAGATGGTCGCAATTTAAAAAGACCACACACCAATATTTTTAATTATTGAATGTGAGCCAATTATTAAATTGCACCTTTATACAGTAAGACGTGTTCAACTCACGTGGAAAAAATTTCCCTTTCTATGTTGTGGTTAGAATATTAAAGTAGATATATTTTTGACTGCAGTAAAGAAGCTGGGATCCTATCAGTTTAATAAAACAATAGGTTGTCACCCTTCTATTCATGTGTTGAAATCTCATATATATTTTGATCCAAAACAAAACAGTTCTTCAGATTAAATATTTATTCAGGTAGCTTAGCGCATAGACTACATTAAGTTATGCACAGCCAATGTACCGGAAATTCTGAATTTATATTTGTTTATAATTAATTTAGTTTCTATTCTCAACTGTGTTATGAGAGAATAAAACCTACATAAAGTGACGTATTAATAATCTAAAATCATAATAATATATATTTAATACTTTAGATAACTTAGTTTGGCCTCAGGAGAAGTTTATGACAATAATAGAAACAATCGAGCTGAAATTATGTTCTACCATCAATTTTGTGTAATCGTCAGTAATATGTATTCATACAAAAACCAAATTCAAGTAATCAAAAATATGCACATATAAGTTGCAATTCTATATATAGTAAAACTTTTATATGAAATACTTTAAACTAAAACTAATGCCAAAATTCCTCAATAAGCAGCTCCAATAATCTGGGATTGCTCAACTCCAAAAGCGTCCTGTCTTTGAAATACTCGGCGTTTGAAAATATATGGTTTCTAGAGAATAACATTCTGGAGATTCATTTGTCCTGTAGAAGGTATATAAGTTGTCCTTTCATAGCTCCATGTTCAGTAATGAATTAAACGTTTTCGAAGTTTTGATCAGTAGGAGTTTCTAAGAATAATAACAGCCATTGAATGAATGAATGTTTATTCCACCATCTGTACATGAAATACTCTTAAAAAACTACAATAGTATGTAATAAACAGAATTATTTTGAAAACAATAGTTTTACTAGTTGTCTAGCTAAGATATAACTTATATAATTAATAAGGAAAAGAGCCTGCATGGGCATTCAGCTTGTACGCAGGCTTCAGTTGATCGTCCGCCACGATAACTTAAAATGAAGAACTTGACATCTTTAATAGTATTTAATAGATTGTGCTAGAATTTATAACACTCAATTATTAGATTATCTGAAAGTATGAAGTTTAAACTATAAGCATCATTTCATATATGGAACTCTTACGTTACATAAACAAAGTTATGATAATTTTATTTTTAAGAATCAAGATAATTACTATTAAATAAATATTATCTACGACTATGAAGTTTTATTAATTGAAGAACTACTACTTTGTGCCATAGTATAATGCAAAGGAATTTAGGATTATATTTGATTTTGTTAAATCACTTGCAGAAAAACAATACCTTTGCATACTAAATAATAGTACAAGGTTGAAAATGTACACAGTTGTATTAGAATAAATAAATAAATATATATATATATATATATATATATATATATATATATATATATTTAATAGAAATTAGTTAGAATACTTTAATGAATATTTTGAATTAGAAATTGATAGAATTTGACACTCGGTGAAACGTTACATCAAGTTACATTATTCCAAGTTCAACTACTTCAAAACTTAGTCTAACCTGAAACAAATTCACAACTAATCAAAGCTGTTGCTGTATCTCAAGCAGTTTCATGTTAGTTCTGTATTGAAACAACTGACTCCAGCAGGTATTGCAGCAGTGGTGTAGTTTTACTACATTAAAGTTAGTATTAGGATTTTAATTCGGAATACATAAATCAGGACTCATGGGATGAAAACTCAAGGAAACCGTTAATAAATTCTTAAATATTAAATTAAAAACCTTACATGAAAACATATGTTTAAAAAAATCCCCCCTCCTCCTAAGAATGCTTAACCCTCAATGACCCTTTAATTTTTTAAGCAGTAAATAAACACTAGCAGTAATCAATTATCACTAATATACCTTACCCTATAGTATTAATTTATGCACCCCATAATCTTTAATTATAAGCTTCTACTCATTAACTTTTAATGATGAAAATTCCCAGCTTGTGAAAATTGAAAAAAAATACCAACATAAATATCTTGTAGCAGTAATAATTGTTAACATAACTCATTTTAGCTTACTGACCTAATGTTTTAAAAGATTCTAAAGCACATAGTGTAATATGATAACTTACGCAACTAAATGTAATGAAAATGTGAATTGATATTTATGTTGTGTGTTATATGATGATTAGGATCGGTAATGTCAATAAATTTAATTAACAGCTCCTATACAATGACTTTAAAATCTAATTCAAATTTAGAAGTAGTTTAAAGAATACATATTTTACACTAATGGCGGGAATTTTTCTTACTTTTTATTGTTGTTATGTCGATGCAAAACGATAGCTTGTAATTGTTCAGTAAGGAGATGTGGTGAAACGCATGTGCAGCCTGAGATAAAATACGTTAGTATAAAAAGTATATTTCGCATTTCGTGCTACAAAGGAACGCATTAATTTTTACTACATAGTCATTACTATATTTCGTTAACAACTTTTCCTAGTTAAACTTTGCTTTATGGACAACTGAAACGCCAAAAAAAAACACAAAAATCTCAATCTTTTAAATCGATTTCTATGAACTTATTATATACCTACATGCCTAATACAATGGTTTTAAAATAAAAATATCTGTAACTGTTTTTGTGGCCTACATAAAAACAATTGTAATAAGATATGAAGAAATATGAGCAAAATATTAACAGAAGTCAATAAGAATACAACGAGAAATCATTATTATTTACATAAAAACTAAATACTAACATATTGCTTATTAAATCATATTGGCTTTCTAATTTATGAAATTCTACCATATCTTCTTAGTATTTGTCTAAACACTTAAATTTTAAATATTTTATAAGTATTAATTATTTCTCATAAAGATGATGTATATTCCTATATTTTTATATATTTTCCGAAGATGGTCGTCTTTCTATTTATTTTAATTTATCTTTAATATATAGACCAATAACATTTGTAATTGTCCACAAAAAATGATGTTTGAAATATTTTTACATCGTTTAATATTCATTCAACTTTAGGTACACCTTTCAATGTTTAAAAATGCCGGTTTGTAAAACGGTTTATAAGGAAGTAAGGTAATATTTGCGTAAAAATATTGTAGAGGGAAACTAAAAAGATGCATTTGTAATATTCATAATTTTATGAAGGTTATGATCCCAAAACATATGTTAATAACGTGTTTCGTATCTCAATTATTTTTGAAGTCATTTTTGTACTTGTAAGCGTTTACATATTTTTTGAACATTTAAAACATATTATTGTAACAGTAATTAAAAAGCAAAGTATTTAGAAGCAGTAACTAATGCTAAAAATAATATATTTTCTGTATACATTTTGAAATGATAGTCATATGAAATCCACCTCTTTTTCCTTCGGTTACGAGGATTTAAAATCGTTACGAATGTACAAATTTATAATATTTGAAAGATAGTAAATGATATGTAATATTTATATTTAAATTTGTAATGGTTTCATAGGTGACATTAATTTTAAAAATGCATTTAACAATATTTAAATAACAATTTAAGTCGTTGAGACTAGTTATAGATTACTAAGAATTTACCTAAAGGTATATTGAAAAAATAACCTAAATCTAATATACTATACAGCCGCATGTGTAACTGACTCACTGACTGATATATAGATACAAATTCTAACATAGTTCTAGAAGTGCTGGAAACTTGAAATTTGGCACGCAGGTACCTTTTGCCGTATAACCAACAGGAAAAGTCTGAAAACCGGGAGTTTTTACTTTTAAACCCCTTAAAAAAATTCGAGAAAATTCGCGCATTTTTCGCCCTTGCAGGCCTTTTTTGTAAGCCTGATAGCGGGTGAACCGTTGGAGATAGCTTCAATCTGACGAAAAATCGTTAGTCAGGAATGAAGTGAACTAAAAAAAGGTCCAGTAACTTTTTGCTCTATCTTCCATGGTTAAGCGACAAAACGCTCGAATATTTGACCTTCCAGAGATTTTTTCAATAAAAATAATGTTTCGAGCCCGATAGCGGCCGAACCGTTGGTCGTAGCTCAAATCTGATTGACCCATCAAATTAGCAAATTGCGCGATCTACAGAAAAGATCAAGTGACTTTTTGCTCTATCTCCATTGGTTTGGCCGAAAAACGTGATTAAGTGTAATTTTTTTGTAATTTTCACGTGAAAACTTTGTTTTTGGGGTCGATAGCGGCGAAAAAATTGGTCGGAGGTCAAAATAAAACAAAGGTTAGATTTAGGAAATAAGATGATCTACAAAAAAGGTTAAGTGACTTTTTACTATATCTCCATTAGTTTGACCGCAAAACGTGGTTAAATGGACATATTTGGAAATTTTTGCCTACAAATTTACATTCCGGGCTTGATAGCGGCTAAACGGTTGGTCGTAGTCAAAACAAGTTTCAATGGGATTTAGAAAATCACGTGATCTACAAAAAAAGTTCAGTAACATTTTGTCCTATCCTCAACGGTTTGGCCGCATAACGCGTTTTAAAGTTTTGATTTTTTGAGTTTTACGTGAGATTTTGTTTTCTGGGCTCTATTTCAGACAAAATCTTAGTTCTAGCTCAGATTAAATACAAAATAATGCGATCTACACAAAAGGTCAAGTGACCTTTTATTCTATCTTCCATGATTTAGCCGTAAAATGTGATTATATTGAAAATTTCACTTAAAAATTTACTTTTCGTGCTCGATAGTGGCCGAACCCCTGGCCCTAGCTTAAATGCAAACTTTTTGTAAGTAGCTATTGATAGGATCTACAAAAAAGGCCCAGCAGCTTTCTATCGTTTATCTTTCCGTGAGCCTGATAAATGCTCTAAATGGCTAATTCTTTGTCGTCACTTTTAGGTGTTTTAAATTTTGCAACTATAATTAGTGCGATTCATGCTGGTTCCATATTGACCTTGTATTACTACGTTAACGAGTGACTAAAACCCCCCTCCACATCGGGAGTTGGCTGAGCGTTAGTGAAGCTTCAAGAGTAAATAGGGACAGAGTGTTTTTTTATTTAATTTTATGAAATATTAGTTCATTGTCAAAAATCTGGCGTGGAATGATAATTTCCGAAGTAATTTTAACCACCTGATCAACGTTTTATTTTCATAAAAATTCCTTGTGCCCAGACACAAATTTACTAGAAAAGTACACGCGTTCTTTAACCCCCGAGAACATAAACCCCCCTCCCGGGAATTTCCTGGTTGATGAACTCCTGATTAAATTAAACCCCCTGATCAACTTAATAATCTGATAAAGGTAGTTTTTAATTTATTTACACTAAATCTGTTTACACAACAGCTGACCAGTGCAGACTTTTATCCCAAGCGTTGTACCGACTAAACCAGAGATCGTAGCTAAAATCCGAGGTCACAATCGAAAATTAAATTTCCGACAAGAAAGGTCCAGTCACTTTTTGTCGTATCTCTAACGGTTAAGCCGTAAAGTGCTCTTTAAATCAAAACTTTGGTTAAAATTAGTAAAACGACTGACTAGTATACGTCTACTGGAGCACATCGTGAATTGGATGAGCGTTAGCGAAGGTTACATTAAACACCCCTGGAATTTCCTTGTATGACCATATAATCTCCTGAGTAAATTAAACCCCCCGATGTGTTTACCACCCTGGTAACATTAACCCCCCCCCTAGGGAATTTCCTGGCATGACCTCATGTCCGAATTCTAAACAATCACCAAATCTCTTAACCCCCCTTGGGAAGTTCCTGGTATAACCAGATAACCCCCTCATGTCTTAACCCCCAGTAACAATAAACCCCCCCAGGGAATTTCCTGGCATGACCTCATGTCCGAATTTTAACAATCACCAAATCTTTCTTATCCCCGAATTTGCAAGCGTGAATTTAACCGCTCATCCCCGAATTTGCAAGCGTACATCATGGGGGCCTGGGGGCGTAGCCCCCAGCGAGCCGAAGGCGAGTTTTAATATATAATTTTGCAGTTACAAAATCTGGAGTAAATAGGTATTGAGGTAGCTTAGCTCATAAACTGCACAACCCATGTACCGGAAATTGTGATAGAGCGGAAGTGGAGCTCCTTTTACATCATTATCTGCGTCTGAAACCAGACGTCGACTACTCATTCAGAAGGTATTTTACATCCGTTCCCTAAATAGGGTCAGACTGAGTCTGTATACAAAATTATTGACCATATTTTATATTTTACACACTGACTACTAAGGGCCATCAATTACTTTTTATAATTTACCTAAGTAACTGATTATACGAAAAAAACAATGTTTTTGGCTTTCAAAAAAAGACGGCTATCTCTCCCGGGCTTACCCTAACCATTCCCTAACGTACATTGATGGGATGGAGGATAAATTATTAAGATTGGATAGAAAATGTTATTTTAACTGCAGTAAGTGTAAGTTAATTATAAATATAGCAGCGCGTTTTATCTTAAGAAGTTATATTATTTTATTTTGAGGCAAAGGCAATTAAATATTTTTTTGGACAAAATTTTTTAATTTGAGGAATTGTTAAGGAAGTAAATAAATATTTAGGTTTACCTTAAAATAAAGTACATATTACCAAGCATGATGTAAATATGGTCATCTATGGCTGTTAACGCCATTTCAAAGTGGAACGTTAATTTGGCACCTGTATATTATTGTATCAGATTTGAATGGTATTATAAAAGAGGAATCCAATAATGTTTACCGCTAAACTAACACTCTGCATTCTCCCCACGTAAGGGCTATTACGATATCACAACGTCCCATGAATTTAGACGGGATTTATCGTAGTAGTTTCTTTACTAAAATTAAGAAATTAATCTGTTTAGTGTTATTACATTTTTATATTTATTATGCAACACTGAAGTGGATATAAACTAACATTAATAGTTCTTTCAAAATTTTATAAAAGCAAAAGCAATATCTCTTCCAGATTACATTTCTTTAAAAGTTCTTGTAGAATTTGTGTTATACACTTGTATTAATTACACAAGTGCAGTTACACAAATGTATTAATAAAACGTATTACTCAGGTCTTGTTGGTTCTCATGGAAATATTTGTTTAGTGAATTTTCAGGGTGCTAAACTGTACAGTTAAGTCTTCATTCATAAATAGTAAAAGCAATTACTTCTAAAACCAGGAATTCTATGGTTACTTGAAAAATTGTTATTCTTGCAGGTAAGTAAAATGGAAAATGTATATAATGTTATGAATAACTATGATAATGTATAGTTAATAATAGTTAAATTTAAATAGTATTTTTTTTTTAATATATAATATGTTGAGTTTTTAAACAAACAGATAAATAGGTTCTGGTCTTAGAATACTTGTATTTTTGTCTCAGTACCACTCGATAGAGAACGTAACACGATAAAACTACGAAAAACGACGTGATATTCGAATTAGATGACTCGTTGTACACTTTATATAAGTCAGAGAACATAACAATGTCTGTCTATAATCCTGCACTACCCGCAATCCCAGAGGATTGCAGATTACAAAAAAAACTTGAATAACAGGTCGTGCATTCCATTAATATGGAAATACTGATCCAGAGGGATTTGTATTTTACAGAATTGAAAACAAATACACAGTTTTAAACGGCTATGTAAACTATGTCATCATTTAGTATTTACACAATTCTTTAATTATAGGAAACTTACAACACACGTATCGCATGGTTTGTTTTATTAATGGATGCGGTCTTATATCTAGAAACCATGTAAATAAATTATGAAAATGCAATTATTTGTAAAATATTGAAGTTTGTAAAAATATCATAATTTTGACAAAGGTATTGCTCTTTAAATCTGTATCATTGAAGATGACCTAGTTTAGGACAGGATCGTAATTGAAAGGCATTGCTTCAAACCGTACAGCGTTGGACTAACACAGTCATCTGGAGGAATATAAATAATATCTAATAAAAAGTATTTACCTGTATTATTTAAATATATATCTTTACTAGCATAAACTTAATTTAGATGTATATTATATAGAAATAATATGACATAGACTAATAATATATATTTAAATTGACCGCGCTTAGCTTCCCATCCCTGACGGTCTTATCCTTCCATTTACTAGGTCCTCACAGGACCTTGCTAAATTCTTGGCGTATTCCGCCCGTCTGTCTGTGAGGTGTCATCTGATCAGAGGATCCTAGACCGATCATGCTCGAGAAAGGAATGGTATTTTGAAATACTTGACGACTAAGACACGGCAAAAATAGATTATTGGACTTTTACTAGAATATGTGATCGCCAAGTAAATGCTGGCCAGATATTTTTTAAATATTTATCTTTGTTACGTATATACTAAAAAAAATATTAATATAAGACAATTTGTTCTACAATTTATACTTGACTGGGCTAAAAAAACTGTATTTGTGAAAGCCAGTTTTAGGACTATTTATAGCTGATAAGTACGGGAAGAAAAACATATACGAGAATTTAACTCTATACTAAAAATGTTTTAATCGGAATAAATAACAATCAATAATTCTGATAACGTTTCAAAATTTAATTATCGAAATATCAATGTAGATGTATATACCGGGTGAGTTTTATTTATTATCATTATAAAAGATTTTAAAGTTGGCCGCCATATTGGAAAATGGAAAGTGTATTACTGAGTAAAACCTAAAATTGAGCATGTTCCAAATTTAAAGTGTGATGCTAAGTTGTGTAATTAAAAAGTAAGCTATTGGATAACTTTAAAAAAACTCACCCGGTATATATATATGTATCCATATAGTATTGGAATGACATATAATTTTTTTCACTATTTTTTTAATGATAATTGGCTTTAATATATATTAACTATAAATTCGATATTTGTGTGTTGATACTTAATTGAAAATTAATCAAATTATTTATCCTAAAGTTTTATATATATATATATATATATAAATTTTATATTTATATATATAAATATATATATATATATATATATATATTTTCAATTAAGTATCAACACACAAATATCGTATTTATAGTTAATATATATTAAAGCCAATTATCATTAAAAAAATAGTGAAAAAAATAATATGTCATTCCAATACTATATGGATTTGTCATTATTTGTAGTAAATATTATATAGTGAGTATACATTCATAGGATATCAAATAATGCCACGCAAATGAGTAATAAAAAAAGTGCAATAATAAATAACTATTAATACTATAGAAACCCAAAACCACATTGAATATAAACTTTTTGGATTGAGATAAATAGTTGGTGTACGAATGTTCTATTGAACGACTATTGAAGAACATAACATGCCGGCCTGCAAACGTGAAATAAAGTTACTGACGTTATTGCAGTGGAAAGAGTGTGGAAAAAGAACATTTCTGAATGGTCGTTTTTCTTGTCAAAGACGAGAAAACACGTTGGTCTTTTATAAAGTAGGAAGAGTAGGAGTACGTTTATGACATTTATTGAGTTGTTCCTATAATATTGATTTAAGTGTTTCGAGAGAAAATGAAAAAGTTTTCTCTCTTCAATTTAAATCAGATCAGTGGAATAAGATACGCTGAAGAATAACTGTCTCATTTGTATAAGTTCAGACAAAGCGGCGTAGAAAAATGCTTATGTTATAGTAGGAAAATGACTGTATATTTAACTGTCATTACCAAATCGAGTTCAAATCTCTAACTTACTAAACTGTTATTAGTAATATACAAGATAACAGTGACCACAACACGTGTCGAGTAGCAGGGTTCCCTAAGGTCGCATGCTGAACGAATTTATATAGCATCAATTTTCTAAATGCTCTGCGGACATATAGACAGACATTTAATAATACAAAAAATGAATATTTACATTTCTTCCGGTAGACAATTACGATGTGTGAGCATACTGAGTAATAGTCTTCAATGAAGCTCAGCCAAAATCCTTAAACGACCCTAGATGAAATGTTTCTTGAGGTTTCTTGATAAAAAGTTTAGAAATTAAGGTTTTAAAGTAGAGTTGAAAAAACCCAAACCCATTATAATAGTTCCAGTAATCTAGCGAGTGTTTTACAACGTAAGAATGTGCTGAAGTAAAATATTCCCACCGTCTCTTAATATTGACTGTGGTCTATTATATTTTCATTATACTGTATAAATATAAGTATTACTTAATAAAATCTTATATGATTCTACACAGTTTGGTTTAAAAATTAAATGATTCAGCTATTTTTCCGTTTTCATCATGGTTGTCTATAAGACCAATGTAAACATATTCGTTAATGCTGAGACAAATCCTATAGAGCGATAACCACCGATGCACCATAATCAAAATCAGCGTTTCTTCTGTATTGGTGAAACATTTTAAGTCCGGTATAGGTCAGTTAGTTTTCGAAGTATCGTACGGACAGGTAGACAGATGTACAGACAAACATATTGGTAGTAATAAATATTTCCTACTACCAAAAGTGATAAACTTCACTTAGGCTCAGGCAATTATTGAGAGTCTGGAATATTCATATCTAATTGATTAAGTGACGAAATACTTATTTATTTATTATAGCGACGTCAAAGTGCCCTGGAGGATCAAGTACCCTTGGAAATGGGTAATGATCCATATAATAGGATTAATATATCTAATAGCTCTAGAAACTAATGATGTGCTTCATGATTGGTTAGGTATGAGATTTAATAACTACTTATCTGAAATCAGCTTAGTGTCTTATTTTTTATGTCAATTTAGTTCATGCCGTACATTAATAATAATAAGCCTGTAAATATATAAACTTACAAGATATGTTAATATGACACTTTTTTTAACACAGTCCATTATTATATTCCTCTCATATCAATTATCTTAATACAGTGCACAATTTCAAAAAATCGATTAAAGAACATTACTTTTTGACGTATATATTCATTAGTTTTCAAAATATTACTTAATCGATAAATATTTTTAGTTATTTATCTCACAATATAATTGATTCTCTTCCTATTAAAGAATTTGATTTGATGTTGCCTGCAATGTAAGCAACTCTTACAAATTGTTTTACAACTAACAACAGACTATGATCTCGTATATGAACTATGATATACAAGCTGAAACTTATAAGGTGTTAAACGTGTTGCGGAATAACTGTTAAAGTAACAATAAAATTAACTTCGTTAATCACATGCAGAGAATCTATTTAAAAGATTTTCGTGAGATTCGTAACGTTGCAAAAACTGGAGGTTGCGGGTTTAGATCTTAATATGATGTTATCCAAACCTGTAACTAATAATATATCTTTATAAATGTCTAATCTAAAAATTTCAACCTTTTTTAAGTATCACACTTCTTTATAACGCTGAGCTACATATAACGAACAAATATCCCCAATGTTTGGGGAGGGAATCGAACCCGCGAATCCGAGGCTAACTCACGGGTCTGAGAGTAGCGTAAACAACTTTAAATTATAACTAATTCTTAGTACTTTAAAAACTCAAAATTAAACTGAATATAACTTTTATGGAACTGAGATAAAAATACTGGGCAACCAATACAAACCATTAGATGAAAAACAAACTAAAGTGGCATACATTTTTTTACGGAAGATTTAAAGTGGCTGTTTGTGTACACCGGCAAATGAAAAGGAAGGCTACTGATGTGATTACAGTGGAAACGGTGTGGAGAAGGAACATTTCTTAATGGGCGTTTTACTTGTAAAAGGCGAGAAAACACGTTGACATTTTATAAGTTTGATTGAATACGAGCACTTTCGTGACGTTCTTTGACTTATATTACTACACTGATTTAAGAGCTTTAAGAATAAATTTATATATTATATTAATTTTCTTATATTAAATTGTAAGGTATAATAATAAATATAATATATTATGAATCTATTTTGCATTTTGTATTTTGTAAAAGTATTAATAATTTATTAATTTAATTGAGTAATCCCATTAAACGCGTAAATAGACTCTCTAGCTGACTTAGAACAGCACATTTAATAGTGATTCATCCTCGGTACTGATTGGCCATTCACGATTCCAACGCTTGTAAGCCACGACACTATCACCCTCATAAGGGACATGCTCCTTTAAGTAGTGCGTTCATTAATGAATATTCGCTATATTGAATGTGTTATAGAGAACAACCTAACTGAAGTTGATTTACATAACTAAACCGTGTTATCATTTACTCTAGCTGTTTGGCCCATGTAAATGTTTATAATTTTAATAATGTTCAGTCTACTTAATACTTCCTTTAATGTAAATAAATTAGTAAAATAATAATGTTGAGCTATTCCCAAAAGGAATAAAGTAGAACACATGCTTCTTGAGAAAAGAAATCATACATAAAAAACATTTTATTTATTATATAAGTGGAACATTAAATTTGCAATATATATGTTAGGAATAAGGTCCTTCTCAAGAAATCATAGGTGTGTTATAGTTTTGAAATAGAGTATTAATTAAAAATTGTATAAGAAAATTTGCTGATTCTGAAATAATAAATGTACCAGATTCTTTTGAACTATTCATTAAGATAACGTCGTTTCAAAAACGTTACTAATTTGAAATTTCTTCTCAAATTATCATAATATATCTTAATAACACAGCTTAATATTAATGAATAATCTAAGCACTTAAACGTGTGCAACATTTATCATTTGAAATTTTATTGGAACCCCTATATGATATTTATTGCCAGTTTGTACGTCAATAATTATTTAAAACTTAACTTTTAATCACTTCTACAGATCACAAGTTTGTCAGAATGTAAGGAATCAATATTGAGGTGCTTTTAAAAATAAATAGAACATTAATAAGTTCCACAGAAAAGTTGATTTATTTAATTTTCATTAAACCTTTTAGTAGCGTTGTAGCGTTTTTATCAAAAGTCCTTTTTAATTGTAAAATGATTAGTGTTTTCTGCACAGAGCATCGTTTTGTCATTTCACTTACATATCTAGAAGGCAGAGTTATTTTAAATAAATAAGTATATATACATATTTAAAATGAATCATGCTACGACTCTCTGAGTTCAACCATCAGATTGCTAGATAATGGTGAATGTAGGCATTCAGTTGCAGATGAAGTGAATGTGAGAGGTCGTGTGATACACCGGGCCAGGCAAACGTTTTACAGACATGGTGGTCGTCGAACTACAGCAGCTGATGATCGTTTTGTAGTAATCCAGGTTCGAATAAGACACAGTTATAGCCAATGTCCTTCAAGTTGAATTTCGGCCAGCAATTACAACATAGGTTTATAATTTGCATGCAAACGTCAGATACCTATTTAAAATTTATTATCACAAAAATGAAGTACAGTATGAAAATTAGTAATTATATGATGATTAAACTTGATAATAAGTTGTAAATAGTGTGGCTGTCGCAATAACTTAATTTCCCTATAATTAATAAACGTAATAAACAATAAAAAATAATAATAAGGATAACCAATAGGAATAACATTATCATAATCAAAGTTACCAATAGCAGTATAGGCATACGAAGGGGACATAATTAGCAGAATTTGGAGGACCCGGGAGCCCATGAAATCCAAAATGTAAAATAGAATCGCAAGCAAAGGTTGATGATAGGGGTTATGATCATGTGGGGCGAAATTTATTCGGTTCAATTTATTCCCCCTGTGGGTTTAGTGACATTGCCATAAATTTCCAGATGTACCTGAATTGGTTCTTGAGTGTAGAGTGTTTCATTTAGCCATAGAAGTTAAACTTTTCTACCTTTACCTATGTTGATGACAATCAAGTTAAATTTACTAAAAATATTTCTTCAATAAATTTGTTTAATTATGATTTAATTTGTAACACATGTTTTACAATTCCTACGTTATGAAATATTCTAGAAGTAAAACAGTTATCACTAAGCCAGAATAATATGAAGGGATACGGATTACGGAATTGCAAGGACTTCAAATGTTCCTGTTTGAATGTTGAGCAGTGCAAACAAATAGAACACTAACAGCATAAACGTCTGAGAATGAAGAAAGGCATGTTTATATTTTTTCTGGACTGTCAAATTTATATAGAATTTAGTTAGAGTGCATTATAAATCCACGTACAATTTATAAAATCAACTAATGTAGTATTTGTATTAATAATTCAAAATTCAAGAGATTTATATTTTTGTTATTTTCAATAACACATACGTAACATTTGCTTAAAATCAGACTAATAACGCACAGTTTTTTGATATTGAGATATCTTATCCACTCTGCAGCTCTATAATTAATGAAAGGTCTTTGTGGAATATTGGACAGTAGAACTGTCTGAAAATCACAAACACACTACAAAGTGGACAAAAGCTTTGTTTATTGTTCTAAGCTGAAGGATTTATAACTCCTGCGGTACTTATTTTTTGCTCTTCAACCGTCTTCATTTGTTTTATACCCCTTACTTAATCCTCTTAGGTTGTTACTTTTGCTGTATAATGTTTTTGTTCAATGCATCTTAAAATATGAAGTGTGTACCAAGTCTGGCCTGAACATTGTATAGTTTCTACATACATTGAAATGAGTACAATCTAAAAATATTAAATAATGAGTACTAAATGTAACGTTTTTTTTACATCCGAGGTATATGTTATTTGTATAACAAACTAATAAATAACCAGATATATTTATAAAACTATTTTATCAAAGGTTAAGTTTTTAGTTGATAACTGATATTCCAAGGATTAGAGTGAAACTTTGTTTTGTAAGATAACTGTTATTACAGTTTAGATGTTCGTAAAGTAACCATAGATACATGATGTGATTGCTTCAACTTAGTGTTCACTGCGGTTGTTCTCTCAACTTCCGTCTTTTTCCCAGATAAGGAATAGACAGTGATGGTTGAATAACCGTCTATTTTTCACTATGCCTGGTATCATGCTTAGCAGACTATAATGCTTGTATACGTGTTAAATGTAAATATTTTTGTGGAGATTGGGTGTTAATTTAATATAGCATATTTTACCATGTGTTAGGATATTACTGAATTTTCGATAACACGCTTTCGATTAAAATAGATTAATAATGTTTCGGCACAGAGATACAGTTTGATATCTAATCATAAACTACAAGTTTGATTCATGTTAAATTTGTTTTATGGCTGCAATATAGGGTGAAAGTGATACACAAATTTTAAGTACCTATTATAGTTTTAGAATAATAGGGCTTATGATTAACTTATTTTTTACCTCAAATGAAATACAGGACCACCAAATCCATGTCTAAGGGCTATAGACTTTAAATTGTGCATATAGCTCCATATCTATGTAGGTAAATCGATTTCGATGAGAGCGTAAGTCACTTCATGGATTTTGGCTGAGCGTTATCAAGCACTTTTAAATAGGTCTTCTGGGTAACCATGTTGGCAGCGGTGGTCTGTATAAATGTTTGGACAAACCGATTATAATCATATTATTTTAACATTTTGTTTAGTGACGCGTGTAGCTATACAATTGAAATTTTACATACAACTTCCACGTAGCCTGTTAGTAGTGTTACTTACCTAAATACTACCGCCTATAATTGTCTTGTATAAATTATGTCTGTAACCCAATACATCCGAAGTAGGTGGATGTGGATGTAGGACAGCGACTACCGCTTCTGACGAAGGAGAGTTGGATTCCGGACGAGATTGAAAGCCTTGTGAAGGATGTGTCAGGATCGAGACAAAGGACCTGAAGAACATTGGTGTCCCTAGGTAGAAGGAAATTTTACTCTCATTTATGTTGAAAAGAGTCCTGAATTAATAAATAAAATAATTCTTTATTTTCATGAAATCCCCTACATTCTTCTAGCTTCGATTGAGACTTGGAGCGTACAGCATACAGAAGAGGTTACTCTTGATTCCGTCCTTCTTGACGTTTCTATATAGAAATATTTATATTTAAGGATGAATAATTAAAGTAGTATGGTTAATATACAAACCAATTTTGCCTTACGCATCATGCCTTAGACTTAAATGATGCTGGAAACGATGTCCTGAACACACGTTCAGGTTATGCAAACAATATTCTTGACCTTTTTATTTGTTTCAATAATAATAATGCCAATAAATACCCGTCCCGAATTATGAGCGTAAACTTAATGGTACACAGCCACACATATTGCAATATGTGGAAAATGATCTTAAGTTACAAAACCTATACGTATTCAACCTGGTTTCTATTGTTGATATAGTTTTACCTACAACTCTAAATAGTATTCAAATTAACAATCGTTGTCTGACAGTTTGATCAAACAGAACCAAGCAACAGATCATTTTATAACACCAACCTATTTTATGGGTGTTAATCTTCAATATTAAAATTACTCTGGTATGGTGTCAGTCGTTCCATCTAGCAAAGTAGCAATGAATCTTCCAGCCACTCTTAAAATACGGTACACCACATCGTTGAATCTGGTCTCAACGCTGTGAGGCATACCGTAGAGACCGGAGAGATTTTCGAAATAAGAATAGACCTAGATTCGTACAAGGGATCCTAACAATGTCCATGAAAAATTTAAATACAATCAGTTGCATAGCTAACAAAATCTTTCTTCTTCAAACTAATAAAAACAGTCAGTTTAGTATTTCTAATATTGTTAAGACTTTTGTGGAAATTTAAGAAGGAGGTTAGGATATTTTTCTTAGGGCAATACTAGACAATCTAATATTCCCCGATAGTTAAATAAATAACCATATGCACGTTCAAGACTATTTTATTAACATTTACGAAAGTTTTAAGGATCACAACGTTTATATAAGCTCCCTGAAAGCTACGGTATACGTGACAGGAGCAAGATAATGATAATAAGCTACCAAGATCCAACATTGTAGGATAAGCATAATGGTCCCCTATAACTGAGCAGCTGCAGTGACATATTGGCACCGCTCCTTCTACCTGGGGAGGTCATTACCAAATACAAATTATCTATGCGATCGTTACTATGATTTAAATCGAGCGATTACACCCATTCTAAAAATATCTTAATTGTTACTGTATAATGATAATGCAGTAGAAAAACAATTGTTTTATACTCAACAAGTTAATTTTTTTATTTCTAAAATTTATAACTAATGCGCTATTAGTATTAATAATACAAACGTAACAGATTTTAGTTAATTTTTACAACACATAGATTCATATCATGTGAGCTGTATTATCCACTCTGCAAATATGATTAATTAAATTCAATATGTGCAAAAGCTTTGTTTATTGTTTTAGGTAGAAGTGTTTATAACTACTGTTGACAAGAGTTATTAATATTGCTGTAATAAGCCGTGTATCAGAAGTTTCGGTGATGCGGAAATCGGTGTGAAGTTCTGTGGCCCTCTGGTACATCGTTACCGTGATCCCTTTGAATTGGGCTTCTGTAATACTGTAGGAAATACACAAATATCATCCTTTATATTAAAATGGATCCTTAAATTACGAAATATGTTCAAAGAAATATCATTAGATGTATCTAGCTAGTAACAGATAATGATTAGCTGATAAAGTATGTCATTACAAAGATTTATAATGAAATAAGGTTTAATCTTACGCTGTTTTTAAATTGCAGTCATTCAAGTTTTATTTTAAGAAACCGTTATATTTCAGCTTTTACATATTACATAGTAAGATTAAACATGTTTTTATAATATTCAGATTGTTTAAAACATTTAGTGTATAAGTAGTTCAAATATAAGAGTCATCCTACTAAGTTTTCAAAAGTATGTTATACAATAAACAATATCAGAAAACATAATTTATTACCGCCTCCAACACAACTTGGCACAATTAAAATTAATATAACCTTTATGCTATACATTTAGGTACAAGTTTCATTTTAGTAACCTCGTTTATAAATATAAATATTTTACTTAAATGAACACTAAACATTATACACCAATGTTATTTAATATTCTGAGGGTACAGTAAAACTATAGTAAAGTATTTTACATGTATCATCACTAACGCATGAAACTCAGTTTTCCCTTTAACAGTAAACTCAAATAGCCCATGTCTCATTGTCTACTGCACACACCACTATTTTACTGTATACAGCGATGAAGGGTTTACACACTTCACAGCGTCTGATCTGGAAGTTGACCAGCGTCTGTTCAAATCTACACAGTTGAGTTTAGTTTAAGGGGAGAGCTTTTATCATCTGAGTGTAATATTTTTATTGGTTCTTAAACAAAGTTTGAAATATAAGATGTTTTATTAAAGATTAATTAATGCTTATTAGTTCTATACTTTTACCAATTTACTATTGATTGCTTATTTAATTCTGTTTTATGTTATTCAAATTTAATTACATATTACTTTTTATAGTTTTTAAGTATAACCGTAGCAACAAATCAAAAACAATTTAGACACTATTGTACGTAATTCAAAGGAAAACTGTTATACTGGGAAAGAAAAGTAGCTATTGCTTCTTTTAGGACTATATTCTACTGAGACAGTCGCGATAATTAGAAGAGCAAGTGTAGCGTGTAATGAAGTCTGCAGTAGTGACGGCTGATTAACGGATCGCATTTCGAGACAGCGAGAAACTGTTTTGGGTCAAAGGGGAGAGTTTTTTGACAACATTTTTCAAGACGTCTATTAGATTTCTGATTAATCATTCTACTGACAAAGCTTTTATGTTCAGTGGAAGCTATCTATGTTAGAATGATAATGTGTATAGCATTTGAAACCTCAACAACAGTAAAGTAGATATGTTTAAATGGAAAGTAGTAACCTCTTTGTAATAAACGGCCTCGATCAAAAGTGTTGAATACCTGATGAAAATAATACTCCATGTGATAGGTAACTTATTATATTACTTATAGTATTTATAAATAAAAATTACTAACTCTAATACTATATTAACAGTGTATTATAGTGTGACTTTTTTGACGTAACAACTATACTTTCCATTTATATAAAAAAACATAACTAAATTACTAGTTATATATTTAAAATTTTAAAAATGAGAAATTAATTATAATAAGTGTTATATAAAATAACCACCAACTGTGTTCTAATGTTACTGATATCAAATTCAAGACGCTCAATTTTGATATATTATAAATTGCACAAACTTTCTCCAATTCAAATTTAATTACAAAACAAGATTTATCTTAATTTTTAATAGTAAATTTAGTTTAAATGTTCAATAATATTTAATTTATACATTTTCTGAAATCTACGATATCACGTTTCTTTCTAATAGCAGTTTTTGTCATTTGAATCACAAAACTTGAAAAATGCCCGAGCATATATTAAAGTTGTGTGTTCCATCACGGCAGTAAGAAATACAGAAGGTACGCGTTCAGCAATGTTTTAATTAAATAATATAAACGTTAAATTTTATTTTCAGGACAGGATTCAAGCTCTCTCCGATAGAGATTTCTCCATCGTATTTTTTCAATAATAGAGTATTATTGATCCTTAGTGAAAGCTACGTGAATGACATAACTATGATGTAATCATGATCTCTCAATATATACGTTTTATATATGTGTGCATTGTGTCTTATTCCTCGAGGGATATTCTATGTGGTTTGTAAAATGTATTATATATTATAGGATAGATTATGATACATTAGAACAAAACTTTAATATTTTCCATGCATTTCCTGCAGGATGTTGAAGGAACTATATGCATAATCATATTATGTCTTCTAACGTTGTTAAAGACCAATCAAAACCAAAGCTTTATTTATAGAAGATGTTTAATCCATATCCTGGATAAAAAAATCAGCTATAATTATTTAGATAACCGTCAATATTTACATACTGTTGTTTGTACTTTTACAAAACTGGGTATATAGGAGAGAAGTCGTTTTCTTCTTATCACTGTCCTACGTCATTATCAATGGATGAAACCCCCACGTCATTGTTATGTAACCCCCATTATCATATAATTAAGAAAAAATTTAAAAGCCCAATTTTCAATTGACGCTGTTTAATCTGACAAGATTGTATAATTTAGTATATGAGTAAATCGTTGACTGTCACATAAAAAATAAGGTAGAGGCGCTTCTTCTGGCGCACAAAATTTACAAAGTTTGAAATTTTTATATTTTTTACAGTAACGTTTTTTTGACACCTTATGCATCTGTATATATTACATGCTAAAAAATGGAATTTTAAATTAAATACAAATTGTCTGTGGAAATTTTGCTATTGTTTCCTTAACTAAATGAATACAATTGTAAGTAAAAGTATTAAATAATTTTAAAACTGCGCCTTCCATTTATATAAATGATAAAAGCCCGATTCACACGTTTGGAAATTAACTAATCTTATCTGCGTTCCAAATCGAATCAGTTATTTAATTGCACCACGTAGTCGTTTAGAAAACAATGAACCATGTCTGCCCTGTCCAGTTAATTCATAAATAACTTCCAAACCCAATTAGTGGTTTCCATGTATCTCTCAGTCCAATCACCGCAGAGTTATTTATAACTCGTGACTTTGCTATAAATACACTACCCTGGGATGTAAATATATTCAATATCTCACAGCTAATTTGTAGCCTGCTCTTACTTCATTTAATTTGTGCATATTCAATGAGTTAATTCTAAAAGTTTCAGATATAACGTCTTTCTCGGTTTCATGTACACACAGATATTCAATTCATTTTTATCTTAAAAAGAACTTCAAATATGTGAACAACACAACAAAGTATTATTTCTTATAAATTTTGACATTTATATTGCGTTGTCAAGTAAAATTACCACTGTACTTAATATTTAGATTTTGCTCGCTGTGAGTACGAGTATAATTGATAAAAATTTTAAATGATAAATTAATATAGAAGAAAGTTCGATAAAATGCTCATATATTTTATTCCCAGTTATATTTAAATATTAATTTGTATTTGTCAAAACCTATTTATAGTTATATCATAAAAATCTACTTCAGAGTTCTGAGTCCATTATTAATAAATAATAGTTTAAAAAAACTAAAAAAACCCGCTTTTACAGCTAACCAAATTAAAATATATAGAAAATAATTTTTAATTACAAAGGGTTTATATTATTGGTAGTAGAAGGCAAAACAATCATTCATAGTCAATCACCTCAAAATAAAATTATAATAAAATATATTAAATATTACAATCATTCTATCGGTAATTATCTTTGAGAGGAGACTTATGAAATGTAGTAAAATGCACCCCACGCTTTTTACTCTGAATTAACTTATTCTGTTAATAAATTAAATTTTATTATAATTTTATTTTGAGGTGATTGACTATGAATGATTGTTTTGCCTTCTACTACCATAATATAAACCCTTTTTAATTAAAAATTATTTTCTATATTTTAGTTTGGTTAGCTATAAAAGCGGGTTTTTTAGTTTTTTAAACTATTATTTATTTTTCATTTTTTAGTTCGATGTATCAATTAGTTTCTTGTGGAAATGTGGTATTTCTTAAGAATCATTCAGCAATTTCATTATTTCATTTAAAGCTTCACTATTGCATGGGGTATTTCCTGTTAACTTAGAGCAAACAAGTTCTTCAATCCGAATACCGTCTAAAGATCTTACACGACTAAGTGCTACATAGGCTTGTCCAGCAGCAAACAATCGCGAGCCTAGATCAAGGATGTCGGGTCGGACAGGTTTTGGCCGCTTGGTGCGTTTCTGTCATCGGTGCCCCATTAAAGGTTCTGTCCTATTAATAGCTACCAACGGCGAAATAGCAACCTGCATCGCCTCAATATGACTCCTCGTGCTTGCACTTAAGATGTCGGCCCTGATCCCTGGAGACTCGGAGCTTCACAGTTCTCTTTAGATTAATTATTGTCGTAAACATCGAAGGATGGCATCTAAGCTACCAAGGAACTGTGGCTGTATAAAACACCTATGCCGGACTTAAGGGTTAGGTATATGAAGTATTTAATAAACGTAATGTTGGCTAATATATATCATTTATCATTCTTACTGAGCCGTATTAAAGCTATTATTTATTTGAGATATACTATTATAAAATGTTACACCCTTAAGTAAGTTGAATTTTTTCGTATCGAATTTTTTATATTTTTATTATATACTTGCTATATTCTGATTTATATATATATATATTACACCACAGAGCCCTCACTTTTTCCGATTTTATTATTTTGTATTAGGCCGTATCTGTCACATATACGTTTAAATAAGCAAACTAACATATGATCGGAAGACTAAATACCTGTCAAATGACTTTTATTTGCTTTAAGTAGTATAGATGTCAATAGCCTTATTTAATTTCAATAAACATTAAATCGCAAAAAGTACTTGCTCCGCTGGGACTCGAATCCGGATCTCTCACTTGCCGGGTGAATGTGCTACCATTACACCACAGAGCCCTCACTTTTTCCGATTTAATTGTTTTGTATTTGGCCGTATCTGTCACATATGCGTTTAAATAAGGAAACTAACATATGATCGGAAGACCAAATACCTGTCAAATGACTTTTATTTACATTAAGTAGTATAAATGTCAATAGCCTTATTTTATTTCAATAAACATTGAATCGCAAATAGTACTTGCTCCGCCGGGACTCGAACCCGGATATCTCACTTGCCGGGTGAATGTGATACCATTACACCTCAGAGCCCTCACTTTTTCTTATGTATATATATATATATATATATATATATATATATATATATATCAAACATACACATGCATAATAAAACTAATGGTTATTGTAGTTCAGACTTGAATATACCCATATTTTAGTAAAGTAATTATTTAATTTATTAGCTATACATCTTCGGTAATGTGTAAAATAACTAAACTGTATTTGTTCAACTTTATTTTATAGTAAATAAATTGCAAGAAATGCAAGAAAAATTTGGAATATTGTTGAAATGGAATTAGTTAAAAACACTTAAGGCTTTGTCTGATAAAAATACTAAGTATGTTTCTGTAAAGCAACAACTCAAATTAGTATTATGTAATGTATACTAAAAAAAGAACATGCATGGATCGTGTACTTAGAGATCTGGCTATCAAGGAAACCACTGGAAATGGCAGAGACTGGATGACTACTATAATATTACTATATTAAGACAGTCAAGCACATCCGAGAATACTGAGACGAATGGAAACTTGAACGCTGGGTTAGCGCAGATCGCGCGCTAGCTCCATCACAAAGGATCCATAAAAGAGTTTATTAATCGTGGCGATCCTTATAAGGATAATGAAAAACTATTATCAAATTATTGCATTTTCATCGGTCCTTGATACGTATGCAAAGTTTCAAATTAATCAGACTTCTGGAAATTGGTGAAAATTATGCTCAAAGATTCCGTTACATAGATACAACCGAAGCTAATAAAAGCGTGTTAAAAAAGTTCTTAAACTTTGATAATAAGTTTAAATTAAAAAAAAAAAAAAATTGATTATAAGTAAAGATTAATTGATAATGCTGTTTATGATAAACCAAATAAAGACATAGTTCGGAGAAAATAACACTATAGACGTGACACGTATCATCCTGCCATCGACCATTCCCATTTACTATTAATGATGTTGTTGATAGCTTTGGACTACTGATACTGGATTAATCAGGATTTACATATTACAATCAGATTGCAGGATTGTCTGAGCTTGGGAATGATGTATGCTTAACTGTTAAAGCATAATCTGTATTTATGAATCTTAATAAAGAGTATCTACTAAAGTACTTTATCCTTAATATTGGCTTTTTCAACATAAGGAGCTTGCAAGAAATCAATATATATATATATATATATATATATATATATATATATATATATATATATATATATTCTTATTGGAATATCTTTCGTTTATTTTATGATGTTTAATAGCAAGAAAAAACATGGAATATCATGTATACGTCCTTTTGGAGGGAAAAAAAACTTCAGAAGACAGGTATCTGACAGCACCCCACATTATACGGAAAGTGAAAAGGATCTAAAATCATTGTTAGCATCGACTCAACACTTTCCACCATGTCATGTATAAGGACCTTATTGTCATTCCGCACAACCTTCAATAAATTTAGGGAATCCGTCAGTTGATTAAAATTTAATTTCTTCTATGGCACTTATATATTCTTTTAATGTAAAATATCTAAACTATTTTAAATCCTCTATATGAATCGTTGTTTTAAGTTAATGGCCAAAATTCATGTGTTATATTAGTTTAGTCCTTTAATTATAGTCCTTGACATGCTCTATAAATCTTAAAAAGCGTACAAAGTTGACTGGTTTGTCCAATATAATATTTTTTTAAATCCACTAAAATGGTTTTTAGAAATGTATAAAGTAACAGAAAAGTCTACATAAACGTATTAATTAAAGGTTATACTAACTAATCCCTACAGTTTATTTCAAAATATTTGTTTAATACATATGTTTAACGGGCTTTAAAATTAAATGTGAAACATATTTCATAGTCATTTAAACTTGGACACACAAAAACATGGAATTCTTAGATTCTCGATTTGTTATTAGACTTATTCTCTAAAAGTAAACGTAGTCTAGATGCCTTTAATTGTATCCCCAGTTTTCGTTTTATTTTAGAAATTAATATCTGCAAACTTGATTTGAGTACATCCAGCATATGTTCTTGCTTCACAAATCCTTTTCGTTATACCGTCCTATTTCCTTAGTTCTGACTAAGGACTATAAGAATCTTTTTATACCTTATCAGTATAGTATATCAGTGTCTTACCTGTGAAGATTGATTGCGGTGTACTCTCGACTACTAGAACTCTCTCACAAAAACGGCATACTATACCTGGTGTATTGCTTGTGATCCAATAACTTACAGTTACGGGCACACAGTGATTGCTTGTTTCCCTCAAATTGCATTTACGTAGTGAATAGTTCAGTGAATCATCTTAGTGTGATGATTACGTTTTTATTCCTTCAGCCACTGCTTGTAAATATTCCGTTCCACGATATAGAAGGAAGCCAATTTCTTTTACCTACTTTTTTACATACTCTCAACTTTGTTAAGTAACACCTACGTAAGCAAATAAGTTTAGTTTCTATTGCTTTCTATAATATAAATTATATAACACTATTCATTACAGTATGTATCTCACGACAGCTGATATTTATTCATAAAAATAAAAGGTACTGGGAAAATGCGTGGAAGGAAATAAACTTTTTTTCTTTATTTACATGATTATTTATGGGTGGTATTTCTAAATAAAGGCATGCCTGTGTTTTTTTTCTTATATCTGAGCAGAGTACATGCCAAACTACGTCGTAATATCTGTTCAACACATTTTGCGTGATATATTATTAAACATCCATGCACTAAATAGTCCAAAATATCTAAAAGTCTTCAAAATATTTCGTATTTATAATATACATGTGTATTTGTAATTATTTTTGAAGTTGTTCATGTCAAAAGGTTGTAAAAGTTAAAACGTGTAAAATTTTCTGCGTTTTAGTAAACGTCTTCACTGTTTAAAATGTAATGAATACATGAGAAACCTATTAATTGTCTTATGTACCATAACCTCTATTTAAAATAATAATATCTTTTGATAATAAAACCTATAATACAGAACTCATTGCAAACACCGTATAGAGATCCTTCTGACACAGTGAAGAAGATTGATGCTTCTTGTTATTACTGCCATGGGCGACACACTCTTAGTGTATTGACAATAGAAACTTTAACTGTATTACAGAGAAACTGAGCTGTAATAAAACTAACTCAAGGAAAACTTGAATGACTTTTCAGTCAATGTTATTGTTAAGTTGAAAACGTATTCAATCAAGCATGTATTTATATTATTTCGTATTGCTATTTATTTATACTTAATAATTTTCTGGTTTAAAACATGTCTGGTTAAAATGTTATATAGCCAAATTATATAACCTAATATAAAATGTTTCAATGAATGCTTCAATTCATTAATTATAAATAATACTGCAAATAGTATTTTAAAATTGTGTAAGACTTAAATTGTAATATAACTTATGTTTTAATGTTATCGTTAATTTGGTATTAAAAACAAACTTTAAAAAGTTATATATAATAATTATGTTTTCATACACTAAAAAATCTATTTTTGTTAAAAGTGTTTGCTACAAGGACTATATAAATAAATAATAATTTTAATTTCTTTATAGTATATAGATAATGCTATATTTATTACGCAGTAAATTATTACATGTTAATCAAATGACGTTTTACGTAAATTAATGTAATAACTTGTTGGTTTGTATATATACAAGCATAAAATATTCCAGTTTGAAAGTCATCTTTAGTCAAGATAGGCAGTTGATTTACTTCAACCATTTGAGAGATGTCTTTCAAGCTCTGTTACTCTAAAGACACTTTAAAATCACAATTCAACACTTCTGATTCTCTCTGTCTCGAGAGTACTCATAAAACAAAATTTGATTTTACTTCTCAGGTTTCTTCTGCTTTTATAAAAAGTGCTTTACCGTAAATCGCCGTAAAGTGCTTTACCACCAACCGCGGAGTAGTTAACAAACAAGTACTTTGTATTAAATGCACAAATGTTCACTGCATCTTTACAAAAAAAAGTTTAAACTGCAGTCTCAGTTGGCATATATTGAGTGAGGACAATTAGTTACACAACGAATGTGCGTCAGAAAGCATTTGACGCGGCCAACGTGTTAAAATGTCTACTTCATTTTCCAAAAACTATCTTCAAACAAAAAGATAAGCGGCAATTGTTACGAAATCTAGGTGTATTATTTCAGTATGGTTATTTAGGTGACGGTGCATTTAGAAAGTTGTTGTACAGTGTCATAAATTTTCAATAATATTATTTTGTAAAAAGATATGAACGAAATAAGTAGAAGTTATTTCTATCGCTTTTTCTACGGCTTCTAGACCCAAAAGTTGTCTTATTTAAATGAAAGGAACATAGAGTTACACTGTAGTGTTTGTTAGTCCGTGTGATTTCACATATAGACTAACTATTAACCGATATCTCTTCACATATTTTAGCTGCAGATTTTACATTTTGAAATAAATCAACTCTACACAGGCAAGAATGTTCTATGACGTTTCATGTCCACCATGGCATTTGGCTAAGCATAATATAAGACAGCGAGCGTCGCTTATAAACAGTGTAAACAAGTGTTTACACACAATAACAATACGCTTATATCTAGTTCCTGGTGGTCTTACCTTTAAGGCTGTTTCACTGGAGAGATATAATTTCTTCACTTTTAATTTGTATACGTTTTAGACAAGCTGTTTTAAGTTACATCGGTAAATTCACTATGGCTAAATACCTCAAAATTTAATTGAAATATTCGCTTATCTTCCCTTAAAGGAACTGTACTTGTAGTGTGTTATCATTATTTTAAAAGATCTCAACAAGTTTTGTGGCATTTCATATTTTTAAATAATATGCTTCATTAATTAGCTAATAGTTATTTTTTATTGCATTAATTACATTCAAATCTAATCATTCCGTTGTGGAAAACCAAAATGGTCCTTTTATCCCTCAGTACCTCTGTATGGTGACTCGTCCCTTTGCAAAGGGCATCTGATAACCTCAACATTTCATTACTGAAAGGTTTTATATTATATCATATGCTTTACTACGATACCATATAGTTAATGAAATTATAATATTTTATTATAAGTTATTTTAAATTTTGGTGAATTTGATGATTTAGATTTATTATTTAATAAATAGTTAAAAACATGTCACTACGAATCATGAAATTTAATGGTAGACAGTGCTTTATAGCAGTAATTCGCCTTAAAAAGCCATTTTTAATTAAATTTTATTACTTAGTCTTGTAACAACTTTTACGAAAGCATTAATAGGTTCTTAAATTTACAGTTTTACATAAAAATGTTTTTACCTTTAAATAAGAGGAGAGTTAGTAAATTAAGATTCTGAGATATTACAAGCTCTTACAACAGCTCCTGGAATGTACGTTTATAGATAACTTTTAAACTTAAGTGAATAATTAAAACTTTGAAGAGGATGTGTTTATTTGGAACAATCAAATGGTTATATTGTTTTATTATTACTAGCTGGATGTTTGTATAACTAAAACATTAGGATTTTCTCTAACTCCTGCTAAATAGGAATGTGTAAGCAATAATTCAACAATAATTTTTAACAGGATTTGAACAGTTCCCATCGTTTTGTGCTACAAAAGGTATAAAATAACGTTCAAAGAATTGAAATATATATCTATGCTTAATGTTTGTATTGATTAAAACCTCCTACACCTGACGAAGAGGACAGACTCCAACCCTCAAAACGTATTTTTGTACCTTTTGTAATATACAACGATGGAACAAACCCAAAATCCTGTTATCCTTTCAATACTAACTTCAATATAGCTGACTGAAAATTCTCACTGTGTTTGTTTAAAAGTTATGTGGTGGAAGAGTTTTAAGAAACAAATGAATGTGTAAGTTTTTAAAATTGCATCGCAGGTGATTTGGAATTATAACGACTGTAAGAGTGTTTATATTAAATTACGTAATGTACATCTGGAACAGAGTGTAGTTTGCCTATTTCTCTTGCAATTTAAATATTTCGTTACGGCCGTATATGGTGCAGTGTATGCTCGCTTATTTTTGAGTAATTATATAAGGTGTGGAATAACGGAACTGTCTATATGCAATTTTAAGCCTCTCTACCATATTTATATTTACGATAAATATGAAAATATTAAATTAATTTTTCAAAAGATAAATTCTTGTTTGAACAAAATGTATTTCAAGTACATTTAAACTAGTAGTTCAGAAGAATAATTTATTTCGTAAAAAAAATAAATGTTTACATTAATTGTGTTGTCCATATAGTACAATCGGGGTGTTATTAAAATAGTTTTATCTGTAAATTTAGCAACACGCAATGCTTGATAAATAGTACATACTAAGAGAAACCTAACATTATATTTCTCAGAAATATTTCAAAACATGTATTTTGAGGTCTTTTTATTTTTAAACTTTATACCTGCGTTCAATATTAAGTTATAATTGTTTCTTAAAAAAACGCCGACAGACATGCAGTAAAGTAAGCAAAATAGGAGTATAATTTATATAGTATATATTACTCATATTAACCTAAAATATAAAATGGTGAAGTTTGATAGATAAATTAGTGGTAGTAATAATATATAGTACTTTAATAGTTGTGCTGGCATATATGGCAGGCACTACAAACCTTAAATTTGGACACAAATAGCACATTTTGTCACAAATTTCTTAATAATATATTTTATCACAATAGGTTGAAATATTAATAAACTAAATTTTTAAGTAAATGATAAGACACTGTTTGATAAGTATTGAACAATTAGTAATATTATTTAAAATTTTTACAACAAGAAAAACGTTAAGATTCTCTTCGATTGAAGCAGGCAGAGGTAACAATGTCTGATGATGGTAAATACCGGTATTATGACTCGCTTCCTTGATTCAGAAAATGATATTGTTCCTTTAGGTTTATTTATGACGGATATTAACCGTTGTATTAAAGCAAGTGCAAAAATCCATCTTTTTTACCTAAGAGAGGTTATGGTTATCTTGGGAGAAACACTTTTGGCACAAATTCGTTCCATAAATTTCTCTTATTTTTAAACGTATAATACTTATTGAAGGTTTTTGATATAGATTACAAAACACTTAGTATGTCTATAAAGTCCACCGCTTTTGTAAGGGTGATGAGTGAAAATATATATAAGAATATTAATTAGGTGATCTAAATCTACGGTTACTAGCCCGATTATGAATGTTTCTGACCTCCGCATTACCACAAGCAGAGACCGATGTTTATGGTACATCTTTCCTGTCTCATTTCCCGCTCTACTGGTGTGACAAAAGCTCAATACAAGATAAATACCTTTCCAGCGTCAAAACATGTCACATCACGTAGCGGTAGTGTTGCATTATTATGTATCCCCTCTTACGTTCAACGTATATGCAGCTAGAAAACTAAATATACATTTAAAAGAGACTATGAAAGTATACTAGCTCTCCAGTTTTGGATAGCAGTGCGATGTACGGCTAATGTAACATTATGGAATTAAATTTTTATACACAAAAACATACTTTACTCTTTCAACTCGATTCTCTTGTACTAAAATTAGTCATATACTAGAACCAATATGTTTTACATGTTATATTCCACTTTTCGGAATCTATTCGAGGTATAAATTGGCTAACGGTTAAAATGTGCTTCTTGTTTTATAATAATAAAAAAACGCGATTTATAAATATTTTCATAACTGACAGATTTTGTAAATAGCAATATCAGGAACCTGGCTATAAATAATGTTATACTAGTTGACTAAAATTAGCATTACATTGAGAAATATAGTTTTTAACGCTTCTGAAGGATATATTAAAAATCTGGCCAAATTTTGTACCAAGACTCGCTATTGATTGAATATTTAGTTAATATAATTTTTATTGTATAATCCAAACAAGAAACTTGCAATACATATGTAGAGCTACACGTTTCACCAATATTTGGTCGGTAATTCTTCTGATTACCTTTTTACTTTTCTATCAGTATAACGAGTAATATCCATTGACTGCTTTGGATTAATTTTAACAATTATTTTCTGCTATATAATGAAATGCTTTTCAACTTTAACAGGTTTGTATTATGGATATGATTTCGATATATCATGGTAATGATTTGTAAAAAGGGTAAGTTTGGTTTGAAAAAGTAAAAACGTATGAAAGTCAGCGTTATTTGTCAGATTACAATAAACGTAAATATAAATCAGACATGGCTATACATGGAGGAAAAAATGGGTTTTGCTAGACTATAAAAAACCAGGATGAAGTGTGGCAGTGGTATTGGCCAAAGTGGGACAGAGGTAAACAATGGTAGTGCTTTTCAAACATGCTGAACTGGACGAGCTATATTTGGGAAACAAATAATGTTAAAACGATTAATATTTTCGAACATTAAACACACATCAACTGTGTTGACACTAGTTCTAATTATTGTGCTAAAATAGTTTTCAATTCCCTTTTATTTAAATTTTTCCTTCGTTTATAAACAATATTTATTTTAATTAGAATAACACTAAATAACAATTCAATTTGATTAATGAAAATGAATAACACTAAATTAATTCAATTTGATCAATGAAAATGAATCTCACGTGTTCCAAAACTGCATCTTTTTCTTAATATTAACTTTTACGCAATAATACATCGCAAAAATCTTGTTATTGAGTATGATTTTGCGAAATAAAAAAAGACATTACAACTTGAGGTCCCTGTTGGTGAAGACTTAGTTAACATTCACTAAAACCCAAATAAGAGAGTATTAGAAATAGTCCTCCGGTTTGGACGAAAGATGTAGGTAAATTTTTGACAGCTGAAATATTATAAATATATTCCCGTACAATTAATATTTTGTAATACCAAAAGTTATTTTAAATCAAATAAACTGTATTAAACGATAATATGAAAGACATTGAATGTAACTTAACTAATCATTTAATGGGTAATTATGGAAAACAAATTGTGAATGTTCCATGTTATTTAGAATACTGTAAGTTTATTTCATACTATACAATTCTACTTTTCGTCAATAAAATAAAATAGCTGAAAATACTTTTATAATATTAGGAGGATAAATTTAGTTGTCTGTTGTCGTGCTGAATTTTTGAATCGTGTGGATTCCCATTCGCATTTTGTCTAGGGTACAACATTTTGGAAATATTTGCTCTCCTTATGTTAGTTCTTTCACTATTTCTGCAGAATAAATAACATACACTGTCACTTTGAGACTAAACATTTCCCTAAATACTGAAATAACCGAGAAAAATAATAATAACTAATAAATTTATCGTAATTGTAGCAATATTTTTATTTCTAGTTATGAGTTTCAAATAGACTTCACCTATAGACTTGAAAGTGCAGAAAACTTATTTTCTATAAAGGCAACGCTGATTTAGATCATGGGGCATGTTACTCTATCAGATTTGGCAAAAATCTGGTGAATATTTGTACATCCGTCTTATGAGGATAGGGTTTTGATAACAAGAATAGCAGAATAAATAAACTTGTCCACCGAAACTTTTATTGAAGTATGATATGAAACATAACTTAACGTAGAAAAATCTGAATATATCATGTACAATGATATCCAGAGACTTATTTTAACAGTTTAATTTAAATAGTGTATAAAACTGTATTTATACATGTGACAGTAATTCAATTAAATTACATATAATATTAAAAAATTACTATACGTTTACAATAAATCATGGTTTATAGAAACAAATACCTAGTAATTTTTTTTTTATTTTACACAAACTAGCCAGTATCATCGATTCAATTGGAAGTCTAATCTTGTATATTTCTTTTAATGATAAAATATATTGAATAATTATAATATAACGCTAAAATGACCTAAATGAGTCATAGAACTATTACTAACGGAACATAAAAAAGGGCAGAACTGAATCGCAGAACACAGAAATGTCCTGGCCAAGCATATCTGATAAGATCTGAACTTCTGAAGCAGGTTCTTTGCACCGTTTCCAGAGTTTGCTCCTTTTAACTTCATTTTTCCTGCTAAGCATCTACATTATTTTAATGTTTAGCAAATAAAAGTATGTTGTCAAATAAATCCTAAGTTAAAGAGCATATTAATCTTAGGAATCACCCTGCCCAATTTTTACAGGCTCTTGTTATGAAATAAGGACTTAAAGATCACCCGTAGAGGTCTTCATATATATATATATATATATATATATATATATATATATATATATATATATATATATATATATATATATAAGATATAAGGTAGTATATATATACTACCTTATATATTATATCTTATATCCATATATTATGTAGTATTTTATTAACCATATATCCATATATATATTATCATTCAGTATTTGCAGTTCCTATTTATCCCTTTTATCACAACAAGGTTTCCAAATGAGAGTGCTTTCACATAAATGTACACTTTTAGTCTATAGACGACTGACTACAAACCAATCCAAGCCAGATGCTTTAAAAAATTGAGTATCTATAACAATAAATCATTACACTCAAATTATTCAAAAATGAGTATGAATTTTGGTGTGTAAAAAAACGATAAACATTGGAAAATTAACATGAAAGTTAAGAGCTTTGTTAAATTTTCACACTCCTAGAAGGAACGAATTAAGGAATGTACGCTAAAAGGCACTCCTTTACGTAGTATTTATAAATATTTACATGTTTTTTTTTTTAGCGATTATATTGCAAAACATCTGGATCCTTCTGTTTATATTTTCAATAAATAAGGAGGAATATGAGACTGAAAAGTCCTAAGTGACACAGGACCAACTTCTGTCATTAATATCACATTAGGAGAAAGTTGCAGGCGCGTTCTTGATTTATCTGCAAAACCTTTTAGGAGACAAGTTTCTAAGTTATGAGATTAAAATTTACCTTTATTTTAATTAATTGTACTGAGTTACAATATTGTTCCAGATTTATTATGATATACCTCTTCGAAGTACGTTTTGTAAAATTAAAATTATATCGGGTTAAGATGCACTGTAAATATTGTGTATATTTTTAGTTTCTATATTATATCTTAAAAAACTTGTTCCTATTAAAGCAAAGTTATATACTGGCGTATAAGCCTTCCGACCGTAATAATCAAATTATCTAATTATACAATACACAATTTTATAAAAATATTAATTAGATATTGTCATTTAGCAATTTATACCTTGACTAGTCAAAGTATATTCATTTTAAAATGACATTTTGCTTAGACTCACAATAAATAAGAACAAATTATGTTATAGTATTGGTGTTTTTCAGCCTCTGCACGTGTTAGGAACACTTTGTTTGGTTAAAATTAAAGTTTTCTGCACCATAGAATACATTTTTACGGTTTCTATTTCTTCCTATATCACTGCATCATCACGCATCAAAGTATTGTTTGCTGGTACTAACAGAATTAGAGCATGAGAATTATAATTGACAATCTTCCTGGACATTCATGTAATGTTCAGTTAGTCAGGTATCTTTGCCAGGATATACGTCACTCTTCTGCTGAGTTAAACAATCCTCAGTCTTTAGTAGTTTTTGTCTTTAAATTATTTAGTAATAAATGCCTGAAACAGAGGTTAATATAAGGCTCTTAACTTGCTTTATTAAACTATATATAATAGGAGTATTTTAAAATTATCCGAAGTTGTACTTCAGTTTAGTTGAACACCAAAATAATCTTGTTTCAGAACTGCCATCATCTCGAAATATATTGTTCTCGTGGCTAATTACATGTGCAAGGCAAATTTAATAACTCCACATAAACTATTCTAATTCAAGGCGTATCGTCTAGTAAAAACTGTAACTTAATAAACTAAATAGGAAATGAAATGAAAAATGTCTTTATTAGAGGCGAATTTAGGAATATAAAGTCCTCTCTACCACTTAACCTCAAACACACCTTAGGACATGGTAAGTTTAAATATGACCTTATTTAAAAAATTTCTTATTTCTAGAACCTTTTTAATACGAATAAATACAGAAAAACATTGGAAATAATCAACTCTTTCGAGTCAAATTAGCGTAAAATTTACGATTTATTAATATATTATATTAATTAATAATCTATTGCTTGAGTCAGAAATAACCTTAGAAAAGCATGCTTGGTGTGCGAGCTTATAATGCTATTAAAGTAAACCCCTGAATATCCGCCAGCGTTACTAAGTAAACAGCCTCCACTGTCCTCAATTTCGCAGGGAAAGATAGGATTAATTTCACTGTCAAGTGAGTACACAAACAACCCTGACGTTTCTTAAACGTAAACAGATGGGAAATTACAAGACACGGCAGTAAAACATACTTGAGTGAAATGGTTTAAGGCGTAAAACAGTTCCTTTAAAACAAATGTTATAATTGTTTCAGTTTTAATTCATGAATGAAGTAGTATGCAGACTTTTATTTGTAACAAGTAGCCAAAAGGAATGGTATATATTACTGGGGCTCTTTTAAGGCAACAGACTTAATAAAGTGCTCATTCATAAGTAAATATCACGAATTGCTAATATCGGTTGACTGTGGTGGAAAACAGGAATACAACAGGTCAAAGCCTAATACGAAGGCCCGTAGTAAAAGTTATTCATTCTGCATATCATACTTTTATAGAATCAAATTATATTTTTTTCAAACTGTCCAAAACATGCTTCGAATACGGTCGCTATTCATCAGATATATACATATGTAAACAATAGGATTTGTTAAAAAACATGAATGGAACACAGTTTACAAACAATTAAGATTATACCCAGCTTAAATCTGCGTTTAAATCAAACGAATACCATATTCACAATATAGCATGAATTCCTCCATAAGCAAAAATCAATTTTTGCAATGGAATTTATTACATATGAGCACATACTCGTGGTTTCGCCCGCAATTATTTCTATGCAACATATCGTGTAGTTGTTTGAATAACGATTTCAGTAAAAATTGCAGTATTTTATATCAATGTAGTGTAACTCCAAAGTCGAAGTTCATAGTTTTCTTAGTGAAAGAACTTGTGAAGTAATATCATAGGATTCTATGATATTTTTAAAGTGGATTTAGTCATTTTTCGTGCATCGGGTATCCATTTTACAGCTTTAATGATTAAGAGAACCAGAAGTTTAGCAAACGTGTGACTAACTCTTATTTATTGATTTGCACTTATGAATCAAGTTAATTACACTTCCAACACAAAATTGACCTATGTGTAATTTTGTAATGAGGTTGGATCAAAACAGTAGAGTTTTCTAATTGTGTAGATATAAATATTTTTGTTAGAAATTAAAAACTACAATCATCATCATTAGTACAAAACATTTAAATACTTAAATTATGACATGTTCCATCCATATGTAAAGATAATATTAGATACATTAAAGTTCTTGCTTCCCAAATTCATGTTTGCTATATCATTCTTTTTCCTCGGCCCAGTCTAGGACTTATGTAATTATTGATATGCCTAATCAGTATCGTATACTCCATCAGTGATAAATGGGTGATATGTCACTGATATGATATGTTCTATCATAAAATTGCATTTGGTGCATTTATTACTTTGTGACCAAGAAAAATAATTTGGTTTGTTTTCTTACCACGAAATTGAAATAAGAAGTGATGTTGCTTTTGTTCTGCTTGCAATTTATAGATGGAAACAAATTGGAAATATTGGTTAAAATAAATGAATATATGGTCGTGCTCTCATAATACATTGTTTACACTTCAACAGTTGAATACATTCAACTGGCTCTTTAAATTCTTACATTATACAACTTTAGAGGCCAAAATGGGAGGTTTTGAGCCCAGTGGGGCGTAGAACAGAAGGTATTACGAAATAAGAATAGGCCTATGTTCATTCTAAGAAATCCATGTAAAGTTTCATTTCAATCGGTTTATAAGTTAAAGCAAAGAAACATGGGCACTTTTGCATTTATAATATTATTAGGATTTATAACATTCATTTGTTTCTATCTTGTTGGGCTGAATTTGTTCGTTATATATAATTAAATGCAGCAAAGACCAGCACAAGAGGCGAAGTGCTAAATATATAATTATATGGTGGTACAATAGGATTAATCAAATTATTGTCTGAGCAAAAATGAAGTCTATTACTCGTGGGGCTGGAATAATTTCATTTTTGTTTGTCTGTCAGAAGGTATATCAAAACTTAACCGACATGAAATTTAGTATGAAGCTACATTTATAAATTAGCAATGCTGAGTTTGATGATGATACATGTCACTACATGAGATTTGGCTGAGCGTCAGTGAATATTTTTACATTGGTCTTATGGGAACGAAAAAAATACAATAAATACATTTTTAACCCAGCGTTACGTTGATTATTTGTTTAAAATAATTGATATATGGTTCAATGGCCTATTTAATAATAAATTAAGAGGTCATTTACTATAAGGTAAGATTTACCATGAAGTCTAGTAATTTACAAACCATAGAAACGTTTTAATGAAACTTCGTTTAGTGTTGTTCTGTCCATGTGTGCTTTCATTTAAAAAACACATATCTCAGAACCCGTTGGGGCAAATAACATGACATCTTTGCAGTTACGGTGAGCTTATTAAAGGAAAGATAAAAAAAATACCTATTATCACTTTCCATTTCAAAATGGTGGCATTTTAAAATCTTTCAACTTTGATATCCCAAAAACTGTTAATTTCACGTAAAAACTACATGAATTATTTATTAAAAACTTAATAAAAATGCTAGCAATTTCAAAGTTGTTAAAATATTTTGAGAAACAAAATAATTACATAAATATTAATTGGTGAGTATTTATGCTTTTTTACGTGTGGAAAGTATATACTTCAGTACAACTCCTAATTGTTTGTTATTTTGAACCTAACAATGTACATAGCTTTAATATGTATGTTGAATAATCTAAAGGTTCTGGTATAAAACTAATGAAATACCTGAGATACTGATCCAAGTTGGTAAATCACACTATTACCACAGTGTGTGCTTCTCTGTTCAACAAAATCAAAATAAAAGCAAAGCAACACGATCTGTTACAGCTGCAATGTCGCATTAGTCATGGGATGCTTTTCCTTGTTCCACACGATTATGTTAAGGTTTCAGATTCAGCAACAGTGTAAAACTTTGTTTTTGTTTCTTTGGTTTTATATAAACATGCACAGTTTTTTTATAGTTTGGAGTTGTATAGATTAGTTCAGTATTTGGAATGTTATTTCCTATTAGTTTCACGAGTATTTGTAATGTTGCTATGTTCCACTATATACGAGTAATAGTAATCCATTATAATTTTTTACATTTAAGGTGTTAAACAATAGTTTTTAAATTTGAAATATAAGTATATTATTACAGTAAATATTAGTAAAGACAAAAATACATATTAATCAAACCAACATTGGGATAATTTCAAACTTCCCAAAATCCCTAAAACATAAATATATCTTAAAATATATAAATGTTTTTCAAGTTACATGTGCTATTACGTTAATATTACATAATTATTTATACAATTTAATGTCCTTCGATTTCTGACCGGGTTAATCATTCAAGAACATGGTTATTGAAAATATATAGCGACAATTTAGTTTGATAAAAATTGCATCATCATATTAAAAATAAAGACGATAACGAGTATTTCTTGGCTTTATTTTGATCTGTATATACAAATCACGTTCTAGGAAATGAAAGTTTTAGCTGTAAAATGTATTATATTTTATTTATAAATTATAATTGCATTTACACGTACATAATAATATTAAAATATGTCCCATTTAAATTATATATGATAGTGGTATAGCCATAAAAATATTTGTTATATATACATTCTACAATTATAGGCCAGTAACATGAAATCAGCACAAAGTATAAAACTAGTTTATTGGAATATCACGATAAAACCGTTGATTAAAAGTGATCAAAGTGTAATTGGATTATGGTGAGACTTAGTCTTTGCAATGTCAAAGGGATTATTTCCTTTGAAAATCGTGTAAATTTAGCCAATATCGGCAATCAAACTTTTTAATCCAATAAAATATTTGGCAAGATCTGATCGCAAGACAAATCACGTACTAACATACTATTATGAATGCGTTGTTGAATTAAACAATAGTGTGTTTTGTTCTTATGTTAGAATATTATATAGTATTAGTTAAACATTATAGGTGGAACAGATTCCACCTTCCGACTTAGGAGGAATCTGAGTAAAAACAGTGTATTTACTCTGTGGATAGACAGACAAATAAACAAGAATTAAATGTTTCGTGAAATGTTACGTATAACGTAATGTATTCTTAAATCAATACTAGATCTCATTATTTAAAATGTATATTTAATGGTTTCTGATAATTGTAACTAAACAAGTATATAATACATGATGATACGGTTAGATTAGTAATTGACAACTTTGCAATTGGTGGCAGAAATTACCATAAATTCAGGCTTTTCTGAAAACCCTAATCTGCTTGGATATGTGAATGACGGAGGACTATGGAAGGACATTGATATGATCTTTGACTGTAAATGTGGAAAACGAAATATATGATTCTATATGACGGATTGTTTGTATTTTAATCGTGATATGTTCCCAACCGAGTAGTAAAGCGTTATTGTGTGAGGAGTCTCGTCATCGTATGAGATAGTAAGCCGATCTATAGCTCAGTTCATTTAGATATCTCGTTGAACAGAAAAAACATGATAGACAGGCAGAAATTTAGTTTTCCCCCCTCGAGTGATAGATATGCTCACGCTGAGCCATTCGATAGGAATACAATAATAGTAACTTTTAGTTTAGTTTATCTTACAAAACGTGTAAAAGATATAGTTGCGCCATTAATTGGACATCAGGACGGATATTAAGCACTTATTCGCCAGATGCACTTTACGACACTTCTTGATTTATTGGAACTACCTTTTAAAGTGTCGCAGTTTAGAGTGCAACATTAATCACAACTTTATATTGTAGAGGCTTTTGAAGCAAGATTTCAGCTTTACGACAACGTATTATGTGCAATTAATCTGTACAAAACGCCTGCTGACAGTATTGTATTAAATATCTTTAATATTTAATACAAATATAAATAATTTAATAAATAAAACACTGTTTTTCTATTTTGTTATAGAGGATTAAAGAACAGTGATATGTAATAAATTAGTTGGCGCTGCGATAATAAAAGCAGCACAATTTACATTCTAGATAATAGAATGTAACAATTTACATTCTAACCATCACCAGAATCAATCAGATATGCTGAACACCTAGATTTTGTACAATTTTTTGAATATAGTTTATGTATCGTATTTAACTTAACCTAACATCAGTCTTTAATCCAGGAGTAAGGCGCACCGAGTGTTGCGTAATAGACGATGCTGAGAGTGAATGCAACATTGCTCATTTCATCCTTCAGATTTTCTGTGGATTCATTCGTGCCAGAAATAATAAAAAAATATTTTTTTATTACACAGCATAACTAACAGCTGTTGTTTATACCTAATGTTGTAAGTCGATGTGACTAAGTGACTTTTGTTTGTACATTACAACAGAGGACTGAAAAATAAGATATCGCACAATTCTATAACTTTCTTCGCCTAACCTTATAATTGTTTTAGTCGTTTGTATGTAAACACTACAGTTAAACTATGTTGAGGTATTATGTAATAAACGTAAAATAAAATGATAGTTTTAATTTTTATTTCCCTTATTATATAAACCTTAGTTGACAATACTAAGCCAGAGTGTTTTAAGGTGCTTAACTTTCAGTTTCACTTCATTTTTAAAGCAGGAGCTTACAAAAAATCCAATTTTGATCGTAAAGACTGAAAATACTAATTACATCCCCACAATAGAAAAAACAATATCGTTGTCATACCAACGTTAGATTTCAAAGAGGGTGATTATACCAATTACATGGTATACTTTAGATAAAAATAAAAAAATTAATAAATAAAATTTTATTTTAGAATTGTAAAATGGATAGGGAATAAAAAATAGTAAATTTATATTGTAATCCAGCGGCAGGCACGACGCGCTTGGAATCTGGTCTAGACCTGACTTGATGGCAGTGAATGCTAAACAATAGTCTACAGTGGACTCAATCTTTTGTTAGGCGGCGAACCTGCGTTGAGAGTGATTCAAACAGGCCTGCAGGAACAGGAGCGTAGTCGGTGCAGGCCAAGAAAACACGCTCTGCTTCCATTCCGAGTTGAGAAGCGATAGAGTAAAGTCTTTAGTGCGAGTTTAAAAGTAGTGTCGGGCGTAGGATCCGTTGGTATAGATTATTTTAATACCAAACTCCAAGACCTTCACGACCAAAGAGCTAAGTACTTTTTGACTGAATTATTAAATTTTTCTAAATTTGAAATTTGAAAATTTAAGAAGTGAATTTATTTGAAATTGGAATTGAAATTTGAAATTAACGATCAAATTCTGTTGAGTGTGGACTAATATATATCTATATTGTAAAGGAGTTATTTATTTAAAGTCAAACGTAAAAATTTAATTGAAATTATAGGGATTCTAGTTAAAATTAAGAGCTGCAGGTGCTGCACCATATCCTGTAGGAACTTGTGAAAAATTCCTGTTGAGAACTGTTTAGATTTGTTTGAGAATTTTTATTTGAAAGAAGTTTATAATTTTTATTTTATTAATTTTGAGAAGAAGCCTATTTATTTTATTTCATACAAATTTATTCAAGATTATTATTTTATTTTATATTTTATACACACGTATTTGGAGGACAGTGAGTCCATGTTAAATCGAAAGTGCTTTGCCTAAGGAAGTAGTAATTTTAAACTATTGTGCAAAACATTTCATTGGTGGAATACAAGGTTAATAATTGAAATTTGGATTGATTTAATAAACCTGAATATTTCTAAAAAGGTGCAGTTTTAATTTCCACCAGTATCTACTTAAATCTTATGAGTTGGAGAATATTTAAGGTCATCATAATAAAAACAAAACATTTTGTATATTAACATTTAGTATAGTGATCTAAACCTAATTGATGGTTATTATAAAACTTACTTGTTTCCATGTGAAATATCGTGCAAAATTTAAAACTACACGGACAGCTAAGATAAAAATGTTACGATGTCACATTTTAAAATATCATATGTTTGTAATTTCTTTGCGATTTGGTAATGACATCATTGTTAGCCTTAAGACCAATATAAAAGTATTTGCTAACACTCAGTCAAATCCTATGTATTAAAATGCTCATTACAGAAAGCCAGGTTTTCAGGGCCTAGAAATTGCCTCTCAGTTATCCAGCTTATTGTGCGCCCTCTACTAGGCTTAAGCTGTATCAAACCCCTGGCCTTTACAAAACCATGAGATCTTCTGAAAAATTCTTGCCTGTTCAAACCCCAAGGACTGTCAGTGTTTGCTCTATAATGCCGGGCATTTAAATATCACATGCTCAACTGTTTCATCAGCCTAGCCATATTTCTTGCACAGTGTTTTCTGAACCGGAAAACCTATTCTGTTCTGGTGGCTTCGGAATATCTAATGATCTTTAATAAAACCAGTCATCTTACGGAACTCCGTTCTACTCATTATACTGTAAGGGAATCTGCTGCAATGTTCCTTGATGCTCCATTGAGCATCCGCTTTGCTTGTACGTTCTCCTCAGTTCTCCAATGTTGTCGGTGATTGTTAAACACCTAATTGGCAACTGACCTCCGTACTAAGGTATAGGAACCCCACACGCTGGTTCAGGACCAGTAAGAGGGTAATTGGTTCCAAAGTTATGTAAAATGTCTGCTCCTTAATTACCTGTGATTCCTCTATGTCCAGGCACCCATGTTGGAATACCCGAGTATAGCAGTTACTACGCATCCAAAACGGTTTACTTATACGGTGACATTTTATTTTTAGGAAAGGGCTCATACTTCCTCCGACAGAGATGTTTCAATTGTATTTTTATGTTCAGGAATCAATGTAAAATATTACACTGTTATGATAAAAGCTAAGCACTCAAACTGAACTCAATTGTGTAGAAGCACAGCCACGGGACAGCTTCCAGGTCAGACGCTGTGAAGTGTGTAAACCTTTCATCGCTGTATACAGTAAAATAGTGGTGTGTGCAGTAGACAGTGAAATATGGGCTATTTGAGTTTACTGATAAAGGAAAAAGTTTGTTTCGTATATAATTGAAGGTAAATTCAAAATCCTAGTACTATATTCTTATTGTCCACTCAGAATATTGAACAACATTTATGAATAAAGTATATAGTTTATTTATTTAGGATTATTTGTATTTGTAAATGAGGCCATTAAGGATTTGTTGTATCTACATTGATAGCATAAATTGCACATTAATACAATTGTGCCAGGTTGGGTTGCAGGCAGCAATACATGATTTTTTTGTTAGTATGTTTTCTCATAATGTTTATTTTTATCACATAATTTTTAAAACTTAGTAGGATGACTCTAATATATAAACAAATTATATTAACAAATGTTATTTTTAATGAATGTCATAAATGCAACGATAGTTGATAAATATGTCAAATTTAAAACAGTTTTCAAAAAAGAAACAACTTGTTAGGTCACAATTTAATTCACCTACAGTAAAGTTATGCCACAAGTGGGTAATGTTATTCATAATAAGCAATGCTGCTCAAGTTGTGGTAACAGAGAACCGTAAATCAACTGAAGATACCAAAGATATATTTATCCCTTGGGACAATACATAGAGCAACAGCTCGGAACTATAAACACTTGGTGTTGATTAAAATGTGGAACGCTGTGTAATATTTATGGACTGGATTTTAGATTTATTGATTCATTGTTATTTTATAATTTAGAGATTAAAGTTATTTTGAAAGAGTGTTAGTACATTTATGTTATCAACTTTTGTTACCTAGCAGAACGTGCTATTTAAGAAGATTTTAAGAAGGAAACAATTATAAGACTTGAATGTCCTTAAATTTTGATTGTTACCTTTGTTGGAAAGACATTGTTGCAAGACGAAAGTTATTAGACCGAATATACAGTGTTTTTGGAGAGGTAAGAATAACTTCAGGAAATAGTACTAGGCACAAAATGCAGTAATATGAATATTTCAACTATCTTCCTTCGTATTAGTGTCTGTCTGAACATTAAAAAAGTGACATTTGAGAATTGGTTAATGCAAATAATTAGTAACTTCTGAGTTATGTTAAACTTATTAAATCTAACATTAGCAAGATATTCAATAAAATAAAAAAGAAACCCGTTATCCTACCATACACGTGTAAGAATAATGTTTGGTGTGTTTGCAATGAAACAACTTACGGTATCCTATCTTATTTGGTGAAGAAAATAAACGAGTTACGGCTATGTTAGTAGTCGGGTGTATTACACATGAATGTCTCTGTCGATAGAAATTATATATTTAAATAAAAAAAGCTTTCGGTATTCTTAAAACCAAAATTTTATGAGTACTACTTGGTTCTAGTTTATTTCCTTTCTATCTATAAGAAAACTTACAATGAATTATAAACTTCATAAACAAATTGATGTATACAGGCAAAAGATACAAGAGGTCATTGGCAAACATGAAGACGATGCTTCAATGATGAGTAGTAGAAAAAATTTGAATGAACTAAATATATATAGTTTCATTAATTCCATGAAATCCATAACGATCTATTCTTAGTTATAAATTAATTTTAATTGCATATTGAATCATACCTGCAAACTAATATTTCAATGTATTTAAATGTTTGTATATTTTAATTGTTATAATAAACTAATATAATTTTTCATCCTACAAGAGGTAATAAATATTATACTTTTCATTATTGGAATGCATTTTTTTAATAAATGTACGATATAGGTATAATTAAAGTGATATACAATTAAATTTACTTATACAATTAGTTGAAAATCTTACTGTGAGATAAAATCATATGGCTGTTATTTGTATATAGGAAGAATATGTGTTTTTTTAAACAATAATCGTGCATTGGTGGTGGTTCGGAAGTCACCTTTAAGCCGTTGGTCCCCAGGTTAAGTGTTAGAGAGGGCTTCTTAGCCCTAACTTCGCCTGGTAAAATAAGACATTCTTTACTTATTTACTTTTTTTTTAAAGTCGTATAAAAGCTATTTTTTTATTTTAAAAGTTTTATCATGAACTAAAAGGTATTCGTAAAAAAAGCCTTATTTATTTTTCAAGATATATTTTTTTTAATGTAAGCTATATATGGAATAAACAAATATACTAATTTAAATTGGATTTTTATTTTAAAGTTCTAAAAATCTAAAAAATATTTTGAACATATTAGTATTAATTAATGGATGTGCTCACAATCAGCTCTGAAGAATTGTGTAAATAATGAAGGTATGCACATACTTACGAAGATATTGAGTATTTAAATTATGATATTTTTTTAGAATATTACTTCAAATATAGATTTCACAATATAAATACAATTTGAAAACAGTTTTATTAAAAACCGAGCCCCTTGATTGGTTAAAAGCCTGTCTATTGTACCACCTATGGTTTGCATAGTTATACAAATTTATTTTTTCTCATTCAAAGTTAGAAAAAAGTGTAACTAAAATAAAGGTCTTAGTGGCTACTAAAATTCCATATAAAATGTATACATCTGTAGTATAAGTATAGTGAACATTAACCTAATTTCAAGATGAGGATTAAAACAAATTAAAGGCAGTAATATGTTCCGTATACTAAAATACAAAAAAATTTTAATTCCATCATTGAGCATGAACTTAAAGTTAATGTTACCTTGAACAAGCTTGGTTAGTTATGAGGTTTCATTTTACAAATTATTACACTTATAACTGTTTAATACTTGGAATTTAATGTTAATACGGAAAAAATTTACATCAATATCGTAAATCCTCATAGAAGAATATAATAGTTATTTAGAGACCATAAAGTTCAAAAATGCAGATATTCTTAAAACTCTAGTTTTGCTTAGCATTAATTGCAAACTACTTTTATTGTAAAGGCGTTAGACATAAAACTTCATATTTACAGACAATTTATTAATTATAAAGGTTATATTATACAGGTAATAAAAATAATAAACTGTTCCAAAAATAATTATGAAGTTTCACGGTATTTACCATTGCATTATATCTTAACTCGTTAAACATTCTCTTTCATCCATTTGAGTAATAAATTAGAAATTTATAGTTTCAATGAGTGTAAATTTGGTAACTTTACATTACCAAAGGTGAACGTAAGCAAGATATTGTAAATAAAATACGTAAATTATATTATTTAAAAAAAATTCATATTTATAGTAATACTAGCTCATTCATTTACAAACCTGTCTAAATAATAAATAATTTTTGTATAAAGTATTAACTTAATATAAGATTTTAAAGCATTTTATAGTAGTCTTATTGATATGCATTGCATAAAATATTATTTTTATACTGTAATGTTGACTAAAAGATCAACACAGAGATAAGTATTTAGTAAAGCCTGTCTGAAGCACACGTTTTCGCCATACTTTATACCATCACCAGCAGCGTGCAGATTAGCTCAGAACGACTTTCATATGGTTTTGACTGAGGGGAGTTTTTCCTAAGGTAAACATTAAATTTAGCATATGCCAACAACACGTAGGTGACACAGAAATTAAATCAATGTCACGGCTTAAAACCCGCCTGTGCATGTGTGGTCATGACGTGTTTCTTTATGTGTTGTGAAAGTTACGTGATGCTTGTTCACATAGATTTGTATTATACAAGCAGAGCATAAACCTTCATTTTGTATTATATTATGTACATTTTATTTTACTTTTATTTTATTTTAATGTACACAAAATTATAAGGGTTAATTCACGAAAATATTCAGAAACTGTGGGAGCACACTCTACATCTAAAAATTATAAAAAAGCACTGTTCTCTTTGTTTACGATGTATATAATAATAAGAACAGTAACACTATGTAATATGACTATTTTATTATGTTATTATTTATAATACATTTAATATGTGGGTGTATTTTTCGTTAGTATAAAAATGTTGTTTCTTTAAAGAAAGTTTTAAATTCTCCGATAATTATTCCTTTAATACTTCAAAAATGATATACAGATACAACTCTATATTTTTTAACTCTCTGAGGTGTGATTTCTATTTGAAAACCAAGTTAATTCATTTTATTTTTTCTTAACAGAAAATAATCTATGTTTCTTAGGAGACAGAATATTTATAAATCATACAACAAGTGTTATTATTTTATTTCCTGCATGAGTGAATTATAACTCCACATAATATTTCCCATCTTGGAGTATATTGAAAGTGTAAAAAATAAAGGGTTTAATATGGACTTTGACTTATATACAGTTACTGATAAAGTAATTCAACTGGGTCAAAATAAATATTTCCATTGTATACTGTTTAACATACAACCTTGATATAGGCAGGAGAGTATCTCATCGAGTTAAAGATTAATCGAACCAGAAGCAACAGAATTTAAGAAGACTTTTTTGGTCCATTAAATATGCCTATTAGTCTTGTCACACCTGGGATTCTGACAACTGAGGATGTGGATTCAGTAAGCCATGAATTGTAAATCAAAAGTTTTAACTATTTCCAGGACTCTACAATAATAATCAAAGAACAATATTCCCTGGTCTTTCGCTTCAATATTGATACTTTTATTTATAAATATATGGTAATTGATTTATTATCAATATGTAATATGATAATAACAGTATATATATATATATATTTGAGAAATATCCAAATTTTTCTTTTTCTAAAGAAAATTAATTTAAATATTATAGAGTGCTTTACTCCTATTTATAACTGTAATTGTAAGAGATCCGTGTAACACACTTGTTTTAAAATTAATATTAGTATATAAAAATATAACACTTTATAAGAGGTACTAAGGGGAAGTGTTGTAACGAGACACGTAGGTAACGTAAAACTTCTCACACAACAAAGAAATCGAGTTTCCTCATTATTTGTTCTGAATGCGCTAGAGGCTTTCATGATTCTCTTCATAGCTTAGACGCTTATATGTGTGTGTCTGTAGCCAACATGTTTTATTTGTTAGAATGTTTTCATTGGTGTCTACGCCTTATGCTAACTTAGGTAAAAACTCAAAGGACACAATATATATATATATATATATATATATATATATATATATATAGTTTATATATTTTACTACTTATAAATCAACAATGAAATTTGAGTTCTCTCGTTATCTGTTCCTAGTGCACTAGGCTTTCATGATTCGTAACTTGTATTTGGATGTCTGTACCCACACGGTTTTATGGGTCTTGTTAGGAATCTTTCATTGGTTAATACTATTCATGTGTAGTTTAATTCAGACAGGCGACTATGTTACATGTTACTATGTCAGATTATTCTACTCAATGTGTTTAAAAATTATTTACCCTGCAAGTTTCTTGTTGCAATCGTAGTTGACAATAAAACCTACGTAACTATGTTCAATATAGGTCGGCAAAATCCAACAGAATGACATGCATAATCTCGAACTCAATATTGATGGTTAGGAAATTAAGCTTCATGAAAAGCCTATAGTATTGATAGAAACAAAACATTACTTCTCGCTGTTCTCAAAAATGTGCATTCCAGGTGGCATTTTTAAGGTAAGTGTTGATTATATTTGTTTTTGTTGTGTACAAAATGTCAATGTATAGATTCGAACCCCTTTTATTTCAAATACATATTTGAAAATTTTATACTGCCGTCATCCTAATACGAGTTTAATATTGAACCACACCGATGAAAAAGTATGTAATCATCTATAATAATGCAATATTTTCAGAAATAAATGGGTATGTTTAATGTTAGTAACGGCGAGGGTACATGTTGAATAATAAATTCGCTTCTTGAATAATCCAAGGGATCGCCTGTAAGTATTAATATTATGTAAATAATAAAAATAGGTGTAATCTAAGTATTCTTACGTAATTATTTAGGAGTTTCTGTTTTTATGTAACTGGCAAAATGGAAAGACACTCATGGTGGTAACGGTAACCTGCAGCTTGAAGAACATCAAGGCTTTCTTTATGGATTAAAAAAGGCTCTCTCATACAAAAGGGAAAAATTACCGAAAAATGTGTCATCCAAGTGACTAGAATCTTTCCAAAAAAAAACGGCTTCTTCCAAAAAAATCCCCTTAAAAATTATCTCTTTTGTACGGATTCTGATATTAAAAGACATTTTCAACTCGCGGTTTAGTTTGTAAGTATCTCACATGAAACTTTAGATACCTACTCTTTCTCGTCATCTGATTGCCTTATAAATTATCTCTCTATGGATTCATCCCCAGATGAGATTTTGTGGGAGAAATAGTGAAACACATCGATTTGATGGGAAACCATAGGGACACGGAAGAAAATTTTTCTCTTGAGTGTAATAATATTATATGGTATGAATATGATAGAAACTTTCAGCGAAGTCTGTTACACATTGTGTAGCTTACTTCTACCCCGTTATTATTCAAACCACGTTACCTAAACTACAATTGGATAGAAGTACCCAATTATTAATCACTAGACTTTCATATGATATTTTAAAAACTTTTTGTAATTCTTAGCATAATGTTGAAATGAAAGGCTTGAAAATATTCCAAAAGTAAAACAAATATTATACTGACAAATCATTGTTTTGCTATAAATCTTTAAAATTCTCTCGGTATTGAATAATAAATATATGTGAGTACAAAGAGCAAAACACAACTGGTACAAAGATTCCTCGTACGACAAGTATTTCTTTTATATCTTTTTTAGAGAGATCCTTTGTGTAGATTGTGTGTAAATATATCCTTAGTTATTTCCGATACTTTTTGAACGACAAATGAAATAAATAAAAAAATAAATCGTTAGAGAGAGACTGAACATACATCCGCAGGTGCAGAGATATTTTACATGGTTGTACGTGCAATGAATTGGGGTATCCGTTGTAAAGTATTTCATTTAATCCATTCTTACGCTTAAGGAGCTTGAATTAAATTATGGTATTATTATGTATAGTGGCATTGGTATGCTATATTACAGTATGTATTATATATGGTATATTCTTATAACTTTGCCCTTGACAAAATGTTCCTAAAGTTTTAAATAGTATTCAAACAGCTATGAGAAATCCAAACAATATAAACCGCAATTTACCAATGTCGCCTTCGACATTAGATTTCTGACTCCATTTTTAATTTTCTCTACGATATGATGTTTAATGGCTTATATATATATATATATATATATATATATATATATATATATATATATATATAACAATTTCTACTAAAAACAAGTGAAAGAAATTGGGTATCGAGACCCAGAACGGCACTGCTTTGCCAGTGAGTACGAGAAAAGGAGCATCATAACCTATGTCGAGACTGATACTCACACTGCAAACGAGAGCAAAGGGCCTTTCAACTCATGCAAGTAGATCAAAGTTATAAAAAGGCAAAACAATCAGATATTATTTTCAGGTTGATGAGACAGGAATGAGTGGTCTTATAGTAACCGTGTATTCCCCTTAGTGGGAGTTCTTGCGGCTTATCAGCGTATTGACGTATTGATGCCAAGCAGTCTTTGCCTAAGCATCTCCAAGTAGTTTCTCCACTTACTAGTGTTCTATCCAATCTGTGTTTATATTTGTCAAAAAATGCAAGGTTTGCCATTTTTTCATCTAATTGAATGGACATTAAAAGAATTACTGGAAGTCACCCCCGTGGAGCTATAGATGCAGTTGTCGGACTCGGCTGTGTTGCGCCTTCAGATTCCTCGCTGTAAGAGTAGTACCGGCAGGCGGTGAGTCAAACTCCGCGTGGCGAAGGAAGTGCTTTCAGTTTCTGAGAGATGCTCGTTAATCTGGGACTGAAGTGAGCATGCGCCAATCTTGAAAGCAACGACAAGGCCCTTGAGTTGTTTTCTGAAAAATCTAACCTAATTCTTGTGAACTGACGATGGGACAACTAACATATAAGACCTACGGTTTGTGTAGTGAAGCGGCTATGTAATAAGTTTAAACGTCTAACACTACCGTTTATATATATATATATATATATATATATATATATATATATATATATATATATATATATATAATATTAAATCCACGCATAAAAAAAAGAAAAATAATTTTATTAATTAGACACAACAAGAAACGTCTTCATTGAAGTACCAAGGCCTACCAATCCCTATAATATACGATATATTTTATATATACTAATATGCTATAATGTACAATTTACAGTAATGTACATTAATATAACTATGAATATACTTGTACGAGTGAATTATATAAAATGATGGTATTATTTCAATACTTTTATACAAAATAACAAAAAAATTACATTTAAATTTCAATTACATTTAAATATGTTTTTGTCTTCTGGAAGGAAGGTGTAATTTAAATCCTATTATAATTAGGTTATTGAGGATATTAGGTATTTAATTGTATAATAAGCTTTCACGCTATATAAAATATAGTTTCATTAAATAATAACAAAAGAAAATTAAGGTATTTTCCAAATTGTAAAGAAACTATTTAATATAAATACCGGTGACGTAGTATTATATCTATTGTCGGCTCCACTTTTCTTGGTAAAAGCCAAACTAACGACTGTCTGAGAGTTGGCGGAGAAGTAGGCCTACTGTCGGAGCTTTATGGCTGTAATGTTTGTTTTAACTCAGTTATCCCCGTATTCATTACTATTGTGTAGATTTATGCTTCAGTAAGCCAGTAATATGAAGCTATTTACTCACACCCAGTGTATTAATGACGTAATATTTTAAAGAAAAAGTACTTTATATTACAATGACCGAGAAATAAAGGTCAAAACCTGAAAAGCTATAGCCATTCCATAGTGCACTCTTTGATACACAATTTCTTGAATTTCAAATGGGAAACCAAAGAAACATATTGTTTTCATTTATATTAGACAAAACTGACTAACTTCATTGAAAATAAAAATAATTTTATAAATGAGCAAATAGATAATACTTAGGAACTTAAATTCTATTTAAACATTGTGTTTAATGCATATTAGATTTCTGTGATACAATAAATTGAAATATATTTATAGAGGATGGAATTATCGACAAATAATTAGTCAAGAGAAGGTGGAGGAATTCATATCAGACTCAACACATGACGAAGCTACCATGTACTTAGAGTTATTATGTATACAAGCCACGTTTATACATGATGTCACTGGCTTGATGCTGTAGACATAATACAAACATTAACGCTGATAGTTGAGACATTATCACAAACTCAAAACTGAACAACAGATTATTTTCTTTAATAATAGTTTTGGAACTTATAAAAGGCATATGATAAAATATGTTTACGCACTAGTTGGTCCGTCCAGATCATCAGAACACCTTTGATAGTTATCTTTATACATTTGCCAGATTGTACTATTTTTATCCATGTCCATATGCAAATTTTTCATTCTGTAAGCTATAACGTAAACCACACCACGTCTCTAGTAACAGGCTTGAGGTTGTATGCTAAATTCTTAAGTACATAGCTCAGTTCAATAGGCTCCATGTGTTAGTATGTCACACGATACAGTTTAATATGATTGTAATCACTTTGGTTCAAATAAATGTATTCTCTAATTTTTTCGTTGCCACTATGGATAACCATTATAGGATGTTCGTTAACGCTCGGACAAATGTTATGAAGTAATACGCTCCGTAATTTAAATTTATGTTTCTTTTGTATAACGAAAGTGTTCTTCAAAATTCTACAGGCCAATTTGTTTTCGGGATATGATACGGATAGGAAGGTGTGAAATATTTCCAACCTCTTGGGTTAATATGGATATTGATTTAGCTCCAGTTTACCTTCCTCTTAGATCAGCGTCTAGAATATGACGCAGTATCAGACAATTTATTATTTATATAACTACAAAAACCTTTACAAATCTATCATTAAACGTTTTATGTCTTTTACGAAGCTATTACACCTTGCAAATGTCTAGATAATTTAATTAATACCAAACGAAACTGATATTATGCCACGAAGACTATCACAATATCTCATTTCCATTATTAATTTAGGAAATTACAACACTATATCTCTCTATTCATGAATAATATTTTAATGAATTCCCAATAACCGATCCACAAATAATCAATTTGATTACCAACATTCAATACTGGAAGTGATAAGTTCACCGCGATATTTTATATATTATTCCTATTATTTCATTTGTATTCCAGATTGTTCTGTCGTATACATAATTGGTTGTTTCATTTATATAATACATTATTTACTACATCACATCTATGTTAGTTAGAAACATACCATTAAACCCAACTTAAATATTTGGAACTTCATAATAGCTTCACTCACTATAAAAGCATGTTGTGCTTAAGAAGAAATAGTGAACTTATATTTTAACTGAAGTTTGATGTCTCATCAATTCCACTACGAAACTAATACTCCTCAACTTTTTTAAATGTCAGTAAATAGGAGTTTCAAACCATTACTTGGTTTTCCTAGAATAAAACGATTTCAAACTTATAAAAATATAACATTTTTATTTGTACTCTCTAGTATTAAAAGTTTAAATAATAATTTCAGAATTATTTAACAAATTTCCAAGAAAAATAATTTTCCAAGTATTCTTTGAGTTAAAAAAAAAATGCTCAATAATAAAAGTATTATCAACAGGTTACAAAATAAAGATATGACTAAAAGATGCTAAACCTAAAACTTTAAATGTAAAAATCTGTGGTTTTCATATTTTAAACTAAATGGATAAACTCTATAGTATGTGACTATGATCGTGAACTCATTTATAAACAAAATATTAATGCGATTTAATAAAACAATTAACAGCCTAAGTAAAATTCTACAGTGACATGGGTATATTAAACAATATATTTTGTATATAGTGTTGATTTGCTATATTAAAAATATATATTGATTTCGTTCCACCGAAGAAATTAAATTAACGGGCTTCGCTAACGCTTAGTCAAAAATTCATTAATGTTAACTTATTTAATAAAATAATGAAGTTGTAACACTTATAAATGTTGATAGTGGTTTACTAAACAATTTAAAATAACATATCTTAGTATATACAGATCTGTATTGTTATCAGAACTAACGTGCTTGTAATTATGTTAGGCTACAGTTAATTAATACGCAAATTGATACATGCAGATGGTACTAACCCGCAGCTATATGACTGAATAATGTTTATTGCACCATATTGGTTGTTTCCCGGCAATAACAGTGCATTATACATATCATGATATTCAGTTACCTGTGATATGGTATAACAACGAAGGACACCAAGATGCACCATATTGGTTGTTTCCCGGCAATAACAGTACATTATACATATCATTTCTATAGAAGCGTTCATATATTCAGTTACCTGTGATATGGTATAACAACGAAGGACACCAAGATGCATCAAAGTAATAATTGTAGTTCATAACTAAAAATACAGTTACGTACAATATTGGTTCAAAATGTACAAAAGAATACGCTCGTATGGCATTCTGTAAGTTTTTCGACGCGTTACATTTGTTTAGGTTTAATATTATTTAGATGGATTCAATAACTCTTTCCGTATCAATAAACTTACAGAAAGAAACTATTTGACAATATTTGTTTCTTGCAGAGTTCTCACAGTCACAGGGATATTCTAAAGAATTGAAATGTTGTTGTTGAAACGTAAATATTTCTTGACTATTAAACAGTATCACAAAACTTGAATGCAACTATTTTTGCATGCACAGAAAACTGTCCAGACAAAAAATACGTTTTATTTTCTAAAATTGAGATCAATAAGAGTAGTATCCTCCTGTCGATTGCGTATCTTATTTTAAAAGCTCATTGAAATCAGAACTTCCTATGATGAAACGTCATATGATACAACGTATAATAATATAAACAAGTTACGATTAAACATACAAATGCATTTCAAAAATAAGGATTTTGGCTTATTTAAGGTTCCAGATTAACCAATAATCCTTAATAATATGCTTAGCTATTACTACTTTGGTATTTTAATAAAATGAAAATAACTATCCTGTTAATTGATGTAATGTTTTATAAACACATCCTCAAATAACGTGTTAGGAGCACAATTTGTATACAAAAAAGTCTAAGTTACAACATTAAAGTCTGACTCGCGTATTGAGCGTATCCATATGTACAGTTTTGAAAAATAATAATATTATATCATATGCAGTTTGAACAGATATAGTTTTTTTTTAATAATAATAAAGACAAAATGCATTATTATGTCGGTCATTACTGGAAGATATTGATAGTCTTTACAGAAATTATTTAAATAATAGTAATGTAATTAAAAAGGCAGTAATACAGAATCTTTTAAAATATGTCAGGGATTACAGGAATACGAATATGCTGTATGAAAATACGAGTAGGTTTAATATCTATCAAATGTTGGCAACAGTGTATGTAATAAAATAATATTATCTTATATTATAATGAATAATTAGTATATTATTTGGTTTAAACGTATCTCCAAACATCTGTTATTGACTTATGAAATGGAAACATATATAGCTTTATTAATCCAAAAGAGTAATACGAACTTGTAAGAAATGTAGTTCTGTGCAAAAAGTAATTCTTATAGTATTATTGTAAATAAGAGGTCTTGTATCAGAACCATGAGAGAGCCATCCATTACGTGAAAACATCTATTAGGTTTCGGACGTGACATTTCGCTTTGCTTGAGAGCTACGTTTGTTGTATTTAATAGACTTTTATATCCATTTCAGCTTTCAGGACGGGTTTTATTTGAGTCAGACTTTCTATTGTTTAATACGAATAACCAATCTACTTTCATTTTAAAGTTTCTGATGGAATAGTTCAAATGCTTTAATGAGTTATATTTAAAATAATTATGTTTTTCAATATCAAAATTGAAGGAAGAGATCTTCTTTTTACAAAAAATATTGTATTAAATGAAGCACTCAACTCTTCATTAAAATTATTGCACAATCATTTCTTTTACTATAATAAATTAAACAACTGAACTTCTGGCATTTAACAACTGTATTAAATGTAAATAATAAAAAATAACACAACACTAATGGCCGATCTAATGACATTTGCAGTATAAACCTTTGTATTATGTAATACAGAAGCAATATTGATTGCAGTTGGGCGTTGGTAGTTCACGAAAATGCTCCGTCCCTTTGAAACCTACTCATCTACGAGTGCTTTTTTATTGTATTTATGGTTTAAAATTTACATCTGTGAATTTAAAATTTACATCTGTGAATTACATCTGAAGATGGTTCTACAAAACCAGGCAGACATAATTCAAAAATTTAATTGCCTAGGAAATGTTTTGGCTTAGCTGAAACCGAAAAACGTAGGGAAAACATTAATATATTATTTTAAAATAAAAGTTATTTTAAATGTATACCTTGAAAGAACTTGTGAAAGAAAAAATAATCATACTAGGACTATCTATTAGGATTATTTCTGCTTTCAGAAGTTCTTTACGTTAGTTGCAAAAATGTAATGAAATTAAACCATCTATAATGTAACAATTAAAGTCAAGGAAAATAATTTACATTGCCCTAACTTTTTGGAATACGTATCTAAATTCTGATAGTTTGATGAACATATTCTGGAATTTAAAAAAATTTAAATTTGGTGTATCTGTATTTGTAGCATTAAGATAGTTCAGTACAAATTTACCTCAGAATTAGTTACATGAAGATAAGACTTCATAAAAACCGTCAATGGAAATTTCATACTCCAGTACTGTCACAACAGAAAACTTAAGATGCAGCATCTCACAGGAGCAGCTGTTCACAGCGCGATCACCGGCCAACACGACAAGACCTAATCTTGAACAGCATTGGCGTTGTTATAACTTTCATTTTACTTTTTTATCCCCGATTACTGGCTCTTTCCTCGGCTGTGGTTCGAGAACGCAATCCCACACTTGAATCAAGGGTCAAATACCCATATTTCTTGTACCCGTATAGATGACAAACAACCATAACGGGGGCGGGGAGATTCTCTGTAATTCATATGACAGAGAAATAGCTAAATTGGCTCATACAAAGGCAAGTGGAGAAGCCATTCAGCTGATCTAAAACATGTTGAGGTCTCCAACATTGGGATTAGTGAAACCAGAGGAAGTATAATTGGTTGCAGAGGTGTTAAAGACAGCTGAAAACACGAGAAGCCTGGGTACGACTTCACAAACAGTGCCAAAGAAGAAGAATGGGTACGACACTGGTCGAGGACTTCTTCAATATCCGATGAGTGCATCATAGAGAGTCCTTTTAAAGAAGAATACAGCTGGTGTAAAGCCCACTTAAAATCCAATTCCGTGCACTCAGATACCTGTGCAAAGGGCCTCGATGGTGGGAACTCTCACGCTTGATTCAACTAGCCCAGTTAAGAACAGGGAAGGTTTTAAGAAGAAAAGGACAGATAGTGAAGCGGAGGGCGGAGGCGATAGTGTCTCCTGATAAATTCCCACAGCGACCTCCCTCCGACTTTCCGAAGCAATCACCGAACGTCTGGACTATGCAATAAAGCAAAGAAGAATATGCATGATTCCAAAATACTCTTGGTGGCTGATGGAGCAGCGGCAGGAATGGCATCAATTCCACAGTCAGATATCAATAAGAAAGTAAGAAGGCTGGTTAAGGCGCGTCCTTACGAGCTTCTGATCAAGCCTCTAGAATGGAAGACCTTCGCTCAGATGCTTGGAGAGATCCGAGTAAAGACTACATCTGAGAATACGGGAACTGAGATCCAATCCGTGAGCAAAAATTTCAGGAGAATAGCTTTGAACTCTGAAAGAAGTTAAGAAAACATATGCCAAAAACGAAGAAGGCTTAATGTAGAACAATACCATGTAGCATAAAATATTAAGCATTTTAAAGGCATTCAGAGACAATTTGTAACTTGGTAGATACTTCTGAAACTTTTTCTAATAAAAGGGATTTGATTAGTTAGTCATACACGAATAGATATACTATTTGATACCTATAAACCACACAGGCTAATGTTAGGTTATATAATCACAGTTATTATTGAAATGTTGTAGATGGAGCTTATATTAGTACTGATAAGTTACTTACATTAAAACATAAAACCAAAATTTAAAACTTTTATTATTTTGTGAGGCCTTTCGATATCAAGTATATCTTCTTCAGACACATCACAAAAGTAAATACAAAAAGTAAATTTAATTTTAATAATAGCTAAACATATGTGATTTAATATTAATTTTTCCTGAGTGGCGTAGTGTGTAAATACAATTAAATTATTACTGGTATTATACTATATAAATTTTGAATGTTATTTTTGTAATCTTCGTTTTAGTAATATTGAATTTTGTATTGGTCCATCTTCTTGATTTAATAAATCTTCTGTGTTTGTTTGATTAATGTAATATGACTCCCATGCATTTAGATATAAATAACATAATATGAATAAACCTTTAACACTTTTAAACTTTTATTTTTGTCACGATGTTCATTTAGAAATCAGTGATTTCATCTTTGTACCTGAAGATGAAATCACTGAATTCGAAATGAACATCGTAACAAAAATAAAAGTTTAAAAGTGTTAAAGGTTTATTCATATTATGTTATTTATATTTATAAAACACTTTTCGAGGCTACATCTCTAACATTTAAATATCTTGGAGTGTTAACATGTTTTAATAGTTTTAGGTTTTTCTGTGATATAGTGTGTCCAGTGGTGTGCGACGGCCGATTTTTCTTTTCTGTTGAATTTAATGTGGGAGCAATGTTTTTTATATCGTGTATGAATTTTTCTTCTTGTTTGTCTAATGTATTTTTTGTTGCAGTCGTCACATTTAATTTGGTATATTCCTGATTTATTAATAATTTCTTCGTCATCTTTTGTATTTTTCAGTTTATTCTTCAATTCGCTTGTTCTTTTTTATGTGACGTTTTATTTGTATGTTTTTTGAATGATTTTTGTACATATTTTGATATATTTGTCCATGTAGTGCTAATCCAATTCGTGTTTGGATCCACTACGGGGTTTGGAAAACTGTAATTTTAGACTATATGTAAGTTCGCATGACCTATCAAGAAGAAACTGACCTTTTAAAATCCTACGAAGCTCCATTTTTAAATAGATAACATCGGGTTAAATTAAAATCTTAATACTCCATGGGAACAATTTAAAAAGTGTTTACATAATTCTTAATGGTTTACCATCATAAAACAAGAAAAGTGTTGAATAAATATATTTGAAAAACAATTAGGGGATATGGAATTTAAATTACTACGTAACCACACATGTAGCCTAATTATAGATAGCTAAAGAATTGAAATTTATCGTGCGGTTTTAGTAAAGAGTGTTGAGCGACACGCGGTTAACAACTTTATTTTAAGTTTTCTAATTATTAGTTTTCTCGAACTGAGGATAAAGCTGAATCTCAAGAAGATTTATTATCATATGTAAAATGAAATGTAATTTAGGTACATAATTTAAAAATAATGCATATTAGAAACGTTACATAAATCAGTTTATATGGAAATGTCAGTGGTGTAATGTGAAATTAATGTCGGATCCACTTTCCTTGATTAAAGCCAAGCTGTCTCAGAGTTGGCGGAGAACTAGAGTCGGGGCTATATGGCTCTAATGTTTGCCATAACTCAGTTATCACATTATTCATTAATACTGTGTAGGCTTATATCTCAGTGAGACAGTAATATAAATTTATGTACGCACACCTAGCATATCGGTGAGGTGAAATCTTAAACAAAAATTCAAATTTCCGACTAAAGTTGTGCATAGTGGTCATTTAATTTAAAATTAACTTATAGGCTGGTATTGATTATGAAAAAAGTGTCTCAAGTGTAACGTTTCATACGTACATTTGGTTTGAGTTATTTAACTAAATTTCTAATGAACTTCTGTGTAGTATTACAACTCTAGATTACAAAGAAAGTATGTTTGGAAAAAGCAATCAGCAGCATACATTATTACAAACATTTGAAATAATGTACAGATTCCTTACGTAAATTGGTTTATCTCTTGCCTAAATTTATTTTTGACATTGGCTAAATCTAGTTAGATGTGAGTTTTATGCTAGTAGATTGATTCGAATACTGTGTGATGGTGAATGATGAAATGTTTTATAATTGGAAGATTAAAAGAAAATAACGAAAAACCGAAGCGAATTGTACTCTTTTAATTTAAATATTAAGTAAACCTCCAATTTTTTACATAAATGATCACTTATTAAAATGTATTTCTTATATGTGAATAGATTAGTTGTAGACATGGTTACGTGTTTTATCCACACAGTAAGACATAAAGTATCTTTCTTTTCTCCAGGTTAAACTGAAGAAAACAAAGACAATATTTGCAAATTAAAATAAAAAATTCAGTTTAATACATATTATTTTCTTTGAATCCTTAAATTGAAATGTTTTAATAACTAATAATCTACTTTTAGGCACAGAATCAACAACGAATAGTTAGTTAGAGGCAGTCGCTGGAGGAATTCATATTAGACTCGACCGTTTACACGAAACGTTCATGAAAGATATTACCGGCTTGATGTAGACATGATATGCACATTAAAGCCTTATGGCTCAAAAGCTGTAAAACATTATGATATTATCAAGACATAGAGCAGTTAAAACCAAGTTCTGAGCTCTGTTCTTGTAAAACGAATTATTTTACTGTACAATACTGCAACTAACAGGAAGTTTAGAACTTATGAAAACTACCGCCACATGATGAACTACGTACGTACAGACACTAGTCGGGCTGTTCATGTAGTCAGAACCCATACAATCTTCAGACAAATGCTTCAATAGATTATGTTTATTCAAATAATACGAATATATCGTATAACGTAAGATATACCACACCAAATCTAGTGTAACAAATCTAGTCTTTCCTAATGTTTCATGCAAAAATAATTTAAATGCAGTATTTTATAACAATTAGATTTGAAATTTATACGTTAGTTTAAACGTAGTGTCCAGTTAGCTTTCATCTAGAATAGTTCTTGCTGTAGTAGTTATACTATAGTAAATTAATTTAACATATGGTATTCCAGAGACCGTAAAAATATCCATGTGACATTTCAATGCAATCGGTTGAATACTTCACCCGTGAAACAAATCAAACAAACAAAGGATCTTTCGTATTTATAATATTGTTGAGATTAAATTAAACTCAATGTATCACTAAATAACATGTTAAAATAGCGTGTGACTATACTCACTTTATTTATAAATGAATTTATTCTTAAACTTACTAGTTGCCTTTATGGTTATCTATAGGACCAAAGTTGTATTTCACTAAAGCTCAATCACATGCCATAGAGTGACATAGAGCATCATCGAACTCGATATTTATGTTATATAAATGCAGTGTCATACAAAGTTTAAAGTTTTTAGGTTGGTCGTTTTCACAGATATCATACGGACCAACGGATAAACCGGAATGATATTTTACCAATCCCTCAAATAATCGGCTTAATTAACGCTTAGGCCGAAAAAATAATTCAAAACTATACTCGTGTAACACATTTTTAAGGATTAATGTCTACTTTGCATATTTACAGTTTAATTAAATTATATCTTCCATAATGATGTTCTGCCATGAAGAAAATCTGATGATTCCATTTGAATTATTATTTGAGGAAAATGATTATAATATATCTCGCCTTTCACGAACAATATGTTCATGCAATTCCCAATCATTGGTCCATAAATAATCCATTTAATTTGTAATGTCCAATACTAGAGTTCATAAGTTAACTTAAATATTTCATACATTGCCAAAAAATAAACCGTTTAATTCCGTATTTATCATAATCTTTCCTATTATTTGATATATTTTAAGCCATAGGCTTTTGTTTCATACTAGAATTAAATATGTGTTCATTAGTGTATAATTTATTATATATATATATATATATATATATATATATATATATCTTTATATATATATTTCTTGTGTGCGTGTGTATGGTCCTAAACTCCTCCTAAACGGGTGGACCGATTTTAATGAAACTTTTTGTGTGTCTTCAGTTGGATCCGAGAATGGTTTAGATTCATAATTCGGTCAAGTTTTAATAGTTTATTTAATTAATTTTTTAATAATAAATTGTTGTTGATGGTGGAGTGTTTGACATTGGATCCGCCAGACTGCGCCACGAACGACACGTAATACAAAGTGAACTGATACTTAACAGCTGTGAATATTTTCAGCTGAAGTTCATCAAAGAGGCAGAAACATTTGTTCACATTTAAAATTTAGAAAGTTAATATTTTAAATTTGTGAAGTGCTTGATCAGTAGTGTAATGCAGATTGCAAAGATGAAGTTTCACCAATTGTTCTACGTAAACATTATAGGCCTAATATTACAACACAGCCATAATGTTTTTCTATTTTAATTCCAGATTTTCCCGACATTTTGTGCTGCTATCAAATTTGTGTGTTGTTTTGTAACATTCTGTAATTATTGTGTGAGTGCTAATTGTTATAATAGATTAATAGAGATTGAAGATGTTTAAAGTGCATAAAAAACTATACTTATTTATTAAAGTTATTGAACTCATTTTGCACATTGAAGTGAGTATATTGGTCGCATACCTCAAATAACCTAAGTAGCATACAAATCAAAAGGTTGTGTTTCCATGTGTGAATATTGTTAACAGTTTAGATAATCAAGTTTTAAACTAATTGGATTTAAAATAATTTGTTGTAATTTACATATTTTAATCTGCAGTCAGAATTGGTCACATAAGTTCAAATTAAGTAGCATACAAATCACATGTGTGAATAACTACTTATTGTTAATAGTGTAGGAATTGGTTTTAAATTAAATTCTGTTGGCCAGTTCCGACATTATACTGTAATTTTAAATTACTAATTGTATAACAAGTATATTTTTTTTAATTTACAACTTAATTTATCGTAATGCTATTGAATGTACAATATTTTTTGTTAATCCTTCAGGAGTGTACATAAACAAATAAGATGGTTTTCCAATAGGGCTGAAGTATAATAAGTGGCCTCCATCACAATCGAATTATTGATATTTCTGAATAGCCTATCCAAACTACTATCCGAATTGGATTATAGTTATTTAAAGGCTGAAGTATAATAAGCAGCCACCATCACAATAGAATTATTGATATTTCTGAATAGCCTATCCAAACTACTGAATTTCATTATAGTTATTTATTCGGTCAAATTTAATTAAATTTTTAATTATAAATTGTAGATGTTGGAGTGTTTTATATTGGATCCGACAGACTGTGCTACGACACGTAATACAAAGTGAACTGATACTTAACAGCTGTGAATATTTTCAGCTGAAGTTCACCAAAGAGGCAGAAACATTTGTTTACATTTAGATTACGTTATTATGAAGTGCTTGATCAGTAGTCTAATGCAGATTGCAAAGTTAAATTTTCACCAGTTCTATGTAAACATTATAATATTACAACACAGCCATACGTTTAATCAATTATAGTCTTGAAAGCATAGAGTAAGCATAAACATAAAAATAACACCACTTCTTATTTCAATATATTCTGTACTCACTTTGGAGGATAGAGATTATCCAGATATAAAATTGGAAGTTTTAGCTTTTAAGTGAAATTCTTAGTAAATTATTAAGTGTTGATCTTGGAAGAATGCGCTACGATCGGAGTTTCAAATGTTTTTCTATTTTAATTCCAGGTTTTCCCGACAGTTTGTGCTGCTATCAATGTGTGTGTGTTGTTTTGTAAGGTTCATGTTTCAAAAGTAAATACGGCAAATAACATTAAAATATAATAGAATAAAGTTATAAAAAGTGTACTACGTGGCCGCGTTATAAGTTTATAAAGGCTAGCCAACAGGCAAAAGGAAGAAAATAAAAAATAAAACATTGTGTAATTATTGTGTGAGTGCTAAAATTGTAATAGTACATTAATAGAGATTATTGGTCGCATTACCTCAAATAACCTAAGTAGCATACAAATCAAAAGGTTGTGTTTCTATGTGTGAATAACTATTGTTGACATTTTAGATAATCAAGTTTTAAACTAATGGATTTCAAATAATTTGTTGTAATTTACATTTTTAATCTGCAGTCAAAATTGGTCAGATAAGTTCAAATTAAGTAGCATACAAATCACATGTGTGAATAACTATTGTTAATAGTGTAGGAATTGGTTTTAAATTAAATTCTGTTGGCCAGTTCTGATACTATACTGTAATTTTAAATAACTATAATGAAATTCGGTAGTTTAGATTAGGCTAATCAGGAATATCAATAGAGGTTATCCAGATATAAAATTGGAAGTTTTAGTAAAATACACTTTTAACTGAAATTGGTAAATATTAAGTGTGCAGTGATTGATCAGTTAATTTTTGGTTTATAAATAAATTGTTTTTTATCTTGGTATGTTTTAAATCTATCAAATTTGTGTGTTGTTTTGAATCATCGTGTAATTATTGTGTGAGTGCTAATTGTAATATTAAATTAATAGAGAATCACATGTGTCAATAACTATTGTTAATAATGTAGGAATTGGTTTTAAATTAAATTCTGTTGGCCAGTTCTGATACTATACTGTAATTTTAAATATCTATAATGAAATTCAGTAGTTTAGATAGGCTAATCAGAAATATCAATAATTCGATTGAGATGGTGGCTGCTTATTATACTTCAGCCTTTAAATAACTATAATTGGATCGTCATTTTAGTAGTTTAGATAGGCTATTCAGATATATCAATAATTTGAATGTGATGGTGGCCACTTATTGTACTTCAGACCTATAGGGAATACTTATTTAGTTTATTAGATAAATTAAATTCTGTTGGCCAGTTCCGATACTATACTGTAATTTTAAATAATTATAATGTAATTCGGTAGTTTAGATAGATTAATCAGAAATATCAATAATTTGATTGTGATGGTGGCCACTTATTGTACTTCAGACCTATAGGGAATACTTCTTTAGTATTTTAGATACTGTAGTCTATGTTGTTATACATTTTTATCTAGAAGTTACTTAATTAAAATTACATATTGAATAAGTTACTCATATTCATTGTGTACTATTATACAGAATTTTATTTTTACAGAAAAATGCCACGTCTTCGTGGAAGAGGACGAATAGTTATTCAATCATGTGATTTATATGCTACTTAATTTGAACTTATGTGACCAAACTGTTAACAATAGTTATTCACACATAGAAAAACAACCTTTTGATTTGTATGCTACTTAGGTTATGCGACCAATATACTCACTTCGTTCAATAAATTTTCAAAATTAGTTCAATAACTTCAATGAATGACTATAGTTTTTTATGTACTTCAAACATCTTCAATCTCTATTAATGTATTATTACAATTAGCACTCACACAATAATTACACAATGTTACAAAGCAACACACATATTTGATAGCAGCAAAAACTGTCAGGAAAACCTGGAATTAAAATAGAAAACATTTGAAACTGTGATCGTAGCGCATTCTGCTGGATACAATGTAAAACATTCCAAGATGGTCCACCCAATTAGGAGGAGTTCAGCTCCATACACACGCACACAAGAAATATAAAGATAATAAAATTCGGTAGTTTAGATAGGCTAATTAGAAATATCAATAATTTGATTGCGATGTTGGCTGCTTATTATAATTCAGCCTTTAAATAACTATAATCTAATTCAGTTTGTCATTTTAGTAGTTTAGATAGGCTATTCAGAAATATCTATAATTCGATTGTGATGGTGGCCACTTATTATACTTCAGCCCTATACGGAATACTTATTTAGTATTTTAGATAAATTAAGTTCTGTTGGCCAGTTCCGATACTATACTGTAATCTTAATTAACTATAATTAAATTCTTATAACGTGTACAGGACAACGTCTGTCGGGTCTGCTAGTATATATATATATATATATATATATATATATATATATATATATATACACACACACTCAGAAAAATATTTATGCCATATAGCTAATACGTTTCAAATAATATTATACTTTTACTGTATAAACGCGTTGCTTAGACATTATAATGTCGCAACTTTGCCAGAAAAGTGACACAACTCAAGATTGTTTCATCTCGGTATTATTTCCAGAACCAGATTCAAAAATTGTCTTCTTTTATGTGTTAAAGTGCCACAACTCAAAATATTATTACGTCAGAAAGCGTTTTTTTCGAAATTTTCCTCCTTTTATGTTTTAAGTTTACATTTCTTAGTAGTGTTTGAATTTTTGTAGTGATTATTTAGAGTTTGTAAAAAGTGACGCTTTTGGCGTTGGTACCGCTTTCTTCACAAATTTGTGAGTAGAGAAAACTGTTTCAATTTCATGTTTCAAAATATACATAAGGTTTATCACTGAAGTAAAAACCACAGTCATAAAATATTATTTGTGATGTTTTTCTTCCCAATCTGTGATCAGTTTCTTAGACATGTGAATATTCAGTTGCATTGTATTTTGAAATCACTTTTCTTCATAACAAGCTTAAACTGATTACATTTAAGTTCCACGCTTAAAAAGACACAAGTATATTTTTCTAAATACAATCAATTTATGTAAATCGAAATACTGATCTGATAATTAAATTTGCTAACAAAAACAACCAACCTAAAAGTAATTTAGTTAGTGTGGTTTGCAATAAAAGTCCAGCTGATTGTTTTAATTTACCTAACCCATATAAGGGTGAATGAACTGTTATTTCTAACAATGAACCCAACATAAAGCGGTGTCTACAAGAAAATCACACTCCCAACAACATTTTACGGAAAAAATGGTTTAGTAGATCAGTTATTTCATGGTGAGTTTGACTTGGCACAACCTTCAGTATCTAATGAAGGCTTTTGTGATAACAAGTCACATTGTACTCTATCTAAAGATCCTGAATTAAGTGACACTTCTGATTACACCCTAGTTGATAATGAAAATCTTTCTGCAGGTGTTGATGATTCCGATGTTGACTCTTTGAATTATTTAGAAATATCTTAGAACAAAACAAAGTTGACATCATTTAGACGACGGAAATTGCAAAGATGTCAATTAATTCCTGAGCTAAACGATACTGAACAGAATGTCGTATTGGGTCCATTGAAGTAATGAAAACTCTGATGCAGACGACAGCAATGAAAATATGAGTATAGATTTTCTACAATAAAGCCTGATAATGAAAAAGAGGAATAAAAGATTACTAAGAAGAAAAGAATGAATTAAATATAAGTTTCAATTTCTGAAAAATATTGGGAAACCTTTAACTGTTTAAAAGCTAAAAAGGAATTTCCAGAAACAAACAGAAAAACTTCGCTGTAATGATAAGTGTAGATCAAAGTCTACTACCAATATTAGTCTATAAAAAAGACTAGACATGTACCTATGGAAATGTTTTAAAACTTGGGGATTTAAGTCGACAAAGGAATTTCCTTGCCTCTCATGGAAATAGTTCACCCAGAGTATGGGTATGTTAAACAAGACAGCACAAGTCATCTTAATAATGCATTTCATTTTAATGGTCTACACAAGCGCATATTTACATGCAAAACATTCTCTTAAAATACTCTAGATATAACTAACAGACCGATTCGAACAGTGGTAGTTAAAAAGGGCGGAGAAGGATTCATCACAGAAGATATACGCGCAAAACTTGCCAAACAAAATAATGTTGATGGCCGTATAAAGGAGGACATAAAAAAGACACATTAAACCAATACAGACAATTAAGAGCTATTACATGCGTAAAAATATTTCCCGTGATTATATCGAGGGTAATAAAACAATTGCAGACCTTCATAGATATTATATAGATTCACCTCATCAAATCACCTCAGGATGGAACTGCTAAGGTATATGGCAGTTATATCCTGTATCACAAAATATTCACTGACGAATTTAATATATAAATTGTCAGGCCTAGAAAGAACCAATGTGAATGATCAAACTCGTACATCATAGCAGAGAGCAATGACAAAGGAAGACTAAATTAAAACCATTAAAGCCATATCATAGAAAAAGATTTTTTAGGATTACAGAAGAAAGCCGATATAAAAAGGGAGCTCCACATGGAAATATTTGCTTGTAATGACCTGCAAGCCGTGCTCCTGTGACATAAAGGTGAGATATCATTAATGTATTACAAATAAAATTTGAGTGTATACAGTCTCACAGTCTGTGAACTGAAAAATTACTCTGTATATTGCTAGGTTTAGCATGAGGGTTAGGGCGACCAACGCTACGTTGAGATTACAAGCTGTATCCTTGACTGTGTAGTGTTATGTTTGGCATAAGGGTGAGGGTGATCGAGGCTCCATTAAGATTGCAAGCTGTATATTTGATTGTGTATTGTTATGTTTGGCATGAGAGTGAGGGTGACCGAGGCTCCGTTCAGATTGGAAGCTGTATGCTTGACTTTGTATAGTTTATGTTTGGCATGAGGGTGAGGGTGACCTAGGCTCCGTTAAGATTGCAAGCTGTATGCTTGACTGTGTATTGTTATGTTTGGTATAAGGGTGATTGCGACCGAGGCTACGTTGAGATTGCAAAGCTGTATGCTTGACTGTGTATTGTTATGTTTGGCATGAGGGTGTGGGCTACCGAAGCTACGTTGAGATTGCAAGCTGTGTCCTTGACTGTGTATTGTTACCTTTGGCATGAGGGTGATTGCGACCGAGGCTACGTTGAGATTGGAAGCTGTATGCTTGACTGTGTATTGTTATGTTTGGCATGAGGGTGTGGGCGACCGAGGCTACGTTGAGATTGCAAGCTGTGTCCTTGACTGTGTATTGTTACCTTTGGCATGAGGGTGAGGGCGACCGAGGCTACGTTGAGATTGCAAAGCTGTATACTTGACTGTGTATTGTTATGTTTGGTATAAGGGTGATTGCGACCGAGGCTCCGTTGAGATTGCAAAGCTGTTTGCTTGACTGTGTATTGTTATGTTTGGTATGAGGGTGAGGGCGACCGAGGCTCCGTTGAGATTGTAAACTTTATGTTCGATTTTGTTAGAGACACGCTAAATAAAAATAGTGACATCGATTTCATTTGCGTGGGTCAGCGAAAAAAATAAATATATATTTTCAATGTACCTGTACACTGTAGAAAACCTCACAATTAGGAGTATTACTCGTAAGTTTCTTATATGAGGCCATAGCCGAATTGACGAGGATAGTGTGCATTCAACCATTGAGAAACAAATTAATAGATCACTTAAATCAGGCCCTAGCTACCATCTTGGCCACTCAATTTAACTTCTATGGAAAGCTAAAAACTGGAAACCCGTACAATGTTATTGAAAAAATTTCATTCTGACAACTTTAAAGATCTTTGAGTATAATTCTTCACAATTTATAAGAACAATATGTTAATATTCAACACATTTATCTATCAAGTTTATATACATATCTCCATGTAGCTAATAGAGACATACATCCATAAAATGAAGATGAAGACGGTAATAAATAAGTTAAAACAAACATTCCAGCCATTAAACTCTGGCGCTAATTTACCGCCAACTCTCAGAGAGTCGTTAGTGTGGCTTTAACTAAGGGATGTAGAGCTAAAATTATGTATATTATTACGAAACGTCGGTGTTGTTTTTATCAAAATGAATTCTTTTAACATGTGAACCCAAACAGGAGATCGTGATTCAACCAAATGTATGAATTCACAGTGACAGAAATAATATAGAAAACTATATATTTATATTGATGAAACTATAGATCATTCTATACTAATAAAACCCGTTAAAATTAACAATGATAATTATATAAAGTAATATTAACAGGCAGATAAATATTAATTAGAGGTGACATATGGGCTTAGTTAAAAGGTTTTTGTTTATAGAAAAAATATATAGTAATAATTGTAATATGTATATTTTGTTAAACTGAATTACACTGGCCTTGGTTCTGGTAAAATACAATACAGTAGAACCTCTCATACCTAACTTCGGTATAATCTTCTCTTTGGGGTTTTGACCCGATTTTCGACCAAGAGTCCGAAATTTTAAAATTTTGTTACTTAGCTACTGTATGCAGTACACTTTATTTTAAGCCGAAAGCTATTACTCTAATGCTTATATACACTATTATATTTATTCTTGCGTGAGTGATTAACGTCAAATATGTAGACTTTTTGAATGGCAAAGGGATCCTTTGTTCCCGTGAGTTTTTCTAATCCTCGCCGTTCTGATTACGGTACGATCATATCAGGGTATTGAGGGGTTCTGCTGTATGTTATACAACATTCAGATTTTTAACTATAAATTTGATATATTAGATATAAAATAAATGTGTATTTTATTTATTAAAAGTTTTAATACAACAATAAACCGTCCATTTCAATTTACGTGTTATTTATGTAAGTGTGTACTCGCATATTCAGGATTAGGGCCAATACTAACTATGAATCAAGAAAAAGAATAATTAGTACTAAATTACTGTATCTACATTTTTGATTCATTAATTTAATGTCGAATTACTCAAATAGTAATATAGTGCGGTGTGGAAATTGTTTACATATATCCATATTTGTAATCCACTTCATGTTATGTAATGGCTTGGGTTTTGTTTTGAGTAAATTGTTATTGAATGAAGGTTATTGTTTCATTGGCAATAATTCGTCATTTACCTATGGATGTAAAATTTTATGAAATTTTTCATTGCAGATGGCTTCACTCATCAATTCCAACATATCTCAAGAGATTAGAAGGCTTAGGTAACTGGCAAGGTAAGCCTTGATCAATTATCTCAAGTCTCAAGCATAATGCTCTGAGCGTCAGCGAAATCTATCAATATATGCAGTTGTAAAAATTGCATTTCTAATCTGCTCTCTGTATAACTACTTTTATGTCCACATTATATGTCAAGAACTATTTATAGAAATAGGCCAGAAATATTAAATGAAATTTCCTTTTATATAGATATCGAGTTCAATGACAGTGTATGCCACTTCGTTGGTTTGCCTGTGAGTAGCATACATTTTATATATTGGTCCTTTGAGTAACCATAATGGCAACAAGAACATTGCAGAATAAACCGCAGAATAATTTGTGAGTTAAGAAATGCAGTTGTTTCTTGACTAACTGATTGTAATCATATAACATTTTAACATGTGACATAGCAACACACCTCCCTAATGAAATAGGCTTTATACTTGGCATTATGCATGGAAAATCAGCAAAGCATGTGACGCAGGGCGTGCTGTGGCGTACTCGCACCTTGTTTTAAACATGGTGATGTTTTTATTGAAAGTTAAAATGAAAAAATAACGTTTTGATGCTATCTGCTATCCAAAAAAAAACTGAAATGTTTAACTTACCCGTTTTAACTTTTATACATTGCATATAAAATGAGAAAAATATCACGTAAATATTATAAAACGGGATATTATTGCACCACTATTGTAAATTACCAACATTTTGTAAATTTTTATAGGACCAAATTATTTGTGAAAATAAACGTAAAGTAAAGTAAAGATGTATTGTTTTACCAGGCAAAGTTAGAGCTGAGAAGCCCTCTCTAACACTTATCCTGGGGACCAACGGCTCAAAGGTGACTTCCAAACCACTACCAATGACCGGGCAGGCGGACTGCTTGCAAGGACAAGATCGCTCAGCGGTCAACCATCCAAGCAGCAGCCACGCTCGACGTTGCTTGATCCAGCTATCTTGCGATAACCATTGTACCCACTACACAGCGGCATTGGCATTGGAAGATACAAAGATTGTCAGAAAACATGTCATAGCGAAATACATCGTTTGAAAAGACTTTAACCTATCAAACTGAGTGTATAGTTGTGTATCTATACAATACTTCGAAGGTATTATTTAATAACAGTAATGTACCACGTAGTAGCTAGAATCTTTTATAATAAGAATTTGACTGCCTTATATTACTTTGAACTGATAACTGAGACCTTATTTAATATAACACCATCCAAATCCATTGTCCAAGGGCTGGTTAAACATAAATTCTGCTATCAAAGCCTTGCAGTTGCAAATTCTTTATTTGGCAATAAAATATCTGATATATTAGAAACGCTTTTGAAAGTTTGATGTGTTACGACAAAAGGCAAATTGTTTTCGTTTTCTTTTTTCTTCAGAAATACGGTTATACGTTACAACTAATTAATTCTTAGACTAAATATTTTATTTTTAAAGTATACTGTTGTAAAAGTAAGAGTTATATTTCTTTTGTTAATCTTATTAAAGAGATAGGCGTTATTGCTTGTAAAGCACTCTGGACCATAACTGCGTTTATTAATGTAGCGAGAGAAACATTACTCGAATATTCTGCCATGTCTAGTGGGAATAATTTCAAAAGATAAACTCCCATACTTCATTCGCTAGCTTATTTAGAGATTAAATTGGTACTTGTGCAGTATTTTTAATGTATAATTTAAGCTCAAAATATTAAATTAATGTTTATTAGTAACACTTATATTGTACCATATGCGTAGACATATCAAATAGTCAAAGACTAACGAACCCTTAGGAATAAATCAGACATTTAAGATACATTCAGAGAGCTTAGTCCAACAGGGAAAATCACCCTGGAACCTTATATATATATATTGTATCACAGTATTATTCTTTGTACAACTCTATAACAGCAAGATGACCAGACAATCAAACTATGCAAAAGGCAAAAGGTCTAACGGGCAAGAATTCTTAGACATCAGATGCTTGGATCTTTTGGATTACGAGAAAGCCCAATGGAGAACAGAAATCTAGGAGTTGATATAAACTATAGATTAGAAGGATTAAATTATAATGTAATATAATTATTCTTATTAGAATAGCAAAACATGTCATAGGGCCTTTTGTAAATAATATTAACTAGCAATATTTATATCATAGAAATGGATCATAAAATGCCAAGATGCGAAGAAATACCCTAAAGTAACTTATACTCATTGATAATATAAAAATATCCACTCCGCAATACTAACTACCATGTGGTATTCCATAGAAGCATTGGCCTAAAGCGTAAACCGATCTGTGAAGTACACTGGAAAAAGTGTATTTTCCACACTATCCCAGCAGAATGTGACGGTCAGCAATATTCCCAACTTCTAAAGACACATATTCATAACTCAAAATGTGGTGAATATAATGGATTTAGTTGCCAAAAATAAGTCAAAACATGAATGAAAAACTCTAGCATTGTTGTTGTGAAATAAAAAATTAAACTTAGGAAGCCCAGAAAATTCAGTTGTGAGTAACGATGTCCCCTGTAAGATCAAGTAATAACATGATCTTATTTTATAAGATATGAACATTTAAAAGTAGAGTCTGGAATCAAATTGAACATTTTAGAGTATTTTTGAAGATTTGTTATTAATAATAATAAATACCGTATTCAATCCTATTTTTATCAAAGAAAATGTATGTAAAACGTTTTTAAAACATTTATCTAGAAATGTATATAACCAAAGTAAAACAATAAGAAATTATTATGTAAATTAATTGAAAGTTCAAAATAATATAACAGTATTAAAGTTATATACTTTTGTGTTTCGTGATAAGAAAAAAGGAAATTATTATCTTAAATAACAGTTCCTTGTGTTATCATATGACATATATGAGTATTAACTTACATTAAAGTTTAATTATAAGTTAACAGAAATAATTAGTAAGGCAGTTAAAAATATGTACCTTTAATTACACATTTCATTATATTTTGGGAAAATTAATTACAATGTTTCACCAAAAGCTTCCAATTTCTCTCCCTTCATTCTACATGCTTTTTAAATATGGGTGTAATGTCTGTGTCATCGTAAAAATTCATGAATTTCAAGACTTTTTAAATCAAGGGAATATTTTATTACATTATATTTTATTATTTAAGACATTGGATAAAAAATTACCACTTTGATAAAATACCTTATATTATTATATGATGTTATCAAAGACTTAATAAACAATGACCTAAGGTTCTGACCCCACAAGTCATTACCCTCTCCAGCAAAGGGTTCTAAATGAACGTGTGGGTTTCATCTACATAATGAAGCTCGTATATCTCTCTAGCTTCATCCCTTCCACATAAAACATATCACCCCTTTCTGTCTGATCACCTTAATTTGAAGTGTCTGAATCATGCGTGGAAAAGTGGGGAAATTGTTAGAAGCAATGTGGAAAAATATACCTGAAACATTGTGATTGTTGTCGACTGAGTTTTACTAAAAACTGTCACTCGAGGTGTTGGATAACATACAATTTTGTGTGTATTAATATTAAATCATTAAGTAACCAATTTTATAATTTTTAATCCAGCCATAAAGATAACTATTGTATGTGTAAAATATAAAATCATACGAGTATGTTTGATGAATACAATTTAAACAGCTGACCCCTGTACGAGAGCCCACAGCCCACGTTTCTCCGTATATTAGTCCTTCAGATATGCTGTAATTCAACGTGTTCCAACAAGGCGAGGTATTCTTCTTATAATTTTGCTATTAGACCAAATATTTATTTAATCAAATTTACAAACGTCATCCTGGCCTAACGTAGGAATGTCATGTCCAACATCATCCCGGCTTGGGTAACTATTTGACTCTGGAATTTTCAGAACAATTTCAGCTTGGCTTGCAAAATTTTGTTCTTGTTGTAACACAGTTAATCGAGCTGGATAAAGGACATCTCTCTATCAGTGTTTGCTGTAGTAGGAGTCTTAGTACATGTATATGTAAGAAACGTGAACTTTCATATCAATGCTCCATACTTTGTACCAAGATAAGTCACTTGAATTTTCTGCAATAAAATCATATTGAAACTTAAGATGTTAAGATCTTTTCAAATTTTAATTCTTAAGTCGTCATTTCTATTGCAAATCAGAATTTTCATTTTTAGTCCACTGTCCAAGTATTTCAATTCACAGTGATGCCGACAGATGTAAAGAATTCATTTTTAGAATCTTCGTCACCATTATTTTGTATCTCTTAAGACAAACATGACTTTTGATTCCAGAAAGAAAGTCTGTTATGAACATCGTGTTCCAGACGCTGCACCAATACAAAGGTGAAATGCATTTAAACACAGGATTCACATTGAATCCACCTTTCCAAACTACGTCATGAGTTGAAAACTCAGTTGCTCCTCCATTTATTGATGGTGTCTAAAATATCGTAGTGCGTTTCATTGTGAACCTGATGAAACAATTAGAAGACATCTTCACCTAGATTACACTATAATTTTCAGTATAGATGTCTCTGATGCGGAAGCGATGTAGATAGTTCATCTTAAGGTTCTTCGTCACCTAATTTCAAATAAACTCAACATTCATATGAGGTCTTAGTTGTTGAGAAAACAAGATAACAACTATAAGCAAACTTACCTACATGAAATTGAATAACTTTTGTTTACTTGAAAACGGTTAGAATGATAAGTATGGCATTACTCTGTAACGATAAAATATAATTGTACTCGTTTTTGTCGTGGTAATAGTCAAAACACGCTTGTATGCCCTGATATCGATGATCTTTACCACATATACTTATTTAAAAGAGTTTAGAAAATAATGATAGTGTATGTAATTTGGAAAATATTGTTAATGTATTATGTTTTAATATTAATATTAATAATAATAATAATATTAATAATATTTTTTAATATTCTGTGCATGTCGTGAGAAGAGTGGTAAATATAAATAAGTCCGCCAAATCGTAGAAATTAATTCAGAGCAAGTGAAGCTATTTTGACGGAAGGGATTATGTCCAGAGATAAACATAAAATTTAGCATATACCAACAACACGTTTCTTTCACCGGATTTAAATCACAAATCATGTTAGTTTTCGTATTTACACGATCGTTTGTGGTCTTAGTATAGCTTTTTAGATATTTTGGAAACCATTATTTTTTCTTTGTCATACAAATTTACATGTATTTAAACAGAGATCACATATATACTGTCATATCATTATTAAAGAGTAATGCTTTTGTCCAAGTGCACAATTTGTATATATTGTCGTGATTAAAACGGTATTGTAGAAGGTCTGATATTTACAAATGTAAGTTATTTTTCTACTAACAGAAATAAATAAACCTATTGTACCCAACGGAATATTTAAAACGCGCCCAAACATAACAGTTAGTTGTGTGTGTTTTAATTGACTTTATGGTGATTTCAAAATTGGCAGAAAATAATTTCTAAGACTATTAAATCTTTAACAATTCATACTAACAGTTAACTGAAAAATGAAGGCAAGGATTTTTAAAATGTAATATTTTTAACACTTTTGTTTTATGATTTGCATAAAGAATTCTGTAATTACTAAACTAGATTAAATATCGATTCATCAATATACTTATTAAAAATGAAGTACTGTGTCAGTACATTATCTATAATAACTATGGTTAAATAAGGGGTGTCTCCGTAAAGAGTTATTGAATAATAAATACTGTGGGAAGCACACCGTGTTTGTACTAATTATGGCAATATTCCTTAAAGTTTAATATTTGAGGGCTGGAGGTTTTTTGACAATAATAAAGAAAAATGTTAATTTCTGAAAATTTTAATATACAAACAAAACATTTTCTTATAAATTAATGATATATTAAAATGAACAATGTAATGAAGGGATGAATAACGTTTATTCCAGCAGTTTATATATATTCCAGCAGTCTGACTCAAATAAAACCCGTCCTGAAAGCTGAAATGGACATACAAGTCTATTAAATACAACAAACGTAGCTCTCAAGCAAAGCGAAATGTCACGTCCGAAACCTAATAGATGTTTTCACGTAATGGATGTTCTTTTCATGGTTCTGCTACAAGACCTCTTATTTACAATAATACTATGATAATGAATTTTTGCACATAACTACATTTCTTACAAGTTCCTATTATTCTTTTGGATTAATAAAGGATTATTTGGATATAATTTGGATATAAATATAATGAAGGTAGCACATTCACCCGGCAAGTGAGAGATCCGGGTTCGAGTCCCGGCGGAGCAAGTACTTTTTGCGATTCAATGTTTATTGAAATATATATATATATATATATATATATATATATATATATATATATATATATATGTATAATCTTTCTGATGAAATAGCTATTATTTTATATATACAGCAGCTTATATATAGAAGAAATGTAAGATAAGTGTAACGAATAGAACAATAAATATGACAATACTGGAAAGCCTACATGGGCAATCTGCCTGTGCGTAGACCTAGTTGCATCTAGTCGCCAACATAAATCTTAAATAATATGCTGCATATGTTAATAATAGAGTAAGAATAAGGTAAAAAAGATGAAGGGATATACGTCTATTGCTTCTTGAATTTTACTGTAAGTGATTGTTTTTATTCAAGCGGTGGAAAAACAAATGAAATAAAAATTTTATATGTGGCTAAACTAAATAATCTATTTTATGAAGGAGTGAGATGAGAGAGAGAGAGAGAGTGTGTGTGTGTGTGTGTGTGTGTGTGTGTGTGTGTTCGGTTTGTAATAGTAACAACGGCGTGGTCAAGGGTCAGGTCCCCTGTGCCCAGCAGTGATAATGATCTCCAACTCTGATACGCCTAATTGCAGTAGCCACTCATTGATACGATTTTTAAAAACTGACAAGGATTGTGCGTTAAAGAAATTATAAGCGTGAAAGAATCTAGAAACATTTCTGAATAGCATATTTGATATGTAATACGAATTAATTGTAGAGAAAGATCTATATAGTTGTAAAGTGGCTATTGCTGTGTCACGGGCACATCGAGTATTATATGAATAGGGAATTTCTGAAAAATAGAGTGTCAGTAGGGTTATGGCGTTTTTTATGACAGGCAAGTCTTAGCAACTGTTTCTGGCATAAAAACAGTATTTTTAGAGTTGTTTTACTAGCTTCCTCCCCAAGCGATATTTCCAAATAAAAGCATAGACTGAATGTAAGCGTAGTATATCAGCTTTATCTCACTTGCATTACGAACATTGCTCAGCTGTGTGAAAGCAAAAATCAACCGACGCATTATTTTAACAAAGTAATCTATATGATATGACCATGTCATCCTATGATCAAAAATAACTCCAAGATATTTGTAAGCTATTGTTTTATCTATGCTTTCGCATACACTAAACCATTCAAACAGTTTCCACAGCTATGAATTGTCAAATTTTTCATTCGGTAGTCAAAAATAGAGCGAAGAGATATTGGCAATAATGTTGTTTTTATAATATTAAGCATTGATTCGTTTTGATCAAACCATTTCTTTAACGTCATGAGATCACTCTAAGCTTTCCTTTGCACTTCTAACCAGTTATAACTGTTTAAAAAAATTAAAGTATCACCTGCAAATAAAAAAAGGTTTCGTTTAAATTTATTTTCGAAACGTTATTGATATAGATTAAGAATAAAATTGGTCCGAGAGTTACTTCCTTGAGCAACTCCATAGACCACTGACAATGGATCACTAGCCACCCCGCATAAGGAAACATATTGAAATCTATCACTAAGGAAGCTTGAGAACCAACGACACAAGGGTGCTTCCAAGAACTACAATAGCTTTTAATTAGTTAGTTAATTTGTCTTTCTTTACCGAGTCGAAAGCTTTTTTGAGATCTAGAAAAACAAGCATTGAGCGATTAATTATTGAAATAGAAGCATTTATTTCTTTATTATCAAATAGAACATCGTTTACATTTATATAGCTTCTGAAACCATAATGACACCCACTCAAGATATTGTTTTGATTAAGATAGGATACTAATTGTTCTTTAATTATTCGCTCTAATATCTTGGAAAATACGCTGAGTCAGGAAATCGGTCTAAAGTTACTTTTATTGGTAATTCATCTGATTTATATGAAGGAAACACTGTAGCCATTTAAAGGTATTAGGAAAGACATTCAATAAAATACTTAGATTAATTAAATGGCACAAGGGTTTAATAAAGAACTGAATATTTGCCATGAGAACATCACCAGAGACACCGTCAAAGCCAGGCTCAGAGCCTCCCCCCACCCACAGTGCGTTCACGTGACGTACAACGTCCACCTCAGTCACAGTGTTCTGGGTAAACACACAGTCTAGTCTAAAGTCAGCGTCATTCACAATCAGCACCCTTCTCGAATCTATTGCATCCGCCAACTCCTGCCCCACGTTTGCAAAAAAAAAAAAAATTGAAGCTCTTTGCAGATTTCTGTATTACATCGGAAGTAATTATTTCTTGACCTATCGATTTTACCGCGATAATAATCTCTTTTCTCTTGCTTTATATAGCTAATGATCCGATGTATAAGACTCCTACAATTGGTTTTAAATTGCAAATTAAAATGTAGTATTTTTACAGATTTACTAAGTTTATCTCTATACCTAGTCAATTTATTTCTGCCAAAGTTATTCAAGGTTTTAATTTTTTAAGTCTGGTGGTTCTATGCAAACTATACTTATAAATTGCTCAGAACAGGAGACAACATCAGCGCAACCCAGTCGACACGAGCCACGCTATCGGCGAGAAGAACGTATCAGAGTCAGTGGTAGTAATGTCTCGCGACACCGAGATAGTCAAGCCGGTACTGTAGTAGTGATCGGTAATGTCAGTGTTGACCACAGCAGTTTTCACATGATCCATGTTAAAATGAATTACAAAAATAGGGTCCAGGCAGGAAACACGGTCGTCAGTTACTCTAGTAGGTTTGTCAATGCATTGCTTAAGTCCTGCACCCTCTAAAGAGTTTAAATATCTGTCCTTATGTTCTGCAGTTCTTAATAAGTCTAAATATATGTCATCAAGAAGGATGCATGTTTAGAAATATTCTACGTCTTCATAAAAGTGTTCTAATTCGTCTATATATATATATAAGATCAAGTCGCCATAAAATGTTCTGTACACAGCAAGAATATTATATTGTTTATTTAATAAGGTAAAGTCCAGTCTGATTCCGTAAACGTCACCTAATGTTATCTGAGTGGTAGTTACTGATAAGCGGTCGTTAACTAAAATAATTAATCCGTCATTTTGATTCCGTAGTTTGTCAGTAGCTATAAGTTCATAACATTGAATCCTTGTCCATTCCTCACCCCCTCTCAACCAACACTCCGACAGAACTATTAAATCTAATTGTTCAAATATGCTACTCAAATATAACATTAACTGATCTAAATTCTTAGAAAAACTTTTTTATGTTACAATGGAAAATGTTTAAACTGTTGCCAACACTATTATAAAAGTTAACTCATTTCTTGAATGAATCTTGCTCCAGACAAGATAAATTTAAATAGACATCATTGTCATCATCACCCTCCAATGAAGCCAGTTGCACAAACCCACGCACAGCCTGCCCGCCCAGTCATACAACAGCTTAATATAATTTGTGGCATTAACTACAAGACCACAGGTACATGTAAAACTATATATATATATATATATATATATATATATATATATATATATATATATATATAATGTTAATATATACACACATACATATATATATACAGATAAATTAACATTAACATAAATACTAATTATTACATATTACATAATATACGTTTATGACATTTTTGAATAAGGCAAGTTTTTTATTAAGTAAAATATGTTTATTAGAATAATTTCAATTCAGCTATATCAAGGAACAAGAAATTAAATAACATAAAAATGAAATTAATTATATGAAAACAATCTAAGTTGTCTGTTATGTTATTAATGTGTTATAAACTAGCGGTCCATATTAAAGAAACATGTTGGGCACCTAAATTGTTCTTTGGACACACTCATATGATAAATACTTTTGTTTAGTGGAAAATGAATTAATAACACATTTATTATGAAAACACAGGAAGTTTCCTGGCTTTAAAAACTTGTTACCATGCGAAGGGAACTAACATATTAATTATTTCACAGGTTAATAATATAAAACTCATCTCCACCTTCCTTTTAGATGCCTGCCCTTTTATTGTTAGCCGGTGGTTAGCTAAAAATTGAGAGTACCCAACTTTCTTCTTGATCTTGGCTACAGCTGGTTGTGGGGTCTGCTAGTTCTGGAAGAAAGAGCTGTTACTGGAAGGTGATATAAGTAGTTTCATCGATGTGCTTATTAGATGCTTCTATAATTCCCGCATGGTGTTTATCTCGGTCTATTGCCTCCCAAAAAATTGAACGTCGATTCGTGTATACAGTGGACAGATGAATTTCAAAAAAGCTCCGCACCAATAAGAGGTCCTGCCATATATGGATGTAATTATTTAGGCCGAATAACTCTTTCTAATTCAGTTAAAAGAGTCGTCCTCGGCATCCTAATCGATAGCTTAGAACAGAATACTTATAATGAATGCTTAAAGGGAATTAAACATAGTGGATTGCTCTGCTTAACACTAAGGCCGAAAATGTAACATTTCACTAGAAGGTGCTTTGTATTAAAAATCTGTTCATAGATCTGGATAGATTCAATTGTCCGATCCTTAATGATGATTAAAGATTAAATATCTTTAGATCTGAAGGTCTAAAAGTTTCTTTTAGTAAATATGATTTAGTACAACATTACTGTCTATAGTATTCAGTTACCTACAACATATTTATTTCTACTCGACCAACGTACCGTGAAGTTAATTATATAATGAGTAATACTACTTACTTGTCTGAATATAAAATATATTATGGAATTATTTCGGAGGCAGGAAGTATGCCCATATTTAGATTAGCTCTATAATAAAAATTGATACAGTATTCTATTATGATGTATCAATTAAATATTTGTTTTCTCTTACCTATGGATAAGTACAGTTTAAACAAATTGTAATTTATATTACGGTAAATTAGAATATAAGTTCTTCAAAATAAACAACAAACTGGACCTAAAAAAAACTTGACCTGCTTTCCACTTTAGGTTGATTTTACAACGGCAGTGTTGCACTGTGCACCGGTTAAATTTGTTAAGCTTAATTTTTACTTTTTTGTTCAAAGGGAAAAAAACAATTACCATACTTCTATATTAGATATATACACATTTGTTTAATCAAAACAGGAAAAATAATAAATAAATAAATATATATATATATAAATTATTTTATTGTTTTATATTTATTGTTTTTAATACGAAATTATACTAATATTATACTCATGTTTATACATGCTGCCAAAATAGAACTATATAGTTATGTTACAAGTTTCAATTATTGCTTCTGCGTCGCATAAAATAAAACTATTAAGGTATGTCTTTTACTCCTTTATATTTATTACGTAAAGTTTCAAAACATTATGAAGTAATGAATTAAATGCTTTAAAACAATAATTTACGAAATGAAACCTTTATATTGCAATATTATAAAACACAGAAGTACATTAAATGTTATTAAATAAGTTTTTTTTTACTAAATAGTTAATGCTTTACATATATTTAATTTAGTAATATATTTTTAATTACATATTAAATCATTGCTTCACCATAAGGAGACAATTAATGTTGTAATGAGGAAAATTGAAATATTAAATGTATCTGATATAGAGGTAATATTAGACATATTGAAAGTAAAGTTTTGACGAGAACACGATCAAAAATTTTATCTCATCTCATATCATTATCATTATCTAACATGATTATAGCAAATACAAATAGTTTTTCTCTTTTTTCTGACAATTGCAAAGTAAAGAAAATATAAATGTCTTTCAGTTTCAAAATTTTTAATCCTTACTCTAGCAAAAAATAAAATTTCGGCCAAAATCAATGAGTCAATTAGATAAAACGGAAATAACAAGCTATGTTCCAATGCTTTGCAGATTAAATCAAATAACTGCATTATTATATCAAATTTTAAACTTCCAAAATTAGCTCAAAATTTTATTACTGTTAACACCTTTTTCTTGAAATTCTTCAGATCTAAAAGCTGTCCAATATAAGTAGCTAAGGTCAACAATGTAACACGTTTATAATATTCTTCTTAGTCTTGAAAACCTCTTTATAACCTCAAATCGTTTAAACTTTCTTAACGTTAAATCGTTCAAAAAACATACACAGGAAACCTTAACTACAAACATTATTCGCAAATTTTATTTTTCCTCCAAATCAGAAAACTAAAAAAAACTCACGCAATTAGTGAGCAACAATATATATTACTGGAAATTCTAATTTCTAACAGGAGAATAGCCTATTAATTGAAATAACTGCTAAACAAATTTTAAATCTATTAGGTCAAAAACTGAGGAAGTGACTATTATAGATGCTAAAAGTATAATTGTTTAAGACATTAACTACGAATAAAACTGTATTCCTTTTTAAAAGAGGCACGATTGGTAGAATTTCATCTACACTGAAATATTAATCGAACGATACAGTTTACAATACACTCAGTATTATCTGTACAAGAATGAAATGTAAGTCATTGCCGCTTCCTAATTAGCTTTTATCTGTTAAATATTTGGTAAAAAAAACACAGGCTTATAAACTAATTCTTATTTGAAAATTAGTGATGGTGGTGTCACTTATTCATTATCTGATTATTAAAGCTTGACGAACATTACGGTAAATAAATTGACAAAGGTAAAATAAATTTACCATAATCCCGGATTTTTCCGTAATTTAAATGGAAGAGATAAAAAAAAATGTAAAGCCGTTTTATAACTGAGATTGTAACATTATTCCTAAAACGTATGTCATATACCTTGACAATTCTATGTACGCAGGATTCAATCATTTACGTCACGCCTCAATGCTTGAATTTTTAAAGCAGTCAATAACCAAACCGTTGAACCGAGGTGCGGATTTTATTTCAGCCAAACTTGAACCACAAATGTTTATCTGAACTGGATTTCAATTAAACTTTGGTTGAAGTGAACACAATCAACACGTGTTACCACAACTTGGTGTAGTCTAGTTATTGTTTTAACTGTGAAACCAATAAAGTTACATTAGTGTTATGTAAATATTTTCTTAATATTTATATTCCATTTTTAACGTTCTAGCATGGCATGCATTTATTTGCTACGTACTTGCATGAAAGTAATTTCATATATAAAACTGTTATTAACATATATAATTGTAATGTATTTCTGTACTTTAGAATATTGGAATATAAATGTGTTATTTTGTAAACTAATGTGTGAAAGCATTTAATTTATTACATGATATTGTTTTGAAACTTTACTCCATAAATAGAAAGCAATAAAATGGTAGTTTTATATTATGCGTCGCAGAAGCAATAATTAAAACTGGTAACATAACTTAGATATTTGTTTGGCGACATATATAAGCATGAGTGTGATGTAGGTACGATTTCGTATTAAAAACAACGTATATAAAACAATAATGTCAATAGACGCAATACGACTAGTATTCAGCGATAACGTGTCAATAATCATGAATAAAACCACAGTACATCTCCTAGGGGTGAGATGTGTACAGAAGAGAATGTGGGATAAGGGCTAACCAACCCAATATGTCTCAAAGAAAGTACCGGGAGAAGACACTCGTAGATGCAATATTCAAATTATTAATAGGAGCCTTATTCATTTCTATTTTGTTTTATAACCAAACAATATCACATCCTAAGTAATCGAGGTTATTCAGTAATTCCATAAATTTTTTATTTTATTTGACTTGTTAGACCATCGTAGTAAGCCTACATAACTTTTGAGCATTTTATAAGTTTTATAAATCTCTTCACTTAATGGGCGATCTGTAACGTAAGAGGACGTAAATTCTTCATTTTTAAAGATATTTTCATTTAAGGGGTAGATGCCTGTAACTTTGAAACCCCTTTTCAATGTTTTCTTTAGTAAATGCTTTGCAGTAAGCCTGCCCTATTAAGCTACCCATGTCATAAATAGGTACTGGCTTCTCTGGATTAGACAGCATCCAGCCATTTACAGTTTAATTGTAAAATGTTTTATAGGGGCCATACACAGTTCTGTCACGTGGTTGTATTTTTATAGCTGGTATGTGGAGGAAATGTTACCATCACCACTCCATTTTCTTTTCCCAAGTTCAGCGACTCAATTGAAATGTGAGTTTCATGGTTGTCAAGTACAAGGAGTACAGGATCATTCTTACTTGGTTTGAAATTCTTGATAAAGTGACTTAGATATTCTACAAATAAGGATTCAGTAGACCAACCACTAGAGTTTGCTCATCCAATTTATCCATTTGGAGCACCTATCAACATATGCTGTTTAAAATTTACCCTAGGGAAGATCATCATTGGGGGTACGCTGTTCCCTATAGTATTTACACAGGATATCATTGTTACATTCAAACCCCTTTCACTAGATGTTACTGATCCAACTTGTTTACTCCCCTTAGCACAAATTACTTTAGGAAGAACATAACCAGTTGAATTACCTCTCTCATCCAGGTTACATATTTTGGCAGGCGTAAAGCTATGGCGCTCCATAACAAGCTTATAACATTATCAAAAAACTTTTTGACATTTTCCTTGTTAAAACCAGTAGCTCTCCCAAGACAAGTGGCCTCGGGTTTTCACAAGCTAAGTGTAAGATGTCGTTTACGAAAGCCACGAAGCCAGTTTTCCCTGCATATTCGTTGTTACGCCATTCTTGAGGGAGAATGGTGGTACTGTTTGGTTGCTCAGTAAGGTTATTGGCGTATTGCCAAGCTAAACGCAACGTGTCTTTAGCTGAAAAGCCATGGTGCAAAGTTACTGCCTTTTTTAAATATTCAACAAGATGTAGCTCCTCAATAGCTCCACCTGTTTCACAGCATTTTTTGTTGTAGCATATTCAAAAGAACCACTTTCTTCTTTTCCTTTGATCTTTAGGAAATTCTGGGAGTGCCTACTTACTGTTGAGTTGCTCAAACCTTACTTATCAGCCGCTTTATTAACTGCCAGTTTTCCTTCCAACACATCGTTGACTGCCTGCTCCAAGGCTGTCTTGTCAATCTTCTGACGTTTTACACTTGACTCGCTTCTAGGCATCTATGTAAATAAAAAAAAACAATTAAAATTACAACTGAAAGGAAAGTTTTCATAACTCATTATTCATAGACAATTCGTAAATAATTAAATTTTTAATCCAAAACAAGGCATATACTTTTAATATCTTTTAAAAATCATAATAAAATGTAAAAGATATTGCAGATAGCTCACACATTTAGGTTAATTGCTTTAAATATTTCTTGTAGCTTAAAAACACATTTAATGCCATGGTAAAGTATAAAATAATAAATACTCATGGCTTTAAGAATATTTTTTTGAAAAGTGTTGTACCTCAGGACATCCCAAGGTACAAGACTGTTATGGTCCCAAGGTACGACACTAGACACAAGAAACAAAACTCAACCACAACTCTGTTATAGGTTATGTTTACTCAAATGTAGTTGCAAGACAAGCATCAGAAATCTTTAGTACCAAATTAAGAACAGAAAATAATTAGATTACATAATATATTGAAACCTTGAAAAATAACTAATCAAGATTCAAAATATTTACTTACCATGAGCAAATTCATAAATTCAACTGTAGAACGAGAACACAGCCAGCAAACAGATTGATATCTTCCACAATCACCACTCTGGTGGTGAAAGAAAGAACTATGAACTCTTAGATCATTGTTTGGTTAACCAATAACTGTACCAACTGGTTTGTCCTAAGGTACAGCACTTTCCCTATTAATAAATGTAAATAATACATATCATTTCAAATTTATTTATTTTTTGTGCGAGGCCTTTCAAAACCGAAGGTTTCCTCATCAGGCGACTCCACAAATAAATATTTACATAATTTTTATTACAAATTAAAATACCATATGGTGTAAATATGTAAATACAAAGATTTTGGAAATATTTCAGCCAGTATGAAAATTAGATATGTCTTCGGTGTAATTTTTTGATAAATTGAGAAGAAAGAAAACTGGAATTTTCAGTAGGGCCAGTATGTTCTTCTTTTCAATGCATTTTTGAACATAAACTTATCTAAATCCTGTATAAACTCCCAATGTGACAAGTATCATGTACTTTTGCAGTTTTCTGCGCGTTGACTACGATAATCTTGAAACTATTTATTAGCGAGCACCTAAGAAACAACACAACTCAAATTCATGTTAAAGTATGATATGGTTTTCTAGATATCATTATGAGGTAATCAGTATATGTAGCATACGTGTATATATATATATATATATATATATATATATATGTATGTATGTATGTATACATAGATTGAATAATATAATAGTATATAGTAACGTATGTAAAATAGGGGCCACAAAAGAGTGCAGTTGTTGGCGACAAATGGAATTGACAAATGTTATCCAAAAGAATAAAACAATGTATTTTGAGTTAGGTTAACATGGAAAAATAATATAAGTTAATTCTTACACAATGGACAGTTTCTCATGAATCAGACTTATCCAACTACTTTGGATGGTGGCAATTACGATGCTCTAGTAACACAACAATTACGGAGAATACAGTCTAGATTGCTCGAGTTGTATAAACTGTATCAGAGTTTTGATTGGCATTTACAAACTTTGTTTAATCCTGCTTAGCATGTTGTTTATTTGTTAACTTTAGTCAAGAAGCTGAGTATACTCTTATTGGACATTTGTGTTAGCTTCCCGAAAGACAGAAAATTCAGGATGGGTAAGGTTAAAAGGAGTGATGGTCTGCTGGGTTGGTAGGTATACTACATCCAATCATGTCACCTCTGAAGAGTAGAGGCGATTCTATTCCAGCCTGTCTAGTGACAGTTAGCAGGGGACAGCGGTCCTCCATTTGTCCTCCACAGTAGACTAGATATATAGATCCGAAGTATTTCGGAATACTAGTGTTACGTGTAACATTACAAACCAATAGAGCAAATAATATGCATCAATTTAGGTACAGTGCTAATCTTAATCCGAATATAATTGATGAGCAACCAACTAGTCTATTAAACCCGATAGCCTTGTAAGCCTTCAAGAGGTACAGATGGAACAATTATAAATTGTTTTTAAGTAACTAATGGCAACACCACTATGAATAATTACGAAGTGCATTTTCACATATAACTGACACTCATATTCTTCTAAATAGAAATATTTAGTCCAGTTGTTAAATTTAAACATCTTCCTTTATTATTTTACAAATATCTGTTATGTTCTAACATTCATTTTAGCGTAATTTGAAAATTGTTTCCATGTGTTGATGTGCGTATCTCTTTAGTTTGTTATAAAAAATTATTAAGAAACTTTTCAGTAAAGGTTCTCTGTGAGATTTAATACAAACTGATACTGTAATAACATTCTCAAAGTTAAAATTGCTCTTATACAGTAGTTAAAAAATACTATATAATATTATACACAATCTGCGTAAATAAATTCTCTTATTTACTAGTGTAAATAGTTTTTACCACTTATTTTTTAATTCATTAAAATTTTTGATGTAAAGAAAGTTTATTAGCAAATTTTTTAAGCAGCTTAAAATTGATCCGCCTTTGAGGTTTCACCAGCAGCATCCAGCAGCGTCAGGTAATACAATTTTGTATCGTTACAATCCTTTCAATCTACCTTGAACTAGCCTCCAGGCATAACTCACTTGATGAGTAAATGACAGATTTCTGTCCATCATTATTAAAAGCGTCTTTAGAGTGTTATAAACGACTAGTCTATCACTTCCTGGCATCAACTTTCAAAAAATAACTGAACATATTAACCAGAGCAGCGGTAGTGCTATGATTCCTTTTGAACCAGGATTGAACTTTTGGCAAAGTTAATTCGATATCCATGTAATTTATTATTGAAGTTGGTCGGATTTTCGTATGTCTGGTATACTAGAAGGATAAAAAAAGCATTGAAAAGTAGTTCAATAGCCCTGAATAACGTTTCTGTGTGGTCCATTAAAGATGCTGAGTTTATGTAGTTGCAGATTACTTTGTTAATGTGCTTCATAGTGTTCATTGATTTCAGTAGTTATTTTAAATACTTTGTTTTGTGAGGTCAGTCATTTGGCAGAGAGCCTTAGTAGTAACTCTGATTGGTGAATTAACGTGCTTGATAGTGTTCAACGAGTTCAGTAGTTATTTTAAATACTTCGTTTTGTGATGTCAGTCATGAGGTGGAGAACTTCACGCTTTTCGTTTCACTATTAAGAAATGACTTTCTTTGTAGCCACGTCTCAGATTGGTTGTAAACAAGGTTTTCTCAGATCTTTGAAGCAGTCATATACCGGTAGTTAAAATAAATTAAAACTTAAGTATTCCAAAAACTTTTACATTTCTTGTAGTCCGGGTGCTTGAAATTTTACAAGATTCAATCATTCATGAAACACTCAATGATACATAACCTTAAAATATGGAAATCCAATAGGAAAAAGGTTTTCCTACGTCCGAATGCTGAGTGCTTTTATCATCAATAATCATACTTAGGCAGGTTAGTTCAGAATTCATGAACACCAACAATTTATAGATTTTACATACTAATGACCTTAAAAATGATCTTTGTTGAATCGATATTTAAAGGTTCGCAACACTTTGTTTTAGCAAAAATTAGAAAATATAAACTTCTGAAACGCATGATAGTCCTTTTAAGGCATGCAATTTTCATATGGCAATTAGCTTATATATTCATGAGCCTCTACTCAACAAGATAATGCCTAAGAGAAAGATTCAAAACGGGTTTTAAACAGTCATAGACACCAGTCTCATATATAAGTTCAATTGAAAAGAGGTTGAATCAGACATGGTTTTGCTCAGTGTATAAAAATATGGGTTATGAATTTAGTTTTAATAATTTTTTAATTTATTATATCATAAGTCAGAAGAATCCCAGCAGAACAAGTAGTGATAAATATGATACCTAATATAAATAAAACAATATATAAATAAATTATTATACCTTTCAAGTAAGAAAAAGAAGAAAATAATTCATTATTTATTTATAATTATGTCAAGACGTAAAACTATGTTTAATTCTCCCACGCTTATTTCCTGTTTCTTCAATAATAATGCGTTTATTTAATTTATGTTTGAAATATGTGTTTATGACTCATTAGTACCTAAATATTATAATATAGAAATAAGAATTTTTTTAATATCAATAAATTTGATAAGTAGGTAATTGTAGGTAGTCATATGTTATTATTGTAAAACAGCATAAAACTTTGAAAATAAGAAAGAGATTTTCGACAATTGAACATTAGCTTAAGACTTTCAAAGGAGTGCTCAATATAAAAAGAAATAAAATAATACAAAAGTGTAATAAATTATAACATATTTTGAGTTATCATAGTTTTACATAATTATATTTAATACATATTTATTTTTTATTTTCAATCTAATGTATTACCGCCACAGATCGTGTCTGCAAAGTGCCAGGCGGCAATATATTGCCGCCTTAGTATTCGTCGTTTTCTTAAATAAATACGACGTCAAATGATTAAAGTTTTATGTTTTTGTATTCCATGGTATATTTTTAGATAATTAATATGAATATCATTTTTATTTTGGAGGTCTATGCATTTTTATTTCGTAATTGTCACGTGACATTATCAGCTGACTCGATCTATTGTTGTTAATTCTTTATGCTTTAGTGTAATCGTACTATTGTATGCTGGATTCTCCTTTATTATTTTATTTTGTGGTTGTAAATATTAGTAGTGTTAGTAGTTACGTGCTTAGCTATTGTGTGCAGTAAAATTTAGTGCTTAGCTAATTTATTAAAACACTATTTTTTTAAATTTTAAATTACTTAAAACTACATCTATATATTTCTTGTTGATAGTATACATCTATACGAGTAATTTGGTGCAACTTTTAGGTCATTCTCTAATTGTTATGAAAAGTTATAAATTTTAATCTTAGAGACTGCAAAATCGCCAATTTTAGCCTGGCACTTTTGACTAGTCACAGGGGATATGATATGTGAAAAAATTTTGCAACATCTCATATTTGGTCCTGGCCCTGAAAGGGTTAAGGGTATTACTTAGTTTCTAAGGTATTACTATGAGTACTCCAAAATAATCTACACAGATTTCAACCAAAATGACACAATAGTAGAATTGAACTACACATTAAGTTTTTGAACTCTATTTGAGGATGATCAAATATAGTCTGTATATTAATAATTAAAATAAAGTTAGCAATTATGAAATATAAATAATTAAGAATAAAATCAACATTATTTGAACAAAAACAGAACAAAAAACCTATGCCACTTTCAGATTCAGTGAAATTTGGCATTATTAGGGTTTCTGGTTAACGCAGAAGTGTATTCTTATTTCAAAAATTCATAACGGCTACGTTCCACTGGACTGTAAATACTCATTACAGCATAAAACAAGCAAAACAAAAAAACCTGTTAAATATAATCAACTGTCCTCTTTAAGCATTGTTTTGTAATAACACGATCATATGTTTTAATAATTTAAATTTTTAGTAACTATAGCTTTAAATAGTTTTAATAACTTAATAATTTTAATAATAAATTGTTTTATATCATAATTACAATTTGAAAAAGTTTCACGTGAGTACATTCGGTACGTAAATGGAAGTACCATACTGTGGTTGGATTTTATAGCGTTTATGTGCATAAGTTCTGAACAAAGTTGCCGTTAGGAGTTCAACGTGTACCCGCCACTGTAGCATTACTTACATATCGCAATAAACGATGAAAGTACACAATATAAAGCAATATCTGCCGGTGACACCAGAACGCTGACAATATTTAAAGATGTAGTCTGCTACCGCTATATTTTTATTAATTAGGCACGTGACATAACCTACACCTTACATTAAACAGAGTCATTACACAATATAAAGCAATATCTGCCGGTGACACCAGAACGCTGACAATATTTAAAGATGTAGTCTGCTACCGCTATATTTTTATTAATTAGGCACGTGACATAACCTACACCTTACATTAAACAGAGTCATTACACAATATAAAGTAATATCTGCTGGTGGCACCAGAACGTCGTCAATATTTGAGAGGTATTCCGCTACCTATATATCTCTGTTAATGAAGCACGTGACATGGCCTAAACCATTCCCTACCGCAGTGGTGCCGATACCGCCTTTACGTGTGAGGAATATTGCAGCGAAGCCGTGTCTTGTGGTCTCAGGCAACCCTCAGTGTTGTACAGGAATGTTAAAATGTATATAGTTACACATACATCTTGTACCGCAACAGCTTTATAAATATAACACGGTGTGATTACCACGTTTTATCTCATATATTCCTATGTAATTTACTTTGATGTATAAGTGTATGATAAAACGTTTAATACTAATAAATATCAATATGCCAGATACATTAATATGGTACAAACACATAATAAGGTAACACTAATGTTAGTTTAGAAAAGAAGTAAATTTTATCCACTAACTTAAAAAAATTAAATATTATTTTACTATATCTGAAAGTATACCAGCTAAATTAAAGTTTTCTTGTCTACCTCATAGTGCTTGCGCAGTGGGAAAGGATATTATTTATTTATTTACGGCAATACACCATTTTACATAGAAATTGTACAACTGAAAACAACAAAGAAGAAGGCTGCTGCACAGAAAAGACATTAATAACAATCAAAAGAATGTGCAAGGACTAATAAATACAATTATGAATAACAGCTGTTATGACAACAATCATAGATAACAATAGTAAATAATAATAAAAAATAACAGATTATAAATAACAGTAATAAATAACAAATTATAAATAACAATAATAAATGGAATTATAAATAACAATAATAAGTAACGATAGTAAATAACAATTATAATAACAAGGATAGTAACAATTAATAAATAAGAATTGACGATTGATAATAGAATAAATTAACATGCATAATGCTTATTTACAGCTTAGTTAAATTAGTAGTATGAAAACATGTTGAGTTACTTTAGGATGAAAGCGAGTGCACACCGCTTGAAAGATTCTGTAGAAGGGCCAAAGAAGTCAAGATCAGCACAGGCATCATTACCAAGTCTCATTATGCGGGGTAGAGTACTGTAGTAGGTGTAGTTGGTCGGATGGAAATTCCTTGAGAAAAGCTGAGGGTGACGAGACTGACGAAGTACATGGAAGTTTATCATCTGAAGGATATTCGGACAATCAATAAGGCTATTTAGTAGTTATTCATTTTTTAGTTATTAATGACCACCCCAGGTAGAAGGAGCGGTGCCAATATGTCACTGCAGGTGCTCGGTTATAGGAGACCATTATCCTGATCCTACTGTGTTTGGGCCTAAGCATTTAAATTATCGCGATATGACACAGCGATTTTACGTTCATCACTGTTGAATTTTTTTTCCGATCTCTGGGAAGGTCTGTAACAGCACCAGAGGCTGCATTAAAAGAAGGGTAAGCAAGAGCTTACCTGAAACATAAAAAATGACCCCTTCCCACTATGACTAAGTGATATAGTTGATTAAAAAATACTTGATACGTCCATAAACATAGTAGCATCTATATATCTATATATATAAAAATGAATGTTTGTATGTTTGTCCTTTATGGAATCGTGAACTATTGGACCGATCATGATGAAAATTTGTACGTATATGTATTTTTCCACGGAGAAGGTTTATAAGCTATGCCCATTCCTTTCCCGATTCAGGATTCCGCCCCACTGGTTACAGAAATACCCATAAGAAATGCATTGCAGCAAACATATGTTAACGTCTTTTCAAATTTTTAATCAGCTGTTCTTTGTAAACATATATTACACTTATAGTTTTAAAGCATAGAGTAAGCTTAAGAGAAACGACAAATTTTGTTTAAACTGTTTTTGCAATCACTGTTAAACATAGACTTTACTATCCAGATAATACAATTCAAATTTGACGTAAAAACTCACCTTTAACTGCAATATTTATTTAATATAAACCATGCTCATGCTTGATCAGAAGAGTAATGCAGATATCATAATTACTATCTTACGTTGGCTACAAATATAAAGAATGTTATAAAATCAACCTTAGTTGTTTTTTTTGACAGAAGTATGGTTCTCAAAACTCCGTGTGTACATATTCTCTCGATCGAGACAACAAAGCAAGCTCAATCGTGGCATCGGAGATATAACTAATTTAATCTAAAATTTATTATAGTAAAAAAAAAATTTACTAAGTAATATAAGGACTTCGGTTCTTAAGATTTGCGTGCGAAGCCGTGGGTAACAGCTAGATAGAGGCAGGAATATGGTACATACCTTCATAATACGCCCAAGAGGCTCACGATGGAACGACTATCAATTATCTCAGCAATGTTTAGAATGTGATAGAAAAAGAATAAGTGAATATAGTGTACTGTTTTCAACGGGAAATTGCGTGCGAAGCCGCGGGCAACTTTTGCAAAATATTATTGAAATGCGCAGCAAAGCGCGCCGGGCCCGCTAGTATATATATATAAATAAATGTTTGTGTATTTGTCCTTTATAGACTCAGAAACTATTGGACCGATTTTGATGGAACTGTTTGTGTGTTTTCAGTGGAATTCGAGAATGGTTTAGAATCCCAATTTAAATAGTTTATTTAATTAATTTTTGTATTATAAATTTTATTGTTGTTGATGTTGGAGTGTTTTATATTGGATCCGACATACTGCACTACGACACGTAATACAAAGCGATCTGATACTTTTAAAAGCTGTTAATACTTTCAGCTGAAGTTCATCAAAGAGGCAGAAACATTTTTTAGCTTCTGCCAGTATAGTGAAAGCCAGTTTAGTGCATAATTGTCAAGTATGAGTGTTAATAAGTAGTTCGAAGAAGCATTGAGTTTAAAGATTTTTCCATTGTGGTCTGTAACCGATTAAGAATAACCATTAGTTAGATTATATGATACACAAATATACTTATTAGTACTTTTTTGGTATCAGAATATTCAAATTTGTATAGTCCTTATAACCTAAAAATCACAATTAGCACTATCACGTCCATTGTCCTATACCCAAGTAAGTATTAGAGAAAGTAATAACACAAGAAAATATCAAACTTTTCTCATTTTACACAGAGAATATCCAGACGCATATTGCGTTAAATTTTATCGTGTCTCATTGTAAATAGTATTACACTGGTTCATATAACCACTGGTACAAAAAGTATTATAGCTTTAATTTAAATTTTAGAAGATAAATAATAAATGTTAATATATTTCAATATTAAAATATAAGGATATATTGATAATATTTTTTTATTCCCAGTGAACTCGTAAGTAGCATATAAATACGTTAGGCTTTATTTTCAAACCATAATGCTTGTTCAATAAGTTCAGATAAGTTATTTGGTTTACAAGTAACCATGGTTATTTAGTTTGAAGATAAAAGACCAAGTATCCGTCCAAAAAATATATTGTTCTATCTTACAAACTATTCGGGATAGTTGCAGGATTCTATAATAGACTTAGAAATGGGAGAACTTAGAAAATGAGGCGATGAAAGCGATCTAGTATTATAACAGCTGATGTAGTCATTTAAATATATTAATGAAATACTGTATTTATAACTAATGAATGAAGAATATAATTATAATATATGTATCTGAATTGCTTTATAATTGAAATGTAGTAGGAGTATATGAAGTTCAATTTTCGGTCATGTTATTTTATAAAAGAAAGAGTTATGTGCTCTACGGTTGCAACGTTGAGGTAAACTTTTGTTTCAGTATAAGCTATATATATATTGAGCTTTGAAACATCCGCTTGACCTCAATAGGAGGTTCAGCAAGCTCCTAGCTGATACTAGTGTTCTAAACCAGATTATATTTTCGCTATTGTTGTGTTCTTTTTAAGTATGTATCCATTTAAAAGTATATACCTATACAATATATATTTGGCGGAAGCTAATGATTATTAATCTTAAGAAGGGTTACTTATGAGGTGTTTAAAACATAAAGGAGTTATGTGGGATGTCTAGATAGAGAAAATAAAATGTGTCTCTATACATCATATCTATGTTTCTATATATAACTGAACTAAAATAAAATTATTCGAAGAAATTTAGAATATGTAAAGATGTGTAATTTGATAAATACCAGCAGAATTTGCTCTCGTTCAATATACAATACAATTATTTAAAAGACAGGAATTTGTTTGATTGTGATTTTTTTATGCGAGAAGGTTTTTAGAATTCAGAGAGAACAGTCAAAGCAGACACAAGGAATGGATTAGATTTACGTTGTTTCAGTTCACGCCATTGAATCAATCATTCCTTGTGTCGACAGGAATTGGCAAGAGCTTAACATTTATTTCCTCCATTTAAAACCTTTTAAACCTTCCAGAAAATACTGAACTGTATACTGCATAAAGTGTGATTTTATTATAGTGTTTACGAGCACTCGCTCATGGCATCAATTTCTCTGCATTGCATTGCATCTAAAAATGTTATTTATTATATTGAATAGTTCCAACTATTTATTAACATTGGAACTATTTTACACTGATAAGAAAACCCCCAAGCTCGTCGTTCTTAGCTTTCTTAGTGGAAGAAAATTAGATATACTTTAATTTAAAAATTGCATTTAGTGTATAAACCATTTAAAATTCGTAACGAAGAATGATCCTTCCTTTCATTTTCACTTCATCGTATTATATCAAAAATGCTCTCGCTAAAAAAGCTAAGAACGTCGAACGTTGTGTGATTGCACTTGCAGTTACTCCATGACATCGCAAATAATTTTGTAGGCTTTGCATGTGACTATCACTTCTGGATTAAGTGAATTATATTTCTGACGCTAAAGTTTGCTACAATCAAGAAAATATGTACAAAATTGTAAATTTATGGCTATTTGTAATTTACTACGGTCTTAGTAATTTTGTTCCATAGTTCATTTTGCCTTGTATCCCGATCTAGAAAAAATACATTCATACACATGTATGAGAAGTATACTTCTGTAAAAATAAAGTTAAGATCGGGTTTATAACTTTTTTATAGTAAAATTTTGATATTAATTCGTTGTTTTATATCGGCATTAGTACAGTACTGATCAATCACAGCATACTTAATATTTGCTCAAATCTTTGTTTGAAGGTTATTTTTGACGTTGGAAGGATTGTGAAGGAAACAGCATTTTTCCGGACATTTGCCATCGTTCAGTGAACAAGAAATCAGTAACACTACGTTTCGAGATCTGCAATCTGATCTCTTCTTCAGGTAAAGAACTAACCTAATACATAATTACAAACTAGGTTAAAATAAACAAATCTTACCAAAACGTTGTGGCACGCCTAATTCAGGAATCACAACCTATATGTTGTTTGTCAACTTTGAGATCAGATTGCAGATCTCGAAACGTAGTGTTACTGATTTCTTGTTTCACTGAACGATGGCAAATGTCCGGAAAAATCTAGTTTCCTTCATTTGCTCAAATGTTCTGTTATACGTAGATTTTTACTAAAACATAAATAGTGGTAAACTTAATAAAACATATAGTTATGATGTCGGAAACAATGTTTTGAAAGAAAAGTTAATTACAGTTAACAGGATCTTTGGGTTAATATTTCTCAACTTGTGTCAAATACATGATATTTTGTTACTTTAGAGAGAGCAGTGGGATGTAGTCCGGAGGGGTTTGTGATATAAGAATCGGCCTACATTCATCCCAGGGGCTCTAAAAATGTCCATGTATAATATCATTAAAACCAATTGAGTAGAATCCGTGGAATCAAAATAAACAAACACAGCTACATTCTCAATTTTATTATAATTTTACTAAGGACACAGGCATAGTTATATGTATTACTAGCAAAACTATCAAATATAATTTTTCAATAACATTCTTCAATAAATAAATTTTGAATGGATTTTTAATATTTAAAAATAATGCCTATGAATATAATTTATTTTATATCAACATCTCACAATTTATAAAATATGATAAATCGTAGTTTATTGGAACCATTCCTTCAGCAGTAATCTCAGGTAATATTTAACACCTAAAATGTAAAATGTATTTATTTTATTTTTATTTATTAAAGAATCTAATAAACCTGTGTATTACCTGTGTTAACCTCTGCAATTTTTTTTAAATACTGCATTCAATTTTGAGGTTTTTAATACCCCCCCATGAGTAATTGTTCTATATGTAGGGTTGGTGAATGTTTTGCAGCAAGCCTGATGCTGCGATCTGTCTTACGACAGTAACTATAGGCGGAAAGATTCACGAGGACGGATCATGCTAGAGGCCGAGGACTTCCAAAGACCAGGATTTGTCAGAGGTTCTAGAGAGCTAGCTGACTATTATAGAATATTTTTACATTATTCTTACGCGTAACCATGATGAAGTCTGTAATATTTTTTGAAGAGCATTTCTATTGAATAAGAAGGATTCTTAATTTTTAGCAATTATATTTTGAGAGCACATCTATTTTAAATGAAGTCTTCTTTGGCCATTTGGAATTGTTTAAAAAGATAGTTTCTCTAGCGTTTGAAACTCTATTTCAATAAATATGGGTAATAATCGGGTAAAGTATAAAATATATGTTTTCAATGAGAACCCCAACATGTGATTAAAGAAATAAATCATTCCTTTTTACAACAAGTTTATAGATATTGTAAGTTATAAATTAGCCCATGTCTATTATTATTGAAAAAACTATGGGGTAAAAACATTTATACAAAGTTGTATTCGAATAAAAAGAATTATATATATATATATATATATATATATAATGTGTGTATATATTAAAAATCAAAAATCAAATAAAGAACATTATTGTGAAGGTATTTACTGTTTGGGGAAAAAGTTGTGAAGCACTGAAGTAAACTAATTGTAATCAATTTTTGCTTGTGTAATATTAAATTAATGTTACTCCATTTCATTTATAATATAATTATAATGCTTGTTGAACTCTTCATGCTGGACATTAAGTACTTTCTGCTTGATTGTGGCGTCATATTATTTATACATCAACTAATTTCGCACTCTAAGAAACACGTAAAAGCTGTAGTAATTGCTGTATAGGATCCAGTTTCTATATCATTTCATAAAAACCAGCTCTTACTACTCAACCATGGTCGAAAGGCGGCATGGCGAGGTGGATTACTACCTCACGCAGTTCCTGACAGGTCACGGCTATTTCAAGTCGTACCCTGAACCGGATGGGCAAGACCGATTCACCGGATTGCATCTACTGCCCGGGCGTTCCCGAACGACGCGGAACACACCTTCTTCCGCTGTCCGCGTTGGGAAAGGCCCCGCCTGGAGGCCACAAGAAAACTCGGGGTTTTTTCGGTGGATACGGTCTGCGAAAAAGATAATGGAGGATGAGGGGAACTGGGATTGTTTGTCACAGTTCGTCCGGGGCATCCTCCTGGAAAAGAGACCCCGATCTGGACCGCGAAGTGGCCCAGATCCCTTGACCGAGCGGCTGGATAAGGAGCGAGCCCCACGGGCTTAAGCCAAATTTAGGCCTAGCCTGAAGTAATGTGATAAACAATCCCAGGTTAGAATCATAAAGAGTAGAGGAGGTTTTTTAGTGGGTAAACCGTTTTTTTAGGGGAGTCCCACACTACAGGACTGGCCACCTGTGTGCGTAATTGCATTTTTCCTGCCTCTCCCTCAAAAAAAAAAAAAAAAAAAAAAAAAAAAAACTACTCCACGATTAATGAAGAATCTCATTGCATGATATTAAGTATGATATTCATTTAGTGTCAAGTACATTTACAAGTAACACAGTTGCAGTGTACAAGAGCTGAGAATATAGTTCCAGGTGCTCCATATCCCAGTGTTAGAACAGTGTAGGAATAAGTTTCCCCAGTCATTAGTGTAATGTTTTTATGTCCCGAGTATTAAGCCCTTAACAATGTTATGCCATATGAACGCGTCTTCTATACTTAGGCACAAGGACATTGTTAAAGGAGTCTGATTGAATCTTGTGTATTTTTATATTCTATCATATATATGGTTATTCCTTGTAAAATCGTAGGCCTTTATTAATGCAAAGTAAAACATTCTTCATATTACTGAAAAAAAGTTATTAAAATTATTTTTGTAATATACCATAAATATAGATGTATAGTAAAACATCTATAAAATAATAATAGTGGGTATGGTTGCATTTATAGGAAGAGCAGTTGTAATTTTTCCTACACATAATTTTTTTCATGTTCCAGATTTTCGGATCATCAAAAAATACCAGGTTGTTAGTTTCAAAAGTGTTAGTGAATCACGCTGTAATTAAATTAAAACTTTATATTTACAAGAAGATTAAAAATCTGTAACAACTATAACATAAGTAGCATGAATTTTTGTTACACAAGAAATACAAGAATTTTCTCTTAGTCTAATTGACACAACTAATTATCTACTACCATTACTTTTTTGTCATTCAAGCCGAAGATACGCTGATCAAGTTTGTATATCTCACACTAGCATGCACTACTCAAGAATTATCTGAAATTCTGCTGCTGAAGCAATTCTATAAGCAACATAAAAGACCAATTTAAGTTTTTGTTGGATATTAAAATAATTAAATACCTAAAAATGTCTAACTTAAATTTAGCATGATATTATAAAAGAAAGGAAATACATAGGGTAGATATTTATTGGTGTTTATATAATATTTAAATGCAATAATCAATTGAAATTTGTAGCGAAATAAACATAAAACCTTTTAATTACATAATTAGAAAAAAATACGCTACGATCATTTCCTATAAAATTTCTAAATTTTATTTTTAATACAATTTAATGTGTAAAATAAGTAGGCTCGATGAATATAGTTTTCAGGACAATCCTTTGGAGTGAATTAGTTCATTTAAAAATGATGAGTTGCTTCCTACCACTGTAGTTAATTTAAATTAAAAATCACTGATTCCTCATAATCCTTTATACAATAAGCGAGTTCATTTATTCCTATATTCAACTAATGGTCAGCGTGGATATCATATAACTGGTGTTTACAACTAATAAGTGTTTATATTTTCCAGCGGTTGCTGTGTTTATTGCTCCCGTGGGTGAATATATTTCCAATATCTGCTCGTAATTTATTTCTCCCTGCTACTCTAACATAAAATTCCTTTGCTCCTTATAAATTATAGCAGTACGGAATTCGAGCATCATTACTGAACGTTAGCGAAATATAATTAGAGGGGCTGGATATGTCATTTCCGTGAGTATGTCCACACGATATATTGACAACAAACTCCCACATTGAGTAAATTTTTGCATCCAGCTTTATTCCACACGTCATCGAGATCAACGTTGGTGCAAGAGATTCCAGGTGTTACGTGTTACGGATATATTCACACTGGTTTTATGGCTAGCCATGATGGCAAATTGAAAATCTTATAGTACGGTATATCAATTTGTTAGCAAACTATGGAATTAAAATACATTTTATAATGTGACATAGTAGCGCATGTAGCTAACCATTGATACAATCTTCAAGAAAGATATCGCCAGTCTTTAATTTTAGCATAAAACTTTGCACACAGAGGAAAATGAGTTATATAACTGTTAATTTAACGCAGCAGGGATCACTTATGGGTTGTTTATACCTTCCGGTTGAACCTACCACTTGGGCATAGCAAAAACCGATGTGTCACTTAAATCTGGGCTACCTTATGGATGTACAGGAACGGCACATAACTAACCGCAAATGTCGGGATTTTGGGGTGCAGGGGCAATTTGATAGGTCTAGTCTACTGCGGGAGATGACTATTGGTGTTTGGGGAGGGGGGATTTTTTTCCATGACTATCCTGTTCTTGCCACTCCCTGCCTGCTTTGACTGGAGAGGCTGGTTCAATACTGGCCTCCCCTTCTTCCAGGGAGACATGAATTTGAGATTTGTTCCTTAATATTTTCTCATAGATCTTGATAGGAGGCGGCCCCTAGCCCCTAAAGTTACTCATCATGAATATACTGTCACTCCGGAAGCAGCGCTAAAGTTCTTACAGGACTAAGTGCAATTTATAATTTTATTGTCCTAAGAGAAAGAAGGAATAAAGACTGTTCATGTCCTTCCTTTGGAGTTGGATAACAATCTGTGTACTAGCACTATGCTGATATGACCCAACTTTTGGCTTCCACAATGATTAAACAATAAAAACTTATTTTCTGCATTATTTGCAGCCACTCTCTAAGGAAAACTTATAGAATACATTTTAAACGTGAAATTCATCCACCATAAAGACTTAAATAATTGCATTTCACTGTAATATTGTTTTTAATACGAGACCAAACCAAAATCTCCTAAAAGTCTTTAAACGACTGTTTAATAATCTTAAAGATTATCCACACGGTATAATGTTTTCCATAGGTATAATTGCCGCTCACATTGCAGATGTTCAAAACATATCGAATTATATAACGCTTAGATACAGCAGCAACAGAAAACAATGGACTTTTGAAAAGTGATTTCGTATATTATCAGTTTAAATGATGATTCGTTAGCAATCATCATTTATAAATGAATCACAGATGGCTGCAATAATCCATTTTGCTTTATTAGCTTACACCATTATCCTTATATTTACATATTAGTAGTTCACTCAAATTAAAATAAATATAAATAATATAGTAAATGAGGCACACAATGCTAGAAAGCCACTAACATTTTCGTTGCATAATACAAATTATAATTGTAACTTATTATGCTCTTAATTAATGTCTTAACAGAATAAAAAGAAAACGCAATTACAGAAATGGGTTATAAAGTTGAAGCCTCTCATTACAACTTTACGTAAGACGATTCAGAAGTGATTAAACACTGTTCTTAAAATATAATTAAGAAGGACCTTGAGCAATTAAAAATTTAAAGTTAGTTAGAAAAACGTTTGTAAAGCGAAAACTTACAATAATCTTTTTTTTTATTATGTTTGTCATTTACGATTGAACGTTTGAAAGGATAGTAAAATTTTTCACATTTACCATCTCGTGTTTAGAAAAAGGCCGATGTTACAAATTTCCTTCTTTTTGTAACGTGTGCAAAAATATATATTTGTTATACACACACACACACACACACTCTCTCTCTCTCTCTCTCTCTCTCTCTCTCTCTCTCTCTCTCTCTCTCTCTCTCTCTCTCTCTCTCTCTCTCTCTCTCTCTCCTCTCTCTCTCTCTCTCTAAAGTTTTCGGATTTTTTCGGACTGATGATAAAAACTTGCAGTCCACGTAGCTCCTGAACCATTAGAGATATAGAAAAACTCTAAAATGCAAAAATGTCTTATTTTCTAGTGTAGAATATAAAAAACTACATAAAATACAGGGTGTTCCATAAAATATTTTAAAGTTGGCCGCCATATTGGCAAAAATTATGAAAACTTCCAGTACACGTAGCTCCTGAACCATTAGAGATTTTGAAAAACTCTCAAAAGCAAAAATGTATTATTTTGTTGAGTAGAATCTAAAAACAACATTAAATACAGGGTGTTCCGTAAGAGATTTTAAAGTTGACCGCCATATTGGAAAATTGCGGCCATCTTCAAAAAATTTGAAAGTGTATCCCTGAGTGAAACTTAAAATTGAGCAAGTTCCAAATTTAAAGTGTGGTGCTAAGTCGTGTAATTAAAAAGTTAGCTATTGGATCACTTTAAAAAACTCACCCTGTATATTTAACTTATTCAGAACATTTTTTAAACTCTCTATTATAGAGGATACTCCTCTTCAATACGCATTTCTACATAACATGGTGTACAATACTGATAGATAGCGCTGATTTGTTGCAACTAGGAAAAGGTAGTATTTGTAGTCTTTGTAATGCTGGTATACAAATATTGTGTTTGGAGAAAACCAATTCAGGCCAACAGTAAACTACTTTGAGTAAAAGAGTATTTTCTAAGTTAACTTTATGTTCATAAAGTTTTACGTTTCACAAAACAGCATGTGGTCTTGACATTATTGTTCTTATGTTGTGGTCGTTACCCGACAGAGGCTCACAAAATTACGTTCATTTTTACACAAATTACTAAAACATGTATGATGGGATTACGTTCCAAACTTGAATATTTAGTCACATAACAATAAAATTCCACTTTATATGTCTTTATCAAGTACATTGTGTAACGCTTTTTTATTTTTCTTCGTGGATTTGGTTCATGCACTATACTGTAGTCTACTATTTTGTAAAAATAAATATGTTTTTATTTATAAATATGTTTCCAAAAATCATGCGTAAAACTATATTGATACCTTTCAAATACCTTACCAATCAACATATTGATTTATCAAAACTATTTATCTGGAAGTTATACTTCAAAATCTGGTGTCTTGGAGCATGAAAAAAATTCCTTATCGTCTACGTGATAATTTTGCAGTAATTCTTTAACCTTTTCTATTGACTGTTATAACAATATTTATTTACTAAATGACACTTATAATTGTTCAAGTATATAAACTATATAAATCTACTAGCCTTCTTTTTTTATACAAAACAATTCTTATCTAAACAAAATCCTCTTTAAAACGCCAATGATTTTTCGTTTTATGTGAAATATTTGGCACTAGCTATATGCTTATACTTAAATAAAACCATTTCTATCATTTAATAGATACGTGCGTATTTATGTATATGAATTTAGAGATATATTATAAAAAAAACATAATATATTTTAATCATGATTGTTAAAATAAAGTTTCATACTATGAAATAGTATCCTACATCTATCATAGTTGAGATAATGCTCGCCTAATTGATTATTTCATCCAATCAATTATCTTTAATCAGTATTAAATGTAGCCAAAAAAACGTTTTTTTGTTACTATACCCTAAGTAAATACATATATGTAAATTTGTGATATTACAAATGATATTTAAAAAAATTTATATCATAATTTAATATGAGTATTACTAAACATCTGCAAGTTCAGTGTCTAAAATTGGTTGTGTTATATCTCAAATGTATGCGTATATTTAAGTTTATAATTTAATTCAGTTTTACTGAGTGTATTTTTACGCAACAACAAACCACCATATATACAGAATTTCCTTAGGCAAGTCTTAATTTACGTACAACACTCAAAACTTGATCAAGTATTTATTGATTATACTTAACATTTAAACTTAAAAATCTGTGTCATATTAACAATATTCTTAGCGGAAACTACAGCCTATAGTTTTATTAAATAATATGTGTTTAACTATCAGTGATAAATATAAACATTTATGATTTAAAAGAGTTATTAATTTGCATTTTATGTGAAACTCCGTATTGCAACTGTCCATATTTGTGAAATTTAGAATATTGAGTGTTACACAGGTTCAGGGCTAGGAAAACACTCTTCTCAATTGTTTGGCAACCAATTTGTACTGCTTGATGTATAATTCATGAGGAAAATATAGGATTTCATTCAATAGATATCGTTATATGTTACAAAATGTATCATAACACGTTTCAAGGGTTAGAATATATCCTCTTCGTCAGGCTGGCGAGGTATTGATACATACAAAACTAAAAACCAGAAAGAAGAAAAAAAGGTAAAGAAAACATCACCCACTTGACGAATAAGATGGATTCCAATCCTCAAAATGTTGTGTTACACCTTTTGTAACATATAACGATAGCAAATGTCTGAAATCCTGCTATACTTTAAAACCATCATTAATAACAAACTTTAAACATAGGAAAATATATTTATTAAAACCTTCGGCGCATTTTCGGGTTATCTCATAGTAAAATTTACATTCATTTAACTTTCTTCTTGCTCCATGTATATTAGCCATCGTACATTTTGGTGTGGACATTTTTGGAAAGTCCTACAGTCAAGAGGAGGATTCGTGAGAGGAATTGAAATATTTTTAGTTAATGTTTATAGCAATGAAATTTTAGTGTTTGCATTCTATATGCACATTAAATAAAATTCCACATTTCATACAAAACAAATCAGCTCTTTTTATCTTTTCTTTTAAAATATAAGTGAAAATTAAGTACTAATTAAAATGATACTGGGATTGAAAATTCTGATAGATTGCATATATTAAAAATATTCGGTGGGGTATCGGGTACAATTAATCACTCGAGTAGGGTTTCAGATAATCCTGAGGCCGTGCATGTTTGTTTGTGTGTAGGCGGCTTACACCCGTGATCAGCGTATTAGTCTTCAGCTTGCACATGGTAAACAAGGCAGCTCCAAACAGATGACTATATATAATAAACAGAGGACAAGTTTTCGCTTATACACACCAATTTATGCTTTTTTAATCATATAAATAACACATAATTTTAATATGTACCTAAAACGTTGTAACATATTTTAATAAAATACGAGACTGACTCAACATTTCTTCCAGAACTGCCAATTCTGCCAGTTTTATAGTATTGGTTCAAAAGCTTATGCTTCTCTTCCAGTTTTCTTAAAATTGTCTGAGAGCAAGATATTTAACTATTGCAATCGTAACTACAACAAGAGGTGCTCCGAGATTATTTTATCAGCCGGATAGGAAAATATCCCTTCAGCCATAATCAAAATCAATGGATTCGTTTTATTCATAAAAATTCATTCCTACATTTCTAATAAATCAGAAAGAGGTCTGTACTCATCTATACTCTTGAAACCCACCAGAGCTTTAGTATAACTTGTAAGAGTAATATTACTCTTAACAGTCTGTTTAAATCATATCTTTCCATTGTTTACATGAATGGAGAAAGTTTTGAAACAAATATAGAACGTGCTGCACTGTAGTGATCAAATTACAAAAATTTATTAAACAATGTTTTTTACTGAGCGAAAAGTTCTTAAACTCATTCGTTACAAATGGAGGCACAAAGCGTGTGTGATTTTACAAAGTAAACTTAAACAGTGATAGAATAAGAATCACTAGAGTTTAATAGTCGACTAAGTTGGAAGAAGTATTTTACATGTAGAGTTATGGAATATATAAAATTACCTACTTTCTTTTACCATGGGAAAGATGAAAAAATACTAAGGTTTCACACAGCTCTAATATTCATCTTTGTCGTCTGACTGGATACGGAATGTTCTATCATAGATAATTTTGGTTATGTAAGTTTTATATTTAATAAATAGCTCGTAAACACTATTCTAAGTAATATTACTATCATTATGAACAGAGCGGAGGATTTATTTATTTAATTGTTTAACTAACCCACAAAAACTTTCACTCTGACCATTTTATACTTGCCAGTAGAACCAAAACTGAGTTGAGAAAACATAAATGTTGTAACAAAGTATATGTAATTAAGTTTACACTCTCGTTACAAATCGTGTTCACCCAGCAGTACTATGAACTTAGAAACGTGCAAAACACGTGTTGCCTCATTTAATACAATTGTTACTTCACTTAACACTTACATAGCTTCCCTTTGTACAGTAATATATGCTAACTACAACCTGTACCCTGACATGTCACTACATATACCTGATTCTTCTACAGTACATAAGCTCACAATAAGCTGTCTCACAATAACGCTCATCGTTTATAAAGATAAGTTTTAACTTGAAATTTTAATTAGTCTACTAAAGGTCAACAATATAATTATAATTAAAAAAGTTATTAATAATAAATTATGGTTTCAAAAATCTTAATTTGGTATCAGTTTAAATAATACAGATGGAGAAACAATAGTATCGATAATAAGGAAAATTTGGTATTGTTCTTGATATAACCTACGTGTTTCTAAATTATCAAGGGTCACGAAGGATTAACCCTATTTTAAGATTAATTTCCACTTCCTAAGAATAAATTTCAGCTCAAAGGGCAAATTTTAATAATGTTTTTAATATTTCATAACATGTGTGAGATTCGCCTTAAATTTTATAATTAGCGACCCGTTAGAAGACGGCTAGTTTTAACAGCAAAAACTTCCTGGAGAGATAGAAAGTATCTTAAACTACATACACCTTTTGTTTACTTAGTTATCTCCTCTCCCTGTAAGCTCGAGCATTCAAGTAAAACTTACACCGTTCCTTTCCACAGTTTAAAAAATCATAGGTGTTTCCTTGGCCACCAAGATGATTTAATTAAAAACGTACAAAAGTGTCTCGAGTGCGCGAAAAAAAATATACGAGAAAAATAGAAAATCACACCACGATTGTGGTGAAGTACATTTACGTACACAAAATTTAAACAGCCAATCATCAATTTAACATACAACAAAACAAAACAAGCACTAAAAATTATAACTTTCTATTCATATTTATTTTTCTGGACGACTCATCAGGACGAATGATTAGAAAATGAATCCGATATCAAAGTCCATAAATTTAACGTGTGTATCTCTGAACAGTTCTTCTATCAATGCATACACAGCAACGAGTGTTGTGAAAACTGCTTGCAACCTAGAAAAATATTGAAGGAGACCTAATATCTAATTTTATGAACTACGTAATACAAGTACGTAAGCCATTCAAAAACGTTTGCGTCATAACTCACAATGAACATGGGTTTGACTTCCAATTCGTCTTGAAATATATTCTTGAAAAGAAGAAGTGCTAATTCCCTCATTCGCTTAGTTTAATACGACAGAAAACCAAAATTATATGGGACCGATACCGATGAAAGAATACCATTGCCCGTGGTAAATGTGTGAATAAAACCTTATAGATTTCAAAAAGTGGCACAATGAACAGGTAAACAATAACTACCATGAATCCAAAAAGTCTGTAAATTATCAGAGTCTTTAAGAGTGAGACCTATCCACTGTTAAAAGGAACCAATTTTATTTTGTTAAGGTACGATTGATTTCTCATATTCTAAGCACATTAGAACGACCCAACTATTTGGTGTTTTCAGCAGTATCAGATCTAATTAATGTTTTACAGCAAAATATATGACTTATCATTCAAATTACTCATATGATATACTATATCACCTTTACTTGATACAAGTAGCATGTAATTATTAAATTTTACTTGACTTAAACTAGCATTGCTGTGTCTTTTAAACCATGGTGAGATGAGGTGGAAAAGAAGAGATATGGGCCGACTCCCAGTAACAAATTAAGATGAAAGACGAAAAGGTGTCAATAATCTTTACTATTGAGAAATCTATTTTATCTATCACCTTTTTTATACTTAACGTTTCATAAAGAGACAATTTTCAGATCTACAATGTCTTTGTATTTATATTTTCTTAATATTAATTTGTGAGTTTTAGTTTCATTAAGGACGAGACATCCATGACAAAAGTTGTACACACTGAATAATTGACTATTAAAATTTGAAATTATGTGTCATCATAAGCGCATTATTAATAATCAGCAAGCAAATTAAAATACTTATACCAGTAATTTTTATAATGAGAATACAAGGGAGGAAGTCTGTGATGACAGCGACTTGAATAACATTCCGAAGGTTCTACATTGTTTGCATACGATATATAATAACTGAACATTCATTCATGTATCCGTAAACTAAGAAACTATACAATATAAACCAATCTTCAGCACTTAATAAATGTTGTATTAGAAACAGTATTGTAGACATAACGTCACTGACAGAATACATTAAAAATGAGTCACTACTGGACATTGGGCTGGGATGTGTTTGTGTCACATAGCTTTTGTCACACCAGTGGAGCGGAAAATGGGAGTGGGATGACGTTCCATAAACATCGGCTCTGTTTTGATGTGACTGGGGGGGAGGTTAGCACCCACAGTCATTCATATATCGGACAAGCTAAAGGAGACGTGTAAGTACAAAGTGGTGGTCATTCTGCACAATATAACATAGTGAAAGTTTAGCTTGCACTCAACCTAGTTTAGATGTATTTGCTGGTTGTTTTAATTTGTTTACCTAAAAATTTCATATGTAACAACATTTTATATTTTACTTTTATTTTAAAACGATTAAATTAGAGGAATATTAATTATATTTTAATTGTTAGTTGGTTGGTTACATCAGGGCTAAGGAAATCATTGATTTATTATAATAATTAAATGCAGTTGTAATGCTATATAATCATAAATACCCATAATATTATTCTCAACATTTCAAACTTTCATATTGCTCGTTGGATATCTTTTTAAAAAGTGTTGATTGACTTTTGGCACAAAAAATGATAGTTTATGATTATTGTTTGTTAAGAATATTTTATGTATACGTGACGTATCTTACCAGTAGCAACACTGCAATAAATTCCATTTTCTAAAATTTGGGTCAATAAGTAAGCAGATATACTTTGTTGCAAATATTTATAATGGCTTACAATTCGGTTTAATATGTGTGGAAAACTTAGTTCAGAATAAATTAAATTTAAGGAAGGAAAGAAATCTTTACATTTATATGTTTTTTTTTTAATTTGAAGCTGCTTGTAATGGAATTTTTAATCTAAATATTAGCCGTGTTAACAAAGTTTTAATTAATTTTTTTCCATATCCAGTGTTAAACTTACATTTCAAGCTATAGACGCCAGCAGCACAGTATTACATTCGTTTAAAAGCAATCTCTTGGTGTAGCTAACTATATAACATGCTATACGGAACCTAATTTAAAAATAAACTAAGTAATACATTTCTTTTACATTCACATATTACTTTAAAGGTTATTCCAAACTGAAGTCTATGTTTTTATCACCGTAACCTTTTACAAATCAAGTTTGTTGTAGGTTTGTAGACACTTGGATATTAGTTTGACGATTATTTGCAATCGTCATTATTAGGGAGTTTTCTGGAGATTTTTTTATTTTTTCCGACCATGATCCTAGAATTTAAAAGTATTATAAACCAGATATATTATTATAACATATTATAACATTGTCAACATATGATCAAAACGAGGTTTTTCAATATTCCTGGTAATTATAAACAACTTTTATTCTTTTTTTCAAAATATATTTAGGTTTATAGATGGCGGCTATTCAAAATTTCTACAGAAATGGTTGATATGGTTGAAATGGTCAATATTAGATTATGTCTTGTACTATCAATATTGACAGATGTGTGCTTATCTATATCCTACAATAATATTAATTCGGTGGTCCCAACCAAAAAAGTTAATGATATAATTGATTGTTTAAGTAAAGATTGCCAATGAAAATTTTACCTATACGTACTTCGGTATGCGGACGGAGGTTTTTCTCAAATATAAGTACTGCACTAAACATTGTATGGAGTTTTCACAATAATCTGATATATTTGCTAAAAGTTACTACTAGTATGGATAAATCAGAATTTGCCACACAGGTAGGCGATAGAGAGTGGAATTGATCATTTGTGATCTTTTAATAATTAGTTTTCTGTTGTTTATTTTATAGTAACAACATAAACATTGAAAGGCATGACATTTATATTGATAAAGTGGGTGGTAAATTTGTTGTCCTGCACGCCTCATCATTCGTGTAATGAAATCTTCTGGTCAACCTTTGTATAGGTTGGTATATTGAATCCTGGTGTCATCACTTAGCAAAGGATTTTAATAGCAGGCCCTCCAACTCAGTGTTGGTTTGCAACCTGAATGATATTAGCATTGGTGTAAGGGTGGATAATGACGTTAAACGTTAAAATACACAGCACTGTAGCCCTTTCATATAATACGACCATTTATATACAGCCGTCGAAATCGACGAACTTTTTTTAGGTGAGGACCTATAATGTATTAGACTGTGTAACACGGATGATAGCTATTGAGTATCCCACGTATCGTTATTTTTTTAAATGAAAATAATATATATATATATATATATATATATATATATATATAGCTATTAGGAATAGGTATTATATATTTATATATATATATATATATGTGTGTGTGTGTGTGTGTGTGTGTGTGTGTGTGTGTGTGTGTGTGTGTGTGTGTGTGTGTGTGTGTGTGTGTGTGTGTGTGTGTGTGTGTGTGTGTGTGTGTGTGTTAGGAATACCTAATAAAAGGAAGGTATTCCTAATACACCATACTCGAGTAATATTTACTCTAAAAAGTACATATCAATCTGTCTTTATATGTTAGCCTTTTTTCGTACCTATCTGATTTTCCATCTCACTAGCCTGTTTAAAATATATTACTCTCTACTTTTACACGATGTTCAATGAATTGCGGTTTTATTATAAATATTGTACTATAGTTAAATGTACTAATTAACACAAATATCGATTTAATTTTTCCTTAAGAATAAGCATAAACATTCTGAAGTTTAATACCGATCTACTATTCATTTTTGTTGTCGGCCTGGATAGTGAATGTTAAGTCGTAGTAAATGTTTGTAACGTAAAGCTTAAACTTTCATATATATATAGCTCACAAATAGTTTTACCGAATAATATTATTATCCTTGTGAAAAGAATGGAACCGAATCTCATTGATCAAAGAAATGTCTTGCCAAGTTAAACTGATAAGATCTGGAATCTCTCCAACAGGATTCTCTAAGTTTTCAATAATATATTGTTTTTTTTTATTTTGTTATAAAATGTAGTCTGTTATATATTATTATTTATGCAAAACAAGAGATAATTTTGTGATTTTTTTTAAGTCAAGCACATAGAGAAAAAAAAAAACAAAGTGTACACGATGAAGAAAAATGTCGAAGGTGTGTTGTGATTGTATTAAATTTAGGCTATTATTAATTTAAATTATACCATACATTGTCTGGCGTGGTTTTAATAAATATTTATAAAAAATACTTTATAATCATCCATATTTAATAGTAATTTTCATTGTACTAATGATATAATTGTACCTGCCAGCGTCGTCGTAAAATCCAGGGAAAGTTTTAATTCGATAATACTAATGTGTAATATAATAATAATACTAATACTAAGAAGAGTTTCTATCTTTCTGAGGTAGTTTGAAGAATATCTAATAGACGTAACCTAATCTGAAAACTATCAGAATAATAAGACTTACTTGAAGTATTCTAGATTCTGTCTGTACGTCTGGTTCCAAACATGTTACCCGGTATCAACGCTAAGGGTGGGCACGTGTAACGAATGAAGTGAAGGAGAACATGTTTTATGTTATGCGGATAATACCTATCCACAATTAGGCCATCTTCTTCTCAGTATTGAGAGGGTGAGTGTTACCATAATCTTTTGCCTCATAACAACTCATTAGAATCCTTCTTTTGTAAGCCTGAATTGGAGAAGGAAAGATGGGAACTCTAAATTAACCTGGAGTATCAAGATTGAAATTACATTTCAAATTCATTTTATATTTAAAGCCCCCTTTAGGATCAAACTTACACTTTAAAAGTAATTTTCCGTTTTTAATTTAGTTTTTTATAATAATAAAGCTGTTTTAGAACATAATATGTGTTCTATGTAACAGGTTCTTATTCGAAGACATCTAAGGGAGAAATTCAGCAGAAATGTGGCGTATTTTCCTGACAAAAAGACGCGGCAAATTGAATATCACCTGAACGCCTCCGGAAGTTGTCAACTCAGTTTCTGATAGACACATCCTTTAGCTATATCTGGCTCAGTTGTTACTCAAACATATTCTCTCATTGTCAGTCTTCGTTAATATTTCATCGATTTTTTGGTATTCTTAAACCTAAACTAAATCTTCCTGTGTAGTTCCTAATGATGTGATATAATAAGAAAAGGAATCCTGATAATTGGTGTAGCATTAGAAATAATTAATATACTGCCCTGATATACATCAAATATGCAGATTTCAAATAACAGATATAGTGACTGATACAAAAAAACTAGTCTAACTCAAAATATAATTTTAAAGTACGACATTAAACTAGCTTGAAGTATCACGTGAAATTTTGTACCATACTTTTATCAATAGAAATGTTACAATTAATTAGAAAATCTTATGTATTTTATAAATAAATAACTGTCTAGCATATAGTATGGTATGATTTCGATTTGAGCCTAAATAAATATAAACTTAACGTGAAGAAACATAATTTTTACATTACTGCATAAACATTTTTTTGGCGCCAAAACTTTATATAAACATTAAGATTAATTAGAGGGCAAGTTTCACGGTCTAAAAAAATTTATTAATAACTCAATTTTATTTGCAGTATTAAGTACCTCCGAAAATGTGTGGTCCACGAAGCGAAGATACGTATTATGGAAAATCATGGGGAATATCTTTGCAACGTATTATAATTTAATATAATTATAACGAAATAAAATATAGCCTTAATTATATAGCCATACGTTTAACAGTTACAACATGTAGAAAAAGTCTGAGAATGTTCAAATTTGCTACTATAAGTGTAAGTGAAACCTAATTATTCTAATTATTGTTGTAAATTAAAGAAATGTAATTAAAGATCTAAATTCCATTTTTGTATTGATATATGTTTAAATAAAACTTCGGTTTATTTTACAAGTAAAATTTACAAGACTGAACATTCACAGATGAAGAAAATATTTCCTTTATGTTTATAGCGACAATGCCTAGCGAGTAAAAAGCGAAAATCACTATAAATTTCAAATGCTTTATGCTCTTACATTTTAAATTTTAATGGCTACGTACTCAAGGAGATAAACGGTCTTCGTGAAACATTCTGTGTTAAACAACATGGCATTAGAAATTTTTCTAATTTAGTTTAATACGATATAATTGGATGTCACTACAAATAATATAAATAAGAGTTAGTTATTATTTCAGTTACATAAGCTGTGCTAAAAACTGAAATACCACTTATACATACACCTTTATTTTAAAATTTCATTTATATTTAACTAGGATGGTAGTATAAATACATAACTGAAGTAAAAATAAGCAGGGTATATTTTATTACTATTTATTTAAGTAACATGTTACTCTGTAACAATAATGTTATATATTGTAGTATAACCAAGCAGCTTTTACCAAAGACTTGATCCAAATTCCCAAATTTCCCATCTTGATTAAACATACCCACTTCAAAGTTTAAGCCAAGATCATAATTATCCTTGTAGCTTATCAGCAAAGTCTGGCAATTAAGTAAAGTCAAGATTGTGTTCCTGCAATCCATTACCTTCATATGAAATCTATATATAATAATTTAAACATTTTGTTCATAATCTTAAACATTAATACAGTATATGTATGTGTGTTTGAGTGTATGTCAGTGATATTTCATTATGAAATATGGGTGAACAAAACATCGTTTATACTTCATGGCCACCATAGTAAAAACTAAGGCACACTCAACGAGACATTTTTGTTATATTATTTTCTTTAAATCAACTATAATTTAATCTCAAAATATCAACCATTTTACCCACATATATTATTATATTCTGTGTTTTCTCAAAATCAGTTGACCCATTCTCTTTTCTTAAATCCCTTTATTACATTCCAACGGCAAACAAGCCAAAGCACAAGCGGGTAATATACATACATAAGTATTTAAATATCAACTGAAAGAAAGAAACAATTAGTTAAATAACAATAAAGTTGACATTGATAACAATCTAACAAAAACAACAACATAAATGATTAAATATAACAATTAATAATACAAGTAAATAGTAACAACAAATGGCATAATACACAACAACAAAGCAGTAAACTATTCAGGAACTCAACAATCAATATGAGGGATAACAAGCATAACAATGAAATAAATTAACATACAACATGTGAAGATTAGAAAATGTGTATCTATACAGGACCGCGGAGGGATGCCAGCACTCTTCCCCGGATGGTCGAAGCACTGTCGTGAAAAAGATTGACAAGGTGGCAGAAGTTATTTCCCAGTCACATCATTCGGGTGAGGGGACCATGAAAGTCATAATCACGCCAAGAGTGACGCCTGCCGAACAGATCACGCGACCGAGTAGCTGAAGGAATGCGGATATCCACTTGTGCGAGGAGAGAAGGACAATCAAGCAGACCATTCAGCAATTTGGCAAGGAACAGGACATCTGCAGCCTTTCGTCTGGCTAGGAGATCTGGTAGGAGTAGCTCGTTCTGCAGATCCGCGAGAGGAACTTCCCTGAATTGATGTCCCTGCCTCGTTCCCACCAGCCTTAAGAACCTCCTCTGGACATCCTCGAGTTTCCAGATGAGAGTCAAGTGGTAGGGTGACCAAACGGGGCTAGCATATTCCAGTAGTTGCCGCACAAAGGAAGAATAAAGCGTTTTTAAAACAACAGGGCTCGTCATGCCACGAGTCGACCTTGAGATGAACCCCAACATCCTGTGTGCCCATCTGCACAGATCATCCACGTGAGCGTTAAAGGACAAATCAGCAGAGAAGGTAACACCCAAGTCCCTCACCGTGAACACCCTATCCAGAGCTCGGCCATCCAAGGTGTACTGGAAATAGCGTGGATCGCGCAACCGGCCAAAGGTCATCACAGAGCACTTGGAAGAGTTCAACTTCATGTTGTTTGTATTGCACCAATCAAGGACACTATTAAGGCTAGTCTGCAACCTTGCAAAATCCTCTGGGTGAGAGATTACTGTGAAGATCTTGACATCATCTGCGAAGAGAAGGGCCTCTACTAGCAGGATGGACATAAGGTCGTTGATGAATGCAGTGAATAAGTAAGGGCCGAGCAAGGAGCCTTGTGGAACACCCGAGGTTTGAGGAAATTCTCTGGATATAGAGCCCGGCAGTTTCACCCTCAAGCGTCGGTCCCGCAGGTAATCATGGAGCCATGAGAGCAGTGGGCCATGGATCCCATAAGCTTTCAGCTTACATATGAGGATAGAGTGATCGACTTTGTCAAACGCCTTGGCGAAATCAACGAAGGCCACATCCAACTGCCTCCCTTCCCTCATTGCTGATAGTATGGCATCCTCAAATATCAGTAAATTGGTTACTGTAGATCTAGAGGAGGTGAATCCATGCTGGTTAGGGCAAGTCAGAGACTTCACAAATGGTTTGAGACGAGAGAGAATAAGCATTTCAAACACCTTCCCAAGTGCAGAGAGAATTGTAATTGGTCTATAGTTCTCCACTTTCGATTGGCTGCCACCCTTTAATATTGGGACAATATGCCCCACTTTAAAAGTATTTGGGAATTTACCTAGCAAAATAGATGAGTTAAATAGGAAGGTCAAAGGGTGGGCCAAGAAGTTGCTGTAGTGTTGTAGGAGGGACGGTGTGATGCTATCGGGGCCGGCACCCTTCCTAACGTCGAGCCTCCTGAGGACCTCCAAGACTTCCGAGGCCGAGAAGGAGATACTCACCAAGGAAGAAGTGGAATTAAAATCAAAGGGAGGACATGCAGTTACAGGCTGAGAGAAGACAGATGAAAAGAATTCGGAGAACATATCAACCCTTTCCTGCGGATCAAGTGAGGAACGATACCCAAGAGTTACAATAGATGGTATACCGGATGTTTCTCCAGAGGAACGAGCAAAACTCCAGAAACTGTTTGGATAAACACTAAGTTACGAAGTTTAGAGCATAATTACTTGAGGTATACACGTTTATAGGATTATCAATGATGAAGATAAATTGTTTCAACCTGTTTAAATATACATGAAATAAAAATATTTCAATGAAAAATCCAACCTATCTTTTTCCAATATTTTACATTCTTTGATAACAATGTTTCACAGAGGGGTGTTAAAACTTTTGCATTAGCTTCTGCTTAACCTATCCTTAAAGAAAAGTAAAGATGCCTTATTTTACCAGGTGAAGTTAGGACTCAGAAGGCCTCTCTAACACTTAACCTGGGAACCAATGGCTTAAAGGTGACTTCCGAAGCACCACCAATGGCCGGGCAGGCGAGCTGCTTGCAAGGACAGGATTGCTCATCGGGACCCATCCAAACAGCAGCCACGCTCGACGTTGTTTGATACGATTATCTTGCGATAACCGTTGTACCCGCTAAACTGCGCTATTGGCAAATGTATCCTTATAATTTATCTTTACATTTCCTATGTGTTTTCTTGGCCAACAAAAAGTTATCCTTATTTTTAAATCTCTCATCCTCAAAAGGTCTGTTAGGTACAGAACGACCCAGAGGATTGTTTCACCATTATTGTTTTGATGCAGCACTTAGTAAAATCTAAAAGAATCATCGGGTGTTTCATGCACCATATTTCGTACAATTCAAAAATTTTCAAGGCGCCTAAAAATCTATTAACAGAGTACAGGACAGCCCTACAGAGCCAACCAGCAAATTGAACCTAAACGACGACTCACTTCAGCCCCACACGCCACTGTGCTCTCTCAAAATTTAAAATTTGTTTAAATAACTATCTTTTCACCCTTAAATGTTTTTAAAATTTTTTTATTTACCGAAAGAAATTAAAATATTATACGTTAGAGTTTTTGCTTGTTCATTATGAACAAAACTATACCACCCATATATAGGTAGGTTACGTAAATAATATTCTTATGGTCTTTACAAATATAATAAGCGAATCACTCAAAATAGCATGTCAGTTAGGGAAAATTACGAGCCGGTTCGAGGCACTCGAACATCAGATACCACTGGAGGATCCTATGTTAGTGGAATTATAACTTTATTTGACATACGTCCAGTATCATAATCATTTGAACAACAATTTAAGTTTTATAACTAAAGAGGAGCGTTAATCCAATTGTTCAGGTATGAACCAATACATTTAGATATCTTACAGTAATCACGTATTTTTAAGAATGTTTATTATGCAGTTTAAAACCTATATGACCCTAAAGTATCTGTTATTCAATAGGAAACACTGAATTTCAAACTCTCTCTATAAATATACACGTTAAGATGACATTTGTAATATTTTATTATCCGATAAGTAAACAAGTAATTTAAATACGAATTTTAGCACAACAACATATTATAGTTTATATAGTACAGATTAATATGTATATTTAACTTAGAGAAAGCCGAAGAATACATAGACCATCAAGATGGTTCCGATATTCATAGTTGGAAACTCCAACAATTTGGGCGTGTCTTCTGTCCTCGCGTTGAAAAATACTACATATTTTAGAGACTTTGGTCTGTAGTTACTAAAAGTAAAATACATTGGGCTGAGATATGTCAGTTGAATAAATTGTATAAATAGTTATGTCATCAGAACTTGGATGGGTATTTTTATCACGGGATTTACAATAAAAGAATTGGAATAATTTTATACTATTATCATGAGTTCACCAAAGTTTCTATTGAATGTTTTGTCCAATAAATATTTAATACCCACCGTAGTGAGTATCGTTTGTTTGTCTCACCGAGTTAGTTCGTCATCTCTACTTATAGACAGATTAAATTTGATTTAAGGCTATTCAAAATTATGAAACGTCATGCCGAGCTAGCCCACACTCAAAGTATTTAATTATTAAATTTTGGTAAATTGTAATAATACTATTACAGTGTAAGGCGTGTTATAAGTAGCTCAGAAGAACCAGTTGAGAGTTTTTGAGTACATTGTTACATAGTTCACTAAAACTATTATAAACTAATACAAATAATTACTGTAGAAGTGATATTAAATGTGCTAATTTAAAACATACTGAAAGTATTAAAACAGTGACAACTTATATATAGACACTCCTACTGCAAGCAGATTGTGGATATTTGTATAATTATACCACGATGTGCACATACTCACTCATTTACAAATACGTAATTACTGCGCCTATTTGTACTACAACTACCAGTTACCAATAAGCTTACCAATCACATCTCTATAGCAACGCGGAAATGACTGCAGAGTTCCAGTGCCGTATGATTGATCGATATGGGCCGTTAGGCCGTAATTACTTTTGGAATGTGCCAGTTTATCGATTTCTACATACAGCTAAATACAATCGTTTATGGTTTCGTTCTATATTTACGTTACATGTGAGTAAGGATTGTATGTAATTAGTAATTGTAAAAAATAAACCGGGAATAATTCTATAAACTATTTTAAAATCTTAAAGTATAGAATATTCTGTTCTTACGCATAGCACAATATAGGTATATTTAATTATACTTCTTCTTAATAGTTCCTACTACATAATATGACTGAAGATAATTATTAATCATCAGGTTGTACATTAATATACTAAAATGTTTCATTCGTGATAATTGTTTAATAGTTTAATAGGCATGACAAATATTGATATGATAGAGTAGAGTATGTTAATACTCACCAAAATGATTAAAATCTACACTGCAATAGAAACGTACTGACTTAGCCAGGATAGTAGGTGGTTAAATCCATTGCAGTGTCTAGATATGCCAACAATTTCTAATTTTATTCATAAATTTAATTGGAGACTTAATGCTGTAAAAGTGAAATAAACGCACTCAATTTTAACAATGCCTATGCATACATGCATTAGAAATTGTCAATAGTTATTAAAATCATAATATCCGCATTATAATATTATTTTCATTTAAAACATATTTTTCCAGATCACACTCTAATCCGATGAAATAAAATTTAACTTATTACTTCTTAGGGATTTTATTTAACTCGACAACGCATTGCATAAACTTAATAGGAGTATGAACTTTAGCATCCACGCGCTCCTTTGCATTATTCTGAGGGATTTGACCTTACTTCTGTCTAAAATAAAATAAAACAATATATAAACCTGATTTTTTTATAGCTATAAGTGATAGTTATAACTAATGTTAATTTATGAATAAAAACATTGCAACAGTAAAGCTTCTTATAGATCTACCGAAAATACGTAAATATTACTATTACAGTACACGTGATTTTTCCTTAAACTGCGGCATACAAATTATACTGACTGTAGTATGTACAAATTATGTCCCCGTTTATAACTCGTTAATTCCAGAATAAAATCCATCTTAATATTTTAGTTATCTGCACTATTGTAGAATAAGCCACTCAGTCACGCAAAAAACTGCTGGACCAATTAATTGTATAAAAACGTTTCATGGACATTCCCAGAGTTATTTTCTAAATGTAGGCCTGTTTCAAAAATCTCTCCTGGCCCCAATGATATTTAAAACCTCCTCTTTATATCAGTATATGTAAAATATGTTTTTCTGATCAACTCTTCTTTCTAATCATTATAATGTGGTAACACAACCATAATTTGTCTATTTATTTAAGTACGTATTTAAATTTATTTACGTTTATGAAAACTATGGAGTAATCTTAGGAGTTATAATAATTCTTATTTAAACAATGTATGCAGTGCTTGATTAGTAGTGTAATGCAGATATCAAAAACAAAATTACTGAGACAATAAATTTAAATACTGTCTTAAAACCAATGTTAGTTTTTTATTTTACAGCAATAGGGTTCTCGGACCTTCATAAGTACATATATTCTTTACAGGAGTAACACAGAAACTCAAATATTGTACCATAAATATCTTGGACTGATAATAATTGCAATTTCCGAATTTATTAAAACCGTATAATTACAGAAAATACTCCTCTTAGGGTTTTCACAGTATTTTTGTCTGTTTAGGACTCCAATTCTAATATACCTATGCTATCATAACGATAGTTATGGCCTCATTGAAATAAATTACTGGATTTGTTGTTACTGATTTAGTTAAATTTCTATGCAAAATTTTATAAATTGTACAATAGCGATTTCATTGCATTAATATGATGGAAAGAATGTTTTTCTGTCATACTGTTCATTTAAAATTGTTATTCTCGTATTATTTATTCTCATAATGGAAAATGACATAGCACTTTAATAAATGCCATGTAATAACATGTCCTCCAACTGCTTGTTTTATGCTATTAAAATAAGAATATTCTTTTATACTCCCATACATACTGTTAGTTCATTAAACAGACTTTTATCTGAGAACAAATAGGAGGATAATTTATTAGGAGGATATACATGTAAAATATTTAAGCTGCATAAAAGAGTATAGTAAGCATAAGTCATATCGGTTTGAGGATACTTTTAATCAATAGAACCTTTTAAATTCAGTAGTGACACGTTTCTGATACTTAGTTAAGACTCTTTTAAACCTTCCTTTGACATCTTTGTCTTTGTTCATTTATGCAAAATGTATTACATAATTCTGCTTATAAATAAATAGAGGACTCTTTTAACAACATAATAATGTTTATAATACAACAAATATTCTGAAATAAAATTATAGTATGTATAATATAAGTGACAATACAATAATATATTTCAACTTATAACCCTGTAAAAAGCTTAGCGTTACCTCTGTTTTCAGTTACTTTTAAGGGTAAAAGTGTACGTAAGGAGGCTTGTAAATAATATGTTTATAAAATTACTATTGCAACTGGAAATAATAAAATAATCTACACGTAACTATTTAAATTAATGCATTGAATTTTATCGAGCTAAAAATTAAAAATTAATTATAAGTATTAGTAAAATACAACTATTTATGTATCATATAATTGCTTGTAATTAAGGAGCAATCAGTGTAGTAATAAATTGGAGTATTATGTTTTAGGCCAGTTATATTTTTGGTAAAAGTATGATTTGCCATCACAATTTATAAATAAGCTAGATGTGGAAATCTAGATAAGTTGCCAACTAGAGATAGTGCCAATGAGAACTGTTCCGGTTTTACACGGCTAATGGCATATGCCACTATCATACATACAAGTTCTACAACCTGTAATGTTTTTAATTTACCACTAATATAATATATTATGCTAAATCGTTATAATGACCAAGCAGTGATGAGCACAGACATTAATTATGTATTATTTGTGTCTTCATAATTTCCCTTATTGAATACTTAATTTGGAATATTTTTAAGTTCTATTATTTTAAATAAATTTGTATTAGTATTATTGAAGTATTATCGATCAAAAGTATATAGTATAAAGTATATTTTACAAACAATACTTGCTTGAATCAGGAAAAGCTTTTTTTAAGCTGTTTGGGATGTTCAAACTCCATTAGAATGTGTGGAACTCCTTTTCTGTGGTTTAGATTTTACCCTGAAACAAATATAAATTTTTGTCAACTATAGTTTTAGTAGACCGTTCAAACATAGGGAGTGAGGCATAGCGATAATATTAATAATATATACTCACCGCTAATTAAATCTATGAGTTGTTTACAATAGAGTAGACTATTTTTGAATGGAGAGGATCATTGGTAAAAAATAATAGGAATTAAGATAAAAGGTAATGGGGGATGTAATATGGAACATAATATAAGTGTTCTCACATGCAACTGTTGATGAATTAAGAATTAAAAAGTTGATGAATTTACAAACAGCATGGATCAAATTAGTTTGAATACAACGTTTCTAATTTCCCAGAGTTCACAGTATTCATTAATTGGAAATTGAAAATATATAAATGGTCTCCTGAACAAAATGAACCATTAAAATGGGGCTTTTATTGTTATGTATGTGCTTTGTCATTGCTTTTCTGTTCAAGGAAATATTTAAAATTATAAATAAAATACATATTACCATATAAATTAATGAAATGCAATAAATTAGTCTGTGAATGCAATATACCTTCTATCATAGTACTAATTACTGTCATAAATAAAATAGTGAATTAACTATTTTCAACTGATTCTCTTTGATCCAAAGTAGTTTCTCATTGCCTTGTAAGTACTAATTGGATATGTTAATCAGCTGTCAAGTACACGTGTCACAGTTACACACTGCACTTGCTCTAGTAATTATCACGAGTGTCTCGGATGCAAAACATTAAGTGCTCATTGCATTAACTGAAAAATAATTTATGAGAGTAAAAGTAACTTTATTTGAGAGCAATTAATAAAAACTGAGAAAAAATTTACACTAACTTCTATATATAAAATAATAACTAATACAATTCTGTATACAAATAAATTGTAACTTTTTTAATAATGAGAAATATTTAAGAACTATCATTCTTAACTAGGTCTTCATAATCTATTGGCAGAAACTGCTATCCATATACTAAGTGTTTTAAGGAACAATTCAAATATATGTGAATGGTATTAAACGTAAATTAACACTGTTAGCGACGAAATTACTTATTAATAAAATCTAAATACTTGTAAACCTTACAAACATAAACGCTTGACATACTTTAACAAAGACAGTTGGAGTATTATCGCTTGACCCACGGCGAACAACATTCTGGCCAGGAGGATGACAATCGATAGACCGATATTTATCAAATTACATATTAATGTTAAAGAAATATAGAAAAAATTCAAAACTAAAGTCATTTGTATACAGACAGACACGAACAAACGCATTAATATGATTTCATCAATTATTGATGGTGAGTTTCAACGGAACCCTTCAAGGCTTAATCGTGCACGACAGCTTTAAAGATTCGCTTACACAAGCCGGAAGGGCCAAATATGTCATAGCTGAGATTTATCAGTTGTTTGTTGCTCCCGGCTTCTACAAGAATATCTTTAAAGTGGTCGAGCTCGCTTATGCCTTGACGGATCCCGTTGAAAATAGTACCGTTGGAATTTGCAATACAATTCTCCAAATAGTTGGTGTCTAGTACGTGTTGTGTAACTTAACTGGTTGTTTGTTATTTAACTTTACAAATTTTTAACATGCGGTATTTTGTTAATAATAAAGAATATAACACAAATATATTTCTTTTATTTTCCTCTTACCTGTTCAAAACTATGTGCCACATTTGGTTTCTTTAGCTGTACTGGTTTTAGAGATCATAACTTGCTAATACAAAATATGAAATGGTGGCTAGCAGCTAAATGATGGGGAAAATGGAAAAAAATTATCTTAATTTTTTAGCTTAGAATCACACACAGAATATGAAACTGCATGCCCTGCCCAATCGTTTTGTTACACCCTGTATACGTGAGATCCATGCATCATCCTTACCATTTTCACCAGTAACCAAAATCAATAAAACACAGCAAGAAAGCCTTTAACCAATTAGCTTGCTATGAGCTTACCTTTTCAGGCTAAATAAACGGTGTTGAAGCATTATTATAAACCGGCTAACGCAAAGAAGATACTTTTTGAGAGGAGTTTCCATTTGAAATTTTTTTTGAACCAAAATCCCGAATTTTTGAGGTGCACAAACATTTTCAAATCATCAAAAAAACTTCCTTTCCACATTGCCACTAGTGAAAGGATATCTCCTCATATAAACTTTATACAAAGTATAGGGGGGCCTGACTTCTATTCATCATATATTTATATACGATAAAAGTGATTGGGCTCCGTTATGAGAGATTGGGGTTTGAGTCCCGGCGGAGCAATTATTTAAGTTACATATATATTTTTATTTATTTATCTCCGTACGTATATTTAAGAAAAAATCACTATGACATAACTTCGAATTATGGTAATATTAACAAGTTAATAATGAATAAATGCGTTTTTAGTACAATTCGAAACACGTAAATCCAGAGATTGAAGGACGGGACTGAAAATAGTAAAGAGAGATCTTTTAATAAGCAGTGATAGAAACTAACAGACGTTGTTCTACTTTCTTAATTCAGAGTGGTGGCACTTCCAGCTCGTTCAAGTCCTCCAGGGCCGTAGTACTGTTCAGGAAAGAACGGATCACTTATGACCCCTCCCTCTTGTCACTAATACAATTCATTGGTATCGAGGTTGGACACTGGGTTTTAGGAAACCATCTGTGTCTCGTACACGAGACAAAGTTCAAAGCGAGAGCGCAAACGGCACTACCGCGGCGAACGGGAAAACGGAGGTTGTTAAGATATCACTCATCATCAGCTGTTTCAAGAAGGCACTATTACAGACAACGGGTTATACAATGGGGGGTTTCTATAGCCATAACCTTGGTAGAGAGAAAAGAAAACAGCTTCTGTTACTTCATAACAAGGGGAGCTTTATGACGAGATAGACTACAAACGAGTCTTAAAGGGCTATGCCTTTGTGAGCTACCGGAGTATGTTATGATCTGATCGACTCCGACGGTACAACTGCCGACTCTGGCGTCTGGGGACGCTATCAGACGAACTTAGACAGAGACCAAGTGATGAGTTTCACCAATGGAAGAAACGGTAGAAATCAGACGATTGTTCCAAGCTTTGCTGAATCAGCTCACTGTTTTATATTGGAATTTCCTGAACTATTTTAACTGATAGCAAAGAGTATTATTCTGATTACAAAAACTAAATCCTACTGTAACACGACATTATTTTGAATATTAAATAAATAAACAGAAATAAATAAATAAATATCAAATATTGAAGTATTTATTTGACAATTCTAAAACTAAATATCTTTCAATTTGAAGGGCATTCGTAGTTTAAAAATCACTTTAAACTTAATGAACACAATGAAGTTAGTTTTGAATGAATATTTATTCATTGAAAATGGTTGAAGCTATGAACGATTCTCTCATTATTCTATGTGTTAGTATGTTTTCATCTATATAAACCGAAACAGTTTGATAATTAACATAATGATTATGCTTGAACTTTGCGAAGATTATTAAACACGACAAATAAAAATTGTTTACTGTGTTATGATTCAATTTTAGCTTTTTTCATATCTGATAAATATAAATGGAAGATAAATACCGTTAGGTGAATTTATAAAACAATAAAACCAGAGGGTGTTCATCCATAAGGTCAATATTTACTAAAACATCTGACATTTCAAATCTCTCTTGGTTTTGCGCTCAGCGTATGTACTGTGCAATAATAATACAGACAAGTATGTTTTTTCCACTATGTCTGTCATCCGGCTAGTAAAATATATTGTATGATCCATAGAGTTATTATTTTAGAAAGTAATAAAATTGGATTATACAGTTTTATTTTCTTATTTTAACTACTTGATATCCTTCAAATTCCGTTTCCCTCACAAAAATCGCAGCTGACGTTTTTTTCGGTCTTACGAAAAATGTCTCTGACGGTTTAAAGAAGAAATCAGGTTTATACTTTTATACAACGCAAACTGTCTCCCGGCTATTCGATTACTAGCTGTCTATATAGGACATCTTGGTATTAAAGGAGATAGTGGATATAAAATCATTAGGTAAGGCAATCGAATTAAGGATATACTGCACCTAGGGATATACTATTCATACCAGACGCAATATTTCATCCTATTTCATCACTCCCGTGACATGAACAAAAATTCCTTTATGCTCATTAGGTAAATCGTATTTCCTCACAAGGTTTTAAATATGGCATTAGAATAAAAACCTGCATTTTTTATTTTTGTTAATTATTTTTATTCAAGAAAGTAACTAAATAAAATCTTATTTAATAAATTGTTGCGTTTTATATTCACAATGCTGAGAATTTATTTTAGACAAATGGCTGATGGTATTATTGGTGTTGTTTATTGTTTTATGGTCTGAGCATTTGTGTATTCTGTCACTAGAGAGACTGTGCGTTTTCATTGTTTTAATTTCTGTCTGTCCGTACAGTTTCTCGAAAACGAAGTATCCTATAGATTTGATAGTTAGTGTGAACATAATGTATATGAAGGCAGCACGCAGTTCCAAAGGATTTTACTGCTCGTTCGTTACCGTATTTTTTTAAATTGTCTTATGAGTAACTATAGTGTCAACGAGAAAATAGCACAATTAATTACAAACTGAATATACGATTTTACGATGTGACAATTTTATTCATCGAGTAAAATTAATAAAAATAAAAATTTAACGGAGTGGAATCCCTAAACTAAAATTGAATTAAAGGATTAATATCAGTGGAAGAGTTTAGTATCCTCCTTAGCTCACTAGCACTTTCATTGTTTGTACATTGCAATTAAACTAAACTTTCTGAATAAAAATGTAAATGTTATCTTGTAAGAAGATATCTAGAGAAAGATTTAATCTGAAGACAAAAAAGCGTTTTATTGCGTTGGTTGGATGCATGCCCAACCATGGACGTTAGCAGAGGATTATTGAAGCGTAGGGAATAAAATATTTGTATTTTGTCTACAGTGGAACGTAAAAATTACTTTCTGTACGATTGTTTGTCTGTAGGGCTTCTCTATAACAAACTAAGCTACATATTTAAAATGTGTTCAACATCAGCAAAGCCTGTCATGTGGTAAACTGCTACCTTTACAGTTACTGTTTTACAGAACAACTCAAGTCACTGAATGCCTTAAAAACTAGATAAAAAAAACTAAACTTAATTTAAACAGATACAATAAAATCTAGTGGTTAATTTAAAGTATGCAGTGGTAAAAACTGTAAAATTTGTTATTCGTACATACTAATAGCTTAACTAAGTTAATTGTCAACAATCAAGAATTCTTTAAGTTTCCTTTAAAGGGAACAACTGCATTATTTTAGGCTGAGGGGGAGGTCTTTGTACATCTTAGGGCCGAAGTATGAGCATCTCCTTCTTCCGATGTCATATCTAACTCTACGAATGTTTAGCAGGTAGCCATGGCGGGTGCTATGTTGCGAGACCTCCTCCCGGAACAACAACCGCTCACTCAGGTACCGTGGTTCCCTGTGCGATAGGATTTTGTGGACCATGTAGCACGTCAGCATCCTGCAGACGGATTTCACTGGCAGCAACTTAGCAGCATCCCGAAAGGGTGATACGTAATCAAATCGTCTCAAATTGAAAATGAAACGTATAGCAGAGTTTTGAAGTCTCTAAATGCAATCTACGTCACTCTGCGAGATGCTTTTACCGTAAGCAGGGTAGCAGTAGTAAATGACAGAAAAGACCATCGACTGAATAAGATGAAGCTTGGCGAATTCCGGAAGCAGACTTCTGAATCCGTACAGGCCTCTTATTCTACCAAGAGCACGCTGGATAGCATGAGGGACGTGATCAGTTAAAGTTAGGTCGTTATCAATCAAGATGCCGAGAGTTTTGACTTGGTAAAACACTGCCAAAAACTCACCATCCAAAGCGACCGCCACACCTCTATCCGTCAAGGCCTGTACAAGATTTTGTGAGATGACATGAAGGACAGTGCACTTGCCTACATTGAGCCTTAACCCATTGCCAACAGACCATTTACTGATGTTCTCAAGGTCTGAGTTTATATGAGTTAAAGCCTGGCAACTGGCAGTCATCGGAGTAGAAATGCGCCGTACAATGTTTGATAGACGTAGGGAAGTCAGAAGTGTACAAATTAAACAGTACAGGACCAACACTAAACTAGGTCACGTTGATCTTTTAATTTTGAAATTAAGGTAATAAACAAATTATATAGTTTCTATAATTAGACGTTCTTGGTTATAAAGCTATAAAATAAATGTTACCGCTTTATATAAATCTCTTCTCAAATTAATAATTTTAAGTAAAAATTTAAGGATACAAATAATTTTTGAGTTATAAATTTTTCTATCAAATTTTGATTCAATTTAGTATAGGAATATGCTTGAAAATGTTGTTGGAATAACCTCCGACACCCTGTATTTGGATACGTAATTTAATCTTAATAATTCTAATTGTACATTCAGTTCATTCTTTGCTTTAGTTAGCTGGTCCGAGGACAATATAGTAGGGATTTTAATAATTTTACTTTGTTATATTAGAATTAATATTACTTGACATAGCTTATGGAAATGTACGAGCAAAGTAGTAAAATTTTCTATATTAAGGCTTTGAATTAAATGATAAGATCTGATAAAATATTTACCACATACACTAGTAGTTACGAAGGCTTACATGATTTTTATAGTTAAAAACTATCGTATAAATAAAAAATATTTAACCATGACTATACTAAGATTTTTTTTTCTTTTAGGGAGAGGAAGGCAAATGCATTTATGCACACAGGTGGCCAGCCTGTAGTGTGGGACTCTCACAAGGTGGTAAACTACCCACTAAAAACCTCCTCAATACTTCAGGATCCCAACCCGGAAACTGTTTGTCACATTACTTCAGGTTAGGGCTGAATTTTACCTAAGCCCTCAGGGCTCGCGCCTATCCAGCCATCAGAAAGTCAAAGGTCTAAACCGCATTTAGGTCTAGATCAATTTTTTTTAGCGCGGAGAATACCCTGGACAAAATGAGACACACAGTTCCAGTTGTCCTGACCCTCCAGCATCACTTGGAAGACAGAGTCCACCGAAAAAGCACCCAGAGTGCGTGTTGCCTCAAGGCGGGGCCTTTCCCAATGTGGGCAGCGGAAGAATGTGTGCTCCTCATCATCGGGAACACCCGGGCAATAAATGCAGTCCGGTGAACCGGTCTTTCGCATCAAGAAAAGGTAGGACTGAAAATATCCATGACCGGTGAGAAACTGGGTGAGGTAATAGTCCACCTCACCATGTCGTCGTTTCACCCAAAGCTGGACCATCGGTATCAGCCGTGCTGTCCAACGTCCTCGGGTTTCTTGATCCCACAACTCCTGCCATTGCCGGTAGGTGCGGGTGCGCTCTTCTGATGTGGCACGTTCCTTGCCGATCTCGCCTTTTCGCTGGTATATTGCTTTCCTCTCCTCAGCCAGAAGTTTGACCGGAATGACTCCAGCAATCACCAGGACGGCAGGATACTAAGACTAACTGCAATGCAACAACCTAAGTCAAAGTACATTCTTGTGTGATACGTTATTTTTATATGATTATTAGGTGCTCTTTACAAATAAATCTGTTTCATATACATACTATAAAAACAGTGCTTTGATTTTAAACATATTACTAAAGCCGTATGGGCTTAGGATGTTTTGTAAAAAGTGTTTTGCACCATTTGCAGGAATCAGTGTGTAATGTACTTAATTATATTACATCAAAAGTTAAATCTAGTGTTGTTTTTCAATATATAGTAATTGTAGATAGAAAAAGTGTTTACTGCATGTAGTATAGGAAATGATATCTCTTATATATATAATAAGTTTGTATACTAAAATTTCGATTTAAAATATAAATCTGTGGACTCCACGGTTGAATTTACGTGCATATTCCGTTATACTGAAAGCAATGCTTTAACTGTAGTTAAGTATGACCATGGTTTCATAGCTAAATTACATTAAATTTACATAACAGAAGTATAATCTGAAAGTTATAACTCTGGCTAGGGAGGAGAGTTCTTTATATTCATTTTTGTCCCAACCTAACTTTCCATTTACAGGAAGCTTTGACATGAACACAAAGGGTTACTTGGCCCTGGGACTCAGTTAATTTCCTCACAAGACTGGGTGTGTTGTAATAGTTTAGCCAAGCATTCATGTTTCTATACGCTTATTCATGGAGGAAATGCATTAAATTGTTCAACCTCAAAACAAAATCAGTTTTAAGAATCATTAAACATCTTTTAAGAAATTGTTTCCTATAGTTAAATCTTGAACTGACAGTGGTGAGAATTGCACCATTAATAAATAAATAACAGGTAGTCTATTCTTCAAATTATATAATATATTAATATAATATCTAATATATAATTATATAACATATAGACTAGTGTATATATTATATACACTAGTGTTTTGTAACGGATCAACTCATACAAACATCTCCTACTAACATTTAGATGAACTTAAGACAATACCTACTAATATTCATCAGAGAAAAATTCATCCATGCAGGGCATTTTAATCCACACTAAACAGTAGAAGAGTAACACTGGATCAGTTTTCTTTTCTTTAAAAGATATTATGACATTGAGATTCTTGCTCACTATGTCATATGATGCTAAAATTGCCTTTTTTTAACATACACCACTACACAAACATTACGTTTTACAACTGTGTATGCTATCTAATAGCTAACCACAACCTATCCTTGTTTTTTAATGGCAGACTTGTTGAACAAATAAACCAAGTTTAAGAAGGATTGAAGTACAATTACATTGTTCATTTTTATTATTGAGACTTGTTTATTGTTTGTAATATAACTGAATAATAGGTTTTAAAAATTAATGCTCAATATTTTTACCTCAGATTTACATTACTATTGTTATATAATTCCAAATATTTTAAATACTTTTAATATAGTTTAAATGTACAATTGCAAAAACAAAGTTGCCACAGAATCCTCGGTGGAAACTTTGATAGCCACGGTTTTTGCATTTCAAGTTGGTAGTGGCCTTATGTTATACTAAGTTATGGTCCTAGAGCAGGTCTTTGACAAAGGAAAGCAAAGTCTTTGAAAAGGGAGATTATCTCCAAAATGTTCTATGAAAAAGAAGAGATGACTTGTGTGTTTTTTATGCACAAGTATAGTGTTCTTAATACAAGTTGTACTAAGCAGCTAATATTAAAATAACCCATTTTTGAATATACGGTTTATTTAAATTAAAATATTGCTAGTAATAAGATTGTATATTCATCGTGCGTCATATTTTCCTACAGGATTTTACAGTGAAAGAGTGCTGAGTGATTTTAATGTCTATACACTACAATGTTTTACTGACTAGAGCAATGAAGAAAAAAGGTCTGTTCCAGGCAGCTTAGGATATACGTTCTACTAAGAATAAATTAAGTACTGAAACTGTGGGAGTTGAGCGGGATTGGTTGGTTCGTCTACCGATTACATTTGGGAGAGCCATGCTAAAAAATGTCTTTTTTTAGGGGAAAAAAGTTCTTTATAGAGTTCGTTCCATTCCTCTTGTTAGCATTATACTGTTAAATGTAGGCGTCGTGTTTCTTTATAACGGCCAAAAGGGAAAAGATTCAACCCTCTCAGGCTGTGAGGAATACTAAATAATAATGAAGTAGTGTGTTATTGTTAAGTTGAAGTTACAAATAGGGTATGTATATGTAACTGAAGTTTCTATTAGCAGTCCAATTTATGAACACATTTTTATTTTTCCATTGCACAGATTATGGCTTTTCAATTATTTTTCTCTCAATTTAACAAACGATTCAAATAAAACAAATAAATAGGTTCTGCCAAACCCATTACTTTCATACGTAATCCACTTTTATTTTATCGAGTTTTTGGACATATTAAACGTTTTTTTGGAATTAAAGTCAATTAAATGTTATGCAGTAGGAGATAGTACATTATGACCACATGGTACCACTGTTTATTTATTTATTTATTTATTTACGGTAACACCATTAGTACATGGAAAAAAGATATTCTTATATCCAACAATAAGCTAATGAAAATGATCCACATTATAAATTATTAACAATGCCAAAATAAATTGCTACAACATAACAATAACATATAAAATAGACTATATAGAAAATAACAATAATAGCATAGCAACAATAATAAATAGTAACAGTAATTATACAATCAATTATACATCCATCTGCACTTACACATATACTACATAGGAATAATTTATTACAATAAAAGGGGGGAAACAAGAATCAAATGTATGCATGTAGAAAAGAGTAGAGGAAAAAATAGAAATAAATAAATATATACACATATTACTATGAGCCAGGTGTCAATGTCTACAACAAAAGAAAATGTTTTTTCAGGTGCATAACACTATCACTGAAAAAGTCATGCTGGGAGGAGACGAGGTTTCTAAGTCTGTGAAGTCTCGGGATAGTGCTGTGATGTACATAATTGGTTGAGTAGACACGACGGCAGAAAGTGTGAAGGGACCTGGTTAGATGAGGCACTCGGAAGTCGATCCGCCTGAGCAGCTCTGGACAATTCACGTCTCCGTTAATTAGTTTATGGAGAAAACCCACATCTAAAAGTTGTCTACGCTTCACAAGCGAGTTCAAACCAAGGAAATCCCCAAAAATTATTACCACTTTAATCAACCCTAACCACTCAGTGTACTAAAACTACTCCCGTACTTCGAAATTTCACTAAATTAGTGCAGCCATGCATGGAGTAAGGTTTTACATCATAATGTTTCATAGACAGAAGGCCCAGACGTACAATAAAAATGTTCTTGCTCTTTCTGAGTAAGAGTTACGCTGATGTGTAACAGCTGTAATGAGTATAAATGACGTAATCTAATCTCCTTTTGATAAATGCTTTAGTATTATACCTTAAACCATTTAAAAATAGAAAATAATTAGGTGATATTAATTTATTACTTCAACAAACCTACTTTTTACAAATTTGACCGTAGTTGACTTATTAATTAATACCATTTTCCAAGTACTCCAAGTGATTATTATTAAAACATAACACAATTAAATTTTAATCCGAATAAAAATGTATTTCAGAATCAATATTTCAGCTTTTAAGTTTGGTAGGGATATATTCATAGGACGTAACACCCATAGTAACTTATGTGAATAGGTGGAGAATGTGGCTAATGTTGGGACAATGCATTGCCTAGTGAATAACAATTAGTTGTGAATCAAATACTTGATTTTAATGCTCTGTTCATAGTTTTATCGTTATAATAGAATAGAAATTCTTTGAACAGCAAAGGGTAAAATTGCTTACCAATAATAATAATCTGGATTGTTAAAGTAAACTTTTATTTAACATAAAAAAAACAAAAGCAAAAATGACCCCAAGCACTGTAAAATTATACAAATATGAGTTTAGTTTATTTATTTAGATGGGATTCAATACGCATTATCTCCTGTGTAAATAACAAACATATTACTAGATGCTGTCTTTACATCTATGTAAAGTGTAATTTTACCGTGGATTTATAAAAAACCATTCCCACACGCTATTAGTTATAAACATAGTTGAAATATATTTTATTATGATAAATAAATGCAAAACTTATTATATTAGTAACTATTATTACACAAGATGTCCCCTGACAGTTACGACAGTGATAGAATTGCAATCTTGTTCACGTTGTTAACACTAATTACATTTCCTCTTCAGCTGATGTGGGAGACAAAGCCTGCTGAACTTGTATAGTACTTCTATAATAACATCATGTTTTATATCAAATATGACTATTATTATTGGTATTATAGAATAATATTTTCAAACCCTAATCGATGAGAAACTATTTTCATAATTTCTAACGTGGAGACTAATGTACGGTATAAGGTGATGTCCTTCTGACGAGACCACGTTGTCATTCATCTTACGTTGTCCCAATAAATACAAAAACAACGGCTACTACCACCGTGATTTTGTTTTAGGCGAGTTTAACTTCGAGTCTCTGATTTCAACTTCGAGACTGATTTTAACTTCGAGTCTCTGAGTCTGATTTGAACTATGAGTACAATTTCTAGTATAGTATACTAATCTTCTAACTACAGCTGCAATGTCGAGCCAAGATGTTGACGCCCTCGATTGTGAGTCGACATTTTAAAGTTTTAATAATAATTAAGTTCGTATGCAAAATTTCTATAGAACACTGAAACCATTAGGCCCACGTACAATATCATTTTGGGTACATCATTATTGTAAATCATCATTCATGGCCCACCCTATGATATAATTTAGTTCATTTTCACTCTAATTGGCAGCAAGGTGGCAATGTATTATTTTAGCTTTAATATAGTTTATTTGCCACAGTTAAATATATAAGTAAACTCGAGTATTAATTACTACGTTCTCAGTTGTATCCAACTCTATTTGTTTCGACCATTCAATACAGATTATTATAAAATAACTTTCACACAGTTTTTTTATCGGCTTATAATAAACTCATTTTCTTTTCAAGTTAATTGTTTGGAACTTCAATATATGTCGTTTTAATATTTTGTTAATATTGATTTATTCGTACTTTGCTGACTAAAATCTATATTTATAAAATATGTTTTCAAAAACTTCTTGAGAGTACTAATGGATAAAAATTAAGTTTAGTCAAACTTACCGGGCTTAGAGTAGATTTTAAATGAAATATTTTTTAGAATTACTAAATATTAAGGAATGTAAAATAACCTTACAAATAATAGATAAATACAGTTACCTCTCAATAAATCATCTATGGTATTTAAAACATTATGATATTATGTATTCATATTTAATTGTATTTAAATAACTTTAAATACAGCATTGTCAAATTTTGTTATTTTTTTATAGTTAATTTAATCCTATATAACGTTTTAAAGTGATTTAAAAATTTTATATAAAGGATATAATGTTAATTTGTAAATATTAGAATAATTCAATACTTTTATAAGAAGTAATAGGGCCAAATATATAGAATAGACTGTAAAGTATTGTTCCATTAAGCACTTTCAGTATGTATTCACACATTAATAATAGTTCGGAACCAATTGCTGAGGGTTTGAGCTTACTTTCTGTAGTAATAAAAGAAATATTTGAGAGTCAGTATCGTAATCCTTTTAATTGGCTATTAGATGGTTGACTTACAGTTCTTAAAGATGAATTTTGAGACGTGATATTATCAACTGATACCTAATGTTTTAAATATAGTGTGTTTTAAAAATGTCTTAAATATCATATATTTATCATGCAAACCTGGAAGATGTGACTGGAGATTCCCCACACCTTCCCACTAAACTGTTACAAAGACTTGCTTCCGAATATTCTTGAGGTCATCAAATGTAACGGATGCATATAAATATGCAAAAGCAGATATGAGTTCACTTATGAATTTTTAGAATCATCTAAAATAACAAGTTTTAAATTAGTTCTATGAGATTAAACGAAAAGTGAGTGCTAAGAAAGCTTGAATAATACCGCCAAAACACTCTTAAATACTATGTTAAATAACAATAAATATGACTACAAAATATTAAAATTTGAATAATAAATAACGTTACAAAACATAAATAATTTTAATGTTAAGATATTTAAAAGAAACATTCTTAAACGCAGAGTTCGTAAATGAAAACAATGTGAAACAAACATTATATGGGGTATAATATTTAGAGAATTTTATATTAAAACCAATGAAATATAAATTGTAGGAGAGAATCCAATATAAAGTGTTAATCATGGCTAATATTAAAATTTGTATATGCCAAATTTATATTTCTGTGTTCTGATTCAACTTAAAATTGTATAAATAACATTTGTGGTGGTTCATTTGAGTGTGGTATATTGCCGATCGAACCTACTGATTAAATTCTCTCATAATAGCACTAATTATAAATATATATTAATTCACCACCATGGCTTACTTAATGAACCCCCAATCAGGTTTGGAATGGTAAAATCTAACAACAACCTTACAAAAGGCAACAATGCACTATGTACAAATTATGGCGAACAGTACAATCACATTGACATGCAGATCAAAGTTCAATAGATTGACAAAGGTAAAGCGGAGTAATTCAACAGACAACAATAGTTATTTTAAAAGATAATATTTGGTTCTGTTGTGTTGTGTTCGCGGAATTACAGTGGAAATCGATGTCGTCATATTGCTCACTCAGTTCACTCAATGTGCCTTAATTTACGACAGCTACAATATTTTGCTTACGACGCAATTCTATTTAGCCACTTGTATAACGTGCCACTGTGATTTTATGAAGTTTAAATGATTAGGATAGGATTTTGTAATAACATTTTATACAGATTCATATTATGGTAACTTTAAATATTTTAAAAGTTTATAAAGATGCATTAACATTTTTTTAGATTCGTTACGTAAAAGACCTTGTGTCCAAACAAAATATTTGATTCCATTATCTTAAACCATCTTTAATTGCTTGTCTGTAAAAGGCGAATTAGTGATCTACAGAGATCATCTATCAAAGCAATATTAAAAAATATATAAAAATAAGAAAGTGTATATACATAAGTGTAGAACGTTTCTTTTGTATTTTTCTTTACGAATTAAAAAAATAATTCTTATCATATAGCCTATCATATATACCATATATTACAAGTTTTCAAAAGTATGCACAGACATTTTAATTTTAAACATATATTTTTTTATTATTTAAGAAATATAACAAAAATTTTAATTTAACTATGTGTATCCTACGTTAAATAAAAATGTAATGTTTACGTACATATTTTATAGTATTTTTTATTTAAAATGTATTTAAATATTCTGCATTTGTAATTATTTCATTATAATATTAAATATTCGTAATAGTTTTTAAACTATTGAGAATGCTAATATTATGGAACTTATGTATTAGTAGCTAATTCATTTTTATTTTGAAAATTTATACTGCAGTTAATAATGATAAATTTTCACATAATTATATCCTTATTTAGTAGATTTAAGAAAATATAACGATAGATAGATTAGTTACTGTCATAAATTGTTTTTTATTGTAATATATTTTTACGGTACTTAGGTATTATGTTCGGGCCATTGTTTTTGTAAAATGTTTTCTTACCGATGGCCTAAAAACTACATTGTTAGAAATAACACAGTTTCTTTGAAATATTTTTAAAATAACGTGTTATTATCCACGCTTTGCTCTTGTTTTATGCTTCCTAAATGAAGTGATGTTGGCGAAAGGGAGGTGAGAGGTGACTCCGTTACTATTCAATATTTGTTATTAGGTTAAATAAATAGGTTTAGATTAATTTATTACAAATATATTACTAGGAGCATAAAATATACAGATAACCATTATGAGAACTGACGTGATCTGACTTAAATTTTGGTACTATTCAATATTTGTTATTAGGTTAAATAAATAGATTTAGATAAAGTTATTACAAATATATTACTAGGAACATAAACTATAAAGATAACCATTATGAGAACTTACGTGATCTGAGTTAAATATTGGTACTATTCAATATTTGTTATTGGGTTAAATAAATAGGTTTAGATTAAGTTATTACAAATATATTACTAGGAGCATAAAATATAAAGATAACCATTATGAGAACTGACGTGATCTGAGTTAAATTTTGGTACTATCACGAGATCTTCTGAAATGTTTTGCACCAAAATTAAACTAAAACGTGATATGAAATTAACTATTTTACAGTATTTCATAATTTATTATATATAATATTACGACACTTTCTATTCCTATATTCTTATTTTGTTCCACATGTTGTTGTTTTAAAATTTAAAACAATAATCATAATCGTATAATAGTACATTTATAATATTACTTCTCTATTCGTACTACAAAAATATTGAAATTAAAGTACTAATTTATAAATCAAACCAATTTTAATATAAATTACGTACTGCTACGTAATTATTCCTTTCAAGGACAACTTTTCTACCTGTATGTACTTGATGTAATAACGCGTAATTTAAATAGTGCCTCTTATTATCATTACGTTATCCATATTTATTAGTTTAATTTTTTACATGTAGGCTTAGTTGATTATTTTGTAAATAAAGATTTTTGTATTAATTTAGTAGAGTTTTCACAAACTTCACTCAGATTTAAAATAAATAAGTGTTTCCACAAATATTACTGTATTGCTTGTAATGCTGCTAGTTTTCTGTTCATTTTATGATATTTATCACTCCAAACAGGCTTTGCCTTGGGGTTCTTTTTTCTTTATTTCTCATAGTGATGTATACTGTAATAGTAGTTGTAGTTGCACATATATGTATTGTTCATGTTTAAGTACATGAAATGTTGTTTTGTAAGTCTGTACAATATTATAAAAATTGTATCTGTCATTTTTATTTGTGAGAAATAAAGTTTCTTTCTTTCATGTACCTGTATTTTGAGAATTACATTAAAATGCTGTCTTTTTTCGTGCCTGTCTGTAGGATATCGAACAATTGCGTCATTGTGATGACCTGTAGTGCAGAATGCATTCGATTTCCCACAGAAAATTTCCAGGCTTTATGAGACGACGACATTCCCTCGTTATATCTCGTATCATAGCGATGGAAGATTAGAATCTAGGAGGTATGTTTATTTAGGTATTAAATGGGAGGTTCACACACCTTAAAAGAAACGCAAGGATTAAAATATTCATTTAAATATTTTTCCTGAAAAACTAATTGATGGTGTATCCACGTAGACTTATTAATAAGTTGTAAATATAGAGGCTTACATCTTATAATTTATTAACTTCCCTCTATAGAGTTACTAAATAGTAAAAAGCTTTCTTTATTTATAATATAATATTTTCTCATACATTTTATTCCATAGTAATTTATTAATGAAATGTTAATTTGCCACTTTAAAACATTTTAAACTTAAATTTTCAAATCTTGACATAATTATTTGTTAAGAATGTTTATATCATAGATATATTATCAATTTAAGATGCAATTGTCTAATTATTAAATAGTAAACAGGGATTTATTTATTTTCAAAATATTTTAACAGATTGCATCTCAGCCACCCCGCCTATTGTGCTTCCTCTTCCAGTTCTCAGCCTGCTTAAATCCCAGGCCTTTATAAAACCACGAGATCTTCTCAACAATGCTTGCCTGTTACAATCCCTCTTCAGTATGCCTAAGAAAACCTAGACATCTTGTGCGTTTGCATTTTAATGCCGGACATTTAAATATGACGTGCTAAGCTGTTCCATCAGATTACTACATTTCCTTCACAGGCTTTCACTGAGGTGGCCCATTAAGCCAACGCTTTTCTTTTATGTTCCCCTCAATTTTCCTCTATTTTTTTTGTGTTTGTAAAACAACCACTTGCCAATCGATCTCCGTGCAAAGTTGTAGGAATCCTCGCATGTCGTTTCACGAACAGTAAGAGTACAATTGGCTCCTAAGTTAACGTAACTGTCTGCCTCTTCATTACTTGTGAATCCTCTATGCTCAGGCACCCATGTTAGAATAATTTTATTAGTTTTTTCCAGTAATTTCATGACCTGATGGCATTCCCATACTTAATTTTTTGATACATTCGTTTTTGGCCAATGACTACAGAGCAGTCCGGCCAATGACGTGTTAGTATAGATGGTTTTGCCTTTGTAGCCTCTTTCCACATAAATGTCCGCGCATTCCGCAAGGGCTGTGACAGCCTGAAAGACAGTTGCCAGTTTGTCTAGGATAAAGTTAAAGCTACCTTTAGTCTCCCCAATACCTACTCCAGTACCCTTCAAGTCTATTTACCAGGTTAGAGCCTTCTTTATGTAGGAAAGCTCTCCGTTAGAGTATTCTATTCTTTCAAACATTTTGTCTTGAAATGGTCTTTCCAAGTCTGTAACCTTTGACATTCTGCCAGACATCATCTCTAGATTGTCGATCAACCAGTTTGTCTCCTAGACACTTGAACTCCCTTCTTACCGGTATCTCCCCCACATACAACAATCTGGTAATTTTGAACTTTTTCTTATTTTGAAATGGAATTATGCCGGTCTTTGAAGGCTTCATGGTTAGTCCTTCTTCGCCACACCATCGCTCCTCAATGGGTAGTGCTCTCTGCATCATTTCCCAGCACATGACCACATGCTTATACCTAATGTGTACGACAACATCGTGTGACATGATTTAACTTTCTGCCAAACATGTTGGTTTGAATGTGAGAGATAATTGATCTGAAATTTGTTCTTAAAATGACCATGTATAACCTTTTATGTGATCTTGAGGAAGAAGGATGTTAGACTTATGGGCCTGTAATCCTTTGCAACATCATAGTTTACTAAATATAAGTCCAGTTTTTATAACAATAACAACATTTATTCTGGTTTTAGAGCTTTGCAACCAAACCAGCTTCAAAATTTCATAGCTCGGAAACTTCGATAAAGAACAAATGTTTATACAAGTGACCATATTGTTAAGACACACTGACATTGAATGTGCAAGTGCACTGTAATTGAGTAAGTAATTTTAGAATTTTTAACGGTATGAAAATAAAGTTGTTATTAAATTACCATCTTACCTTTTATTGTTTACCGGTTGGTTAAAAAAATTCAGCACTGGTCATGTTGTGGAGTTAAGAGTGATTATCTTTAGCGTGTAATTTTGTAAACCACTATTAAAATCGTTTAATTTTTAACACATATTAAATTGAGCACTTCAGTATATTTATCGGTAAATGCTTGTTTGAACGCGCAAATCTCGCGACTGCACCCAGGGCGCTGGTGCCTTGTGGTGACAACGAATCACAAAAAACTGGTCTGAGCTCGGCAACTGTCACTACTGTGACAACTGATCACATAGGGTCTACTGTAACAGATACTTAGTACCGCTTACTTGTCCGTCCCGAGTGTAGGTAAAATTTACCGCAAAAAGAAAGTACACGTCACAGGTTGCTGCTAAAGGTACTTTTACGATACATATACTTTACACGTTTACTGCCGTTTTTGGTACAATGTATTCGGACTCGTTTAGCAGTAACACTAGCTGGAAGGTGTAACTGTACCATTTTAGGAGTACTCTGAGACTGATGATTCTAAACCAGTACGAGTACGTTTTGTGCTTAGTTACTGAAAGTACCAGGTACAGGTAGAAACCACAAGAAATGGTAAAAACTAACCTTACTTTCATAGTTACTGCGTGATGGTAAAATTTGAAAAAGTAGTGTTTTGAACTTAATTTAGTACACGTTTAGTGACGTGTATCTCGCTCGTATACGTATAAAGTTTGAATTTGTAAATTTTGTTATAAGTAATTTCAAATTTTCGGCGTAGTTGTCATTTTTGGGGAAGAAAATATGCGGCTATCGATTAGTTTAAAATAAAATACTTTTGGGGAGACCGGTTCCTTTCGTCCTCCCCTCCCATTGATGCGCCCCTGTACTCAACAAGACCAGATACGCGACTCAAGATATCTGACACCTTCCATTTACTATGTTATCAATGAAATTATATTTAAGAAAATATAGCATATTTTAGTAATCCAAACTATTAGTAACACGCGTAATATGTTTCTGAAATTTGACGTTTTATTTACATTAATAACTAAGCACAAATAGAACTGCAATATAGGATTAAATGAACAAAATATACAAAAGAACTGTGACATGCATAAGTCAGGAAACGCAACAAATTTGTTGTGGGTAAGCTACATCATACTTAATAGAAATTTTTCAATATGATAAACTGAACTAAAATTTTAACTCCTATGGGTCTGCTTATAATAATCAATCAATGACAATTGAAAAGTGAGAGATGGCGATCAGCACGTTAAATCAAGATTTAAGTAAATCAGGAAACAATAATCAAAAGTGTTTTAATTTTGATTTTACCATTGAGTAGAACACCGTTAGTAAGATGAAATTACAGATTATAATTTCTGATACGCTTTACCTGTACTGTCTCAATTTTACATTTATAGTGATCTAAATAAGTTAATATAATCATCGTTGCATAGATTACTATTCTTTATTTTCGGTCCAAGATAAAGATTTACGCATATTTATATATCATTTAATTTCAGAACGATCAAAAGGAAGCGTATTAAAGTATATTATATTACAATAACTTTCATAAAAGTGGTTAAAAAGCTTTGTATATTATAGGGGGTTATATCAGATTATATAGCTGAGGGTTATTGAAGCATCCTTTCAAAATATTATTTCCAAAAATATAACAAAAGATTTCAAATATTTCAAGAATAAATTTATCCTACATTATTTTGTCTCATTTCAGGATCGATCGATTATAATATTTTTTAACTAACAGGAAGAAATATTATTCCCTGCAATTTTCAAGTATAACAAATATTGTGCAAATATAAATAATCAATAATCTTATAGAAGTAAGGTATAAGTTTAATGCATGTTATACCATGAATTATCACTTTAACAATATTGTTAAATTTTGACAAATAAAGAATCGTCGAACAAGTGAATGAATATTCCATATAGTTCTGATGATAATTTAATACATAATGTAACAGTAGTAAACCGATTCAATATCGCTTTTATAAGTGTAACATCAAAATTGCTATATGATAATATAGGAGAGGCTAGGATGGCTACCTACAGACTGAAGTGCAATGAAAATTGGCATCATAACCAAGGTTTTGCCTTTTTTGGCGGACACGCGGTAGAATTTATAAGTTGTTTTACTAAGATAGTTTTGTTGTGAGGTTCTAATGATTTCTAAATAAATAAACAACAATAAATGGAACTGCGGTAATGACAAAAAAATGTTTTATATACAATATAAAAGTTCTCTCGTCGTTATTTTACGTTTAACATCTTGTTATGTTATTGTTTGTTGTATTTTTTCTATTACAAGTCATTTGTATTGGATCGATAGTTAAATGAAAACGACTAGGAAGTGTTACCGTATAAAACTGTATATTTAACAAAGTGTATAGCAATAGTGTGTGCAACTCGATAATTTTAAACTGTTGTAATGACAAACGTATTATTCCTCAGTGTATTTAATTTAAAATCGGAATATCTTATTTGCACGTTTAATTAACGATTAATGTGTATTAAAATTTTTAGTATTATATTTATTTTCTAAATTTTTATAAAATGTGTTTAGCTATATTGAATTACACATAATTTTACTCTGCATGTGAAATACGATTATAATATACACATAAATATGGAAGATCTAACATTGGTTTGATAAAATAAATTATGTAACAGTAGTAAGTACAAAAAAATTTATATACAAGGCAAGAACCTTTGTAATCTTCCATTTTAATTCATATTTATATTTATAACCAATCGTAACTTATGTTCTATAGTTTTCTCATATTTACAGCTAACATAAATTGGATCAAGATATTTATAAATAAAACATTTAAAAATACTATTATTTTTATTTTTTAGTACGTTGTTTAATAATTGTACTTCGAATTAAAAAAATAATACAGTATTTTTTTAATTTTTTAACTGTAAATTAAATCTTAACTCTTAATGTACCTTCTACATTAAGGACCATGTGGTCCTAATTTCGCCTCAATAAAGAAGTGTTTCTTTCTTTTTTTTTTTTACATCATATTTTTTTAAATACTATTTCAGAAATATTTGGAAACATTCACTTAAAATCCAGATATAATAATAGTTATATGACAGATTACAATCTATAACGCTATTCCCTAACGTACTGTTACTTACTGCATGTATCTACTAGTTTGCTTAAGAAGGTATAAGATGTCAAGGTAAAAAGTGTTGCCAAGTCCTGTCGAAAGGTTCATTCTTATCGGTCAGTCTGTTATAGATGAGAGCAATAACACTTTACAAGAGAACTGCGATGGAGATCAGATCCTTACATTGACTACTCACCCACCTTAACACCAAAGAGTTTCTACCTAAAATCTCTACTTGACCCTTAATATTACTACTTTTTAACCCATTATTGATGGCCAGAATTGATAAACTTTATTTACAGATGGAGAGATTGATTGACGTAAATGGATTACTTTTCTCGGCAAGACCAAATAAAACATAACAAAATCAAATATTATCTTCTTAAATAACTTGTTTTGTCATTCGTTGATTTATACCTGTAGGTTTTGACAGCCCGTTGAACTTTTATATAACAGTCAATGAGATTGTACCGTTCACAACAACTTTACTAGCAAAAATTATTATCTTATAAATCTCTGTAAGATATTTACAAAGATGAATAGATAAATCTCCCAATAATATTATAAAAAATTTTATAAATTACTGAATATAGTCTTTTGAGGTGTTAATAACCATGTAACATAGTAAAACATACGTTAAGGTTACTATTTCGTACTTTTGAGATTTAAGTATTGAGGTTAAATTTCCAATCAACAAGAAATTCATTATGTTTCTACGGGTCTTCAATATTCCATTTTATCGCGTTGTACATGTTGTTAGAATAAATTTCGATAATCATGCACGTTACTCCATGTGATTAAACTGTGCATTACCTAAACCTGCAACTCACGTTTATATCTAGGACATCAATTGGGCTAAAAGCTTGAAATGTTATATATTTTGCTAAACTATTAATAAGGGTTGTGACAAGAATTTATTTCTGGCTACGTATCTGTTTGTTTATTTGTTTGTTTGTTTTCCATTGATCTACCTGAAAAACGGATTCAGTTGTGGACGATAAATTTAGCACGAAGCTTCATCCCTATTTAAGGATAATAGTGTATGTTTATTTATGGAATTTAGCTGGGCACCATTGAAGCCAGTAGGTTTTCACATTTTTTTCCACCGGAATATGTAAACATTTTATTTATGTGTGATTCCGGTTTCTGTCAGTTTACAAGATAAAGTTGAAAATCGTATGAAACTTCTGAGGAGACTGTTACGGGATATGAGTTCTTGGCGTACTGTTGCTTTTCAATTCAGCAATATTATTTCATTTTCCGTATATTTTTCAAAATTCTATAAATTTTATTCGTTGAAAATAATTGTGAATTGTGGTAGTTCTTTATACACGAGAAATTTCAACACGTTTCCTAGATTTTAAAAATTTCCAAATTCTAATTTTGAACAGTTATGGCACGTCCTTTGATAAAAATAATTTAACATAACACTTTCCTATCTTTATAATCAATTTTTATCCGTAAAAAATTACTTTCTATATTAAAATTATTTTTTTATTCAAGACTATATTTGTATTAAATAACGATTAGCGAGTAATTTAAATTAGTTTTATTTAATTCCTATACCTGAGAACCGTATATGAGATATGCCCTTAGGCTGCTCTGGTGCTTATAAAAGAATTACGTACAATATACATATATATATATATATATATATATATATATATATATATATATATATATATATATATATATATATATGCTGTATTAAATTTGTTATAAGTTGAAAATTTTAATAATTAGAAATTTTTGTAAATTTACGGTCTAAATACCGTTAATAATAATTAAAAAAATTAAAGTCTCTGGAGTTTAGGGAAAATACTGCAAGTTTTAAGTTTTAAAAATTATATAGAAAACTAAGTTAATATATAATTATATCACAGGAGGCGGAATTCTCAATGATAACTGAGTGTTAGAGAATCCTATCAATCAATGGACTGGGAAAATATAATTTCCGGCTGTCTCACTGCAAGATAGCTCGATAAATAGTTTACCCATAGTTTTAGAATTTAGCATCCAAATCTTCATTAATACATAGACAACATTGAGTTTCCTAATTACATTTGTAATTCCACAGGACTCGGCTGAGCGTTAATGAGTGCTTTAACATTGGTCTTATGGACAGTCATAAACGAAAAAGAATTAATAAATTACACTTTAACACGTGACATACGAACATATGTAGCTCATTCTTGCAGTAAATGACTCTTGCCTTTCTATTTTAGAATTAAATCAGCTGTATACATGAATTTGTATGAAGACTCAGTGAAGCCATTTACACGACATATTATAGCATGGTGTACTCCTACTTTGTTTATTTACGATAATTATTGTTTACACGTTACAGCCTGGTCATCCGAACGCTCTATTACACGATCATTCAATCAGAAGATTAGAGGCCGACTGGATTTTTAACCTTAAAGTGTAATGATATAGGTTACTCTCTCATAATTGCAATGAAGCCAATAGTCTAATTAAGCGGGATGAAACCACATTTTGAACTGATGTGTGGTTGAGTTAATTACTGTTTAGCACTATTTCGCTCGCTCTTAATGAAATGAAGCCAATGAATAACGTTTAGTGATATTCACCACAGTTTATAATAGTGGTCTCGATGTCATTAAAGTACATTCATGAACTAACTAACTCAAAGAGGATTGAAAGTAATTTATACTCATATATTCCCAGTTAGGATATTTTAACGAGAAGAAAGTTACGTACAGCTACTCTTGTTGTTGGGTTATCCTATCTTGCTCACATAAGGCCGAAATGTCTCATGTTATATAAGAAAGTATTACGCCACCCCACTTGTTACGTAACAGGCTTCCCTCAAGTAAAACTTTCGAATCTATAGCTCAATTCATTGTATTTCTATGTCTCATGTATCATGTCAATAAACTGGCTTACAAACTTATTTATTATACGATTTTCTTCTTTACATCACGGTTACCTAATAGCCAACTTAAAGAAATTCTATACCAATAACCCAAATGCTATGGAGTAAAATGCAATGTCATTTGACATAGTGCTCCGTATATAGAAATGAGGTTTGATGTAATAATAAAAATCTAAAATTCATAATTTTTGGTTGCCTTAAGACACACAGGGATAACATTTTTAAAACCCCTATGTTCTTTACTATTACAGTTAATGGAATATTTAGAACAAATATATATAGAAATGCATTCTGGATACCAACATAAACATATGCCTTGGTACAGTAGACTTGAAAGAAATTAAATCGTGGAAATTATTGAATTTAATTGAGTTTAAATTAATTTAATTAATGATAATAAGATGTCATACGCTAAGACATAGTTCAAAACTTTAGATTTGTTTTAATTAGCACAGTGTTTGTTCTGGAAGCCTCCATAAAACAAGTGGAGCCTGTATCCGTTAATTTATAAAAATCAGTCTTATGATCTGCTACTTAAATCGACTTCGTGGAGGGATGATGATTTTAACATTAGTTTCCATTATTCATTTTTTCCTCACTATCAACATCTTGGACTTTAGTGTGTTGTTGGATTAGTTGGGTATTACTTTAGTTTTTGATTAACAGTTCCATGTTTAATGTTTTTTACATTTTTATATATTCGGGTGTTTGGACACATGATGGTAGATATTAATAAAAAAAATATTATAACTAATAAAATTAATCTGGACTACTTAATTTTATAAAGTAAATCTTTTGCTTACTTATGTTAAAGCGATATCAAAAAATTGTTAGAGATGTAGCCTCGAAAAGTGTTTTATAAATAAAATAATATAAATAAACTTTTAACACTTTTTAAACTTTTATTTTTCTTACATTTTAATGAACATAAAGGCATTGAAAACATCATCAAATTCTAAATATGCAGACCATTTAAATAACACCGGCCATACATACACTAACATCGAAAAAAATCTTGAAATTTTACACACAACCAAAAACAGTCGCTTATTATCTACTTTAGAACATTTTGAAATTTACAAAAGTGCCAAAATTAATCATAATATATTATTAAATGACAAAGATGTTCTAACAAAAAATGTATTATTCGATAGACTTTTAAACAATATACATTGATCGCACATAAAATAATATGCAACAACTTTAGCCACCAAGGTAGTAAAAAACACAAATTGGTGTTAATTATTTATTTTTATAATTAACTTAACCTTATTTTGTACCTGAAGATGAAATCACTGATTTCGAAATGTACATCGTAAGAAAAATAAAAGTTTAAAAAGTGTTAAAGGTTTATTCATATTATGTTATTTATATCAAAAAATTATTAATGATTCTAAAAAGTCTATTTTTTCCTAATTTGAAACTAAAAATGTATGTTTAATATGATAAATATGAAGGTTACAGTGAATCGTGCTAGCAGCAGAGTGGTAATTTGTATATATTTCGAGAGCACGACGGATGCATTTAAAAAAAAATCAATATTGAAACTTTCTTTAAGAAACGTTTCTATTGTCGGAAATGCTAATATAGGATAAGATCAAATTGGAGAGTTATGGAAAGGGTAAAAAGTTTGTTTCTGATTAGACAAACAACCAATTGCACGTAAACTTATATATGTACGTGAACAATAGTTGTATATAAAGATTATTATGTATAAAATGTTGTTATGTGAAGGTAAGAAAATGTCTGGGAACAGTTTTTGTTTAACATTTTTACATTTTTGATACTTTTCCATTTCGTCCCTATAGCAACAAGAGCTCTTAAGAAAGATTCTTCTATGGAGTTTAAAAAAACCCTGCTCATGTGCTTCCACAATGAAAATTGCCACTCGGATCCTAGAATTTATAGAAATCACAAATATTTAATTATGGCTACATAATTTAATACAATCAAGAACTCATCTATTACTTACTATTTTTTGATCTGGTTTTATGCCAGGTCTTTAAAATATATTAAAGTTATTTACGTTAGTCTTACGTTAAAGTGCCATGTTAACAGCGTTATGCATTTCGTGCACACAGACAAGTTTTCGCAGCCACAGAAAATTGCTTTTAGATGGAAAAACTTTGAAGGTTTTACGTTTATTTTGTTCTGTAAGTTTGATCAGTACTTTCAAACTTAGTTGAAAAACAACGATGGAAGTCCTAAATGCCAATGCAATAGGAACATAGCGCATTTTACTAAAATAATATATAGTTATTTTTTACATTAGTTTACTAATTTTGTTGAAGAACAAAAGTTGTTATACAACGAACGATACATAATACAGCAAATTATAGTGGGGATAATAATGTTTGGCGATTTCCTAAAAAAACACACACAATAAACAATAAGAGATATCATAAAGAAGACATGATTATTATTAAAAAATTACGCAGCATTAAAAAATTATGCTATGGAATGTGATAATACATTTTCACCTTTAGACGTCGTAAATTTATTTCTAAATTTCTCTAATAAAAGACTTTATTTGTGTAAATTTATTTAAATTAATGAGAACTTATAACTTGTAATTTATTCATTAATTAACACACATACGTAAAAATCCCATTTCTTTAACACATTAATTGTAATTTTTTAATTCGCTTTTAATATTTAAATTTTATTTATACATTTGTTATTGTTTCTAATTTACTATTTGTCAACTTTAGATATGTTCCCGTAGATACTTTAAGTGGCATACTAAGCAAATAATCACAAAAATGTTTAGTTTATTTTAATGAACAAACGCAGCAAGTATTTACAATCATGTTTATTAACTATACAACTCTCCTTTGAGTGCACTAAATTTCAAACTTAATGCTTAATTTGTAATATTTTATCTCTGAGAATATTTTAACGGTGATTATGATGCATTTTGTATTCCTGCGGTGCGATTTACAAGCGTTCAACCTAATGTATGAGACGATCCGATCGTCTTATCTAGATGATATATTAGCTATCTTTTAACATCTAGGCTTACACTGAGAAACGTGTATTAATGTAGAGGATAGTCCTCGACGCAATCATGTATGCCTTTCTCGTACAACTATATATTTGATATTGAGGTATTTGCCATAAAACATTCTAATTACAATCCCTACGTAATCTATCGAGGCAAACAGAGGGCCAGGTGTCTGGCTAAGACCATAAATTAAATTGCCTAAAAATAAAAATAAAGGTATTTTTCATTTTCAGCCCTACTCCAATCAGGCACCGATCAACCATTAACACGTTGGCGATAATGACATCTTAAAAAAATGTTTGAAACTAAATATTGAAATGTATAAAATAAATATGCACATTATGTATTGTTTTACAAATAAAAAGTCCTTAAATAGATAACTCTGTGGTAATCACAAGAACAGATAGACCTATTCAGCTAAAATGCCATTTAAAATATTTTTTGGATTTCGAGGAAGTTCTTATAAACATAAAAATGGAGAAATACTCTTTGCATATTTTCAAATTTGAATAAATAATGATAATATAAACAAAAAATTATCTATATATAACGGAAAGTAAAACAGCTGATCACACTTTTAACTGAAGTTCCAAAGTGGCAGAAACGTCTATATATTTCTGAACATGGTTCGTTTAAAATACTTAATAATTAGTGTAACGCAGATTACGAAGACGGAGTTTCTATCTAATGTTTACTAAAGATAGCACCAGTGTTGAATCGAAACAATGTAATGAATTGAATATTGTTTAAACGCCTTAAAACGTACCTTAAAAAAACTACCTTACCGAAAAAAATGTGGTTGTTGCATATTATTTACTTGAAAACCGGTTAGATCACTTGGAATTGTACTGATACTTGTAGATAAACAGGGAGGAATGGACAGTCAGTGGACTAAAATACAAAAACAACAAACATATAACACGCTATCTTATCATAAACGTCTAATTTGAAAATTTTGCAAGAACTTATTTTCAAGGATTATCCACTTTTCCCTTACGCCGCAGGTAAATCACGAACAATGGAGGTAAAGGGTTACTAACCCATGTAGTCTTTTTACACGTAGAGTGGTTATGGTAGGAAGAATTGATTCTATGAGAATACTCAGATAAGGTCAAATTCACCCCCCTCTTAGTGCAGCGTCTGTTCTGTAATCTGGAGTCATTTTCGTCTAAAGAAATACAAAATTCGGCTACGTAGAAGTTCAAAGTCAGCCACATACAAACTAAAATGTGCCACTGGAAACACGTAAGACTAAAAGTAAATTTAAAAGGCCATAAGTTGACGGTTTTAGACTAAAGTAGGTTTGCAAGAGTTTTTTATTAGATATAATTATTTTCTTAGTCGGAGCATGGGGGTAGGTGAATTCATTTGTGCTGACTGAAACATGATTTTTTTGAAACAGAAATGCATGCTCTTACACGCCGAAGTAAGAACGTGAAAAATCTTTTAACCATGGACATTGAATAAAAGATGTTATAATATATGCTTGATACTCTCATGAAAATATCACACGAATTCATACTACAGCAGAGCAGTTTTCAATAACAAGACTACATCCTCCGATTTTGAACATTGCATGCGAAGCCCTAGGTATCAGATAATCTTTATATAAATAATAAATAGGCTAAAACTATTCAGTGCAATAGTGCAAAGGTAATGATATTGTTTATCATCCACATCCTGTGTAACGTTATTGTTGCAAAATTACCGCATTTTGCAAATCTCAGACTCTTTTTCATCTACGTCACCATAGTTTTAGTATCCTTTTGGGATCTCTAAATTGGTAGAGATTACTTACACTCTCAAAATATATGAAGATCTAACGGTCATGTGAGACTTATTATACAACATTCTAACCGTTATTACGTCAATAAAACATGAAAATCAATACATGTTAATACTTTAAACACTCACGACTGTATTTGCATGATAGTATTTATTCATTCAATAATTCAATAGGCCTAACAAAAACAGTTCCTCTCAGTTATCATTGACGAATAAGTAATTATTTTCAAGGATCTTTTAAACAAGAGGGAACTTGGTCCATTGCAGAGTTAAAAGCTTGCCTTTTGTAATGCTCAACAGCACCAGATTCTGAAAAGTAAAGTCAATTTAAACTTTATTTTCTAAAAGGAAAATCCATTTGTTTGCAGAATAAAGATTAAATTAATTATTTTACTGAAGTAATCGGTAATATGTGATATTTAATTGTAAAAGATTACAATTTAGATTTTAGTTTACATTAAAGCTTAAGTCATTTGTGTTATATAGCATAATTAAATGTGGTAAATAGCGTTATACATATGATATAATACAGCGCGAAATGTCAGGAATGAGCAGACCTATAGGTTTAAAATTTTGCTAGCTTTAGTGACTTTCTTTTAGTTGTCTTTTCGTGGCTTTCAATTATTGATTGCCACGAAAACAGTAAGATATTCACAGGTTTAGTATATTTGTAACAAAGTTAGTAAAATTATATATCTTAATAGCATATACCTTTAGAATAAAATAATCTTTAAACTTGAAATGTGTATAAAACATTAGGAAAGCCTGTTACGCTACACTTAGTTTGGCTTACTTATAGCTTGGTGTTACAAACATATTTTAGTTTAGAAAAACTTGTACCCGCTTAACTATATTACAAAGTTAATTTGAGTAAACTATGTCTATAAATAATTTATTGAAAAAGGTTATTAAAAGATCTACAATTTTTATTATAAAATTCTCATAAAATATCTTTTTTCATTACGTACTTATTATGTTGTAAAAAGTACTAAACTGTTCTTTAATAATTTATACGAATTTTATACCAATATATTCAATAAATATAAAGTTACTTTATCATTTTTTAGCAATATCGAGCCCCCGAATTGTAAAATATAAAAGAATATAGTAATAATTATTATAAACAAAGCCTATATGCTTCCCAAAATATTTATTCTTCAAGCACTCTTTATGGTGGACCTTCTTATTTAAACATCGAATGAATGCCAAAGCCCTCAATTCGATTAGGTTTATCAACTAATCTTTAATTTTAAATAAATGAGAAACATTATGCACTAAACAAAATAAACGTTAAGTATAACCAAACTGTTAGTCGAATGTATATAGTTTAAGAATATGTACGGTCTGTATTACACATAACTTTTCAGATTTGATTAAAATCAGATATAAATTATTCTACTTAGAGGGTTTCACCTATACCAGTGTTATATTATCTTGTCATGTTCAAATTATATACTGTTGTTATATTAAAATCTTACGAAATGTAATAAATAGATACAGGTAAAATTATTTTAATGAAATATTAACATGTAGGTATAAGTTTATTTACAGTATTCATTCGGGGTACGCCATACTGATCTCTAAAGTTGCAAAACTCCCATGTGGGTCTTTAAAGTTAAGTTACAGCAAACATGTATTATTAATTGAAAGAGCCTGTTAAATGTTTTAAGCTGTTCTGTGTATTTTTTCAGATGGGAATACTCTAGGTTTAAATAATTTAACGACTATTTTTAATTTCTTCCATTTATGGTCTTAATCCCACAGCATTAGCTTGGTGGTAACTACAATTCTTGTTTCATTATATTCTGTAACAGTTTGCACTAAGTATGAAAACCTAATTTACTCGAACTGTACAGGAAATGCTCATTTACGTGCATAACCTACGAAATTGTTTGAGAGGCTCAGACTAACTGCAGGTTAGAAGTCCTGTTGCAGCAATACCCTTTCAATGCTTAAAAATATGTTTCGTATAGTCTGTCAATAATGATTAACAGACGTCTATAAGATAGCATTTAGTGCGGGGTAATTCTATCGACATATCTTCATCATAAGCCGTTTTACCTATCAGGAATGTAAATGTAAATTAAGGAGGGAATTTTAAGTGCAAAGCCTGGTAACTAGAGTAAAGTAATCGAGATTTTTCTGGTTTAACACTTAGATATAATATGTATTGGCTGAAAATCCCTCTCCACAGCAAATCCAAAACATTTTAAGACTATGATTTAAGAATTACATTATGTATTACGTAGGGTAATTTCATGGCTAGGAATATAAAGGCCTGAATAATATATGATGAACAAGAAACACACTGATCAGAACTACATTGTATTGTAGTATAGCATCATAAAACCATTTCAAGCCATATATAATCCAATGTACTATAAGATAATAATCAAATGTAGAATACAGCAAGGCACTAACATAATTTAATATATAAATCATAAAATAAAAGTATGAAATTAAAAAAATCCTTACTTCCTTTTCAGCAAATTATAATTATAAATTGTTTTATAATTATATTCGAAAAAAATAATAACTAAAAATGAAATTACACACTATTACAGAGGAAAAGATTAATTTTTTAACCGATTTAGAAAGTTCCATTTCCTGTGATACGTTTATTGCTTTTGGTAAATCAAAACAGAAAAATAAAATAAATTTTTAAGTAAATTTCAGTCCTCTTCCAACGCTGTTTGAGTTGCGAGAATGTATACAAATTGTGAACTAGGACAAAAGCAGTAGCGGATCTGAAAGGGTACGAATAAACACCGAGATTAGTTATGTATGTCAGTCTATATGTTCTATATTTATATAATGCAAATGTATGTAAAGTTAGACGAAAAAGCGTAAATGATGGTTGCCACAGAATTGCTGAAAAGCTATGTTAAGACGACAAGCAATCGTGTAAGTACGAGCTAGAATATTATTTGTGATTTAAGTTCTGTGCATCAAACGTGTTGTTGGCATATGCTAAATTTTATGTTTTTCTTTGGATATACTCCCTTCCTTCAAAATAACTTTTCTGTTGCTCTTAATTAATATGCACTCTGGCGGCCTTTATAAAATAAATGTTTACCTCTGTGTTTTACGCACAACTTGCGGGTAGAATATTAAAGCGAACCAAGCATTAACAATATTTCATTATTATATAAATTATCATTATTTTTTGTCATTAATTTATAAAAAAGTTTTAGAAAAGTACAATTGGTAAAGAGTACAGATTTTTGTGCATAAAGTATAAAACTAAATAACAATTTGTGTGGTGTTTGACAGTTACCACAACAGAAAAGTAATATTATATTTCAACGTTACAGCGTGATACCATGATTATATTTCCAATAATTATTAAATAAGAAAATGTAATTTAATTACATTACAATCAGATGTTTTGTGTTGTTAGCTTGTTTTCTCTAACAATCCCAATCTCAATGTGATTGCTGAGTTTAATTTAAGTCGGTGACAAAGAAGCTTATCATAAATTCTTTACTTAACGTGCATCAGAGACATCTATATAGCAAAACACAGTTTAATCTAGGTAAAGAAGTGTTATAATAATTGTCTTATCAGGTGCACAATTAAGTGTAAATCTGTTAGACACCATCTATAAACGAAGTGGAGCTGAGTTTTCTACTAATAACGTATTACATAGCTGTGGTGGGTAAGGTAGATTCAATGTGGATCTTTAATTTAGCTTAGAATTTAGAAGATGAACTCTTCACTTCGCTTGACAGCACTGTGAATTCAAATACTTGGACAGGGAACTTAAAATGTAAATTCTGATTTGCAACAAAAGTGACGATTTAAGAAGGAAAATTTCAAAAGATCCTAGCATTAAGATTCAAAATGGTATTAAAGGAAATTCAAGTGACCTTTTTAGTACAAATTAAGGAGCATTAATATGAGAGTTTCGCTATACAAATATAATTACCAGACTTAGTTTATCAGAATACACTATGACTCCTATTGCAGATAGATACTTAGCAGTGATAGAGATATCCTTTATCCAACACAACTACAAGTGTTACTCCAAGAAAATGTTTGCAAGCCAGGTTAAATCTGTTTCTAGATATGACATGAATGCCTTTTGTATATCGGATAAACCTAATGTCTATAATAACTAATGTATAAAAATAGGTCCTCGCACTATTGAAACACGTCGTTCTTCAGCATATCTTAAGGACTGATATACGGGGAAAGGAGGGTTACATACTGTCATAATGGTCAGCTATGTAAATTGTATCTATCAAACATATGATGATTTTATATATCAATTTAATAGTTTTTTTTATACTTGGCTTAAAAATTATAAAAGTAGTGGCTTAATTATGTAATATTTAATACAGGCAGAAATTAATTTTTTCAGCCATAAGTATTTGGTAACACTCAGTCCATAACCATCATTATATTATAGGTATATTTCTCAAAAATCGTTTCTAATGATTCTATTACCTATCCACGTATAAATCAGACACTTAAAATTAAGGTGATAAGACAACAAGGGATAATATGTTTTATGAGGAAGGGATGAAGCTAGGGACAATATACGAGCTTCATTATGTAGATGAAACCCACATGTTCATTTAGAACCCTTTTCTAGTGAGGGTAACGACTTTTTGGGTCAAAACCTCAGTCCATTGGTTTATTACGTCTTCGATATTTTCGTATAAATAATAAAAGAAATGTTCTCGAAGTGGTTAATTTAAATTCATGCGTTATCTTAAATGATATACATATAATTTTGCTTTGATAAGAAAATCATGAAAATAGTAAAACACCCTTTAATTTACATGGAGCCTCGCTGGAATATTCAGCTTACTTAGGGTACTGTAGCTATCATAAAGCCCTGGTTAGAATTTATACAAATAAGTAATATAAATGAAGAGAGAGACACACTGAACTGACAACGCTGTAATAATTGCGATCGGAATAAATATAGGTTAGGAAGAGAGCAGGGTAAACACATACTTGTGAACTATATGGCAGTGTAGTTGAATGTGTAATTTGCGTAGCCTCACAGGATAAAAATGAGTATGTAAATAAGAGTATATGTAATATCGGAAAGAACACATAATTAATTTTACTTCAATCAAATGGGGGAGCGTTTACACTAAACATGAACTGCCTACCAACACGAGAGGATCCTGAAGAGCACAATGGTTACGTAGCTGTACAGAGTTTGCCGCAGGGATGGTGAGTGCTCCAGAGCCGTGCTTTGAATAAGCCTTGCAAGAGGCGTATGATTGACAACTAATAGTAAAAGAACAAAACAATAGCATTTTCAGCTTACATATGATTTTCTCTCTCTCTCTCTCTCTCTCTCTATCTCTCTCTCTCTCTGTCTCTCTCTCTCCAAGGTGGTCTACTGTTTATATAGCGTGGCATGGTCTCTCTTCTTGAAAACCGCTCTCTATATGGTGCCAGCAGAAACATGAAACGTAATAAGTTCCAGCAGATCATGAAATTGAGTTACCCCATTAAAGGAACGTCACATCTAAAACCTTTCTTAATATAGCTTCTGGTTTAAGATTCAGGTGCAAGATCAAGAACTGGAATATCAGAGAAGCGGAAACCATGGAGGAGGCCGACTATGCGGATGAATCGGCTCTGGATGGATTCGAAAGTCTCTTGAGGGTCAGTTGGTGTGGAGACCATACCACATAAAAATGCTCGAGGTGGGATTTGACGAGTCGACAGTAGAAAGTCTTCAGTGCCAAAGGAAATATGATAAACCGTGAATACGTTAGAATCAGTTCCTGTTCGCTTTGGCTCAAATGTAATTGAGATGTTGTTCCATGGTTTAGGGAGACAGAGCACGTAAAACACAGGTCCTTCACCTCCTACACAGTCTCTTAAGACTATATCCCTCCAGTTTATAATCATACAATAATGGAAGGGAAATCTTGTGAAGGGATATGACGGAGCACTTTGACAAGTTCAGTGACATTTAATTAGCTTCACATCACCTGTCCACTGCTGTCAAGCTTCTCTGAAGTATATGATAATTCTCAGTAGAGGTAATATTTGAGTAGATTTTGGTGTCGTCAACAAACAATAGATGTTTAACCAAGATGCCATGAGAGATATCGTAATAAAGATGTTAAACAAAATCGGTCCAGGATAAGCACCCTGTGGCTCACCCGAGGCCGCCAAAAACGCTCTTGAGAAAGATGAAGAAAGTTTCACCATCATATTCCGATCTTGAAGGAAAGACAAAAACCAGTCATATAGGTGGCCAAATATGTCATACGATAGTGGTTTAGTTAGTAAGATAGTGTGACTGACTCTGTCGAACGCCTTCGAAAAGTCCAAATAAATAGCATCAACTTGGTTACGATTGGAGAAAGAGCATATAGTAGCTGATCAGTAGTTCTCTTTTATTACTCTATGATATTAATTGCGAAGTTACATTAATAGACTGAAATATTTTAATTAAAAAGTTTCTTAAGTTAAAAATAACATATCGCTCAGTTAATATTTTATTGTATTATGTAATAATTATAAATTCTAATGTTTCAAACGCACATGTTGCTAAGAACTTGCACTAAGTAGTGGGCTCTGCCTGCCTTATGTTCATGTTCTTCTGACCTGAACACGACCAGCCCTCTGGTGAACTGCAAGTAATGGTGAGGACTCGTCCACCAATTATGTATAAGGCGTAAGAACTTACTTTGGGTGAGTACCCATTAAGCGGGGTTAGTTATGAGGTTTTTGGTTCGTAATATTCTGAAATCAACGCCGTCAAAGGGCGAGCAGTCTACAAGCTATTTTCATGACTCGAACACTAATTTTATCCACAAAATAAACATAATCCTATGAAAAACATTCCGTTTTGGATATGGAACAGTGATCTATTTATTAAATCGTGATAAAATGATGTCAACATGATTGGAGCTCAAGTGGTCTGCGGGTTATGGTTGTGACTGGTTTACTAATAGGGGTAACCTTCCACTTAAGGGTGGTAATCTCTATCGTGTGGTGAACTGTTGGCGCTTTGTCAGCTGGTACAGTTCTGACTTAAACACGATTAGAGCTAAACCGTTTGCAAGTTAAGGTCGTGACTAGGTCACTAATTAATTTGTCTAGACAACTTACACTTAGAACTATGAACACATTATTTTTGTGAACTGAGAGTATTCTCCTGCAGCTTGATCTTTATAAAAAAAATTTTACATATTGAGATATAACTTTGATATATGTGAAATTTTTTTTATAATAAATTAATTATACTACATTCCGTATACTTTTATACTAGGACTTAGCACTATCAATATTCAAAGAAATTCAACTAAGGCATTCAGTGAAGACTCTATGTGCATTTTAAAGATTTTTTAAATAGTAGTAAATGTCGATAAAACAATACTTAAAATAAACAAACAATGTTGAGAAAGTACTGTTTTATTAACATTTAGTACTATTTCAAGGCATTCAGGTTATTGTATACGTTGAATAATGCTTTACCATAAAGTGTGATTAAAAATCCTCACGAGATTTTGGGTGTACTATTAGTTATCTAGGAATCACAGAAGCGTTAAAAATCTGTTGTCTAACTTTACAACTACTCTAGTGTGAACCTTGTATGAAGTCACAATTAAACGCTGGTAACCTTTATATATCTCAGAATATTAATGTTAGATCCATTTCACCTTCCACTTAGTTCAGAGTCTGATATCTGACAACTGTGACAGAATAATCTGAAATCTGGAGTACAAGTCCGTATGAAGATGTACAAAACGAACTACTGTGCATCGTTGAGAACACCGAGGCGGTCTTTCTAGATTTACACAGCAGCCATCTAGTGTAATCTAAATGAAGAGGAGTTTTTGCTGATACTATTCCTGCTATTCATATATTTAGATTTTTAACTCACAAAAGCTAAAAATCACACACACACACGCGCACACACACACATATATATATATATATATATATATATATATATATATATATATATATATATATATTAGTAAGAAAGCCATGAAGATAACCTGTAGACTGGTCGAGCTCTGATCGTGTTGATGTCAGAAAATTACAAGGTGATAGTGAGACCACAGTTCTCTTAGCAGAACATGTTCTTAACACTAATTTAACGATACGTAAATAATTAACGTAATGACAATAAATTTCTCAAAAATATCAATTTCTTCCTATGTGCATTCTCACCGAGGTAAATGTTTTCCCCGCAAGACTTAAATACTTAAAACGCCCTTTTACGGTGTTCAAATGAATATCTATGACGTTCAATTTATTTTTAGAAATTAATAAACTGAAAAAAACTCAATATGTCTTAAAAGTGTAAAAGCATAGACACGAAAACTTAAACGAAATCTGTGTTTTGTTACAGTGTGCCTGTTGTATAAATATATCATTTAAGTAAGAATATTCGTTGCCAAAAGCCTTGAGTATTAAAAAAGATAAAATAAAAGGTATTTAGTTATTATTAAAAATACACACACTTCAATAATTTACTCACGTAAATGAAATAAATTTTAAAAACTGATTAGTTATGTTAAAAATTGGTAGTTTTTGTTCAATATAAATTTAAACACAGTAGAATTTTCTCAGGGTTTTAATTTAATCTTCAATATTACCCTTCACACAGAATAAGAGTTTATCTACTACCATAAAACATGTAACTAACTATTTTTATCCAATCCCAAAAATAAATTTACATAAACGGATTTTTGTAAGGAAACTATGGATTATTGCTACTGTTTATGATGTCAGCTGCTGATAGTTTACTTCGAAACGTACTTTATTTGTTGTTTAGATTTCTAATATTTGCCTGATGTTCAATAAAAATGTATTAACAATAATAAATCATATGTAAAACATGTTACAATAAGAAACTTTATTCATCATTAGTTAGTATCAGGCTATAAGTCAATTTAAAATTAAATTACCGCTATAAATGTTTTTGTCGGTAATTGTTATCTTTGTTTCAGACATCAACTCACCGATATGGGAGGTGTGCGTTTATAACTATATATTACTGTCTTAGTGAGATATATATTTTCACAGTTTTAACGAATACCGTGGTAGGTCACTCTTGGGATGCTGTTCTAAATTAATATTATACTTATATTTTAAAAGCATTAATCGTTAGGTACTCATTTTTACATCACATACCGTTATCTTTACTTACATTTTGACTTCATTAGTACACTGGGTGTGAGTAAATAGCTTCAAATTACTTTCTCACTGAAGGATAAATCTACGCAATTGTAATGAATACGGCGATAACTGAGTTAAAACAAACATTAAGGCCATAAAGCTCCTACACTACTTCCATGCCAACTCTCAGACGGTCGTTAGTTTGGCTTTAACCAAGAAAAGTGGAGCCGACATTAATATAACACCACCTACATTCATATTGAAACCGATGTATTAAAAGTATTTGGTAAACATTATTCAAAAATGTTTAATATGTAACAAAATTATATGTCATGTCAAAAATTATACTGAGATTTCGTAGTTTTATTCTCAGCTCAAGAAAACTATCAATTGATTATGTAATTACATAATTAATTAAAATGTGGCTGTAAATCGAATATCGCTTAAGACTGTTCGATCAATCATCATACACAATTCAATTCTGTAGCTGCCTATAATTATGCTACAAGTGAACTAATAAATTTAAAAATGTTTTGTTTACAAGTATACTTATTCAACGATTTTCTTGTTGCTATGATGGTTACCATTAAGAACGTTTGGAAGTAATTATTCAAAGAACAGGCTATTTTATGACACACAGTTAAAAGTTCGTTTTAAACCATAAACATAAAAGTATTAATTTTATTTATTGTGTATCTTGGTTATACATAAAAAGTATTCAAGATATCTGATTTAGGACGTTTGTACTATACGACAAGCTGCAATATCATAAACAACACTCTGTTTTAAGCCACCTCCGTCCACAACTGCAGACTGTACACCACAAATAGTGACTTAGTAAACTAAAGTTTGCTACTGTACCGTATTAAAGGCTCTTCAGTAAAGTGATTGGAATAACTAAAGTAGTTTCTATAGTAAAATAGGTAAACATTGCTTTGATTCACTCTTTTATAATTTAAAATGTGTGTAAAATTCTAAGAAAGATTATTATTGGATATTATTTTATCTTTGATTATAAGCTAATCAAGATAAAATCATTATATCTTGTTTAGCAAAATTAAAACAAAGACTAATATGACGATATCCCTAACACATTACACATTAAATTTAAAACAACACGGTTTTCACAAACTTTCAAAACCATCTTGCATACGGACGAGGTCAGAGTACGAGCTTATTTATGTATAAAACATTCTCGTCAGGATACCTAAAGACGCCTTTTTTTACCTCAGGTATTTTTTATAAATAATGACTTAGATTTTGAACTTGAATCAACCAAATTTGTTTCATAAAATTACTGGAAATAAATATAAATAACATCTACTATTGAAGTACATTTAATTAGGTGCATTTTAGTAAACATTTACTACATGAAAATTAACTGATGCCAGACATGTAATAACTTAGTGTTTTATCATTTAATTTAGGTCTGCAAAGCGTATAAGGAATAATACAATGAAATTCCCTTACAACGAAAACAGCCAATTCATTGCACGTACAGCACATTACAATGTATCAGCACCTCATGAATGTGTATTCTCTCTGAAACTATTTTTTTGTTTTTCTTTCAATGTTCGTTACATAGATTTTTTAAGCTATAAAAAAGTATCGAATACGACTGAAGATATGTTGATAAAATTATATACAGAGGTGTATGTGAATGATAAATCACTGAAATTCTTTTTGTATTAAGGAGTTTGCTACCAGTTGTGTGTAGCTCTCCGCGTTTCCATATATGTATTATTTATAACCCAACATAGTCTCGAGATTTATCTAAAAACATCGATCTTTTCAGAATAACTTTTCGTCTTATTTCTCTGTTTTAAAAACAATTTTAATAATATTGATTTTTACTTGAACATTTGGTTAGATGTGTACTTTTTACAACTTGGTCTGAGTTATTTTACTGCTGGATTTTAAAATAAATACTATATACAAATACACTCATACAACGAATTGACGTAACACCCTATAGAATGTAACGATAATAATAACTACTAATCAACTGAATATTACCTTTTAAAATGTTGTACATGATTGTATTCGTCTGCTTACAAATTATTTTCAACTTTATTAATTTTATCATTGGCTTAATAGGTACCTTAAGACCAATGTCAAAATATTCGCTAATATTTATCAGGTTAAAGAGGTAAACAGACTTTTTTCCAACTAATAAGGTAATAATATATCCGGAGTCTGGCCGTTTTATTAGATTCCCATCTACATAGGGTGATAATATAAAAAGGTACATCAAAGATGAACGAACGCATATTACTAAAATGTGTAAGTAAGAGAACTAATTAATCCGATCTTCTTAAAATATCTTGGGATACTAGAAAATTTTCTAAAAACAGGCATATTTTCAATCCCACCACCAATTGATAAGCCTGATCTAATTCTAGTAATATTGTTGTTAGAGTTGTCTGGACATCTCACATAAAATCAGCAAAACAATTTGTTCTGAAAATCCAATACACATTTAGATGTCATCCTAAAAAACAAAATATTATTAGAGACATTCGATCATCCTATTATACACCACATCTCACAAAGTAAAGTGGAGAGATTTGACCTGGCACTTATAAAACCATTTATCCATAATAATGGTTATATCATTGTTGGCAACAAAATAATAATTAAAATAAAACACAAAATATAACTCAATGAGCCATTTTTATTGGATATTAGTATAAAAGGAAAGAGTCCAGTTCAGACAACTCACGTTCTAAAAGCTGGAATGGACATAAATTTCTATTAAATACAACAAACGTAGCTCTCAAGCAAAGCGAAATGTCACGTCCCAAACCTAATGGTTGTTTTCACGTAATGGATGTTCTTTTCATGTAACTGAAACAATATCTGTTATTTACAGTACCGGTATTATAATAACTTTATGTACATAGCAATATTTCTTTAATTTTACGTTATTATTTAGTTGATAAAAAAGCTATCCATATATAAATGTTACTTTATAATAGCATACATATGTTGGAAGACACGGCTAAACCAGCATATCCGAATAATTCCTTAGAAGATAATATAATACTACTAGATGACGTACATTACAATTAGATTACATTAATAGCTAAAATTTAGAGAGAGAGAGAGAGAGAGAGAGAGAGAGAGAGAGAGAGAGAGAGAGAGAGAGAGAGAGAGAGAGAGAGAGAGAGAGAGAGAGAGAGAGAGAGAGAGAGAGAGAGAGAGAGAAGAGAGAGAGAGAGAGAGAGAGAGAATAAAATGCTTTTACTGTTTTTTATAGAAAACCATTGCTTTTAAAATAGCATTTATTTTATTTTTATTTTATTTGGGATTTCATACTTTTGACGACCTAAAAAATGTTTGTGACGTAGTATTTACTAAATATTACTACGATTTAAAGAGAATTATTTTTATTTTTATTTTATTACAATTTGAAGAAATTGGAATATCTAGACATATTATACTGTATTAATGATTAACTTAGATCCCAAGTCCATCATAATACCTATTTTTGATTTGCATTTGTATGTGTACATTTTTATTTTTATTATACCATTATACGTTGACATCTCGCTGTAGGAATTTCTGATTTCAATAAGCTTTGAAAATAAAAGATCCAATCGACAGGAGCGTACATACTGCTCTTATATATCTTCACTTTACCAGCTAATGTGTATTTCTCTAGACAATTTTCTGCGTAAGTAAAAAAATTACTGCACAATTTTGATGATGCTCTTTGATAGGCAAGAACTGTTTAAGGAACAACAAAACAATTTTTACAGTTAAGAAAAATCTTCTCATTGAGGAGAGCCTCACACGAAACACATTTTGCCAATTATTTTTTTTCTGTAAGTTTATTGAAACGAGAAGTGTTATTGAATCTATATGGCAATATTAAACCTAAAAAATATAACGCACTTATAAACACACAGAAGACCATCTGAGCTTATTCCTTTGTAATAGTAGACTTCTATTACCCTTAACAGTAATTTTCAGTTATGAACTGCAATTCGTACTTTGGTTCATCTTGGTGTTGTTCGTTACCAAACCATACCATTGGTAACGTTATGTATTTTTTGCCTCTCTACAGATGGTAAATATTGTCACTACCTCTTAAAATTGACTCTGTTCTTTTATATTTTCATTACACTCTACGAATAAATGTGTCACTTATTAAAATATAACTTGATTGCGCACAGTTTGTTTAAAAATTCTCTAACGCTCAACCAAATCCCGTAAAGTGACATGTAGCATAATCGAACTCAGTATTTCTCATACATAATTGAAGATTAGTACAAAATTTTAAGTCTGGTATAGTTCAGTTTTCAAGATATCGTGTGGATAGGTAGACATGTGGAGAAACAGACAGACAAATGAATTTGTCCTGTAGCACAAATGATAAACTTCGCTAACGCTCAAACAATGGTGGAGAACCTGGATTATTCATATCTAATTGACTAGCTGACATAATACTTAATTATAAGACGTCAAATTACGCTTGAGGATCAAATAACCTCGGTAATGGGTAACGATCCCTATGATAGGATTAAGATACCTAATAGCCCGCTATGCAGGCTCACTCTGTTCTTGTTCTTGAATCTAATGGTGTGCTCTATGAATAGTTTAGATATGAAGCGAAAAAATTTTTAAAAGAGTTTATAATTATGGCACTTGTGATTTACTTCGTTCTTAGCATGTTTTGTTCCATACTTCATTTTGTTTTGTTTCCCGATCAATAAAATATATAATAAATGCCAGAGAAGCCTTCTGTAAAAAGAGACCTAAGATGGGTTTTATATAAGTCGAAATTTATAGTAAAATTTTATTCATTATTTTTGAAAACCTAGAGCCGGAATCGATACATTAGTTCAAACAACAGAAAGGTCAAGCGAAATGTCATCTAACATAGTTCTTGTCGACTGCTTCAATCAAATTCTGTCTTCAGAGTCAAACTCTGCTCGTATGTCATAGGAAATTTTCTAATATAGATTAGTACTTATCTAATCACTGAGATATAAATTCTAAATTGATTGCAAAACATAAAATATTTAGTCAATTTTCTTACTATAAATGTAAAGAAATAGAAAATAATAAACAATGTTTACACAAAACAGTTGATTACATTTGAAAGGCTCATCTAATTATTATTACATAACTTTAAAGACCAAGATGGCATTTTTCACTGCTTTAAATACCAATGGAGGAAAAGCCAAAGGGATTTTCGAAATAAGAATAGGTATATATTAATTTCAGGAACCGTAAAAATGGCCACGTAAAATTTCAATAGAATTGGTTGATAGTTTACACGTAAAATTAAATAACAAACAAAGAGACATTCGCAATTATATAATTATTAGGCTATATAAAATTGAATATAGTTTTTACGACATAATTACCAACTAAAGAAGTTAAAAACTGAGTATAATACATTGAAAAAACTAAAATGCCCCAACATTATAAACATTTATTAGAGCTAATCAGTAAGTAGCCTATATAATACTTAAAATGTTATTATTTTTTCTTAATAATTTTAATTGCTAATAGAAAGTGCATTTTACGGACACTCCTTTAGAATTTATGCTTTTGTACTTTTAAATTAAGTTGAATAGATTACGAATATTTCTTGTTTAAACAATAAACACAGTGAGGTTAACATTTACATTATTATTAAGATCTTGGAAGAAATTTAATTAGGAACTATGTAATTAACTACGTGATTTTCCTAAAGCAAGACGATACGATCGTATATTCTTCGATATTTATTTAAATCACCATGTTAATTTTTAATACTATTTAATTAAAACTTAACGAATAAAAGTTTGTATATATCATAAAAAAACGTAAACTAGCTGGAAGCTAGGTTATATGTAACAGGAGCAAGATAATGATAATAAGCTACCCGGATCCAACATTGTGGCATCAGCATAAAGGTCTCCTATAACCGAGCAGCTGCAGTGACATATTGGCACCGCTCTTTCTGCCTGGGGAGGTCATTAATAACAAAGACAAAGGATCAGGAGACGATATGATCCTGCAGTACTTGGATTTAAATCGAATGGTTAAACAAACCCATTGTATATAAGTTCCCACATGCTCTAATGCTTTGGCAATAAAAAGCAGTGTCGTAAAATCAACAAATTAATTTCTAAATTCCGAAAACTGTATTATATAACACACAAAATTTAACAAAGAAAACATAAACCAATGTTGATTACCCAGTAACAGATACTGACTAGCTTAAAAATTTTGTCATATCAAAGATTTATAATGCAACAGTTTTTATCTTATTTGGTGTTTAAATTGTAACCATTGGAATCTTTTAAATGAAATAGTTATATTTGGGCTATTAGGTATTATAGAGTAATAATATGTGTATGCTGTACATTTTAGTAAAAATTTCCCAAAGTGACCTCATTTACAAAAACAAAAATAGTGTTATTATACACTAATCGTTACACACTAACGTTAGTTAATATTCTGAGTGCTTAGTAAAACTAAGCAAGAGAAATTTAAAATCTATCATACTAACGTACGAAACAGTTTTTTTTATTTTTATTTTAAGAGTAAACTCAAATAGCCCATATTTCCCTGTCTACTGCACAAAACACTAATTTATTGTATTCAGCGATGAAAGGTTTACACACTTCACAGCGTCTGACCTGGAAGCTGTCCACTGGCTGTTCTTCTACATAGTTGGTTTTAGTCTAAGTGCAGATCTTTTATAATCACAGTGTAATATTTTTCCTTGGTTCTTAAATAAAGTTCTCAAATATAAAATGTTTTTTTGAAAGTTAGTACTTATTAATGCAATTCATTTTACAATATTTTTATCGTTTTTTTTCATTTAGTTCTGTTTTAATGTTTATTAATTTTAATTGCATACTACTTTTTTGTGGTATATCTTAGCATCACTTGGAACGAATCATAATCAAGTTAGGCACTATTAGTATGTAACTCAACGGAAAAAAATGTGACTTAATTTTGTACTGGGTAAGAAGAGTAACGATCGCTTCTTATAAGACGATGTTCTACTGAGACAGTTCCGATAATTAGAAGAGCAAGTGTAGCGTGTAATGATGTCTGCTGTAGTGACGGCTGATTAACGGATCACATTACAACACAGCGAGAATCCTCTTTTGGGTAAAAAAGGCCAGTGATATTGTCAACATTTGCAAGACGTCTGTTAGATTTTTGACAATGTTCAGTATTCTGGTAAAGCTTTTAGGTTTACTGTAAGCTTTTAATGTTAGAATGATGAGGAGTACAGAAATTGAAACCTCAATAAGAGTAGAGTATGTTTATATGGAATGATAATAAATGATTTGATGCGAGTTAATACTCGCAATTACAATCATTACCAATTAAATAATTACTCCATTTGATCGCTGAACTATTATACTCGTATTATTTAGAGTATATTAAACTAATAACAAAATTAAACTTCATAAATGTTTTAATGTGTAAAGAAAATTACGACAACTACGTATAAATCTTTGTATTTATGTGTAAAGGCATGGAAGTATTACATTGACTTGAATATTGCCATGCCTTTCCTTGCAACATGTTAAATGAACTTAAACACAATTTGCTATTCCTATTAATAAAGCCTGTGTTCAGTTCATCATATCATGATTCCTTCTTTTGTTAAAGGTTCATGCACCTATAATAATAGTATCAGATTCAGATTCTTTATTGAATGTATTGTTGTAGAATAGACCTAAAGTAAAAAATTTAAGTTATAAAATTATGTAAAAGTGATAGTGTTTGTAAAACTTTAAACAATTTGTCAATGTATATATAATGTAATATGTTGCGCTTGACCAATTACACTGGTGAGGAACTTACTGATACATATGTTCATCTTAAGCTGTTTCGATACACTTATTAGCATTAATCAGCACTGTTGTAACGTCATCATACATAACTGGATAAATATGTACAGTAGTTCACGTTGAGGAGGAAGATCTGCCGTAAAAACAAACACCGGGCCCATCACTGATCCCTAGGAGACTCCCTTTCTTATTATGAGTGGAACACTTCCTACGACTGTGCATTTAGATATTGTTGTAATACAATAATTTGTTGACGTTCACTTAAATAACAATCAACTAATTATTGTCCTACGTTCTTTATCACAGCTATCACAGGGTCACGTCGCCCGCCTGGAAGTTTGCGCATGCGCACTGCGGTCCATTGCAGCCAAATACGCCGCGCGTGATTCCCCTTGCTACCCGTCCAACCTAGAAGGCGGCGTGTACACAAATCGACGCGTCAGTCGCGTCGCCTGCATTTCACTGGCGCCTTGGCTCCTGGATACCACCCGCAACACACAACTGCTCTGCAAACTATATACTCCGGACTTGCAGGCATAAATTATTATATCACAATGTTTGAAATCGAAACTACCCGCAACGGAAAACCACATATATTATTTAAAAACTATAAGTATAGAGAGAGCTATACGGTGAAGACTGGCGAGATAGTCTGGCGCTGCCTGGGCCGGACATGCGGAGCCACAATAAAAACGGACGCCGAAAAAACTTCCGTAACAGTGACACACAGTAGGCACACTGGCCCGCACCCTGTCACTATGAGGACACTGACGTCTCCAAATACATCTCCGCATCTGGGTGGTGGATCGACGGCCTCCTCGACCTCACCAGCGGCATCGCCCGCAGCTTCCACCCCCGGTCGTCCTGCCGCGCCAACCGAGCAAGTTTCTAATGCCGCGGCACCTGTCGGCTCTTCATCCTTCTGTGAGCTGCCAGCGTCGATGCCAGGGGTGGCGGACCTTGTCATTGAGAATGGCAAGCTCAAAGATCAGATACAGCAGCTTAAGGATCAGCTGAAGTGTGTCCTAGACCACTCAATAGAATCAGACACACGACTGCTGCAGTACACAGATCAGGTGTTCGTGGCTAATTCCTCGCGGCTTGACTCACCGAGCCGCGCCTCCGCGACCGACTGCGGAGTACAGTGTGACCTGCTTTCCGACTGCAGGGACCAGCGCTGTGCTGACACCAGGGACCTCGTGGGCAGCCTCAAGGTCACCATTGAGGTTCTGGAGGCTGAGCTGCAGTGCCTGAAGGAGGGGGCGGCGCGTTGCAAGTGTGGAGGAGCAGTGCTGGAGATGGAATGGACTATCAACAGCAAGAAACGCCTTCCGATTACTTCGGAGAACAGGGATGCCGCAGAGAGCGGTAATTCAGAGAAAGAACCTCCCAAATCCCAGAGGCGGAAGACTGATGACGGGCGACAAAAACGGCGAAGAAAGAAGAAACGAGCCAGAAAAACCTCTAAACACCTTAACGCCTTATCAGACCATCAGACCAACCGCAAAACTCCACTGTCCTTCTCTTCCATCCTCATAGACGGAGACAGCCACAGTCGCGGTCTGGCTGGTCTGGTGCGGCGGATGGTGGCCCAAGGGACTGCGGTGCAAGGAGTTTGCAAGCCGGGAGCTAAACTCCAAGAAGTGGCGTCCGACACCCCACCTCCAGCGGATAGTTGTTGCGCCATCATTGCCGGCACTAACGATGTTGCCGCCGGTCAGCAGGTGAACATCTACCAACACCTGGAGCGGCGCATCACCAGCAAGCTGAGGACTGCCGGCGGGGTTGTCGTCGCTACTCTGCCCCACAGACACGACCTGCCTGCGAGCCATCCTGTCAACCTGGAGACCGCGCGAGTAAACTCGTACATCGAGGAGCTGTGCGTGAGGCATCGTGGGACAGAAGTACTCGACTTCAGCCTCATCGGCAGAGAGGCCTTCACACCGCACGTGATGCACCTCAAGCCCACACACAAACACCTGCTAGCCGAGCTGCTGCTGGAGTGTGTGCAAAGGTTGGACCACGCAGTCACCCCGGTCCTGGCATCGCCCGCTAGCACCTGCGGGCCGCCGCCGCCGGCCCAGCCGGGATCGCCCGCCGCCCATGTGTCGCCAGCTTCTCCTGAACCACCGGTCCGGACCATGGCCTACGACACCTTCGCCGAGGCGGTGAAGAGCCAACGCCCAGCCAACCTCCAGTGCGGTGATGATTCTGGACAAACAAACTGTCGGTTTTTAACCAATGTAATAGAAGGATAGACACATCAGAGCCAGAGCGTCAAAATTTGCGTCAAAAATTCCACATAAAACATCAAACCAACAAAATTCAAAATTCAACCAACATTTTCTCGGTTGTGCATCAAAATGCACAGACTGCCACCAACAAAGCAGACGAGCTGTCGCTCATGGCACGCGAACTGCATCCTGACGTTTTTGTTATTTCTGAACATGGTTTCAAACCTGAAACAGTCAGACTGTTCAGGATTGACAACTATAAATTGGCAACATCTTACGATCGAACTCATTTTAAAGGGGGAGGTGTGGTAATTTTCGTAAAATCTGATATTGAATTCCTTCCACACAAGTTGACTCACAGTTGTGATTTAGATTTTGAAGTGGATGGAATAAAAATCGGCCTGAATTCTGATGATAAAATTACAATTATTGGTTTATATCGTTCTCCAAACGGATGCAGCAATATTTTTTTTTTAATTTTTAAAATCTTCTAAATTCTATCTGTTTGAAGTCGTCCAAGTTTATCATAACTGGCGACTTTAACATTGATGTTTATACCACACCAATCCCCTGACCCAGCGGCTACGCGACATCCTAAATTCTTTCGTATTGATCTGGTCAGTAAACACGCCAACACGAGTGACCGCCACATCGAGTAAAGCCATCGACAACGTCATCACAAACATTCCAAACGCCTCAGTCACTGTTTTCAATGCGGCCATCTCTGACCACTTCGCTCAGGAGACCACTATCAGTAACTTTCAGCCAGAAATTGAACACCCGTCATCCAAAATCAAAAGAGACACTAGCTCGGAAAACATTGCCCTTTTGAATACGTTTTTAAAAAATGAGTCCTGATCGTTTTTAGACAATCTTGAAAGCGTAGATGAAGCTTACACCGCGTTTCATAATACTTTTGTTTATCACTTAAATGTAACTTGTCCTTTCAAAATTTTTAAAGAGCGCAAACAAGCAAAACAAAATTCTTGGGTGACGAAGGAAATTTTAGAATTACGTGAACGGCTCAAATTTTATCATTCGATTTACATTAGCACCGAAAATGAACAATTTAAAACTTTTTTTAGAAATTTCAAGAGTAAATATCGGAAAACAATAAAATCTGCAAAAGCACGTGAAATTGAAAAAAAATTGAAAAATTGCGAAAACTTTTCCAAAACTGCTTGGGGCATTATTAAAAATGTAACAACACAGCCAAATTGCCCAAAAAACTTCCAAATTCCAAAGCTCAAAATCCAGGACGAAATTATTTCAGATCCCTCTAAAGTGGCAAGTGAATTCAACTCATTTTTTTCATCTGTTGCATCACTTGACCCATCATTCAAAGGCCTCAATTGCAGCGAAGTGTCATCGATGGGACCGGTCTCATCCATGGCACTGTCTCCAGTGAGTGAGGAAGAGGTGGCCCGCGTGATACAGGGATTGAAACCAAAAAAATCATGTGACATCAACGGCATGTCTGTGTGGCTGCTCAAACGTTGCTCTAAGCATATTTTGGCTCCACTCACAAATTTGATCAACTTGTCTTTCGCCCAAGGCATTTTCCCCTCCCTTTTGAAATCTGCGAAAGTCACACCCATTTTCAAAAAAGACGATCCTTGCCTTGCAAGCAACTATCGTCCAATTTCAATCCTCCCAGTTATGAGCAAAGTTTTTGAAAAGATTTTTCTTGTCAGATTTGAAAATTTTCTTGATCGTTTTGAAATCCTCTGTTCCGAACAATTTGGTTTCAGAAAAAAACAAATCAACAATCGATGCGGTCACAGACCTAATCGATACAGTTGTCGATGGCCTGGAGAGAAGAGAACATGTGTTAAGCATATTTCTAGACCTCTCTAAAGCATTCGACTGTGTACATCACGAAACACTGTTGTACCAGTTGACGACATGTGGTGTTCGAGGTCTGCCGCACAAATGGATCTCGTCTTACCTCAGGGATAGAAGCCAGTGTGTGCAGATTGCGAATACCCTGTCAGGAAAGGTTAAAATGACTTATGGTGTCCCACAGGGATCTATCCTTGGACCTGTCCTTTTCCTTGTGTACGTCAACAGATTGAACTCATCGATCCTTACGGGGAGGATGGTTCAGTATGCTGACGATACAACTCTCTGCATCAGAGCAAAAACAAAAGATGAATTAGAAATCAACTCATTTTTAGAACTGAATTCATGTATTCAGTATTTTTCAACACTAAATCTGAGGGCCAACAGTTCCAAATCAAGCGTCGTCAATTTTTTTCTCCGGCAGCAAGAACCTGACAACTTCGCTGCCGTGATGGCGGATGATGTTCTAATAGAAGAAACTGATTCCACCAAGTTCCTCGGAATGCACCTAGATCGAGGGCTGACTTGGGACGATCACATTGACGGCATTTGTTCAAAGGTTTCCTCAGGCATTTATGCCTTACGGAACCTTGCAAAATTCTGCTCTTTGGATATACTAAGAACGGCCTACTTTGGCTTGGTATATCCACATCTGACATACGGTTTGAGACTGTGGGGCAGCTGTTCTAAATACAAATTCGAACGTGTATTTAGAAGTCAAAAGAAAGCTGTCCGAATCATTTCAAAATTGAACTTCAGAGATTCATGCAAAAACACCTTCAGGGAGCTTGGATTGCTGACTTTGCCCTGTCTCCATATCCTGGAGGTTGTCCTGTACTGCCGTTCTAAGTGTAACTTGGTTCAAGGCAGGGACGTTCACCAGTACGGGACTAGAGGCAGGGACAACTTTCGCGTTCAACAACACAGAACTGCAGCATTCGAACGTTTGCCGTCTGAGGTTGGTGTCAAGCTAATCAATAAGCTCCCTGAAGAGATCAAACAATTGAATGACCAAAAAAATTTAAAACTCGACTAAGACATCTTTTGCTGTCGGGGGTGTTTTACTCGGTTGACGAGTTTATGGAGAGCCGCTGGGACGAAATTCAAAACTAACACCATCAATCCTCTGGTTCTGGTGTGGCAGTGGCAGGATTGTCTGGTGAGAATGAAGATGAGAGTGAATGAGAGAACCATGTGACTGTGTGCGTGAGTGAATGAAGTTTAGGCCTACCTTTTTACTATTTAAATATTTATTTATGACGTTTGTATGCAATTTTATAATTGTTACCGCAATAAAAATATTATTATTATTATTATTATTATTATTTATACTTTAAAAAGTCAGCTTTGTCACAATTTTTTAATGTTCCAAGCAATGAGACCATCATGTTTACTCTGGTGTGAAATCAGAAATGTATCGGTTAATTCAACTGTTGTTGTTTAGATATATCTCAGTTTCTACACACTGTTTTTGAATGTTTACCCAATAGCGTTTGCTAGATTTCTTTTTATCACTGACTCACGTCATTAACAATGATACCTCCCCCCCCATCACTGGCCATCTTTTTGAATTGATATTTCTTCACATTTTAAGGCGTGCCTAGTAGAACGTCACCTGGAACCCTGACCCTGAAATAAAAAGGGAATTTTCTCAGAGCTATCGAGATGTAAGTTATTTTGTTTAGACACTCCCAATCTGCATTCGGAGCTGTATTGCTACTTCAGGATACGGATTGCCACATTGCATCCTAGAGGGTTTCATAACATTGCGTAATGTTTATAGATCATTCGAAGAAAATTGTCAAGTATTATGGCAATTTATTCTATAGTTACGCAATAATGTTAATCCCCAATTTTTGATTGATAAATTTTGATGTGACGGAATTGTTATAATTTTATATAAATGACTAGATCGCTAAACCGTCACATTACAAATAACGGAGGGAATCTTTTAGGGTACTTAATTTACAAAATACCTAATGCGTCTGTCTACCTTACATGCAAAACTAAAAATGGCATTTTAACTCAAATATAAATTGATTTTGGAAACTTTGTTATTGTATCTTTAATTTAATTATAAATAAAACTATTGAAAAGGTTAAAAGTGTCAACTAATTCTTAAATACGGCTAATGTTTATATAAGTGATAAAATCTGTGGGTTGTTGATTTACACATTTCAGAATTAACTAATGTTATCTGCGCTCCCAGTCGAATCAGTTAATTAATTCCACTACACAGTCCTTTAGGAAACAATGAAGCATGTCTGCCATGTCCAGTTAATTAATAAAGAACTTACAAAGCCAATTAGTGGTGTCCATGTATCTCTCAGTACAATCACCGCCTTAAGTTATGTACACCACGAGATTGTACACTACCTGAGGGGAGAACATGAACCCAATATTTTGAATCTAACCTATAGCTCTGGTGTCATTTAATTTGCGCATTTAAAATTCAGTTTATGATAAATGTTTCACGTATAACGTTTTTCTCGCTTTCATATACAGACGCCTTTTTTTCAAATATTTAATTTATTTATATATTTAAAACAATGGCAAATACGTAGACAACTGGCAGAGTATTAGTTTCTATAAAAATGTCGACACTTATATTAAGTTGTGAAATAAAAGTATAACTTTGCATAATACTTTGCCTTTGCTCATTCTGAGTACGTGTGGCATAATTAGTAATTTATAAGTGGATATTAATTGTAAATTTTACTTTATATACAAAAGAGTTTTAAAATACTATGTATGTTACGTTATGATACGTAAGGGCTATGTATTGTATTCGTTGTTGCTTATAAACCATTGAGAAGTGCTTTGCTTTTGATTTCAAAATATTCACTGGACTCGAGATATTAGATACTGTATATATGTTATACATACACACATACATATATATATATATATATATATATATATATATTTACTAGCAGTTTAATCGCGGCTTCTCACGAAATATCCTACTGAACAACAGGGACATCGTGGCCACATTCATGACATGACATTCTCAACTCTTCTGAGTTAGTCATTAATCTATGAAAGTGTTTTGTGCCCCTCGAGACGGACAATGAAACATATTATATAAGTACCGTCAATAACCACTAAAGTCTCTCATTATAACATAATAAACGATTTCAGTAGAAATTAAATTATTTTCGATCAGAAGAAATCTTAAAGTCAAAGTTCTTATATTTTTAGTAATTACACTTATAATGTAATGAGTAATGGGGATCTGTGTCATTTTGAAAGGAAAATAGATTTTGCCTTAATGCCCCGATCAAGAATATATACTCGTACGCCAAAACAGTGGTGAAAAGTGCATATCTATGGCCACTGTATTTTGTGTCGATCTAACCTCGTATTTTGGGTACCGTAGATGAGTTTGTCTGAATGACCGACTTGAGTAACAAAAATAAAAAATAATATGAGTTTTATTACAGTATATATTTTAAAGCAACAATCAAGCACTGTATATCTAATATTAGCTAAAGTTTATAGTTAAACGTATATTTATATTATAACTTTCTGATATATAATCTAGATAACCTCTGCGCTCACCAGTGATCACGGTGATAAGGAGTTTGTCACTTTTGAATTTTTCTATGAATTTAATAATATAAATATAAAGAAAGATAAAAATATGTATTAAATATCTTTAAACCAAAACTCTCATGCCCAGTGGGGTGTAGAACGTAAGTGTTTTCCAAATAGGAATAGACATATCTTAACCAGGTCATTTTATGCAAAATTTCAATTTAATCAGTGCAGTAGTTTTTAAATGATAACCATTAAAAAATACACTTGAAAAGTAATAGTTATTTTGTTCTTGTTAGTCAAGCCCATGGGGTTAAAAATACCGTCGGTCTGACTGTATGAAGGTCCGCATGGTATGTCAATAGCTAAATGACCTATATACTTGATATTACAATTACATGTTTCATAAAGCTTAAATCCTTTACAGGAAACACTGAATTAAATTATAATATATCACTGTATGAGATCTAGCTTAGCGTTAGCAAATACTTTTACATTAGTATTTTGAATAATCATGATGGCAACGAGAAAATAAGAAATAATGAATTTGAAAAATAACTAATTTCGAGAATATATGAACAATTTTAATTCTTAATGGTTGGTCAATATTTGCCTTGTATCATTATAAATGTATTTATTGGAACACAAGCCTAATGAACAAAATTGGGAATGTATTATGTACAAATATATATCATGAAGATTTTCATTTTTAAACTTGATCTATTACTTGAAAGTTCATTATTTCATTGGAGCCTAAAACTCAGTATCAGGAGAGTGGCACGCACATTTTGTATTTCTTGTCCTGGGTGGATAAATTCATTTATCTTTTACACAATTTACTGCTTATCTATCCGTCCGTAAAACGTTTGAAGAATTAAATGAACTACATTTTTTCATACAACCTCAGACAGGCCTCGGATGTGATATGTACTTCTAACTTTTCATGTTAATACATATGCCATTGGATGTTGTAATTTTAGCTTACAAGATGAAAATTGCAGTAAAATCTTTAGTAGAGGCCGTTATTATTTGGTGGTCTAGAATCTACACCCAATTGACGACGAGTTTATACTAAAAAAACATCACACAAACACTGCACATTCGACTATTCACGTTGTAATTGTAAAAGTAATTAAAAATCTATACTAAAAGTATGCTTTAAATAACACATGTCAAATTCAAGTTGACATATTAGACATGCTTAATACCGTGTAATGCGCAAATATTGTGCTTTGTAAAACTCATCTCCCAATAAAAGGTTTGTTTTTAGGAGTTTAATTAAACCTCACAGATTATGCCACCTTGCCATCAGACAAGGCTAGACGGTGTTATTAAGTTCGAAGGGACACTAAAAATAGATTAGGAGTATTCTTAGAGTGTAGAAACCATCCCTAATTATTTAAAAAATATAAAGTTTTTTTTTTAATTCACAGAGTGAGAAGGATATATGTACTAATATTGCGAAACTATGCGTAATAAGACAAGAGTGATATGAATGCTTAATCATTATTCTAAAAATCATATACAAACAGGTAATCTGGTTGTATTTATAACAACAGATTATTTAAACAAACATATTTCTAAGAAAAATATGTTATTGAATATTACTAAACAACTATATATATATATATATATATATATATATTATATATATATATATATATATTGTTGCTGTGTTGTTATTTTGTATTATACCTTTTTGAAAACGGCAAAGCCGAAATATTAAAGGAACTTTATATCAAGAAGTAATAATTTATATATATAGCCAGAAAAGTATATGTATATATATATATATATATATATATATATATATATATATATATATATAAACATACACTTTTTTCTGGCTGATATCATTATTGTTATCCTTTTTATGGGATCTGTTCGATACACAATTTTCTTCCGTAGTGTCAAGAAAACTCTAATGTTTCGTGATAAAGTTTACAAGAACATAAATAAGAGGTAGTAACGAATAAAATAAACTAAACTAAGCTAAGTTTACAAACTGAATTATGTCTAAAGAACTGCTTACTTAAGAGCACTTTGTTCTTTGGTGGTAAAGTTCCAGAACGATTTAATATGATAGTAACTTCAGTATAAACAAAGATACATGCATTTCATGTGCGGTAGTTTATTTCTTAGAACAATGACAATTCATAGTTTGTTAAAATAATTTATAACAGCTATTGTTAAACGGATTATAAAATAAATGTTTTTCATTCCCATGTGTTGTTTTGAAACATATAAAAACCCAACATCTTTTAAAATTTAATTTTTATTATTGTAATATACTTTATTAGCGTTAAATTTTGTTTCATTCAGCTGAAAACAATGAACTATCCATATTGATCTCTAGTTCATTAGTAACCAAATCACAAATTCAATTAGTGGTCAGTGTATATCACTGTCGCTAATCACTGACAAGTGATGTTTATGTTTCCAAGCCATGCTGGTATTTATCGTGCCTTGGGTTAAATATGTCTCTGATAGCAAAAATTGTTTATAGCCTTGTGCTACGTCACATTTAGCTGCATAGCTTCTCATTGGTGTTCCCATTGCTTAATATATTATCGTACAATTTGTGGTCTTAGTTTCATTGTCTTGGTTTTATGGTGAAAACTGGTACTAAATAAAAAATTAATATAAAATCATATGAATACCTGTATGTGAAACACCTTTAAACATGAATCTTTTAGGGTACTGGCAAATTATGTACTTGAGTAGATATATTTTTACACACTGAAATGTGTTTTTTGAATGTAAGATTCTAAAACCAAACATTACTTACAGTTACGTCAGTAAGGAATCGTTACATTGATACTAATCCGAAGCATTATGGATGTTAATTATATTAAAGATAGACGTAATAAAGGATCAAAGAACCTTTATCTTTACCTTATAGTGATTACCACACGAGTATTTAAACAATAAAATAATAAAACAGGGTTTTTTTCTGGAAATCTAATTAAAAGCATTAAAGAAATTCAAACAGAAAATTAATAAACACCAATACCCAATTTAAATGAAATATTTAACATCGCTCTAAGTCCAACAACGTATATTTACAATGTAGGAACACGTAATTCTACGTGTCGCGTAAATGGCTTCGCTGAGGTTTATTGAACAAAAAAATACTATGGGCGGAGTAAATTAAAATAGCCATAATATGCACTTTTTGTCACATTTTCTTGATAGTGCAACAAGATAAAAAACTACATTGGCGTCAGATAAATATATAGTCCAATTGAACCCAAAATGCTATTACACGTAAAATGAATACGAAATTACGTGTAAAGCCGCAGGTAACTGCTACTGCTGCTATAAAAGCGTTAATGCTTGTGATCTGTTCCAGATAATAATGACAAATCTGTGCATGACAAATACAGATTCCTTCATATGATTGGCAGGCACAACTGCCTCTTCACTCTTATTGAAATTCGTCCAGCTTATGGTTATGGTAAAGTTAAAGACGAGCTAAAGCTGTCAATAACAGACTAATCTGCAGTATTTTACATTACTGTAATCAATCAACACCCATCACGTGCCACTGTAACAGCCACTCTATGCAATCTAGCTTTTGATTCCAGTAAAGTGAGAGACGAGCAAAAGCTGTCAATCACAGACAAATTTACAGTCGATTACGTTTCTGTGATCAATCATCTAGACTACTACAAGTTTAGGAACTTCTGTGCTTAGCCATGACTAATGCAACTTTGACTAAGAGCACTGCTCCACGCTGTTTACTAGAAACAAGCATCTTTAATTCGGTATTATTTTATAATAATTATTATAATAGTAGGCAAGGGCTAAGCCTACTATATTAAATAAAAAAAAATTATTTATAAGCAAATGTATGCATCAGTATTAGTATAAATGTAGGGTAATTCTAACTTATATTGATATTGACGGTATGTAAATTTAGTATAGATTAATATTAATAAAAGAAGCGTGTTGTTTTTATTTTATTATTTTTTTATCTCTTTCAAGCCTCAGGTCTTCACTATGCTGGCTTTTTGGGTCACATTGGCTGTTATTCCTATCACACCATGATGGACCTCCCCGGAATTTGAATCTGTGATCTCTCAATTAGAAAGCCGTGACTATAGCCACTGGTCTACGGAGGAGTACAAGCATGTAAGTTAAACATAATTTATTTTGTTAAAAAATAACATAAGAAAAAAGTAGATAACATAGCAGATATATGGGATAACTGGATTTGCATCTTAGACGCCAATGCTCCTATATCTAACTTGTTGATGTAAATGTCCATCAGTAGCCTCGAGCGAATTGAAAACTTAATCTCTTAATCTCTACGAAAAAGTTGTTCTACCAAATATTGTGAACGTACCTGCTCAAAACTTTCTCAGATGTGTTAAACACTCTGGATTGGTGGTTACAATAACTCATACAATAACTTAGAATTGTTTTTGTTAAACGAGTTTTTTATTGTGTAACTACCCTGTAGCTCTATAACTGCCATTTACCAAATTTTCCTTAACGATAAGTAACCTACATATATATGTACATAAAATGTCCATCGATCGATGTAACATGTAATTTTACAGGTATCAAACGTGATCGTCAATTTCTCGGCCGATCGGCCAACTATATTTTAGGTATTTTAAACTGAGACATTTAGCTGTATAACGTTGGAAATTCTATAAATTTTTCGTTTATAGGCTTAATAAAAAATTAATTTTAATTAAAGATGCATTCAATACAATTTAATTAACCCTCATTACATGTGATTTATTAATTCTATATCTTAATCAATTGGTTGAAAACTACACTGTCATTTCGATCTGAAACACACAAAAAACCAGTATTTACCTTTGTTGCTACGAAGAAAATTTAAAAAATACAGTGGTGATGCTTTTAAGTCTAGATGGTCTTCGTTTAGTTGGAAAGTTCATGAATATCCCGGTAAGTTTTAATTTTTCCACTTTAAATTTGGCTATAAATAACGTCTTGCTGTATGATACAATGAAAGGAAAGCGAGAGATCATTATGACATTTTAAACTTCTTTAATTTGTATAAGAAGCCCTCATTTATTCCATATGATTGTCCGAGCACCTTCAGATGTGACACCTTTAAATTTTGCCCAGTCTAGATTTTAGTTTTTAATAATACCGCATACCTTTTCATACAAATCATATGATTTAGTACTTCATTTTAGTCTTCGAATAGCTACAACAGTAGTATTAGTATTAGTAGTACTACTACTAGTAGTAGTAGTAGTAGAACCCTGTCGGGTTCATAACGGCTTCAAACTCTTTCAGGACTTCTTCAATGGCTTTGAAGCCCTGTTCCTCATCAGAGTTTGCCGTGTCAGCCAGTTGCATAAGAACTTCTACATTGGTAACTCTTAGGCTCTCGCAAGACTCTTAGGCTGCTCAGTCACCTTCGTACTCTCACTGTTATCTTTCCCATGTAGGTTCTCATTGAGTGGTGTACCGTCCTTCTTGAGCGTGTTTTCAGCAATCTCCATGAGCGTGTCTTTTCCTTCGGACGTTGATGACCGAGCCGATTGAGCTCCCGAAAAATCACCTTGAGGTGGAGAACGAAGTAGTATTAGTAGTAGCAGTTTTTTTTAAGATAGGAAAATGCATTATGCACCGTCAGGGACAGATGTTCGCCCTGGTGTGTGGGACTCTCACCCACTAAAAACCTACTGGTCCAGGCATTGGAAATCCTCTAGGGAACGCATCTCTGGAACTACTTCAAGAGGGTGCCATCATTCGCCCAATGGGTATTACTTCATTCTAAAATCCAATGACATGAGCTATTCTGGTGCTTTATAACTGCTTTCTTCTTTTTTGCCTTAGCACCCTCTTGCAGAACGCAGCGACAACGCCCCACGATTCTGTAGTTTTTTGCTTTTTTTTAGATAGGAAAATGCATTGTGCACCGTCAGGGACAGATGTTCGCCCTGGTGTGTGGGACTCTCACCCACTAAAAACCTACCGGTACAAGCATTGGAAATCCTCTCGGGAACGCATCTCTGGAACTACTTCAAGAGGGTGCCATCATTCGCCCAATGGGCATTACTTCATTCTAAAATCCACTGACATAAGCTATTCTGGTGCTTTATAGCTGCTTTCTTATGTTTTGCCTTAGCACCCTCTTGCAGAACGCAGGGACAGCGCCCCACGATTCTGTAGTTTATGCACCGTCAGGGACTGATGTTCGCCCTGGTTTGTGGGCCTCTCACCCACTAAAAACCTACCGGTCCAGGCATTGGAAACCCTCTCGGGAACGCATCTCTGCAACTACTTCAAGAGGGTACCATCATTCGCCCAATGGGCATTACTACATTCTAAAATCCACTGACATGAGCTATTCTGGTGCTTTATAGCTGCGTTCTTCTTTTTTGCCTTAGCACCCTCTTGCAGAACGCAGCGACAGCGCTCCACGATTCTGTAGTTTTTTGCTTTTTTTAAGATAGGAAAATGCATTATGCACCGTCAGGGACAGATGTTCGCCCTGGTGTGTGGGACTCTCACCCACTAAAAACCTACCGGTCCAGGCATTGGAAACCCTCTCGGGAACGCATCTCTGCAACTACTTCAAGAGGGTACCATCATTCGCCCAATGGGCATTACTACATTCTAAAATCCACTGACATGAGCTATTCTGGTGCTTTATAGCTGCGTTCTTCTTTTTTGCCTTAGCACCCTCTTGCAGAACGCAGCGACAGCGCTCCACGATTCTGTAGTTTTTTGCTTTTTTTTAAGATAGGAAAATGCATTATGCACCGTCAGGGACAGACGTTCGCCCTGGTGTGTGGGACTCTCACCCACTAAAAACCTACCGGTCCAGGCATTGGAAACCCTCTCGGGAACGCATCTCTGCAACTACTTCAAGAGGGTACCATCATTCGCCCAATGGGCATTACTACATTCTAAAATCCACTGACATGAGCTATTCTGGTGCTTTATAGCTGCGTTCTTCTTTTTTGCCTTAGCACCCTCTTGCAGAACGCAGCGACAGCGCTCCACGATTCTGTAGTTTTTTGCTTTTTTTTAAGATAGGAAAATGCATTATGCACCGTCAGGGACAGATGTTCGCCCTGGTGTGTGGGACTCTCACCTACTAAAAACCTACCGGTACAAGCATTGGAAATCCTCTCGGGAACGTATCTCTGGAACTACTTCAAGAGGGTGCCATCATACGTAAACATATTTTTAATAATATAAATAAATACATATTTTTATTATAACTCAAATAAATCGAATGAAATAAATTGACCATCATCGAACTCGGTGTTTCCTATACTAATTCATGTAGTGCCTATAATTAATTAATGTCAAGCCTATGGGTCAGTTCATTCTCAAGACATTGTGCACACATCTACCGAGGTAATACCGAGGTAAAATTAACCGGCTCTTACAGTCGTTTACTCTACTGACGCACAGTCAATAATAATACTAATAACAATAATAATAATTTAGAATATAAATCAAGTATCACAGTTGTGGTACTAGTAAACCAAAGTCTCAAAAATGCATGTTTGTTAAGTAATCATGCTTTAACAATAAATGATTCACTGAATTTAATAATGAATAGCATGGACCATAAATAAATGGCGGGTGCATTCAAGTGTGGCATTGTATTCATTATATTAGTAAACAGTATTATTAAATGAGTTTCCAAATAAAAAAAATTATAATTAAAAATCCATTTCTCTGATAAAGTGGTAAATAAACGATGATGTGATAACATCTATTGTTGGTATTTTCATGCTATTATAGAATATTATATTGCGGTACTTTTAAATTTTTATCTGTATCATCGGATTATGTGATCTTATAGATATAGAATAAAATGCGTAAAGTTTATTTCACTCTCGTTCCAAATAAAGAGCATTACTTGCGCCATTTTATACAGTGTAAGTCAGGTAAGGTGTCCAAAACGTAGGAGAACGGTTTGAGCTATAAAAAAGAAGGAAAATTCAATCCCTCCGCTACGATTTAAGTATAGGAAATCTATTAAAATATTTTATCCAATTAAAGAAAAATATGTGCCATATTTTTACATTATCCTGCCTTTAAAACTCAAAATATTTAATAGACTTTTATAGTATACAGTAGAGAACATAAGATTAAGGGACATTTGTAAATCCCAAAAATGTTTATGACTTTTTAACCTGTGACATAGTAACATACGAGTACGTAACTATAACATTTAATGAAGATTGTAATGCAAAAATTGTTTTGTTTTGTTAACCAAGCTGAGATAAAACTAAAAGTCTTTTATTTTTAGATACGAGTAACGCCAACATTTAAATTTACTCAACTAGGCGACACATTTTACAGGTAACAACAGGCTCACAGGCCATTGTCATCAATCATATGGTCCCCAAACTCTGCAGTCATTTCCGCATTCCATTAGATACTTGAATTTACGGCTTATTGGTAACTGGGACCTGTAGTAAATATTGGAGTAGTAAATGTTAATGACGTGACTTTACATGTGACCTTGTGTGTACACTGCGGTTCAGTTATTTAACATTCATAATTTGTTTACAATCGGTATATTCTTACTATTTCTCATCATTTACTGCAATTTCTAGAATGTGTTAAAATTTTGTCTTACATTTAGTTTTCATTTATCTATACGAAAACTACGTTGATATTATACCAGTAATTACATACAGAGTTAAATACTCTATCGCACTTGTATGGAAGACATATTGTTAATTACTGCACATCGTTACATTTACGTATTTGAGGAAATAAAAAATATTACAGTTCTTTCCAAATCTTTATTTGATCAGTTGAAAATTTCAAAATCAATTGTATATGATTAGTAGAAAGATCTAAGATAACCATGTTTCTGAAGTGCCAAGGACCTTTTAGAGCCGACAACTACAAAAAACTTCTAGCAATAGGATGGGTTCCCGGAGTTGGATCACCTCAGAATCTTGGTACGATTAGAGGGAAAGTATCTTGTTGCTAACAGCTTTACTTACGTGGGAGCTCCCAGAGTAAGGGAGAATAAATAAATTGGAAGCACCAAAAATTAATTTAGATGAAATATTAATTTTAAACTTTTTTTAAATGCACATTAAGAAGTAAAATGAGCATAGGTTAATGTAACGTTAAAAATATTAGATTTATCCAAACACAAATAGCTCTAAAATGGTGCCGTAACTGTTTTTGAGATCAGAATACAAAACCCTAACAATAGGGTTTTTGTTAATCCAGTAAAAGGTTCCTCATATGAAACAAAATGTTCCAATGTATGTCTTGCCGGTATTGTTGCTCGTACATCTCATTCGATAAAGGCGTACAACGTATTTTACTAATATTCATGCTTTTGTATCTTATGTGTATTTTACACTTTGGCGATGAAATGTATTATTTTTTAAACAAAAACAAGTGGGGTAGCAATGTAACTAAATGTAAAGTTAATAAATAATTAAAAGTTTGGTGTTAAAATATTACTTTTTAAACCAAAAAGATAACATTTACACGTATAACATGTATTTACTGTTATTTTTATCAGTATTATAAATTGTTAATATTTTACAATAAATAAAATATAGCAATTCGATTGTTATGAAAATTTTTGCAAAGAACAAGTTTAAAAAGTCTTCTGTTTGTTACTGCTAGAGTAGACAAATATAAATAACAAAAACAAAAGAAACAGAACAACTGTTTTATAATATTATAATGCATAGGCACCTACATAATTAAAATCACTACATTGCTTCAAAGTTAGTACTTAACTAGTTTGTGTGTATTTTTGTATAGTTTATTATTTAAAAAATCTATTACATTTATTTTTACAAATCTTGTACAATTTACCTTTAGTTTAATACAGTCATGTTTTTAATGTTTCGTACAGCGTAACGTGTTCTACAATGAATACTAGAACTCAATAATGAAAATTTATTTATCGGAAGATATTGATAATTTTACCTTAATGATTATATAGTATTTGACGAAACGAGTCGCTTAGTAGATTAAAAGTTTGCAATTTGTTTTGAATTCTGTGAACTACTAATAATCCTGGAGTATTATGCACACGTTTGTCGTAAGATCATGCAGATTATCTTAGAATTGTTGGGAGATTATAAACATACATGTATATACTTTCTGACCGTATAAGTGGGAAATGAATAATTTAATCGAATTTCGTGGTTTTTAGTTTCTGTATAAGATGTTCTTTTTACCTAGGGCTCAAGCATTAGTGTGCGGTGTGTCTCCTGTTTATATTACGTAACATGACGACATAAAGGGCAATTGACTTTTGAGGTATCGTTTGGACAGATATCGTTCTGCCTGTCTGTCCGTATATTCATACAGACAGACTGCCAGGAATTAGGTTCGCCTAACTCCTCTTGTAGTAGACCCCGCTACGCCTGATCCACTCAACTGCAACATATAATAATAATTATTAATTTAATGTTCATACAAAGCGTACTAAAAGATGTAGTTGCGCTTTTAATTGAACATCAGGAGGGATATTAAGCACTTATTCGCAAGGTGCACTTTATTACGACACTTCTTGAGTTATTGGAACTACCTTTAAAGTGTCGCAGTTTAGAGTGCCACATTAATGAAAGCCTTATATTGTAGAAGCTTTTATAGTAACATGTTGGCTGAATGACAACGTTTTATGAGCAACCTATCAATATAAGATAGGTAGCGTAGTGGTCAGTTAAATCCCAACATATGCTGTTATGATATGTTCTATTACTTCACAAACTGTTGTAAAACTATCAATACATATAGGCCTACCTATGTATTTAATACATAGTAATAGCACGTGTAACGTAACAGACTTCTCTGTTATTACATGCAAAGTTTAAGTATATATAGCTAATTTTATTCTAGAGATACCATGCGTACAGACAGGCAATCATAGAGAAAATACAAGTTTTCAGACCTTGAAAGGCATAATAAAGCTTTCCATAGATATACATAATAACACAGCAAAATCCTGGGATAAATATTCACCTGTACTGTTTATCATATACAGAGTTGCATGTAAAATTTAAAATCTATTGATAAAATCGTTCTTGAGATACATTGCATATAGTTAAGCTAAACAAAGGCTCAGTCAAATTGCATTGATGAACTTGAGTATAACTTGTATATCAATATCTCATGAATGAAGATACTTATCGTAGTAGTTTCTTCAATCAAGTTAATAACTAAATATATTTACTATCATTACATTGATTACGTATCAATGACGTTGATAATAAATAAAATCAATAATTCTTTCCAAATCATATAAAAATATCAGTAATATCTGATCAAGATTACATTCTTTGAAAGGTTCTTCAAGAAGTTTTATTAAAAGCTGCAAGGTTGTTTTTATAATGCATTAAATAGGTTTTGCTTTACTACAATAAATACCTATTTTAAACAATCACAGTTTACTTTAGTTTAATTCAAAAGTAAGGCTAATAACATTCATCGATATTAACGGAAGTTTAGCTTGTGTACAATAATTACGAAATAATTATATATATTAAGAATTAGAAGTCTCATTTAGTTATAGTGATGCTTATGTGAACGTTTGATTTGCTACTTCTTTGAATGTCTTCGGTTATAAAATTCAAAAGGAACAACTTCTTAAAAAAGGACCTTTTGACCTTTATAATTATGTTATAAATAACTATGCTTATGTATAGTTGATAATAGGTAAGTATAAGTAGTTTTTAAATAAACAGATAAGATAAGTTCTTTTTATAAATCGGACATCATTACAATGCCCGTGTATAATCCTCCAAGATTCACAATCCCTGGGGATTGGAGATTACAGAAAAACCTGAATAATAACAGATCTTGCTCTCCACCACATAGAAATCCTAATCCAGAGGAATTGCTATTTTACCTAATTGAAAACAAATACAACTCTTTAAACAGCTATGCAAACTGTGTCATCATTTAGTATTTACACACTCTTTTAATGAAAAGAAACGTAAAATTATTCATCGTATAATATAGTTTATTAAGTGATTTGAGCAGACATAAGGTGTAGTATTCAATTAAATATTCAGTCTTTATTTCTATAAACCATACAAATACACTATGTCAATGCGATTAATTTAAAAAAGTTAAGTGCGTATATGTAAGATCTGTATTCATGGAAATGCCAAAATCTATGCCGGAACGTTAATAGAAGACATTGCTAAAAATCGTAAACCGTATGGCATAGAAGTCACAGTAAGGACAACAATAATGTGCTATAACAAATATTTACCAGTATTTATAAATAAATTTCCTCTCTTTTACTAGCATAAATGAAATAATTTAGAAAAAGAACAAAGATATAAAAGAATAATAATATGAACACTGTATATATATAATATATATATATATATATATATATATATATATATATATATCATCCATCATTCCATCATTTACGGTAGTATTACTGCATTTGTTAGAACCTGACAGGGCCGTGGTAAAATATTGACGTAGTCCGTCTGTCTGTGAGACAACACCTGATCGAAAGATCGTAGTGAAATCATGGTCTAAAAATAAATAGCATTTTTTAAATATTGAATGACTAAGATGCCCCCACAATACAGTATTGGAATGTTACTGGAAAATTGTATTGCCAAGGAAATGATGATTTTTATATAGAAAATAAATAACAACCAATAATTCTGATAATTAATACTCGAAATATTGACTAACATATATGTTCTATAAATCATATAACATTAGGATAATGATTTTGATTTATTTTAAATTAAACGTCAGAACACAAATATTGAATATATAATCTATATATTAAAGCCAATTGTCAATTAAGGAATTAGTAAACCACACTATTATATCTTTACATTACTACATTAATTTTAAGCTATTTGTACTTATTAATTTTATTTGTACTTATTCATTATTTCTAGTTCGTATACATTCATGTATAAAATAAAGTCTCGCAAATGTATTAATAAATAACGTGTGATAAATAATTTTCAATGGTGTAAAAACCCAAAATAAGTTAGATATCAATTTTAGGGATTGAGATAATTATAACGTGCCGCACTGCAAATGAAAAATAAAATTAATGACGTTATTGCAGTAGAATGAGTGTGGATAAATAACATTTCTGAATGGTCCTTTTTTTCTTGTCAAAGGCGAGAAAACACGTTGGGCTGTTATAAGGTTGAAAGAGTAGGAGTACGTATATGAAATTTATTGAGTTGTTCCTATAATATTGATGAAAGCGCTTCAAGAAAAAATTTAAAGTTTTCTATCTTCACTTTACACATTTAAGTAAAATTACTGGAATAAGAGACGCTGATGAATAACTGTCTCACTTGCACAGGTTCAGCCAAAGCGGCACAGCAAAATGCTTATTTTACTATAGGAAAATTATTGTATATTTAACTGTCATTAACAGCTTGATCTCTTATATAACTGTTATTAGTTATATACAAGGTAACAGTGGCCACAACACGTGTAGTAGCAGGATTCCATAAGGTCGCATGCTGAACGAATTGATATGGCATATTTAATTTTTTTAATTCCCTGCAGACAATTAGACAGACACTAAATGATTCAGAAAATAAATGTTTACTTCTCTCTGGTATGTTTACGTTGTTTATGTTATAGTGTTATTGTTAGAAGGAAGTTCAAAATCCTTAAACGACGACAGATTAAATGTTTCTTGATATATCTTGTCAAATGATGCATTCATATTTTAGTTTAGAAATTCAGGTTTGTAGCACTGTTCAAATAATAGTTCCAGTAACCTAGCGAGTGTTTTAAGCGTAAGAGTGCGCTGAAGTAAAATATTGTCATTACCTCTTAACATTGACTCTGGTCTTTTATATTTTCATAACACTCTACGAATAAAAGTGCCACGTAATAAAATATAATTTGATTGTGCACAGTTTGTTTAAAAATTCTCTAACGCTCAGCCAAATCCCATGGGGTGACATGGACCATCATCGAAGTCAGTGTTTCTCATACGTAATTGAGGATTATTGAAAAATTTTAATTCTGCTATAAGTCAGTTTTCAAGATATCGTGTGGACAGGTAGGTAGATGGACGGACAGACAGTGAGACAGAAATTATTATTTTCTATACCACATGTGATAAACTTCGCTAACACTCAGACGATTACTGAGAGTCTGGAATTTTCATATATAATTGACTAAGTGACGAAATACTTAATTATAAGACGTCAGAGTGCACTGGATGATCAAATACCGTTGGTAATGGCTGATGACCCATATAATAGGATTGAGATACCTCATAGCCCGCTATGCAGGCTTACTCTGGTCTTGATCTTAAACCTATTGGCGTGCTTCATGAATAGTTTAGATATGAGGTTTAATAAGTACTTATAGTTGAATTCAGCTTATTGTTATTACCAATAAAATAGTTTTGTATTAATTAACTTCTCTGTGCACATTAATAATAATAAGCCTGTAAGTACTAAACATTAAAGTTTATGTTCACATAGCACTTTCAATAAAATGATTTTGTAACTAAACTTTTAAATGAGGTAAGTTATTATACCCATATCATACTACACTGTCTGAATGTGGTGGACATTTTACATCAATCGTTTAAAAAGGAAAGTCTTTAAAGACATATTATTGAATTTAAAAATATTACAACAAATTATTTAGATATTTTTCTTACAATACCTGTATTAAAGAATTACAATTTATATCGCCTGGAATGTAAGTGACTCTTGCAAACTGTTTTACGACTAGTGACAGACCATGAGAACGGCGTCTAACACAAGGTGAAACTTATAAGGTGTCAAACGGTTGCGGAAGAACTGTTGTAACAAAACAGTTTTATTTATAGACAAAGAATACGTTCAAAACAGTTTCGTGAGATTCATAAACGGTTTCCAATATTTGGAGGTTCCGCGGTTGAGATATCAATATTTTTTATGTAGAACTGTAACAAATAATAAATATTTATAAAATTATAGTCTAAAAGTCTGGTAAATTTATTTAATAGTTTCAAAATTCTGCGAAACGATGAGCAAAATTTACCGAAAAAATCCCTGATGCCAGAAACAAACCTATGACTCTAAGTCTACCTCCCGGGTCACATATATATATATATATATATATGTATGCATATATTATAAGCCAATGTGCCTATCGTTTGCCTAGGTTCGGCTCAAAATACATTGGCTGGAACTGTACGCCTTATCCAAACCTATATTACTAAAAACTATCTTCGGCTGGTGTACTTCGATGACCACCATTGCTGTAAAGCTTTTACCTAGCCCGATGCATCACAAAAATTCTCTTATTCAATTAATCAACAACTACACTCACCTATATACCTGGCTCAGCGTATCTTATTATATAGGCAAACGACGCCCACTTACATAAGAATGACGTACAATATGAAATATAATAATTAAATGTCAATTACGAAGATAATAACCAAGTACAAAAAATACAATAATGAGAATAACCAATAGGAATAACATTATGACAATAAACGTCCAGTAATCAATGAAAGATACTAATAGCTGAATACTATTCAGTGAAAAGACATATCAATATATATCATACGAAGGAGACTTCATTAGCAACATTTTGAGGACACGGATGCCCATGAAATTTCCAAAGGGAACATAAAATTACAGGCAGTGTTTGAAAGGGCGGGACGGAATTTAAAGCTTTCAACTTCATCCGCTTGTTAGTTTTAATAACAATGCAATGAATGGCCACATGTACCTGAAATGGTTATTGAGTCTAGATTGTTTCATTTAGCCATAGCAATTGGCGATACGTTCACAAGTGTTCACATGATGGTAATGTTGAATTTATTCAAAAATTCTGTAAAATAAACTTGTTTAATTATGGTTGACTTGTCAACTTGTTAGACTTATATTTTTCACAATTTCTAACATCATGAAATATTTTTAAAATAAAAAAATTACTATTAAATGAGAAGAAAATGAAGGGCAATAACGGAATGACAAGGACTGCATTCTTTTTTGAATGTTCAGCCGAGTAAACGAGTAAAACAATAGTAGACGTAAACTGCCTGGTAATCACATGGACAGCATAATGGGGCTGTTTATTGTTCTAAGCTGAACGATTTATGACTTCTGCCGTACTTGTTTATTGCTCAATCTTATTTTGTTTAATAGCGCTTACTTCATCCTCTTAGGTAATTTTACTGTATCATTTTTAGTTTATTATATCTTAAATGCTAATTGTGTACCAAGTAGATCCTAAAGATGGTACATTTTGGCCATAGATACGTTTAAATGATTACATGGGCAATCTTAAAATATAAAAGAAAACGAAACATAAGTCACTTTTGTTTAAATCCGAGAAACTTATTAATTTTACGATAAAGTAATAAATGGTCAAATAAAGTTATTTAAAGTATTGTATCAGAGGTATTGTATTTTGTTGATTACTGGTATTCCGAGAATTAAAATCAAAGTTAATTTTGTCACAGTATCGTGGCTCATAAAGTAACTACAGGAAATTTGAGATAGCTCTGTGTTTGCTTTAATTTGGCGGTATCAGTGGTTCTGGCAACTTCCATCTTTTCCAAGATAAGGAATCGACAGAGATGGTTAAGTATAGTATATTTTCTCCCTGTGCCTGGTTTCATGCTAAGCAGACTGTAAATCTTATATAAGGTTTAAATGTAAATACTTTTGTGAAAAGGAGAATTAATTCCATTCTTTGTCTGTTGGCAATAGTCACACAAATAGCACATAATTTTGTGGTGTAACATTAAACATTCCATTAACATTGTGCTATAGACTTGAAAGTTACAATTAAGAACGTACAAGTACCCCACACAACAGTTTTAATAATATGTATTATGTAAACTAACTATGTATTATTCACAGTGTTTTGTGTGCTACTTCTAAATAACTAATATTACCCTCTGCTTCGCAGGCAAATTCAGAGGTTTTTTACCTGTATAAGCACGTCTGCTTAATTAATTTAAATTACGTATATCTTTGACCCCAAAGTTGAGTTCGCATATTTCTCACATTCAAGGAAAGAATATGTTAACAATTTTATATTTTGATAATTTTAGTTTTATTTCTTTCTTAGTATTTTTACTCCAAAGCTGATTTTTCCTCCCTACCGATCAAGAAACTATATATACATACACAGCTCTGAGAAGCCTACTTTAAAAAAACAAAAAAAACAAAACAACTTAGATAGGTATCATAACGGTCCTTAATGTACAGTAAAAGATAGACTACATTGTGTCTTAGATCTCCACTGCTAACAGTTACCCCTCCCTTGCACGTAATTTAGTCGGCGTTGCATTATTATAACCACATATGGTTCGAGCTAATTATATTTCTAACGCTAATTTTGATGTTGCCTTGTTACCTGGAGCAAGAAAATGTTTAAAAAGGTTCATAATTATAGCCTTTGTGTGTTTTTTTCCATAGTTGATTTTGTTTTGTTTCCCGACCAATAAAATATATATTAAATGCCAGAGAAGCCTTCTGTCAAAAGAGAGCTAAGATAGGTTTTACAAAAGTATAAATTTATAGTAAAATTTTATTCAATATTTTTGAAAATTTAGAGCCGGAATCGGTACATTCGTTCAAACAACAGAACGGTCAAGCAAATTTTGACCGCTTCAATCAAATTTTGTCTTTAGAGTCAAATTCTGGTCGTAAGTCTTAGGAAATTTTCTAATATAGATTAGTACTTATTTAATCACTGAGATCAAAATTCTAAATTGATTGCAAAACATGAAATGTTTCGACAATTTTCTAGCTATACATGTAAACAAATAGAAAATAATAAACAATGTTCACAGAAAACAGTTGATTACATTTGAAAGGCTCGTCCAATTATTATTACATAATTTTAGAAACCAAGATGGCATTTTTCACTGCTTTAACGACCATTAGAGTAGAGGCCGGAGGGAACGTGCATTATACCGATACTTCTTTAGAATTTATGCTTTTGTACTTTTAAAGTAAGTTGAATACATTACGAATATTTCTTATTTAAAACAATAAACATAGTCAGGTTAACATTTCCATTACTATTAAGATCTTGGAGGAAATTTAAGTAGGAAATATGTAATTAACTACGTGTTTTTTCTAAAGCAAGACGATACTATCGTATATTATCCGATAATTATTGAAATCACAATATTAATGTTTAATACTATTTCATTAAAATTTCACAAATAAAAGAAGTTTGTGTATATCAAAAGAAAATCAACGTAAACTCGCTGGAAGCTACATGACAGGAGCAAGATAATGATAATAAGCTACCCGGATCCAACATTGTGGGATCAGCATAATGGTCTCCTATAACCGAGCAGCTGCAGTTACATATTGGCACCGCTCTTTCTACCTGGGGAGGTCATTAATAACAAAGACAAAGGATCAGAAGACGATGTGGTCCTGCGGTACTTGGATTTAAATCGAATGGTTAAACAAACCCATTGTATATAAGTTCCCACTTGCTCTACTGCTTTGGCAATAAAAAGCAGTGTCGTAAAATCAACAAATTAATTTCTAAATTCCGAAAACTCTATTATATAACACACACAATATAACAAAGAAAACATAAACCAATGTTGATTACCCAGTAACAGATAATGACTAGCTTAAAAATTTTGTCATATCAAAGATTTATAATGCAACAGTTTTTATCTTATTTGGTGTTTAAATTCTAACCATTGGAATCTTTTAAATGAAGTAGTTATATTTGGGCTATTAGGTATTATAGAGTAATAATATGTTTATGCTGTACATATTAGTAACCTTTTCCCAAAGTGACCTCATTTACAAAAACATATCGTTCATTCAGAAGAAAAGTGACACAACTCAAAAAAAGTAAATTTTACAGGAGAGCGATTTGAAAAATTGTGCTTTTTGTAATTAGTTTTTCGTTTAACAGAACTGCAACCTTTAATCCAAAAGTCATTTTTATTATTTATATCAGTTAAATATAGGGCATTTAAATTAGCTTAATATAAACCCATGAAGTTTGTGTTTATTATTTTTTTAATTATTTATTAATTTAATTTGAGTTGTGTCAATTTTCCTGTAAAACCGCTTTTCATTAAAAGGTTAACTTTGAAGATGGTAATGACACAAAAATAAGTCAACGGGTTTTTAATGACAGTTAACTTTAATTGAAACAAAAAAAATCAGTTAGTTACTTAGAACTAAACCTCCAAACATCATTGGACCTATTTTAGATGTTTAGAAAAATAGTGTTTTCAAATATTAATAACAAAATACATTCATTTACTACCACTAGTTACTACCAATAGTTTGGTCTTATATAAAGTAACTAATGCAGCACTTTTTAATATTTAAAGAAGTATTTTCTAATGGAAATAAAAATCATTAACACAAAACATAACATTGTTGCTAAACACAAACGTTACTGCAAAAATTTAAAGTGAGTTATAAAATGGTGCATAGCAACTTGGAATAATAACATGTTTTTCAAGTAAGTATTGTAAGTCTTTTTTCTTGTTAACTGAAATTCCCAGTCTTTGCTCGTATAATTTTTTTTAAAGCAACATCTGAAACAATGCACAGGAAAAAACCTGTTGTTTCTTCTTCTTTGAACTTCTGGTTTTCTTCTTAGTGTGACTCTTCTTGTTGTCTCCGAATAAATCCTCGTTTTCTTCAATATCAATCTGCTGGATGAAAATTTCTTGAAAGTCAACTGTGTCATCATAAGTTGTCTTGTACTTGATTTTAAAGGGAGAATCTTTCTCAACTTTAATTATTTTGATGTCATTCATTGCAACAGTACATCCTGAAATGAAAAGATAACTGTAAAATGTTTAATTATTATCTTTTTAGATAGAATAGGATAAAAAGTTGGATTTAAAAGTTTTAGTATGTTAACAAAGTGTAGGAAATTAAAAATAATCCGTTCGAAGTAGTTAAATATGCGTTTAAAAAAATATTTAAAACGTAAGAAAATGCAATTCTTCCATCTTGATTGCATATCTAATGTGCCATAAATAACTACTCTTTAACATACATTTTTCAGATTAAATATGAAAAGGAAAGATGGTTTAAAAAACGTAAAAGAAGATAGTAAGTTAAAAGATTCTTAAAAATTGTGTAAAAAGTATTAAAGTTAAATTATTGGTTTCACATGGTAAAGGCTGAGTAGGGTTAAACTATGTTTTTGAACCGGTTGAGATTGTTTTTGCAGTGAAATAATAGATGAAATCCCTTTATTGGTCTGCTCATCACTAGAATTATTTTATAACTCTCGTTTCATAAAAGTGTCTAAATTATATTAATAACAGTAAGCAGCTTACCTGACACATTAACTGTAGAGTTACATCCAATGTTTGCCCATAGGTCTTTAAAATCCAAGAAATCTTCATGACTTAGTTCATTGACTTTATACGGATTTCCCAGTTTTTTTTTGCAGTTTTGATCAATGAAATGTATTGAGCCGGGTGGTAAATTGGTCCCAGACTTCAGACATTTCTTAATCTGCTTCTCAATCATTGCATGTACATTGTCCCCCTCGTTTTGACTATGCCCTTTTATTAGGAAATTGTGAGTTATAGACTTAAATTGGCAGTTTGTCCACTGCATATAAGTACATAGAAAACAAATACTTGTTTTTCTGTTGGCCGCTGCAATTATCAGAGTAAAATATAATTTCAATATCGTTTTCGCAATTTTTAACTTTTTCACTGAGGTATTTGTAAATGCATGTTCCAATTTCGCACGAGCCTCTGGCTCCTTCGCCTTCATGCCAAGTATAGCAGAATACGGCATCATTTTTCAGCTCACAGACAGTCAGGTTTAGCATATTTAATTTAGATTTATAATACATTAGGGACACTTCCCCCTTTGGACACTGTAATACAGCTTGAAGGTCATAACAGGCAACAATGGTGTTGACACTCACTGAGTCTTTGTCAGAATTTTTTTTCAATCGAGATAGATCTTTTTCCATAATATGCTTTTCATATTCCTCTTGCAAACTGGTCTTTCTCTCACCTTCAGCTGTCTCATATGCATGGCACAGCTCACAAAGGTCTTTTTTTTGGAACAAAAAAAGAAATATTATATACTCTTTGGTGAATATATCGTAATACTTTTTATAATTTCCATGAGGTTTTTTTGCAAGCTTTTACAATGTTCAACATAATCACGATGTAAATCACTAATTGTTTTACCACCTTCTATGAATTCTCTGGTTGTGTTTGCCCGTAGATAGTGGCTCTCAATTTTAGGAATAGATTCTATATGACGCCTGATGCCTTCATTTATTAACTTGTCTTGATCAGTTTGATGCTTATCATGTTTACCCCTCAGATCAACCAGCAACAAAGCCACTTGAGGCGTCTTTCTTATCAATAACGGTTCTAATTGGTCTGTCATTGATCCCTAGGGTGTTTCTGAAAAAATCTTTGCATACACGAACTCGCTTATCAGCAACATCAAAATAAAAGGCTTGGTTTGGTTTTCTCTTATTTCCCTCTCTCTTGTACTGGTAAGTTGGTTGTATGTTCTGAATATGTGATGCTATGAAAATCTCTTTGGCGGGAAAGGTCACCAAGTGCCCAATAGTTTTTTGAAAATTGTTTGACGTTCATCAGGGTTTATTTTGGTTTTACACTGGATTCTACATCTATCATTGCATGGTGGTTTTATTTCCTTTTTCTCAATTAGTTTTTCTGGACTTAGATGATGATTTATATTCCTCTCCAGAATTTCTCAGCTTTTTTGCTTTACATTTCAACCAGTTGTCTTTGTTTTAGTGACCTTTTCTTTCCTTTTTTCTTTTGGGAGATCAGTGTTATTTTGTTCCAAGAATTCAAAAACATTATCATTTTCTTCAAAAGATCTCAGGCTCCTTTTCTTTAGTATTTACAACAACTTTGTTTCTTCTAGGTATGTTAAATATTTTGTTGGATATTGTTTGTTTTTTAGGGAAATTAAGGTCATTTTTTGGCTCGTAATTTGGATCCTCGTCAGAATCATCCACGTCATAATCATTTTCACTGTTAGGGTCATCTGAAAAAAAAGATCTCCAGTAGCTTCGTTATCGGTTTTACACTTTCGTTTGGGTCGAACATTTTCTTGGTTAGACTGAGCTGATGTCGTTGGCAAATTAAGTTTTTTAGGCAACACATTCCCTGCTTTTGTTGGTATTTTGTGAAAATTCACTAACACACTGTTTTTGATGTCGAAGGTTTATGATTTTCTTCACTGTGAACTTCTTTAGAAGTACATTCTTTAGGAATGACATCAACATAACCCTGAAGTTTTGTCTTCAGGTTCAGCTTCCCGGGTTTGTAGGATCGTTGAGATTGGCTGGGTTTCAATGTGTTCAGTAAAAGTTCATTTGTAGTTTGAAATATGGCTTGAACCTCATTATTTGGGGTTGTATTTGGAATTTCCTCTTCATTAATCACTGTCCACTCATTACCACATACAACACTATTATGTGAATGAGGAGTAGGCCTATAGTCCTGTAGAATTGCCTTTTTGTTTGGTTAATTTTTAAAATCAGGGATGTTCTATTGCTCATTCCTGAGACTTAAACTGGCTGTTGTGATGCCTTCACTAGAAAAAAATGTGTAACCTAAAAAAGTTCATAAATGAATGGCACACACAGGCAAGGCATTTTGTCTGTATGTGGCATTCATTTATGAATAAAATGTATATTGTTTACTGATAGTTTAACAAGAAAATAAATCGTAATAGTACTAACAGTGGAATATTTTATAATAAATTATGAACTATTTTCGCAATACAAGTGTCACAACTCAAAATATTGCACTGTTGGTATAACATTGTGATTTAGTTTCTTGCAAAAGTTCAGAGTTGTAATGACACATCTCAAAGTCTGCCACTGTGGAGGTATAACAAAATGAAAAAAGTACAATGATTTTCAAGGAAAAGTGACACATCTCAAAATTTGGACTTGTGGATGACAAACAAAATTGAAAGTCAAAGCTATTCAAGGAAAAGTGACACAAATCAAAATCTGTCATTATTCTAGTAAACAATATAAACATGTACTTACAAAATATTACAACCAAACAGGCACAACTCAAAAAGTGTCACTTTTGCAGAGAAATTATAGCACTTCACTCCTAGACAGTCAAGTCACAACTGAAATGTGTCAGTTTTGCTAGAAAAACATAACCTAGAATGTCTCTAGAAGAAAAGTGACACTAGTGCACTCAAGTGGGAGCAAGCAGAGTTTGAGTTGTGACGTTTTTGCAGTGAAAAGAATAACTTATTTCAAGACTATTAAACCAATAAAACCCATTTAAAAAAATTTTGAGTTGTGACACTTTTCTTCTGAATGAACGATATATAGTGTTATTATACAATAAACATTATACACTAACGTTAGTTAATATTCTGAGTGCTTAGTAAAACTGTAGTAAGAGAACTTTAAAATCTATCATACTAACGTGTGAAACAGTTTTCTTATTTTAAGAGTAAACTCAAAGAGCCCATATTTTACTGTCTACTGCACACACCACTAATTTATTGTATTCAGCGACGAAAGGTTTACACACTTCACAGCGTCTGACCTGGAAGCTGTCCCGTGGCTGTGCTTTTACACAGTTGGTTTTAGTTTCAGTGCAGATCTTTTATAATCACAGTGTAATATTTATCCTTGGTTCTGAAATGGTATGTTGAAAAATCAGTCAACACTTATTAATGTCATTCCTTTTACTATTTTTTATCGTTTGTTTATTTAGTTCTGGTTTAATATATTTTTAATTGCATACTACTTTTTTGTGGTATATCGTAGCGTCACTAGGAACGAATCATAATCAAGTTAGACGCTATTAGTATGGCAATCAACGGAAAAAAATCATACGCATGAATTAATTTTGTACAGGGTAAGAAGAGTAACGATCGCTTCTTGTAGGACGATGTTCTACTGAATGAAACATTTGCGATAGATAGAAGAGCAAGTGTAGCGTGTCATGATGTCTGCTGTAGTGACAGCTGATTAGCGGATCAAATTACAACACAGCGAGAATCCCTTTGGGTCAAAAAGGCCAACGTTATTGTTAAAATGTGAAGGACGTCAGTTACATTTTTGACAATATTAAGTACGAGGTATCTTGGTAAAGTTTCTAGGTTCACTGGAAGCAATTAGTGTTAGAATGATCAGGAGTACATAAATTGAAACCTCAATAAAAGTAGAGAATGCTTATATGGAATGATAGTAAAAGATTTGAAATGAGAGTTAATACTCTCAATTACAATCTTTATTGATGAAATAATTACTCCATGTGATCGCCGAACTATATTATTTAGAGTATATTAAAGTAATAAAACAATTAATATTTTATAAATTTCTTAATGTGTAAAGAAAATTACAACAACTACTTATAAATCTTATGTATAAAGGCATGGGAGTATTACATTAACTTGAATATTGCCAAGCCTTTCCTTGCAGCGTGGTAAATGAACTTAAACACACTTTTATATTCAATTATAATAAATAAAGCCTGTGTTCAGTTCATCATGTCATGATTCCTTCTTTTGTTAAAGATTCATGCGCCTTATAATAATGGTATCAGATTTTTGTTCTTTAATTTATTATATTGTTGGAGAATATACCTAAAGTAAAAAGAATTCAAGTTATAAAAGTAAGTAAAAGTGGTATTGTTTGTAAAACTTTGAAAAAATTTGTCAAAGTACTTATAATGTAATATGTAATGCGCTTTACCACTTACACTGGTGAGGAACTTACTGATACATATGTTCATATTAAGCTGTTTCGATACACTTATTAGCATTAGCATTAATCAGCACTGTTGTATCGTCATAATACATAACTGGATAGATATGTAGTTCGCTTTGAGGAGGAAAATCTGCCGTAAAAATAAAGACCGGGCCCATCACTGATCCCCATGGAACTCCCTTTCTTATTATCATTGGAACTCTTCCTGCGAGTGTAAATTTAAAAATTGGTGTATACAATAATTTGTTGACGTTCACTTAAATAACTGTCAACTAATTATACCTACGCGTATTATTGTGCTACGTTCTTTATACCTTGAAAACTCAGCTTTGTCAGAATTTATTATTGTTTTAAACAATTACACCATCATGTTTACTTTGGTGTGAAATCATAAATGTATCGGTTAATTCAACTGTTGTTGTTGAGATATATCTCAATTTCTACACACTGTTGTTTCAACTTTTACCCAACAGCGTTTGCATTTATTTTTATCACTGACACACGTTATTACCGATTAAACCTCCCCCCCATCACTGGCTATATTTTTAATTGATACTTCTTCGCATTTTAAGGCGTGCCTAATAGAACGTCACCTGGAACCCTGACTCTGAAATAAAAAGGAATTTTCTCAGAGCTATTGAGATGTAAGTTATTTTGTTTAGACACTCCCAATCTGAATTCAAAGCTATATTGCTGCTTCAGGATATGGATTGCCACATTGCATCATAGAGGGTTTCCTAACATTGTTTATACATCATTCAATGAAAACTATCAAAACATTATGGCAATTTATTCTATAATACGAAATAACGTTACTACCCAATTTTTGATTGATAAATTTTGATGTGACGGAATTTTTATAATTTGATATAATACGACTAGATCGCTAACTATCACATCACAGATAACGGAGGGAATTTTTTAGGGTACTTAATTTACAAAATACCTAATGCATCTGTCTACCTTACATGTAAAACTAAAAATGGAATTTTGACTAAAATATAATTTGATTTTGGAAATGATGCTATTGTTTCTTTAATTTTGTTATAAATAAAACTGTTGAAAAAGTTAAAAGTGTCAACTAATTCTTAAATACGGTTTATGTTTCTATAAATGTTAATAAAAGCTGTGATTTGTTGAATTTACACATTTCAAAATTAACTAATGTTATCTGCGCTCCCAGTCGAATCAGTTAATTAATTCCACTACACAGTCCTGTAGGAAACAATGAACCTTGTCTGCCGTGTCCAGTAAATTAATAAAGAACTTTCAAAGCCAATTTGTGGTGTCCATGTATCTCTCATTCCAATCATCGCCTTAAGTTATGTATATCACGTGATTGTACTCTACCTGAGGGGAGAACATACACTCAATATTTCTAAGCTAACCTATAGCCTGCTCTTGTTTTATTTAATTTGCGCATTTATAATTTAGTTTATAGTAAATGTTTCAGGTATAAAGTTTTTCTCAATTTCATATACAGACGCCTTTTATTAATATTTAATTCATTTCTATATTTAAAACAATTGCAAATACGTAGAAAACCGCCAGAGTATTAGTTTATACAAAAGTGTCGACACTTATATTACGGTGTCAAATAAAAGTATAACTTTGCATAATATTTTGCTTTTGCTCATTCTGAGTACGTGTGGCGTAATTATTTAATTATAAGTTGATATAAATTGTAAATTTTATTTAATATACAAAAGAATTTTAAAATACTATTTATGTTACGTTATTTTACGTAAGGGCTATGTATTGTATTGTATTCATTGTCTTTTATAAACATTTGAGAAGTGGTATACTTTTGATTTCAAAATATTCACTGGACTCGAGATATTATATATATGCATGCTATTTGTTTTATGCATAACAATATGTGTAAATACAGGGTGAGTCAGAAACATGTTAAAAATATTTTAAAACGTGATTGTAGAGCTAAAAATAAGAAAAAAAATATATAAAGGTAGGTCCGGAAACGCTCCATTAGTGAGTAATGGCTGGCGAAAGATTTCTCTTTGTTTTCAGTTCACCTGGTGAAATTAAGTGATTCTGAAATGTTTTGTTCTTACTTTTAGCATCATCTTTAATCTTCCTGTGAGACAAGGGGATTGTAGATATCTTTATTGTTATTGTATTTAAAAATAAAATTTTGGAACTAAAAATATGTTTGTTTTTCACCAGCTGTTACCAATCAGATACTCATTCCTTATAAAACAGGAAAAGTTTGCTGTGTAGTGTAATACGTGAGGAATCAATTTCAAAACTTTTTTACACATTTAGTTCACTTTGCTTATTACGGTTGTTTTCAGAATTAAATTATCTACAATCTGTATTAAGAAAAACAATTTGTTTAGTGGTCATTTCACAATGTTATTGGACATCAAATATTTAAGACGATATTTTTGTTATTAGATTTTTGTCAAATTTAATAATTTTTCTCAAAAACTGTTGACACTACAACCTCTAGAGTGGTTTTATTTGGTTTTTTTCAGGTGATTTTCCTTATAAATCCACCTTATTTGAGTTAAAAAGTAAGAACAAAACATTTCAGAATCACTTAATTTCACCAAGTAAACTGAAAACAAAGCGAACTCTTTCGCCAGCCATTACTCATATACCAAGTTTAAATAGTAGTAAGTATTTCAACATTAAAAGTCACGAAATACCGTCAGAAAAATTATGAGTTGTAATAAATTACATTTTTACATAACTAAGCTATTTTTGATATGATACAATACATCATTAGTTTACATGAAGGATAATGGTAGATTTGGTATTTATTTTATTCATATCTGCCAAAAACGGACAGCGTTTTGTTTATGTTGTTGATATGGGATGTTTTTGTTAGAATCTGAGTGGGCAATTGTTACTGTGTAACCAATTCGTAGTTATTATTAGTAATTTTTAAAGATAAATAAAAAAATAAGGATGTTCGTAGATTTTACATATTTAATGTAAAAAACAAAAACCGAAGACAATTTCTAAACTTATAACTTTTACGCAGGTTAACTTACAATTCGACGTTCTTAAATTATAAAACAAACTACTCAAAACACTTATGCAATTTGAATGAACAAAAATAATGAACAGATTTCCCTCCATACAAAATGCAACGCTTCGATGATATACAATTCTATGACGTACACACGTTATAGAATTTTTGTTTTATATTCAGTGCTGACAATCGATTATTTGTGTTGGTTGAACTACAAATAGTTGTAAATTATTAAAAAATTCTGTAAACAATGAGACCATTTACCACGAGAAAATATCTAGTGTGTGATACCTGTATCGTTTTATACACAACCTGCCATATTATGCAATTGGTTACATAGAAAATGCTACATAACAATCGAGGATAATAGATTAGCCACTGATTTCCTTTAAAAAACTAATTAATTTGGCGTTATGTAAAGGTTCTGAATTTCAATGGATTTAACCTTTAATGAATTGCGTTTTGGCTAGTAATATAAACTACGGTGTAGGCTATAAAATTGTTTTTTAATTAACGCATTCAATGACATATCGAATCACCCACCAGAGTGAAACGATTGGGGAGCACCTCTTGCTTTTCATCATTTCCCATCACAAATGTTTTATAGATTTCAATATAAGACAATATTTTCAGAATTCTATTAGAACAAAGTACATAGAATTAAAATGTTTGATCACACAGCACACACACACACGCACACACACGCGCGCGCGCGCGCGCGCACGCACACACACACACACACACACACACACACACACACACACACACACACACACACATATATATATATATATATATATATATATATATATATATATATTTACAGATACAGGTTAATCTCTTCTAACAAATAAACCACGGTATATTGGTTCGAAACGTTTAGAAATTTTCGTTTATCTAGGTACACTTTTTCAGATAAATACACTTGTATAAATATTTACATAAATTGTAAGGTAAGAGCTCAAACAAGAAAACAAACATTTTATATATATATATATATATATATATATATATATATATATATATATATATATATATATATATATATATATATTAAGAAGACTCATACAAACATGTTCATACGTATAACAGTTTAAACAACATCAATTTCGTTGATATCAGGTAAATAGGTTAACATATTCAAGTAATTCAAACATCAAACAGTTTACGGTATGTTCGTCCTGATAAATGATTTATTTATTTAAATACAATTATACAAATAAAACACTACGTTAATTAAGACATGGCTATCGTTTAAAATTACGTCCAAATTCAAATTCAAACTTCTATTTTTGTGAATGTAATAAAAACTTGGGGAGACTATGACCTGAAGTATAGACTCCACAAGTCATTACCCACTCTACTAATACGGATGTAATCTTAATTTAAATAATTCAGCTATATGTTCTCTTTAGCTCCTTCACCGACGTAGCGAACTTGATTCGAACAAGAGAAGAACCAGAAACATGCAAAAAAGTTGTGAGAAATATCCTTTGACTATATAGATAGTCATATATATTGGTTACGTTCCATGTTTATTAAATATATTTTACACTTTAAAACTCCAAAAGACAAAATTAGGTTAATTTAATATATATTTATTGTATAACATCTATCAGTAATTTTCACCTTATAATTCTGTAAACCGTCCATCTACTACCACTTATACACTCTACAAGTCTATGGCAGAATTCATGGAGCAAAGAAATCAATTACTACTGTAATGAAACTAAATACTTTTTTGCTAAATATTAGAAGTTTCACTTTCTAAAGTGTGTAATATTTAACACAAAACACCTTAATAGAGTTCGAAATTTTGGACGAACATTTACCAAAACAATTTTAGAGTTAATCTACTTGTAAACCGATTGTGGTTAGGAAATTACTAAATTAATTAATTTAGATATAAATGTTATGGGCCGAGCTTTAACGAAGTCTATAACTCAAGTGTAAGGAAAAAGTTCATTTCTATATCTGTCGGCCTGCACGCACAGTATCTTGAAGACTTAACCTATTAACTTCAAATTGTGTCTGGAACTTTATTTTTATATGAGAAACAACGAGAATGATAATGGTGCATGTCACTCACTGGGAATTTTCACAGTGTTAGCAAATAATTTTTCATTAGTCTAATTGATAACTATGGTGGCAATAATTAAGTAACATAATAAATAAATTTATAAACCTATTCAGTACACATGTACGCAATTTTATGTAGCCTAAAATACATTAATTCATACAACGTCATGTTAAAGTAACTTAGTGTATAGAATGTTATTACGTAAACAAAGATATGAATCGCAACTTATATTTTAAAATTATACTTTAGATATATTCAGGTACTGAAAACCCCGTACTTCGTATCATTATGCAGAACAAGGTATCGTTCAATAGGAATTGTCACTGAAAAGTCCATATATTCACGGTACAGGTATGTATGTCTGTCTGAAATCCAAGCTAAATATTTACGCTCAGAAACAAAAATATCTGAAAATTCCGGAAATATTCAGAATAATTGATTAAACCATAATTATTGAAATTACAAAACTTTACTTCTTAGCTACTAAACTTTTTTATGCAAATTAAAATGTAAATATATTACTTCAGGAAAATTATTAATAAATGTAACTAATAGATTACTCGTTGTTTATTCAGTGATTTAATAAAGTAAATTATTGAATTCTTAAATCAGCTTCATTCCTAGGGAATATGTTTATTTGTGAATATAATTCAAATATAATGAATTAATTTAATCTTCATTTGATGCATTAAAACTCTTGCCAGGATTTCGTAGCAATGGACTATGTGTTATCTGAGCCTCGTATAGTTGCCATATGAAATTGTAATGTGAACTGATAATTCTGAGTTTCTTATAAATAAGTACAATATGCTTTAACGTAGTAATGATACATTACCCTATTTTGTTTTTCTGAATGTTATTCCTTAAATAAATCATTCCTATATTTATATATTATATAGGCAACACTTTAAACAGATATTTTACTTAGTATATTTGTAATAAAAAAGCATATGCATCCATGTAGATCTATCAAAATATGTATACATAATTAATTATAAATTTATTATTATAAATTTATATTTATATTAATTTATATTATATATTAATCAAAAAATCGTCACTTTTTTGGATGTTGAATTTTTTTTAGAAAATCGTATTTTAAAAACCAAAATACATGTTAAGGGTACTCATAAAATGAATTACTTACATTACAGTAGCTGCTATCCAAATCATGTAAAAAAGTCCATTCCAAAAAGTCTTTCCATTAGAGCCAAATCCTTATGTACAAACGCTTCAGATTTCAAAATTTACAAAAGTAAACTTACTAAAGCTCTTTCTAACTGGGGATACCCTAATCAACTTTTGGACCGGCACCTCAGACAACCAAAAAGTTTACAAATATTCCAAATCACTTCCAAAATGATCCTAAATATATAACTAAAATTTTAACCTGGTTTGCACAAATTCAATAGAGTTATGAAAATTGGCTGTCAAATTTTCAAAAACTCGCCCTTAACTGAGGAATTATTGTCCAGGCCACCTAGAATAGTATTTAAGAGACCTAAAAATTTGAAGAATATGCTTGTAAGGCCCAAAATTCATGTTGGAAAAAATTATGAAAATTTATCTTTTGGCTGCGAACCATGTAATAAACCACGTTGTGGTATTTGCAAAATTATGGATAAGACCGATCAATTTCTAAAGTAGCGTCACTAAAAAAACTTATCCAATAGCTGGTAAATTGGACTGTACCTACAACAATTCAATTTACCAGCTAACCTGTAGGTTTTGTCCCAAGGACTACATTGGGCAAACCTGATATTCTTTGCGGGTAAGAATGACCGGTCACCGTTGTTCTATCAATCACAAAGACGACAAAAAAGCAGTAGCCTTATACGCTATTCACCATAACAAAAGTTTTAAGGATTGTTATAAACTCAAAGCTATAGGCAAAATAACTCTTTGTGAAAACAGCTCTCGAAATTATTTAAACTTAAGGAATAATGAATTGGCACACCAACTTATATAAAATCGAAACAACCATATGGACTTAACATTCGCTAAATTATTGTTTTCCACTTGACTACTTAGACTGTGATATACCAGTTTCCCTAAATTCAGAATTATATTATACTAGCGGGCCCGGCGCGCTTTGCTGCGCATTTCAATAATTTTTTGCAAAAGTTGCCCGCGGCTTCGCACGCAATTTCCCGTTGAAAACAGTACACTATATTCACTTATTCTTTTTCTATCACATTCTAAACATTGCTGAGATAATTGATAGTCGTTCCATCGTGAGCCTCTTGGGCGTATTATGAAGGTATGTACCATATTCCTGCCTCTATCTAGCTGTTACCCACGGCTTCGCACGCAAATCTTAAGAACCAAAGTCCTTATATTACTTAGTAAATTTTTTTTTTACAATAATAAATTTTAGATTAAATTAGTTATATCTCCGATGCCACGATTGAGCTTGCTTTGTTGTCTCGATCGAGAGAATATGTACACACGGAGTTTTGAGAACCATACTTCTGTCAAAAAAAAAACAACTAAGGTTGATTTTATAACATTCTTTATATTTGTAGCCAACGTAAGATAGTAATTATGATATCTGCATTACTCTTCTGATCAAGCATGAGCATGGTTTATATTAAATAAATATTGCAGTTAAAGGTGAATTTTTACGTCAAATTTGAATTGTATTATCTGGATAGTAAAGTCTATGTTTAACAGTGATTGCAAAAACAGTTTAAACAAAATTTGTCGTTTCTCTTAAGCTTACTCTATGCTTTAAAACTATAAGTGTAATATATGTTTACAAAGAACAGCTGATTAAAAATTTGAAAAGACGTTAACATATGTTTGCTGCAATGCATTTCTTATGGGTATTTCTGTAACCAGTGGGGCGGAATCCTGAATCGGGAAAGGGATGGGCATAGCTTATAAACCTTCTCCGTGGAAAAATACATATACGTACAAATTTTCATCATGATCGGTCCAATAGTTCACGATTCCATAAAGGACAAACATACAAACATTCATTTTTTTATATATAGATTATGTTATTATTGTTAAATTAACAACTAATCAAAAGTTGTTTACATGTCAAAATTGTATTTACATTTAGAATGTTATCTATCAGGTGTTTCTTCTTTTGTTTGTTTATTTTATTCTGTGTATGTTTTAAAAGTGTACTTGAAAAAGTTGTTAATTACAACGAAATATTTTACGAAAAAAGTGTAGTTTTCTTTTGAAACTGCTCTAAGAGACTATGTATATAGTCTTATCCAAGTCCATTAGGATTTGGCTCTAATGTAATGACTTTTTGGAAAGGACGTTTTTAAATTACACATTACCATTTAAAAAGAAAACCATTACTAATATTTTCAACCTGGGACATATTTAATAGGCAATTTTTATATCATATAAAAATTAAATCATATTGAGTGGTCAGTATTTTATTTTATTTTGTTTAGGATCAAAAATATTAATATTAGATTTTTCAATTAATCCACTATGGTTGCGTCAATTTACAACCATACAACATTTTTTAAACACACCAGTTGTCTACGGAGAAATAATACTTATAAAATTATTGATTACAAACTTTTCGTTATAGTCAATTATGATAAGTGTGGATGCCTACAAACTATTTTAAGTACACTGTTATCTACTAAGTATATTCTTAAAGAAAACAAACTTGGTCCGCTCATCGTTAAGGGAAGTCTGAAGACATTTATTTTCAAACCTAACAATGACAATGAGCTGGCTGCCATACAAAAGTGGCTTAAGTGATATCCTTGCACATTTCATAAATCAACTTTTAGTAATGCTTTTATAAAAGAAGAATAACTACATTGAAAAGAAGATTTACTTACTAGGCTTAGTTATATTCAAGATCCTCGAGAGCTTCAGCTACATATTTATACTTGATTTTGAAAATGTTTCATATAATTAAAAATCGTTTTTATTTTCCAGGTAGAAGAATTAATTTATTCTGTGTTATGACAACTATCCGAGGAATGCGCAAATGCTCGTATAAGGGTATACAAGTATTTACTCTTCGAGTTAGGTAGTTTTATTCTCGCACTGCTGTCTTTCTGAGCTATCTTCCTAATTTTAAGACTCTTGATGGTTCCAAAAAAGGTTAAAACAGATAACGTATGGTACTTATGATAAAGGTAAATGAGTAGATTAATAGATAACACTTTACCGAGAACCACAAAAAGCGAGTGGGGGGAGTGTTCGTGGAGATACATGAGCCCGGTCTTCAAAATATAGTCGTCTGTGTAAAATGCAAAAACATTGAATGAAACCAATCTGAGGAAGTAACTTAATCACATGTGACAAATCATGTCAAGTTATTTAAAACGTCCATATGACTGAAAACAATAACAACTAATTAACAGAGATTGTCATGTAAAGATTAATATGTGTGTTATAATATATTTGCACAATTTTATTCATTGCCAACATTGGTCTTATGAGTCTTATAAGGTCTTATAACCTAAGTTTCAGGAGGCCGTATTGATTTTAGATTTAAAATTTAAATAGCGATGTAGAAGTAGTAGATGCAAAGGAGGACCATAAAAACCCTAACTCTTTTTATAAACTCTTGACACTTATATGTTTATAGTCAGATAAAAATCGGATTTGGCTCATCAGCCAATGGTGGATGAAGCTTCAGTAAACGCTCTGCCAAACGTAAAAAATAACACATTATTATATATTGTAGTATATAAATATTGATTTATTTGATTAATTATTTATTTTACCTAAATAGTAACTCCTATTGAACTCCATAAATATAGCACTTAGCAGTAAATTCAGTCGTATTTGAATTAAAAGTTTCATAACTAGGGGTGAGAGATAACTTTATTTTAGCTGATCATTAGCAAGACCTTGAAACTAGGAGACTTTATGGGGTAAAAACATGCCATAACTGCCTCCTTGTATATTTGGCTGTCCGTACGATGTCTTAAACATGAATTTATACATACATACACACACACACACACACACACACACACACACACACACACACACACACACATATATATATATATATATAATTAAAATTTTTAATGGAGCATAACTTATATATAGGAAACTCGGTGTTTGGTTTAAGTGCATTTTACGCCTTGGTATTAAATGTAAGCGTTATCAAACACTTCTATATTGGTCTTATGTATAACTATGATGGCGACAAAAAAGTGCAGGGTGATTAAATCTGGAAAAAAGTTGAATACAACCATATGATATAATTATTTTGAAATTACTAACACATTTTGAAGTATAATTTTTAAACTATTTTCAAAATATTAGGTATATTAATGGGAAATTATATTCTACATCTAGAATCCAACATAAAACTTAAATTCCACATTTTACTGTTAGGAATGTAACGGATAGCAATATAAATGTATAATTATGGTAGCAATAAACGATAAAAGATACTTGGGAAAATGAAAACTTACTGTTATAGTTATAAATTCTACCATAAATGGACCCTTTGTTCATTTTCAGTCATCTTCCTTTTCTAACTAGTTATACATGTACTGGGGTTTGTGTGGTAACGTTTTTCTAACTGTATTAATATGAGAATACTTTAAGTTTATAGAATATTTTATTACTACTATTTCTACATTTTTATTTTACTTTTAATTAAGTTTGTATTTATTATTTTCTGGTTGAAACTACATACAGCCAATTACAAACATTTTCGTCCAAATTCGTAGGTTTATCTCTAGGCACAAACGTCTAGTAGCTAATGTCTTCAATGAAGCATTCAGGAAGTAATTAGTCAAAGGATATCGTTCGATATCAGGTGACATATCAAAGCGTCAGTTAATTATCCATAGCCCGTGGCAGTATCTCTATCCTAGATACAGGAACTGCTTGGATTCTCTACTGAGCATAGAATGCAATTCTGCACATGACAATATAAATCCTTCTTGATTTAAGTGGTTTTATATTTCATTTTCTCAATAAACTATTAGTAAATCATAATAATGTAATGATATTTATCATAATACAAACCTTTGCCATGTGCGTTACTTCATCACGTTTCGAAGTAACTAAACTTTAGCAAATGATCTAATATAATGGTCACGACTATGCGCAGATTTAAAACGGCTTTATAAGCAACTTTATAAAATATTTGTAAAAACTATTATAAAATAACGGTATAATACGAACTAGTCTTACAGATAAATAGGCTAAAAATAAACACCCTGACCAAATTACAGTCATACGAATCCAATAGTTTCTAATAGTTAGTGTTGAGTAACAATGAAACACGCCACTGTCAATTGCAGATAGTAATTGTTTGGCTTGTTCGGTACGATTCAATTAGGATTGTAATAATAATTAAAGTATGCTTGTATTGAATTCGTGTAGTGGTGAATTCTATATACTGAGTTCTTAAATGTCTTTGTTTAGCACTAGACGAAATATGACTTTTACTTTATCTTTTTAAACACTCTTCTAATTCCATAGTTATATACATTTTGATGTACAATTACAAAAAGAGATTAAAATATTCTCTGCGAAAGAGCAACTTATATATTATAAACTAATGCAATTTTAGAATTACCTTTTTAAATTTTTAGTTTATATGTAAGAGATTTGCCGTACATTACGATCGTTTAAAATCGTGCCATAATAGAGTGTTGTTTTTCAATAACATTTTCCGTAAATAAACTCCAAAAATCAGGCCACAATTTTTCATAGCACTATATTAAAAGTAACTATCTAAAAAAATAAAAAAAAGTATTAACTGCTGTTGAATATCAGTAAGAGTTGTAAGAATATGTAAATTCATGCTAAACATGCAATTGAAGATATAGCACAATAATCAAAACAATATCGTATGCAGTAATATAATTATCACAAAGAGTAATTTATGAAGGTATTAATAAATGGGTATATTGCTCTAAAGCATAGTTACTAGACTATAATTGCATCGTATGTAAGTCATCGTACATTCAGTTATGTATTGTACATTTGTCAGGTTTGTGAATCATATTGAACATTGTTTGTATTTACATTGTATAAAGATCGAATATTTGTTAGATTAACATAGTTATTGCCATATCTACCGGTTTCTTTTTTATTATAGTGCGTGAAAACTATACACTATAAGAAAATACTATTACTATTACTCTTACTATTACAAGAAATGTGTACAATAATAATTTAAACTACACACAAAAGGCTAAATTAATGGTACCAATTTTAATTAATAATGCATTTGAATTTAACAATACATATTTGGTACATCTGAACAAAATGTTTTGTATAACAAATGTTTAGTTTTTAATTTACTAAAATGGTAGGTGTTTGTACACTAATAAACATAACTAGGTAGTTAGGGTATAAATATAGTAATTTTAAAGACCATGAACGAGTTAAAAATAACATTAAAGCTATAAAGCTTGCTGAATTTAATACTCTGCACTAATTCTACGCCAACTCTCACACCGTCTTTACCTCGGCTTTAACAAAGAAAAATGAAACAGCTCAATTTGTATAAATAAAAATTATTATTACGTTTGTTAGTTTACATTGAGAGAATTTTTTAAGTGATACAGCAGTTTCTTTTAAACGAAGTGGAGGTATAAACTTGCGAGAAGTAAATGATGCAGCAGTATTGCTGCACCCTGTGCAGGTATAAACCCATTTTGAACATTGATCCTTATTAACACAACAACAGATTCATTCATTAAGCCTCGTAACATAAGATCCTGATCCCAGCAACCAACTCCATCTCTTTTCCAAAGGGGGAAATGTTATTGTCTATAAAATAAACAGAATAAACAGCATAACTCTCCTGAAGCAGTCTGGAGGCCAGCGTAAGTCAGCGTACATACAAATTAATTTAAAATACTTCAACAGATTTAGTTTTTGTTCGAAACTTAGATTTAAGGTAACATTTTAATTTATACCGTCCAATATGGAGTATTTACAATTCATACACAAATATAAATAACTACACTCTTATGTCAGATTTTTAATTACTGATAAAAATTGTCACACACAGTATATAACTTCGAATTATGTGAAAATTATTATCTTAAAATTTGAAATTTTATTGTTAATCTAGAGAAGAATTACTAGAGCCAATCTAAAATAGAGTCGTAAAGGTTCTGTCTCATAATTCATTAGTAATATGTTTAAAACGAATTTTGGAGCTTTCATATTAACAAAAAGCACTCAATGTAAATAATCCCACTTAGATTGCACGATTTAAATAGTGTTTTCTTTTGTGCGAAAGCTTTTAGTGCACACCTATCTTTTAAAACGAACCTTTCTCAAACCAACAATCCCCTCCCCCATTATTAAGGTAAGTAATAATTATTAAAACACATTATTTATTTTATGTATATAATTATACACCTTTTAGGACTTTTTAAACTTTTAATTTTCATACTATGTACATTTCGAATTCTGGGAATTCATCTTCAGGTACTAAGGTTGTTAAATTACGAAAATAAATCATTAAACATTTTAACACTTTATAAACTTTGTTTTTTTCACTACCTTTGTGGCTAAATTTGTTGTATTTAATGTTATGTGTGAACAATGTATATTGTTCAAAAGTCTATCGAACAATATTTTTTTGTTAGAAAATCGTCATTTAATAAAATATTATGATTAATTTTGGCACTTTTTAAAATATCAAACTAATCTAAAGTAGACAATAGGCGACATTATTTACTTGTGTGTTAAATTTCAAGATTGTTTTCGATGTTGGTGTATGTATAGCCGGTGTTATTTAAATGGTCTGCATATTTTGAATTTGATGATGTTTTCAATACTTTTATGTGTTCATAAAATCTAATCTTGAAGGATCGGCCGGTTTGTCCAATATAGTGGGATTGACAAACGTTACAATTTAATTTGTATACTCCACTATTGTTAAATTGCTTTTGTTTTTGATTAAAAGTCCGAGGTTGTTCGAGGTTTTGAAGGCTATTGATACCCTTGTTTAAACAATTATTTGTTAATTTTGTGATAATGTTTACCAAGGTAGTCTGATTGATGTATTTGATATCTCTTTCTTCTTTCTTCTTATTTTCTTTCTGTGGGTAGTTCTTCGATAATACATCAATCATGTTTGGTTTATATCCATTATTTTGGGCTATGTATTTATTCATATTTAATTCTTAATAAAAATCTTTAGTTTTCATTGGAATTTTGTGTAATCTGTCTTATAACAATGAAGCTGGATTTCTTGTTGCAAGAAATCGGAATTGGATTAAATAAAACTGAATTTGATAAAGAATGCAGAATTTTGCGTATATTTCAAAATTTATCAAATAAAATACCGCCATTTTTAAACGGATTGAAATAAGTGAATTCTGGTTTTTTTTCTATGAGTTTCTATTGCAAGAGTTTTAATATGATATATACGTAGTTTGACCCTTAGATATAAAAACTTCTAGACCCGAACACTCGACTATTAATTTTGGAACACTCTGTATTTTGATGAAAATATTTTTAATAAACTACTCATGGAGGTATTACAGGGTAAGCAATTTGCTTTATCTAAATACATCAAACCGTTCTCCTTATATACATGCTGCACGGCTGGTCTGCCTCACCCGCTATGATGACGAAAGAGATCAACAACCTTTTGTAAACATACGTATTACGTGTAAAACACTTCAGAATAGAACCATTTCATGGATAAGCCACTCTAGCATAGTAATATAAAAATATTTTTTGTTATGTGGTTAATTTGCTGTTATGCATAGTTTTTTCTCATCCCCTTTCCGCTTTACACTTAAAATTTGCATAAACATTCCAATATGTAATTATATTTTAAATTTGAAGTGAATGCATTTGAGAGCAGATTAATAGGTACTTTTGGCCATGTTTATTTTTCAGGGCAATTTTTGTTACTCGTGTGTGAGATTGCATTCAATTTAAATTAACCCAACTCACACAAAATCTACTATTTAAGAAATTAGTTTATTTTATGTTATCATTGTGTTTAAAATATGTAATAAACTTATATTATCCTATAGTGTTATGAAAGAAAAAGAAAACAAATAATAAATTTTTAAATGCAAATCACTGTTTACAAAAGTACGTAATTAATAACCCACAATTAATTATTGAATTATTAGCTAAGTTACCGAATTAAACATAAGTAGTTCCAATGTTTAAAATGGTTTACTTCTGCAATAACTTTAGCAGAGAATATTGGCTTTAAATAATGTAACAGCCACTATTGTAATACAGAATAAAATAAGGACCCGACAGGGTTAATAAATTTGTTTCGTTATTCATTTACTGTGCAATTATTTTTAATAGAAAGGTTCTAGAAAATTGAAACTCGTACACAGAATGGTGTTGATTTTAAGTGACTAAATGTAATATTGCAGTCTGTCAGTCTGTGCGCTAGAAATTTCGTTACTTACTGTCGTGTCTTTCCATACTCTGTTGTATTGTTTTATTTATCTCAACGGATTTCTGTCTACAAGTAGGCATATAAGTTCATGTCAAAATATTGTAATGATTACTACTCTCTATTTATACATGTAAACATTCTTAGAGAAATGTATTGTAAATTAAACATGATATAATAATAATATAATCGTGTCGGAAACAAAACTAACAAAGGAAACCACAAATATCAATATAATTGGATCCTTAAGGAGCAGATATAGCTTATTCCAGATGAGTGGCAGTGGTTTTAAACAAATGTTAAAAATGAGGGCGGACCAGAAGTTGGAGAAAAGCTTTAAATTACGTGACCAGAATAGAGGCTAAAACAGAGTGAGATTATAGGCGAAGTGACTTATGAATATCTTGAGAGAAAAAATATTTTTAACTTCCATTAATAGTACTCTAAAATTTTAGTAATAGTATAAATCTTAAATTGCTTGATATAACCTAGTAGTTAATAAATAATATTAATTAATTAAATTACATACAAATATTACATTTTAAATACTCTATGCATTATGGTTTAATTAATTTACATATAGTATTAGAGTGGGAAATAAAAAAATAATCTACACCATGATAAAAATATTAACTGAATCTTTGAGGCATGTCATTGTTATTACGTCATGTTTCTCGTTATTTTTTTTGACTCGATAGTACGTATACAAAGCGCCAGACGTCTACAGCACTATTATTGGTTCTGTCACAGAAACATAGATAAACATACAGTAGAGTGCGGGATAGTGTTTCGGTCTTGCTGGATCACTTCAGTTGTACGTGGACTTCCTGGTAGTAAGTCTGGGACAGTGTCAGATCTCGGAAGCTGTACAAAGCAGAAAATTAAATAGAGTGAAACTCAATATTCGATTAGAATCAACCTTTCAACCCATCAGCACTGCCTAGAAGTTTGTCAAATCGTCCACGAGAAACCGTTGAAACGTATTCACAGACAGCCGTGGAGCAGTTCCGTGTTGTAAGATTTTACCTTACTTTAATATACTTAGTAATGTTTGGGATTCAAATTACAAACTGTATGATACATGGCATACTTAAAATGTTTAGTTTCATTAATATTATATTCAATCTTAATAATTATAAAAAAGATTAAATAGAAACTAAAACATAAGATTAGTTTAAATTTAAAAAGTGGCGAATATAAACAAATGAGTTTCAACGTATAGATTCGCGGTTCGTAGAGATCTCATAATTCCAGCACCAGTGCTAACCTTGCCACAATCAGTTGCAACCAATTTCTGCGTTATCGCTATAGTTCCATTTGGTACAACCCACCTGCAGTCTCAACGCTCCGATTCGTTGCAAGAGCTGCGTTTGTAATGAAACCTCCACTGGAACCGTTTACATTATCGTTGTCGCAATTTCGTTGTTGGTACAACGGGTCCGTCTTCGTCTTACACGAACTCGATTATAGAGCCGTTCCCAACCTTTTTTGATAAATTTGTCCCAAAAACACTTGCACATATTTCTTTTTTACAAAACCCTACCACAAATAATTTCTAGTAGAAGTGTATATTAGTGTTTTTCACTCTGAGACGCTAGCTTTGTTTTTGCCTGATTGACTCCGGTAACGGACTACATAATTCTATTATTTTTAGAACAACCCCGTTAATGGGCTGAAAATGAATAATATTATAAATAAATGGATAATTGAATAAAGGTATGTTTATATGGAATCATGCGATTGTTCTTTATTAATTTAAAATTAAACATTTCATATTAAACAAGATATTTGCTTAAATATATGTTAAAATAACATTTAAATGCAATAATATATTAAACTATGATAGTTAATAGTAACATGATAAGTAGATTACCAAAATTACTAGTCAAAACCATGTTATCTATAAATAAAAATTTAATTAGTAACTATCACTTCGAATACAATAGAATGTGGTAAACATGGCAGACTCAATGAATGAGTAGACCGTTAGCCTGTAAAAATGTAATTATTTAAATCCGTATTGAATACATTTTATTTATATATATGAAAAAAATACTCATTTTATTTAGCAATGTCCTATTTTACTATATCATATCACTGAATACACAACGTGTAATTTATTAGGTTACATTCTAATAATAACCTTTCACAAGCACTACTTTTAGATAATAATCTGGATACGGATCAGTAGCTCTAAAGCAAAGATTGGAAACTTTATAACCACATTTGAAGAAATAATTATGCTACTCGGAATATTTCGGAAGTATAAAATATTTGCTTTTCTTAATATAAATATTTTGCATGTATTTAGATTCCAGACTTACAAATGCATTTTTGCATCATAAATAAAAAAGGAATAGAAAGGTTGCAGTACTTCATATTACGTGTCATGTAACAGGTTTCACTGAGGGTCAGAGCAAAATTTAAAATCCATCCCCAGGCAAACAAAAGAATAATTTTGTCAGGCTACTGAGCTATAGACAATCAGTTCATTTTCTTTTGAATTTCATGGAAAAATTCGTAGTATCCAGATAAATATTTTCCCGAAATATCTGTCCACATGGTAAATTGAAAAATATTTTTCACTAGATTATGTTTTATAACAAAAGTCTACTGTTTGAATAATAAAATTTTACCAGTAAGTATACATAAAGGTATGTTGTTTATGTTACTACGTTGCAGGATTCTTTACTTTCTATGTAAAAAAACAATAAACCCACATATAGGCTATGTTTTGGATTACAGTCAAATTGCATGTTCACAACATTAAAGTCATAGCTTCTCCTTAGTCAGTCAAATCTAAGTGAGTCAGGTGATTAATTAAGTTTATAATATATTTTTGGTCAATGAAAATTTAGTTATCTTTCAGAACTTCGTTTAAGATTCTTCCATTTACAGTTTTTATTGGTTGAAAATTTTAGTAATTAAATGAATAAACAAAATAAAAGGTCAAATACGAGTAAAAAATGTACAACAGATGTCTTAAAGTAAGTACCAAAGCTGCTCTGCAGGTATTATCCCAGTTTGGGGTGTATATTTGAAATAAAATTGGTATGAAATCAGAACTATATTTATTTACATTGAACGAATAAGCAAAAGTGTTCACTTCACGTGTCATAACACATGTGTAGCAGTTTTAAGGGGTAAACGTCACAGAGTAAAGGATGTGTGGAGCAGTTCTAGAAATTATATCTTGGTGTAAGATTTATTTTTGTGAAAATATTTTCTCAATTCCGATCATATTTTAAGCGCTAATTATTAAATGTGATTGATAACTATGGCAACAACTGAATAAAACAATTTATGGAAAATATACGTTCTAAAATGTTTGGGTTTTTTATCACTGATGGAAAGTGACTGCTACGGTCAAACATACAAATTTAACAAAATTCTTGGACCTTAAAAAAAAGGTTTATGTACGAATCTTACGTCATAAGTAGGAGTTAGATTATATTTCAAACTAGAACACATACAAATAATCTAGTTCTTCAGCTGAAAGAATCAAAGTTCAATCAATCGACGTAAAATGTTGTTATTTCGCATCTCTTGTGACTATTATAAACATAATCTAGTAGTGTAGAGGTCTGTAATGATATATTTTAGGTATGATAAAGATAAACATAGGCTCTCATTGTTAGTTAATCATTCTAGTAGTTCACAAAATTTGAAGCTAGACCAATGATATCAAAAACTGTAGCCAGTTTTAAACAACAAAAACGTTAAAGGTGGCATCCATTCATATTCGATCAAAATTTGTATCTCCATAACATTAACAAGTTAAAATTACAAGTTTAGCCAAACTGTAGCCCAGGTAAAGTTAGGTGACCCGGGTTTTTTGGGCTTATGTCATAGCTCTGACCCAAAAAATAGGATTGCCGTGAGGAAATTGACGGGTCGAAAAATTACCCGGACTTAAGGTTTAAAAAAGACGATTTTCGTTATTAGCGTATTTTTTCGAGGTTTTTCATTGGGAGCTCTTTACTGGACGGGTTGATGTAGAAGTATGCCATTTTTCGGGTTTCCGCTCAACCAAGGGGTCGGGGTGGGTAATCGTCAAATAATATTAATAGCTTAGCCAGAAGAATTCAAATGAAACTAATGCAATTTAGAATGAAATTATCCTTAAAATTTAAACTTTAAGTTTAATAACTTAAAAACATGGCTGCACGCAATATTAGAATCAAAAACGAAAGTCAATACTTAGTATTTTCATGTTGACTAACTGAATACAGAATTAATCTGAATTAATCAGAATTAATTAATTAAAATAAAACTACTTCAGCTAAAGAATATCTTGTCCTGCAAATCTCATCCATCTTGAATTCAATTGAACGTGAATGAGCTAAGTATGTTTCCGATACAGCATTCCAGAATAACTGTTAGTAACATGTAAGATGTTGAGCCAATGACAATGTACTTTGAAAGTATCTATGAAACTGTCAAGTGTTCTGACCCATCTCTTGCCTGTCTTAATTGTTATATTAAAAAGGTGTTATCCACCGCCATGCTCAAGGGCGTCCCGAGGGGTAAATTTTGATACCGAATCAGAATGGAAAACTGTAACTTTACCTTGATGTTTACATCTAGGACTCCAGCTATTCTAACACAATATAATGTTTTTTTTCTTATATACTCCTCTCAACTAAAGCAAAAGTTAAATTTATTAAGTATAGAAGTTATACGGACATGCGCTCTAAGGCCGCTCTGGATTGGGCTGTTTACTAACGGCTAAGGCCCCAGGTCCGAGCGTCAATATGCTAAATCATTATGGATTAGAGTAAAAGACATTGGTATTGGAAAATCTCAAGATAGTACAACTTTAAACTTCGATTTAAAAATAAAAAAGAATATTTCGTGGATTTTTCAGTTTATTCTGAACCTCTTGCATATACGTCTTAATTTCATTGTCACCTAATACCCACAAACCTTCTGATCTCCGACCGATAAGTATCCTTTCCTGCCTTTCCAAATGTCTTCGAAGAATGGTCCATCAGCAGTTCACACATTTTCTTAACATCGAAGAATTTCCTTATTCAATTTCAATCCGGATTTCGCTACAATTATAGGAAAAACCACTGCTTAATTGAAATTACTGTTGATACACGTTTAGCAATGTACAATAGGGAAGCAAACATTTTAACTCTTTTTTTTATTTTTTCCAAGACCTCTGACTGCATTTATCATCGTTATATATTATATTATCATCAAATTAAGGAATTTTTTGTTTTATAATCAAATTACGGTTTTTCCGATGGTTGTATTAACTTGGTTGACTACTATTCTACTGGTCGACAACAATGTGTTAAGGAGGAGAATGAAACAACTAAATAGAGGGGTTTTACTCGTTTATTTCCACAAAGTTCCGTTCTAGGACCCTGTTTTCTCTTTAAATTGAAAACGTAACATCAATAATTACTCATGCGTGCACTGAGATAAACCGGGAACAAGATAAGGGATTATATACAGTAGCAAGAAAGATTAGAGTCTAAATATAAATACATTCTAATTTTATAGCATGTCGTTTGGAGTACCTGAGGAATATATTTAATGATTAAGTGCAGAGATTGTGATTTCTCAAATGCTCTTATAACTCAGATATGGTTGAGGAATTTTTCAATTTGAAAAAATATTAAGTGCCGATATATTATAGACTGTTTAAAATTCTAATTCATCTAGATAATTTAACAGGATCTGATATAGGCATTGCATGTTTGTCAGGATAAGGAACTTTTTGTATGTATGATTGTGTGTGAATGAGTAGGTAGGCTAATGCCTGTTGCTATACAATATTGTATGTTGTTCACAGGCAATAAAGACTGATTTCATTTGATTCACTAAATAGTAATGATGAAGTACAAACGAAATGAGATTCAATTTGAATATACAGCGCAACTATGCAAACAAGTTTAAAATAGTAAAATTATCTTGTTAGGTTTATAAAGAATAATTTCAACCGAAATGGCCTTCTAGGAATCGTGTTGTGACTTATCCATCCGCACTATGTAACTCTTAATAGAAAGTTCTTATAGACTGGAAAATTAGTTCTTCTTGATCCAAGACAGTGCTCAATTGATTTTGGGTAAAAGCGTAATATTGAAGCCAAAACTGAAATAGGTCATTTAAGACCTTAAAACCTAAAACTATCACGTGGTTATTATGTACTGCTTAAATATTTTCATATTTAGGATATCTTAAACACATAATTTTGTCCGATTAATTAAACAATAAAATGATGAATAAATTATTTTCTTTCATACCACTGGAATAAAAGAACTCAGATAAGTGTATCATAAGCTACACATAAGCTACAAAAGATCTCAATGTATCATAAGCTACCCAGTTATGATACACTTGGCATAACTGAATCGTATATTGTGCTCCAGATATGGGAATTCCCATCTTGTCTCGTTGCCCCGACCTAATATTAAACCGTGTCCTGCAGCCGTTCTTGTCTCTTTACTTTTGTAATGTCAGAGGTATACTGTTTTTCTTAATATTTTTATAAACGGAATTATAAACGTTGACATTTTGTGAATCACAAACATCTTCTTTGTTTCATGTGGAATAGTGATTCCACATCACTAAGAAGTGTCTTTTGCAGCCGAAACATTGCCAACCACTATTACAGTCGTAGAAGATGTGAGGTTACTGCGGTAGTGGAATATTTTATTATGCATTTTAAACAGTTTCTTTATTACATTACAATGCTATTTACCCTGAAAGAACTAACTTTTCTTATAAAACCAATTAATATAGCCTACCAATCCAATATAATTTCTGTACGAAAATTTCCTCCTATACAATTAAATTTGTAATGACATCTGTCTGCACTGAAGAAAAAACAGAAGACACCAACTGAATCAACCCCAAATCAATATTTTCTGTCTACTAAGACTTAGTAGTTAAAATTATTTAAATCCCTACTACTTATTAAAGTAACCTTTAACCTCACTTGCAAAAGATTTTACTTCCTAGGTTGTGACTAGAATGTTAAGATAGATAGATTCTGGAATTTTACTCAATAGAGACGCTATGTTCTTATTGGTTTTACAAAACCAAAGGTTTATGTCATGCCTCCAATCGTAATAAAAACCCATATTTATATTGTTCGAAATAAAATTATATACTTTCAAGAAACAATTTTGTATAACAATACAGATTGTAAAAAATATAATGAATAAATGAAATAAATATATACCGTACAGGAACAGTACTCCATATGCATTGAATTCGTTTGATATACCTGTATATTAAATAATTTCATGTTCAATAATGCGCAATTCCAACTTTTATTACATTTTTTTCTTAAAAATTAAGGAAACTATATCAGCAAAATTTATTTTATATATTTTGATCAATTATGTACTAGATACAATAATAATTTATTTATAGAATTCAGTATATAGTGTGTTCTCATTATTTATGAAAAGAACAACAGAAATTAAAAGAATGTTTACATATTACCAATTTCTCGTAAAATGATTGCGAATATTTACAAATATTTTTCAGAAGATCATGGTCTTTCTAATTTATTTTAATTGGTCTTTAGTATGTGTACCAATAAACATTTTATTTTTAATGTTATGTGAGGTTTTCTAAACTACATTACTTTTACCATTCAACAATCATTTATCATTCAACATTTATGCAGCATTAGGTTAAAAAATGTCAGATGTCTAAACTTTTGTACGGAATTAAAGATAAAAAAAATTAAGATAAAATAAAAATTATTTTTATATTACATACAATTAAAATAAATTGTTTAATAACTCTCTCCCCTTTTATATAACTTTTGTGCATTTAAATACTCGTATTTCCACACCTTTATCCCAATTCCAGTTACCAATAAATGAGCAATTACTACTAAGAATTGTAAGAACGCTAGACCACGTGTCACGTCAAAGGCTTCACTGAGGTACAAAACAAAACTTGAACTTTATACTTCATTTCATTATTGCCATATTTCATAACGACAGACAGTCATAGGAAAAAGAAATGTTCACACCTACTCGGATTGCCCTCTCTCTCTCTTCTCCAAACTAAAGATATAAGATACATTTCCACCAAGGAAATATTTTATTTTTTCACTCATTATTTGTTTTTTTTCTTTATTTTCTCTGCAATATTTCTAAGTATTCTTAAATTATATCCATAATTTATTCTAATTCAGATTACTTCTTTAATTGTATAATATTAATATACACAGTGCACAAGATAAAAAATTCAAAACATAAAATGTTCAACTCGAGTTTAAGCAAAATGGCTTTAAGGATAATGTAGACTCTGTTGCCATGTTTTTCTAACTACACAGAAATTAAGTAACAATTTATCTGTATTAGTTTAGGTATATGGATACGTTTCTTTAGGGAATTGAGATTTTTATACTATTCATAATTTAATTATTTAATATTATCTATATAGAATTAGTATATTATAAATGTATATCAAAAAGCTTCATTCTTTCCTCTTTAACATAATATATTTACTTCTTTAGGATCAGTAAATTGTGAATATATAACTCTGAATGTATAAGTGTGTAATATCACGGTTTGTCTTAGTTTCAATATGGTAAGTTTCCTACCGAGCGATACAGTGTTAGTGAGTGTTGAGATTCGTGTTCGTATTAGATAATAAGCTTTGTCTATACCTCAGTTTATTTTCAAGATATCGTTTAGACAGACATATTGTTATAAATACAATAAAGCATAAATTATTTTGTTCTAAACATCTATAGTGGTAGGCTTCGCTAACACTGAGACGTCTTATTTTAACGTGAAAAATATAACCGTTTTTTTAAAATTTTAATGAAAGATATATTGCCGCCATTAATTGAACATCAGGACGGATATTAAGCACTTATTCGCCAGGTGCACTTTACGACACTTCTTGATTTATTGGAACTACCTTTAAAGTGTCGCAGTTTATAGTGCAACATTAATCGCAGCTTTATACTGCAGAAGCTTTTGAAGCAACATGTTGGCTGAAAGACAAAGTTTTATGAGTAATTGATTCATTGCTGTGAAAAACGACTGCTGGCAATTTTATATTAAGATTTTGTACTACGTGGTTTCTACAGATTACAGGGATTTGTTGTTATAAAATACTTTATATTATTTATACTGTTTAACTAGTAGTATGAATAAATAGTATCCTTGGTAGATAATACGCGTATTAAAAGATTCCTGGTCTCCCTACCACATCATATAACCACAATTTCAAACTAGTTTAAACTCTTCCATTGTATTCACCTAATCGTCTATAGGGACAAAACCATAAATATTATAATAAACTTTACTTTTGTTTGGGCATAATCTAGAATAGGTAGCGTAGTGTAACTTAGCGTAGTGTAGTAATTGAACCCCGACATATTCTGTTAGGATGTTTTTCTATATTTCACAAAAGTTTGTAAAACAATCGATAAATTATACTTATGTGTTTAGTACATAATAATATCACGTGTCATGTAACAGACTTCACTGCAGTTACATTCAAAATGTAAGTATATAGCTAATTGTATTCTCGAGATGTCAGGCATACTGACAGAAAATACATTTTTCAGCCCCCTGAGAGGCATAACAAACCTTGGCATAGATAGACTTGACACGTAGCAAAGTCCTTGGATAGACATTCACCTGTACAGTTTCTGTACTGTATACAGAGAAATGAAGTTGTATGCAAAAAAGTCTATGAATATAATCGGTGATATACCTTGCATAAAGTTAACCGTGAGAGGTCCCGTCCTATACACGTACGTAGCAGGTCCCCTGTATAGCTGCTATCTTACATTGTGTATGTTAATTTTATTTTAAGAAACTTATTGAAACTTTTTTGGATAGTTTTATACTTATTTTAATGAACATAAATTACTTTATTATATTATTAAGTTTGTTTAGCATAATACCTTTTACAAATCTAGAAATATATTTCTTAAGTAAATGACACAGTTTATTTTATTAAGGTATAATAAATAATAAATTAAATATTATAAGTTAGAAAATACAAAGACGAATGCATAATAAATAGTTATTATGTTTCTTCTGTTGCACAATTATGGCACCAGTGCATGGTTTTTTTCAATATTTTCCTTGCATGTACATATTGAACAAGCTGAACACTTGAACAGCGTAAATCAGTTTTTCCTTACAGGGCAGTTGGGTTGTATGATTGGAGTAAAAAGATCAGTATCCCCATCACTTTCACCAACTACTAAAATAATAAATTCACATGAGTGTATAAACAAATATTTAAGAATCCTCATATTCTTTTTTTCACGTTGCAAAATCCCAGGGAGTGACTTTTATTGAACTGTAAAATTTCAAGTCTGTAGGTCAGTTCGCCCTCGATATATAGTGCAAACACATATTCAGACACACATATAAGACATTATTCAAGATTTTACAATAATCATCCAATAAGGATACCATAACATGTATAATAATTCACTAGCTTATAATCTATCCATTGATGGGGTAATGGTTAGATCATAAAGGTTGAATATAAAATTTCAGTTGACCTGCTTTAGTAAGTTACATGAATATGTATGAATATTAACTACTCACATTAATAACGTAAAACGGTTCATACTGCATTAAGAAGTTTTTTTAATTTTTTAGGCAGAGACATTTTAAATATTTCTTTCAATGGGCACAATTTTTAAATAACAAAAGTTCAACAATAGAACACATTAAAAGAATTGGTAGAGAAAATAAAAAAATAACATCAAAACATTAGCTTAGTTAAATTTATTCATTGACATAAATAAATATTTAGGTATACCTTAAAATTAAGTGCATTTTACCATGCACTGTATAAATGTGATCTGTGATAACGTAATTTTAAAGTTGAGCGTAAGTTTAGCATGTAGATAGGATTATACCAGATAAGTATAATATTATAAAAGAGCAAATCGAATGCAATGTACCGCTAATGTAACGGTCTTCCTTCTACTCACGTATAGTCCATTACGATATATCAACATCTCATGAATGTAGACGCCATTTATCGTTGTAGTTTCTTCATTCAAGTTAACAATTTTGTAAGTTGGGTGAATTAGTATTATTGGAATAAAAAAAGATATAGTAAATCATTTATTATATAAATAGAACTAAACCAATTATGTATACGACACAACTTTCTGGAATACTAATGAAGTAATAGGAGGAATGTATGAATTAATGAAGCAAAGTTATCACTTGTATTATTGAACGTTACTAATTAAATGGATTATTTTTGGATCCATTATTGGAAATCCACCGAAATATTGCTAATGTATAGAGAGATATAATGCTTGTAATTTCATGAATTGATAATGGAAATGAGATATTGTAATATCTATATTACAATATCTCAATAGATATAATAGTATTACAATAGATAAAGTAATATATTTTGTAATATTGTATCCATAGCACAATATCAGTCTTGTTTAGATAAAATTAATTATATCTCTTTTTACCTACAACTTCAACAGTAAAAATACAATAGATTACCCATGTTTGATTTGCTGAACGTTGGGGAATTTGTATAATTACAACCCAAGTCTAATATGACGTCAGATTATAGACGCTGCAATAAGAGGAATGTGAACTACAAGTAAACTTATTATCCATATTATTGGAGAAATTTATCCTCACTATATATCCACACGATCTCTATAAACATTCGATATATGACCTGGATAGTTGAAACTTTGAACGGGACTATAATTACATGAAAGGAACGTCAATTAAAATTATAGAACGTGCCAATCCATAGTATTTTTCCAAGCGATAGCGATAATCTTGTTAACCTTTGCGGCAATAAAAACATTTTAGAGTAAATAGAATACGAACCAAAATGAGTACAATCATATGACATTTCACCATGTGATAAAGTAACACATTTAGCCTAATTAAAAGACCAATCCACTTAAAATTTAGCATGCAACCTCAACAAAGCCTGTTACGCGAGACATTGTGTGGTGTACGTTATAGCTTCTACTATGAGATATTTGCATATTGACATGGTAAAAATTATCCAATCTCTTAAATATTTGATTATTATTATTAAGGGTGTTCTTACTATCTGCACGAACCAGCTAGTGCCTACACATATTTTATCATATGATGGTAGCCTTCCATAACTTCCAAACGTATATTATTAAAGAAAATAATCTGGTGTACACGAAAAGAACTCCGAACATGGCTCTGAGCTCTCTAAGTTTAGAGTTTGTGAAAATGTTTGACAAGTTTCTCAACCATCAGCGCTAATGTTTGTATTATGTCTACAACATCAAGCTAGTGACATAGTTGATAAACGCGTCATGCATACATAATAACTCTAAGTACGTCGTAGCTCCGTCACTGTGTTTAGTCTGATATAAATTCCTCTACCTTCTCATGAATAAAATATTCGTAGTAGATTCCATCCTCTAATAATAAATTTTATCTTATATAGTATAACAGAGATACAATATGCAATTGACATAATATTTTAATTGATTTAGATTTAGATTAAGTATTATTTATTTGGTACTTAAAAAGTGGATTGGTTTGGATTAAAGTTGGCCTGCTATTGCAAATATAAATTGAAACACTATGAACCCTTTTCTGGATTTTCTGTTGAAAGTTCAAGTTATTGAAATGTGTATTACTTACAGTCACCCAATATAAGAGTATTCTTATTAAATCCATCCAAGATTGTGCCTCAATAACTTTTATTCGACCTCAAAAACAAATGTCCTCAGTCATTCTGTAACAAGTAGTGCACTAGGAAATGTTTATGGCTTTTCCGGTTTTGAGCTCTGTGTCTCAGTCTTATTCCAAAAACATGTTTTTATTCTTGATTTATTCTTATGATTTTACAATGAAATCAAACAATAAGTACAGTATATTCGCTGTTATGGGTGTACATTTATTAAATTAAGTCAACTATAAACCATTGCTTCCGTTTGACACACTAGTATCTCATGTACTGCATTCATGAGACACTAGTCTATTTTAATAGACTTTCTTTGTAAATTATAGGATCAGATATTATCACTACCCTCATCGAAAATGTATAGAAAATAATGTAAGTCATATTAAAACGTGTTACTCTTGAAATTTTGTTCTAAATTAATATCATGCTTATATTTTAAAACCATAATCTTCACACATTTGTTATTAAAAGCTGTTATATTTGTTTAAAATTGTATTAATAAACCAGATATCAGTAAACAGCTTCATATTACTGTCTTACTGAAGCATAAATCTACACAATTGTAATGAATATGGCTATAACTGAGTTAAAACAAACATTAGGGCCATAAAGCTCTAACACTACTTCTCCGCTAACTCTCAGACAGTCATTAGTTTGGCTTTAACCAAGAAAAGTGGAGCCGACATTAAATATAACCCTACACCGACGCCGTTTATATTGAAATAGGTTATTTTCACATTGGAATTTAGGTAACTTTTTGCCTTGTATGTATTTAAAAATACAATATTTTATATAAAGTAAAATTGTTATTATTCAATTAAAAATCTAATCTCTCAATCTGAGGACCATTCCACAATGTCTTTGGAAAAAAATATGTAGTATGTATATACGATATATATGTGTGTGTGTGTGTGTGTGTGTGTGTGTGTGTGTGTGTGTGTGTTCAATTTTTATAAACTTTGAATCGTAATATACTTAAAAAGAATATTTACAATACATCCAGTAGAGGAGAGTAGTTTTTAATATTCAGATTCAGTATAAGACTTCTTCTTACACTCAGGTCAAAATCAATAGCAGGTGAGCTTATCTAGTGACCATTGGACCTATCGTCTTATCTAACTTTCGTTAGTCGTTTATAGACGTTCTGGGTCTCGATGCCCAATTTCTCTTACTCGTTTGCTTTGGAAAAATCAAAGCATATTAAAATATTTTGTCCATACATAATGCTGTATCTATGTAATGTATGGCCAATTAAATATTGTGGCTGTTAAACCTAAAGAAAATATTGTCTCGTACATTTTCATAAAAATATGCCATAAGAAAATAAATACAAATGTCAAAATATCATAATTCAGTTCATGTTTTCTAGACTCATAAGGAAGGATTAAATGAAAATACCTTATAACGGATCCCACAATTCATTGCACTAACAACACATTATCATATGGTGACATGTCGCGAATATATCTTCAATCTATCAATGTATAACTATTTATATCTCTCTTTTTCTGTTTGGTCGTTACAAGTAAGTTTTAGACTACATACAATGTATAAAATATAACTGAAGACGTATTCCCATGAAATATATAAGAAGGATCTCTCTGAAAAAGATATAACTGAAATACTAGCCGTACGAGGAAGCTTTGTACCAGCTGTGTGCTTTGCTCTTTGTAGTCGCATCTACGAGTACTTCTTATTCGTTACCCAGAGAATTCTCAAGATTTATCGCAAAAAATTGATTTGTTAGTATTATATTTCTTTTACTGTTTCTGTAATTTAAAGTCTTTAATTTCAATAATATTTTAAAATATTAAAAAAAACAAACTATGTTACAATATACCGGTAATGAATTGAGGATTTACTTACGATTTTATTTTAAGCTACATAATCTGATTAAAACGAGTTAGGAGTAAGCCTCAAAACATGTAAAGTAACAGACTTCGCTGAAGTTTTATCACCACCATTGAACTACACCCTGCATATATTTAAATGAAGTAATGCAAAGAAGTATTGAAGTGTCTCATAGAATGTTGAGAAAGTCGTACTAATCCACTAATATGGTTGAACTCAAGTGTACAATTTTCTTGTTTACCATTATGGTTGCACATAGAAACGATATAAAACCGTTCAATATCTTTCCTACACAAATCATCTGGGAATTAATTCATGGATATGTGATTTATAAAGTCGTTAGGCAAAGAGGAAGATTAGGAATCTTAAGTTTCATAAGAGACACTTAAAAACTCAATCGCAAATGCTAGAGGCTCTGTATGGCCTTTAAAATAATCACGTAGTTGATTGCGTTGAAATAAATTGAATATTCCTGATTTTCACAAAAGGCATCCATAGTACTTCATAAGTACTTCCTAAGTACATCCATTCCATAGTACTTCCTAACCTGGTTAGGATATTCCAGACTGTGAATCCCCTCATAAATCTTAGTCGAATATAAACCTCACTACATAGGTTCTCCATTACGTGTGCAAGCCCGAGAAGGATCTATGTTATAAAATCTCATTAACCATCGCAATCCGTTGGAAATATTAGAAAGAAACGATTTTTAAGGAGATATTTTTTTAAGAAGCATTATTTAGTGACATCTTATTTCCAGGGATGAAATTTTTCGGTTATTGTTTCAAATTATTATGAAAGAGCCTTGTTTAATCCTTGAGAGAGTCTTGGAGCTCTTCAAGCTACAAGCTACCACCATGAGGCATGTTCCATCTTCATCATTTGATCTTAAACATAAATCTCTCTTAGTTGGATTGCACCTATTATAATTATTTACATGGTATTATTACTTGCAGGCAATCTCTTGGATTCAGCTAATTTATGGTTAAACAGTTACCCTCACCTTTCGCAAAAGTGAAAATACGCAATTAGGTCTAAAAATTTATCAGTTTTTATACTAAATTTGAATATTTATAATTTATTATATACTTCTATATCACTATAGTTTAAAATGTATTGCAAACTAATACGATGGCTTTATGAAATTTTCAAATGTGAATATGAAATTAAAGGAATTCGTTACTGATCAATGAGATTATATTATATCCTGTCATCTGTTAAATGTATGCTGTTAATGAAAAATAAAAATAAATTAAATCCGTTTTTAAATACAAATCACACCCAAGCTAATGTACAGAACAAGCATTTGAGGACATTCCTGGGAATGTAAAATTTTCTTTGAAGATAAAAACATTTCTGTGTTAGGAATACACATAGATATCAAAAAAATTATAAATAATAAATTAAAATCGCCCATATAATAATATACTATTATTGTCTTTATTATTATCTAAAATATGCAATAAAATGAAGTGGGTAATATAATAAGTGCTTTAATAAATGTAAACGTTTATACTCCGTTTGTAAATCCTATGCAAATCTATGTGAAGTTTTGCGAGCAAGCATCACGTAACTGTCACAACACATAAAGAAACACGTCAAGACCACACATGCCCAGGCGGGTTTTAAACCGTGACAGTGATTTAATTTCTGTGTCATCTACATGTTTTTGGCATATACTAAATTTTATGTTTACCTTTGGCAACCCTTCCCTCGGTTAAAACCATATCAAAGTTGTTCTGAATTAAATTGCACGGTGCTGGTGTTGATATAAAGTAGGGTTGAAACTCGCTTCTGGCAGGCTTTACAAAATATTTACATTTCTGTTAACCTTTACGTGAACAATAAAGTATACAGAAATATTTTTAGTGTATTTCATTTTAATAATATTAATACAAAATGCTTGAAAATTTAATGATTAAATAATACTTTATATAAACAATTGTTATTATTTCAACATGTTTTCCACATAAATTAGCTTATATTCCCATAGAGTTGAATTTCTTTTAATATTGCATTGTTTTGTATTGTATTTACATGTTTTATTTTATCTGTACATAAACGATGTATAAGTACATAATGCTTCGCTGAGGATGTATGAAAAAAATTTAAGGTCTACATCTTACGACTTTCTTAAGACCTCTTGCGGACAGACAGACAGATGAAATAAAAATAAATGTTAACAACCATAAAAAGAGATATTTTTTTGGACCTATTAAGAGCCTAGTTTTCCATATCATTTGGCCAAATCTTATGGTTAGATATGTACTAATCTTGAACTATTTATGGTTCTTTCCCCAGTTCTCTTGCTATGTAATATATTCTCCCATTTTTGTTTCATCAGTTAGGTTACATAACGGCGTTTATTTCATAAAATATGTAGGATGGTTAGTACAACGCAACAGTGTGATAAAATTACAATAGTGCAATTTACTATATTATTTCCTTTATTTAACATCTCTGTTATTTTTCTTTTGCTATATAGATAAGCCACATGTTTAATATTATAACATGAATGCACTCAGGTTATATAAAAATGTATTTATTCTGCTATTTTGTCATTGCCATGAATTCTATCATGTAAAAATATAACCTAATAATCAGCAAAATTCACTAGAGTGACATGTACTCTCATCCAACTCAATTTTGACTTTACATAAATGAAGTTAGATGATGATTTTTTTCAAGATACTGCTAAGAAAATCAGAAAGATAAGCAGAAGTTAAATTTTAGGGCCTCTAGAGCGATAGGATTCACATTCGTTCAGGTAAAATGTTTTAGTTTTTCTTTAGTTAAGGAGAGGCCTATCCTCTTTAAAGTCTTATTCTGGACATCTACATGTCTCACTGGCTTATGCTAGCTTCTTATGCAAACATATTAGGGGAAGCTACTCCATACTGTTCAAGGTCGGTTGTAACTCAGCCGGTTTATACCTTCTAATTGAACCCTCACTGGACACATCAAAAACCGATGTGTCACTTAAATCTGGGAAACCTTATAAATGTCCAGGAGCTACTAACCGTAAATGTCGAGATTCAGGGGTGCAAGAGTAATTCTATAGGTCTGGTCTACTGCGGGAGATGACTTTAGGAACTTTTGGGATTTGTTCCCTAGATGTTCTTGCTATCCTAGACATAAGGGTATACCACTCCCTGTCTCCTTTGACTGGAGAGACTGGTTCAGAGATGGCTTCACCTACTTCCGAGAGGACATGACTTGAGATTAGTGTCCTAAATTCTTCCTCATGGATTTCGACAGGTAACGCAACCTTACCTATCCAGAATATCCTGTATTTTTTATTATACTCTAGTGTTATTTAGACATATATTTCATTCGAGTAATCATGTTTTACTTTGACGCAATATATGATTTTACAAATAAAAGAGAGAAGCTGCTCAAATGCAACGTAATTAATTGTACAACGGTAATTATAATTAAACCAATGAATGTCTTTGAGTTACATACGACGGTAGTCGGCGATCCATTTCCGCTTTATTACGATTTCCGTTGCCTTAGGTATGAGCCGTATACAATGTTAATGACTTCTGGTGAGACGGATTCATTCATTAATTAGTAGCAATGTGTCACTGAAACCATCATAATCCCTATATTATTCAATACCATTATGATACGTTTGGTAAAATTTATAACCTGCAATTTAAAAAACAAATATTTTAAACAGAGGATAGAAATCGAAATTACGTTCCTAACCTAAAAATTTTATGAACGAGATGAGAACATACGAATTTCTCGGACTAAACATTAAAATTATACATTTTTAGTTATCTGGTTACATTATCTTAACTTGTTTTGCTGTCGCAAGTATATTAATGTGAACATAAATTTGGTTAACGCTGAAAATGAATTTAACTTTGACGAACTTTTGATTTATTTAAATGATCTTCCTTCGCTAGATATAATAATATTGACAGAGTGTTGGTTGATGGGGGGTGAGGAGGGGGTGGACCATTGGACGGGTTTGACTTTGTACTTACTGATAAGCAGCGTAACAAGGCTGATGGAGTAGTTGTTTACTACAATAACCGGTTGTCAGTTACTGCATCACAGATTTCTATAGGTGACACGTACGGCATAAAAACTCTACTTTAATTTTTGTCATAAAACTTTTTGGCTCGTGGCTCTCTACCGTACGTTTTGACTGCGACATTCAACTTTTTTTTGGATTCTTTAGAACATTATCTTGACAGTTTGAATAAGGACGAAATATTTATCTTAGCTGGAGATTTCAACTTTGACTTGCTTGAAACAAACTTCCCTTATACTGACAGATACTTGAACTGTATAGTAGGTGCTGGTCTCATTCATTGTATAGATAAAACCAACAAGGGTAACAAAATCTAGAAAGTCATGCCTGGATCACTTTATTATACGATATAACGACATGAACAACGTACAGGCAGCTGTGTTACAGACTGAGATTACTGATCACTATAGCACTGGTCTTACCATTACTTTTCCCGTTACAGCACCATCGGTTATGACAAATACAGCTTCACAGACGATTATAGACTCTGCACTCTTGTCCCGTAATTCTTGCTAATATTGACTGGAAGACGATTTTTCAGAACGAAAATGTAAACGGTTCTGCATACGAATTTTGTAAAATGGTAGGCCAAGCGATCGATAATTCTAGAAAAAACCAATTAAAAATTCATCTAGATTCAAGAGGCTTAAGCCTTGGATTACAAATGATCTGATCAAATTAATTCGCGACAGAGATAAATTGAGCAAAAAAATTAAAAAAAAACAGCCTTTTAATATAATTCTTAAAAAATAATTATCGAACGTTAAGGCAATTTATTGCCAATTCTATCAAAACGACTAAGCGTATTTACTACAGGGCTAAATTAAAACGAATATCAAAATAATGCTAAATTGTTTTGGACTGTAATTAACGAATTGGCAGGTAAAAAAAATAATAAGGGTTTATTTCCGGTAGAAAGGTATCTGCCTAATGTACCAAGTGTTACTCACGGTGTACTTAAAGAAGTCGCTAACGATTTCAACATGTTTTTTGCTAGCGTTGGACATAACTTGGCAAGTTCAATTAACACCGGGGGTGCATTAATTGTCGATGATGCAGATTACGGGCGAGACTCACTGTTCACGCTTCGGACTGTCACTGAACTGGACCTATTCAGACACATTACTGCACTACATGGCGGGTCCGCTCCTGGTTATGACGGCGTCACAGCTTCTGCACTCAAAGATAATATTCATATTTTCTCTAAACCTTTTCTACATATTTTAAATCTTAGCTTGGCGTACGGTATATTTCCTGATAGTTTTAAGTTAGCTAAAGTAATCCCACTTCACAAAGCTGGCACATTTACGGAGAAAAATAACTATCGTCCCATTTCTTTGTTAGGTGTGTTCTCTAAGGTGCTGGAGAGAGTCGTCAAAAGAGCAGTTTGTAAATTACCTTCAACACAACCATATTTTAGCGGGGTGTCAATACGGGTTTTAGGGCTGATAAAAACATTTCAGACGTTCTCTTTGATGTAAACAAAGAAAATTTATCATACTTTGTCAGATGGTATGAGGAGCTTTTTAATTTTCCTTGACCTAAAGAAAACATTTGATAGTGTAGATAGAAACAAAATAATTTACAAATTATCAGCTATAGGTGTAACGGGTAATGCTCTCGCATGGTTTAGGAGCTACCTTGCGGACAGACGGCAGTTTGTGTCTGTCTGCGGTGTGAATGGTGATGAGCTTCCTGTGGATTATGGTGTAGTTCAAGGAAGCACTCTGGGCCCTATATTATTTTTGATATACATTAACAACATTTCAAAAACTGCAGATTCATGGTAAACTATTTCTTTTTGCTGACGACACGCAAATTATTATCAAAGGTAAATCTTGGCAGGATGTTAAAAATAAATGACCTCATGACAATTAAAAAATATGGATGGACCAAAATTGTTTTATCACTTAACATCTCAAAAACTAAATTTATGCCCCTTTCTCTTACATCAAATTCAGATTACAACTTACACGATTTAACTATTCATAATTGTAATAATCACTATAACAATGCCTGTGGAATGTAATAAAAATCGGGAGAAAGTGTCGTCATACAAATATTTGGGTGTGTTGTTTGATTCTCGAATGAAATGGATAGATCACATTAATTTCTTAAAAAATAAAGCAAGAAAGTATATATTTGCTTTTTAGGCAGTTAAATAGCATTTTGAGTTTTGATGAAGCTAAAATCGTTTATTTTGCTTATGTGCAATCCTTTTTTCGTATGGCATTCTAGCTTGGGGGGGGGGTGCTTTTCCTTTACATATTAAAAGTTTAGATATAGTTCAGAAATCTATTCTGAAAGCCGGTTTTGCGAAGTGTAGACGATATCCCTCTGATTTATTGTTTCAAAAAAACAGGAATTCTGCCAATTCAAAAAAATTTTATTAAAGTCTTATTTATTCATATTTACAAACATTTCGGCTCAATTTTTTCTACAATCCCACATTTTTATAACACAAGATATGCAAATATAGTCGGAATTAACACTATTCACCAACACAAATCATTTGCGACAACAAACAGTTTTTATGTACCACACATTTTATATCGAAAATTATTCTAATAGTTTTAGAAATTTCGAGCTGTTCGACTCTCCCTCTCTTGAGGTTTTTAAGAAACATGTCAAGGAGTTTTTGATTCTCATAAGCAGTGAGAGTGCCCAGTTACTTATCTCTGTTGACTACAGACGGACCTAGACTGCCTGACACTGACTGACGGCACTGTCCTCTCTCCTCTACTCTTCAAACTATATATAATAAAATCCAATCACTTAAGTAATTAGCCTATTTTTTGTAATTTTTGTTCACTCAATATTTTTATTTTTGTTTTGTCTACTTTCTCCACTATATTGCTGGTTATCGGAATTCGAGGTCATATCCGTTCGTTTATTCTGCTTTAGATGTCTTCTTTCAATTATCAAATATTTATAAAATTAATCTACACTCTGCTCGAGATAAAATTCGAATCGTAAACAATTTCAACTCGAGTCTACGCACAGGCCATTAAGGCCCATGTAGGCTCTGTTCCCATTATTTGAATTTATCCAGAAATTATGTAGCAAATTTAATGCTGTTTTTACTAGGTATGCGTGTATGTATGTGGATATGTATGTATGTGTATGTGTACGTTAAGTATATATATATATATATATATATATATATATATATATCTTTATTATATCATCCCCTTTATTCATTATATTGATTTATTTATGTAACACAAGTCCTTTTTTATATTATTTAACGTTAATTATTTAATTTTAGTTTTTGAATTGTATTACTAGAATACTTCTGTATGTTTATATGAATTAGATAATATAAAAAATGCTACATTTGTTATCATTTCAATGTAAAGGTTTATTTTGTATTTCATTTCTTTTTGTGTGTGGAAATAAACGTGATTTGATTTGATTTGATTAAAAAATATTTACATAGGATAGCACCAAATCGGTCCGACAATATTTTGAGATAATAAAAAATAATCCTGGCCGTAACAATAATGTGTTCCTTATATAAAACAGAATGATACAACGTATATCATACTGGCACTGTTGCTCGCTTATATCCTATTATATATTATATCCTTTGGTGGAAAGGAATATTTTATCGTATTAATAATTAAATATCTGAAATATTATTCTTTGTCTCACCTCCACTACAACGTGCAACCATTGATACTGATATGACAAAGAAATTAGTTTATGCATTTTGTATTTTATTTCACATTTCAAAGGTTAAGTTACCTAAAATATTAAGTTTAATGAGTTTAATTAAGCAGTACAATTTTGAGATACATTGAATTTATTGGATCTTGACTTATATAGTGTTATTATTATTATATTACCTATGTTACTAAATGGAGAAAAGGCATAATGTCCCTTACTGATTTACGCAACGATGAATTGCCTCAATATGGGATCAGCATTATTGAAACTAAACTGCTCCTTAAATATTAATAAGATGTTAAAGGATACAAAATAGTGATTGAAATAAAATTCCATAAAGTTAGTGCAGATACCAACATGAGTCTCAGCCCTGAGATTTTATGCATTGAGAAACGAACTCTGACTGCTTGAAAAGGCGTCATAACAAAGGTCGATCATACATTAATTTCGCTTAGTTTTTTGCTATCTTTCATTATTTCAATAAATAAAGTTTTGCTCTAAATCTAATACGTAATTTTGTAGTTTTTGCTCATCTTAATTTTTCATAGGCAGTTTATTTTATTATTTCCATATAATACGTATAGTTGTAATAAATTACTAAACATACAAGAAGAAGCATCCAAAACGTTAAGTTTCAAAAACCTCAGGGAAATATAACTTTATTTTAACCATTCTTTAGGTGAAACTTTTCTTTAGTTTTCCTACGTTTTCCAGTTTTATTACGAAAAAACCAATGTATTGCAAATTTAACATAATCCGTTTGTTCCTCACAGTTGCATACACTTGAATTTATTCCAGACATACATATTGGTTTAAATAATAAATGCACTAATTTCAAACTCACATATACATACATATATTTCCATTTTTTGTCTAAATATTAATGCCCAAAATAACCGTATAGTCTAAGCCTGCAAAACTTCAGACATTCCTGTCTTAAAAAACAAATCGAAAGCCAGAGTACGTCCTACAGTCACATCTCAAAAGTCATTTTCCTTCTCCATAGTAAATAAGCAAATTTGACCTCTTTTATAATGATATTATTGTTAATAACGTCTTTTAACATTTTTACTGATGCGATTCAAACATTTTCTGATCACATACTCGAAAATATAGGCTAATAGAACAATATATCACGGGAAAGAATACATAACCCTATGTTCATCCTCGATAGTTAAAAAATAGAAGAAATATATGCAAAAAAATCAGCTCTACCATTGTATGCCGAGTTAAAAAATAAGAAAATACCATTTGCACATCTACTCGAGTTAGTTCAAGTAAATTTATAGTTATGAAATAGCCTATTCTGAGGATTTTTTATTCGAAAATCTGGTCATGAACATCACCCCTAGTTTTGAAGGAACACTGCTTAGAAAATCAAGTTGGAATATATGAGAACACTAATGATTTACTATTACTCTACTAAGGTCGAGAAATTTATGTTAGCCTATCAAAGTAAAATAAAGTTCTAATTGCTGAAAGTAAATGGTCTGTAACTCCCATGATCACTGGTTTCTATTATTTTTTTTTTTTTTTTTTTTTTTTTTATTTACGAAATAGTCGTCTGTTCTCATAATTTAAAATACATTCTTTTAATAAACTTGCGTTCTAACGATACACCTCAACCTAAGAAATATAAGCAAATGCGACAAGGTAAAACTAGTTACACTTTTTCGACACTAGGTTATAAAAACCCGCCTGGACTTAATATAGATCCAAGATTTTAAATGTATTGCAAGAATAAAAATGTAAACAGTAAGAGCTTTGAAGTGCATTACGACATTTAAAATCATACTACTATACTATTCCTTGGCCGATTTCTATATTTCCGGTGTTTAAATGTTTTCACTTAAATGTAACAACTTTTATTATTCTTCAAAGCTTTTATAATACTATATGTTTGTTCAATATTATTATTAAAAAAATTAAACCATCCGCCATCTTAAAACGTAATATTGGAAATAAGTTTTAAGTTTTTCATGTTTACTGGTTTCTGAAATAAAAAATGTAGTACTATAAACACATTCATACAGGTAAAATAAGCATATGTGATCTATGTTTATTTAACAGTAACGAAAGGAGTCTGAGTACAACCCATATGTTGTACGATATAGGAATTAAAGAATATTTTAATTTTAGACTTTTTAATTAAATTAAAGGTATTACAATATTACAGGGGCATATTTTATTTATCTTTCTTTTATTTTAGAATCAAATTACGTGTATATTTAAAATTACCTGAATTAAATAAAAACTGTTCAATGCATGTAAAAATCGTAATTTATCTAATTTTGATATTCGTTTAGTGTAATCAGCGAGTAATAGAACTATCAGTTGATATCAACTTATATAAAGAGCTTAGTACAATATCATATGTTTTACGTTGAAAGAATTATTGTAATATAAATACAATAACAATATCATGAATTTTAAAGAAACACTAACTATCAAACTAAGAATCATAACAATAATGCGGATATTTCTACAGCTCATTACACATTTGTATGATAGGCCGATTTGAAGCATAATAAAAAGTCTACACGAATTTAAATTCGATTCCAAAACCCTCAATAAATACACACGTAACGAATAAATCCATATATTTAAATATTAACATTTACCTTAGCTGCATATTATATCAATAATATGCAAGCTCAATTTAAAAGGTTAGATACTCTAAAAAACATTTTATGTATCAAACAGTAAACTGCAACGAGATGGACTTAATTACATTGGCTATTGTAATGTCAGAGAATGGACTTGACTTCCTTTGTCGCAATACTGAAACAATTAACTTAGAATCGTCTGATTGGTTCTGTCACTCTTCTACTATTTAAAATAAAATGTATACTTGGCTCTCCTCTTTCACTGACGTTATGTTTTTAATGTTCTGTGAAAAGAGTTAACGAATCCCATTTTCCTACAGGGAGCAGAATTGTTGGAATATTGTTTAGCTATCCCACTAGTAACAAGGTATGTAAGCGTTTACGCTTTAATAAATTATTCATCTTCATTTTTTGTAGGGCTCGGAAACCTTTTCATATAACACGTTGAAAAAAATGAGACCTTTTACATGACGGAAAAAGTCTCAGAAAACATGAACATTGTCTAAAGTAGGGGCCACTAAAGAATGCAATTGTCAAAAGTCATCTGCTGCCTGTCACGGCGGCGCGCTTATGCCGACATAGACTGTTGTCACAATGATGTACTGCACAAACCTCAAACTAATGTAATTAATTAGTTAGCTCAGTCCTCTTTGTATCCAAGGTCACGCACCTAAAAGGCTCTTACCCGACCTGTACTCTCTGGTGGTCCCTAATGTAGTGCATAAAAAGCACTGAAACGTTAACCTAACATTCCTCAGGGTTTGGCTTAAACAATTAGTATACCTCAAATTTTTTTATTATAACATTCAAATGATTCATTTACAGATTAATTTTTAGTCTCTATAATAAGGAGTTAGCAGGAGTTATGTGTCATAAAATTGAAATAGTTTTCATTAAAATACTGTAGTGGCATGTTAACTAGTAACAAACAGTAACGGAATATTAATACAACACAAAATACATGTTGTACCTTTAAATACAATTATTAATTTACTTTTAAGACATTTGAAGAATTTTATCTATTTTTAAAGATTGCATCAAATGAGGTTTCTACACTTGAGGGTGTAAAAATATACAAACTGTTTACCATTGTAGCCAAATATAAGCATCAAGGAAGTTAAAAAAATAATGTAACATTTAATACTTTCATTACAAACTTTAGTTATATTAATAGAATTATCGCTACAGGAAGCTGATTCTACTTTGTTTCCTGTAATATTATTGGCGATGGTTGTAAAAATAAGACCTCGTCTAGAATATATTTATGACTAATGATAAAAACTTACTTCTTCGTTAGTTGGAAAATATCAATTTACTTGTTTTAATAGATCTCTTTTCACTTACGATACAACAAAACCTTAATTGTGAAGTTTCTATTTTCATGTTCAAGTTTTTACGAACTAGACCATTGAACCATATCATAACTTTTTCTACTAAACGAATGGACAATTTATACGCAATAGCAACATATATTTAAAAATGACTGGCAGATATTCGGTTTGAAGTAAAACATGTAAACTAGATCTTATTATCTGATACCTGATATTAATTTATAAATAATATTTATGGTAATATTACCAATGAACTGTTAATATATCATAGTATACGTTTTAATTTTGAAAATTCAATTTAATTTGAAATAGCTATTTACATGTAAGAGTATTCCACAACTCATGTCACGTAACAGGCTTTACTGAGGTTGTATGCATACTTCAAATTTACACTTTCATTCATTCACAAAATATCCTACGGTCAGGTGGACAGACATGTCTGACTTCAGAAAAGAGAATGTTGAGTCAACCTGCAGACAAAGAATACATTGTGTCAACCTTCTAAGTGATAGCCAAATTACGATCAATGTGATAACTCATATTTGAGTATTGTATTTAATACATTCTTGCCTATTTAGATAGAAAGGTTAACGCAAAATTATAAGGAGACAATTGAAATCTTTCTCAAAATATTCGTCCATATAATCTATTCGTACTCAAATAGATAGTGTTGAAATAATTAAAGTTCTAATGATGAATCCATTTTGAAGATTGAATTTCTTTATAAAAAAATTAATGTGTTTATCAAACATGCAAAATTTTAAATACATGAATTTTTCCCACATTGCTCATTCTTATGTGTTTAAAATTAAAGCGAAGAACATTATTGAATAAAATACTTTGATTATCTAAGGTATATAATGTTAAATAGAAAAAAATAATTAAATATTTTATAAAGTTGTATATGGTTTTGTAAGATTACTTGATTATATAGGGTCCGAATGTTTGTAAAAAAAGTTTATAACAAATGTTTATTTGTAAACTTGAAAGATATATTACAGAAACGGAATACATTATATTATTTTTAGTGCAATTGAACCCCATATAATATTTATCTAAAAGTGGACAAAGTTTGAGGAGATATATTATAAATAGATTTGCAATAGTATAATAACCCGTCATATTTAATGAAATTATGGTAAAGTTCAATCAAATAACTTAGGAATCTGTCTACTACAAGGTTCTGCAGATATGTCAAGAGCGCGCCTGCAACTTTCTCCTAATGTGATATTAATGACAGAAGTTGATCCCGTGTAAGCTGTGGGTTGTTACTCTTTTCTTCTATACTACTTTTGTTAATATCAGTATAGAGCTCAAATGATCTTTGTTGTAACATCTTTACTTGATCAATATATAAAAACAGTTTTGCGTCAATGTCAATAAAAACGTAGCATTGCATTGTGTAATTTGCTACGATATCAATATAAACCAGTATATTGTACATATATCTGTCTGTGTATAGGAAAATACATAATTCGTGTATTATAAGTTTGATCATCTTCAGTTATATTCATCCCACATTTTTAAGGTATCAGTAGAAGATTCCCCACTCTCAATTTCTAATATATACGTATATATATATATATATATATATATATATATATATATATATATATATATATATATATATATATACGTATATCGTGTTTGATGGTTTTATTAGTTTCCTACTTACAATTTTAGTACCTGAAGCAATTTTTATTTGCTTCTTTAGTACAGATTATCTGGACAAGAAGCATTCATTAGAATTTAAAACAGACTTTCAGTAAGCATGTAAAATCATGAGAAGTTGTTGCACTAGAAATATATATTTTGCATATTACGTTTCCAACTTTACACTTTGATCCACTGCAAATTGCTTAACATTTGGGTTAGTTTAATCAACGCTCAGTTTCTCCTGCCCTCTCAGTTAAAGTTTCTCCAGTCCTCTCAGATAAAGTTTCTCACTGTCAAATACAAGAGTTGGTCAACAAGCATCAATCTTTTTCACTATATCAGAAGAATCTTTCGAAGGTGTTAACTATGGGATGTGCATAACAGTTTATTCTCGCATTGTTTTTATTTTAAAATGACGTTAACGCACAGAAGACAATTAACAAACCTTTTAAGTATTTAATATGATGTAAATATTAATCACTTATTAAAAATACAGTAGGCTTTAACTGTCGTACCTTATATTACAAATTAGTTTGGAATGTGCCTATGATTGTTATTTATTAATAAATTCTGAAAATAATGACCAGTATAATTATGAAAATATGAATAGATATGTTTTATGAAATTATAGGATTTAGTTAGTAAACGACTTATTACATTGATGTAGACTCTTTTCTTAGTTCTCAAATTGTTCCAAAATATTTTGGTTCATTTTAAAAATATTATTGGTTAAACCTGACAAAACTGTGAAAAAAGGCATAAAAGACCTTAAATTAAATATCCTCACTAACATAAAACATTATTTTTCTGGATATTACCAAAACTGTAGTCAAGGACTAAAAAACTATGTAGAAACAACCATTTTTAATAAAAGGTAAAAAATTTAATGTAAAAAAGTGAAAAATGTAAATAAACTGTAAAACATACATGTGGAAAATAATAACATAACGTAATATAGTTATGAAGGCTAACTTTATACTAAAGTTGACTTTAGTTCCTTTTCACAATCCACTTAGTACAGAACATTGGTGCAGACTTGACTCCTGGAATTTTTTTCATAAGGAAGTGCCCTTGAGATACCATGTTATTTTTGCTATGGAAATTATATTAACAATAAACGTAATATAGCATCTGTTTTATTATGTTTGGAAAGACTAATGATAAGGATTAAATATGTTTAGCGAATACTCTTTATTAGGGTTCACAAATATTGGTGATTTAGCAGTCATATATAAGCATTCATAAGCTTAGACAATCCTCCAAACTGATTCGCAATCTGTTAATCCTGATGAATCCTGCATCACAGGTCCAAAGCTATCAACATAATCATCAATAGTAAATGGGACTTGTTGATGGCAGGATCATTTGTGTCGCATAAATTACTTGTAACATGTACCCCAAAACTATTTATTTATATGGTTTGCTATGAAAAATTGTCAATTATTTAGTAATAACTACTTTATTAAGCTTTTTTTAAAATTTAAACTTAGTTCTTGAGCACAATTCACGTTTAAGTAATATTTTAATTCTGGACACAGCGCTGTAAGGTCAGTTATTCTTCTTTTATTAGGTACAACACGTATGTACTGATGATATAATGGAGCTATATATGGGTTCGCCAAACAAAAATATTGTTGTTGAAACATTTAATGCCAATATATTCCACAATTGTAATTCAGAAATTATATTAATTTCAAGTGTTTCTTTACTAATTTTAATGCTTTGTATGAAGTTTATTTTTGACACACATTATTGATTGAACACATAACAATGCTTTTAGCAATAAAAGAAACATCAGTAAATCAACATATAAATCGCAATAAATATATAAATTAGCAATAGTATTAACACTATAAGATGAAAACCCAAAACTGTACAAACAAAAGTAATGGCATAAGTAAAATACCAATTAATGAATTTTTATTGGTTCTTGCTAGATTAACTTATAAATTATTAAAAGCATACTGTAACTCGCCATTGGTTTATTACAAATATCTGATCCGTTTGATACTTTTGGTTTTCTTTTAGTTCATTTTTTAGATTTGGCAAACAAAGGGACCTAATCTCCACTGATGGTCGACTTATTAGTTGGTCTGCCAATTTAATTTATGTTGCCGCTATTATTTTCCTAATTAAAGAAATGTGGTTCCCGATGTATTATTTTGGCTTGATCCCAATTCATATGATGGTCTTCATACCAACAATGGTGTGCAAATCTTTTACTTTTTGTGAGGCTCTTTCTCGTGTTTTCTTTGTGCTCTTTTATCCTTACGTTTGATGGTATTTTTTTCTCGCATATGTATTCCCTATTACAACTATATTTTATACTATAAACACAGTTTTTGGAACCCTATGTGCCATCTTTTGGTTCGGTTTTTAGGAGACTTTATCTAAAAGTATTATGTATTTTAAATGTGCTCCTAATATTATACTTTCTACCTACTCTTCTAATATTGCTACACATTACTTACAGTTTAATTTAAATAATATTATATCTCTGAATTTGGCTGATACTTAACTGTTAAAACTATACTGATGGCGAGAGAAAAGAAGAGACCTGGCCCGTGCCGGCGCACAGCTGTGTAATAGTGTGTTGCCGCGCGGTAATTTCAGGCGCTTCGCCCCACAGCCAACCCTGCGAATTGATTATCATAGCAATGGAACAGTGAAACAATAATGGAATTACGTAACAAGGCGCGGTAACATACTAGTAGTAGCGCCTGCAAATTTCAGATAGGCCAGAATCCAGGTCTCTTCTTTTCTCTCGCGATCAGTATTTATGTACAGTGTTTCTTAACGGACTATAATGGAACTATGTTTTAGAATTCACTATTGAGATGAAGGCATTCATTTGGTGACAAATAGCCCTGTTAGTAACGGTTGTGATAGAAATGATTCGCAGCTTTACCGGTTTTTCAAATATTTTAAAATTTGGTTTATATGCTTTGTTATATGGGTTCTTTATGTAGTTACAGCACTACAGAAGTTCAATTTGAATTATCTCAATATATTCAGGTATGAAAAAAAAAGTTCTTACATTACAACATTTTCAGATTCGGATCCGATACCACTGGTTGCAAAACAAATGACCCCCTAAAAGTTTATGAAATATTTTAAATAATTTTCTGTATGTGAGTTAGGGTAGAGAAGGGGTCTCATTTTAATGTATAGTTATAGCCCTAACCATTTTTCTAATGTACGTTTACGACTCTCCATGTAGAAAAATGCCTCACACAAAATTCAAGTCTATAATACGGCACAAATTCAAGTTGTCTATTTCTTGAATGTCGCTAACGCTAAGCCTATAACTTTTGCATTTAATTATACTAAATTATAAAAATCTTGTTATATGCGGCTTATGCAGAAAACCTATGATGATAATTGGGAAAAAAAAAAGGTTTGTGTATTACTAGTTGCCTATGTTCAGGATTGACGAAAGCGATACCACATGATGTCAATAAGTTACAAATGCAAGTATATTATAACTATGCACTATACTTAACTAAAGAAGTGGAAAGTGAAAGGTGCAGTGCTACCAAATTAAGTGCTTCAACTTAATTTCTATCATATTACACCATCAGTTTTTGTTGTCTTTTGCTGGTAACTTGCTGCCTAAATCGTATATTTATTCATATTCTCTGTTTATTGTACGCTATAGTTTATCTTGTCACTATTGTTATTTTTTCTGTTGCTGTATTTGAAAACATTGTTTTGAATATTCTTGTTATATTATGTTACAGTTCATTATTTTATTTCTGTATTATGTTATTTCTATTGTTATAGTTTATTTATTGCTGCGGTTTTTCATTATGGTATTGTTTACAGTTTTAAAAACACACATATATATATATATATATATAAACCATAAAATATCACATATTTTATGGTTTTATTCTTCTTATTTATGTGTTTTATTATGTAATTATTTAATTGGCTATATTCCGTGGTCTTACATTACAACATTTTCAGATTCGGATCCGATACCACTGGTTGCAAAACAAATGACCCCCTAAAAGTTTATGAAATATTTTAAATAATTTTCTGTATGTGAGTTAGGGTAGAGAAGGGGTCTCATTTTAATGTATAGTTATAGCCCTAACCATTTTTCTAATGTACGTTTACGACTCTCCATGTAGAAAAATGCCTCACACAAAATTCAAGTCTATAATACGGCACAAATTCAAGTTGTCTATTTCTTGAATGTCGCTAACGCTAAGCCTATAACTTTTGTATTTAATTATACTAAATTATAAAAATCTTGTTATATGCGGCTTATGCAGAAAACCTATGATGATAATTGGAAAAAAAGGTTTGTGTATTACTAGTTGCCTATGTTCAGGATTGACGAAAGCGATACCACATGATGTCAATAAGTTACAAATGCAAGTATATTATAACTATGCACTATACTTAACTAAAGAAGTGGAAAGTGAAAGGTGCAGTGATACCAACTTAAGTGCTTCAACTTAATTTCTATTATATTACACCATCAGTTTTTGTTGTCTTTTGCTGCTAACTTGCTGCCTAAATATATTTATTCATATTCTCTGTTTATTGTACGCCATAGTTTATCTTGTCACTATTGTTATTTTTTCTGTTGCTGTTTTTGAAACATTGTTTTGAATATTCTTGTTATATTATGTTACAGTTTATTATTTTATTTTTGTTATTATGTTATTTCTATTGTTATAGTTTATTTATTGCTGCGGTTTTTCATTATGGTATTGTTACAGTTTTTAAAACATTTATATATATATATATATATATATATATATATATATATATATATATATATATTTATTTATTCTTGTTGTATATCATGCCTTGCAATATTGTATAATGTTAATATCATTTTTTCAGCCTTTCACATTTTTTGTTGTAGAATTTCATGTTTAGGTTAAGTTGTTATAATAATTAAGTATATGGATCTTGAATGTAAAAATGGAGAGTATGTCCGTTGGAAATAAATAAATAAATGTATTCATGTTCTAATTTAATAACAGAAATTTGAGATAACATACCTGTCCATCATATTTGTGCTAAGATTGCATCATTGTGTATTAAGTGAGTTGTAATGTTGGAAATTCAGTTAAATATTTATAAAATAAGGCAGGATCTTAGAGGTAGGAATTTCGATCTTAGTTAAGCGCGGGTTCAAATTCTGTCTCTGGCCGTTGCAATTTATACCAATGACGCTTAATGGCTTCAATGAAGCTTAACAAAATCTAATTAATGCACATGCAACCGTCATAAAACACATTTTTTTCTGTGTATAGTTGAACTTTCACGCAAAATTAAAAGTCTAAAGATAATATCTTTCACGGTATATATCCGCAGACATTTAATAACTAGCCTATATATGTCATTATCAGATGAAAAAATATTCCCTAACGCAAGCAAAATTTTACGGATTGACATGTACCATTATCTAACTCGATTTGCCTCTTATATTAATGAAGGCTCATGGAAAATGTCAAGTCTATAGGTCTGTTATGAAAGACAAATAACATTTGTTTATATCCTTTAGTTATAGGCTTCGCTAACGCTATTTACTGTACTAATACGTTTCATAGTAACTAATATAATGATGTATTCTAAAATAATAAATAAACCCTGACACAAACAAAGCCATTGAAGATATACTGTGCATAATTTTTACCTAAATACTCACGTATATGGCTTTCTGGCCAACCAGAGCGTTGAGTTAGAAACCTCATGGTTGTGCTAAATACGTTTGCATAGAAAAGTCACGGAAACCCGAAATTTACACAGTTATTGCACTACTTTAGACTGTGTTCCATATACTTTTGGAGTTATGTATGAAACCGCAGAAGTATTAATACTGAAAATGCTATCTTCAGACTGCAATTGTATTTATTATGTATTAAATACTCACTGGGCCTACAGGTGTATTGTACTGATTGCCTTTATTAAATAGTTTGATTCTTTAATCGAGTAACAAAGTGAAGATGATACACAATTCGAAATTTTTTAAAGTTACTTTTAATGTACATCCACCGATTCAATCGAAACTGCTGCACTTATTTTGATGAATAATTATATTTGGTTAATTTATGTACATAATGTAAAACAGGAATAAGTAAGTATTGATAGTTGTTCCTTTACCTGTCCATATACCATTTTTATAAAAAAAATTGTGGCTATTGAAATAAGAGCAATAGTGTGCTTTTAAAATGCCACCAGTATAATCAATGTAAATAAAATCTAATTCTTTATGTGGGGAATATTTTAAATTAAATGTAATCTGTTTAACCGTCTGCTACTTGTCTCAATTGACACGTAGTGATCTATAACTTTACCTGATAATTATTTTTTTTTATATTTGTTATCCGTAAACTAACAATATACGGATAATCAATAAATATTATCCAATTTTACATACATTAGAGAATTCATACATTAGTGTATTAACCCTAGTCCTAACTACAACACACTCATTCAATGATGCACGACGGCCAGGTGGCGCTTGATGCTATGTTATACTAATGTTTTATAGTATCATTACGATTAATCCAGTGAGAAGTGACAGGTGATGAATGATCACATTAACGTAATGGACGAGAGCTTTTGGTCATCAGTCAATTCATAAGAATCAGTAACTCGACATTACAGAGTGACGATTGTCAGATAACACATAGCAAGTGTTGATTGATAATAACGACCGAATTGTGTGGATATTATGCTGGGATTGACATCTTTTCCTCGAAAGTCACTTTAGTGAAATCAAATGCTCGATATCACAGAGTAACAATAGTCAGTTAATGCATAACAGGTGTTGATAGATAAAATTAACGTAATGGACTGGATATTTATCTGTTATTGACATCTTTTGCTCGTCAGCCACTTTATGGGAATAAAAGACTCGATAGAACAGAATGACGAATGTCAGAGTGACACGTAACAGTTGTTGATTGATAAAAGTAACGTGATAGACTGCATATTTACATGTTATTGACAGGTTTTGCTCTTAAGTCACTTTATAGGATAAGAAACCTGGGTAGAACAAAATGACGAATGTCAGAGTGAAACGTAACACTTGTTGATTGGTAAGAGTAACGTGATAGACTGGATATTTATCTGTAATTGACATCCTTCGCTCGAAAGTCACTTTTCTAGATACATCAGCTTGAAGTATTGATGCTTTTATAATAGCTCTAGTAGTTACTATTTTCTTTTACGCTACAGTTAAAACATTTGCGATAAAAGATCTTTAAGGCTAGCCTAGTTCTTAGGAAGAGGAAATATTCATCACATTAATAGTTGACCAATAATAAATTGACCTGTAAGTTTCAACAAAACCTTTCATACAATCTCTTTAGTTATACAGTCTTGCTATGGATATACAGTTTTAAAATAACCTACTTACTTACTTACTTGGTATTTCTAATTCCGCAGAAGTTGGCCCAAACTGGGCTTCTGCAGGTCAAACTGCCCTAGGAAAGGGTCAGGGTGGGTTGGGTAAAGTGCCCGCACAAAAGTCAAAAATTCTTCTACACTGTAGAAACAATTTAAGACCAAAAAGTTCTATAGGCCACTCTTGAATTTTTTTACAGAATTTACATCTTTTATATTAGAAGGTAGAACTTGAAAAATTTTCTTTCCAGAATAATATGGGTTTTTTTCAAAAAGAGTAAGCCTATTGTATACAGTTAAAATATTTAAATATAATAAAATACTGTTAAATTTTAAAACAAAGGCAATAAGAGGTCCTCAGTGCCATATACTCCTACTAACTGAAAGTTAGTATAAGTAAGTATTAGCATTTGTTACCAATGCAAAGTACAAAATTTCTTGCCACAGTGTAAAAAATATTACTGCTCAAACACAAAATCTCTCAAGTACCAACAAGAATCATTCTTAAAGGCTTAAAATATATGTGTTTAAATAGCAATTGAATAAATAGTGGTATTGTATGATTACTTTGTAAAATCTTCACAGTACAAAATGATCCAACTTTGCTTCAGAACATAACTTATATCGAATTGTGGGATAATAATTATATCAAGCAATGTGAACACCAACTAGTGCCTACACAGCTCAAGTTGAGGTGGCGCAAGGCTATATAACATGTTTACGCTATAGGATATATATATTAAACCCAAGGGACGATCAATATTAACACGGCTTTAAAACATAAACAACAATTGTCAGTGATTAACGTGAGTGATATAGCCTCTCGCACAAAGACCGCTAATTGAATCTAAGAATGTGTTAATAATGGATTGGAACTTATATGTATAGTTAGTAAATCTTGCATACTAAGCAACGTTATGAAAAATAGCAAAAGCAGATACAAAATGTTACTATACCTTCGAATAATTTGCCCTAATATTTCGACCATGATGTTTTACACTTTATGCCTAACATTTTGGGTGCTCAAAAAGCTATCTATAATTTGTGTGTAACGTGCTATATCTTAAATACATGTACGTTTCATTATTCTTTTTTATTTCAGTTTTTAAAAATATTTATATCATTACTGATTAGAAGTAGTTACCCTTTTGAATGGTGGGTTTTCCTCAATAAAAGTGCCCTAAACAGTGAATTTTTTAAATTTTCGATTTTTTTTTTGTTTTGGATGTACAACAGTAGACGTGTTATGAAAAAACACCCTATTCAACATTTTACGGTTACTTTTGTGTTTATACATACATTAATCTAATTATGCGCAAAATTTATTATATTTACAAAATAAGAGAATAAAATAAAATATTCAGCATTTTCTCATAAAAATACTAAGGTGCAGTTTAGTACAAGTTAGTAACAGTACAAATGGCTTCTCATAAATCTTTGACTATATAAAAGGCGCGAAAACAGTCGAACACACAAAGCAGAACGACGCAATCCCGGCACATCGAGTCCCGGCGCCGCTGCTCGCCGACGCTGGTCTATCTGCACACGTGGAATGCTCTCTTTGGCTTGTCCTTATTTTTTAGCAGGGATGGTGGCGGGAAAATGTCGAGCAATAAGTTTCAGAGGAGCGTCTTAGCCAAAAATTCGTCTTTAGGTCTTTCTTACGCCATTTTACGTAATCAGTTCTTACACAAACAGCCACGTTTATTTACTCACAGAAAGCACAACAAAACGTTTACAATTAAATCAACCGATAATGTAAAAGTGAGGTTTCAAACGGTATTCACTACATAAACAGAAATAGAATCAGCTGATTACTTGGAAAACTGATTGAATACCGTCAATTGGGTCTGAAATAAATAAATAAAAGAATAACTGCGATTTATTGAAACGACGGAAACCACTTGGAACGGTTTCTTATTTATTCCGCTACATCGCATTCGTTTTGAAGCGAGAGGTTATTCACTTCCTAATGCGTTGCAGTATTACTAGTCAAAAGTATTAAAGATTATTGTAAATTATTTCTCAATATTATGAATGGATATACGGTACTGAATTAGTTACTTTTGACAAGGCACATGGCTAATTTCCACGACTTAAATGCAAACCAGCTTGGTTGATGCGGGCAGTTTATTATAATTTCACTTAAAACAAAAACCTCAGGGGCATTACTTTAACTAAAAATATATAATTAACATAACGACCTCTTAGTGACACAAACGACTGTATAACAAGCGATTCCTAAGGGAATAGATTTAACATTCAACAGAGAACAAAGAAATTGAAATGTTTTCATTATTTCTTTTTTGAGCTGTGAACTTAAAAAGTTTTACTATATTAGAAATGAAATTCAAGCTCGCTTTAAACAATTATATTTTATATGCTGCCAGTATACGAGCAATTGTTAATCAAATATCTTACTATTTATCTGTAGGAAACCTACTGATGCCTAAAGTTTAGAAAAATAACATCTTGGCTTTTAAAGTTGCAAACTAGTAATTAAAAGAGCCTCTTAAATATACTTTAAATAAACTGGTGTATCTAAACATTGCTACTTGTAAGAACACTATTATATTTAGTTAAAACGTTTTTCCAGTAAACAAATGTTAAATTTGAGGAAAAGTAAAATTTTAACTATATGTTTCAGCAAATATTAAATACGCAATGTTGAGTCTTACTGCAATGAATATATCTAAGACCAATTTTCTATTTAACTGAATAATTATTTACAACTCTGCTTCTGTTTAGTATAAAATATGCTTTTTTTAGATGAAGGCAATCCTCTATTTTTAAACCTTATTTTGCCCGTCCTCATATGCCACTGGCCTTTGTAAGAATCTTATCGAAACCAGAATAAGGAGGAGAGTCAAAACAGTAGAAGGTTATCTCTAACTCGGACTCAAACAAAATCATTTAATCGGAAAAAATAAGCGCTCTGTGGTGTAATGGTAGCACATTCACCCGGAAAGTGAGAGATCCGGATTCGATTCCCGGCGGAGCAAGTACTTTTTGTGATTCAATTTTTATTGAAATTATATATATATATATATGTGTGTGTAAATAAATAGTCAATGATCAGTCTGAACTGGTTAAGAAAATGTGGCTTATGCCGTATAATCAGGTGACAGCACTTTTAATTGGTCTACGTGTTTACCGATCCCTATAGTCAGTAACGGCATCACTTCAGCGGTCGGACAGCGTTGCGTCGCTATCCCAGCCGGTATTCTATAATGCGAATCTGAGAGTAGAGGCTCTCGATCCCATTGCTCATGCTGCTTAAAACTCTCTTCAGTTGTACTCGCTTTTGATTGCATTTCAAAAATGTAACCCTTGACTGCTTAGATCGTTATCGTGTGATTCGTGTGACTTTAATAGTTTTGGGCCGGTTACTTGTCGCTTAAGCGCTCTCTAACAGACATGGATTATCGTGTCATTGGATGTTTCTACAGTTTGATGCCGAAGGACCCTGAGTTTGAAATGTGCTGTACTCTTCTCTCATTTGTAAAAATGGCTATAAATTCCTATACGTATTGACCTCTGGAAACCTTTTGTGAGAATTACATACCTCAGCCATACCGCGGTGTGCTTGTAGCAGGTAAAGATGACTTTGGAGGGTGATATCATTCCTTTATTCGACCCTTTTCTCTCCATGTACTTTTCCCCTGTTTAACAACATACGTTCTTAAATTTCTAAATTCAATCCATTGGTTTCAGCGGAATTTAGATCTATTGATTTATTTTCTTATTCAGCCTATTATTTTTGTTTTTGTAATTATTATCTTATAAATATATTACTCCTTTGTAAGATGGGATAGAATTTTATGTTGTGAAAGTTTTTTTTCATCATCCTGCGGTCGTAGTTAATTTTATAATAAAAGTTTATGTGGGTTTTAGTGTAGTAGAATGATACTCGTAGTCTGCTATCTCCTTAACCCCGATCTCGTAGCAAATGTAGAAGGTTTGAGCTATTCATCATGAAGGGGAAAATGATTAAAATGTTCTCATAACAAAAAAAATAATTTAATTATACGTAGACAGAGAGAAAAATAATACTTTAAACGGCACACAGGGGCGCACTGGACCCATAAATACAGTTGTTTATTACTCAGCTAATTGCTGGGAACTAAAGCAGCCAGTGATGGGGCTTGAAGCCTAGTGATGCCAAATGACATTAACAGGGAGCAAAAAATTAACGAGACAAACTTAAACTGCGTACTGTGGACCTCAGTGTGCTCTTTGAAAGTTAAGTAAGGTTTTTAGACATAAAATGTTTTGTTGAAGATCAATTAAAGCTTATCAAAACTATACATTTAATAATTTGTTAATGTTTGTTTGAAATTTATTTGTAGGAAAGCACTCATCCTCCCTCCGACAGAGATGTTTCCACAGTATTTATATGTTTAAGAATCGAGGAAAATATAACAATTTAGTCATAAAAGCCCTGCACTCCAACTTAACCCAACCGTGTAGAAGCTTTACCACGGGACAGCTTCCAGGTCAGACGCTGTGAAGTGTGTAAATCCTTCATCGTTGGATACAATGATTTAGTTGTGTGTGCAGTAGACAGTCATATATGGACTATTTGAGCTTACTCTTAAGGAAAAACTGTGTTTCATTTGTTATTATGACAATTTCAAAGTCCTATTAGTATATATTTGTTACCTCCTCAAAATATTAAACAACACTGATGAATAATGTTTAGTTTTTATTTCTGTAAAACATATTGGTCATTGTAAAAGGCAATTAAAGAAATGTTATCTAAATGGATAACGCTCTTTGAGCTAGTCATTATCTGTAGCTATGTAGTCAACACCTCTTGATGGTTTATTTGCTATATTTGGGGTGTTTATTAATACAGTTTTATAACTGTGAAATTGAATGTGTAGAATATAATAAATATTGTTATTATTATTAAATTAATATTATAGCATTTGAGAACCTTTTTACAACGGGTTTAATCGCTTGCTTCAAACCCAAGTACTGCGGGATCGCATCGTCTCCTGATCCTTTGTCTTTGTTATTAATGACCTCCCCAGGTAGAAGGAGCGGTGCCAATATGTCACTGCAGCTGCTCAGATATAGGGGACCATTATGCTGATCCCACAATGTTGGATCCGGTTAGCTTATCATCATTATCTTGCTCCTGTCACGTATACTGTAGCTTCCAGTAAGCTTACTTAACTTTTAACATCCTTACAAACTTATTATATTTACAGAATTTGTAATTAAAATAATCTTAAACATGTACATGGTATTTTGACATCTTATTGAGGATAATTAATAATTTTTCCTTTCATTATCATAATGATATAATTATATACTTAAGTACATTCCTAAATTTCAATTTTACTGTAATAATAGAATGAATAGTCGACTACAACCCTTTTTAAAATTATTTTATTTCCACACACGTGTTACGGTATTAAACTACCATCAGTGTGAACATTAACCTCTAAATAAATATTAAACAATTAACAACTAAATATACACATGTAGAACATTTAAAAAGATGTTAAATGTATATGACACAGTTTTAATTTTGATTAATATTCTTTATTTAATACGTTAATTGTTTAAAATATTGAATTTGTCTTTTTTTATTGCTATTTAAAATGCGGTGAGAATTTTTTTTTTATAATTTAGATATATATTTAATTCTTCTTTTGTTGTTTAATATTTATCATTTTCTTTCGATAATTTAACAACTGTTTTAATACACAGATAGTCCTGTAATGTGGAGTTAATAACATTACTGTTATAAGTGTATTATTATTTTTTTCTGTTTAATCTAACTGTTAGTCAGTAATTGTTACAAATAAGTTTAAAAGTAGGAATGGTTCGTTTTAACATGATATATTCTTTGTTGTGTTGAGTGGTTTTATAAACAGTTTTATTGATTAGTTTTCTTATGTAAAAAGTGTTTATATATTGTATTAATAATGAATGTCCTTAATTACAAAATCAGTGTTGGTGTGATCGTCCTATAGAACAAATAGCCGCAGAATCTACAACAATATATCATGAATTTAGGCAAGGGAAATTTGATTTATAAATCTAGAGAGATCAGCTGTTGTGTGATTTTATTTTTAAAACAGTCAATCCACGACCGCCTGCTCAGCCGATCGGGTAGCAGTGGTGTTGTATCTCCTAAACAGGCATGGTCTGTGTCACGCACGCGACACGATCTACTTCCTCTGCATTACTCATGTGTGACTTTTGCTTTCATTAATTTCCATGCTAATCATTCCATCTCACTCTCTCCAGCTCATCAGTCTCCTGTGTTATTTGACCTATTTTGTTGTTAGTAAGATGTTCTTGAGATACGTTAATTGATAACCTATGACAACGAGCTTTAATAACCAAACTCCTATCACGTATTGATATCAGATTAACCACACCCAATTAATTGGCTCTCCTATAATAAAATCGTGGAAAATGGTATCAGGCATTTACATTATTACCAAGATCAGGCGAGGTCAAACTTTGGTTTCACTTCACTTAATGTTACCATCAGCTCAAGTTCAATTGTGAGGTTGCTATTACTCAACGTGATCTTTTCTTCACCTGGTCGTATCACATAGTATTACTACTTTAGGCGAGGTCAAACTTTGGATTCACTTCACTTAATGTTACCGTCAGCTCAAGTTCAATTGTGAGGTTGCTATTACTCAACGTGATCTTTTCTTCACCTGGTTGTACTGTATCACATAGTATTACTACTTCATATAAAATCTCATACTTTAATATAAAGTAAATATTATAAATAATACCGTCTTCTATTTCATAATTTAAAAATTATTGATTCTGATAAAACAATTTATTTCAATTCTAACACATTTTGCGGAACTTAGATATTCCGCCGATTTCATCCTTATTGTATAGTGATATTCAAACAATAATATTAATGTTACCACAACATACACAGGAATATAATTTAAAATCATATACACTCAGTAACTAATAAATGTTTCATCGGTAATATGTGCGGTTATATGTCTAAACACATTTCAGATATTGTCAATTGAATTATTGAAGGTATAAAATTTACATATTAGAATATCCTGCAGACAAGAATATACATATTAAAATAAATTATAATTAATTTAAACTTAGTTATTTCTCAATCAATCATAAAACACACTGTCTAAGAGAGACTTCATAGCCAATATATATATATATATATATATATATATAAAGCTAACTAGCTTAAAGCTAAACTTGCACATGTTATATTATATGATTATGTTTATTGGCTAAAGGTTATCGATGCCTGCAACATGAAGGTCTGCAAGAATATAATTTAAGTCTGTTCTTTGTGTCTCCGCACGACATATCGATAAGGAACTGACCAATAGACTTAAATTTATTGCATGTAGTTTAATTTCTGTATGCCCTGAAGTCCGATAACAATCCATGTTACTCCATGGAATTTGGCTGAGCGTTAACAAATAATTATACATTGATCTTATTTTTAACGATGGTGGCATCTACTAAATCACAATATAAATTAATTTAAACAAAGTTCATACATCATATGACATTTTTACATGTGACATTGTAACAATATTTGTCCATGTAGTTTTAAGTTTTACGTCAAACTCTACATCGAAAAAGCGTGAGTCTACAATACCTACCAATGAGATTTAGCTCACCGTCTTTGAAGCCTAATCGATGATGCGAGTTCGATATTTTTGTCTATTGGGGGATGCAATTAGTATTTGTAGTCATTAAGAGCAAAATTGGTTTTTTGCCATGATTTTTTAAAAATGAGGTGAACGTGAGTTAGTAAAAACTGTTAAAGACTTAGAAACACTTTAGTTCGTTAAGTTGAACTACAGTATTTGTCATACAGGAAATACACTTTAAACTAAGATATTTTCAAATTTGTATTCTACAATACTTCAACATAGTATAAATTTTGGGTTTAAATATAAAAACAACTGTTGTTTTGAATTTAATTTTATTGCAACAATAATAAAGTTCGGGTTTAACGCACTAAAAAAATTTAACAGTGCAAAAACCAAGTTTTTTTCAGATCTCTTGTATAAGGCAACAAACCATAATCACGTAATGGGTCAACTTAAGTATCTAAAACAGCTGTAATTGTGCAGTAAGATAAACTAATTCATTTCTGTATTACTGATTGCATGAATGAATGTATGTTCGCAGAACATATCAAGAATGAAATGAGCAATTTCAGCTGTCGTTTTTCATGTGGAAGAATAGCACGTAAAACTTTGTCATTTCGCCAACATCTTGCTATCAAAGCTTTTACGATATAAAGCTGTGATTAATGTTACACTCTAAACTGTGATACTTTAAAGATACTTTCGATAAATCAAGAAGAGTGTCGTATACAGCACCTGAAGAATAAGTGCTTAATATCCACCTTGATGATTAATTAATTGCGAAATCCAGAAAATCTATCGTTTAAAATATGAGGTTTACGATATAACTAATAAATATTAACTTTTTTACCAAAATTGAACAAATTTATCTATGGTCCCGGGTTTTTTTACATATTTTAATAAATTGTATAACAATATAATTTTATAAATTCACTATCATCGTTATAAATCTAAATATGTTGGAAAATTCCGGATCACTAATTAAGTCAAATTTACCTTTATTAAAGACGAAAACTTAGTCTAAAAATTTCCAAAGTGTAAAAAGCAGTTCTTCTCTGTACAAATATTTTATATTTATAAAATATTTTATGTTCTGATTTTAATTTAGATTTATTATTGTATCACGCAATATTTAAAAGATATACAACTGTTCTCAAGATTAATTAGTTTCAAGGCTTTTTCTGACCCTTTTGCACAACATCCCGATACGTTATATTCCAGTAACATTTCAAAACAGTTCATAAGCTGTTAAGATTGTTTAAAATTTTTTTAGGTGATTTACTGTTTTATCAATGGAATATTTAGTCGATACTTTCAATACATTATATTAAAAATAAAGTAATGCATAAGATATTTAATATGAAGTTTTATACCGTTTTTGTGTGGTAAACGGAAAATCCCCTGGTATTGATGGTATTAGTTCCACATTAATTAAGAAACCTATAAACAGTTTCCGCCTGTTTTATTGAATATTATTAATTTTAGCTTTCAATCGGGCGTTTTCCGGACAAATTAAAAGAAGGATTAGTGATTCCAATACATAAGAAAAATGAAAGAACAGATTGCAATAACTATAGACCTATATCCTTGTTATCATCTTTTTCAAAAATATATGAAAAATTAATGAAAGTCAGGCTAATAAAATTTCTTGATAAAATCAGATTTTTCAGTAAAAATCAATTTGGATTTAGACAAGGTCTAAATACCGAGATTGCTTTGATAGAATTTATGTATAGGGTATCTAGAGGTATAAATGATGGAAAACGGTTAGTGGTCTATTTTTAGACATTAAGAAAGCGTTTCACACAGTAAATCATACAATATTGCTCAAAAAAACTTTTTAATTGTGGTATAAGGGGAGTGGTTTATGATTGGTTTCAAAGTTATTTATCCAAAAGAAAGCAGTGTGTGTTAAAATCAATGGAAATATTAGTCAGTTTGGTGAGATTAAACATGGAGTTCCTCAAGGTTCAGTGTTAGGGGCTACATTGTTCTTAATCTATATAAACGACTTATGTAAAGGGGACTTCCATGGACAAGTAGTTTCCTTTGCTGATGATACAGCTCTGAGCTATGCTGGTGACAATTTAGACGAAATTGCACTAGACATGAATTCTGATTTGGAAGCTTTGAGTTGGTGGTTACCAATAATAATTTAGTCCTTAGTGTAAGTAAAACCAGTTATATACACTTTAGCCTCAGAGGGAAATTGGTTTTTTCTGATAAAATTGTTTATAAATGCGCTACTTGTCTCTGCAATGGTGGACTATGTAGTGAATATTGTGCAGAGACAAAACAAGAAGACAGTATTAGATATTTAGGTGTGATATTGGATTCTGAATTAAATTGGAAAACATATATTTCATCGATTAAAACAAAGTTAATAAATATTCTTAGGATCTTTTACTTTTTTAAGAAGGATGTGTAAAAATGGCCTAATGAGGACACTTTATTTTTCTTTGGTTCACAGTCGAATAAGTTATGGTATAGAGTGCTGGGGTGGAACTTAACATAACCAATTTAAAACCACTCATAACAATTGCCAGAAGTATTTTGTAAGAATAGTAGCTAAAGGAAATAAATACGACTCCTCTTGGCCAATATTTAGATCATTAAAGGTATTACAAATAAGAAATATGTTATGTTTATAAAGTTATGAAGGTTTTTTTAAAAGAAGTAGGAATAGTCATGATTGTTATAATGCATATAAAGGAAAATTAAGAAATTCTGATAATGTAGCTGTACCTAGACCATCAAAAACCTTTTTCACTAAAACATATAACTTTTTAGCCCCTCTGATATTCAATAGATTTGCCTAATGAAATAAAAATTTTAGATACTTCACAAAAATTTATTAGAAAACTCAAAGATTGGCTAATCACAGTACAAGATATAAATGAATTGCTATTTGAAATCCAAAGTTGAAAAATTTACTTCTACAATTACTGTGATTTTTATAAATTATTCTATACTATTTGTATGCAAGGATGTGTGTGTGCATGTATTTTTGTGAATACGCAAGTGTAATGGGGATGTATGTGTGTATTGAGAATATGTATGTGTACATGTTCATAGTTGTATTAGTGAATATAAGGATACATATTGATGATATTCTATTGTGAGATTTGTGAAGGAATTCTTGTGCTTGAGTATAGGTCGGATTTTTTATTTATTAATGTTAATATTCTAGATATTTTACGTTTAGTTAAAGCGGTTAATTTTGTTTAACTCAAGATACAACTTTTTTTGCTAGGTCTCTCATATTATATTGTTCAATGAGGCCTACTTATTAAATTGTTTATATAATTCATAATAATGACTTTTATAAGAATTCAAATTTCATATACTATTTTAATTCTTAGGGAGTTGGGTCAATGATACTGGAATATAGAGCCCTGTATTACTTGACGGCAATTTCTTATCCAATAAGTACACGTTATTTCCTCCAATCAGGCTTTGCCTTGGAGGTTTCATTTTCCAAAAACAACCAACAAAATAATGTTCATTGTATTTTTCCTTTTAATTAACTGGTAAGTGTAAAATTAATTGGTCAGCCTGAGCAAATCATTTTTGTTTTGTATATGCTATTTTATGTGTTTTATATATATGCTATGTAATGTTTACCTTATTTTGAATTATTGTATTACTGTTGGATTTATTGTAATTATTTATTGTTATTTGGAAATAAATTTATTATATATAATTTATTATTATATATTTAAACGAGATTTATCGTATTGTAGATATATCGTATAAATACGTCTGAAATATATATCGAAATGGAACCTAATTATATAACTAAAATTTTGAATGACGCTTTATATATATATATATATATATACAACACTGAGTTCATTGAAGGTACATGTTATAATTTGAAATGTTTCTAAACGTTAGAAAATATTTTTCATTGGTCTTATGTTCAACGAGAAAATTGTAGAATATATAAATGTATAACAAACTCAGCATCACTGTATGAGATAGGAACAACGTGTATTATCTCGTGTAAATTCATACAGTAAAATATAAAGATAAAATTAAATAAATTGAAACAAATTTGGAAACTAAATCTTATTTCAGCGCACACTTGCATTGTAGTCACTCCATATTCAATACAACATTTGTTATTAAGAAATTTCAAATCAAGTCTTACTCAATGAACAAAAACGTAATATTTCAGAAAATATCTAGATGAAGATAATGCGAAGACTTAAAATTGTCCATGAAACTTCACGTCTTGTACATTTTAACCATTTAATTTGGCTGAGCGTAATTGAAATCCATCACTCAATATGTTTAAACAATTAACTTTTATCTCCCAGGAGTATGTAAACATTTATTTACTGTACAATATGTCTGTCTCTATCTGTCCACATGACATCTCTAGAAGGCTCTACCTGTAGGCTTGCAATTTTGCAAGCAACCTTATCGAAGCTTGTTTCATGACGCATGGTTATAGTTGTTATAGATTGGTAAAAGGTACAATTGTTAACAATAACATTGGTAAAATGACGAGTTACCATACCTTACCAATTAATTTTCCATTCTCACGTTCAATTTTTTAAACTTGGCCATTAAACCATACCATCATTTATCCAAAAAACGGTGAATTCAAAAGCAATAATAAAATAAAATATAATATTGTATACTTGCCGATATTGTATTGCAAGTTAAAAAATATAAAATGAACCGTATTATCTGATATATTATATTAATTACTAAATAACCAGATTGAGGGTAATGTGACTAATAAACTGTTACTCTAGCAAGGTATAATTTTTCCTTATGTAAATTCCATATAGTTAAGTGGGAATTACAATTTTACAATGTAGGAGAACGCCACACCTCGTGTACCAACAGGCTTTGCTGAGGTAGCATGCACATTTTCAAATATATTCTTTCTTCTATATCAAGATGTCCTGCGGTTATTATACAGACAGATATTATTCAGAAATAACAGTTTAACATCCTCCGACAGAAAAAAAGGAATTGTGTCAATCTAATAAGTTTGGTCCAGTTACGCTCACACAAATACCACGGTTTAACATGATCCATCATAGAACACATTATTGTCTACGCAAAAATATAATCATGCAAAGTGATAATTCTACAGACGAAATGTTGTTCGAGATATCTTGCCATAAATAAAAGTCCTGGTGAGATAGGGAGAATACTACAATGAAAGGGTGCGTTAAAGACAAATCCTGACAACTACTTCATCATTGACTTTCCACTACATAATTTTTCTCATACTGTATTAATAAGAATGGCATATGTCTCATGTACAAATATGAGGATGGTCAGTTTTAAAGAATTTTTTACATCTCCACAGTCAGGCTAAAGACAAACTGTGTCTGTCACTGAGTGAAAGCCTCCAATGACGCTCAGCCAAATTCCATGGTTTGACTTGCAACATCATAGAACCAATTTATGTGTGTTTAGAAATGGTGTTTCACGCAAAATTTATGGGAACTAGATAAAATCTTTTGTAAGATATCTTTAAACATAATGTATTTATATTTATGTTCAATAAATTTGGTTTCATAGTAGTGTTCAAATATTTAAAGTTGTAATGAGGGTACTGAGGTGGCAAGACGAGTTTGGAAATTTGTGTTTCCATTCTTTTAAATTTATTAAATAAATAAAATCTAAATGATAAAATCTAAATCAATTGTATTTACTTTGTTTCAAAACTTATTATGCTATTTCTCGTTCCCATAAAACCAAGGTAAAAATATTCGGTAACATTAAGCCAAATTCCATGGAGTGACACAGGCCATCATCAGATTCCGTACGGCTAATGTATAAACGACACTTTATACCAAATTTCATTATTATTGATCAGTTAAATTGTGAAATTCTTCCTGACAGACAGACGGGAATTGAATTTTTCTACCTCCAAATGTAATAGGCTTCACTAATCCTCAGTCAACAATTTGATTAAATGTATTGTACTATTACATAACTATATTTTTAGCACATCAGCTCTTGTGTTAGTCTTTGATGTTATGAATAATATGTAACAAACCAATTCAGCCCAACAATAGCGAAACAAACGAACGTTGAAATATGCAATAAATTCCAGTGCAATGATTGCTTTGTACTGATGGAGGAATTCAAGATTTATTGTTACTCTTGTATTCGTTTGATTTAAACGTGCATTTAAGCTTGGTATAATCTTAGTTAGTTATATATATATATATATATATATATATATACATAAATTTTTGTGCTATGTATACTAGTTAGTTATATAGTACATAAATTTTTTGTGCTATTTTGTGAATAGTGACTAGTTGATGCTCGGAATGTTTTTGGGTCTAAGTTTATTCTGTAAAAGTATGATGTGCAAAAGTAATAAATTTTACTACGCAAATTCGTCTTATACTTTGACAAGGTGTATACCTGTTTTCCAACACACGTCAACCGATATTAACTTTACGTGATATTTACTTATGAAAGAGCTCTTCATTAAAGTCTGCGGCATTAAAACAGCCTCAAATATATATACCATACTTTTTGCCTCCTTGATACAATATAAATACCGCATACCACATAATTCTTGAATTGATACAAACTAAAACTAGTTTTAAAAGCAATGTTTAAACCATTTCATTCAGATATGTTTACTGCAGAGTTTTGGAGTGAACCATGTATTCGTGTTTTATAAACTTTAGAGTTGTTTGTGTAATATGTAACTGTGCAATTAATAAACTTTCCAACGTGTGATTCAGGATAACGAAGGCTATTTATTTGGTAAGACTAGCGGTAATTTTCAGGCGTGTACTTTATCAAACTTTTAGGGTCGGAAAAATTACACGTTTCCTGCGGTTATTTTTAATTCCAAAAATAGACTATTCATTAGTTTATTATATTTAGAAAACTTACTTCTTACTCAAAATAGGTGTAAAAAGTTTTTTTTTTATTTCCAATGTTGTATATACTTATTTATGTAAAGAATTCTTAAATATAATAAAAACTTGGAAATAAGGTCAAATTTCAACTTTCTATGTCCTATTACATTTCATTTTTTTATTAGACTACACATCGTGCATTAAAGTAGACAAATTAAAAACAAATGAGTCTTGTGTATATAATATAATATTTAATAATTTTATTGGCCAAGGCCCAATACTCTTTTTTACCTCCCATTAAGGTATGATGCCGCATGCTGTAATATAAGAATAGATAAAACAGTAAGAATTTAATTTATGATGAGAAACTGTATAAGTTAACGAATAAAGTGTTCATTACATTTGCAGCATTTTAAATAAACCAATACTACCACATAATTCCTCTTATTTGTCGTCATTGTAAGCGTAAGAACATTCTTACATAGCAATACTTTGACTAAACAAGGTATATATTGTTAAATGACGATATCTTATAATTATTTGTAACAAAATATAAAGCATTAACAGGTTATTTTAATATTAAAGTAATAAGGCTTATATAACATTATGTAACTTTTATTTCGTTACTTTTATTTTAGAGTAAACGTTTAAACATATAACACAGAAAGAAAAAATTGCTTATATGTGAAATATACACACAATATTTATAGTACAGATAAACTGCATACAGTTTTAATTTTATAAAGTAAACAAGTATTTAGAATAATTATATCATAATAAATTTGGGACAAAATCTTAAGTCAGAATATTGAATTATATGGAGGTAAATTTGAATTTAATAACTTACAAATCGTCTCCTGAATGGTTTCGCAGATATATCAAGAACGCATCTGCAACTTTCTCCTAATATGATATTAATGACAGAAGTTGATCCTGTGTAAGCTATGGCTTTTCAGTCTCTCATTCCTCCTTACTTACTAAAAATATAAATAAAGTGATTCAAATGTTCTTTGTTGTAACAAAATTGCTTTACGAAAACATTTTAATGCTAAACAAAAACTATGAATACGTGTAACTTTTACAGTACATTTCTTAAATTCGTTCCTCCCAGGAAAGTGAAAATTTAAAGAGCTCTTTATCTCTCCAGACACATCTTAATCTTCCAGTGGAGTAGTAACGTTTTTGACACAAATACGTTCATACTCATTTCCGAATTATATAACTTGTAACCAACTTTTTGCATACACCAAGTTCAATATTATATCATATTATTTATTAATATATCGTGTAATGTATAACGTAATGTATATGGAGGCCCGTACGGTTGACCTTCAATTCCTTATTTTATAAGGTGTTATGTTCCTCAGCCTATTCCGGGTTTTCAGATAGTGTAAGAGTAATTATTTTGTAAAGAGAAATACCTGGAGTAACATTTTATGAATTAAAATTAATAATTACATTATTGCTGCCTCGTCTGACTATAATTATCCATAATTGACAAACTTTGGCTGATCTGGACAAAGTAACTGGCTGTGATCTGAGCTCAAACTATTAATTGAAAATGTTTTTAGAAAGACGGAAAACTTAAGAAAGTCTCTCGGTGCTATGGTTAATCATACTTATTTATTAATTAAATTTTGTACAATGTTATTTAAATTACCGAGTTATCTATTAGACATGTAATTAATATTTTCTTTATTTGGTTTTATTAAAATAAGAATGAAGACGTATACTGATTCAACGCGTTATTTATATTAAAACATATTTACGTAGCAAAAATGTATATACAATGTAAGATAGATAGATAATAGAGTAGTAGATAGATAGATATTTGATGTAGTAAGTTCCTAATATATTGAATATTTTTCATAAAATACAAGTGCAATTAACTAATGGAAAAGTTTAAAGAAACAAAATTTGCGTTTCAATATTTATCGTATTTATTTGATTTTAAACACTCAGTTCACTTGAAACCTGCTATACCAAAATGTATAATGCGGATAGTGCTATATTTTTCGAAAATAATTTTACTCATACCGAAGTAAACCTTAAAAAGAATCGGTAAAAATATATGTTCACACAGTTCTCTGTTGTCTCGTCAAAATATATTTAAACCACATAATATAAATAATTATTCTATAGTATTTGTCGACTATAATAATAGCCAAAGTAAAAGATAATTTATCTAGAGTTTTATCATGCTTTCACTGTATTTTTCTACATATTTGCAAGATCCTACATATTTTAAATTAGTCATTCACAATCGGCTATATTACATAGGATTTATTTGGTGACATACTTTTATTTGCTAAAACTAAAATAATGAGGGTGCTCAGCAAGAAAAAGGTAGTTAAAAGGAGCAAACTCAGTAAAAGATTCATAGAATCTCCTTTAGAGGTTCAGATCTTATCTGATATGCTTGGACGGGACATTTCTTCTTATCTGCGATTCGGTTCTGCTCTTTTCATATTTTAATAGTATTAGCTGACGGCAGCCTTTACGACTCATATAGTTCATTTTAATATTATATTATATTTATTCAACCTAATTATCTACTGTACCTTCTGTATCGCAGTTTTAAATTCCAGATAGTCAAATCCAGAAATTGTTAAAAATAATTTCAAAAATTCTTTTCATAGTTTTCGAAAAGAAATAAAATGAAATGAACGTATTTTACGAATTGAAATAAAATTTAAAAATATTTTATAGTCTACAAGTACAAAATATGTCTTAAGTATTATAATGAAAGAGGACAAAAATTTGGAATATAATATATAACCAATTGATGGAATGAACATTCTGTCAAAATATTTGTCTTAATAGGAATAATTTATTTACTTTTAGACTCCTTACTTTAGCTACAATTATCTTATGTAATCTACCTGAGTTTAATACTGAAGAGGAAATTATTATTGAAAGATAGGTTATTTAAGTTTATGTCAGTTAATTAGTTACCATTAATTTTTTACTCCTAACGTTATAGTTTTGTTTATGTTTCATATATTGACTCTCATAACATTTCTTGAACCAACACTAATAGTGAAAAAATACGGTACTATCCAATATAAAGATTAGAATTTATTTTATAGATGTAATAATAATTTATTTTGATATTTATTGAAAGTAAATTTGGAGGTCTATAGAATAATTCCAAGCTTAAATAATAGAATAAATCTTATATTTACCATTGTCAGAATGCAATTTAAAATCCAATAGTTTAAATAAATATACTTAAAACTCATAATTTTAGTGATATAAGATATCAATGTGCTACCTCAGAGTTAAACCATGTAATTACAATAATTCCCAATAACTTCCAATTCTAGAAGAAGTATACTCGTATGTATATCAGTGTTATCCAAAATAACTCTTAGTTTTATGTATATAAATTTAAGAACAAGCGTACGCAATATTTCTCTGTAAGTAATATATATATATATATATATATATATATATATATATATATAAAACCAAAAAAAGTCTGTGTGTATTTTTTTGCATGTAAATGAATATTAATAATAATTTGAAAATATTCTTAAATTTAAAATAATATTTTTTACAACTATCTTTTCTCAATTATATCAATATTTATGACCATTTTTCAGCCTCATTGAGGGGTTTTACGCTGTTTATTCCGCAGTAAATAGTGCAGTTGAAGAAGCACCTTAGGAGAGCACAATTTTACAATATGTTGTACGCTAGCTAAATTCCGTATGGAAATCTTCACGATTTATAAAATTCAACACAGTAACAGTCAGCTACAATTATGCTCCTTCTTTATCATATAATATGAAACTAACAGAATTTGAAAATAACGTAGTACATTAAAAATGTAACTTTCCTTCCCTCTTACTAATGAAATCTTTGGTAAATTTACGGTTAGTTTTTTTGGTATTATCATTCAATATGATGTTTTGTTTTTCAAATAATTTTTGTGGTAGTTAAAATATATAATCTCCATGAGAATAAATTTATTATACTCACAAAATATTCTAATGTCACAAAATCTGCCTAATTCATTCAACTGAGCCGAAAGGACTATTTTAAATACCATCTTATTTGGGTTTTAGGGAATTTTAAATAGTTTGTCACCAACAAGCACCTCTGATTATAAAGTAATTTTGTATATCTCAATACCACACTCAATAACGAGATCTTATTAGGATTTATTATTATGTGAAATGTATTATTAAGATAAAAGGTGCAGTTTTGGAATACGTGAGGTTAAAAGTATGACCTTCTCAGGTTAAAGAAGGAAAAGCAACTGATTAAATTGAATTGTTATTTATTGATATTCGAATTAAATTAAATCTTGATAGAGAGCATATGCTTTGATATCAAAGGGAATTGAATACTGTTTTGTCACAATGATTGCAAGTGGTCAAAACATGGTTGTGGTGTTTTTAATGGTCGAAAATATTAATCGTTTGAACATTGTTTGATTCTCAAGTACGGCACGTCTAGTTCAACATGTTTAAAAAGCACTCACTATGTTTGCATCTGCCCCACTTCACCGATTACTACTGTTACGCTTTGTTCTCGTTGTTTGATAATCTAGAAAAATCCACTTTCTTATTCTATATGTACAGCCATGTCTGATTTTTATTACGCTTAGAGTAATTTGACAAATTACTCTGACTTTCATACTTTTATATATATTTCCAACCAAACCTACCCCTTTTATAAATCATGATAATAAAGTAGTTGTTGAATTATCTTTTAAAATCATGACCTTAATACAAACCCGTCATTGTAGAAGAGAATTTCTTTATATAACAGAAATTAATTGTTAAAATAATTACTCGTTCGTTAATGGATATCGATAGAAAATATATATTTCTCGTGATATCGATAGAAAAGTAAAAATCCATTTGCAAACATTATCAACCTAATATTAGAGAGACGAGTAGGTCTACAGATTCTAAAACTATACTAATACTCAGGTCCTTGTTTCGTTTACTAAATATTGAATAAGTGGTAAAGAGTTTGTCTACAGTTTTTGAATGTCTTTCAGAACCGTTGAAAACTATCTTTCCTCTATGTTTGAGTTTATATTAATGAATTAATGGAATTTTATTGAGATATCAAGGATTCTAATATTGCTATTTAAAAACTGCCAGTCTTGGAAAAGTTTATAAACTCGTATTTTTATGTATGGTAAAAGAATTCGCACATTTTAATCATTATGCGTATTCTAGTTCAAATACTTCTATTAAATTCAATATAGTTTTTCAAAGATATAATATACAGTACCTACCGGTTCTAAGATATAGTATACGCCATGTGTACAGATGGCTCACATTAAAAGAGTAAAGTAAGGCTTTAGGAGATGAAAACCTAATGACGCCATATGATGAACAATTGTACATATTTTCATAGCTCTGCAAAACCTGAAACCTAACATTCTTTCATAATCCTGCTTTTATCTTTATACGTAGATTTCTAACTACAGATAAGTTGCATATAATATGGAGTAAATGAGAATGCGACACTACCGCTTACAAAATGTGTCGCGTTTCGACGCTGGAAAAGCATTTCTCTTGCATTGAGCTTTTGTCACACCAGTGGAGCGGGAAATAAGAGTGAGGAAATGTTCCATAAACATCGGTTTCTGCTTGTGATACTGCGGAGTGCAGGGACATTCAAAATCGGGCAAGTTACCTTAGATTTAGATCTCCACCTAATTAATATTCTTATAGATATTTTTAGTCATCATCCTTAGATGATGACTGAATTACATATAAGTAGAAAAACTATAAGTAGAAAAACTGTGTAATTCATAGATATAACGATTATTTTATAATATCTATCATTGATCATTAGAGAGAATTAAAAGTTTAAAATTAAATACATGTATCATATGAAAAATTTGTCCTACTAGGTTTTTATAAATGTATTTATATTATTATTGTATATTTAATGCTTAAATAATTCGGTTAATATTCGTCATAAACAATTTTAACTGAACAATATTATTTTCAGAATCAAGGCAATGAGTCATCTTGCCGGTACTTACAATCAACAGACACTGTTACATATACCTGCTTCAAACAAGGAGAAGTTAATACTTAGATCTAATCTGTCTCGAGGATGTGATATTGCAATAAATGCAATACTTTAGTAAACAGAATCTTATCATTTACTTAAAAGTTTTAGTTTATTAATACTGATTTACACACTTTAAACGATTGGATACTAATTGAATTGTTTTTAAAGTTGTGAAAAATTGCAATTTATGTCCAAATTCAAGGTTTGTAGTGTATATCCTATGCCAGCATTACTATCCTACAACTATACATGGTGTCCACTAATTAGTCTATAAAAATTCACTATTTGATTTTTCAGGTAAAAATAAGTAATAAATGTCATATAAATTATAGTCTTACTTAGTTAACTGTATGTAAGTCTGTCTGTATGCCGGTGTTTTGTAGGAAAACGTTATAACTTTAAAGTGAACAAAGGCATAAAGTTTAAATTACAAAGTTCACAACATTCCTGTTTGAAAATAATTTCGAGAAATATCATGTTACATTTTTATCAGTATATACTATTCATAAAGCATTGCATACTACAAAATGTATAGTTAAAAGGTATTTTTAATAAAACTTTTAATTTTATTATTTTGATAACCTCTGTGATCAACAATGATTAAAAAAGTTTGAAATAAACAGTAATGTTACTTTTAAGTTTACTTAATGCTTAAAAATCCATTAATGTAAATCAATTTAAAATTGTCTGAACCTAATTAGCATATAATACTACATATGAACTACAACATTTGATTACATTTTAACAAGCACTTTACATTTATTTTATTAATTTTATTTATACCTTATGTTTGTTCCAGTCTATTCATTGTGAGAATTTCACAACTGTAGGAGCCTTAATGTAATAGAGAGAAATCCTTACTTATTGCGCCTCTATGAAACTAGGTAAACCTATGGATATCTCTGATTTGTACGAAGATACAAATCGAATGTCTCATATATATACACATGGATATATATACAAGGGATAGATATATATATTCTTCACGGTTTTTGTTGAGCACTGAGATAACAACCAAATTTTCACTTTAACTGTTTATTTATAGGTCATTTGTTTAAATACGCTTGCTCTGAGCTTAAACACCTTCAACCATAATGTAAGTTACCTTATAATGCAGTTGTATTTGATTGTTTTTAAAAGCATAGTTGTTTATTAAAAAAATATATATTTTATTTGTCTAAATACAATATTTCTTTTTGGGCAACGAGTTTAATGTTTTAATGTTCTTTTATAAATATACATACGATTGGGAGGCTTAAAATTACATATACGAGTACTAAGTGCCGTTACTCAAAAATTTATATAATTACACAAAGAAAAGGGAAAGTACGCTGCACCTCACTGTGCCGTAATTGAATATTTGAATTGCAATTGAAATAGGAACTTTGATTAAAGGCAAACCACATTTTTTTACTGACTTACATTACCTTCATTTGTAATAAAGCCACTCATAAAGTCGTTAAAATTTTCTAACACATTCCTATTTAGCAGGCTTTTGGGAAAAAGGTCTCAAGTTTTAGTTATACAGTGTGAGTTAAAATCATGGATTTACTTCGTTTAGTTTTTGATGAATAAAGGGAGGGATGGAACTCGGGACACCTTTCTAGGAATCAAAAGCGAACTTCTTAAACACTGTTTTACTAACTTTGTCCATTTCCCCAAATTAGGATTTTGGAAATTGGGGCGGCATACAATTTTAAATATGTGTCACCTTTTAAGAGACACTTTGTTTAAAAGGTCTTGATAAAAGAAGAAGTACAGTGGAAACTAGAGCTTTGTATCTCCAACCAGTAAAAGCTGCTGCTCATAGAAATTATTTAAAAGTTAATTGAGGCAAAAAATGAACATATACATTCAGAAGGTAAATAATTTTAATAGATAACTACTTTCCTTACTAACTCAAACCGGTTTACAGTTATTACGTGCTGCAGGGAAGCCCACTTTATCTGATACATTTTGAGAAAGTCCAATACCATGTTTGGTTTCTGGTTGTAATTAATAAAGTTAGGATGTCTTTTTGTGATGCTTTAAATTGAACTGGAGTACTTAAGTGAATAACTTAATGGGTCTTTACATAAAAAAATCGTACCGCTTCCCAAAATCCCATTTTATGGAAATAGGCAAAGTTGTAACTACGACTAAAAGCTCACTTCCATTTCCTAGAACGTTGTCAAGAGTTCCATACCTCCATCTTTATCGATAAAAAATTAAACAGAGTGTATCCCTACTTTTAAATCACACTGCACAAACATGCAGTTACTAATAATTGAATAATATAACAATTAGATTGTTCAAAATAGACACATTCTCTTAAAAGCTTAAATTATTTGGTTAAGTTAAAATGTTATATATAAATGTACATTCAAATAAAGGTTATAGAGTAAGTATAATATCCCAGAATCTTAATCAAATATCTACCTTTTACTAAAGGTAACAGATTGTTTTTAGTACAGAATACAGATCTTACTTTATCACAAGATTTGTTACCAGAATAACTAATTAAATGACATGAAAAATGACTTTATTAAAGGCGAATTTAGAAGTACCGAGGTTTGTCTATCTCTTAATCTCTTGATCTGTTGGGATATATGTGTATCTGTTCACTAAATAACAAATATTAATTAACCACAATTTTCAAAATAAAAATAATGTGTACTAAAGTATTCTAATTTTAATACATAGATGACTTTGTAGAAAAGCATGTGATTTACTCTTCAAGAAATTATATGATGATGTTATCAAATGTCCTTTACCTAGTGGAACTGATGTATGTATTGGTCATTTTGATTTTTGATATCGTAGTTATTAGATTGAAATATTACAAACTAGATAATTGAAACATAATTGAATATTTAAATCACATTTTCAGGTACTCAGACACAGTGATTTTACCAATGTTGCTTAAACTAGTTTGACTTATGTTTTTAAAAAGTTGAATGATTAAAACTGAAGAAATTGTTTTTCGCAAGTGAAGCAGCGTTAATTTGGTTGGACTAATAACAACTACATATAAATATTTAATTGTGTTTTAAATACATATGTTTACGCATTAATAAACTAAAATTTACTAAATAACAGGATAGGGAATACCTGTGTTTATTAAATAATTACAAATAACTTATAAAACACATGTTATTTATCGCTCATTTATTATTTAAAGGAATTTAAGTGGTTGATCATTCATCTTCAAATGCTTGTGTTTAATTATATTACATGCTAACGTAATAGAAAATATGCTACTATTCCTTCCCTGGCATTACTGTTTTTAATTATTTGTTTGAGAATTGATATCAACGTTTGTTTTTTAATAATATCTCGACAAATTAAAGATGGACAACTGTCGAATTGTGAAAATAAATCTGTCTTAGGCTAACACAGCTTGATGGACATTTCTAAAGTGATTCAAACAAATCCGACTGACTGTAATAATTCAAGATGACAGTAACAAACTGAAATATTTTACGCTCTTTTCTACATATTACATTGTTTTAAGTAAGGTTTAATTTGCTTACCGCGTAAACTTAAATTTACTGCTTAATAAATGAATATTATCAATATGCTATATAAAATTAAAGTTAGTATCTATTTGTATAAAATTTGTAGCAATCGCTGAGGTATTTGTTGTACGCTTTAATTATATTTATAATAAAGTTGGAGGTGTTAATGAAGAAAAAATTAATTACTATACATAACTTTTTAAGTTTTTTTTAAGTATCGAACTACATACAATTTTAACATACATGTGATATTTATATTACAATTAAAATATTAAAACAATTTTAAAACATGAATTGCAGTATGGTTTACAAATAATAGATTTTAGCATTTATTGCTATGTTTACATTTGTTTATTTTATATAAATTTCAAAGGCAAACATTTTAACCGGACACATTTTAAACCAGCATATCAGTAAGTATAAGGAATAAAACTAAATACTAGAAATATACATTTGGTAAAATACGTTTTTAACTTAATAATATCATTCATTGAGAAGCCATGCACTCAACTGTTGGGTTAGTTTAAGAACAGCTCAGTTTCTCGGTAATACAGTTAAAGTTTCTATTGTGGAATACACTAAGAGCTTGTCGTCCATGGCAGCAAAAACAACAAGCATCAATCTTCTTTACTGTTTCATTGGAATCTCTCTACGGCGTTTACAATGGGCTAGGTTTTAATCTCATAAAATCTTATTGTTTTAAAAGATTTTATTGTTCCTAAAACAATTAAAGGTTTTTGAAATATTCAATACATTCTGAACACTGTTGGTGTTAACTAAAAGACAACAGGCTTTAAACGTTTCAAATTTTACAACGAATTACTTATTACTTATGCTAGGGCTGTAATTCACCGAAAAACGTATTGTTCCAGTATTTTGTATCAGTATGAATAAATATCCCCTGTCGTTGTGAGATACATGTAATGAATAGTATTACATATTATATATATAAGATAGCTGTAGTTGTGAACTCAAACCTATTCGTTTATCTAGATATTACTTAACGAACAAAATTGAGAAAATGAAATCTTGAGTAAACGAAATCGGTTTCATTTTATATCGCGGAACGGCATATATTCAGTGGTAGCTGAAGGAACAAAAATAAAATCCGGACACTAACATTATTCACTAAAATATTCACTGTGTAAATGAAATTTGAGGAACAGGCAAGTTGTGGGCCCGTAACCGTAACAAATTGAATAACAAGCAAAACACCATATTCAATTTTGAAGACCGAGTAAATGTTTATTGTCGGGAGCACATCACAACCAATTTTCACAGATTAGGTATGAGTCATTGATTAGGTATACGAGTAAGAATATTTCCTTATGTGAACCAAGGAAATATGACGGTATAACGAAAAGGGATTACAGGTATGAGTAAAGTACTTAAAGTTTGCATATATTGATTTCTTTCAAAAACGAAAACCGCGGATACAAACAAAGGCTTTAAGACTACACTTATTTTTAGAGATTGAAATTCATTGTAAAGCTTATAAGTAAATTACGAGAATTTGGAATTTCATATATTTATGTGTCAGTAAAAATTATCATGTAATGTTTTTCACACATTATTTGAAAACCCGTTGGGCGTACAGAGGCATTGGTCACTAAAACAGGTCTATTTAAGAGTACGTAATATCCGGAAACATACTCTTCAACGTTTAGTAGCTAAATTCGAGAAGACCTATTCGGTAAACAACCAGCCTACACCCGGACGTCAAAGGAAGAGCAGATCTATCGAGAACTTCGACGCTGTCCGTGAAAGCGTGCAGAGGAACCCGAGGCAGTCAATTCCTCGCCGTGCACAAGAACTCGGCCTTTCGAAAACTTCAACTTGGAGAATTTTGCGTCTGGATATAGACCTGCATCCACCCAGGAGCTCAAAGTTTATGACCATAGATACCGCCTTTTGTTTGCCGAGTGGACTTTGGAGCGGTTTGAAAGAGGACCCTAATTTCTGCCGAAAAATTGTCTTCTGAGTGGAAGCACATTTCTGGATGAATGGCTATGTTAACAAGCATAATTGCCGTATATAGGACAACCCCAACCCACATGAGCTTCACCAGGTAGCGATGCATCCACAAAAAGTTACTGTTGGGTGCGGATTTTGGGCTGGCGGTATGATTGGTCCGTATTTTTTTTAAGACAACGTTGCTGAGGCCATCACTGTCAACGGCGAACGCTACAGAACGATAGTACGGATTTAATTTTGCCAAAATCGAACAATATGGAGGTAAAACCGCGTGTGGTTTCAGCAGGACCGCGCTACGTGCCACACAGCGAGAGAAACCATGAACATTTTGCATGGACTTTTTGAGGATATGGTTATGTCTCGCAGAGGTGACGTGAATTGGCCACCAAGATCGTACGATTTGACGCCCCTAGATATTTTTATGGGGTTGTCTAAACTCGCAGGTTTATGCTATTAGGCCACAATCAACCTATGAACTTAAGATAAACATAACCCAGACCATCGCTCAAATTCAATCGGATTTATACGGTAGAGTAATTGAATATTACACCAATCCAATCCGTACCATTGTGAGAAACCGCGGTGGACATTTAAACGATGTCATATTCTATACATGGAACTTTCATATGAAAAATAAATTTAGTAACTATATCATACATAGCTTCTTTTATTTCATCTCAATATTTACCCGCTCAAAATGATAAAACCTTTTTTATTTGATCCAACGTTAATAAAATTATTTCGAGAATTTCTTAAACTTAAACAAAGCGTTTCATTTCAACCATATTCTGAGCCTGTTTTCATTTTAATAAATTTCAACAATAAATTTTGAAAACATTATTCGACAATTTTAAAGTTCTATGGAACCAAACGGAGGTTTAATGCTTTCTTCTCAAATGTAATTTCTTCATCGAAACTTACAAATATTCATAATATCTGGTAATAGGAAATTTGTTCTTTTAAGGGTTTTAAAATATTCCAGTCGTAATCAAATTATGAATATTAAATAACTGAACCGCAGTGTAGAAACAATCTCACACGTATAGTCACGTAGTTAACATTTACCAGTTTCCAGTTACCAATAAGCCGTAAATTGAAGGGTCTAATGTAATTTGGAAATGATTGCAGAGTTTAGGAACCATATGATTGATCACAGTGGCATGTGGCGCTATTATTACCTCACAGTAAATGTGTCGCCTAGTTTATTTTAAATGTAAATGTTGGCATTTAATGATATCTAAGATTATAAAAAGCTGTAAAACTTGGCTATAAAATAATAAGCAAACAACTTTGTGTATTATACAGTCTGTATTTAAATTTTATAGTTACCTATGTTACTATTTACCAGGTCAATGTCATAAACATTATTGGGATTTTAAAGTGTCCCCTATTTCTGTGTTCTTACAGTATAAGTAAAGTAAAAGACCATACTGTATAACATAGCAATGCATAAAGGATTTTGAGAATCCAACGGAGGACTTCAGGTATGGCTTATCTTTTTCCTTAAATTGGATGAAATAGATTCCCTGTATTTAAGTTGGAGGGGAGAGATCAAATTCTACTTCTTTGTTATAGCTGCAACCGTTTCCCTCTATTGGACACTGTACTTCGTAAACAAGCTGCGTGGCAACATATCTAATTAATGGTTTTTTGTCGTTTAGATCGGTATGAAAGTGTTGCAACCATTTGATTAAGAAATAATAATAATAATAAACCACACGTAGTAAGTGTTTGTCAAATTGTAATTGTAATGAATGCATTTTTATTACAATACAATGCTGTTTGAATCTTAAAAACTACACATTTTATAGAATTGCCACAGCAATTACCTAAATACCTATACTACGTTTGGCCGATCGGCCCAGCAAGGAATTTTACGATCACGTTTTTACCTCAAAAAATGACATGTCAGCCAGATCGGTGGACACTTCATGTACATATAGACGTAGACTAATAACATAAAGGAACATTTGGTAAATGGCAGTTATAGAGCTAGAGGCTAGTGACACAAAGAAAACTCGTTCAAAAAAACCACATTTAAGTTATTGTATGATTGCTTAACACAGCTGAAAAAGTTTTTCCAATAAGAAAGAGATTAAGTTAGAGCAACTCGTTTGAGGCTTACTGATGGAAATTTACATCAACAATCTAGATATAGAAACGTTGGTGTCTAAGATGCAAGCCCAGTTATCGGATTAAGGACATTTGTAATATTTAAACAATTATCTTCTTGTTTCTTATGTTAGTTTTTTGAACGAAATAAAATTGAATTTAACTAACATAATTGTCCTACTCTGTATACTAGTACATGTAGTCACGGCTCTCTAATTGAGAGATCACGGATTCAAATTCCGGGGAGGTCCTATCATGATGTGATAGAAATCTGCTCTTCAAAATTCCTGGGAATACACCTTGATAGAGGGTTGACGTGGAATGATCATATTGACCACGTTTGTGCCAAAATTTCATCAGGAATTTTCGTTCTGAGGTCTTTAGCAAAATACTGCCCGAGTCAGGTACAGATAACGGCGTATTACGGCTTGATTTATCCCCATCTGTCCTACGGTCTGGTTCTGTGGGGAGCGTGTGCAAACACTCACTTCCAGAGAGTTTTCAGACTTTAAAAAAAAATCGATTCGAATTTTCGCAAAAATCAATTACAGAGAGTCGTGCAGGCCGGTTTTCAAGAAATTGCAGCTGTTGACGTTGCCGTGTCTCTACATTTTAGAAACAACCATGTTTTGTATGTACAAATGTGCCTTAACCAGAGGCCGGGACATACACATGTATGAGACAAGGCAGAGAAAACTACCGTACGGGAAGACACAGAACGGTAGTTTGTGAACACTTGCCTTCGCAAGCAGGTGTTAATTTCCTCAACAGACTGCCCAATTCTATAAAAACTACCCCAACGCCCAAGGCGTTCAAAGCTCGTCTCAAACGCCTTTTGGTGTCGCATGCATTTTATAATGCAGATGAGTTTTTTGAATTCGACTGGGAGACCACACAATTGGAATGACTGACTCCAATGTTTGAAGTGGGTTTCATTGGCCAGGAATGAAAGATGCGTGATTGTAAAACTGTATGTTTGAATGAGGTAATGTGGTATGAATGTTTAAAATTTTAGAATTACTCGTACAATATTGACGTTTGCTATGCAACTCATACATGTTGTCCTTGCAATAAAAGAATTTGATTTGATTTGATAAATAAAAGCCAAAGTGACCCAAAAAAGCCAAAAGAGCTGAGACTTAAAAGAGATAAAAAAATAATAATAAAATAAAAATAAAACGATTGTTTCATTTATATTAAGCTGCAATACTTTGACATACTGTCAATATCAATATAAGTTAGAAATACCCTACATTTATACCATTTCTGATGCATAAACTTGTTTATAAATAAGTTTTATTTATTTGAAATAGTAAGATCCTTGAAAAAAATAATAACGAATTAAAGATGCTTGTTTCTAGTAAACAGCGCAGAGCAGTTCTCTAGGTCAAAGACTGTAGATTTGTCTGTGATTGACAGCTTTTGCTCGTCTCTCACTTTACTAGCTTTAGAGGAATCAGAAGCTAGATAGCATAGAGTGGCCTTTGTTACAGTGACACATGATGGCTTTTGATTGATTACATTTATTTTGATTGATAAATACTGCAGATTAGTCTGTGATTGACAGTTTTAGCTCGTCTTTCACTTTACCAGAACTAGAAGCTGGACGAATTTCTATGAGAGTGAAGAGGCAGTTGTCTCTGTCAATCATATGAAGGAATCTGTATTTGTCATGCACAGATTTGTCGTTATTATCTGGAACAGATCACAAGCATTAATGCTTTTATAACAGCAGTAGCAGTTACCCGTGGCTTTACACTTAATTTCGTAGGCATTTTACTTGTAATAGCATTTCGTGTTCAATTGGACTATATATTTATCTGACGCCAATGTAGTTTTTTATCTTGTTGCACTATCAAGAAAATGTGTCAAAAATTGCATATTATGGCTGTTTTAATTTACTCCGCCCATAGTATTTTTTTGTTCAATCATCCTAAGCGAAGCCTGTTACGCGACACATGGAATTGCGTGTTCCTACATTGGAAATAATACCTACGTTGTTGGACTTACAGTGATTTTAAATATTTCATTTCAATTGTGTATTCGGTGTTTATTTCATTTCTGTATGAATTTCATTAATGCTGTTAATTATATTTTCTGAAAAAAAACCCCTGTTTTATTATTTTATTGTTTAAATACACGTGTGGTAAACACTATATGGAAAAGGTAAAGGTTCTTTGATCATTTATTAAGTCTATCTTTAAAATAATAAACATACATAATGCTACGGATTAATATCAATGTAACGATTCTTTACTAACGTAACTGTAAGTAATATTTGCTTTTAGAATCTTACATTCAAAAACACTCAAAATCCTCCATTACCAAAATTCATTTCAGTGTGAAAAATAAATCTACTCAAGTACAAAATTTGCCAGTACCCTAAAACATTCATGTTGAAAGGTGCTTCAAATACAGGTGTTCATATGATTTTATATCAATTTTTAATTTAGTACCAATTTTTACCATAAAGCCAAGACATTGAAACTGTGTATAAGACCACAAATTGTACGATGTTGTACGATAATATGTTAAGCAATGAGAACACCAATGAGAAGCTATGCAGCTAAATTTGACCCAGCACAAGGCTATAAACCATTTATACTATCAGAGACATATTATTTCACCCAAGGGACGATAAATACCAACGTGGCTTAAAACATAAACAACACTTGTCAGTGATTAGCGAGAGTGATATACACTGACCACTAATTGAATTTGTGATTTGGTTAGTAATGAACTAGAGATGAATATGGATGGTCCATTGTATTCAGCTAAATGTAACAAAAGTTAACGCTAATAAATTATGTTACAGTAATAAAAATGAAATGTTAAAAGATGGTGGGTTATCATATGTTTGAAAACAATACATGAGAATGAAAAACATTTATTTTATAATCCGTTTTAACAATTGCTGTTATAAATTATTCTAACAAACTATGAATAATTGTCATTTTTCTAAGAAATAAACTATAGCACATGAAATGCATGTATCTTTGTTTATACTGAACTTACTATCATATTAAATCGGTCTGGAAACTTTACCACCAAAGAACAAAGTTCTCTTAAGTAAGCAGTTCTTTAGGAATAATTCAGTTTGTAAACTTAGCTTAGTTTAGTTTACTTTATTCGTTACTAGCTCTTATTTATGTTCCTGTAAACTTGATCACAAAACATTAGACTTTTCTCTGGTTGCTACGGAAGAAAATTGTGTACCGAACAGATCCAATAAAATGGATAACAATAATGATATCAGCCAGAAAATGATATATAGTTGTTTAGTAATATTCAATAACGTTTTCTTATAAATATTTTCGTTTAAATAATCTGTTTTTATAAATCTAACCAGATTACCTGCTTTGTATATGATTTTTAGAATAATGAACATGCATACATATAACCCTCGTCTTATTACGCCTAGTTTCCCAACCTTAGTACATATATCCTTCTCACTCTGTGCATTTTTAAAAAACACGTTATATTTTTTAAATAATTAGGGATGATTTCTACACTCTAAAGAGACTCCAAATCTATATTTAGTGTCCCTTCGAACTTAATAACAACGTCTAGCCTTGTCTGATGATACGCAGATACTTCTGTTTCAATAAAATTGAGGGATTAAAACCTGCGAGGTTTAATTAAACTCCTAAAAACAAACCTTTTATTGGGAGATGAGTTTTGCAATGTACAATATTTCAATGCGCATTACACGGTATTAAGCATGTTTAATATGTCAACTTGAATTAGACATGTGTTATTTAAAGCATTAAAAATATAGATTTTTTATTACTTTTACAATTACAATGAGAATAGTCCAATGTACAGTGTTTGTGTGATGTTTTGTTAGTATAAACTCGTCGACAATTGGTTGTAGATTCTTGACAACCAAATAATAAAGGTCTCTAATAAAAGGTTTACTGCAATTTTTTTATGGAAACTAAAATTACAACATCAAATGGCATATGTATTGACATGACAAGTTAGAAGTACACTGCACTACATATCACATTCGTGGCCCATCTGAGGTTGTATGAAAAAAATATGTAGTTCATTTCATTCTTCACACGTTTTACGGACGGATAGATAAGCAGTACATGGTGTAAAAGATAAATGACTTTATCCACCCAGCAGAATAAATAAAAAATGTGCGTGCCATTCTCCTGATACTGGGGCATATATATATATATATATATATATATATATATATATATATATATATATATATATATATAGATATTAAAGATATATATATATATATATTAAAGATATATATAACTTTAATATCTCAAGTGAAGATTTAGAAATAAAAAGCAAAGCACTTAACAAATGTTTATAAGCAACAATGAATACAGTACATAGCCCTTACGTAACATAAATAGTATTTTAAAATTCTTGTGTATATTAAATAAAATTTACAATTAATATCAACTTATAAATAACTAATTATGCCACACGTACTCACAATGAGCAAAGGCAAAGTATTGTGCACAGTTATACTTTTATTTGACAACGTAATATAAGTGTCGAAATTTTTACATAAACTAATACTCAGGCGGTTGTCTACGTATTTGCCATTGTTTTAAATATATAAATGAATTAAATTTTGAAAAAAAGGCGTCTGTATATGAAAGCGAGAAAAATGTTATACCTGAAACATTTACCATAAACTGAATTTTAAATGCGCTAATTAAATGAAACATAAGTTATAGGTTAGATTCAAAATATTGGGTTCATGTTCACCCCTCAGGTAGTGTACAATCTCGTGGTGTACATAACTTAAGGCGGTGATTGGACTGAGAGATACATGGACACCACTAATTGGCTTTGGAAGTTCTTTATTAATTAACTGGACATGGCAGACTTGGTTCATTGTTTCCTAAAGGACTGTGTAGTGGAATTAATTAACTGATTCGACTGGGAGCGCAGATAACATTAGTTAATTCTAAAATGTGTAAATCAACAAATCACAGTTTTTATCATTTATAGAAACATAAGCCGTATTTAAGAATTAGTTGACACTTTTAACTGTTTCAATAGTTTTATTTATAATTAAATTAAAAAAAAATAACAAAGTTTCTAAAATCAACTTATATTTGAGTTAAAATGCCATTTTTAGTTTTACATGTAAGGTAGACAGATGCATTAGGTATTTTGTAAATTAAGTACGCTAAAACATTCCCTCCGTTATTTGTAATGTGATGGTTTAGCGATCTAGTCATTTATAACAATTCCGTCACATCAAAATTTATCAATCAAAAATTGGGTAATAACATTATTTCGTAATTATAGAATAAATTGCCATAATGTTTTGACAGTTTTCATTGAATGATCTATAAACAATGTTAGGAAACCCTCTAGGATGCAATGTGGCAATCCGTATCCTGAAGCAGCAATACAGCTTTGGATGCAGATTGGGAGTGTCTAAACAAAATAACTTACATCTCGATAGCTCTGAGAAATGTAGCTCTTTATTTCAGGGTCAGGGTTCCAGGTGAAGTTCTATTAGGCACGCCTTAAAATGTTAAGAAGTATCAATTCAAACAAATAGGCCGTGATGGTGGTTTTTCATCGGTATTGACGTGAGTCAGTGATAAATAGAAAAGTTGGAACACATCTTGTGCTCACTGTTGTGTAAAAGTTCAAACAACAGTGTGTAGAAATTGAGATATATCTAAACGACAACAGTTGAATTAACTTATACATTTCTGATTTCACACCAGAGTACACATGATGATCTAATTGCTTAGAACATTAATAAATTGTGACAAAGCTGAGTTTTTAAGGTATAAAGAACGTAGCACAATAATTAGTTAATAGTAATTTAAGTGAACGTCAACAAATTATTGTATTACAACACTTTCTAAATGGACAGTCACAGGAAGAGTTCCACTGATAATAAGAAAAGGAGTTCCCTAGGGACCAGTGATGGGCCCGGTGTTTGTTTTTACGGCAGATCTTCCTCCTCAAAGCGAACTACATATCTATCCAGTTATGTATGATGACGATACAACAGTGCTGATTAATGCTAATAAGTGTATCGAAACAGCTTAAGATGAAAATATGTATCAGTAAGTTCCTCACCAGTGCAAGTGGTGAAGCACATTACATATTACATTATATGTACTTTGACAAATTGTTTAAAGTTTTAACAAGCACTATAACTTTTACATACTTTTATAACTTGAATTGTTTTACTTTAGGTCTATTCTCCAACAATGTATTCAATAAAGAACCTGAATCTGATACCATTATTATAAAGTGCATGAACCTTTAACAAAAGAAGGAATCGTGATATGATGAACTAAACACAGCGCTTTATTAATAAGAAATAGGAAATTGTGTTTCAGTTAATTTAACACGCTGCAAGAAAAGGCATGGCAATATTCAAGTAAATGTAATAATTCCATGCCTTTACACATAAAGACAAAGATTTATACGTAGTTGTCGTAATTTTCTTTACACATTAAGACATTTATAAAATATTAACTTTTTATTAGTTTAATATACTCTAAATAATATATAATAGTTCAGCGATCACATGGAGTAATATTTTAATTGTTAAAGATTTTAATTGCGATTATCAACTCGCATTTCAAATCCTTTACTATCTTTCCATATAAACATACTCTACTTTTATTGAGGTTTCAATTTATGTACGCTCCTCATCGTTCTAAAATTAATAGCTTCCAGTGAACCTAGAAGCTTTACCAAGAAACTGAATATTGTCAAAAATATAACTGACGTCCTTCAAATGTTGACAATAACACTGGCCTTTTTGTTCCAAATGGTTTTCTCGCTGTGTTGCAATTTGATCCGTTAATCAGCTGTCACTACAGCAGACATCATTACACGCTACACTTGCTCTTCTAATTATCGGAACTGTCTCAGTAGAACATCGTTCTACAAGAAGCGATCGTTACTCTTCTTACCCAGAACAAAAATTAAGTCATGCGTATGATTTTTTTCCGTTGAGTTACATACTAATAGTGCCTAACTTGATTATGATTCGTTCCAAGTGATGCTAAGATATATCACAAAAAAGTAGTATGCAATTAAAATTATTAAGCATTAAAACAGAACTAATTGAACAAACGATAAAAATATTGTAAAACGAATGGCATTAATAAGTACTAACTTAACTTTCAACAAAACATTTTATATTTGAGAACTTTATTTAAGAACGAAGGAAAAATATTACACTGTGATTATAAAAGATCTGCACTTAGACTAAAACCAACTATGTAGAAGAACAGCCAATGGACAGCTTCCAGGTCAGACGCTGTGAAGTGTGTAAACCTTTCATCGCTGAATACAATAAATTAGTGGTGTGTGCAGTAGACAGGGAAATATGGGCTATTTGAGTTTACTCTTAAAATAAAATAAAAAACTGTTTCGTACGTTAGCATGATAGATTTTAAAGTTCTCTTACTACAGTTTTACTAAGCACTCAGAGTATTAACTAACGTTAGTGTATAATGTTTAGTGTATAATAACACTATATTTGTTTTTGTAAATGAGGTCACTTTGGGAAAATTTTACTTAAATGTACAGCATAAAGGGCACATTATGTTTAATGTTACTCTATAATACCTAACAGCTTAAATATAACTGTTTCATTTAAAAGATTCCAATGGTTACAATTTAAACACCAAATAAGATAAAAACTGTTGCATTATAAATCTTTGATATGACAAAATTGTTAAGCTATTCATTATCTGGGTAATCAACATTGGTTTATGTTTTCTTTGTTATATTGTGTGTGTTATATAATATAGTTTTCGGAATTTAGAAATTAATTTATTGATTTTACGACACTGCTTTTTATTGCCATACCATTAGAGCATGTGGGAACTTTTATACAATGGGTTTGTTTAACCATTCGATTTGGAATTTATATCTCAGTGATTAGGTAAGTACTAATCTATATTAGAAAATTTCCTAAGACAACGATCAGAATTTGACTCTAAAGACTAGATGAAATTTCGCTTGATCTTTCTGTTGTTTGAACTAATGTATTCGATTCCGGCTCTAGATTTAAAAAAATATTGAATAAAATTTTGCTATAAGTTTCGACTTATATAAAACCCATCTTAGGTCTCTTTTGACAGAAGGCTTCTCTGGCATGTAATATATATTTTATTGATCCGGAAACAAAACAAAATCAAATATGGAACAAAACATACTAAGAACAAAGTAAATCACAGGGGCCATAATTATAAACTCTTTTAAAAATTGTTTTGCTTGAGTTAAAAGGCAATATCAAAATTAGCGTTGGAAATATAACTCACTCGAACCAAATGTGTTGTAACAATGCAACGCCGACTAACTTACGTGCAAGGGAGGGGTACCTCTTAGCAGTGGAGATCTAAGACACAATGTAGTCTAACTTTTACTATACATTAAGGACCGTTATGAAACCTATCTAAGTTGTTTTTGACAAAAGTAGGCTTCTCAGAGCTGTGTATGTATATATAGCTTCTTGATCGGGATGGAGGAAAAATCAGCTTTAGAGTAAAAATAATAAGAAAAAAAATAAAACAAAAATGACCAAAATATACAATTTTTAACATATTTTCTTTCTTGAATATGAGAAATATGCGAACTCAACATTGGCGTCGAAGATGTAATTTAAAGCAGACGTGCTTATACAGGTGAAAACCCTCTGAAATTGCCTGCGAGGCAGCGGGTAATATTAGTTATTTAGAAGTAGCACATAAAACACTTTGAATAATACATAGTTAGTTTACATAATAAATATTAATAAAACTGTTGCGTGGGGTACTAGTATTTCAACAAAAGTGACTTATGTTTCGCTTTCTTTTATATTTTAATATTGTAATAATTTAAACGTATTTGTGTCCAAAATGTACAATTTTTAGGCTCTAATTGGTACACAATTAGCGTTTAAGATATAATAAACTAAAAATGATACAGTAAAATAGCTACCTAAGAGGATGAAGTAAGCGCTATTAAACAATATAAGATTGTTGACGAGCGAAAACAAGTACAGCAGAAGTTATAATCGTTCAGCTTAGAACAATAAACAACGCTTTCGCCCCTTTGTGCTGTCCATGTGATTACCAGGCAGTTTATGGCTACTATTGTTTTACTTGTTTACTCGGCTGAACATTCAAAGAGGAATGCAGTTCCATTATTGCCTTTCAGTTTGATGTGATTTAATCATTGTTTTATGTATAAAATATTTTATAGTGTTAGAAATTGTGAAAAGTATAAGCCTAACAAGTTCAATCATATTTAATCAAATTTATTTTACAGAATGTTTAAATACATTAAACATTACCATCAACATATGTGAACGTATCGTCAATTTCTATGGCTAAATGAAACGATCTAGACTCAAGAACCATTTCAGGTACACCTGGCCATTCATTGCATTGTTGTTAAAACTAAAAAGCGGATGAAGTTGAAAGTATTAATTTCCGTCCCGCCCTTTTAAACACTACCAGTATATTTCATGGGCATCCGGGGCCTCAAAATGTTGCTTATAACGTCTCCTTCGTATGATTTATATTGATATGTCTATACAGCTATTGTTATCTTTGACCACCATTGCTGTAAAACGTTTGCCTAGACCGATGCATCACAAACCTTGTCTTATTCATTTAATCGACAACTACACTCACCTATATATCTGGCTCAGCGTATCTTATTTCAGGTATTTTACTTATTTTAAAACCAAGAAGGCTTCAATCAAGAAATATAATTCTTTATGGAGCACTACTATCACTATTATAAGAATAAACCAATGAAAGTTATAAAATGTGATCGTATGCTATCAATGTTATAAAACCTCAGCGTGTGTTCTTGTCTTTGACAAGAAAAACATCTATTCATAAATGTTCCTTCTCCATATTCTTTCTACAGTAATAACGTTAATAGCCTTTTTTTCTTTCAATTACTGGCATACAAAAACAGTTTTTTTCGTTACAGTTCTTACGGCACTTTAGTTTTTTAATGGTTTTCAATATTCACTTGTAAACAGTATTCGGAGTTTAAATTTCATACATTTTATATTTAATAACATTTTTAATTTTTACAGGGTATTATATAATTTTATTTATTATCCCTGGTATAAATAAATTTTATTTATTTATTATAGGTAAATACATAGCAAAAATAAACTATTAAGGACCATTTACATAACTAAATATTAATATAACCGATTACATAACTAAATAGAGTTGTAATGATGTTTAGTTTTTTTTTATATATTATTTAACTTACAATGATTTGAATATACATTTTTAAATATGTAATATTTAAGTTTTGCTTCTTAATTTAATAGAAATAAAACTTACAAGTAAACCTAAACCATACTGAAAAATGCTAAAAAATATTTGTTGTACCCTCAAACAGTCATTTATAGATACAATTATTTTGCTGTAAACCTTTTTTAAAAATTATTATACTTTTGCTATATAAACTGACTTTAGATTTTCAAAATCTTTTAGGGTAGGTACATTTGTATGAATTTCTTAACGTAGAATTTCATAGAATATTCGTTAAAGTTAAAGAATTTGCTGGCTTAAGCCTAAAACTGGCATGCAATCTAACTGAATCGAACAGCAGTAGCGGGTGTGATAAGTGAGTTATCTGGATATGAAAGACATTGAGTCAGGATGGCTGTGTACTCTAAAGGCCATGTCACACTACCGTGGCGTCGCGTCCGTCCATCTGCGGATGGATTTTTAAAATAATCCCTAACCATGTTATCAAATAGGACAAGTCACACTGACATAACCGACGTGGCGCAACGTTCGTCGCGTCGGCCACCGTCTGCTGCGCTATGTGGCTGGAGCGATCCTTGGCCGACGTCGGCGATGCTACGAAGGCTCGCGCATGCGCATAAAGCACCTCCCCAACCCCCTCACCAGGGCACCACGCTCTCTTGCCACTGCCTACTCCTTTTATTTTATATTTTTAATAATTTGTTTAAAAAACCCTTGCGCGAAGCTCTAAAACAGCCCGACACTCCAGGATGAAATGACCGCCAGTTCTAGGGTTAATGAATACTCTGGTGTCATGTTTATATGCAATCATTTTATTTGTTATTTTTCATATTATGTTCAATCTATAACAAAATTAAATAGGCCTTATTTTAAAAACATAAAGACTTATTACAAAACTGAAAACACCAACACAAAAATTACAAAATAATCCTTTCAAGTGCATCTTATATATAAAAACCAATAGTTTTAAAGAGGTATATCAAAGTGTTGAATGCCCTAATTACTAAGTTCATAATAGAAATAGTATTGCATGTAATAATGAAAATATAATTTTGATAATAATAATTATTCATGAATACGCTCCAGAATAATAAATTAATTTTGTAGAGCTATAACAAACTATTAATTCCACTATCAGTGTATAACTAAACAAATTCAAATTAGTTGAAATGCATAAGCAACTCCTAGAAAGACGTGGCGTTGGCCGCGGACGCGGACGCGTGTCTTGTAGTTTGACGGGATTCGAGACCGTCGCAGCATACGCGGACGTTCATACTATGGATGGACGGACGCGACGCCACGGCAGTGTGACATGGCCTTAAGGCACTACTCTGTGACCCGGGAGGTAGACTGAGAGTCATGGGTTTGATTCTGGCATCAGTGATTTTTTAGGTAAATTTTGCTCAGCGTTTCGCAGAATTTTGATACTATTAAATAAATTTACCAGACTTTTAGACTATAATTTTATAAATATGTATTATTTGTTACAGTTTTACATAAAACATATTGATATCTCAACCACGGAACCTCCAAATATGGCAAACCGTTTATGAATCTCACGAAACTGTTTTGAACGTATTCTCTGTCTATAAATAAAAGGTTTATATTTTGTTACAACCGTTCTGCCGCAATTTGTTTGACACCTTATAAATTTCACTTTGTGTTACACGCTGTTCTCATAGTCTGTTACTAGTTGTAAAACAGTTTGTAAGAGTCACTTACATTCCAGGCGATATAAGTGGTAATACTTTAATACATACCAAATTACAGGTATTGTAAGAAAAATATCTAAATAATTTGTCGTAATATTTATAACTTCAATAATATGTCTTAAAAGACTTTCCTTTTTAAACGATTGATGTAAAATGTCCCCTACCTTCAGATAGTGTAGTATGAGATGGATATAATAACGTAACTCATTTAAAATTGTATTGACATAATCATTTTATTGAAAGTGCTATATGAACATAAACTTTAAGCTTTAGTACTTACAGGCTTATTATTATTAATGTACATTGTGAAGTAAATTGATATAAAAATATTTTATTGGAAATAAAAATAAGCTGATTTCAAGTTTAAGTAGTTATTAAACCTCATATCTAAACTATTCATGGAGCACACCATTAGATTCAAGAACAAGACCAGAATAAGCTTGTATAGCGGGCTATTAGGTATCTCAATCCTATTACATGGATCGTTACCCATTACCAAGGGTATTTGATCCTTGAGCGTACTTTGACGTCTTATAATTAAATAATTAAGTATTATGTCACCTGGTCAATTAGATATGAATAATCCAGGTTCTCCACCATTGTTTGAGCGTTAGCGAAGTTTATCATTTGTGCTAGAGGACAAATTCATTTATGTCTGTCTGTTTCTCCACATGTCTACCTATCCACACGATATCTTGAAAACTGACCTATACCAGACTTAACAATTTTGTAATAATCTTAAATTATGTATGAGAAATACTGAGTTCGATGATGCTGCATGTCACTTTATGGGATTTGGCTGAGCGTTAGAGAATTTTAAAACAAGCGATTAGCGATGTTCTTGAAGTTTTGCAAGAATCCTCATTTATGTACGAGAAACACTGAGTTCGATGATGGTGCATGTCATTCCATGGAACTTGGCTGAGCGTTAACGAATATTTTTCATTAGCCTAATGGATAAACATGATCGGAACGAAAAAAAATGAATATCTGAACTGACATGTGAATGTGTCATTTGACAATATATCTCAAGAAACATTTAATCTGGCGTCGTTTTAGGATTTTGGCTGAGCGTCATTGAAGGCTATTACTCAGTAGGCTGACACAACCTCCTTATTGCTTACTGGAGGGATGTAAACATTTATTTTCTGTATCATTGAATGTATGTCTGCAACGCATCTAGATAATTAAATATGCTATATAAATTTGTCTGCATGAGACTTTAACGAAGCATGCTACTTGAAACGTTGTGTTTCTACTGTTACGTTGGATATTACCAATAACAGTTTAGAAGAGATTTGAAATCTATTTGTTAATGACAGTTAAATATAGAGTAATTCTTCTAAATTAAATAACCATTTTTCTGTGCCGCTTTGGCTGAACCTATACAAATTAGACAGTTATTCTGTAGAGTATCTTATTCCAGTAATTTTTACTTAAATGATTAAGGCGAAGATATAAAAGTTTTTAATTTTCTCTTGAAGCACTTCAATCAATATTATGGGAACAACTCAATAAATGTCATTAACGTGCTCCTACTCTTTCAACCTTATAAAAACCCAACGTGTTTTCTCTTTTTTGACTAGAAAAACGACCATTCAGAAATGTTTTTTTCCACACACCTTCCACTGCAATAACATCAGTAATCTTTTTTTACTTGCAGGCCGGCACTGTATGTTTTTCAATAGTAGTTCAATAAGACATGTAAATACCATCAGTACTATTTATCCCAAACCATAAATACAATTTTCCAGTAACATTCCAATACTGTATTTTGGGCACATCTTAGTTATTCAGCATTTCAAAACGCTATTCCCCTATCGCGCATGATCGCTATAGGATTCTTTGATAAGGTGATATCTTACAGACAAACGGGCTATGCAATGATATTAACAAGGCTCCGTCAGGTTCTAATAAATGGAGTTATATGACCGTCAGGGATGGAAAGCTAAGCGAGGCCCATTTAAATATATATCATTAGTGTAGGTCTAAGTCTTAATATTTTTAGAGCTGAGTTAATATTCTAGACTAGTCCATTTATATTAGTAAAAAATCAGAAGGTTATTTAAAAAATACTTGTGGTAAATACTTGTTAATAGGATATTATCGGTATTCGGTAGAGCATGGATATTCCTTTGTTAAAGTTAATTACATTTACATTTGTACGTTTTATAGATATAAAGACTGAATATTTTTCACAAAGTACTACACCTTCAAATTCTGTTCGAATCAATTAGTAAACCAAATAATACAATAAGTATGTTTAAAGTTTTTTTTATTAAATACTCATGTAAATAATAAATGATAAAACAGTTTTTATAGCAGTTTAAAAACTCGTATTTGTTTTCAACTCAATAAAATACTAAGCCCTCTGGATCAGGATTCCCATACTGGTGGAGAGTAGCTGGAAGGATCTGTTATTATTCAGGGTTTTCTGTAATCTCCAATCCCCTGGGATTGTAAATGTTGGAGGATTATACACAGACATTGGCATGATCTCCGACTTATGCAAAGAACCTATCTTATTTGTTTATTTTAAGACTCAGCCTATTATGTATTATCAAACATAACTACTTATACTGACCTACAACCAATTGTACATAAGCATAGTTATTTATAACATTATATGAATGTTCTATTTACTTCTACCCGTAACAATAAAAAGTTTGCAAGTATACTAGAGTTCCTGTTTTTCGAAGATTTGCTTTTGCATGTTACAAGCGAAGACATTCCAAGAAATAATAATAATCAGGTATTCACGTTACAACGACCTCACTAAATGAGAGTTCTAATTATAATTACATTTTCTTATAATTACATTTATTTCGTAAGTATTGTATAGAAGCTATACTATTGTTAAACATCGTTAATTTTATTCCTAACTTTTAAATTAAACTAAGGTAAAATGTGTTTGTCCTGAAAATTGGTATTTATTGTAACTAAACAAAACCCAAATAATACTTATTAATAATAACTTTGAAGCGTTTAATAAAAATTCTAGAACAACTCTTTACAGAATGTAATCTTGAAGAAATATTAATGATGTCTTTATACAATTTGGTGAGAATTATAATTTTACTCAATATCAATATCAGTCATAAATAATACATTTTATAACAGTAAACATATTTAATTTAAGGAACTTCATAATAGATTTAATCACTATAAAAACATGTTCAGTTTATATAGAGATAGTAAACTTATATTTTTAACTAAATTTTGATGTCTCATCAATCATACTCACTAAGCAATTTATCGCTGAAACTAATACTTTAAAATTTCTTTAAATGTTAGTCAATATCAATTTCAAACTATTTATCAAAGTTTTAACGGTTTTCAAAGAATAAAATTGTTTCAAATTCATACAAATATAAAATTTGTATTTGTACTCACTAGTACTACAAATTTAAAGGAATTGTTATGTTATATAAGAAACTGAAGTAGGATAATTCATAGTAATGGTATATTCTTATTGCCATGAAAACACTTACTAAACTTTTTAAGTCTCAAAAGGACAAAAAATTAAAAAAATATTTTTAGAGTTTGGAAAATCTTTTAAATATTAAAAAATGTTATATAGCCAAGTTGAAAATTACAGATTTAAATAACAGATGCCAAACTTAAAACATCCTTATGTCTTTAAATTTAGAAAATAGATGCTAAATTTTAAACTAAGTGGCATAATGTTACCTTTAAAAAAATAGTACTACGAGTTATTAAAAAGATTAGCACCCAGAAGTAAAACTATACAGTATCAGGGGTATACTAACAATTTGACATTTCCTGATATAATTTTGTATACAGAGTTGATTTACTATATTACAAATATATATATATATATATTTATTTATTTCGTTGCACTGAAATAAGTAAATCCCATACTGACTTCCGTGCACGTCACACATATTACAATGTAGCTGTACGCCACTCTATTTATCGTGTAACAGGCTTCGTCTAAATTGCATAAAAAAGTCCATAGCTCATTTCACGCTCGAGATATCCTGAGGACAGACTGACGAATATTTATACATTAGAAATGTTTACAAGGCCCGGTAGACAAATGGAACATTGTTTCAGCCTACAGAGACTTGTTTGGCTTCCAAGAAACTCAGCCTAATTCCAAGCTTGAACATGCACCATCCATGAACTCATTTCTGTCCATGGAGAAATTTAGACATTTTCAATGTCAATTTTGAAGTTTAAACATGATTTTTTATGACATGTCTTACCACAAAATACATTAGAATTTTTTTCATATAGGCTAACTAGGTGTCATAGCTGTTTCGGCACGTAAAGTAGTGTACTACAAGAGAAACAGTGAGAACGGATGTAAAGTCTTATCAACTATTTTTTAAATTGAATTTCTGCTGTATTTTCGTTTTTTATTGTTTGTTATAGTTTGATTTAAACTTAAATATCTGTGTTATTTAGTGCCAGTATGATGGTCCAATATAAAAAGTATTCATTGACGCTCAGAAAGATCCCATGGAGTGTCATGCAATACTTTCGAACTGAGTGTTGCTTACGTGAAAATAAAACCTTCAGGCGCAGTTTTAAGTCAATATTTCAGTTCATTTTCGATGTATCCTTTGCACAGACAAGCAAAGCAAATTACAAATTTTCCAGCCTTTCTAGTAACAGGCTTCGCTCATTCTTAATTCAAAAATTATGTCCTAAATGTTAGGATGGATGTAAGTTGTACCACTTATAAATTATGACAGTGCTTTCCTAAACAATTAAAAATATCAAATCTTAGTATAACAACGTATCGTTATCAGAACTAACGTTCTTGGTATAATGTCAGGCTACAGTTAATTAAACCGCAAATTGATCTATACAGATGGTACAAACTGGCAGCTATATGACTGAATAATGTTTATTGCACTATATTTGTAGTATCTAGAAAAAAACTGTGTATTATTTATCGTTCATAGAGATGCAAAATATACTAACGTTACATATGGTATGGTTTGGCAACGAACAACACCAATATGCACCAAAGTACGAATTGCAGTTCATAACTGTAAATTACTAAGGCAATAGTAGTTTACTATTACAAATGAATAAGCTCAGATGGTCTTCTGTGTGTTTATATTTTTTAGGTTTAACATTGTTGTATAGATTCAATAACCCTTGTCGTGTCAACAAACTTACAGATTAGATATAATTGGCAAAATGTGTTTCCTGTGGGGCTATCCTAAATGAGAATATTCTTCTTAAGTGTAAAAATTGTTTTGCTGTTCCTTAAAAAGTTCTTGACTACCAAACAGCATCAACAAAATTGTGAAACAACTTTTTTTACTTTTTTCTGGAGAAATATATTTGAGCTGGTAATATGAAGATATATAAGAGCAGTATATACGCTCCTGTCGATTGGATCTTTAATTTTTAAAGCATATTGAAATCAGAAATTCCTATAGCAAAATTCCAACACATATAATGGTATAATAAAAATAAAACTTGAAACATAAAAATGCAAGTCAAAAATAGGTATTATGATTGATTTGGGATCAAAATGAAACATTGATACAGTATAATATGTCATGATATTCCTATTTTATGAAATTTTAATAAAATAAAAATAATATTCTTTAAATTTTTGTAATATTTAGTAAATACTACCTCACAAAAGTTTTTTAGGTCGTCAAAAGCAAGGGTTTTCTATAAAAACAGTATCTCTCTCTCTCTCCCTCTCTCCCTCCCTTTATCCCAGCAAATATCTTCTAAGGAATTATTCGGAAATGCTGGTTTAATCGTGTCTTCCAACATATGTATGCTATTATAAAATAACATTTATATATATATATATATATATATATATATATATATATATATATATATATACACGGTAATTTGCTTTTTTGCACTGCAGGCTGTGGCAGCACTGTTGGCCGAAGAGAGGGGAGAGTGGGCGTGGCTTATAGTGGCTGACGAGAGATTTGTATTCCTCTGCGTTCCAATTGCCATCATGCAGTGGACACGAGAGGAGAGGTCGTTTTGTGTGGAAGCGTATTTTTCAAATGCCCACTCGATCATTGCAGTGCAGCATGCTTTTCGTTTACGATTCGCTGTTCCCCCACGCGGATGTGTTCCTGGTCGGCAATCAATTGTAAATTGGGTAACTTCATTCATAACAGCAGGGAATGTGTCATGTGTACGAAGGGGACCTGAGAGAAGGATTACAACACCGCAAAACATCAATAGAGTTAGAGCAGCAGTACTGCAATATCGAAAACGCTCTGCTCGGAAGCAATCACTTGCTCTTGGCATTTCAAGACGTTCTCTCCACCGGATTCTTCATGATGAACTGAGATTTCACCCATATAAAATGTGCGTGGTCCATCAATTGTCAGCACGGGACTATTTGACATGGCGTACTTATTGTGAAGACATGCTTGCAACTATACCGCGTGACGCAATTGTGTTCTTTTCTGATGAGGCACATTTTCACCTCAGTGGGTGTGTCAGCAAGCAAAACATGCGCTACTGGAGTGAAACAAACCCCAGAGAATTCCACCAGAGACCTCTTCATTCGGACCGCGTCACTGTGTGGTGCGCCATATCACGAGTAGGCATCATTGGCTCTTACTTTTTTCAGGTTAACCGTCGCGCTATAACTGTGAACTCAGAACGGTACTTGACTATGATACAGGATTTTTTCAGCCGGCTCTTGAGGCAATGCAATTAGAGGATAGATGGTTCCAACAGGATGGTGCTACTGCACACACAGCGAGGGTTACCATGAATTGTTTTAGGCAAATGTTTCCTGGACGGCTTATCTCTTTGAGGGGTGATGTGAACTGGCCGGCACGCTCACCAGACTTAGCCCCATGCGATTTTTTCCTTTGGGGTTACCTGAAGTCGAAGGTGTATATCAACCGTCCCAACACCTTGGAAGACCTAAGGAACAATATTGAGGCTGAAATTAGCAGATTACCAGTCGACATGCTTGTTAGAGTTAATGAAAATTTCAGAAAACGTATGCAGCAGTGTGTGGATGCCGAAGGTCGACATTTGCCAGATACATTATATAAAACCATGTAATTTAAAAATTCCCTTACTGTTTAATATAATTAAAATAAAAAAATAATTTTTTCTAAGGTTCATAATTTTTTTATTTCATTTCCAAATCAGCAAATTACCGCGCTCCACCCTGTATATCTTTTTTGTCAACTAAATAATAAGTTCAATTGAAAGAAATTTTGCTATGTAAATAAAGTTATTCTAATAACAGTATTGTAAACAACAGATCTTGTATCAACTACATGTAAAGAACATCCATTACGTGAAAACATCCATTAGGATTGGGACGTCACATTTCGCTTTGCTTGAGAGCTACGTTTTTTGTATTTTAATAGACATTTATGTCCATTCCAGCTTTTAGAACGTATGTTATCTGAATTGTATTTTTATCATTTATACTAATATCCTATACACATGGTTTAATGAGTTATATTTTGTGTTTTATTTTAAATATTATTTTGTTACCAAGAATGGAATAACCATTATGAGTAAATAGTTTTATAAGTGCCAGGTCAAATCTCTCCACTTTATTTTGTGGAATATAGTGTAAAATAGGAAGATCGGATGTCTCTAATCATATTTTGTTTTTTTAAATGACGTCTAAATGTGTATTTGATTTTCAGAACAAATTGTTTTGCTGATTTTATGTGAGATGTCCACACAACTCTAACAACAGTACTACTCGAATAAGATCAGGTTTAGCAATTGGTGGTCAAGCCGGGGATTGAACATATGCAGGTTTTTAGAACATTTTCTAGTATCCCAAGATATTTTAAGAAGATCAGATTAATTCATTCCCTTACTTACACATTTTAGTAATATACGTTCGTTCATCTTCGATGTAAATTTTTTTAAATATTATTATTCTATGTAGATGGGAATCTAATAAAACGGCCAGACTCCGGATAGATTAATATCGTATTAGTTGGACAAAAGTCTGTCTACCTCTTTAACCTGATAAGTATTAGCGAATATTTTGACATTAGTCTTAAGGTACCTATGATGCCAATGATAAAATTAATAAAGTTGAAAATAATTTTTAAGCAGACGAATACAGTCGTGTATAACATTTTAAAATGTAATATTAAGTGGATTAGTAGTTACGACTTTCATTACATTCTACAGGGTGTTACGTCAATTCGTTGTATGAGTGTATTTTTATATATTATATATTGTAAAATACAGCAGTAAAATAACTCAGACCAAGTTGTAAAAACTAATCATCTAACCAAATGTACAAGTAAAAATCAATATTATTAAAATTGTTTTTAAAATAGTGAAAGAAGACAAAAAGTTATTCTGAAAATATCGATGTTCTGAGATAAATCCTGAGACTCTGTTGGGTTATAAATAATAAATATATGGAAGTGCGTAGAGCTACACACAACTGGTAGCAAACTCCTTAATACAAAAAGAATTTCAGTGAAGTATTTTTCACATACATCCCTAGTATATGATTTTATCAACATATCTTTAGTCGTATTCGATACTTTTTTATAGCTTAAAAAATCTATGTACCGAACATTGAAAGAAGAAGAAAAAAATAGTTTCAGAGAGAATATACATTCATGAGGTGCTGATACATTGTAATGTGCTGTACATGCAATGAATTGGCTGTTTTCTTTGTAAGGGAATTTCATTGCATTATTCCTTATACGCTCTGTAAACTTAAATTAAACCATAAAACACTAGGTTAGTACCTGTCTGGCATCAGTAAATTGTTATGTAAAGTAAACGTTTACGAAAATGCACCTAATAAAATATACTTCAATAGTGGATGGCATTTACAATTATTAAAAGCATTTTTTTATATAGCAAATTTGGTTGACTCAAGTTCTAAATTTAAATCCATACCTGAGGTACAAAATTGTCTTTAGATATCTCGAAGAGAAGGTTTAAACACAAATATACTGTTATAGAATAAGTGTACAATAGTAAAACTATAATACTCTGCACTCGGATGTATGCAAGATGGAATAAAGCTTGATAAGAAAGTTTTGTTTTAGATGTGATGTGTTAGAGATATCGTCATATTTGTCTTACTTTTTAATTTTGCTAAACAAGATATAATGATTTTATCTTGAAAAGCATATAATCAAAGATAAAATAATATCCAATAATAATCTTTCTTAGAATTTTACACACATTTTAAATTATAAGAGAGTGAATCAAAGCATGTTTTAACTCTTTTACTATAGAAACTACTTTAGTTATTCTAATCACTTTACTGAAGAGCTTTTAATATTGTACAGTAGCAAACTTTAGTTTACAAAGTCACCATTTGTTGTGTACACTCTGTAGTGTTTCTCAGTTGCAGACGGAGGTGGCTTAAAGCAGAGTGTTGTTTATGATATTGCAGCTTGTCGTATAGTATAAAGTTCTAAATCAGATAATTTTTATTTATAACCAAGATACACAATAAATAAACTTAATACTTTTCTGTTTTTGGTTTAAAACGAACTTTTAACTGTGTGTCATAAAATAGCCTCTTCTTTGAATAAATAAATTCCAAATGTTCTTAATGGTAATCATCATAGCAACAAAAAATTGTTGAATAAGTATTGTAAACACAATAGGTGCTATGGCATTTTAAAATGTATTAGTACAAGTGTAGCATGATAATAGACAGCTCCAGAATTGAATTTTGCAAGCTACTTTAGCGAAAAGTCTCAAGCGATATTCGATTAACAACCGCATTTTACATTAAATATGTAATTGATATTTTTTCTTGAGCTGAGAATAAAACTAAATCTCAGTAATTTTTATTATCATTTTTAACATGACATCTAATTTGGTTACATATTAAACGTGTTTTAATAATGTTTACCAAATACTTTAAATACATCGGTTTCAATATGAATGTAGGTGGTGTTATGTTAATGTCGGCTCCACTTTTCTTGGTTAAAGCCAAACAAACGACTGTCTGAGAGTTGGCATGGAAGTAGTGTCGGAGCTTTATGGCCTTAATGTTTGTTTTACCTCAGTTATCGCCGTATTCATTACAATTGTGTAGATTTATGCTTCAGTGAGAAATTAATGTGAAGCTATTTACTCACACCCAGTGTACTAATGAAGTAAAAATGTAAGTAAAGATAACGGTATGTGATGTAAAAATGAGTAACGATTAGTGCTTTTAAAATATAAGTATAATATTAATTTAGAACAGCATCCCAAGAGTAACATATCACCGTATTCGTTAAAACTGTTAAAATATATATCTCACTGAGACAGTAATACACAGTTATGCACGCACACCTCCCATATCGGTGAGTTGATGTCTGAAACAAAGGTTAAAATTACCGACAAAAAACGTACATAGCTGTAATTTAATTTAAAATTTACTTCTAGCCTGGTACTAACTAATGATGAATAAAGTCCCTTATTGTAACACATTTTACATTTGATTTATTATTCTTCATACATTTTTATTGAATTTCAGGCAAATATTAGAAATCTAAACTACATATAAAGTATGTTTCGAAGTAAACTATCAGCAGCTGACATCATAAACAGTAGCAATAATCCATAGTTTCCTTACATAAACCCGTTTATGTACATTTATTTTTGGGATTGGATAAAAATAGTTAGTTACATGTTTTATGGTAGTAGATAAACTCTTATTCTGTGTGGAGGTTAATATTGAAGATTAAACGAAAACCCTGAGAAAATTTTACTGTGTTTAAATTTATATTGAACAAAAACTACCAATTTTTAACATAACTAATCAGTTTTTAAAATTTATTTCATTTACGTGAGTAAATTATTGAAGTGTGTGTATTAGTAATAATAACTAAATACCTTTTATTTTATCTTATTTTAATACTCAAGGCTCTTGGCAACGAATATTCTTACTTAAATGATATATTTATACAACAGGCACACTGTTACAAAACACAGATTTCGTTTAAGTTTTCGTGTCTATGATTTTACACTTTTAAGACATATTGAGTTTTTTTTCAGTTTCTTAATTTTTAAAAATAAATTGAACGTCATATATATTCATTTGAACACCGTAAAAGGATGTTTTAAGTATTTAAGTCTTGCGGGGAAAACATTTACCTCGATGAGAAAGCATATAGGAAAAAATTGATATTTTCGAGATATTTTCGTCATTTCGTTAATTATTTATTTACGTATCGTGAAATTAGTGCTAAGAACATGTTCTGCTAATAGAACTGTGGTCTCACTACCATCTTGTAATTTTCTGACATAAACACGATCAGAGCTCGAGCAGTCTACCGGTTATTGCCATAGCTGTTTCGTTAATTATTAACGTATCGTGAAATTAGTGCTATGAACACGTTCTGCTAGGAGAACTGTGGTCTCACTATCACCTTGTAATTTTCTGACATCAACACGATCAGAGCTTGAGCAGTCTACAGGTTATCGTCATGGTTTTCCTACTAATCATCTCGTAACCCTAAGACTTCCTGACGGTTTCGTATATTGCAAAAATGGAATACAGATAATGACTCATTAAATTATATATATATATATACATATATGTGTGTGTGTGTGTGTTTTGGTGTGTGTGTGTGTGTGTTTTAAGCTTTTGTGAATTAAAAATCAAAATATATGAATAGCAGGAATAGTATCAGCAAAAACTCCTCTTCATTTAGATTACACTAGATGGCTGCTGTGTAAATGTAGAAAGACCGTCTCTGTGTTCTCAACGATGCACAGTAGTTCGTTTTGAACATCTTCATACGGACTTGTACTCCAGATTTCAGATTAGTCTGTCACAGTGTCAGATTTCAGACTCTTAACTAAGTGGAAGGTGAAATGGAGCTAACATTAATATTCTGAGATATATAAAGGTTACCAGCGTTTAATTGTGACTTCACACAAGGTTCACAATAGAGTAGTTGTAAAGTTAGACAACAGATTTTTAACGCTTCTGTAATTCATAGATAACTAATAGTACACCAAAAATCTCGTGAGTCTTTTTAATCATACTTTATGGTAAAGCATTATTCAACTTATACAATAACCTTAATGCCTTGAAATAGTACTAAATGTAAAAAAACAGTACTTTCTCAACATTGCTTGTTTATTTTAAGTATTGTTTTATCGACATTTACTACTATTTAAAAAATCTTTAAAATGCACCTAGAGCCTTCACTGAATGCCTTAGTTGAATTTCTTTGAATATTGATAATGCTATGTCCTAGTATAAAAGTATACGGAATGTAGTACAAAACTTTCGTATATATCAAAGTTATATCTCAATATGTAAAGTTTTGTTTTATAAAGATCAAGCTGAAAGAGAATACTCTCAGTTCATAAAAATTATGTGTTCATAGTTCTAAGTGTAAGTTGTCTAGACAAATTAATTAGTGGCCTTGTCACGACCTTAACTTGCAAACGGTTTAGCTCTATTCGTGTTTAAGTCAGAACTGTACAAGCTGACAAAGCGCCAACAGTTCACCACACGATGGAGATTACCGCCCTTAAATGGATGCTCATCCCTAAGAGATAATTAGTAAACCAGTCACAACCATAACCCGCAGACCACTTGAGCTCCAATCATGTTGACATCATTTTATCACAATTTAATAAATAGATCACAGTTCCATATCCAAAACGGAAGGTTTTTCATAGGATTAAGTTTATTTTGTGGAGGAAATTAGTGTTCGAGTCATGAAAATAGCTTGCAGACTACTCGACCTTTGACCGCGTTGATTTCAAAATATTAGGAACCAAAAGCCTCATAAATAACCCCGCTTAATGGGTACTCACCCAAAGTAAGTTCTTACGCCTTATAGATAATTGGTGGACGAGTCCTCATCATTACTTGCAGTTCTAGAGGGCTGGTCGTGTTCAGGTCAGAAGAACAAGAACTTAAGGCAGGCAGAGTCCACTCATTAGTGTAAGTTCTTAACAACATGTGCGTTTAAAAAGTAAGAATTTATAATTGATACATAATACATTAAAATATTAACTATGAGCGATATATTATTTTTAACTTAAGAAACTTTTTAATTAAAATATTTCAGTCTATTAATGTAACTTCGCAATTAAGATCATAGAGTAAAAAAAGAGAACTACTGATCAGCTACTATCTGCACTTTTCGAAGGCGTTCGACAGAGTCAGTCACACTCTCTTACTAACTAAACTACTATCGTATAATATCATTGGCCACCTATATGACTGATTTTCGTCTTTCCTTCAAGATCTGAAGATGATGGTGAAATTTTCTTCATCTTTCTAAAGAATGTTTGTGGCGGCCTCAGATGGGCCACAGGGTTCTTATCTTGGACCAATTTTGTTTAACGTCTTTAATCTGATATCTCTCATGGCATCTTGGATAAGCATCTATTGTTTGTTAAAGACACCAAAATCTACTCAACTATTATTTCTTCTGAGAATTATCATGTACTACAGAGAAGCTTGACAGCAGTGGGCAGGTGGTGTGAATCGAACTATATATCACTAAACTTGTCAAAGTGCTACGTCATAACCTTTCACAGGATTCCCTATCCTTCATTGTATGGTTACAAACTGGAAGGATATAGTCTTAAGAGAGTGTGTAGGAGGTGAAGGACCTGTGTTTTATGTGCTCTGTCTCCCTAAACCTGGAACATGTCAATTACGTTTGTACCAACAGGAACTAATTCTAAAGTGTTCACGGTTTATCATTTTTCCTTTGGCACTGAAGACTCTCTACTGTCAACTCGTCAGATCCCACCTCGAGTATTGTTCTTTGGTATGGTCTCCACACCAACTGACCCTTAAGAGGGCCTCGAGTCCATCCAGAATCGATTCATCTTCCTAGTCGGCAACCTCTATGGTTTCCGCTACTCATATGTTCCACCTGAATCTTAAAACACTTGCTACACTAAGAAAAATTTTCGATTTTACGTTCCTTTAACGGGGTAACTCAGTTTCAAGAACTGCTGAAACTTATTAAGTTTCATGTTCCTGCTGGCACCAGATAGAGAGCGGTTTTCAAAAAGAGACCATGCCACGCTATGTAAACAGTAGACCACCATGGTGACAGAGAGGGGGGGGAGAGAGAGAGACTGAAAATCATATGTAAGCCTGAAAAGGCTATTGATTTGTTCTTTTACTATTAGTTGTCAATCATACGCCACTTGCAAGGCGTATTCAAAGCACGGCTCTGGACCGCTCACCATCCCTGCGGCAAACTCTGTTATACGTAACCATTGTACTCTTCGTGATCCTCTCGTGTTGGTAGGAAGTTTAGTGTAAACGCTCCCCCATTTGATTGAAGTTAAAGTAATTATATGTTCTTTCCGATATTACATATACTCTTATTTACATACTCGTTTTTATCCTGTGAGGCTACACAAATTACACATTCCACTACAGTGCCATAAAAATTACAACTATGTGTTTACCCTGCTCTCTTCCTAACCTACATTTAATCAGATCGCAATTATTACAGTATAGTCAGATCAGTGTGTCTCTCTCTTCATTTATATTACTCATTTATATATACTCATATATATTCAAAGCATTGCTTTATGATAGGTACAGTACACTAAGTAAGCTGAATATTCTAGTGAGGCTCCATTTAAATTAAAGGGTGTTTTACTATTTTCATGATTTTCTTATCAAGGCAAAAATATATGTATATCATTTAAAACAATACATAGATTTAAATTAACCACTTTGAGAAAACTTCTTCTATTATGTATACGAAAATATCGAAAACGTAATAAACTAATGGACAGAGGTTTTGACCCAAAAAGTCGTTACCCTCACTAGCAAAGAGTTCTAAATGAACGTGTGGGTTTCATCTACATAATGAAGCTCGTATATTCTCCCTAGCTTCATCCCTTCCACATAAAACATATGATCACCTTAATTTTAAGTATCTGATTTATACGTGGGTAGGTGGTAAAATCATTAGAAACAATTTTTGAGAAATATACATATAGTATAATGATGGTTATCGACTGAGTGTTACCAAAGGCGAAGGGGCTGGAAAAATGAATTTCTGCCTGTATAAAATATTACATAATTAAGCGAGTACTTTTATAATTTTAAGCTAAGTATAAAAAGGACTATTAAATTGATATATAAAATATAACATCATATGTTTGATAGATACAATTAACATAGCTGACCAATATGACAGTATATAAACCTCCTTACCCCCGTACATCAGTCCTTCAGATGTGCCGTAGGGCGACGTGTTCCAATAGTGCAAGGACTTATTTTTATACATTAGTTATTAAACGAGACATAACAGTCTCGGATTTCGAGTTCTATCCGACATACGAAAGGCATTCTTGTAATATCTAGAAACAGTTCAGCCTGGCTTGCAAAAATATTCTTGGAGTAACTCTTGTAATTGAGTTGGATATAGGATATCTCTATCACTGCTAAGTATCTATCTGTAATAAGAGACATAGTATATTCCGATCAACTGATTCTGTTAATTCTATTTGTATAGCGAAACTCTCATATTAATGCTCCTTACTTTGTACTAAAAAAGGTCACTTGAATTTTCTGTTATACCATTTTGAATCTTAATGCTAACATCTTTTGAAATATTCCTTCTTAAATCGTCACTTTTGTTGCAAATCAGAATTTACATTTGAATTCACAGTGCTTTCAAGCGAAGTAAAGAGTTCATGTTCTAAATTCTAAGCTAAATTAAGTATCCACATTGAATCTACCTTACCCACAACAGCTATGTACGTTATTAGTAGAAAACACAGTTCCACTTCGTTTATAGATGGTGTCTAACAGATTTAAACTTAATTGTGCACCTGATAAGACAATTATAACACTTCTTTACCTAGATTAAACTGTGTTTTGCGGTATAGATGTCTCTGATGTAGCTAAGTAAAGAATTTATGTTAAGCTTCTTCGTCACCGACTTAAATTAAACTCAGCAATCACATTGAGATCGGAATTGTTAGAGAAAACAAGTTAACAACAAAAAACAATCTGACTGAAATGTAATTAAATTACATTTCTTATTTAAGAATTATTGGAAATATAATCATGGATCACGCTGTAACATTGAAATATAATATTGATTTTCTGTTGTGGCAACTGTCAAAACACCAAACACATTGTTAATTAGTTTTACACTTTATGCATAAAAATCTGTATTCTTTACCAATTGTACTTTTCTAAAACTTTTTTATAAATTAATGACAAAAAATAATGATAATTTATATAATAATGAAATCTTGTTAATGCTTGGTCCGCTTTAGTATTCTACGCGCAAGTTGTGCGTAAAACACAGAGGTAAATATTTTATAAAGGCCGCCAGAGTGCTTATTAATTAAGAGCAACAGAGAAGTTATTTTGACGGAAGTGAGTATATCCAAAGAAAAACATAAAACTTAGCATATGCCAACAACACGTTTGATGCACAGAATTTAAATCAGAAATAATATTCTAACTCATACTTGCACGATTGCTTGTAGTCTTAACATAGCTTTTCAGCAATTCTGTGGCAACCATCATTTACGCTTTATCTTCTAACTTTAAATACATTTGCATTGTATAAATATAGAACATATGGACTGACATACATAAGTAATCTCGGTGTTTATTCGTACCCTTTCAGATCCGCAACTGCTTTTGTCCTAGTTCACAATTTGTATACATTCTCGCAACTCAAACAGCGTTGGAAGAGGACTGACATTTACTTAAAAATTTATTTATTTTTTTCTGTTTTGATTTACCGAAAGCAATAAACATATTATAGAAAATGGAACTTTCTAAATCGGTTAAAAAATTAATTTTTTCCTCTGTAATAGTGTGTGATTTCATTTGTAGTTATTATTTTTTCGAATAGAATTATAAAACAATTTATAATTATAATTTGCTGAAAAGCAAGTAAGGATTTTTTTATTCAATACTTTTGTTTTATGACTTGTATATGAAATTATGTTAGTGCCTTGCTGTATTATACATTTGATTATCATCTTATAGTACATTGGATTATATATGGCTTGAAATGATTTTGTAATGCTATACTACAATAAAATGTAGTTCTTATCAATGTGTTTCTTATTCATAATATATTATTCAGGCCTTTATATTCGTAGCCATGACATCACCCTACATAATACATAATGTAATTCTTAAATCATGGACATAAAATATTTTTGTTATGCTGTGGAGACAGATTTTCAGCCAATACATATTATATCTAAGTGTTAAACCAGAAAAATCTAGATTTATTTACTCTAGTTACCAGGGTCGGTACATAAAATTCCCTCCTTAATTTACATTTACATTCCTGATAGGTAAAACTTCTTATGATGAAGATATGTCAATGGAATTACCCTGCACTAAATGTTATCTTATAGACGTATGTCATTAATTATTGACAGGCTATACCAGACATGTTTTTAAGCATTGAAAGGGTATTGTTGCAACAGGACTTCTAATAATCTGCAGTTAGTCTAGGCCTCACAAACAACTTCGTTTGTTACGCACGTAAATGAGCATTTCCTGTATAGTTCGAGTAAGTTAGGTTTTCATACTTAGTGCCAACTGTTACAGAATATAATGAAATAAGAAGTGTAGTTACCACCAAGCTAATGCTGTGCGATTAAGACCATAAATGGAAGAAATTAAAAATAGTTGTTAAATTATTTAAACCTAGCGTATTCCCATCTAAAAAAATACACAGAACAGCTTATACATTTAACAGGCAGTTTCAATTAATAATACATGTGTGCTGTAACTTAACTTCAAAGACCCACATGGGAGTTTTGCAACTTTAGAGGCTTACCCCGGAGGAATATTGTAAATAAACTTATACCTACATGATAATATTTCATTAAAATAATTTTACCAGTATCTATTTATTACATTTCGTAAGATTTTAATATAACAACAGTATATAATTTGAACATGACAAGATAATATAACACTTGTATAGGCCTAGGTGAAACCCTCTAAGTAGAATAATTAATATCTGATTTTAATCAAATCTCAAAAGTTATGTGTAATAAAGACCGTACATATTCTTAAACTATATACATTTGACTAACAGTTTTGTTATACTTAACGTTTTTTTTAATGCATAATGTTTCTCATTTATTGAAAATTAAAGATTCGTTGATAAACCTAATCGAATTGAGGGCTTTAGCGTTCATTCCATGTTTAAATAAGAAGGTCCTCCATAAAGAGTGCTTGAAGAATAAATCTTTTGGGAAGCATATAGGCTATGTTTATAATAATTATTACTATATTCTTTTATATTTTAAAATTCGGGGGCTCGATATTGTTCAAAAATGATAAAGTAACTTTATATTTATTGAATATATTGTTATAAAATTCCTATAAATTATTAACGAACAGTTTAGTACTTTTTACAACATAATAACTACGTAATAAAAAGATTTTTTATGAGAATTTTAGAATAAGGATTGTAGTGTTTTTAATAACATGTTTCGATACATTATTTATAAATTTAATTTAGTCAAATTCAATTTGCAATATAGTTACGTGGGTATAAGATTTTCTAAACTAAATAAGTTTGTAAAATAAAGGCATAAGTAAGCCTAACTAAGTGTAGCATTTCCTAAGGATTTATATATGTCAAGTTTATAGATTATTTTATTCTAAAAGTATATGTTATAAAGATATATAATTTTACTATCTTTCTTACAAATCTACTACACCCATTATTAGGTTACTGTTTTCGTGGCTACCAATAATGTGACACTAAAGGAAAGTTACTAAAGTTAGCAAAATTTCTTGTAATATTATGTAATGTCAATCTCGAAGTTGTCTATACACAAATAAAGCTCAAGCAAAATTTGATACCTATAGGACCGCTCATTCTTGAGATTTCGCGCTGTATCATATCATATGCATAACGATATATACCACATTTAACTATGTTATATAACACAAATTACTTAAGTTTAAATGTGAACTAAAATCAAAATTGTAATCTTTGTCAATAAAATATTCCTGGTTACCTCAGTTTAACCGATAAACTTTTTAACCTTGCTTTTACAAACAAATGGCCTTTCCTTTTAGAAAATAAAGTTTAAATTGACTTTATTTTTCAGAAGCTGGTGCTGTTGAGCATTACAAAAGGCAGCTTTTAACCCTGCAATGGACCAAGTTCCTTCTTGTTTAAAAGATTCTTGAAAATAATTACTTATGATGACTGAGAGGAATTGCTTTTGTCAGGCCTCTTGAATTATTGAATGAATAAATACTTTCATGCAAATACAGTCGTGAGTGTTTCAAGTATTAACATGTATTTATTTTCATGTTTTATTTATTTAATAATGGTTTGAATGTTGTATAATAAGTCTCACATGACCGTTAGATCTTCATATACAGTATTATAAGAGAATAAGTAATCTCTACCATTTAGAGATCCCAAAAGGATACAAAACTACGGTGACTTAGATCACGAAAAAGAGTGGGAGATTTGCAAAATGCGGTACTTTTGCAACAATAATCTTACACAGAGTGGGGATGATAAACAATATCATTACCTTTGCAATTTTGCACCGAATAGATTTATTTAATATTTATATAACAATTATCAGATACCTAGGGCTTCGCATGCAATGATCAAAATCGGAGGACGTAGTCTTCTTATTGAAAATTGCTCTGCTGTAGTATGAATTCGTGTGATATTTTCATGAGAGAATCAAGCATATATAACATCTTTTATTCAATGTCGATGGTTAAAAGATTTTTCACGTTCTTAATTCAGCGTGTAAGAGCACGCATTTCTGTTGAAAAAATCACGTTTCAGTCAGCACAAATGAATTAATCTACCCCCATGGTCCGATTAATAAAATAATTGTATCTAATAAAAAACTCTTGAAACCTACTTTAGTAAAAAATCGTCCACTTTTGGCCTTTTAAATTTACTTTTAGTCTTAGGTGTTTCCAGTGGCACATTTTAGTTCGTCTGTGGCTGACTTTGAACTTCTACGTAGCCGACCTTTTTTATTTCTTTAGACGAAAATAACTCCAGATTACAGTACAGACGCTGCACTAAGAGGGAGGTGAATTGGACCTTATCTGAAATTCTCATAGAATCAACAATTTCCACCATAGCCACTTTAGGTGTAAAAAGACTACATATCTTAGTGACCCTTTACCTTCATTGTTCGTGTTTTGCCTGCGGTCTAAGGGAAAAGCGGATAATCCTTGAAAATAAGTTCATGCAAAAATTCTAAACAGTCGTTTATGCTATGATTAGCGTGTTATATGTTTGTTGTTTTTCTTATTTTAGTCCACCGACTGTCCATTCCCCCCTGTTTATCTACAAGTGCCAGTACAATTCCAAGTGAGCTAACCGGTTTTTAAGTAAATAATATGCAATAATTTGCCGCTTTATTCGTTAAGGTACATTTTTAAGGTGAATTTTAAGGCTAAACAATATTCAAATTCATAACGTTGTTTCGATTCACCACTGATGTTTCGATTCTTTAGTACACATCAGATAGAAACTCCGTCTTTGTAATCTGCGTTACACTAATTATTAAGTATTTTAAACGAACCATGTTCAGAAATATATAGACGTTTCTGCAACTTTAAAAGTGTGATCAGCTGTTTACTTCCTGTTATATTTAAATATTTTTTGGTTTATATCATCATTATTTTTTTAAATTCGGAAATATACAAAGAGTATTTCTCCATTGTTATGTTTATAAGAACTTCCTAGAAATCTTTAAAATATTTTAAATGGGATTTAGCTGAATAGGTCTAGCTGTTCCGTGATTACCCCAGAGTTATATCATTAGCGACTTTTAATTTGTAAAACAATACATAATGTGTATATTTATTTTATACATTTCAATGCTTAGTTATAAACATTTTTTAAAGATTTCATTATCGCCTACGTGTTACTGATTGGGATAGGCCTGAAAATGAAGAATACCTTTATTTTTATAGGTAAGCAATTAAATGTTGAGTCTTAGCTAGACACCTGGCGCTCTGTCTGCCTCCATGGATTACGTAGGAAGTGGAATTAGAATGTCTTGTGGCAAATAAATTCTCAATATCAAATATATAGTTTTACGAGAAAGGCATACATAATTGTGTCGCAGACTATCCTCTATGTACGTTTCTCAGTGTAAGCCTACAATGTTAAAAGATAGCTAATATGTCATCTAGATAAGACAATCGGATCGTCATACATTAGGCTGCACGCTTGTAAATCGCACCGCAGGAATACAAAATGCATCGTAATCACCGTTAAAATATTCTCAGAGATAAAATATTAAATATTAAGCATTAAATTGGAAAATTAGTGCACTTAAATGAGGGTTGTATGGGTAATAACATGATTGTTAATACTTGCTGCGTTTGCTCATTAAAATAAACTAAACATTTTTGTGATTATTTGCTTAGTATGCCACTTAAATTATCTACGGGAATATATCTAAAGTTACATGAGAAACAATAACAAATGCATAAATACATTTTAAATATTTAAAGCGAATAACAAGTAAGGTGTTAAAATAAATGGGATTTTTACGTTATGTGTGTTAATTAATGAATAATTTACAAGTTATAAGTTCTCATTAAATTTAAAAAAACTTACAAAAAATTACAAAAATATATCCACATATGTATGGAAATACATCGCGTTCAAGGTCATTAACGTTATTTCCTGCAGTGCAATAATCAGAACGAAACGTTTCGATGCTGCAGCTACAAATACTCTCGTATGTCTTCATTTTCAGTGTTACCAACGGTCATCAAACAATGAGTAAAAAATAACTGTATTCATCGGTTTACTTCATTCTTAATTTAAATTCATATTCGTTTATTGTCATACTAGTATATTACAAATGTACTCAAACTATAAAGTTTTCACACACGAGTGCGACCTGGCCCTCGTGCGACTGCATAAGGCCCTGAACCCTGGAGTTTCGCCCCCACCGGGGGAGCCTCAGTGATAACTTAGAAGTTCTACAGAACGTTTCACGTTTAAATAAAAATGTATTTTCCTACAGAAAAACTCATATAATAGAATTGAAAGTAAAAATATTGTTTGTCAGTTAAAGCTAATTTTATATTATAAAAATGTTACGTTTTAAGCAATATCTAAAAAGGACACACAGAGAAATAACTATAAGTACAGACGTGAATTAAACACTTTAAGACTTCCATTTGAACTTTATTAAAGACGACTAAGGCTTGATTAATCACAACCATTACAACTTAGCAACAAGGCTGTTGTTTTCCTGTTTCTAAGCCTTTTATTAGAGAAATTTAAAAATCAATTTATGAAGTCTAAAGGTAAAATGTATTATCACATTAGATAGCATAATTTTTAATGCTTCAAAATTTTTTTATAATTATCATGTCTTCTTTATAATATCTCTTATTGTTTATTGTGTGTGTTGTTTTTTAGGAAATCGTCATACATTAATATCCCCACTTATGTATAATACGTTGTATCACAACTTTTGTTCTTCCATTATTTTCAAGTAATATACACTTCAGTATATTTCAAGAGTATGTGGTAGAGAGGAGGTTAAGTGGTAGAGAGGACTTTTAAGTCCTAACTTCGCCTCTGTAAATAAAGGCATTTTTCATTTCATTTTTCATTTCATTTATGTAAGAGGGAGGTAAACTGGAGCTAAACTCAACATTCGCTTTGAATAAACCCTTTAACTTATAGCTACGTTATGTTTAGAACACTCGGTTGCTCCACCGTGTTTTAGGATCGTGTCAGTTAAAAACTTAGTTCACCCAATTTTGCACTGGTGAGACCATGAGGATGCCTTTTGAGATTAACAGGACTCAATACTTTAGGAGTCAAATCTGCAAAAGCATCAGATTTGAGATTCTACCAATGTCTACCTTCTTCAATATTCCTAAAAACACATTTATTAAACAAATCTTTAAATTATGTGACAGGTAAAATAGATTACATAATGTCCACACGTGATTTCACAAATGTGATATTTATGTCAACAGTCTTACATGTACATCAGGTTACATGTAGCATAATATAAAAATTGCCTAATTTCGTCCAATAACTCTATCATAAAAAGTTTTAGAGGATCTTTAACGTGTTAGAAATCATAATAAGTAACGTTTTAAATCCCAATTGGCATAAGCAGAATAAATCAAAAGTAATATCAACCATACAAAGAGGTTGTACTAAAATATTTATCATCTTTGATACTATATAAAATATTGAGATTTCCATGAAAATTTGAAATATTTTATCCATCTATAGATGGTTTTAATATCCATCTATAGCACTTTATAATCAAAGCCTAGCTGAAGTCATAAAGCTCAACTCTCCACTCAAGCCTCAAAAGAGCTGCTCATTCCCTAGACGGTTTAGTGGCGATTTAAAGATGATAGTTATCCAAAAAAAGACGGCTCATACACTCTTAAAGGAACTGGTGAAATATATTATTATGAGGAATTCAAACGGCTCAGGAGCCTGTGCAAACTGCTTAAAAATGAATGTCATAATTAATATATTTCTTTCTTGGAATCCTCCATACCCAAAAACATAAAAGTGTTTTGGTCCCACATTAGGAATCTCAAGTCCACTACAATTCCATCTCGGATGTCATTTAAAGACATTAGCACCGAAGATCCCCAAGAGCAGTGTGAGCTCTTCGCTGAATTCCTTTCCTCAGTATACACAGATAAAGCTGCCCCGAGATGTGCATTTGAATTCGAGACCAACACTAGCATGCACAACCTTGTTTTAAAACGGCCTCCCAAGTTGAAAAGAAACTTAGTGCACTGGACCCCTATAAATGTATGTGACCGGACTGTATTCCTACCTCAGTCCTCAAATACTGCAGTCCTATACTAGCACCTCATATTGCATCTTACTTTAATTCTCTGCTGGCAAACGGACACTTTCCCAAATGTCTCAAAACTATCTACGTGGTGCCAATTTTCAAATCTGGGAACAGAGGTGAGGTATCAAATTACAGGCCCATTGTAATCCAGTGCGCTTTGGCCAAAGTTTTTGAGAGTCTTGTCTTGGATGGACTGGATTTTGACTTCGGACGTATAATTGCTGAAGAGCAACACGGATTCAGGGCCGGAAGGTCTACAGTCACAAATCTTATGCTCCTAAACAATTACGTGACCTCTGCTTTTCTCAGGCAGCGCCAAGTGGACTGTATCCTGCTGGATTTTACAAAGGCCTTTGACAGAATCAACCATGACGTACTGTTGGCTAAGCTCAAAGGATATGGAATTTCTGGCACACTTCTGCAATGGCTCAGGAGTTATTTGGTTGATCGATGCCTAGTGGTAGGATTTGCTGGTGCTCACTCGGGGCCGATCCCTGTCTTGTCTGGTGTCCCCCAGGGATCCCATTTTGCCCCCTTTCTTTTTAATTTTTTTGAACGATATCTGTAGTGTGATCTCCATAAAATGTTTACTGTTTGCAGACGATATTAAGATCTTTCTTGATGTGACCTGCTCTGATGATTGTCGTCGGCTTCAGATGACGCTAGATGCCATCATGGCTTGGTGTCGTCGCAATGCCATGGAACTTAATGCTACAAAGAGTGCTGTCCTGACCTATACAAGAAAGAATGATCCTATTATTTTTTACTACAATCTATCCGGCACTGCATTGAAGAGATTATCGTGTTTTAGGGACCTGGGTGTGACAATGGCCTCGGATCTCGGTCCTGGGGAGCACATTGCTTTCATCTGTAGCAAAGCTAACTCCTCGCTGGGCTTTCTGTGTAGAGCGTCGAGTGAGTTCCGATCTCCAAAAACCTTGGCAACAATTTTTAGAACTATTGTTAGACCTATTCTGGAATACGCCTCCGTCATCTGGTGTCCTTACCAATCAGGCCACATTGAATCTCTGGAGTGGCTGCAGACTAAATTCATAATATTGATGGGATCGCGGCTTGGCTACTCATATCTGGACGTTCCGGTTGAGAGCTTGAGAAAGGATTTTGGCCTTCCTTCCTTGCGGGCGAGAAGAAAATTGGCTGACCTCTCGTTGCTGCACAAACTGGTGAACGGGGTAATTGACTTTCCTCAGCTACTTGCACTACTGGAATTTCGGCTGCCAGGAAACACTCGCTCTCAGGACATCTTCTCTAGGAGAGCCATGCCCACACTCTACAGTAATCACAGTTGTATTCCTCGTCTGGGGAGGGAGGGTAACGAAGTCTTCGGTGAGGTGGACTTCTTCAGCACCACTCCGGCTGCATTCAAGAAGTGCCTAAGACAAATAATCTTTCCACCATATTTGAATACTCCTATAGGTTATTTAATAGTTCTTGTTGTTCTGCGTTGTTCTCTGTTGTTGTACTTAATATTTTTGTTTATTGCCATTTTTTATTTATTACTACTGTTGTTAAGCTCGACTGTTTGATTTTTTTAAATATGTTCAGTTCTTATATCGTAATTGCACTGTTGATCAATTATTATCTTACTTCATACTTTATTATCTGTTACTTGTTACTGTCTATAGTTATATTGTTACCCTACTCATGTTAATATTAGTATCTTTGTTATTTATGAAAACATTGTTAATTACTTTTATATTATTATATTTTGTTCAAGCATGCTATCTCTACCACAATATAATAAATTGTAAAAATGGGTTATTGTTGGAAATAAAATAAATAATAAATAAATAAAAGCACCACATTGATTAATGTTGCGCTGAACAAAAAGAAGAGTAATCTGGATTTGGAAATATTCCATCGTTATATGTTATAAACAAACAATTTTAGATACATTAAAACAATAATAAACTTGAAGTGGACGAGTCAGACTGTGTGCTCTTCCGGTGTGTACGTGATCAAGTACCCAATATATTCCGCATTAATTACTCATCTATTTTGTAATCAAATAAATTAGAATTTTGGTTATAAAATTGCTAAGAGATGTGTTTAATTGAAGGTTATAGTTTAAATGAATCTTGTAAAAAAAAAGTCGAAATTTAAGTATTTTTACTAAATTTATCGATGCTATTTTTATCTTGGTAGAAGGATAAACATCATTCAATTTACTTCAATTTATAGTTTATAACTTCAGTCCCAGCATGTTAGGCTAGAGTTGAACAGTTGGCGTACTTCATTTTCATAATAGTTATTTCATTACCTATGGATTATTTTTTTTACTATACGAATTATTATTTTCGTACTAATGAAAATTGCTTATAGTGAGAAATACGTGTATATTTACAAGAGTAGAAAAAATTTAATGGTATTCAATGGTACTCATTTGCTGGTTTCTACCAATGACACTAAAGTATTTCGTACAAAATATAAATCTCAGAAAGCTAAAAGTTTTCTGGAAAAGTTAAAATTTGGTTAATGGCTATAAAACCCACGAGATGATCTTGTTCTATAACTATATTATTTTCCATTCAACAATCCTGGCTAGTCTAGAGATCGTTCAAACAAATACAAAATGAAAGTTAGTTAACAACTGTTAAATAGAAATGTTAGCACGGTATAACATATGTCGATACCGTATTTCCACGAATTTAGCTTTTTTTAATAGAAAAATTACCATTTTACTATACTTACACTATACTTAAATAAAACACAAAAGTACAGTACTTGGATAAATATTATTTATATAATTTAAGTATGAGTTATTGAACTATATACTACAGATTAACATTATAGTCTAAAATGGAAATTAGGCTACATGGGCAAGCAGCCTGTGTGTAGGCTATAGTCCTACTAAAAAGTTTAATGTTATCTAGATGTCGAAAAAAGTGTTAATGTTACGTGTCGGTGTGTTTTAAGGCATAAATTTAAAAAATATTTGGTAGTGTGATGAAGGAGATAAGACATAATACTGTCATACTAGACAAAACCATCGGTAAAAGTAATACCACATACATAAGACCGTGATATGACGAGCACGGGGGGATGGAGAGGTGTCAAGATCAGGTTGGTCCCCAGTCTAAATGAATGAAAGTCTCGGATCCTTGGACTCCAATAATTTCAAACAAAAGCTATGTGACATTATATTTAAATTTGGAAATACTACATGATTCAAATAAATTTATATGCTGAAATTTGTTACATAGGTTTCTTAATAAAATATGTGAAATATTGTAAGAATTTGTTTTTGAAAAGGATTTATCTAATCTAATTACATGGATACCAACGTTTTACAAGTACCTTGTTTGGTAAGAGTGCAAAATTTCTTTCAATATTGAATTAGCATTTTTTTAGATGTGAATTAATAATTTTTTTATACGAGCAAGGGGGGATGGAGTCTACTAAAATTTAATGTTCCACAGATACATGAATGTTACGTGTCCCAGTCTATAATGAGTGATGAAAGATCACGGATACTTGGACTCATCAAGTAATTTCACATACATAAGGACCGTGTGATATGACGAGCAGGATATGTCAAGATCAGGTTGGTTTCCCAGTCTAAATGAATGAAAGTCTTCGGGATCCTTGGACGCAATTAATTTCAAACAAAAGCTATGTGACAATTATATTTTAAATTTGGAAATACTACATGATTTCAAATTAAATTTATATGCTGAAATTTGTTACATAGGTTTCTTATATAAAATATGTGAATATTGTAAGAATTTGTTTTGAAAAGGATTTATCTATATCTAATTACATTGGATCCAACGTTTTACAAGTACCTGTTTGGTAAGAGTGGCAAAATTTCTTTCAATATTGAATTAGCATTTTTTTAGATGTGAATTAATAATTTTTTTTATATATAACTCTTTTAAACCCGGCACATTAAATCAAGTGATGTGCCAGAAATCCAAGCCATTTTCAGACAAAATGTAAAGGGGTTTTTTTTGTAAAAAATTCATAACTCGGTTATTTTTTAAGATATTTAGGTATTCTTTTTTTTTGTTTTACTTCTTAATATATGTAGCTTACAGAAATATACAAATAAAATTATTATTTTGAATATGTACTTCTTTTTACATACACTATACATATATAAAAAATAAATAAAAAAATGAAAAAAAATTTAAGTTTGATCATGGAAAAACATATAGATAAAAAAATATTTGACACAAAAATACCATTTACTTTATGATATATTTAATCCTTAATGAAAAGGAAACAAAAATTATAGGGCTACCTTATTTACAAGTGGAGTAACATCAATTTTTGTAAAGCGGGTCGTGTAAAGTCTTTTTTTGCCATTTCTGGGCACCAATGGCAAGTGTAACAAAAGACTTTCGAAATTCACATTATTTAAAAAATAAACATAAAACACAAAGTTATTTCTGACAAAATAACTATAAAAATTGTTCATAATCTAAATTTATTAAAAAGTTTTTAAAACAATATTTACTCATCACTGCAAAGTGTTTTAGCACTTGTGGTCACCAAAACAATTGGGGTGAATTCCTTTCTGGCAACGTACACAAAAATATCCTTGCTTTTTTTCGTTTACCCCACACTGAGTACTTTGAATGCTACAACACAACAATTCCTTTTCCATTCTTCCTGGTAGGTGTTGCAGTCCCATAGTTTTGTATGTTGTCACCCCAGCTAATGGGTCGTCATGTCGCTGCTTACTGTCCATCCACTCTTTACCAAATCTTCTATTATACACACCATATATTGGAAGCGTGACATTGGTGGTCCAGAGCAGTTTTATCTCCCCTGTACAAAATATATGTATTTCAAAAACTTTCATTCTAGCCATTATGTTGTTGAATGTAGCTTTCTTCCAGTACTTCACTCGTTCGCCTTTCGTCTAAAATTAATTGTAAAAGCATCTGGTCATTCACATCTATGCCACCATATATTTATTGTAGCTATCAACTACTTCAGGTATTTTGCCTTGTCATATTTCCAGTATGTCTCTTTTTTATTTTATCAACAGATTGGGCATGGCTTTTTTGTTGACAATAATAGTACTGGAAATTTTTTTTGTGTCTTCTTTTCTTTCATCCAAGCAAAAGCAATTCATTTTGGCGCATATATAACTTTTGCCCCACTTGGGAATTTCTCCTTCAATCTCCATAGGGATACCTTTCCTATTTTTACGCAGGGTTCCTGTGATGTAAGTTGCCTTACTACATAAATACCTAGCAATAGGTATTGACGTGAAAAAATTATCAACAAAAAGATGATAGCCTTTCCCCAAGATAGTTTTCCAAGTGTCAGCAATTTTTTTATAACAGTATAAAAGCCAATCCTGATCCTCACTTGTTGTTAGTAGGCCTCGCAGACTCCATTCATTTTTACCTTTGTAACAAAAGAACCTAGGCAGTGTGTATTTTGTGACACTGTCACATATCATCCATAATTTGATTACCCCAGCGGACTATGATGTTTATTTGGAAGGTATTGTAAAATTTGGAGAGCGACATCGAAGTGGCAATAAACTTTCAATTCTATAGAGAGATTCACGAAATGTGGTGTGTTAGTGTAACCTAAAATCAGTCTGTTAGCATGTTCAACTATTACTTATTGGTACAAATTTTTCCACATGGATCGTTAGTTTGGTTCTCCAGGTTTACTCAATGAGTTGTTGTCCGCAACATGGAAAAATTGCAAAATAGCCTCGAAAACGATTGCGACTAACATTTTCCAAACCATGGAATGAATTGTGAGTCACTTCTATTCCAGTAGCTTTTTATAGTGGGCTTTTTAGTTAGGCCCATGTTTTAGTAAAAACAGCGATAAAGCCTTTCATTTCTGCATGTGTAATGTTGGTTCCATTTTACGGACTTTAGATTGAGGCGTATTATTTAGGCCAGCGTGAGATGAATATATCTTTTTGGGCAATATTCATTTGTCATGTTAACAAAAATCGTCAACAAATGTACAGTAAAGAAAATATTGAAGAACTCAATGGCTTTGCATCACACTGGAGGGCCAAATGCTTAGAAAGCCCCCCCCCAGGGCCAGGTTTCAAAATAGGGAAACGTGAGTTATCTGCTTCCAGGATTCATTTGATTCATCAACCTTTTTCCATAACAAATTTGGGTCTTGATCAGGTGGTGTACTAGGCCTATTTTGAGGCACATTATTGTTACTAATATTTGTTCTAGGCTACCTCTAGGTCTTCCTGTAGGAGTAGATTTCTCATTGCTGCAACAGTTCAGGCTCCCTACCAGATGATGTTCCTGGTTGAGCAACGTCCTTCATCTCTGATGAATTTTCAAAGGGTTCAAAAGTTGGTTGGGTCTTCACTATTTCATCTAAAATAAGTTACAGATAATTCACTATCACTTTCCTCTGCTAATTCCCCTTCCTGATTCAGAAGAAATGTTTTCAAGATATCCATCACTCAAATCGTCGTCACTAATCACCATCCACACATTTGCAACTAGGTTATTAATTAGTGTATTTTCACTTACGGGAGGAGACTTTGAACGATGTCTTTTATCATTTTTGAAATCAAACAAATAATAAACTCAAACCTTTTAACTGCCGTAATTTACACTGCTTTAACCTAAAAAGTGTGAAGAAAAACGGAATATTCACAACCACGTGATATACAGCTGTCTGCAACAAGCGTTGAGCAGTCAGTCGAGGGACGAACTGGCAATTGCTCAGTCACAGGACTGACAAAATTACGAAGTCAAACCATTACAAACTAAATATATTTCGATGCAAAATATCTTTGTGCACAAGTCTGTGAAATTTCAAAGCATTTTGGTTGAAATAGGTGGCCAGTAAAGTAATAAAAAGTGCACGTCCGTACTATACTGACGGTCGGGAGTTGACGCCATTTTTACGTACGTCCGTATAGTACGGACGTCGGGGGGTTAAAAGGGTTAAACTGTCGTAGTGAAAGTAGGAAGGATTCCTGTAAGAGAGAGTCAGTTGGGATAACGTACGTTTTTCCCTCCTCTAATCTGCCTTTTAGTATGCTCTTTTGCGTAATGAAAAGAGGTTCGAGGAATCGTTTTACCACGCACCGCCATAACGCAAATGTTCCCGAAGGAAAGAAGTGAACTGGGTGAAAGCATAATACGTTAAATTCTATCTCGTTTACTTCTAAAATTTCACTTAGTTTCCTAAATGCATAAATATACTTTCTTAATTTTGTTAAGGACATAATCAACGTGTTCAGACCATTTTAAACGAGAGTCAAAAACAACTCCCAGGTAATTGTAGCGTTTTACGAGCTCTATTTCTTTGCACCCACAAATGTTGAATTCGAGTAACTACCGCACTGATGAATTATTAGGTCTTTCAAATTATATTCTGTACTAGAATGCAGAGAAATAGGCAAAATATTTTTGGAAATATTGAACGAAAGAATATTTTGGTCAAACCATTTTTTAACGTCTTTAAGTCATTCATTGCATTTAATATAACATATCGCTAGTTTTTACCGGAAATGAAAATCAAACTGTCGTGAGAAAACAAATAAAGCTTCCAAAATACTAAATTAATCCTGGAAATATTATTGCTTCAAATCAAAAATAAAACTGGTCCTAACGTAATGCCCTGGATTGCCCCGTAATCGACAGTTTGTTGGTCACTATTATGCCCACAGATTTAAACCACTTGACGCCTTTCTTTGAAATAACTACTAAACCTAGCCAAAGCAGTTTTATTGGACTAATTTGTCTAATAAAATACTTCAATTAATTGAGTCGAACGCCTTTTTCAGGTCTAATAATATGAGCATGCATCTATTGCTTTAGATTTATTGGCATTTAAATTTTTATTTATGTCAAATAAAGCATAATTTATACATTTGTTACGCCTAAATTCATACTGATTTTCACTTTGTTATTGTTATTGTTTTCCTGGTAATATACTAGCTGATCTTTAACTATTCGTTGTAGTACGAGAACACGCTTAACAAAGTGATAGGACGGAAGTTGCTTTTATCTGTAAAGTCGTTAGATTTGTATATGGGAATTATTTTTTCCGATTTAAATTTATCAGAGAAAGTTTTTGTTTAAATACTGTTATTAATTAAATGAGTCGAAAGTTTTAAGATAAAGTGAATATTATTTTTAAGAAGGTTGAACGAGACCCCATGCAGTCCCTGGGCATACCCTTTCCTAAGTGCAGTCACCTGTCGTAGTACATCTTGTTCCGAAACGGTACACAGTGTGAAGTGCGTGCCCAGTGTGTAGTCAGAGTCCCTCACTACTAGCTCCCCTTCTGTGTCTATCTCTGTTGCCAGGTTACTTCCAACAGCGGAAAAAAAATTATTAACATCATTCGAAACTTTTTTCAAGAGCATTGGAATCATGATGGCTCCTGAAAGATGCTTCGTAATGGGAAAAGAACCCTTGGTGTTGACTTATCCAGCTAACTCGTTTATAATACCCCAAAATAATTTTGTCTAAGACCAATGTATTTTTTTCAATTCGCGGTTAAATGGTTGCCTTTTCAAAATTTTACTCATTGTATCCCGTTTACGTATCAGGTTCATTAAATCAATAGAAATCCAGTGCTTGAGCTTTTTCTTTAGGGTGGTTTTTTTATTTCTTTTTTTGCTTGTAAAAAAATAATATTTTTTGCATAAATAATAAATATGCTTTTATTTACAATAGCATAAACATTAGTAGACTAATCTAAAATATAACTATATATTATTTTAGTAAAAAGCGCTATGTTCGTATTTCATTGGCATTTAAGACTTCCATCGTCGTTCTTCAACTAAGTTTGGAGGTACTGATCAAACTTACAGAACAAAATAAACGTAAAACCTTGATAGTTTTTCCATTTAAAAGCAATTTTCTGTGGCTGCGAAAACTTTTCTGTGTGCAGGAAATGCATAAAGCTTTTAACATGGCACTTTAACGTAAGACTAACGTAAATAACTTGAACATGTTATAAAGACCTGGCATAAGATCTAAAAATGGTAAGCAATAGAGGAGTTCTTGATTGTATTAAATTATGTAGCCATAATTAAACATTTGTGATTTCTATAAATTCTAGGATCCGAGTGACAATTTTCATTGTGAAAACACATGAGCAGGTTTGTTTAACTCCATAGAAGAATCTTTCTTAAAAGCTCTTGCTGTTGTAGGGATGAAATGGAAAAGTATGAAAAGTGTAAAAATGTTAAACGAAAACTATGTTCCCAGACATTTTCTCACCTTCACGTAACAAAATTTTATTTACAATAATCTTAATATACAATTATATATATATATATGTGTGTGTGTGTGTGTGTGTGTGTGTGTGTGTGTGTGTGTGTGTGTGTGTGTGTGTGTGTGTGTGTGTGTGTGTGTGTGTGTGTGTGTGTGTGTGTGTGTGTGTGTGTGTGTGTGTGTGTGTGTGTGTGTGTGTGTGTGTGTGTGTGTGTGTGTGTGTGTGTGTGTGTGTGTGTGTGACGTGCAATTGGTTGTTTGTCAAATCAGAAACAAACTTTTTACCCTTTCCACAACTCTCAAATTTGATCTTAACCTATATTAGCATTTCCGACAATAGAAACGTTTCTTAAAAAAAGTTTCCCTACTAATTTTTTTTTTAAATGCATCCGTCGTGCACTCGAAATATATACAAATTACCACTCTGCTGCTAACACAATTCACAGTAACCTTCATATTTACCATATTAAACATACATTTTTAGTTTCAAATGAGGAAAAAATAGACTTTTTAGAATCATTTATAATTTTCTGATATCGCTTTAACAAAAGTAAGCAAAATATTTACTTTATAACATTAAGTAGTCCAGATTAAATATATCAATCCATAATAACACATTTCGCACGTATTTTTCATTTCATTTCATTACTCCATCTAGGAACGATATATTATGCCTTATCACAAAAAACGTTAGTTATAACATTTTTTGGATTATTGTCTACCATCTTCTTTATGTGTCCAAACACCCAATTACATAAAAATGTAAAAAACGTTAAAGTTAAGCTTTGAACTGTTAATCAAAACTCAAGTAATACCCAACTAATCCAACACAACACTAAAGTCCAGGATGTTGAGTATGAGTAAAACAATGAATAATGGAAACCAATGTTCAAATCGTCATCCCTCCTCGAGGTCGATTTAAGTAGCAGATCATAAAGACTGATTTTTATAAATTAACGGATACACGATCCACTTGGTTTTAAAGTATGACGTCTTCATTAGTTGTATTAATTGAAATTCAATAATTTCCATAATTTAATTTCTTTCAAGTATACTGTATCAATGCATATATTAATATTGATATACATAATGAATATCTATGTATATTTGTTTTAAATATTCCATTAACTGAGCAATAGTAAAGAACATAGAGGCTAGAAAAATTTTATCCCTGTGTGTCTTAAGGCAACCAAAAATTAGGAATATTATATTTTTATTATCAAACCTTATTTATATATACGGAGCACTATATCAAATTACAGTACATTTTACTCCATAGGATTTGGGTGATTGGTAGAGAATTTTTTTAAGTTGGCTTTTAGGTAACCGTGTTGTGAAGGAGAAAATCGCATAATAAATAAGTTTGTAAGCCAGTTCATATGACACATGAGACATATAAATACAATGAATTGAGCTATAGATTCGAAAGTTTGACTTGAGGGAAGCCTGTTACGTAACAAGTAGTGTGGCGTAATGCTCTCTCCTATAACGTGAGAGATTACGGCCTACTGTGGGCAAGATAGAAAACCTTAACAACAAGAGTAGCGAAAGTACATAACGTTCTACCGTTAAAATTTCTTAACTGAGAATTTTTAAACACTTATTTATATAAGTATAAATTACTTTCAATCCTTTTTTATTAGTTCATGCTTTTAATGTGCAGTTTTAACTTTGATAACATTGAGACCACTGTTATAAACTGTGGTGAATGTCATCAAACGTTATTCATTGGCTACATTTCATTAAGAGCGGGCGATAGTGTGAAACCGTTACATTATTAACTCAACCACACACCAGTTCAAAATGTGGTTTCATCTCACTTAATTAGACTATTTGCTTCATTGTAATTGTGGGGGAGTAACCTATATCACTACATGTGCCAGAAAATCCAGTCGGTCTCTCATCTCCTGATTGTATAATTGAGTAATAGAGCGTCATGATGACCATGCTGTAACGAGCCAACAATAAGTATTGAGAATAAATAAATTAGGAGTGCATCAATGCCAAGTGACATGCAAATGCTTCACTGAGTTTTCATTAAATTCATGTATACAGCTCATTTAATTCTAACACAGAAAGGCAAGAGTCTTTTACTGCATTAATGAGCTACATACGTTCATATTTCACTAGTATAATAATTTATATATTCTTTTTCGTTTATGACTGTCTATAAGACCAATGTAAAAGCATTAATTGAAGCTCAACCAAATTGATTACAATTACAAACGTAATTAGGAAACTCAACGTTTTCTATGTGTAAATGAAGATTTGCATGCAAAATTCTAAAATTATGGGTAAACTCTTAAAATCGAGGTATCTTGTAGTCAATCAGACGGAAATGATATTTTCCAACCCATTGAATTATAGGATACTCTAAATTATAATTGCGAATTCCGCCTCATATGATATAAATTATATATTTTAAATTAATCATCTATGTAATTTTTTAAACTTAAAATTTCAATATTTCCCTAAAATTCTAGATACTTTAAATTTTTTTACAATTCACGGTATTTAGACCTGTACGGTTACAAAAACTTTAATTTTTACCATTTTCAACTTATAACAAATATATTATAGCATGTATATATTTTACGTAATTCTTGTATAAGCACAAGACCAGCCTAAGGTCCTATCTCATATATGATTCTCAGATATAGGAATTAAATAAAACTAACTTAAATTATTTACTAACCGTTAAATTACTTAACATAAATAAAGTCTTGAATAAAAATAGATTTTTAATAAAGGAATAGATTTTCCACAGAAAAAATAGACTACATGGATAAGAAAAAGTTGCGTGAAATTAATTTTATCAAAGGACGTGTCATAACTGTTTTGGAAATAATCTAGAAAACGTGTTGAACTAGTAACTCTCGTCATAAAGAACTACCACAATTAAAAATTATTCTCAAAGAATAAAATGTCTAATATTTTGAAAGTTTTGAGACTCTGAATAATATACGACAAATTAAATAATATTGCTGACTTGAAGAAACAAGAGTACGCTAACCTCACATCCCGTAACAGTCTCTGAAGTTTCTTACGATTTTCAACTTTATATTGTAGATTGACGGAAAACAGAAATCATTCAGAAATGAAATATTTACAGATTCTGGGGGACAAAAAAGAAAATGTGAAGACCTACTGGCTTCAATGGTGCTCAGCTATATTTCGTACATAAACATACACTATTATCCTTAAATAGGAAGGAAACTTCGTGCTAAATTTATCGGCCACAACTGAATCCGTTTTAAAGGTACATCATTGGTAAAAATTCAAACATTCAGATAAATAATCAGAATTAGAACTTGGTCAGAACGCTCAAAAATATTTAATTCAGTAAGTATGTACAATTTTAAGATTTTTGCCCCATTAATTCCATAGATATTACCGTGAGTTATAGGTTTAGTTAATGCACAGTTCAATCCCATGGAGGAACGAGCGTAACTATAGAAATCTATTCTAATAATATCTACAACTCTTGAAAATGGATTAATGAACATCCATAGATACATAATGAAAGTGTTTCAGACTGGAAAAGTAACCTCAATACGTAAATCTCAAATATTCTAAGGTACTAAGGTGCTATAACCTTAAATGACTAAATTCAGATATTTATAAATTTGTTTATAAGGTAAATATTATTGAGAGATTTATCTACTCATCTTTGGAAATATCTTACAGGGATTTATAAGGCAATGATATTTGCTACTAAAGTTGTTGTGAACAGTAAATCAAAGTTCAATGGGCTGAGAGCCAACAGGTATAAATAAATGAATGACAACAAAAGTTATTTGAGAAGATAATACTTGATTTCGTTCTTTTATGTGGTCTTTCCGATAAAAGTAATGTATCCATTTACCTCAATTAATCTGTCCATCTGTAAATAAAGTGTATCAATTCTGGCAATCCATGAGGGGTTACAAAGTTGTAAAACTAAGGGTCAAGTAGAGGTTTTAGGTAGAAAATATTTAGTGTTAAGGTGGGTGAGTAGTCAGTGTAAGGATCCGATCTCCATCGCAGTTCTCTTTAAAGTGTTATTGCTCTCATCTATAACGGACTGACAGATAAGAGTGAACCTTTCGACAGGACTTGGCAAAACTTTTTACCTTGACCTTCTTAAACAACCTAGGATATACGTACAGTAAGTAATAGTACGATAGGGAATAGCTTTATAGTTTATAATTTGCCATATAACTATTATTATATCTGGATTGTAAGTGAATGTTTCCAAATAGATTGAAAACGGTATTTTTTAAATTAAGATGTAGAAGGTACATTAAGAGCTAAGATTTGATTTACAAAAAACACTTAAAAAAAATACTAATTAAGCTGTAAATGTGAGAAAACTATATAACATAAGTTATGATTTTTTATAAATTTATAAATATGAATTACAATGGAAGATTACAAAGGTTTTTGCCTTGTATAAAGCTTTATGCAACTTATGACTGTTTCATAATTTTTTATTAACAAACCAATGTTAGATCTTCCATATTTATTTGTATATTATAATCGTATTTCATATGCGCACAGTAAAATTATGTATAATTGAATATAGCTAAACACATTTTTTTTATTAAAAAATAAATATGATACTACAATTTTAATTCAAATTAATCGTTAATTAAACATGCAAATAAGATATTCCGATTTAAAATTAAATAAAAGGAGGAATAATACGTTTGCCATTACAAAAGTTTAAAATTTTCGAGTTGCACACACTATTGCTATACACTTTGTTAAATACACAGTTCTATACACTTCCTAGTCATTTTTATTTAACCGTCGATCCAATACAAATAATTTGGAATAGAAAAATACAATAAAACAATAACATAACAATATGTTAAACGTAAAATAACAACGAGAAAATTTTTATATTGTATATAAAATATTTTGTTGTCATTAACGAAGTTATATTTATTGCTGTTTATCTATTTAGCATTCATTCCAATCTCTCAACAAAACCATCTCAATAAAACATCTTATTCTACTCTTCATTCTTCTCCGTGTCCGCCAAAAAAGGCAAAACCTTGGTGATGATACCAATTGTCATTGCACTTCAGTCTGTAGGCAGCCATCGTGGTCTCTCCTATATTATCATATAGCTTTTAGTAACTGAGTAAAAAACGTACTCGTACTGGTTTAGAATCATACGTAACAGAATACTCCTAAAATGGTACAGTTGCACCTTCCGGCAACTGTTACTGCTAAACGAGTCCGAATACTTTGTACCAGGAACGTCAGTAAACGTGTACAGTATCTGTATCGTAAAATAACCTTTAGCAGCAACATGTAACGGGTACTTTCGGTTTGAGGTAACTTGCCCCTACTATCGGGAACAGACCGGTGCTAAGCTAAGTATCTGTTATAGTAGTCCCTACATGATCAGTGTTCACAGTAGTGACAGTTGCCCAGCTCAGAGCAGTTCGGTACTGCATTAGTTTCTTGTCATTCGTTGTCACCACCCTGGGGCAAGTCTGGCGATTTGCGCGTTTAATACCGATAAATAAACTGAACCTGCTCAATTTAATCTGTGTTAAGAAATTAAACGATTTAAATAGTGGTTTACAAAATTACACGCTGAAAATAATCACTCTTAGCTCCACAACGTGACCAGCGCTGAATTGTTTGAACCAATCGGTAAACAATTACAGGTAAGATGGTAATTTAATAACAACTTAATTTTCATACCGTTATAAATTCTAAAATTACATACTTAATTACAGTGCACTTGCACATACAATGTCAGTGTGTCTTAACAATATAGTCTCTTGTATAAACATTTGGTCCTTATCGAAGTTACCGAGCTATGAAATTTCGAAGTTGCAGCATGGTTTAAAAGCACCAAAATCAGTATATTTTTCTTGTTATTGTTATAAAAATCGATAGTTATTTTTAGTAAACAGCTCCTTATGTAAAAACCAAAAAATATACAATATAAGTTTTAATATAACTCCCGCAGCTGCATATCAGGTAGTTTGTGGTTAACTTTCCAATTCGGATATCTATACTTTTTTATCTGAGAATAGACATTAGGATTAATCTTTTGTCTTGATTTTTGATTTAAACTTAAATGTTTCGTTAAACGTTTTAATGTTATAATTAAATCCCTGTAAAAACTTCCTGATGATGATATAGTGGTTTTACTGTAAACTATACACTCTGACTGGATCTTTGCCTTTCTTTTATTAGTTCAGAATTACGGATTCTAGAACGTAAAAATTCCAATATTTCTCTGGGAAAAACCCCCGAACCCCCCAATTGATATCGAGGGTTTTCATGCTACCGGCTCACAGTGGGGCCGCCTTTTTCTATTTTTGTTGGCAAAAACCACAATGAGATAAAAAGATAATGTACACCAATACGTGGAATTTCAGTTTGTTATAACAAGAACAATTTGTTCAAACACAAGTAACCACATTTCAAGGAATATATTATGTGATGTACAAACATAGTTTAAACAGTTTTTATAACATTAAAACGTTACCAAAATTAATTATTATTAAATGTTAAGTCTCAGCTTGTAAATGACCTCAGCAATATAGTACCCAAGTTTACTTAAACAAATTTCGTACAGTACAGTTTCAATAATTTCAAACTAATATCTAGTAACACGATATCCAATAATATTTAAATATGTGGATTAAGCTAAAGTATATAACAAAACATTGTCTATATAATATACAATATACTAATGTAATATTAACATTTAGAACTCTGATAGCAAATATTGAAATGTTTTTCTTCATTCTACTTCAATCCATTATTTTAAAACGTAATTGCCAACATTTTAAGGTTAGATCTTTAATACTTTAATATATGTACATACTTTCATACACAGCATATTTTTACACATACACGGTGTTAAAAAAGTTCCGGGACATTAAATATTTTCTTAAAGATTTAACATAGAGATTTAAAACTTCACCAAAATTGCAAACTGCTTAGTCGTTAATAGGGACACGAATGAAGTTCTTAAAATACAACACATCAAATTGTACTTACGAAGAAATATTACAAATAGAATTAAATAGTTTTAAAAAACAACCAATTTATCCTAGTTGTAACTAACAAATACTAATTAGGAAACATAGAAGTATATTATTGAAATCATTGTGGCAAAACCTTTGTATGTTTGTTTTAGGTTAAAGTTTTATTTATACAGAAAAAATAAGTAAGCATATGACAACAGGCGTAATACATTAAATCGAAGCAACCATATTTTAAGTCATTATTTCATATATAGAAAATAACTCAACAAGATATCATTAGTGTATAATAGGTTAGTAAGACCCTGTGTTAAAATTAAGTTAAAACGAATACGGCGCTCTCAATGGCCGTTTGGGTCATCATTATACCCTGTATCAAAGGGATGTCAATGAAGGTGAGGGTTAATTTGCATATTGAAGCTCACTATTTAGTACATGTGGCTAGCCACCTTGAGATCTTGCTTATAAGAAAATATTATACTCAATTTATTTCCAAACTTTTCCTATTAATCTAGTTCCTTAGACCTACAATGAATAATGTGTGGAATGGTAATGTTTGAAATAAGCCATTACTCTCTATCTGCCATTGCTAAAATTATTATAATTTTGGGTATATTTAAGCGATGGTTTTTATAAGTCTTAAAAGCTGTTTTAAAAGGTATATTTCATAGTAATATACGTATTCAAATCACTTGTGTGACGGAATTTCCGGGAAAGTATTTTTATTTTATTTGATTATGATCTTAGAATCAAAGACCACCATCTGAATATTTTTATTTATACTATCAATTACCTATGGCTTCTCGAGAAATGTTTTAGGTTTTGCAATTGTATGAGGACTTTTCGTTTGCTTGAATTAAACTCCCTACATCAATGTGTGTTCAATTTTTCTTGAGATAACGATCCAAAAAATCTGTCAAAAATTTTATATTTATAACCATTACACTATATCTGGTCTTGGTTTTTCTCCATAGTAGATTTTGCCTTGTTTCCTGAACAAGATAGTATACATACACACACAGATCTGAGATGGGTTTTATAATCTTTAAATTTATATTAAAATGTAAATATTATTTTGCCTTTTGTGTATATTACTTAATATTTAATAACATTGTACGGTCAAAAGTATATTTTTTTCTTAAGTATTTCATTTTTATACCTGGAATTTTTATTAATATATGAAAAATTTATTGTAATGAAGTGCAAAACTGAGAAAAATAGTTATATTTATTTAAGCAGATTTTCTCATTTGATGTCTTAATGTATATGGATTTTTGAACCAATACTCGATATAATTATGCTTTAAAGGAAAGAATTTATTAGAATGGATTTCATCTTCTATTTATGCACGTCTAGAGGGTACCAAAGATTGGTGGATAACAAAGAACCGCCATGACTGTGATCATCTCTGGCTTTGAATCCATCAGATGTTCCCTAACAAGAAAGAGGTTTTGTGGGAGTACAATGTCCACTCATTATTCTTGTTGATATAGGCATTCTCATAAACTTGGAGATGAGTAATTTTAGAAAATTTAGTAGAGGTTTCTACGTCTCAAAGGAAATACAAATACTGAATTATTTATTTAGATGTATTATGTTTTATATGAACTTACGGTGGATCATAATAGATACATTATAGTTTCAAAATGATATGTTTTAAACCATGAATATACATTTTTTACTATCAAGGCGTTTTATGTTCAAAGGTTAAAATAATTACACCAATATTTTAAATATCTAAGACATAATATTCATATTGTTTCACCGTGTACATAAAATCAAGGTTAGGAAAGTACAACAAGTTCCCTTTCATCCGAAGTAGCTTCTAGTAGTCTAGTTAACTGATTAACTGTCAACAACAGGTAACATGATTATATGTTACACAAGAACTGTTATTATTGAAACTATCACAATAGAACCTCGTCTTTCAAGGAAATATTGTACTATTTTCACGTAAAAAATGTATTTGCGTGAACTTGATTAGTTTTCCTTTACCGACTTGTACTAAAACTGATAATTAATTGCTTCGCATGATTACGAAAATATCCTTGTCAACTAGTAGTATTTAATTATTAATATCTTAATCAGATGCCAATTAACATTGCTATACAGTTTAGGACGGAATCATTAGCAGTAATCAGTATTAAATTATAAACAAATATTTCGTGATTAAATATTTAACACCCCTATTTAGATACGTTAGAGTGATTTAAGTACCAAATGGCTAAATTAAATCTGTTACAATAATTTGTGTACTGAAACTGAAATGAATAGTGTTAACTGTACAGAAGAACCAGACAGCTTCCAGGGCAGACCCTGTGAACTGTGTAAATGTTTTTTTTTCCTGCATTTATTACATGTATTGTGTGTGCAATAGCCAGTGAAGCAAGTTCTATAACTGTGATGTGTCCGTGGGAAATATATGAAAGTCATATATTGATAAATTACAGACCTATTACTTATGTTGTAAAATGTGTTTTTTTATATTACTTAGATTAAAAGACAAGACTCAAACGTGCAAAAGGATTTTAAATTATCTAAAATCGTCTCAAGGTGAGTAAAATGTCATGAAAATCCTAATATATTAAAACAATAGCATACAAATTGTAAAAACTTGTCTTAATAAGAACCACTTCCTTAACTGCATTCTATGAAATAATAATCACGCGTTTACAATGAGGGTAGTGTCAATGAAATCTTAAATATAAGCCAAGGTCAATGTGTATATCATATTCAAGATTAATAATTATTATTGAATTAATATTATGTATACACCACACTGCATAAGCTTTATTCATTACTAAATTATGCCCGCGTAAATAAAATATAGATATTAAAAATTTAAAAGACCGCCAATGTTATATATGATAAGGTTTTTGGAATAACTTGTTTTTAATAGAGCCCTCTAGGTATTGCAATTAGTAAATATCTTAAAATTATTCAAACAATATTGATTTTTGGTTAATAAGAAGAATATTTGTGTCAATGATACATAAACTTTACACCCCCCACTATAGGAAAGAAATGCTTATTAAGGAACATAAATCTTTAATGCATAGAATATCTCATGCATTCAGTGGATATTCACAATTAGACTTTAACGTAGAAATAAATAGGACGACCACACATTTTATATATGATATATTTTATAGACATTACAAGCCATTTTTGGTTATGCACGTGATTTCCATTATAGGCATCTCATTTTAAATAGTCTTTAAAAAACTCTCAGAGAACGAATTTCTAATAACTGGAAGTATATTATAATTTCCTGATCCCCTTGCACTTTAGTTTAAAGAGAAATCCACTGTGGGCCTGAAGTCGAAGAGTGAAAAGTTTTAAATGAACCATTGAAGTACTAAAATGTATCTGCAAGAATCTATAATATTTGAATGAACATCACCAACAATTTCAGAAACCTTAGTACTACGAGTATTGAGAAATTGTAAATCCGTATAAATACTATATTATTAAGACACATACTCGTATATTGTAATATGATGAAGCACAATAATAATTATTAATCCCAAGGAGACATAATGTTCAACGTTGTCAAGAGATTAAAAAGCTTCAATGCCTCGTTTTTCAGGTTTATCGCTTGAATAAGCATTGTTGGTAGAAACTACTATTATACTTCATAAACTATAGCATATTTAAACTATTAAAAACTATTTACAAATGCATAATATAGATGAAACTAAAATAAAAAATACTATAAAATATTACATTTTTTATTAAGTTTGGACTAATAAAGTTGAAATAATAGTTTTTCGAATTTGATGATATACAAATAACAATTTTAACTGCAAATTTTTGTGATTTTTCACTTTTATTGGTGATGTTAGAAGTCTTTTACGGAAATCTTTTACATAAAAAACAGGATATTTCAATGTATCAATTATAAAGAGTTAAAATATTTAAAGCTACCATAATATGAATCTGTATAAAATGTTATTACAAAATCCTATATTTTAATCAGTTAAACTTCATAAAATCACTGTGGCATGTTATTGAAGTAGCTAAATAGAATTGCGTAGTAAGCAAAATATTGTATCTGTTATAAAATTCTATCACATTGAATGAACTGAGTGAGCAATATGACGACATCGATTTCCACTGTAATTCCGCGAACACAACACAACAGAACCAAATATTATCTTCTCAAATAACTATTGTTGTCTGTTGAATTACTCCGCTTTACCTTTGTCAATCTATTGAACTTTGATCTGCATGTCAATGTGATTGTACTGTTCGCCATAATTTGTACATAGTGCATTGTTGCCTTTTGTAAGGTTGTGGTTAGATTTTACCATTCCAAACCTGATTGGGGGTTCATCAAGTAAGCCATGGCGGTGAATTAATATATATTTACAATTAAGGCTATTATGAGAGAATTTAATTAGTAGGTTCCATCGGCAATATACCACACTCAAATGAACCACCACAAATGTTATTTATACAATTTTAAGTAGAATCAGAAAACAGATATATACATCTGGCATATACAAATTTTAATATTAACCATAATTAAAATTTTATATTGGATTCTCTCGTACAATTTATATTTCATTGGTTTTAATATCAAATTCTCTACATATTATACCCCGTATAATGTTTGTTTCACACTGTTTTCATTTACGAAATCTGCGTTTAAGAATGTTTCGTTTAAATATCTAAACATTAAAAACGTTATTTACTATTCAAATTTTAATATTTTGTAGTAATATTTATTGTTATTTAACGTAGAATTTAAGGGGGTTTTGCGGTATTATTCAAGCTTTCTTAGCACTCACTTTTCGTTTACTCTATAGGAGTAATATAAAACTTGTTATTTTAGATGATTCTAAAAATTCGTAAGTGGTCTTATATCTGTTTTTGCATATTTGTATGCATCCGTTACATTTGATGACCTAAAGAATATTCGGAAGCAAGTCTTTGTAACAGTTTAGTGGGAAGGTGTGGGGAACCTCCAGTTACATCTTCAAGGCCTGTATGATAAGTATATGATATTTAAGAGCTTTAAAACTACATGATTAGCTACAGTTTTCAATGTGAAAACATTAGGTGTCAGTTGAAAATGTCAATTCTCAAAATTCATCTTTAAGAACTGTAAGTCAACCATCTGATAGACTACTAAAAGAATTATGATACTGGTTCTCAAATATTTGGTTTATTACTATGGAAAGTAAGCTTAAATCCTCAGCTAATTCCTAATTGGTTCCGAACCATTATTAATGTGTGATTACGTACTGAAAGTGCTTAATGGAACAATAATTAACAGTCTATTCTATATATATATATATATGTATAGAATTTATAATAATATATATATATATATATATATAATATAATAATAATATATATATATAAGTATTTTACTATTTTAATTGTTTAGAAACCGACATTATATATTTGATATAAAACTTTTCAATCACTGGAAAACGGTATATAGGATTAAATTTAGTATAAACAATTATCACATTTTACAATTCTATGTTTTACGTTATTCGAATACACGTAAATTAATATGAATACATAAAATCATAATGTTTTTAATACCAGACAATTCATCAAGAGGTAATTCAATTTATCGATTATTTGTAAGGTTATTTTACGTACAAAAATGTTATTATTAAGTAATTCTACAAGATAGTTCTTTTAAAATCTGCTCTAAACCCCGTAAGTTTGTCCAAGCCTTTTTTTATTTGTACTTTTTACCATAAAGAAATTTTTGAAAACATGTTTTATAAATAAATATTTTAGTCAATAAAGTACGAATAAATCATTATAAACAAAATATTGATACAACATGTATTAATTTGCCGAACAATTAAGTTGAGAAAATGATGAGTTCATTATAAGCCAATAAACAAAAACTGCGTGAAAGGTATTTTATCTTAATCTGTATTGAATGGACGAAACACATGGGGTTTGGATACAACTGAGGTCGTAATAATTAATACTCAAGTTTACTTATATGTTTAATTGTGGCAAATAAAGGCACCGATTATAGACATTAAAAAATAAAATAATAAATTGCCACCTTGCTGTCAAATAGAGTGATAATGAACTAAATTATATCACTGGGTGGGCCGTGAATGATGATTTACATGTGCCTAATGGTTTCAATGTTCTATAAACATTTTGCATACGAACTTAATAATTATTAAAACTTTAAAATTTCTACTCACAAGCGCGGGCGTTAGCATCTTGGTTCGACTTTGCAGCTGTAGTTTGAAAAAGTGAATCGAACTCAGAGAATCGAAGTTAAAATCAGAGTCTCGAAGTTGAAATCAGAGAGTAGAAGTTAAACTCGCCTAAAAATAAACACGATGGTATTAGCCATTTATTGGGACAACTTAAGATGAATGACAAAATGGTCTCGTCAGAAGGACATCACCTCATTCTGTACATTAGTCTCCACTCCAGAAATTATGAAAATAGTTTCTCGTCGATTAGGGTTTGAAAATATTATTCTATAATACCAATAATAATAGTCATATTTGATATAAAACATGATGTTATTATAGAAGCACTATACAAGTTCAGCAGGCTTTGTCTCCCACATCAATGCTGAAGAGGAAATGTAATTAATGTTAACAACGTGAAAAAGATTGCAATTATATCACTGTCGTAACTGTCAGGGCACATCTTGTGTAATAATATTTACTGATATAACATAATAAGTTTTGCATTTATTTATCATAATCAAATATGTTTCAACTATATTTGTAACTAATTTTGTTATATCAGAATTTTGTTTGTATGGGAATGGTTATTATAAATCCTCGCTAAAATCCCACTTTACATACATATATAAGAAATATATATTGACTCCATTTCAAAGCATATAGAATTTTAAAACTGTTTAGTACACTGTAATTTAAACCGCTAATCTAAAATATTATATCAAAAAGCTTATTGGTGTTCTTATGCGTGCATATGTGAATGTATATACATTTAAAAACTTTGTTTTACTAAAACGAATTTTTTATATGGATATTAATTTCTACTCTGTGCTCACCAGCGGCTGCTCACTAGTTGTTACTATCAACAACTAAACAAACAGAAAACCCAAAGGAAAGTAATAACTAATACACCATCCTTATTACAACAGAATCTTACAATAAGAATGTCTATGTAGAATGTCAGTCCACTCGGGTGAATATGGTACTTTCGTATTTATAATATTATTAGGATTTATGTATATATATATATTAAGTACTGAATTCATTAAGTACTGCAGCTGTGGGAGTTTAGCTGGATTGTGTGCTTTGTCTACCCATTACATGTGGGAGAGCCATGATATTAAAAATATCACATTTTTATGTGAAAAGCGTCTGTCTACAATACGTTCCATTCCTCTCGTTGGCATTATAGTCTTAAATTTAGGCATTGTGTTTCCTTATAAAAGGGAAAAGATTCAACCCTCTTGGGCTATGAGAAAAACTAAATAATAATAAAGTATGTTATAATGGTAAAATGTAACGTTACAACTACGGTATGTATAAGTTTTCTCCTGTTTTTGGACATGTGAACCACGTTCTTGATGTTACTGCTCTGTACATAGTTACTTAATTTCCCGTTAATAATAGAATATAAATTCATTTAATAGCAAAAGTAAAAATTGCTTACCAATAATGATATTCTGGATTGTTAAAATAAACTTTTATTTTAAAAAAACCCAAAGCAAAAATAACCCCGAACACTGTAAAATTATTCAACTATGAGTTTATTGTATTTGTATTCATTAAATTATTAACGCATTATCTGCTATTGAAATATCATCCATATTACTAGATGTTGTGTTTGTATATTCAAAATTAATGATTTGAATTTATTACAATATGTCTGAAATTATTTAGATTTATTAAAATAAACCTTTTATGTTTGATCATTTAGTGACCCTTAACAATGAATCCTTGCGAAATAAAAACATATAGAATACTAATGCATTTACAGGTTACATCCGTTCTAGTCCCTTGAGCTAATATGTAGCAGATAACAATAGAGAGATATGTACTAGCGAAATCTTAATACAAAAGTATATACATATATATATATATATATATATATATATATATATATATATATATATATATATATATATATACATATACGCATTAATTAAATTTAATAATTTAATGAATACAAATACAATAAACTCATAGTTGAATAATTTTACAGTATTCGGGGTTATTTTTGCTTTCGTTTTTTTTATTAAAAGTTTATTTTAACAATCTAGAATATCATTATTGGTAAGCAATTTTAACTTTTGCTATTAAATAAATTTATATTCTATTATTAACGGGAAATTAAGTAACTATGTACAGAGCAGTAACATCAAGAACGTGGTTCACATGTCCAAAAACAGGAGAAAACTTATACATACCCTAGTTATAACCTTAAATTTTTACCATTATAACTTTACTTTATTATTATTTAGTTTTTCTCATAGCCCAAGAGGGTTGAATCTTTTCCCTTTTATAAAGAAACACAATGCCTAAATTTAAAACTATAATGCCAACGAGATGGAACGTATTGTAGACAGACGATTTTCACATAAAAAGTGATATTTTTAATATCATGGCTCTCCCACATGTAATGGGTAGACAAAGCACCCAATCCCGCTAAACTCCCACAGCTGCAGTACTTAATGAATTCTACGTTGAACGTATACCCCCTGCTGCCTGTGATAAACCTTTTTTTTCTCCATTTCTCTAGTCAGTAGAAAATTATAGTGTATAGACATTACAATCACTCAGCACTCTTTCTCAGTACAATCCTGTAGGAAAAGATGATGAACGATAAATATACAATCTTATTACTGTATATTTAATGTTATTAATTTAAATACACCGTATTTTCAAATGTTGGTTATTTCAATATTACCCGTGTACACCTAGTACTCCTACGCATACCTTGTATTAAGACCACTATACCTGTGTATCAAAAATACACAAGTCATCTTGAAAAATGTTTAAAAAAGGCAATTTCAACATCATAGTGAGCAAGAATCTCAATGTCATAATATCTTTTAAACAAAAGAAAACTAGATCCAGTGTTACTCCTCTACTGTTTAGTATGGATTAAAATGCCCTGCATGGATGAATTAATCTCTGATGAAGATTAGTAGTTATTGTCCTAAGTTCATCTAAGTGTTAGTAGGAGATGTTGTATGAGTTGATCCGTTACAAAACACTATGTATATATATATATATATATATATATATATATATATATATATATTTCGAAGAATAAGCTACCAGTTATTTATTTTTAATGATGCAATTATCGCGACTGTCAGTTCAAGATTTAACTGTAGGAAACAATTTCTTAAAAGAGGTTTAATGATTCTTAAAACTGATTTTGTTTTGAGGTTGAACAATTTAATGCATTACCTCCATGAATAAGCGTATAGAAACATGAACGCTTGGCTAAACTATTACAACACACCCAGTCTTGTGAGGAAATGAACTGAGTCCCAGAGCCAAGTAAACCTTTGTGTTCATGTCAAAGCTTCCTGTAAATGGAAAGTTAGGTTTTTTTTTAATAAAGCGGACCTAGACTCTTTCAGCATGCCTGGCTACTGTATTGCTTCGGGGTACTGTCGTTCTATCTTAAAAAGAGGAGGCGTTTGTATTTTAGTTAAGGAACTACTTAAGTTTTATGAAATTGATATGTCTGAGTTCTCGATTGAGGGTGTTTGTGAGTTGTGTGGTGTTAGAGTTGAGTCTGAAGCAAATAGTATTATTTTTATATGTGTCTATAGACCACCTAATCAGAGCATTTCTGAAATAAATGATTTTTTTCTATCGATTCAGCATTGCTTGGAAACCTGTATCCATCTTGACAGATGGATTGTTTTGTCTGGTGATTTCAATATAGATTTTTCCACCATTAGTCAGTCATCTAAAATTTTTATCGATCTGATGAATTCGTTCGGCTTGGTGAGCACAATAGACACTTTCACTCGAGAATTTAATGGTTCCAGTTCACTCATTGACAACATATTTAGCAATATTCCAAAGAATATGTTTTCACCTCAGGTTCTAATTACTGGAATTTCCGATCATCATGCGCAAATTGGAGACATTGCCTCATTTGTTCCTTCAACCCACAATATTATTAAATTTACATTCAAGCGGTGCTTCACCCCGGACGGCATTCGGGTCTTGAGGAGTCTTCTGGAGGGTGAATCATGGCATGAGCTTTTTGGAGCCGCTGATGTTGATGAAATGTTTGACTCATTTCTTGCAATTTTGTCATTTTATATTGATTGTGTTTTTCCTACAAAAAAGATTAAGTTTGGTACATGGGGCACTCAGATGAGGATTCCTTTGGATGAAGATCTAAAAAAACTTCATAATCGCCTTTTGTTTCTCTACTCGCTGTCTAAGCATCTTGACTCTTCTCATCCTTTGAGAGTTTCTTTTATTCAAACCAAGAAGGAGTTTAGGAATCGCATCCATTCCGCCAAAGCGAAAAAAGTATTGACCTACATCAGCGGGGCTCAGAATAAACAGCGAGCTGCTTGGAATGTGGTTAAGGATCTCATTCCTGATAAGAAAGCTAATGCCTTCACACATATTACGCTTGATGACGAGAATGGCGATCTGATGAACAATCCTAGGATGATTTCAGAGAAATTCAACATCCATTTTGCAGAAATAAGCCAGAGTTTGAGAGATTCTGAGGGTAATTCTTCATTTGTTCCTCCAAGATCATTGTCTTCATCAAGTATGAGTTCCTCTATATTTTTTGCTCCAACTGATAAGAATGAAATCATCTCAGTCGTAAAGTCCTTGAAAACAAGCAATTCAGCAGGATTTGATGGAGTTTCATCCAGGATTTTGTTGAGCTGTATAGATATATTGGCTGATCCTCTTGCACAGATTGCGAACTCGTCATTTGAATCTGGGAAGTTCCCGTCACACTTGAAGCTCTCAATTGTAAAACCTATATTTAAGAAAAAAGGAAGTCCAAATGAACTTAGCAATTACCGCCCCATTTCGATCCTTTCTACATTTTCAAAAGTTCTTGAAAGGCTTGTGCTGACCAGACTTTCCAATTACCTGTCTGTCAATGGAATTTTACATGACCATCAATATGGCTTTCGTGAGGGGTTGTCTACAGTCAATGCAATTTTTAGTCTTCTAACTGAGGTATCAAACTCATTGGATAACAGGAATCACGTGTTTGGCCTATTTTTGGATCTTACGAAGGCTTTCGACGTTGTGGATCACGGGTTGTTGCTCAGAAAACTTGAAAACTTGGGTATTAGAGGGAAAGCTTTTGATTGGATTGCTTCTTATCTCCTGAACCGTAGACAGATTGTTGAAATTCGTTTTATTGATGATACAGGGTGCTTAAGAAAACAATTTTCTGAGGAGCGAGAAGTACGCACTGGAGTTCCCCAAGGCTCCGTACTTGGTCCTTTATTATTTTTACTATTCATAAATGACATCCATCGAAGCGTGAAAGGTTCCAAGTTGTTTTTGTTTGCTGATGATACCTCTTTTGTCATCTCTGGTTGCAATCGAGCCGAGCTTGAAATCCAAACCTTTGTTCAGGCCAGTAATTTGTTGCAGTGGTTGGGTGAAAACTCTCTGTTTGTAAATACATCTAAAACCAATTTTCTTGATTTTGGAATTAGAAAGTCTGCTAAAACGTTGATTGAATCTCAAAACATTATGATTGGAGAGTCAGAAATGTGTCCTTCTTTGAATGTTAATTATCTTGGAATTGTTTTGGATGATCAGCTAAACTTTTTTAGTCACATTGATAAAGTCACGAAAAAACTAAGCAGCTGCATATTTTTGATGTATAGACTATCCTGTTTTGCTAGTGTGGAAATTCTTTTGCTTACTTACTATGGCTGTTTTTATCCTTACCTTTGCTATGGAGTCTCTATATGGGGATACGAGAGTAAGAAAACTCAATATGTTTTTCGTCTCCAGAAAAGAGCTATACGGATTATTTTCAAGTTGAGTCGTTCCCAGTCTTGTAGAGGTTTCTTTCGCAGTAATAATATCCTTACGTTCCCATCCATTTATATCCTTCAGTGTCTTTCTTTTTACAAAAAGTATCCCCACCTTTTTTCAGTCAACGTTAATCCAGCCCATAATTACTCCTTAAGAAAAAGAAACAACCTAATCCTACCCTGCCATAAAACATCTTTTTTTGAAAAACAAAGTCTTTACTCCTGCATCCGCCTTTTTAACTCTTTGCCATCCTGCTTGAAAATTGTTGTGGACGATAGGGAATTTCAAAATCGTCTGAAAAAAATTCTTATTTCGAGAGAATATTACAGTGTCCGGGAATACGTTGAGGATAATAAATTGTAGATCACTCCTGTTATATTTATTTGGTCTTGTTGTGTTTGATCTGTCAGTAGTCTATACTTTAAGTTAGGATATTATAATTTTCTTGACGAATGCCTATGCATGTTATGTTTTTGGCAATAAATGAATTGATTGATTGATTGATAGGTTGGGACAAAAATGAATATAAAGAACTCTCCTCCTCCCTAGCCAGAGATATAACTTTCACATAATATCATAGTTCTCTTAAGTAAATTTAATGTAATTTACCTATGCAACCATGGGCATACTTAGCTTCAGTTGAAGCATTGCTTTCAGTGTAACGGAAAATTCACGTAAATTCAACCGTGGAATCCACAAGTTTATATTTTAAATCGAAAGTTTTGTATACAAACTTAATGTATCTATGAAGTACCATTTCCTATACTACATGCAGTAAAAACTTTTCGTCTACACAATTACTATATATTGAAGAACAACTCTAGATTTAAGTATTGATGTAGTATAATTAATTAAATTATACACTGGTTCGTTCAAATGGTGCAAAAGACGTTTTACAAAACATTCTAAGTCCATATGGCTTTAGTATTAAGCACTGTTTTTATTTGAAAAAAATTTTATTAGAATACAAAGCACTGTTTTTATATAGAATTTATATTATCAAGTAAAATAAATTCTAATATCACATCGTAAAATTATTAAAATCCCTACTATATACTCCTTGGACCAGCTAACTGAAGCAAAGAACTAAATTTAAAATTATAATTATTAAGATTAAATTACGTATTCAAATACAGGGTGTCGCAGGTAATGCCAACAACATTTTCAAGCATTTTCCTAGACTAAATTAAAACAAAATTTGATTCAACATATTTTATAACTTAACAATTATTTGTAATCCTACAATTGTTACTTAAAATTATTAATTTTAGAACAGATTTATAGGAAGAGGTAACAATTATTTTATAGCTTTATGACCAAGAACATCTAGAGAAACTATATTAATTTTTTATTAACTTAAACTTCAAAATTACAGGATCAACGTGACCTAGTTTATAAACGTGGAATTTAAGGGATAAATTTTGTTTTGAATTTCGCACTAAATATATTATATTTTTATTATGTAGGGTCACTAACATCAACTGTTTTAAATGAAACCACGTTCCACGTAGACAAAATACAAATACCTTATTAACATACACTTGAATGTTATACTATGGCAACTTCCATGGCTAAACATGCATCATCATAAATCTCATTGTGGTGTTCAGATGAAATCTCTGTCTAGATATATTGCTACAAGATACATTAACATTTTTATTCATTAAGTTAGCTTTGATTCCATTTTACAAATAATAAAAGTGCTGGTGAGCTTAGGGAGAATACTAAAAAAGTAAACTGAAATTAAACCTTTTAACTCAATTTTAGTGTAGAGATTCCACTCCGTTAAGTTTATGTTTTTATTAATTTTACTCGGTTAATTTTATTATAAATCATATAACGTACTCAGTTTGTTTACTATTACTATTAATTATGCCATTTTCTCGTTCCCACTATAGTTACTCATAGGAATTTTTTTTCATACGGTAACGAACAGTAAGATCCTTTGGAACTCCGTGCTGCTTTTATATAATTTATTTTCATACTAACTACCAAATCTATAGGATACTTCGTTTTAGAGAAACCGTATTCATAGACAGAAATTAAAACAATGAAACCGCACAGTCTCTCTAGTGACAGGCTTCACAAATGCTCAGACCATAGAAAAATAAACAATACCAATAATACTATCAGTCGTTTGTCTAAAATTATGAGCATCGTAAATATAAAGCGCAACAATTTGCATAAATAAGATTTTGTTTAGTTTCTTTCTTGAATAAAAATTAGTAACAAAAATAAAAATGCTGGTTTTTATTCTAATGGCATATTCAAAAACGTGTGAGGAAATACGATTTAATTAAAAAACATGAAGCAATTTCTGTTCATATCAAGGGAGTGTAAGTAGTATGCAATATTGTTTCTGATACGAGTACTATAGCCTTAGGTGGGCTATCCTTAATTTTATTGTCTACTACCTACTACCTAATTATTTTATATCCACTACCTCCTTTAATAGCAAGATGTCCTATACGGACAGCTAATCCAATATCCGGGAGACAGTTTGCGTTGTATATACCTGGTTTCTTTTTTAAACCGATAGAGTCATTTTCCGTAAGATGGAAAAAAAGGTCAGCTGCGATATTTGTGGGGGAAACTGAAATTGTAAAATTTTATACTCCAATTTTATTATTTTCCATAGATTTTTCAGTTATTTGTATCATACAATAAATTTTCCTACCCGGATTACAGGCATACTGGAGCAAACATACATGTCTGTATTATTATTGCACAATACATACACTGAGCGCAAAACTCTGAGAGATATGAAATGTCAGGTGTTTTTGTTAATATTGGCCTTATGGATGAACGCCCTCTGTTTTTATTGTTTTATAAATTCACCTAACGGTATTTATCTTCCATTTATATTTATCAGATATGAACAAAAGCTAAAATTAAATCATAACACATTAAACAACTTTTATTTGCCGTGTTTAATAAACTTCGCAAAGGTCAAACATAAGCATTATGTTAATTATCAAACTGTTTCGGTTAGTATAGTTGATACGTTATTAACACCTATAAAATAATGAGATAATCGTTCCTAGCTTCAACTATTTTCAATCAATAAATAGTCATTCAAAACTAACCTCTTTGTGATCATCAAGTTTAAAGTAATTATAAAACTACTTAAACGTTTTTTATGCCTTTCAAATTGAAAGATATTTAGTTTTAGAATTATCAAATTAACAGTTCAATATTTGATATTTATTTATTTATTAATGTTTATTTATTAAATATTTAAAACAATGTCTTGTTAAAGTAGGATTTAGTTTTAGTATCCAGAATAAGGCTCTTTGCTATCAGTTAAAATAGTTAAGGAAATTCCAATATAAAACGGTGAGCTGATTCAGCAAAGCTTGGAACTATCGTCTGATTTCTACCGTTTCTTCCATTGGTGAAACTCATCACTTGGTCTCTGTCTAAGTCCGTCTGATAGCGTCCCCAGACGCCAGAGTCGGCAGTTGTACCGTCGGAGTCGATCAGATCATAACATGCTCCGGTAGCGATACCTCACAAAGGCATAGCTCTTTAAGTCTCGTTTGTAGTCTACCTCGTCTTAAAGCTTCCCTTGTTATAAAGTAACGAATCTGTTTTCTTTTCTCTCTACTAAGGTTATGGCTATAGAAACCCCCCATTGTATAACCCGTTGTCTATAATAGTGACTTCTTGAAACAGCTGATGATGAGTGATATCTCAACAACCTCCGTTTTCCCGTTTGCGCTCTCGCTTTGAACTTTGTCTCGTGTACGTGGTTTCCTAAAACCCAGTGTCCAACCTCGATACCAATGAATTGTATTAGTGACAAGAGGGAGGGTCGTAAGTGGTCCGTTCTTTCCTGAACAGCACTACGGCCCTGGAGGACTTGAACGAGATGTAAGTGCCACCACTCTGAATTAAGCCAGGTATGAAACTAGAACAACGTCTGTTAGTTTGTATCACTGCTTATTAAAAGATCTCTCTTTACTATTTTCAGTCTCGTCCTTCCATCTCTAGATTTACGTGTTTCGAATTGTACTAAAAATGCATTTATTCATTATTAAATTGTTAATATCACCATAACTCGAACGAATATCTTAATGACCTTTTCTTAAATATACGTATGAATATAAATAAATAAATGTAATTTCAATAATTGCTCCGCCAGGACTCAAACCCCAATCTCTCATAACGGAGCGCGCCCTCACTTTTCTACACTAATATTATAAAGAGGAAAACTAATGAATACACTCAAAAACTACTGGACCGATTTAAAAAATTCTTTTACCATTCAAAAGCTACATTATCAACGAGTAACATAGGCTATATTTTATTTTGGAAAAACTAGGGTTACGTAAGGTATTTGGGTTTTTCGGACACAACGTGTAAAAAATCAACTAGAAAAGTTACTTATTTTGCGTATGCTGCCTAAACTATAATAGATAGAACCATAAAATGTCCTAACTAATTGTAAATCTTATAAATATCTAAATAAAAGTCCGCGACACACTATATCTATCTATATCGAGTAAGGCACAACAACCCTTTTTTTACTTAAACATCTTGATTTTTTTTGGACTACATGTAATCGCGTTTATTTTACTCAAGCTATTAATCCTTATAAAAATAAACGATTTCATCACTATTTATGTAGATAATATTTGGTCTTTGAATGATTAAAATTGGACGTTTTGTTTTTGAGTTATGGCGAAATTTAAATTTTACGATTTCGTCACCAAGGCGGGGGTGCGTGTTCGGCCTTTCAAAAGGCTCCAATTTCCAGTAAAAATGTTTTTCGTAAAAAACATTCAAATTAGTTAGAATTGATTTAAGATAAGAATGTTTTACGCATGGGCAACATTACGCTCCCGACCATCAGTATATTTTGTTACCTGAAAATAATTTTAAGTCAAATGTTGTTTATAGAGAAGCTCTACAATAATCGCTTTAGTTCTCTATACTAAGACAACGGGTTGCACTCCGGGACTGCCGGCAGAATTGAAAACTTAGTATTAATTACATGTAAATATTTTCATCATTAACAACTTTAAAATCCACAGAAAAACAATCTGTGCAGGCTGCGGATAATGACTGCGTCGTCGATGTTAGTGTAATTTAATAAAATCAGTTTAGTTACAGAACACGTACTAGATACCAACTATTTGGAGAATTGTATTGCAAATTCCCACGTTACTATTTTCAACGGAATCCGTCAACTCATAAGCGAGCTAGACCACTTTAAAGATATTCTTGTAGAAGTCAGGAGCGACAAATAACTGATAAATCTCAATTATGATACATTTGGCCCTTCAGGCTTGTGCAAGCGAGTATTTAAAGCGGTCGTGCACGCTTAAGCCCTGAAGGGTTCCGTTGTCACTCCTCCATCAATAATTGATGAAATTAGATTAATGCGTTTGTTCCCGTATGTCTGTATACATATGACTTCAGTTCTAATTAGTTTTGAATTCTTTTCCTATATTGCTTTAACATTAATATGTATTGAGGTAAATATCGGTCCATCGGTTGTCACCCTTGTGGCCAGAATGTTGTTCGCCGTGGGTCAAACGCTAATACTCCCACTCTCTTTGTTAAAGTATGTCAAGCGTTATGCTTGCCAAGGTTTACAAATATTCGGATTTAATTAATAAGTAATTTCGTCCCTAACAGAGTTAACTTATGTTTAATACCGTTCACATATATTTGAATCGCTCCTTAAACAATTTAGTATATGGATTGCAGTGACTGCAAATAGATTATGAAGACCTAATTAAGAAATATTGTTCTTAAATATTTCTCATTTTAAAAAGCTATAGATTATTTGTATATAGAATTGTATTAGTTATTGTTTTATATACAGAAATTAGTGTAATTCTTTTCTCAGTTTTTATTATTTGCTCTCAAATAAAGTTACTTTTAATCTCACAAATTATTTTTCAGTCAATGCAAAGGGCACATTAATGTTTTGCATCCGAGACACTCGTGATAATTACTAGAGCAAGTGCAGTATGTAACTGTCACGTGTACTTGACAACTGATTAACACATCCAATTAGTACTTACAAGGCAATGAGAAACTACTTTAGATCAAAGAGAACCAGTTTTAATGAAAATAGCTGCTTCACTATTTTATTTATGACAGTAGTTAGTACTATGATAGAAGATATATTGCATTCACAGACTAATATATTGCATATAATTAATTTATTTATTTGGTAACATGTATTTTATTTATAATTTTAAACATTTCCGTGAACAGAAAAGCAATGAATAAGCACATATATAACAATAAAATCCCCATTTTAATGATTCATTTTGTTGATGAGGCAATTTATGTATTTTCAATTTCCAATTAATGAATACTGTGAACACTAGGAAGTTAAAAACGTTGTATTAAAACCAAATTGTTCCGTGCTGTTTGTAAATTCATCAACTTTGTAATTGCTAATTCATCAACAGTTGCATGTAAGAACACGTAAATTATAATCCATATTACATCTCCCATTACTTTTTATTTTTTCCCCATTATTTTGTACCAACGATACTCTCCATTTAAAAATAGTCAACTCATTTGTAAATAACTCATAGATTTAATTATCGGTGAATATATATTATTACTATTATCTATGCTATGCCTCACTTTCTATGTTTGAACGGTATATTAAAACTATAGTTGACAAAAAATTATATTTATTTCAGATCAAAATCTAAACTACAGAAAAGAAGCTCCAAACAATCTATCTGTAATCATTTTTAGTATAATTCATGGCTTACACACAGTGGAATGCCTTTTTATGTCCTGAAACAAGCAAATATCATTATTATAATGCAAACTATTACTATTTTTCTTAAAAAGTAAATACATTTTAGAAATAAAAAGTAGCGTGTGCTATTTCAATGTTTAGCCCTCCCTAAATCCAAATTGGAAGGGAGAGAATAATTTGGTTGTACCAAAATAAATAATGGGTCTAAACTTCCCAAAACGCTTAAAAGAAGCTTTTTCTAATACAAGCAAGTATATCTTTGTAAAAGATACTTTGTTCTATATAATTATTGATCGATAATACTTCAATAATACTAATTCAAATTTAAAAATATTCCAAATTAAGTATACAATAATGGAAATTATGAACACAAAAATGATATATAATTAATGTCTGTGCTCAAAACTGTTTGGTCATTATAATAATTTAGCATAATATATTATATTAGCGGTAAATTTCAGAATATTATAGGTTGTAGAACTTGTATGATAGTGGCATATCCAATCAGCCGTGTAAAACCTGAACAGCTCTCAATGGCACTAACTGCAGTTGGCAACTTACATTATCTAGAATTCAACATCTAGCTTATTTATACATTGTAATGGCAAATCATACTTTTACCAAAAATATAACTGTCCTACAACATAATACTCCAATTTATTACTACACTGATTGGTCTTTAAATACAAGCAATTATATGATGCATAAATGGTTATATTATAATAATACTTATAATTAATTTTTAATGTTTAGCTCATTTAAATTCATTGCATTAATTTACGTAGTTACTTGTAGATTATTTGAGTATTTCCAGTTGCTTTAATAATTATTTTAACATATTATTCACAAACCTCCTTACGTACACTTTTACCCTTAAAAGTAACTAAAAAAAGATGTAGCTTTAAGCTTTTTACAGCATTATAAGGTGAAATATATTATTTTATTCTCACTTACATTGTAAATACTATAATTTTATTTCAGAATATTTATTGTATTAAAAACAATTTTATGTTGTCAAAATGTCCTCTATTTATTTATAAGCAGAATTATGTAATACATTTTGCATAAAGGAACAAAGACAAAGATGTTAATGGAAGGTTTAAAAGAGTCTTAACTAAGTATCAGAAATGTGTCACTACTGAATTTAAAAGGTTTTATTGATTAAAAGTCTCCTCAAACCGATATGACTTATGATTACTATACTCTTTTATGCAGCATAAATATTTTACGTGTATATCCTCCTAATTAATTATCCTCCTATTTGTTCTCAGATAAAAGTTTGTTTAAATGATCTGATAGTATTTATGGTAGTATAAAAGAATATTCTTATTTTAGTAGCATAAAACAAGCAGTTGCAGGCCATGCTACATGGCATTTATTAAAGTGCTATGTCATTTTCCATTATGAGAATAAACAATACGAGATTAACAATTTTCAATGAACATTATGAAAGAAAAACATTCTTTCCATCATATAAATGCTATGAAATCGCTATTGCACAATCTATAAAACTTCCTTTTAAATTTTGCATAGAAATTCAACTAAATCAGTAACAACAAATCCAGTAATTTATTTCAATGAGGCCATAACTATCGTTATGATAGCATAGGTATATGAGAATTGGAGTCCTAAACAAACAAAACACTGTGAAACCCTAAGAGGAGTATTTTCTGCAATCATACGGTTGAAATAAATTCGGACATTTCAATTTTTATCAGTCCAAGATATTTATGGTACCATAGTTGGATTTCTGTTTTACTCCTGCAAAGAAGATGTGTAAATATGTTCCGAGAACCCTATTTCTGTAAAATAAAAAACTAACATTGGTTTTAAGACAGTATTAAAATTTATAGTCTTTGTAATTTTATTTTTGATATCTGCATTACACTACTAATCAAGCACTGCATACATTGTTTAAATAATTCTAAGATTACTCCATAGTTTTCATAAAAGTAAATAAATGTAAATGCGTACTTACACAAATAGACAAATTATGGTTGTGTTACCACATTTTAATGATTATAAAAGTTGATCAGAAAAACATATTTTATATCTGCTGATGTAAAGTGGAAGTTTTAGTGGAAGATCATTGGGGCAAAGCCCGGAGAGATTTTTGAAACAGGCCTAGGTTACATTTAGAAAAGAACTCTGGGAATGTCCATGACACGTTTTTATACAATTGGTCCAGCAGTTTTTATGTGATTGAGTGGTTTATTCTACAATAGTTCAGATAACTAAAATATTAAGATTTTACTCTGGAATTAACGAGTTATAGACGGGGACATAATTTGTACATACCATAGTCAGCATAATTTGTATTCCACAGTCTAAGGATAATATTGTGTACTTTAATAGTAATACTTACATATTTTCGGTATACCTATAAGAAGCATTACTATTTTAATGGTTTTGTATTCATAAATTAAAATTAGTTATATCTATCACTTACAACTATAACAAAAATCAGATATGTATATATATTGTTTGATGTTATTTTAGACAGAAGTGAGGTCAAAACCCTCAGAATAATACAAAGGAGCGCGCAGATGCTAAAGTTTATGCAATGCGTTGTCGAGTTAAATAAAATCCCTAAGAAGTAATAAGTTCATTTTTTTCATCAGTGTAAAGTGTGATCTGGAAAAATATGTTTAAAATGATAATAATAGTATAATGCAGATATTAGGATTTTAATACTTATTGACAATGTATAATGCATTTTTAAAATTGAGTACTTTTATTTCACTTTTACGGCGTTACGTTTACAATTAAATTTAGGATAAAATTAGAAATTATTGGCATATATCTAGACACTGCAATAGATTTAACAACCTACTATCCTGGCTAAATCAGTACGTTTCCTATCGCAGTGTAGATTTTAATCGTTGTAGTGAGTATTAATATTCTCTACTCTACATATCAATATTTGTCATGCCTAATAAACAATTATCACGAATTAAACATTTTAGAACAACTTGATAATTAATAATTCTCTTCAGTCATATTATGTAGTAAGAACTATTAAGAAGAAGTATAAATAAATAGACCTATATTGTGCTATATCTAAGAACAGAATACTTCATACCTAAAAGATAGTTATTTAAACAAATTGAAATTTTGAGAGAGCACACTGGCGTTTGGGGCTGAAGTGAGTTGTCGTTTAGATTCAGTTTGCTGGTTGGCTCTGTAGGGCTGTACTGTACTCTGTTAATAGATTTATATTCGCCTTGAACATTCCTAAATTGTACGCTATATGGTGCATGAAACAACCGATGATTCTTTTAGATTTTCGGCGGGGATTTACTGAGTGCTACATCAAAACAGTACTGTAACGGTGAAACAATCCTCTGGGTCGTTCTGTACCTAACAGACTTGTTGACCTTCTGGATGTGAGATTGGCCAATAAAACACATAGAATATATAAAGATAAAGATGTTGGGATACATTTACCAATGGCACAGTGTAGCGGGTACAACGGTTATCGCAAGATAATCGTATCATGCAACGACGAGCGTGGCTCCTGCTTGGATGGGTGCCCGATGAGCAATTCTGTCCTTGCAAGCAGCCCGCCTGCCCGGCCATTGGTGGTGGTTCGGAAGTCACCTTTAAGCCGTTGGTCCCCAGGTTAAGTGTTAGAGAGGGCTTCTTAGTCCTAACTTCGCCTGGTAAAATAAGACATCTTTACTTTTACTTTAAGGACAGGTTAAGCAGAAGCTAATGCAAAAGTTTGAACACCAAAAGTTTAATGGAAATGTGTTATCAAAGAATATAAAATATTGGAAAAAGATAGGTTGGATTTTTTATTGAAATATCTTTATTTCCTGTATCTTTAAACTGGTTTAAACAATGTATCTTTATCATTTATAATCCTAAAAACGTGTATCCCTCAAGTAATCATACTCTAAACTTCGTAAGGGATTAAACAAAAGACAATGGGTCAACTGATTTTGAGAAAACTCAGAATATAATAATATATGTGCGTAAAATGTTTGATATATTGAGATTAAATTCTAATTGATTGAAAGAAAAGAACTAACAAACATGTCTCGTTGCTTTAGCCTTAGTTTTTACTATGGTGGCCATGAAGTATAAACGATGTTTTGTTCACCTCATACTTCATAACGAAATATCACAGACGGACATACACTCAAACACACATACATATACTGTATAAATGTTTATGATTATGAACTAAATGTACACTATTAAAAATACTAGATATAGATTTCATATGATGGTAATGGATTGCATGAACACAATCTTGTCTTTACTTAATTGACAGACTTTGCTGATAAGAGGTACAAGGATATGACTTAGCTTAAACTTTGAAGTGAGTATGTTTAACCAAGATGGGAAATTTGGGAAATTGTATCAAGTCTTTGGTAAAAGCTGCTTGGTTATACAACAATAAATAACAATATTTTTACAGAGTAATATGTTACTTTAATAAATAATAATAAAATATACCCTGTTTATTTTTACTTTAGTTATGTATTTATACTACCATCCTAGTTAAATATAAATGAAACGTTAAAATCCAGGTAAACGTATAAGTGGTATACCAGGTTTAGCACAGCTTATGTAACTGAAATAATAACTAAAATAACTCTTATTTCTATTATTTGTAGTGACATCCAATTATATCGTATTAAGCTAAATAAGAAACATTTCTAATGTCATGTTGTTTAACACGGAATGTTTTACGAAGACCATTCATCTCCTTGAGTACGTAGCCATTATATTGTAAAACGTAAGAGCATAAAACATTTGAAATGTATAGTGACTTTCGCTTTTTGCTCACAAGACATGTCTTCTATAAACATAAAGGAAATATTTTCATCATCTGTGGATGTTCAGTCTAGTAAATTTTACTTGTAAAATGTACCGAAGTTTGATTTAAACATATATCAATACAAAAATTGAATTAGATCTTTAATAACATTTCTTCAATTTCCAACAATAGTTGGAATAATTAGGTTTCACTTACCCTTATAGTAGCAAATTTGAACATCCACAGACTTTTACATATCTTATGTCGTGATAATTATATTGAATTATATACGTTGCAAAGATATTTTTCCATGCTTTTCCATAATACATAAGTTAGCTTGGTGGACCACACATTTTCGGAGGTACTTAATACTGTAAATAAAATTGAGTTATAAATTAATTTTTTTCAGAGCGTGCAACTTGCCCTCTAATTAATTTTAATAGTATTGATTATATACATTTTTGGCACCGAAACAATGTTTATGCAATTAAGTAAAAATTATGTTTCTTAACGTTCAGTTTACAGTTATTAAGGCTCAGATCAAAATAATATCATAATATATGTAAGACAATTATTTATTTACAAAATCCATAACATTTTCTACTTTTTTCTAACATTTCTATAGATAAAAGTATGGTACAAAATTTCACGTGATAGTTCAAGCTAGTCTAATGTTGTACTTTAAAATTATATTTTTTAGTCAGACTAGCTCTTTGTATCAGTCACTATATCTGTAGTTTTAAATCTGCATAATTGATGTAAGTCAGGTCAGTATATTAATTATTTCTAATGCTACAGCAATCTAATGTTGTACTTTAAAATTATATTTTTTAGTCAGACTACCTCTTTGTATCAGTCACTATATCTGTAGTTTTAAATCTGCATAATTGATGTAAGTCAGGTCAGTATATTAATTATTTCTAATGCTACAGCAGTCTAATGTTGTACTTTAAAATTATAGTTTTTAGTCAGACTAGCTGTTTGTATCAGTCACTATATCTGTTATTTTAAATCTGCATAATTGATGTAAGTCAGGTCAGTATATCAATTATTTCTAATGCTACAGCAGTCTAGTGTTGTACTTTAAAATTATATTTTTTAGTCAGACTAGCTCTTTGTATCAGTCACTAATCTGTTATTTTAGATCTGCATAATTGATGTAAGTCAGGTCAGTATATTAATTATTTCTAATGCTACAGCAGTCTAGTGTTGTACTTTAAAATTATATTTTTTAGTCAGACTAGCTCTTTGTATCAGTCACTAATCTGTTATTTTAAATCTGCATAATTGATGTAAGTCAGGTCAGTATATTAATTATTTCTAATGCTACAGCAGTCTAGTGTTGTACTTTAAAATTATATTTTTTAGTCAGACTAGCTCTTTGTATCAGTCACTATATCTGTTATTTTAAATCTGCATAATTGATGTAAGTCAGGTCAGCATATTAGTTATTTCTAATGCTACACCAATTATCAAGATACCTTTTATAATTACATCAGATTATTGGGAATTATCTAGGAAGATTCCGTTAAGTTTAAGAATGCAAAAAAAACATCGAGGAAGTATTAATGAAGACTGAAGGATGTGTTTGAGTAACAACTGAGCCAGGTATAACTAAAGGGTGTTTCTATCAGAAACTGAGTTGACAACATCCGGAGGCGTTCAGGTGATATTCAATTTGTCGCATCTTATTGTGAGTAAAATACGTCACATTTCTGCTGAATTTCTCTCTTAGATTTCTTCGAATAAGAACCTGTTACATACAGTACAGATTATGTTCTTAAACAGCCTTATTATTCGTAAAACGACTTTAATAACCAACCATTACTTTTAAAGTGCAAGTTTAATTCTAAAAGAGACTGTACAAGTAAAATGAAATTTAATTGAATTTAAATCTTGCCACTTTACGTTATTTTAAAGACACCCGCTTTTCTTCAGGGTTATAACCAACTCACAGGATTGCAGTGAGTTTTCATGCATACAATATGATGGTAACTCTTATTCACTCTATACTGGGGAAAAAGATGGCCTAACTGTGGATAGGTATTATCCGCTTATCAGTATAGATGAAATATATAATTCTTCTTGTGTGTTGACTTCATTATTGTATGTTAAAATATGTTCCCCTTCACTTCATTTGTTACATATACTCAACATAATATGTTACACCTGGTAACATGGTTGGAACCAGACGTGACAGAATCTAGAATATTTCAATTGAGTCTTAGGAATATTTCTTCTTATATTTTTGGGTTCAGATTGGGTCACCACTATTAAATAAGGGTGGAACCACCTCAGAAATTAGGAAATCCTGCTTAGTATTGTAAACGACTAAGCACTAGTCGTATTATCGAATTGGAATTTTCCCTGAATTATACGGTGACGCTGGCAGGTTCAGTTATATAGATGATTTTAAAGTATTTTATTGTTTTATAAAACATAATTAAAACCACGCCAGATAATGTATGGTATAAGTTAACTTAATGATAGCCTAAATTTAATGCAATCACATAACACCTTTTTCTTTTTTTTTACTTCATGCTGTACTCTTTGTTTCTATAAGATTCTCCATGGGTCTCAATAAAAATGCACTAAACTGTCTCTTGTTTGATTGAGATAATAATCTATAATAGAGTATATTTTATCATAAAATAAAAAAGGCAATTTATTAGTGAAGACTTTGAGTATCCTCTTGGAAAGATTCCAGATCTTATAAGCTTTACTTGGCAAGACGTCACTTTGATCAATGAGATTCGGTTCTGCTCTTTTCCTAAGAATAATATTACTTGGGAAAGTGTTTGTAAGCTATATATAAACGTTTAAGCTTTACATTACAAAAATTATTTATAACCTAGCATTCCGTATCCAGTCCGGCAACAAAGATGAATAGTAGATCTATATATGTATCATCATTCTCATGGTAAAATTAAATGGATATTTGTATTATTTATTAAGTTTAATTTATAGTACAATAATTAGAATAAAACCGCAATTCATTGAACATTATGTAACAGTAGAGATTAATACATTTTAAACAGGCTAATAAAATGTATATCTTGTAAGGCATGATGGAAAATCATATACGTACCAGATAAGACATCGCGAATATATAGTCGGATTTAGATATAATTTGAAGAGCAAATATTAGTCGAGTATGGTATAATAGGAAAAGCTTGCATATATATTATTATCATTTTAAAAGTAATGATATGTGGAATCATCAATAGCTGTCATGCATATTACACAGTTTAATATATTATAGGTGAGGTTCCTCGATTTGGCAGGTTTTATAGGGTCGTATTTTAGAATGATCACTGCAGTTCTATGCATTTTAACGCTTAACGTCATTACCTACCACCCTTAAATCAATGCTAATAAGTTCAGACAGCAAACCAGAGCTGATTTGGCCATGTGAGAGTCTGATATTAAAATCGCTGGGTATCTGATGACACTAGGATTAAAGGTATTAACCTATCCAAAAGGTGGACCAGAAGGTTTTAATACCCGAATGATGAAGCATACAGAACAACAAATTTACCACCTGCATTATCAATATCAGTGTTTTCCGTTCAATTTTTGTGTTGCTTCTACAGAATAAAATCAAAAATCTAATTATTATAAAAGCACAAATGATCAATTTCACTCTCTGTCACCTACAAGTGTGCTGTATTCTGATTTAACCTCAGTAGTAGTAATTTTCAGCAAATGTATCAGAGTATTTTGAAAACTCTATATAGTGTTTATTGCAGTATTTATACTTCAGAAAAATCTCCGCCTGCATACCCAAGTACGTACAAGGTACGTAAAAGTAAAATTTGTTCGTGTCCAAAAAAATGTTTCGTTGGCAACACTTACTTACACAGTACATGATATATTTCACATTTTTCGGTTGGGGCCAACGTATGATTGTTAGATTATAAATAAGCACACAAAAACATCTGTCAGTATTGATAGTTCAAGGTACTATCTAATATTTACCACTTCAACCATATCAACCATTTCTTTAGACATTTTGAAAACCAGCCATCTTAGATCCTAAAGAGATTTTTTTTAGATTTCATTCTAAAATGTAAAGAATGAAGGTTGTTTATAATTACAAGGAATATGTTTAGTGTTTGTTGTTAATTATGTATATATCCGCAACAAATTGGGTCAGGATTATGGTAGTTTTACATTTTAGGGATCGTAATCGGAAAACATTCAAAATATCTCATGGAAATTCCCTAATAAGGACGATTCCATTAAGCAATATTGTGGTAAATCTAACTAATATCCAAGTATATACCTACAACAAATTGGGTTTATAAAAGGTTACGGTGTTAAAAAAAAATATAAATCTACTGCTTTGACTAGACTAAAAATTAATACTGAGAATAGAAAACACATGTATCACTTATTTAATCTATTATTTAAATACTTTATAGCATGTTATATAGCTAGAACCAATAAAATAATGCTTTTAAACGAATTTAATACTGTAGTGCTTACGTCTATAGCTTTTAATATAAGTTTAACGGTGGACATGGTTAACCGTTTAAACGGTTTATTTAAGGTTGATAACAGGGTGAATTTTCAGATAAAAATGTAGATAAAGCAGCCAAAAATTAAAAAGGAAAAGATAATTTTCTACACCAAAGTTAATTGACTCTAAAACAAATGTAAAATAAACTATTTTAAGATTTACTCACATATTTAACTGAGTTGTATCCAACTAGTAGTGTATAAATATTTAACACAAAATATATATGTCTACTATTGACTTAAATTTTAGAACATGCAAAATTTATCGAAGTAATGCTATTGATAAGATACCTCAGGCATACATAAAATACAATAAAACATTATTATAACAACAAACAATTTATAATTATGTTATGGCAACATTGAACCAAAGCTGTCAAGAAGTTATACAAGCAAAATAATTGTTATTATGTGTTGAGGACAATATTATGGGTAATTATGATTGTATAGCATTTTAACAGCATTTCATGGTTATAGTAAATTATTAATTTCCTTTTCTATAATGTAATCAGCAAACAGAATAATAAAAATATAATTGCCATCCCTCAAATTTAATCTTTAAAAACATTGAAAATGTGGTTGCATTTAACTGTTTAGGTAACCAAATGACCACAACAACAAATACAACGGAACTAGGTTGGGTTACACTATAGTGGGCAGAATTGCTGCCTCTTTGTACTTACACGTTGTGGAACAGTCTCCCTTAACTTTTCCGATATATGAATGACTCTGTGTGATCCTCCCTCCCACAGTCACATCAAAACAGAGCCGATGTTTATGGAACTTCATCCCACTCCCATTTTCCGCTCCACTGGCGTGACAAAAGCTATGTGACAAACACATCCCAGCCCAATGTCCAGTAGTAACTCATTTTTAATGTATTCTGTCTGTGACGTTATGCCTATAATACTGTTTCTAATACAACATTTATTAAGTGCTGACGATTGTTTTATATTGTTTAGTTTCTTAGTTTACGGATACATGAATTGATGTTCAGTTATTAGATATCGTATGCAAATGTAGAACCTTCGGAATGTTATTCAAGTCGCTGTTCCTCCCTTGTATTCTCATTATAAAAATTACTGGTATAAGTATTTTAATTTGCTTGCTGATTATTATTAATGCGCTTATGATGACACAGAATTTCAAATTTTAATAGTCAATTATTCAGTGTGTACAACTTTTGTCACGGATGTCTCGTCCTTAACGAAACTAAAACTCACAAATTAATATTAAGAAAATATAAATACAAAGACATTGTACATCTGAAAATTGTCTCTTTATGAAACGTTAATTATAAAACAAGGTGATAGATAAAATAGATTTCTCAATAGTAAAGATTATCGACAACTTTTCGTCTTAATTTGTTAGTGGGAGTCGGCCCATATCCCTCCATTTCCCCCTCATCTCACCGTGGTTTAAAAGACACAGCAATGCTAGTTTAAGTCAAGTAAAGTTTAATAATTACATGCTACTTGTATCAAGTAAAGGTGATATGGTATATCAAATGAGTAATTTGAATGATGTCATATATTTTGCTGTAAACGATTTAGATCTGATACTGCTGAAAACATCAAATAGTTGGGTCATTCTGATGTGCTTAGAATATGAGAAATCAATCGTACCTTAACGAAATAAAATTGGTTCCTTTGGCAGTGGATAGGTTTCACTCTTAAAGACTCTGATAAATTTCAGACTTTTTAGATTCATGGTAGTTATTGTTTACCTGTTCATTGTGCCACTTTTTTAAATCTATAAGGTTTTATTCACACATTTACTACGGGCAATGGTACTCTTTCATCGGTATCGGTCCCACATAATTTTGGTTTTCTGTCGTATTAAACGAATGAGGGAATTAGCCCTTCTTCTTTTCAAGAACATATTTCAAGACGAATTGGAACTCAAACCCATGTTCATTGTGAGTTATGAAGCAAACGTTTTTCAATGGCTTACGTACTTGTATTATGTAGTTCATAAAATTAGATATTGGGTCTCCAATATTTTTCTAGGTTGCAAGCAGTTTTCACAACACTCGTTGCTGTGTATGCATTGATTGAATAACTTTTCAGAGATGCACACGTTAAATTTATGGACCTTGATATCAGGTTCAGTTTCTAAACATTCGTCCTGATGAGTCGTCCAGATAAATAAATATGAATAGAAAGTTATAATTTTTAGTGGTTATTTTGTTTTGTTGTATGTAACATTGATGATTAGCTGTTTAAATTTTGTGTACGTAAATTTACTTCACAACAATCGTGGTGCGTTTTTTTTTTATTTTTCTCGTATATTTTTTTGCTCACTCGAGACATTTTTGTACGTTTTAATAAAATCATCTCGGTGGCCAAGGAAACAACTAAGATTTTTTAAATTGTGGTCAGGAAAGCTGTAAGTTTTACTTTAATGCTCGAGCTTACAGGGATAGGAGATAACTAAGTAAACAAAATGTGTATGTAGTTTAAGATACTCTCTATCTCTCCAGGAAGTTTTTGCCGTTACAACTAGCCGTCTTCTAACGGGTCGCTAATTATAAAATTTAAGGCGAATCTCAGACACGTTGTGAAATATTAAAAACCTTTTTAAAATTTGCCCTTTGAGCTGAAATTTATTCTTAGGAAGTGGAAATTAATATTAAAATATGGTTATCCCTTAGTTATCCTTGATAATTTAGAAACACGTAGGTAATAACAATATCAATACAAAACTTGCCTAGTTATCAATAATATTGTTTCTCTTTCTTTATTATTTAAACTGATAACAAATTAAGATTTTTGAAACCATAATTTATTATTAATAACTTTTTAATCATAATTATATAGTTTACATTAAGTAGATTAATTGCAATTTTAAGTTATATCTTATCTTTATAAACGATAAGCTTATTTTGAGACAATGTACTGTAGAAGAAACAGGTATATGTAGTGACATGTCAGGGTACAGTTTGTAGTTAGCATATATATTACTTTACAAAGGGAAGCTATATAAGTTTTAAGTGAAGTAACAATTACATTAAATGAGACAACACGTGTTGTGTACGTTTCTACGTACACAGTACTGCTGGGTGAACACGATTTGTAAGGAGAGTGTAAACTTAATTACATACACTTTGTAACAACATTTATATTTTCTCAATTCAGTGTTGATTTTACTGGCAAGTATAAAATGGTCAGAATGAAAGTTTTTGTGGGTTAGTTAAACAATTAAATAAATAAATCCTCCGCTATTTTCATAATGATAGTAATATTACTTGGAACAGTGGTTACGAGCTATTTATTAAATATTAAAATTACATAACCAACATTATCTATGATATAACATTCCGTGTCCAGTCAGACGACAAAGATGAATAGTAGGGCAGTATTAAACCTTAGTCTTTTTTCATCTTTCTCATGGTCAAAGAAAATAGATAATTTTATACATTCCATAACTCTACATGTAAAATACTTCTTCCAACTTAGTCGACTAATAAACTCTAGTGATTCTTATTCTATCACTGTTTAAGTTTTCTTTGTAAAATCACACACGCTTTGTGCCTCCATTTGTATCGAATGAGTTTAAGAACTTTTCGCTCAGTAAACACATGTTTGAGTAAATTTTTGTGACTTGATTACTACAGTGCAGAACGTTCTATATTTGTGCCAAAACTTTCCCCATTTACATAAACAAAGGAAAGATATTTACTTAAACAGACTGTACAGAGTACTATTACTCTTATCAGTTATACTAAATCTCTGGACGGTTTCAAGAGTATAGATGAGTATAGACCTCTTTCAAATTGATTAGAAATGTAGAAAGGAATTGTTATGAATACAACGAATCCATTGATTTCGGTTATAGCTGAAAGAATATTTTCCTATCCGGCTGATAAAATAATCTTGGGGCACCTCTTGTTGTAGTTACGATTGCAATAGTTAAATATCTTGATGTCAGACAATTTTAAGAAAACTGGAAGAGAATCATAAGCTTTTGAACCGTAAAATTTACATATTTCTAATACAATACTTGGCAGTGCTGGAAGAAGTGTTGAGTCAGTCACGTATGTTACAAAGTTTTAGGTACATTTTAAAATTATGTGTTATTTATATGATAAAAAAGCATAAATCGGTGTGTATAAGCGAAAACTTGTCCTCTGTTTATTATATATAGTCATCCGTTTGGAGCTGCCTTGTTTACCATGTGCAAGCCGATGATCACGGGTGTAAGCCGCATACACACAAACAAACATGCACGGCCTAAGGATTATCTGAAACCCTACTCGAGTGATTAATTGTACCCGATACCCCACCGAATATTTTTAATATATGCAATCTATCAGAATTGTTAATCCCAGTATCATTTTTATTATATAATTTTTCTTTTATATTTTAAAAGAAGAGATAAAAAGAGCTGATTTGTTTGTATGAAATGTGGAATTTTATTTAATATGCATATAGAATGAAACACTAAAATTTCACTCCAATAAACGTTAACTAAAGGTATTTCAATTCCTCTCACGAATCTCCTCTTGACTGTAGGACTTTCCAAAAATGTCCACACCAAAATGTACGATGGCTAATATACATGGAGCAAGAAGAAAGTTAAATGAATGTAAATTTTACTATGTGATAACCCGAAAATGCGCCGATGGTTTTAATAAATATATTTTGCTATGTTTTAAAGTTTTATTATTGATGATTTGAAAGTGTAACAGAATTTCAGACATTTGCTATCGTTATATGTTATAAAAGGTGTAACACAACATTTTGAGGATTAGAATCCATCTTATTCGTCAAGTGGGTGATGTTTTCTTTACCTTTTTTTCTTCTTTCTGGTTTTTAGTTTTTTATGTATCAATACCTCGCCCGCCTGACGAAGAGGATATATTCTAACCCTCGAAACGTTGTATGATACATTTTGTAACATATAACGATATCTATCGAATGAAATACTATATTTTCCTCATGAATTATACATCAAGTAGTACAAAATGGTTGCCAAACAATTGAGAAGAGTGTTTTCCTAGCCCTGAACCTGTGTAACACTCAATATTCTAAATTTCATAAATATTGACAGTTGCAATACGGAGTTTCACATAAAATGCAAATAAATAAATCTTTAACTAATATACATTTATATTTATGACTGATAGTTAGACACGTATTATTTATTAAAACTATAGGCTGCAGTTTCCGCTAAGAATATTGTTATTATGACACAGATTTTAAGTTTAAATGACAAGTTTAATCAATAAATACTTGATTAAGTTTTGATTGTTGTACGTAAATTAAGACTTGCCTAAGGAAACTGTGTATATTTGGTCGTTTGGTGTTGCGTTAAAATACACTCAGTAAAACTGAATTAAATTATAATCTTAAATATCCGCATACTTTTAAGACATAACACAACCAATTTTAGAGTGAACTTGCAGATGCTTAGTAATACTCATATAAATTATGATAACAATTTTTGAAACGTCACGCATTCATTTACAATATGTATTACTTAGGGTATAGTAACAAAAAACCGTTTTCGTAGCTACATTTAATACTGATAAAAGATAATTGAGAAGATAAAATAATTAATCAGGCGAGCATTATCTCAACTATGATAGACGCAAGATACGATTTCATAGTATGTAACTGTATTTAGCGTAGCCACTGAAATAAGTAAATAACAATCATGATTAAAATATATTGTGTTTTTTTTTTAATATATCTCTAAAGTCTTCTACATAAATACGCACGTGTTTCTTAAATGAGAGAAATGGTTTTATTTAGACCTTTACGTATAAGCATTTGGCTAGTGCCAAATATCTAACATAAATCAATATATAATTTGCGTTTTAGAGAGGATTTTGTTTAGATAAGAATAGTTTTGTATAAAAAAAGAAGGCTAGTAGATTTATATAGTTTATATACTTGAACAATTATAAGTGTATTTTAGTATATATATATATATATATATATATATATATATATATATATATATAATAATATAGTATAGTATATATATTGTTATAACAGTCAATATAAAAGGTTAAAGAATTACTGCAAAATTATCACAAAGACGATAAGGAATTTCTTTCATGCTCTAAGGCACCATATTTTGGAATATAAATTCCAGATCAATAGTTTTTATAAATCAATATGTTGAATGGTAAGGTATTTGAAAGGTATCAATATAGTTTTAGGCATGATTTTTGGAAACATATTTATAAATAAAAAATATTTATTTTTACAAAATAATACAGTATATAATGCATGACACAAATCCACGAAGAAAAATAAAAAAAGCGTTACACAATGTACTTCATGAAGACATATAAAGTTAAATTTTATTGTTACACAACTAAACATTCAAGTTTGAAACGTAATCCCATTATACATTTATCAGTAATTTTTGTAAAAAAGGTATTTACTTTCGTGAGCATCCATCGCGTAACGACCACAACATAATAACAATAATGTCAAGACCACATGCTGTTTTGTGAAACGTAAAACTTTATGAACATAAAGTTAACTTACAAAATACTCTTTTAATCAAAGTAGTTTACTGTTGGCCTGAATTAGTTTTCTCCATACACAATGTTGGTATACCATCATTACCAAGACTACAAATACTACCTTTTCCTAGTCGCAACACATTATTTTAATCTGTACTACCTATCAGTATTGTACGCTATGTTATGTAGAGATGCGTATTAAAAAGGAGTATCCTCTATGATAGAGAGTTTAAAAAAATTTCTGAAAACGTTATATAGAGATAGGAATTATCTTAAACGACGACGCTATCTTATTGTTAGTTTATGTCTCTATAAATTTACATTTTAGCATATAACTCCAAATTATAGGTTAGAATCTTTAGTGATTTGCAGATTTAGTATGCGTATAATAAACAATGAAGTACTTGCTCCGCCGGGACTCGAACCCGGATCTCTCACTTGTCGGGTGAATGTGCTACCATTACACACACACACACACACACACACACACACACACACACACACACACACACACACACACACACACACACACACACACACACACACACACACACACACACACACACACACACATAATATATATATATATCTGTGGCTTGGTGCTGAAAAGGCCAATGTCCAAAATGTGCTATTTTCAGGTTAAGGTGCCATATAACATTTACTGACCTGTTCTACCTAGTGCCAAAACGGCCAATGTCCAATTACAAAAATAAAGAAGATTCAACTCTATGTGGTCCAATGTCCATATAATAGTTATTTCCAGTCATTTTATTAAAGAAAGGCCAAAGTATACATTGGCCCAAGCATGGTTATTGAATCTTGATGCTAGAAAGACCAAAGTCAACATTGGCCCTTTTACTTCTCTTTGAAGGTAATAACTCTTAATACTCTATGGAATGGACATTGAGCCTTATTACAGCTGATACATTACAGTGTTTCCATTTCATTCATGCTTTCTTTCCACAAATATAATCATAGTAACCACTGCTCTGTTTATTATTGTTTTATTGAGTTTTAAAATGAATTCAAGAGGAAGAAAATTAGTAAACATAGCATTGTTGGAGTACAACTCTCAAGGTAAGAATGCATTTTCTATCTATTATACATTAATTTATTATGTTTTGGTTTTCTTTCAGGTTAGTGAGGTTATGAAATGTTTAGGCTATAATCAACTTAGCCATAAAACACCTGATAAATATTATGTTTAAAGATTATTAATAGATTTTACCTAGTAGGTATGTATAACTTTATTGGTTTCTTTGTGCTTTTCAGGTGAAATGAAAGGATATATTTTAAAAATGAAGAGTTGGGGTCTTCCCTCAATTCTATAGCCTACCTTATTGCTAACCTGTAATATATTATTGTTGTATCTTGTGTTTAATATATTGATGGATCTTAACAATTTCAATTCACTTAATTTAACTTAACCTATAGGCTACACTAACTGCAACCGATGAGTTTTAATTAATATTGTACAGCCGGACACACTACTGTAGTAGTTCTTATACGCGTATTGTACATCTGATACACATTTACTTATAGTTATAAAAAAACATTAACCGAGGTATATGTTTTATATGTTGTATATATCCTGCATACTTATTTTGAGAATATACCCAAATACCTACTGCGATGCTGCAAAAACCTTATTATACACTGAAAAGTAGGCTATACAGTAGAATGTCCGTTAAATTTAAAATATATTTTTTTAGGATCTTTATATAAGATTACTTGCTGAACACAAATATACCATTGGTTTTGATAGGAAAAACTGCTAGCATTATGAAATATTAAATATTTACTGTATATTCAAAACAATTTTAGTAGTTTTTTAGGCTTACTATATTTTTTGAAACTGGTTGTCCAACAAAAAGGGATAGTGATTCGCCTTCAGCAAATAATTTTTACATTATAGCAATCAACCAAAACGTATTGATTTTTTCTGGACACATATTCTTAATTGAAACTAGTTTTTGTAATATTAAATTTTGTTTTAATTTCAGATGAGATCAATGGGACCCGTCCCTGGATTTTCAAATGAAGACAAGTGCAAGAGCCAGTCTACTCAGTTGGAACATAGAAACGACTATGTTGGAGAATGAGAGTCCAGTAAGACTTGACTTTGGCGACCCTTTTGATCCATCATCAGATGCATATCAACCACCAGACGAAGATGATTGTTCTAGTAGTGAAGACGAGACATTAGTTTAAAAGGAGAAAACGACACAAGAAATCAAGTGTATGTAGTGATTCAACCACCTGTAAGTATGATAAGTATGATAATAACTCCATGTCAAAATAATGACTGTTTTGAATGTCATCAATGAAGCAATTGATGTTTTCTAGCACTTCTGGGCATGAAAAGTAGAGGCCGAAAGAAAGTCGAAGGATGTGGACCCCAGAAAGCGGATAAGAAAACCCTAGTTCTTGGATTCGCAATGTAAAAAAGAAAATGAAAAATGAAGGACTGTAATACAATACTGAAAAGGGTAAAGTGGTTCATGCTAAATCTTTGAAAGATAGCTGTAATTGCAGGCGTAAATGTTTTGAACAGTTTTCAGACATTGAAAGAACTGTCATCTTCTCCGGTTACTATACATTGCCAAGTGAAGCAAAAAACCATTTAATTGCTGGCTCTATTGACGAAGTAAAAAAGCAACGAGAGAGATTAAGAGAAGAAGATGGGCGTAGCAGTAGGCGTCAGTTTACTCGTCACTACTTTCTTCCTCTAGATGGAAAAAGAAATTGAGGTATGTCAAAAGATGTACTTGCAAACTCTTGATTTTGACTCTGAAAAAGGTGAGAGTTATTGTGGAGAAGAAAAGATCTTCAACATCAGGTCCTTTGTCTAGAAGACAAAAGAGGAAAACACGGAAACCATCCAAAAATATCTGAAGATGCTAAAAATGTGATTCGGGACCACAGTAAATTGTTCCCAGCATATGAGTCTCATTACTCTCGCTCACATACACAAAAGAAATATCTCTCTCCAGACCTTTCTATATCAAAAATGTACAGATTGTATTGTAAATATTGTACTGACAATAATATTATACCAGAGAAAGATCATACGTACAGAAAGATTTTCGTTGAAGAATTTAATTTGCATTTTAAAAATCCAAAAAATGATACTTGTGCAAAATGTGACAAATATGACATGATATAAAAAGTCATCGGTCATAGAGGAAGAAGAAAGAATAAATACACAGAAGTTAAAAGATGAACATTTAGAAATGGCTGATTCTGCTTATAACCAAAAGAAGATTGATAAAGACATATCAAAGACAAACTCTGACACTGTAGTGGTATCTTGTGACTTAGAACAATGTTTACCGACACCTTGTCTTGTTAATGGTGTATCGTTTTATAAACGACAACTATGGACCCTATAATTTGACTTTATATGAGACCAGAAATAGACACCCGAATCCTTCCAGACCTATGTGTGTTTTGTGGGATGAGACTGTAGCAATGCGTGGCAGCCAGGAACTTGGATCGTGCATTTACAAATATGTAAAAGAGATTTTAGGAGATGACGTAAAAGAGATAATCTTTTACAGTGATTGTTGCCCTGGCCAAACTAGAAACATCATTATGAGCTCAATATTTTTGCTTCTGGTTAGGGAACGACAAGCACGAAACAATCCTCTTGTGATCCACCATAAGTTTCTTGTACCGGGCCATACACACATGGAAAGCTGACGGTGTGCACATGCGCTCATTGAAAGATCTAGGAAAAGAACAGTAACTTGTATAGAGATACCTAGGGACTGGTCCCAATTTCATAAGATGTATTGAATGCACCCCAAAGATTGAAGTATTTCAGATGGAACAAACTGAATTTTTTAAATTTCAAGTCATTGTTTAAAACTGAATTTGTGCACAGAAACCAAAATATTGATGGTGAAGGGGTGTACTGGAACTCTATTTCATTGGTTAAAATATGAGTATAACAATGAAAAACTCTTCTCAAATTTTGTACAAATTAATCGTTTAAGGAATCTGAAGAGTTCAAGGTGTTGGACATAAGCAGAAAAAAAACGCTACGGCATACCCAAAGGTGTATGGTTGCCCCATCAATAATACGCCAATTACTTTGTCAAAAGAAAAAGTAGAAGATCTTACATCATTAATGCCATATATTAGTACTAATAGCAAACTGTACTACAGTGCTTCTTTATTAATAGCCTAAAGAGTAGTTCCGAGGTTGAAGATATAAATCCATTTGAAGACTTTTCTGACGATGTTGGGGAAGAAAACTAAAATAGTGAAGGTGTATGAAACCATATTAAATAACATTGTTATACACTGCAGATAAGATTCATTCATATTCTAAGACATGCTTAGCCTATATTAAAAATGTTCAAACAATATGTGTGAAAAGACAATAAATATGACATGAATAGATCATTGAGTTTTTTATATGCCTGAATTAATTTCCTTTGTGCTAATAACAAAATAGTTAATTTTTTATCAGAAACTACTGTTTATTGAGGAACTAAATTTAAACACCATATAAAATTACAGGGCCAATCTCCACAAATTTTGTAAACATTTATAATTACCAAAATTAAGAAAAAAAGGCCAATGTCCTAAACAAAAATGTTTTAAAAAATATTACAAGCATTTAGTTATTATCAAAAATATCAGTTATAAAACTAATATTAAGGTAGAAAATTTCATTGAAATATATTTCAATTTGACTTCACAGTAAATGTTTGAACAAATGAAGAAATTTTGTGCAAGCCGTAGTGAAAAATCAGGTTTTTGGACTTCGGCCTTTTTAGCACCAAGCCACAGATATATATATATATATATCCGTATATATATTTATATATATATATAATATAATATAATTATAACATATATATATATATATATATATAGAAAAGAAGGCACTTTAATTTTTGTAAGGATATTAACGGTAAAATAATCTGAAAGATTTGAAGGATTTTGTAAAGATTGATCTAAAACTAAATTATTTTAAGCAAGGTGATACAAAACAGTGGGTGGATATAGAACTATACTTTAAAAGTACGACAAAGTTTTCTTACCTGTTAATTATATATTAGATCCATAAATTTTAAATTTTCATTTCCTGAATATCTTGATATCTGATTCTTAAAACAGCGTAGTATGTATGTAGTAGTTTAATAATATATTAAAATATTTAAGTATGGAATTTTCATATTCGTTATAATTTTAGAATTATGTGGCTGGACCTATGAGAGAAAGTTATTTATTAAAATGTAAATGACTTAAGTGTTTCTTAGGTGATTAATATTAATAGAGATTCTACTCAAAAAAAGCAAAACTAGAGTAATACTTTATTTTACTGGATTACGAGTACACAAACAAAACAGATAAAATTACATAATTCTATCAATAATAGAATTTTTCACATTTCCCTTCTTTTTACGTTACAAAAACAAGGAAATTTGTAACATCGACTTTTTTCTGAACACGAGATAGTAAATTTTAAACATTTTACTATCCTTTCAAACCTTCAATCGTAAATGAAAAACTTAAAAAAAGCTTATTTTAAGTTTTCGCTTTACAAACTGTTTCTATCTAACTTGAAATTTTTAATTGCTCAAAGTCTTTCTTAATTATATTTAAGAACTGTGTTTAATCACTTCTGAGTCGTCTTACGTAAAGTTGTAATGAGACGCTTCAACTTTATAAAGCCATTTCTGTAATTGCGTTTTCTTTTAACTCTGTTAAGACATTATCTAAGAGCATAATAAGTTACAATTATAATTTTTACTATGCAACGAGAAAGTTAGCGACTTTCTAGCATTGTGTGCCTCATTTACTATATTATTTATATTTATTTTAATTTTAGTGAACTACTAATATGCGAATATAGGAATGACAGTGTAAGCCAATAAAGCAAAATGGATTATTGCAACCATCTGTGGTTTATTTTTAAATGATAATCGATAGCGATAAAACTGATAATGTACGAAATCACTTTCCAAAAGTCCATTGTTTTCTGTTGCTGCTGTATCTAAGCGTTATATAATTCGATATGTTTTGAACATCTGCAATGTGAGCGGCAATTATACCTATGGAAAACATTATACCGGGTGGATAATCTTAAATATTATTAAACAGACGTTTTAAGACTTTTAGGAGATTTTGGTTTGGTCTCGTATTAAAAACAATATTGCAGTGAAATGCAAATATTTAAGTCTTTAAGGTGGATGAATTTCTCGTTTAAAAATGTATTCTATAAGTTTTCCTTAGAAAGTGGCTGCAAATAATGCAGAAAATAAGTTTTTATTGTTTAATCATTGTGGAAGCGAAAAGTTGGGTCATATCAGCATATAGCTGTACACAGATTGTTTTCCAACCCCAAAGGAAGGACATGAACATCTTTCTTCCTTCTTTCTCTTAGGACAATAAGATCATAAATTGCACTTAGTCCTGTAAGAACTTTAGCGCTGCTTCCGGAGTGACAGGATATTCGTGATGAGTAACTTTGGGGACTAGGGGCCTTCTATCAAGATCCATGAGAAAGATTAAGGAAATAATCTCAAATTCATGCCCCCCCCCCAGAAGAAGGGAAGGCCAGCTTTGAACCAGCCTCTACAGTCAAAGCAGGCAGGAAGTGGCACACCCTTGTTGAGGTTAGCAAGAACCTCTGATAGTTATGGAACAACCCCCCCCCCCATCACCAAACACCAATAGTCATCTCTCGCAGTAGACTAGACCTATAGATTTGCCCTTGCACCCCAAAATCTCGACATTTGCGATGATTTATGTGCCGTTCCTGTACATCCATAAGGTTGCCCAGATTTAAGTGACACATCGGTTTTTGCTATGCCCAAGTGGTAGGTTTAACTGGAAGGTATAAAAAAACACCAGAAGTGATCCCTGGTGGGTTACATGAACAGTTATATAACTCATTCTTCAAAAGACTGGCGATATCTTTCTTGAAAATTTTATCAATGGTTAGCTACATGTGCTACTATGTCACAGTATAACATTTATTTTAATTGCATAATTTGATAAAAAATTATATACTCTAACATTTTCGATTTGCCATCATGGCTAGCCATAAAACCAGTGTAAATATATCCGTAACACTTAACGCCTGGAATCACTTGCACCAACGTTGACCCTATGAATGAAGCAGGATGCAAACATTTACTGAATGTGGGAGTTCGTTGTCAATATATCGTGTGGACATACTCACGGAAATGACATATCTAGCCCCTCTAATTATATTTCGCTAACGTTCAGTAATGATGCTCGAATTCCGTACTGCTATAATTTATAGAGAGTAAAGAAATTTTATGTTAGAGTAGCAGGGAGAAATAAATTACGAGCAGATATTGGAAATATATTCACCCACGGGAGCAATATATACAGCAACCGCTGGAAAATACAACACGTATTAGTTGTAAACACCAGTGATATGATATCCACGCTAACCATTAGTTAAATATAGGAATAAATGAACTCGCTTACTGTGTAAAGGATTATTAGGAATTAGTAAGAAAAATGCTTTTTAGAGGTGCAGGAACATTTTTAATGTATTCAAACATTTGCATCATCTAACAAGTCACCAATTGAAATAATTCCATATAGTGATAGTAGAGATACTATTATTTCCCTAATTTAATTTTAATATTAGGATGTTTAATAAATATGGTAGGAGAATATCAGTTTTAAACATTTGGCTGGGCTTTAGCAAAGCTTATCACTGGATGGGATGGAAAAGTGTAATTTTTGTACATCTACCTATATACTTGTCAGCCAGCTTCAAGATATTGAACACTGTATCACGAAGTTCAATATCGCGAGAACAAAATTATCGAAGAAAGAGATGAACCTTATTATTCCACCTTTAAAATCAACCTCATATTAATTAAATGTTAATATTTATTATTCCAAAAATACTTTTATACAATTTAATAACCTAAGAGTGACATTCACTGTTTCTTTTCACGCAAAATATAAAAAGAATAATCCATTGGGACAATGCTAATATTTTGCGCATATCAAACAAAGCATGTGTGATATCTTTCACTAAGGTAATTCACTATAAGGTAATTTTTGTATTTATATTTGTCTTTATTAATTTTCAATAAACTAAAGTAGTAGGAAGCTATTCATCATTATTAAAATGAACTAATTTATTCCAAAGGATTGATATAAAATGTATGCTCATCCAGTTATTCTTTTTACACATTAAATTGTGTTAAAAATAAAATTTATATTTTTCATAAGAAATTAATGTAGTGTAACTTTTCCTAATTATGGAATTCAAACGTTTTATGTTTATTTTGCTATAAATTTAAATTGATTATTGCATTAAAATATTATATAAACACCAATAAATATCTACCCTATGTATTTCTTCTTCTTTAGAATATTACGCTATGTTTAAGTAAGACATTGTTAGGTATTTAATTCTTTTAATATCCAACAAAAACTTAAACTGGTCTTTTATATTGCCTATAAAATTGCTTCAGCAGAATTTCAGATAATTCTAGAGCCATGCATGCTAGTGTGAGATATACACACTTTATCAGCGTCTTCGGCTTGAATCACAAAAACGAAATGGTAGTAGATAATTAGTTGTGTCAATTAGACTGAGATAAAATTCTTGTATTTCATGTATAACAAACATTCATGCTGCTTATGTTATATTTGTTACACAATTTAACCTGCTTGTAAGTATATTGTTTTAATTTAACTAGAGTGTGATTCACTATCACTTTTGAAACTAGTGACCTGGTATTTTTGAAGATCTGAACATCTTAAACATGAAACAAAATTATGTGTAGGAAAATTAAAATTGCTTTACTCCCTATGCAACCAGACTTACTTTTATTGCTTATTATCCATCGATATTCATCGTATATTACAAAAGTAATCTCAATCGCTGCTTTCCAGAAATATGAAGAATGTTTTACTTTGCATTAATAAAGGCTTACGATTTACAATGAATATTCATATATATGATGTTAGAAATAGAATATAAAAATACACAAGATTCAATCAGACTCTGTTAACAATGTCCTTGTGCCTAAGTATACAAGACGCGTTCATATGGCACATATTGTTAAGGGCTTAATACTCGAGACATACAAACATTACACTAATGACTGGGAAAACATATCCTACACTGTTCCAACACTGGGATATGGAGCACCTGGAACTATATTCTCAGCTCTTGTACACTGCAACTGTGTTACTTGTAAATGTACTTGACACTAATGAGTATCATACTTAATAACATACAATGAGATTATTCATTAACGTGCAGTAGTAAGAGCTGGTTGTTATGAAATTATATAGAAACTGGATCCTATACAGCAATTACTACAGTTTTTACGTGTTTCTATGAGTGCGAATTAGTTGATGTATAAATAATATGACGCCACAATTAAGTAAAAAGTACTTAATGTCCAGCATGAACAGCAAGTATTGTAGTTATACTATACATGAAATGACTAACATGAATTAATATTACACAAAAAAAGTTAATTACAATTAGTTCACTTCAGCGCTTTACAACTTTTTGCCAAACAGTAAATACCTTCACAATAATGTTCCTTATTTAATGACTAATACATATAACAATGCTATAAAGATTTCATATATATAGGTAATTATGATATATATCTTATAATATATATATATATATATATATATATATATATATATATATATATATCAAACAGTATAATGTTTGTACTGTTTTCTTTTATATTGTTATATCTTATACAATTTGTGCACCTGAAGACGGTTTTCACTGAAATATAGTGCCAATGTTTTAAAAACACTGTTTTAATTGTACAGTAATTTTCTAAAAATTATATATATATATATATATCTTATCGTGAGAGCAAAGCAAAATAAGCAACGACACAAAACTAAGTGAGACCGGAATAAATATTACAATACCAGTAAATATACAACAATATACATAAAAATATACCGTACAATTTACGTCACAAATAGAACATAAATAATTATACACGTGTGTAAATTATCCAGCTCAGCCTCTAAGAGCTTGTGACGTCTAGTAAGTCCCATCCTCTAGGAGGCCCCTGCCTCTGGCACCTGTCAGCTCTAGAACCTTATAACCCATCCTTTAGCATCTCTTCACATTTGGTAGTCCCTTGCGTTTAGGAGCTCTCAGTCTCTATCACACTTTCTCTAAGACCTCCCTGCCTGTTGCAGGCCCTAACTATGGGAGATCTCAACCTCTAGAACCTCTGACAAATCCTGGTCTTTCGAAATCCTCGGCCTCTAGCATGATCCGTCCTCGTGAATCTCTCCGCCTATAGGAACTGTCGTAAGACAGTCGCAGCTGCAAAACATTCACCAACTCTACATATAGAACAATTACTCATGGGGGGTGGTATTAAAAAACTCAAAAGTAAATGCAGTAATTGCAGAGGTGTTAATACACAGGTTTATTAGATTCTTCATTAAAAATACTACATTTTAGGTGTTAAATATTATCTAAGATTACTGCTGAAGGAAAGGTTCCAATAAACTACGATTTATCTTAGTTTATAAACTGTAAGATGTTGACATAAAATAAATTATATTCATAGGCATTATCTATAAATATTCAAAATATATTCAAAATATGTTTTTATTAAAGAATGTTATTGAAAAATTATATTTTATAGTTTTGGTAGTAATACATATAACTGTGCCTGTATCCTTAGTAAAATTATAATTGAGAAAGTAGTTGTGTTTTTTTTTTTAATTTTGATTCCACGTATATTACTCAATTGGTTCTAATGATATTATACATGGACTTTTTTAGAGTCCCTGGGATGAATATAGGCCGATTTTATATCACAAACTCCTCCGGACTACTCCCCACTGCTCCCTCTAAAGTAACAAAATATCATGTATTTGTACAAAAGTAGAGAAATATTAATTCAAAGATCCTTTTAACTGTAATCAACTGTTCTTTCAAAACATTGTTTCTGACATCACAACTATATGGTGAATTAAGTTTATTACTATTTATATTTTACTAAAAATATAAATATAACAGAGCATTTGAGCAAATATTAATTATGAAGTGATTGATTTGTACTGTAATCATGCCTATATAAAACAACAAATTAATATCTTAACTTTACTATAAAACCCATCTTAACTGTATTTTTACAGAAGTATACGTCTCATACATGTGTATGTATGTATTTTTTCTTGATCGGGATACAAGGCAAAATAAGCTATAAAACAAAATTACTAAGAATGTAGTAAACTACTAATAGCCATTAATATACACTGTTGTACATATTTTCTTGATTGCAGCAAACTTTAGCGTCAGAAATATAATTCACTTGAACCAGAAGTGGTCGTACACAAGCAAAGCCTACAAAATTGCTTGCGATGTCATGTAGTAACTGCAAGTGCAATTACACGACGTTCGACGTTCTTAGCTTTTTTAGCGGAAGCATTTTTTATGTAATACGATGGAGTGAAAAATTAAAGGAAGGATCATTCTTCATAACGAATTTTACATGGTTAATACATTAAATGCAATATTTTATTAAAGTAGTTCTTAGTTTCTTACGCTAAGAAAGCTAAGAAAGTCGAGTTTGGGGGTTTTCTTATCAGTCTAAAATAGTTCCAGTGTTAATAAATCTTTGGAACTATTCAATGAAATAAATAAAAATATTAGATGCAATGCAATGCAGAGAAATTGATGCCATGGGCAAGTGCTCGTAGAAATTATAGTAAAATCACACTTTATGCAGTATACAGTTCAGTACTTTCTGGAAGGTTTAAAAGGTTTTAGATGGAGCAAATAAATGTTAAGCTCTTGCCAATCCCTGTCGACACAAGGAATGATTGATTCACTGGCGTGAACTGAAACAACGTAAATCTAATCCATTCCTTGTGTCTGCTTTGCCTGTTCTCTCTGGATTCTAGAAACATTCTCTGATAAAAAAATCACAAACAAAAAAACAAATTCCTGATTTTTTAAACATTTGGTACATTGAATGAGAGCAAATTCTGTTGGTATTTATCAAACTATACTACATCTTTAAATATTCTAAATTACTTTGAAACCTCGCTTAACATTTTATTTTAGTTCAGTGATTTATAGAAACATCTATATGGTGTATAATGACAAATTTTATTTTCTATATCTAAACATCTCACATAAATCCTTTAGGTTTTAGAAACCTCAACAGTAACCCTTCTTAAGATTAATAATCATTAGCTGCCGCCAATTGTATATTTTATATTCATACACTTGTAAATGCAAAGCCTCGTTCTGGTTATCGTTATTTTCTATAAAACGTGCATTTATTCTTTAGTTAACAAATATGTTCAACAAAATCCATTATAAAATTCACCTTGTTTCCCTATCAAAGAAATATATGCGTACTTGGTCCACGCATCCTACTTAAGTCAAACCATATCTACTTCCGGGCCCGGTAATCTTCTCCCTGTCTGTTATTTCCGGTGCTCTACTCACGTTTGCTATGTTAGGCCAATCAAGAGCTTTTAAATATATATATATATTTAAATTTCATTGATTTATATAGCAATGAAGCAGTTATAATGTAAGCATTTCATACGCCAAAAATTGTTACTGACTGATCTTCATTGCAGGCTGAAAACCCTGGGTTAACGTATAGCATAAAAGTTATATGATCCTAATGTTTATCTTGAAGATAAAATCATTGGAAAATTGTAGGTAAAAGATTATAACCAAAATTGAGAATTAAAAATGACAGCTCATACACAGTGATATATATCTATCATAACATATACTATGAAGACCAAGATATTATTGGCCATTTTTCCTACAGATATAGATAAGTAGCTGTCAGAGATCAGATAAGTCAGAGCGCAACTTTTCATCGAGGCTCGAGGCTTGAAATGCATCGATGGATGAAAGGCTGTATGAAAGTACAGAGAATTTACTTATTACCCTAAAAACCAGCAGGTAGTAATGATCGTAAAGGCTTTTAGAGAAAGGATTGGTAATGAGATGGTGCATATTACTTAAAAAGAACATAACAATAGCGAAAATATAATCTGGTTTAGAACACTAATATCAGCTTGCTGAACCTCCTATTGAGGTCAAGCGGATATTTCAAAGCTCGATATATCTTATACTGAAACAAAAGTTTACCTCAACTTTGCAACCGTAGAGCCACATAACACTTTCTTTTATAAAATAACATGACCAAAAATTGAACTTTATATACTCATACTGCATTATAATTATGTAGCAATCCAGATACATATATTATAATTATATTCTTTATTCATTAGCTAGGTATAAAGTATTTCATTAATGTATATATATATATATATATATATATATATATATATATATATATATATATATATATATATAAATGACTAAATCAGCTGTTATAATACTAGAGCGCTTTCATCGCCTCATTTTCCTCAATTTCTAAGTCTATTATAGAATCCTGGAACTATCCCGAATAGCTTGTAATACAGAACAAAATATTTTGTTGTACGGACACTTGGTCTTTTCTATTCAAACTAAATAACCATGGTTACTTATAAACCAAATAACTTATCTGTGTTGAACAAGCATTATGGTTCGAAAATAAAGCCTAACGTAATTATATGCTATTTAGTTTAATTCAATGTTTATAAAAACATATTTTCAATATCTCCTTTTATTTTAATATTGAAATGTATTAAAATTTAAAATTTATCTTCTAAAAGTTAAATTAAAGCTATAATACTTTTTGTACCAGTGGTTATATGAACCAGTGTAATACTATTCACAATGAGACGCGATAAAGTTTAACGCAATATGCGTCTGGATATTCCCTCTGTAAAATGAGAAAAGTTTTATATTTTCTTGTGTTATTACTTTTCTCTAATACTTACTTGGGTATAGGACAATGGACGTGAAAGTACTAATTGTGATTTTTAGGTTATAAGGACTACACAAATTTGAATATTCCGACACCAAAAAACTATTATTAAATATATTTGTGTATCGTAAAACTAACTAATGGTTATTCTTAAACAGTTAAAACTAACACTAGAAAAATCGTAAACCTCCAATGCTTTTTCAAACTACTTAATTAACACGCAGACTTGACAATTATTGTGTACTAAACTGACTTTCACTATACTGGCAGAAGATGATCTCCAAAAAGTACCACATTTCTTAAAACCCTGCGGGTATATCAAATGTCTAATAATTTTAAAAAATCAAAAAGTCTACAAGCTATCGTTAGTAAACATTTCCTAAACCGCTTACCTATAATTTTAAAAATAAAGATAAACGCTAAAGCTTCATTTCTATAGAATTATGACTTCGTAGAAGAGAAGTTAAAGAAAGAACTTAGTTTATATGAAAGAATGACGATATGAATATAATAGTTTTAATTAGAGTCGAGTGTTAGTAAATTTGCACTTTACGCTTCGCCCGATACGCATTAATTTAACAACCATTACAACCGCAAACCTTTATATGGGATTACAAACAACTGCATAGAATTGTCTTAAGAGGTAAACGTATCACGAATAAAACATTAATTAATGTGAACAATAATTAGGTCTGCTATGTTAAACGTTCGTATAATTGATTAAAATTCCTTGGTCCTATTATTATTTATTTAATGTAAAAAAGAGATAGTTCAGTTTATGAATAATTTGATTTATCAAGAGTCTAGACCGGTTCTGTAAACATCAGTCGTACTAGCTGATCGGAGGATGCACTAAACTGTCCACTTCTCACCCCAAAGTCTTCACGGGTGAGGTATTAGAATATATGCTTCAGAATTTCACAGCACATGACGATTTATCTTTGTTTGAAATTTTTCTACATATTCAGCTGATAAATTTGATTTTCAATTATTACATAGTAGTATATATTTTGGTAAAATTTAAATTTAAAATGGAATTTGTTATAGTTTTAAGGTCATTAAATGTAAATATGTATATATATATATATATATATATATATATATATGTATATTATGTGAGGTTGAGTGGTAGAGAGGGCTAAATAGCCCTAACTCCGCCTCTTGAATAAAGGCATATTTCATTTCATTTCATTTCTATCAACATACCTGTAACACAAATATAAACTATTTTATAAAAATATAATGGTATTTTTTTGCTTTTATTACTCAATCCTGTAAAAACTAATGGGCAGACACAGTATAAATGTATATATACATTCTAGCTTCCCTGATTAGCATTTAGGCATTCTATTACTGTACTACCGTTTCAAAAATCCTTCCGATCAATTCCAATTACATTTATATTACATACTATTAGGTTTATGAGTTTTTAATCTATATTATGCTCTAATAAGAGTTTTTAATCAACTATATCCCTTAGTCATAGTGGGAAGGGTTGATTTAATGTGAATGTTGAGTTAAGCTCATGCTCACCCTTCTCTTAATGCAGCCTCTGGAACCCTGTTACACACCTTCCCATAGATCGGAAAAAATTCAACGGCGATGAACCTAAAAATAAACTATTTATATCTTTTAAACATTAGACACACCTATGACATTTCACATTTGCCCATCCATCTATATGATTTGGTAAATACAAATGTTTACGTGTTTAAACCACATTTTTGACAACTTAATTTATTGAATAATTATGTACATCGTATGGATGTACTTCAGTAAAAACATATGAGATAATCTTCTGAAGCTATATTTTACCAATAAACAAACTAATTTTACAACTTGTTAATAAAAAAATTTGCCTAACGAAAAGAAACATTTTAATGACAAATAAGTTATGAAAATTAAAGGACTTTTATACAGATTTATATGCCATCGGTGTGTAAAAATAAACATCGAATACCTTATTCTTATTGTATGTGATAATTTCCAATTATTCAGAACTTTTATTTACATAAAATGTGCAACTATAATTTTTTAACATGATAAAATATCTTAAATTTATATTGAATAAAAGCACTCCTATAAATTACACTCTTTGAAGCACTATAATATGGAACACATATTTTATTACAACTTAGTAAAAGTGTAAAAATCATAAACAAGCCAATAAAAGCTGATAAATAATTCTCGTTAATACAAAAATTAAATAATGTCGAGTTACTGTTTTGTCTTTTAAGTATTGGGAATAAATTATGGGTGCAATATAAATAAAATAGATAGTAAATAAGCGTTCAAAAAGTATTTAAGCGGTTTTAATAATTGTTACTTATTTTACATAATATGCGTAATACATATATACATAATATACATAATATGCGTAATATGTTCCGCGTATGCCTAAGCCTAATTACCATCTTCTGTGCTACATTGGACTACAAAATATGTCTTCGTAGAGAACGGAACACAACAGAGTCAAGGAATAAACTCTGCATGGCGTCATATCGCGATAATTTAAATGCTTAGGACCAAAACACGGTGAGATCAGCACAATGGTGCCCTATAACTGAGCAGCTGCAGTGACATATTGGCACCGTTTGTTGTACTTGGGAAAGTAATCAATAACTAAAGAAGGGTAATATCCTTTCCCAATGCGCAGGCACTATGAGGTAGACAAGAAAACTTAAATTTAGTTCGTATACTTTCAGAAAAAGTAAAATAATATTTAATTATTTTTAGTTTTTGGGTACAATTTACTTCATTTTTAAACTAATAAAAGTGTTTCCTTATTATGTGTTTGTACCTTATTAATGTATCTGGTATATTGATATTTATTATTATTGAACGTTTTGAAATACGCTTTTGTCTAAATAACTTGTATAGCAATATATATATATATATATATATATATATATATATATATATATATATATTTATATATATATATATATATATATATATATATATATATATATATATATATAATAAATATCAATATACCAGATACATTAATAAGGTACAAACACATAATCTTATCTTATCTTATCTTATATATATATATATATATATATATATATATATATATATATATATATATATATATATATATATATATAAGATAAAACGAGGTAATCACACTGTGTTATATTTGTAAAGCTGTTGCGGTAAAAGATGTATGAGTAACTATATACATTTTAACAGTCCGGTACAACACTTAGGGTTGTCTGAGACCATAAGGCACGGCTTTGCTGCAATATTCCTCACACGTAGAGGCGGTATCGGCACCACTGCGGTAGGGAATGCTTTAGGCCATGTCACGTGCCTCATTAACAGAGATATATAGGTATCAGAATACCTCTCAAATATTGTCGGCGAGATATTGCTTTATATTGTGTACTGTCACCGTTTATTGTAAGATGTAGGTCATGTCACGTGCCTCATTAACAGAGATATATAGGTATCAGAATACCTCTCAAATATTGTCGGCGAGATATTGCTTTATATTGTGTACTGTCACCGTTTATTGTAAGATGTAGGTCATGTCACGTGCCTCATTAACAGAGATATATAGGTATCAGAATACCTCTCAAATATTGTCGGCGAGATATTGCTTTATATTGTGTACTGTCACCGTTTATTGTAAGATGTAGGTCATGTCACGTGCCTCATTAACAGAGATATATAGGTAGTAGAATACCTCTCAATTATTGTCGGTGAGATATTGCAAAAAACTCAAACTCACAGGTGATTTACGCTAGAAAAAGGATCTGTGACAATATCCATCCTATTTACCCTCTGTTGTTATTTTAGTATTCATTGAAAGAATTGAAAAACATGTCATGAAAGCTAGATATTCCTCTTATTTCGTTCACTAAGCTGTTATTTAAACCTTCATCAGCATACCTAAAGATTAAAGTATTATAAGTAAACATTATTACAAAAATTTTAAGCTCTGAAATCATAAGTAAATCCAGAAATCTCAACTGATTCGTAGCAATGGACAGTGGACATAGCCAAACTTAGTAAATGTCATGAAGAAAAGGTAAGTTAATTTTGCAGGGATGTAACACAATACACCTCATATTTTTGGCACTTTTTAATGACATATATAATGGAAACCGATTCAAACCCAAACGTTGTATTTTTAATTTGTATTCAAATATATTGTAGTGGAAAAATTATACTTAAAAAATAATTAAAGGAATTAAAATAATTTCATTGCAATATAAACAAATTGGTCAATTGATCCAATAAACATAAACCAAACGTGTTTCAATATTCTTGTTAGTATAAAAATTTTTAAGAAAGTTTAGCATGTTTAATTAGCTTTACTTTTATTTGAATAAATTAAATGAACGTATTATTAATGAAGTAATAGGAAACAAACATAGAAGAATCAACATACTTTTAAGTCTTGATAGTATTATAAATACATAACGAAATATCTCGTTATGAGCCCAGTGATCTATTCCAATTAGTGATTTTGAAAATAAAAGCCGATCTTAGCAATACATAAAAATGATGTTAAGATCTTGGCCTCCAACAAATGTGAATAAGTACACGGAATTTTATGAAGCAGTATAAAAGCAATTTTTAAGTTTAAAAATGTTATTATAGTAGCAGTTTATATTAAATCACACAGAGTACTTTACTAAAAAGCTTCTTAATATTATTTTATAACAAGCTGAAGATATACACGCACCAACACAAGGAAAAACTTTTTCAAACTACACTGAAATGGATGTTCGAAAATAAAATATATTTTTTAAACAATGAATGACAGTGTCTAAAACTAACACCAAGACTAAACATTTTATTTAGAAGAAGATGAGTCTGAGATGTATGTAAAAGTGTATTTCGTAATTATTCATAGTGATGTTGCCATTAGTTACTTAAACACAAATGATAATAATTTTTACAGCTGTACCTCTTGAAGGCTTATGAATATCTCGGCTAATAGACTACTTAGTGGGTTGCTCTTCAATTATATTCGGATTAAGATTATTACTGTACCTAAATTGATGCATATTATTTGCTCTATTGATTTGTAATGTTACTTTGTAACACTAGTATTCCGAAATAATTGGGATTGATATATCTAGTCTGCTGTGGAGGACGAATGGAGGAACCATGTCCCCTGCTAACTTTCATTAGACAGGCTGGAATAGAATCGCCTCTACTCTTCACAGGTGGCATGACTGGATGTAGTATGCCTACCAACCCAGCAGACCACCACTTCTTTTAACCTTACCCATCCTGAATTTCCTGTCTTTCAGGAAGCTAACATAAATATCAAATAAGACCTTTCTCAGCTTCTTGACTTAAGTTAACAAATAAACAACGTACCAAATATTATAAAAAAAAGATCTGAAATAACAATAAAAACACTGAAACAATTCATACAAGTCGAGCAAACTAAACTAACTGCATTCTCCATGATTGTTGTGTTACTAGAGCATCATAATTTCCACCATTTTCCAAAGTAGTTGGAAAAGTCTCATTCATAAGAACCTTTCCTTTGAGTAAGAATTAACTTTTGTTTTATTCTTTTGGATAGCATTTAATGGGTTTCAAACAAAGTTATATTTTATTATATAAATAACATTTATTTACAGAGATACCGAAATATTAAAACCTATGCAATCCATCTGTCACCGCCAACTACAATCATTTGTGGCCCTTATTGTATATACGTTAATGGATCCTATTATATTATTTAGTATATAATTTATTTGTTTTTTTCATAAACGATAACAGAATATAATATAATCAAAAACACTTTAAAACATTTTTAATATGAAGATATCTTCGAAAATACTGAGCACATTTATATGATATATTAAAAAATTGTGCTCTTTTAAATTTTTAGGTGATGCTTAAGAGATTTTTTTGACAACATTGCAGTCTAGTTAGCAACACGATTACATAGTTATGTAAATATTTTATACCTTCAATACTACAACCGCAAATAGAAATTCGCAATAAGATATACTGGAAGTTATTAAGATAGGTGCTAAAAATAAAATTTCTTTACAGAGATATATAAATATTAAAACCGGTCCATTACATTTTTTACCACCAAATGTTGTTTTTTGATGCCCTTATGTAGATAATATCATATTATTAAATTTATCTATATATGTATTAAAATGAGATAAAATTTAACCGCATATGATTTTATTTATAAATTAAAACACTCGAACAATAGATGTATATGTTTTAAAACATGTCAATGAAGGGCTATATGCCTTTTACAAATTTTGCAAACTGATGAATGATCCATAAAAAAGGATTTGGAAAAAAGACAAATGTCCACAAAAATCCACAAAAAGTCCAATTTTACAATTCAATGTTCATAAAAGCAATTCATTTCCACTCCTTCTCATCACTCACATTTAAGACCTTCACATGTTTTGTACTGTATCTTACGACTAATATTTCAGTATACATGAAACGCTATTAATCGTGCCTCTTGAAAGAATATAGTTTTATTCGTCGTTAATGTCTTGAATAATTATATTTTTAGTATCTTTAAGTCATTTCCTCAGTTTTTGACCTAATAGATTTAAAATTACATTTTTTTAGCTATTATTTCAATTAGTATGCTCTTCTCCTGTTAGAAATTAGAAGGTCCAGTAATCTATAGTGTCATTTAAAGATCTTTTCTTTTTGTTTGATATAATAATGCAGTTTTTAGATTCATTCTGCAAAGTATTGGAGCATAGCTTGATATTCCCGTTTTATTTCATTGACTGATTGATTTTTTTTCCCGAAATGTTATTATTTGCTAAAGTAAGAGAGAGAGAGAGAGAGAGAGAGAGAGAATTACTTTATTTACAATCTTAAAGATTGAAATAGTGTCAATAATTACAATATAATTTCCCCATATCAAATTACATTTTTTTTTTTTTTTTTTTTTTTTTTTACTAAGTACGCCAGTTCAGAAATTCTTCCACAGAGTAGAACGGGTGCAGCTGAAGCCATCGATGGAGTACTCTCTTCAGCTTCTCTGGACTGGACCTCTTGATCTCTTCAGGTAAACAGTTGTATAGCTTGGCTCCTATGTAGGAAGGCTTTCCCTCGTATCTTCTGCTATGATGAGATGGCAGGTTGAAATCACTGGCATGGCGTGTGAAGTGTTGGTGTACATCTCTATTCCGTGGTGGACTCATTTTACAGGCCATTATTATGACTTCCAGGATGTAAATATTAACCACTGTTAAAATTCTCCACTCAAGAAAAGCATGTCTGCAGCTGACCCTCCACTCCAAACCAGCCATCATCCTTACAGCCTTTTTCTGCACGACTAGGACACGATTCAGATTTTTTTGAGCGGTGCCCCCCCAAAGCACTATACCATAGCGTATGTGGCTGTCTATGAGAGCGGAATAGGTCATTTTAACCGCTTCAGTTGTGCCGGTGGCCTTAATGCGCCTTAAAGCGTAAATACCACTGCTCAATCTCTTGCACAGGGCGTCAATGTGTTCGTCCCACTTAAGGTTGGCATCTAATATGATTCCAAGATGCTTTAAATTATCAACGGAGAGGATGTTTGGGAGGCCTGATATGTCGTCCTTATCTTTACCCATTATCAGCTGTTTAGTTTTGCTTTCGTTGAAAACCAAGTCGTTACCCGAACAGTACTCGATGGCTAGGTTGAGGGAAATAAATGATTTTATTTCAAGGTCTTCAACAGTTTTGCAGGATGTTACCAAGACAGTGTCATCCGCATACATAATTGCCTTGCTGAAATTCTGAGTGTATATGGGAAGATCCAGTGTAAAAAGTATAAATAATACGGGACCCAACACCGAGCCCTGGGGGACACCTCGGCAGACGGTTAGCATGAACGACCTGATATTTGCACAACCTCCGTTTGACTTTTTCTTCAGTTCAACAAGTTGTTTACGACCTTTCAGGTAGCTCTCAAACCAAGCCAAAGCCCGACTATGGAATCCAATTTCTTCAAGCTTGCTGAGGATTACGTCATGACCGAGGCAATCAAAGGCCTTGCTAAGGTCGAGATAAAGACCAATGATGTTTTCACTATCCTCCAGGTGTTCATGGAAATCCTCCACTAAGTCCACCAAAGCTGTCGACGTTGATTTTTTCTTGAGGAAGCCATGTTGATTTTCAAGGTGAATGTCGTTCTTGTTCAGATGATCCTCAACTCGGACTAGGACCACTTTTTCTATTATCTTTGAAAACGTGGAGACCAGGGAAATCGGTCTAAAGTTTCCAAGCTCATGTTTGTTTCCATTTTTGTGCAGTGGTATGACCTTAGTAATCTTCAGTCCACTGGGAAAGGAGCCACAGGAAAGACTGAGATTGACGATGTGAAGAAAGGGGGTCAGTAGCTCTTGCAGACAATGCTTTACAATATTGGAAGAGAATCCTTCTAGTCCTGATGAGGGCTTGCTCCTCATTGTAGTGATAATCTCGGCAAGTTCTTTCTCTGTCGTGGGTGTCAATGCCGTAAGAGGATATGCAATGTTTAACTTAGGGGCTAGAATATGTTTTTCTGATTTTTCCTGGTTATTTTTTAAAGTTACTTCAGCAATGGACGTGAAGAATGCATTAAAGGTATTTGCGACCTCCAATGGATCGTCCACCCTTTGGCCGTCATCTAGCATCACATACTCTATATGAAGGAAACAGGATTTTTCCGGACATTTGCCATCGTTAAGTGAAACAAGAAAACAGTAACACTACGTTTTCGAGATCTGCAATCTGATCTCTTCTTCAGGTAAAAGAACTAACCTAATACATAATTACAAACTAGGTTAAAATAAACAAATCTTACTAAAGCGTTGTGGCAACGCCTGAGTCAGGAATCACAACCTACATGTTGTATGTCAACTTCACTAACACTAAAGACATGCACTTAATAAAAAAAAACTATACAAAACACCAATCATTAAACTAAACTACGGAATACAGGTCACAATATGTCTTCACTCGTCTACTAACCATTTACGACTGACCAGAGGGGGTAGCCAATGGTAATCGTGACGGCCGGCTAAAACAAGATGGCGGAAATACAAGGGAAGGGAACAGGAATGGGCCCTTTCGTTATTATTGGTTCATGCGAGATGAACTTCTTAAAACCATATTGTGACTCCGCATTGGTTTATTGCAAATATCCGATCCGTTTGATACTTTTGGTATTCTCTTTAGTTCATTTTTTAGAATTGGCAACCAAAGCGGCCTAATCTCGACTGATGGTTGACTGATTGGTTGGTCTGCCAATTTAATGTATGTTGCCTCAATTAATTTCCTTTTGAAGAAATGTGGTTTCCCGATGTATTATGTGGGCTTCATCCCAATTCATATGATGGTCTTCGGACCAACAATGGTGTGCAATTTTTGACTTTTCTGTGAAACCCTTTCTCGTGTTTTCTTTGTGTTCTTTTATCCTTATGTTTAGTGGTCTTTTTGTCTCGCCTATGTATTCCCTATTGCAGCTACATTTTATTACTGTAAACACAGTTTTTGGAATCCTGTGTGCCATTTTTTGGTTTTGTTTTTACGAGACTTTGTCTAAGAGTGTGTGGTTTTAAAACGCGGTTCTAATGTTGTACTTTCTACCTACTCTTCTAATTTTCTCCGATAATCCCGGCACATAAGGGATTGACATAAACGCAAATTTTATCACAATTCTGTTTTTTCTGACTCAGGAATGATTCTTCTGGTTCGTTTGCACTTATTAATTACTAATTGAGGGTATCCATTGCTTCTGAGAATCCCGATTCAATTTTCTTAAATTCCTTCTTTTAGTCCATCTTTATCTGAGCACAAGCTCTTTTGCTCTATCAAACAACGAGTAGGCTACTCCTTCTTTGACAGATTTTTGATGGTTGGATTGATAATTTAAATATTTTCCTGTGTGTGTTATCTTTCGAAAAACAGTTGTCTTAAGGACATCCCTATCTCTTAATACACACACATCCAAAAAGGAAGCTTGTTTTGGACTTCCACTTCCATTGTGAGGCGGATGGAAGGAGAAATACTATTAATGGTTAGTAGACGAGTGAAGACATATTGTGACCTGTATTCCGTAGTTTAGTTTAATGATTGGTGTTTTGTATAGTTTTTTTTATTAAGTGCATGTCTTTAGTGTTAGTGAAGTTGACATACAACATGTAGGTTGTGATTCCTGACTCAGGCGTGCCACAACGCTTTAGTAAGATTTGTTTATTTTAAACCTAGTTTGTATAATTATGTATTAGGTTAGTTTCTTTACCTGAAGAAGAGATCAGATTGCAGATCTCGAAACGTAGTGTTTACTGTTTTTCCTTGTTTCACTTAACGATGGCAAATGTCCGGAAAAATCCTGTTTCCTTCACAATCCTTCCATCGTCAAAAATAACCTTCAAACAAAGAATTGATTCTCGGTACGGACCCGGAAACCAGTAAACAAATCAAAGACCTTGAGAGCTTGCATCTTAAATTAACTAACACATTAATCATTTAACTTTCTTGCATAAATGTAAGGTTGAAGACCTTATGCCTATAGGGTTAAACTCTAAAAAACTCCTTTTCATAGTAGGAAAGCCAGTAAAATTTTGTCTTCTGCTTCTAAATCTTTACTTAAAGAAAGAAATTGCATATCATCATCGTGGAAAAATACCTCCTCCAAAATAGTATTGAGTGTAAAAAAAACTGAATTAAAAACACTGATCGGTACAGAATTCAACAACATTCTCGAAAGCATCCAAAATAGATGTATACAAAGTTTCTGAAACAGATAAGAAAAAGAAAATCTCCAAACTGGAAAAAATTAGGCCTAAAAAATGTGATTTGCCTAAGGATGGCAACGTGAATACGGATGCAAATAATAAAAACGTAATCAATCTCTCTCTTCGAAAATCCTGAATGAAGCGGAAATATCAGTATTATCCAAGGGTTTAAACTTTTCTGTGGCACAAAAATCGGTAAAGGCACTGGATTTCGTAGCTGGAAATTGAGTCGGCTGTTTCACAGTTACCTGAGGAACAGGGTGACCGCTTCCGCTGCGAGGCCAGTCTTTTACTCAGAAAAATTCCTCCCACAAAACCCAATTTAACAATAGAGGAGAAAAAGGCCAGGTCGATCCTTGGAAAGATGACACGGTCAAAATCTTACCTGCCGACAAAGGCAACGCTACTGTGGTACTTGACTCAGTAGCGTATAAAGAAAAGATTGCGGAAACTTTAAATACTGGCAAATATACAGTTTTAAATAAAGACCCGACTGATTCATTTGAACGCAAAGTAGCAAACACCTTAAGAAAACATAAAGAATTTTTTTCAGATAAATTTAGATCTAAATTAACTCCTCACCACTCCAAAATCCCCCATATGTATGGCCTTCCCAAAATCCACAAACCTACCATCCCTCTCCGGCCCATCATTAGTTTCTCGTGATTCACCTTGCAGGGAATTGTCTAAAGTCCCTCTTGGACCATCTTAACACCATTGGTAGGAAAAACTGACTCTTTCATCAAAAATTCCAGGGATTTCGTAGAGAAGTCAAAATCCCTAAAGTTGACTGAAACTGACAAACTGGTAAGTTTTGATGTCGAAAGTCTATTTACAAATGTACCAGTTCCAGAAACTCTCGGAATTATTAAATCACGTCTCAAAGAAGACCAAACATTAAAGGGATAGAACTAAACTTCCCGTGCCAGTAATTATGGAACTGTTAGAACTATGCACTCAATGCAATTATTTTGAGTTAGAGGGTAAAATTTTACCGTCAAGATGAGGGGATGGCAATGGGTTCTCCACTGTCTCCTATTTTCGCCAATATCTTTATGGAGGAATTCGAGCGAAAAAGCTTTGGCTTCAGCTCAGTTCAAAACCGAAGATTTGGTGGAGGTATGTGGATGATACCTTTGTTATTTTTTCTCATGGAGACAATTGAATTAAATAATTTTTTGAATCACATTAATAGTATTTCTCCTTCCATCCGCCTCACAAATGGAAGTGAAGTCCAAAACAAGCTTCCCTTTTTTGATGTGTGTGTATTAAGAGATATAGGGATGTCCTTTAAGACAACTGTTTTTCGAAAGATAACACACACAGGAAAATATTTAAATTATCAATCCAACCATCAAAAATCTGTCAAAGAAGGAGTAGCCTACTCGTTGTTTGATAGAGCCAAAGAGCTTGGTGCTCAGATAAAGATGGACTAAAAAGAAGAATTTAAGAAAATTGAATCGGATCTCAGAAGCAATGGAAACCCTCAATTAGTAATTAATAAGTGCAAACGAACGAACCAGAAGAATCATTCCTGAGTCAGAAAAACAGAATTGTGATAAATTTGCGTTTATGTCAATCCCTTATGTGCCGGATTATCGGAGAAAATTAGAAGAGTAGGTAGAAAGTACAACATTAGAACCGCGTTTAAAACACACAACACTCTTAGACAAAGTCTCGTAAAAACAAAACCAAAAAATGGCACACAGGATTCCAAAAAACTGTGTTTACAGTATAAAATGTAGCTGCAATAGGGAAACATAGGCGAGACAAAAAGACCACTAAACATAAGGATAAAAGAACACAAAGAAAACACGAGAAAGGGTTTCACAGAAAAAGTCAAAAATTGCACACCATTGTTGGTCCGAAGACCATCATATGAATTGGGATGAAGCCCACATAATACATCGGGAACCACATTTCTTCAAAAAGGAAATTAATTGAGGCAACATACATTAAAATTGGCAGACCAACCAATCAGTCAACCATCAGTCGAGATTAGGCCGCTTTGGTTGCCAATTCTAAAAAATGAACTAAAGAGAATACCAAAAGTATCAAACGGATCGGATATTTGCAATAAACCAATGCGGAGTCCACAATATGGTTTTTAAGAAGTTCATCATCTCGCATGAACCAATAATAACGAAAGGGCCCATTCCTGTTCCCCTTCCCTTGTATTTTCCGCCATCTTGTTTTAGCCGGCCGTCACGATTACCATTGGCTACCCCCTCTGGTCAGTCGTAAATGGTTAGTAGACGAGTGAAGACATATTGTGACCTGTATTCCGTAGTTTAGTTTAATGATTGGTGTTTTGTATAGTTTTTTTATTAAGTGCATGTCTTTAGTGTTAGTGAAGTTGACATACAACATGTAGGTTGTGATTCCTGACTCAGGCGTGCCACAACGCTTTAGTAAGATTTGTTTATTTTAACCTAGTTTGTAATTATGTATTAGGTTAGTTCTTTACCTGAAGAAGAGATCAGATTGCAGATCTCGAAACGTAGTGTTACTGTTTTCTTGTTTCACTTAACGATGGGCAAATGTCCGGAAAAATCCTGTTTCCTTCACAATCCTTCCCATCGTCAAAAATAACCTTCAAACAAAGAATACTCTATATCATTGGTACTATGGTTTTTATACTTCCTCTCACTGTTTATAACCCTCCATATTGCTTTGGATTTGCAATTGGACTGGGTTATAAAGTTGGCTGTTGCCTCCTGCCTTAGTTTTCTTAATTTCAAGTCGTAGGTCTTCTTGAGTTGGCTAGCAGTCTTCCTGTCGTCTTCGCTCCCAGTGTGGATAAAGTTTTCCTGAGCCCGAAGGAACGTGTCTCTCATCCGAGCAGCTTCTTCATCGAATACGTGCTTGATTGGGTTTTTCCTCGTTGCTCTTGAAACTTTCATAGGACAGGTCGCGTCGAGAGCCAATGTTATGATAGACAGAAATTCGTCAAAGGCAGCCTCTACATTGTCCCTCCTCAGAACGTCCAGCCAGTCTTCATCCGCTAGTAGTATCTCCAAGCTATCCAGGCTATTGGAGTTTATTATTCTGCCAACGGTCGGTGATGGGGTTGTCCTAGTAATATCCAGGGCCAGTTCACATATCTGGCCAGTGTGGTCTGAGATTCCCGTTGTTATGACGTGGACAGCAACATCCTCATGTAGATCATTGGAAACACAGCAAATGTCGATTGACGAAGCCGAGTCCTTGGCAATCCTTGTAGGTTGAAGATTCAGTCTCTGCACATCAAAAGTTGCCAGGACATCTTTCAGTTCTGTCTTCTCTGGAGACGATTCCAAGCAGTCGACATTGAAATCTCCTATAACGACAATTGATGTATTAGGAGATACCCATTTCTCCAAGATGGTAGATAAAGTCTGTAGTGCAAGGAGCAAAGATTCCTTGTCTCTTCTTGGCGGGCGATAAACACCGAGAACATGAATATTTTCTTTCCTGTTTAGGCTAATTGATATAGCAGAAGCTTCGAATATCATTGGGATGCTTAGATGTTCGATGTCAAGTGAAATAATGGTTTCACCTACAATGTTTTCATGTTTAAATATCGCTACACCCCCCTTGACAACGTTTGTTCTACAAAATGCGGATACAAGACTATATCCACATAGCCGAGTGTTTTCCATTGTTCTTTCATCCTGGCCATGCTCAGTGAAGATCAGCACGTCAGGAGAAATTGATTTTAGGAGGTGGTTGAGACGGTCAATTTTGTTGCTGATTCTATCTGTGTTCTGGTGGAAGATCTTTTATCCAGGATATTTTGCTTCTTTCTTGCTGAACTTACAAAGTATCTGGGGCCTCGGATTTTCTGTTTCCACTCTTCCATTTTCCCATTTTTTGGTTGGGTATGACCTAAAAAAGGAACTACGGGCATAGGACTTTTTTGGAAACCAGAATGTTCCACATTGTTTAATACCTGCAAATTTGGCGTGAGACGTTTTGAGGTGGTAGTTTGTAGTTTCTCCGCGATATCAGCTAAACTGGATTTTGTCATCTGGTTCTGGTTACGCATGAATTCATCTAAATTGCTGTTAAAAAATTCTTCAATGGATTGACCTTGGAGCAGAAGTTTAGCTGTACATGGCGGTTTCTTTTCAATAACTTTATTCAGATGCTCGAGAGGGCCAGGCGCTGTTTGGATTGGAGCTGCTGGGGGGTCTTCGGTCATCTCCGCATATGTATGCGGGACAGGAATAACTTTGGTTTCTATGGCCGATATTCTAAGTTCTAGTACATTATGCTTAGAAGCAAGTTTGGTCAAATTTTTTTCAATGTCGTTCAGTTTAAGGAACTGATTTTCAAGCATTTCGTCTTTATGGTCGTTCTTGAAGTTTGAGTTTGTGGTATCAACCGATGATTTAGAGAATTCTTCACAATTTTCAAAGTTCCGTTTTAGTTTTAGAATTTGGCTTTCTTGTTCCCGAATGATTCTCGTTAGGTATCAAAGTTCTCGTTTAAGGATTTTCAAAGTTTAAAACCGAAAGAATTTTTCTTTGTTTCACTTTTGCAATGGTCAGAACAAAGAGTAAAAAAATTTGTATTTGCTATAATGATGTGAGATAATGATAATGATAAGAGATGAGATAAAATTGTTGATCATAGTCTCGTCAAAACTTCACTTTAAATATGCCTAATATTAATATCAGATAAATCTAATTTTTCAATTTACCTCATTACAACATTAAGTGTCTCCTAGTGGTGAAGCAATGATTGATTATGTAATTAAAATATATAGCTAAATTAAATGTGTAAAGCATTAAATGCTTAGTAAAAAAAATATTTAAAACCATTAATGTACTTCTGTGTTTTATAATATTGCAATATAAAGGTTTCATTCCATAAACTATTGTGACAAAGCATTTAATTTATTATTTGATGATATTTTGAAACTTTACATAATAAATAAAATCCATACATTGGTAAATTTATTTTAGACGACGCAGTAGCAATAATTAGGACAAACTGCTAACATAACGTAAATACGTAATTTTTTAATGGCATGTCTAAGTAGGAGAATAATATTGGTATGCTTTCGTATTAAAAAGCAATCGATATATAGCAATAAATTAATTTTATATATATACACACACACACATATATATATATATATATATATATATATATTACTTTTTCCTGATTCAATTAAACGTACATATCTAATATAGATTTATAAACTAAGATTTAAAAAAATTAAAAGGGGCAAAGTGCAACACTGCTGTTGTAAAATCAATCTAAATTGGAAAGCAGGTCAAGTTGTTTTAGGTCCAGTTTGTTGTTTATTTTGAATAACTTATTTTGTAATTTACCGTAATATAAAATACAATTTGTTTAAACTGTATGTATCCACAGGTAACAGAAAACAAATATTTCATTTATACATCATAATAGACAACTGTATCTAAATTCCATTTGATCAATTTTTGTTATAGAGGTATACTATAATATGGGCATACTTACTGCCTCAGTAATAATTCCATAATATGTTTTCTATCCATACAAGCACTATTACTTATTATCTAAATCACTTCACAGTACGTTGGTCGAGTAGAAATATATATTTTCCAGGTAACTATATACTAGACAGTAATGTTTTACTAAATCATATTTACTAAAATAAACTTTGAGACCTTCAGTGACTTAAATCTAAATATTATATTTAATCTTTAATCATCATTAATGAACGGAAAATTGAATCCATCTATAATTAAGAATACAAGCACCTTCTAGTTAAATTGTTTCATTTTCGGCATTAGTGTTGAGCAAAGCAATCCACTATGGATAATTCCCTTTATGCATTTATTAGAAGTATTCTTTTCTGAGATATCGATTCGGATGCCGAGGACGACTCTTTGAACTGAATTAGGAATAATTATTGGGCCTAAATGATTAAATCCATATGTAGCAGGACCTTTTATTGGTGAGGAGCTTTTATGAAATTTATCTGTCCATAGTATACACGAATCAACGTTCATTCTTTTCTGGAAGGCAAGAGACCGAGATAAACGCCAAGCGGGAGTTATAAAGGTATCTAATTACCACAAAGATGAAACTACTTCTATAACCTTCCAGTAACAGAACTTTCTCCCAGAACTAGCAGACCCCACAACCAGCTGTAGCCAAGATCAAGAAGAAAGTTTGGTACCCTCACCGGTCCAACCACCGGCCAACAATAAAAGGGCAAACATCTACAAGGAAGGTGGAGATGAGTTTTATATTAATAAGCTGTGACATAAATAGTATATTAGTTCCCTTCGCATGCTTACAAGTTCTTAAAGCCAGGAAGCTTCTTGCCTGGCTGATTGTTCGCAACCGTATAGAATATGTTAGGTGGTGGTTTTGAACAATGTTTAGTCATAGATATTTATAGTCCTATGTTTTCACAAGAGACGTGTTATTAATTCATTTTCCACTAAACAACATTATTTATCATATGAGTGCGTCCAAAGAACAATTTAGGCGCCCACCATGTTTCTATAATATGGGCCGCTGGTTTATAACACATTAATAACAATAACAGACAACTTAGATTGTTTTCATATAATTCCTTTATACCTTAAGTACTTTTACTGCTGAAAAGATTGTAATCCTAGTTTGGGTCAGAATTTGAACCTGTTCCTTCAAATATATTTTGCAGTAAAATGTTTGTTTGTATGTGTCACCAAGTACATGACAATACGATCGAATAACAGAGCACATGTATTGCTTCCAGTGAAGTATTGCTATTAATTCATGAATGAAGCCGACTCGCCTAAATACATTAGTATTGTCTAAGGCTCATACATAAGGCAACGTAAATAGCGGAAGTGGAGCCCGACGTACCGTCTTTCATAACCCAAAGCCATTCATTTGTTTCAAGATAATTAACATTGTCATGAAGTGCTTCCCTCTTTCATTCAGGAAATATTACCTAGTATTACCTATTAAAATATAAAATTTAGAGTTTACTATCAGTAAAAGAATTTAAAGTTCTATAAATGTCATACGTGTTTTTTTAACAATTGAGTATATTAGTTTACCAGCATGTTTTTGTTTAAGTGAAATATATGTCTAACTCATGGAAAATAATGACACGTATTTTATTTTAAACAACATTTATTTCTTTAGACCACAAAATACGTCAGCTGCAAAAGTACATTTAGTAAACTGATATAGTTTATTGAAAATTACAATATTTCCGACATTTCGAATATCATTTATACCTCCAATAGTAAAGTTTCTGAGAGTTGTATGTTTTTACTAGTCTTTCATACAAAAAAAACAATTTATTGGTTTCAATATAATTAAAGCTGTAATGAAGAGTTTCTCTCTTTCATTTAGATAATATACTATAACATACTACAATTTTAAATGCATATTTTACTATCGGTAAAAATAACGTTTTACAAATGCCTTTGTAACAATGGACATAATTAATTTATCAGTATGTTCAAGTTTAAGTTAAATATATTTATAACTTATAAAAAATTACTAATTAACTATTTTATTTTCACAAAATATTTTTTTCTCTAGACTACATAAAGTTCAGATGCAAAAGGAATGTACAAAACCTTAGTAAAAGTGAAATTCATAGGCTAGTTAAAGTTCAAATATTTCTAACATTTCAATTATCATATATAACTCCACGTTCACAAAAGATTAATGCTAAGACCTTATGTCACTTTTGATATCATTAACCTTTTAAAATGTTTTTCAGCTATATTTCATTAGTTATATAATCTTTATAATTTAACTCTAAAAATCCAAATTTTTACCTGTAATTGACGCTATCTTTTTCAGTATTTTTAGACTTATTACACTGTCAAGTTTAGTCCAGTAATAATAATATATCGTGGTTATAAACGATGACCTTTTACTTTCAAGCACACTATGTCCTTTGATGCCTAATTTTGTAGTTAATCTTCTTGAACACCCCGTATGTTATTTAAAAGGATCGATTATGGTTTATAGAAGCGAAACTAAAATCATATAATTAATAAAATCGGCTACAATTTTCCCTTTTTTGCATAGAATATGTATGCTTATATGTATAACTTTTTAAGAACATTAAAACAATTTTGATATATTTAGACTAATAATAGTTACTAAGTACACAACCATGCTTGGTTAGAAAAAAATACATTTTCAAATATATTATACATGATACTAAAGTACAGTAGACAGGTGCTCATAACTTTAAATGTTTTTCTGCATACTAGTCATGGATTCCAACACGTTTACCAATAACATTTCCTATGGATAACATAAAGTTTGCAGAACTTCTAAACAATTTTAAGGGCAAAGTTGGGTTGTAATTCGAAGTAATAGATTATCATTTTGTTGAAAAAAATAGTGGAGCCATATAAATTTGTATTCTACAGTTATAAGTCATATTATATTTGTAGGCTTTAGCTCTGGGGTATACAAGAAATTTTATTTTAGTCTTGCATCTAGGCTACTAAAATCGTTTATAAATTATACAGATTTTTAAGAGATTGTGAATGGCTGTATATTATCCCACGGACAATTTAAGATTGCTTTTGCTTTATTGCGGTTATATTCATTCCAGAAATATATTGTGTAACAATATACTGTATATCCTCACACAATTTTATGTATTTCTTCTTATATATTTCCAACTACATGGCCTTGATTGTTCCGTTATAAAGTTTATTTATTCGTTATAATGCTTTCTCTTTTGTGGTACGTACTATTTCGTTTATTATTATATATTGTACTTTTATTTTATACTTTCAATTTACTACTATCATTGAATTCATATTTGTTTACTTTTTATTACAATAGGGTAAGAAAATTAAATTTTATATTTACAAACTATTGGATATTAAAATGAAGGGTTACGATTAAAGAAAAATATGTCAAGTAATACCACATCTGAAAGTAATTGTATTCACCAAAATTTCCACTAAAATAAATATGAAGCTCTGCTGTACTTTGCTTAACTCCAATAACTCAAGTTTACTTTGTAAATCATTCACACCCACCTTTCTCCATCTTTACACCTACACAGTTAACAAAGAAGTTCAGAACGTGGAATTGAATGTAGTCTCTTGTGTGGAAATTTACACACAATCGGATCAACACAGTGCGCTGAAATTTATATTTCTGTAAGTAACCAAGAATTGCAAAATATCTTATCGACAAATTAAATACATAATATAGATTACAAAATATATTTTTATAGAATTATTACAAATCATAAGTACGATTATACATAATTATACGCTTCCCTGTGGAGACAGATTGGTTGGCTGAACATAGTGAATCTAAGTGCCTTTATCGCCTTGACAGACAGATATGTAATTGTCATGTCTGCACCTGACGTTTGTTTTAAAGTAACTAAAAAAAAATTAATATGATTTAATAACTAAAATATTATCATTTAAGATTTTTTACCCTTTCGATAGCAATTCCAATTTTATTTCCATATATAGGCTACCATAGCGACTAACTGATCGACATTTTTCTTGAGAAAGATTATTATTTAAACTTTTTATTTGGGAATGGCTCTGCTGGTGACCTTATTTCGCATGTATCAAAGATTTATCAGGGCAAAACATTTCTTTATACCTGAGATTGATAGTGTAATTATGCAAAAAATAATTCAAATCTTCTTATTTATTGGCTTAACTTAGTGGATTATACTACAAAAGTTGGCTCTTTAAACAAGATCTATAGCACATTTACAATTGAGAGTTTGTTATAAATTTAAATTTTTGTAAAATTATAAATTTGAAATATGCGTAAAAAACTTACTTCAATTATGAGACTCTTTGGAATAGCCTAACGATAATATTGTGATATTACTGTCACGTTAACATGTTAAAAATTCAAACGTACTTTAAATCTATATAGCAATAGTAATGAGTAATATTACACAATATTAATCTGGCTAAAAGTTGTTACTTATGCATATATAGAACTATTGTAAATACAGTGTGAAAGTATAGTAAGTATACTGGGTGTCCCACGCATTAAAACATGTTCCTAATAAAACCATACTTTCATCACAAGTAAAACTATGCCGGACATGAATAATATTGTTCATAATAAGCAATGCAGCACAAGTCAGATATACAGGAGCCATAAATTATCCGTAAGATAACGGAGATATATTCATACGCAGAGATGATAAATACTGCTACCACTACGAAAATAAAAACAATTAATGAATAAATTATTTATTTCCATATAAATAAGGTAAATATAAAATACATGTAATAAATGGAAATAATGTTGGCCTGTTACTAGTATATGGCCAACATGAGTTCAGTATTTTTTACAAAACATTATAAAGCTAGAGCATGCCTGCATTACTATAAATACAATTTGTTACAAATAAAAATCCGCAACATCTGTTGCAAACAACTGTGCTAAATTAAACAATTCATTGTTTACACTTTTACATTAAATGAAAGATTTACCATTTAGATTGAGATAGGCCTTAAATAAACGTAAATCATTTTGAAATAATTTTGCAGATATACATGGAATTTACTTGCAAGGATCAACTACTTACTTTTTATACATATTCAGTTTCATACAAGTTAATATTTCCTTCACTGTGTGTGACAAACAGAAGAACAAACAGAACAAATTAAGAAACAACAATGATAGCTTATGACATTAAGAGGTATACAATTTTTATCTAACTTAAGACTGAATTTAAAAATCAATTTCGGCGTTTTGCAATAGCCAAGATTGCAATTGATTGCAGAAACCTTTTAAATTAGTACACATTTTTATATTATTTGGTAACTGGTTGAAATACTTAGGGCCATTGTACCCATAAGCCTGTCTAAAAATAATTTTGTTAACTTTTGGGATTCTAAACAATTTTTTATGTAAATTTTGAGTTTTATAAAAAAGAGTATTAGTGCCTTGATTTCCATTTCTGATATAGAACAATCTCAGAACTTTAAATATATATAGATGTTGGATCGGTAATATTTGTAATTCAGAATAAATAGGAAAAGAACTTTCCCATTTTCGTTTTGCCTTAATGATTCGTATAAAATGGTTTTGTGTAACTCTTAGTTTGTCTATTAAGTATTTGAAAGCTTTGCCCCAACAAATTATTCCATATTGAATTCGAGAATGAATTAATGCAAAATAAAGTGAACGCATCAAAGACTGGTCACATATGTTTCTTAAGAAGTAGAATTTTCTTATATTAAAGGCAATTGACTTATGTAAGTTTACAATATGTTTTTCCCATGTCAAATTGTCATCTAATGTAACTCCCAAATATTTATAACTATTCACTTTTTCAATTATTTGACAGTTACAATTAGTTGAAGTATCGGTACATTTAACAGTATGATATTGTAGCTGTCTGTGGAAGTCAAAACCTCTTAAATCAAAATTAACAAACTTGGTTTTACTTACGTTTATCTCCATTTTATTTATACTACACCAATGTCTTAATTTAATCAAGTCTCTATCAATATTTTCTCAAATAGTATTAACATTTTGATTTGAATAAAATAAGGCAATGTCATCAGCAAATGCGTTGATTTGTCCGCGAAAATTTTGAGTAAGGAGATCGTTAATAAACACAAGGAACAGATTGGCAGAGAGGACTGCCCCCTGGGGAACGCCTATAGCGATCGGAAGAGGTGAGCTCAAACTGTCTCCGACTTTTACACATTGATAACGGCCACTTAGATAGTTGCGGAACCAGTCCAAGGCCACACCCCTTACTCCCATAGCTGCCAGCTTTTCAAACAGAATATTATGATTGACTAAGTCGAAAGCTTTCTTGAAATCAATAAAGAGCCCAGTTATTTTGTTCTTGTTGTTATTTAAATTAGTGAAAATATTTTCGGTTACTTTGATTAGGGCGTCCTCTGTCGATCTGCCTTTTGTAAAACCAAATTTATTATTGCTAAATAACGAGTAACTATTTAGGTAATTTACTAATCTGGTTTTCATAGCTTTTTCTATTATCATAGAGAATACAGATAATTGACTTATAGGCCTTAGATTATTTTTAGTATAAATATTTTCTTTTTTTAACAATGGTACAATTTTGCTTAGCTTTAATTTATCGGGAAATATTCCCGTAGAGAAGCTTAAATTAATAATATGGGAGAGGATTGGGGCTATTTCTAATGCTATGTTTTTAATTAGATCTACGCTAAAATTGTCATATCCCGAGGATCTCTTATTTTTTAAGTTATTAATAATATTATACACTTCCATAACCGTAGTAGGGATTAAATAAAAGGAATTTCTAGTATTATAACTGCTTGATAACTGCGATAGTTGGGTATCACTGCCACTATCTACATCGGATTGTACACTAACAAAGTATTTGTTTGCTATGTCTGCTATTACACTTTGCTCAACAACAATAGAACCATCATCCAATTCTAGTTTGTGTACTGTCTTATCTGTTTTGCCATCATTTAAACTATTTACAATTCTCCACTGTTGAGAAATATCTCTTTGACAACTTCTAAGTTTGTCAGAGTAATATTGGTTCTTGGTCGAGTCAATTAAATTCTTTAGATTAAAGCAATATCTTTGTAGATATTGTAAAAAGTGCGTATCATATGGCCTTTTTTCGACGTTTTATATAATTTCTTTCCTTTATCAATTTTTTTTAGTATACTTTCTGTTATCCAAAGTGTTATTAATCTAGCTACATCTACTTTCTTAACCAATCTTACATTATTTATGCTGCTATTTACAATTTCATTGAGAGTTTCATGAAACTCACTATAACATACATTGACATTATTCAATGTACACAATTTATCCCAATCAACATGCCTTAATTTATTTATTACACCGTCATAGTCAATTTTATTTTTATTAGGGGCATGTAATTTATTTAGTGGATTAAATTCAACCCCCTAAATGTCAAACCTAGCATTAAATGGTCAGATATATTTATATCAAAAGTTGCAATATCAAAAATATTCATATTTTTATATCTAATAAATACATGATCAATACATGATTTAGACACTGGTGTAATCCTTGTCGGAACGTTAACCATTGATACAAATCCATTATTTAGCATTGTACTAATATAGTTTTGTCAACATGTAGCTGTAATGTCCAATAAGTTTAAGTTAATATCTCCTATTATAATAGTATTATTTTTTATATCTTTTAGTAACTCTCCTATTTTAATATTATAGTTATTTTCTGTAAATTCATGCAATCTGTATATACAAAGTAAGTTGAAATATGATTTTTTTTGTCTTAACTTCTAACAACAACACATCAGCAGTGTACATTTTTACATTAACAATTTGTGTTACAGTTATACTATTTTTTACAAAACAAACAACTCTTCCCGCTCTGTATCTATCGTTGCATTGAACATACATTGTTCATGTACAATAAAGTACCCTTTATATTGTACAGGTTACATTCGTCACTTCCAATCCATACTTCACTTAAAAATTAAGAAATCAATGATATCTTTAATCTGATCAAATTCAGCTAGTAAGCTATTAAAATTTTTTCTCATGCTTCTAATGTTAGCATATAAGAATTTTATATTATGATTGTTTTGCTGGGACGAAAAAAAAACTATTTAATGAATCAAAACTTTGAATGCTAGTATCCATTATTTAAACTATATTACTCTGTTTAATTGATTTTTAATAAACATTTAAAGTAAGATAAAAATATTTACATAAAACGAAACATAACAATAACTTCTAACCTGAGAGATGGTAGAGTACTCACTTTAACTTATCAATGTCATTAAGTCAGTTTATTTTCCGACAGCTCTCTCCATCTGCTTTTCTTATAAACAACTTCCTGTCCCGGCACCAAACATACTTATAACCTATTTCTTTGCACTTTTTTCAGACTAGATAACACAAACTTGTTGTCAGGTGACAAATGCTCATTAACGTACACCTTATTGGCAGGATAGGCTGGGTTGATACTTCTTGCAGTGAGGTTCCTATTGTCCCTGTACTTGGCGATCCAAGTATCTCTCAGCATCTTGGTCTGGAACTCGACCACCAGTGATGGGATGCGGTCTCGCTTAAATGACGGAATTCTATGAGCCGCCGCCACCTGGTTGTCTTCCACCGCCATTCCAAACGCTGCTCCTAGGTCCTTAATAATCTTTGAGACATCCTCTCTTGGTGTTTCGGATATCCCGCTTACTTCAATATTTGTTCTTCTAGAATATTGTTCAAAGATCCTGATTTTCTCCTTAAGTCCATCGACATCACTCTGTAGTTCGTTACATTCCTTTTTTTTAACTCGCTATTCTCCTTCATCATAATACTCATCTCAGATTGAATAGACTTCATTGTTGTATTAGAAGTATCTACAGCATTGGATAGGAACTCTAGAGATGCTTTTACTTCCGAGATTTCTTTTTTGAAATTTCTCATCTCATCAAACATGTCCTTCTTAAACTGTTCCATTACATTAATGAGGAATTCCTTAGTCAGCGTTGTCGTAGTTGCGGCTGAGTTGACACTGCCAGCTTGAGATGCTGAATTTCTGCACACATTACATAGCCACTTTTTACTTGCGGAAGGCGTTTTTTATATTCCACATTATCCTTAACGCAGTCCCAGTGAAATAACTGCTTGCAATCAGCACAACACTTTACTTCAACACTGTCACTGTTACACCCATTGCTAGAGATGTTGCAGATAGCAGGCATTTTAATAGATTATTAAAATAACACGTTTATTTTATACTATCCAATAAACAGAAGCACGCCAATTCCGGCAGACACGTTAGCGACCTTGAACGTCTGAGCGGTGATAAGCGAGCTCCTAACCGGTCGGCGGACCAGACTGAACTGATATTACTGAAAATAAAGTATAAAATCATTACATGTGTTTTATTATGCAATTGCTTACTTTTTAGAATAAATCAATCCAGTTTTATATTGACTATATTGTGATTATTAAGTACATTTAATACATTTACAGTAGTAAAATTAATGTAATTGTAGCTGTATATTTGAATGATAACATTTACAGAAATAGATAGCTTGCACGTCACACTAAACCTTGGGAAGGTGAACACTTTTGGTGTATTATGTTTGCTTCATCCCCTTTTATCCCAAAAGATGTGAAATAAACATTTCTATATGAATAAATATAAACAAATAAATTGTAAAAAAATATCAAAAAATAAAAAATATACCAATTTATGAATTACCTTATCAATAACAATGGGTTACTAAGGGCTAATCTCGAGAAGGGTTAGGCTAATAGAAATAAATCTATTTTTTAATATTTTTTGGAGCCTGAGAAAGTTTTTAATAACAGAAAAATGGCGAAAATTGTAAGTAAAGACTATTTAGATTTGAAAAAAGATTATAATAATGTTGACGAAAAAATCCTAAATCAACAGTCAGTAAACAGCTGATCACACTTTTATCTGAAGTGTCAAAGAGGCAGAATCGTTGGTTCATATATAAAAATTTTAATTTAAAATTTACAATGCTTGACACACGCAGATTTTTACTATATATTGCATCAGTTCTAATTTATTGGAATATACTTCAAACACCGTTACAAAGTTTACCTTAACAAAAAGACGAGTGTTTGCATATTATTAACCAGAAACTTGTTGGCTCCCTTGACATTGTGTATTGCATGGCTTGTGGAAAAACTGGAAAGGATGGATACTCAGTTGACAGGCTTAATTCGGTATCTTACTATAACGATTATTTTGAAATTTTGCATGAACTGATATTCCAGGATTTGTCGCTCTTCCCTATAAACCGAAAGCGATACACAAAATTTAAGTGAATTGGAACATAAGCTCAACATTTACATTAACAATATTTACGCGTATTTACGTATTGTATGTATTAAAATTGTTATATTTGACATTTAAATCACACACAGTACTGATTAAGTCTTTCATAAAGTCTAAACCAGAGTAACTTTAATGATATAAACACATATATAACACAAGTAGTATCGTAGATTGGAAGTAAACACTTCTTATGTAACTTAGTTTTTACATATGTCGAACCTACATATGTATATACAACGCAAACTCAATTTTGAAACGGTAGAAAAATTCAAACTTAAGTTTATTTAAACGACCAGACCATTTTTTTGACCACTGTATCTTTTTAGTTACAAACAACCTAAACTGTGACACTGGATATACCTATTACTCGAAGTAAATTTAAAGGGTCATAAATTCCCGATTCTTTTACCAAGGTAGGTTTTTTCATGGGTTCTATATTGTATGAACTCATTTACTTAAGCGGAGCATGAGGACAGGAATATTCAATTGTGTTGTCTGCAATGTGATTAACTTTAATTATAAATGCATGCTCTTGTATTTCAAGAGTATACTCATACTCTTGTATTTCAGTAAAAGTAATTATTCATGTAGTAACGGAGTAGGCCTAAAAGCTTTTCCTCTTAGTCAGCATTGAGGAATAAGTAATTATTTTAAATGATCTTTTAAACAAGAGGGAACTTGGTCTATAGCCGAGCTAAAAGCTTGCCTTTTGTGATGTTCGACAGCACCAACTTCTGAAAAGTAAAGTAAATTTGAACTTTGTTCTATAAAAGGAAAGTGTACTTGTTTGCAGAAGCCAGGTTTAGAAGTTTATTAGTTAAACTAAAGAGTTAATCAGTAATACGAGTGATTCAAATGTCAAAGATAACAATTCAAATTTTAGCTTATATTTAAGCTTAAATAAATTCTAGTATCTTTCTAGCATAATTGGATGAGGGGCTGAAAACATTTCACTTCTGTTTGACAGTCCGCACGCTTGACTGACTCAAGAATGAGCTGATCTATAGACTTTAAATTTTGCATGAGTTTAATTTCTGTATAGGCAACATTGAGTTTGATGATGCTAAATTATACTCAAAGGAATTTGGCTAGCGTTGGTGAATTTTCCTAGTGGAGTCTTGCAGGTAACCACGAAGGCAGTGGGATAATAGTGGAGTAAATCCATTTTTACTAAAAGGTTTGTTACGCGGCTTACTTATACCTTGTTATTACAAAACATTTTATTTTAGAAACACTCGTACCGACTATACTATATTGGAAATAAAACTCAAGTAAATAAATTTATTTAAACAATGTATAGAAAACCTTTACAAAAGTCAATACGATTTCTATTAGAGAAGTATTACATCGTTCATTTTAATCAATCATTAATTTACAAGAAAATGTTTTGTTTATATATTAAAAATTTTTGTAGGTAAAATGTTGCTTTATTATTGTCAAAAAACCTCAACCCCTCGAATATTCAACTTTAAGGAATATTTCCATAATTATTATAAACACGGTGTGCTTCCCAAAGAGTTTATTCCTCAATCACTCTTTACAGAGACAACCCTTATTTAACCATAGTTATTAGAGAAAATATACTGTCAAAGTCCTCCATGTTTTATAAGTATATTTATGAATCAATATTTAATTTAGTTTAGTAATTACAGAATTCTATATACACAGCATAAAACAAAAGTATTAAAAGTTATTAAATTTTTAAAATAATTGCCTTCATTTTTCAGCCAACTGTTAGTATAAATTTTTTACCATTTAATAGTCTTAGAGAACTGTTTCTGCCAAGTTTAAAATCACCATAAAGTCAATACAAAATTTAAACACACACGAGTAATTTTTATGGTTGAACGGATTTTAAATATTCCGTTGGGTACAATAGGTTTATTTCTTTCTGTTAACAGAAAAATAAATTACATTTGTAAATATCAGACCTTCTACATACCGTTTTAATCACGAGAATACATAATAATTATAGGCCTACACTTGGACAAAAGGATTACTCTTTAATAATGATATGACAGTACATATGTGTTCAAATGCATGTGAGTTTATATGACAAAGCATAAATAATGTTTTCCACAATACCTAAAAAGCTATACCAAGACCGCAAACGAAATATAAATACCAAAAATAACATGATTTGTGATTTAAATCCGGTGAAAGAAACGTGTTGTTGGAATATGCTAAATTTTATGTTTATCTTTGGACATACTCCCTTCCATCAAAATAGCTTCACTATTGCTCTGAATTAATTTCTACGATTTGGCGGACTTTACAAAATATTTACCTCTCTTCTTACGATATAAAACGGACTATAAACTAACACTATTTTCCATAATTAAATAAATAATCATCATTTTCTAAACTGTTTTTAAATAAGTACATGTGGTAAAGATCACCGATATCCGTGCATAAAGTATAAATGCCTCACTAAGAACCTCAATAAGAATAAAAGCGTGTTTTGACTATTACCACGACAAAAATAAGTAAAATTATATTTTATCGTTACAGAGTGATACCATACTTATCATTCCAACCGTTTTTAAGGAAACAAAAGTTATTACATTTCATGTAGGTAAGTTTGCTTATGGTTGTTATCTTGTTTTCTCAACAACTAAGACCTTAATGTTGAGTTTCGTAGAAATTCGGTAACGAAGACCTTAAGATGTATACATCGCTCCCTCATCAGAGACATCTATACTGCAAATTATAGTTTTAATTACCAAGAGTAATCTAGGTGAAGATGTCTTCTAATTGTCTCATCAGGTTCACAATTAAACGCACTACGATATTTTAGACCATCAATAAATGGAGGAGTTACTGACTTTTCTACTCATGGCGTAGCTGTAGTTGGAAAGATGGATTCAGTGTGAATCTTGTGTTTGGATGCGTTTCACCGTCGTATTGGTGCAGCGTCGGGAACACGATGTTATAACAGACTTGATTTCTGGAATCAAAAGTCATGTTCGTCTTAAGAGATAAAAAATAATGGTGAAGAAGATGCTAAAAATTAATTCTTTACATCTGTCGGCATCACTGTGAATTGAAATACTTGGACAGTGGACTCAAATTAAAATTCTGATTTGCAATAGAAATGACGACTTAAGAAGTAAAATTCGAAAAGATCCTAACATTAAGTTTCAAGATGATTTCATTACAGAAAATTCAAGTGACCTATCTTGGTACAAAGTAAGGAGCATTGATATGAAAGTTCACGTTTCTTACATATAAATGTACTAAGCCTCCTACTACAGCAAACACTGGTATAGAGATGCCATTTATCCAACTCGATTAACTGTGTTACAACAAGAACATAATTTTGCAAGCCAAGCTGAAATTGTTCTGAAAATTCCAGAGTCAAATAGTTACCCAAGCCGGGATGATGTTGGACATGACATTCCTACGTTAGACCAGGATGACGTTTGTAAATTTGATCAACTAAATATCTAGTCTAATAACCAAATTATCAGAAGAATACCTGTCCTATTGGAATACGTTGACCTAAGGCATATCTGAAGGACTAATATACGGAGAAACGAGGGCTGTGTGCTGTCGTACACGGTTCAGCTGTTTAAAGTGTGTCCATCAAACATACTCGTACGATATTATATTTTACATATATAATAGTTATTTTTATAGTTGAATTAAAAATTTTAAAATTGGTTACTTAATAATTTAATATTAATACATACAGAACCTAATGTTATCCAATACCTCTAGTGATTGTTTTTAGTAAAACTCAGTCGACAACAATCACAATGTTATAGGTATATTTTTCCAAATTGCTTCTAATAATTTTACCACTTTTCCACGCATGAATCACACACTTCAAATTAAGGTGATAAGACAGAAATGGGTTGTATGTTTTATGTGGAAGTTATGAAGCAAAGGAGAATATACGAGCTTTATTATGTAGATGAAACCCACACGTTCATTTAGAACCCTTTGCTGGGGAGGGTAATGACTTGTGGGGTCAGAACCTCAGATCATTGGTTTATAATATCGTATAATAATATAAGATATTTTATCAAAGTGGTAAATTTGTATCCATGCGTTGTCTTAATTAATAAAATATAATGTAATAAAATATTCTCTTGATTAAAAAAAATCTTGGGGGGTAATCCGAAAGATCCAAGCATCTGATGTCTAAGAATTCTTGACTTTTCAAACTATTGACACTGTATCATATGATTGTCTGGTCATCTTGCTATTATACAGTGGTACAAAGAATAATACTGTGATACAGCATATATATTCTTCATCAATATGGTTTCAGGGTGATTAGCCCTGTTGGACTAAGCTCTCTGAGTGTATCTTAAATGTCTGATCTATTTCTAAGGATTCCTTAGACTTTGAGTATTTGATATGTCTTTACGAATATGGTACAATATAAGTGTTACTAATAAACATTTATTTAATATTGTGAGCCTAAATGATAATTAAAAATACTACACAAGTACCACTAAATTTAATCTCTGAATAAGCGAGCGAATAAAGTATGGCAGTTTATCTTTTGAAAGTATTCCCACTAGACATGGCAGAATATTCGAGTAATGTTTCTCTCGCTACATTAATAAACGCAGTTACGGTACACAGTGCTTTACAAGCAATAACGCCTAGCTTTTTAATAGCATTAACAAAAGAAATATAACTCTTACTCTTACAAAAGTATACTTTAAAAATAAAATATTTAGTCTAAGAATTACTTAGTTATAACGTATAACCGTATTTCTGAAGAAACAGGAAAACGAAAACAATTTAACTTTTGTCATAACACATCAAAATTTCAATCGCGTTTCTAATATGTCAGATATTTTATTGCCAAGTAAATAATTTGCAACTGCAAGGCTGTAATAGCAGAATTCAAGTTTAACCAGCCCTTGGACCGTGGATTTGGATGGTGTTGTATTAAATATGGTCTCAGATATAAGTTTAAAGTAATATAAGGCAGTCAAATTCTTATTATAAAAGATTTTAACTACTTGGTAAATTACTGTTATTAAATAATACCTAAAATTATTGTATAGATACACAACAACAGTCAGTTTTAAAGGTTAAAGTCTTTTCAAAAGATCTATTTCGCTGTGACACGTTTTCAGACTATCTTCGTATTTTCACAAATAACTTAGGTCCTATAATAATTTATAAAATTTTGGCAATTTTAAATAGTGGTGCAATAAAATCCAGTTTTCAAATATTTACGTAACCTTTTTCTCATTTAATATGCAATTTATAAAAGTTAAAACTGTTAAGTTAAACATTTCAGTTTATTTTTGGATGGTAAAATAGCATAAAAACATGGTTAAATTTTTCAATTTAACCCCCAATAAAAGACACCGCCATGTTTAAAACAAGGTGCGAGTACGCCACAGCACGCGCTGCGTCACATGCTTTGCTGATGTTCCATGCATAAATCCAAGTATAAAGCCTATTTCATTAGGGAGCTGTGTTGCTATGTGACATGTTAAAATGTTATATGATTACAATCAGTTAGTAAAGAAACAACTGCATTTGTTAGCTCGCAAATTGTTCTGCGATTTATTCTGCAATGTTTTCGTTGCCATCATGGTTACCCAAAAGACCAATATACAAAATGTATGCTCACGCACAGCCAAACCCACGAAGTGGCATACACCGCATCGAACTCGATATTGTCTATATAGAAGATAATTTCATTCAACATTTCTAGCCTATCGCTATATCGTTTTAGACATATAATGTGGACAGAAAGATATATATATATATATCTTTATATATACAGTATACATATATATATATATATATATATATATATATATATATATATATATATATATATATATATATATATATATATATATATATATATAGAGAGAGAGAGAGAGATAGAGAGAGAGAGAGAGAAAGAGAGAGAGAGAAAGAGAGAGAGAGAGAGAGAGAGAGAGAGAGAGAAGATTATAAATGCAATTTTCGCTACTCCTTTTAGTGATGGACTTCGCTGATGCTCAGAGAATTATGCTCGAGACTTGAGATAATTCATCCTCAGGCTTACCTTGCCAGTTACCTAAGCCTTCTAATCTCTTGAGATATGTTGGACTTGATGAGTGGAGCCATCTGCAATTAAAGAATTTCAAAAAAGCTACATCCATAGGCAAGTAAAGAACTATTCCAATGAAAAAATAACCATAAAGTTCGCCCCTTCATTCAACAACAGTTTACTCAAAACAAAACTCAAGCTATTACATAATATGAAGTGTATTACTAATATGAATTACATGTGAACAATTTCCATACAGCACTATATTACTACGTGAGTAATTTGGCATTATATTAATTAATCATAAATGTAAATACAGTAGGTTAGTAATAACTATTCTTTCTCTTGATTCATAGTTACTATCGGCCCTAATCCTGAATATGCGAGTACACACTTACACGAATAACACGTAAATTGAAATGGATAGATTGCTGTTTTATTAAAACTGTTAATAATTAAAATAACCATTTATATTTTATCTAATATATCACATTTATAATTTAAAAAATCGGAATGTATAAAATACAGTAGAACCCCTCATTAGCCTGACATGATCGTTCCGTAATCTGAACGCCGAGGATTCGAAAAACTCACGGGAACAAAGAATCACTTTGCCATTGTAAAAAGTCTACATATTTGACGTTAATCACTCATGCAAGAATAAATATAATAGTGTATATATGCATTAGAGGAATAACTTGCAGCTTAAAATGAAAGTTTAATGCATACAGTAGCTAAGTAACAAAATTTGAAAATTTCGGACTCTTGGTCGAAAATCAGGTAAAAAACCCAGGGAGACGGTTATACCGAAGTTAGGTATGAGAGGTTCTACTGTATTGTATTTTACCAGAACCAAGGCTAGTGTAATTAAATTGTATTAAGTATACATATTAAAATTATCACAATATATTTTTTTCCATATACAACAACCTTTTACTAAGCTCATATGTCACCTTTAATTTATTTTATTTATCTGCCAAACACATCGGTTAATATTACTTTATATAATTATCATTGTAAATTTGAACGGGTTTTAGTAGTATAGTATGATCTATAGTTTCATCAAAATAAATATATAGTTTTCCAGACTATTTCTGTCACTGTAAATTCTTACATTTGTTTGAATCACAATCTCTTGTTTGGGTTCACATGTTAAAAGAATTCATTTTGATAAAAACAACACCGACGTGCCGTAATAATATACATAATTTTAGCTCTACATCCCTTAGTTAAAGCCACACTAACGACTCTCTGAGAGTTAGCGGTGAATTAGCGCCGGAGTTTAATGGCTAGAATGTTTGTTTCAACTTATTTATTACAGTCTTCATCTTAATTTTACGTTTGTATGTCTCTATTAGTCAGCTACATGGATATATGTGTATAAACTTGATGGATAAATGTGTTGAATATTAAAATATTTTTCTTATAAATTGTAAAGAATTATACTCACAGATCTAGGTGTGAGAATGAAATTTTTAAATAACATTGTACGGATTTCCAGTTTTTAGCTTTTCTTATAAGTTAAATGTAGTGGCCAGGATAGTAGCTAGGGACAGATTTAAGTGATTTATATGTTTCTCAATAGTTGAATGCACACTATCCTCGTCAATTCGGCTATGGCGTCTTATAAGAAACTTACGAGTCATATTCCTTAGTGGGAGGTTTTCTATAGTGTACAGGTAAATTGAAAATATATATTTATTGTTTCGCTGACCTACACAGTTGTCACTTTAAAATATGAAATCGAAGTCACTATTTTTATTTAGGGTGTCCCTAATGAAATCAAACATAAAGCTTGAAATTTCAACGAAGCGTCGGTCCACTCACCCTCATGCCAAACATAACAATACACAGTAAAGCATACAGCTTTGCAATCTCAACGTAGCCTCGGTCACCTCACCCTCATGCCAAACATAACAATACACAGTCAAGCATACAGCTAGCAATCTCAACGTAGCCTCGGTCACCTCACCCTCATGCCAAACATAACAATACACAGTCAAGCATACAGCTTGCAATCTCAACGTAGCCTCGGTCACCTCACCCTCATGCCAAACATAACAATACACAGTCAAGCATACAGCTAGCAATCTCAACGTAGCCTCGGTCACCTCACCCTCATGCCAAACATAACAATACACAGTCAAGCATACAGCTTGCAATCTCAACGTAGCCTCGGTCACCTCACCCTCATGCCAAACATAACAATACACAGTCAAGCATACAGCTTGCAATCTTAACGTAGCCTCGGGGTCACCTTCACCCTCATGCCAAACATAACAATACACAGTCAAGCATAGAGCTTGCAATCTTAACGGAGCCTCGGGGTCACCCTCACCCTCATGCCAAACATAACAATACACAGTCAAGCATACAACTTGCAATTTCAACGTAGCCTTGGTCGCCCTCACCTCAAGCTAAACATTAACAATACACAGAGTAATTTTTCAGTTCACAGACTGTGAGATTGTAAACACTAACATTTGATTTGTAATACATTAATGATATCTCACATTTATGTCACAGGAGCACGGCTCCCAGGTCATAAAAAGCAACTATTTCCATTGGGAGCTCCTTTTTCATATCGGCTTTCTTCTGTCAGCTTGAAAAATCTTTCTCTATGATATGGTTTTAATAGTTATAGTTTAGTCTTCCTTTTTCATTACTCTCTGCTATGATGTATGAGTTTGATAATTCACATTGGTCTGGAAATTCCGTTTTAGCTTTTTAACAGGACACTTAAGGTTTCCCACTATTTTTCAGTAATTTAAACTTATTTGTAATATATTCTATTCTTCTTAATGATCTTTTTCTTCCTCTTTTTCATTACCAGGCTTTATTGTAGAAAATCTATAATCATATTTTCATTGCTGAGCCGTCTGCATCAGAGTTTTCATTACTTCAATGGACTTGTACTACATTCTGTTCGATATCATTTAGCTCAGGAATGAAGTGAGATCTTTGCAATTTCCGCCGTCTAAATGATGTCAACTTTGCCTCGTTATAATTTACTTCTAGATAATACCAAGGGTCAACATTGGAATCATCAACACCTGCAGAAAGATTTTCATCATCAACTAGGGTGTAATCAGAAGTGTCACTTAATTCAGGATCTTTAAATAGAGTAAAATTTGATGTTATCTTAGATACTGAAGTCTTATTTAGATACTGAAGGTTCTGCCAAGTCAAGTTTCCGAATAATGTTGTTGGGAGTGTGATTTCTTCTAGAGACTGCTTTATGTTGGGTTCATTGTTGGAAATAACAGTTAATTCTCACTTACATATACAGGTTAGGTAAATTAAAACAATCAGCTGGACTTGTATTGCAAACCTCACTATTGCTTTTAGGTTGATTGTTATTCTTAGCTAATTTAATTATTAAATCAGTATTTCGATTTACATACATTGTTTGTATTTACAAAACTCTACTTGTGTCTTTTTAAGCGTGGAACCCAACAGTAAATAGTTTAATCTTGTTATGAAGAAAAAAAATAAATAGCAACTGAATATTCACATGTCTAAGAAACTGATCACAGATTGGAAAGAAAAACATCAAAAACAACATTTTATGACTGTGTTTACTACTTCAGTGATAATTTTCTATATATTTTAAGAATAAAAATGACAGAACTTGCTAATGTGTCAGTTTTTAATAAAATGGAAACAGTTCTCATGAAATGGAAATAAATTTATGAAGAAAGCGTTAACAACGCCAAAAACATCACTTTTGTACAAACTCAAATTAATTACTAAAAAAATTAAAACACTACTAAGAAATGTTAACTTAAAACATAAAAAGGAGGAAAATTTCGAAAAAAACTAGCCCTTTCTAACGGAAATTAGTAAACGAAGTTGTGGCACTTTTACACATAAAAGAAGACAATTTTTGAATCTGTTTCGAGCAATAACAAAACAAACAAAAAAAAAACAAAAACAAAACAAAACAAATAAAAAAAACAAAACCAAAACAAACAAAAATGAAACAATGTTGAGTTGTGTCACTTTCCTGGCAAAATTGGGACATTATAATGTCTAAGCAACGCGTGTATAAAGTATAAGTATATTATTTGAAACGTATTAGCTATATGGAATAAATATTATTGTTTTATTAAATTTAAATAATTAAAATTTAAATTAAAATTGATAAGTGGCAATAGCCTAATTTAATTTTAATAAACATTGTATCACAAAAAGTAATTGCTCCGCCGAGACTCGAACCCGGATCTCTCATTTGCCGGGTGAATGTGCTACTATTACACCATAGAGCCCTTACTTTTTACGATTCAATTATATTGTATTTCGCCCTGTATGTCACATGTGCGTTTAAATAACCAAACTAATATATGATCGGAAGACCAAATACCTGTCAAATGACTTTTGTTTACATTTATTAAATTTCTATAAGTGGCAATATAATAAAATAAACACTAATGAACACATATGTAATTCTAAATTATTCAGCTACGTTTATTAGTACTTCAGAAATTAACTTGGATGTAGTAGATTATTTTTTATAGAAAAACAGATCTCAGCGTGTATGAAACAAAAGCCTATGGCTTAAAATATATCAAATAATAGGAATTATTACGATAAATAACAAATTAACGGGTTATTTGTTGGCAATCTATGAAATATTGAAGCTAACTTATGACCTCTGGTATTGGACGTTATCAATTAAATGGATTATTTATAGACCAATGATTGGGATTTGCATGAACATGTTGTTCGTGAAAGGCGAGATATATTATAATCATTTTCCTCAAACGATAATTCAAATGGAATAATCAGATTTTCATCATGGCAGAACATCATTATGGAAGATATAATTTAATTAGATTGTAAATGTAGAAAGTATACATTTATCCTTAAAGATTTGTTACGCTAGTATAGTTTTGAATTATTTTTTTGCCTAAGCGTTATTTCAGCCGATTATTTGAGGGATTGTTAAAATATCATTCCGGTTGGTCCGTTGGTCCCCGTGATATCTGTGAAAACGACCAGCCTATAAACTTTAAAATTTGTGACACTGCGTTTCTATAACATAAATTTCGATTTCGATGATGCTGTATGTCACTCCAGGGCATGTGACTGAGCGTTAGCGAAAAACAGTTTTGGTCTTATAGATAATCATAATGGCAACTATTAAGTTTAAAAATAAACGCATTTAGAAATAAAGTGAGTATAGTCCTACGATATTTTCACATATTACTTAGTGATACATTTAGTTGAATTAAATCTCAACAATAATATTTATACGAAAGATCCTTTGATTCTTCGCTTTGTTTCACGTGTAAAGTATTCATCCGATTGTACTGAAATGTCACATGGATATTCTTACGGTCTCTGGAATACCACATGTTAAATTAATTTACTATAGTACTACTACTACAGCAAGAACTGCTAGATGAAAGATAACTGGACACTGAGTTTAAACTAACGTACCAATTTCAACTCTAATTGTTCTTAAATATTTAAAATATTATTGCATGAAACATTTGGAAAGCCTGTTACACTAGACTTAGTGTGGTGTATCTTACTTTATACGACATATTCGAATTATTTTGAATAAATATATTCTATTGAGGCATTTGTCTGAAGATTGTATGGGTTCTGACTACATGAACAGCCCGACTAGTGTCTGTACGTACGTAGTTCATCATGTGGCGGTAGTTTTCATAAGTTCTAAACTTCCTGTTACTTGCGGTATTGTAGAGTAAAATAATGTTTTTTACAAGAACGGAGCTCAGAAGTTGGTTTTAACTGCTCTATGTCGTGATAATATGATAATATTTTACAGCTTCTCAGCCATAAAGCTTTAATGTGCATATCATGTCTACATCAAGCCGGTAATATCTTTCATGAACGTGTCTTGTAAACGGTCGAGTCTAATATGGATTCCTCCAGCGACTGCCTCTAACTAACTATTCGTTGTTGATTCTGTGCCTAAAAGTAGATTATTAGTTATTAAAACATTTCAATTTAAGGATTCAAAGAAAAATAATATGTATTAAACTGAATTTTTTATTTTAATTTGCAAATATTATCTTTGTTTTCTTCAGTTTAACCTGGAGAAAAGAAAGATAATTTATGTCTTACTGTGTGGATAAAACACGTAACCATGTCTAAAACTAATTTGTTCACGTATAATAAATACATTTTAATAATTGATCATTTATGTAAAAAATTGGAGGTTTACTTAATATTTAAATTAAAAGAGTACAATTCGCTTCGGTTTTTCGTTATTTTCTTTTAATCTTACAATTATAAAACATTTCATCGTTCAACATCACACTGTATTCGAGTCAATCTACAACCATAAAACTTGCATCTAACTAGATTTAGACAATGTCAAAAATAAATTTAGGCAACAGATAAACCAATTTACGTAAGGAATCTGTACATTATTTCAAATGTTTATAATAATGTATGCTGCTGATTGTTTTTTTCCAAACATATTTTCTTTGTAATCTAGAGTTTTAATACTACACCGAAGTTCATTAGAAATTTAGTTAAATAACTCAAACCAAATGTATAACACGTTACACTTGAGGCACTTTATTCATAATTAGTACCAGCCTATAAGTTAATTTTAAATTAAATGACCACTGTGCACGACTAAAGTCGGAAATTTGAATTTGTTTAAGATTTCACTTCACCGATATGTTAGATTGCGTACATAATTCTATATTACTGTCTCACTGAGATATAAGCCTACACAGTATTAATGAATAATGTGATAACTGAGTTATGGCAAACATTAGAGCCATAAAACCCCGACTCTAGTTTTCCGCTAACTCTGAGACAGCTTGGCTTTAATCAAGGAAAGTAGATCCGACATTAATTTCACATTACACCACTGACATTTCCATATAAACTGATTTATGTAACGTTTCTAATATGCATTATTTTTAAATTATGTACCTAAATTACATTTCATTTTACATATGATAATAAATCTTCTTGAGATTCAGCTTTATCCACAGTTCGAGAAAACTAATAATTATAAAACTTAAAATAAAATTGTTAACCGCGTGTCGCTCAACACTGTTTACTAAAACCGCATGATAAATTTCAATTCTTTAGCTTTGTATAATTAGGCTACATGTGTGGTTACGTAGTAATTTAAATTCCATAACACCTAATTGTTTTACTATATTTATTCAACACGTTTCTTGTTGCTATGATGGTAACCATTAAGAATGATGTAAAAACTTTTGCAATCGCTCCCATGGAGTATTATGACCCTAATTCAACCCGATGTTATCTGATTATAAATTAAGCTTCGTACAGTTTTACAAAGTTAGTTCGTTTTCGATAGGTCATGCGAACCTACAGACTACAGTCTTAAAATTATAGTTTTCCAACCCCATAGTTGTACTAAAACAATAATGTTCAGACAATAATAACTGTAATTACATAAACTACCATTAGTCTCTGTGGTATATAGCTATCAAGTAATAAAGCTATTCGTATATTAATAACTAATCAAAACCTCTCCATTACAACAAGTTCTAGTGGTTCTCTTGTATCTTACTAGAAACATCTGGCTGGCCCCTAATGTTTCACTAAACTAAATGTTGTTGACCTCACCATGTTTAGCTGACTGCCTTTCAACTCGTCTTTTTGGAGCTTATTTAGCTCCTCCTCTGTCATAAGAAAAACATATTACCACCCAGCCCTGGTATGGTCTTTTGTGCGATCCATTAAAAATAGGGGTATTTGTCCCTTGATATAGGTGTGGCACTGAGTTCTCGAACCACAGCCGAGCCAACAGCCAGTGACCAGCTACCGAGAACTACCCGGTGCCAATGTTCGGCTCCCGCTCTTCCGCACTCCATCCGATCGTCCAATCTCCTCTTTGCATCTACGATGACCAACCACATGAAGATCCTAAGGGTTTAGTAGGCCTTCAACCGCAGATCCATCTAAGAAGTCGGTCTGATCAAAGACAACCCGGTGTTTCTCCTAGTTTGAGAAGATTTCTCCCCTCATATTGTAGAATAAAAGTTTTAACATTGCAAATACTGTGCGAGATCAGGTCTTCTACTGTTGGTCGGTAACCTGTAGGACTGATGCATTTATGTTTTTTTTTGTGACAACACTTGAACATGAAATATTCATTGACGGCTTTTTATGGGGGCTATTCGGCATATAGCTGATTATGTAATAGATTTTTGCTGAACTACCTTGATGCAAAAAATACAACTAGACTAAAATTAAAATCTTTAAAATTCTAATTAATGTTTAAAAAAAGGAAAACCATCAATTTTTAATGATTTTGATGTTTCAATATAGTTGTAACATAGCCTAAAATAGCCTTCATTTTTTCAACATATCTAACATTAAGTGCTATCTAACGATTGTTTCTGAATTCACAAGTTTTTCCAAGTAATACATTTAAAAGAGATATTATTTTTAATATGATGTTTTAGGTAACATCCACGGTTGCCACCGTGTCGAAACGTTGCTTAGACAATTATATTCTTGAAATATCTTTCTTGTTTTGTAAAGCCATCTTCAATCAACAGATATTAAACCACAAATTTAAAAATAAGCATTCGTTCGTATAGATGTTTAGATTTGAAAGGGGCAAGTCTTTGTCGTGAACTACCAACGACCGACTGTAAATAATATTGCTTCTATATTACAGTACACATATGTTTATACTGTTAAATCGGCTATGTTTATACTGTGCTTGTGATTAAATCGGCCACCAGTGTTCTATAACTTTTTATTATTTAAATTTAATAATAAGAAATCTGTACATTAATAATAAAAATAATAAAAAATTGCACATTGAATCTCTGGAATTCAATGCCAGAGATTCAGTTGTTTAATTTATTGTTGTGAAAGAACTAAACGATTGTGCAATAATTGTAATGGACAGTTGTGTGCTTCATAAATGCAATACATTTGCAAAAATAAGATCTCCTCCTTCAATATTAATACTGAAAAACATTATTACCGTATTAATACCGTAAATTTTGAACCAATATTGTACGTAACTATATTTTCAGTTATGAACTACAATTATTACTTTGATGCATCTTGGTGTCCTTCGTTGTTATACCATATCACAGGTAACTGAATATATGTACGCTTCTATAGAAATGATATGTATAATGCACTGCTATTGCCGGGAAACAACCAATATGGTGCATCTTGGTGTCCTTCGTTGTTATACCATATCACAGGTAACTGAATATATGTACGCTTCTATAGAAATGATATGTATAATGCACTGTTATTGCCGGGAAACAACCAATATGGTGCATCTTGGTGTCCTTCGTTGTTATACCATATCACAGGTAACTGAATATATGTACGCTTCTATAGAAATGATATGTATAATGCTCACTCGTTGTCTTTTAGTACACTACTTTCCTTACCGGAAATTGTGTTATTGTAACACAGCTATGAATCATAGTGAAATAAATAAAGATTTTGTTGTGACTTTTGTGAAGAGATTTCAAGAAAAATAATCTGTAGACTTTAAATTTGCATTGATACTTTTTACATTTGTAAAAATGAGTTCGAAAATAGTGCATTCCCAAGTATAGAACTAGGCTCATGTTTCATGCAAGCCAAACAGTTTCTCTAGGCTGAAACATTGTCCCTTTTGTCTACCGTCATGAACAAATTTCTGATATATACATTTCCGCCAGAGTAATTTTCACAATATATATCAAGCATGAAATGAGCTATGGGATTAAAACTTTCTATGCGACTCAAACGAAACCTTTTACATGATAAGTAGAGTAGTTGTCAAGTAATCCTACCTTATAATATGTTCGTATGTGACCTGCACGGAAGTCCGTATAAGATTTAATTTCTTCGGTGCAATGAAATCAATATATATTTTTAATATAGCAAATCAACACTATATACAAAATATATTGTTAATATACCCATGACACTGTAGAATTTTACTTTGGCAGTTAATTGATTTAACAAATCGCATTATGGTTTTGTTTATAAAAGAGTTTACGATCATAGTCACATGCTATAGAGTTTATTCATTTAGTTTAAAATATGAAAACCATCGATTTTTTACAATTAAAGTTTTAGGTTTAGCATCTCTTATTTATATCTTTATTTTTAACGTGTAGATAATACGTTGATTATTGAGCACTTTCTCCAAACACGAAGAATACTTTGAAAATGATTTTTCTTAGAAATTCGTTAAAGAATTTTGAAACTATTAGTACTAGAGGGTATAATTAAAAGTTTTATATTTTTATAAGTTTGAAATCTTTTTTATTCTAGGAAAATCCAGTAAAATTTAGAAACTCCTATTTACTGTCATTTAAAAAAGTTGAGGATTATTAGTTCCATAGTGGAATTGATGAGACATCAAACTTTACTTAAAATATAAGTTCACTATCTCTTATTAAGCACAACACGCTTTTATAGTGAGTTAAGCTATTGTAAAGTTGCAAATTTATAAGTTGGGTTTAATGGTATGTTTCTAACTAACATAGATGTAATGAAGCAAATAATGTATTATATAAATGAAAAAAACCAATAATGTATACGACAGAACAATATGGAATACAAATGAAATAATAGGAATAATATATAAAATAGCGAGGTGAACTTATAACTTCCAGTATTGAATGTTGGTAATCAAATGGATTATTTGTGGATCGGTTATTGGGAATTCGTTAAAATATTATTCATGAATAGAGGAGATATAGTGTTGTAATTTCCTGAAATAGTAATGGAAATGAGATATTGTGATAGTCTTCGTGGCATAATATCAGTTTCGTTTGGTATTAATTAAATTATCTAGACATTTGCAAGGTTTAATAGCTTCGTAAAAGACATAAAACGTTTAATGATTGATTTGTAAAGGTTTTTGTAGTTATATAAATAATAACTTGTCTGATACAGCGTCATATTCTAGACGCTGATCTAAGAGGAAGGTAAACTGGAGCTAAATCAATATCCATATTAACCCAAGAGGTTGGAAATATTTCACACCTTCCTATCCGTATGATATCCCGAAAACAAATTGGCCTGTAGACTTTTGAATAACACTTTCGTTACATAAAAGAAACATCAATTTTAATTATGGAGCGTATTACTTCATAAGATTTGTCCGAGCGTTAACGAGCATCCTATAATGGTTATCCATAGTGGCAACGAAAAAATTTGAGAATAAAGTTTGTTGAACCAAAGTGATTACAATCATATTACACTGTATCGTGTGACATATTAACACATGGAGCCTATTGAAATGAGCTATGTACTTAAGAAGTTAACATACAACCTCAAGCCTGTTACTAGAGACGTGGTGTGGTTTACGTTATAGCTTACAGAATGAAACATTTGCATATAGACATCGATAAAAATAGTAAAATCTGGCAAATGTATGAAGATTATTATCAAAAGTGTTCTGACGATCTGTACGGACCAACTAGTGCCTAAACTTATTTATCATATGCCGTTCATAAGTTCCAAAACTATTATTAAAGAAAACAATCTGTTGTACACGAACAGAGTTCCGAAAATGGCTCTGAGCACTCTAAGTTTTGAGCTTGTGATAATGTTTGACAAGTTTCACAACTATCAGCGCTAATGTTTGTATTATGTCTACAACATCAAGCCAGTGACATGGTTAATAAACGTGTCTTGTACACACAATAACTCTAAGGTTATGGTAGCTAAGTCACAGTGTAGTGTCTGATATGAATTCCTCTACCTCCTCTTGACTAAATATTCGTAGTTGATTCCATGCGCTATTAATAAATTTTATTTCATTGTATTATAGAAATCTAATATGTATTTGACACAATGTTTAAATTTAATTTATATTTCTAACTATTTTCCATTTGCACATTACAAAAATTAGATTTGTTTTGAATAAAATAGGCCATTAATTTCCAGTAAATTGAAACTCTATAAATCTTTCTTTCGCTTTCTTCTTGAAATTTAAAACTATTTAAATGTGCATTCCAAATTATCACCCTATATAAGAGTATTCTTATTGCGTCCATCGAAGAATGCGACTCACTAACTTTTAGTCAACCTAAAAAATTAATATCCTCAGTCATTGTGTAACAAATAGTACCCGAGAAAATGTCTATAGCTTTTCAGGTGTAAAGCTTTGTTTCTCGGTCTCATTCTACGAAGAGGTTTTTATTCTAGATTTGCTCCTAATATGACTTTACAAGGGAAAACAAATAAGTACAATATATTCGCTGTTATGGATGTATCGACTAATGTAGTGCAATGTTACTGTTCGTGATAGTTCATCAGGTGCTAGTTTGCTTTCATTTAGTTTCTTTTAATTTAGAGCAACAAATACTATCGTTAACTTCTTAAAACCGTGTAGAGAATAATCATGAATAACACACGTTACTCTTGAGATGCTGTTCTAAAATAGTTATAATTGCTGACTTCATAAATACACTGGGTGTGCGTAAATATTTTCATATTACTGTCTTACTGAAGCATAAATCTACAGAATTGAAATGAATACGGCGATAACTGAGTTAAAACAAACATTAGAGCCATAAAGCTCCTACACTATTTCTCCTCCAACTCTCAGACAGTCGTTAGTTTGGCTTTAACCAAGAAAAGCGGAACCGACAGTAGATATAACACTACGGTACCGCCATTTATGTTCAAAAGGATTCTTTTCAGTTTTGAATATACAGTTTGGTAAATTTTTGTCATCTTTTACTTATTTATAAAACTATATTTTATATATATTGTAAAATATTATTATTTAATTAAACACCCAATCTGTAAATAACTTAATTTTATTAAGATTCATATTTTTCTTTCTCTCTATAAAACTAAAACTTATTTAACTGTAATTTATTTATATAAAAATATTAAAATTATACCAATAATTTTCATTAGTTCACTGAAAACTAATAATAAATGTCGTGTTGATAATTTTTCCAGTAACAAATCCATTAGTACATCGTAAAGAAAATAAAGCAACAAAACCTCATTTTAGATAAGTATATTAATATAAGGAATGTATAAGCTGGTTATATTTTATATAAAAAAATATTATTTCAACCTTCATTACATCATTTTTTATGGTTTCCTAGATTAGCATATTAACATCATGTATAAATATACATGTTTGAGCATTTAATAATTCCACAATTAAATTAATTGGTTTAAACCGGCCACTGCTGCCATCTAAAATAAATATTTAGCCTAATACTTTTGTCATGTATACACATAAATTTTTTAATGGCACATCAATTAATTCTAAATCAAGACAACCGGATTGACTAAATGTGAGATGATTTTTAGTGTGAATCTCAGTGTTGGTTTAGGTTTTGATGCCCCTTTTCTCATACTCGCTGGCAGAACAGTGCCGCTGTGGGTCTCGATGGTAAATTTCTCGAACATATAGTAGAAATGTGGCTGCAGGTCCCAATGCACTTTGTGAACGTGGTGAAGGAATAGTACCGCGCTGAACTCCCCTCGTGTGTTATGGACAGATTCCTCTCTAATTGTGTGTCCTAATTGTGAAGTAACTTGTAACAACACAAAGGTGTTACAAGTTACTTACCGTTCTTCCAAGGATTCCACTGCAGCCCTGGGAGTCCTGTACGAGATGGAATAGGCTCACATCTCCTTATTTTCTTCATTTTACTGTTGATTTAACGTGCGCTCTACACACGTACCTTTACATTACCTTAGAGAACAGAGACCTTACTTTTCACGATTCAATTATTTTGTATTTTACCGCTTCTGTCACATGTGTGTTTAAAAACCAAACTAACTTATGATCGGAATGTCAAATGCCTTTTTCAAGTACACAATATTTATACAGGGGTTTTACATTCCTCAAATCCATTAATTTTCAATACGCCTACAGCAATATCATATATAATAATAAACACAGTAAATACTGTGATTCACAAAAAATTCCAAAACATTAGCATGTCAGTTTTACTACTTTGCTCTCAAGAGTGCGTTTTTTTTCAGGATTATGTATTACTTATAAAAGATGGTGGATTCTGAATAAATGCAAAGTTTTCTATTTAGTTATAGTACAATTTAGACACAAAGATATAATAACATCATTCCAAAAATTACCGAACACAGAAGCAAAATTAATTCATTTTAGTTCCTAAATAATGTTATAACCCGCCGCTTACATATTGTTAGCGGTTATATGTAACCAAAAGCAATGCTATAAATTAACCATCAAACCTTATATCGTACAGAAAAATATAAACTGGATTCAGATAGCTAATGTCAATTGGTACATTGCGGTTTATTTTGTTTGGATTTCTCACAGCTTTTTTAATACTATTTAAAACTTAAAGAACATTTTTACGTCCATTGTTATAAAAATATACCATATAAAATACGTACTGTAAAATAGCATACCAATCCCACTATACATAATAGTATCATAATTTAATTCAAGTTCCTTAAGTACAAGTATGAATTAAATGAAAATACCTTACAAGTGGGACCCTAATTCATTGCACCAATTACAATATATCTGTACCTGAGAATGTATCTTCAGTTTCTAACGATTTATTTTTTCTTTATTTAATTGATCGTTCAAAAAGTATCGGATATAACTGAAGATATATTTACATACAATCTACACAAAGGATCTCTCTGAAAAAGACATAACAGAAATACTTGTCGTACGAGGAATCTTTGTACCAGCTGTGTGTTTTGCTCTTTGTATTCACATCTATTTATTATTCAATACCCAGAGAATTCTAAAGATTTAGCACAAAACAATGGTTTGTCAGTATAATATTTGTTTTACTTTTGGGATATTTTCAAGCCTTTAATTTCAATATTATGCTGAAAATTACAAAACATTTTTAAAAATATTATGTGAAAATCTACTCATTAATAATTGGGTACTTGTTTCCGATTTTAGTTTAGGTAACGTGGTCTGATTAATTACAATTACAGGGGTAGAAATAAGCTACACAATGTGTAAGAGACTTCGCTGAAAGTTCCTATTATATTTATGTCATATCATATTATTGCACTCAAGAGTAAAATTTTCTGCTGTGTCTCTATGCTTTCTCACCAAATCGATGTGTTTGACTATCTCTCCCACAAAATCTCAACTGGGGATGAATCCATAGAGAGATAATTTATAAGGCAATCAGAAAACGAGAAAGAGTAGCTAGGTATCTAAAGTTTCATGCGAGATACTTACAAATTCAACCGCGAATGCTTGATACTCTGTCTGGATTTTTAAATAATCCCATAATTGATAGCGTAAAAGTACATTGGGTATTAATTATTGGTTATATAAAGAATTTCTCCATAGCTCAGATTAAGATTTTCCACAATGAAGTTAGTATATTCCTGGCCTTGAATCTAAATGAGATTCATAAATGATCTCAGTCTGATGTGAACTTCGCCAACTACGTTTTTCATTAGATGTGCTAGTAAGACAAGGATCTAAAGTTTAAAATCTCTTTTAATGTCAGAATCCGTAGAAAAGAGAGAATTTCGTATGGGGATTTTTTGGAAGAAGCCATTGTTGGGGAGATTCTAATCCCTTGGATGAACTTTTTTTGGTTATTTTTTCACATTTTTATGAGAGAGCCTTTTTTAATCTATAAGAAAGCCTTGATGTTCTTCAAACTGCAGTTTACCACCATGAGTGTCGGTCCATTTTGGTCGTTACGTAAAACAGAAACTCCTAAGTAATTAGTTAAGAATTTTTATTATTTATATAATATTAATACTTACTTTGGCAGCCCTCGGACTCCTCTGCCGAAATGCCAATGGATCCGGAGACTGCAAACAAAGCAACCTTAACAAATGGAAAAAAGACGAGATAGTCAAAACAAAGAATCCAATTGTAACTACATCGGACTTCTGGTCGGACCGTTAAATTATAAGAGGAACTAATTTATTGTTCAACATCGCCTTTACTAACATTAAACGTACCCATTTAGGCCTAATAATATTGTATTATTATAGGTGATTACATACTTTTTCCTCGGTGTGGTTCAATATTATTATTACCTACTAGGATGATGGCAATATTAAATTTTCAAAAATGAAATGAAAGGAATCCAATACTGATCATTGAGTTTCTGTACATAAACAAAACAAATATAATCAACACTTACGATCACAATATCACCAGAAATGCAGATATATAGAAACAGCGAGAAGTAATATATCGTTTCTATGAGTAACTGAGTCTTCACTGATCGTCAGTGAAGTCTAGTATTCGAAGGACTGGATAAACGACTCTTTTTCTTGAGAACGAACCAACCTATAGGCTTTTCATTAAGCTTAATTTCCTTATAAGCAATATTGAGTTCGAGATTGTGCATGTCAATCCATTGTATTTAACTGAGCGTTATTGAACATATTTACGTCTGTATTATTGCTAACTACGATAGCAAAGTGAAAATTGCAGGGTAAATAATTTTTATACAAACTGAGTAAAGAATCTGACATAATAACAGATAACATAGTGGAATGTCTTACATTAACTTAGCAGAAGGTGTAGAAACCAATGAATAATTCTAAAATTACCCCTAAAATCATATTGGGTACAGAAAAACACATACATGATGACAATCTAAGCTTTTGGAGAGAATCATGAAAGCCTCTAGCGCATTAGGAACAAATAACGAGGAAACTCGATTCTTTATTGTGTGAGAAGTTTTCCATTACTTACGTGTCTCTTTAAATTTCCTCTCCTTAGTACCTTTTATAAAGTGTTATATTTGTATATATTAATATTAATTATACCATAAGTGAGTTACACGGATCTACTACAGATAAAATAAATATGAGTAAAGCACCCTATAATCCCAAAATTAAGATGCTATGGAAAATGAAAGATTTGAATATTTTACAGAAATACATGTTGTTATCGTGTTATGTTTGGATGATAAATTAATTACCATATAAATTCACTATTGATCATATTAATCACTATTAAAGCGAAAGACCGAGGAAGTTTGGTCTTTGATTATTAGTAGAGTCCTGGGAATATGGGAAAAATAAGATTTTAAACCCATGGCTTACTGAATCGACATCCTCAGTTGTTAGAATCGTAGGTTTAAATTTCGCGAGGTAATGTACATTTTAAAATTACAAGACTAATAGCCACATTTAATGGAGCAAAAAAGTATTTTTAAATTCTGTCACTTCTGATTAGATTAATCTTTTACTCGAGGAGATATCCTCCTGCCTATATCACGGTTTTATGTAAAAAAACTACCAGAATGGAATATTTAGTTTTACCTAGTTGAATTACTTTATCAGTAACTGTAAATAAGCCAAAGTAAATAGTAAAACCCTTCATTTTTTACTCCTTCAATGTAAGTCCAAAATGGACAATATTATGTCGAGTTACAATTCAAACTCGTGCAGGACATAAAACAATACCACTTTTCGCATGATTTGTAAATATTATGTCTTGTATGCAACTTAGATTATTTTCTGTAATGAAACAAAAATTAATATAAATTAACTTGCTTTTAAAATAGAAATCACACCTCAGAAAGTTGAACAATATACAGTATATCTGTATATAGAGTATATGCATTATATCTGTATATATTTTTGCAAGCAAGAAAAGAACCAACTTAACTAACGGACTAACGGCTAATGTAAGATTGTCTGAAGAAAAAAATTATTTTTTAATAAGTAACGAAAGATACACCCAGATATCAAATATATTATAAATAATATGATAATAAAATAGCTATATAACATAAGATTATTGTTCATATTATTATATACATCGTAAACAAAGAGAACTATGCATTTTTATTATTTTTAGATGTAGATTGTTCTCCCACAGTTTCTGAATATCACCTGTATAAATATGTGTAAAATATATAGTAAAATGAAATGAATAATTTAATAAAGAATGAAGGTTTATGCTAAGCTTGTATAATACAAATCTATGTGAAGTTTTGCGACAAGCATCACGTAACTGTCACAACACATACAGGAACACGTCAAGACCACACACGAACAGGCGGGTTTTAAACCGTGACAGTGATTTAATTTCTGTGTCATCTACATGTGTTTTGCATATGCTAAATTTTATGTTTACTTTTGAAAACATTCCCTTCAGTCAAAACTATATCAAAGTCGTTCTGAATTAATCTGCACGCTGCTGTTGTTGGTATAAAGTATGGAAAGAACTGTCGCCTCTGACAGGCTTTACCAAATATTTACCAATGTGTTGACCTTTTTGTGAACATAAGAGTATACAACTAAAATTTAAATATATTGCATATCAATAATACTACTATAAAATGCTTTAAAATCTTACATTAAGTAAATGCTTTATATAAAAAATATTTATTATTTGGACAGTTTGGTAAATGAATGAGCTACTAGTATGACCATAAATTAGAAATTCTTTTAATAGTGCAATTACGTACTTTATTTACAATATCTTGCTTACGTTCAACATTCGTGATCTACAGTTACAACATTTAAACTCATTTAAACTTTAAATTTCTAAATTATCTCTCTAAAGGCTGAAAGAGAATAGTTAACGAGTTAAGATATAATTCAATGGTAAATACGGCGAGCCTTCATAATACTTTATGGAATAAATTACTTTTATTAGTATTCATTAACTTTATACAGTAATATATGTTTTATAATTATTAAATTATCCATAAAGATGTGGTTTTATGTCCAACACTCTTAAAATAAAAATAGGTTGCAATTAATGCAGAGATTAACTATAGTTTTTAGAATATCAGTTTTTTTTTGTACTTTATGTTCTCTAAATAAATATTATATTCTCCTATGAGGATTCACGATATTGATGTTAAATTTGTTCTATATTAATATTGAATTCCAAGTATTAAATAGTTATCAGTGTAATAATTTGTAGAATTAAACCTCATAACTAACCAAGCTTGTTCAACTTTAAATTAATGCTCGATGATGGAATTGAAATTCCTTTGTACTTAAATATACGAAACATATTACTGTCTTTAATTTTTTTTATCCTCATCTTTAAAGTAGATTAATGTTCACTATACATACACTACAGATGTCTAAATTTGTATAAGGAATTTTAAAAGCCACTAAGACCTTTATTTTAGTTACACTTTTTTCCGACTTACTTTATCTAATTTTTTAATGGGAAAAAATACATTTGTATAATTAAGCAAACTATGGGCGGTACAATGAAAAGGCTTTTAACCAATCAAGGAGCTCAGTTTGAATAAATCTGTTTTAAAAATTTTATATATATTGTGAAATCGATATTTGAGCTAATATTTTAAACAAAAATCATAATAAAAAGACTCAATATCTTCGTAAGTATGTGCATACCATCACCTTTCATTATGTACACAATTCTTAATAGCTGATTATGAACAGACACATTCATTCCTCACATTGTCATCAAAACTAATATTTTTACTATGTTTTATAGTGTTCTATCTTTGAATAAAAAATTCTATTCAAATTAGTGTTTTATATTTTTATTATATACAGCTGTCATTCAAAAATATATTTTTATAAATAAACTACGCATTTTTTACAGGTCCTCTTATATAAAACTTATAGCCATATGAGTTTATCTGACAGTCTGATTGTTTTCTTAACGGATAAATGAATGTAAAGTAATATCACTAGTACCATTTCAACTATACCTACATCTTTGTAATCTACTTTAAATTCATAAAAGAAAATGCATTGAAATAGTTAAAATTATAATGGTCAATATTTCTAGCAGGATAAAACTTATATTGCAAACATTTAAATATAGTTAATTATTAATTTACACATATGATTCAATATGCAAAAGAAAATGTTTTATATATAAGAACAGATTATTATGAATTTCATGTCATTTATTAAAACGATGTATAGTTCATCAATTCAAATTGTTCTACAACTCATCATTGAAGCTTCCTCTTCCTGTTTCCAATGTCTTGTTGTTTCTTTTTCCTGTATATGTTTGTTTATGAGGTTTATAATTCATTGTAAGTTTTCTTGTAGGTAAGAAGAATAGACATAGAACCAAGTGGTAGTAAAAAATATATTTTTTTAAGAATAGTGACAGGTATTTTTTTTAAATAGAAACTTTTTATAGACAGATACACTCATTTTGAAATACACCTGACTACTAACTTAGCCGTAACTGTTTATTTTATTAACGAAATAGAAAAATGATACCATTGTATGTGAAATTGCAAATCACACAAAACATTATTCTTCCACATTTATTGTAGGATAACGTTGTTCGTTTTATTTAATTTATATTTTAAACTCGAATTTAATATCCAGCTAATGTATCTTTAATAATTTGAACATAACTGACTGGCTAAAAATCATTTGCCTTAACCGATTTTCCAGACGACACTGTTTATTAAACACAAATTGACAGAGAGACGCTATACGAAGGAAGATAGGAGACATCTTCATATGACTCTGCATTTCGTGCTTACAACTATTTCCTGAAGTTATTCTGAACTTTCAAACAACTTTCTGTATATTCTGCGTAATAACCTTCGTCTTTCAACGACGTGATTACAACAAAGGTCTACTAATCATTATAAAATTTAATTCAATTCTTATTTATACGTCATTCTTAAGGTTTTCTCAACAAACATGTTCTGTTAGGTAACAGAAGTTGAGAACATAAACTAACACACTTTAAAAGTTACTTTAATCCCTGAATCATAAAATTACAATGAAATTTAAAATAAATCTAAAATCCAGTCCATAAATAGCATATATAGCGTTCCACATTTTATCCACCACCAAGTGTTTATAGTTCCGAGCTGTTGCTTTATGTACTGTCCCAAGGGACAAATATATCTTCGGTATCTTCAGTTGATTTATGGTTCTCTGTTACTACAACTTGAGCAGCATTGCTTATTATGAATATCACTACCCAATTGTGGCATAAATTTACTGTAGGTCAATTAAATTGTGACTTAATAAATTGTCTCTTTTGTGAGAACTATTTTAAACTTGACATATCTATCAACTATCATTGCATTTATGGCATTCACATGCAGTGTTGACAGCGCTCCATTCTCTCCATTACCCATAACCGTAATGTGGATTGTTACGATACATACACGTCATTTTGTATCTATAATTTAAATTTTAAATTAGCAATGGCACAAAGGTTTCAGATTGTTTGATGATTAAGGTTTAGAAACAATGTCTACGTATGAAATACCTTTTAACTTTAATGGGTAATGAGTTATTTGTAACCACCAATACGATGTTCTGTAGTTAGTTATTGATAGTTGGTTAAGCTATCTAACTGTCCTATATGTGTTAAACATGTCGCACAAGAATTAGCAGACCAAAAAGTACTTAAAATATCCATTATGTATTTAACTTTAGAAATTTAATTATAAAATCAAATAATGCACGAATGATAATCACAGCCCATAAAAGTACTAAACAAGGACATTTCTGTCACGTGGAAAGTATAAAACTAATTTTCCAACACCAGAGTGGAGTATTAATTTTAACTTTTATATGCACATTTTTATATTCTACGTTTTATATACATCTGCTACGTGACCTTATAACGTAATTATTAACATCTGTTTTCCACATAAAATTATCTTTTATGTGCAATACCTATTCTAGAGTGTAATAAATTATCTTTTACGAGCATCTTCATTACCTATACCATGTCATAATTTTGTTACAACTTAGTGTTTACATATTGGTATAAAATTGCACGTACCTTTATCCCTTGTACTAATACGTGGATCATATATGGTTCACTCTTTAATGTATGGATTACGAGTACAGACCGTGACTCAAAATTTCATTCTGGACTTTATTTTTCTTTCACAAAAATTATAAAACTATTTCTACCTACAAATTTTGAAGCAAGCATTCTTTTCCTGGTGACCTGGTCTACAGTAAGCTTTTTAGATAACAGAAAATTTTACTAACGAAAATGTTTTTGAATATGTTTCAGATATCCCAGTAACGTGAAATTTTGTACACCATTCATACAATAAATCTACCAATGTCAATGTTTTTAAAAACATACATATACACAAATTCGTACCTATACTAACTTATAGATTTTTGCTAATTATTATCCCCAATACTATCCATTCCTATTTTTACTGATAAATTACTTTACTCATAATATGAATTTGCATTCTTTCCTTGAAAGAGTTCATCTATCTAGATTAATTTAAGAACATTAAGAATCGCGGTAACCAATGAAGAAGCATAATACCTTGAAAAAGAACTTTAATCTAACTAAGCATAACGGTGTCGTAAATATATTAGTCCTAAAAGTGTAAAAACTGTATTAGGGTTCAAATAGGGTTAGCACCGTATTGTAGTTTTTATTGTATACATATACAGAGTTTTATTTAAAACTGGGTCGAAGTATGCCACACCCAGTAAAAATTCACAATATGATTCTATTTCTATAGTTTTTATTATTTTCTTTCTTGTATGAATATGCATACAGACTAAAATATAAAAAAATCTTCATGGCAGGTAAAAGATAAATTTAGCCTAATGCAATGTACTAAATCCCACTGATTGATAAGCAGAATCATGTAATTCATTCTTGTGTATGAAAAACTTTAGTTCCATGTACAATTTACAAACTACATATGAAATCCTATTCCGGATATATTACGGGTAATCATGCTACATTTTAAATTTTAAAATATAATTATGAGTATTTTCAGAGAGTTTATAAATGTAATTATTCTACGACTTTATCGGTGCTATATTTGTTGCCAATAAGACGTATGTAAAAATGTTCGCTAACGTTCAGTTGTAATGCATGGAATGAAATATACCACCGGTAAAGGTGTCGATTATATAGAATAGAATATTCATGCAGTTAATTGTCTATAGGTTAGTTATTTTCAAACTTTCGTGTGGATATACAAACAGAAAAGGTTATTTCCAGCCCCTAGCGTGAAAGTAACCTCTCATTTAGCCAATAACAGACAATATAACTGGTGAGCACATACTCATGAACAGGAAATAATATACTGAAAGATATTATGTGCTGAGATGTCAAAGTGTAGTATACGTTAACACTAACACGTTAAATAACTAAAACCGGATTAAGCACTATGGGGTATTTATAAAACAGAAAAATAAGTTTACACCTCATAGATGTAACAAATGAAATATAGCGTTAGTGTGAAGTCGAAAACATGACAAAATTACATTTTTATCTATAAATTATTAATCTTAAAGTTTGATTTGGTTATGCATTTTTTATCTAGTTTTACCTCTTTTTAGTTTGGGTAAATTGTAAAGTAACTATTTTTAATTATACAGGATATGGTCTTTGATACAAGTTTTGTATTTATAATAACAATATAACTTTAGATCATGTCGTGTACTTTGTATTATTATAAACCAGTTTTATGTAGGTATTTATTTAATTCGATTAGACATGTATGACTTAGATTCAACAAATAATTTTACAAATAAATGAGGGATGCTATTCATTACAATGTTAATTATCATGAAACCAATGTATGGCTTTGGGCTATGTGCGTCGTTAGATGGCGCTCCACTTCCGCTTTATTACGATTTCCGTTGCCTTAGGTATGAGCCGTATACAATGTTAATGTCTTCTGTGAGACTGCTTCATTCATGCATTAGTAGCAATGTATCACCGAAAATAACATCAGGAACTACATGTATATTATTCCGTGGCTTTACTACATGTGTCGTGATTGTTATAATTTAAAATTTAAAACAAAAGTATTTTTAATAGGTGCTAGAAAAGGACATTAAATTCCTAACCTGAAATTTTAATGAACGAGGTAAGGCCCTACGGATTTCTATTACTAATAATTAAATATTGCATTTTTAATGAGCTTTTGTAGTAAATTAAAGCGTGTCATCTACACTTATTTTGTTGCTGCAAATCCATTAGTGAGATTCTAAATTTGGTTAACGCTAAGTCCTTCTAAATTGTATTCAAATATGAATCGGTGCAAATCGGTCCTACAAAATGTTGAGATACTAAAACAGAATGCTGGCCGTAACTTACAAAATAATGTTTTCCTTATGTAAAACAGGATGTTACACCGTATATCATACAGGCATTGTTGCTCGTAAATACCTTAACCCTACAAAGGGATATTTCATCGTATTATTATTCACGCACCTGTATTATATTTCCTTTCTTTTATCTTTATTACGACGTGGAACCAAAGACACTAACTGTATATTAAAAAAATAAATTAGTCCATACCATTTGTATTTTATTTTACATTTTAACGGATATCCTAATTAAAGTAATAAGTTTAATTCATATAAAGTAAGCAATGTTATTTTGACATACATTAACTTTATTGGGTCTTGACACATATTAATATCTATGTTATTAAATGGAGTTAAGCCATGATTGATCCTTGCTGGATTTACGCGACGACGCATTACCTCAATCTTGGATGAGCTTTATTGGAATGAAACTACTTTTAAAAGTTAATATTTTGTTAAAAGGTGCAAAAAGTGATTACATTCAATTCCACAGTGTCGTTGCAAGTACCAACATGAAGCTCATCGCTGAGTTTTTATGTAAGGAGAAGCAAGGCAGAGCTTGACGGCTTTACAAGGCGTTATAGCAGAGATAAATAATAAGTTATTTTCGTTAAATGTTTTGGCCATCTTTCATTACTACACTAAAGGGAATTATTGACTTTAAAACTAATATGTAATTTGGAAGTCATAACTAATTATTCAGTTTAAGTGGCATTTAATGTTATTATTTTCCAAGAAAACTATATAGTTGCGTTATAGTACGAAACATACAATGAGAATCAATAAAAATTCAAAGTGTTTTAAACGTCCGTAATATATAAGAAATTATTTTCATTATTTTGTAATTGAAACTTTTCCCCACTTTCGCTACGTTTCCAGGTGTACCAGGTAAAAACTGATACTCATCTTATCACCAACAGAAATCTCTAATAGCTTTTGTTTGATCCTGACGCTTGCATAAACTTAACTGTGTTTGTAAAAATTTATAAATGTAACAATTGTAACAAGTGTCCTAAATTAAAAATAAATATTTTTCCACAGTATCTCTAAAAATGAATATCCAAAACAGCCTTACATAATAAGCGTGCTATACACCAGGTATTGAAATCTTCTAAAAACAAACCCATGTGTTTATGTCACACCTCAAAAGTCATTATCCTCCACAGAGAATAAATAAATCGATATCTAAAGGTTTGAAACATTTTTAGTGATTGCAATCCAAACATACCTAAATTTTCAGATAATTTGCTTGAGAAAATATTGGATATCACAAGAATATATCTTGAGGCAGATAACCACTGGAATACATAATACATAAACTGAGTTTTTCTTTGATAGGTAAAAACATAGTACAAATCTATAGGAACAGAACTCTATCACTCTACGACGTTGATAGAGGAGAAAATACGTCTATTTATATACAAGTATATATACTTGAGTGAGGTCAGGTAAATTTTCAGTTATGAAATAGTCTACTATGTGCATTTGTATTGATCAAATCTGGTAACAAAGATCACTCCGTTTAAAAAAAACACTGCTTAACTTATCAGAGAAGATCAAGTTAAAATATATGTGAACACTAATGCAGCTATAGTGGGGAGGGCTGATTAAATGCGAATGTTGAATTTAGCTCCAGTTCACCTTCCTCTTAAGTGCAACATCTGAAATGTGATGCTTTTGCAGACTTAACTCGTGAAATCTGAAGTCATGTTCGTCTGAAGTAATCCAAAACTAATGGGCGACGAAGAACACAAAACAAACTCTCAACGTCATTTCGACATCAGAAACACCCTGACTAAAATCGTAGTTTAATCTAGGTGAAGATATACTCTCACTGTCTCTTCAGATGCAGAATTGAGTAAACTACTTTTTTTATACACTTAAGATTGTATTTTTCCTGATAATAAGACAAAAGTAACACCATCTGAACGTAGGAAGCTGTCAATTACATTTCCCGTAGATATAATCTTGAATGTTATACTTGGTTTAGTTGTTACAGACTCTTAGTTTCCTATTAATACAGCCAGCAAATAATACTTTAATGTTTCCATAATTTTAACACTCATTGTACAGCGGACATCCTAACTTTGTCGTCGTCTCCCTTAAGGTGTGCTGTGTTATACATACAAATAAAACTAGTGCAAATGTATATGTGTTGGGAAAACTTAGTAACTTTAACGAATAAAGTTTTTATCATAGGTACAGCATTTTATATATATATATATATATATATATATATATATATATATATATATATGTGTGTGTGTGTGTGTGTGTACTTGTATCACCACATAACTTATTCTTCTGTGTTTAAATGTAAGAGAAAAACATTCTTAAATAAAAACACTCTTACTATCCTAGGTATGCAATGTTAAATGATAATATCTAATAAAATATTTTATAAAGTTGAACATATTTATAATATATTACTGTATTATATAAGGTTCAAGGGTTTTAAATGACAGTACTTAAATACTTCTTCAGAGTAATTGTTATAATATATAATGCAGAAACGAAGTATATACACAATATTTATAGTGCTAAATCCATACTTCTCATCCAAGAAAGTTGACAAACTTCGAGAGGGTATATCATAAATAAGTTTAGAATAATATATAAACCCAGAATATGTAATTAAATAGCGGTAAAGTTCAATCTAATAACTTAGAAACCGTCTCCTACAAGGTTTTGCAGATACATTAAGAGCGCCTGCAACTTTCTCCTAATGTGATATTAATGAAAGAAGTTGATTCTGTGTAAGCTATAGGAGTTACTCTTTTCTTTCATTGTACTTTTTTATATCAAAACAAAGCCCAAATGATCTTTGTTGTAACATTTTTACTTTACAAACACAGTTAATGTAAATAAAAAAAAAAGATAAGTGGCTTTTAACGTATATTCCGACTAGAGTTCCATCCAGAAGCGTGAAATTATACAAAGCACTGTAGGTGTATGTACACTTACATCTATTACTCCACTGCAATATAGCTTTTGACATAAATAATTTATAAACATTTTCAATGAAAATTCCTATCAAACATAGTATTGCGTTCGGTAATTTACTATGATATTAATATACACCTGTGCGTTGTATATACTTGTGTTTGTGTGTGTTACAACAATAATTATTTGCGTACGTTAAGCTTAATTATGTAATGTTGTAGCTACCCAACTTTCTTTTAGGTATCTGCAGAAAATGCCGCTCACTCTCTACTACATTTTGCCTTGTTGGAAGTTTGGTGAAATAGAGATCATTTAATTAAATGTTCTCAGTTGGAAAACTGTGATAAAAAAGAACTAAACATTTTAAATGATAATGTTTTATTGAATATGTGGTGTATATTAAATGGATATAAGATATGATGAACGGATATATGGTAATATAGTGGAGGCCCGTAAGCGCGAAGTTTCAAGTGCTTATTTCAACAAGAAGTGCCTAAAATACTTTGTGTATGCTATTATGTGCCTCAATCTGTCCAGATGTGTCAGATAGTACGAGAGTAGTTAGCTGGTTCTAGGAAAATATTATCAGGAGGGGAGATACAAGTTACATATAAATGTAAAGGATTACATGATCTCTGTCTGGTCTTATTTTAATTAGATGGCAAACTTCTGCTGATAACACGTACATGGCTATGCTCTCAGCTCATATTATTGAGTGGAATTGTTTATAGCAAGTTGGGATATTTACGACACTCTATTAATGCTATATTCGAGCATAATTATTATAACTCGTTAGTTTATGTTAAATGTTAAATAATTTTCTGAGCAATTTATTGGATAGCCAGGAATTTGGTTTCGAGTTACCTAATTTAACTATTTATTAAAATAAGTACGAAATTGTATACTGATTTGACAAAATCCTTATATTATAAAGTTTGTGGGTAGATAAAAATTAATACAATATTAGTTTGGTGTAGTATTTATATAATCTATTTAACATTTTTGTGCAGGATATAAACAATTACAGTCATTATTAATACTTACAATAAAAGGGAAACTAGTTTTTAATCAATGAAGGAGGAGGAGCTCTTCTTATTGGAATATCAATTTTCTATTATTTTACAAAATCGTCGACGTCGGCCTCGTGTAGTCCGGTAAAATAAGGATGCAACCTCGGAATGAAAGATAATAAGCTAAAAATTTGCATACCTCTTTATTTTGATGGTATAAAACTTACCTCAAAAGTCTCATATAATCACGTGTACGCGACTTAAGATATTTATGGTCAAACTTCACGAAAATCAGTATTTTGCAAATATCTCATTTCCCTTACGCTAAATGGCTTTGAAGGTGGTTAGAGAAATTTTAGAACGGAAAATTCTCTTCAACTTTTGTCTGAAGTATTTTTATGTACGTTCAACCCTTTTTGAGATACAGCGCAAAGAGTAGGGGACCGCTTACCTGTATATACGATAATGCGAGGTCAGCAAGTAGAATACAATAAATAAATGAGTTATATTGTTAATTATTATTAATTATCTAATTTGCATACGTTTTATAAGTAAAAGTTCTTCTTTGACCCAGTTTAATAAGCCTAGTCTTAACTTGGATACACTTAATAATTGATGTGCGTTAACCAGGAAATAGTTAAAGCTATATTGATTTACAGTATCGTGACGATTGTTACAGTGATAAATGACAGGGAACACCGTATCGTAATTAACGTCATTCACAAACCAATCTGTGAATGACATCTATTAATGGTCAGACACTTTCCTGGAATCAAAAGCGCGATAGCAGAGAGTTAAGAATGTTACATTGACACATGACAGGTGTTGATTGATCACAGTAATATAATTGACTTGAGATTAGTCTGTGATTGACAGCTTTTGCTCGTCAGTCAATTTACAGGAATCCGAAGCTTAATAGCACAGGATGACGATTGTTTCATTGACACATGACAAGTGTTGATTGATCACAGTGACTTAATGGATTGTTACATAGGAACATGACAGGTGTTGGTTGATTACAGTAACATAACGTAATGGATGATGATTAGTCTGTGTTTGACACATTTTGCTAATCAGTAATTTTATCAGAACAGAAGCTCGATACCATAGAGGTCAGTTGACTGTTGTATCTTCCAATGAAATAAGGGAACCAGTAATTTTTATAAGTAAGTTGCGCTAATTCTTAATTACTATTTGTAACAGACCACAAATAATGATGCTTTTATGATAGTACTAGCAGTTTATAATACTTTTTTAATTTACGTTCTTTAAAAGTGAGTAAAGTCTAATATTCTTTTTATAAAGTTGAGCTATTTCTGAACTATTAAATAGTTTACATGTGTTGCTGTAAATTATAACAAAACCTGTCATCTCATCTCTTTACGTCTTTAGGTAAGCTAAAAGGTTTTATAATAGATATACAGTTTTACAATAGGAGCATGACCCAAAATTTAAAATACCATTTAATAATAGAAAAAGTTATACAATTTTATGTAAATTTTGTTAGTTAGGGCTTCAATGTAATTACAAATCCATTACACTTATGTCTAATGTCTTATTAATATAATTAACCAATATATCATTCACAAATTTGTTTTTCTTGAAAAAAAAGCTAACTAATATTTTAGCCTTATTCAAGTTACTCTTTTTGAGAGTTTGTTGAAAAGTTTCTTGTTGATTAGTGGAAATACCTATGTCATTTTTTACGGAACCTTTTCATGAATAGTTCGAAGAATCATATCCAATATATAAATATGAAATATAATTAATTACTTAGTTCAAAAGGCCCACAATGTAAAATTTAGTTAATTTTATACTCTTGAAACTCTGTAACAAGCAACAAGGCACCAGTAAACAACATTAATAATACTCATGACCGACACATTCATTGTCAATAAATATCTTTGCTTGAATTACTTGCATGTTATAAAAAGTGAGTTTTTATTTATCTATCATATTGCATATTCCATTGGCTATAATTTTCGTTACTCACCTAAAACCAATAAACCTTTCATTTAATTTCGGGTTCATTAGTAAACAACTCACAAATTCAATTAGCGGTCTGTGTATATCACTCTCACTAATCACTGACATGTATTGTTTATGTTTCCAAGCTGTGCTTGTTTTTATCGTGTCGGGCTGTATATATCTCTGATAGTGTAGATATGATTTATAGTCTTATGCTACTTCAACTTTATCTGTGTAGGTATCGTTCGCGTAGATATTACGCTGACATGTGATATAAATGATGTTCTGATGCGAAATTAGATAATTTTGATTGTACTGTTTCAATAAATAAAAAATAACAATATATGTAATATGAAATATACCGCTATATTACAGTTGCTATTAGAACGCAGACATAACTGAGTTTGTTTGGTACTTAGCAGATTTTGTGTATTAGAGATAGTAGTTTTATATTTCTATAAGAAATTTGGTAATTTGTATTGGTTTTTAAATGCTAACACTTGCGAAAATGTTTAATTTGTAATAGTATAAGTCATTTTGAGAACCTCTTCTTGTTTTTGTAGTTTACCTATACTATGTAAGTTTAACCTACAGAATTACACACCGTTGTGTACGGCGTTTGTAATCATGTAGTTTAATCATGTAAAATTGAAGCAATTGTGAGTGTTTTTTAATGTAATCATCTGAGGGGGAGTTTAGCACTAAAAATATCTCCTCTGTCTAAAGCAACAAATTTTAGATTCATGGGAAATATTTGCTGAATAATATGAAAATACGGTGTCAGTTTCTAAAACATTACTATCATATCTTTCTACGTTGCCAAAATGTGTTTTCCAATATCTTTTACAATATAATAACAAATTCTATATACAATATATTTCACTTTATATCTTACACTCAATACATTTATTTTCATACAACAAATCCAAATATAGTTTTGGTATTCATACACATCTAAGGCCCGCTGTTAATTATTTTTAAACCTATACTTTTCTCTCTTATGTTTCTTATTTCTTCTCTGGTTTCTCTTGAGATCATCCTTCAATAGTTATTTAATATTCTAAATTTCAATTTTTCTTGTTAACGTTTTCAAAAACCAAAGAAATGCGAGTTGTATCAGATACGTTTTCTTACAAATCGTCTTTATGGGAGTACAAGAAGCGACATTTCAAGCTCGCTTTAAATCATTATATTTCACATGCTGACATCATACGAAAGATTGCTTAGCGAAATATTTTACTATTCTCCAAACATATCTTTTCGTGTTTTTAATTGTTTTAGTGGATCCGTTACAAGTTTATGTTAGGATCTGTGAGAATATCTTCCCTAATTAAATATGAAGAAGTGGTTATAATATTGTTACATCAAAATAAAGTTGCGAAGATTACCCTATTTTAGATATTTAAACCAACAAAATTATAATTTCAATACAACCTTTCATCAATGTAGTATATTTAAATTGCAATTTATACTAAAAGCTACAGAAAAATAGTGGCTACAATACAGTAACCTTAGTAGTTATAGTTTATTACCATAGTTGCAGTCACACCGTCGGTTTTAACGATTGAGAAAGGGTTGTAATATATCTGCTCTATTTTCATTTAAATTGAAATATTAGTAAGGTAGTGATTTCATTATATGCTAATTTATTTTTTTACAAAATTTCTATTGGCTGCAAAATATCGAGAGCTACTGTAAAACCAAATAATTTTAGTCTGATTAGATTGTTATAGGTGTCCTTACATGATGAATATAACATTTTATAAAATTCGACTGGTCTCTCTATGTGTGTGTATTCGATCACGTAAAAACTACTGGGCATATTACACTGATATTTTACGTGTCCTTAAGATCTTCAGTTAACACATAGGCGTATACCCTGCGGGCTACAACCCCCTGATCTCTAAAGTTACAAGAAATTCCCCCTTGGTCTCAAAAGTTGTGAAATATTAACTAGATGAGTCTGTTAAATATACTCGGTATCAACTCTTGTGTCTAAATATTGGTTTATGACAGCAACACCATATGCTTGGTTGATTTCGCTATTATTAAAATTCTTTTAAATTTATAGCTAAAAACCAAACGATAGGCTTATTAGTTACAAAACTTTATATTAATTTCGTTTCTTGACTGAAATCGCTATGGAGTACAAAGTATAACCAGATGAAAAACTATAAATTTGAGGAAAAATATAATTTTAAGTGTAAGTTATAGTAAGTATTAATAATTCAATGTTGGTCAATACTATAATGGAGATAACAAAGACAAAGTTTCTGTTTAGCTGGATAATATATATATATATATATATATATATATATATATATATATATATATATATAGAGAGAGAGAGAGAGAGAGAGAGAGAGAGAGAGAGAGAGAGAGAGAGAGATAGAGAGCTTCGTTATAGTATAAAATATACTTTAATTTTTGAGTTTAATATGTTTTTCATTTATATATATACTGTATAAATAGCAATAGCCTTATTCAATTTCAATAAACATTGAATCACAAAAAGTCCGCCGGGATCAGAAAAAGTAAGCGCTCTGTGGTGTTATGGTAGCACATTCACCTGGCAAGTGAGAGATCCGGGTTCGACTCCCGGCGGAGCAAGTACTTTTTGCGATTCAATGTTTATTGAAATAAATTAAATTCGGCTATTGCCATTTATACAAATTTAATGAATGTAAATATAAGTCATTTGACAGGTATTTGGTCTTCCGATCATATGTTAGTTTGGTTATTTAAACACATATGTGAAAGAAACGGCCAAATACAAAATAATTGAATCGTAAAAAGTGAGGGCTCTGTGGTGTAATGGTAGCACATTCACCCGGCAAGTGAGAGATCCGGGTTCGAGTCCCGGCGGAGCAAGTACTTTTTGCGATTCAATGTTTATTGAAATAAATTAAATTCGGCTATTGCCATTTATACAAATTTAATGAATGTAAATATAAGTCATTTGACAGGTATTTGGTCTTCCGAGCATATGTTAGTTTGGTTATTTAAACACATATGTGAAAGAAACGGCCAAATACAAAATAATTGAATCGTAAAAAGTGAGGGCTCTGTGGTGTAATGGTAGCACATTCACCCGGCAAGTGAGAGATCCGGGTTCGAGTCCCGGCGGAGCAAGTACTTTTTGCGATTCAATGTTTATTGAAATAAATTATATATATATATATATATATATATATATATATATATATATATATATATATATAAATTCGTGTATTATGGTATATTATTGGGATTGGTAGGCCTTGGTACTTCGATGAAGTTTTTTTGTTGTGTCTAATTAATAAAATTATTTTTCTTATGTTAGACGTTTAAACTTATTATATAGCTCCACTACACAAACCGTGAGTCTTATATGTTATTTGTTCCATCGTCAGTTCACAAGAATTAGGTTAACTTTCTAAGAAAACAACAAGAGGGCCTTGTTGCTTTCAAAATTGGCGCATGCTCACTTCAGTCCCAGAGCTCTCAGAAACTGAAAGCACTTCCTTTGCCACACGGAGTTTGCCTCACCGCCTGCCGCTACTACTCTTACAGCGAGGAATCTGAAGGCGCAACTCAGCCGAGTCTAACAACTCAATCTATAGCTCCACGGGGGTGACTCCCAGTAATTTTTTTTCAAGCCATAATATGTCCATTCAATTAGATGATAAAAACGGCAAACCTTGCACCTTTTTGGCAAATATAAATACAGATTGGATAGAAAACTAGTAAGTGAAGAAAGTATTTGGAGATGCTTAAGCAAAGACTGCTCGGCATCAATACGTACAAATTCAGACTATAAGGAGCTGATAAGCCGCAAGAACTCCCACTCAGGGAAATACCCGGTTACTAAATGATCGCTCATTAGTGTCTCATCATCCTGAAAATCATAGCTGATTTTTCTGCCTTTTTATAACTTTGATCTACTTGCATGAGTTCAAAGGCCCTTTGCTCTCGTTTGCAGTGTGAGTCTCAGTCTCGACTTGGGTTATGATGCTCCTTTTCTCGTACCCACTGGCAAAGCAGTGCCGTTCTGGGTCTCTATGTCCAATTTCTGGCACACGTTTTAAGTAGAAATTCCTACATATATAAGCCATCAAACATCATATCGTAGAATGAATTAGAAATGGAGTCAGAAATATCATGTGAAAGGCGACATTGGTAAATTGAGGTTTATTTTGTTAGGATTTCTCATAGCTTTTTTAATACTATTTCAAACTTTAAGAACATTTTATCACGGGCAAAGTTATAAAAATATAACATATAAAATACATACTGTAAAATAGCATATCAATCCCACTATACATAATAGTATCATAATTTAATTCAAGTTCCTTAAGCACAAGAAGGAATGAAATGAAAATAACTTACAACGGATACCCCAATTCATTGCACGTACAACCAATTATAATATCTCTGTACCAGAGAATGTATCTTCATTCTCTTTCTAACGATTTGTTTTTTTCTTTATTTAATTGAACATTCAAAAAGTATTGGATATAACTGAAGATATATTTACATACAATCTACACAAAGGATCTCTCTGAAAAAGACGTAACAGAAATACTTGTCGTACGAGGAATCTTTGTACCAGTTGTGTTTTATGCTCTTTGTATTTACATCTATTTATTATTCAATACCCAGAGAAATCTAAAGATTTATCGCAAAACCATGATTTGTCAGTATAATATTTGTTTTACTTTTGGAATATTTTCAAGCCTTTAATTTCAATATTATGCTGAGCGTTACAAAACGTTCTTAAAATATCATGTGAAAATCTACTGATATCTACTCATCATTGGGTACTTGTTTCTGTTTTTAGTTTAGGTAACGTGGTCTGATTAATAACGGGGTAGAAATAAGCTACACAATGTGTAACAGACTTTACTGAAAGTTCCTGTCATTTTCATATCATATAATATTATTGCATTCATGAGTAAAATTGTATTCTGTGTCATTATGTTTTCCCATCAAATCGATGTGAAACCGTTCACTATCTCTCCCAGTAAAAATCATCTGGGGATAAATCCATAGAGTGAAAATTTATTAGAGAACGAGAAAGAGTAGGTATCTAAAGTCTCATTTGAGATACTTACAAACCGCGAGTGCTTGATACTCTTTCTGGATTTTAAAATCATCCCATTATTGATAACGTAAAAGTACATTGGTTATTATTAATTGGTCGTAAATGGAATTTCTGCATAGTTCAGATTAAATTTTCCACAATGAAGTTAGTATATTCCTGACCTTGAATCTCATTTTTCTCAGTCTAATGTGAACTTCGCCAACTAGGTATTTCATTACATGTGCTAGTAGGACAAAGAACTAAAGTTTATAATCTCTTTTAATATCAGAATCCGTAGAAAAGAGAGAATGTTGTAAGGGGATTGTTTGGAAGAAGCCGTTGTCGGAGAGATTTTAATCCCTTGGATGTCATTTTTCGGTTATATTTCACTTTTTTTAAAGAATGTTTTAATCCATACGAGAGCCTTGATGTTCTTCAAACTGCAGGTTACCTCCAGAGAGTCGTTCCATTTTGGTCGTTACATAAAAACAGAAACTCTTTTTTCACATTCACTTTCAGAAACATACAATTTCATCGCTGTGGTTCAATAATATTATTACCTACTAGGATGGTGGCAATATTAAATTTTCAAATATAAATTTGAAATGAACAGAATTATATACTGATTATTGAGATTATGTATATAAAAAAAAACAAATATAATCAACACTTACCATCACAATATCACCAGGACTGCAAATTTTAGGAACAGCAAGAATTAATGTATATATATATATATATATATATATATATACATATATTTTATATTTCTTTTCTATCAATACCCATAAAACCGTTTTGGCTACAGACAAACACATATAGGCATCTAAGATATGAAGAGAATCATGAAAGCTTCTAGCGCATTAATAACAAATAACGAGGCAACTCCATTTCTTTGTTGTTTGAGAATTTTTACGTGTCTCTTTACAACTCCTCCCCTTAGTACCTTTTATAAAAAGTTATATTTGTATATATTAATATTAATTGTACTACAAGTGAGTTACATTGATCTCTTACAATTACATTAAATACAATTCTAAATATGAGAAAAGCACTCTATAACCCCTAAATTTAATTTCTATAGAAAACGACGATTTGGATATTTCTCAAATATATATATATATATACTGTTATGATCACGATTTTTATTAATGATAAATTACCATATAATTATAAATAAAAGTATCAATATTTAAAAGAAAGGCCAGGGAAGTTTGGTCTTTGATTATTATTGCAGAGTCCTGGACATAGGTGAACATTCTTATTTACAATCCATGGCTTACTGGATCCACATTCTCAGTTGTTAGAATCCCAGGTGTGAATTTCGTGAGGTAATCAACATTTTAAAATTACAAGACTAATAGCCACATTTAATGGAACAAAAAAGTCTTTTTAAATTCTGTCGCTTCTGATTAGATTAATCTTTAAGTCTATGACATACCCTACTGCCTATATCACGGTTTTATGTTGACCAATATCAGAATGGAAACATTTAGTATTACCCAGCTGAATTACTTTATAAGTAACTATAGATAAGTCAAAGTCAATATTAAACCCTTTATTTTTTACTCCTTCAAAATAATAACACTTTTCATATAATTTGTGTCTTGTATGCAACATAGATTATTTTCTGTTAAGAAAAAATAAATATAAATTAACTTGGTTTTAAAATAAAAATCACACCTCAGAGAGTTAAAAAATATACAGTATATCAGTATATAGAGTATATACAATATATCTGTATATCTTTTTTCAAGCATAAAAGGACTAACTTAACTAACGGACTAACGGTTAATGTAAAGTTTTCTTTGAAGGAAAAAACGATTTTTCTATTAACTAACGATACACCCAGATATCAAATATATTTAAAATAATTACATAATAAAATAACTATATAACATAGGATTATTGTTCATATTATTATATACATAGTAAAATAAGAACAATTTATTTCCTATTATTTTTAGAGTGTACTCCCACAGTTTCTGAATATCACCTGTATAATTATGTGTAATGTATATAGCAAAATAAAATGTATAATATAATAAAGAATGAAGGTTTATACCCAGTTTGTATTATACAAATCTATGTGAAGTTTTTTAAAAGCGAATAGTTAACGAGTTAAGATATAATTCAATGGTAAATACGGCAAGCCTTTATAATACTTTGTGGAATATATTACTTTATTAGTTTTCATTACCTTTATAATATAAGTTTTAGAATTATTAAATTATAAAGATGTGGTTTTATTTCCAACACCCATTTAATAAAAATAGGTTACAATTAATGCAGAGCAAAACTATAGTTTTTAGACTATCTGCATTTTTGTACTTTATGTTCTCTAAATAAATATTATATTCTTCTATCAGGATTCACGATATTGATTTTAAATTTGTTCTATATAAATATTGAATAGAAAGTATTAAATAGTTATCAGTGTAATAATTTATAAAATTAAACCTCATAACTAACCAAGCTTGTTCAAGTTAACATTAACTTTAAGTTCATGCTCAATGATGGAATTGAAATTTCTTTATACTTTAATATGCGGATCATATTACTGTCTTTAATTTTTTTATCCCCACCTTAAAAGTAGATTAATTTTCACTATACTTACACTATAGATTTATAAATTTTATAAGGAATTTTAATAGCCACTAAGACCTTTATTTTAGTAACCCTTTTTCCCAACTTACTTTATCTAATTTTTTTATGAAAAACATAAATTTGTATAGTTATGCAAACCATGGGCGGTACAATGAACAGGTTTTTAAACAAGCAGGGGGCTCATTTTTAGTAAAACTGTTTACAAATTTTATATATATATATATATATATATATATATATATACATATATTGTGAAATCGATATTTGAGCTAATATTCTAAACTAAATCATAACTTAAAGACTCAATATCTTCGTAAGTATGTGCATACCATCACCTTTCATTATTTACACAATTCTTCATAGCTGATTATGAACAGACACATGTAATTATTAAAACTATCTATATTTCATTAACTCAAAGTTTTTCTACAACTCATCATTGAAGCTTCCTCTTCCTGTTTCCAATGTCTTGTTGTATGTTTTTCCTGTATATGTGAATTTGTTTATGAGGTTTATAATTCATTGTACGTTTTCTTGTAGGTAGGGAAAATACACATAGAACCATGTGGTAATAAAAATATTTTTGTTAAGAATACTGACAGGTCCTTTTATTAAATTGAACATTTTTATCGACAGATACACTTATTTTGAAATACACCTGACTACTAAAATAGCCGTAAATCGTTTATTTTATTAAGCAAATAAAAAAAGGATACCATTCCATGTGCCATTGCAAATCACACCAAACATTAGTACTCCACATTTATTGCAGTATAACGGTGTTCATTTGATTTAATTTCTATTTCTAACTTTTAATATCCTGCAAATGTACCTTTAATGAGTTAAACATAACACACTAAATAAAAATTATTTTCCTTAACCGATTTTCAGACGTCACTTAAAAAAACATAATTGAAAGAGAGGCATAGGACGAGGTATGCCACACCCAGGGAAAATTCCGTGACTATAATTTATATTATTTTACATGTTCTGTAGACAGACATACAGACAAACATAATTGATAGAGAGACATAGGACGAGGTATGCCACACCCAGGGAAAATTCCGTGACTATAATTTATATTATTTTACATGTTCTGTAGACAGACATACAGACAAACATAATTGACAGAGAGACATAGGACGAGGTATGCCACACCCAGGGAAAATTCCGTGACTATAGTTTATAATATTTTACATGTTCTGTAGACAGACATACAGACAAACATAATTGACAGAGAGACATAGGACGAGGTATGCCACACCCAGGGAAAATTCCGTGACTATAATTTATATTATTTTACATGTTCTGTAGACAGACATACAGACAAACATAATTGACAGAGATACATAGGACGAGGTATGCCACACCCAGGGAAAATTCCGTGACTATAATTTATATTATTTTACATGTTCTGTAGACAGACATACAGACAAACATAATTGACAGAGAGACATAGGACGAGGTATGCCACACCCAGGGAAAATTTCGTGACTATAATTTATATTATTTTACATGTTCTGTAGACAGACATACAGACAAATATAATTGACAGAGAGACATAGGACAAGGTATGCCACACCCAGGGAAAATTCCGTGACTATAATTTATATTATTTTACATGTTCTGTAGACAGACATACAGACAAACATAATTGACAGAGAGACATAGGACGAGGTATGCCACACCCAGGGAAAATTCCGTGACTATAATTTATATTATTTTACATGTTCTGTAGACAGACATACAGACAAACATAATTGACAGAGAGACATAGGACGAGGTATGCCACACCCAGGGAAAATTCCGTGACTATAATTTATATTATTTTACATGTTCTGTAGACAGACATACAGACAAACATAATTGACAGAGATACATAGGACGAGGTATGCCACACCCAGGGAAAATTCCGTGACTATAATTTATGTTATTTTACATGTTCTGTAGACAGACATACAGACAAACATAATTGACAGAGAGACATAGGACGAGGTATGCCACACCCAGGGAAAATTTCGTGACTATAATTTATATTATTTTACATGTTCTGTAGACAGACATACAGACAAATATAATTGACAGAGAGACATAGGACAAGGTATGCCACACCCAGGGAAAATTCCGTGACTATAATTTATATTATTTTACATGTTCTGTAGACAGACATACAGACAAACATAATTGACTGAGAGGCATAGGACGAGGTATGCCACACCCAGGGAAAATTCCGTGACTATAATTTATATTATTTTACATGTTCTGTAGACAGACATACAGACAAACATAATTGACAGAGATACATAGGACGAGGTATGCCACACCCAGGGAAAATTCCGTGACTATAATTTATATTATTTTACATGTTCTGTAGACAGACATACAGACAAACATAATTGACTGAGATACATAGGACGAGGTATGCCACACCCAGGGAAAATTTCGTGACTATAGTTTATATTATTTTACATGTTCTTTAGACAGACATACAGACAAACATAATTAACAGAGAGACATAGGACGAGGTATGCCACACCCAGGGAAAATTCCGTGACTATAATTTATATTATTTTACATGTTCTGTAGACAGACATACAGACAAACATAATTGACAGAGATACATAGGACGAGGTATGCCACACCCAGGGAAAATTCCGTGACTATAATTTATGTTATTTTACATGTTCTGTCGACAGACATACAGACAAACATAATTGACAGAGAGACATAGGACGAGGTATGCCACACCCAGGGAAAATTTCGTGACTATAATTTATATTATTTTACATGTTCTGTAGACAGACATACAGACAAATATAATTGACAGAGAGACATAGGACAAGGTATGCCACACCCAGGGAAAATTCCGTGACTATAATTTATATTATTTTACATGTTCTGTAGACAGACATACAGACAAACATAATTGACAGAGATACATAGGACGAGGTATGCCACACCCAGGGAAAATTCCGTGACTATAATTTATATTATTTTACATGTTCTGTAGACAGACATACAGACAAACATAATTGACAGAGAGACATAGGACGAGGTATGCCACACCCAGGGAAAATTCCGTGACTATAATTTATATTATTTTACATGTTCTGTAGACAGACATACAGACAAACATAATTGACAGAGATACATAGGACGAGGTATGCCACACCCAGGGAAAATTCCGTGACTATAATTTATATTATTTTACATGTTCTGTAGACAGACATACAGACAAACATAATTGACAGAGAGACATAGGACGAGGTATGCCACACCCAGGGAAAATTCCGTGACTATAATTTATATTATTTTACATGTTCTGTAGACAGACATACTGACAAACATAATTGACAGAGAGACATAGGACGAGGTATGCCACACCCAGGGAAAATTCCGTGACTATAATTTATATTATTTTACATGTTCTGTAGACAGACATACAGACAAACATATAAATAAATTTTACATCTCTATGGCAGGTCGAAGATGAATTTATCCTAACAATGATGACTACAATATGCCAAATTCCATTTATTAGTTCAGAATCATGTAATTCGTTCTTGTCGATGAAATCGTTCATGTACAATTTACAGACTACATAAGAAATCTTGTCCCGGATGTATTACGGATAATTATAGCTTAATAGCTTATGTATTAGCTCATAGATTTTGAATGTTAAAATGTCAGGATACGTGTTCTCAGAGAGTTTACAAATTGAATTATTCTACAAGTTTATCGGTTCCATATTTGTTACCAATAAGACTTATGTAAAAATGTTCGCTAACGCACCGCTATAACCCATGAAATGACATATACCAACAATAAACGTGTCAATTATGTAGAAAGGAATCTCCATGCAGTTAATTGGACAAAGGTCAGTTATTTTCAAAATCTCGTGTAGATAGACAAACAGAAATGATAATTTTCCAGCCCCTGGAGTGATAGTCTTCTCTCATTTAGCCAATAACAGACAATATAACCGGTGAGCACATACTTACGGACGAGAAAGATAATACTGAAGGATTATGTGCTGAAATGTCAAAGTGTAGTATACGTTAACACTATTTAACTAGTACCGGATTAAGCATAACAATATAGCGTATTTATAAAACAGAAAATAATGTTTACACTTCGTAAACAGATGTATTATAGTGTTAGTGTGAAGTCGAAAACATGACAAAATTACATATTTATCCATAAATTAAATATTTTAGGGTTTAATTTGGTTATGTAATATTTATCTAGTTTTAGCTCCTTATAGTTTAGGAAATTTGAAACTTAAAAATTTTTAATCATACAACATAAATGGCAACTGATACACATTTTTATTTTTAACCACAATATAGCTTTAGATCATGTCTTACACTTTTTGTTTTATTATACTCCAGTGTCATTTAAGTATTTATTTCACTCGATTAAACATGTATTACTTTTATTTAACAGATGATTTTAAAACTGTAATGATGCTATTAATTACAACAAAACTAATGAATGGCATTGGGCTATGTACGACGGTAGATGGCGCTCCACTTCCGCTTTGTTACGATTTCCGTTGCCTTAGGTATGAGCCGTATACAATGTTAATGTCTTCAGGTGAGACAGCTTCATTCATGAATTAGTAGCAATGTATCACTGAAACGAACATCAGCTCCATATTACTCAATGGCATTATTATATGTTTCGTGATAGTTAAAATCTAAAATTTGAAATAAATATGTTTAAAATAGATGTTAGAGACAGACATTACATTCCTAACCGGCAATGTTTATGAAGAAAGTTAGGCCGTACAGATTTCAACGACTAATAAATCAATTTTACATTTTTAATTTTACAAATGAGATGTTTGTAGAAAATTAAGTTGTATTATCACAAATTATTTTGCTGTCTCAAATATATTAGTGTGATACTAAATGTAATTTAAAAGTCTAAAAGTCCATTTAAAATGTATTCCCATACGAGTAGCTGCAAAACTGTTCGACAAAATTTTGAGATTATAAAACAGAATGCTGGCCGTTACTTATAAAATAATGTGTTCCTTATGTAAAACAGGATGTCACATCGTATATCATGCTGGCATTGTTGCTCTATATACCTTATTCCTATAATGGAAAATTTCATTGTAATAATGTTCACACATCTGTATTATATTTTCTTTTTCTCAACTTTCCTACAACGTAGAACCAAAGATACTTATAGTAGAAAAACATTGTTTATAGAATTTGTATTCTATGTTACCGTTCAACGAAATACCTACTTAAAATAATAAGTTTAGTGCATTTAACTAAGCAATGCAATTTTTAAATACATTGACTTTATTGGGACTTGACCCATATTATTATCCATGTTATTTAATGGAGATATGACATGATTTTTCCTTGCTGATTTACGCGACGATGCATTGGCTAAATATTGGATCAGCCTTATTGAAATGGAACTACTTTTAAAATGCAACATGACGTTAGCGGATACAAAATGCAATTAAATTAAATTCCACAGTATCGTTGAAAGTACCATCATGAGGCTCATCGCTGAGGTTTTGTGTAGGGAGAATTAAGGCACAACTTGACATCTTATAAGGCGTTATAACAGAGGTCGATAATAGTTATTTCCGTTCAATGTTTTCATGTTTGATGTCATCCTTCATTACTTTACTAAAGAGAAATATTTGATTTTTAACTAATATATAATTTAGAGCTCATAATTAATTATTTTGTCATCTTACAGTTTCAGCGGCATTTAATTTTATTATTTTCCCAGAAAACGTTATATTTGCGTTATATTACCAATCCTTAGCAAAATACAACGAATTATTTTTATTATTTTGTAATTGAAATGTGTGAAAAGTTTCGCTACGTTTCCAGGTGTGCCACGTAAAAACTGATACTCATATTATCACTAGCAGAAATCGTTAATTGCTTCTGTTTGAACCTGACGCTTGCATAAACTTAAGTACAATGCAGGCGGTCATATATATATATTTGTAAACATTTATAAATGTAACAATTGCAAGTTTTCTAAATTAAAAAATAAAATTTTTCCTTGTTATCTCTCAAAATGAATGTCCACAACAGCCTTGCAGCTTAAGCGTAAAATATATCAGACAATAAGGTCTTATAAAAACAAACCCATATGATTACATCACATTTCAAAAGTCCTTATCCTGTACAAATAATAACCTAATTTTATCTCTAACGATTTTAAACATTTGCAGTGATTGCAATCCAGGCATACCTAATTTTCGGATCAATTGCTTGAAAATATGGGATAGCAAATACATAATACTTAAAGCTGAGTTTTAATTCGATAGGTAAAAATCTAGTACAACTCTATACATACTTGAGTGGTTCAGGTAAAGCTTCAATAAATTATGAAATGGTCAACACTCTGCATGTATTCTTGCTAAAATCTGGTGATCAATATCACTCCTTACTTTTACGAAGCACTGCTTAACTTATCAGAGAAGATGAAGTTAAAATATATTGAACACTAATGGAACTCTGGTGGGGAGGGCTGATTAAATGCGAATGTCGAACTTAGCTCCAGTTCACCTTCCTCTTAAGTGCAACATCTAAAGTGTGATACTTTTGCAGACAACTCGTGAAATCTGAAGTCATGTTCGTTTGAAGGAATACAAAAATAGTATTCGACGAAGAACACAAAACAAACCCTCAACATCGTTTCGACACCCAGGCTAAAATAGCAGTGTAATCTAGGTGAAGAGGTACTCTCATTGTCTCCTCAGATGCACAATTATTGAGTGCACTACTTTTTTGTTTGAAATTCAACAGACTTGCAGACTTTTTGTTTTTTTTCTCCTGAGAAAAAGACAAAACTAACACCACTTGAACGTAGGAAAGATTGTCAATTACATTTTCCGTACATATAATCTTTAACGTTATACTTGATCCAGTTGTTACAGACTCATAATTTCCTTATAGTAGTTCCAACACGAACATTATTGTACGGGGAACATCATAACATTTTTAGTGACCCTTTAGGTATACTGTGTTATACAAAAGAAAAACTGGTACAGATGTATATTACGTTGGGAAAACTTAGTAACTTTAACGAATAAAGTTTTTATCATAGGTACAGCATTTTAAATATATTAATATCAACACATAACGTATTCTTCTGTGTTTAAATGTAAGAGAAGAACATTCTTAAATAAAAACACTCTTACTATCCTAGGTATTCAATGTTAAATGATAATATCTAATTAAACATTTTATAAAGTTTAACAAGGTTATAATATATTACTTTATTATATAAGGTTCAAAGGTTTTAAATGACATTATATAAATAATTCATCAGAGCAACCGTTTTAACATACAATGCAGAAATGAAATATATACACAATATTTATAGTGCTAAAATCCTTACCGTTTTCATGCAATAAAGTGGACAAAATTCGAGAGGGTACATCATAAATAAGTTTTGAACAATATAATAAGCTAGCATATTTAATGAAATAGCGGTAAACTTCATTCCAATAACTTAGAAAGCTGTCTCCTCCAAGGTATTGCAGATATATCAATAGCGCACCTGCAACATTCTCCTAATGTGATATTAATGACAGAAGTTGATTCTGTGTAAGCTACGGGCTGTTACTCTTTTCTTCCATTTTACTTTTTTATATCAGCTCAAACGATCTTTGATGTAACATCTTTACTTTACAAACACAGTTAATGTAAATAAAAACTAAATATAAGTGGCTTTTAACGTATATTCCTACCAACATTCCACCCAGAAGCGTGAAATTATACAAAACACTTACATATATTACTCCATTGCAGTATAGCTTTTGACATAAATAACTTATAAACTTTTTCAATGAAAATTCCTATCAAACATAGTATTGTGTTCTGTGATTTGCTGTAATATAAATATACGCCTGTGCGGTGTATATACTTGTGGTTGTGTGTGGGATAACAATTATTTGCGTACGTTAAGCTTAATGATGTAATGTTGTAGCTACCCAACTTTCTTTTAGGTATCTGCAGAAAATACCGCTCACTCTCTACTACATTTTGGCTTGTTGGGAGTTTGGTGAAATAGAGAACATTTGGCATTGTTTATAGCAAGATGGGATATTTACAACACTCTATAAATGCCATATTCGAACATACTTATTATAACTTATTAGTCTATGTTACATTTTAAATACTTTTCTGAGCAATTTATTGGATAGCCAAGAATTTGGTTTCCAGTTACCAAATTTAGCTATTTATTAAAACAAGTATGAAAATGTATACTGATTTGACGAAATTTGTATTTGTATAATATTATAATATTCATTTGGTTTAGTATTTATATAATCTTACATTTACATTTGTGTGAAGGATATAAACAATTACAGTCAATACTTACAATAAAACGGAAACTAGTTTTTAATCATTTAAGTTTAATTTATATATTAATTTATATTCAATGACAAAAATTTATTTTTCTGAAATATCATATGGAAGATTTACATTCTCCTAAGTTATGCAATAAACATATATTTATATTAGTAAAAAATATTCTCGTAATAAATTGTCACTTTCGTGTTTCGCACTATAATTCAATTGTACAAAACAGCAATAATGAATAATCTAGCAGTCTTAATTTAAATATAAACTAACTATTGTATCCCTTTAGATTAAACCTATCAGACACCAATGTTAGAAGCTGATTAATCAATTTTGTTGAACAAATTCGATTTTAGTTAGATAATTTCAGATCATTAACCAAGCACAAACCAGTTTTAACCCGAGCGTAAAGTACTCACTTGTTTTACCTTTGTAACCTGCAGTTTAGAGAACATCAATTGACACCTTAATAATTATTAATAGGTACCCTTTCTTTGTTCACTAAAACCTTGCATGGCTACTACAAACCTGTTTTGCGTCACTTATATTGCGGATAGTGCTATATTGTCTGAAAATAAGTCAATTGAATGACAAAGTAAAGCCTAAATACTATCTTTAAAACTATGCTCATAAAATTGGCTGTTGCCTCGTCAAAGTATATTTGAACCGCATAATATCAACTGTCATATTTAAATTATAGCCAAAAATAGCCAAACTGACAAGTAACCTGAAATAAATCTCTCCTGCTTTTATTATATGTTTATTTATTTGCACAAGGTGAATTATATTTGTTGTTTCAGTCATACATAATATGCTCTATAACTAGTAGAATTAATTCTATGACATACTTTAATTTGTTTAAAACTTAAGTAATTCAAGTGTTTACCAGGAAAAAGGTAGAAAGAAGAAGCACATTCGGTAAAAAATATCAAAGAATCTCTCGAAGAGGTTCCAGATCTTATCAAATGTGCTTGGACGACGGGACATTTCTCTGATCTTTGATCTGGTTCTGCCCATTTATACTTTTCATACTATTAGTTGTCGAAAGCTTTCATGAATTATAAAGGTAATTTTTAATATTATATAATTTAATATTTTAACTATTCAACCTAATTATCCATTATGTAAACACCTATATACTGGTTTAGCAATTGTAATTATTAAGAATAAATTAAAACAGATTTAAAGATCTATGTTATATAGTTTTGGACCAGAATATTTTACAAATGTTGAATATAAAATGTTTTATATTCCGTTAATATGGTATTGTATAAGTATATGAAGATACAGAAAATATTTCGGCAGTAATTGTATAAAACTAAGCCATTTTTGAAGACTTCCTGAACTGATAAAATTAAAAGTCTGTCTTTTAAATACTCAATTTGGTACTTCAATATTATTATAACATTTATATCATATATTGCCTTTGGACTACAAATTTTAGCTGTAATAATTTTATTTAATTTACCTGAGACTACTAATTCAGAGTAATCGATGGTGGAATAAAATAGTTGAGTTTGGGTTCTTCTCAAATAATTAGTTACCACAATTATTGTTCTTATTTATAAATAAGAACATGATCTATTATACTTACCATGGTAATATGTATACATTTATTATTTTAAAAAAAAACCTGTATGATTATTGTGCAATATTCGGAATTAGGGGTAGTTCTCTTAAAATTTTTATTCTTGGTGTAGAGGAAATCAATGAACTGATTTAGTACTTTTGACCTATCGTACGATGCTACAGCCGTTTCTCACAGGTAGAACTCACACAGGAACACTGCTGGCCTGTCGACAGACTCGGAAGTGGACAGTCAGAGTCGACAGTACAGCCAAAGTGATATCAAATGGCTACAATAATGACAATACTATAAACAAAAGGTAAAACCACGTGTCACTTGACAGGCTACACTGAGGTTAAATAAAAATTCAAATTCTGTCGACAGTATTCCAGATCTGCCACGGACAGATATAAAGCCAGGCAATCCTACAGAAAATATGTTTACATGATAACCCCAGGAGACAAAAAAATAATTTTTTTAAGTGTAAATGATAGGATTCAATGACGATCATCCAAATTCTAACATTCTACAAGAAGCAATGTGTAAATCATTCTAGTATATGTATATATAGATGAATCAAATCTATAACTTAATTAATTTATCCTAAAAAATAGAGAAGGCTAGTTTTCAGCTTATGTATCATAAGAACTATCGTCTCAATAAGCATAAATAATCAAACATTATAATATCTAAGAACAATTAATGAGTACATTAATTTTCTAACAACATTCTGTTCCACTGAAAAGCCATCAACGCTGCATTTGGGTTAGTTTCATCACAGCTCAGTTTCTCCGTAATACAGTCAAAGTTTCTCAATGTCAAGTACACCAAGAGTTGGTCCCCTTGCAGCAACAGCAACATACATTAATCTTCCTCACTGTTCAAGCAATCTTTTCACAATGTTCTAATGAAATCAGTACAATGGTCTTATTCGTATAAGATAATTTTGGTAATTTTGAATTGACGCCCATTCCATCCTCCATTTATTGCAGACCCTGTCTCATACTAGATTTGTTCTTCGAATCTGGAGTCGACGTCTAACTGTGAGCAAAAAAAGACATTCAAAACAATCTTTCAGCACAGTTTTTGACGTCAGTCTATGATGAATCTATTTTTTTAATGTTGTTTATTTAGTAGTGGTAGGATTAAATAAAACATATTGTATGTTTCTTCTATATACCGTTACAATTATACATATATGTTTTAACTGAACAATAATAATTGAAGGCACTGGAAGAAAAATATGCCTCATTGGCACATTTAAATTTTATCCATAAAGTTTTCTATATTTGAAGCTAAAATATTATACGAAATCTATATTATACCATTGATTAGGCCACTTACGTAATTGAATGTAAATGAAAATGTATTCTACATACATAAACTATTTAACTGCCTGAAATTTGTCTTGATCATCAAATGAGAGAAATTTGTCACAGAAGGAATACATTACATTCTAGGAAAACTGAAAAGTTTACCGAAAAACTTTTTATTCGGAAGCGAATATGAAATGACCTTTTTGCTTTATAATCTATACCAGTAGATCGCATGTAAAGTTAGATGATTCAAATAAACATTGAAAGGGAAGGCGGAGATAAAGCGATTCAAGATACTTTGAAACTACTATCAATATTTATTAGTCACTTTCTACCGTGCATTTACCAATGTACCAAAGAGGTGGATTTCTAATTATTACTTATGTGTCTGTTCATGTATAAAACTACTCAATAATATGGCTTAATTTTATACTTTATATAATGATATACATTATTTCTTTATAATAAAAGTTATTTATTATTACTTAAATACGGTAAATCATTTGTTGTTAAAACCATGATTAAAAAATGAACGCATTATTGTTCTTATGCATTATTCATGATTTCCATTATTGTAACTGAAAATAACGGTTGTTATTGGAAGAGGGTTTGTAGAATTAGTGACTGAAAACACTGACAAATTTTAATTTATCAATATCTATCTGTTTGCACAATATCTCGAGAATGAACTGACCCATAGGCTTGAAATGTTGTATGAATATTCATTTATATATAGGTAACTCCAAATTTTATGATAGGTAATGCCATAGGATTTGGATAACCGTTAGCGACATTTTTTGTATTGTTACTGTACGTAACAATAATCCCAACGAGAAAATTACGAAATATAAATGTAAAGAATTTAATTATAAATATCACCAATATGACATTATTACATAAAATGACATAGTAATATTAAGCAACAAATACCTACAAAATATCTCATGAAATATGTTACTTGTAGACTACAAATTTTGCTTGTAACATCAGCGAAACATATTATGTGACATGTAGTGTGGTACTTCTAACTAATTATTATTTCTTCATATTTGTCCTCCGTTAGCTTTATATATAATAGTAAACAAACAAAACTTAATTCTAATTTGCATACGTTTTATAAACAAAGGTTCTTCTTTGACCCAGTTTAATAAGCTTGGTCTTAACTTGGATACACTTAATAATTGATGGGCGTTAACCAGGAAATAGTTAAAGCTATATTGATTTACAGTATCGTGACGATTGTTACAGTGATAAATGACAGGGAACACCGTATCGTAATTAACGTCATTCACAAACCAATCTGTGAATGACATCTATTACTGGTCAGACACTTTCCTGGAATCAAAAGCGCGATAGCAGAGAGTTAAGAATGTTACATTGACACATGACAGGTGTTGATTGATCACAGTAATATAATTGACTTGAGATTAGTCTGTGATTGACAGCTTTTGCTCGTCAGTCAATTTACAGGAATCCGAAGCTTAATAGCACAGAATGACGATTCTTTCATTGACACATGACAAATGTTGATTGATCACAGTGACTTAATGGATTGTTACATAGGAACATGACAGGTGTTGGTTGATTACAGTAACTTAACGTAATGGACTGATGATTAGTCTGTGTTTGACACATTTTGCTAATCAGTAATTTTATCAGAACAGAAGCTCGATACCATAGAGATAAGTTGACTGTTGTATCTTCCAATGAAATAAGGGAACCTGTAATTTGTATAAGTAAGTTGCGCTAATTCTTAATTACTATTTGTAACAGACCACAAATAATGATGCTTGTATGATAGTACTAGCAGTTTCTAATACTTTTTTAAGTTACGTTCTTTAAAAGTGAGTAAAGTCTAACATTCTTCTTATAAAGTTGAGCTATTTCTGAACTATTAAATAGTTGACATGTGTTGCTGTAAATTTTAACAAAACCTGTCATCTCATCTCTTTAGGTCTTTAGGTAAGCTAAAAGGTTTTATAATAGATATACAGTTTTACAATAGGAGCATGACCCAAAATTTAAAATACCATTTAATAATAGAAAAGTTATACAATTTTATGTAACTTTTGTTAGTTAGGGCTTCAATATAATTACAAATCCATTACATTTATGTCTAATGTCTTATTAATATAATTAACCAATATATCATTCACAAATTTGTTTTTCTTGAAAAAAAGCTAACTAATATTTTAGCCTTATTCAAGTTACTCTTTTGAGAGTTTGTTGAAAAGTTTCTTGTTGATTAGTGGCAAGAACTATGTCATTTTTTACGGAACCTTTTCATGAATAGTTCGAAGAATCATATTCAATATGTAAATATGAAATCTAATTAATTATTTAGTTCAAAAGGCCCACAATGTAAAATTTAGTTAATTTTATAATCTTGCAACTCTGTAACAAGCAACAAGGCACCAGGAAACAACATTAATAATACTGATGACTGACACATTCATTGTCAATAATAATATCTTTGCTTGAATTAATTGCATGTTACAAAAAGTGAGTTTTTATTTATCTATCATATTGCATATTCCATTGGCTATAATTTTCGTTACTCACCTAAAAACAATAAAACCTTCCATTTAATTTCGGGTTCATTAGTAAACAACTCACAAATTCAATTAGCGGTCTGTGTATATCACTCTCACTAATCACTGACATGTATTGTTTATGTTTCCAAGCTGTGCTTGTTTTTATCGTGTCGGGCTGTATATATCTCTGATAGTGTAGATATGATTTATAGCCTTATGCTACTTCAACTTTATCTGTGTAGGTATCGTTCGCGTAGATATTACGCTGACATCTGATATACATGATGTTCTGATGCGAAATTGGATAATTTTGATTGTACTGTTTCAATAAATAAAAAATAACAATATATGTAATATGAAATATACCGCTATATTTTCAGTTGCTATTAGAACGCATACATAACTGAGTTTGTTTGGTACTTAGCAGATTTTGTGTATTAGAGATAGTAATTTTATATTTCTATAAGAAATTTGGTAATTTGTATTGGTTTCAAATGCTAACACTTGCGAAAATGTTTAATTTGTAATAGTATAAGTCATTTTGAGAACCTCTTCTTGTTTTTGTAGTTTACCTATGCTATGTAAGTTTAACCTAAAGAATTACACACCGTTGTGTACGGCGTTTGTAATCATGTAGTTTAATCATGTAAAATTGAAGCAATTGTGAGTGTTTTTTAATGTAATCATCTGAGGGGGAGTTTAGCACTAAAAATATCTCCTCTGTCTAAATCAACAAATTTTAGATTCATGGGAAATATTTGTTGAATAATATGAAAATACGGTGTCAGTTTCTAAAACATTACTATCATATCTTTCTACGTTGCCAAAATGTGTTTTCCAATATATTTTACAATATAATAACAAATTCTATATACAATATATTTCACTTTATATCTTACACTCAATATATTTATTTTCATACAACAAATCCAAATATATTTTTGGTATTCATACACATCTAAGGCCGCTGTTAATTATTTTTAAACCTTTACTTTTTTCTTATGTTTCTTATTTCTTCTCTGGTTTCTCTTGAGATTATCCTTCAATAGTTATTTAATATTCTAAATTTCAATTTTTCTTGTTAACGTTTTCAAAAACCAAAGAAATGCGAGTTGTATCAGATACGTTTTCTTACAAATCGTCTTTATGGGAGTACAAGAAGCAACATTTCAACCTCGCTTTAAATCATTGTATTTCACATGCTGACGTCATACGAAAGATTGCTTAGCGAAATATTTTTACCAAATAACCAAATAATTTTAGTCTGATTAGATTGTTATAGGTGTCCTTACATGGTGAATATAACATTTTATAAAATTCTACTGGTCTCTCTATGTGTGTTTATGTGTGTGTATTCGATCACGTAAAAACTACTGGGCATATTACACTGATATTTTACGTGTTCTTAAGATCTTCAGTTAACATATAGGCGTATACCCTGCGGGCTACAACCCCCTGATCTCTAAAGTTACAAGAAATACCCCTTGGTCTCAAAAGTTGTGAAATATTAACTAGATGAGTCTGTTAAATATACTCGGTATCAACTCCTGTGTCTAAATATTGGTTTATGACAGCAAACCTATATGCTTGATTAATTTCGCTATTATTAAAATTTTGGTTACATTTATAGCCATAAACTAAACTGTAGGCTTAGTAGTAAAAAAAACTGTTGTTTTATTAACTGAAATCGCTATTGAGTACAAAGTAGTATATCCAGATAACAAAATTATAAATTTGAGGAAAAATATAATTTTAAATGTAAGTTATAGAAAATATTAATAATTAAATTAAAATAATTAAATATATATATATATGTATATATATATATATATATATATATATATATATATATATATATATATATATATATATATGTATATATATATATATATATGTATATATATATATATATATATATGCTGTTGCTTACATCATTTATCATCAGAGAATGTAAAGTATTACAGGTTGAAGACGCTGCTGACCGTTGCTTTATCGACTTCACCGTGTACCGAAGACATGTCCTCTACCGGCAAGTGAGAGATCCGGGTTCGACTCCCGGCGGAGCAAGTACTTTTTGCGATTCAATGTTTATTGAAATTAAATAAGGCTATTGCCATTTATACAGTTTAATGTGTATATATATATATATATACTTTTTGTGATTGAATGTTTATTGAAATTAAATTAGGCTATAGCCACTTATACAAATTGAATGGTAAATAAAAGTCAGTTGACAGGTATTTGGTCTTGCGATCATATGTTAGTTTGCTTATTTAAACACATTTAAAATAAACGGCCAAATACAAAATAATTGAATCGTAAAAAGTGAGGGCTCTGTGGTGTAATGGTAGCACAGTCACCCGGCAAGTGAGAGATCCGGATTCGAGTCCCGGCGGAGCAAGTACTTTTTGTGATTCAATGTTTATTGAAATTATATATATATATATATTTTTTATATATATTTTATATATATATATATATATATTTCTAAATTATATGTCTGCACTGGTTAGGTAAACGTGACCGATGACGTATAATCATGACAGCATTTTTATTATCTACGTATTTGACCGATCTCAATAGTCAGTAAGGACATCACGTGAGCGATCGTCCCAGTCAGTATTCTATAATGTGGAACTGGGATTGGTGGATCTCGATCTCGATGCTCGTTGGTGGAAACCTGTCTCTTAAAGCTCTCTCTAGTTGTGCTCGTTTTTAATTGCAGTTCCAAATGTAAGTCTCTACTATGTGGTCGTTATCACGTCATTTATGTGACAATAATCTTTTTGGGATTATATGGTTTTAGTTAATTTTGTCATAAGAAATAGCGTAGATTTTAGTGTGGTAGAGTTACAGTTTGCAACCCCCTTGCCCCCCGTCTACTAGTAAATGTAGACTGTTCGAAATCTTTTTAATTTAAATCGCCCCCGTTACATTCCAATGCCGGCTTGGTTTGTTTGTATTTATATACGTCTCTTTTGTGCGTTTCATTTCAGCCTTTTGAAAATATTCTACGACGAAATATTTTGTTACCCCGAAAATTGTATCTTTAAATATGATCTTTTCAGTTTAAGATATTTAAAAAACTAAAAGGAACCTCTACTATAACGTTGGAATTATGTATATATTAAAATTTTATTTTGCTTAGTTCTACACGAAATATTAATTGTTTAGAAAAAATTAAACAACGCCTCCTTTGTAGAATTTCGAAAGCAAATCAATTTAATTGAAGATTTACCTGCATTATCCATAGTAAATATATTTTATTTCAGTAACTTATTTACAGCTCACACACACCTTTTCTAAATATTTAATTTTATTGTTCTCTATTATTATTTTTACCTTACTATGTTTAAATTGGATTCAGTGTAAATTAATACGAGAATATGCCTGTACACAATCTTAGGTACTTCTACGAAAGTTTTATTTCTTTCGAAGTAAAGAAACCGAAATTATTTGTACTCGAAAATAAGAGTAATTTTTTTTTTCTTGTGGGACGTTTTACTGAGACAGTCGCGATAATTAGAAGAGCAACTGTAGCATGTAATAATATCTGGTGTAGTGACAGCTGATTAACGGGTTAAATTATTAGACCGCAAGAAACTACTTTGGGTCAAAGGGACCAGTTATATTGGTAACATTTGCAAGACTGTCGGATTTCTGACAGTAATCTCCTGATAAAGTTTCTATGTTAAGTGGAAGCTATTTATGTTAGAACGATGAAGTGTGCTAAAATTGAAACCTCAATAAAGTAGAGTAGATATTTTGATATGAATTGGTAGTAGGTACTTATATTACAAGCTTATAAATATAAGTACTAAACTTGTTGCAAATATTAATAGGTGATTTGTTAAATATCTTAAACTGTATTAAAGTAAAAAGTTAAAAACTCATACTATTTTATAACTATCATTAAATATAACTTGTTTTATTTTCACATCTATATCGTAAATTGATATGTTCCTAGTAAACATACATAAATGATCTTACTATTTGTACTATATATATATATATATATATATATATATATATATATATATATATATATATATACACATGTTCTTCTTCTTTTCTCAAAACCTTTCAAATGAACCCTACATTTAAATATTTTGGGTGCCCCTTAAAACTCCCATTTTGGGTAATTGGGAAAAGTTGTAGGAGTTACTAAAAAGTTCAATTCTATTTCCTAGAATTAAAGGAAGTTCCATTCGTTGTCTTGAACCTTAAAAACTAAACAGTGTTTCTATACTTTTAACTCACACTGTATATTATATACAGCACAACATTTCTTCAATTCACTTAGAATTTATAAAATATTGCTTGTCTTAATTTAAAAGTAAAAAAGTAGTTGAGCTATTGAATTCATTTTCATTTACTACTTTTCTACAATCTACGATATTATGTTATTTAGTAACGGTCTTTTAAATCACAAAACATGGGAAATTCACGAGCTTAAATTAAAATTGTGTGTACCATTGCGGCAATCGAAAGTGCAGTAGTTTCAAAATTCATGAAAAGAAATAAATCTATAAAATTACTACGTTCCGAAAACCATTTTTAGAATAAATAATTTTTTTTTCTCAATAAATAATATTTAAGAGAAGACTATATTAACTATTTACTAATTTATTTACTTTACAATAAACTATACGTTTCATATAAAGTACTAATACGATGTGATTGATAGGTACGACGGTTATATTCAATCCCACAGTTGTACTGGAGCTGATAACATCATTTGGTGAAATGAAACCGCAGTTTGACCTCATCTGGTCTAGTTAATAATAATGCTTCACACCGTTTTTTACGTTTTTTTACGGTTTTAGTGAAGGACAGCCGGTTAATTACGTGTGGTGAATCTGATCTCGAAAGGTAATAGGAGTTAGCTCGTTGTAATAGATTATTAATCGCCGTATCTTAAAGTCATCTTAATGTGAAATTGTTATAGTTTGAAGTTATAATTCCCTCGTTTTCACTTTTCCTAAACGTCTGCTGAAAGGTATTTGGTTGAGCTCTTATTGCTGTGTTTCTCACCATAATATTATGTCCCGGATTCCCAATTATACTCAATACCATCTACTAAGGATGGTATGGCACACACCCCACAAAAGAATATGGTGCTACGAAAAGACCAAACTCCACGTCTGTGTTTTTCTTGACCGTAAGTCAATGCCACTGGTTTTATGATTAAAATCCTGGAACGCGGTCAGCGTTATTGGCAGGTTATCTATCCCGATAACAATATTAATAGTAAGAAACTTACTCTGGCCATACCGAAACGGTATGAATGGTTCACAATAGCAATAGTTCCTACAATATAGGTCTTACTGATTCACGGACTGAGGGAAATAGTTTCTTCATACACATTTCAGTTAGTGATACAAAAGATACGTTTAGAAATCCACAATCTGATCTCTTAATCCGGTGGGTAACTAACTTAACACAGAACTAACCTAGATTGTATAATAGTTTTAATAATCTTACAAAACTTGGTATAAAGGTTTAACACGTGAATGGCCCAGTGCAGTTCGTTGTTGAGGCAAATTGAACCAAGGGGGCGGGGAGCCTCATTGTCTAAATTCCATTCTACTAAGATAGCCATTAATCATTTCATTGATCTTCACTACACGTGGATGTATATCATGATAGATATCAAAGTATTTATCAACACTGTAACTCATTATTAAATTTATAAATGAAAGATCCTTGTAAAATATTATAAGAGAGAGCTGTCTTATTCTAACAAAAACAACTCAAAGTGGACAAAAGCTTTGTTCATTGTTCTAAAGTGAAGGATTTATTTTTCTTGCGGTACTTATATTTTGCTCGTCAACCGTCTTACATTGTTTTATAGCCCTCTCTTAATACTCTTGTGTTGTTACTTTACTGCCCCATTTTTGTTTAATGTATCTTAAATGTTTTAGTGCGTAATAATTGGGTTACATGTTGTACCGTTTGGAAATAAGTGCAATTAAATAATTATACTTTAAAAATATCAAAGAGATAAGAATCTAAGTGTACTGTTCAATCTAAATTTGAGATAATGTTAGTTTTCCAATGACAGAAATAAAGAACAAAAAAATAGTTAGAAAAAAAATTATGAATGCTTCAATCTTTACTGATGTCTATGAATAGTAATATTATTAATGTTGTGAGATAATTGTGATCGTAGCTTCGTAGTTTATAAAGTAACCATAGAAAAGTTTAGGTAGCTTTTTGATTGGTACAATTTGGCGGCTTAAGCGGTTGTTCTTGCAACTTATGGGGCTTTTCCAAGATAAGTATCCGGCGGTGATGATTGACTAATCGTCTCTTTTTCACCATTCTGGGTTTCATGCTTCCCTTATATGAGCATTCCATAATTTCATCAGGGAGTAAAATTATTTTGAGTAGTTAAATAATTTGTTGGAAAATATATTATTAATGTTTAGGCAGTGTGATAGTAATTCTCTGGAGGTTATCTTTACGGGAGGTATTAATCCGGTTGAGTAAGCCGTGTATTAAAGTGTCGATGATGCGGAAATTACTGCAGAGTTCTGTGGTCCTGTAATGTACTGAAGGTAATTTACAAACATTTTTGACTTGAGTCCAATGTCACATATATTGCATTTTATGTGGTGTACCTTCAACATACATAGTCCATTGGAATGAATAAAATGAAATAATTTGGGATACACTATGAAATTAAAATAATATATTTTATACAGTTAAAATTATGTAGCGTTTTTAAAGCTACATTGATTTATTTTTTTTAATTAAAACTTAAATTAAATAAAAATTTTGGGATCGAAATATTGGGACTTAATTTTAGATTAGATTGTGAAATGTCAGGGTAAAATCGAACATGTAATCCTTTGGCAAGTTAGCACTGGTAGTTTTAAATTGTTAGGAAGGCAGGTTGACTGCCTTGAATTGATTAGAACTTGTCTTATTGTGAGTATTGTTCTCCTGGTTTGATACAGCTGGACCAATGAGAGAGCTCCACTGATGTCCTGCAAAGGTGATTGGAAAGGGAAGTATTTAAGCGCACGCTCATAATTTTCGCCCTTCTTTTGGTTATTTTCGTGAGTAAAGTTAATTGCAGTGCACCGTATTTCTTAATTTTTTTTTTCCGCGAGTGATTTTGAGGAAAAAATTAAATTCATAGAAACTACAGAGCAATCTGAATAACTTATTCTCGAAGAACAATAGAGCATAATAGAATCATACAAGTTACATTTGGTTCATGCTTGCAAGAGAAGTGAATTAAAATTGAACTTTGTTAATAACTTTAATTGAGATTTGAAAAGGTAGTAATTTATTAATATTTAACTGGAACTGTTTATTGTGAATTATTAATTGAAAATTAATTGAACTTTATAATTGTTAGAGAGAGAGTTGTAATCTGAATTGCAGAGACTTGAAAGTTAAGGTTCAAATAGGGTAAAGAGAAGTTGAAATTTTATTTTGTATTTTGAGTGAACTTAGAAGTGAACATTTTTATTTTTATTATTTCCAAGTGGTATTTCATTTTATTTTAAAACTTTATTATTTTATTTTAGAAGAGAGCTCTGATTTTTAGTTTGATAATTTGATTAATATTTTTATTTCTTGCCAAAGGAATTTTTAAATTTACTAAAAGGTTTGTCAATTCTTTGCGGAAAATAGAGTGATAAAAATTCTGAAACGTTGAACTTATTAATTTGCCAGTTAAAAATAAATCCATTGTTTTCATTTAGAACTGTGATTTTTATTTTAGACAAACCAGATAATATTTAATAGTTAACAATTTTAGTAATACATTGTACTTAATATTCACTAGGATCTTTACTAATCAAAAAATATTTTATATCGTCTTGGATGTATTATTGATGATTTATATATTAATACTCTGGAATATTAAGATCAACAATCCAAGTTGTTATAAATTACAATATAAAATAATGAAAATAAAAATGTTTTAGATGGGTATAAGATATAGAGCTGAAAGTAACACAAAAAACTTGGAGTACCTATTTTTGTTGCTTTCCAATATTGTGGGGGAAATGAACAGGACATTTCCGATAAAAATAACTGCACAAATGAAATACATAACAACGTTTAAAAATGTTTAAGAAATTAAAACTAAGATAGAACAGATGCCATCGTTGAATTTTAAAAAGGACATGATTTTTTATTTATCAATATTGGCTTGAATTGCTAAGAAGGTCTATATAATCAGAGGTGGTCAGCACGTATATTAACATACATTAATATTGAAAATAATGTGTAAGGGAAACATGTGTTTGATTTCTGACATGAATGAAAGCCTTGTGAAGGATTTGTTCAGGACCAAGAGAAAGAACCTGGAGGACAATCGTTGGCCCTTGCTAGAAAAAGCTTTTACGGTCGTTCATGTTTAAAAGGGTGCTGAATTTATAACTAGAGCAATTATTTATTCTATGAAATCTCATATGATTTCATTCTAGGGAGATTTAGGTATTGTTTTGAACGAGGTGTCTATGTTTACACTCTCTTGGATAGGATGTACTTAAGAATAATTGTGTTTAAAACCTTTCAATACAAGGTCCAAATCAGTAAATAACCCAATATAGTTGTGCATAAACGTTTGCCTCACACATCACCGTCTTGACTTAAATGTTGTCGGAATATGTTTTGATATGAACAAAATGCAATAGAATGGAAAGCTGGATCTTAAGATAAAATAACGAGTACATATTCAGACTGTTTTTTTTTTTTGGATTTTTGTATTTAAAAACTCCAACTAGTACTTATATGAACTATTGACTGGACTCTAATGATAAATTACAAACATATCTGTATTATTATAGAAGGAAGTATTAAACTACACCACGTGTCACTGAACTCGTATTTATAATATCAAGTCTACAACTACATGTGTTAGCATCTCAGTCTGTTTGCAAATGTATTTAGTGTAGGACTTTCTCATTTATGATCTCTCTGAATAAGGTGCACCACGCCGCACTCGATTTAACTTATAAATGATTCACGCAAAATCTATCACTTTTGCATGCTAGGTCGTTTCCCCGGTATTGCAAAAGCAGGAAGGTATAAACAAAGCTTTTTGTAGCATCTTGGCTAATGCTCTGCTAATTATTGACCTTTGCGAATTTACCAAAAATTAAAACATAATAACTGTGGTTGTATAAATGGTGCAAATAAGATATAGTAACAGATACAGTACTGCGCACATTACGTGAGTGATTGCAATACAATTAAAAACTAAAGATCCTGCTCGGAGATGTTGAAGAAAGAGAGACATTCGGCCCTGGCAGACCAAGCAATGTCGTTTAAGAGAAAATAAATAAAGTAAATAAAACAATTAGTATCTAATGTTTGTTTTTAAGAAACGTTCGGTCGTCCAGTTGGGGTCTTAATTTCCAACTATTTTAAAAGTGAAAATATAAGAGTACAACATGTCATAGAGTATGCAAAAGAGAATATGTCTTTCACGAGTACGACCCAAGTAGAGTCCCTGGACCAGGCGTAAGATACTAGAGGTAGAAGGGACCAGACAGAGTTCCAGACTGCTCCTTATACCTGGGGAAGTCATAAATAACTAAGGCAAATTATCAGGATACGATACGATCCAACAATAAGTGGATTAAAGTTGAGCGATCAAACCCGTTGTAAAATGTTCCCAGTTCTATAATACTAATTCAGCAATAAACAATTTATCATGTTTAACACATTAAATTTATTAATTTCTAAAACTCTACTTACAATAAAATTACCCAAAAATATAGCAAAGAAAACACCATAAGATAAAGCGTATCAGTATAGAGATTTATAATGACAAAGTAGTTTTTTTATTTCATACGGTAAATCAATTTTAAATAAATGTTTGTAATGAAACTGTTAAATATAAGCGATTATGTAGTATAGAGTAAAAATTAAACATGATGTTATAATCTCCGGATTGTTACAAATAATATTTGTTAATATAATTTGTTTAAATATTAGAGTCATCCTACTAAGTTTTGAGAATTATGTGATAAAATAAACATTATGAGAAAACATACTAAAAAAAGTATTGCCACCTGCAACCCAACCTGGCACAATTGTATTAATGTGCCCTTTATGCTATTCATGTAGATACAAAAAATCTTTAATGGCCTCATTTACAAATACAAATAATCGCAAAGAAATAAACAATAATACTTTATTCATAAATTTTGTTCAATATTCTAAGTGTACAATAGGAATATAGTACTACGATTTTGAATTTACCTTCACTAATATACGAAACAAACTTTTTCCTTTAACAGTAAACTCAAATAGCCCACATTTCACTGTCTACTGCACACACCACTATTTTACTGTACACAGCGATGAAAGGTTTACACACTTCACAGCGTCTGACCTGGAAGCTGTCCCGTGGCTGTGCTTCTACACAATTGAGTTCAGTTTGAGTGCTTAGCTTTTATCATAACAGTGTAATATTTTACATTGATTCCTGAACATAAAAATACAATTGAAACATCTCTGTCGGAGGAAGTATGAGCCCTTTCCTAAAAATAAAATGTCACCGTATAAGTAAACCGCTTTGGATGCTTAGTAACTGCTATACTCGGGTATTCCAACATGGGTGCCTGGACATAGAGGAATCACAGGTAATGAAGGGCAGACAGTTGTGCTAACTTAGGAGCCAACCGTCCTTCTACTGGTCCTGGGGTTTCCTATACCTTAGCACGGTGATCAGTTGCCAAGTAGGTGTTTAACAAACACCGACAACATTGGAGAACTACGGGAAACGTGCAAGCAAAACGGTTGCACAATGGAGCATCAAGGAACATTGTAGCAGAGTAACGGAGTTCCGTAAGATGACTTGTTTTATTAAAGGTTATTGGATATTCTGAAGCCACCAGAACAGAATAGGTATTCCGGTTCAGGAAACTCTGTGCAGGAAATATGGCTAGGCTGGTTCACAATTGAGCATGTGATACTTAAATGCCCGGATTATAGAGCAAACGCTCAAAATCCTTGAGTTGTTTAGGCATACTGAAGACGGGTTTGAACAGTCAAGAATGTTTCAGATCTCGTGGTTTTGTAAAGGCCTGGGATTTGATACAGCTTAAGCCTGATAGAGGACGCACAATAAGCTGGATAGTTGAGAGGCAATTTCTAGGCCCAGAAAACCTGGCTTTCGATAATAAGCATGTTAATACATAGGATTTGACTGAGTGTTAGCAAATACTTTTATATTGGTCTTATGGGTAACAATTATGTCATTGACCAAATTGCAAAGAAATTATTTTAAGCAAAGATAGTACAAACATATGATATTTTAAAATGTAATATCGTAACAGTTTTAGCCCAACTGCCCATTTAGTTTAAACGTTTGCACGATACTCCACATCGAAATAAGTGAGTTTTATAATAACCATCAATAAGATTTAGCTCACCGTTTTTGAAGCCTAACGTTGGCATGAGAACGATATTTTTTTGTCTATTGTGGGGATGTAATTAGTATTTTCAGTCTTTACTAGCAAAATTGGATTTTTGTAAGCTCCTGCTTTAAAAATGAGGTGAAACTGAAAATTAATACCTAAAAAGAATCTGACTTTGTATGGTGAACCAAGGTTTACATAATAATACAAATAAAATTTTAACTAAAATTTCATTTTAAATTTATTACATAATACCTCAACATAGTATAACTGTAGAGTTTACATACATAATACTGAAACAATAAGAAGATTCAGTGAAAAAGTTTAATTACGTGATAGCTGATTTTTTTTAGTTCCCTGTTCTAAGGTTAATCTAAAGTCACAACTGTTATGCACTATGATTAAAAATCATTTCTTTATTGTTTATTGCATGCGTGAATATCTGTCTAAAGAAACTTTTAAGAAAGAAATGAGCAATTTTGCATTCAACTGTTACGCATCACGTGGTTTGTCTTATTCCTGGATTGTAAGTATTAGATTTAGTTAAATACTATACTTAAACTATATTCATTAAACTGTCCAAAATTTGAATATCTGATTTTCTATCACTATAGGAACTAATTTATTATTTATTTATGGTTTTCTTTACTTTTTCCTTATAAATAAAATAAACAAGTTTCATTTAATAAATTATTTATATTTTTTTTATAATAAAGATGATTTAATACAATGCTGTCCGCAGGCGTTTTATATGGAATAATAGCACATAACACGTTGTTGATGACATCTTGCTTCAAAAGCCTCTATAATATAAAGCTGTGATTAATGTTGCACTCTAAACTGCGACACTATAAAGGTAGTTCCAGTAAATAAAAACGTGTCGTAAAATGCACCTGGTGAATAAGTGCTTAGCGTCCATCCTGATATTCAATTAATGGCGCAACTATATCTTTTACACTTTTTGTAACAAAATTAAACTAAAATGTTACAGTATTATGGTCCAAGCAATTGACTCTACTTTAGCCAGCTCTATCACTCGAGGGGGTGAATTTCTGCCTGTCTGTCTGTCTATATGTTTTTCTGTTCTACGAGATCTCTAAAATGAACTCAGATATACATCGGCTTACTATCTCATACGATCACGAGACTCAGCACACACTAACGCTTTACTACTCGGTTGAGAACATAACATGTTTAAAATACGACAAATTTGTCATATGAGAATCATATATTTCGTTTTTCACATTTACAGTCACATATCATATCAATGTCCGTCTGTAATCCTCCGGTATTCACAAATCCAATCAGATTAGTGTTTTCAGAAAATAGTAGATATGGAAAGTTCTGCCACTAATTGCAAGGTTTTCAATTACTAATGAAACCGAATTATCATTTATTATATACTCATTTAGTTAAAATTATAAGAAACCAAAAAATACAAATTTTCAATAATGATTCTACTATTAATTTGAGAATATATTACGTTATACGTAACATTTCACGAAACATTTATTTCTTATTTGTTTGTTTGTCCATACACAAAGTAAATACACTATTTTTATTCCGATTTCTCCTAAGTGTAAGTCGGAAGGTTTTTAAACTGTTTAGTTAATATTATATAATATTATAAGATAAGAACAAAACACGCTATTGTTTATTCAACAACGCATTCATAATAGTATGTTAGTACGTGATTTGTCTTGCAATCAGATCTTGCGAAATGTTTTATTGGATTAAAAAGTTTGATTGCCGATATTGGCTGCATTTACACGGATTTTCAAAGGAAATAATCCCTTTGACATTGCAGGACTAAGTCTCGCCATAATCCAATTACACTTTGATCACTTTAATCAACGGTTTTATCGTGATATTCCAATAAATTAGTTTTATACTTTGTGCTGATTTCCAGTTGAGGGTATATAATTGTAGAATGTATTTAAAACAAATATTTTAACGGCTATACTACGATCCTATATTAATTAAATTGGAATATATTTCAATATAATTATGAAAGTATGACAGTATGAATGAAATTATAATTTATGATTAAAATATAATACATTTTAAAACTAAAACTTGATTTCCAACAAGGCGATTTGTAAATACATATCAAAATAAGGCCAGTAAATAGTGGTTATCGGATTTATTTTTAATATGAAGATGAAATTTCAACCAAAACTATAAACTTCCCGCTATGTCTGTTCAATAACCATATTGTTAAGGAATTAGTCCGTCACCAGAAATCGAGGGACATAATTTTTCATATTGGTTACGTAATATTAAAATGATAGCACATATAACTGCAATACCATTACCATTAGAATCTTTTAAGATATATTTATGTTTAAGAGATTTCTATACGGTGGAAATTATCATTCCAGTGTTGGTGTGATTAATATGTATTTTTTTCTTGTTTAGTATTTATTGGGATAATATACTCCCACTTCAAATTTCAAAACTATTATTTAACACACTTAAATTTAAAAAATAATAATGGATTACTATTACACACCCATACACACACACACACATATGGAACATAGCAACATTCCTAAACTGATATTAAGATAAAAATACTCGTGAAACCAATAGGAAACAACATTCAAAATACTGATCTAATCGATACAACTTACAATAATAAGAAACTTTGCTTATTCATATAAAAAACGAACAAAAACACACAGTTTTACACTTTTGCCGAATCTGAAACCTTAACATAGTTGTGTGGAACAAGGAAAAGCATCCCATGCATAAAGCGACATTGCAGCCGTAACGGATCGTGTTGCTTTGCTTTTCTTTTTATTTTGTTGCATACTGAACATCCACTGTGCCAATAGTCTGATTTACCAACTTGGATACGTATATCAGGTATTTTATTTGTTTTATACTAGAACATTTAGATTCTTGGACATATATATTAAAGCTATTTACATTTTTAGATTCAAAATAACAAACAATTAGGAGTTGTACATAAGTATATACTTTCCACACGTAAGAAAGCATAATTACACTCACCAATTAAAATCGAAGTAATTATGTTATTTCTCAACAGGCTTTAGTATTGATAGCATTTTTATTAAGTTTTTAATGAATAATTAAAGTAATTCTTACGTGGAATTAACAGTTTTGGTATTTCAAATTTGGAACACTTTAAATGCCGTCACTTTGGAGTGGAAAGTGATAATAGGTATTTTTTATCTTTCCTTTATTAACCCTAACATAACTGTCACAGTTATTGGCCTCAACGGGTTCTGAGTTATGTTTTTAAAAATAAAAAGCACATATGGACAGAACGACACTAAACCAAGTTTCATAAAAACTTTTTCATTGTTTGCAAATTATTAGGCTTGATGGTAAATTTTACCTTATAGTAAATGACAAACATTTGAACTATGCTAATTTACAACTTATACTCGAGTACTATTTAAACAATGTTAAATACTTGATGGTATTGTTTAAATTTGTTTTGTTCTGGTATTTCACTGTTTCATCACAAAAAGATTTAGTCGATTCTCTCGAAGCAGTAGATTAAAAATAAAGTAATTTGAAAAAAAACTAGTATGAAGTTTTATACTCCTCTTGTCTAGCATTCAAACGAGCTTTAACGTGACCAATCACTTGTGGGGCTGGACAATTTCATTCTTGTCTGTATGCCGATATGTCCCAAAGATATCTTGAAAACGAACTTACTTATAGGCTAAAAGTTTTGCATGAATCATTATGTATTAGCAATACTGTGTTCATTAAAGGTACATGTTCCTCCTTGAAATTTTGAGTAACCATTTTTTTTTTATTTCTAGCGGTATCAAATATGTTTACATTATTCTTATAGGTAAACATGGTGGCATCGAGAAAATTTCCCAATACATAAACGTATAAATAAGCTGAATATAATTGTATGTGATAACAACAACTCATAAAAAAATAAAATTATTAATCATATTATTCAGCATGATCTTGCATTATAGTGTACTCTATTTCACTGAAACATTTTTATTCAAACTCTGCTATGAAACCTAACTCAATGATAAAAAACTTAAAATATAGCAAAATTCCCGGATAAAGGTTACGAGAAGACAATTAGTTTTGTATGAAACTTCATTTCTAGTACAAATCAACCATGGAATTTGGCCGAGCGTCATTGAAACATATCACTCAGTAAGTTTACTTTTTTTAATCTTTCAGGAGGATGCAAACATTTCTGAACGTTATATATCTGTCTATCTGACAGCATAACACCTTGATAACGAAATGAGCTCTACACTTGAAGCTTGTTGCAGTTAATATAGTTTGTTATTTGTAAAAAGACGAGTTACCTTACCTTAATTATTAATTTTCGATTTCCACTATATAAATTCTTTTTAAATAGGCCATTAAACCATACCATATTTTTTCAAACAAATGGTTCATTTAAAAGCAATACAAAAATGAAATATAAAATAATATATTATAAAAACATAACAATATTTATATTCACATAATTTAGAAAACTCCACTGTTTTAAATCAACCTCATTACAAAATTATTCATAGATCTAATTAAATTGTTTCTTAGGGAAAAAGAGCAAAATGAAATTTTGCGTTGGAAATGTTAATAATTTGAATTAGAAGTGCAAAACCTGAAATAAGAATTACTCACACTTGTGCTTAACTTCTGGTCCTCTTAATCATTAACGCTGTAAAATGGATACCCAATGAACAAAATATGACTAATTTCACTTTAAAAATGTCTAGAACCCTACCATATTACGACACAAGTGATTTCGCTAATAAATCTATGGAATTCGACTTTGGAGTTCCTCTACCTATAAAATAGTGCTTGTTACTGAACTCAAGCTTTATTCAAATAAATGCACGAAATGTTGCATAGAAATTGCGGGCGAAGCCACGGGTATGTGCTAGTGTGTAATAAATTCCAGGGCATTGATTGATTTTTACTAATGGAGGAATGCATGATATATCGTGAATATGGTATTCGTTTGATTTAAACGCAGATTTAAGCTGGGTATAATCTTAATTGTTTGTAAACTGTGTTCCATTCATGTTTGTTAACAAATCCTATTGTTTACGTATGTATATATCTGATGAATAGCGACCGTATTCGAAGCATCTTTTGGACAGTTTGAAAAAAATATAATTTGATTCTATAAAAGTATGATATGCAGAATGAATAACTTTCTTCTTCGTATTAGGCTTTGACCTGTTGTATTCCTGTTTTCCACCACAGTCAACCGATATTAGCGATTCATCATATTTACTTATGAAAGAGCACTTTATTAAGTCTGTTGCATTAAAAGAGCCCCAGTAATATATAGCATTCCTTTTGGCTACTTGTTACAAATAAAAGCCTGCATACTACTTCATTCATGAATTAAAACTGAAACAATTATAAGATTCGTTTTAAAAGTACTGTTTTACGCCTTAAACCATTTCACTCAAGTATGTTTTACTGCCGTGTCTTGTAATTTCCCATCTGTTTACGTTGAAGAAACGTCAGGGTTGTTTGTGTACTCACTTGACAGTGAAATTAATCCTATCTTTCCCTGCGAAATTGAGGACAGTGGAGGCTGTTTACTTAGTAACACTGGCGGATATTCAGGGGTTTACTTTAATAACATTATAAGCTCGCACACCAAGCATGCTTTTCTAAGGTTATTTCTGACTCAAGCAATAAATTATTTATTAATTTAATATATTAATAAATCGTAAATTTTACGCTAAATTGACTTGAAAAAGTTGGTTATCTCCAATGTTTTTCTGTACTTATTCGTATTAAAAAAGTTTTAGAAATAAGAACATTTTTTAAATAAGGTCATATTTAAACTTACCATGACCTAAGGTGTGTTTGAGGTTAAGTGGTAGAGAGGACTTTATATTCCTAAATTCGCCTCTAATAAAGACATTTTTCATTTCATTTCCTATTTAGTTTCTTAAGTTACAGTTTTTTACTAGACGATACGCCTTGAATTAGAATAGGTTATGTGGAGTTATTAAATTTGCCTTGCACATGTAATTAGCCATGAGAACAATATATTTCGGGATGGTGGCAGTTCTGAAACAAGATTATTTTGGTGTTCAACTAAACTGAAGTACAACTTCGGATAATTTAAAAATACTCCTATTATATATAGTTTAATAAAGCAAGTTAAGAGCTTATATTAACCTCTGTTTCAGGCATTTATTATTAAATAATTTAAAGGCAAAAACTACTAAAGATTGAGGATTGTTTAACTCAGCAGAAGAGTGACGTATTTCCTGGCAATGATACCTGACTAACTGAACATTACATGAATGTCCAGGAAGATTGGCAATATTATAATTCTCATGCTCTAATTCTGTTAGTGCCAGCAAACAATACTTTGATGTGTGATGATGCTGTGATATAGGAAGAAATAGAAACAGTAAACATTTATACTATGGTACAGAAAACTTTAATTTAAACCAAAAAAGGTGTTCCTAACACGTGCAGTGGCTGAAAAACACCAATACTATAACATAATTCGTTCTTATTTATTGTGAGTGTAAGCTAAATGTCATTTTTAAATGAAAATACTTTGACTAGTCAAGGCATAAATTGCTAAATGACAATATCTAATTAATATTTTTATAAAATTGTATATAGTATTATTAGATAATTTGATTATTACGGTCGGAAGGCTTATATGCCAGTATATAACTTTGCTTTAATAAGAACAAGTTTTTTTAAGATATAATATAGAAACTAAATATATACACAATATTTACAGTGCATCTTAACCCGATATAATTTTAATTTTACAAAAAGTACTTCGAAGAGGTATATCATGATAAATCTGGAACAATATTATAACTCAGTACAATTAATTAAAGGCGGTAAATTTCAATCTAATAACTTAGAAACTTGTCTCCTAAAAGGTTTTGCAGATAAATCAAGAACGCACCTGCAACTTTCTCCTAATGTGATATTAATGACAGAAGTTGATCCTGTGTCACTTAGGACTTTTCAGTCTCATCTTCCTCCTTATTTATTGAAAATATAAATAGAAGGATCCAGATGTTTTGCAATATAATCGCTTTAAAAAACATTTTAATATTAATAAAACTACGAAAACGAGCGGTTTTTAGCGTACATTCCTTAATTCGTTCCTTCCAGGAGTGTGAAAGTTTTAAAAAGCTCTTTATCTTTTATGTTAATTTTCCAATGCAGTATCGTTTTTTTTGCACGAACAAATTCATACTCATTTTATTTTTTAAGTGTAATGCTTTATTGTTATAGATACTGCACTTTTTATGCATCTGGCTTGGATTGGTTTGTAGTCGTCTATACATATGCAGGTTGGAAAAATAGTGTACATGTATGTGAAAGCTCTTGCATTTGGAAACCTTGTTGTGATAAAAGGGATAAATGGGAACTGCAGATCCTGAACGATAATATATATGGATGTATGGTTGATAATATAATATATGGATATAAGATATAATATATAAGGTAGTATATATATGAAGACCTGTACGGGTGGCCTTGAAATCATTATTTCATAACAATTGCCTGTAAAACTTTTACCGGGTGATTCCTAAGATTAATCTGCTCTTTAACTTAGAATTTATTTGACGACATACTTTTATTTGCAAAACATTGAAATAGTGTAGATGTTTAGCAGGAAAAATGAAATTAAAAGGAGTAAACTCGGTAAAAGGTTCATAGAATCTCCTTTAGAAGTTCAGATCTTATCTGATATGCTTGGCAGGGACATTTCTGTGATCTGCGATTCATTTCTGCTCTTTTCATGTTCCGATAGTATTAGTTGAAGACAGCCTCTGTGACTCATTAAGGTAATTTTAGCTTTATATTATAATTATTTAATATAGTTAACCGTTAAAAGAAATATTCAAGACTAGACTTCCAATAGAATCTATGACACTGGCCAGTTCGTGTTAAATAAAAAAAAAAGAATGACTAGGTATTTGTTTTTATAAACCATGAGTTATTGTAAACGTATAGTAAATTTTTAGTATAGCATGTAATTTCATTGAATTACTGTCACATGTATAAATACAGTTTCATACACTATTTAAAGTAAACTGTTAAAATAATTCTTTGGATATCATTGTACATGATACATTCAGATTTTTCTTCATTAAGTTATGTTTCATATCATGCTTCAACAAAAGTTCCGGTGGACAAGTTTATTTATTCTGCTATTCTTGTTATCAAAACCCTTTCCCCATAAGACCAATGTACAAATATTCACCAGTGTTTTGCCAAATCTGATAGAGTAACATGCCCCATGATCAAACTCAGCGTTGCCTGTATAGAAATTAAGCTTTCTGCACTTTCAATTCTATAGGTAAAGTCTATTTGAAACCCATAACTTGAAAGAAAAATATTGGTACAATTACGATAAATTTATTAGTTATTATTAATTTTTTTTCGATTAATTCAGTATTTAGGAAAATTTTCAGCCTCAAAGTGACAGTATACGCTATTTATTCTGCAGGAATAGTGCAGTGGATATTGAAAAAACTAACCTAAGGGGAGCAAAAATTTACAAAAGTTTGTACGCTAGACAAAACACGATTGGGAATCCACACGATTCAAAATTTCAGCACGATAACAGGCAACTACAGTTACCCTTCTAATATTACGAAGGTATTTTCAGCTATTTTAATTTATTGACGAAAATTTGAATTGTATAATATGAAATAAACTTACAGTAATTTAAAATAACATAGAACAATCACAATTTGTCTTCCATAATTACGCAATAAATGATGAGTTAAATTACAGTCAATGTGTTTCATATTATCGTTTAGTACAGTTTATTTTATTTAAAATAACTTTTGGTATTACAAAATATTAATTGTATATGAATGTATTTATTTATATTTCAGCTGTCAAAAAATTTACCTACTTCTTTCGTACAAACCGGAGGGCTAATTCTAATACTCTATTATTTGGGTTTTAGAGAATGTTAAATAAGTCTTCACCAACAGGTACTTCTAGTTATAATGTCTTTATTTATTTCTCAACATCACACTCTCGATGTATTATTGCGTAAAAGTTACTATAAAGCAAACAGATGCAGTTTTGGAACACATGTGATTTATTTTCATTACTCAAATAGAATTGTCATTTAGTGTTATTCTAATTAAATTAAATCTTCTTCAAAAACGAGAGAAAAAATTAAAATCAAAGGGAATAGAAAACTATTTTATTATATATAGCGAGTCTTATTTTAGTACAAAATTTGGCCAGATTTTTCAAATGTCCTTCAGAAGTGTTACAAACTATCTTTCTCAACTTAATGCTAGTTTAGTCAACTAGTAGAATATTATTCAGCTAGCCAGGTTCCTGATATTGCTATTTACAAAAACTGCCAGTCATGGAAATATTAATAAAACGCGTTTTATGTATTTTGACAGAAGAAGCATATTGTAACCGGTAGACGTTTTTCTAGCTCGAATAGATTCCAAAAAGTTCAATATAATTACACACAGAGTTAACATGTAAAACATATTGGTTCTAGCATGTGACTTCGTGTACAAGTGAATCGATTTGAAAGAGTAAAGTATGTTTTGGGATGTACACATTTAATTTTACCATATGATAAACAATTTATCATAGATTGTAAAGCTATCCAAAAGTGCGAACTAATATGCTTTCATAACCCCTTTTACATCTGTATATTTAGTTTTCTAGCTGCAGATACGTTGCAATAAGAGGGGTACATAATAATGTGACACTACCGCTTACGTAATGTGACATGTTTTGACGCTGGAAAGGTATTTCTCTTGCATTGAGTTTTTGTCACACCAGTGGAGCGGGAAATGAGAGCGAGGAATGTTCCATAAACATCGGTTTCTGCTTTTGATACTGCGGAGTGCAGGGACATTTACACTCGGGCTAGTAACCATAGATTTAGATCTCCAACTAATTAATATTCTTATAGATATTTTCACTCATCACCCTTACAAAAGCGGTGGACTTCTTAGATATACCAAGTGTTTTATAATCTATACCAATGATCCTTATTAAGTATTAGACGTTTAAATTAAGAGAAACTTATCAAACGAATTTGTGCCAAAAGTGTTTCACCCAAGATAACCATAACCTCTCTTAGGTAAAAATATGGGTTTTGCACTTCCTTTAGTAAATCGGTTAATATCCATCATAAATAAACCTAAAGGAACAATATAATTTTCAGAATCAAGGAGGTGAGTCATAATACCGGTATTTACCAGCATCAGACATTGTTACCTCTGCCTGCTTCAATCAAAGAGAAGCTAATTCTTAGTTATAATATGTCTCGAAGATTTCATGTTACAGTAAATATGAGTAAGAAAATGTTCTGAACATTTTTCTCGTTCTTACAATTTAAATAATATTACTAATTGTTCAATAATTATCAAACAGTTTCTTGTCATTTACTTAAACATTTAATTTATTAATATAGATCACCTACATTTTAACCTATTGTGATAAAAATATATTATTAAAAGATTTGTGACAAAATTTGCTATTTGAGTCCAAATTTAAGGTTTGTAGTGCCTGCCTAATACGCCAGCATAACTATCAAAGAGCTATATATTATTACTACTACCACTAATTTATCTATCAGACTTCACAATTTTATTTTTTAGGTTAAAATAAGTAAGAAATGCTATATAAAGTATAGTCCTATCTTGCTTACTTTACTGCATGACTGTCGGTGTTTTTTTAAGAAAGAATTATAACTTAAAATTTAACGAAGGTATAAAGTTTAAAAATAAAAAGTCCTCAAAATACATGTTTTGAAATATTTCTGAGAAATACGATTTTATTTTTCTGTTAGTATGTACCATTTATCAAGCATTGCGTGTTGCTAAGTTTACAGTTAAAAATATTTTAATAACACCCCATTTTACTATCTGGACACAATTGATTTAAAAATTTATTTTATTTGACGAAATAAATTATTCTTTTGACTACTGGTTTAAATGATTTCATTTTTACATAAATATACGTACATTTTAGAGATCCAAAACTACATAATATAAGATTTATTTTGTTTGAACAAATATTTCTCTTTAAAAAAATTAGTTTAATATTTTCATATTTATTATAAATATAAATATGATTGAGAGACTTAAAACTGCATATACACAGTTCCTTTATTCCACCATTTATATAATTACTCAAAAATAAGTGAGCATACAGTGCACCGTGTGGTGCCATAATGAAATATTTGAATTGCAAGTGAAAAAGGCAAACCACACTTTGTTACTAACTTATATTACGTAATTTTAATATAAACATCTTACAGTCGTTATAATTCCAAATAACCTGCGACGTAATTTAAAAACTTACTCATTCATTTGTTTCCTAAAACTCTTCCACCATATAACTTTAAACAAACAAAGTGAAAACTTTCAGTCCAGCTATATTGAAGATAATATTGAAAGGATCACAGAATTTTGAATTTTTGCCATAGTTTTATATTACAAAAGGTACAACACAATGTTTTGAGGATAGGAATCTGTTCTCTTCGTCAGGTGGGGAAGGTTTAAATAAATACAAAAATTAAGAATAGATATATATTTCAATTCTTTGAACTTTGTATTATACCTTTTGTAACATACAACTAAGGGGAATGTCCAAATCCTGTTATTGTTTTAAACCTTTTAATTATTTAAACATCCAGCTACTAATAATAAAATAATACAACCATTTGATTGTTCAAAACAAACATATCAAAGTTTTAGTTCATTTAAGTTTAAATGTGATCAATAAACGTACATTCCAAGCGCTTGTATTATATCAGAATCTTAATTAACTAACTCTCATCTTATTTAAAAGGTAAAAACAGTTTTAAGTAAAAAAAGTATATTTAAGATACAATTAAAGCTTTCGTGACAGTTTTTACCAGACTAAGTAATAACTTTTAATTAAAAATGTCTTTGTAAGGTGAATAATTACTATAAAGCACTGTCTAAAACTAAATTTAATGATTCGTAGTGACATGTTTATCTACCCATTAAATACTAAATATAAATCATCAGAAATGAAATGTTGAGGCTATCAAATGCCCTTTGCAAAGGGACGAGTCATCACACATAGGTACTGAGGGATCAAAGGGGCATTTTGGTTTTTCACATCGGAATGATTACATTTTAAAGTAACTAATACAATCAAAAATAACTATTAGCTAATTAATGAAGCAAATTATTTTAAAATATGAAATGGCACAAAACTTGCTAAGATCTTTTAAAATAATAACACACTACAAGTGCAAGTTTTTTTAAGGCACGATAAGTGAATATTTAAATTACATTTTCAAGTATTTATCCGTAGTGACTTTACCGATGTTACTTAAAACAGCTTGACTAAAGCGTATAAAAATTAAAAGTGAAGAAATTATATCTCTCCAGTGAAACAGCCTTAAAGGTAAGACCACCAGGAACTAGATATAAGTGTATTGTTATTGTGTGTAAACACTTGTTTATAGGTTAATAAACTTACATTTACTAAATTCCAGGACAGAAATTGCTTGGTAATAAGTTACACATTTGGGACTCAGTTAATGGATTGTTTCATTATTATTTAAAGGGATGTAAGTGGTTGAACAGTCATATTCAAATGTTTGTGTCTACTATTTCTGATATGCCGAACAGAAATTTTTATTCTTTCCTGCCTCATATTACTGTGTTTAATGAACGGATAATTTAAGAAATAATCCAATATCTTATAAGCAATGTAACGTAGTGAATGTTATAATTCTTGCAAAAATATTATGTTTAAACTGAGATATACGTATAATTTTATCTAAGCAAAGCGAAATAGATACCCTTTCATTTTTTTACGAAATAAACAAAGAAAGTGATTAATTGAGAACAAATCTATTTGGCTAATAATTTTATACAATCACTATGACACTAAAAGTCCGGACAACGTTACGTTCGTTAAGACATATTTACTGGAAAATATATTTTTACAGTGAAAATGTATTTAAAATAGTATTAATTCATTATGGGACTCGTATTTTATGTTATATTAGGTGACACGTTTAATACTTTTAAGCATAATATTTCATTTAGTATTTCATGACAGTATGAAGTCTTCTAACACGCTGGGAGAGGAATAACCCTTCCCTTTTCAGAGATGGTTAATGGAGACGTGAGATAGAAATAACCTCTATATATTTTTTACGTATATTTGTACAAAATAATATTAGTAACAGTTTAAGACACCGTACAAAAATGCTCTAAGTAGTGCACCGTCTCCTAATTTAACATCTTTCCTTGCAAAGACATCTGCCTATAATATTTGTCCTGATATCGCAATGTTTGTGTGACAAAAGAGTGTCAAATTTTGAAGTTCAGTTCGAGATTAAAAAATAAAACAATATAATGAGAGGCATCGAAATTTGGATCTGAGGTCAGCACAGGTTCAAATCGTGTCTGTATCGTAACACTGTTTATAAGTGACGCTGTCTTTTATGATACTTAGTCAAATGCCATGGTGGACATGAAACGTCATAGAACATTCTTGTCTGTGTAGAGGTGATTTATTTCAAAATATAAAGTCTGCAGATAAAATATGTGAAGAAATATCGTTAATAGTTAGTCTATATGAGAAATCACGCGGACTAACAAACACTACAATGTAACTCGATGTTCCTTTCATTTAAATAAGACTTCAAATAAGACAACTTTTGAGTCTATAAGCCGTAGAAAAAGCGATAGAAATAACTAATTTCGTTCATATCTTTTTACAAAATAATATTATTGAAGATTTATGACACTGTACAATTACTTTCTGAATGCACCGTCACCTAAATAACTATACTGAAATAATACACCTAGATTTCGTAACAATTGCCGCTTATCTTTTTGTTTGAAGATGGTTTTTGGAAAATGAACTAGACTTTTTAACACGTTGGCTGCGTCAAATGCTTTCTGACTCACATTCGTAGTGTAACTAATTCTCCTCACTCAATATATGCCAACTGAGACTGCAGTTTAAACTTGTGTTTGTAAATATGCAATGAACATTTGTGTATTTAATACAATACTTGTGTTGTAAAGTACTCCGCGGTTGGTAGTAAAGCACTTTACGGCGGTTTACGGTAAAGCACTTTTTATAAAAGCAGAAGAAACCTGAGAAGTAAAATCAAATTTTGTTTTATGAATACTCTCGAGACAGATTAGAGAATCAGAAGTGTTGAATTGTGATTTTAAAGTGTCTTAGAGTAACAGAGCTTGAAAGACATCTCTCAAATGGTTAAAGTAAATCGACTGCCTATCTTGACTTAAGATGACTTTCAAACTGGAATATTTTATGCTTGTATATATATAAACCAACAACTTATTACATTAGGCCTACTTTAAGTAAAACGTCATTTGATTAACGTGTAATAATTTACCGCGTAATAAAAATAGCGTTATCTATATACTATAAAGAAAACAAATTTTAAAAAGTTATATATAATAATTATTTTTTCATACACTAAAATATCTATTTTTGTTAAAAATATATTATAACGTAGATCAAATCAGTCAGAGTTTGCTACTACAACTACTATATAAATAAATATTAATTTTAATCTACGTTATAATATATTTTGAACAAAAATAGATATTTTAGTGTATGAAAACCTAATTATTATATATAACTTTTTAAAGTTTGTTTTTAATACCAAATTACAATAACATTAAAACACAAGTGATATTACAATTTAAATCTTACACAATTTTAAAATACTATTTGCAGTATTATTTATAATTAATGGATTGAAACATTCATTGAAACCTTTTATATTAGGTTATATAATTTGGCTATATAACATTTTAACCAGACATGGTTTAAACCAGAAAATGATTAAGTATAAATAGCAATACGAAATAATATAAATACATGCTTGATTGAATACGTTTTCAACTTAACAATAACATTGACTGAAAAGTCATTCAAGTTTTCCTTGAGTTAGTTTTATTACAGCTCAGTTTCTCTGTAATACAGTTAAAGTTTCTATTGTCAATACACTAAGAGTTTGTCGCCCTTGGCAGTAATAACAAGAAGCATCAATCTTCTTCACTGTGTCAGAAGGATCTCTATACGGTGTTTGCAATGAGTTCTGTATAATAGGTTTTATTCTCAAAAGATATTATTATTTTAAATAGAGGTTATGGTACATAAGACAATTAATAGGTTTCTCATGTATTCACTACATTTTAAACATTTAAGACGTTTACTAAAACATAGGACATTTTACACGTTTTAACTTTTACAACCTTTTGACATGAACAACTTCAATAATAATTAAAAATATACATGTATATTATAAATACGAAATATTTTGAAGACTTTTAGATATTTGGACTATTTAGTGCATGGATGTTTAATAATATATCACGCAAAATGTGTTGGACAGATATTACGACGTAGTGTGGCATGTACTCTGCTCAGATATAAGAAAAAAACACAGGCATGCCTTTATTTCGAAATACCACCCATAAATAAAATAATCATGTAAATAAAGAAAATGTTTTATTTCCTTCCACGCTTTTTCCCAGTAGATTTTATTAGTATGAATAAATATCAGCTGTCGTTGTGAGATACATACTGTAATGAATAGTGTTTATATAACTTATATTATAGAAAGCAATAGAAACCAAATATATTTGTTTACGTAGGTGTTACTTAACAAAGTTGAGAATATGTAAAAAAAGTAGGTAAAAGAAATTGGCTTCCTTCTATATCGTGGAACGGAATATTTACAGCAATAGCTGAAGGAATAAAAACGTAATCAGCGCACTAAGATGATTCACTGAACTATTCACTGCGTAAATGCAATTTGAGGGAACAGGCAATCACTGTGGGCCCGTAACTGTAAATTATTGCATCACAAGCAACACACCAGACATAGTATGCCGTTTTTGTGAGAGAGTTCTGTAGTCGAGAGCACACCGCAATCAATCTTCACAGAAAAGACATAATATACTGATAAGGTATAAAAATATTCTTATAGTTCTTAGTCAGAACTAAGGAAATAGTACGGTATAACGAAAAGGATTTGTGAAGCAAGAACATATACTGTACCTAATCAAGTTTGCAGATATTAATTTCTAAAAAAAAAAAAACGAAAAGTGGGGATACAATTAAAGGCATCGAGACTATGTTTACTTTTAGAGAATAAGTCTAATAACTAATCGAGAATCTGAGAATTCCATGTTTTTTGTGTGTAAGTTTAAATTACTATGAAATATATTTCGCACTTAACTTAAAACACGTTTAACATATGTATTAAACACATATATTGAAATAAACTGTAGGAGTTTAGTATAACCTTTAATACCTTTATGGAGACTTTTCTGTTACCTTATACATTTTTTTAACCATTTTAGTGGATGTAAAAAATATTATATTGGATAAACCAGTCAATTTTGTACGCCTAGATTTATAGAGCCTCTCCATAACTATAATTAAAGGACTAAACTAATATAACACATGTTTTTTGGCGATTAACTTAAAACAACGATTCATATAGAGTATTTTAAAATAGTTTAGATATTTTTACACTAAACTAAGGTATAACTATAAGTGCCAAAGAAGAAATTAAATGTAAATTAACTGACATATTCCCTAAATTTATTAAAGGTTGTGCGGAATGAAAATAAGGCCCTTATACATGACATGGTGAAAAGGGTTGAGTCGATGCTAAAAATGATTTTAGATCATTTTCACTTTCCGTATAATGTTGGGTGCTGTCAGATACCTGTTTCCTGAAGTTTTTTTCCCTCCAGAAGGACGTAGACATGATATTCCAAGTTTTTTCTTGCTATTAAACATTATAGAATAAACGAAATATATTCCAATAAGAATAGATATATATAGATTTCTTGTGAGCTCCTTATGTTGAAAAAGCCAATATTAAGGATAAATTACTTTAGTAGATAGTCTTTATTAAGATTCATAAATATGGATTATGCTTTAACAGTTAAGCATACATCATTCCCAAGCTCAGACAATCCTGCAATCTGATTGTAATATGTAAATCCTGATTAATCCAGTATCAGTAGTCCAAAGCTATCAACAACATCATTAATAGTAAATGGGAATGGTCGATGGCAGGATGATACGTGTCACCTCTATAGTGTTGTTTTCCCCAAACTGTGTCTTTAATTGGTTTATCATAAACAACATTATCAATTAATGTTTACTAATAATCAGTTTTTAATTGTTTTCTAATTTAAACTTACTATCGAAGTTTAAGTACTTTTTTTTTTAACAATGGACTCAGAACTCTATGATATAACTATAAATAGGTTTGGCAAAACCAAATTAATATTCAAATATTAACTTGCAATAAAATATATGAGCATTTTATGGAACTTTCTTCTATATTAATTATCATTTATAATTATTATCAATTATACTCGTACTCACAGCGAGCAAAATCAAAATATTAAGAACAGTGGTAATTTTACTTGACAACGTAATATAAATGTCAACATTTATAAGAAATAATATTTTGTTGTGTTGTTCACATATTTGCAGTTCTTTTTAAGATAAAAATGAATTGAATATTTATGTGTATATGAAACCGAGAAAGACGTTATATCTGAAACTTTTAGAATGAACTCATTGAATATGCGCAAATTAAATGAAGTAAGAACAGGCTATAAAATAGCTGTGACATATTGAATATATTTACATCCCCGGGTAGTGTATTTATAGCAAAGTCACGTGGTATAAATAACTCTGCGGTGATTGGACTGAGAGATACATGGAAACCACTAATTGGGTTTAGAAGTTCTTTATTAATTAACTGGACATGGCAGACATGGTTCATTGTTTTCTAAAGTACTACGGGGTGCAATTAATTAACTGATTCGATTTGGAACGCAGATAAGATTAATTAATTTTCAAACGTGTGAATCGAGCTTTTATCATTTATATAAACAGAAGCTGATACGTTTTTCTGTTCCCACAGTTATATTCCTTTAGTTAAGGAAACAATAGCAAAATTTCCACAATAAATTTATATTTAATTTCAAATTCCATTTTTAGCATGTAAGATAGATAAATTCATAAGGTGTCAAAAAACCGCTACTGTAAAAAACATAAAAATCTCAAACTTTGTAAATTTAGTACGCCAGAAGAAGCGCCTGTACCTTATTTTTTATGTGACGGTCAAAGATTTACTCATACCGGTATACTAAATTATACAAATTTTGTCAGATAAAAAAGTGTTAATTAAAAATTGGGCTTTTAAATTATTTCTTAATCACATGATAATGGGGGTTACATTACAATGACGTGGGGGTTTCTTCTATTGATAATGACGTAGGACAGTGATAAGAAGAAAACGACATCTCTCCTAAATACCCAGTGTTGTAAAAGTACAAACAACAGTATGTAAATATGGACGGTTATCTAAATAACCATAGCTGATTTTTGTGATCCAAGATATGGATTAAACAGCTTCTATAAATAAAGTTTTGGTTTTGATTGGTCTTTAACAACGTTAGAAGACATAATATAATTATGCATATAGTTTCTTCAATATCCTGCAGGAAATGCATGGAAAATATATTCTATAATATATAATAAATTTTACAAACCACATAGATTATTCCTCGAGGAATAAGACACAATGCACAAATATATAAAACGTATAATATATTGAGAGATCATGAATATATTAGTTATGTCATTCACGTAGCTTTCACTAAGGATCAATTATACTTTGTTATTGAAAAAATGCGATGGAGAAATTTCTATCGGAGAGAGCTTCAATCCTGTCTTCAAAATAATATTTAACGTTTATATTGTTTAATTAAAACATTTTTGAACGCCTAACTTCTGTATTTCTTACTGCCGTGATAGAACACACAACTTTAATCTAGACTCGGGCATTTTTCAGGTTTTGTGATTCAAATTACAGAAAAAATGCTATTAGAAATAAGCGTGATATCGTAGATTCCAGAAAATGTATAAACTAAATATTATTTTATAATTCAACTAAATTTACTTTTCAAAATTATACCATAGTTATAATCATTCTGCTGAATCGCGGTAGGAAGTAGGCTCTATGTTAACTAGACGCGGTACGTGGACATTATTTTGTTGGTTTGAACCTCTCCAGCTGTTAGAGATGTCAACGGTGATAGGTTCCCGAGCCGGTCGCGGTTGGTTTGAAGAGAGAGGGGTAGTCTTCTAGTCGAGTGCAGAGCGTCTACACGTGCAGTTCAGAAGCGATAGTAATTCCTCTATTTCTATACGTTTGGGATATAGAGTTAATTTTACCCGGTGTGTTTTAAGTCAAGTTTTAAATTTCTTTTTTTTTTTCTTTAGTGCGTAATAGTTTTTCAGCTTCCATAGTCTTCAAAGTAGTAAGTCCCGTACCAGCGTTTAGTTTAACATATTTTGTTTTATACTGTTGTGTAAAACTTTCTAAATTTTTACATATAGCAGAGCCTGATAATTCAACTTTTTGAAGTATTGTAAATTAGATTTTGATCCTAAAGTTAACATCAAGTATTGTGTAATTTTGATTTAGAATATTTTGAGAAGAGAGAACTTTTTTATTTTATTTTGTTAATTTAAACCTTTTTGGTGAAGTATACCTTTTTAGTTTCATTTTAATTTTGATCAGACTCTAAATTAGATTTGACCGATTTGAGAGAAAATTTTTGAAGAAAAGCAAATCAAGATTTTGTAAAAACTTTTTTAAATTTTGAGTGAAATTTGAGATTCGGAATAAATTAAGTATTTCCGAAAGGTTGTGCCTGATTTATAGAAAAATTATCTCCCAGACTTTATTAAATAATGTATACTATAATAACGGTAAAAAATTAAGGCAAATCTTGTTTTGTAATTAAAATTGAATTGGATAAGTTTTGTGCCATTTATAATACATCAAAATTGAGCGTCTCGAATTTGATATCAGTAACATTAGAACACAGCTGGTGGTTAGTTTTTATATCACTTATTATAATTCATTTCTCATTTTTGAAATTTAAAATATACTAGTAATTTAGTTATAAAAAAAAAATATAAATGGAAAGTATAGTTGTTAAGTCAAAAAAAGTCTCTCACTATATTACACTAATAATATATATTTAGATTTATTAATTTTGCCCCCCCCCCCCCCCACCCCCCCCCCCCCCCACCCCCCCCCCCCCCCACCCCCCCCCCCCCCCACCCCCCCCCCCCCCCACCCCCCCCCCCCCCCACCCCAGCTTATTCAGCAATCAAATAAACATTTACAAAATCAAATAAAACTATAAGACGTCTAGCATTCAACTTTTACGGACAACAAATACACACCCCGTACCTCCAGCTCGTTCCACGCCGTCTTAGATGCTGATAAAAAACTCAATATTACGGGGATAAAATTTTTTATAAAGAGAAATTAAAACCACCAAAAAAAGGGGGGACTTTAATGGGAAAAAACCGTGGGCGGGGGAAAGGGAAAACCCGTCAGAAAAAAATCAAAAAAGGAACCCTGAAATAAAACTAGACCTGTTTAACTACAGACGTTGATCATAATTGGGAGATCTGCAGACCGAAATTTTTATTTTTAACCGACAAGTTAAACGCTTGAAAGTTCGCAAAAAATTTTCATGAATTTAGCTTTTCAATTTTTTCCAGGATAAATAGAGTACACAGTACCGTAGCTTTTGGTAGGTTTAAAGCACATTTTAAAAACTTTGTGCACATACATATACGACGGGGAAAATATTTATAAAGATAAAGTTCGTGACTCCCATCCTTGCACAATGATTTTTTTGACAAGTTGGACGGCGATCCAGGCATTTGGAAAAAGGGGGTTTTAAGGGGGACCGAAGGAATGGATTCAAGCTGGGGCCCCGAAGGTGACTACACATTAACGGAAGCGTCAAAGACTTTAAAAAGTCCAAAGATGACTCGACGCCGTAAATCTACAAACGCTGACCATAAATGGGTATAATGGGGAAAGAGGGAATTGCGTCAAAAACAGAGATTGGCAATATAAGTAAAGCTACAAGACCAACATGCTCTACCACCCTCAACGGGCCAACACATCCCGTCAAAAGTTTAAAATAAATTTTACAATTCCAGCGCTTTAGATACATCAAATTGGGGGCCAAAAAAAACAGACGCGTTAACACTCGGTTTTCTTTAAAAAAAAACACTACAAAAAAAAGGCAGGATGGTTGGAGCTTGGAAACAAAAGGGTAAAGCTAGTGGGCCCATCCTGTCGACTCGTGACGCGTGAGCCAACTAATTTTAACGCAAACACAGTTACAAAGAACAAGACGGTTGGGAGTTTGCAAACAAAAATTAGGGGTTTGTTTTCAGACCCTACCGAAATGCAGGGGCGTGACAAAAACATCTCGTTTTGTGTCTTTAAATGAAGTGTTTTACATTTTTTATTACTCTCGCTCCCCTTGAAGGTTAGATCGGCGCTAAAACCATGGATTGTTTAAACGTTGTTGATCCGTTTTTTTTTAAAACCCAAAAAGAAAAAAATGAGATCGGGGACTAATTATATAAACTGTGATTGCAAGCCATAACTGCATCTGGTTTTGGCCACGGCGCATAAAATGGGAAAGCGCAAAGGGGCGCCGTCAACAAAACGAACCCTCGGGGGAGCAGATATTATCTCTATGTTTTTAAAAAGGCGTTTGACCTTCTCCCTTTTTGAACACACACCCCGGCTATTCTTTCTGCGGCCCGGGCACTTTTTTAAAAAAGAATCGCTAGGGTAAAAAGGGGGTGAATTTATTGATGAACCCTGCCTATTCACGATATAGCTTCGATAAATACAGTACCGGGCATCGCAATAAAAGCAGACAAAATTGGCAAAGGGGGTTTGGGATGAAAAAAAGCTCAGACGCGACTTGGGTGAAAGAGCACTGCTTTAGGGGAACGGGTGCATGAAACTAAAACCTTTCGGGGTGGGTGGTGGGAAGAGACAAGGGAAAAGTTTTAAAAAGAAAGGGGAAAGAAAAAAGGTGGGGGCCTTTACCAAAAACCCTTACCAAAAGAGGGAGCGGGTTTTTAGAAAGAAAAAGGGGAGTTTTGTAAAAAAAATCCCGACCCAAAAAGACCGTTGAAAAATTTTTCGTTTTGACCACTACGCTAAACACTAACTTTCCCCAATTTTTAAGGGGGGTTTATGCTGACACTTACCTCAAACAGGGGCCCGAAAATACGAGTCAGCAAGTTAAACTGGGCTCAAGTTACGGTGACGGGGAAATCATTGGGTTTTGCACAGAAAACGCCGGCATAATTGAGCTATTTTGACAGTTTCGGAAAAACTTCCCCTCCTTGGGAACTCAATACTATTTCGGACCCACCGCTGACATACATTAAAATTATCAAAGTCGTCAGGTTTGATTCATTGTAGTGGCATCTGTCTTAAGTTTCTCACGGAAAGAAAGTTTTGCCCGAGCGGGAAAAGGTTTAAGAATAAAATTGACGTATTTCCCCATACACACCAGTGATGGGGGATTACGTAATTGGATTGATAGATCTAGCACTTCAAAATTTTATTTCCAAAAAATTGAAAAAATGTAAACGAAAATTTTATTACGGAAACCATGAAAAATATAACGTTTGAGGAAGGTTTTTTACGAATAGAAGATATTGCAATTTTAAACAGGGGAAATACCGGGGGGATCACAGTCCGTTTAAAAGCAAATAACATACCTTAAGACCGAGATTTAAAAACAAAAGTGCAGATTGATTTCACAAGAAAGGGACAATTTCATCGTAGGGCTTTAGCAAAAAGGCTGCAAGCTAAAAAAGTACACAAATTCAACCTGCCTGGAATATCTCAAGGGGAAAAACCCAAAGAGTTGAGTGCAACGTTTTCGCGCTCGTTTTGATAACGGGGTAGAAGTCACTATTCACGAGTTTTTTTCCCAAGTAGAGCCGGGTATAAAATAGCGAACACCTGGACAGTGATTTATTTACCGCTCAACGTTCAGAAGGTGCACACCATAACGTCGAGCTTAAAGATCAAGACAACAATCCTGTGAATCTCAAGGTGAAACGTATCTTTGAGTTTTATATAAAGAAAGGGTGCTCATGGGGCCCCATATTTAAAAGGGGGGTGAACATAATTCAGGGCATTTGACCGTCGCGCAGCGTAAAGACCGATAGTATGATACTATATTCCCTTTAGTAGTGGTAGTAGGATTGTGGAAAGAGTTTACATAATCTAGAGTCTCCAGAGGCATAAAGCGGATTAGTGGTTGAAATTAACCTTATTGCATACTTCTTCTTCTTATACACCTGCTGACGTAAACACGGGTTTCCGAGCGCTTTAACAGGGTGGTGGACGCTAGAGGTGCCCGTCCAGTGAAGGTTTCAACCCATCTACATGCGTGAGTCCTCGCACCTTACATGGTTCACACCTCGTAACGACCGAATGAGAAGTTTGTTTCTACGGTGTTTAGACCAACCTCCTCGTCACCCCGGCTCTGGAACCGCGAATACAACAGCGCAGGAAGTGCGTCACAACATGTGTTGACCACATGTGTTAGTAGAGGCGACGTTCTGCCACGTATCCCTCTCTCAGTACTGAGTTCGGCTCCGTGCAGAATGCTATCAATTATTCTTGGTGCGTATCACCTTTACTCGTTTCTCGTTGATACGTTTAATAATACCACTATCACGATCATCCTCTGCGTCATTCCTGGTCTCCAGTGCTAGTGATTAGTAGTTTTACCAGGTCTTGCGGAATTCGCAATCAGGATATTCAGGTGAGGAAGATGAAGAACCAGAATATTTCCGGTGTCGTGGTGAGGGTGGATGGAGTACGACTAAAGGGAATACAGTACAGAGGTAAATTTATTCTTTTTCTCATTTTCGCTCCAAACTCACTTCGACTGTCCACAATAGACTCATTACTTGTTCACATAATTCTGTATTGTCAGCATAAAGGTACCATCTAACTGGTTTTTGACATTTTACAATAACCATAAGGTAGGGTTCCATACTCACCTTCGCGTCTGCGTTTTGCGCCCGTAATTTTGAAAACCTTTGTATCTTTGACGGTAACTATTTGCCTGGACTTTTTTCTCCTAATTCTGTTTTCCTCAATATCGAGTGTTACCCAGGTTTCACTAAGAACCATTTCTTTAAGTTTTTCAAAATTTAGATTTTTCGAAGTTTTTTAGGTGAAGAGTGAGACCCTTGATTTTGCAAAGAGATACAAAATCGTTTTTGTTTGTGGAAAAAACACGATAAGCATACGTATTTGGACCACCGGAAACAAATTCTACAATATGAGACCCGGAGCCGTAGTCTTTAGCCAGCTCGTCTGTCATTTGCCCTATATAGTCACCGGTATTTACTCTGTACAAGCCATTTTTGTATACGTACACAACGCTATCTGTATCGTAGTACAATACTTGTTTACCCAGTGCTTCCAGGTGATCATAAAGCTTTAAACTGGCTTGACTTGTAGTGTAGGCTGCTAGGACAACATTTACAGTGGCTAGTGACTCGCCCACTTCTTCTAAATGCTGCCAGCTTATCAGGACAACATCATCGTTTGATTTCCTGTATTCTGTTTACGGCAACGCTAGAATCAATACACAGCTTAAACAGTTCCTTAGGGTCTCTGGTGATGAGCGTTTTTGTCTGGTTTTCTCTCTGCCAAAAACTTACCCCAAAAAGAGTTGAGAATTAACTTTGCTAGAGGGCGGAGGCCTTCGTTTTTCTCTATGTTTGACGGATCGAGCTTTATTCCCTCATGTTTGTAATAATCCTGCACATATCTTCCCTTTTCCTCGTCAGAATGACACCATGATGGATAGCCGGATGCTTCTTGCTTTATCTTTAAAATTTGTCGATAAAATCTGTAAATAATCCGCCCGTTTCGAAAGTGGCTACGTTGTACTTCCCACAGCTCGTACATTTCAACAACTGTATAGCCTTTCTCAACTGCCTTCCGTACTTCATCCATCGTCCATGTGCCAATCAACGCCCTTTCCTCGTCACTGTGTTGACAGTCATCGTTGTTGAGCTCTTCGCCACAAGCACTGCACAGCACAAACATTAACTTGTCATTTATTCGAGCTGGAAGCACTAGATGATAAAGATCTTTTGGATGTAGCATTTTGCACTTTAGAAGACCTTCAACTTGCATTACCCTTTCTCTACACTCTTTGTCGCCAAGGTAAACGGTAGAATGGGATATCGGATATTTACGGTGTTTACAAACGTAGGGATAAGGTGAGCATACGTCCACGTAGTGTATTTTCTCATCTTCCGTACAACTATGATACGTCATGGCATTTCCGGTTCTTCCTCCGTAAAATGCGTCTCGTGGATTGAGCGGTAAGGTGTTCAACACGGGATGGTTTTCCAAGTATGTTAGCTCCTTTTCTGATTTTAGTTTATTAAAGTCACACTGTCACATCTCTACCACCTAATAAGGTGTACGTGACAGCTTCTCGATTTTGGCTCTTGTCCTCTCGTATCTGAGTTCGAGGGTGTCAGAAGGATCTTCTTTCAACGGTTCTCCTCTTTTGTACGGGAAAAACTTTGGACATCCGTGATAGTAACAACCTTGAAATTCATATATTCTGTCTCCGTCAAATCCATCTACCTTCATTCACTCAATGTTGACCTCTCGCTTTCTTCCTGCGTGCTGTATTCTAACACCTCGCCGCTCTTCTTCCCACGTCAACCATTGTAAAGAAATGCCAGAATTATTGTCCACTAATCTATACCATTTCTTTGGCAATATTCCGATTGTTTTCAGGCTTTAAGAAATTACGCCTAAACGCCAGGTTACATGCGCTAGCTATGGTGACAGCTTCCAGAAACGGGTCGACATTGCATTCGTCTAAAAATAGAGATCTAAATTTAATACACACATTTGCCAGTATGTCAGCGTCAGAGATGCAATATTCTATCAGTTCTTTCTGAAAGTCAATCACATAGTTATTGCATACCTGTTCATTGTGCCATTTCTCGAAGTCTTTGTAGTTCTTTTCAAACATTGACTCTGGACAATAGAATACTTTTGCTGGTATCGGTCCCACGTAGTTTTGGTTTGCTATCGTGTTGAACAGATGAGGGAAGTAGCCTTTCTTCATTTCGGGACCAAGATCAAAGGCTTTAGGAAGAGCGGACAGTGACATTGGAAAGTAGTTGAGAGAGTCAATGAAACGTACGTTTTCAAACTCCAGCAAAATTACTTTTGTCCCACGAGTAATGACTTCCAGGGTGAACTTTGTCTGTTCCAGGAGGGGGTGGGGAGGGGGGCAGGGGGCGTGGCCTAGCCGCCATTGCTGCTCTCTCATTGGTCCAGAATAACTCCATAAGAGCCCATGTTAGCGCTCAAGTAGCGGGTGTTCTACTTAAAGTTTTAGACGTAATTGCTGTATAATATCTGATTCGACTTGTCTAGTTTTTAGCAATTCATCTGTTGTTATATAATTATAGGCTCAAATTTAATTTGTCAATAAGTGGGGCGTCAGTTTATGGAGGCTGTTTATAAGGAGGCCAGAAATAAATATCCTTATTGTGGTTATAAGCCATATTTAGGTGATATTCTGTTATTTAAATGTGCGAAGACCAAATGAAATACAAACACTCTTAATATAAAGAATAATAGTATATTATATGAGCTGATTTACAATGCACTTCCCCATACGAAAATATTCACACTGCTTCTTCAATGCCAACTGATTCGCAGTTTTAATTGAGTTCAAGGATGTATAAACATTTGTATTAGAAGTTGGTTAAGCAAAACACACTGAGTAGCTCATCACTTCTAGTTGGATGAACAAATCGGATAGTTCAAGGTTCGTGTTTTGTTACTTGAACACTTGTGTGTTCAGTTGTAAATATTCTCTTTGTAGTGTTCACATATGAGTTCACAATCTAAATCGTAACTTGCTCTGTCTCTTATGTTTAAACAAAATTCTTGAAAAAGCATCTCTCAAATATAAATAAATTTCCTCTGGGAAATAATTATACAGTTCAATTTTTTAGCATTAAATAGATGTAATAATGCGAATAATACAAAGTTGCATATAGTAGTACAACAAGATTGTAAATCTTCATAGAGAATCCAATATTAGTCATTTTTAGAGAGCAAGTATAAAAAACAAATTTACTTTCTTGGAGGCATATTGTGTAACCACTGCTAGACCGTAAATTAATTAACTGCTTTAATCATTTTGTGTATTGCATTAAGTATTATAAGTGTGCAAATTATACATCAGAACTTATGATGATTCTTCAGTTTAAAATTTAGAGATGATAGCCTCAAGTGAAATCTACCCTTCTTTCGACTGAGCCGGACGAGATATACTAAATCATCGTATTTTACATCATTCAACTAGAAATGAAATGAAAAACGTGATGGGGAGCAGGATGGAATAGGGTGTTGGCTGCTAGTTTTTTCCAATGGACATAACCTACCCCACATATTCCAGGGAATATGTCATAGTTTGCAGTAATCTCTTTAGTAATGTTTTCTTTGGAAGCAGCGTAGAATATACCCTGAAGAAATGGGACAACATTGTGTGCAGAGATTGGAAAATAAAAAAATCAAAACATTTTACCTTGGAGTTGATGTGATAAGCTTTCCAAACTATATCAGAACTCCAGATAACGCCTCTCTAGTACTCTATTGAATCATAAAGTGAAGTAGTGAGATGTAATAAAGACAATAATACATTTTTTACTCCACAAAGATACATATACATCGAGACCGCGGAGATGAGGGATGAAAACACCTACCAGATTACGGTTGAACTTTGCCGGAGACATCTTGGTGCGGACTTGTTATAGTAACTGTTATCTGCATGTCACAACGGGTCTGCTGCCAACCTCAATCTGGGCACGAAGAAAAAGGAAGACAGAGGCCCATAGTCGTACGATTTATTAGTTATCGTGACTGACGAGCTATGTATGAGGCCAAAAAAAATTAATGGTAACGGAGCGACGATAAGGGAATACTTGACCGCACAGTGGATGTCCTCATGCTCCATGGATGAATCATTCCATCAAAAGGATTAAGATTTAATTGTGCTTTTTGCGTAGATACGCGGTCTAAGTCCACTCTGGATTGTTTCTGTTTACAAACAGCTTACAAATCAAACTCAGACAAAAAATAGAATTTCCGAGGGTCGATTTTTTCACACAGTTGTCTGAACACCAACATACCAAATCATTGTAGGATAGGGTAAAAGTGATTGTTATTAAGAAATTTAAAGATTCCATACCCTTCGATTTCAACAAAATAAACAATTACTTTGTGATATTTTTCTTTTAGACAGAATAATACGTGTTGATGTATTAGAGAATGTTTCTACATAACACTCTAATTTATATACTAAATAGTAATGTTGAAATGCAAATAAATTTGATCCAATTTTAAGAGACACCCCGCTGTCATGTAAAACAGATTTAAAATAATAAAATTAAACATTGAAATAATATATTTAAAATTAGTATAACACCTGTTTTGTGGATTAAATCCTATAATTGTACTACTTCTATAGAAAAAAAATCATCGATTGTAGTTAAGAATAACGTTTTATTAGATAGTACTATCTCTTACACATATAACATTCTTACATATAAAATATAGAATAATATTTAATGTAATTGTACATTTTAAATTATATATTACAACTAATTAGTGTTTATGTGAATAAAAAATAATGAGTTAGATATTGCTGTATAAAGTGTAAATTTCTGACTTCATTGTTCCTAGTTTTAAAGTCAGTTTCTTATAGTTTTAAAATTGTATTGTTTTATGTAGATCCCCATCAACTATAATGATAATTAATACGAAGGAATTTATACTCTCAATAAGTATTGAAATAATAATACTTATTAGCCTTATTTATTTACAATATTTATCTAGTTTACGTAAATTTGTATTTCACTGAACAATCTAATTCAGACCTATATGTAATAATAGGATTATATAACCTATTTATAACGTCTTTCCAAAAGGTGTTGGATATACGAGTATAGTATATATACTCGTATATCCAACATATGCGTGTATGTATCTATATCCAACACCTTTTGGAAAGACGTTATAAATAACATACCATATGATTTCAACCAAAAGAGCCTTCTAAAGGTACAGTTGTGATATATCCCTCAGTATTATGTAACTTTAGCAGCACTGAATCATATATTGGGTTCCAGATATAGTAATTCCCGTCTGAGTCTCGTTGCCTAGAACTGATATTAAACCGTGTCCTGCAGTCGTCCTTGTCTCTTCCTTACTTCTATAATTGTTAGAGGTATACTGATATTCTCTATATTGTTATATACGGTAATATAAATATTGGTATTATTCGTATCTCTACCATCTTCTCTTGTTTATGTGGAATCACTGTTTCTTAACGGAAACAATGGCAACCACTGCTAAGGTCGTGTTGATGTGATATATATATATATATATTTGATATTTTGATTAACAATATGTATTGTTATGACATTTTCATTTTGGAAACACACACATATGTTGCATGTATGTTTGTTGTGCGTGTATGTGTGTGTAATATATATATTATATATATATATATATATATATGTATATATATATATATATGTATGTATATATATATATATATATATATATATATATATATATATATATATATATATATTCTACCATTTACCAAAAATACATAAACCATCGAGACCACCTCCTGGCAGACCTATCATGGCAAGCATCGGTTCTCCTACAGAGCGAATCTCAGCATTCGTAGATGACAACCTGCAACCCCTGGTGAGAAATCTTCCATCCTACATGAAAGACACCGGACACTTTTTATCAAGACTCAAGGATGTTCACCAGCCATTTCCTGATGAGACGATTCTTGTAACGATAGATGTAGAATCACTTTACACTAACATTTCACATCAAGGTGGTCTGGAAGCCGCCACACATTTTCTTGAAACAAGGCCAAATAATACTAAACCCTTAACAAATTTTCTAACCTCACTCATTCATTTAATTTTAACAATGAATAATTTCAAATTCATGGATCAGAACTATTTCCAAATTAAAGGAACGGCGATGGGTACTCGAATGGCCCCATCATACGCCAACCTTATTATGGTATTTATAGAACAAAATTTTCTTAAAACTCAAAATTTCCTTCCTTTATTGTGGCTAAGATTTATAGATGACATTTTTGTCTTCTGGAATCATGGGTTAGAGAAACTACACCATTTCCTTGATAGTTTAAATAAATTTTTATGTCTTAACTTTTATTGGAATATTAATCACAAAATCGTCACTTTTTTGGATGTTGAAGTTCTTCTAGAAAATCGTACTTTAAAAACCAAAATACATGTTAAGGGTACTAATAAAATGAACTAATTACATTGCAGTAGCTGCCATCCAAATCATGTAAAAAAGTCCATTCCACAAAGTCTTTCCATTAGAGCCAAATCCTTATGTACAAACGCTTCAGATTTCAAAATTTACAAAAGCAAACTTACTAAAGCTCTTTCTAACAGGGGATACCCTAAAAAACTTTTGAACCGGCAGCTCAGACAACCAAAAACGGTTACAAATATTCCAAATCACTTCCAAAATGATCCTAAATGTATAAAAAAATTTTATCCTGGTTTGCACAAATTCAATAGTTATGAAAATTGGCTATGAAATTAAAAAAAAACTTAACTGAGAAATTATTGTCCAAGCCACCTAGAATAGTATTTAAGAGACCTAAAAATGTGAAGAATATCCTTGTAAGGCCCAAAATTTATGTTGGAAAAATTATTAAAATTTATCTTTTGGCTGTGAACCATGTACTAAACCAAGTTGTCGTATTTGCAAAATTATGGGTAAGACCGATCAATTCCAAAGTAGCGTCACTAAAAACACTTATCCAATAGCTGGTAAATTGAACTGTACCTCCAACAATTCAATTTACTAGCTAACCTGTAGGTTTTGTCCCAAGGACTATATTGGGCAAACCTTAAACTCTTTGCGGGTAAGAATGACCGGTCACCGTTTTTCTATCAATCACAAAGATGACAAAAAAACAGTAGCTTTACACGCTATTCACCATAACAAAAGCTTTGAGGATTCTTACAAACTCAAAGCTATAAGCAAAATTACTCTTTGTGAAAACAGCTCTCGAAATGATTTAAATTTAAGGAATAATGAATTGGAACTTATATTAAAATTGAAACAACCATATGGACTTAACATGCGTGAAATTATTGTTTTCTACTTGAATAATTAGATTGTGATACAAATTTACCTAAATTCAAAATTATATTATATTATGTTATTATTGTTAAATTAACAACTAATCAAAACTTGTTTACATGTCAAAATTGTATTTACATTAAGAATGTTTATTATCAGGTGTTTCTTCTATTGTTTTTTTATTTTATTCTGTGTATATTTTAAAAGTGTACTTGAAAACGTTGTTAATTACAACGAAATATTGTACGAAAAAATTGTAGTTTTTCTTTTGAAACTGATCTATGTAAAACCTATATAACGGAAATTCCAATAAGGCGGAAGTGGAGCTTCTCTCCCATCGTTAGCAGCGCTTCAAACCAGCTGTCTACCATTCATTCGGACGGGATCATACATCCGTTCCTTACATGTAGTCCGATGGATCCTTGTTATAAAAGGAATTACCCCATTTGATTATTGCAGTATTGCACATTAAATTGGTAATAGGCTTGAAATTTGTAATGCAACCTTAGCAAAGTCTCTTAGGCGACACCTGGTGTAAATTAAAGTTTTTAACTTTTAATAAATTACTATATTACTTTATAATAATATTTTTTTCTATTCTCAACTGGATTATAAGAGTATAAAACTACATAAAGTGACGTAATAATAATCTAAAATCATATTAATATATATTTAATACTTTACATAACTTAGTTTGCCTTCAAAATGATGTTCTACCGTAAATTTTGTGTAATCATCAGTAATGTGTATTCATATATGTATCAAATAGAAGTAATCAAGAGTATGCACATATAAGTCACAATTATATATACAGTAAAACCTTTACATGACATTATTTAAACTAAAACTAAAGCCAAACTTCCTCAATGAGCAGTTCCAATATTCTGGGATTGCTCAGCCTCCAAAAGTGTCCTGTATTTGAAATACCCGGCGTTTGAAATTATAAGGTTTCTAGAGAATACCATTCTGCAGATTCATTTGTCCTATATAAGTTGTTTTTAACTTTTAATAAATTACTATATTACTTTATATTAAATTTTGTTTCTATTCTCAACTGGATTATGAGAGTATAATCTTCCATGTTCAATAATGAATTAAACATTTTCGAATTTTTTATCAATGAGAGTTTCTAAGAATAATAACTGCCATTGAATGCATTAATGAATGTTTATTCCACCAACTGTACATGAAATACACTTACAAATTACAATAGTAATGCACTAAACAAAATTATCTTGAAAACAATAGTTTTACTAGTTATCTAGCTAAGATATAACGTATATAATTAATAAGGAATAGAGCCTGCATGGGCAGTCAGCCTGTGCGCAGGCTTCAGTTGATCGTCCGCCACGGTAACTTAAAAATGAAGGACTTGATATCTTTAACAGCATTTAAAAGATTGTGCTGGAATATTAAACGTACAATTATTAAATTATCAGTTATAAACTATAAGCATCATTTCATATATGGAACTCTTATGTTATATAAAAAAAATTATGATAATTTTATCATTAAGAATCAAGATAGTTACTATTAAATAAATATTATATATGACTAAGTTTTATTAATTGAAGAACTATCACACTATGTCACAGTATAATGGAATGGAATTTAGGATTATATTTGATTTTGATAAATCACTTGCAGAAAAACCATACCTTTGTATACTACGTAATAGTACAAGGTTGGAAATGTACACAGTTGTATTAAAATAGATAAAATAAAAAAAAAAAAATATATATATAATAGAAATTAGTTACATTATTTTGATGAATATTTTAAATTATAAATTGATATAATTTGACACTCGGTGAAACGTTACATCAAGTTACATTATTCTAAGTTCAACTAATCCAAAACTTAGTCTAACCTGAAAAAAATTCACAACTAATCAAAGCTGTTGCTGTATCTCAAGCAGTTTCATGTTAGTTCTGTATCGAAACAACTGACTCCAGCAGGTATTGCAGCAGTGGTGTATTTTACTACATTAAAGTTGGTATTAGGATTCTAAATCGGACTACATTAATCAGGACTCATGGGATGAACACTCAAAGAAACCGTTAATAAATTCTTAAATATTTAATTAAAAACCTTACATGAGAACATATGTATTCGTGTTAACTAAATCCCCCCTCCTCCATAGAATGCTTAACCCTCAATGACTCTTAAACTTTCTATAATTAGTAAAGGAGCGATGCCTCAAAAAGCAGTAAATAAACACTAGCAGTAAACAATTATCACCAATATACCTTACCCTATAGTGTTACGAACCCCATAATCTTTAATTATAAGCTTCCGCTCATTAACTTTTAAGGATGAGAAATCCCACCTTATGAAAATTAAAAAAAATACCAACATTAATATCTCGTAGCAGTAATAATTGTTAACATAACTCATTTTAGCGTACTGTCCTAATGTTTTAAAAGATTCTAAAGCAAATAGTGTAATATGATAACCAACGAAACTAAATGTAATGAAAATGTGAATTGATATTTATGTTGTGTGTTATATGATGATTAGGATTGGTAATGTCAATAAATTTAATTAACAGCTCCTACACAATGACTAAAATCTAATTCAAATTTTAGAAGTGGTTTAAAGAATATATATTTTACACTAATGGCGGGATTTTTTCTTAGTTTTTATTGTTGTTATGTCGATGCAAAACGATAGCTTGTAATTGTTCAGTAAGGAGATGTGGTGAAACGCATGTGCAGCCTGAGATAAAATACGTTAGTATAAAAAGTATATTTCGCATTTAGTGCTACAAAGGAACACATTACTTTTTACTACATAGTCGTTACTATGTTTCGTTAACAACTTTTTCTAGTTAAACTTTGCTTTATGGACAACTGAAACGCCCAAGAAAACACAAAAAGCTCAATCTTTTAAATCGATTTCTATGAACTTATTATATACCTACATGCCTAATAAAATTGTTTTAAAATAAAAATATCGGTAACTGTTTTTGTGGCCTATATAAAAACAATTGTAATAAGATATGAAGAAATATGAGCAAAATATTAACAGAAGTCAATAAGAATACAACGAGAAATCATTATTATTTACATAAAAACTAAATACTAACATATTGCTTATTAAATCATAATGACTTTCTAATTTATGAAATTCTACCATATCTTCTTAGTATTGATCTAAACAACTAAATTTTTAATATTTGGTACATAATACAAAATGTCGATGCAAAACGATAGCTTGTAATTGTTCAGTAAGGAGATGTGGTGAAACGCATGTGCAGCCTGAGATAAAATACGTTAGTATAAAAAGTATATTTCGCATTTAGTGCTACAAAGGAACACATTACTTTTTACTACATAGTCGTTACTATGTTTCGTTAACAACTTTTTCTAGTTAAACTTTGCTTTATGGACAACTGAAACGCCCAAGAAAACACAAAAAGCTCAATCTTTTAAATCGATTTCTATGAACTTATTATATACCTACATGCCTAATAAAATTGTTTTAAAATAAAAATATCGGTAACTGTTTTTGTGGCCTATATAAAAACAATTGTAATAAGATATGAAGAAATATGAGCAAAATATTAACAGAAGTCAATAAGAATACAACGAGAAATCATTATTATTTACATAAAAACTAAATACTAACATATTGCTTATTAAATCATAATGACTTTCTAATTTATGAAATTCTACCATATCTTCTTAGTATTGATCTAAACAACTAAATTTTTAATATTTGGTACATAATACAAATTTCTCATAAAGATGATGAATATTCCTATATTTTTATATATTTTCCGAAGATGGTGGTCTTTCTATTTATTTTAATTTATCTTTAATATATAGACCAATAACAGTTGTAATTGTCCACAAAAAATGATGTTTGAAGTATTTTTACATCATTTAATATTCATTCAACTTTAGGTACACCTTTCAATGTTTAAAAATACCGGTTTGTAAAACGGCTTATAAGGAAGTAAGTTAATATTTGCGTAAAAATATTGTAGAGGGAAACTAAAAAGATGCATTTGTAATATTCATAATTTTATGAAGGACATATGTTAATAACGTGTTTCATATCTCAAATATTTTTGAAGTCATTTTTGTACTTGTAAGCGTTTACATATTTTTTTAAACATTTACATCATATTATTGTAACAGTCATTAAAAAGCAAAGTATTTTGAAGCAGTAACTCATGCTACAAATAATATATTTTCTGTATACATTTTGAAACGATAGTCATATGAAATCCACCTCTTTTTCCTTCGGTTACGAGTATTTAAAATCGTTACGAATGTTACGAATTAATAATATGTGAAGGATAATAAATGATATTTAATATTTATATTTAAATTTTTAATAGTTTCATAAGTGACATTAATTGTAAAAATGCATTTAACAATATTTAAATAACAATTTAAATCTTTGAGACTAAGAATTTTGTTAACTAAGAATTTACTTAAAGGTATAACAAAAAAATAACCTAGTTTTAATATGTAATTTTGCAGTTACAACCTTTGGATTAAATAGGTATTGAGGTAGCTTAGCTCATAAACTGCAAAACCCATGTACCGGAAATTGTGATAGAGCGGAAGTGGAGCTCTTCTCACATCATTATCTGCGTCTGAAACCAGACGTCGACTACTCATTCGGAAGGTATTTTACATCCGTTCCTTAAATAGGGTCAGACTGATTCTGTATACAAAATTAATGACCATATTTTATATTTTACACACTGACCACTAAGGGCAATCAATTACTTTTTATAATTTACGTAAGTAACTGATTATACGAAAACAACAATGTTTTTGGCTTTCAAAAAAGGGACGGCTATCTCTATTCCCGGGCTTACCCTAACCATTCCCTAACCTACACTGATGGGATGAATGATAGATTATAAAGATTGGATATAAAATGTTATTTTAACTGCAGTAAGTGTCAGTTAATTATAAATATAGCAGCGCGTTTTATCTTAAGAAGTTATATTATTTTATTTTGTGTGCCTCTGTCACATTCAATATTCAATATTTTTTTGGACAACATATTTTAATTATATGAATTAGTAGGGAAGTAAATAAATAAATAGGTTTACCTTAAAATAAAGTACATATTACCAAGCATGATGTAAATATGGTCCCTGCTAACGCCATTTCAAAGTGGAACGTTAATTTGGCACCTATATATGATTGTCTCAGATTTGCATGATATTATAAAAGAGTAAATTCAATAAAGTTTACCGCTAAACTAACACTCTGTTGTCTACTCACGTAAGGGCTATTACGATATCACAACATCCCGTGAATTTAGACGCGATTTATCGTAGTAGTTTCTTTACTAAAATTAAGAAATTAATCTGTTTAGTGCTATTAAATTTTTATTTTTATTATGTAACACTGAAGTGGATATAAATTAACATTAATATTTATATCCAAATTTTATAAAAGTAAAAGCAATATCTCTTCCAGGTTACATTTCTTTAAATGTTCTTGTAGAATTTGTGTTATACACTTGTATTAATTACACAGGTGTAGTTACACAAATTTATTAATAAAGCGTACTTAGGTCTTGTTTCGCCACAATAAATACCTATTTTCATGACAGCCACAGTTTAACTTCATCGAATTTAAAAGTCAGGATAAATTCAACGGTGTTTAACAAGAATATAGCATGGATAGAAGATTTACTAAATAAATGTATCTACTTAGAAAACTTGAAGTCTCATTCAGTCAGGTTGTTCTCATGGGAATATTTGTTTAGTGACTTTTCGGGTTGCTATACTTTACAGTTATGTCTTCATTCATAAATAGCAAAAGCTATAACTTCTAAAACCAGGAATTCTATGGATACTTGAAAAATTGTTATTGTTGCAGCTGTAAGTAAAATGGAAAATGTATATAATGTTATGAATAACTGTGATTATGTATAGTTAATAATAGTTAAATTTAAATAGTAATTTTTTGTTAATATACTTTTGTTAGTATAATATGCTGAGTTATTAAACAAACAAATAAATAGGTTCTGGTCTTAGAATACTTGTATTTTTGACTCAGTACCACTCGATAGAGAACGTAACACGGTAAAAATACGAAAAACGACGTGATATTCGAATTTGATGACTGGTTGTACACATTGTATAAGTCGGAGATCATACCAATGTCTGTCTATAATCCTGAACTATTCACAATCCCAGGGGATTGCAGATAAAAAAAAACTTAAATAACAGGTCGTGCACTCCATCAATATGGAAATACTGATCCAGAGGTATTTGTATTTTACAGAATTGAAAACAAATACACAGTTTTAAATGGCTATGTAAACTATGTCATCATTTAGTATTTACAAAATTCTTTAATGATAAGGAACTTACAACACACGTATCGTATAGTTTTTTTTAGTAATGGATTCAGTCTTTATATCAATGAACCGTACAAATAAACTATGAAAATGCAATTATTTGTAAAAAATTAAGGTTTCTTGATAAAATCACATTTTAGTTTAGAAATTAAGGTTTTAAAGTAGAATAATAGTTCCAGTTATCTAGCGAGTAAAACGAAACTGGCAATCGCCTGGAAAGATTTACCTCCCAAGTACGTTTACTGGTTATAAACATGCATTACAAACAAATCACACTTTTAAAAATTTCACGTTATTAAAACAAGTCCATAAGCAAGAAGAACTTGACGCTTATAAAACATTATACATAACAAAACATAAAGATAAAATATTGAACAATGTTTTCGGACCGATTCAAAATTCACCATTCCTTTAAAATATAGCAATATTCTTTTTGACCCAATCTTTTATACATATATTAATATGTATTTGATTTTAATTTAAATTAAAGAAATCGTTTATTAAGCATTACTCAGCTGATAATTAATTTGAATGTTACACATTTATATTATTCAAATTGTTGTTTCACACCTGACGCTGTCAACTTTGATGCTGAAAGGCCTCGTGTATAATAATAAATGTATTGGAGAATTGTGACTTTTCGTTCATCAATTATTACAAAGTACTACTTAATTAGTCTTCCAAGTTAATGTTTTCTAGTAACTCTTTTGATTATTGATTTGTTCACGGTACTGACTATGTCGTTTTGTTGCGTTTCTAAGGGCTCTTTCCATCAAGGGAACGAGAAGTTGTTTCCGACGAGCAAAAACTCTCAGTGCACTGCGATTTCTGCTTGTGCCCTTGCCTGGAAGACTGTAAGATTGGAATTTTCTACTGCGGCCATCGAAAGGATTCTTATAACTGGCGATTCTATTTATAATACATTGCGGAGTGAGAATCGTATGGGTGGAAACCGGTACTTGTGCCCTGATGAACTTCCTGCAGATTTTCTCATTCATGAACAGTCCGTATCCCTTGAAGAAAATTCCTTTGTGCTCGACGCTCTGTATCCTCTGACAGTGGGAGATATGGGCGACTGTATTTTATCTCTGTCCAATGTTTTGGAGGGTTTGATGGCCGAGGATTTAGAAAACACTGGGTTTCTTTTCACTGGACGAACAGTTACTGTTGCTTTTTGGCGCTCCCAGGAACAGCTGTACTTGTTTGATCCTCATCCAGTAAACGAGGACAGAGTTTATGATCTGGCTAACGAGAACAATAACCTGGCCCGCCTCTTCCAGTGCGAAAACTATTCTGCTCTGGCCTCGTTATTGTTGAATTAGGATAAATAATTTGATTAATTTTCAATTAAGTATCAATACACAAATATCGTATTTATAGTTAATATATATTAATGCCAATTATCATTTAATAAATTAGTATAACAAAACAATATGCTATTCCAATACTACATGGATTTGTTCTTTTTCATAGTAAATATATTATAGTGCGTATACATTAATACATGAAATAAAATAATGCCATACATATGAGGAATAAAAAAACGTTGAACTAAAAATAATTTTTAATACAGTAAAAACCCAATAACATGTAGAATACAAACTTTTTGGATTGATATAAATAGTTGGTGTACGAATGTCCTATTGAACGACTATTGAACATAACACGCCGGCCTGCAAATGAGAAATAAGGTTACTGACGTAATTGCAGTGGAAAGAGTGTGGAAAAAGAACATTTCTGATTGGTTGTTTTTCTTGTCAAAGACGAGGAAACACGTTGGGCTTTTATAAAGATGGAAGAGTACGTACGTTTTGACATTAATTGAGTTGTTTCTATAATATTGATTTAGAGAGAAAATTAAACATTTTTCTCTCTTCAATTGAAATCAGATTACTAGAATAAGATACGCTGAAGAATAACTGTCTCATATGTATAAGTTCAGACAAAGCGGCGTAGAAAAATGTTTATGTTATAATAGGGAAATTACTGTATATTTAACTGTCATTACAAAATCGAGTTCAAATCTCTTACTAAACTGTTATTAGTAATATACAAGGCAACAGTGGCCACAACACTTGTCGAGTAGCAGGATTCGCTAAGGTCGCATGCTGAACGAATTTATATAACATATTTAATTTTGTAAATGCTCTGCGGACATATAGACAGACATTTAATGATGCAAAAAATGAATATTTACATTTCTCCGGTAGACAATTAAGATGTGTCAGCATACTGAGTAATAGCCTTCAGTGACGCTCAGCTAAAATCCTTAAACGACCCTAGATGAAATGTTTCTTGAGGTTTCATGATAAAATAACATTTTACTTTAGAAATTTAGGTTTTAAAGTAGTGTTCAAATAATAGTTCCAGTAATCTAGCGAGTGTTTCACAACGCAAGAATGTGCTGAAGTCAAATATTCCCACCGTCTCTTAACATTGACTGTAGTCTATTATATTTTCATTATACTGTATAAATATAAGTATTACTTAATAAAATCTCATATGATTGTACACAGATGGTTTATAAATTAAATGATTCAGCTATTTTTGATCCGTTTTCATCATGGTTGTCCATAAGACCAATGTAAACATGTTCGTTAATGGTGAGACAAATCCTATAGAGGATATGCACCATAATCAAAATCAGCGTTTCTTCTATAATGGTTACTGGTTTAACATTTTAAGTCTGCTTTAGGTTAGTTAGTTTTCGAAGTATCGTACGGACAGGTAGACAGATGTACAGACAAACATATTGGCAGTAATAAATATTTCCCACTACCAAAAGTGATAAACTTCACTCAGGTTATAATCCATATAATAAGATTAAGATATCTAGTAGCTCACTATGCAGGCTTATTCTGGTCTTGTTCTAGAAACTAATGATGTGCTTCATGAATGGTTTAGATATGAGATTTAATAGATACTTATCAATGTTAATATGACAATTTTTTAAAAACTTCCATTATTATATTCATCTCATACCAATTATCTTAATGCATTGCACACTTTAAAAATATCGATTAAAGAAAAAGCATAAGTTTCTGACGTATTATTAATGTTCAAAATATTACTTAAACAATAAATATTTTTAGTTATTTATCTCACAATATATTTGATTCTCTTCCTATTAGAGGATTTCATTTTATGTTGCCTGCAATGAAAGCAACTCTTACAAATTGTTTTACAACTAACAAAGACTATGATCTCGTATATGATCTATGATACACAAGCTGAAAGTGATAAGGTGTTAAACGTGTTGCGGAATAACTGTTAGAGTAACAATAAAATATAACTCCTTTAATCACATGCAGAGAAACCTTTCAAAAGATTTTCGTGAGATTCGTAACGTTTGCAAAAACTGGAAGTTCGGGTTCAAATCTTAATATGATGTTATCCAAACCTGTAACTAATAATATATCTTTATAAATGTCTAATATAAAAGTTTAAACTTTTTTTTAAGTATCACACTTTTTCGGTGGAGCTACATATAACGAACAAATATCTCCAATGTTTGGGGAGGGAATCGAACCCGCGAATCCGAGGCTAACTCACGGGTCTGAGAGTAGTGTAAACAACTTTAAATTATAAATAATTCTTAGTTCTGTAAAAACTCAAAATTAAACTATACATAAATTTTATGGAATTGAGATAAAAATACTGTTGTACAGATGTTGTACAGGCAACCAATAAAAAACATTAGATGAAAATCAAACTAAAGTGGCATACATTTTTTAAGGAGGATTTAAAGTAGCTGTTTGTGTACACCAGCAAATGAAAAGGAAGGCTGTGATGTGATTACGGTGGAAACGGTGTGAAGAAGAAACATTTCTAAATGGACGTTTTTCTTGTCAAAGGCGAGAAAAAACGTCGACATTTTAGAAGTTTGATTGAATACGAGCACTTTTGTAACGTTTTTGACTGATATTACAACACTGATTTAAGAGCTCCAAGAATAAACATATATTTCTTTATAGAGGTTTGTCCTATTGGTTTTAAAATGTTTTAGTAACATTACTTAAATAATACACTGAAGAATAACTGGCTAATTAGTGTAAGTACAGACTAAAAATAAGTCCGATATGAAAGCTTATACTCTTTTGTATTGTTAATGAAATTACATCCATAACAGATTATGTATGTAGCTTATTACATACTAACACATGAAATAAATTTAGTATGAAAAAGTGGATAAGCCGCTATTTGTGATAATCTACAGGCAAAGAGATTTTGAATGTTAAAACGACCGCAGCGCTAGGTAAGTGTCAGAAATAATCTAATGGTTTTAACTTCGCCTCTCACAATGAATAATTAAATAAAAAAATATACCAATCAACGCCAAAGACCTAATGGATCAAGATTTCAGTATTGCAAGAGGAAATATAATCACTTTTGTAGAGGGTTGTATACGAACGAGGAATGTTATAGCAGTGCTACTAGTTTTAGATGTGAAGTGTTACTATAAGACACTGGTGCTAGGGGTTGAATGCCTATAGATGTCTGCTCTTCCTATTTTACATGGGTGTTAAGTAACGAAATACAAATAACTGCAGTATTTAAACAGTAAATATCACGTTATTCTCAAAAATTGCATTACTAAGGAATATTAAATTCTCGGTCATGGTTTGGTCACCCATGTGTAATATGCAAAGTTATTGTCACAATATCTCTATTAATTTTTTTTTTAAATACATCCGAGGCTTTGGTTGGCAAATCAAAATATAAAATACAAAATATTTGTTTACTGATCAAATACATTCAATTTCACAGCAGTACAATAAGGAATATACTCCCTGCAAAGACTGCACGTCTGCATGTGGAGAGGAGCTCCAGTAACAGACCTTAACAGTTCACATAATACCAATATCACTTAAAACTTTAATATAAAAATTACTAAATTGTAAATAAATGTAAATATGAGACGAAGAAGTATGAAATACTATTATGACAAAAACAATATTCCATAATGTTTACAACCTGGTGTTTAAATAATAATTTAATATAATATGCTATGAATCTATTTTGCATTATGTTTAAAAGGATTGAAAATGCATAAGTAAACACGTTTAACATGTAAATAGAACCTCTATGTGATTTGAACAGTACATTTAATAGTGATTCAACACCGGCACTGATCAGCCATTCACGAATTTAACTCTTATAGGCTACAACACTACACAAGGGACATGCTCCTTTAAATAGTGCGTTTATTAATGAATATTCGCTATATTGAATGAGTTATAGAGAACAGCATAACTTATGTTGATTTATACAACTAAATAATATAAAACTAAACCATGTTATAATTGACTCTAGCTGTATGGCCTGTAAAAATGTAGGTGATTTTAATAATTTTGACTTCTTTTTATAGTCCTGTTAATGTAAATAAATCACAAAAATAATAATCTTCTAAAAAAGAAATAAAGTAAAAAACAGTGCTCCTGAAGAAAAACTTCATCAAACATAAAAACAATTTTAATTTATTCTATATGTGGAACACTAAAGTTGCCTATAAATATGTTAAGGATAAGGTCCATCTCAAGAAATCATAGGTATGTTGTAGTTTTGATATAGAGTATGATTTAAAAGTTTTATAAGCAAACTCGCTGATTCTAAAGGCTTTTGTAAAATTTATATTCTGAAAGTAATAAATGTACTACATTCTATTAAAATATCCAACTACAAAATTGAACTATCATATTAAAGTAACGTAGTTTCAAAACCATTACCAATTAGAAGTTTGTTCTCAAATTATCTTGTACAGCTTAATATTCATGAATAGTCTAAACACTTAAACTTGTGCATCATTTATCATTTGAAATTTTATTGGAATTCCTATATGATATTTATTGCCAATTTGTACGTCAATAACTCTTTAAAATTTAAATTTGAATCACTTCTACAGATTACAACTTTGTCAGCTTATAAGGAATCAATATTGAGGTGCTTAGAAAACTAAATGGAACATTAATAGATTCCACACACCCAACAGGGATCACTTCTGGCTGGTTTATACCTACCAGTTGAACCCACCACTGGGCACAGCAAAAACCGATGTGCCACTTCAATCTGGGCAATCTTTTGGATGTCCAGTAGCGGCACATCACTAGCCGCAAATGTTGAGATTCCGGGGTTCATGGGCAGTTCAATAGGTCTAGTCTACTGTGGAAGATGACTGTTGGAGTTGGTGGGGTTTGTTCCCTTACCTCAGATGTTCTTGTTAACCTCAACAAGGGTGTGCCACCTCCTGCCTAATTTGACTGGAGAGGCTGGTTCAGAGCTGGCCTCCCCTTCTTTCGGAATGTAGTGCCCTTCTTCTTGAGATGTAGTGCCCTAATTCTTCCTCGTGGATGGGAGTAGGCGGCCCCTACTCCCTAACCTTACCCATCCTGAATATCCTATCACTCCGGAAGCAGCGCAAAGGTTCTTGCATGACTAAGTGCAATTTATAAGCTTCTTGTCCTAAGAGAAAAAAATAGATTCCACAGAAAAGATTTCGATTAAACCTTTTACTAGCGTTGTAGTTAAACGTTTTTATCAAAAGGCGTCGTTATTTGTAACATAACTAGTGTTTTCTACACAGAGCAACGTTTTGTCATTTCACTTACATATATAAGGCAGAGTTAATGTATATACTATACATGTATATTTATTTACAATGGCTCATGCTACGACTCTCTGAGTTCAACCATCAGATTGCTAGATAATGGTGAATGTAGGAATTCAGTTGCAGATGAAGTGAATGTGAGAGGTAGTGTGATACACCGGGCCAGGCAAACGTTTTACAGACATGGTGGTCGTCGAACTACAGCAGCTGACGATTGTTTTGTAGTAATCCATGTTCGAATAAGACACAGTTATAGCCAATGTCCTTCAAGTTGAATTTCGGCCAGCAATTACAACATAGGTTTATAATTTGCATGCAAACGTCAGATACCTATTTAAAATTTATTATAACAAAAATAACGTATAGTATGAAAATTAGTAATTAAGTGATAATTAAACTTGATCATAAGTTGTAAACAGTGTGGCTGTCGCAATAACTTAATTTTCCTATAATCAATAGACGTATTAAACAATAAAAAATAATAATAAGGATAACCAATAGGAATAACATTATCATAATCAAAGTTACCAATAGCAGTAGTATAGGCATACGAAGGGGACTTAATTAGCGGAATTTGGAGGACCGGCGAGCCCATGAAATCAAAAATGTAAAACAGAATCGCAAGCAAAGGTTGATGATAGGGGTTATGATCATGTGGGGCGAAATTTATTCGGTTACATTTATTCCCCTTGGGGGTTTATTGACAATGTCATGAATTGCCAGATGGACCTGAATTGCTTCTTGAGTGTATAGTGTTTCATTTAGCCATAGAAGTTAAACTTTTCTACCTTTACGTATGTTGATGACAATCAAGTTAAATTTACCAACAATATTTATTCAATAAATTTTGTTAAATATGATTGAATTTGTAAGACGTATATTTCACAGTAAAACAGTTATCACTAAGCGAGAGTAATATGGGAATTACGGAATTTCAAGGATTTAAAATGTTCCTGTTTGAGCAGTAAAAAAAAAAATAAAACACTAACACCATAAACGTCTAAGAATGAAGAAACACATGTTTTTAATTTTTTTTACTGTCAAATTTATTTGCTATTTATGTAGCGTGCATTATAAATCCACGGGATATTCATAAAATCAACTCATGTAGTATTATTATTAATAATTCAAACTTCAAGTGATTTATCATTTCGTGTTATAATTAATAAAACATACGTAACATTTGCTTAATCAGACTAGTGACGCACAGTTGTTAATTACTGAGATATCTTATCCATTCTGCGGCTCTATAATTAATGAAAGGTCTTTGTGGAGTATTGGACAATAGAACTGTCTGAAAATCACAAAAACACTACAAAGTGGACAAAAGCTTTGTTTATTGTTTTAATCTGAAGGATTTATAACTCCTGCGGTAATTTTGTTTGCTCGTCAACCGTCTTAAATTGTTTTATAGCTCTCACTTAATCCTCTTAGGTTGCTACTTTTGCTATATAATGTTTTGTTCATTGAATCTTAAAACATGAAGTGTGTACCATGTGGGGCCTAAACATTGTACAGTTCAGACATACATTAAAATTAATTCAATCTTAAAATATTATAAAATGAGAACTAAATATAACGTTTTATTTAAATCCGAACTATTTGTCACTATTAAAATTAAAATAATAAATAACCAGATACAGTTAGAAAAACTACTATATGAAAGCTTTCGTTTTTTGCTGATAAGTAAAATCCGAGGAATAGAGTTAAAGTTAGTTTTGTGAGATAACTGTTATTAAAGTTTAGTGATTCATAAAGTAACCATAGAAACATGAGGTAGCTCTGTGATTGCTTCAACTTAGTGTTAGCTGCGGATTTTCTTGAAACTTTACTGTACGGCTTGTAAACGTTTTAAATGTAAATACGTTTGTAGAGATTCGGCGTTGATGTAATAAACCATATCTTATCATGTAGTGTGAAATAACTTTGAATAAATATACGCTTTCGTTTAAAATAGATTAATAATCTTTAGGCTCAGAGACAGAGTGTTACCCTCGATATCGTACTGATGAGAGTTAATAATATCTACTTTAGTTTACACCAACAAGTTATGATAATATATTTTTTATAATATTAGAATTATTAGATATCAATCGCTAATCATAAGATACAAGTTTGAGTCATGTTAAATTTGTTTTATGGCTACAATATTGGGTGAAGATAATACAAACAATGTGAAGTACCTATTATAGTTTTAGAATGGCTTAGAATCTACGGAATGGTTTCTACTTATCTTTTACCTCAAATGAAATACAGGACCACCAAATCCATGCCTAAGGGCTATAGACTTTAAATTGTGCATAAAGCTTCATATTTATGTAGGTAAATCGATTTCGATGAGGGCGTAAGTCACTTCATGGATTTTGGCTGAACGTTATCAAGCACTTTTAAATAGGTATTCTGGGTAACCATGTTGGCAGCGGTGGTCTGTATAAATGTTCAGACAAACCGATTATAATCATATTATTTTAACATTTTGTTTAGTGACACGTCTAGCTATAAAATTGAAATTTTGCATACAATCTCCACATAGCCTGTTACTAGTGTTACTTACCAAAATACTATCACCTATGAAATGGCTTGTATACGAGTAAATTATGTTTGTAACTCAACACATCCGAAATAGGTGGATGTGGATGTAAGACAGCGACAACATTTTCTGACGAAGAAGAGTTGCATTCCTGGCGAGATTGAAAGCCTTGTGAAAGATGTGTCAGGATCGAGTCAAAGGACCTGAAGAACATTGGTGGCCCTAGGTAGAAGGAAATTTTACTCTCATTTGTGTTGAAAAGGGTCCTGAATTAATGAATAAAAGAATTCTTTATTTCATGAAATCCCCTATATTTTTCTAATTCGATTGAGACCTGGAGCGTACAGCATTATTATGAAAAGGTTATTCTTGATTCTGTTCTTCTTGATGTTTCCATAGAAAAGATTTATATTTAAGAATCACTAATTAAAGTAGTATGGTTAATATATAAACCGGTTTTGCCTTACGCATCACGCCTTAGTCTTAAATGATGCCATGAACACACGTTCAGATCATGCAAACAATAGTCATGACCTTTTCATTTGTTTGAATAATAATACTGCCAATAAATACCCGTCCAGAATTAAGAGCGTAAACTTCATGGTATACAACCACACATATTGCAATAGAACAGAAAATTACCTTGTTACAAAAATCTATACGTATTCAACCTGGTTTCTATTGTTGATATAGTTTACCGAACACTCTAACTAGTATTCAAATAAACTATTTACAAGGCTTTATCCAGAAAGTATAAGGTTTTCTGTATTAATATGCATGGTATTTCACTACACCACGTGTTACTGAACGAGTAGTTGCATGCAGAGTTGAAAGGCTAGAGGTAAATGTGTTACTTTGTCATAGGATTTTAATAAGTTTGTCTTCCAATCTATTTATTCTTTAATTCTAAACATTTTAAAACATTTTTTATAAATATTATATTTAATTATTTTTTATTTAAACTTTTGTTTAACGTATAATAATATCCACGCACAAAAGGTTTTACAAAATTATAAATGATATGTTGTAAAAGTTGCACTGCTTTAGCTTTAATAGCTAAAAACTTATAAGAACTTTTGTGTGAACAATATAAAAATTTTAAATCCGCAGGAATAAGCGTTTGAAGTTTACACAAGCTATTTAGTAGCTATAGATGAAAGTAACTTACCATCCTGGTAATTGTAGTCGGTGAATAGTATATTTATCTATTGAACACATACAGGGTGAGTTTTAAGTCCCTTCCCCCCCTATTTTTTTTTAAAACCGTATAAGTTAGGAGGTTTTAAACTCCGTACATATTCGTTAGACCTAAATATCTTGTTTTTCATGGGTTCATTGACTCTCCACCTCCAATGGGGGGACGGTCCACGAGGAGTAAGCCGAGATTCTTAAATGTAAGCATAGGTTGATATGCACATCAAATTAAAGGTCTCTGTAAGTAGAATACAATGCCGCAAACCGGACCTCAAAAGGTTCATCCTAATGAAAATTACAGGGTGTTAAAAATGTACAAAATAGTAATGTGTTATTATCTGCGTTTTATCGCGCAACTTTTTTAATAAAAGTTCATTTCAAAACAATTTTTCTATTGATGTTATTCTTTAAAAGAAACTTTATTTTGTTGTGTTTAATGATTTTAAGGGATCACTGGAAAGGTCCGAGATCTAGGAGTTAACTAAAGGATTTAATAAGAAGTCGATCATGTGTTGTGTCGCCTTGTAAGTATTTTATTTAAAGAATTGTTGTCTTACAAAGGTTTTAGACCCATTTATTTTTATTTCAACAGCGATTCCGGTTCTAATATTGTATGATTCCGATACTAGTAGGTTGTTACTTACCCTTTTATTGTAGTAGATGCTCAAACTGATTGCCTGTTACTTCCTGACAGTAGTATAGTCTGTTAACAAATTCACTCCTTACACGGGTTAGGATTTCTGGTGTTACCTTCCTGCAGGCCTCAGTAATTCTGTTCCGAAGATCTTCCACACATGCGACTGGTGTACAATAAATCACAGGACTTCAAGTGTCCCCACAAAAAAAAAATCCAGTGGGTTCAAGTCAGGGGGACCGTGCCGGCCATTCTATTGCCCCGCGTTCGTCCTATCCACTTCTCACGAAAATGTACATTAAGGTAACCACGAAACATTAACATCGTAGTGTGGAGGAGCACCGTCCTGCTGGAACCTTACTTCTTCTCGATTAAACTCCCCAACATTAGTGCGAATTGTATTTTCTATTAATGGATGTATATTATTTTGGGAGCATATGTAAATAACTTTCTCCATTTAAATTTCCGTCAATAAACAGTGGTCCAATCACGTGGTTACCAAAGAGACCTGCCCAAACATTTACTTTCTGGGGATACTGGGTATGATGTTCTCTGTGAACATGGGGATTAGAGTTATCCCAGTATCGGCAGTTGTGTCTATTCACTAAACCATTTACGTAAAATGTACTCTCATCACTAAAGCAGATATTATTTACGGTTGTTGGATTTGCTATAATTAGTCTATCCATAGTTTCACAGAACTGAAATCTTCTGTCCGGGTCATCTTCATTTAATGCGTGATGTAGCATAATTTTGTAGGGATGAAATTTGTGCTTCTTCAGGGTAGTTATTGCTTTGCGTTGTGATACCCCGATATTGTCTGCTATTTGTCTCGAAGAGGTTTGAGGATTTTCCACGACTGTACAAAGAACCACAAAATCAACTTCTTCTGACAAAGGAGGACGGCTTGAACGTTTTGCATCAGTAACGCTACCAGTCTCTCTAAATTTTGTTATTAAACTGCCTTAAATAAGTTCTGCTACAGGTCTTTCTGGATGGTTTTCATTAAATCGTCTCATGTTTCGTGGTAATTATTCCCAGAAGCACCAAAAATAAACACCATGTCAACTTTTTCTTGAAGAGTGCGAGACATGTTTCTAACTTTAACAGCACTAAAACTAACAAGGTCAGTAGCCACACTGCAAACTAACAAGGTCAGATACTTAATGGCCCAAGTAACTGAAACCAAACATAAACATGTCTCCCAGATAACAAACAACTTTCACTTTTACAATCGACACAGGGACTATGTCAAAGATTACATTTAAAAATGCAGACCCCAGATTCTGTACAAAATTATTATTAACAAAATTACGAATTCTCCTTTTTTAATTCAGATTGTAGCACCGTTTCCAGCGTTAAAAGGCAATGTTAAAACGACACATCCACATGACCAACTTCTTATTAAATCCTTTAGTTAACTCCTAGATCTCGGACTTCCAGTGATCCCTTAAAAATCATTAAACACAACAAATAAAGTTTCTTTTAAAGAATAAACAGCAATAGAAAAATTGTTTTGAAATGAACTTTTAAAAAGTTGCGCGATAAAACGCAGATAATAAACACATTACTATTTTGTACATTTTAACACCCTGTAATTTTCATTAGGATGAACCTTTTGAGGTCGGTTTGCGGCATTGTATTCTACTTACAGAGACCTTTAATTTGATGTGCATATCAACCTATGCTTACATTTAAGAATCTCGGCTTACTCCTTGTGGACCGTTCCCCCATTGGAGGTGGAGAGTCAATGAACCCATGAAAAACAAGATATTTAGGTCTAACGAATATGTACGGAGTTTAAACCTCCTAACTTATACGGTTTTTTTAAAAAAAAATAGGGGGGGAAGGGACTTAAAACTCACCCTGTATGTAGGCCAAATAAACCACTAACAAGAAAGAAAAGGCTATATTTGCTATATTATTACTAAAAAAGAGATTGCTGGAGTCTGGTTCTGGCACTGGCTGACTAGACCAAAAGTAGGTGTGCGTGCTCCTCTTCAAATATTTTTTCACAGTGATGAAAATTTATATTATATTATGGTTATGTTTTTATGGTTTCTTATAAGCCATAGAATTGAAATAAATATAAAAGTTAATTTCAATTTTTTTGTAAAAATTTGTCATTTTTCAGTAGTGAATCCCCTTAAAACTAAATATTTCCAAAGTCTATGTATGATTCTATATGTGAGGCAAAGTAGATTTACCAACCAGAAGTATAAGAAAAAAGGTAAAGAAGAATTTATAAGTTTCGAACAAATATGTAAGTAATTAAATAGAGGCAATATAATTTAATGGAGCTATAATTTTCCCGTGCATAAATTTATAAAATGGTATGGAAAATACCTTACACTATGATGAGAAATTCTTAAAGTGTTAGTAACAAAAACCTTTACATGTTGTAGTGGACACGTGGATTTTTAGTTCTAAAGAATAATATAACTATTTTGGAACAACACTGATTGTATAATTCAGAAAATCTATTAATAATACCACACATGACAACAATAATATAAGACGTATGAGCAATAAAATTGTTTATGAAAGAACTCAAAACAACAAACGATACAATATCTTGTCAAAAGTAACCTCTTTTGTTTTATCCTAAATGCTAACAATCGTTGACTGAAAATTTCATAAAACAGAATAAAACAGTAGATCATTGTACAACACCAACCTATTTTTAAGTATGTGGATCTCTAATATTCGAATTACTCTGGTATAGTGCCAGTCGATCGAGATGCAGCATATTCGCATAAAATCTTCTAGCCATTCTTAAAGTACGGTACACATCGTTTAATTTGGTCTCAATAATGCAAGGCCCTTTCCAGTGCGGGCTCAGCTTTGAACAGACGCCCTTCAACTACTGTCGTGTCGTGTATTGTAGAGCTAGACCTGGTCACCAACATGAACCCGGACGAAGTAGCAGCTGGGTCGTAATGAGTTTACTTCCCACTGGCCATATTGAGGTTTGCCCTAACCCGTTCATGGATTACGTACAAACTGTCATCTAGATCGCAGACGTACTTACATGTGTGCTTGGATAATTAGGTAGCGCACCAAACATCAGGTCACATGGCAGACGTAATTTGCGCCCAAATATCATCTTAGCTGAGAAGTACCTCGAAGCTAGTTGAAGAGCTGAGAGGTATGCCAAAAGTAAATCAGGCAGTTTTATACCCCAATCTCTTTCGCATAGTGATCACCACCACTCCTCTACAGTAGAGCTCTAGCTCTCAAATATACCGTTAGTCCGTGGATGCAGTGGCGTTGTCCTCGTCTTCCGCATTCCCAGGAGCTGGTAGATTGCTTTTAACAGACTGGATTCCTTCCCTGGTCACTTTGTACTCGTATTTGCATAGGCACTCCGTAGCGAAAGATCCATTCTCGTATCAATGTCTTTGCAACTGTCTTACACTCCTGATTAGGTATCGTATAAACCTCAGGGCGTCTAGTAAAACAACCCACTACTACAATTATAAAACAAATTTCATCCTCAGTCTTAGAAAATGCGGTTTACATTTTAAATGCGGTTGAAGCATTACAGCGTCGATAACACAGATCTACATCCGTCCGACACTTCACGTAGAAAAACATCCTCCGCAACTTTTCTAGCATTTTGTTAATCCTAAGCAATTCATCTGATGTGCCAATATGAAATACCTTCAAAACCTCTGCCACTCCACCTTCTATGAAATTTAGTAAACCTTAGTCTTACCATTTGGAAATATAACATTATAAATCGTCATTGAGTCCCATTGCGCCCAGTAAATCTTGTGTATAACACTGCGATGAGAAATCTTGCTCAACTCCGGCTGACGCTCCTTCATTGTTTCTTTAGTTATGGGTCCAATGCCTTTAGATCTTCATCTTAGTGTAGCCTCAATGCATCGCAGCTCCAGTAAGGTATTATCTGACTTTCAAATTGTCTTCAATTTCCTTTCAGTACTTATTTCTAATTTCAAAATGTAGAGTGACAACTTTTAAAATTTCTTTTCAATAATTTTATTTTTCAAATTACAAAAAGTTGTATTTTCTACAAATGTCTTTGCAAAGGGTTTGTTTTATCCATATATCTTGCAAAACAATGTTTCTATTATAATTTAGGAAATATATTTATAGTACAACATATAACATATTTTTGTATAAAATAGGTGAACATTAAAGCGGTTTATAAATATAAAAAATATAATTCAGCCAATCCATTAATAATAAAACAGATAGCAAATGTTTATGTAGGACAACTTAACAACTAACGGTTTTATAAAGCAATTCAACACAACAAACAATAAAGTATCACGTCAACACTAAACCTCTGTTGATTTTATCCCGATCGAAAGTAATATCTGACTGACAGTTAGATAAAACTACTGATTACTTAATAAAAATATTAGCAGTTACCCGTGGCATTGCACGGAATTTCGAATGTGTATGAACAATTTTGGTTCGAGTAAATTATGGTATCGACACCAATGTAGAGTTTACCTTGTTGTAGCGATGATTAAAAATATGTCAAACGTTTGTTTGTATGCCCTTATTTGTTTACCCATGATATTTGTACTTTTTTATTGTTGTTTTTGCCTTCTTCCCGATCTAGAAATATATATATATATATATATATATATATATATATATATATGTACACAGGTCTGAGAAGCCTACTTTTGTAAAAAAAAAAAAAAAAAAAAAAAACAAGTAATAAGGGAGGCTACATCTCTAATAATAATAATATTAATTAATAAGAGTTTTATGGTGGTCTTTACATTTATACTATAATGTATATAGTAACTGTGTCTTTTAGAACAAATACCTAATATTTCCTAAGAATTTTAAATTATATATTTTATAATTTTTTTTTTATTTCGTTATCTGGATAATTTCCTACTCTATGCCCAACGGTGGTTGCATAAATCGTTTAAATAAGAATTGTTGCTACTATTATGCTTACTCTATGCTTTACCTCATAAAAGTAAACACTTTGAAATTAGTGGGAAAAGTAATTAAATATAAGGTTGTATTTTACTAGTAAAATATGTACAGTAATGTAAAACAGTTGATTACATTTAACAGGGTATTTACATTTATATTTCGAAATTTGGCTGTAGAGACCAAGACGAGTTTTTTCGCTACTTAGAGACCAGCGAGACGTAGCGTAGAGACCGGAGAGATTTTCGAAATAAGAATAGACCTAGATTCGTACAAGGGATCCTAAGAATGTCCATAAAAATATTAAGTACAATCGGTTGCATAGCTTACAAATATTTCTTGTTCAAACTAATATATTATTAATACTAACTAACTATTAATACAAACTATTATTAATACTAAACAGTCCGTTTAGTATTAATAATATTATTAAGACTTTTGAGGAAATTTAAGAAGGAGGTAAGCATATTTTTCTCAAGGCAATACTAGACGATCTAATATCCCCTGATAGTTAATGAAATAACCATATGCACGTTCAAGACTATATTATTAACATTTACGAAATAAAAGAAATTTGTAAGGATTATAACCTTTAAGTAAGCTCCCTAGAAACTACGGTATACGTAAAAGGAGCAAGATAATGATAATAGGTCACCCAGATCCAACATTGTGGGATCAGCATAATGGTCCCCTATAACCGAGGAGCTGCAGTGACATATTGGCACCGCTCCTTCTACCTGGGGAGGCCATTAATAACAAAGACAAAGGATCGATGCGATCCTACGTTACTAAGATTTAAATTGAGCGATTACACCAATTATAAAAATATCTTCATTGTTACTGTATAATGATAATGCAGTAGAAAAAAAATTGTTTTATACTCAACAAATTAATTTTTTTATTTCTAAAATTTGTAACTAATGCGCTATTAGTATTAATAATACAAATGTAATAGATTTTATATTTCAGTTAATTTTTACAACACATAGATTCGCATCATGCTATGTGACCTATAGTATCCACTCTGAAAATATGATTAATTAAATTCAATCAGTCCAAAAGCTTTGTTCATTGTTTTAGGTAGAAGGATTCATAACTACTGTTGTTGTTGTTGTTATTAATATTGCTGTAATAAGCCGTGTATCAGAAGTGTCGGTGATGCGGAAATTGGTCCGAAGTTATGTGGCCCTCTGGTACACCGTTACCGTTACCCCTTTGAATTGGGCTTCTGTAATACTGTAGGAAATACACAAATATCATCTTTTATAGTAGAATGGATCCTTAAATTACGAAATTTGTTTAAAGAAATATCATCAGATTTATCTAGGTAGTAACAGATAATGATTAGCTGAAAAAGTATTCATTACAAAGATTTATAATGACATACGGTTTTATCTTACGCTGTTTTCAAATTGCAATCATTCAAGTTTTTTTAATGAAACCGTTATATTTTACATATTAAATTGTAGAATTAAACATGTTTTTATAATGTTCAGATTGTTTAAAACATTTGATGTAAGTAGTTCAAATATAAGAGTCATCCTACTAAGTTTTTAGAAGTTTGTTACAATAAACAATATCAGAAAACGTGGTAACAAAACATAATTTATTAACGCCTCCAACCCAACTTGCTACAATTTAAATTAATGTACCCTTTATGCTATACATTTAGATACAAGTTTTCTTTTAGTAACCTCGTTTACAAACATAAATATCATTTACTTAAATGAACACTAAACATTATACATGAATGTTACTTCATATTCTGAGTGGACAGTAAAACTATAGTAAAGGACTTTAAATGTATCATCACTAACGTATGAAAAACTCAGTTTTCCCTTTAACAGTAAACTCAAATAGCCCATATTTCACTGTCTACTGCACACACCACTAATTTACTGTATACAGCGATGAAGGGTTTACACACTTCACAGCGTCTGATCTGGAAGTTGACCAGCGTCTGTGCAAATCTGACACGGGGAGAGCTTTTATCATCTGAGTGTAATATTTTTCTTTGTTCTTAAACAAAGTTTGAAATATACGATGTTTTATTAAAGAATAATTAATGCTTATTAATTCTATACTTTTAATAATTTACTATTGATTGCTTATTTAATTCGGTTTTATGTTATTTAAATTTAATTACAAATTACTTTTTATAGTGTTTAAGTATAACCGTACAACAAATCATAAACAATTTAGACACTAATGTACGTAATTCGAAATAACACAGTTATACCGGAAAAGAAGAGTCCTACACGGTCGCTTCTTGTAGGACGAGATCCTACTAAGACATTCGCGATAATTAGAAGAGCAAGTGTAGCGTGTAATGATGTCTGCAGTAGTGACGGCTGATTAACGGGTCACATTACGAGACAGTGAGAAACTGTTTTGGGTCAAAGGGGAGAGTTTTTTGACAACATTTTCAAGACGTCTATTAGATTTATGATAATAATCATTCTCCTGACACAGCTTTTATGTTCAGTAGTAACTATTTATGTTAGAATAATAATGTGTACAGAGTTTGAAACCTCAATAACAGTAAAGTAGATATGTTTAAATAGAAAGTAGTAACAGCGTTGTAATAAACGGCCTTGATGAACATTTTTGGATACCTGATGAAAATTATACTCCATGTGATAGGTAAATTATGATATTACTTATAGTATTTATACATAAAAATTACTAACTCTACTAATATATTATCAGGGTAATATATTGTGAATCTTTTGACTTAACAACTATACTTTCCATTTATGTTTAAAAACACATAACTAAATTACTAGTTGTATATTTAAAACTTAAAAAATGATAAATTAATTATAATTAATAAGTGGTATATAAACTAACCATCAGCTGTGTTCTATTGTCACTGATATCAAATTTGAGACGCTCAACTTTGATATATTATAAATTGCACACAATTTCTCTAATTCAATTTTAGTTACAAAACAAGATTTGTCTTCATTTTTAAAAGTAAATTTAGTTGAAATTTTCAATAATATTTAATTTATACATTTTCTGGAATCTACGATGTCACGTTTATTTCTAATAGCAGTTTTCTGTCATTTGAATCACAAAACTTGAAAAATGCCCGAGCCTATATTAAAGTTGTGTGTTCCATCACGGCAGTAAGAAATACATAAGGTACGCGTTCAGCAATGTTTTAATTAAATAATATAAACGTTAAATTTTATTTTCAGGACAGGATTCAAGCTCTCTCCGATAGAGATTTCTCCATCGTATTTTTTCAATAATAGAGTATTATTGATCCTTAGTGAAAGCTACGTGAATGACATAACTATGATGTAATCATGATCTCTCAATATATACATTTATATATGTGAGCATTGTGTCTTATTCCTCGAGGGATATTCTATGTGATTTGTAAAATGTATTATATATTATAGGATAGAGTATTATACATTAGAACAAAACTTTAATATTTCCCATTCATTTCCTGCAGGATGTTGAAGGAACTATATGCATAATCATATTATGTCTTCTAACGTTGTTAAAGACCAATCAAAACCAAAGCTTTATTTATAGAAGATGTTTAATCCATATCTTGGATTAAAAAATCAGCTATAATTATTTAGATAACCGTCAATATTTACATACTGTTGTTTGTACTTTTACAACACTGGGTATTTAGGAGAGATGTCGTTTTCTTCTTATCACTGTCCTACGTCATTATCAATGGAAGAACCCCCACGTCATTGTAATGTAACCCCCATTATCATGTAATCAAGAAATCATTTAAAAGCCCAATTTTACATTAACACTTACTAATCTGACAAAATTTGTATAGTTTAGTATAAATGTATGAGTAAATCGTTGACCGTCACGAAAAAAATAAGGTAGAGGCGCTTCTTTTGACGTACTAAATTTACAAAGTTTGAGATTTTTATGTTTTTTACAGTAACGGTTTTTTGACACCTTATGGATCTGTCTATCTTACATGCTAAAAATGGAATTTTAAATTAAAAATAAATTGATTGTGGAAATTTTGCTATTGTTTCCTTAACTAAAGGAATATAACTGTGGGGAAAGTAAAACGTATCAATTAATTTTAAAACTACGGCTTTTTTTTAAATGATAAAAGCCCGATTCACACGTTTGAAAATGAACTAATCTTATCTGCGTTCCCAATCCAATCAGTTAATTAATTGCACCACGTAGTCCTTTAGAAAACAATGAACCATGTCTGCCATGTCCAGTTAATTAATAAAGAACTTGCAAACCCAATTAGTGGTTTCCAGGTATCTCTCAGTCCAATCACCGCAGAGTTATTTATACCACGTGACTTTGCCTTAAATACACTACCCGGGGATGTAAATATATTCAATATCTGACAGCTAATTTATAGTCTGCTCTTACTTCATTTAATTTGCGCATATTCAATGAGTTCATTGTAAATGTTTCAGATAAAACGTCTTTCTTGGTTTCATATACACACAAATATTCAATTCATTTTTATCTTAGAAAGAACTGTAAATATGTAAACAACACAACAAAGTATTAGTTCTTATAAATGTTGACACTTATATTACGTTGTAAAGTAAAATTATCACTGTACTTAATATTTTGCTCTCTGTGAGTACAAGTATAATTGATAATAATTATAAATGATAAGTAATAGAGAAGAAAGTTCGATACAATGCTCATATATTTTATTGCCAGTTAATATTTGATTATTAATTTGTATTTTCCAAACCTATTTATAATTATATCAAAGAGTTCTTAGTCCATTATTCAAAAAAGTACTTAAACTTCGATAATAAGTTTAAATAAATAAAACTTAAAAACTTATTTTTGTAAATATTACTTGATAATGCTATGATAACCCAAATAAAGTCATAGTTTGGGGAAAGCAACACTATGGAGGCGACACGTATCATCCTGCCATCGACAATTCCCATTTAATATTAATGATGTTGTTGATAGCTTCGGACCAGTGATACTGGATTAATCAGTATTTACATATTACAATCAAATTGCAGGATTGTCTGAGCTTGTGAATGATGTATGCTTAACTGTTAAAGCATAATCCATATTTATGAATCCTAATAAACAGTATATACTAAAGTAATTTATCATTAATATTGGCTTTTTCAACATAAGGAGCTTACAAGAAATCAATATAAATCTATTCTTATTGGAATATCTTTCGTTTATTGTATGATGTTTAATAGCAAGAAAAAAATTGGAATTGTCTACGTCCTCCTGGAGGGAAAAAACTTCAGGAAAAAGGTATCTTACAGCGCCCCACATTATACGGAAAGTGAAAAGGATCTAAAATCATCATTAGCATCGACTCAACCCTTCCCACCATGTCTTGTATAAGGGCCTTATTGTCATTCCGCACAACCTTTAATAAATTTAGGGAATCTGTCAGTTGATTAACATTTAATTTCTTCTTTGGCACTTATAGTTATACATTCTTTTAATGTAAAATATCTAAACCATTTTAAATCCTCTATATGAATCGTTGTTTTGAGTTAATGGCAAAAAAATCGTGTGTTATATTAGTTTAGTCCTTTAATTATAGTCCTTGACAGGCTCTATCTTAGCGTACAAAGTTGACTGTGTTGTCCAATATAACATTTTTTACATCCACTAAAATGTTTTTTAAAAATGAATAAAGTAACAGAAAAGTCTACATAAAGGTGTTAAAGGTTATACTAAATAATACCTACAGTTTATTTCAATATATGTGTTTAATACATACGTTAAACGGGTTTTAAGATTAAGTATGAAACATATTTCATAGTCATTTAAACTTACACACAAAAACATGGAATTCTCAGATTCTCGATTTGTTATTAGGGCTATTCTCTAAAAGTAAACGTAGTCTCGATGCCTTTAATTGTATCCCCAGTTTTAATTTTTTTAAAGAAATGAGTATCTGCAAACTTGATTAAGTACAGTATATGCTTTTGCTTCACAAATCCTTTTCGTTATACCTTTTTTATTCTTACATCTGGGCACATTAGGCCTACATGCTAAACTACTTATATATTTGTCCAATAAATGTTACGTGATTAAGTATTAAACATCCACGAATTAAAAAGTCCAAATATCTAAACATCTTCAAAATCTTTCGCATTTATAATATACGCGTATATTTTTAAATATTTTTGAAGTTGATCATTGCAAAAGGTTGAAAAAGGTAAACAGTTGTTTCTAACTTAGGGAATGACACATAAAAACCTATTAATTGTTTTATGTACCTCATTTTAAAATAATACTAAATTTTGAAATAATACTAAATGGGGAATAAACCCCATTATATTGAACTCATTGTGAACACCTTAGAGAGATTCTTTGAAACAGTGAAGAAGATTGATGATTGTTGTTTTTACTGCCAAGGGCGACAGACTTTTAGTTTATTCGACAATAGAAACTTGTTTAGAAACTGTATTACGGAGAAATTGAACTGTAATAAAAGTATGTGAGTCAGCATGCATTTATATTGTTTCGTATAGTTATTTAAAATGATAAATTTTCTGGTTTAAAATATGTCTGGTTAAAATGTAATATATCCATATTGTATAACTATATAGAAACTGTCTCAATAAATCCATCAATCTATTAGTTATAAATGATACTCCACTTAATATTTTAAAGAGATTTAATTTGTAATGCAAATATCACTTGTATTGTAATGTTATCTTTAATTTAGTATTACAAAAATAGTTTGAAAATTTATATCTAATGAGTAAGTTTTCCTTCATTAAAACCTCTGACTTTATTAAAAAAATATATATATATATATATATATATATATATATATATATATATATATAAACGTACATCATATCAGTTAGTGTTTGCCAAAAGTATTACAAAACATATTTTAGTATATATTAATTTATAATATAATAAACATATAATTTCATATAAATTTATTTATAATATATATTTTAATTTCTGTATAGTTTATAGATGATGCTATTTTATTACGCAGTAAAGTATTATACGTTAATTAAATGACGTTTTACTTAAAACAATAAAATACTTAGTAGGGTTTGTATGCAAGGACAAAATATTCCAGTTTGAAAAAGCCATCTTGAGTCAAGATAGGCAGTCGATTTACTTTAATCATTTAGGAGATGTCTTTCAATCTCTGTTTCTCTAAAGATACTTTAAAATCACAATTCAACACTTCTGATTCTCTAATCTGTCTCGAAGGTATTCGTAACAGAAACGTTGATTTTACTTCTCAGGTTTCTTTTGTTTTTATAAAAAGTGCATTACCGTAAATCACCGTAAAGTTCTTTACGATCAATATTATATATTTAGCAATAATACATGTAGTTATCACATTCACAGTTGACATATATTGAATGAGTACAATTAGTTACACTACGAATGTGCGTCGGAAAGCATATGACGCGGCCAACGTGTTAAAAATTCTAGTTAATTTCTCAAAAACTATCTCCAAACAAAAATATGAGCGGCAATTGTTACGAAATCTAGGTGTATTATTTCAGTATAGTTATTTAGGTGACGGTGTATTTAGAAAATTGTTGTACAGTTCATAAATTTTCATTAATATTACTTTGTAAAAAGATATGAACGAAATAAGTATGAGCGGCAATTGTTACGAAATCTAGGTGTATTATTTCAGTATAGTTATTTAGGTGACGGTGTATTTAGAAAATTGATGTACAGTTCATCAATTTTCATTAATATTACTTTGTAAAAAGATATGAACAAAATAAGTAGAAATTATTTATATCGCTTTTTCTATGACTTTTAGACCTAAAAGTTGTCTTATTTGAAGTCGTATTTAAGTGAAAGGAACATAGAGTTAAATTTTAGTGTTTGTTAGTCCGTGTAATTTCACATATAGACTAACTATTAACGATACCTCTTGACATATTTTATCTGCAGACTTTACATTTTGAAATAAATCTCCTCTAAACAGACAAGAATGTTCTATGACGTTTCATGTCCACCCTGGCATTTGGCTAAGTATCATAAAAGCACTCACCTCCTTGATTCTGAAAATGATATTATTGTTCCTTTATGTTTATTTATGACGGATATTAACCGATTTATTAAAGCAAGTGCAAAAATCCATCTCTTTACCTAAGAGAGGTTATGGTTACCTTGGGTGAAACACTTTTGGCACAAATTCGTTTGATAAATTTCTCTTAATTTAAACGTCTAATAATTAATGAGGGTCATTGGTATAGATTATAAAACACTTGGTATATCTATGAAGTCCACCGCTTTTGTAAGGTTGATGAGTGAAAATATCTATAAGAATATTAACTAGGTGGAGATCTAAATCTATGGTTACTAGCCCGAGTGTAAATGTCCCTGCACTCAGCAGTATCACAAGCAGAAACCGATGTTTATGGAACATCTTTCCTCTCTAATTTCCCGCTCCACTGTGTGACAAAAGCTCAATGCAAGAGAAATACCTTTCCAGCGTCAAAACATGTCACATTACGTAAGCGGTAGTGTCGCATTATTGTGTACCCCTCTTATTGCAACGTATCTGCAGCTAGAAAACTAAATATAGATTTAAAAGGGATTATGAAAGCATACTAGCTCTCAAGTTTTAGATAGCAGTGCAATGTATGGCCAATTATTCATCACGTGATGGAATTAAATTTGTTTACCCAAAAAACATACTTTACTCTTTCAAATCGATTCTCTTTTACAACTCATATGCTAGATCCAATATGTTGTATTTGTTATACCTGTGTGAAATTATATTGAAATTTTCGGAATCTATTCGAGCTATTAAAATGCCTAACGGTTAAAATGTGCTTCTTGTTTTATAATAATAAAAAACGCGTTTTCTAAATATTTCCATGAGTGGCAGTTTTTGTAAAGCAATATCAGGAACCTGGCTATAAATGGCCAAGTAAATTACAACTTGAGGTCCCTGTTGGTGAAGACTTAGTTAATATTCACTAAAAACCAAATAAGAGAGAATTAAAAATAGTCCTCCGGTTTGGACGGAAGAAGTAGGTAAATTTTGTGACAGCTGAAATATTATAAATATATTCACATACAACTAATATTTTGTAGTACCAACAGTTATTTTAAATAAAATAAACTGTATTAAACGATAGTATGAAACGCATTGACTGTTACTAACTAATAATTTATTGGGTAATTATGGAAGTCAAATTGTGAATGTTCTATGTTATTCTCAAATACTGTAAGTATATTTCATATTATACAATTCTACTTTTCGTCAATAAAATAAACAGGTGAAAATACCTTTTTAATATTAGGAGGGTAAATGTAGTTGCCAACAGTTGATAACAATCGTGCTGAATTTTTGAATCGTGTGGGTTCCAATTCGCATTTTTACAAGCGTAACACTTTTGGCACATTTTTGCTCTCCTTAGGTTAGTTTTTTCAATATCCACTGTACTATTCCTGCAGAATAAAAGCGTACACTGTCACTTTGAGGCTGAAAATTGCCCTAAGTACTGAAATAATCGAGAAATAGTAATATTAATAATACCTTACAAATTTATCATAATTATACCAATATTTGTCTGTCTAGTTATGGGTTTATAATTGAATTCACCTACAGACTTTAAAGTGCAGAAAGCTTAATTTCTATAGAGGCAACGCTGAGTTTGATCATTGGCCATATTACTCTATCAGATTTGGCAAAACACTGGTGAACATATTGGTCTGATGGGGACGGGTTTTGATAACAAGAATAACAGAATAAATAAACTTGTCCACCGAAACTTTTGTTGATCCATAATATGAAACATAACTTAATGTAGAAAAATCTGAATATATCATGTACAATGATATCCAGAGACTTATTTTATCAGTTTACAATTGTGTATGAAACTGTATTTATACATGTGACAGTCATTCAATGAGTTTACATGCAATATTAAAAATTTACTATACGTTTACAATAACTCATGGTTTATACCAACTTTAAAATTTAACACAAACTAGCCAGTGTCATCGATTCAATTGGAAGTCTAGTCTTGAATACTTCTTTTAACGATTATCTGTATTGAATAATTATAATATAAAGCTAAAATGACCTAAATGAGTCATAGAGGCTGTCGTCAACTAACACTATCCAAACATGAAAAGAGCAGAACTGAATCACAGATCACAGAAATGTCCCGGCCAATCATATCTGATAAGAGCTGAACTTCTAAAGCAGATTCGTTGAGCCTTTTACAGAGTTTGCTCCTTTTAACTCCATTTTCCCCTGCCAAGCATCCACATTATTTCAGTATTTACCAAATAAAAGTATGTCGTCAAACAAATCCTAAGTTAAAGAGCAGATTAATCTTAGGAATCACCCGACCCAATTTTTACAGGCTCTTGTTATGAAATAATGACGTAAAGGTCACCCGTACAGGTCTTCATATATATATATATACTAATCACTGTGTTGAATAGAAGAAAACAAATAAACATTTTTCACTTCTATATTTCGGGGGATTTAATACCCCCGTCTTCAGGAAGTTGTAAATAAAAATTAATATAAAACTATAAGACGTAAACAAGAATTAAGAAAACATAAATGTAAACACAGTGCATAACATTTGATAGTCCAGCTGACGTGAAATTTTTCTAATTCAATCTTGTTGGAACAGTTGATTTTTACAAAGGATGGAATACAACTTGTAATTTATGACAAATTTTGAATGTATTAAAATTATTTAAAAAGTTATCTTAAATTTAGACCAAATGGATTTTTTGTCTTCAACATAATTTGATGTGCTTGCTCCATGTGCTTTAATTTTAATCTGTTGTAGTTTTCATCAGGGCATTGTGGTAGTTGGTGTATTCCTGTTAATTTAAAACACTCTTTAATTTTGTCTTGTTTATGTTCTAGATAATGTCTTGCCAATGGTTTATCTTCATCTTTATGGAAAATGTCAAGCCTATGCCCTGTCATGCGGATTCTTAAATGGTATATATATATATATATATATATATATATATATATATATATATATATATATATATATATATATATATATATACAGGGTGATTCAAAACTAAACGGAAATCTCTCGAGAGCTTATTCTATAGCTAAAAACAAGTAAAAAAGTTCATATAACCATATGCCCGGAAACGCTTCGTTAGCGAGTTACGCCTAGCGAAAGATTTCGCCCGGATTTCAGAACCCTTGGTGAAGTCAGGCCGTATAAAAATGGTAAAGGTAGTTACAAAGATAGAAATACGATTGTTTTTTTTTTAAGTTTTTATAACTGAAAAATTTATTAAAATTCGTCCCAGAGCTGTAAATGCAATACTTTCAGAGATATCTTACGTAAAACACAAGAATTGGTGCAAAGAAATAACACATTTTTGTGTTTAACGTAAGATTACTTCCATAAATGAAAGAGCTCATTTGAAAGAGCTCACTTAGTAGAGTTGAATTCCGCAAACCGCATCTCAAAAGGTTTATCCAATCAGAAATGGCGGGTTGTTTTAGGTACACATTGTGAAGTACATTATGCGCTGCCATTTCTGACTGGATCGTCGTATTCTGATGCGGTTGGCGGCGTTTGACTCTACTAAACAATGTGTTTTCACTGACCTTTTTTAAGTAGCAAATTATGTCAGAAATTTATAACACAATAAATAAAACACAATAAATACCGTACCCATGTTTTTTAGTTTTTAGTTTTAGGAAACAAAGTTATTAGATTAAAATTTACCGCATTTAATTAATCGTACTGAGTTATAATATTGTTCCAGATTTATTATGATATACCTCTTTGAACTATTTCTTGTAAAATTTAAATTATATCGGGTTAAGGTGCACTGTAAATATTATGTATATATTTAGTTTCTACATTATATCTTAAAAAATTGTTCTTATTAAAGCGAAGTTATATACTGGCATATAAGCCTTCCGACCGTAATAATCAAATTATCTATTAATACTATATACAATTTTATAAAAATATTAATTAGATATTGTCATTTAGCAATTAATACCTTGACCAGTCACAGTATTTTTATTTAAAAATGACATTTTGCTTTCACTCACAATAAATAAGAACGAATTATGTATTGTTATTGGTGTTTTTCAGCCACTGCACGTGTTAGGAACACTTTTTTTAGGTTAAAATTAAAGTTTTCTGTACCATAGTATAAATGTTTACTGTTTCTATTTCTTCCTGTATCACAGCATCATCACACATCAAAGTGTTGTTTGCTGGTACTAACAGAATTAGAGCATGAGATTTATAATTGACAATCTTCCTGGACATTCATGTAATGTTCAGTTAGGTATCATTGCCAGGAAATACGTCACTCTTCTGCTGAGTGAAATAATCCTCAATCTTTAGTAGTTTTTGCCTTTAAATTATTTAGTAATAAATGCCTGAAACAGAGGTTAATATAAGCTCTTAACTTGCTTTACTAAACTATATATAATAGGAGTATTTTAAAATTGTTGTACTTCAGTTTAGTTGAACATCAAAATAATCTTGTTTCAGAACTGCCACCATCTCGAAATATATTGTTCTCATGGCTAATTACATGTGCAAGGCAAATTTAATAACTCCACATAACCTATTTTAATTCAAGGCGTATCGTCCAGTAAAAACTGTAACTTAATAAACTAAATAGGAAATGAAATGAAAAATGTCTTTATTAGAGGCGAATTTAGGAATATAAAGTCCTCTCTACCACTTAACCTCAAACACACCTTAGGACAAGGTAAGTTTAAATATGACCTTATTTAAAAATTTTCTTATTTCTAAAACCTTTTTAATACGAATAAGTACAGAAAAACATTGGAAATAATCAACTTTTTCGAGTCAATTTAGCGTAACATTTACGATTTATTAATATATTATATTAATTAATAATCTATTGTTTGAGTCAGAAATAACCTTAGAAAAGCATGCTTGGTGTGCGCGCTTATAATGTTATTAAAGTAAACCCCTGAATATCCGCCAGCGTTACTAAGTAAACAGCCTCCACTGTCCTCAATTTCGCAGGGAAGATAGGCTTAATTTCACTGTCATGTGAGTACACAAACAACCCTGACGTTCCTTAAACGTAAAAAGATGGGAAATTACAAGACACGGCAGTAAAACATACTTGAGTGAAATGGTTTAAGGCGTAAAACAGTACTTTTAAAACAAATCTTATAATTGTTTCAGTTTTAATTCATGAATGAAGTAGTATGCAGGCTTTTATTTGTAACAAGTAGCCAAAAGGAATGGTATATATTACTGGGGCTCTTTTAATGCAACAGACTTAATAAAGTGCTCTTTCATAAGTAAATATCACGGATTGCTAATATCGGTTGACTGTGGTGGAAAACAGGAATACAACAGGTCAAAGCCTAATACGAAGGCCCGTAGTAAAAGTTATTCATTCTGCATATCATACTTTTATAGAATCAAATTATATTTTTTTTCAAACTGTCCAAAGATGCTTCGAATACGGTCGCTATTCATCAGATATATACATATGTAAACAATGGGATTTGTTAAAAAAAACATGAATGGAACACAGTTTACAAACAATTAAGATTATACCCAGCTTAAATCGGCGTTTAAATCAAACGAATACGATAGTCAAAATATATCATGTATTCCTCCGTAAGTAAAAATCAATCATTGCAATGGAATTTATTACATAGGAGCACATAACCTTGGCTGCGCCCGCAATTCTATGCAATATGTAGTGTATTTGTTTGAATAACGATTTCAGTAACAATTGCAGTATTTTATATCAATTTAGTGTAACTCCAAAGTCGAAGTTCATAGTTTTCTTAGTGAAAGCACTTGTGAAGTAATATCATAGGATTCTATGATATTTTTAAAGTGGATTTAGTCATATCTTTATTGATTTGCACTTCTGAATCAAGTTAATTACACTTCCAACACAAAATTGACCTATGTGTAATTTTGTAATGAGGTTAGATCAAAACAGTAGAGTTTTCTAACTGTGTAGATATAAATATTTTTGTTGGAAATTAAAAACTACAATAATTATTAGTACAACACATTTCAATACTTAAATTATGACATGTTCCATCCATATGTAAAGATAATATTAGGTGCAGTAAAGTTCTTGCTTCCCTATCCATGTTCGCTATATCATTCTTTTTCCTCGGCCCAGTCTAGGACTTATGTAATTATTGATATGCCTAATCAGTATCGTATACTCTATCAGTGATAAATGGGTGATATGTCACTGATATGATATGTTATATCATAAAATTGCATTTGGTGCATTTATTACTTTGTGACCAAGAAAAATAATTTGGTTTGTTTTCTTACCACGATATTGAAATAAGAAGTGATGTTGCTTTTGTTCTGCTTGCAATTTATAGATGGTAACAAATTGGAAATATTGGTTAAAATAATTGAATATATGGTCGTGCTCTCATAATACGTTGTTTACACTTCAACAGTTGAATACATTCAACTGCCTCTTTAAATTCTTACATTATACAACTTTAGAGGCCAAAATGGGAGGTTTCGAGCCCAGTGGGGCGTAGAACAGAAGGTATTACGAAATAAGAACAGGGCTATGTTCATTCTAAGAACTCCATGTAAAGTTTCATTTCAATCGGTTTATAAGTTAAAGCGAAGAAACATGGACACTTTTGCATTTATAATATTATTAGGATTTATAACATTCATTTGTTTCTATCTTGTTGGGCTGAATTTGTTCGTTATATATAATTAAATGCAGCAAAGACCAGCACAAGAGGCGAAGTGCTAAATATATAATTATATGATGGTACAATATGATTAATCAAATTATTGTCTGAGCAACAGTGAAGTCTATTACTCGTGGGGCTGGAATAATTTCATTTTTGTTTGTCTGTCGGAAGGTATATCAAAACTTAACCGACATGAAATTTAGTATGAAGCTTCATTTATAAATTAGCAATGCTGAGTTTGATGATGATACATGTCACTACATGAGATTTGGCTGAGCGTCAGTGAATATTTTTACATTGGTCTTATGGGAACGAAAAAAGTACAATAAATACATTTTTAACCCAGCGTTACGTTGATTATTTGTTTAAAATAATTGATATATGGTTCAATGGCCTATTTAATAATAAATTAAGACGTCATTTACTATAAGGTAAGATTTACCATGAAGTCTAGTAATTTCAAACCATAGAAACGTTTTAATGAAACTTCTTTTAGTGTTGTTCTGTCCATGTGTGCTTTCATTTAAAAACACCTATCTCAGAACCCGTTGGGGCAAATAACATGACATCTTTGCAGTTACGGTAAGCTTATTAAAGGAAAGATAAAAAAATACCTATTATCACTTTCCATTTCAAAATGGTGGCATTTAAAAATCTTCCAACTTTGATATCCAAAAAACTGTTAATTTCAAGTAAAAATTACATGAATTATTTACTAAAAACTTAATAATAAAAATGCTAGCAATATCAAAGTTGTTAAAATATTTTGAGAAACAAAATAATTACATAAATATTAATTGGTGAGTGTTTATGCTTTTTTACGTGTGGAAAGTATGTACTTCAATACAACTCCTAATTGTTTGTTATTTTGAACCTAACAATGTACATAGCTTTAATATATATGTTGAATAATCTAAAGGTTCTGGTATAAAACTAATGAAATACCTGAGATACTGATCCAAGTTGGTAAATCACACTATTACCACAGTGTGTCCTTCTCTGTTCAACGAAATCAAAATAAAAGCAAAGCAACACGATCTGTTACGGCTGCAATGTCGCATTATTCATGGGATGCTTTTCCTTGTTCCACACGATTATGTTAAGCTTTCAGATTCAGCACAGTGTAAACTTTGTTTTTGTTTCTTTGGTTTTATATAAACATGCACAGTTTTTTTATAGTTTAGAGTTGTATAGATTAGTTTAGTATTTGGAATGTTATTTCCTATTACTTTCACGAGTATTTGTAATGTTGCTATGTTCCACTATATACGTGTAATAGTAATCCATTATAATTTTTTACATTTAAGGTGTTAAACAATAGTTTGTAAATTTGAAATATAAGTATATTATTACAGTAGATATTAGTAAAGACAAAAATACATATTAATCAAACCAACATTGGGATAATTTCAAGCTTCCCAAAATCCCTAAAATATAAATATATCTTAAAATATATAAATGTTTTTCAAGTTACATGTCCTATTACGTTAATATTACATAATTATTATACAATTTAATATCCTTCGATTTCTGACCGGGTTAATCATTCAAGAACATGGTTATTGAAAATATATAGCGACAATTTAGTTTGATAAAAATTGCATCGTCATATTAAAAATAAAGACGATAACGAGTATTTCTTGGCCTTATTTTGATCTGTATATACAAATCACGTTCTAGGAAATGAAAATTGTAGCTGTAAAATGTATTATTTTTTAATTATGAATTATAATTGCATTTACACGTACATAATAATATTAAAATATGTCCCATTTAAATTATATATGATAGTGGTATAGCCATAAAAATATTTGTTATATATGCATTCTACAATTATAGGCCAGTAACATGATATCAGCACAAAGTATAAAACTAGTTTATTGGAATATCACGATAAAACCGTTGATTAAAGTGATCAAAGTGTAATTGGACTATGGTGAGACTTAGTCTTTGCAATGTCAAAGGGATTATTTCCTTTGAAAATCGTGTAAATTTAGCCAATATCGGCAATCAAACTTTTTAATCCAATAAAATATTTGGCAAGATCTGATCACAAGACAAATCACAAATCACGTACTAACATACTATTATGAATGCGTTGTTGAATTAAACAATAGTGTGTTTTGTTCTTATGTTATAATATTATATAGTATTAGTTAAACAGTATAGTGACCTTCCGACTTAGGAGGAATCTGAGTGAAAACAGTGTATTTACTCTGTGGATAGACAGACAAATAAACAAGAATTAAATGTTTGTGAAATGTTACGTATAACGTAATGTATTCTTAAATCAATACTAGATCTCATTATTAGAAATGTATATTTGATGGTTTCTGATAATTGTAACTAAACAAGTATATAATACATGATGATACGGTTAGATTAGTAATTGACAACTTTGCAATTGGTGGCAGAAATTACCATAAATTCAGGCTTTTCTGAAAACCCTAATCTGCTTGGATATGTGAATGACGGAGGACTATGGACGGGCAATGATATGATCTTTGACTGTAAATGTTAAAAACAAAATATATGATTCTATATGACGGATTTTTTGTATTTTAAACGTGATATGTTCCCAACCGAGTAGTAAAGCGTTAGTGTGTGCGGAGTCTCGTCATCGTATGAGATAGTAAGCCGATGTATAGCTCAGTTCATTTAGAGATCTCGTTGAACAGAAAAATCATGATAGAGAGGCAGAAATTCAGTTTTCCCCCTCGAGTGATAAATTTCGCTTACGCTGAGCCATTCGATAGGAATACAATAATAGTAATTTTTAGTTTAGTTATCTTACAAAACGTGTAAAAGATATAGTTGCGCTATTAATTGAACATCAGGACGGATATTAAGCACTTATTCGCCAGGTGCACTTTACGACACTTCTTGATTTATTGGAACTACCTTTAAAGTGTCGCAGTTTAGAGTGCAACATTAATCACAACTTTATATTGTAGAGGCTTTTGAAGCAAGATTTCAGCTATACGACAACGTTTTATGTGCAATTAATCTGTACAAAACGCCTGCTGACAGTATTGTATTAAATATCTTTAATATTTAATAAAAATATAAATAATTTAATAAATAAAACACTGTTTTTCTATTTTGTTATAGACAATTAAAGAACAGTGATATGTAATAAATTAGTTGGCGCTGAGATAATAAAAGCATTTGTAATATATGAAAAGGTGTAAAAATTTACATTCTAACCATCACCAGAATCAATGAAATATGCTGAACACCTAGATTTTATACAATTTTTTGAATATAGTTTATGTATCGTATTTAACTTAACCTAACATCAATCTTTAATCCAGGAGTAAGGCGCACCGAGTGTTGCTTAATAGACGTTGCTGAGAGTAAATGCAACATTGCTCATTTCATCCTTCAGATTTTCTGTGGATTCATTCGTGCCAGAAGTAATAAAAAAATATGTTTTTATTTCACAGCATAACTAACAGCTGTTTTTTATACCTAATGTTGTAAGTTGATGTGACTACAACAGAGAACTGAAAAATAAGATATCGCACAATTCTATAACTTTCTTCGCCTAACCTTATAATTGTTTTAGTCGTTTGTATGTAAACACTACGGTTAAACTATGTTGAGGTATTATGTAATAAACGTAAAATAAAATGATAGTTTTTATTTTTATTTCCCTTATTATATAAACCTTAGTTGAAAATACCAAGCCAGAGTGTTTTTAGGTGCTTAACTTTCAGTTTCACTTCATTTTTAAAGCAGGAGCTTACAAAAATTCAATTTTGATCGTAAAGACTGAAAATACTAATTACATCCCCACAATAGAAAAAACAATATCGTTGTCATACCAACGTTAGATTTCAAAGAGGGTGATCTAAACCTAATTGATGGTTATTATAAAACTTACTCATTTCCATGTGAAATATCGTGCAAAATTTAAAACTACACGGACAGCTAAGATAAAACTGTTACGATGTTAAATTTTAAAATATCATATGTTTGTAATTTCTTTGCGATTTGGTAATGACATTATTGTTAGCCTTAAGACCAATATAAAAGTATTTGCTAACACTCAGTCAAATCCTATGTATTAAAATGCTCATTATCGAAAGCCACGTTTTCAGGGCCTAGAAATTGCCTCTCAGCTATCCAACTTATTGTGCACCCTCTACTAGGTTTAAGCTGTATCAAACCCCTGGCCTTTACAAAACCATGATATCTTCTGAAAAATTTTTGCCTGTTCAAACCCCAAGGACTTTCAGTGTTTGCTCTATAATGCCGGGCATTTAAATATCACATGCTCAACTGTTTCATCAGCCTAGCTATATTTCTTGCACAGTGTTTTCTGAACCGGAAAACCTATTCTGTTCTGGTGGCTTCGGAATATCCAATGATCTTTAATAAAACCAGTCATCTTACGGAACTCCGTTCTACTCATTATACTGTAAGGGAATCTGCTGCAATGTTCCTTGATGCTCCATTGAGCATCCGCTTTGCTTGCACGTTCTCCTCAGTTCTCCAATGTTGTCGGTGATTGTTAAACACCTAATTGGCAACTGACCTCCGTACTAAGGTATAGGAACCCCACACGCTGGTTCAGGACCAGTAAGAGGGTAATTGGTTCCAAAGTTATGTAAAATGTCTGCTCCTTAATTACCTGTGATTCCTCTATGTCCAGGCACCCATGTTGGAATACCAGAGTATAGCAGTTACTACTCAAACCGGTTTTACTTATACGGTGACATTTTATTTTTAGGAAAGGGCTCATACTTCCCCCCTTACACTGTTATGATAAAAGCTAAGCACTCAAACTGAACTCAATTGTGTAGAAGCACAGCCACGGGACAGCTTCCAGGTCAGACGCTGTGAAGTGTGTAAACCTTTCATCACTGTATACAGTAAAATAGTGGTGTGTGCAGTAGACAGTGAAATGTGGGCTATTTGAGTTTACTGTTAAAGGAAAAAGTTTGTTTCGTATATAATTGAAGGTAAATTCAAAATCCTAGTACTATATTCTTATTGTCCACTCAGAATATTGAACAAAATTTATGAATAAAGTATATAGTTTATTTCTTTAGGATTATTTGTATTTGTAAATGAGGCCATTAAGGATTTGTTGTATCTACATTGATAGCATAAAGTGCACATTAATACAATTGTGCCAGGTAGGGTTGCAGGCAGCAATACATGATTTTTTTGTTAGTATGTTTTCTCATAATGTTTATTTTTATCACATAATTCTCAAAACTTCGTAGGATGACTCTAATATTTAAACAAATTATATTAAAAAATTTTATTTTTAATGAATGTCATAAATGCAACGATAGTTGATAAATATGTCAAATTTAAAACAGTTTTAAAAAAAAAACAACTTGTTAGGTCACAATTTAATTCACCTACAGTAAAGTTATGCCACAAGTGGGTAATGTTATTCATAATAAGCAATGCTGCTCAAGTTGTAGTAACAGAGAACCGTAAATCAACTGAAGATACCAAAGATATATTTATCCCTTGGGACAATACATAGAGCAACAGCTCGGAACTATAAACACTTGGTGTTGATTAAAATGTGGAACGCTGTATAATATTTATGGACTGGATTTTAGATTTATTGATTCATTGTTATTTTATAATTTAGAGATTAAAGTTATTTTGAAAGAGTGTCAGTACATTTATGTTATCAACTTTTGTTACCTAGCAGAACATGCTATTTAAGAAAATTTTAAGAAGGAAACAATTATAAGACTTGAATGTAATTAAATTTTGATTGTTACCTTTGTTGGAAAGACGTTGTTGCAAGACGAAGGTTATTAGGCCGAATATATACAGTGTTTTTGGAGAGGATTTTTGGAAGAATAACTTCAGGAAATAGTACTAGGCACAAAATGCAGTCATATGAATATGTCAACTATCTTCCTTCGTATTAGTGTCTGTCTGAACATTAAAAATGTGACATTTGAGAATTGGTTAATGCAAATAATTAGTAACTTCTGAGTTATGTTAAACTTATTAAATCTAACATTAGCAAGATATTCAATAAAATAAAAAGAAACCCGTTATCCTACCGTACACGTGTAAGAATAATGTTTGGTGTGTTTGCAATGAAACAACTTACGGTATCCTATCTTATTTGGTGAAGAAAAAAAACGAGTTACGGCTATGTTAGTAGTCGGGTGTATTACACATGAATTTCTCTGTCGATAGAAATTATATATTTAAATAAAAAAGCTTTCGGTATTCTTAAAACCAATATTTTATGAGTACTACTTGGTTCTAGTTTATTTCCTTTCTATCTATAACAAAACATACCTGCAAACTAATATTTCAATGTATTTAAATGTTTGTATATTTTAATTGTTATAATAAACTAATATAATTTTTCATCCTACAAGAGGTAATAAATAAGATACTTTTCATTATTGGAATGCATTTTTTTTATAAATGTACGATATGGGTATAATTAAAGTGATATACAATAACATTTACTTATACAATTAGTTTAAAATCTTACTGGGAGATAAAATCATATGGCTGTAATTTGTATATAGGAAGAATATGTGTTTTTTTAAACAATAATCGTGCATAAAAGTCGTATAAAAACTATTTTTTTATTTTCAAAGTTTTATCATGAACTAAAAGGTATTCGTAAAAAAGCCTTATTTATTTTTCAAGATTTATTTTTTTTAATGTAAGCTATATATGGAATAAACAAATATACTCATTTAAATTGGATTTTTATTTTAAAGATCTAAAAATCTAAAAAATATTGTGAACATATTAGTATTAATTAATGGATGTGCTCACAATCAGCTCTGAAGAATTGTGTAAATAATTAAGGTATGCACATACTTATGAAGATATTGAGTATTTAAATTATGATATTTTTTTAGAATATTACTTCAAATATAGATTTCACAATATAAATACAATTTAAAAACAGTTTTATTAAAACCGAGCCCCTTGATTGGTTAAAAGCCTGTCTATTGTACCACCTATGGTTTGCATAGTTATACAAATTTATTTTTTCTCATTCAAAGTTAGAAAAAAAGTGTAACTAAAATAAAGGTCGTAGTGGCTACTAAAATTCCATATAAAATGTATACATCTGTAGTGTAAGTATAGTGAACATTAACCTAATTTCAAGATGAGGATTAAAACAAATTAAAGACAGTTCCGTATACTAAAATACAAAAAATTTTAATTCCATCATTGAGCATGAACTTAAAGTTAATGTTACCTTGAACAAGCTTGGTTAGTTATGAGGTTTCATTTTACAAATTATTACACTTATAACTGTTTAATACTTGGAATTTAATATTAATACAGAAAAAATGTACATCAATATCGTAAATCCTCATAGAAGAATATAATAGTTATTTAGAGACCATAAAGTTCAAAAATGCAGATATTCTTAAAACTCTAGTTTTGCTTAGCATTAATTGCAAACTACTTTTATTGTAAAGGCGTTAGACATAAAACTTCATATTTACAGACAATTTGTTAATTATAAAGGTTATATTATACAGGTAATAAAAATAATAAACTGATCCAAAAATAATTGTGAAGTTTCACGGTATTTACCATTGCATTATATCTTAACTCGTTAAACATTCTCTCATCCATTTGAGTAATAAATTAGAAATTTATAGTTTCAATGAGTCTAAATTTGGTAACTTTACATTACCAAAGGTGAACGTAAGCAAGATATTGTAAATAAAATACGTAAATTATATTATTTAAAAAAATTCATATTTATAGTAATACTAGCTGATTCATTTACAAACCTGCCTAAATAATAAATAATTTTTGTATAAAGTATTAATTTAATATAAGATTTTAAAGCATTTTATAGTCATATTATTGATATGCGTTGCATAAAATATTATTTTTATACTGTAATGTTGACTAAAAGATCAACACAGAGATAAGTATTTAGTAAAGCCTGTCTGAAGCACACGTTTTCGCCATACTTTATACCATCACCAGCAGCGTGTAGATCAGCTCAGAACGACTTTCATATGGTTTTGACTGAGAGGAGTTTTTCTTGAGGTAAACATTAAATTTAGCATATGCCAACAACACGTAGGTGACACAGAAATTAAATCAATGTCACGGCTTAAAACCCGCCTGTGCATGTGTGGTCATGACGTGTTTCTTTATGTGTTGTGAAAGTTACGTGATGCTTGTTCACATAGATTTGTATTATACAAGCAGAACATAAACCTTCATTTTGTATTATATTATTATACCAATTACATGGTATACTTTAAATAAAAATAAAAATTTAATAAATAAAATTTTATTTTAGAATTGTAAATGGATAGGGAATAAAAAAGTAAATTTATATTGTAATCCAGCGGCAGGCACAACGCGCTTGGAATCTGGTCTAGACCTGACTTGATGGCAGTGAATGCTAAACAATAGTCTACAGTGGACTCAATCTTTTGTTAGGCGGCGAACCTGCGTTGAGAGTGATTCAAACAGGCCTGCAGGAACAGGAGCGTAGTCGGTGCAGGCCAAGAAACCACGCTCTGCTTCCATTCCGAGTTGAGAAGCGATAGAGTAAAGTCTTTAGTGCGAGTTTAAAAGTAGTGTCGGGCGTAGGATCCGTCGGTATAGATTATTTTAATACCGAACTCAAAGACCTTCACGACCAAAGAGCTAAGTACTTTTGACTGAATTATTAAATTTTTCTAAATTTGAAATTTGAAAATTTAAGAAGTGAATTAATTTGAAATTGGAATTGAAATTTGAAATTAACGATCAAATTCTGTTGAGAGTGAACTAATCTATATATATAAATTGTAAAAGGAGTAATTTATTTAAAGTCGAACGTAAAATTTAATTGAAATTATAGGCATTGTAGTAAAAATTAAGAGCTGCAGGTGCTGCACCATATCCTGTAGGAACTTGTGAAAAATTCCTGTTGAGAACTGTTTAGTTTTGTTTGAGAATTTTATTTTAAAGAAGTTTATAATTTTATTTTATTAGTTTTGAGAAGAAGCCTATTTATTTTATTTCATACAAATTTATTCAAGATTATTATTTTATTTTTATATTTTATACATACGTATTTATAGGACAGTGAGCCCATGTTAAATCGAAAGTGCCTTGCCTAAGGAAGTAGTAATTTTAAACTATTGTGCAAAACATTGCTTGATGGAATACAAGGTTAATAATTGACATTTGAATTAATTTAATAAACCTGAATATTTCTAAAAAGGTGCAGTTTCAATTTCCACCAGTATCTACTTATATCTTATGAGTTCGAGACTATTTAGGGTCATCATAATAAAAACAAAATATTTTGTATATTAACATTTAGTATACAAATAAGTGCGCCACTCTGCTATATTCTGGTGAACCTTAATAAAATTGAACTTAGTGGTTGTTCATTAATAAGTGGCTTGGATACTGGAAAATTATAAAGTGTTTAATATTAAACTTTTAAAATGGCACTTAAGGTGGACTTGTTAACCAAGGAGGAATTGGACTATGAAATTAGGTTAAGAGGTGTGGAAGTGTCTCCTAGTCTTAAAGTGATAGATTTAAGGAAAAAGTTACGGCAGTTAATAAGTCTTGATGTAAATAGTAATTATTTGAACCTGAGTGGAAAGGTCGCTTTCAAGGAGGAATGGGATAAAATTAAGTTAGAAACCCAAGTATTAGGAAGTAGACTGGAGGAATCCGTTGAACAGGGACTAACATTGGACATAGTTAGGTGTGAAACAAAAATAAATCATTGGCAGCGCCGACTGACTAACTTAAGTAAATTGTTTAAAATCGAAGAAAAGGATATAGCTAAACATGTTGAAAACCGGAATAGTATATTAAGTGAATTATTGTTAAAAATAAAAAACCTAAAAATTGACAAGGAAACATCTGATAACTTGGTGCGCAAGTTATCTGATTCCAATCTGGAAATAGAAGGTGAGCTGGAAGAGGCTGGTAAACCGGAAGTGAAAGATAAGTCTGGTCTAAATATGAGAGATGATGTGTTTGTTTCGGGACGGCCACATTTAAGTTATAATAAACTACCGAACCCCATTGAGCGTTATTTGAAGGAGTTAAAAATCTGCGATGGATTAAATGTTCAAGAATTATTAGAATTCTTTAAAATAATCTTGAAACTTAAAAAGGAAACTAGATGTACGGAAGAGGACATTATGGAGATTGCGATTTCACATAGTCAGGGAGCTCTTTTGTCGAAACTATTGGAAATAAAACAGGACAATGTCACGGTCAAATTAATGCTTGAAATATTATTGAATTATTTCGTGCCATATCATCAGCGTGAACTTTTGAAATTTGAAAAGGTGCACCGTCCCCAAAGATATAATGAAAGCTTATCCAACTACATTATAGACATTAAGGAATCAGTAGAAGTACTTTGTTGTAATATAAATGAAAGGGATGTTGTGGAATTAATTAAGGTGGGAATTAATCCTGAAACCAGAAATAAACTAGTGTTTATGGGAAATCCGAGCACATATTCCGAACTGGATGAGATGTGTATAAGGGCGAATAATGTAGGTTATGCTGACAACGTGAGGAAAACAGGGAATAATTTGAATGTGAATAGGAAGTATAATGTACCGGTTAACAGCATCAGGGCGAGGCAAGAAACAATAATTTGTTATAAATGTAATAGACCTGGTCATTATGCTTATCAGTGCCGGGAGGTAAACAGGAAACCTGTTGCAAACCAGCGGAGACCTATTGTAAACCACACTCCAGCTATTAACCCCGAAAATGTAGGTCGTAATGTACAGGAGTCAAAAAACTAGTTAGTAGGGAAAGTTCGAACAATGAGTTAAGGAAGGGCGAACTTTCCCGGTTACCTAAAATTGTGTCCAACAAAAATTCACATGAATTATCTGCTAAATTAAATCATACTTGGCAAAAGAAAAATTCGGAAAATATCAGTTCATTGCCCAGCTTAGAAATAGATTTTGGCAAGAATATATCATTAAATGTATTATTAGATACTGGTAGTAGTATGAATATAATAAGTGATAGACTGTATAAACTATTATTAGAGAATAAGATTGTAAAGTGTTACCAGTTATCTAACCTGACATGTATGAGTGCTGAAAATAAAAAAATGTCCGTAATCGGCAGTGTAAATGTAAAAATTAAAATAGATATGTTCACCTGGAAGGTGGAATTTCTTATAGTGAAGGACTTAGCCCAAAAGGCTATTTTAGGAGCGAACTTTATAAAACATTCTGGTTTATTAATAGACTTGAAAAATAATTGTTGTCGATTTGACTTTAATGTAGAGAAGTGTATAAAATTTGTGCAAAGTATTACAGTAGCGTGTATGAACACCAATCACACTTATAAAATAGGATGCGAAGAGGCCAGTAATGAAATATTAAAAATTATAAAGGAATTTCCAACGGTATTTACCGACAAAATTGGTAAAACTCTAGATTATGAGTATAAATTAAAAGTTAAAGATCATGAACCCGTAAAACTTAGACCATATCCATTGAATCCACCTAAACAATCAAAAATAAAAAAAATTATTGACGAATTATTGGAACAGGACATTATTCAACCAAGTGTGAGTCAGTACTCGAGTCCAGCCTTTTTAGTAGGTAAGGAAGATGGAAAATCGGAAAGATTAGTAGTTAATTACAAGGAGTTAAACAAGAAGTTGGAAGGAGTGAGTTATCCTATAGGCGACATGCACGAACTATATTACCATTTGAAGGGAAACAATTATTACTCAGTAATAGACTTAACCAAAAGTTTTTATCAAATAAGTTTAGCGAAGGAAAGCCAGGAGTTAACTACGTTCTCGGTACCTTTCGGAAGTTACAGCTTTAAACGAATTCCTTTTGGATTATTAATTGGAAGTGGGGTATTGTCGTCATATATGAATAAAATCTTAGGAGAATTGAGATTTACTTGCACTCTCGCCTTTTTGGACGATATTATTGTGTATTCGAAGACATTGGAGGAACATTATATGCATTTGAAACAAGTGTTAGAGTGTTTAAAGAAAAATAATCTTACTGTGAATCCGGAGAAAGTAAAATTTTGTTATAATGAAATTAAATTTCTGGGACATTTGGTTTCCAAAGACACTATAAGAATGGACCCTGACCGTACACGGACGTTATTAGAATCTCCGAGGCCCCGGGACAAGAAAGGTATTGCGAGATTCATAGGGATGACTAGTTATTTCTCTAAATTTATTCCAAATTATGCGGAAATATCTCATCCACTCAATGAAATGAGGAAGAAGTCGTCCAAATTTGTGTGGGACCAAAAATGTCAGGAATCGTTCGATAAACTGAAACGAGCGGTTACCCGTCCCCCCGTGTTAGCCATCCCTGACTTCAACAAGGAGTTCACAGTCCAATGCGACGCGAGTGATAAGGCCCTCGGTTCCTGTTTATTACAGGAAGCGGATAATGGACATTTAAAACCGGTGGCCTATTATTCGAGAAAATTTAATGAAAGTGAGGTGAAACTTACTACCTATCAAAAGGAAGCCTTGGCAGTTGTCTGTTCGATAAATAAATTCCGTAATTTCCTAGAAATGAGACCATTCAACTTAGTGACCGACAACTCAGCATTGGCTTGGGTATTGTCCCACTTTCGTAAATTAGGAAAATTAGGGCGCTGGGTGGAGGTTATATTGTCTCTACCATTTAAAATTACGCATGTTAAAGGTAATCAGAACCCAGTAGCGGACTATTTATCTAGATTATTTCAAGATAGTGAAGTTGACAACAATGTGTTACATGAACTAGAAAAATTAGTGAATAAGGACAAGATGAACGATAACTCTTTAAAAATGAACAATGAAACTGTAAATAATAAGGACTTAGTAATAAGAGAGGAAACAGTGTCTATAAATAGTATAAGTACGATGCCTTTTAGCTTTATGGACTTAAAAACGCATCAGAAGCAGGATGTAAATATAACTAAAATTATGGAGGGTGTATTGAACTATACCAATAGTGATGTTTACAGTGTGGAAAAAGGGGTGTTATTTTATGTGAACAATAAAAACAATTCTAAAAGGATCTATTTACCTGAACACTTATTCAAGGTTGTATACGAGTATTATCACAACTCATTGTCTGGCTGTCACTTCGGCATTTTAAAAACACAACAGAAAATAAATGAAAGGTTTTATCACCCTAAACTAAATGATTATGTGAAAAATAATGTAAAATGTTGTGAAGTGTGTTTGAAAGCAAAAAGTAGCAACTGGAGGGACCAAGGACCTTTGAACAGCAATCTGAGCAGTCGTCCAATGCAGAAGTTATACATGGATATTTATGGGCCATTACCTGCGTCTTCCAATCGAATGCAATACATCCTGATAGCAGTAGATGACTTCACCAAATATAATTGGATAATGCCACTCAGGAAATGCACCTCAGGTAATGTAATTAATGCATTAGAAAATAATATTTTCAAAAATTTTTCTTTGCCTGAAGAATTCGTGACGGATAATGGAACATATTTTGTCAGCGAGGAATTCAAAAATTATTTGTTTAATTTGGGCATAAAACAAAGGACCATTATACCTTATACTCCTCAAGGAAATAAAAGTGAAAGGCAAATTCGAAATTTAAATCAAATTCTGACAGCTTATTATCATGACTGTAAAAAGAATTGGGACAAGGATTTGTACCATGTGCAAATGGCCCTAAATACTTGTCACAATGAAAGCATAAAGTCGTCTGCATTTGAATTGATGTTCAGTTTCAAAGCAAATGATGGTTTGTCACTAAAATGGCAAATTAAAGATATTTGTGATGAAAAATGGAGCAAAGATAAGAATGCAAAGATGGTTGAAGCTATTCAAAATTTAAAAAGACAAAATGAGCTGAATTCGAGAAGAAACCGATACAACCGAAATCACAGGCAATTAAAAATGTATGATGTAGTCTATTGTAGAATTACAAATCAGCGATATAAGCTAGATCTGAAATATGAAGGACCATTCAGAATAATTTCAATTATTAGCTCCAACTCATATGTGGTTCAAAATTTAAAAGAATTGAATGAGTTCCGTAGAATACACTTGCAGGATGTGAAACCCACTGGGGAAAGAAGAATGTATATTTAAATATAACAAAACAAAATAATTACCGAGGGGTAAATAATTGAATTACAAAAAATTTTTAAAAAAGGAACTGATTAAAAATTATGACGAATTAAATTAGTTGCAAGAATGAAGAAAAACTATATTGGATGTACGTTGTATGTATGTATGTTTGATTTGAGAAATTTCAGTGACAAGGAAGATTAAATTAAAATATAGTGAACAATTGAGGAAATTCTACAGCCCTGTTAAATTGTAAATATTAATTGGAATTGTAATCTTGTAAAAATGTATTTTAAACTTGAAGAAACCTCAAGAGGAATAAAAAGTTTATGATTTAGATAAAAGGGCACAGGTGAAGTACACAGTTGCGATAACTACATGGTTTGGGAGAGGAGGAGTGTATTAAAACAATTCAGTATTTATTTTCTGAATAATGCACAAATCCGAAACTCATGGTCCGTAATTAATGTTATTAACATGTGTTATTTATGTTTGTATGTAAATTAATAACTAACACGAATGTTGGAATATTAATTTAAACTTGTTAGTTGGATAAAATTTATGCCAAGGAAGAGGGGAACAGAAGAAAAAAGACTGTTATTTCTATGATAAACAACGGTATAGGTAAAAATAATAAAATAAGAACTGACACCCCCGTCTGGGGATATGTTTTAATTCTATATGAAGCTGCGACAACCAGTGAATGGGCGAGCCAACACACACAGCCGTGCAGGGCAAAGGTTCCAAGGACGACCCAACTAATAACGGACCGGACCTGCAATAAACATCCCACAACAACAACCACCGACTACCTCGTTCTACCCATTGTGAAGGATTATCTGGATGGACTATCTTTATGGTAGGACTTAGAATTGTAAAAAGGTAGGTGGCAATTGGACTCTTAATATTTGCCATAGTTTAGGTCAAGGTTTCTATTGGGGAATTTAATTGTTAAGTTTTCAAAAAACAATCTGATAATGTATGGACTCTTTTAAAAAGAATTTATAATAATTAACGCTTGGTTAAAATAACTTGACAACTAGTATGCTGCCACTTCTTACAACTATTTATCAAAAATAAATTAAAACAAATATTATAAATAAAAAAAAAAAGGTTTTGTAGATTTGATGATGCATGTTAAGGCTAGGTGGAAATACAATTTCTAAAGGATGTGAGATAAATTTCTTAGATTTAAGTATTAAACTTGGCAGATACCAAGCGCTTTAAGGGGGGGTGTGTATACCAATTACATGGTATACTTTAAATAAAAATAAAAATTTAATAAATAAAATTTTATTTTAGAATTGTAAATGGATAGGGAATAAAAAAGTAAATTTATATTGTAATCCAGCGGCAGGCACAACGCGCTTGGAATCTGGTCTAGACCTGACTTGATGGCAGTGAATGCTAAACAATAGTCTACAGTGGACTCAATCTTTTGTTAGGCGGCGAACCTGCGTTGAGAGTGATTCAAACAGGCCTGCAGGAACAGGAGCGTAGTCGGTGCAGGCCAAGAAACCACGCTCTGCTTCCATTCCGAGTTGAGAAGCGATAGAGTAAAGTCTTTAGTGCGAGTTTAAAAGTAGTGTCGGGCGTAGGATCCGTCGGTATAGATTATTTTAATACCGAACTCAAAGACCTTCACGACCAAAGAGCTAAGTACTTTTGACTGAATTATTAAATTTTTCTAAATTTGAAATTTGAAAATTTAAGAAGTGAATTAATTTGAAATTGGAATTGAAATTTGAAATTAACGATCAAATTCTGTTGAGAGTGAACTAATCTATATATATAAATTGTAAAAGGAGTAATTTATTTAAAGTCGAACGTAAAATTTAATTGAAATTATAGGGATTGTAGTAAAAATTAAGAGCTGCAGGTGCTGCACCATATCCTGTAGGAACTTGTGAAAAATTCCTGTTGAGAACTGTTTAGTTTTGTTTGAGAATTTTATTTTAAAGAAGTTTATAATTTTATTTTATTAGTTTTGAGAAGAAGCCTATTTATTTTATTTCATACAAATTTATTCAAGATTATTATTTTATTTTTATATTTTATACATACGTATTTAGTGGACAGTGAGCCCATGTTAAATCGAAAGTGCCTTGCCTAAGGAAGTAGTAATTTTAAACTATTGTGCAAAACATTGCTTGATGGAATACAAGGTTAATAATTGACATTTGAATTAATTTAATAAACCTGAATATTTCTAAAAAGGTGCAGTTTCAATTTCCACCAGTATCTACTTATATCTTATGAGTTCGAGACTATTTAGGGTCATCATAATAAAAACAAAATATTTTGTATATTAACATTTAGTATAATTATGTATATTTTATTTTACTATATAATGTACACATAATTATAAGGGTTAATTCACGAAAATATTCAGAAACTGTGGGAGCACATTCTACATCTAAAAATTATAAAAAAGCATTGTTCTCTTTGTTTACGATGTATATAATAATAAGAACAGTAACACTATGCAATATGACTATTTTATTATGTTATTATTTATAATACATTTAATATGTGGGTGTATTTTTCGTTAATATAAAAATGTTGTTTCTTTAAATAAAGTTTAAAATTCTCCGAAAATTATTCCTTTAATGCTTCAAAAAAGATATACAGATATAACTCTATATTTTTTAACTCTCTGAGGTGTGATTTCTATTTAAAAACCAAGTTAATTCATTTTATTTTTTCTTAACAGAAAATAGTATATGTTTCATAGGAGACAGAATATTTATAAATCATACAACAAGTGTTATTATTTTATTTCCTGCATGAGTGAATTATAACTCCACATAATATTCCCCATCTTGGAGTATATTGAAAGTGAAAAAAATAAAGGGTTTAATATGGACTTTGACTTATATACAGTTACTGATAATGTAATTCAACTGGGTCAAAATAAATATTTCCATTGTATACTGTTTAACATAAAACCTTGATATAGGCAGGAGAGTATCTCATCGAGTTAAAGATTAATCGAACCAGAAGCAACAGAATTTAAGAAGACTTTTTTGCTCCATTAAATATGCCTATTAGTCTTGTCACACCTGGGATTCTAACAACTGAGGATGTGGATTAAGTAAGCCATGGATTGTAAATCAAAAGTTTTAACTATTTCCAGGACTCTACAATAATAATCAAAGAACAAACGTCCCTGGTCTTTCGCTTCAATATTGATACTTTTATTTATAAATATATGGTAATTGATTTATTATCAATATGTAATATGATCATAACAGTATATATATATATATATATATATATATATATATATATATATATATATTTGAGAAATATCAAAATTTTTCGTTTTCTATAGAAAATTAATTTAAATATTATAGAGTGCTTTACTCCTATTTATAACTGTATTTGTAAGAGATCCGTGTAACTCACTTGTGTTAAAATTAATATTAGTATATAAAAATATAACACTTTATAAGAGGTACTAAGGAGAGGAGTTGTAACGAGACACGTAGGTAACGTAAAACTTCTCACACAACAAAGAAATCGAGTTTCCTCATTATTTGTTCTGAATGCGCTAGAGGCTTTCATGATTCTCTTCATAGCTTAGTCGTTTATATGTGTGTGTCTGTACCCAACATGTTTTATTTGTTACAATGTTTTCATTGGTGTCTACGCCTTATGCTAAATTAGGTAAAAACGCAAAGGACACAATATATATATATTATATATATATATATATATATATATATATATATATATATATATATATATATTTTACTACTTATAAATCAACAATGAAATTTGAGTTCTCTCGTTATCTGTTCCTAGTGCACTAGGCTTTCATGATTCGTAACTTGTATTTGGATGTCTGTACCCAAACGGTTTTATGGGTCTTGTTAGGAATCTTTCATTGGTTAATACTATTCATGTGTAGTTTAATTCAGACAGGCGACTATGTTACATGTTACTATGTCAGATCAGATGTGTTAAAAATTATTTACCCTGCAAGTTTCTTGTTGCAATCGTAGTTGACAATAAAACCTACGTAACTATGTTAAATATAGGTCGGCAAAATCCAACAGAATGACACGCATAATCTCGAACTGAATGTTAATGGTTAGGAAATTAAGCTTCATGAAAAGCCTATAGTATTGATAGAAACAAAACATTACTTCTCGCTGTTCTCAAAAATGTGCATTCCAGGTGGCATTTTTAAGGTAAGTGTTGATTATATTTGTTTGTTTGTGTACAAAATGTCAATGTATAGATTCGAACCCCTTTTATTTAAAATACATATTTGAAAATTTTATACTGCCGTCATCCTAATACGTGTTTAATATTGAACCACACCGATGAAAAAGTATGTAATCATCTATAACAATGCAATATTTTCAGGCCTAACTGGGTATGTTTAATGTTATTAAAGGCGAGGGTACATGTTGAACAATAAATTAGCTTCTTGAATAATCCAAGGGATCGCCTGTAAGTATAATATTATGTAAATAATAAAAATAGGTGTAATCTAAGTATTCTCACGTAATTATTTAGGAGTTTCTGTTTTTATGTAACTGGCAAAATGGAAAGACACTCATGGTGGTAACGGTAACCTGCAGCTTGAAGAACATCAAGGCTTTCTTATAGATTAAAAAGGCTCTCTCATACAAAAGGGAAAAATTACCGAAAAATGTGTCATCCAAGTGACTAGAATCTTTCCAAAAACGGCTTCTTCCAAAAAAATCCCCTTACAAAATTATCTCTTTTGTACGGATTCTGATATTAAAGACATTTTAAACTCGCGGTTTAGATTGTAAGTATCTCACATGAAACTTTAGATACCTACTCTTTCTCGTCATCTGATTGCCTTATAAATTATCTCTCTATGGATTCATCCCCAGATGAGATGTGGGAGAAATAGTGAAACACATCGATTTGATGAGAAACCATAGGGACACGGAAGAAAATTTTTCTCTTGAGTGTAATAATATTATATGGTATGAATATGATAGAAACTTTCAGCGAAGTCTGTTACACATTGTGTAGCTTACTTCTACCCCGTTATTATTCAAACCACGTTACCTAAACTACAATCGGATAGAAGTACCCAATTATTAATCACTATACTTTCATATGATATTTTAAAAACGTTTTGTAATTCTTAGCATAATGTTGAAATGAAAGGCTTGAAAATATTCCAAAAGTAAAACAAATATTATACTGACAAATCATTGCTATAAATCTTTAGAATTCTCTGGGTATTGAATAATAAATATATGTGAATACAAAGAGCAAAACACAACTGGTACAAAGATTCCTCGTACGACAAGTATTTCTTTTATATATTTTTTAGAGAGATCCTTTGTGTAGATTGTGTGTAAATATATCCTTAGTTATTTCCGATACTTTTTGAACGATAAATGAAATAAATAAAAAAATAAATCGTTAGAGAGAGACTGAACATACATCCGCAGGTGCAGATATATTTTAATTGGTTGTACGTGCAATGAATTGGGGTATCCGTTGTAAAGTATTTCATTTCATCCATTCTTACGCTTAAGGAACTTGAATTAAATTATGGTATTATTATGTATAGTGGCATTGGTATGCTATATTGCAGTATGTATTATATATGGTATATTCTTATAACTTTTCCCTTGACAAAACGTTCTTAAAGTTTAAATAGTATTAAAACAGCTATGAGAAATCCAAACAATGTAAACCGCAATTTACCAATGTCGCCTTCGACATTAGATTTCTGACTCCATTTTTAATTTTCTCTACGATATGATGTTTAACGGCTTATATATATAACAATTTCTACTAAAAACGAGTGCATGAAATTGGGTATCGAGACCCAGAACGGCACTGCTTTGCCAGTGGTTACGAGAAAAGGAGCATCATAATCTATGTCGAGACTGATACTCACACTGCAAACGAGAGCAAAGAGCCTTTCAACTCATGCAAGTAGATCAAAGTTATAAAAAGGCAGATAAATCAGTTATTATTATCAGGTTGATGAGACAGGAATGAGTGGTCTTATAGTAACCGTGTATTCCCCTTAGTGGGAGTTCTTGCGGCTTATCAGCGTATTGACGTATTGATGCCAAGCAGTCTTTGCCTAAGCATCTCCAAGTAGTTATGATATTAAATCCACGCATAAAAAAAAGAAAGATAATTTTATTAATTAGACACAACAAGAAACGTCTTCATTGAAGTACCAAGGCCTACCAATCCCTATAATATACGATATATTGTATATATACTAATATGCTATAATATACAATTTACAGTAATGTACATTAATATAACTATGAATATACTTGTACGAGTGAATTATATAAAATGATGGTATTATTTCAATACTTTTATACAAAATAACAAAAAAATTACAATTAAATTTCAATTACATTTAAATATGTTTTTGTCTTCTGGAAGGAAAGAGTAATTTAAATCCTATTATAATTAGGTTATTGAGAATATTAGGTATTTAATTGTATAGTAAGCTTTCACGCTATATAAAATATAGTTTCATTAAATAACAACAAAAGAAAATTAAGGTATTTTCCAAATTGTAAAGAAACTATTCAATATAAATACCGGTGGCGTAGTATTATATCTATTGTCGGCTCCACTTTTCTTGGTAAAAGCCAAACTAACGACTGTCTGAGAGTTGGCGGAGAAGTACTGTCGGAGCTTTATGGCTTTAATGTTTGTTTTAACTCGGTTATCCCCGTATTCATTACTATTGTGTAGATTTATGCTTCAGTAAGCCAGTAATATGAAGCTATTTACTCACACCCAGTGTATTAATGACGTAATATTTTAAAGAAAAAGTACTTTATATTACAATGACCAAAAATAAAGGTCAAAACCTGAAAAGCTATAGCCATTCCATAGTGCACTCTTTGATACACAATTTCTTGAATTTCAAATGGGAAACCAAAGAAACATAGTGTTTTCATTTATATTAGACAAAACTGACTAACTTCATTGAAAATAAAAATAATTTTAAAAATGAGCAAGTAGATAATACTTAGGAACTTAAATTCTATTTAAACATTGTGTTTAATGCATATTAGATTTCTGTGATACAATAAATTGAAATATATTTATAGAGGATGAAATCATCGACAAATAAATAGTCAAGAGAAGGTGGAGGAATTCATATCAGACTCAACACATGACGAAGCTACCATGTACTTAGAGTTATTATGTATACAAGCCACGTTTATACATGATGTCACTGGCTTGATGCTGTAGACATAATACAAACATTAACGCTGATAGTTGAGAAACTTATCAAACATTATCACAAACTCAAAACTGAACAACAGATTATTTTCTTTAATAATAGTTTTGGAACTTATGAACGGCATATGATAAAATATGTTTAGGCACTAGTTGGTCCGTCTAGATCGTCAGAACACCTTTGATAGTTATCATCATACATTTGCCAGATTGTACTATTTTTATCCATGTCCATATGCAAATTTGTCATTCTGTAAGCTATAACGTAAACCACACCACGTCTCTAGTAACAGGCTTGATGTTGTATGCTAAATTCTTAAGTACATAGCTCATTTCAATAGGCTCCATGTGTTACTGTGTCACACGATACAGTTTAATATGATTGTAATCACTTTGGTTCAAATAAATTTATTCTCCGATTTTTTCGTTGCCACTATGGATAACCATTATAGGATGTTCGTTAACTATCGGACAAATCTTATGAAGTAATACGCTCCGTAATTTAAATTGATGTTTCTTTTGTATAACGAAAGTGTTATTCAAAAGTCTACAGGCCAATTTGTTTTCGGGATATCATACGGATAGGAAGGTGTGAAATATTTCCAACCTCTTGGGTTAATATGGATATTGATTTAGCTCCAGTTTACCTTCCTCTTAGATCAGCGTCTAGAATATGACGCTGTATCAGACAAGTTATTATTTATATAACTACAAAAACCTTTAACAAATCAATCATTAAACGTTTTATGTCTTTTACGAAGCTATTGCACCTTGCAAATGTCTAGATAATTTAATTAATACCAAACGAAACTGATATTATGCCACGAAGACTATCACAATATCTCATTTCCATTATTAATTCAGGAAATTACAACACTATATCTCTCTATTCATGAACAATATTTTAGTGAATTTTCAATAACCGATCCACAAATAATCCATTTGATTACCAACATTCAATACTGGAAGTGATAAGTTCACCTCAGTATTTTATACATTATTCCTATTATTTCATTTGTATGCCAGATTGTTTTCGTATACATAATTGGTTTTCTTTCATTTATATAATAGATTATTTACTACATCACATCTATGTTAGTTCGAAACATGCTATTAAACCCATCTTACAAGTTTGGAACATCATAGTAGTTTCACTCACTTTAACAGCAAGTTGTGCTTAAGAAGAGATAGTGAACTTATATTTAAACTAAAATTTGATGTCTCATCAATTCCACTATGAAACTAATAATCCTCAACTTTTTCAAATGTCAGTAAATAGTAGTTTCAAACCATTACTTGGTTTTCCTAGAATAAAACGATTTCAAACTTATAAAAATATAACCTTTTTATTTGTACTCTCTACTACTAAAAGTTTAAATAATAATTTCAAAATTCTTTAACAAATTTCTAAGAAAAATAATTTTCCAAGTATTCTTCGAGTTAAAAAAAATTCTCAATAATAAAAGTATTATCAACAGGTTAAAAAATAAAGATATGACTAAAAGATGCTAAACCTAAAACTTTAAATGTAAAAAATCAGTGGTTTTCATATTTTAAACTAAGTGGATAAACTCTATAGTATGTGACTATGATCGTGAACTCATTTATAAACAAAATATTAATGCGATTTATTAAAACAATTAACAGCCTAAGTAAAATTCTACAGTGACATGGGTATATTAAACAATATATTTTGTATATAGTGTTGATTTGCTATATTAAAAATATATATTGATTTCGTTGCACCGAAGAAATTAAATTAACGGGCTTCACTAACGCTCAGTCAAAAATTCATTAATGTTAACTTATTTAATAAAATAATGAAGTTGTTTTATTATTATACTTATAAATGTTGATAGTGGTTTCCTAAACAATTTAAAATAACAGATCTTAGTATATACAGATCTGTATTGTTATCAGAACTAACGTGCTTGTAATTATGTTAGGCTTCAGTTAATTAACACGCAAATTGAACATGCAGATGGTACGAACCCGCAGCTATATGTCTGAATAATGTTTATTGCACCATATTGGTTGTTTCCCGGCAATAACAGTGCATTATACATATCTCATTTCTATAGAAGCGTACATATATTCAGTTACCTGTGATATGGTATAACAACGAAGGACACCAAGATGCACCATATTGGTTGTTTCCTGGCAATAACAGTGCATTATACATATCATGGATATTCAGTTACCTGTGATATGGTATAACAACGAAGGACACCAAGATGCACCATATTGGTTGTTTCCCGGCAATAACAGTGCATTATACATATCATTTCTATAGAAGCGTACATATATTCAGTTACCTGTGATATGGTATAACAACGAAGGACAGCAAGATGAATCAAAGTAATAATTGTAGTTCATAACTGAAAATACAGTTACGTACAATATTGGTTCAAAATTTACAAAAGAATACGCTCGTATGGCATTCTGTATGTTTTTCGACGCGTTACATTTGTTTAGGTTTAATATTATTTAGATGGATTCAATAACTCTTTCCGTATCAATAAACTTACAGAAAGAAACTATTTGACAATATTTGTTTCTTGCAGAGTTCTCATCAGTCACAGGGATATTCTAAAGAATTGAAATGTTGTTGTTGAAACGTAAATATTTCTTGACTATTAAACAGTATCACAAAACTTGAATGCAACTATTTTTGCATGCACAGAAAACTGTCCAGACAAAAAATACGTTTTAATTTCTAAAATTGAGATCAATAAGAGTAGTATCCTCCTGTCAATTGCGTATCTTATTTTAAAAGCTCATTGAAATCAGAACTTCCTATGATGAAACGTCATATGATACAACGTATAATAATATAAACAAGTTACGATTAAACATACAAATGCATTTCAAAAATAAGGATTTTGGCTTATTTAAGGTTCCAGATTAACCAATAATCCTTAATAATATGCTTAGCTATTACTACTTTGGTATTTTAATAAAATGAAAATAACTATCCTGTTAATTGATGTAATGTTTTATAAACACATCCTCAAATAACGTGTTAGGAGCACAATTTGTATACAAAAAAGTCTAAGTTACAACATTAAAGTCTGACTCGCGTATTGAGCGTATCCATATGTACAGTTTTTAAAAATAATAATATTATATCATATGCAGTTCAAAACAGATATAGTTTTTTTTTAATAATAATAAAGACAAAATGCATTATTATGTCGGTCATTACTGAAAGATATTGATAGTCTTTACAGAAATTATTTAAATAATAGTAATGCAATTAAAAAGGCAGTAATACAGAATCTTTTAAAATATGTCAGGGATTACAGGAATACGAATGTGCTGTATGAAAATACGAGTAGGTTTAATATCTATCAAATGTTGGCAACATTGTATGTAATAAAATAATATTATCTTATATTATAATGAATAATTAGTATATTATTTGGTTTAAACGTATCTCCAAACATCTGTTATTGACTTATGAAATGGAAACATATATAGCTTTATTAATCCAAAAGAGTAATACGAACTTGTAAGAAATGTAGTTCTGTGCAAAAAGTAATTCTTATAGTATTATTGTAAATAAGAGGTCTTGTATCAGAACCATGAGAGAGCCATCCATTACGTGAAAACATCTATTAGGTTTCGGACGTGACATTTCGCTTTGCTTGAGAGCTACGTTTGTTGTATTTAATAGACTTTTATGTCCATTTCAGCTTTCAGGACGGGTTTTATTTGAGTCAGACTTTCTATTGTTTAATACGAATAACCAATCTACTTTCATTTTAAAGTTTCTGATGGAATAGTTCAAATGCTTTAATGAGTTATATATAAAATAATTATGTTTTTCAATATCAAAATTGAAGGAAGAGATCTTCTTTTTACAAAAAATATTGTATTAAATGAAGCACTCAACTCTCCATTAAAATTATTGTACAATCATTTTTTTTACTATAATAAATTAAACAACTGAACTTCTGGCATTTAACAACTGTATTAAATGTAAATAATAAAAAATAACACAACACTAATGGCCGATCTAATGACATTTGCAGTATAAACCTTTGTATTATGTAATACAGAAGCAATATTGATTGCAGTTCACGAAAATGCTCCGTCCCTTTGAAACCTACTCATCTACGAGTGCTTTTTTATTGTATTTATGGTTTAAAATTTACATCTGTGAATTTAAAATTTACATCTGTGAATTACATCTGAAGATGGTTCTACAAAACCAGGCAGACATAATTCAAGAATTTAATTGCCTAGGAAATGTTTTGGCTTAGCTGAAACCGAAAAACGTAGGGAAAACATTAAATATATTATTTTAAAAATAAAAGTTATTTTAAATGTATACCTTGAAAGAACTTGTGAAAGAAAAAATAATCATACTAGGACTATCTATTACGATTATATCTGCTTTCATAACTTCTTTACGTTAGTTGCAAAAATGTAATGAAATTAAACCTTCTATAATGTAACAAGTAAAGTCAAGGAAAATAATTTACATTGCCCTAACTTTTTGGAATACGTATCTAAATTCTGATAGTTTGATGAACATATTCTGGAATTTTAAAGATTTTAAATTTGGTGTATCTGTATTTGTAGCATTAAGATAGTTCAGTACAAATTTACCTCAGAATTAGTTACATGCAGATAATACTTCATAAAAACCTTCAATGGAAATTTCATACTCCGGTACTGTCACCACAGAAAACTTAAGATGCAGCATCTCACAGGAGCAGCTGTTCACAGCGCGATCACCGGCCAACACGACAAGACCTAATCTTGAACAGCATTGGCGTTGTTATAACTTTCATTTTACTTTTTTATCCCCGATTACTGGCTGTTTCCTCGGCTGTGGTTCGAGAACGCAATCTCACACTTGAATCAAGGGTCAAATACCCATATTTCTTGTACCCGTATAGATGACAAACAACCATAACGGGGCGGGGAGATTCTCTGTATTTCATATGACAGAGAAATAGCAAATTGGCTCAAAAAAAGGCAAGTGGAGAAGCCATTCAGCTGATCTAAAAAATGTTGAGGTCTCCAACATTGGGATTAGTGAAACCAGAGGAAGTATAATTGGCTGCAGAGGTGTTAAAGACAGCTGAAAACACGAGAAGCCTGGTTACGACTGCACAAACAGTGCCAAAGAAGAAGAATGGGTACGACATTGGTCGAGGACTTCTTCAATATCCGATGAGTGGATCATAGAGAGTCCTTTTAAAGAAGAATACAGCTGGTGTAAAGCCCACTTAAAATCCACTTCCGTGCACTCAGATACCTGTGCAAAGGGCCTCGATGGTGGGAACTCTCACGCTTGATTCAACTAGCCCAGTTAAGAACAGGGAAGGTTTTAAGAAGAAAAGGACAGATAGTGAAGCGGAGGGCGGAGGCGATAGTGTCTCCTGAGAAATTCCCACAGCGACCTCCCTCCGACTTTCCGAAGCAATCACCGAAAGTCTGGACCATGTAACAAAGCAAAGAAGAATATGCATGATTCCAAAATACTCTTGGGGGCTGATGGAGCAGCGGCAGGAATGGCATCAATTCCACAGTCAGATATCAATAAGAAAGTAAGAAGGCTGGTTAAGGCGCGTCCTTACGAGCTTCTGATCAAGCCTCTAGAATGGAAGACCTTCGCTCAGATGCTTGGAGAGATCCGAGTAAAGATTACATCTGAGAATACGGGAACTGAGATCCAATCCGTGAGCAAAAAGTTCAGGAGAATAGCTTTAAACTCTGAGAGAAGTAAGGAAAACATATGCAAAAAACCAAGAAGGCTTAATGTAGAATAATACCATGTAGCTTAAAATATTAAGCATTTTAAAGGGATGCAGAGACAGTTTGTCACTTGGTAGATACTTCTGAAACTTTTTCTAATAAAAGGGATTTGATTAGTTAGTCATACACGAATAGATATACTATTTGATACCTATAAACCACACAGGCTAATGTTAGTTTATATAATCACAGTTATTATTGAAATGTTGTAGATGGAGCTTATATTGGTACTGATAAGTTACTTACATTAAAACATAAAACCAATATTTGAAACTTTTATTATTTTGTGAGGCCTTTCGATATCAAGTATATCTTCTTCAGACACATCACAAAAGTAAATACAAAAAGTAAATTTTATTTTAATAATAGCTAAACATATCTGATTTAATATTAATTTGTCCTGAGTGGCGTAGTGTGTAAATACAATTAAATTATTACTGGTATTATACTATGTAAATTTTGAATGTTATTTTTGTAATCTTTGTTTTAGTAATATTGAATTTTGTATTGGTCCATCTTCTTGATTTAATAAATCTTCTGTGTTTGTTTGATTAATGTAATATGACTCCCATGCATTTAGATATAAATAGCATAATATGAATAAACCTTTAACACTTTTAAACTTTCATTTTTGTTACGATGTACATTTCGAAATCAGTGATTGCATCTTTGTACCTGAAGATGAAATCAATGATTTCGAAATGTACATCGTAACAAAAATAAAAGTTTAAAAGTGTTAAAGGCTTATTCATATTATGTTATTTATATTTATGAAACACTTTTCGAGGCTACATCTCTAACATTTAAATATCTTGGAGTGTTAACATGTTTTAATAGTTTTAGGTTTTTCTGTGATATAGTGTGTCCAGTGGTGTGCGATGGCCGATTTTTCTTTTCTGTTGAATTTCATGTGGGAGCAATGTTCTTTATATCGTGTATGAATTTTTCTTCTTGTTTGTCTAATGTATTTTTTGTTGCAGTCATCACATTTAATTTGGTATATTCCTGATTTATTAATAATTTCTTCGTCATCTTTTGTATTTTTCAGTTTATTCTTCAATTCGCTTGTTGTTTTATATGTGACGTTTTATTTGTATGTTTTTTGAATGATTTTTGTACATATTTTGATATATTTGTCCATGTAGTGCTAATCCAATTCGTGTTTGGATCCACTACGGGGTTTGGAAAACTGTAATTTTAGACTATATGTAAGTTCGCATGACCTATCAAGAAGAAACTGACCTTTTAAAATCCTACGAAGCTCCATTTTTAAATAGATAACATCGGGTTAAATTAAAATCTTAATACTCCATGGGTACAATTTAAAAAGATTTTTCCATAATTCTTAATGGTTTACCATCATAAAACAAGAAAAGTGTTAAATAAATATATTTGAAAAACAATTAGGGGATATGGAATTTAAATTACTACGTAATCACACATGTAGCCTAATTATAGATAGCTGAAGAATTGAAATTTATCGTGTGGTTTTAGTAAAGAGTGTTGAGCGACACGCGGTTAACAACTTTATTTTAAGTTTTCTAATTATTAGTTTTCTCGAACTGAGGATAAAGCTGAATCTCAAGGAGATTTATTATCATATGTAAAATAAAAAGTAATTTGTGCACATAATTTAAAAATAATACATATTAGAAACGTTACATAAATCAGTTTATATGGAAATGACAGTGGTGTAATGTGAAATTAATGTCGGATCCACTTTCCTTGATTAAAGCCAAGCTGTCTCAGAGTTGGCGGAGAACTAGAGTCGGGTCTATATGGCTCTAATGTTTGCCATAACTCAGTTATCATTATTCATTAATACTGTGTAGGCTTATATCTCAGTGAGACAGTAATATAGAATTATGTACGCACACCTAGCATATCGGTGAGGTGAAATCTTAAACAAAAATTCAAATTTCCGACTAAAGTTGTGCATAGTGGTCATTTAATTTAAAATTACTTTTAGGCTGGTATTAATTATGAAAAAAGTGTCTCAAGTGTAATTTTTCATACGTACATTTGGTTTGAGTTATTTAACTAAATTTCTAATGAACTTCTGTGTAGTATTACAACTCTAGATTACAAAGAAATTATGTTTGGAAAAAAACAATCAGCAGCATACATTATTATAAACATTAGAAATAATGTACAGATTCCTTACGTAAATTGGTTTATCTGTTGCCTAAATTTATTTTTGACATTGGCTAAATCTAGTTAGATGTGAGTTTTATGCTAGTAGATTGACTCGAATACTGTGTGATGGTGAATGATGAAATGTTTTATAATCGAAAGATTACAAGAAAATAACGAAAAACCGAAGCGAATTGTACTCTTTTAATTTAAACATTAAGTAAACCTCCAATTTTTTACCTAAATGATCACTTATTAAAATGTATTTCTTATATGTGAATAAATTAGTTTTAGACATGGTTACGTGTGTTATCCACACAGTAAGACATAAAGTATCTTTCTTTTCTCCAGGTTAAACTGAAGAAAACAAAGATAATATTTGCAAATTAAAATAAAAAATTCAGTTTAATACATATTATTTTCTTTGAATCCTTAAATTGAAATGTTTTAAGAAGTAATAATCTACTTTTAGGCACAGAATCAACAACGAATAGTTAGTTAGAGGCAGTCGCTGGAGGAATTCATATTAGACTCGACCGTTTACAAGACACGTTCATGGAAGATATTACCGGCTTGATGTAGACATGATATTCACATTAAAGCCTTATGGCTGAAAAGCTGTAAAACATTATCATATTATCAAGACATAGAACAGTTAAAACCAAGTTCTGAGCTCTGTTCTTGTAAAACGAATTATTTTACTTTACAATACTGCAACTAACAGGAAGTTTAGAACTTGTGAAAACTACCGCCACATGATGAACTACGTACGTACAGACACTAGTCGGGCTGTTCATGTAGTCAGAACCCATACAATCTTCAGACAAATGCTTCAATAGATTATGTTTATTCAAATAATACGAATATATCGTACAACGTAAGATATACCACACCAAATCTAGTGTAACAGTCTTTCTTAATGTTTCATGCAAAAATAATTTAAATACAGTATTTTAGAACAATTAGATTTGAAATTGGTACGTTAGTTTAGACGTAGTGTCCAGTTAGCTTTCACATAGAATAGTTCTTGCTGTAGTAGTTATACTATAGTAAATTAATTTAACATATGGTATTCCAGAGACCGTAAAAATATCCATGTGACATTTCAATGCAATCGGTTGAATACTTCACGCGTGAAACAAATCAAACAAACAAAGGATCTTTCGTATTTATAATATTGTTGAGATTAAATTTAACTCAATGTATCACTAAATAACATGACTATACTCACTTTATTTATAAATGAATTTATTCTTAAACTTACTAGTTGCCTTTATGGTTATCTATAGGACCAAAGTTGTATTTCACTAAAGCTCACTCACATGCCATGGAGTGACATACAGTATCATCGAACTCGATATTTATGTTATATAAACGCAGTGTCATACAAAGTTTAAAGTTTTTAGGTTGGTCGTTTTCACAGATATCATGCGGACCAACGGATAAACCGGAATGATATTTTACCAATCCCTCAAATAATTGGCTTAATTAACGCTTAGGCCGAAAAAATAATTCAAAACTATACTCGTGTAACACATTTTTAAGGATAAATGTCTACTTTGCATATTTACAGTTTAATTAAATTATATCTTCCATAATGATGTTCTGCCATGAAGAAAATCTGATTATTCCATTTGAATTATTATTTGGGGAAAATGATTATAATATATCTCGCCTTTCACGAACAATATGTTCATACAAATCCCAATCATTGGTCCATAAATAATCCATTTAATTAGTAATGTCCAATACTAGAGTTCATAAGTTAGCTTAAATATTTCATACATTGCCAAAAAATAAACCGTTAATTCCGTATTTATTATAATCATTCCTATTATTTGATATATTTTAAGCCATAGGCTTTTGTTTCATACTAGAATTAAATATGTGTTCATTAGTGTATAATTTATTTTCTATATATATATATATATATATATACACACACACACACACACACACACACTCACACACTCAGAAAAATATTTATGCCATATAGCTAATACGTTTCAAATAATATTATACTTTTACTGTATAAACGCGTTGCTTAGACATTATAATGTCGCAACTTTGCCAGAAAAGTGACACAACTCAAGATTGTTTCATCTCGGTATTATTTCTCGAACCAGATTCAAAAATTGTCTTCTCTTATGTGTTAAAGTGCCACAACTGAAAATATTATGACGTCAGAGACCGTTTTTTTTTCGAAATTTTCCTCCTTTTATGTTTTAAGTTTACATTTCTTAGTAGTGTTTGAATTGTTGTAGTGATTATTTAGAGTTTGTACAAAAGTGACGCTTTTGGCGTTGGTACCGCTTTCTTCACAAATTTGTGAGTAGAGAAAACTGTTTCAATTTCATGTTTCAAAATATACATAAGATTTATCACTGAAGTAAAAAACAGAGTCATAAAATATTATTTGTGATGTTTTTCTTCCCATTTTTATTATCTGTGATCAGTTTCTTAGACATGTGAATATTCAGTTGCATTGTATTTTGAAACGTATCAGTTTTCTTCATAACAAGCTTAAACTGATTACTTTTAAGTTCCACGCTTAAAAAGACACAGGTATATTTTTCTAAATACAATCAATGTATGTAAATCGAAATACTGATCTGATAATTAAATTTGCTTATAAAAACCTACCAACCTACAAATAATTTAGTTAGTGTGGTTTGCAATAAAAGTCCAGCTGATTGTTTTAATTTACCCAACCCATATAAGGGTGAATGAACTGTTATTTCTAACAATAAACCCAACATAAAGCGGTCTCTACAAGAAAATCACACTCCCAACAACATTTACGGAAAAAAATGATTTAGTACATCAGTTATTTCATGGTGAGTTTGACTTGGCACAACCTTCAGTATCTAATGAAGGCTTTTGTGATAACAAGTCACATTGTACTCTATCTAAAGATCCTGAATTAAGTGACACTTCTGATTACACCCTAGTTGATGACTAAAATTTTTCTGCAGGTGTTGATGATTCCGATGTTGACCCTTTGCATTATTTAGAAATATCTTAGAACAAAACAAAGTTGACATAATTTAGACGACGGAAATCGCAAAGATGTCACTTAATTCCTGAGCTGAACGATACTGAACAGAATATAGTACCGGTCCATTGAAGTAATGAAAACTCTGATGCAGACGACAGCAATGAAAATATGAGTATAGATTTTCTACAATAAAGCATGATAATGAAAAAGAGGAAGAAAAAGATCATTAAGAAGAAAAGAATGAATTAAATATAAGTTTCAATTTCTGAAAAATATTGGGAAACCTTTAACTGTTCAAAAGCTAAAAAGGAATTTCCAGAAACATACAGAAAAACCTCGCTGTAATGATAAGTGTAGATCAAAAAGTCTACTACCAATATTAGTCTATAAAAAAGACTATACATGTACCTATGGAAATGTTTTAAAACTTGGGGATTTAAGTCGACAAAGGAATTTCCTTGCCTCTCATGGAAATAGTTCACCCAGAGTATGGGTATGTTAAACAAGACAGCACAAGTCATCTTAATAATGCATTTCATTTTAATGGTCTACACAAGCGCATATTTACATGCAAAACATTCTCTTAAAATACTCTAGATATAACTAACAGACCGATTCGAACAGTGGTAGGTAAAAAGAGCGGAGAAGGATTCATCACAGAAGATATAAGCGCAAAACTTGCCAAACAAAATAATGTTGATGGCTGTATAAAGGAGGACATAAAAAGACACATTAAACCAATACAGACAATTGAGAGCTATTACATGTGTAAAAATATTTCCCGTGATTATATCGAGGGTAATAAAACAATTGCAGACCTTCATAGATATTATATAGATTTGTGTAAATCACCTCAGGATGGAACTGCTAAGGTATATGGCAGTTATATCCTGTATCACAAAATATTCACTGAAGAATTTAATATATAAATTTTCAAGCCTAGAAAGAACCAATGTGAATGATCAAACTCGTACATCATAGCAGAGAGCAATGACAAGGGAAGACTACATTAAAACCATTAAAGCCATATCATAGAAAAAGATTTTTCAGGTTTACAGAAGAAAGCCGATATGAAAAGTGAGCTCGACATGGAAATAGTTGCTTGCAATGACCTGCAAGCCATGCTCCTGTGACATAAAGGTGAGATATCATTAATGCATTACAAATAAAATTTGAGTGTATACATTCTCACAGTCTGTGAACTGAAAAATTACTCTGTAATTGCTAGGTTTAGCATGAGGGTGAGGGCGGCCAACGCTACGTTGAGATTGCAAGCTGTATCCTTGACTGTGTAGTGTTATGTTTGACATAAGGGTGAGGGTGATCGAGGCTCCATTAAGATTGCAAGCTGTATATTTGATTGTGTATTGTTAAGTTTGGCATGAGAGTGAGGGTGACCGAGGCTCCGTTAAGATTGCAAGATTTATGCTTGACTGTGTATTGTTATGTTTGGCATGAGGGTGAGGGCGACCGAGGCTACGTTAAGATTGCAAGCTGTGTGCTTGACTGTGTATTGTTATGTTTGGCATAAGGGTGAGGGCGACCGAGGCTACGTTGAGATTGCAAGCTGTGTGCTTGACTGTGTATTGTTACATTTGGCATGACGGTGAGGGCGACCGAGGCTACGTTGAGATTGCAAAGCTGTATGCTTGACTGTGTATTGTTATGTTTGGTATAAGGGTGAGGGCGACCGAGGCTCCGATGAGATTGCAAAGCTGTATGCTTGACTGTGTATTGTTATGTTTGGTATGAGGGTGAGGGCGACCGAGGCTCCGTTGAGATTGCAAGCTTTATGTTTGATTTTGTTAGAGACACGCTAAATAAAAATAGTGACATCGATTTCATTTTCTATAGTGACAACTGCGTGGGTCAGCGAAAAAATAAATATATATTTTCAATGTACCTGTACACTGTAGAAAACCTCCCAATTAGGAGTATTACTCGTAAGTTTCCTATATGAGGCCATAGCCGAATTGACGAGGATAGTGTGCATTTATTCATTGAGAAAAAAATTAATAGATCACTTAAATCAGGCCCTAGCTACCATCTTGGCCGCTCAATTTAACTTCTATGGAAAGCTAAAAACTGGAAACCCGTACAATGTTATTGAAAAAATGTCATTCTGACTTTTAAAACTTTAAAAACCTTTGAGTATAATTCTTCACAATTTATAAGAACAATAAGTTATATTAATATTCAACACATTTATCTATCAAATTTATACACATATCTCCATGTAGCTAATAGAGACATATATCCATAAAATTAAGATGAAGACGGTAATAAATAAGTTGAAACAAACATTCCAGCCATTAAACTCCGGCGCTAATTCACCGCCAACTCTCAGAGAGTCGTTAGTGTGGCTTTAACTAAGGGATGTAGAGCTAAAATTATGTATATTATTACGACATGTCGGTGTTGTTTTTATGAAAATGAATTCTTTTAACATGTGAACCCAAACAAGAGATTGTGATTCAAACAAATGTATGAATTCACAGTGACAGAAATAATATGGTAAACTATATATTTATATTGATGAAACTATATATCATTCTATACTAATAAAACCCGTTAAAATTAACAATGATAATTATATAAAGTAATATTAACCGGCAGATAAATATTAATTAGAGGTGACATATGGGCTAGGTTGGTAGGCCTGGTCCTATCATGTAAACACGCAACGATCGACGCTCCACAGTTTATTTAATTTTGAATGGTTTTATAACTCTGATAATAGTGTTTGACCTCGGAATAGGCGTAATTAACGTAAATCAATTTTTTTTAAGTGAATAGGACTGCTTATCTCCTCCGTGAGTAATGACTGTGTGTACATCTAACCAAAGAACTAACAAGGTTAGACTTGTACTCTGCCAAACAAACCACGTTTAACATAACTAGGAGCGGCGCGGCTAGTCAATCACCAGTAATCACCGCCAAGACCAGCTCCAGTGGCAACACCGGTAGCGTCACGGACTACGACCCACAGATTCCTAGTTCTAATCACGAGTCTGACAGTTACATTTTTGCCCCCTCAGTAGACTCTGAACACCAAACAAACCTGTTGTAAATAATTTTAATTCCACAAAACTATATTGTTATTCATTGACCAGATTTTATTGTTACTATTTCCATTTAAATTTTATCAAATTGTTATCTATTTTATTTATTTAATATATTTAAATACTTTATTTTATATATTTTATTTATAATAGCCTATATTTTATTTATTTAATAACCATGACATTCACAGTTGAGAAAACTAAGTCTGGAAGCCCCTTCATTATTTTCAACAATGTGAAATATAGACAAAAAAGAATTCTGAGGAATGGTGATGTTTCTTGGCTTTGCTTGCTGGGCAAAAATTGTGGTGCATCTATCAAAACCGATGCAAACATGACGAGAGTGACTGTGTGTAACGACAAACACACTCGCGATCACGCAGTCACCATGCGTTCCCTCTTGTCGCCGCTGACCAAGCCTCGTCCTGCGGCCGCTTCGTCACCCTCCACTCCACCCGCTTCAGCTGCGACATCTGCACCCTCCACACCGCCGACACCCGCCACACCGCCTGCGCCTGTCTGCTCCACGCCCGACCCTGGCCTCACACTGGTCCCCACCACACCTGGTACAGCGGACGAGATTAGCATCGCCCCAGTATCAGCTGATGACCCAGCAGCGGATGTTTCTCGTCTTAAAAAGGAAATTGAGCGCCTAAAAAATTAATTTAAGATACTTCTGGATCACACCGTTGAGTCAGACTCTCGCTTGCTCCAGTTCACTGACCAGATATTTACAGTGAACACATCCCGCGTCGACCAGACCGCCCGCGCCTCCGCGAGGGTGGACCGTGGCGTCCAGTGTGACCCGCCCTCCTATCCACCTGAAGACCCCGTGCCCGGTTCCGTGGACTTTGGTGCGCAGTGTGATCTGTGGTCTACCGCGTGTACGTGGTGTGCTGAGATCACTGACATTCTTAATAGTCTTAAAACGACGATAGAAGTACTTCAGGCAGAAAATCAATGCCTGAAGAATCAGCTGAGGACATGTGAGGATGTGGATGTGACTCCTACTCATCCATGGATAGAAGTGAGACCTTCAAAAAAAGTAGCTCCAACCAAGCAGAAACAAATTTCTCAAATTCTGACTAAAAAAACAAAAAAAATGCCTTTCCATGATCAAAAAATTAAAAATAGCTCTAAAATCCCCAATCCAACACTCAATCATAGTAAACCTTTACAGAAAAATCGACAGACGTCCCAAACCCCTATCCCTCACTTCCGTTCCATTAATATCAGAGGTGATAGCCACTCTCGCCACATCTCGGGACTTGTGAAATCCATGACCTTCCCTCCCGCCTCTGTTGGTGACATGTGCATGCCCGGCGCCGGCCTGCTGGACATCTTGAGAACGGGCCATACTCCACCTCGGTCCGGGACCCACTGCGAGGTGTTAATCGAGGGCTCAAACGATCTGGCAGTGGGCAAACAGCACGTCATTTACCGCCATCTTGAGGCTCACATCACTGCCAGACCTGCCAACACTGAACTTGTTCTTGTCACCTTACCGCTTCGACATGACTTGGAACCAGATCACCCCATCCATGATGAGACCGTGCTCGTGAATGCTTACATTGAGGAGTTGGCTGTCCGGCACAACATCCGCGTGGTAAACTTCAATAACATCGGCCGGAGGCATTTCACGAGGCACGGTCAGCATCTCTCAATGCGGGGTAAGCGGCTACTGGCGGGGATGGTAGTGAAGACCCTTGCACTGCTGAGACCCAGGGTGTCTGCGCCGCCGCTGCACATCGTCGCTGCTGCGCCGGCCCCCGCCGTTCCGGCTCCTGCTGCCGGCGGGGAGTCAGCTGACACCCTCCATCAGTCTCCAAGACTTCAGCACGCCACCTACGCGGAAGCACTCAGGGGGTCACCAACGCCAGGCAGTGTTGACGAAAATGGACGCTCTCCTGAACAAAAAAACTTGGAGAACATTGTCAGAGTGAAACCGGTATAGGGATGATTTCGGATCCAGCCGTAAAACAAAACCAAACACGGAAAAAATGTTCAAAAATCTCAAAATTCCAAATTCACAACCGAAAATTTGAAATTTGTTCATCAGAATGCCCAAATTGCAACCAACAAAATTGATGAATTGGCAGTCATGTGCGAAGAATTAAATCCCGATGTGTTTATAGTATCTGAGCACGGTTTCATAGATGACAACATCCATCTTTTCAAAATTCCAAATTTTGAATTGGCAAAACATTTCTGTCGAAATCGTTTCAAAGGGGGCGGTGTGGCAATTTTTGTGAAAGCATTTTCAAAATTTTAACCTTTCAAAATTAACAACATGATTGAAATAAATTTTGAAGCTGAAGGCATAAAAATCACGTCAAACTGTTTGGGGAAAATAGCAGTCATCGGGTTATACAGATCACCCAATGGCTGTAGCAACTCCTTTTTTGAAAATTTTGAGCGACTTCTTAATGACCTGTTTTTAAATTCTGTGAAGTTCCTAATAATGGGAGACTTTAACATTAATGTAATGAATCCCACCGACCCCCTAACCCAGCGGCTTCGCGATGTTTTAAATTCTTTCAATCTAAATTGGTCCGTGAATTCACCGACACGAGTGACCGCTACGACGAGTACTGCCATCGACAATGTTGTCACAAACATTCCTGACATCACAGTCTCTGTTTTGAACTCTGCAATCTCTGACCACTTTGCGCAGGGGGCCGTGATCCGTGGGTGCAAACTTGAAAGTCAAAATTCAAAATTTAAAATTGCAAGAGTGATTCGGCCCCAGAACATTCGCCACTTAAACGATGTTTTGGAAGCTGAGCCCTTGCAATTTTTGGATAACTCTGGAAGTGTCGATGACATGTATGCGGCATTCAGTGATAGTTTCAACTATTATCTGGATGTTGCTTGTCCGTTCAGAAGGACCAAAGTCAATCACGCACCTAAAAAAGGCACGTGGTTGACAAAGGGAATTCTTGTATCTCGAGAAAAGCTTAAATTTTGTCACAAAATTTTCATTGGAACCCAAAACGAACATTTCAAATTTTTTTTTCAGAAATTACCGAAGGATTTATAAAAAAGTCATACGAGCTGCTAAAGCCTATGATGTTAATAAGGCCTTGGGTAACTGCGAAAACTTCTCGAAAACAGCTTGGAAAATCATAAACGACTTTTCTCGAGATACACACCAGATAAAAAATACCAAAGAAATCGCAATTAAAATTGAAGACAAAATTGTTGAAAACCGAGCTCAAGTGGCAGACGAATTTAATAAATACTTCTCTTCCGTGGCTACAGTGGGTTCGGCATTAACTGAACCACGGTTCCACGGAGGAGATGCTGTTGTATCGGTTGCATCCATGGCCCTGACTCCTGTGTGTGAGGGGGAGGTTGCACGAGTCATACAGGGACTCAACTCAAAAAAATCTTGTGACGCAAACGGGATGTCAGTGTGGCTACTCAAACACTGCTTCAGGCATATATTGAGACCACTCACAAAATTGATCAACTTTTCTTTTGAAAAAGGAACCTTCCCATCACTTTTGAAGACATCCAAAGTCATTCAGATCTTCAAACAGGACGATCCTTGCCTTGCAAGCAACTATCGTCCAATCTCAATTCTTCCAGTCTTCAGCAAAATTTTTGAAAAAATTTTCTATGAAAAGCTTGCAAGCTTTCTAGAAAATAACAATATCCTAAATCCGGAACAATTTGGATTTAGGAAAAACAGATCCACAATAGACGCTGTGAACAATCTTTTGGATAATGTTGTCGATGGATTGGAAGGACGAGAACATGTGCTCAGTATATTCCTCGACCTATCCAAAGCGTTTGACTGTGTGCATCATGAAACACTTTTGCTCCAGTTGGATAAATGCGGCGTTCGGGGTCTCTCGCACTTATGGCTCACTTCTTACCTCAAGGATCGAGACCAGTGCGTTGAGGTATCGAACGTCGTCTCAAACAAAATTAAAATGACCCATGGTGTCCCTCAGGGCTCCATCCTTGGGCCTCTTTTGTTCCTAGTTTACGTCTGCAGACTGAATTCAGTGATCCAGCATGGAAAACTAGTTCAGTATGCTGACGACACAACTCTCTGTATCAAAAACAAATCAACTCAAGACCTTGAAATCACATCCTTCATGGAACTGAATGCATGCATTCAGTATTTTGATGAATTGAACCTGAAAACAAATCATTCAAAAACAAATGTCATGTGTTTTAGCCTTCGACAAAATGATCACGAAGTTCAGCCTGCCGTGTTTGTGGATGATGTGCTTTTAGAGGAAACTAACTCCACAAAGTTTCTGGGAATGTTCCTAGACAGAGGACTGACCTGGGCTGATCATGTTGACAATGTATGTGCTAGAGTGGCCTCAGGCATATATGCCTTGCGGCACCTGGCAAAGTTCTGTTCCCCCAGAGTTCTGAAAATGGCATATTTCGGCCTGATTCATCCACACTTTGCGTATGGAGTGAGACTCTGGGGAGGTTGTGCCAAAAACAAAATGGAAAGAGTTTTCAAGCTCCAAAAAAAGGCAATCAGAATCATTGCAAATTTAAATTACAGAGAGTCGTGTAGGGAATCTTTCAGGGAATTAGAATTGCTGACTTTGCCCTGCCTTTATATTCTGGAGGTGATCACGTACTGCGAATCAAAGTGTGATTTGGTTCGTGGCGGTGACGTTCACCACTATGAAACAAGAGGCAGGGACAACTTCCGAACTCGGCAATACAGACTGACATTATCACAACATCTCCCTCAACAAGTTGGTGTCAGACTAATCAACAAGCTCCCTGAAAGTGTCAAACATTCCGCCAATCAACATCAATTCAAAACTCGTCTTAAACGCCTTTTGGTGTCCAAAGCGTTTTATTCTGTCGATGAATTCATGGTCAGCCGCTGGGATGTCTAAATTTAACTTGGATCTGAAGTCAGTTTGAATGTGTTTGAGTGAATGCATGAATTGTAAGTATGAATGTGTTTTGAACGTCTAAGCCTGTGGTTTATCTTACTTACTTCTGACTTTTGCAATACAATGTCCATTGTCAAAATGCAATAAAGAGATTGATTTGATTTGATTTGAGTTAAAATGTGTTTGTATATGGAAAAAATATATTGTAATAATTGTAAAATGTATACTTTATTAAACTAAATTACACTGGCCTTTGGTTTTGGTAAAATACAATACAGTAGAACCTCTCATACCTAACTTCGGTATAACCTTCTCCCTGGGGTTTTGACCCGATTTTCGACCAAGAGTCCAAAATTTTAAAATTTTGTTACTTACCTACTGTATGCAGTACACTTTATATTAAGCCGAAAGCTATTACTCTAATGTTTATATACACTATTATATTTATTCTTGCGTGAGTGATTAACGTCAAATATGTAGACTTTTTGAATGGCAAAGGGATTCTTTGTTCCCGTGAGTTTTTCTAATCCTCGCCGTTCTGATTACGGTACGATCATATCAGGGTATTGAGGGGTTCTGCTGTATTTTATACAAAATTAAGATTTTTAACTATAAATTTTATATATTAGATATAAAATAAATAAATAAATGGTTATTTTAATTATTAACAGTTTTAATAAAACAATAAACCGTCCATTTCAATTTACGTGTTATTTATGTAAGTGTGTACTCGCATATTCAGGATTAGGGCAGATACTAAATATGAATCAAGAGAAAGAATAATTAATACTAACTTACTGTATCTACATTTTTGATTCATTAATATAATGTCGAATTACTCGAATAGTAATATAGTGCGGTGTGGAAATTTTTTACATATATTCATATTTGTAATCCACTTCATATTATGTAATGGCTCGGGTTTTGTTTTGAGTAAATTGTTGTTGAATGAAGGGGCGGACCTTTATAGTTATTGTTTCATTGGCAATAATTCCTCATTTACCTATGGATGTAAAATTTTATGACAATTTTCATTGCAGATGGCTTCACTCATCAAGTCCAACATATTTCAAGAGATTAGAAGGCTTAAGTAACTGGCAAGGTAAGCCTTGAGGATCAATTATCTCAGGTCTCAAGCATAATGCTCTGAGCGTCAGCGAAGTCTATCAATATATGCAGTTGTAAAAATTGCATTTCTAATCTGCTCTCTGTGTAACTACTTTTATGTCCACATTATATGTCAAGAACTATTTATAGAAATAGGCCAGAAATATTAAATGAAATTTCCTTTTATATAGATATCGAGTTCAATGACAGTGTATGCCACTTAGTTGGTTTGCCTGTGAGTAGCATACATTTTGTATATTGGTCCTTTGAGTAACCATAATGGCAACAAGGACATTGCAGAATAAACCGCAGAATAATTTGTGAGTTAAGAAATGCAGTTGTTTCTTGACTAACTGATTTTAATCATATAACATTTTAACATGTGACATAGCAACACAGCTCCCTAATGAAATAGGCTTTATAATTGGCATTATGCATGGAACATCAGCAAAGCATGTGACGCAGCGCGTGCTGTGGCGTACTCGCACCTTGTTTTAAACATGGTGATGTTTTTATTGAAAGTTAAAATGAAAAAAAATAACGTTTTGATGTTATCTGCCATCCAAAAATAAACTGAAATGTTTAACTTAACCGTTTTAACTTTTATAAATTGCATATAAAATGAGAAAAATATCACGTTAATATTATAAAACGGGATTTTATTGCACCACTATTGTAAATTACCAACATTTTGTAAATTTTTATAGGACCTAAGTTATTTGTGAAAATAAACGTAAAGTAAAGTAAAGATGTATTGTTTTACCAGGCGAAGTTAGAGCAGAGAAGCCCTCTCTAACACTTACCCTGGGGACCAACGGCTCAAAGGTGACTTCCAAACCACTACCAATGACCGGGCAGGCGGACTGCTTGCAAGGATAGGATCGATCAGCGGTCACCCATCCAAGCAGCAGCCACGCTCGACGTTGCTTCATCCAGCTATCTTGCGATAACCATTGTACCCGCTACACAGCGGCATTGGCATTGCAAGATACAAAGATTGTAAGAAGACATGTCATAGCGAAATACATCTTTTGAAAAGACTTTAACCTATCAAACTGAGTGTATAGTTGTGTATCTATACAATACTTTGAAGGTATTATTTAATAACAGTAATGTACCACGTAGTAGCTAGAATCTTTTATAATAAGAATTTGACTGCCTTATATTACTTTGAACTGATAACTGAGACCTTATTTAATATAACACCATCCAAATCCATTGTCCAAGGGCTGGTTAAACATAAATTCTGCTATTACAGCCTTGCAGTTGCAAATTCTTTATTTGGCAATAAAATATCTGATATATTAGAAACGCTTTTGAAAGTTTGATGTGTTACGGCAAAAGGCAAATTGTTTTCGTTTTCTTGTTTCTTCAGAAATATGGTTATACGTTATAACTAAGTAATTCTTAGACTAAATATTTTATTTTTAAAGTATACTGTTGTAAAAGTAAGAGTTATATTTCTTTTGTTAATCTTATTAAAGAGCTAGGCGTTATTGCTTGTAAAGCACTCTGGACCATAACTGCGTTTATTAATGTAGCGAGAGAAACATTACTCGAATATTCTGCCATGTCTAGTGGGAATAATTTCAAAATATAAACTCCCATACTTCATTCGCTAGCTTATTTAGAGATTAAATTGGTACTTGTGCCGTATTTTTAATGTATAATTTAAGCTCAAAATATTAAATTAATGTTTATCAGTAACACTTATATTGTACCATATGCGTAGACATATCAAATAGTCAAAGACTAACGAACCCTTAGGAATAAATCAGACATTTAAGATACATTCAGAGAGCTTAGTCCAACAGGGAAAATCACCCTAGAACCATATTGAAGATATATATATATATATATATATATATTATATATATATATATATGCTGTATCACAGTATTATTCTTTGTACAACTCTATAACAGCAAGATGACCAGACAATCAAACGATGCAAAAGGCAAAATGTCTAACGGGCAAGAATTCTTAGACATCAGATGCTTGGATCTTTTGGATTACGAGAAAGCCCAAAGGAGAACAGAAATCTAGGAGTTGATAGAAACTATAGATTATAAGGATTAAATTATAATGGAATATAACTATTCTTATTAGAATAGCAAAAAATTTCATAGGGCCTTTTGTAAATAATATTAACTAGCAATATTTATATCATAGAAATGGATCATAAAATCCCAAGATGCGAAGAAATACCCTAAAGTAACTTATACTGATTGATAATATAAAAATATCCACTCCGCAATACTAACTACCATCTGGTATTCCATAGAAGCATTGGCCTAAAGCGTAAGCTGATCTGTGAAGTACACTGGAAAAAGTGTATTTTCCACACTATCCCTAAGATGAATGTGACGGTCAGCAATATTCCCAACTTCTAAAGACACATATTCATAACTCAAAATGTGGTGAATATAATGGATTTAGTTGCCAAAAATAAGTCAAAACATGAATGAAAACTCTAGCATTGTTGTTGTGAAATAAAACATTAAATTTAGGAAGCCCAGAAAATTCAGTTGTGAGTAACGATGTTCCCTGTAAGATCAAGTAATAACATGATCTTATTTTATAAGATATGAACATTTAAAAGTAGAGTCTGGAATCAAATAGAACATTTTAGAGTATTTTTGAAGATTTGTTATTAATAATAAAAAATACCGTATAAAATCCTATTTTTATCAAAGAAAATGTATGTATAACGGTTTTTAAAACATTTATCAAGAAATGTATATAACCTAAATAAAACAATAAGAAATTATTATGTAAAGTAATTGAAAGTTCAAAATAATATAACAGTATTAAAGTTATATACTTTTGTGTTTCGTGATAAGAAAAAAGGAAATTATTATCTTAAATAACAGTTCCTTGTGTTATCATTTGACATATCTGAGTATTAACTTACATTAAAGTTTAATTATAAGTTAACAGAAATAATTAGTAAGGCAGTTAAAAATATGTACCTTTAATTAAACATTTCATTATATTTTGGGGAAATTAATCACAATGCTTCACCAAAAGCTTCCAATTTCTCTCCCTTCATTCTAAATGCTTTTTAAATATGGGCGTAATGTCTGTGTCATTGTAAAAATTCATGAATTTCAAGATTTTTTAAATCAAGGAAATATTTTATTACATTATATTTTATTATTTAAGACATTGAATAAAAAATTACCACTTTCATAAAATACCTTATATTATTATATGATGTTATCAAAGACTTAATAAACAATGACCTAAGGTTCTGACCCCACAAGTCATTACCCACTCCAGCAAAGGGTTCTAAATGAACGTGTGGGTTTCATCTACATAATGAAGCTCGTATATCTCCCTAGCTTCATCCCTTCCACATAAAACATATCACCCCTTTCTGTCTGATCACCTTAATTTGAAGTGTCTGATTCATGCGTGGAAAAGTGGGTAAATTGTTAGAAGCAATGTGGAAAAATATACCTGAAACATTGTGATTGTTGTCGACTGAGTTTTACTAAAAACTGTCACTCGAGGTGTTGGATAACATACAATTTTGTGTGTTACAGTTTTGTGTGTGTTTTGTGTGTGATATTAAATCATTAAGTAACAATTTTATAATTTTTAATCTAGCTATAAAGATAACTATTATATGTTTAAAATATAAAATCATACGAGTATGTTTGATGAATACAATTTAAACAGCTGACCCCTGTACGAGAGCCCACAGCCCTCGTTTATCCGTATATTAGTCCTTCAGATATGCTGTAGGTCAACGTGTTCCAACAAGACGAGGTATTCTTCTTATTATTTTGCTATTATACCAGATATTTATTTAATCAAATTTACAAACGTCATCCTGGCCTTACTGTAGGAATGTCATGTCCAACATCATCCCGGCTTGGGTAACTATTTGACTCTGGAATTTTCAGAACAATTTCAGCTTGGCTTGCAAAATTTTGTTCTTGTTGTAACACAGTTAATCGAGCTGGATAAAGGACATCTCTCTAAAAGTGTTTGCTGTAGTAGGAGTCTTAGTACATTTATATGTAAGAAACGTGAACTTTCATATCAATGCTCCATACTTTGTACCAAGATAAGTCACTTGAATTTTCTGCAATAAAATTATATTGAAACTTAAGATGTTAAGATCTTTTCAAAATTTACTTCTTAATTCGTCATTTCTATTGAAAATCAGAATTTTTTATTTTAGTCTACCGTCCAAGTATTTCAATTCAAAGTGATGCCAACAGATGTACAGAATTCATTTTTATTATCTTCGTCACCATTAACGAACATCTCTTTAAACGAACATGACTTTGATTCCAGAAATAAATTCTGTTATAAACATCGTGTTCCAGACGCTGCACCAATACAAAGGTGAAATGCATTTAAACACAAGATTCACATTGAATCCACCTTTCCAACCACAGTTACGTCATGAGTAGAAAACTCAGTTGCTTCTCCATTTATAGATGGTGTCTAAAATATCGTAGTGCGTTTCATTGTGAACCTGATGAGACAATTAGAAGACATCTTCACCTAGATTAAACTATAATTTGCAGTATAGATTTCTCTGATGCGGAAGCGATGTAGATAGTTCATCTTAAGGTTCTTCGTCACCGAATTTCTAATAAACTCAACATTCATATGAGGTCTTAGTTGTTGAGAAAACAAGATAACAACCATAAGCAAACTTACCTACATGAAATTGAATAACTTTTGTTTGTTACTTGAAAACGGTTAGAATGATAAGTATGGCATTACTCTGTAACGATAAAATATAATTGTACCCGTTTTTGTCGTGGTAATAGTCAAAACACGCTTGTATGCCCTGATATCGATGATCTTTACTACATATACTTATTTAAAAGAGTTTAGAAAATAATGACAGTTTATGTAATTTGGAAAATATTGTTAATGTATGGTCCGTTTTAATATTCTGTGCATGTCGTGAGAAGAGTGGTAAATATAAATAAGTCCGCCAAATCGTAGAAATTAATTCAGAGCAAGTGAAGCTATTTTGACGGAAGGGAGTATGTCCAGAGATAAACATAAAATTTAGCATATACCAACAACACGTTTCTTTCACCGGATTTAAATCACAAATCATGTTCGTTTTCGTATTTACACGATCGTTTGTGGTCTTAGTATAGCTTTTTAGATATTTTGGAAACCATTATTTTTTCTTTGTCATACAAATTTGCATGTATTTAAACAGAGGTCACATATATACTGTCATATCATTATTAAAGAGTAATGCTTTTGTCCAAGTGCACAATTTGTATATATTCTCGTGATTAAAACGGCATTGTAGAAGGTCTGATATTTACAAATGTAAGTTATTTTTCTACTAACAGAAATAAATAAACCTATTGTACCCAACGGAATATTTAAAATGCGCCCAAACATAAAAGTTAGTTGTGAGTGTTTTAATTGACTTCATGGTGATTTAAAAATTGGCAGAAAATAATTTCTAAGACTATTAAATCTTTAACAATTCATACAAACAGTTAACTGAAAAATGAAGGCAAGGATGTTTAAAATGTGATATTTTTAATACTTTTGTTTTATGATGTGTATAAAGAATTCTGTAATTACTAAACTAGATTAAATATTGATTCATCAATATACTTATTAAAAATGAAGTACTGTGTCAGTACATTATCTATAATAACTATGGTTAAATAAGGGGTGTCTCCGTAAAGAGTGATTGAATAATAAATACTGTGGGAAGCACACCGTGTTTGTACTAATTATGGCAATATTCCTTAAAGTTTAATATTTGAGGGCTGGAGGTTTTTTGACAATAACGAAGAAAAATGTTAATTACTGATAATTGTAATATATAAACAAAACATTTTCTTATAAATTAATGATAGATTAAAATGAACAATGTAATGAAGGAATGAATAACGTTTATTCCAGCAGTTTATATATATATATATATATATATATATATATAATATATAGCTATTATTTTATATATACAGCAGCTTATATATAGAAGAAATGTAAGATAAGTGTAACGAATAGAACAATAAATATGAATATACTGGAAAGCCTACATGGACAATCTGCCTGTGCTTAGGCCTAGTTGCATCTAGCCGCCAACATAAATCTTAAATAATACGCTGCATATGTTAATAATAGAGTAAGAATAATGTCAAAAATATGAAGGGATATACGTTAATTTGCTTCTTGAATTTTACTGTAAGTGATTGTTTTTATTCAAGCGGTAGAATAACAAATGAAATAAAAATGTTATATGTGGCTAAACTAAATAATCTATTTTATGAAGGAGTGAGAAGAGAGAGAGTGTGTGTGTGTGTGTGTGTGTGTGTGTGTGTGTGTGTGTGTGTGTGTTCGGTTTGTAATAGTAACAACGGCATGGTCAAGGGTCAGGTCCCCTGTGCCCAGCAGGGATAATGATCTCCACCTCTGATACGCCTAATTGCAATACCCACTCATTGATACGATTTTTAAAAACTGACAAGGATTGTGCGTTAAAGAAATTATAAGCGTGAAAGAAGCTAGAAACATTTCTGAATAGCATATTTGATATGTAATACGAATTAGTTGTAGAGAAAGATCTCTATAGTTGTAAAGTGGCTATTGCTGTGTCACGGGCACATCGAGTATTATATTAATGGGGAATTTCTGAAAAATAGAGTGTCAGTAGGGTTATGGCGTTTTTTATGACAGGCAAGTTTTAGCAACTGTTTCTGGCATAAAAAACAGTCTTTTTAGAGTTGTTTTACTAGCTCTCCCCCCAAGCGATATTTCCAAATAAAAGCATAGACTGAATGTAAGCGTAGTATGCCAGCTTTATCACACTTGCATTAAGAACATTGCTCAGCTGTGTGAAAGCAAAAATCAACCGACGCAATATTTTAACAAAGTAATCTATATGATATGACCATGTCATCCTATGATCAAAAATAACTCCAAGATATTTGTAAGCTATTGTTTTATTTATGCTTTCGCATGCACTAAATCATTAAAACAATTTTCACAGCTAGGTAGTCAAAAATAGAGCGAAGAGATATTGGCAATAATGTTTTTTTTATAATATTAAGCATTGATTCGTTTTGATCAAACCATTTCTTGAACGTTATGAGATCACTCTAAGCTTTCCTTTGCACTTCTAACCAGTTATAACTGTTTACAAAAATTAAAGTATCACCTGAAAATGAAAAAAGGTTTCGTTTAAATTTATTTTCGAAACGTTATTGATATAGTTTAAGAATAAAATTGGTCCGAGAGTTACTTCCTTGAAAAACTCCATAGTCCACTGACAATAGATCACTAGCCACCCCGCATAAGGAAACATATTGAAATCTATCACTAAGGAAGTTTGAGAACCAACGACACAAGGGTGCTTCCAAGAATTACAATAGCTTCTAATTTGTTAGTTAATTTGTCTTTCTTTACCGAGTCAAAAGCTTTCTTGAGATCTAGAAAAACAAGCATTGAGCGATTACTTATTGAAATAGAAGCATTTATTTCTTTATTATCAAATAGAACATCGTTTACATTTTTATAGCTTCTGAACCCATAATGACACCCACTCAAGATATTGTTTTGATTAGGTAGGATACTAATTGTTCTTTAATTATTCGCTCTAATATCTTCGAAAATACGCTGAGTCAGGAAATCGGTCTAAAGTTACTTTTATTGGTAAATTCATCTGATTTATATGAAGGAAACACTTTAGCCATTTAAAGGTATTAGGAAAGGCACTCAATAAAATACTTATATTAATTAAATTGGCACAAGGGTTTAATAAAGAACTGAATATTTGCCATGAGAACATCAGCAGAGACACCGTCAAAGTCAGGCTCAGAGCCTTCCCCCTCCCACAGTGACGTGACGTACAACGTCCACCTCAGTCACAGTGTTCAGGGTAAACACGCAGTCTAGTCTAAAGTCAGCGTCATTCACAATCAGCACCCCTCTCGAAAAAAATTGAAGCTCTTTGCAGATTTCTGTATTACATCGGAAGTAATATCAGAAACCGCTGGCAGATGTTTTTTTATTGGAAAGGAAGAACTCTTGTTAATTTTTCCACTTAGCTCATTTATTACCGACCAGAAGAGTTTGGAATTATTTCTTGACCTATCGATTTTATCGCGATAATAATCTCTTTTCTCTTGCTTTATATAGCTAATGAGCCGATGTATAAGACTCCTATAATCGGTTTTAAATTGTAAATTAAAATGTAGTATTTTAACAGATTTACAAATTTTATCTCTATACCTAGTCAACTTATTTCTGCCGGAGTTATTCAAGGTTTTAATTTTTTAAGTCTGGTGGTTCAATGCAAACTATACTTATAAATTGCTCAGAACAGGAGTCAACATCAGCGCAACCCAGTCGACACGAGCCACGCTATCGGCGAGAAGAGCGTATCAGAGTCAGTGGTAATAATGTCTCGCGACACCGAGATAGTCAAGCCGGTACTGTAGTAGTGATCGGTAATGTCAGTGTTGACCACAGCAGTTTTCACATGATCCATGTTAAAAATGACTTACAAAAATATGATCCAGGCAGGAAACACGGTCGTCAGTTACTCTAGTAGGTTTGTCAATGCATTGTTTAAGTCCTGCACCCTCTAAACAGTTTAAATATCTGTCCTTATGTTCTGCAGTTCTTAATAAGTCTAAATATATGTCATCAAGAAGGATGCATGTTTAGAAATATTCTATGTCTTCCAAAAAGTGTTCTAATTCGTCTATATATATATATATATATATATATATATATATATATATATATATATATATATACATATACATATATATATATATCATCAAGTCGCTATAAAAGGTTCTCTAAACAGCAAGAATAATATATTGTTTATTTAATAAGGTAAAGTCCAGTCTGATGCCGTAAACGTCACCTAATGTTATCTGAGTGGTAGTTACTGATAAGCGGTCGTTAACTAAAATAATTAATCCGTCATTTTGATTCCGTAGTTTGTCAGTAGCTATAAGTTCATAACATTGAATGCTTGTCCATTCCTCACCCCCTCTCAACCAACACTCCGACAGAACTATTAAATCTAATTGTTCAAATATGCTACTCAAATATAACATTAACTGATCTAAATTCTAGGAAAAACTTCTTATGTTACAATGGAAAATGTTTAAACTGTTATCAACACTATTATAAAAGTTAACTCATTTCTTGAATGAATCTTGCTCCAGACAAGATAAATTTAAATAGATATCATTGTCATCATCACCCTACAATGAAGCCAGTTAAACAAACCCACGCACAGCCTACCCGCCCAGTCATACAACAGCTTAATTATAATTTGTGGCATTAACTACAAGACCACAGGTACATGTAAAACTATATATAATGTTAATATATACACACATACATATATATATATATATATATATATATATATATATATATATATATATTACATAAATTAATATTAACATAAATACTAATTATTACATATTACATTATATAAGTTTATGACAATTTTGAATAAGGCAAGTTTTTTATTAAGTAAAATATGTTTATTAGAATAATTTCAATTCAGCTATATCAAGGAACAAGAAATTAAATAACATAAAAATGAAATATTAATATGTTGTTGAAATTAATACATGAAGCAATAATGAGTAGATAAGGTGACAGTAAAATTACATTAATTGGTGAGTACTATTATATTTACTTAAAAACTATAAAGGACTATATTTATTCAATTTAATATTATACTATATCTAAGTTAATGACTTATTAAAACAACTATCTTACTCTTACATTTACTCAATACATTGTACGTTGACATATTTGTACAGTATACTAAGCATTCTTTAACTAAATAATATTGCCATTACATGATTTTAGAAATAAAACTTGCTATTTAAGAAAACATTTTAAAACCGCATTCATTAAGAAAACAAACTAGGTATAATCACATAATATATATCAGATCACATAAAGTAGGCCTATATAAAGGAAACGAAGTATTGGAATAGAATGAATCACTAATAATTTAAATTATAGTATTTACTTATCCAATATTATTTTACTTTATAAATGCAAACATAACAGTAGTTTTTTTACTTGCATTATTAAAGACCAGAGCAGAAAAAACTTCAATGACATCATTTTGAAATAAATATATATTTGAAAATATTTTAATTATGAGCAACATATCGAAGGAAAATATTTTATTTTTTTGGAAAGTAAACAAATGTCATTATATCGTATAATTAAATTAGTAGAGGCATATCATAGTTATATAGACTTACTTATGCACAGGCAGACAGAAATAGTGGTTAGACATAAGATAACAGTAAAAAATTATTAATAACGATAAAAAATATTGTTGAATATACAAACTTGTTAGCTTGTCTGCACCTTGCTTATTTGTCAGAGGTACAAGAAACTACTATGAATATAATTTTAATGACATCACAAGAATAACATTTTACATTTATAAACACATATATAAAAGTAAAATATGAATGTAATTTAAGGTAAACAGAAACCTTGGTTTGCATAAATCGGCCTTGAATAATCACAGTTAATGTTCGCATAATTCAATTCAAGATATAATAGTTTTCTAATAGAAATTGTATTGCTTTTCGTAATGTTTATTGACACATTGTTTAAATAAAATTATTTACTTGAGTTTCATTCCAAATATAGTAAAGTCGGTACAAGTGTTTCTAAAATAACATGTTTTTGTAATAACAAGGTATAAGCAAGCTGCGTAACAAACCCTTTTAAAAAAATTGATTTACTCCGCTATTATGTCACTGCCTTCGTGGTTACCTGTAAGACCCCACTAGGAAAATTCACTAACGCTAGCCAAATTCCATGGAGTATAATTTAGCATCATCAAACTCAATGTTGCCTATACAGAAATTAATCTCAAGCAAAGTTTAAAGTCTATAGATCAGCTCATTCTTGAGACAGTCAAGCGAGCGGACTGTCAAACAGAAGTGAAATTTTCCAGCCCCTTATCTAATTGTGCTAGAAAGATATAGAATTTACTTAAGCTTAAATATTGCCTTAAATTGGAATTTTTATCTCTGGCATTTAAATCACACGTAGGCTATTACTGATTAAGTCTTTAGTTTAACTAATAAACTTCTAAACCTTGTTTCTGCAAACAAGTACAATTTTCCTTTTATAAAACAAAGTTAAAATTTACTTTACTTTTCAGAAGTTGCTGCTGTCGAACATCACAAAAGGCAAGCTTTTAACTCGGCTATAGACCAAGTTCCCTCTTGTTTAAAAGATCTTTGAAAATAATTACTTACTCCTCAATGCTGACTGTGAGGAACTGTTTTAGGCCTACTGCGTTACTGTATGAATAATTAGAATTAATTTATAGAAATACAAGAGTATGAGTATGAGCATGAACTTATAGATAAAATGAATCACATTTCAGACACCACAACTGAAGTTTCCTATCCTCTTGCTTCACTTAGGGAAATAAGTATATCTACTATAAAATCCATAAAAACCTACTTTGGTCTAAAATCGCCAATTTACGGCCCTTTAAATTTACTTCGAGTAAAAGATATTTCCACAGTTTAGGTTGTTTGTAACTAAAAAAGTGGTCAAAAAGATTTTTCTGGCCTTTTACATTAACTCCCGTTATAATTTTTCTACCGTTTCACAATTGTGTTTGCGTTTTATATACATTTGTAGATTCGATATACGTATAAATCAAGTTACACAAGAAGTTTCTACTTTCGATCTACAATATTACTGATGTTATATATGTTTTTAATCATTATTTTTAGTCTGTTTAGGCATTTACGAAGAACTTAATCAGTAATATGTGTGATTGAAATGTCAAATATTACAATTTTAATACATATAATACGTAAATATTTGGGAATGTTGTTTTTGAATACAAACTATGTGAATGTTGAGTTTAAGTTCCAATTCACCTTCCTCTTAGTGCAGCGTCTGGAATCTGACGGTGTTACATACGTGACTCCTGGTCTCCTGGTATCATGTCAGTCTGAAGACACCCAAATAAAGTCGACGACGAACAACCAAACAACTACTAATAACATCGTTTTACATCAGAGACACCAAGACCACAAGATATAGTGTATTATAGGTAAAATTTGTATTCTTACTTTCTACAACAGAGTTTTTTATGAACATAAATTTGCTATGGTAGGTATGCATATTGAGTGAAGCTCCAACTTATTAATAAAATGGAATAAATGCTTTTCACCATAGCAGCATTATTTGTAAAAGCCTATGTTGGTCAGGAACCAACTACTTCTATTGTTTTGTGTATCGTTTCGGTGTAAGGAAAAGAGTGACAAATCCTTAAATATAAATTCATGCAATATTTCCAAATAATCATTTATACTAAGATGGTGTATTAAGCATGTCGTTTTTCGGACTTTAGTCCACTAAGTATCCACCCTTCCCTCTTTTCTACAAGCCATGCAATACACAATGTCAAGTGAGCCAACAAGTTTCTGTTTAAAAATATGCAAACACTCGTCGTTTTATTAAGGTAAACTTTAATAACGGTGTTTGAATAATATTCAAATAAATTAGATGGTTTGGATTCACCACTGACGCAATCTATAGTACAAGATTACATAGAAACATCGTATTTGCAATGTGTGTTACACTACTTATCAAGCTTTGTAAATTTTATATTAAAACATTTAAATATGAACAAACGATTCTACCTCTTTGGAATTTCAGATTATTGGCAAGTGTGATTGCTCTTTATTGTATGTTTATTTTGAACTTAATAATATTATATTTTTTTCAATTGTAAATGGGCTATTCTTAGAATTTTCCCCATTTTTCTCTTGTTAAAACCTTCTCAGACTCCTAAAAATTATAAAAAGAGATTTAGTGGATTAGGTCTAGCCCTTTTCAAAATTATCGATTAGTAACCCGATTAGTAAATAAAATTTTATTTATAACATAATTAATTCATTTTAATTTTGTTTACATTGTTTTGAAATGTGTTTATGTAGGATTGTTTATTTCTTTGGGATAAAAGGGGATTAAGAGAACATAATACACCAAAAGTGTCACCTTCCATAGTTTTGGTGTGACGTATTTATCTATATACTTCTATAAATGTTATGATACAACAATACGGTCACATTTAAATTAATTTTACTGATGTAAATGTATTAAATGTACCTCATAATCATTATACAGGCAATGATTTATTCTCAACCCTAAGCAACTGCGTAAATAAGACACATTTAATGATTTTATACTTTATTTTATACTTCAACTGCACACTTGTATTTTGTTTAGATTAGCATTTTAAATTAAAGTTTACTACCAATTATAAAATTGGACGATTTGGATAGGTTGATGTACCTGATAATAGCCTAATTCCTGATATTGTGTATACAATTACTCTAGTAGAATTTTAAACAATCTTAAGCCATACATTTAAAGACACGTGCTGACAGAAATATTACGTGTATTAGTTTTCGACTTGCACCAAGAAAGTAAGTTGAAAAGTAAGTTGTAGTTATCTCTCGCATATTTCATATGTTCTCTTCAGGCTCACTTTAAACTATCTTCATTCGCCAACGTCAGGATATGTATGTAGATTGAGTCAAGAAACTTGGGAGATGTTATAAGGTGAATTGCACCAAGAAAGTTGATTCTCCACAGTTAATTTTGTAAAATACATTGGGATAATTTCTGGTCTAGGCATAATAACTCACGTTGTTTCTATTATAAAAAATAACAGATATTGTAACGTTCTATTAGTCGCTTAAAAGCTTTAGAACTTACAAATTTAGATTTTGTATATGGGTAATATTTTGCTACTCAAATGTGTTTACAATAGAACTTCATTCATCCTCCGGTAACCCAAGGTCTTAGAAATTACTGGTAATAATAATATTTAATCTTATTGTGCTTTAAATTTACTCCCCTTAAAAGTTTTCCCGACTTAGCATTACTTTGAGTAAATTTAATTTAATTTTCCATGAAATAATTGTGGTAAAGAACGTAACTGTACTTATATTTTACCAATCATATATTCTCTGAATATTAAAATTACAATTAAATAATTGAAGTACTAAACAACACCTAATCAAAGGACAGCACGTATTTAGCAATTAAGTGTTTTTTTTCGTAGCAGTAGCGGTATTTATCGTCTCTGCGGGTGAATATATCTCCGTTATCCTGCAAATAATTTATGGCTCCAGTATCTCTAGCTTGAGCTGCATTGCTTATTATGAACAATATAGTTAATGTCCGGCAAAGTTTTCTTGTGATAAAGTATGGTATTCTTAAGAACATGTTTTAATGTGTGGGACACCCAGTATACTTACTATACTTTCACACTGTATTTATAATAGTTCTATATATGCATAAGTAACAACTTTTATCCAGATTAATATTGTGTAATATTACTCATTACTATTACTATGTAAAATTAAAGTACGTTTTACTTTTGAACCATGTTAACGTGACAGTAATATCACAATATTATCGTTAGGCTATGCCAAGAGCCTCATAATTGAAGTAGTTTTCTCTCGCATATTTCAAATTTTCTCTTCAGGCTCACTTTAAACTATCTTCATTCGCCAACGTCAGGATATGTATGTAGATTGAGGCAAGAAACTTGGGAGATGTTATAAGGTGAATAGTACCAACTTGCTGTATTTTGATATTTTTCTGCATTGGCCTTCACAACACACACACACACACACACACACACACACACACACACACACACACACACACACACCAGTTGTCGCGTAGAATTCATAATTTCGGGTTTATCGCTCATTTCACTATGGTAGTTAAGTTAAATATTTTACTATTTCACTTGTTACAATATTACATGATTGTACTCAGTTTGTATATAAATTTATTTCTCCTGGGATATTCTCGTTGTGCCATCTTGGTTGCAAGAAGATGTATGTAAACATCTCCACTAAAGCTCTGAAAATATAAATGAATTTTAAATATTTAAAAAAATGTAAAATTAACAAAAAATGTGTAAAAATAAATCATGGTGAGGATGTTTACGTAATGTATGCTAAATAATAAATAAATCACAAGTTAAAAGTTTTAATTTATATTAATTTATGTTTATGTTACAATTTCAGAATAAAAAGTCTTTATTTCCATCATGTTGAAAAAATAAAAAGAGAGAAAAAATAAAAAATTTGAGTTATTCCATGCAGTGCATTACTCTGAAAATAAAGTTGTGATACTAAAGCTATAATAAATACTTGTATGTCACCATTTTCATTGATATTAATCGTCAACAAACAATGAGCAAAAAATAGTTGAATTCATTGATTTGCTTTTTATAAATTTGTATACTTATATTTATATTTATTGGCATAGTAGTATATTACGAATGTATCCAAACTAAAATGTTTTCACATACCGTAAGAGTGCGACCTAACCCTCGTGCTATACTACCCTTGAGTTAGTCCCTCACGTACTACTCATTTACCTGACTGGTTGGGACGATCTGCTCATAGAGGATCCGACCACGGTCACTCCCTTGAGGCTAGGAAGTTGAAGAGCACGTTTCACGCTTAAATATGAAGGTAGTTGTTTAGTTATAAACGAATATGATTCAAGTGAAAATAACAATATTGTTTGTCACTTACACCTAATTGTGGTTTATAAATGTTCTGCTTTCTGCTTCACGTAATATCTCAAAAGACCTCACAGTGTAATAATTACAAGTACAGAAATGGATTAAAAACTTTAAGCCTTTCATTATAACTTTATGAAATACGACTAAGAAGCAATTAAACACAACCATTACAACTCAGCAACAAGGCTGTTGTTCTTTTGCACCAAAGTCCTACATTTAAGATGTTTAGAAACCAATTTATAAAGTTTAAAGATTAAAATTTATTATCGCATCGGATAGAATATACGAATACGAATAGGCTGATCGTCAGAAATTGTTTTCAATAGAATTTATAAAAGCCCAAATGTAATTATTGGTCTAACCTTGAGTTATATTGAAGAACGGATGAAAATAATAAGTAATTAGCTTTAAATATATCATGGAAACATCAATCAATTCGTCTATAAGCAGCGTCTTATATAGTAGTTCCATTACATAATTATTCCCTTTTAAAAGTAAAGCAATGATTAAAGTGTCAATATGAAAGTAACAAATTTAAAGTGTTAAAGCAACAATATAACATACAACTTTTTGAAATATTTTTACTAAATAAAAAATATTTTAAATGTCATTTAAATTAAAATAATTAATAATCAAATATGACAATATTATTACAAAATAAAAATCAAAGTAACAAACTATCAGTTGTAAATGTGCTATATATCGTGTTTTAAGGGCAAACGTTTGTAGTATAATCCACTAGGTTAAGCCAATAAATAAAAAGCTTTGAATGATTTTTTGCACAATTAGACTATTAATTTCAGATGTAAAGAAATGTTTTGCCCTAATATATCTTTGATACATGAGAAATAAGGTCACCAGCAGAGCCATTCCCGAATATAATGTTCAATAATTATCTCTTTAAAAAAATGTCGATCAGTTAGTCACTATAGAATTTATGGGAATAAAATTGGAATTGTTATCTCATGGTTAAAAAATATTAAATGATAATATTTTAGTTATTAAATCATGTTATTTTCTTTGATTTACTTTAAAACAAACGTCAGGCACAGACATATCAATTACATATCTGTCTATCAAGACGATAAAGGCACTGAGATTCACCATGTTCAGCGAACCAATCTGTCTCCACAGGGAAGCATATAATTATGTATAATCGTAATTATTTTTTAGTAATAATTCTATAAAACATATACTTTTTAAAACTATAATATGTATTTAGGTTGTCGATAAGATATTTTGCAATTCTTGGTTACTTACAAAAATATAAATTTCAGCGGACTGTGTTGATCCGATTGTGTAAATTTCCACGCAAGAGGACTACATTCACTGCCACGTTCTGAACTCCTTTGTTAACTGTGTAGGTGTAAAGATGGAGAAAGGTGGGTGTGATTGATTTACAAAGTAAACTTGAGTTATTGGAGTTGAGCAAAGTACAGCAGAGCTTCATGTTTCTTTTAGTAGAAATTTTGATGAATACAAATACTTTCAGAGGTGGTATTGCCTAACATATTTTTCTTTAATCATAACCGTTCATTTTAATTTCCAATAATTTGTAAATATATAACTTAATTTTCTTACAGTATTGTAATAAAAAGTAAACAAATATGAATTGAATGATGATAGTAAATGTATAGTATGAAATATAAGTACATTATATAATATTAAACAAAATAGTACTTACCACAAAGGAGAAAGTATTATAACGAATAAATAAACTTCATAACGGAACAATCGAGGCCATCTAGTTGGAAATATAAAAGAAGAAATACATAAAATTGTGTGAGGAATATAAAGTATATTGTTCCACAATATATTTGTAGTCAATAAATATAACCGCAAAAAGCAAAATTAATCTTAAATTGTCCATGGGATAATATAAAACCATTCATAATCTCTTAAAATGCTGTATAACTTATAAACGATTTAAGTAGCCTAGATGCAAGACGAAAATACAATTTCTTGTATACCGCAGAGGTATCGCCTACACAAATAATATGACTTATAACTATAGAATTCAAATTTGTATGGCTCCACTATTTTTGTCAACAAAATGATAATCTATTACTTAGAATTACATCCCAACTTTGTCCTTACAATAATTTACAAGTTCCACAAAGTTTATGTTATCCATAGGAAATGTTATTGATAAACATGAAATCCATAGTTTTATGGAATCGTTTATGGAATCCATGGCTAGTATACAGAAAAAACATTCAAGTGTATGAGAATCTGTCTACTTGAGTATCATGTATAATATATTTAAAAGTGTAATTTTTTCTGACCAAGCATGGTTGTGTACTTAGTAACTATTATTAGTCTAAATATATCAAAATTGTCTTAATGTTCTTAAAAAGGTAATACATATAAGAATACATACTCTATGCAAATAAAGGGAAAATTGTAGCCGATTTAATAATTATATGATTTTAGTTTCGCTTCTATGAACCAAAATAGATCCTTTTAAATACCATGCGGGCTGTGCAAGAAAATTAACTTACAAAATTAAGCATCAAAGGACATAGTGAGCTTGAAAGTAAAAGGTCATCGTTTATAACCACGATATATTATTATTATTACTGGACTACTCTTAACAGTGTAATAAGTCTAAAAATACTGAAATAGATAGCGTCAATTACAGGTAAAAATTTGGATTTTTAGAGTTAAATTATAAAGATTATATAACTAATGAAATATAGCTGAAAAACATTTTAAAAGTTTAATGATATTAAAAGTTACAGAAGGTCTTAGCATTAATCTTTTGTGACCGTGGAGTTATACATGATAATTGAAATGTTAGAAATATTTGAACTTTCACTTGCCTATGAATTTCACTTTTACTAAGGTTTTGTAAATTCCTTTTGCATCTGAACTTTATGTAGTCTAGAGAAAAAAATATTTTGTGAAAATAAAATAGTTATTGAGTAATTTTTTTATGAGTTATAAATATATTTAACTTAAACTAGAACATACTGATAAATTAATGATGTCCATTGTTACAAAGGCCATTTGCAAAATTTTATTTTTACCCATAGTAAAATATGCATTTAAAATTGTAGTATGTTATAGTATATTATAGAAATGAAAGAGAGAAACTCTTCATTACAGCTTTAATTATATTGAAACCAATAAATTGTTTTCTGGTATGAAAGACTAGTAAAAACATACAACTCTCAGAAACTTTACTATTGGAGGTATAAATGATTTGAATTGAAATGTCGGAAATATTGTAATTTTTAATAAACTATACCAGTTTTCTAAATGTACTTTAGCAGCTGACCTATTTTGTGCTCTAAAAAAATAAATGTTGTGTAAAATCAAATAGTTTACTGGTGATTATTTTCTATGAGTTATACATATATTTCACTTAAACCAGAACATGCTGGTAAACTAATATACTCAATTGTTAAAAAGGCACCTGTGGCAATTATAAAACTTTTAATTCTTTTATTCATAGTATACTTTACATTTAATATTGTGATAGGTAATATTAGGTAATATTGCCTAAATGGAAGAGAGAAGCTCTTCATTACAATGTTAATTATCTTGAAAACAATGAATGGCTTTGGGTTATGAAAGACGGTACGTCGGGCTCCACTTCCGCGATTTACGTTGCCTTAGGTTTGAGCCCTATACAATGCTAATGTATTTAGGTGAGACGACTTCATTCATGAATTAATAGCAATACTTCACTGGAAGCAATGTATATACTCTTTTATTCGATTGTATTGCCATGTACTTGGTGATACATACAAACAAACATTTTACTTCAAAATATTTTGAAGGAACAGGTTCACATTCTAACCCAAACTAGGATGACAACCATTTTAGTAAAAATAGTACTTAAGGTATAAAGGAATTATATGAAAACAATCTAAGTTGTCTGTTATGTTATTAATGTGTTAAAAACTAGCGGTCCATATTAAAGAAACATGTTGGGCGCCTAAATTGTTCTTTGGACACACTCATATGATAAATACTTTTGTTTAGTGGAAAATGAATTAATAACACGTTTTCTTATGAAAACACAGGAAGTTTTCCTGGCTTTAAAAACTTGTTACCATGCGAAGGGAACTAACATATTATTTATTTCACTGGTTAATAATATAAAAACTCATCTCCACCTTCCTTGTAGATGTTTGCCCTTTTATTGTTAGCCGGTGGTTGGATCGGTGAGAGTACCCAACTTTCTTCTTGATCTTGGCTACAGCTGGTTGTGGGGTCTGCTAGTTCTGGAAGAAAGAGCTGTTACTGGAAGGTTATATAAGTAGTTTCATCGATGTGGTTATTAGATGCTTCTATAATTCCCGCTTGGTGTTTATCTCGGTCTATTGCCTCCCAAAAAATTGAACGTCGATTCGTGTATACAGTGGACAGATGAATTTCATAAAAGCTCCGCACCAATAAAAGGTCCTGCCATATATGGATTTAATTATTTAGGCCGAATAACTCTTTCTAATTCAGTTAAAAGAGTCGTCCTCGGCATCCTAATCGATAGCTTAGAACGGAATACTTATAATGAATGCTTAAAGGGAATTAAACATAGTGGATTGCTCTGCTTAACACTAAGGCCGAAAATGTAACATTTCACTAGAAGGTGCTTTGTATTAAAAATCTGTTCATAGATCTGGATAGATTCAATTGTCCGATCCTTAATGATGATTAAAGATTAAATATCTTTAGATCTGAAGGTCTAAAAGTTTCTTTTAGTAAATATGATTTAGTACAACATTACTGTCTATAGTATACAGTTACCTACAACATATTTATTTCTACTCGACCAACGTACCGTGAAGTTAATTAAATAATGAGTAATAGTACTTACTTGTCTGAATATAAAATATATTATGGAATTATTGCGGAGGCAGGAAGTATGCCCATATTTAGATTAGCTCTATAATAAAAATTGATCCAATGGAGTTTATATACAGTATTCTATTATGATGTATCAATTAAATATTTGTTTTCTCTTACCTATGGATGAATACAGTTTAAACAAATTGTAATTTATATTACGGTAAATTAGAATATAAGTTCTTCAAAATAAACGACAAACTGGACCTAAAAAAAACTTGACCTGCTTTCCACTTTAGGTTGATTTGACAACAGCAGTGTTGCACTGTGCACCGGTTAAATTTGTTAAGCTTAATTTTTACTTTTTTGTTTAAAGGGGAAAAAACAATTACCATACTTCTATATTAGATATATACACATTTGTTTAATCAAAACAGGAAAAATAATATATATATATATATATATATATATGTATATATTAAATTATATTTATTGTTTTTTTAATACGAAATTATACTAATATTATACTCATGTTTATACATGCTGCCAAAATAAAACTATATACGTTATGTTACAAGTTTCAATTATTGCTTCTGCGTCGCATAAAATAAAAACTATTAAGGTATGTCTTTTATTGCTTTATATTTATTACGTAAGGTTTCAAAACATTATGAAGTAATGAATTAAATGCTTTAAAACAATAATTTACGAAATGAAACCTTTATATTGAAATATTATAAAACACAGAAGTACATTAAAGGTTATTAAATAAGTTTTTTTTTACTAACTACTTAATGCTTTACATATATTTAATTTAGTAATATATTTTTAATTACATATTAAATCATTGCTTCACCATAAGGATACAATTAATGTTGTAATGAGGAAAATTGAAATATTAAATGTATCTGATATAGAGGTAATATTAGACATATTGAAAGTAAAGTTTTGACGAGAACACGATCAAAAATTTTATCTCATCTCATATCATTATCATTATCTAACATCATTATAGCAAATACAAATAGTTTTTCTCTTTTTTTTTCTGACAATTGCAAAAGTGAAGAAAATATAAATTTCTTTCAGTTTCAAACTTTTTAATCCTTACTCTAGCAAAAAATAAAATTTCGGCCAAAATCAATCAGTCAATTAAATAAAACGGAAATAACAAGCTATGTTCCAATACTTTGCAGATTAAATCAAATAACTGCATTATTATATCAAATTTTAAACTTCCAAAATTAGCTCAAAGTTTTATTACTGTTAACACCTTTCTCTTGAAATTCTTCAGATCTAAAAGCTGTCCAATATAAGTAGCTAAGGTCAACAATGTAACACGTTTTATAATATTCTTCTTAGTCTTGAAAACCTCTTTATAACCTCAAATCATTTAAACTTTCTTAACGTTAAATCGTTGCAAAAAACATACACAGGAAACCGTAACTACAAACATTATTCGTAAATTTTTATTTTTCCTCCAAATCAGAAAACTAAAAAAAAACTCACGCAATTAGTGAGCAACAATATATATATTACTGGAAATTCTAATTTCTAACAGGAGAATAGCCTATTAATTGAAATAACTGCTAAACAAATTTTAAATCTATTAGGTCAAAAACTGAGGAAGTGACTTATAGATGCTAAAAGTATAATTGTTTAAGACATTAACGACGAATAAAACTATATTCTTTTAAGAGGCACGATTGGTAGAATTTCATCTACACTGAAATATTACTCGAACGATACAGTTTACAATACACTCAGTATTATCTGTACAAGAATGAAATGTAAGTCATTGCCGCTTCCTAATTAGCTTTTATCTGTTAAATATTTTGGTAAAAAACAGGCTTATAAACTAATTCTTATTTGAAAATTAAATTATAATGGAGAGATGGTGGTGTCACTTATTCATAATCTGATTATTAAAGCTTTACGAACATTACGGTAAATAAATTGATAAAGGTAAAATAAATTTAACATAATCCCGGATTTTTCCGTAATTTAAATGGAAGAGATTAAAAAAAATGTAAAAGCCGTTTTATAACTGAGATTGTAACATTATTCCTAAAACGTATGTCATATACCTTGACAATTCTATGTACGCAGGATTCAATCATTCACGCCACGCCTCAATACTTGAATTTTTAAAGCAGTCAATAACCAAACCGTTGAACCGAGGTGCGGATGTTAGTTCAGCGAAACTTGAACCACAAATGTTTATCTGAACTGGATTTCAATTAAACTTTGGTTGAAGTGAACACAGAATCAACACGCGTTACCACAACTTGGTGTAGTCTATTTATTGTTTTAACTGTGAAACCAATAAAGTTACATTTGTGTTATGTAAATATTTTCTTAATATTTATATTCCATTTTTAACGTTCTAGCATGGCATGAATTTACTCGTATTTGCTACGTACTTGCATGAAAGTAATTTCATATATAAAACTGTTATTAACATATATAATTGTAATGTATTTCTGTACTTTAGAATATTGGAATATAAATGTGTTATTTTGTAAACTAACGTGTGAAAGCATTTAATTTATTACATGATATTGTTTTGAAACTTTACTTGATAAATATAAAGCAATAAAATGGTAGTTTTATATTATGCGACGCAGAAGCAATAATTAAAACTGGTAACATAACTTAGATATTTTTTTGCGACATATATAAGTATGAGTATGATACAGGTATGATTTCGTATTAAAAACAATCGATATAAAACAATAATGTCAATAGACGCAATACGACTAGTATTCAGCGATAACGTGTCAATAATCATGAATAAAACCACAGTACATCTCCTGGAGGTGAGATGTGTACAGAAGAGAATGTGGGATAAGAAAGGTACAAGGGCTAACCAACCGAATGTGTCTCAAAGAAAGTACCGAGAGAAGACACTCGTAGATGCCATATTCAAATTATTAATAGGAGCTTTATTCATTTCTCTTTTTTTCATAACTAAACCATAAATTTAACCATTTAGTAATTCCATAATTTTTTTTATTTTATTTGACTTTTTAGACCATCGTAGTAAGCCTACATAACTTTTGAGCATTTTATAAGTTTTATAAATTTCTTCACTTAATGGGCGATCTGTAACATAAGAGGACATAAATTCTTCATTTTTAAAGATATTTTCATTTAAGGGGTAGATGCCTGTAACTTTGGAACCCCTTTTCAATGTTTTCTTTAGTAAATGCTTTGCAGTAAGCCTGCCCTATTAAGCTACCCATGTCATAAATAGTTACTGGCTTCTCTGGATTAGACAGCATCCAGCCATTTACAGTTTGATTGTAAAATGTTTTATAGGGGCCATACACGGTTCTGTCAAGTGGTTGTATTTTTATAGCTGGTATTTGGAGGAAATGTTACAATCACCACTCTACACCTTGCAATAAACGGTGACAGTAAACAATATAAAGCAATATCTGCCGGTGACACCAGAACGCTGACAATATTTAAAGATGTAGTCTGCTACCGCTATATTTTTATTAATTAGGCACGTGACATAACCTACACCTTACATTAAACAGAGTCATTACACAATATAAAGTAATATCTGCCGGTGGCACCAGAACGTCGTCAATATTTGAGAGGTATTCCGCTACCTATATATCTCTGTTAATGAAGCACGTAACATGGCCTAAACCATTCCCTACCGCAGTGGTGCCGATACCGCCTCTACGTGTGAGGAATATTGCAGCGAAGCCGTGTTTTGTGGTCTCAGGCAACCCTCAGTGTTGTACAGGAATGTTAAAATGTATGTATATAGTTACACATACATCTTGTACCGCAACAGCTTTATAAATATAACACGGTGTGATTAGCACGTTTTATCTCATATATTCCTATGTAATTTACTTTGATGTATAAGTGTATGATAAAACGTTTAATACTAATAAATGTCAATATGCCAGATACATTAATATGGTACAAACACATAATAAGGTAACACTAATGTTAGTTTAGAAAAGAAGTAAATTTTATCCACTAACTTAAAAAAATTAAATATTATTTTACTATATCTGAAAGTATACCAGCTAAATTAAAGTTTTCTTGTCTACCTCATAGTGCTTGCGCAGTGGGAAAGGATATACATTTTTTAGTTATTAATGACCACCCCAGGTAGAAGGAGCGGTGCCAATATGTCACTGCAGGTGCTCGGTTATAGGAGACCATTATCCTGATCCTACTGTGTTTGGGCCTAAGCATTTAAATTATCGCGATATGACACAGCGATTTTACGTTCATCACTGTTGAATTTTTTTCCGATCTCTGGGAAGGTCTGTAACAGCATTCCAGAGGCTGCATTAAAAGAAGGGTGAGCATGAGCTTAACTGAAACATATAAAATGAACCCTTCCCACTATGACTAAGTGATGTAGTTGATAAAAAAAATACTTGATACGTCCATAAACATAGTAGCATATATATATATATATATATATATATATATATATATATATATATATATATAAATGAATGTTTGTGTGTTTGTCCTTTACAGACTCAGAAACTACTGGACCGATTTTGATGGAATTGTTTGTGTGTGTTTTCAGTGGAATTCGAGAATGGTTTAGAATCCCAATTTAAATAGTTTATTTAATTAATTTTTTATTATAAATTTTATTGTTGTTGATGTTGGAGTGTTTTTATATTGAATCCGACATACTGCACTACGACACGTAATACAAAGCGATCTGATACTTTTAACAGCTGTTAATATTTTCAGCTGAAGTTCACCAAAGAGGCAGAAAAATTTGTTTACATTTAAAATTTGAAAACTGTTATTGTAAAGTGCTTGATCAGTAGTGTAATGCAGTTTGCATAGAAGACGTCATTGCCTAATTTTTAAATTCAGATTGCACCAATGATCAATAAACTATCTAATGAAATGAAAATACTATTAAAACGCTATTATGAAAACAACCTCGTTGTACAAATCGGTGAATGTTTGCACATAAGGTAATCGAATTTGGTTACATCGTAGATAGGCTAAATGAAAAGAGCCAAAATAAGGCACTTTATGATCGAAATTAGGTTTCTTTGATACATTTTCTCGAAGGCACACTCCTAAATAATACTGGAAATATCGTAGACAGAAAATTAATTTTAACAGACCGAATTTGATTATTTATAACCTAATTAGTTTACCGAGATTCATCCATGTACATAATTGTTCTGAATAACTTATCAACACCTAGCGAAAACCACAAAAATAGAGGCAGGAATATGGTACATACCTTCATAATGCGCCCAAGAGGCTCACGAAGGAACGACTATCAATTATCTCAGCAATGTTTATAATGTGATATAAAAAGAATAAGGGAAATTGCGTGAGAAGCCGCGGGCAACTGCTAGTGTAATATAAATGTCATTGGTATTTGATCGGAATGATTTTTGAAATATATATACATATTATTTTGTACTGTATCTGTCCAGTAGTTTTAACAGAATTGAGTAATACAAGCAGAAAAAGACCATTATATTTTTATAAAATAGTTTATATTTGTGTTACAGGTATGTTGATAGAAATCGTAATGTGCTGTGAAATTTCTGAAGCATATATTCTAATACCTCAACCGTGAAGACTTTGGGGTGAGAATTGGACAGTTTAGTGCATCCCTCCGATCAGCTAGTGTTACTGATGTTTACAGAAACGGTCTAGACTCGTGATAAATCAAATTATTCATAAACTGAATCATGTCTTTTTTACATTAAATATATACTAGTAGGACCAAGAAATTTAAATCAATTTACGAACACAGATGAGAATCACTGTATATAAATTAATATTTTAAAACGTTTAACATAGCAGACCAAAGTTTTGTTCATACTAATTTAATGTTTTATTCGAGATACGTTTACCTCTTAAAAACAACTCTATACATTTGTTTGTCATCTCTTAAAAAGGTTTGCGGTTCTAATGGTTGTTAAAATTAATGCCTATCGGGCGAAGCGTAAAATGCAATTTTACTAACACTTGGCTCTAATTAAAACTATTATATTCATATCGTCATTCTTTTATACAAACTAAGTTCATTCTTTAAATTCTCTTCTACGAAGTCTTAATTCTCTAGAAAATAAACTTTTAGTGTTTATCTTTGTTATTGAAAATTATAGGTAAGCGGTTTTAGTAAATGTTTACTAACGATAGCTTGTAGACTCGCACTTTGTGATTTTTTTTAAATTGTTAGACATTTAAAAAAATACGCACGAGGTTTTAAAAAGTCAGTTTAGTGCATAATTTCCAATTATGAGTGTTAATTAAGTAGTTCGAAAAAGCATTGAGTTTAAAGATTTTTCCATTGTGGTCTGTAACCGATTAAGAATAACCATTAGTTAGATTATATGATACACAAATATACTTATTAGTACTTTTTTGGTATCAGAATATTCAAATTGGTATAGTCCTTATAACCTAAAAATCACAATTAGCACTATCACGTCCATTGTCCTATACCCAAGTAAGTATTAGAGAAAGTAATAACACAAGAAAATATCAAACTTTTCTCATTTTACAGAGAGAATATCCAAACGCATATTGCGTTAAACTTTATCGTGTCTCGTTGTAAATAGTATTACACTGGTTCATATAACCACTGGTACAAAAAGTATTATAGCTTTAATTTAAATTTTAGAAGATAAATAATAAATGTTAATATATTTCAATATTCAAATACAAGGAGATATTGATAATATGTTTTTATTCCCAGTGAATTAAACTAAATACCATATAATTACGTTAGGCTTTATTTTCGAACCATAATGCTTGTTCAATAAGTTCAGATAAGTTATTTGGTTTACAAGTAACCATGGTTATTTAGTTTGAAGAGAAAAGACCAAGTATCCGTCCAAAAAAAATATTTTGTTCTATCTTACAAACTATTCGGGATAGTTCCAGGATTCTATAATAGACTTAGAAATGGGAGAACTTAGAAAATGAGGTGATGAAAGCGATCTAGTATTATAACAGCTGATGTAGTCATTTAAATATATTAATGAAATACTGTATTTATAACTAATGAATGAAGAATATAATTATAATATATGTATCTGAATTGCTTCATAATTTAAATGTAGTAGGAGTATATGAAGTTCAATTTTCGGTCATGTTATTTTATAAAAGAAAGAGTTATGTGCTCTACGGTTGCAACGTTGAGGTAAACTTTTGTTTCAGTATAAGCTATATATATTGAGCTTTGAAACATCCGCTTGACCTCAATAGGAGGTTCAGCAAGATCCTAGCTGATACTAGTGTTCTAAAACCAGATTATATTTTCGCTATTGTTTGTGTTCTTTTTAAGTATATATCCATTTAAAAGTATATGCCTATACAATATATATTTGGCGGAAGCTAATGATTATTAATCTTAAGAAGGGTTACTTATGAGGTTTTTAAAAAGTAAAGGAGTTATGTGGGATGTCTAGATAGAGAAAAATAAAATTTGTCTCTATACACCATATCTAAGTTTCTCTAAATAACTGAACTAAAATAAAATTATAAACGAGGTTTCGAAGACATTTGGAATATTTAAACATGTGTAATTTTATAAATACCAGCAGAATATGCTCTCGTTAAATGTATAATACAATTATTTAAAAGACAGGAATTTGTTTGATTGTGATTTTTTTTATGCGAGAAGGTTTTTAGAATCCAGAGAGAACAGTCAAAGCAGACACAAGGAATGGATTAGATTTATGTTGTTTCAGTTCACGCCATTGAATCAATCATTCCTTGTGTCGACAGGAATTGGCAAGAGCTTAACATTTATTTGCATATTTCCATTTAAAACCTTTTAAACCTTCCAGAAAATACTGAACTGTATACTGCATAAAGTGTGATTTTACTATAGTGTTTACGAGCACTCGCTCATGGCATCAATTTCTCTGCATTGCATTGCATCTAAAAATTTTTATTTATTTCATTGAATAGTTCCAACGATTTATTAACACTGGAACTATTTTAGACTGATAAGAAAACCCCTTACGACGTTCTTAGCTTTCTTAGCGGAAGAAAACTTAGATCTACTTTAATTTAAAAATTGCATTTAGTGTATAAAACCATTTAAAATTCGTAACGAAGAATTATCCTTCCTTTTCATTTTCACTTCATCGTATTAATATCAAAAATGCTTTCGCTAAAAAATCTAAGAACGTCGAACGTTGTGTGATTGCACTTGCAGTTACTCCATGACATCACAAGCAATTTTTGTAGGCTTTGCTCGTGTACGATCACTGTTGCTTGATGTGAATTATATTTTCTGACTCTAAAGTTTGCTGCAATCAAGAAAATATGTACAAAATTGTAAAATTTATGGCTATTTGTAATTTACTACGTTCTTAGTAATTTTGTTGCATAGTTCATTTTGCCTTGTATTCCCGATCTAGAAAAACATACATTCATACACATGTATGAGAAGTATACTTCTGTAAAAATAAAGTTAAGATCGGTTTTATAACTTTTTTATAGTACAATTTTGATATTAATTCGTTGTTTTATATCGGCATTAGTACAGTACTGATCAATCACAGCACACTTAATATTTGCTCAAAATCTTTGTTTGAAGGTTATTTTTGACGATGGAAGGATTGTGAAGGAAACAGGATTTTTCCGGACATTTGCCATCGTTCAGTGAAACAAGAAATCAGTAACACTACGTTTTCGAGATCTGCAATCTGATCTCTTCTTCAGGTAGAGAACTAACCTAATACATAATTACAAACTATGTTAAAATAAACAAATCTTACCAAAACGTTGTGGCACGCCTAATTCAGGAATCACAACCTACATGTTGTTTGTCAACTTTGAGATCAGATTGCAGATCTCGAAACGTAGTGTTACTGATTTCTTGTTTCACTGAACGATGGCAAATGTCCGGAAAAATCCTGTTTCCTTCATTTGCTCAAATGTTCTGTTATACGTAGATTTTTTTACTAAAACATAAATATGGTAAACTTAATAAAACATATAGTTATGATGTCGGAAACAATGTTTTGAAAGAAAAGTTGATTACAGTTAACAGGATCTTTGGGTTAATATTTCTCAACTTTTGTACAAATACATGATATTTTGTTACTTTGGAGAGAGCAGTGGGGTGTAGTCCGGAGGGGTTTGTGATATAAGAATCGGCCTATATTCATCCCAGGGGCTCTAAAAATGTCCATGTATAATATCATTAAAACCAATTGAGTAGAATCCGTGGAATCAAAATAAACAAACACAGCTATATTCTCAATTATAATTTTACGAAGGACACAGGCATAGTTATATGTATTACTAGCAAAACTATCAAATATAATTTTTCAATAACATTCTTCAATAAATAAAGTTTGAATGGATTTTTAATATTTAAAAATAATGCCTATGAATATAATTTATTTTATATCAACATCTCACAATTTATAAAATATGATAAATCGTAGTTTATTGGAACCATTCCTTCAGCAGTAATCTTAGGTAATATTTAACACCTAAAATGTAAAATGTATTTATTTTATTTTTTATTTCAATGAAGAATCTAATAAACCTGTGTATTAACATCTCTGCAATTTTATTTTAATACTGCATTCAATTTTTGAGGTTTTTAATACCCCCCCCATGAGTAATATTGTTCTATATGTAGGGTTGGTGAATGTTTTGCAGCAAGCCTGATGCTGCGATCTGTCTTACGACAGTTCCTATAGGCGGAGAGGTTCACGAGGACGGATCATGCTAGAGGCCGAGGACTTCCAAACACCAGGATTTGTCAGAGGTTCTACTCGTAGATGTTGAGATCCTCCATAGGTTAGGGCCTGCAACAGGCAGGGAGGTCTTAGTACAATATATAATAATATATACAAATATAATAATTCGTAATTTATTTATTTTCAAGATTTCAGTTTTTCACAGTAAGTATAAAAGAGAAATAATTAAGTAAGTAAATAAGATATCTGCCTAATGACTTAATTTTTGTTATACTTTCTTACATTATTGGAAACTACGGCAATCCTTTCTCTAAATGAAGTCCGAAGACCTTTATTTTCAAACAAAACAATTACACTGAGCTATGACACAAAAGAGATCCAGTAGACATCCTTGTGAATTTTATTTCTTAACTTTCAGTATTGTGTCACTTTATATGAGTTGGGTTAAATTTTAACGTCCTTGAACAGAACCAGATATATATACTCATCATGAATACACTGTCACTCCAGAAAGCAGCGCTAAAATTCTTACAGGACTAAGTGCAATTTATGATCTTATTGTCCTAAGAGAAAGAAGGAAGAAAGACGTTCATGTCCTTCCTTTGGAGTTGGAAAACAATGTGTGTACTAGCACTATGCTGATATGACCCAAGTTTTCGCTTCCACAATGATTAAACAATAAAAATTTATTTTCTGCATTATTTGCAGCCACTCTCTAAGGAAAAATTATAGAATACATTTTTAAACGTGAAATTCATCCACCTTAAAGACTTAAATAATTGCATTTCACTGTAATATTGTTTTTAATACGAGACCAAACCAAAATCTCCTAAAAGGTCTTAAAACGTCTGTTTAATAATATTTAAGATTATCCACCCGGTATAATGTTTTCCATAGGTATAATTGCCGCTCACATTGCAGATGTTCAAAACATATCGAATTATGTAACGCTTAGATACAGCAGCAACAGAAAACAATGGACTTTTGAAACCCCCCCCCCCACCCCCCCCCCCCCCCACCCCCCCCCCCCCCCACCCCCCCCCCCCCCCACCCCCCCCCCCCCCCACCCCCCCCCCCCCCCACCCCCCCCAGGTTATCTGGTCATACTAGGAAATCCCGGGGGGGGTTAATGTTAGCGGGGGTTAATGACAACACCCAGGCCCCCTTTTGGGGTTTGGTCAAATTCGGGGATAAGCGGAATTCGAAATAGTATTAGACCTATTTTTTGAATTTTCCAGTTTTTATCAAAGTTTTGAATCTAAGGCCATTTTGTGGCTTAACCGTTGGAGATACGAGGGAAAAAGGTCACTGTATCTTTCCTGTCGGAAAATTAATTTTAATTTTTCGTTTCTGACCTCGGATTTTAGCTACGATCTACTGGTTTAGTCGGTACAACGCTTGGGATAAATGTATGCAACTGGTCCAGCTGTTGTGTAAACAGATTAAGTGTAAATAAATTTAAAAAATACCTTTATCAGTTTATTAAGTTGATCAGGGGGTTTGATTTAATCAGGGAGTTCATCAACCAGGAACTTCCCGGGAGGGGGTGATTAATGTTATGGGGGGTTATAAGAAACGCGTGGTACTTTTCTAGGAAATGTGTGTCTGGGCCAGCGAGGATATTGGTACAGTATTTTTTATCAAAATAAAACGGTTTGATCAGGGGGTTTATATTACTTCGGAAATTATACATTCACAGACAGAGTGTTGATAAGGAATCACTAATTTTACATTAAATTAAAAAAAAAGCACTCTGTCCCCGTAATCTTACTATTGAAGCTTTCACTAAACGCTCAGCCAACTCCCGATGTGGGAGGGGGGGAGTTATAGTCACGCGTTAACGTAGTAATACAAGGCGAATCTGGGGAACCAGCATGAAATCGCCACTAATTATAGTTGCAAAAAATTTAAAACACCTAAAAGTTGACGACAAAGAATTAAGCCATTTATAGCATTTATCAGGCTTACGGAAAAGGATAACCCGACAGAAAGAAAGCTTGCTGGGAACCTTTTTTTGGTAGATTCCTATGAATAAGCTACTTACAAAATGTTTTACATTTAAGCTAGGGCCACAAAACGGTTTCGGCCACTATCGAGCACGAAAGGAGTAAGTTTTTAAGTGAAATTTTTAATATAATTCACGTCTTTTACGGGCTCTACAATCATGGTAAGATAGAGTAAAACGTCTAGTGGATCCTTTTGTGTAATGACCCCGCAATTTATTTAGTTAATTAAAAAATATAAAAATTTTGAATTTGGGCTAGAAAACTATAGGTTCTGTCTGCAAACCTAGAGCCCCATGAAGAGGAAAAACTAATAAATTCTCACGCGAGATAAAACTCAAAAAATTCAATACTTTTTTAAAAAAACACGTGTATGCGGCCAAGGCCCAAACCCATCATGAGGATAGGGCAAAATAGTTCACTGTGAACCTTTTTTGTAGATCACGCTGATTTTTCTCTCTTATAATTTCCGTAGTGAAAATTTTGTGTTGAGCAACAGGACCAACCGTTTAGCCGCTATCAAGCCCGGAATGTAAATTTTGTAGGCGAAAATTTCAAAATATTTTAACTTAATCGCATTTTGCGGTCAAACTAATGGAGATAGAGTAAAAAATCACTGACCTTTTTTGTAGATCACTTCATTTCCTATATCTATCTTTTGATTTATTTTGCCCTCCGACCAATGGTTTCGCCGCTATCGACCTCAAAAACAAACTTTTCACGTAAATATTACAAAAATATTGTACATAATCACGTTTTTCGGCCAAACCAATGGAGATAGGGCAAAAAAGTCACTTGACCTTTTCTGTAGATCGCGCAATTTGCTAATTTGATGGGTCAATCAGATTTGAGCTACGACCAACGGTTCGGCCGCTATCAGGCTCGAAACATTATTTTTACCGAAAAAAATCTCTGGAATGTCAAATATTCGAGCGTTTTGTCGCTTAAACCATGGAAGGAGGAAGATAGAGCAAAAAGTCACTGGACCTTTTTTGTAGTTCACTTCTATTCCTGACTATGAATTTTTTCGTCAGATCCGAGCTAGCTTCAACGGTTCGCCCGCTATCAGGCTTACAAAAAAAGCCTGCAAGGGTAAAAAATGCGTGTTTTTTTTGGGAATTTTTTTGAGGGGCTTAAAAGTGGGAAAAAATTCCCGGTTTTCAGACTTTTCCTGTTGGTTACACCGGCAAAAGGTACCTGCGTGCCAAATTTCAAGTTTCCAGCACTTCTAGAACTAGGTTAGAATTTGTATACATCCATCAGTGAGTGAGTTTCACATGCGGCTGTATAGTATATTAGACTCGCCTTCGGCTCGCTGGGGGGCTACGCCCCCAGGCCCCCATAATGATCTTGATTTTTTAAGTATAAGCATAATAAAAACCGACCTTAAGGCAGTATTTTAGGTTAAACAGTTGGTTTAATAACATCAGGAGATTATTTAGTCATGCCAGAAAATTGCCGGGGGTTAATATTACCGGGGGTTAAGAAATCAGGGGTTTAAGTTACTCAAGAGATTATCTGGTCATAGCAGAAAATTCCGCGGGGTTAATGTTACCGTGGTTTAGGACATCAGGGGGTTTAATTTACTGATTAGTTTATCTATTTATGCCAGGAAATTCTCTGGGAGGGGGTTAATGTTACCGTAGGTTAAGACATCTCAGGGGGTTTCATTTACTCAGGATTTTATCTAGTAATGAATGGAAAAATTCCCTGGGAGGGGGTTTAATGTTACCGGGGGTTAAGACATCAGGAGGTTTAGTTTACTCTGGAGGTTATCTGGTCATACTAGAAAAATTCCGGGGGGGGGCTGATGTTATTACCGGGTGGGTTAATGGACACATGGGGCCTTATTTTAGCGAAGAGGTGTTGTGTGTCTGTATAACATAATAAATAAATTCACTTTGGTCCCTATCTACTATTGACGCTTAGCTAACGTTCAGCCCATATATTCCTAATGTGGGGGTGTAATCACTCGTTAACTGGATTAGGCGGGTGTATTCGGGGAAAGTTTTATGGTCCTGGAGGCATCAGATTAGGGATCTTGGGGGTTAAAAGAAGACCCATTTTAATCGAATTTTCCAGATTTAACCAAAGGTTTTGGACTTTGAAGGGGCATTTTTGCGGCCCTAAACCGTTAGAGATACGAGAAAAAGGTTGACTGGACCTTTCTTGTCGAAAATTTAATTTTTGTTCTTTCGATTATGCCCATCAGATTTTAAGCTACGACCTATAAATTTAGAGGCAAGTACAGAGCTTAGGACAAAAGAACTGCACTGGGCAGTTATTAAAAATATCACGTAAAACATAAAAAATCAATACTTTAAAACGCGTTATGCAGGCCAAACCGGTTGAGGATAGGGCAAAATGTTACTGGGCCTTTTTTGTAGGATCACGGTCATTATTTGCTAAATCGCTGGGTGAAAAAATTGTTTTTGAGCTACGACCAATAGTTTAGCCGCCTACTCAAGCCCGGAATGTAAAATTTGTAGGGCGAAAAATTTCCAAATCTTTTCATTTAACTCGCATTTTGCGGCCAAACTAATGGAGATAGAGTAAAAAGTCACTAGAACTTTTATGTAGATCACTTCATTTCCTATATCTAACTTTTTTGTTTTATTTTTTGCCCTCCCGACCAACAGTTTCGCCGCTATCGAACCTCCAAAAACAAAAACTTTTCACGGAAATATTACAAATAGAAATTGCACATAAATCACGTTTTTCGGTCCTAACCAATAGAGATAAAGCAAAAAGTCACTTAACCTTTTCTGTAGATCGCGCAATTTGCTAATTTGATGGTTCAAACAGATTTGAGCTACGACCAACGGTTCGGCCGCTATTCGGGCTCTAAATATTATTTTTATCGAAAAAATCTCGGGAATTTCAAATGTTCGGAGCGTTTTGTCGCTTAACGATGGAAGATAGAGCAAAAAGTCACTGGACCTTTTTTGTAGTTCCACCTCATTCCCTGATTATGAATTTTTCGTCAGATCCGAGCTAGCTCCAACGGTTCGCCCGCTATGCAGGCTTACAAAAAAAGGCCTCTGCAAGGGTGAAAATATGCATATGAATTTTTCTCGGAATTTTTTTTGAGGGGTTTAATGTTTAAAGTAAAAAAGTCCGGTTTTTCAGACTTTTCCTCCGGGTCATATTGTGAAAGGTAACCGGCGTGCCAAATGTCTAGTTATCCAGAACTTCTAGAACTATGTTAGAATTTGTATCTATCCATCAGTCAGGTGAGTGAGTTACACATGCGGCTGTATATGTATTTAGATAACCGTTAGAGATAAGGGGACAAAAAGTGACTGCTCATTTCTTGTCAGAAATTTAATATTTTGTCTTTCGAATTATGCCATCAGATTTTAAGATACGACCTTATAATTTAGGCAGTACAGAGCTTAGGACAAAAATAGGACTGCACTCGGGGCAGTTTAAAAATCATCACGTAAAACATAAAAAATCAATTACTTTAAAACGCGTTATGCGGCCAAAAACCGTTGAGGATAGGGCAAAATGTTACTGGGCCTTTTTTGTAGATCACTATTATTTTGCTGAAATCCTGGTGAAAATTATGTCTTTGAGCTACGGACCAACCGTTTAGCCGCTATCAAGCCCGGAATGTAAATTTGTAGGCGGAAAATTTCAACAATCTTTTCATTTAATTCGCATTTTGCGGCCCATAACTAATGGAGATAGAGTAAAAAACGTCACTTAGAAACTTTTATGTAGATCACTTTCATTTCCTATATCTAACCTTTGTTGTTATTTTGCCCTCGACCAACAGTTTCGCCGCTATCGACTCCTCACAAAAACAAATCTTTTCACGTAAATATTACAAAGAAGATTGGCACCATAATCACGTTTTTTCTCGGCCAAACCAATAGAGCTATTAAAGCAAAAAGTCACTAAAACCCTTTTCTGTAGGATCCGCGCAATTTGCTTATATTTGATCTGGTTCAAAACAGATTTGAGCTAACCGACCAACGGTTCGGCCGCTATCGGGCTCTAAAAATTATTTATTTTTATCGAAAAAATCTCTGGAATTTCAAATGTGTCGAGCGTTTTTGTCGCTCTTTTAACCCATGGAAGATAGAGCAAAAAAGTTCAACTGGAACCTTTTTTGTAGTTTCACATCCTCATTCCTGATTATTGAAATTTTTCGTCTCAGATCCGATGCTAGCTCCAACGGTGTCGCCCGCTATCCGGGCTTACAAAAATAAGGCCTTGGCAAGCGAAGGGTGAAAAAAATGACATGAATTTTTCGTCGAATTTTTGTTGAGGGCGTTTAAAAAGTTAAAAATAGTCCGGGTTTTCAGACTTACCTTTTTCCTCCGGGGTCATATTGTGAAAGGTACCTGGTGCCGTGCCAAATATTCTAGTTTCCAGCACTTCTAGAACTATGTTAGAATTTGTATCTATCCATCAGTCAGTTGGAGTGAGTTACACATGCGGCTGTATAAGTATTTAGATAACCTCGTTAGAGATACGACAAAAAGTGAGTCTGCCACATTTTCTTGTCAGAAAATTTAATTTTGATTCTTATCGATTATGCCATCAGATTTAAGCTACGACACTATAATTTAGGCAGTAGGTACAGAGCTTAGGACAAAAAATAGACTGCACCTGGGCAGTTATTAAATAATATCACGTAAAAACATAAAAAATCAATTACTTTTAAACTGCGTTATTTGCGGCCAAATCCGTTGAGGATAGGGCCAAAATGTTGGTTACTGCGGCCTTTTTTGTAGATCACATTATTTGCTAAATCCTAGGTCGAAAATTTGTTTTTTGAGCGTACGACCAACCGTTTAGCCGGCTAATCAAGCCCGGAGAATGTAAATTTGGTAGGCCGAAATTTTTTTTTTCCAAATCTTTGCAATTTAATCGCATTTTGCGGCCAAACTAATGGAGGGATAGAAGTAACAAAGTCACTTAGAAAAAACTTTTATGTTAGATCACTTCATTCTCTCTATATTCTAACCTTTGTTTTATTTTGCCCTCCGACCAACAGTTTCGGCCGCTTATCGACCTCAAAAACAAACTTTTCACCGTAAATATTTTACCCAAAAGAAAATTGTCACATTCAATCACGTTTTTCGGCCCAACCCATAAGAGATAAAGCAAAAAGTCACTTAACCTTTTCTGTAGATCGCGCATTTGCTAATTTGATGGTTCAAACAGATTCTGAGCTACGACCAAACGCGTTCGGCCGCTATCGGGCTCTAAATATTATTTTTATCGAAAAAATCTCTGGAATTTTCAAATGTTCGAGCGTTTTGTCGCTTAACCATGGACGATAGAGCAAAAAGTCACTGGACCTTTTGTGTAGTTCACCTCATTTCCTGATTTATGAATTTTTCGTCCGATTTCGGGGGGGGGATGGGGGGGCTAGCTCCAAAACGGTTCGCCGCTATTCGGCGGCGCGCGAAGAGCTTACAAAAAAGGCCTGCAAGGTGTGATAAAATGCATTGACATTTTTCTCGAATTTTTTTTTGAGGGGTTTAAAAGTAAAAAATTCCCGGTTTTCAGACTTTTCCTCCGGTGGTCCTATTTCACGGTGAAAGGCTTACCTGCGTGCCAAATTTCAAGTTTCCAGCACTTCTTAGAAAATCATATGTTAGAATTTGGTATCTATCATCAGTCAGTGAGTCAGTTACACATGCGGCATTTGTATAAGTATATTAGATAACCGTTAGAGATACAGACAAAAAAGTGGACCTGCACATTTCTTGTCAGAAATTTAATTTTGTCTTTCGATTATGCCCATTCAGATTGTTAAGGCTACGGACCTATAATTTAGGCAGTACAGAGCTGTTAGGACAAAAGACCTGCATGGGCAGTTTAAAAATATCATCGTAAAACATTAAAATAAATCAATACTTTTAAAAACGCGTTATGCGGCCAAACCGTTGAGGATAGGGCACCAAAAATGTTAGCTGGGGCCTTTTTTGTAGGATCACATTATTCTGCTATAATCCTGCGTGAAAATTTGTTTTTGAGCTACGACCAAACCGTTTAGCCGCTAATCAAGGCCGGAATGTAAATTTGTTAGGCGAAAATTTCACAAATCTTTTCATGTTAATCGCATTTTGCGGCCACAAACCAATGGAGATAGGAGTAAAAAGTCACTGTAGAACTTTTTTATGTAGTATCACTTCATTTCCTATATCTATTCCTTTGTTTTTTATTTTGCCCTTTCCGACCATCAGTTTCGCCGCTATCTACCTCAAAAAACAAACTTTTCACGTAAATAGAAGAAAAGAACATTGCAACCATAATCACGTTTTTCCGGGCCAAACCAATAGAGATAAAGCATACAAAAGTCACTAAACCTTTTACTGTAGATCGCGCAATTTGCTAATTTGATGGCTGTTGCAAACACAGTATTTGAGGCTACGACACAACGGTTCGGCCGCTATCGGGCTCGTAAAATATTATTTTTAATCGAAAAAAAATCTCTGGAATGTCATTAATGTTCGAGCGTTTTGTTCGGCTTAACCATGGGAAGATAGAGCAAAAAGAAAGTCACTGGACCTTTTTTGTAGTTCACCTCATTCCTGACATTATGAATTTTTCGTCAGGATACGATGCTAGCTCGCAACGGTTTCAGCGCCGCTAATCAGGACTTACAAGAAAAGGCCTGCAAGGGTGAAAAAATGCATGAGATATTTTCTCCGGAATTTTTTTGAGGGGTTTTAAAAGTAAAAAAGTCCTCGGGTTTCAGACTCCCCCCTTCTGTCCTCCGGTCATATTACGTCGAACAGGCTTACCTGCGGTGCCAAAATTTTCTTAGATTTCCAGCACTTCTAGAAACTATGTTAAGGAATTTGTATCTATCCATACAGTCAGTTGAGTGAGTTACACATGGCGGGCTCTGTATAAGTATATTAGATAACCGTTAGAAGTATACGACCAACAAAGTTGGACTGCAACATTTCTTGTCTGAAGATATTTAATTTTGTCTTTCGATTATGCCATCAGGATTTAAGAGCTAACGACCTATAATTTAGGCAGTACAGAGCTTAGGATCAAAAGAACTGCACTGGGCAGTTTAAAAATATCACGTAAAACATAAAAATCAATACTTTAAAACGCGTTATGCGGCCAAACCGTTGAGGATAGGGCAAAATGTTACTGGGCCTTTTTTGTAGATCACATTATTTGCTAAATCCTGTGAAAATTTGTTTTGAGCTACGACCAAACCGTTTAGCCGCTATCAAGCCCGGAATGTAAATTTGTAGGCGAAAATTTCAAAATCTTTTCATTTAATCGCATTTTGCGGCCAAACTAATGGAGATAGAGTAAAAAGTCACTAGAACTTTTATGTAGATCACTTCATTTCCTATATCTAATTCTTTGTTTTATTTTAGCCCTCCGACCAACAGTTTTCGCGCCGCTATCGACCTCAAAAACAAACATATTTCACGGTAAATATTACAAAAGAAATTGCACATAATCAACGTTTTATTTCGGCCAAACCAATAGAGATTAAAAGGCCAAAAAGTCACTAAACCTTTTCTGTAGATCGCGCCAATTTGCTAATTTTGAATGGGGTTCAAACAGATTTGAGCTTACGACCCAATCGTTCGTTCGGTCCGCTATCAGGCTCTAAATACTATTATTTTTAATCGAAAAAATCTCTGGAATTTTCAACATGTTCGAGCGGTTTTGTCGCTTAAACCAGGACGAATAGAGCAAAAAAGTCACTTGGACACCTTTTTTGTGTAGTTCACCTCGATTCCCTGATTATGAATTTTTCGTCAGATCGCGAGCTGAGCCTCACAACGTTCGTTCGCCCGCTATCGGGCTTAACAAAAAAGGCCATTCAAGTGGTGAATAATGCAATGAATTTTTCTTCGAATTATTTTTTGAAGGGTGTTTTAAAATGTAAAGAGAAGTCACGGTTTTCAGACTTTTTCCTCCCGGTTCCATACATTGTGAAAGGTACCTGCGTTGCCAAATTTCTAGTTTCCAGCACTTCTAGAATACTATGTTAGAATTTGTATCTATCCATCAGTCAGTGAGTGAGTTTTACAACACATGCGGCTGTATATAGTATTTAGATTAGATAACCGTTAGACATACTAAGATAAAAGTGACTGGACCTATTCATTGTCGAGAAATTTAATTTTAGTCTTTCGATTCCGTCGTCACAGATTTTAGCTGCGACCTTTGGTTTAAGCCAGGAATGAAGGCTCGGGAGAAAAGTGTACTTCGGCACTGGTCAGCTTATCTTGAATGTGTTTAGTATAAATCATAATAAAAAACCGACCTTGACGAGCCGTAATTTTAAGTACGAACAGGGGGTTTAATATCACCAGGAGGGACTATCTAGTCAAACCGCGTGAAATTCCCTGGGGAGGTGTTAAGCACGAGTCAGGGGGTTTAATTCTTATCTCAGGAAGGTTATCCGGTCATATAACCAGGAAATCCCCGGAGGGGGGGGTCGTGTTACCCGGGGGTTAATTACACAGTTTTCGGCCTAATTTTTTGAGGGTGTTTGTGTCTGTGAACATAATAAAAAAAACACTCTGTCTCCTAATCTACACTATTGAAGCTTCACTAACGGACGCTCTCAGCCAACTGCCTCCGACGTGGAGGGGGGTGTGTATGTCACTCGGTAACCGTGCAAGTAATACAAAGGTCAATTGCTGTGAACCAGCAATCGAATCGCAATCATAATTATAGGTGTGCAAGATTTTAAAACAAACCCCTAAAATTTGACGAACAAAGAATTTAGCCTTTTTAGTAGCATTAACCAGGGCTTACTGGAAAGATTAAAACGACAATAAAAAGCTAACTGGACCATTTTTTGATTGATTTTCATAAATTAGCTAGCTTATGAAAAAGTTTTACATTTAAGCTAACGGCCAACGGTTCGGCCCCACTATCGAAAGCCCAAAAGGTTAATTTTTTAAGTGAAATTTTCAGACATAATCACGTTTAATTAAACGGTCTAAAACCATGGTATAGATAGTAGTAAAAAAATGTCACTGGAAGCCTTTGTTTGTAGTTACATCGCATTATTTTGAGTATTAAAATTGCAAATTTTTATTTCTTGTGCCTAAGAAACTAAGGATGTAGTCTGAAATAGAGCCCAGAAAACAAAAATCTTTGGCGTTAAAACTTAAAAAATCGATACTTTTTATAACGCGTAATGCGGCCAAACCATTGGGGATAGGGCAATAAGTTACTTGACCTTTTTTGTAGATCACGCGATTTTACTAAATCCCATTGAAAAATTGTTTTGAGCTACGACCAACCCGTTGTAGCCGTTATCGAGCCCGAAAGGTAAATTTTAAGGCAAAAATTTCAATAATATTTTAATGTAATCGCGTTGTGCGGCCAACCCAGATGAAATAGAGCAAAATAATCACTGGACCTGTGTTGTAAGTTCACTTCATTCCTGAACCATTGAATTATTTCGAGTCAGAACGAAGCTAGCTCCCAACGGTTCCGTTCGCCCGCTATCGGGCTTCAAATAAAAGCCTGCAGGGGCAAAAAGGGTCACATCAACGAATTTTTTTTGGAGGGTTTCAAAATCAAAAAATTCCCGGGTTTCAGACTTTTCCCGTTGGTTTGAAGACCTCAGCTACGTGTGTGCAAAATTTGGGTGTGTTTCCAGCACTTCTAGAAGTGAGTTTAGAATTTGTATACCCTATCAGTGAGTCAGTCAAGTCAGTTACATATGCGGCTGTATATATATTGGTAACTATTTGGGATAATATTCCCATAAGCTAATTGAAGTTCTAATAAATTCTAATTCCATCAGGTATATAACATTATGAAAATTACATTTTTCCCATCCTCGGACCAGTTTAAGCGAAGGCAAAGGACAACATTAACCAGACCAAAGTATTAATTTCTTTTCTTCGTGAGGATATCGTGCTGAAACTCCCTACAACAGAATAACCTTGGAAAATTATTTCATGAAACAAATTTCTTCAACCGTTATAATTACAAAAATAATAACACCCGTAATAATAAAATCCCTAAATAAATAAATGAAAAAAAATTTTGAAATATACGGTTAACAAAGAATACCCTATAAAACCTTATTCTGTGAGTTCATTATTTCATCTAATATCAAGAAATCACATATATACAAATAACAAAGTATCATTGTTACTGAGTAGAATTTCATATCGTTTTTAGCCTTCATCAGCCCCATAGCGAGTAGATAAAAAAGTCAATATATGCAGTGTATGAAAACATTGATTAACAGAGCGAAGGGTCGGCATGCTCCGGGCTCCTCCAAGAAAACTGTTTCCTTTTATTCAGTTATCTATGACAAAGCAGGGATAACCCTATAAAGTATTAGCTTATATCCGTATATCTTTTGTATAACTTTTCTTATATTTAGACGGTACAAACTCAATACGAAAAATGTTTTTCTAGTAACAACTAATACTCGCCCAATAGACAGTTTTTTATTCTGTAACCTAACATTAATCTGACGCTGGAATGGCAAAAAACAAATATTATATTCTTACACCGGGTCGTTAAGACATCTTGTATTTAAAACTAAATTCCTAAAACTAAAATAATTCATTTCAAGAATATAGATTATAACAAATATTCTTATCTTATTAGAATTTTTTATGAATTGATTGTCATGATAAAGCTAACATTATCCTATTCTTTCAATAATTTGGTTACCATGTTTTCATTATTTATTTAAATTGTGTATAGTTATTTCTAGCAACACAGGGTGTCGCAGGATACTCAACACAACATTTTGTTAGTATTTTAAAATTGATTAGTAAGCCAAAATTTTATTTAAAAATTCATTTTCGCAACAATTACAAAATCAACGGGAACAAAATTATATATACATTGAATACAAGAGACAAAAAATATTTTTGAATTTTTGGCATTGAATATATTAATTTTATTCCACAATGTGTGGGGTCACTATCCATCAGCCACAATATCAAATGTTTTTTGAATTAACATGCTTCAAATTAGATGATTAGAAACTATTGGATGATAGATATCAAATATTAGCAATTAATGGAATAAACACCACACGATGTGACAGTCTTGACTTGATGTACATCGCAAAACTTTTAAATCTATAAAGATAGCTCAGTGTATTGAGAAAGATGCCTTGTCGACAAACAATAGTGCATAAGTTTTTAAGTTCTTCCGCAGACTAAACAACAAATATTTTATTGGCCTGATACGCATTCAATAGATGACACAGCCTTTATATATAGAGATTATTAATATGTATTAAAATGTTGTAAGTTTACTACTATTTTTAACCAGCACTACTATAATTGTACATTAAAGGTTCACCATTGATCAAAATTTAGAAATTGTTAGAATGGATTTTTTAATTTCAGTTCTGAAAATAATTTATTTCATTTATTCTTGACCTTTATATGTTTATTATATGCTTCTATCACAATTTATTCTCCCAATTTAGGTGTAAGAACGACGTGATGAGGCCAGAGCCCGTTTGGGTAAATAGAGGACTCTGTCCTCCCTTTTCAAATATATGTTGTTATACAATATATTATTCTTATTCAGATGAACAGAGATAAACGGATTTAAACATTTTAGCGAGTATGTATGTACTATTGTGAACGATGGTAAAATTGAGAAAAGAAGCAAAAAATGAAAATGAGAACTTGACATGTTTTGAATGTTTTAGTAAACAGCTGGGCCCTAATGCATTGAAAGCTCTCTGTTTTTATTGTTTTGTTTATTCGGGTGTATTAGCGGTAATTTATCTTTCATATCTATTTTTTGTTTTTTAAACAAAAATTAAAATTGTATTGTAACACATCATTTGTTTTTATTTGTCTTCTGTTTAATCAACTTCGACAAAGTTTAAGTAGAGTACATCAAGTTAATTATAAAACTGCTTCGGGTGTATATATATATTTGTAAACATTTCTAATGCTTTAAAAATAACGAGAGAGTTTTTATCCTAGCTAAAAACCATCTTCATTCAGTAAATTTATAATATTAAATAGGCTTCATTGAAGTTTATTATTTTTTTAAATAAAATTAAAAAAAGCTGATTAATATTCTAATCTTGTTTACGTCTTTACCATTTTTCTTTACTACCCAACACAAATTGTTTTTTTATTATTATGAAAAAATAATGATGAACATCTGAATTCAAAACGAATTTCCAGTTTTTATATTTTCTAATAATATAGATTTAAATTTGATTTGTGTTTCTAAAAGGTTATTAAACATAACTGTCCATACGCCATTTAAAATTAATTAGCATAACGTTTTTTTTATTTACTGTTCGTGTTTAATTATTCATGTAACAGGAATTGTCTGTTATATGTTTCTATCTTCGCATATTTATCGATGAGACTTCTTAAATAAAAGCACTCCATGAAGCTAAGTGATATTTAATAGGTACCAAATCTATAAAAACACTAGCTTAAAAAAAGAAAAACAATATTACTTACTTCTGATTTTAAACAGTTTCTTAATAACACTGAGGATGTTAATGTATAAAATGCAAACAATATTGTTTTCATTAAATATATGTTTTAAATTTTTAACGTTTTTTCTGGTAAAAGGATTTTGTTAGTTAAGATTTAGAAACATACCTCTGTTTAAAACAGATTTGTGTAGAACAAAAAATAATACTTTTTTTGTCGTTTTATTTACTTCTTTTTGAACATAATGAATAATCTAATAACATTCTGTATTTATACGTTATACAATGAAACAATTATACAACAAATTGTAAATGAATAATTCTTGTACCTAGGGACAATGGATTTTTAATTCCATATTGATGTTGATTCACATATGACTGTGGGCCGGAACGGAATTTATTACTGCATACGGGTGGAGATTTTATTAATGAAAATAATTGCTCTTTCCCACTAACACAGATAAAAAAAATTATATTTTATTATTTAAAAATCGAAATCAAATATAATTTTTGTGAACCTGTTAAATTATCGTTCAATAAATTATTAGGAAAGGTATTATATTATAAATACTAAGGGTTAAGATAATGTATATAAACTAAAACATATTTTTAGTTTTTATATAATATTGGCGAAGCATTAACGACGCTTATCACTTGTAGCGGCTGAAAATATGTAATTTCGTGTTGGTTTTTATACTGTCTCTTGGTGCGTAAATATCTTGCAGCAACATGTACTCTAATGAAAACATTTTTATACCAACCCCTACAACTAACCAGCTAACTATAATAGTCCGGTCAATTTAGCCAAAAAAAATAGGTGTAACTTTGCATTAAAACGGTTAGTTTTATGGAAAAAAATATTTCAAACAAAAAACTGTAGATCATGCAATTATCTACAAAAATGCTTCTAATACTTGTTTTTCATAACACTAAACCGTTTTTTGAGAAAAAAACAGAATTACAAACTTTCTTACGCTGTATTGTCCATAATAAGCACAGCTAAGCTGACTATGATATCATTGTGCTTGTAATATAAAGTAATACTATAAGTCTGCGTGACTAATAGATTCATATTTGACCCGATTATTATGAGAATATGATATTAAAAAAAACGGGAAGAAGGTCCCTAATTTTAAGGGACCATGTGCCCTTTGGACAACCTGCCTGTCATTCCATTGTTCGTGTGGCCGTTCCGTCCACCTCCTTTTTCGCCACCTAAATCACCGTTAGTCTTGAACATTCCTCCGTAGTGAAAACACGTAGTAGTTATTTTCACATATTCTTCTGCTAAAGGTTTGTGCTAGTATTCACTTTTTTGTTGAAAATATGTCGAAATAGTGTTTTATTTGCACTAAACTTTTATATTCAAGTGAATTTGTTATTGTTGATCGCGGCATGAAGACGTTGGTTGGTTGCTTAACTCGAGTATTCAAGGAAGGAATTCAATTTACTGATTAATTGAAGAATGCAAAAATTCAGCGACAAATCAAGTGCAGTTGGTCGTAAACAATGCAATAGAAAGAGTACAATATGTAGCAGCCAATACGACAACATGAAGAGGAATCAGCTAGTACCTCTCAAAAAGTCCTCCCCATACTAGAGCACATGATTGTGAGTCATATTTTTCTTTTTAAAAATTGTGGTTTATTTTTGCGGCGACGAGTTGACGTGAGGAATTCAAAAAGAAACAAGCACAGAAATCAGGTCGTAAAATTTGTAACGTTCTAGATAGAACTCTTTCAGTTACAAAAAGCAGCTCAGTCTGGTTCTGATGACATCGCAAAAACTATTGTTGCTCGCTTCGGGCTTGTACACGATTTAGTTACTGGCTGAAGCTAGAGTACCATAATGATTGCTTTGTATCATTTTTAAAGCCGACCACTGCAGGCCTCTAAGTCGGCCGTCCTCCAAGATGAGAGCATTATAATTCTCGCCATGGGGGAAATATTTTCATTTATTTGAAAAAGTAGTGATGGGACTGCACGTTTACGTTAGAAGAATTAAGAAAATATTTGTAAGAAACGTAAGTGTTCATAACAGAAATAATTAAATTACTGATTGGAAATAATATCAATAGTAATAGAGTCAGTATTACTCAGAAACTAGGGACAATTATACATTGTATGTTTTCTTCGTTTTTATCATGATATTATCATTCAAGCTTGGTGGACGTTGAAAAACCCTATAGGCAAAGGAAGAGCCGATTGAAGGTTCTATCAACTGACGGCGTAGCAATTATTCAGGAAGATATTTATTTCGGTTCAATCATATTATCCGTTTTTAAACTGCTTTGAATGGGCTGTGATAATATCATCAAGCAATGTTTCGAAGGGGCTAAAACAAACAATTTTTTAATTGTTTGAAAAAGAAATTTTTTTTTTACTTGGGCACTAGCTTTCCAAGATATAAACTCTTCACCGAAAACTCGCTTTCTTCTGTGTGTATATGGAGCTCCAAAAAAAATGCTTCGATAGACAAATTCACGTAACTTGTCTTTGGTTAAAATACACAAGTAATAAAACGAGGTTGTGCAATTAGCTTGCCTTCCTCCAACCGCAGCTTCCGACCTCACCAACAGTTTTATCGTGTATATTACTAGGTTCAGGTTTGGCTTGGTAATCAACTAGGCCCCGATACAATGTGGTTGGAAGCAAAGTCAATAATGCATTGGAAGCCAACCCACACGCTTCTTCCACCTGCACCAGGAAAAACCTCCTTAATTATGCTTTTTTGCAACCGCAAAAAGGGGTATAATAATAAGGATGCGGCTGCAAAAATGTAGAATTATTTTCTTCACTAGCATGCACCACTTGTCAAGGCTCAATTTGTGTTCAATCGTTGAATACTCCAACTGTGGAAGGTTTTTTACATGAACGACGCCCTGAAAACAAATGGACGTTATCGCTGTTAATACAATTTACGATTCTACTCAAGAAGTTGAGGAAGAAGAAGGAAAATAGAGAGAGAGAAGATGATGGAGGGGAAGAAGATTGAAATATTAATGAACGACGATGATGAATTATAATTTGTTTACAATCAAGTATAACGGGACTTGTCACTCGAACTGTACCTGATCGACAACGACCACACTAACAAGAGTGCATCGACTTAAAATAAGAAGATTAAACAAAAAATTCATTTAAATTTTACTGAAATAGACTGTGGAATAGGCCTACTGGCGAAACCACATTAAACATCGCCGCTAGGTAACACTACCTTATAGGTGGTGTGGAAAACGTCTGTCATTGTATGTAGACAATTACAGCGTAAAAACAATTTGTAATTGTTTTTTCTCAAAAATGGTTAGTGTTTTGAAAAAAAGCATAAGGGGCATTTTGTTGACAATTGCATGATCTACAATTTTTTTTACGTTTTTTTCATATAACTAAAACCGGTTTCGCTGAAATATAAAAAAAACCTATTTTTGTGAAATTTGACCTTGAATAAAACATTTTGCAGGACATGGGAATCGATGGGGACCTTTTCAACAATTTTACATAAAAATGGTTTTTGTTTGTGTTGTCCTAACATCTATGCAACCTCGCGCCCGCGCACAGCATGCTGAGATTATTTGCAATGGTCAATTTCTAAATTGGCCGGGAATAATAAGTGACGCGTTTGATTGGCCTCCAACATGCCAATCACAAGGTCAAATAAAATAAAAAGTTAACCCTCATTATAAACCTGTTTACCAGTGAACTACCAGAAAAAACCGCTATGTTACTGTATCATATTAACAACGCCAGAACTTTTCTTGAGGAATAACACAGCTTTTATAATTAATTTCCAAAATCTTTTCAAGGTATCATTTCTCCAATCAATAAATGCATACAGTTTTATATTGTCTTACCGTAGGAAAATGCTACACGGAATGGTTCTTGTTGCCATAATAAGTGCCATATGTGAAATCATTTTTGTAAAGATGTTTCTGATAAAAGATACAATTGAAATACCCTAATCTAACATGGGTGATGACACAGAAAGGTAAACAAACTAATAAATACCTGTCTTAGGTAGAGGTCGATCACCTTTTAAGACTTATCGTTGCCACTCTTAAAGTGGGAACTGACCTGTGCAAGGATATGTAAGGTTACTGGCAAAAGACGATGTTTGTTTTTCAGAAGAAAATCACGTCAATATAATGTTTATAAGGATATTACTAGCAATTTTGTCACAAAATTTGCACTGCTGAATAGCCTATTTCCCATTTTTTTTTACAATTTTTTTTTTCTACCATTTATATCACCACACTAAAATCGTCTAATAAAGAAATGTAGGCGTAACTTTTGAATATACAAATTATTTTCATGATGTTTTACCCTAATTTATAACTTTTATGTTTATTCCAAATTCAAAATTCTTTTATTTCATCAAAACATGATTTACAATTACAGTGTATAAATAATACATCTAACCCTCTAGCATTGCTAATCGAGGGAGGAAGAATAGATAAAAAAGATACAATTATATATTAGTTAACATAAAATATTCACTTTAAAAAAATGCATAGTAATTAAATCAATATAAATATGGGTATATAGTAAATATTATGATTAAACTCGTTATATTAAATTTAGCTTTAAATCTGTTGTATACAAATTTCATCGTCTTTAAAAAGGTGTGTAGAAAGTTAATATAAAATTAATAGTTTAAAAATTAGTAATAGTATATTTGAATTTGGGAAGGGTGGAAATATGTATTAAAGTCTAATAAGAATGAATTTATTGTATGTCTATATTGTGGGAGAGAAAGTTGACTCTGGGCAGTGTGGTCTTAATATGACTTCAGGGACCTTTGTTTGATTGTTTGGAAAAATATGGGACTGAAGATTTTGATGATAAGGGTCAAAATCAAGGAGGAGTTTTGGAGCTCTGAAATTGAGGGTTCATTGCTGTGTCCATATATATCGTTCCTTCTTGGCTTTGTTTGAAGTCTGTTTGTGAGTTTACTGAACAAAACTTGGGAGGGCCTCAGTCACAGTATGGGTGGTGGTTGTGTGAGTTACTGTGATGAAGTTCTATGTGTGTTTTGTGTTACTAGTGAATCAGTTGTAATAAATTTAAAAAATGCATTTCTGGATTACTTAATGGTTATGTTTTTTTGTTGTTTTTCTTATTTTATTTTCTTGAGTAATATTACAAAAAGGTATCTATACACTACCGCTTTGAAATGAAATAGCTTTTTAGGTCCATTTATACTATTTTGATATTCGTTTGCTGAATGTGTTGTTAACTCTCTTGGTAATGAATTTAATTAAATTTTGGTATTCTGTATTCAGGTATTACTTTGCCATATCTATTTTCGTGACGCTTGAACCCGAGTATTATATAATTATTATAAATATATAATTATAAAGTATTATATAATACGAGGTTAACAATACTAGGGTATGTAACGTAGGTTTTTTTAACGTGTTTATAGCTCATATACATTACCCATGAGTATATTCGAAGAATAAATGTGGAGTAGTTTGTTACATTTATAGATAGTTCTTTCGAATTCCGTGGACTTTTTACAGGCCAAATGTTATTTACCACAAACCATTAGGTATTCCAAACTCAACGCTCTGGTTTCGTCGTGATAGACATATACAGGGGTGTCCCCCATGAAGAAAACGGAGAAACTGTTCAGGACTTGTTCTTACCGGTTGGACAAAATAAATGAAAAACAGCTCTCATATACACATAGGTCCAGAAAAACGCTTAGTTAGCGAGATATACCAGGGTTGAAAGATTTCGCACCAGATTTTCAGATGCCCACCGTTTAAAAGGGAGCCCTATTAATATTATTTTGGGCCGTTAACCAGGACGTAAAAATTTAATGTATGTTATGCAATTTGAAACTGAAAAATTGAATAAAAATTGGTAACAGACCTCTAGCTGCAGTTAAATTTTTTAAAGACTATCTGAAGAAATACGCAAAAATTCGTGTGTTCCAAAAAACAAGTTTCATTTTAGGTTTCCAAGTAGGATTAACTTTGTTTAAATGTGTAAGGAAACACTTAAAATTCTTTAATAACACTTGTAAAGAAGTAACTTCTTAAGATAATGATGTAAAATAAGCCAATAAAAAATTATAACCGTAAAACTTAAGAAAATCTATTTTTAATTAAACTAATAACGTACGAAAAATAGACAAAATCGGTTACACTTTTTTTCTTAACTGACTGTACATCCTAATATTTGTGGAGAAAACATTGTTAATTATTGAAAATAATTATGTATACGATTTTATTTTATAGAAACATTCTTCTACTTTTTCTAATGAGAAATACATACTAGTAAAAAAACTTGAGTGTCATAAAATCTGAAACTTAACAATAATTGGCGAATTCAATTACGTTATTCTACAACTTTTGTAACAAAAATATTATTTTCTATATGGTTGGCAGTACTAACAGCTGTTCAACTATCGCAATTAAGAACTTTTCTTTTTGAATATTTTTATATTGAAGTATCATACTTATAAGTTAAGTGTAAATATTGATACAGTATAAAATTTAATATGCCGTTTCAATTTTTCTAATGAAGATTATGCCGACATAATGTTTTTTTCTGTTACGGATATTCTAATGGAAATGCGGAAGCTGATCGACGTGAAAAAATACGTTTCATCCTAATATTAATTAAAAATATTTATTTATCTATTTTAAATTCATTCATATATATTTTTTTATCGTATTTTTATATTTCATAAGTTCAAATTATCACGACTTCTAAATATAAAAAAAAAATACTTATCTTTACATTTTTCATTATTATCATTTAGATACATATTTTCCTCTTCCGTTTCATTTTACCCTGAGCAAAATATACATCCATAGCGCATCCCAAAACATGTAGTCCACTTAAAAAGTATTCAGAACATCCGAATATCGTGTCTATTAAGTCTACCAACGTGAAGGAGGTTTTACACTATAAAAAATATAAAAGTAAGAAAGCAAACTAGATTTTGATGTTAACTTCCATAAACTCGCTTGAAAGGCAAGTAGTTTGGAAACTAACATTCATCGAATCCATTCCTTTGGATGTAAATATCTATATATGAGTCGCATAAATCGAAAATTCGCAAACAGTGTGACACCTATTTCTCGGTGCCTTTCTATTATCTAGAACGTTTAGCGCGTTTGCTTGAGTCCAGGGGCTGCGGACAAATGGTGTACGCCCTTATAAGTAAGACGTATCCGCCAACTATGATAATGTCCGAAAAAAGTGGCGTATTTTTACCATAGTCTTCGAACTCAATATCGGGAAACGATAGGGATTAATGCTCCACTGTGGGCACTTCGACGCTTCAGTTAAGTTGACAATATGTAGCTTTCCAGTTTTACGTGGATGCAATCGCTGCTGTTTTCACATTCCCTGACATACATAAAGTATGGCTGCCTTTTTTTAGTTAGCAAAAACATCAATATTCCTGTTAGTTTCAAAACTGATTTAAAGTATTTATAACACTCAAGACGAATTCCTTTTTACTCTATTGACTTATATTTTTCAATAGAGAAATACCATGAACGGATATATTTCTCAGGGCCGTCATAGGACACTTCTTTTATGTGATCAATTTTTCAAAAATTAGGAGCCTAAATCTATTTATATGCGAGAAACCTTTAAAAATGTAATGCAATTGCAATAATTTTGTTTAAAAATGTCATTAAACAAGATAGCTTATCTCAAGGTTTCTTGCTCCCCTAGGAAAAGAAGGCTGAGAAATACGAAGGAGTATAAAATTTGAAGCTCTGATAATTCAGAAGTTGTTTTACATATGCTGCAAAATCCTGATTAATCCTGTACCACAGGTCCAAAGCTATTAACAATTTAGTTTATAAAAGATCAGTTGATGGCAATAGGATAAATTTTTTGTAATTATGTAATGGTATTAGGATATATTCGAAAAATGTTAACTATTGGGATTAGACTGTTGTTGATTACTATAGCTTAAAAAACTAATTTTTATGCAATTTTAATACCGTAAAAAATTTTACCAAGGTTCAATACCAAGCCATCAAGTCTTATAGGATATTTATTTATTTATAGAAAGAACGGCAGTATATTTAGAAATTTATTTTCTTCTCCTATTTATACTCGTCACCATTATTGCTAGCTATACAAGTAATGTCAAAGTACTATGCTAATGCATAGCCAAATATTATAGCATGACCTATCATACAGTTTGGATATATCAAAGAATTCGTCCCTGTTTATATTTAATAAAAAATTTTTTGAAATGCAAGTTACCCAGGGAGTGAGAAACAAAACCATGAAATTTTAGTGAAGACATTTGTTTTAAATTAAAATACGAATTACACCACAAATCAGAAATTAATTATGAATAAAAAAGTATGCTTTACTTCTTGAAAATATTTCAAACAAGTTAAACTTACAATAACAACGTCCAACACTAATGGCTAAGTAAGCTACACTGTTGCCAACTTTAGTGAAAAAAATATCCCTTCTAATTTTACTTTAAGTATAGAGAGTTTTTGTATTGGTAAAAAATTTTGCACTACACGTTTAAGATACATGGGGCGAATCTTCCGTAACAACTTCGTTTTATGGGTGGTATAATATATTTTACCCCAGCATATTAAATTTTTATACATTAATAATGCTTTATAATAAAAGTATATTTAACTATATTTAATATCATGTACAATGATGAGTATATTTTGCACTGGAACAAAACAATTATAAGCCATTTACAGGCATTTAACAACTGCAAAACCTCTAAATATACATTGGGTGGCGTTAGGGAAAATGAAATATAGATTAAGGGGGGGTAGTACAACCGATAAATGTCAAAAATTTTCATTATTTATTTTTTATCATTAAAATTGTTTACTAGTTTGTTCTGATCTATACAGTAAAAAAATTATGATAATATCCTTGATTTTTTAGCTTAATTATGGCAAAAAAAACGAAATCAACAATACATGACTGCTTTTTTATTTTTTTTTTTTTGTACAAAATCCAAATCTTGTAACAACCCTCTTGTTTTTAGATTTCGTTTTCATACAGTATTCATAGATAGTAGGTAGTGTTTGGGCTTTACAATTCTTTGATGAGTTTTCTTATATCTATTTTACTGGCCAATGGCTTTGGTTCCAATGTAATTGTTTTGTTTACATTACTTGAGTGAAGATTAGTGTCAAACATTTACGTTTTCCCGTGTCAAGTAATCGATAAATAGATTGACAGACTCTGTGATTGACCAACTAGGTGTGTACTTTGGTAATGCTATTAGAGCCAATCCCAATGACTTTGGTATCAATGAGAAAGGCTGCTTGGGCAGTATGGAACCACAAGGCCAGTTAGGATGAGAAACCCACTTCACACCATGTTTTGTCCGAATGGCCCAGAATCTTGGTGTAAGTACCCTAGAGCAGGCTATATCTAATGACCTCAATAATAACATTTTAAACATAAAAATACAATACCAAAACCCCATAATGGATTCCCATTAAACCAAAATTCGTAGAACTGACAAAGCCTGAACATTTAAGAAGATGTTTAAAAGGAAAGACCCAAAACGATAACGAGTACCAATACAACAATGTGCCTTTGGAAACATCTTGCACCTAAAAAGAGGTTTTGTTGGAAAAACAGTTTTAAATATTGCAGCACATTAAGCCATCCTTTATTTATAATGAAGGTCATTTAGGTAGGTTAAAGGTATCTTACTCATTTATTCCCGAATGACATGTCCGAGGGACTTTCTGTGAAGAAATTGTTGAGAAATTTTTTGATGAAATCCCGTGTGCGCGCAAGTTGCTTAAAGAAAGTTGAAAATACAAAGTTTGGAAGTCCGAAGTATATATCAAAACTTACCCACAAACTTTCAAATGTGTAGGTATATCAGTAAGTTGCACAAGAAATAAATTTGTAAATGCATGCGGAAAGGTGTACTACACCCCTTAACGTAATGTATAATTTCAATGTAGAATTATCTATAAACAATAATTGCGTTTTATTCATGTTTCATTATTAATGTCAATACTGCATGTTTGATTATCCTCCGTAGTACTAGTTTCTATAACTCATTCAACTTATTCACATCTAATCTGTAAACATTATCTTATTGAAATCCGTGATGTATACACCTAGTAGACATACGTATTATAATGATTAAGATTATGTCATAGCTGTAAAGTTTACTTTAGAAGAAAATATATCATTTATCGTGTTTTTTACAGAACTTTTTCTATTCAGCACAGATTAGTTTATTGTCTTATGAGTTTTCAATGTACATGATTTAACAGAACTTTGGAGGAGTTTTGTGCAATCGATTTTGATTTTATAAAATATTTTGCATAAATTCATAGATGATTAAAAACCATAAGTGAATGGAAATAATTAAAAAAAGGTTATTGATACCCTCCACTTTAGATTTACTATATAAAAGTCAGAACTAAATTTCGTTGTCAGAGATATTATGAACAGATTAATTACTAATGGAATAACGTCTTATCTTTTCTATTTCTTATAATTAATTTATGGTCCAAATGTCAATTTTCATTTTATTTATAGATATTGGCACATAAATATTCAATAATTACAGTTGCATTACGCATTTTTATGCATATATTGTAAAGTATAAAGCTATGTAAAGAGTGTTTATCTTAATTCCATTAATCGGTTTATATGTTTCTATTTTGTATTCTGAGAGTATATTTGTTTTATAAACAATTTCAATATAGTTTTTTTTAAGATTTTAGTCCCCACCCCCCCCCCCCCCCACCATATGCTTTTAAAAACAACCGTTCCGTGCCTAAAAAAGCAACCAGCTTTGTGCGTAAGTGATGAAAATTACTATTTTGGGTTTAGGTTGGAATTTCATATTACGTTTGCAATATTTTATCCTACTAAAAGTCAATAAAATTTAACGTATTGGTTTAAAGTAACCGGAATAAGATTTTTTAATACATAAAACACTCGGAAATTTATTAGGCGTATTATCTATTATATTAATAATAGGATTTAAATACTATATATTTGTCTAAGTTTTACACACACACATCACACTCATCAACACACACATATATATATATAGATATATATATATATATATATATATATATATATATATATATATATAATGAGATTTTAAAAAATGTATCGGCCTATTTCCCAAAGGTCTTTTTTTATTATGTAATATATCCCTTTCGGCACCATAGAAAATATGTTTATTAGTTGTTTTTTAGCACAAATGAATTACATATATGCAATATACTGGTCCATAGGTTAATAAAACGATAAAAGAATAAATACGTTTTTTTATCATTCATTAATTAGTTTTCATTTCAATTGTCAGTGACCAAAGGTGTAATGTACTACTTATTAAGTAACGTTCATACAGATTTACTAATGCGTAACTTGACTATCTTGAGTTTATTTAGTAATTTTGAACCTCTCGCTTTGAATAGTCCAAATCGAAAATGGCCTTACAACGGATGGGTTCAAACAAATTTCCCTTTTATTTTAATGGAACAATTACTTTTATTAGAATTTAAAACACAGCCTGAATCCAACTACACAATATCATATATTTAGAGATGGGGGTGTATGGGGCGTTTGTAAAAGGATTAAAACTGTGGAAGGGCGACTACCTTTTCCTTCTTGCAAATGTTTTTTTCAGTTTCTATTCTATTTTACTTTTTTGTTTCAGAATACTTAGAAACTATTAACCTACAAAACAACAGTTTGTTAAAAATCGGTGCTGCTATCATGTTGGACGTATATTGCAATTACTGGTTTACATTTAGGTAAGTTTCCAGCTAGGTTTACTGGTTTATTAAGGTAGTAGTTTCCACTAAACGCCCAGGAGCCATTGAACTGCCGCTACATAACCTATCTTTTTCACTTACATTTAGGCTTGTATTTATGAGGGTAACTATACGAAGATTTATAATAAACCTTTTCAGAGAGACTTTCAAATATGCTAAGTTAATATAAAACAAAATATTTTTACGTAAGAGTGGTGATGAATCTAGAGGGTTAAAAACCCACTCCAATGATTTTGTAAATTGTGTCTTAATTAATCTTATAGACGATGAATCAATAAATAATACACTATAATGTCTGTTATCTACTGTTTTACAGAGTAGTAACAAAGTTCAACAATAAATATTTAATAATTTTCAGTACTAGTAAGAGTTTAATTACAGTACCATCCATATACATTGTTATTTTTTTTAATTTTCATGTCTGTTGGAATGTATAAATAAACGTAGGTACCTGTTAAATTTAAACATATCTATATATGTTAAAAAATCTTCCGAGTTTCTCACATGTAGTTTTTGCTTTTAAAGTGTAGTATTTTTATATAAAATATTAAAAAAAAAAACAAATTATTCTTGAACATTATAAAGTTTGGAGGTTTAAAATGTTTTATTTACAAAGCATTAAAAAAAGAGTTATGAAATTAATTATATATTAGCGATAAAAATAATGAATGGAAGAACAAGATTATTTATTTTTCTTACAAACAAACAGCCAAATAAAGAGACGTTTTGGGAAAAATTCAACTGCTGGTTGAGTAAATACTTACACTTACTGAACATTTACTCTTATACCACAAATATATAGCATCAAAATCTGACGGCTCTCAATTTTATAGATGCGATTACAAAATAATTTGAGTTGTTTTTACTAAACATATCTTAAAACTCTTACATTATTTTGTATTTTTAACGTTTCAATTAAATGTAAGATAATCTTGATTTTCAGCAATATTGGAAATAACAGAAGGGAATAGAATGTTTTATTAACATGGATCAAAAATGTTTTATACTAACAATATTTTTATTTATAATATTATACATTACATAATGAAGTTTAAATAGTGGTAGGTATTTCAACATTAAAAGTCACGAGGTTCATAGCTGTCAGAAAAATTTTGAGTTGTAACAAATTACGTTTTTAATTACTAAGATAATTTTGATATGATATAATACATCCTTAGTTACATGAAGGTGGCTTTGGTATTTATTTTATTCATTTTTGCCAAAAACGGCCGGCGTTTTGGTTAAAGATATTTTTGATATGGGATGATTTTGGTAGAATATGAGTGGGCAATTGTTACTATTGTTACCAATTCTTATGTATTATTAGGATTTTTAAAATTAAATAAAAAAAATAAAAGTGTTTCCGTAGATTTAACATATATTTAATGTAAAAAACAAAAACAGAAGACTCTTTCTAAAACTTATAAACTTATACACAGGTTAACTTACAACTTACTAATTCGACGTTCTTACATTATAAAACAAACTATTAAAAACACTTATGCAATTTGAATGAACAAAAATAATCATCAGAATTCCCTCCATACAAAATGCAACGCTTCGATGATATACAATTCTATAACGTACACAAGCTTTATATTCAGTGCTGACAATGGATTATTTTTGTTGGTGGAACTACAAATAGTTGTAAATTATTAAAAAATTCTGTAAACAATGAGTACATTTAAAACGAGAAAAATATCTTGTGTGTAATATCTGTAGCGTTTTTTACACAACCTGCCATATTATGCAATTTGTTACATACAAAATGCTACATAACATCCGTGGGATAATAGATTGGCCGCTGATTTCCTTTAAAAAACTAATTCAGTTGGCGTTAATTAAAGTTTCTGAATTGCAATGGATTTAACCTTTAATGAATTGCGTTTTGGCCAGTAATATAAACTAAGGGGGTAGGCTATAAAATTGTTGTTTAATAAACCCATTCAATGGCATATCGAATTACCCACCAGAGTAAACGATTGGGAGCACCTCTTACTTTGTATCATTTTGCATTTTTTATAGATTTCAAGATAAGACAATATGTTTATAGTTCTATTCGGCACAATTAGACACAAAGCAAATAGAATTTAAATGTTTTATCACACACACACACACACACACACACACACACACACACACACACACACACACACACACACACACACACACACACACACACACACACACGCACGCACACACGCCACGCACGCACGCACGCAGCACGCACGCACGCACGCGCACGCACGCGCACGCGCATGTTCACACGAATAAGAGATTAAACAACATCAATTTTGTTTATATCAGGTAATTAATTTAAACATAAATGTAAACATCTAAATGTTTACGGTATGTTCGTCCTGATAAACGTTAATTTTTATTTTGTTTAAATACAATTATACAAATAAAATACTACCTTAATTAAGACATGGTTATCGTTTAAAATTACGTCCACATTCAAACTTCTATTGTTGTGAATGTAATAAAATCTTGGGGAGACTATGACCTGAAGTTTAGACCCCACAAGTCATTACCTACTCTACCAATATGGATGTAATCTTATTTTACATAATACAGCTATATGTTTTCTCTAGCTCCTTGACTGACGTAGCGAACTTGATTGAACAAGAGAAGAGCCAGAAAAATACAAAACAGTTGCGAGAAATATCCTTTGACTATATGGATAATCTTATATATTGGTTACGTTCCATATTTATAAAATATATTTTACACTTTGAAACTTCAAAAGATAAAATTAGGTTAAGTTAATGTATATTTATTGTATAACAGCTATCAGTAATTTTCACCTTATAATTCTATAAACCGTCCATTTACTACGCCTTATACACCTTACATGTCTATGGCAGAATTCATGGAGCATAGAAATCAAATAATACTGTAACAAAACTAAATACTTTTTTTCCTGAATATTAGAAGTACAACTTTATAAAGTGTGAACAAATTGTTAAACTATTGAGTTTAAATAAAAGGTGAAATTCTAACATATACGTCATGTAAATGTTTTACATTTGAAACTTTTTAATACATAAAATAGCTAAACAAGATCATTGTCTGCTCAATACTCTATTAAAACACAGTATATGACGAGCCATTTGTTACGTGTAATATTTAACACAAAACACCTTAATAGACTTCGAAATTTCTACGAACATTTTAAACAAAAACTTTTAGAGTTAATAAAAGTAACTTAGTGTATAGAATTTTATCGCAACTTATGGTTTAAAGTTATATTGTAGATATAGTCAGGTACAGAAAAACCCCCGCACTTTGTATAATTATGCAGAACAACGTATCGTTCAGTAGGAATTGTCACTGAAAAGTCCATATATTCACGGTACAGGCATGTATGTCTGTCTGAAATCCAAGCTAAATATTTACGCTCAGAAAAAAAAATATCTGAAAACTCCGGAAATATGCAGAATAATTTATTCAACCATAATTGAAATTATAAAAACTTTACTTCATAGCTACTAAACTTTTTTATGCGAATTACTATGTAAATATATTACGAACTTCGTAAATATATGTAAATATATTCGTACTTCGGGAAAATCATTATTAAATGTAACTGATAGATTAATCGTTGTTTCTTTAGCGATTTAATAAAGCAAAATATTGAATTCATAAATGAATTTCTTTCCTGCGAATATGTTTATTTGTGAATATAATTAAAATAGAAATTAATTAAATTATTATTCATTTAATGAATTAAAACTCTTGTCAGGATGTCTTAGCAAACATTTTAAACAGATATTTTACTTAGTATATATGTAATGAAAATGCACATGCATCCATGTAAATCTATCTAAGTATGTAATATATAAGGTGTAATAGTAGAAAATTCACCCGGCAAGTGAGAGATCCGGGATTGAGTCCCGGCGGAGCAAGTACTTATTGTGATTCATTGTTCATTGAAATTAAATTCGGCTATTGGCATTTATACACATTTACTGAATGTAACGAAAAGTCGTTTGATAGGTATTTGGTCTTCCGATCATATTTTAGTTTGGTTATTAAGCGCATTATGTGACAGATATGACCAAATACAAAATAATTGAATCGTAAAAAGTAAGGGCTCTGTGGGTGTAATATTAGCACATTCCCCCGACAAGTGAGAGATCCGGGTTTGAGTCCCGGCGGAGCAAGTACTCTTTGTGATTTAATGTTCATTGCAATTAAGTATGTAATATATGTACACACACACACATTTGTGTGTATGTGTGTGTGTGTTTTAAAAAATAACATAATCATAATAGAGATAAAAGTTACAGCAGCGGGCAGTCATTACTGTTTCCCAGATAACAGGCTGTCAGATTTGTAGAATGCTCGGTTCTTGAGAAGCACTTGAGGATAAATTTTGTATCCGACTTAGTCTCGGATTTTCTGTGGATCTTTTCAGTGATCTCTTCTTTTCCGTTGTAAGTTTTATCCTTTATTACTTCCCTGCCTACCAGATGGACAGGTTGTCAGATTTGGACATTCCTCGGTTCTTGAGTAGCTGTCGAGTTTAAATTTAATATTACATCGTTCTTAGCTTCGGTGTTTTTTTTTATCTTCTCAGTAATCTATGTTTGTCCGTAGTAAGTTTCATCTTTTTTATATACCTGTCTACTACAAGATAGGCTGTCAGATTTTGAAACTGCTCGGTTCTTGAGAAGCAGTTGAAGATAAATATTGTATCCGGCTTGGCCTTGGAGATTTTGTGAATTTTCTCAGATATGTATGATTTTCCGCAGTAAGGTTTATTCTCTTTCCTTCATTATTCCTCTGTTTTTTAGATGACATGCTGTCAGATTTTGACACAGTTCTGTCTATAAGAAGCGGTTGAGGATAAATATTGTATCCATAAAATAGAAATTATAAGAGTTTCTTATAAATATGTCTAAAACCGCTTTTAAATTATTACCCAAACCCACTCTTTGGCAGAGAACACAATGATGCATTTTCAAACTAGTTATCATTGTTCATTTGTATAATATTAGGTTTTTTTTCACTTCTCTTATGTAAACTGTAAATTAATTATGAACTGTAAAATTGTAGATAAATGATATTGAAGCAAACTGTATATACCCTTATGTCAAGGATATATCATATATATATATATATATATATTGACGAAATATAAAACTACCCGTGCACTCGTGCCGTATAGGCATTTGCTGGACCCAACCAGTGCAGGGAATAGTAGGGAAAATTGATCCCAGAATTTGACACAAACAGACTTGATCCATTCGTCATTCAAGATTGTCAACTTATGTTGTATATAAGTTTGTTTTATGCCATGTAGGCTCTAACAAAATTTTCTTTCAATATTAATTTCAATTTATATTACACTCTCCACAGGATATCTACATTTGGCACAAGTTATAAACTTTCTACTGCGTAGGCCTATATTGAAACGTGAAGTATTTTTTTATTTCATGTAATTTAATATTGTAGCATTTATATTTCTTAATGTGTCCTTTGATTGTTAATTTTAAAATGAGCGCATTTCAAAACTTGAGACGTTAACTAACTAAATTTCATGAAATATACTACATATTTATAAATAAAATAATATTTTGGAAGAGATTGGGAAATTAAAATACATTGATTAAAACTATTAAAATGTTTTTGCAAAATTTCCATATTTTCTTAAGAAATTAAACTAATGATACCAAGGTTTGTTATTTCTTAACGGTTCAGCGATAGTAAAATATGTTTAATCTTTGGAACGCAACATTTGGATTGGGGTAAGTATCGTGGCTAATGAAGCTGTTTCAGAAATCATGCTTAGAGTTATACTTGAATGATATGTTTGATTTGAAATTAATTTGTTAAAGTCAAACGAAAAGATTTCGTTCATTATTAATACTAAAATATGTCTAGCTTTTGGAGTAATAAGAATAATATTTCAATTCGTTTCTGTCTAGTAAATAAACAGTTTTAGTTTAAGGGTTGCCAATTATAGTTTTTAAAATGCTTTTTTTCAGTCGGTTATTTCTGAACCATTTCATTATTTTAGCTTATCGCTTCCGATAAAAACAAAAACATAGCTTCCTTTTATTATCTCTGAATTCTTAGTGTTCCATCTCTACAAATCCGCAGTAAGAAAGAATCTGTATAGGCGTCCTTACTGTACTAGTATGAGTTTCTTAAAGATATATTTGTTCGGCAAGCATAGTTCTTACGTATCTCGCATTATTAATTACAAAGGATGTCCCGTTGCTCTCTGGAAAAATGTATAGCACGTCATTGCCAGGTCAAGATAAACATAATATTTCACTATATAAAGATGGGTCTCCGATGCTTCGTTTTCCATTTGTCTATCTGTATGTGTCTTTTTATTAAAAATATTAACGTCTCAAAAAGTAATAAATTAGACTAATTTGTTTAAAATGTGTATTATAGCAAATCCAATTACTAAAAAATATCAAATTATCTTTAGTAATGTAAAAATTGCGGGCCGCCAGTAACACTTTTGAAATTTAAAAGGACTTAAACTTACACTTAAAACTTATAATTTTAAACTTACACGTATGTTGCATTACTATATACATGTAATAGAACATCAGCTCTATAAAACTCTTTCTTTTATTTATAGATTATAATACATTTTATCTATTGGTAAAACAGGGGTTTCTTCTATAGATAGATGAGATAATAAATTAAATAAAGATCAAGGATTATTTCATAATTTACTGTATTTAAGGCAAGGAGAGCCTGAATAAAGAAAAAAATCATTATCGAAACAACCTGAAGTGACTCAATGTGGTATTAAACGTAATTATACGTCTCATATTAGGAATTGTTATTGATTCAATACTTAATAAAAACACTATTGATGGTTTTGTATATTTTGGTTAATATGGAATCCAAGCACGTCTCAACAAAATTTTTTGTTAGAGATTTTAAATTTTATTTTTGCATTCACTTAAAAATTGTTTATAATAAACTAAAAAAAAGACAACTATTATGGAATTATTTGTTTCAAAAGGTTTCAACATTACTCATATTCTTCAGAACGCTGTGATTTTTCACACGTATTAAAAATTCCCTAACATATACAAGTGTTTTAAAAGTGAATACCCACGCTTTTAATTCATAAACTCAGTAATCACTTGCTAATAGATGTTTTCAAAATAGTAAACTTAAAATCTATCGTGACTGGTACACGTAGAGAAAAATTTCAGTACATTTTACACATCAAATTTCTATTACGTTATAAACTTGATTCAATAACAACAGCAGGCGTTGAAACCTTTTAGACCTACACGTACCTAGAGCTAGCGTGTCACTCTGTAACTAAGAGCGCGGAGTTAACAGGTATTACAAATAGTTAATGCAATTAATAAAACTGCTTAGGGTTTAAAGAACTACTCTTTAATACCCGTACATAGTATACTTCTGTGACATGTTTCATTCAAAAAAATAATCCACCTCAGATGTATGGATAATATTATTTTAATTCATATAAGCAAATATGCTATGCAATATAAATAAAAGTGCTATGGCACTATACTACACTAGTTAACTTTTTATATTTAACTGCTATTATAAATTACTGTGAAGGGGAGTATTTGATAAAGCAACAGTGTTGAAATAGTTATTTTTTTATTTTATTCTATGGTTAGAAAAAGACTATATCTACTTATTTATAAAAATATTTTTTTGTACATCATATACACATCACTTGATAAAAAATTCATATCTCAAAGGGATTTAAGCTCTACCAGTAATCGAAGTAATTTTTCGTATACATACAATAATGGTTTCCAATGAACCGATGCTTCCCATTTATATTACCAATGTAAAAGTAGAGGTAAAGGAAAATCATACAAGTTTCGGCTCTCTAGATGAACTCCTTTGACACTCATGCTTATAATCAGATAGAGATATGATTACCATCTTCAGTTCTGGTGAGATAAAGCCACTTAAACGTTGGGCATCATTAAAGGTTTAGCCAGAAATGCGACATTTTGTAGTTTTATATAAAATTCTACATAATAAATAGCATAAATATTTCATGTAACATTTCTTGTAATAAATTATATTTTTTTTAATTACTTATTTTATGTGTATTACGTAATATTTAGTATTATATACATTCCCAATGTACACTTCCTACAACTGCTACAATGATACTTTATATTATATTGTAATATAAAATACTGATATTTATATATACTACTGAATATTTATTTATCAACTACATTTGTTAAAATATGTCAATTACATATTACTGATGTTTTTTATTAAGACTAAGTAACATAGGTAACAAGGGGTTTTTTATAGTAGGCATATGTGATAGGATATGTCAGGGCTACATGTATAGGAAGGTTTACAAACTTAAATCTGAAGGTAAAGTTCAATTCGTTTCAATTAAGAAGTTTCTCAGGTGCATTATTTTATGTATATTTTATTTAAACTCACAATTTCGCCTATGTGACAAATTCATTTTGTAATGAATAAAACTACAACATTGGGGTGGCCTGACGTTTAGACCGTACAAGTTATTAGTCAATAGGATAACTTTAGTAATAGATTGGCAATAAAGGCATAGCCTTCGCTTGCAATAAGAAGCTCTTATTATCTATATAGCTCCATAATTTAAAACTGAACATCACTTGCTGTCTCACAATAACCTAATTTGAAGAACTTGCTTCAAAGGAAGAGATACGAGCCGATACAAATCTACTCATAGCATGCTGTGAGAAAGGTCCTTTGAATAAACAAATTGTTATATTATGAATTTATCAAGAATTTTCCACGCTTTAAACGTAATACAGATATAACATATTATAAGATCAAGACAAAAGTAATGATAAAAATGCAATACCAGTGTTTATGAGTAAGAGTATCGGGGTTTAATGACGGTCCATACCATGTTTTAAACAAGTGGGTAAATTCATGGCTCGGATTAGTTACATTTTTAACGTCACAGCTCAGTTTGCTTTATTTCCCCAGTAAAAAAAAAAAAAATTAAATAAGTCTCGGAAAAAGGTTCCATTTTTATTTAAAGGAAGGTCCAGGAGTAAGCAAATACTGTTTTATATATTTACTCCATATAAGTACTTACCTATCTAATAATTACAGTAACTAAACCAAACACGTAAATCCATTTTAAAAACAAGCTTAAAATATTTATTACGAACAATGTTCATTTCCTATTGGTGGGGCACGTAAATGTTTTTCAATTAACAACTTTTTACAAGACACAATAGCTCAACATGGCTATATTGTCTACCAAATACTGCTATCAACACTGCATACAACTACCTGTTTGTTACATGTAATGTTAAAACAAAACACTTTAATAGAGTAACATCACTTTGCAAAATCATTTCAACTACATCAATTTCAGATTTCAGCAACTTGTACACTCATTGTGGTGAAAACGATTCAATTGTTTTCGATGTAACAATTATTATTAGATTCACAAACTCGGGTTGCTGCATGAGCAAGGTCTAAATGAGCGCTTCTTCTACAGTGGAATCACCCATTAGTTTTTACCGACTTTACCTTTCTGAACTAATTATGAGTTCAGAACCGAAATGATTGTGTCGTTATGTCCTGTTAATAATAACCGTACTTTATACTGAATAAGGTACATGAATGTTAAATAAATTATTTCTGGACTAATAAATTTCAAATAATAACCTTTTCATGATAAGTAACTTAAAAATTTCAAAATGGTAGTTTTAAGGTAGCTTGACTTCAATAATGGCCATTATCTTGAGAAGAATAAGATTAAGTGGTATTTCACATTGATGTTCAAAATATTAAAATCTTTTTAATCATTAATATTTACATGCATAACAGATATATCAAAGATATATAAATTTGCTTCTAACTTTCGAATCGCTGCAAACTTTTAGGTATGAATAACTTTCGACGTAAACATGCTTATGAATTCTTACTAAAGATTTTTAGTAACATTAACACGAAACACTCTAATAAGACGTGTTTCTAATTAAAGCTAATACAATTGTTATTATTATAGGTAAAAAAAGTATCGTATCAATTATTTGTTCACTGTTTAATATATATATATATATATATATATATATATATATATATATATATATATATATATTATAGTAATCATATTTCTCAGCCTTTAACATTATTTATTTCCTTTTTTTACTTAAAACCATATGGTTTATATAGAAATAATAAAGTTCATTTGTATTATTTCAATTAATAAATGTACGTGATTATACTCAAGTATAAGATTATTTTGAATTTTAATATGTAACTAAAAAGTAAACATACACTTGTTGTTTGACGAACATTAAACCATATTGAGTAATCATTATTTTACTTTATTTTGTTTACGATAAAAAATATTAGGTTTGCCATTAATCCATTAGGGTTGCGTCAATTTACAACCATAACACTCTTTTTCAAACACACCAGTTATCTACGGAGAAATAAATTAGCATTACGGGATCCATACGTAAGTAATACTTATACAATTATTCACTTAAAAACCTTTAGTTACTAGTAATAAACATACCTAGCAATTATGATAAGTGTTAATGCCTAACAGCTATTTTAAGTACATTATTACCCACTAAGTATATTCTTAAACAAAACAAACTACGTCCGCTCATCGTTAAGGGAAGTCTGAAGACATTTATTTTCAAACCTAACAATGACACTGAGCTGGCTGTCACACAAAAGTGGCTTAAGTGACATCCTTGCGCATTTAATAAGTCAACTTTTAGTAATACTTTTATAAAAGAAGAAGAAATACGTTCAAAATAAGATTTACTTACTGGGCTTAATTATACTCAATATCCTCGAGATCTTCATCTCAATATTTATACTTTCGTTTAATAATATTTAATTTCGTTAATTTATTGTATAAATAAAAATTGTTTTTATTTTCAGGTGGAAGAATTAATTTACTCTGCGTTATAGCCACCATCCCAGGAGTATAAAAATGAACATCAAATGAACAAATAGCGATGTAGAAGTATTACAAGCAAAGGAGCATCGTACAAAACTTAACTCTTTGGATGAACTCGTTGACACTTATATGTTTGTAGGCAGATACAAAATCAGATTTCTCTCATCAGCCTATAGTGATTGAGGCTTCACTAAACGCTCAGCCAAACGTACAAAAATAAAGTATGTATATATTCCAATACGTAAAACAAATATTTTTAATTACTTATTTTACTTAATTGGTTACTCGTGTTATACCCTATACGTATGGCATTTTGGAGTAAATTGAGCCGTATTCCAATTAAAATTTTCATAACCAAGGGTGAGAGATTACTTTATTTAATTGATCATCAAGAAGGCCCTAGAACAAGGAGACTTCAGGAGCTAAAAATATATCATTTCTACCTCTTAGTATGTTTGTCTGTCAGTACGATGAATGAATTTATATATATTTGAAATTTTACAAGGAGCTTCACTTATATATATAGAAAACACTGTGTTTGGTTTTAGTACAAGTAACTCCTTATTGGTAAATTTAAGCGTTTGCAAACACTTATGTATTGATCTTATGGTAACTATGATGGCAACAACAAAAGTACAGGGTGATTAAATTTGGAAACAAGTTGAATTCAACCATATGGCATAATTATTTTGACATTATTAACACATTGTTATGCATAATATTTTCAAAAAATATTTTAAAATATAATCAGGTATATTAATGGGAACATATATTCTGCACCTAGAATCCAACATAAAACTGAAATTCCACATTGTCATTTTACAAATTTAACGGATAGAAATACACAGGATTATTATGCTAGCCATAAACGATGAAAGATGATTGGGAAGATGAAAACTTACGGTTGTAGTTATAAATTCAACCATAAATGGACCCTATGTTCATTTTCAGGCATCTTCCTTTTCTACCTAATTAACCATGCACTGAGGTTTGTGTAGTAAGATGTTCCTAAATGTATTAATATGAGAATACTTTAAATTTTAAGAATATTTTACTACTAATATTTCTACATTTTTATTTTACCTTTAATTAAGTTTGTATTTATTATTCTCTGGTTGAAACTACATACAGCCAAACACAAACATTTTCGTCCACATTCGTAGGTTTATCTCTAGGCACAAATGTCTAGTAGCTAATGCCTTCAATGAAGCATTCAGGAAGTAATTAGTCAAAGGATATCGTTTGATATCAGGTGACATATCATGGCGTCAGTTAATTATCCATAGCCCGGGGTAGTCTCTCTGTCCTATATGCAGGAACTGCTTAGATTCTGTAGGCTACTGAGCATGCAGAGTGCAAATTCCGAGTCATTACCACTAAACAATTCTTGATGTAAGTACTAATACTGCGTAACGACTATACGCAGATTTAAAAGGGCTTTCTAGGCAACTTTATAAAACATTTATAAAAACTATTACAAAAATTACAGTATAATATGAACTAGTCTTAGAGATAAATAGGTTTAAAATAAACACCCTGACAAAATTACAGTCATACGATTTTAATCCAATAGTTAGTGTTGAGTAACAATGAAACACGCCACTGTCAATTGCAGATGGTAATTGTTTGGCTTGTTCGGTACCATTCAATTAGGATTGTGATAATCAATAAAGTATGCTTGTATGGAATTCGTGTAGTGGTGAATTCTATATACTGAGTTCTTAAATGTCTTTGTTTAGAACTAGACGAAATATGACTTTTACTTTATCTTTTTAAACACTCTTCTAATTCCATAGTCATATACATTTTGATGTACAGTTACAAAAATAGAATAAAATATTCTCTGCGCAAGGGCAACTTACATATTATAAAATAATGCAATATTAAAATTACCTTTTAAATTTTTTAGAATAGTGAGTTGCCGTAGGTTCCGATCGTTTAAAATCGTGCCATACTAGAGGGTTTTTTTTCAACAACGTTTTCCGTAAATAAACTCAAAAAATCAGGCCACAATCTTCCACAGCACTATATTAAAAGTAACAGACTACAAAAATTAACAAAAAAGTATTATTCACGGTTAAATATCAGTATGAGTTGTAATAATATGTAAATGTATGCTAAACATGCAATTGAAGATATAGCACAATAATCAAAACTATATCGTATGCAGTAATGTATGCAGTAATCACAAAGAGTAATTTACGGAGGTATTAATAAATGGGTATATTGCTCTAAAGCATAGTTACTAGACTATAATTGCATCGTACGTAAGACATCATACATTCAGTTATGTATTGTACATTTGTCAAGTTTGTGAATCATACTGAACTTTGTTTTTATTTACATTGTATAAAATCGAATATTTTTTACATTAAAATATTTCCTGCCATATTTGCTTGTTTTGTTTTTCACTACATTGTATGAAAAACTAAATACTAAGTAATAATGTATCTAATTATTCGTGTCGAAATAACTGTTAATATTAAAAAACTGAGTCAAAGCAATTGCTTGGTTAACGTACAAAAATACTTTTCTGATTAATTTTGTAATGAATTAAGATTTTTTTTTATAGCTAACCAAACTTTTTGACAAAATTAATTTTAAGGTCGCAATTATACCACTTCTAGCTTACCTATAATATATATATATATATATATATATTATATATATATGTGTATTATAATATATAATAAAATCATGCGATTTTCGAAATGTTTTAAACGAAAATACTACCAAACACGTAACTTTTCAAGGTGATTTGATGATGAAATCAGAAATAAAAGTCTTAATCATTATCCTGTTTAAATAATATGCTAAAAAGTTCTTTTTTGAGGACATTTTTAAAACATTAATTTAAGCTACACAGAAGAGGCTTGATTAATAGTACTAGTTTTAATTATTAATGCACTTGAATTTAACAATACAAATTCAGTACATTTGAAAAAAATGTTTACTATAGAAAATGTCGAAATTTTTTATTTACTAATATGGTAGGTGTTTGTAAATAATTAAACATAGCTTGGTAGTTAGGGTATAAATTTAATAATTTAAAGACTACAACTGTGCTAAAATGACATTAAAGCTAGAAAGTTTGCTGAATTTAATACTCTGCACTACTTATTCCGCTACTCTCACATAGGCTTTAACTGGCTTTAACAAAGAAAAATAAACAGATCAAATTGTATAAATAAATATATTACGTTTGGTAGTTTACATTAAGAGCATTTTTAAGGGATACAGCAGTTTAATTTAAACGAAGTGCAGGTATAAACTTGCGAGAAGTAAATGATCCGGCAGTATTGCTGCACGCTGTGCAGGTAAAGACCCTTTTTGAACATTGATCCTTATTAACACAACAACCGATTCATTCATTAAGCCTCGTAACCAAAGACCCTCATTCCAGCAACCAAAACCCATCTCTCTCCCAAAGGGCAGAATGATATTGTCTATAAAATAGGCAGAATAAACAGCGTAAGTCAGCGTACATTCAAAATAATTTAAAATATATCTATAGATTTAGGTTTTGTTGGAAACGCAAGTTTAAGTTAACACGTTCATTTATAACATCCATTATGAGGTATTTACATTACATACAGAAATATAAAGACCCACACTTTTATCCCAGATTTATAGTCACTGATAACATTTAACTCCCACTATATAACTTGGAATTATGTGCAAGATATTATCTTAAAATTTGAAACCTAATTCTTAGTCTAGTAAATAATGACATACGGGTGAGAAAATATAAAATATAATCATAAAGGTTTTGTCTCATATTTCCTTAATAATATGTTTAAAACTAATTTTGGAGCTTTCAAAAAGCACTCGATGTAAACACCCCCACATAAATTGCACTATGTAAATTGTGTTTCATTTTGTGCGAAAATTTTTTGTGCACACCTGTCTTTTAACACAAACCTTTCGCAAACCAACAACCCTCCTCGCCCGTAGTATAAATAGACTTTGTAAGGTATTTAATAACAGTATATTAATTTTAATGATCAAATTAAGATAAATAATGATTCTTAAAACCAATAATCATTATTGGTAACCGAATTCATTACCTTAAGCTTTGGAGGTTAATGGCCAAAGTTTCACTAAAATACCGTGGAAAATTACGTAATATCAGATTTCTACTTATTTTTTGAAAGATAAGAAAAAAGTTTGATGGATGTTGCTCTTTAAAAATTCTGAAATAAATGAATTTTTAATTTTTCAAAATTTGACTTGGGGGTTAACACCAAAATAATATTGATAGTAGCTGTGTGGTTTATCATAATGCAGCTGGGTTTCTCGTTAGCTAGAAATCGGTATTAGAATAAATAATACTGAAACTGATAAAAATTTTCCATAAATTTGCATATTTTTTAAAAACTACCTCAATTTTGGAACGGATTGGATTAAGTTAATTCTGTTTTTTAATGAGTTTCTATCAACAAGATCTTTAAAATTATATATGGTTTTCTCTAGCTTACATATATGTCTAGATTCGAACACTCGACTCTTAATTTTGGAATTCTCTGTATTTCCAATGAATTCCCAATGGACGTATTATGGGGAAAGCACTTTGTTTTATGTAAATACGTCAAACCGTTCTCTCTCTATAATTACTGCACGGATGATCTATCTCACCCCGTATGATGACGAAAGAATTAAACAACCCACTGTAAACAAATGTTCTATGTGTCAAAACACTTTAGAAACACTCTACACACTTAATGGAAAAACCATTCTATCATAGGAATATAAAAATATATTTTTTTATTTATCTTACTATTGATATGCATGATTTTTTTCTAACCCCCTTTTTACTTTACACATTGCATAAACTTTCTATTATGTAATTACATTTTTAATATAAAGTAAATACCTTTGAGATAAAAAAGGTACTTTAGCCTTTCCTATGTTTCAGGGGAATGTTTGTTACTCGTTTGTGAGATTTCATTCAATTTAAGTAACCCAACTCATACACAATCTATTATTTAAGAGAAATGAGATTTATATTGCGTTTATCATAATATGGATATATTTTATTTTATTATGTTTTTAAAATATGTTAATAACTTGTATAATTCAACACTGTTATGAAATAGAAACAAATGCGGAGCATAATAGGAGCATATCAATGTAACAAATAAAAAATTACGTAATTAGTAACTCTGAATATCTATCGAACTCTTAGCTAAGTTACCGAATTAAATATAACTAATTCAATGATTATAATGTTTTATTTCTGCAATAACTTTAACAAAAATATTGCCTTTAAATAGTATAACAGCCTTTATTGTAATACAGTGTAGATTAAGGACCCGACTGGGTTACTAAATTTGTTTCAATATTGTTTTACTGTGCAATTATTCTTAACAGGGAGGTTCTATAAAATTGAAAACTGGTACACGGAATCAGTTGTGTTGATTTTAAGTGACTAAATGTAATACAGCAGTTTGTCAGCCTATGCGCTACAAATTTTGTTACTTACTTTTGAGGCTTTCCATATTCTGTTGTATTGTTTTATTTATCTAAAAGGATTTCTGTCTACAAGTAAGCATATAAATTCATGTCAAAAGATGGCAATGATTACTACCCTCTATTTATACATATAAACATTCTCAGAGGGTTTAACTAAATATGTCGTAATAATAATATATTCGTGTTACAACAAAACTAACAAAGGAAAGCAAATGTGGACATAATTAACTCCTTAAAGAGCAGATCTAGCTTATTATAAATGGGTGTCTACGGTTTTAAACCAATTTTAAAACTGAGGACGGACCAGAAGTTGGCGAAAAGCTTTAAATGACGTGACCAGAATAGGGGCTAAATCGGAATGAGATTATATGTGAAGTGATTTATGAATATCTTGAGAGAAAAAATTATTCTTGACGTCTATTAATAGTAATTTAGACTTTTAGTAATAGTATAAATCTTAAATTGTGTCTATATAACTTACTACTTAAATAATAATGTTAATTAATAATTAATAAATTTATATACCTTTAACTCCACTAGTTTATTAAGTTGTAATTAATTTACATATAGTATAGAATGGGAAGTGTCTATAAAAGTAATTAAAAAGATGATCACAAATATAATTGGACTAATTGAGTCATGTCACTGTTATTACGTCATGTGTCTCTTTATTTATTCGTTTAGTGTAGTCGATAGTACGCATTCCTGCCACCAGACGTCTGTAGCGATATAGTTGGTTCTGTCACAGGAACATACAGTAGAGTCGACTCCAAATCTTAGGAGTTAATAGTGGGACTGTGTCTATCGGACGGTATATTGAGCGGGAGTTGAAATAGAGTTTAACACATTGATTGCATAGAATCAATCCTTCCCACCCTAGCTGGTAAATCAAAAGTCCTATTAACTAAAGAAGAAGTACTAATTTTTGATCAGTTATTACAATTATACCGATTTGAGATTAACTTTATGACACATGGAATACTGAAAATATCAGTTTAGTTTTCTTAAGATTATATTTAAATTTTGATAACTGTACAACAAGTTTATAAAACCATGTGTAAAACAGATATATAAAAGTGCCGAATATAAAAAAATTTAGTTTCATCGTATAGTTAGCGGTTATCTCACCGTTACAACACCAGTACCAACCAGTTCAGAATCCGTTGCAGCTCATAACTCCGTTATCGCAACAGTTCCATTTGGAACGACTCACCTTAGTCTCAATGCTATAATTAGTTGCGACAGTTGTGTTTTTCATGAAACCTCCAATAGAACCTATTAATTTAAAACCTTACTTTATCGATCTCACAATTGGAGCGTCACTCGTGTCAGCTTACGCAGTTTTTGCTGGAACGATCCACACCTGCACTTGCACCACCTCCTGGAATATATGCCGAGGTTTAATCTCAACAAACATTTTTTATTTCCTAGGCCCAACCCTTTTTATTCACATAACTAAAAAAATACCCTTTAAAATAGTTTTAAATCAATCCCATATTATTTTTTAGGAAATGCATTACGCCAATAAGACCCATATGAAGGTTGGTCTTCTAGATATGTTGTCCTTAAAAAGAATGAATGCTCTAGATCCAAAGTCCATGACTCTGTCATTCAAACATATCTTTTATTTTATTTATTCTATGGACTTCACAGCATCAGAAACCTCGTTTGCTTCAATCCTTATATAAAAATTATGTCAAATATAACGTTTATCCAGAAAAAAAATTATTATTTATTTTATTCTAAACGCGCCCATATTGGTACATATGCCTACCTAAATCGTCAGTTTAGCACAATGTGTTTTTATATCCTGAAGTATAAATGTGTGCACTCTTTCTATCCCAGAGTCTGAATGGCACTAACAATTATTTTCGGTCAAAATACGCTCAGAATTATTGTGAAAAATTGTTATGATATTGGTCCTCTCTCTAAGACCAATATGTTCTATTTGATGTAGATTATAATGTATATATATATATATATATATATATATATATCAACTAAGATTATTTTCAATCAAAATTAGTTCTATGCAATATCCTAGCTGATTGATCTAATTTACTAGGGCTTCTAGACCTATGGTAGCTACAGCAGGTCCATCTTCATACAACGCGAACTTGATTATAGAGACGCTCCCAAAACTATCGTCTATAAATAAAAGTTATAAAAATACTTGCAGATATTTAAAAAAATCTCTACCACGAATAATTTTGAGTAGATGTGTATATAAGTATTTTTAATTCTGAGTCTCTGGCTTTGACTACCAATTGTAATTTTTTTAGAACTACCCTGTTAATAGACATGAAATGAATAATTACTCAGCTTATGCTATATAAAATGAACAATTATTTATATATTTTTCTTTATAAATTCACATATTAAACAAGATATTTGCTTAAATTTGTGTTGAAATAAAATGTTAATGTAATAATGAATTTCAATATTAGATGTAATAGTAACATTATATGTAGATTAACAAACATACTTGTCAATACCTTGTTATATATAAATTAATATGCAACTAGGAAATATCAATTCGAATACAATTTAATGTGTTAAACATAATAGGCTGAATTAATGAGTTAACCGTAAGCCTATATAAATTTAATTATCTAAATTTATAGTGAATATATTTCATTTAAATAAATAAAAATAAACAAATAAATAAAGAAAAATACTCGGTATATTTAACAATTTAATACTTTACTGTATTGTATCGCTGAATATACAACGTGTGATCTATTAAGTTACATTATAATAAAAAACTTCTTAAGCACTATATTTGGATAATAATCAGCATACGGATTAGGAGCTCTAAAGCAAAGATTTGAAATTGTATAACCACAGTAAAATGAATAATTTTTCTACTCGTAATATTTATGAGGTATAATGTATTTGGTTTTATTAATATAAATATTTTGAATGTGATTGTATTCTAGACTTATACATACATTTTGTATCATTAACAAAAAAGGAATAGAATGGTAACAGTACTCCATATTACGTACCACGTAACAGGTTTCACGTAGAGTCTGTGCAAAATATATAATCCATCCTCAGGCAAGCAAAACAATAATTGTGTTATGCTACTGAGCTATAGAAAATTACTTCATTATATTTTCAGTAAAAATTATATTTCACGGAAATATCCAAGTATTAAGATAAATATTGTCCTGAAATATCTGGCCACATCGTAAATTCAAACTATGATTATTATTAGTATTATTATTTTTCATTAAATCGTGCTTTATTACAGAAGTCTACTGTTTGAATAATAAAAGTCTACCACCAAGTAAATATACGAGTAAAGTTATAAATACCAAGTAAATATGTTGTATGTGTTTAGATAGTTAGCCTATACGTTGCTAGATTCTTTACTTTCTAAGTTAAAAAATCAGTAAACCCACATGTATACTATATTTTGGATTGCAGCCAAATTGTATACTCACATCATTATAGGTGTAGCTTTTCCTTATTCAGTCAGTTTTAAGTGTGTCAGATTACTAAATAAGTTTATAATATATTTTTGGTAAATGAAAATTTTGTTTTCTTTCTCCTCAATTAAGATTCATCCGTTTACAGTTTTAATTAGTTAAGAATTATAGCACTTAATTAAAAAAGGAAAAAAAAATACTTACAAGTAGGAGTAAAAATATTAAAAACTTTATTAAAGTAAGTAATTAAACTGCTATGAATATATTATCCCAGTTTGAGTTGTATATTTGAAATACAATTGTTATGAAATCACAAGAATATTTATTTACATAGAACGAATGAGCACAAGTGTTCACGTCACGTGTCACAGCACATGTGTAGCGGTGGCAGGCGAAAAATGTATTATATCTTGGTGTAAAATTGAGTGAACAGATTCTCTAAATTTAATTAATATTTTAATCAATAATTATGAAACGTGATTCAAAATTATGGTAACAACTGTGTACAAAAGCGGTAAAATATAATAGATACTACCTAAATTGTTTGGTTTTTGTTTATTACTAGAGGAAAGCGATTACCACGATCGAAAATAAAAATAAAATCAATTTCTTGGAACTTAAAAAGTTAAGTTTGCATGCAAATCTTACGTCATAAGTAGGAGTCAGGTTATACAATAAACTATAACTTATAGAAAGTAATTTAGTTCTTCAAAGAATCAAACCTTAGTTATAAGACGTAAAATTATGTTATTTTGGATCTTTTGTTACTATTATGAACATGATCTAGCCGCATAGAATTCTGTAAATGATGTATTTCAGGTCTGATCAAAATTAAACATAGGTTTTCATTATTAGTTAATCGATCTAGTTGTTCACAATTTAAAGCAAGACCAATGATGAAAATAACTAATAATTCATTAAATAAATTGCTTGGCTAGAAGGATTAAAATAAAACAAATGTAATTTAGAATGGAATTATACTTCAAATTTCAAACTGTCCAGTCCAGTTTACTATTTGAAAAACATTGCTTCACACATTATTAAAAAACAAAAATAAAAGTCACTACGTAATGTTTTCCTATTAACTAACGGATTAAAGAATTATCCGTGACACGGGGCGTGTCAGTTCATGAAAATGTTTAATGAGCATACCAATCTTTTCTGGGATAAGTTCAGAATGAAATATAATGGGTCAGTAACTGTAAACAAAATTGATTTCACGAAATATATGTCTCTTTGGTGATGGTTAAACAATCTTCTTTTGAACTATAATAAATAATTTAGATTGAATATTGATATAAAACTGTGGGATATTAACACATAAATTCAATGAAGATGGTCAATTTTTTTAAATTTTTTGATAATGCTAAATAGAAATTTTTAGCCTTAAGTGACGTTTGTTAGTTAAGGGTAAGAATTTGGAAAAGTTCACAATCTTATATGGACGACCATATTCTATGACCTGATAGGTAATATAACTTTATAGATCCACTCTATGTATAAGGAAAAGGAAAGTAATTAATTTCATTTCATTAAATACGTGAGCCGTTTTAGCACTTTCAATTACACGTTCCTTTTTTAGTATATATGTAGCTTTCAAATATCCCTACTCTCATTACTATACCTTTGTGCTCTCACATGTTTGTGTACCTCATATAATTTTACATAACAGGTATATAATCTAATATTCGTATGTTATTTCTGGTCAATACCCTTACATGCCACTGCCCAGTACGTTAATTTTATGTGTGTCTGTATTGGTATTTTATAAAGTATTGGTATTTATTCTACTAATAATCCGCACTACCTAAAATTTGTGTAATGATCTTTAGAACAACTGGCCTTTTAATTTCGTTCTGCAACTTTTTACATGCCTACCCTTGATAAGTTTTTCGTTAAGTTTTCCTGCATCATTATCTAAAACTAATATCTTAATTCTATTAATCCATTGTTGATGCACCCTGGATACGGTTATGTGTTATACATCCTTCTACTACTAATATCCTCCGAGCTTTAAGTTCGGTTCAGGAAATTATTAATGTCTCCCAAAGATAACGTTGTTTTTATTCCTCAAAATAATTTAATAATTAACATAATTAAAAAAATGTCATTGGTCTTAAATCTCCATTGGCGCAATACTTGTTTATCGAAATTCCTGAATGCTGCATCATAAATTACTATGCTGTTAGCTCCTGTTTCATTAATCATGCTATAAAGATCCTAAGATCAATTTAATAATGTGATTTTAAAAAGGTATTTAATTTATTTTGTCTGTTTTTTATTGTTTTGTATTAAGTTTAACATTCAAACTACCTTCATTTTTAAAACATACCCGGCAATTTAAGTAAAGAATAAAAATAAACATAATAATTTTTCTTATAGTAGTTTGTTTGATGTATAGTAATCATACACAATAAAACAAGTCCAAGAAAAAACAGTTGACACTGGTATTCCAGTATTTGCTGTCACTGACAGTAAATATTACACATTTCAGTCGGTGTTTAATTTAATATCAATCAAAATATTCCATTTTTTGTTGTCTCTGACAATGAATAGTATAGATTGCCGTCGATGTTCAGTTTGATATCAATACAAATATTCTATTATTTGCTGTCTCTGACATAGAATAGTAGAGATTGCAGTAGATTTCCAGTTTTATATGAACCAATGTTCCTTTATCTTTAGAGATGCAATCGTTAGGTCAAGAACTTGTAAGCCACATAGAAAACGGTTAAGTGAAATGAAACTTTTTTTGGCTCTAATTGTACTATGTTTCGTTGAATATTATATCAATACTATATGTTAGCGAAATGATATACAATAATGATAACAATACCAATTGTTTCCATGATGGTTTTTAATGACTGCACTAATTTTGACAGTATATGCGAAATTTATATGTCGAATATATGTATAGACAGAGTAAGTAGTAATTTTGAGTATTCAAGCCCGTTTTGTGTCTCTTAGATTACTAGCTATGGCACGATGAATGTGTATACACTTTCAACTTTCACTTCCAAGGAAGATCCGTTTATTGCTTAGAATTCTAAGAAATGGCCGTCCTAGCTGTAAACTTCAAGGTAAAGTTACAGTTTTCCATTCTGAATTAACATCAAAATTTACCCGCTCGGGACGCCCTTGAGCATGACGGTGGAGAAACACCCCTTTACTAAAATCATTAAGACAGGCAAGAGATGGGTATGAGCACTTTACAGTTTCATAGACATTTTAAAATTACACTGTCATGGGCTCAACATCTTAACTGTCCCTAAAAGTTATTCTGGAATGCTTTATCGGAAAGATACTCAGCTCATTCACTTTCAATTGAATTCAAGAAGAATACGATTTACAGGAAAAGATTTTCTTCGGGTGAAGCAGTTTTTATTTTCATTGTTGATTTATTAATCTAGTGTATATATTTAATACAACTTTACTTAAAGAAAACTATATAAATATAAAGGAAAGTAATCAATTACTTCTTCATATGCTTACTTTAATATCATTAGAACCCCTTTGGGTACGTAAAGCTTAAAGAATTATGTTTAAATTTAAACAATAATAATTTGCTATATGTACGAACAACGTAAATGTTTTCAATACAAAACATTTTTTACTAACACAAAAGCTGAACATAGCTATTGTTTACTAAATACTCTCGTCAACACTGCATGTGACAACCTGTTTTTTTACGTATAATATTAAACAAAAATATCTTAATAGAGTTGCTTCATTTCGCACATTCATTTCAAATAAAAGCTTTCAGATTTAATCAGCTTTTAATCTAATTGTGGTGAAATGTTTTAATTGATTATTTCGATGTAACATTTATTATTATATAGACTTAAAAGTAAGTATATTTAACGAAGGGATTTATTAAAAGTTCTAAAAGTACTTACACCTCCGGGAATCAAACCCGGATCTCGCATTGACGGGTGAGTGTGCTACCACTACACCACTGAGCCCTTACCTTTCACGATTCAATAATTTTTTTATTTGACCGTATCATGCGTTGAAATAACTAAACTAACGTGTGATCTGAAGACCAAATACCTGTCAAACCACAATAATTTGCACTAATAAAATTTTTATAAATTGAAATAGCTTAATTTAATTTTTTCAATAAACATTGAATCACAAAAAGGACTTGCTCCACTGGGATTTGAACTCGAATATCTCTCACCTACCGGGTGAGTGTTCTACCAATACACCACAAAGCCCTTACCTTTTATCATTTTGTATTTCGCAATATTTGTCACATATGTGTTTAAATAACAAAACTAACATGCGATCGGATCATATTGAAACTATTAAAAATACTTCTATAATTCTATAACATTCGTTTAAAAACTTTGAATTACAATTGATTACAAATTAAGTAAGAATAATTGTTGCTTAAAAGTGTTTGGGAATATTACGAAAATGTTTAATGTTAACTTATGTAATGCAACACCCGAGATAACAAATTTTGCTCAAATGTGAATGGCCGCCATCTTTAACGTTTTTATTGCTTAACACTGGCTAACAATCTCTTCCAAGCTACATACAAATATTTCCTCTGTAGCAAGTTTAGTCTAAATCGATTAAAAACTACGGCTCTTATCATTTAAGAGTTATTCTGCAATACTACTAAATTTTTGGCAACATGGCAAACATCTTGAAAACTGGTCTAGATATTGAAAAATAAAACTAAATGTATAGATATCTCGTACATACAAACCCATTGTTATCTACGACTATAATTTTTTTACAAACGCGTATGGCTGCCATCTTGAATTATTTTGACTGATTACCAAACACAACACAGCTGTGTGCAAGTTACGAACTTGGACCAAAGTTTAGTCTGGATATTTTTTAATTCTTGGGATTTATCGTGTTCAAATGCTCGCTTATATGGCGTAATCCCATGCATCCCAATATATATATATATATATATATATATATATATATATATATATATATATATATACATATGCAGCCGTCCCTATATTTATATACAGCCGCATTAACTCACTGGTAGGGTATACGAGTTTCTAACCCACTTCTAGATGTGCTGGAAACACGAAATTTGGTACGCAAGTAGCTTTTACCTTTCCAAACAACGGGGAAAAGTCTGAAACCCGGAAGGTTTTTACTTTTAAGCCCTTCAAAAACATTCGCAAACTATCGCATGTTTCACTATTGCAGGCATTTCTTTGAAGCCCGATATCGGGCAAACCGTTAGAACTATCTCGGATCTGAGAAAAAATTTCCAATCCGCAATGAAGTTATCTACAAAAAAGGTCAAGTGAATTTTTACTATATCTCTATTGCTTTGGCCGCAAAACGCAATTATGTGTAAAGGTTTCACAATTTTCACTTAAGCATTTACCTTCCAGGCTCGATAGTGGCCCAACCGTTGGTCATAGCTCAAAAAAAGTTTCAACAGGATTTAGGAAACAGCATGACAAAAAAATAGGTATTGTAACATTTTGCCCTATCCTCAATGGTTTAGCCGGAAAACGCGTTTACTTGCATGACTATTTTAAGTTTTATGTGAAAATTGTGATTTTGGGCTACATTGCAGCCAGAAGTTTAATTTTAGCACAAAATAAAATGTGAATTTAATACAAAACAATGCGATCTACAAAAAAGTGTAAGTGACTTTTTACTCTATCTCCATTGGTTTGGCCGCAAAAGTGAAATAATAAGTGAATAAGTGAAAATGTTTGCGAAAAAGATTACTTTCCGGGTTTGATAACAGCTAAAAAGTTGCTCGGATCTACAATAAAGGTCTTGTATTTTTTGCCCTATCCTTAATGGTTTAGCCGCAAAACGCGTTTTAGAAAATTTCTTTTTTAAGTTTTACATGAGATTTTGTTTTTTGAGCTTTATTGTGAATAAAACCTGAAAATAATAAATGAGTTATACAAAAAAGGTATTTTGACTTTTTACTCTATCTTCATTGGTTTAGACGTAAAACGTGATTATGTAGGGACTTTTCGTAAATTCCACTCAAAAATTTAACTTCCGGCCTCGATAGTAGCCGAACCGTTGTCCCTGGCTTAAATTTAAAATTGTATATAACTAGCCATTGATAAAATCTACAAAAAAGGTCCAGCAGCTTTCTGTCGTTTATCTTTTCTAAGCCTGATAAATGCTCTAAATGGCAAATTCTCTTTCGTCAATTTTAGGGGTTTTACATTTTTTAACTATAATTAGTGCAGCTCATGCTGGTTCCAGATTGACCTTGTATTATTATGTTAACGAGTGACTAAAACCCCCCTCTCTATTGGGAATGGCTGAGCGTTAGTGAAGCATCAATAGTAGATAGGGACAGAGGTTTTTTTTTTTTTTTTTTTTTTTTCATGTAATAGTGGTTCATTATCAACACTCTGGCGTAAAATGATAATCTCCTGAGTTACTAAAACCTCCTGATTAACTTATTCTTTTGACAAAAACTACTGTGCACATATTATTGTAGCACAGACAAAACCCTTGTTGTACTGACTTACTCATATCAAAGTCAAGCCTACTTCAGGGTGTACCAGAAACTTGAAATTTGTCATAATTGTAGATTCTTCCGGTAACATTAACCTCCCCCCGGAATTTCCTGGTATGATCTTCTGGTATGGTATAATCTTCTGAGTAAATTAAACCCCCTGTTGACCTAACCCCAGTAACATTAACCCTCCCCTGGGAATTTCCTGGCATGACTACATAAATTCCTGAGCAATTTAAACCCCCTAAAAAACTTTAAAATATTGACTTAGAGTAGGTTTTTTTCATTACATTTACACTCAACAATTTACAATTGTTGACCTGTGCAAATTTTTCTACCATGCTCTGTACCTCCTAAACCAGAGCTTGTAGCTCAAATGTGAGGTCACAATTGCAAGATTATTAAATTCATTTAAATTTCCGACAGGAAAGGTTCAGTGACATTTTCTCTTATCTCCAACGGTTAAGGCACAAGACGCCCTCAAACTCAAAAGTTTGGTTAAAATTAAACACTCTACTTTTCTCTTTCTGGCAAACCTAATCTCAGACTTTAGTTATCACCCAATTCTTATTCTCCGAAATTTGCTATGACGTCACTTAGTTTTTCGACGAAATATATTGATTATTTTTATATATCACACACTATTTGGATGAGCGTTAGCGAAGCATTACAACCCACGAAAAAGGATACAGTAGGGAACACGAAACTTCCTCATGTCTTAATTTAATCAATAACCAAATCCCTCTTATCGCCGAATTTCAAGCAGTTACTTTGGGGGCCTCGAAGCCGAAGACGAGTACCTAACTGTATAGGCCTATATAGAAATAATACATTTTTGGGTTGTAGGATTTTTTTGTTTCTTTGGATTATGATCGGCTAAAATTTAAAATGTCTCCTGGATATAATGTTTTGAAAGCGATTTCAATAGTCAAACTGTCTAAAGGCTGAAAGGAATATCAGACTATTATGAAGTACTTTTATATCGTATATACAGTATATTTTGGTAGTAAAATATAAAAAATTTTAAATAAAACTTATGGTTACATAGCAAACACATAGAAAATGTGTTATTTTCTCGAGTATCCTTCTTATACTGTGCAACAGGCTTACGCAACCACTTATTTAAAATTGACACAATCATAAATATTTCAAGTTTAAATATATAAATACCTCTTACGCGATAAATGCATACGAAATTTTATAGGGCAATAATTTTAGACATCATCAGACAGTAATACTATTTCATTTTAGGTGAAGTAATCTAAGTAATTCTTCTGTATAAATTTAATAATCTAGCCTTACTATATTTTAAAAAGTATGGAGGATTTTCAGCACTGTTATATAAAATTGTTGTATATATTTTTATATTGTATATATTTCATATTTGTATTGTGTTATATTGTAAAAGTCAGATTACAGTAATGGGCGACTATATAACTATTAATTTAGTTATAGCGGGATATATTAATAGATTTTTTCCCTTTGGAAAACAAGATTTAACTAAAGCTATTCAATACTAATCTGATACGCTGAAAAAACTGAAAATAATCCTTATTACTGTATAACAATTAATCAAGTGGGATAATCCTAAAGCCGCGCTTACATGTTCATGTGTATGAGACGTGCACACATGATTAGCGCTTTAGTCGGCGGTTTAAACGGCAGGGATGAGCTAATATTCTATGACTATTTAGCTTATGTATAATACTCGGTTAAAATGTATCTTTATAATTATTATAACAACAATTTAAGCTGATTATATTACAATATATAAGTATATAATAAGTGTCTAGTAACATTAATCACTGAGCTAAGCGTTCCTTTCATACTGATTTCTACTCGGTTTGATTTAAGTTATTTCATAGAAAAGTGTTTCAAAGTTTCCAATATTATAAATTTCCACTCATTGCTAATACCGTAACGAAGTGAGAAGAACGTTTGATTTATTAAAAAAATGTTATTTTTAAATTTGATAATCTTTACCATACTAAATTATTTATTACGCATAGAACTTATTTTCGAACGCGTATGCTCTGTATCTAACAGTCACTTAGTTATAGGTATGTATGTGTTATCTGTCATGGTACTAAGTATAGTTGACATAGTTGGAAAATATCTTTAGTACCGTTTATTATTTGCAAAGAAACTCATGAAATATATGCAGGCATTCTAACAAGCAATGCATCAAATATGTGATATAAAAATTAAGTTTGTCTTATTTGAGATGTAGTTCAAGTATTAAGATGCAGTAATACTGCCTTCAAAGTTAATGTGGGAAAGGAGAGTCATAGGTTAGAACTCAGTTGTGATGTCGTTCGCAAAGTAAAGTTTAAATTGTCAGAATTATTTATGTTAGGACTAGCTAACAAATCTGTGAATCAGATTTGTTCATAGATGAATTTCTTTTCCTCCAGTTTTCAAGCCATCTATTATGTTGCTGCAGAATCCTATAACAATTGTATTAAGGCATGATTTAATGTTTCAGTTTCTTAAGGTTTATTATTCATTATTTTTGTTATATAAGTTTTGGCTCATATCGCTACTATATTTTGTTGTTGCTATTTCGTCTACTTTTAATATTTATTATTCTTGTTATGATATTAATAGTTTATATTGTAACTATACATCACTGTTGCCTTTTTTTAGTTTATTTATTATAATTGTTATAGCATACATAGTTTATTTAATTATTATACTTCGTAGTTTACTTTTTCAGTTTATCGTTTATTATTGATTTATATATTTTTACTGTTTTGTTAATTGGATGTTTCTAATATTTAATATTATTGTCTGGTTATCATATTACTCTGTCTTAGTCTGTTATTTTATAACAATGCACATCTAACTTATACATCTCGTTATTGAATAGTTAGTTTTACCTTTTTCGTGATTGATCAGACTTTCTGCGTTTTATATTCCAAAATAAAGACTTTATGTTTTGTGTTTTGCCGTCGCCATTAGCCATGTTGTTCGCGTTTTCTTCAGAGAAATTTGGTTTTCGTGGTTCTCTGAACAACAATGGGTTTACCTTCTACAAGTGGTGAAGGAATAGAAACAGTGGGTGCGTATACATGTAGTATAGTGATATAGTATATAAAAAAGTATAGTGAGTGTTCTCTTAAGTTGTTTGACATCACTGCAATGAACAGTTCGGAAATTATAGTGGGACATGAAGTTTTAAACGGATTTTCCTTGTATTATATTGGCGGCCATTATCCTCTTGTACCATAGTTCTAATTATTTATGCTGAATCGCGGTAGGAAGTAGGCTCTTGTTAACTAGACGCGGTGCGTGGACATTGTTTGTTCAGTTAGACCAGTCAATCAGCTGATCGAGCTACGGTGATACGTTCCGACCCGGCTCGCTGGAGAGAGAGAGGGGGTCAGTCGAGTCTTGGAGTTTCCACGAGAAGGTGTACCGGTCCAGTTAAGAAGCTGAAGTTCTTTCTCTAACCCTATAGTTGGGATTTAGAGTAATTATTTTATCGCGTGTAAATTCAATTTCAAGTATTTAATTTCTTTAGTGCGTTTTAGTTTCCGATCTTGCCATGCCACAAAAGCATGAGGCAACATTGCTCCGACTCAGACTCAGGGAGAAGGGTAAGGTTCTGAAAATACTTGTGCGCAGAACTCCAAGTCCCAGGTGCTAAGGCTCTAACCTAACTGTGTTCTTCAAGTTTTGTTGTTGAAAATTATTTGTGTAATGGGCGCCACCCCGTTGGTAAGGTTGCTGAGGGTAACGACGGGAAGAAACCCTTCCAAAAGCACACAGTAAGGCAGACCCAAAGCCCTAACATTTATTCATGCTCGGTTCACAAGCTATGATATGAACCCCAATAATACACTATTAGTTTCCTGGAAATCCACTAATGGGCATCTAAAGTTATTTCACCTTGATAAACTCAAATTTTACTAAACCACTATGTTTGTGTATCTCGGCACAACTCCATCCTTAAGTATGAAGTGCTGATAACTAATTGTAATCCAGTCCTGAGGGGACTCTAGGTTACACAGCAAAATTATTTAAATTTAATTGGCATATATCAGTTTATTTAATCTAATTGTGGTTGTTATATTTTTCAATTCCACAAAACTATCACTAAATTATGAAGAAAAAATTAAATACTGTATATATATCAGAAAATCTTGGATTTATTTAAACATGATCAAATTAAGAAACCCATTTCAAAATTTCAAAAAGACAGGAAACATATTCAGCTCATCAACCTGATAAGTATCAGTTCAACTTTCTAATAAACTCAATGAGAGGAAGTAAATATTCTTAATCAGTGACCTTAGGTCGAATTCACAAGTATTCACAACAAATTAATTTCAATAAAGTATGATAAATCTCCAAAAATATATATCAGAAATCACCATGGCGGACAATAATAAAAAATTCTATCACAATAATCAATGATCAGTACTTAATAGCTATAATCAATATTCAATTATGACAATAAACAACAAAGCAGGTGGCCACCGCTGAAAAAGAGTACTCATGAAAACAAACATTAAACATTTAAATGAACAGTGAGACATTTAATAACTAACATAATTGACAAATGAAGCGACGAATTGCATCACTCACTGGCAGAGTCCAGAAATGTCCCTGAAATGTCCAGAAGTCTCATAACCGCACTAATATGAAATAGAATCGTTGTATTTAATTTTGACTATCACAGTCTAAAGTCCGTGCTGGCCAGCCAAATCCAAAATAATATTGATTCAAGTTCACCAAGTGGAAAAGAATGACTATTCTATCACTTATCGGTTCATGACAGGCGATACGGTGAGTGAATAGAAGTCCCAGTGAGTAGGCACACGGCAGTGGCAGTGCGGTGCGGGGGCGGGGAGGGCCAATGTCACCACGGCCACCGGTCAGCGGCGACGACGCGGTAGCGGCGATGCGACGTGATGCTGATGGCTGTGGCTGTCAACCACCGTTCCGTTCGCTTGACGATGTCCGGAAACGTAAAGAAAAGCCCTACATATTCAATAATATATAGTATTTTTGGTAGGCAAATAATTAAACTACATAATTAACTACAATGGTGTAAAACAAATAATTTTGCAGATTTCACATTAAACATTTTAATAAATCTATTTACTAAAGCATTATTTTTTTATATGTTTAATTTTATAATATTATTTATATTTTTAATAATTGGGATTCATTTAATCAAAAACCTGAATTTAATCTTTAAAACTGTTACTGTTTACATTTATTTACATAAAATTCTAAACTTCATAATATCGATATATATATTTGTTTCAGTTACTTTCAAAACATTTTAATCCTTTTCTATGAAATAATACTTGTGCAGCTTAACTGCATCATAACTCACGAGCTCACAAAATAACATGTAAAAGATAAATGATAATCAATTATTGGACAGTTTGTACAAAAATCACAAGTACGAAAATAAGGTTATTATTTAGACACATTAGAACTTTACTAAACAAAATCATTAATTGTCATTTAAAATCATTACTACGAGATATATCAGAGATATGAAACATTAATAAAATTTACGAGATATGAAACATTAATAAATTTGGCTCTGAAAATAGTGGACAATAATTAAAATATTATATACGGACAGTTAGCTAGTAGAGCAGCTAATAACCTGTTCTTAACGACGAAAGGTAAATATTTTTAAGATAAATATATTGATAACAACACTCATATTCTGTGGCACAAATAAAATCAAGTTACTGGCAATATTCAATAAGGTTACTGCAATATTCATTGTCATCGAACAATTGTGTACAAACCACAATCGTTGTCTCAAAATTGACAAATTTACAACTTTACATTTTACAAATTACACTGTTCTTTAAACATACAAAACAAATGAGACATTTATATTCACAAACAAGAACGTACTTGATTTTTTTTTTTATAAATATACATTTACTTTAACATTAGACATTTTAAGGCTACAAAATATTACTGAAACAGATTTTAACTACCCTAAATTCTACTCCAAGTTTCTTCCTTCAAAATTAATATTGCATAATTGGCTCGTATTCATTTAAAGCTACAGTTAGATTTATATGAGTGAATTTTATATCGCTATACACATTAAACAGACAGTACTATTTTCATATTCAGCTCTTTCCCAATAAAATACAAATTGGGCAGTTTATCACACAACATAAAATATTGACAACACAATAAACGAAACCCTAATTACTTTTAAAATAAGTAATCATACATTAAACATCGTTCTTATGTACCATGTGCCTTACTTAGGGATTGTCCAAGCATGAATAAAGAGAACCTATTTTAATGATTGCAAAAGTCTAATAATGATTTAAATTTAAATTTTAACGCTTTTAAATATTGCTTTTGACAAAGATTTTGAATTATAGAAAATGACGGTCTGCCTTACCTCTAAGCAAATTTTTCCCTGAAGAAAATGCTGAAAATCCACGACGTGAAGAGGGCTTCCACAATCCAAGTGAACAGGTCGGGAGCTCATCCAGAACAAGCCTAATTGTCGAGACAATGCCATATCCACCCGCTCAGGATTAAAACTTGCCGGCGCACCCGGTCTAAGGTCCAAAGTGGCGGCTCTGGCTAGGCAACAGCGCTTATGGCAATTTCTCAGCGCCCAACATAACTCTGATAGGCAAATACTGCAAGCTCAAGTTTTAGGGAATGCATCGGCCAACTTTGCGGGCTAGCTTCCGCAGTGGAAATGTCTAGTTGGGGTGATCAATCCAACTTCCGAAATGAGGCCCATAAAACATAAACGTTTACAATCTGCCTCCGTAATCTTCAAAGTAGTAAGTCCCGTACCAGCGTATAGTTAATATATTTTATTTTTATGATACTGTAATTAAAATTTCTAAAGTTTCCCATATTTCAGAGTCTGAAAATTTAATTCAATTTTTTTGAAGTATTTGTGAATTAAATTTTGGTGATAAAGTAAATATCAAGTTTTGTGTTATATTAATTTTGAGTATTTTGAGAAGAGAACCTTTTATTTTGTTTTTTTAATTTAAACCATTTTTGGAGAAGTATACATTTTTAGTTTAATTTAAATTTTAATTCCTTTTTATCAGACTCTTAATTAGATTTGTTCGATTGAGTGACATTTTGAAGAAAATCGAATCACAAGTTTGTAAACTTTGTTAACCTTTTGGTGAACTTAAATTTCGGAATAAATCAAGTATTTCCGAAAAGTTGTTCTAATTTATAAAGTATTAGCTCCATACAAATTCAATATATGTACTATAATAACGGTACACTCTAGCTAAGAATACACTCTTGGTGGCTGTTTTCCATAATCCTCTAGCTGAGAATACACTATTATTTATTTGTCTTGTTACACATAAGTGTCCCAGAATAGCCGATGAGCTGTATCCTCCTCTACATTTCATATTTGGTTGGTTTTGTTATTTTTATTGTATTAATGTATATATTAAAATGTTTATTATCTTTGTAATTTTAATAATTTAATTATTGTGTTAGAGGTCTTGCCTCCAGGTACTCCAGGTATAACGTCGGATTATGACTAAGGAATTTTTGGTTGGACGGAAATGGGCACTCACGTGAACTAAGCGCGAGTTCATGTACTGTATCGAGGATGTTCTTTTTGACAGGAGTACGGGTTGGTGCCAAAGGGGTAATTCTGTTTAGCCTTTCTCACGTGATAGAAGCTCGAATTTCGGCACCGTTCCGAGGTTGTTTTTCTTTTGCTTTCAGCAAAAGCCTCGCGTTTATATCTATTTTACTGACATCCTAAACATTTGTTTTTTAATTTTAAGTTGATATTTTGACAAATAATGTGAAGTGGGTAAGGTAAATAATAATAAGTACAAAAGTCTGCTGACTACTGACAAATTCCAACTAAAGAGTATATAGTGCAACAAAATTACCCCATAGTCTGAGCATGTTTTGAGAAAAGGAATCTTATTGCTAGCAGCTTTGTAGGGTAGTGTCTAGAATAAGGGAAGGAAACGATTATGGGCTTACCCTGTAACTAGAATCACTACTAAAACTAGTAATACTTGAGGGAAAAATTCTTTCTGAAGATGGCAGAGATGCTACATATTTTACATTTGATTGGAGGATGTAAATTGAAACGCATTGCTTGAAAGAGTATAAGTGCTAATTTAACAGTCCTCTGGTGGGCTCATTTTGCTGTGATTCAGAGAAAATAAGTGTAATTATTATCAAAGGCAGCAGGTGCTTACAGAAGCTTTCAGAGGTCTCAAAGTCCAGTAGCTTCCAGAATCCGAGAGACTTTATAAGATAATATATAAAAATATAGATCTTCTTGTGGCCTAGAATTTTTAGCAACGCAAAACTCCGTAGCCATATATTCTATATTCTAGTAAGTTAAAAGGTATACATTTAGGCGTCTAATATTCTGCTTTTAATTATATAACGTATTTTAAATTTTATTTGTAAGAAGTTACAAACCTTTAAGGTTTTAATTTTTATATTAAATTATATATCCTGTTTTGTTTTCACGGCGTAAACAACAGTGATACATATAGGTATAATCTCAAGTTTAGTTTTTCCTAATTACCCATTAAAAAATGAAACGTGCATAGGTGAAGGTAACATAAAAACTTATTTATTCAAAATATATTTAAAACACTGTCAAACTTTAACACTATGACGTATTGGTAGAAGATTTGATATCAAAGTAGAACGTACCGAACTGAAGTGATTTCAAGTCAATTTTCACACAAGAGGTTCCACTGAGCCGCAACTTTTTGAACTCATTTGATAAACATACAGGCGTAAACATAATGGGAGTGTGAAGGTTTTACAAGTCAGTGCAAAAAGAGGTGTAACGCAACTCAGACTTAGTTTATAATTACTATAGTAAAATTATGAAAAATGCTCAAAGCATTGAAAAGAATTTTAAGAGGTAAGAAATAATTCTATTTTCACTGTTATGTGGGATGGAATATGGAAACGGCATCATCTACTCTTAGTGTCGGGCTGTTTTGGAGCTTCGCGCAAGGTTTTTTTAAAGAAATTATTAAAAATATAAAATACAAGCAATATAAATAAGAGTATACATTTTTTGTGTTCAGAATTAAACGTAATAGAATCATCGCTCCTTGTATTTCTCTGTGGTGTCAAATACAGTTTTCGTTCCCAAGATAACAATGTGTAGAAAATCAATTCATACTATCCCAAGTATGAAAAGCAAGTAGAATACCTAACTGATATGTTAACCTTGTTTCCAAAGGTATTTTAATTAAAATGAACAATAATGCTGCTGCTGTTTTCTTTGTACATTTAGATATATCATCTGATGAGCGTTAACAAAAGGGAACAAATTGACTTATCACTATTTGGAAAGACTATCCTCGAATTCAACCACAGTTTGTCTTTTTGTATGTTACTAAGATCACCCTGCAATTCAACACAAGGGTCAATTAAATAAAAACCTACTTTGGGCGAGATATCCTTAAGTATCCTTAAAGAGATTTATAGTCCCTGAGATGTTTCCTTTTTACAAAGAAGTGGCGTAAATATATAGTTTTTGCTATACTTTGAAGCTAATAAATTCAACAGTTTATAGATAAAGGCATGGACAATGGTATGTAAGCTTGAAGTGACTTGTATAAACTCCAGATCATAAGAATATTCACCAAGGTCAACAAACCTAATACAAAGAAGTACAGAGGTATCCATAAATGCAAGGAAATGTTATCAAACATACTTAGCTTTAATCTTTTGACCTCAATATAATACAATTTTCTTTGGACTAAGAGGAAATTATGAACAAATTTTCAAGTGTCTAGAACTATTTTACCACAAGTTATTACACAGTTGGACATGTGGACTACCCTTTGAGGGTAAGGACCCAAAATAAATAGGTTTTTTTTTTCCTTTGATCAAGATGAACATGAACCAGGACATGGACCTAAATTTTACGTCTCTAGGTCCTTTTTACTAAGAGTTATCGCACAGCGAATGGACAGTCTGACGCGAAAATACGATTTAGAGAAGGATCTCCCTGTTCCTTACGCTTGGACGTTGTTTTGTCAACGTGTATTCTTAAATAGCCATCGTTATCAAAGATTTTCAAAATTTGTGGAAATTCAGTCATATTGAACAAGTTTTATAACTGTCAGTTACAATGTATCTCGTTGTTCTATAAATCATATAACATTGTATTTATATGCAATTTAGATTTATAAAATATTAATCTGTTTCCGTGCATCTCTTGTATCGACTAATACAACCTCGTTAAATTTTTAGGGTCGCTAATACGTTATGGAAATTAGAGATTATTACAGTGCATTTGTATAGTCCTAAATGCAGGAGATATATATATATATATATATATATATATATATATATATATATATATATACAATCACCAATAATTGACCACATTTTATATAGTTGTTAGCATTTTGTAGGAATATTAAACGAATAAACAAACTAATAGCTGCGAAATGTTGCCGTTTATTTCTTTGAGATCAGAAAACAAAACGCTAACCATAACTTATACAATAATGTGTTCCTTATGTAAAACAGGATGTTACAATTTATATTTTGTCGACATTGTTGCTCGTATATCCCATTCGAGTTGTATTAACGTTCACCCTTTTATATTTTATGGCTATTTTACACTTTGGGGATAGAATGGATTATGGTTTTAACAATACCACTGGCTTAGATACGTAAATAGTTTGTAATTTAAGTTAATTTTCTTACCTGTTTTCTATTACAATTTTAATTTTAATGTACTAATTTACTTATGAATAGTTTAATAATGGTAAGTAGTCTTTTAATATGTTAGGTAACTTTTACAATGCATTTTTTAACTCTATAAAGTCGAAAATATTTTAAAATCCATTTATAAGCTATTACAAAGATGAGGTGGATTTTAATATTCCAAATAGCACTGTTTCGGTAAACAATAAGTGTTTAAATCAGAAAGATTATGGTCACACATATAACATGTATTTACTATTATTGTTACGTATATATATATATATATATATATATATATATATATATATATAAATATAGAAGTATTAAATATCGTTAACCCCTTACAGTGTTTAATAATAATAGCAAACACATATTGCTATCAACATGTTCGTTTACCGCAATTGTTGTTATGACAGCCACAACAGTGTTAAAATTAAATAACTGTGTCGATGTCATCGGATTATTGATTGCGCACAAGTTCACAAAATTTGCTGTTTTTTACTCAAAATTAGAACAATATTAACTACACAAACTTAGAAAATGGTATTTATTTATAAGCGCTTAAGAATTTAAGGATTTTTTCATGATGATAAACACAACCAATAAGGTTAAAATACATGTTTATTCCTTTTCAGATATGAATATTGCTGGTATTTTAAGGATAATAAATTTGTTAGCAAGTAAAAAATATTAAATCCTAAATAGTTTATAAGCACTAGTAAATCATGGTTTTCTTTATTAGTTGTATACTTTCAACATATCATAAAGTCATAACAATTTCTTAAAACAGATAGTTTTGTTAACTTTTAACGAGTTATGTAATTATTTACTTTAGCTTAAAACAGTTATATTTGTATCAGACTCAAACAAAGGGGTTAGGGGTTATTGAATGATAACCAATAACCAATGTAAAGGTACTTTGTTTCGTATTAAATACTCATAAACGGGTTATATAATACACATGTAATCCTTTTACAGTATTAATACTGCAACTTTCGTACGAATAGTTAGTTGATGTCTTGGTACCTAAATAATTATAATTCCTTTATTGCTATTAACTCACAAATGCAATGTGTTTAACTGTACGTTTGGTATTATTTGATAATTTTACAAAGTCTGTACACTTATATAACAATCAATATAAAGTAAAACATAATTAATTGTCTTTCAAGGTTTCAGTAAATTTTACCTTAATCTTAAGCCAATTATATTCAGATACAAAAGTAATATGGTATATAGAAATACAAAGGAGTGGTTATAGCTTAAAAAGCCTGATACATTCCCCTATATTAATCAAAATCAATTCGGAATCACCGAAATATTCTTAAGATAAGTTGTCAAAAGAATGTTGATACACACACACACACACACACACACACACACACACACACACACACACACACACACACACACACACACACACACACACACACACACACACACACACACACACACACACACACACACACACACACACACACATATATATATTCGTTTAAGTATATGGTATTTCTGGATTCATGGTGAAATTATTTTATAAATTAATATAAAAATATTTTTTTTATGTTAACATTTTGAATGCTGTGTCATTTGTAATAGGGAAAATGTTATTGTTGTCTAAAATATATATATATTTATATATATATATTTATATCATCTTACAAATTTTACTACCAGTCAAACTACAAGAAATCTAAAAAGTCCACAAGAGGGAACATAATCCCTCCGTTTTCTGGCACAGTAAATGCATCATATTGAGAAATTTGCTTTTGGAAAGAAATTACACATTCTTGCTTATAATGAATCATAACAGCAGTTGATTTAAGTCCACACTTAGTACCTATGCATTAAATCATACTAGTATACAGTGCAAATATATAGAATTTAGATCACTTAAAAATATAGTTCAAGATTCATACGATGTATATTATTACTTTCAATACACTTTTAACTTTGATAGAGCACACCTTTTAGTATCTAAAGCAGGATAGCCAGTTGAGACTAGACCACCAACAACAATACTGCCAAGTCTTATTGTGAAGCACAATAGTTCCAGTGAATGTCTTACAAGCTCAATGCTGTTACTGCAAACTGACGATAATTATCTGAACTTTACCAACTCTGACCTATTGAATAGGCTTATCGCAGTACGCTTATTATTGACGTAACTAGCTGATATATTCACACGTTACTGCGAATAACAAACCATGTTAACTCTATAAACTACATAATAAACTTCCTGGGTAAATCTTAAGTGGATAATACAGTGAAGAGATACATATAAATTAGCTACTGATATTATGACATCTTATATAAATGCATCATAAAATTTACACACACGCCAGAGTCTAATAAATCCAATCGTACCAAACCAAATCTTTTACAATAAATGATAAATTTGTAAATTTTTATGAAAATGGGCTTTCTTTTGCTAGTAAAATTCTTGAAAAAAATACGTATAATAATACTCCTATGTTTCAGTTAGTCAATACCTTCATAATTACCTTCTGTACAACTCATATCAAAGAAATATGCGAAAAGACAGAAAGTTAATATCTTACACGTAACGTAACTGTGGTAGGAAAGATTGAAATCTGACGCTATCACAGGCTTGACTCCTAGAATCTGGTCATGTTTGACTGAAGATATCCTAATTTGCCAGTAACGAATAAGCTCAAAATGAACGCGTATTATAATTTCAACATCGGAGACACACAGACTGTAAGATATATCGTAATCTAGTTATAGAGGTATTTTCATTGTCTAATCAATTGGGCATCTGATGTGAAAACCTATAAGAGACATAAAGTAAGTGAAGATGTTAACTCTACACATAATGATAGTGTTTCTTAAGGTACATTGTAATTATTACCATCCTACAGAAAATATAATCTTGGAACCTTTGTCTCGTTAGTCAAAGGCTCGGTCCAAATATTTTCAGGAATTAAGATACTTGGATCACTGACATAAAATAAAAATAAATTCTTATTACCATTAACTTAAATTATTAATAAAAATTATTTCCAGCTTACACTGAGTTATGGATGTATATATATTATATTTGAAGCGTTTAACTGATATTCTTAATAAGAAAAAAGAGGTTTCCGTTTTTTTCACCGTAACTCTACCCATGCACCGGACTAATGTTATCGTTGGTTTCAACGTGGGCATTATAGGAAATCATTACCTTTAACACATTAAGCAAACATTTTCAAGCCTCGGTATACAATATTTACGAAGCATATCTACACTTTTACAGGTGACTGATATCGCGGTTTCCACGATTTCTCAATATTGGTTATGAGAACGAGCATAAATATAGTATTGAGTGTCACTCTACAATACATACGGTACCGACACGCTAATTATTGGGCGAAAAAACATTTACAGGAATATAGAGTTGTCGTGAATATCCACATTAGACTGTTTCCTTAAATTCCATTCTAGTGTCTCGGATATTTTTATATTTGTTTATACTGATATAATACATTATTTAGTAATACATTTCTACATTTATTTTGTTTGTATTTTTTATACACAATATTCAATACAGTGTTTATATCTTTCTTATTACTGTTTCTGATGTGTCCCATATGATATCACACAATCCCCACCTTACGGATTAGAATCAGATTCTAACATTGGGTGCATCATTTTATACAGTTTTAAAAATCATAGAAACGTTTTATAAATTTACGATATAAAACGATTTAAGCTGTACTATTTTTCAATGTTGAATGATGACAAATAATAGCTTAGATAGTCCGAGCGTACATGATGCCTATCGAAGTCACATGGTTTATTGATGATACTTTGTGCCTTGTACTAGGATTGATGTAATACTAAGTCAACGAAGTTGGCTACTTTCCTTCCATACACAGTTAGTTTAAAAAAATTGTATTACATTTTTATGTACGGAACTACCTTTAAAACTACACATTTACTACATGCAGTTATGTTTTTGACAGATTAAATGTACATATACAGTTTATACGTTCAGAATTATTATTGTATGAAACAATTCTAAATCTTATAAAACTATTTGTAACTTACAAATTATGATTTATTTTTACTGTAAATAAGCTTTAGTTTTTTCCTCACAAATTATTATCGAACGTGCGATATCTCATTGTTATCAGAACAAATTATTGTTACTGTCACTTTATTAGAAGGAGGGATAGCCACAGCCATTTTAACAGTCCATATTTAACCAGCAGCTATCCAGTTTAATCTACATGGCGAAGTGTTGCCACTGTCAGTTGTACAATCGGCCCTTTTTTAGATGTCTTCTGATAAAGTAGACTGCAGACTTCAGAATTAGATGATGTTACACGGTAAAATTTTAGATGCTGCATTAGGTTAGCCAAAGTGATTATACGTAATATTCGCACGAATAGTACATAATATAACCTGCAGTTCTGGAGATAGTATGAATATGCAAGTCCTAGTACTTTTCGTTAATTTATGAGTTCCAGAAATATCTGGTTTTAGATATCATAGAGAAGGTCCCCTTGAATTCGTATATTAAACTTACATATAAAATGTAATATGAATTATTTAAAATCATGACATTCAGTTATAAATTTCCTAAAATTCATTTCAAGAAGAAATGTTTAATTATATTTATTGGTTAACGTTAAATAGAGTAAAATGAATAATCTGCCCGATTCTATGGAATTTAGTGAAGAGTTTCCAAAATTTCTTTTTAACGCAATTCACTTTATCTATAAAAGGTTAAAAATACAACTAGTGTATTCAAACTTTACTTCAACTACTTTAAAATCCTAAGCTTAATGTTAAGATCTTTAATGCACATATTATTGATTGTTGTTCCTAATATTTTTAATTTAGATTTTAACCCAGTATATTTATATAATATATTTTTACTAGCCAAAAATTAAATTTTTATAAAAAACCAAATTTTATTCGATTAAAAACTGTACTTTTATAATTATCAATATAGCCTCGATCACAGACTGGATCGGAGTTTTTTTAATTAAGCCGGACGATGACGACAGCAATTTGCCTGTAACAATATAACACTCATAGAGAATTTAATTAGTGTGGATGTTGCTCGTGTTAAATTAAAATTCTGAAAAGTTTGGACAAGCTATTAAATAAAACTTTGTTTATTGCTGTTTTCCAGCTGCCAAGTTTTTATATGGTAAATAGTAAATTAGTAGTTAAACAATACTCTTCATGGATACAGTTTCATACTATAAGTTTCATAACCTAAAAAGGTACCGTATTATTTGGTTACAACTACTATACTGAATAAGTTTTTATCTAATAAAAATAAGAGTTTAAAAACTCAATTTAATTCAAATTTAATAACAAACAGAAATATCCTTTCCGGAAGAAACGTTGATTTTCTCGTATGGCTATGGTACCTACATTTAAAACCAAAGATACAATACAGTTTGGATATTTGATTTAGAAAACACTGATGGGACATTAATTCACAATGTACTTAATATGCAGGGTGAACCAAAGTCAAAACCACCCTCTATTTTGTTCTAAGATTTATATAATGAGATATCTTTGGGATAGTTGTGCAATGTGCATGGAAGTTTCTTTTGATGATTCTTAAAACTTTTGTGTCCTCAAAAAATTTGCGATTTTTGGAGTAATTCAAACATTTATAAGTAAACCCCTCGCAAGTGTTTCCTCATTTTGAACAACATAATACTAATGATTGAACTGTGAAAAATAGAGGTTTCTATCTCTTTCCCGTTCAAAATAATAGACAGAAATACATGAGCAATATTTTAAATAAGTCACCACTTTGCTAAGCCATTTCAATGTTCAGAGTGAAGTCCTATACTATTTGGCAGTGAGACAAGCGTAGGTAGACCTCCTCTCTGACATCTTGAAAAGTCAGAAGTTGTATTTGGTTTCAGGCCTTATCAATCCTGTTACTTAAATCTTCATCTTTGTTGCTTTTTATACTTTTTGATTTCATGTGACTCCATAATAAAAATCCCTCACATAGGTGTGTGTGTGTGTGTGTGTGTGTATGTTGGTTCAATAATACAATTGTCAATCATTTGTAAGGTACAATTATATCTCGCTATGTCATCATCATCATCTGACGTTTCCGTTATCACGGGTCGTCGTACACAGCCTCCTCCACTTTTGTATGTCATTCCAGGTGTCCTCTTCCTCCACCTGCATTTTCTGTAGTCCCCTTCTCTCTATGTCTTTCCACACTTGGTCCTCCCATCTTCCTCTCGGTCTTCCTCTTGGTTTTCTTCCTCTTTCCTCCTTCTCCTGTGCTATTCTAGGCATTCTATTATCTCCCATCCTCTTCACATGCCCCGTCCACTGTATTCTTCTTCTTTCCATTATCTCTTGCAGTGAAACTACCTTCAAACTTTCTCTGGTTATTTCGTTCCTTATTCTATCTCTTATTGTAGTCTTCTCTATCCCTCTTAAAAATCTCATTTCTGCAGCTTGCAATCTGCTTAAATCATTTTTAGTCCACGTCCACGTCTCTGCTCCATATAATAAAATTGGTTGGATATAAGATTTATACATCAATACTTTTGATTCTTTCCCAATGTTCCAACTCCACACAATCTTCTTCACCATACTGAAAAACTTTCCACTCTTCCATATTCTGTTTCCTATCTCTTCTCTTATTGTGCCCCTATCTGTTATGATACTTCCTAAATAACAGAAATTCTTCACCTTTTCAAGTCCTTTTCCTTCAACTAACACGTCTTTGTTATTTCCTTCCCTTCTCTCTATTTTCATTACTTTACATTTTTTTATGTTCATCTCTAAACCATATTTCTTCGCCACTTTTGCCCATTTGTTCAACTCTCGTTCTAACTCTTCTTCCCTACAATTATATCTCGCTATGTATTTATTTAAATCTTATCAGGTCAGATGGAGAAGTTCAGCATAGTTATTTACATTCGTAGTGAACAGTGACGAGAACAAAAAGGAATATATATATTTTAATTTATGAAACTGTTAATTTTGTTGTTAATCATGTCATAATACTACCCTCCACGGAAGTATTGTAGCCTAAGGTTTATGTAAATCGAAGTTTGCCTGCCGATGCCTAACAGTGTCGAATATATATCACGCCTTCCTTAACTAAACTGAATAAGGTAACGTACCGTTTTTCGATATTAATTGCAGATCACCCCTAAATGTATATCAAAGTTCTACTGCGGTTGTAAACAGAAAAAAAATTATCAATTATGCATTAAAAAAAGTTAGACTTTAGAATTCTCTGGTGTTTTATTGGTGAAGGGGATTTGCGTTAGTGGATATTGAGAAAACGAAGGTAGTTGAAGGATGACACTCATAGTTTGTAATTTTGTTTAGAATAAAATTTCTATTGCCTTGTTTAAGAGTGAACTAAATATTGATATATATAATTATATAATGAAAGTTAGTGTATGAAGGCTGAGACACTTTACCAGGCATAAAGTATTTGGGGCTATAGGCGCCATCGAAGCATTCTTTATCTGTAGTACCTTTATTTTTATAGATGTTTAATGTAATTGATGTACACACACTTAATGATTTTAGTTATTTAATTTGTACTTAAATATTTCATTAAAAAAATTTTTTCCGCTTCATCAGTTAGTTAGATTACTTGCTCTATTGTATTCATTCCTAAACAGATACTCGTGATACAGGTAAAGTTTGTTACTACCTTTAGTTTTTTTAGTGCCTATACATTTCAATGCAGATACTTCACATAAACACATGTATGAACAAGATAATATGTAGTAGATACAAGAAATTGCTTAAAATATTCTATACTATTGTAAAAAGTTCTTTTTATGTAAATTTTATTCACAGTACTCAGTGTATCAGTTCAGGAATCTGTCAGTTAAAATGCTTTTAATGATGTACTAAATTTCAGATACTGGATGATAAATTTAATCACATCACTTATTTACTAAGTTTAAAGTCTACGAGTATAATATCATTATATTATAATTTAAAATTGGACCATACAGTAAGTCCAGATTAACCCCTATTTATTTCTTGTTTAATAAAAGGTATTAGACTACAAATACGCTTTGTAAAACTATCACTTTTTTCCTATTGACAGAATGGTCTAATTATTGAATCGATAAAACCTTTTATTTTAAAATTAGTTAGGTCTTTTTAAATTTTGAATACCTAACTTAGATAAAATTATATTGAGCCGGTTCAATACCTATATCTCCCCGGCTCATGTGTGTTTTATATAGTGTATGTGTGTGTGGTTTATTGGCTGCAGAGGCCACTGACCATTTGAAGGCGTTTGGCCTTTCCGGTAGAGTGGCAAAGACTCCGAGCCGTGGTGTACAAGTTAGGAGTAGCTCCAAGTTAAAATTTTTGTTTAACTAAGTGTTTTATTTAGTTTTGCTGAGCTGTTCTCCTTCTAACATGTGCGGCTAAGTTTACGGCCCCTCACTGATGAGTAAGTTTTGCTTTCTTTTAAATTTTAGTGATTATTTTTATTTTTCAAACTGTGAAGGTTAAGAGCACATGGTTTTCCAAATTGTAGTTTTGCCTTTTATTATATTTTAGTACTTCTGGCTGTTAACTAATTTTTAAATTGGCTTTCAAATTATTTCTCTTACACTTTTATTAGTTTTCACCCTTTCTATTCGGCTTAAATTAATTTTCTGTCTCTCAGTGAGGACCAGTCCTAGGCTATATGTTACAGTTCATTTTTATTCTGCAGCCAATATTGTTTGTTATGTGTCACTTGTTATGTAGTTTTTGTAAACAAACCCAGAGAGACTGCTGAAGGTTCATTTTACTAAATTTTTAAGCCTTTCTGAGAGATGTAACGTTCTTCGGGTCTTTTAGCCCATAACTCCCCCTTATAGCCTACTTGGTTAATTTAAGGCCTTCTGCCATCAAATTTTAAATTTAGATTCCTGTTAATAGGCTGCTACTTTTGGCCATCAGTTTTTATTTCTAATAATTAAATTTTTTTTTACCAAGAGTAAAACGCTTAAATTTTTGTTCTGTGACAGAGGGGATTTTCATACTAACTTTCTTTGGGGTTGTTGTTTTGAGTTGGGAATTTTATTTTAAGTGCAGAATGCCCTTCCCCTGCTTTTCACCAATTTTGAGCCAATTCTGTCAATAAATGCCTGTTTTAAAAATGTTTGAACCAAATTGTTACGTATGGTAGGCTACTGCGTATACCTCAAATAAATTCCTTTATAACTTATTGTTTTAGTCTTTTAAATGGAATATCTTGTTTATTTATTGTTTTCTAATGTTACCAGCTTCTATATTAAGGTTTATTTTAATTTTTATCAGTAATTGATTGGTCTGTGATATTTTGAAATTTTGGTAATTTAACTTAACTTAAAATTCTTGATAGATAACTTTTGGCAACTTTACTTTTATTAAAATCTATATTGTTTGGCAACTATTTATTAATTATTATTAACTTTAAAAGGGTACTAGGCTGAAACCTGGTTTCAGGGTCCAGGAGATGAATTGATTTTCTGCTGTCATCTCTCCATCATGCGTGGTCGCAGAGAACCTTCGATTTTGCGCTCTGCTGAAGGACGGCCACCATGATGGACATTTCTACTAGTCAACATCTGTGATACCCTGCTCATATTCTTTATTTATTTGTTATTGTTATTGTTGCCATTTATATAGTTTATATTTTGTTATTTAATTTTAAGTTAGTTTTAGATATTATTTAGTTATTTCTTGGATTTCATTAGGAGCCCGCCCTTAGCCGAAGGATACCGGGTGGAATTGGCATTTCTTGTTTCAAATTATGGCGTTTCTAATTTTTGTATGCAGGTGCACCTGATAAGGATTGTTTGAGGTATATACTACTGCAGGCACTTTTTATTTTTTTTTTATTTTTTTTTTATTTATAGTATATATACTTATATATTTATATTGACTAGATAGGCCTATATTGTGTCTTAGTAAATGAACCTGAGTATGCTGACCACGGTGTTCTTTTTTTTTACCTAGTTTAGTTTTGATCCGGCATCCCGTTCGCCACCATGGGCGCGCGCTTCCCTGATGGTTTGCTGTGGGTGTGCGAGCGGCGATGTACGGTTTCAATATACATAAATGAATTAGTTTATTATTTGGTTTTCAGGATTTCGCTAGCATTGGCCTTCTGGCCATCAATGACCCACATCGGCTATTTGTACAGTCGGCACAAGCAATTCTGGCCCTCATCGAAGGTAAAATGTAAATAAGTGTTTATAGATGTAAACCATCCTAGTGATTTTAAATGCAAATGATAAATATATACGCCAAACATAGCTAACAACATATTTACTCTAAACACACGTTTATCGATTTAAAATTGCTGGCATAATCCAAGGTGAAAATTGGGTAAATCAGATCAAAATATAACCTACTTAGGGTTATTAAAGAGATTAGGTATAAATTTATCATTTCATAGTTATGAATGGACATATAAGAAGACAAAGACCAAACAACTTTTTTTTGTAAAACCGCAAAGCAGAAAACGTTTATCATCAGCAACCTACAGTACAGAATTTTGTACCACGTAGATAGAGCCTTAAGTGGACCAGCAAAACTAAGTACTCACAATCGTCAACAGCCACAACTTAGAATTTGGATCTTAGTAGATGTAGTCCTGAGTGCAGCTGCAAATATGACTTCCAAAATGAACAACCATCTTGAAATTTGACAGCAAGAGTTGTGTAGTCCATTCAGTTTTGAATCAGGCGTATTACATTTTATGAATCTTGTTATTTAAAGTTGTTACTTTCAATCTTCAAAATTGTAAAATCAATTTAAATAAAAATGTTAGAATTACTATCTCACTTGATAACAAAAATTTCCTTTTACTCAGGAGTTTCTATTTTGTAATTTAAAATGATTATTCATAAGTTTATTACCATGACTACAACACTACATTATCTAATTGTTCTCTTAAAAGCGGAATATCAATTTTACTTATTTAGTTGTAACACTCTACTACACCCGCAAAATCTTGGTAAGGGTATACTTCCATTTATTTTAAATAAAGAAAGATGCAAGGCCCTGAAAGTTTTAAACATAATTTGTAGCTCAAAAATTCCCTGATGACGTTAAAATAAGTTTTAAATATACACCATGAAAACACCATGTACAAACTTTTTGGTGTATACACACTGCAAAGTTTGTCTTTAAGAACATAATTGTGTAATTTAAATATAACAAAGGACCAAGTTTTTCAATTAGAGTATGGCCATAGTATAAACTATATTTGAGACTTTTTCATTAACTTTAATCTGCAATATTATACTTCCTGTGCTCACGATGATTTATTTTATTTATTCTATATAGTATAATGTAAAATTAATGTAGTCCTCTAAATTGGTTGAACAGGAAGGTTTCCGGTTTAAGATAATTGTGCTGTGTGTAAGTGACGTCTGGAGCTATACTGTAGAGCGAGTGTGTAGTTGTCTCACCCTCCCCTCAACCAGTAAATTTACTCCAGTACACCTTCAGACCAGTGTAGTGGCCATGTCTTGAATTTTTTATTTGTTTGTTATACCCGACCTTACACTATAAGGTTTTACATCTGAAGAAGAGGCTAGGTACTCGAAGTTCTCGAAGACTCAAGTTTCTATTGCTGCACCTCATAATATTTTTAAATGTTTGTAAAATAAACATCCCTTTGGACTCCTTCATCGTTAATTATGATATCAAAACTGAGAGATTTCATCTGTCTATAAGGTAATAGGGATATTGTAACGTTCGCAGATGAAAACAATGTAACCACCGTTGCAATGATTTGGAAATTGAATTATATGTTGTAATTTATTTTTAGTTAATGCGTTATTAAAGAATGATTAATTATTTGTTTGTTAGTTTAAAAAGATTTAAAGTATTTAAGTTACTACACAACATAAATACTAATACAGTGTTTGACAATATTTACACTACTACTTTTTTGTTTACATATTGTAAACATAAACATACATTTGACATTTCACAAATTAGACATGCAAACACAAAACACCTGATTACTTAGCGCTGAAGATAATGTATATGTACTCTATGTTTTATTGATTATAGTTTTACATAATATTATTATATACTAGCTGTTGCCCCCGGTTTTGCATGCAATCTTTAGAACCGAAGTCCTTATATTACTTAGTAGAAGCAACTATGATGTAATATGATGGAAGTCCTACAATTATTTTAAAACGTAAGTAGGCATACATCAGGCACATATTATTTAAGTTCATGGTAAATAGTATCATAGTTTAACTCAATTATTATATCATGTTTAACACATCCAGGAGCATTTTTGGTTGTAATTAATTATATACGTAACGTCACAGTGAATCTGCCTTGTCATCCCGATTAAAAAAACACAAATCTCGGATTACACAGGTCTCGGAAACTTACTTCAGTCAAAAAGCGTAAATTTCCAGTCATTGTCATATATTTCAGGTCCAAGATATTTCCAGCACCATAGTAGTGTTTCCCATGTTGTACTGACGAAGGAAATATATATACTTACGTAGGACCGAGATGCATACTTCGGTTGAAAAGTGAACACTCAAGACCATTTAAATTCACTTACCTACTCTGTCACAGTTTAGCTTCCAATATTGCCTGGATCAAAATAATATATACGTTCAGTTATATAGTTCTCGGAAATGTATTTTGGTCAAAATCGTGTTGACATAGTTGGGTTTTGCCTTGTCCTGATGAAGAAATTACACACAGAAGTAGGACTGAAAAACCGTTTACGACCTAGGAACAAGTCCTATCTACTTCTTATGGTTTTCCGGTATAAGGGGGAAATTCTTATTAAGGTTATGCAACATTCCAAAATAATCGTTATTAAAGTTTTGCGTTACACCAGTCTTACTTTTTGGACTGTAGCCAGAGAACCATTGAATAGAGGCATTTTAGTGTTCATTTATCTGTTTTCAATAATCCACTGTTAAAATGAAATATCACAATGTCAGGAAAGCCCACCAGTTCAAAGTAACTTATGTGAAAACATTCAAATTTCGCTCATTAAGGTTGGTTACATAACAGTGTTTAAATAATATTTAAAATGCATTAGATTATTTAAATCCATCACTGTCGCAATCTGGATTACAATTTATATATTAACTTCATATTTATTATCTGCATTACACTACTGATCAATCACTCTTTACTTAATATTTTATCAAATTTAAATGTAAACAGATGTTTCAGCCAATTTGTCGACGTAAAACTGAAGGTTTGATTAGCCGTTTAGTGCCAGTTTAATTTCGATTATGAAACGTTGAAACTACATTTTGTCTGAATTTCAAAATATTCAAGGTAACTTTTCTTATATTTTGCTTCATAAGAACTCCATGGATTTCAATGAACATTTTCAAAAGGAATTAACCGAATTGGTCCAGTCGCTCTCAAGATTTGCGCTTAGCAACACATTTTTTATTCAATTTTATTTATAATATTAAATTTCCTGAATTTAATTATTATACTGTAAAATGTTTATAAATGAATCCCCATTAAGTTGAACAAACTCTATATTCTAAAAATATTGCATTAATTTATGTTTCTACTACGTCCCCGAAATATAATATACTCCGGAATCATTTGATTTCAAATAAATATATGAAGATCTAAAACGGCAAATCAAACTGTCAAAATTATATTTACTTCATTATTCCACTTACAAACTTTAAAGCCTAGAGTTTGTAAAAAATATATCAAGGTCAGCAAGAAGGAATCACATTATGGACATAGAATGAAATTATGGACATTTATTTTCTTTATTATTCCATTTTCTGACATTGAAGTCTAACGTTCATATCTATAAAACCACAAATTCAATAATAACACTCGATAAAATTAAACATAATGTATTTAACATTTCATCTGGTTTGAGAATATACTACACAAAAACAAAAAAGTAAAATACAAGTTCAATATTACATTTAGTTTTATATAAAAAAGATAGTGGGAACGCAGACCATATAAAGACAGACACCGCAGAAGCCCTAACTAAACCTGATTCGTCCTTTATACACTTTATCTTTTGGTATTTCGGATTTTCAAATGATACTTGGCTTCGTCCTTGTGACATAAAACTTATTTACTTACTTGCAAATAGCGCAGTGTAGCGGATATGACGGTTATCGCAAGAAAACCAAATCAAGCATGTTGAGCGTGGCTGCTACTTGGACGAGTGACTGCTAAGCGATCCTATCCTTGCAAGCAGTCCGTATGTCCGGCCATTGGTGGTGGTTCGAAAGTCACGTTTAAGCCGTTGGTCCTCAGGTTGTATTAGAGTTGGCTTCATAGCCTTAACTTAGCTTGTTAATACATTATTCGTATATATAATTTAACTTGAGTTTCCCTGTCTCATTTATAAATTACTTCTACCCATTACTGTGTTTCATTCAGAATAACGAGTATTAGGTAGACGAAAATAAAATTTGATCAATAAACCGGCAAGTATTATAACGGTATATTAGTATAAATGTTGATATTAATGTAAATTCTCAGTAATTTTTGTTTAAAACATAACCTCCATCATAAAATTATGATTGTTAAATAAAAAAAAATTTGATACATATAAATACAATATATTTTCTTGTATTGCAGATAGACAGATTTCTATAAAATTTACCTTTAAGGCTAAAGTTATGCAAAGAACATAAAACTTTTTATTGCAATCATTTTATACCAATAGTAAAACTTTACAGAAGTCATTCAACATTCACAATTACTGGTTTGAATAACAGTAATACCGGTATATACAAACCATATACCATACCATATGGTTTGCATGTTTACCCTATCTATAAAAATAAATATTATTAGCACATAGCATTTCATGGAACAGCTTTGACAATTTAATGTTTATCAACAATATTGCTTCTATCAGTCAAAATCCTCCTAAAAAATTACAAATATCCACTTTTGTTACAGGTAATGTATATAACAAATTTAACAGTGACAGTATAGTTTACTTAATTAAATCAGATTGTGGAGCTATAAGTAATTCTAGTGTACTGAGTGCGACCACAATAATTGTGTTTACTACATAATATTAAACATGATAACGTGTAATGACCCACAGTGCTTGTCACTAAAAGTACACTTACTAGGCATCCACAATGGTGGAGTTCTTATATTTTCGTTTGTCTTTGCACACTGTGTTTACTAAGCTCTACTGTAAGCAACAGAGGTAGGTCGCAACATCTGTTGCCTCATTTAGTGACTGTTACTCCACGTAACTTACACAATATTCCTGTGTGATGCATTGTATGTTCAACATAAAGTCCAGCACGACATTTTACGAAATATATGTATTTTATATTACTGACCTGTATGAACTAAGCTGTCTCTCATACACAAAAAGAGACTTTGGTATACAACTTTTATTCATTTATTACATAATATCACAAATTTATGTTTCAAACAATATATAATTCGTAATATGTTGTCGTTATATATTCACAATTTATGCTTTAAATTCAATGACAACTTGTAATTTGTATTTATCATCTCGTTGTGCCTGTTAAGAATATTAGCAGACTCCTGCCATTTGTCGTAATATTCTCATATGGCTTGTGTATATTGTTCTCACCGTTGAATAAATTAATATATCCGCCTTTATTATTTTTACCAATTAAAATTTTGCCATATGAAACCCATTTAAGTATATTTCCAGATGTAGCCAGAGAAACGCTGTGTCAAAATTTTATAAATATTTATGTCTTATTGTTATACAACGTAGGAATGTCTCTACCCCGTGTTAGTTAGGTGAGGTTGGATAACAAATTTTAAGTCTATAGCTAAATGTCTTACTATGTCACTTGTTGAGATATATCATTTTTGTACTCGGTTTCTTTAAATAAGTATTATTCAGTAATTTTCTTGTTGCCAAAATGCATCATCATTGGACTTGATACTGCCTGTATAGTGACGAAGTTTATGCAAAATTTTGGGTTCAATTGAAAGTCTATTCATAAGTTTGTTCTCGTAAAATCGTGAGGAAAGATAGACATACGGACAAAGATACAATTATTAGAGCCCTCGATTAATGAGTTTTGGTAACGCTCAGCCAAATCTATATATGTTTACTAAATGTACTGTCAGGAAAAGAGGTACCGGTACCGGTAGCTCACAACTTACATTGTCTCATTTAGTGACTTAAATTTTTCAATCAACTCGTTCTTAACATTAACTTTTCAATTATCAGGATTTACGAAGCAATATCTTTATTTTTTATGAGATATTAAAAATGTTCCCTCACTACATGCTAAATTTAATATTCATGCCAATGTCACACAAGATGTAATTTTTAGAACCATTAGTTTCCAGTACTAGTCGTATTTTTGAACAGCTGTTTTGATTCTTTAGTCAGTCCACGACATTATTGTCTTTCGTTACTAACAGGGTAATTTATATCAAATAAGACATTTCCTTGCAGACCTGTTATACACGAGCGAAACGTTGTGTCAAAATTTGATAGACTTTCCATTAAATTTGAAATATTAGCAAAATTATTCAGTATTTTACGATAGTCAGGCAGTATTTATTTACACATTCAAGGCTGGTTCAATTGTTTAATTCAATTAAGTGGAATCACTTTAATGTAACATATTATTTAGCATATTATTGCACTCAGTTTCCGGCGAGCACTAAAATACGGATACCGTAAATATTTACCGTAAATACGTAACGTAGTTGGGTCTTAACTCGGGCTTCTCAGCTGACAGAACTTATAAAGCACAAGCCTTTGAGAATAAACCTGCTACAACTAAGACAAAATGTAATAATCCTTCATCTCTGAAAAGCATCTAACTTTCTCAGCCACAGTAGAATGTAATTAGCTTACATGGCAAGTTTATGAACAAAAATAGCAAGTTTATGCCAATAATACTGGTATTTTTTGCAAAAATGTGGCTTTAGAAAATTAATTTACTAATTGTATCTAAAAATTTAGGGAAAATTTTGTCAATATCAGTTGTTGATTAGTTTAAAATTTGTATTCTCATCAGTATAAAAACTCTATTCAAGGTTGTGTATCTAAATCCTGTACTTTTACAAATAAAGAATTAGATCCTTTTGATAGAATGCTACCATGTATTTGGTGTCATCGTTTCTCATTGTGCTTATTAAACTTCTTTTCTCCAGCACTAATATTTCTAAAATAATAAACCTATATTATATTTAAAATATATTCAAACTTAATAGCTTGTTGGTAATCTGCATAATTTCCTTTTTATTATTGATAAATCCAATTGATGAATTAAATTATAACTGTAATATATACTTAACATAACTTTTAAGCAAAGTAATCTTTTAATTAATTATTTATATCTCTTCTTTTATGTGTTACAATACATAGTATAATATAATAGAAACTAGCAAAGTTCTAATATCTCTCTAACTTTAGCTACTGGACTTAATACAGGATGGTGTGTTGAAGATAACACCGTTTTAAATGTTTAATGTTATGTAACATATAAATAAAAAAAAACTCATTAATTTTTTTCGATTAACCATAAAACACAGATGTTAGTAAATATAGATACTTGTATCCCTGATGGAGGCAATGTAAACTTCGTACTAGAGCAATGAGACAGGATTGAGTGTGGAGATCGGAATTTGTTTAATGATGTTATCTCAGAATTAATGTAGGTAGCACACCACTGACATTAGAGTTCAAAACGATGCTACTCTATTTATACTAATAAACGTAACTTGGAGCAACTAAATAATATTAATTTGTGCGATGTATTTTTATTTCATTGATTAAAAATAATTTACCTTACTGATACAATGTTTTGTATCAATATTCTGATTGTAGTCTTGTTTGGTGGTAGTGTACATTTTATCCTTGACCAATGAGGCAAGATTCATTAAGAGAACAGTGATTTAAGTTTCCAGAATACATAGCTTTCCTCAAAGGTACCGGAAGGAATTTCCTTATCAGCTGAGCTTTAGTGAGGACGCGAGATAAATTTAATATTTCTATCTGCCCGAGAGATATCTCAAAAAGGAAACTAACTTTGCATTATTGTGCTTATACAAAAGCTACTGTGGTTGCCAGAAATACGAGGACAGGAATTAAATGCTTTTTACCGGAAGTAGTCGTTTTTTGAGACGATTTTTAGGAACTTTTTATGATATATGTAATTTATAGGGTTAAAGATACATACACGACTAAAATCAGGCCTTGAAAATACGTTAGACCAGAAGTACATCAATATTCCAGGAAGTAGACCGTTTTTATTGAAATAGAATTTTCTGGTTAACGTATGAATTCGTGTATGTATTTTCTTAATTGGAGCAACAATTCAATCAGTACTGAGGCACTGTAACTATTTTAGGGAGGAAAAATATTACAAAGAACAAAGATGTTAAATTCAGTAGGCCTCTTGGAACAAATATCTAAATTTGTTTTTCATCGTGACAACTAAACAATTCTTTCATAGCGTCTAAAAGAAATAATTTTAACCAGAAATGCTTCTGTAAAGTTATAGCCAGAGCAATGTATATTTGACTTTCAAACCTCCTCAAACAGTGAAAGAAAAATTAAAGGATAGATATCGTAAAAATGCTTCAAAATTCATATAAAATTCTATTATATTACGTCATAAGTACTCTCACTAAGATTTCTGTAGACTTAGTATTCCTCCAATCAGACCTCAAATAGTGTAACTGTATGTAATTGTTGGAGATAATCATTCCTATATTATAGAATTATGTTCAGAAATAGATGCATTTAAATGGTGCACACAAAAACCTTTTTTAGTCTCCGAAATCAAGGTCCAAACAAATTTGTCAATAAACTAAAAGACTAATTATATCTTGAAATAGATCAGGATTTTGCTATGTCTACCAGTAATAATAATTTATTTTCAATTGTGTGAACTAAAGACTTTAAAACGGATATGCCTAGAAGGAACCTGTATTACATAGTACTTAACGTGGAAAGCCAATGCTGTTAGTCTCAATAAAAATGACATTTCAAGATCAAACAAAAGTGACTGAGTTAGAGTGATAAGTTAAAATTAAACATATTTTCAATTTTCACCTTCAGATGAATTTACTGTATTCTCGTTAAAATGCTTTTGCAGAGTGACCACGAATAATTTAAATAGCCTCTTTGACATTTTGTAATATTTGTCTAATAATATTAGAGGAAAAATATGCATTAATCGTCAGATATGACGTATTGGAATTCTAAATGAAAAAGTCATTGAAAGAAAAAAATGCAAGTATAACACATTGTTATATTAGTACGTGTTGTAATTTAGACTTGAACTTGAAATAAGAGAAAAAGTTCGGAATTTTATGATAAAGGAAAGGATACGACAGTGTAAGATACGATTGGATTACATGTGATTTCAGTAGAAAGGAATGTGAGTGAATCAATCATGTACAGAAGAGTTGGCAGCACAGACATTCCGCTAATGGATTGAACTAAGTGAATATTGAATATTGATAATGTTTATGGGAAAACAATTATCCTTTTTTAACACGAGTACAATTATTAATTATGTGTTATAATTTAAATGTTAATAAACTTTCAGACGGTAATACATAGTTATAACTAAACCTGCAATTGCCTATGGTTGACTTACCTGTACTTAGCAGACTAAAACTATACTGTATTATTTGTGGTAATATGTGCTTCGGATATAGGTTTGGTTCTTTTACAATGATTACGAAGTTGTAGCCTATAAATGTATGTTACCATACAATTTTATTTAATAGGACTTTTTGTGCATACTAATAAGCACGTTCCTTTATTTTATCCAAGTTTCTAATCTATTCAATTTGATTGTCACAAAGGTTTTTTATATTTGTATAAATAAGATAGACTTACAATAAAATGTAATATAACATACAGCTACGCAGGGCTAAAAATTAATTAGCAGTCGTAAATCATGCTTTAAAAAGGACGTTTTTTAAATTTCTTCTTATTAATAAATCTGTTGTAGAATCAAATTATGTTGGTCCCATTACATTTTATGGAATGAGAGGCTAACTGACTTTTTAAATTGTAAATGCGTTCTCTTATATATTGCAGGATTAAACAAGAATATACAGATAATTCCTATTAATAACACTGATACTAAGAAAAACCATTTACAATTTTACTACCAGCTACTCATGGTGTTACCCGCAATTTAATAATGGGTTCCACAAGCGTCATATACAAATGTTTTTAATATCATAAAAACACTCCAAAGGTAACTGTTAGTCACCGAAAGATATACCAAACTCCGAATGTCTAATATATTTAAGAATAAATGAAGTTTAAATTAAAAGAAGAGTATTTTGGAGCTCTGAGTTCACAATTTAATATTTTAACTGAAATTGAATTGTAATCCGCATACTAAGTAACATATACTACTAACTATAGAAAGTTTTAAAATGATTTCTAAATTATTCATTGTGAGAGTCTGCAATATCCATGTTAATGAATGTTTTTAATTTATTTTAAAATTACCTCGTCATTGATATAATTGCAGAGCATGCGATATATTTAAGTATTATTAATTTTTGTTCCTAAATTTAAAAGCAATGGCATCTTTAAGTTAATGATAACTGAGAACGTGAGTTTAAATTTTCGTTGCCACAAATAACCTTTTGCGTAGTTGGAATATCTGTAAAATCTAATTCACCAATGCTCGCATATTAAAATAATCTAAAATTTCCTTCTGTACAATATTGCAACTACTCATTTAAACATATAAATATAAAGGATGATTTAAATGAATAATTATATAAATTTATTTCAGCGAGTCCTTGGTCACAAAATGTTTAGAAATAGCAGAGAAATTATATCAAGAATTAAACTTGGCATCTCATCTAATGTATGTTCTGCCCCCGTTATCTTTAAGGTTTTCTCTGTTTTCCAAATATATAACTCGACTGTGGATGTGAATATAATTAATTATTATGTATATTATTTATCATTCAGTGTATTTTCCATTAGGTTCATGATGTATCTGGCAGAGAGAGAGAGAGAGAGAGAGAGAGACAACAATTTTTTTATTTCTCCTGCCCTGGTTTAGACCTCAGGTCCACTCTACCACCAGGACAGGCCCAAAACGTTTCACACATTATTATACATACAATTGTGGCTTAGTACGTTATCACTACAACAGATGCAGTTACATTCTCTTTGCACCAAAAACTAAGGAAATACAATTATTTACACTCTTAAATGCTAAGTTGTGTATATATATATATATATATATATATATATATATATATATATATATATATATATATATATATATATATAAAAACATACATTATGTTATGTTTTGTACTTACAATGCGAAAAAAAACAAGTATACAGAGATACTTTGTTTACCATTCGTTTGATTTATGACACATAACAACACTAACTATAAACTATATTATAATACTATTTGTTGTCTACATAAAAGAAAATGCATTGCTCTTTAGTAAATAAAACTGCTTTCTCTTTCTAAACGATTATTAACTTATAAAAATATGTACATACTATCTGCCATTACAGTTATGTGTTTACAATATCATATCTTTCTAGTAGTATTTTTTTCAACTGTTTCTTAAATTGTAATTGATTGCTTTCTTTAATTGAATTGTCTAACATGTTCATCAGCCTAATTGATTGTACGTGGAAAGATTTTGTATAAATAACAGTACGATGAATTGGGAACTGAATCATTAAATTACTAAATCTGGTTATTCTTAGATGCACATCGTACATTCGTGTGTATCTCTCATACAGGTATGTAGGTTTTTTACTATCTAACACTTTGTACATCATTGACAATATGCTATATTCCTTGCGCTCTCTCATTTTTAGCCAGCCCAGTTCCCTATAATATCTAGTAACATGATCATCTAATCTAAGGTTAAAAATATATCTAATGCAAGCGTTCTGAGCTCTTTGTAATTTATTTGTCATTTCTACATTTATATCACAGTAAGCAGCAATTACATAATCTAACAGGGGAAATACCAAGGATGTTACCAGCATCTTTCTGATATGAAACGGAGGTTTTAAAACAGAGATTTCTAAATTGATACAAACATTTATAAACTTTCTTATGTATATAATTAACCTGGTCAGACCAAGTGAGGGAGGAGTTCATTCTAAGGCCAAGATTTGTTATTTTATGTACATATTCTACTACTACACCATTTATTATTATAGGTAGAACTGCATTATAATCTAGTTTGTTTAATATACGTGGTGTTCCAAAAATAATGGGTTTACATTTTGAAGTGTTTAGGCTTAATCCATGGTCTTTACACCAATCGAAAATATTTGAGAGGTCTGCATTCAAAGAATTTATTGCATTGTTTATATTCTTAATATCACACTTAATGTACAGCTGTAAATCGTCTGCATAGAGCATTGTGTCACAAAATACAATATTATCGGTAATCCTATTTATATACAGTGAGAACAATAATGCAGAGAGAGTCGAACCTTGAGGCACACCTACTGGGTTAATATCCCATTCTGATAAGGAACCGTTTGTTGTTTTTACACACGGATAACGATCACTCAAGTAAGAATCAAACCAGTGAATGACTCTCTGACTAAAATTATAGGATTCTAATATTGATAATAATAGTCCGTGATCGACGCAATCAAAGGCTCGGCTAAAATCTAATAACATTAAGATTGTCACTTGTCCCTTGTCCATAGCAGCCCTGACATCGTCTGTTATCCTTATCAGTGCTGTATGAGTGCTATAATTAGTTCTATATCCAGACTGAAATTTACATAATATATTATTATTCTCTATGAATGTACAAATTTGTCTATATACAAGCTTATCTAGAATCTTACCTAGAACACACAGTATATTTATGGCTCTATAATGTTTACATTCTAATGGATTGGCTACTTTTGGTAAAGGCAAAATCATTGCTTTTTTCCATTGCTCAGGGTATATACAGTTCGATAAAGATTTATTAAAAATATGACATAAGACATCTTTTATTTCATGAAAAATTAATTTAATAAATTTTAGCTGAATTCCATCATGCCCAACAGCATTTGATGAAATTGTAATTAATTCCCTGTGTATCATATCATTATTTACACTGTGAAATGAAAAAACATTATGTACATCCAAATTTAATCTTAATTGCTTATAATAATTTATTAATCCAACATTGATCTGATTATCTATACCACAAAAATACTTACTTAATTCATTAAGATTTATAACAGGATCAGACAAACATTTAGGTGCTTTTCCTGCACCCTGACTCTTTACTACCTTCCATAAATCCTTATTAGTTTTATTAGGATCCAACAAAGATCCAAAATGCCTATTTCTGGCGTCTCTCAACATACGCTTAATTCTATTTCGTAATAGTCTATAATTATTCCAAACCATAGGTTCTTTAGTTCTTAAATACCTTTTATATACAATATCTCTGTCTTTCATAAGATTTTTCAATTCATCATTTATCCACGGGCAAGAATTTCTTTTTTTTGATATTTTTCTTTCAGGCACATATTTAATATACAGTTTGTCTAACATACTACATAATAATTCAACTTTAGTGTTAACAGATTCACTAAGATAAACTTGATCAAAATTCAGCTGTGAACATTCATGCTTTAATTCGTTTACATTAATGTTTTTAAAATCTCTTATAACTATAACATCATTATTTTTATACAGTTTAACTTTTAGATTTAGTTCAATAAATACCAAGTCATGATACAAGATTCCAGATACAGGTACCTGACCAAATGTTTTAACTCTATTGCAGTCATTAACAATTAATAAATCTAACAAGGTGTCTGAATCAGGTAGGTGGTACGTTGAATCCAATGGTAAAACAGATAAATTTAAATTGTTCAACAAATTTAACAATACAGTTTTTTCAGGAAATATTCTGTCTGTATTTAAATTTACATTAAAATCTCCTACAACTAACAAATTATTATATACAGGTAATAAGTTTGCCAAACATTCAAAACATTCATTAATAAAGCCCAATTTCGGAGGTTTATATACAGCACATAACAAAAGTTTCCATCCCATGGATATTTCTAAAATAATAAATTCTGGCTTTTTACAATAGACAGGATTAGACATTTTTATTAATTTGTAACTTAACACATTTTTTAAGTAAATGGCCAGACCACCACCTTCCTTTTCTTCCCTGTCATGCCTTATCATATTGTAACAATTAATTTCATATGGTGGAGATGGTATTTCTGGTTTTAAAAACGTTTCTGAGGCAACTATGATATCAAAAAGGCTATCTTTAAATAAATTAAAACAGGATTCTTTATGTACCCTCAAATTTTCAACATTTATATGCGCTACTCTCAAAAAACCTCCTAGACTGATCAAAATTATCTCTTAGATCAGGTATTCCATAAACTCTCAACTTACTGGTAATTATGTTATCGACCATGATAAGTAGAAAAAATTAATCAAAACAAACCAAAAATCATTCCTTATTGACAACAAAAATATGCACTCTAGCATCATATATTCAATAAAACTAAACAACGCAACACAAAAATGATTCCTGCACTGTAAGTAAACGAATGTCATTCAAGCTTACCGAGGTCCTTCTCACTGTCGATGATGACAAAGAGTGAGAGAGAGAGAGAGAGAGAGAGAGAGAGAGAGAGAGAGAGAGAGAGAGAGAGAGAGAGAGAGAGAGAGAGAGAGAGAGAGAGAGAGAGAGAGAGAGAGAGAGAGAGAGAGAGAGAGAGAGAGAGAGAGAGAGAGAGAGAGAGAGAGAGAGAGAGAGAGAGAGAGAGAGAGAGAGAGAGAGAGAGAGAGAGAGAGAGAGAGAGAGAGAGAGAGAGAGAGAGAGAGAGAGAGAGAGAGAGAGAGAGAGAGAGAGAGAGAGAGAGAGAGAGAGAGAGAGAGAGAGAGAGAGAGAGAGAGAGAGAGAGAGAGAGAGAGAGAGAGAGAGAGAGAGAGAGAGAGAGAGAGAGAGAGAGAGAGAGAGAGAGAGAGAGAGAGAGAGAGAGAGAGAGAAGAGAGAGAGAGAGAGAGAGAGAGAGAGAGAGAGAGAGAGAGAGAGAGAGAGAGAGAGAGAGAGAGAGAGAGAGAGAGAGAGAGAGAGAGAGAGAGAGAGAGAGAGAGAGAGAGAGAGAGAGAGAGAGAGAGAGAGAGAGAGAGAGAGAGAGAGAGAGAGAGAGAGAGAGAGAGAGAGAGAGATGAGAGAGAGAGAGAGAGAGAGAGAGAGAGAGAGAGAGAGAGAGAGAGAGAGAGAGAGAGAGAGAGAGAGAGAGAGAGAGAGAGAGAGAGAGAGAGAGAGAGAGAGAGAGAGAGAGAGAGAGAGAGAGAGAGAGAGAGAGAGAGAGAGAATTTGACAATATCTTTATTTACCCTGTCCTGATTCGGTCCATTGTTCCGCTCTTCCATCAGGACAGGCACAACATTTACAACTCATTTACAAATTGAGCAGTGGCTAAGGCTAACAGAGTTCCAACAAAACACTGCACACAAAAAACATTACACTACATTACATACATACATTAAATATAAAAAATGTTAAATACAAAATATAACAATGCACACAAAACTGCACAAAAAACTAAAACTAATAAAAATACCACACAACTACAATTTTTCAATATAGTTATAAAAGAATTGTATTTAATATATCAATGATATAAATTTATGATTCACTTATAAATGATATATTATCAACTATAATAATATTATAAGATCTTGGTTCAGGCTGTTTTAGTTATACCTTAATAAAGATTTTTGTTTAAGTCTTTTGTGAAAGATACTTTCACCAGATGCTTGTTTAATATCATTATATAGGGTATTCATTAATCTAATTGACTTAACATGAAAAGAATTCGTATAAAACACAGTTCTATGTATAGGATATTGTAAAGTTATATTTCCAAGTCTAGTCTGCCTAGAATATACATTTTGCATGGTTATGTATTTTTCAAACAGATATTCAGGTTTTCTTTTAGCTAACAATTTATACATTAAAGACAAGACACTGTATTCTAACCTTTCATTGATTTTTAACCATCCTAACAATTTATAATATGGTGTAAAATGTTCATCTATTTTTAAATTAAAAATATACCGTATGCACGCATTTTGTGCTCTTTGAAGTTCGTTTATTTCATTATTCTTTAAATCGCACATGGCTGCACAAATATAATCTATAAATGGAAAAACCAATGTTGAAATCAGCCGCTTTTTTATTTCAATTGACGGCTTGAAACACATATTTTTAAATTGGTATATACATTGGAAAACTTTTTTAATTATATAATTAACTTAATCAGACCACTTAAAATTATTACTTAATCTTAAACCTAAATTAACAACACATTTCTCATAATTTAATGATTCCTCATTAATTTTTACTGACACTATATTATTAAAATCAATGTTATTTAAAATTCGTGAATATCCAATAATTATAGGTTTACATTTTGATACATTAAGATGTAAACCATGATTCATACACCATCTATACAAAACTTTTAAATCTTCGTTAATTAATTCAAGAGCATTATTAATATTGTCACAATTACAATGAATATAAAGCTGCATATCATCAGCGTACAACATGGTTTTACTAAACACTACTGAATCTCCTATTCTATTAATATAAATGGAAAACAACATTGCTGATAAAGTAGACCCTTGGGGTACACCGACACTATTCAATTTCCAATCCGAAAAATTGCCTTCAGCTGTTTTGACCCTTTGGTATCTGTCACTAAGATAAGCACCAAACCACTTTATTTCATCAAAACTAAAATTATATGACTCTAATATTGACCGTAAAAGTTCATGATTTACAGTATCAAAGGCTCTAGAAAAAATCAAGTAACATTAACACAGTCAATTGCCTTTGATCCATTGCTCTTCTTATGTCATCGGTTACTCTAATCAAAGCTGTTTGTGTGCTAAATAAGGCTCTATATCCAGACTGATATTTATATAAAATATTATTATCATTTAAAAACTTATATACTTGTTGATACACTAACTTATCTAATACTTTACCTAAAACACATAATAAGTTTATTGGTCTATAATGCTTACACTCTACTGGATTTTTTATTTTAAGAAGTGGTAGGACTAAGGAATATTTCCACTGACTAGGATATACACATTTCTCCAATGGATAATTAAAAATATGACACAATACGAGTTTTATCTCTTCAAAAATTAATTTGATAAACCTTACTTGAATACCATCATTACCAACGGCATTAGATGATATATCCATTAAAGCTTTGTATATAACTTCACTATTAACTTGGTCAAACTTAAAACTACCACAATTAGCACTATTTCTTTCTGATTTGTAATAATCTATTAGATCAATATCAATGTCATTGTTTATACCACAGAAATACTCATTAAGGCTATTTAAATCAACTACAGGACTTGGATTACTTTTTGGTTCTTTGCTACTTCCAAAGTTTTTTAAGGCACCCCACACTTTTTTACTACTCTTATCTGGCCCCAACACACTTGAGAAATATTGATTTCTAGCATCTCTCATTACAGTCTTTACTCTATTTCTAATAATTTTATAATTTTCCCATATTTGATAATCTTTAGTTTGTACATATCTTTTATAAATTACGTTCCTTTCTTTCATCAAATTTTTTATTCTATCATTTAGCCATGGGCATGGATTCCTTTTATTTGACACATTTCTAACACATATATGTTTATTAAATAAGTTATTGAGATTATTTTCCAAATATAGTACTTTATCATCTATGAATTCACTCGTAAAAACATCATTCCACTCTAGAGAATTACAATCTTGTTTCAACTGTTCTAAATTTACATTTTTAAAATCTCTTATAGCAATACTACCCTTACTAGCTAACAGTTTGTTCTTTAAATTTATCTCAACATATATGACATCGTGATAAGACATTCCAGATACATGTAACTGACCAAATTTCATTATTCTAGATTCATTATTTGTTATTATCAAGTCTAATAAAGAATCAGTATCAGGTCTATGGTAAGTCGAATTCAATGGCAAAATATACAAACTTAAATTATTTACAAAGTTTAACATTTTTTCTCTTTCTGAAAAAGATCTATCAGTCTTCAAATCAATATTGAAATCTCCTATCAAAATAACATTATCATAAGAGGGTAACAAATTTCCTACTAATTGATAAAATTCACACATATAACCTGCTTTAGGTTGCCGGTACATAACTCACAATAACAACCTCCAATTACAACACAATTCAATTAGTATAAACTCAGTTTTCTTACTATATTTTTTCTCAGATGAGGCAACAACTTTATAACTAATATGATTTTTTATATAAACAGCTACACCTCCTCCTTCCTTATCCTCCCTATCATGACGTATTAATGTGTAGTCATCCATCAAGTAAGAGAGAGAGAGAGAGAGAGAGACAGAGAGAGAGAAAGAGACCAATTTGACACCAATTTTTTTATTTTACGTCTTGCATTCTAACAAATTTTTCATACAAATAGTCTGGCGTTTTATATTTCAAAGTCTTAAAAGCTAAACTCAATATACTTAACTCCCTCCGTTCTTTAATCTTTAGCCAATTCAACTCTTTATAATACCTAGTTACATGATCATCCAATCGTAGATTGAAAATATACCTCATGCAAGCATTTTGTGCAACTTGTAACCTATTACTTAGTTCCTCATTTCATCACAATATGCTGACATAGCGTAATCAAAATGTGGGAAAATCAATGACATCACAAGCTGTTTTTTTGTATGAGTTGGTGGCTTGAAACATAAACGTTTGAATTGATACAAACTTTGGAAAACCTTTTTACAAACATAATTTACTTGCTTTTCCCATGACAAGTTACCCATAATTCTAAGTCCTAAATTTACAACTGAATTTTCAAACTTAACAGTCTGCCCATTGATTTCTATAGGCGTAATATTGTCTTCAGTAATAGTATTCAACAATCTAGAGGTTCCTAATATTATCGGCTTACACTTCAATATATTTAATTGTAACCCATGATCACTACACCAAGAGAAAACATTAGTTAAATCTACGTTTAATTGATTAACAGCATCATTTATTTTATCAGGTGTACATTGAACATATAACTGTATGTCATCCGCATACAACATAATATTACTAAAAATAACACATTCATTAATTCGATTAATGTACAAAGAAAACAATAATGACGTCAAAGTTGAACCTTGTTGTACACCTAGAGGATTAAGTCTCCAGTCAGATTTCTTACCTTCGACAGTTCTAATTTGCTGTAGCCTCCCTTCCAAATACGACTAAAACCATTGAACAACATTATCACTAAAATTATAAGATTTAAGAATTGAAACTAACAACTTATGATTTACACTATCGAAGGCACGGCTAAAGTCAAGTAACATTAGTACAGTAAGGCACCCTTTATCCATACCTAGTCTTACATCATCAGTTATTTTTACTAAAGCAGACTGTGTACTAAAATGTGTTCTATAACCTGACTGATATTTATTTAGTATATTATTGTCATTAACATACTCAATAACCTGCTTATACACCAATTTGTCTAATACCTTTCCCAAAACACATAATATATTTATAGGTCTATAATTCTTACATTCTATAGGATTTACAACTTTAGGTAATGGTAAAATCATTGAACTTTTCCACTGATCAGGATATTTAGCACACTGCAGAGAGAAGTTAAAAATATGCGAAATTACAGGTTTTATATTTTCAAACACCAACTTCACATCCCTCAATGAAATACCATCACTACCTACTGCATTGGAAGATATCTCATTTAACACTTCAGATATATTTTTATAACTAACATTTGAAAATTTCAGAAAAGTACGATTATTATCATCAACGTCTCTCAGAGCTTCATAATAATCTACTAAATCCCTATTAATTACATTATCTATACCACAAAAATAATATTTAAATCATTTAAATCTACAACAGGTTCACTTAATTTAGTACATTGCTTTCCCGCTCCTTGATTTTTTATAACTTTCCACACATCTTTGCTAGGCTTATCTACTCGTAACAACTTATCAAAGTACCTGTTTCTACCATCTCTAGTCAATCTCTTCACCCTATTTCTTATCAATCTATAAGATTCCCAAATAAATACATCTTTTGTTCTTATATATTGTTTATATAACCTATCTCTTTCTTTCATTTGAGTTTTAATTTCAGAATTAATCCATGGACATGGATTTCTATTTTTTTGAAATCTTTCTTTCTGGAAAATATTTATTAAGTAATTGTAATACTTTATCTGAAACAATATCAACTTTTTCATCTATAGTAGTTTTCAAATACATTTCATTAAATTCTAAATTACACTCATTATTAAGTTCATCTATTGCAATATTTTTATAATCTTTAATCACTATTAATTTCTTATTATTAGCTAATCGTACCTTCAAATTCAATTCAACATTTATCATGTCATGATATGAGATTCCTGGTACTGGTATTTGACCAAAATCTTAACTCTATTAAGCTCATTACATATTATCAAATCCAGCCATGTGTCTGACTGTGGTAAATGAAAAGTAGGTCTTAAAAGGTAAAATAGACAAATTCAAATTACTAACTAAATTTACAAGTTCATTTTTATCAGCAATAACTCTGTTTGTTGCTAGATCTGTACTGAAATCACCAATAATTAAAATATTAGTGTATAAAGGCAATAAATTAGCAATAATCTCAAAAAACTCATTAATAAAACCAATTTTAGGTGGCCGATATACCACACAAAGAAGAAGTTTCCACCCTAATGACATTTCTATAATCAAAAACTCAGGTTTTCTGCAGTAAGAAGCCTGCGAAAACGCTACTACCCTAGTATTAAAACTTTTCTTAAAATAAATAGCTACCCCTCCTCCTTCCTTATTTTGTCTATCGTGTCTTAAAATATCATAACCGTTTAACATATATGGCTCTGAGGAAACCACAGGCTTCAAAAAGGTTTCTGTTACTGCAATGACATCGAATACACCGTCATTAAACACATTAAAAAAAGATTCTCTATGAACCTGAAGATTCTCCACATTTACATGTGCTATTTTTAAAACTTTTCTAGAACTATTCTGATTAGCAATATTAAAAGTACTATTTGTCATTAATTTTAACAATTTTGCAAAACACAATACATTTTCCATAATGACAGTTACAAAATTTATCCACTACAATACATGTTGAAAACAAATAGTTAAACCTACACACAATATCGAAAAAGACCTTTTCCTTGAGATTCGTATGAAAAACCAATAAAACAACAAAACACAGGGGTATAATTAATTTAACATTTAACACATATCCCTTTTAAGTACGTTTTCTTGACTGCTTGATAAAACACTTTTCCCCATGACATTTCTCACTCTTCATACAAGTTTATCAATTTCATCTTGACTGTTGATAATCACATACCGATCACCTTGATTTTTCCTCATGTAGATTCGACTATTTCGAACCCACAAATAAGTGTATTGTTTCTCATTCTTCACAGCACGTGCTGCATTCAATAACTTTCTTCTTTCCATCGTCAAGCTATCATTGAAGTAAATGACGGTCGCCTCTCCTTCCATAAATCCAATGTCACGAGAATTAAGGTTCCTTTTTTCTCCGCGTTTTGTCACCATTGCTTCCTTGTCCAACTTGCGAATCGAACAACAATACTTCCAAGTTTTGTACCGGCTCCTTTGTATCTGAACACATTATCAATCATGTTTTCATTAAAAGTGAAGCCAATAACTTCTGAGATTCTACTGATCAATCCAATGAGATTCTCTCTTTCCATAAAAGGAACTCCACTAATTTCCAAATCTTTATCTCTATTTGCCTGTTCCATTGCATTTAATTTTACTGTCAAATCTTGCACAATTTTTTTAAATTTGCATTTTTCTCTAAATTACAGAAATATCCGCTACAACTTTTTCCATACTCTTCCCAATATCATCAATTTTCTTTCCATTCTCAATTATCCATTCAGAATATTTTTCCATCTGATTAGCAAACCCACTATTTGTTTTCCTGACCTCTGATCTAAATTCTCTCATTTCATTCAACAGAGCAAGGATCGTTACGTCAGGCCGCTCGACCGTTATCTTATCTTCGGTCAGCTGTGTAACTATTTCTGTATTAGTCAAACCCGACTCCTCACAATCTGTACAAGTCCACGATCGAGACTTCCCTGTATACTCCTCCTTCGACATCCCAATACATTTGAAATGAAAACTTTTGTCACACTTAACGCAAATTGCTCTATCCGAATTATAGGAAAACCCTTTTTTACATGTAAAGCAAATTGATTTCTTTGTCGTACCTGTAACAATTGTAGTACTGGTGTCTGAATCAGCTTCCGATCGACTTTTCAATTTAAAACCAGACATTTTCTCACTCAGCGCTGTTACAGGAGTGTTGTCACCACGACAAGGCTTCACACGGTTGCAGTTTGAACATTTCCAATTAACTTGTGAATCAAGAATGTATTCATAATCGGATTCCTTCAAATGCTGAACACATTTCAAATGGAAATAACCATTATATTCTATACATACTAAATGTTTAGAGTCTTTTTGCACAATTAAATTACACTTTTGACAGTTCATTGTAAACAGCAAAATCCACGAAGCAATAAAAAATTAACTGAAAGAATAAAAATAAATAAAAACCAATAAAAGCACAGTATAAATCACTAGCTAGCAGCAGCTAACCTCAAAATACTCGGAGCAGCTACGGCGAGCTGTGTACTGTACCGCGTCCGTCCCACGAGAGAGAGAGAGAGAGAGAGAGAGAAGAGAGAGAGAGAGAGAGGAGAGAGAGAGAGAGAGAGAGAGAGAGAGAGAGAGGAGAGAGAGAGAGAGACCATGAATGTACAACTGCAGATCATCTGCATATGCCATGGATTTACAAAACATCAAAGAATCACACATTCTATTTATATACAAAGAAAACAGCAAAGCTGATAAGGTTGAGCCTTGCGGTATACCGACTGTGTTACTCTTCCAGTGTGAGTATCGGCCACTTCCGGTTTTAATCTGTTGCAACCTACCATTTAAATATGAACTAAACCATGTTACTACATTATCACTAAAACAATAGGAACGCAATATTGCTAACATTAACTGATGATGAACACAATCAAAAGCACGAGAAAAATCTAGTAATATTAACACCGTTAATTGCCTATTGTCCATTGCTCGTCTTATATCATCTGTTACATTTATAAGGGCCGTTTGAGTACTAAAATTAGGTCTATAACCAGACTGATATTTGTACAATAAATTGTTATCACACACAAATTTACACATTTGTTGGTACACTATCTTATCAATTATTTTTCCAAATACACACAGGATATTTATAGCTCTATAGTTCTTACATTCTCTTGGGTCTGGTATCTTAGGCAAAGGCAATATAAGAGAAAGTTTCCATTGCTGAGGGTATACACTATTCATTAAAGAAAAATTAAACACATGGCATATGACATCTTTAACTTCGTTAAAAATCAACTTTACAAACTTCAAGTGTATCCCATCACTTCCAATGGCATTTGAAGATATTTGTGAAATAACCTTACATATAATATTTGTGTTAACCTGACTAAAACTAAAATAATAATCAATTCTCATATCAAATTCTCTTAAACCATTATAAGAATCAATCATTTTAACATCAATATCATTATTAATTCCACAAAAAAACTAATTTAATTCATTAATATCAACAACAGGATCACTCAATTGTTTAGACTCTTTACCCGCACTCTGTTCTCTAATTGTTTTCCACAGAACTCTACTCGAAACGTCTGTTTTGAAAAAGTCATCAAAGTGTTTATTTCGAGCGTCTCTGACTTGTCTCTTAATACTATTTCGTAACACTCTGTAATGCTCCCATGTAATAGGATCTTTAGTACGTACATAGCGCTTGTACAGAGAGTTTCGTTGGTTCATTAATGTTTTTAAATTTCCATCAATCCAATCCATCTCTTTGTACAAATACGCCGTTCTGGAATATACCTATTATACAAAGATAACAACCTTTCACATAAAATATTAACTTTATCTTCAATTGAATCGTTATTATAAAGGTCCTCCCATTTTAATGCTAAACATTCATCTTTGAGCTTATCCTTATCAATATTTTTAAAATCTCTTAACATTAAACAGCTTTTTTCATTTCCTCGCTTAAATTTTAAGTTTAATTCTACATATATTAAGTCATGATATGAAAGCCCTGACACAGAAAATTGACCATAATCAATAACTTTAGACAAATCATTACACAGAATTAAATCTAGTAACGTGTCCGATGTTGGTAAATGATACGTTGTCTCTAGTGGCAACAAATGTAGGCTCAAGTCATTAACACAACCCAAGAACTGAGTTTTGTCATAAAACACCTTGTCACTACTTAAATCAATATTAAAATCACCTAAAATTAAAACATTATCATAAATTGGTAAAAGATTAGATAATACATCAAACAATTCTACAAGAAAGCCCACTTTTGGTGGACGATAAACAACACATAACAAAAGCTTCCAGCCTGAACCCACTTCTAAAACAATGAACTCCGGTTTTTTACAGTAAATCGCCTGAGAGAGGGCAAGCACTTTGTAATTGAAAAAATTTCTTAGATAGACTACAACACCTCCTCCCTCTTTGTTCTCTCTATCATGTCTGATGAGGGAATAAGCTACTAACTGATATGGCTGAGACAATATTTCTGGTTTCAAGAAGCTTTCCGTTACCCCTATAATATCATATAAGCCATTCTGAAAATATGTAATAAAACTTTCACGATGAACTCTAAGGTTTTCTACGTTAACGTGTGCTACTTTTAAACCAATAATTAAATTACCTCGTCTTTGACCATTATCAATCGCAACATGTTGAGAATGATTAAAGTTATCATTGGAGGCCATCACTTATATATATGTATACAAATAACGAAATGGAAACTACAACAAGTATTAACAATAAGCCAATTAAGAACACCACTAATAAAATTTAAACGCCATGAGAGTAACACATTAATATTTAACAATTGGCAATTATCAAACACTTTTACAATAAAAATACAAATTGAGACTTTCAGTGAGATATGTAGACTTAACCTTATATTACTTCCGTAGCTAATAATAGATCGAAACCATACTCCTTCGTTGACTGCGCATCCTCAGGCCAGTTTGTTGACATCCTCAATGCTGTCAATTGTAACAAAACGGTCACCTTGATTTTTTTTTTAGAGAGAGAGAGAGAGAGAGAGAGAGAGAGAGAGAGAGAGAGAGAGAGAGAGAGAGAGAGAGAGAGAGAGGTTCATTCTAAATAATGCATACTTCTTATCCACAATAGAAAAATACTATTGTGTACTCTATATATCTACAAAGTGTTTTAAACATGTTTCCATTATTTTTTCAGAATTGATTTTAACGTTACATTAATAACTGATTAGGAAGTTTTTAACATTACTTAATCAACTAACGCGGATCATTGCTAGTTATAATGACTTTTGATCATTGTAAATATATATGATTATATAATTTAGTCAACATATAGTGGCTTTAAATAACTTGTTTCTTTTAGAATCTTTCTGTGTGGTTCAAAGAAGAGATGTTAGCTAATATAGAGCTATCATGGTACCAATATGAAAATAAATAAAAGGAATGTTAAAAATGTAATCAATGTAAACAGGAAATCTATTAAAAATCAATAATATGCCAACAATTATTTCTGCTTTTAACTGTTTTCTGTTTTAATTTGTGAAAACTTAGAAATTGTGTAATGAGATTTTAATAATTATATGAGATGGTAAACTCGCGTAATATTATGAATTATTCAATATTGCATATATCTTACATATCAAATTTAATTGTGTTCATATGAATTCCTTATCAACAATTTTTGTCTCAATCATAACTATAAACTACATATCTCCTTTACACAAATTATAATTTAACTTTTTGAAATACAATGCTGGCATACACAAAGGTAGACAAGATTTTTTTTAATATTTACTCTCTATAGTAACGGCCATAATATTTTATTTAATACATATACACTATTTGGATACATAATTGTCTTATGTCTTACATAAAGTATTATTTTATATAAAGAAAAACAGGCTTTTAATTGAAAAATGGTTTATTTAACGATGTGACACAGCCGTTCATGGGCGTTAGCTGTAAAGAGAGGGCAACATTTACGTTTAATATTATACCCTTTGTAAACTTACACTTTAATAAAGTAAACTAACCCTTAAATTGACATTTAATTAACTTATATAAAATACTTTTATTTATAAAACTCCTCAAAATAAATTATTATGTATAAAATTACTATTTAAAAATAGATTTTATATTTTTAATAAAATTAAATACAAGCTTTATGTAATTGCTACGAAAGAGATTGATATTTACCGAATGGACAATACACATGGGGTTGGATACCGCTGAGGTCGTAGTAAAGAATACTCGAAATTCAAAGTTTACGTATAGGTTTAATATATGAAAATGAACATAAAAGCATCACTTCTAGTTGGTAAATTAATATAAATTATTGCCACGTTGCTGCCAAATAGAGCATGTATAAACTAAAATATGATACCATGGGATAGGCCTAAATATTCCAATTTTCTATGGATTGTACCTTCGAAATTATTAATTACAAAACTGTAATAATAACTTCCCTTCACTATGAACTTGTCTTACAAAAGCGGGCGTCAGCATTCTTGGCTCGACAATGCAGCTGTAGTCGGAAAAAAGGAAGATTAGTAGACTGGAAGTCTAAAACATGAAGTAATTGTGCTTGATCCCAATAATGTGAGGTCAAAGACCGAACTGTAATTCGCTTAAAACAAATTCGCGACGGTATTAGCCAGCCATTTATCGAGACTTATAATCACGACAACGTGGTATCGTTAGAAGGACATCGCTACAAATGTTATCCAAGTTGATCTGCAAATAAAACACATTAAAGTTAAGTTACTTTACATTACATTCGAACTAGATGCCTAGCATGAGAGGTCTAACTTATGATACGAAAATATAAATTTTTACTTACGGGTAAGGCGCGCGAGGTTGCTTCGGTAGCGAGGTTTGGAAGGTAACTTTAAATATCATAGCTGAGGGAGATAATTTATTATGCTTGTAAATTCAAACGATAAATACATTTTGTTTGCTCAATATTTGTTTTATATATTAAGATGATGGTTTATGTTTAAAAAGAAAAAGCTTTTAGCCATACAAGAACGTATATGTAGATTCATGACATGCATTACTCTGGACTAAGTCAGACCCACAGCCAGAGAGAGGATATTGGAATTCCAGCGTCGGCTGTCTGATCAGAAGTATACGTAGTTTTATTGTGTTTGTATTTACGTGAGATTATTCAGTCTGTAGACAGTACAGTAATATTAATGTTACTTTGGACGGTGATATTGTTATCTGCCAGTTGACGTCAATTATTACATGAACTGTTTGTAATGTGAGACATTAGTTACAGGATTTTTACTGACAGCTTGATGGGTCATATTAATGAGTTGTGTTATTGCATTGTGTCAGTGATGCAGACCAAATAACTTTTGGATTTTCAGAAATGGAGACCATAATATATATGTTGGTTTTGTATTTTATAATTCAAGATTTAATCACTCTCGGCTACCCCATATTCATGTGACTTAATACTCTTATCTCATGGTTTTATGAGTACTAAACATCCATTTGTCTTTTGCTTTCTATTAAAAGTGTGATCAAATCAAATAACGTATTGTTAGTGACCTGCATCTTTGAGGTTTGTTATCAGCACAACACTAACACACACAGGTCGTCATCATGCATTGAGAACAATTAATTATTTTTTTCAATCTGTCATTACAAAAACAGACGTAAATATTTTCATGCTATTCATTGCATTTTATATATTTTTTATTGATAGCCCAAGCATAATGTAAACAAAATAACACATGCATAATGGAGCACAATTTACAAACGGTTTCTGGTAAGTTATATTATTTATTTTCACCGTCATGTTAAAATATTTCCAAAACGCAAACCAATGAATTTATGGCGAGAATGATTAAATGAATTTTTGCATAATTATACCACATTTTTCTAACCGCTTCAATTTATAGTCAATATTTTCACAAATATTGCATAAGAAGATGTAAAGATTAAATCTAAAAATAATCTAAAATATTAAATATGATTGTAAAAAGATTGAAAATAGTGATTGATGTATTTGAATAGAATATTATAAAATATATACATCTACGTATTGACGAGATAGTAAATAAATTTAAGCAACTGACTTTTATATGTAAAAAAAAAACACCATTTTGTAATATTAGTCTTTTTACGTTTAAATCATTGTATTTTCGGGGTTATTTTACTAACACAAGGGGACTTGAACGCTCCATATAAACCCATGTTAAATTAGGTACTTTTGTGTCCCATTATCTTAGAAAGTAATAAAGATACCAACCTGATATTTTTATCACTTACTATGTGGTCCTATAAAAAACTACTGATCTATTTTTATGAACTTATAACTCTGTTTGGCCAAGTTATGATTTTTTTTATCTAGCGAGTTCAAAATAACCCTGAAATATAGACTATTTTTCAGTAAAATGAGGCCTAATAAGTCAATACTTGTTATAATTGTTTCTTTGTAGATCAGTAGCATCATAGATAAGTACTAAACATCCTGTAAAAATTTCAGCTTGTTATCTTTAGTACTTTCAGAGAAAACGGGTCATTTGTGTGAAAAATCAAAATTTTCGGGAAAACGCAAAAAAAAACCAAAAAATTTAGATAAAAAGTATATTTTTCACAATACTTGAGCTCTAAAACCCTCCAGAAACATAATGTTCATCATTCTCCTTTTCCTCTACAAGAGCTCTCCTTCTTTTCTTCACTCGACTTTCCTTGGTCATCACTACTACCTAATTTCTTCTCAGAAGAACTGGGTGGCACTACAAGTTTTGGAGTAGTAGGCCGAGGCCTAACTGTTGAGTCTTCTTCTGGTGAAACTGAAGGTAACCTTTTATAAAACCTATTACCTTTATTGGTACGTTTTTTAAAGATTCCTTTAGGTCTAGTCATTATATTATGAAAGATCACTTTGAAATAAAAGTCTATAAACACTGAGTCAACTTCCAATAATAACAAAATATTGTCAGAACAACAAAGTTTCTAGGTTACAAACAATTGACAATAACAAAACAAGCAGACATCTGTCAAAACTGCTAAGGTCATAGAGAAACAAAACCTAAGAATAAGTAAATAATAAATCAGTAAAATCAGCACTATAAGAAAGCTCAACACTGGATACAGCCGTCATTGGCGTTGCAGAGGCAACTTCAAAAATTTATTTGAAGCATTTAGAAATTTTTGTGAGTGATAATATTAATATCATTGTATTCCGAAAATGTCAAACTACAATAAAAAAAATATGTTAAAAATAATTTTTTTTTGTCCAAGTCCCCTTATGTATAATTATAAATAATTTATATATATATATATATATATATATATATATATATATATATCAAAATTTATATATATTTATAAAATATATCAAACTTATCTATAATTTTATGATATTAGTAATAAGTAAATAATCTGGATTCTAGTTTTAGACGTAATTGCTTTGTAATACCATATTAGCGTTTATTTATAAGCTCAAACTGCATTGGCCAATTTAGAAATTCTCAAATTTCGAAATGGCTGTTTATAAAGAAAACGGAATTAAAAAAGTGTGGTCATAAGCCATATTTAGGTGATAGGCTGTTAACTCTATGCACGATGAAAGAAAATATGTGCTCATGACTAATAAATTGTGAATGTATACATTGCGTTTTGAGTGCCAATTCATTCGAATTTTAATGGAGTTGCAGGATGTAAAACATTTGTGTTAGAATTTGGCTAAACAAAACATGCCAACCACAAATTACAATACACCACTTTTGGATTTTCAGAAATGGAGACCATATATATGTTGGATTTGTATTTTATAATTCAAGATTTAATCACAACGGAACAACTGAATCAGGATAAACAATTGATATTTTTCAATTACTAGGTGTAATAATGTAAAAGTACAAAGTTGCATATTAGTTGCACAGTAAAATTTTATGTCATATACTTATTTTATTTTGTAAACATTTATAGTTTAGCTTTTTTAAGTTTTTCTATTTTTATTTGTTACATCACATTTTCTCCAGTCTCTTTTATCCATATAAAACTATTACGATTTGTAAAGAGATTTTATATATTATTTATGTATGTACGAATATAAGTATACGATCTAAATAAGTAGACCCATCATCGTACAAATCGTTAGTTATCTTGACCAACGAGCTGTGGTCAAGATGGTGAGGGCTGTGGTGAGGGCTGGTTATACCTATCGCCATTACCACCAACACAAGTACGGTAGAGGTGTCACTGCTTGTGTTAAGTCTCACCCTCCTAAGAACATCTTACAATCATGAGAAACCACGAGAGAAGGGCGGAAGGAGTATCTGCTTCTGGACGTCAGTATCAACGGATCACACAATCTTAATTGCAATGTGTTATAAAACTCCTAATTGAGGTTTTCTTGCTGAATTCGAATGTGCTTCTGGGCTACGTGGCCGTTACATTCGTGTCATGTTTATGAGGGATTTGAACACAGACTTACTCGATCCTGCTACTTACGACCAAACTTACTATGTTTAAATCTTGAAATATGACTTTGCTACGACTGAAAGTCACACACCGTACTACAACTTCACTTGTAATCATTGTTGCTACTGACCCGAACCATGTCGCATACCACCGATAACTTCCTGTCTCCAGCCATTCTAGCACAATATGATGTTTTGTTCCTATAAACTCCTCTCAACTAAAGCAAAAGCTAAATTTAATAAGTATAGAAGTTATAGGGACATGGATCATGCTTGGCATAAGATAATCTCAGCTGCCAACATAAATAATATGGTTATTATATTAAATTCATTTCTTATCCTTTGATTCAATCGACGAGCACCAGTATCACAAAATTAGTTAATAAAGCTTTTGCTTCATGGAATAATAATTTTATCAAACGGCTTCAGAAATAAAGAGACTCTGCTTTTCAAGTAGCTAAGCGCTCTAAGGCCGCTCTTGATTGGGCTGTTTACAAACAGCTAAGGCCCCAGGTCCGAGCGTCAATATGCTAAATCATTATGGATTACGGTAAAAGACATTGGTATTGGAAAATCTCAAGATAGTACACCTGTACACTTTGATTTAAAAATAAAATGATTACTTTGTGAATTGCTCAGTTGATTCTGAAGCTTTTACCTATACGTCCTAATTTGACTAAGTCACCTAATAATAAGAATCCTGATCTCCGGCCGATCAGTATCCAAGAATTTCCGGACTCTATTTCAATCTGGATTTCGTTAAAATTATAGCAACACCACCGCTTTATTTAAATTAATGATTATACAAGTTTAGTAATGGACAATAGGGAAGCAAAAATTTCATCTCTTTTTAAAAAATTTTTCAAGACCTCTGACTGTATTAATAATCATTAAATTAGGGAATTATGGTTTTTCCGATGGTTGCATTGCCTTGGTTGACTACTATCTTACTGGTGAACAACATATTAAGGAGAGGAATAAAACAACTAACTAGTGGGTTTTTACTCGTTGCTTTCCACAAGATTCTGTTCTAGGACTCTGTTTTCTCTTTACATTGACAACGTAACGTCAATAGTTACTCATACAAATTTCCATTTTTGCCGACGAGTAACAAATAAGTGCATTGAGGCAAATTATGATAAAGTGAAAGGATAGTCTAGAGTAGCAAGAAAGAATAGACTCTAAATATAAATACATTATATTTTTATAGCACCTCGTTTGGAGTACCTGAGGAATATATATCATGATTAAGTAACGAGATTTGATTACATAAGTACTCTTCAATCTCACCAATCTTTTAGGAATTTCTCATTTTTAAAGAATATTCAGTACCTATATATTATGGACTGTTTCAAATTCTAATTGACTAAACATTAATAATGAAGCACAAATTAAATGTGATTCAATTTGAATATATAACGCAAATATGCAAAACAAGTTTAAAATAATATAACTATCTTGTTAGGTTTATAACGAATAATTCCAACCAAAATGGCTTTCTTAGAATCGTGTTGTGATTTATCCCTCCGTACGATGTAACTCTTAATAGAAAGTTCTTATTGACTGGAAACTTAGTTCCTCTTGGTCCTTGAAAGTGCTCATTTGATTTTGGGTAATATATAAATATTGAAGCGAAAACTGAAATAGGACATTAATTATAGGACCAATTTACATTTGTCGTTGTTAAGGGTTATTCATGATAGCAACAAGAAAGTCGCAGAATAAACCAAGTTTCGTCAGGTTGCATGGCTTATCAATTATCAATGGCTTACAGATATAGGTACTAGTATATTGGATTAATTGTACTATATATATATATATATATATATATATATATATATATATATATATATATATATATATAATTAAGATAATAATAGAAAAGCGTAACATATAATCTAAAGTAATATAAAAATACTCCTAAATTTAAAATATCACGAGATTATTACGTACTCCTTAAAATATTTCCATATTTATGAAATCTTAAACACGTAATTTTGTACGATTATTTAAACAATAAAATGATGAAAAAATTATTTTCTTTCATACCACTAGAATAAAAATATCTTAGATAGCATACATAAGCTACCCAGCTATGATACACTTGGCATCACTGAATCGCATATTGTGCTCCAGATATGGGAATTCCCGTCTCGTCTCTTTGCCCCGACCTAATATTAAACCATGTCCTGCAGCCGTTCTTGTCTCTTTACTTTGGTAATGTCAGAGGTATACTGTTATTCTTAGTATTTTTATAAACGGTATTATAAATGTTGACATTTTGGGAATTACAAACATCTTCTCCATTTTATATGGAATCACTTCTTTTGAAGCCGAAAGATTGCCAACCACTGTTACGGTCGTAGAACATGTGAGTTGCAAAGGTAGTGAAATTTTTTAGTACGCATTTTAATAGTTTCTTCATGACTTTACAATGATATTTACCCTGAAAGAACTAACTTTATGTATATAAAACTAATAAATATAGCCTACCAATCCAATATAATTTCTGTACAAAAAGTACAATTATATAATAATTACAAAATTATTATTAAATACAATTTTTATAGTAAAATAAAAATAAAATAATAATGACATCTTTCCGCACTGACGAAACACGGACGTCACCAATTGAAACAACCCCAAACCAATATTTCCTATCTACTAAAAATTAGTGGTTAAAAGGGATTTTAATCTGTGCTATTTATTAACGTTACCTTTTACCTTGCTTGAAAAATTTGTTTCTTCCGAGATTGTAGTTAGAATATTAAGATAGATAAATTCCAAATTATCTATTTCAATACAAACGCTAAGTTATTATTGGTTTTACAAAACCATAAGTTTATGATATAGCTCCAATCTTAATAAAAACTCATATCTATATTGTTCCAAATAAAAATGATATACTCCCAGAACAATTTTGTAAAACAAATTGTAAAAAATATTATCAAAAAAGTCACATACCGTATAGGAACAGTACTTCCATATGCATTTGATTCGCTAGATATATATTAACTATTTTCATGTTAAATAAAGCGATATTCCAACTTGTATTACATTTTGTTCTTAAAAATTAGGCAAAATATATCTTGAAATTCTATTCAGTATATTTTGTTAAATTACATGCTAAATACACAACAATTCATTTACAGCATTCGGTATGCAGTTTGTTCTCAATATATTAGTAAGGAACAACAGAAATTAAAAGAATGTTTACATATTTCCAATTTTGTATAAAATGATTGCCTATATGCCAATATTTACAAATATTTTCAGAAGATACTGGTCGTTTTCATTTATTTAAAGTTATCTTTAGTATACAGAATTTTATTTTTAATTGTATGGGTGGTTTTACAAACTGAATTATGTTTACTATAAAAAAATCGTGCAGGCATGTATTTATCATTCAACTTTTATGCAGGCAGAGGTTTAAAAGTAAGATGTCTGAACTTTTTTACGAAATTAGTTATGTTTTGCGTAGAAGGAGTTGTGGGAGGAAATAAAAAAATATGTTTATTTTACATACAATTAACATAAATTTTGCTATAGTTCTCTCCCTTTTGGTCACTTTTGTACCTTTAATTATTTCCAAATTTTTTAATCGTGCTACCAATAAAAGAGCAAAATATATTTATAAAGTTACCCCTACTACTAACAAGTATGGGTGCGCTAGATTACGTGTCACGTCACAGGCTTCACTGCGGTGCAATGCGCAATTTTTAGTCTATAATTAATTACTTTAGTGACAGATTTCATAACGACTGACATAGGGGGTACAAAAATTTAAATCACCCCGATTTGCCATCTCTCCTATACAAACTATACATAAAAGTTGCATTTGCACTTAGTAAATATCCTATTTTTATAGTTTTGTTCACGCATTACTTTTATTTACTCTTTTATTTTCACTGGAATCTTTCTACGTATTGGAATTCTTAAATTATATCCATAATTTATTCTACGTCAGATTACTTATTTCATTTAAAATTGTATAACATTACTCTACACACTGCTCAAGATATAAAATCTGAAACATTAACACATGCACTAATAAAATACGACTATTAAGAATTATACACATTTGAAGTCCCAATTTTATGAAAAGTAAAACTTTTATAGTTATTCCTTGAAAATGTAACAAAATATATGAATGTGGAAACTCCAGGATTCGTAGATCTCTCATCCACCAAAATCATCCTGCCTTGTAAATACCCGGCGTTTGATAAGGAGCTATATAGGTTGTCCTTTGAAAGTTCTGCGTGTATCATTAATTAAAAAATATGAAGCTTTGATCAATGGCAGTTTAAAAAAATAATAACTGCCGTTATTTATTAATATGGAATTATGCCTTTCCAAACTGAAACATTACTTCATATACAAGAGTACCTAGTTCTATAAACTAAATTATGATACTTTAAAGTAAAAATCAAATTCATAATATTACTATTATATAAATATTATACATGGCTATGTTTTATTAATTGAAACAATATCACAGTACGTCATAGTATAATGCACTGGAATTTAGGATTTATTTACTTTGATGAATCACTATTAACACAAAAATAGCTATACGTAGGATGATAGTTGGAAGGTTGGAAATTAACACAGATGTATTAAAATAAATTAAAACATTACTGAACGGGATAGTTTTATTATGTTGATAAATACATTGCATTATAATGGATAGAATTTGACACTTGGAAAAGAGCGTTACAACGAGATAAACTATTCCAAGTTCAACTAATACAAAACTTAGCCTAACTCTAACCAAATTCAAAACTAATCAAAGCAGTTCCTGTATCTCAAGCAGTTTCATGTTAGTTACGAATTATATTGAAACAACTGTCTCTATCAGGTATTGCAGCTGTGGTTTATTTTACAAAACTAACAGCTACTATTTGGAATCTAAATAACTAAATAGGTCTACGTAAATCAGAGCTCTGGGGATGAAGACTGAAAGAAACCATAAAATTTTTTTTTAAATATTGAATAAATTATCTAATGTTGACACATAAGTTTACGTACATAAGCTAAATCAGTTCCGTCCCATCCTAGAACTGCTTAACGGGGGCCCCCACCCGGTGATTCCTTGATATTTTAGAATTCCATAACTAATAATCCCTCAAAAAGTAATATATAAAAAACTGTTTTCACTATTTTATCTTGTTTTATAGCGTTCGTTTACTAATCCTCATAAGGTTAAATTATAAGCTTCCAATCAATAATGAAATCTCTAACCTTGTAAAAATTTAGAAAATACCAAAATACATACAGGTAAATGTCTGATGTGAGCAATAAATATAAACGTAACTTATTTTAGTGTACTGGCCTAAACTATTAAAATGATCTATAGCAAATAATGAAATGTAAGAAGCTACGCAACTAAATATCATTAAAGTGTGCATTGATATTTGTGTGGTGTGTTATATATTGATTAAGATTCGTAATATTAACCCACCAAACTAATGGCTCCTTGATACCGCCTTTACAAATGTCATTCAAATTTAGAAGTAGTGTCCGAAATAATTGTCTTGCATATTTTTGTTAAGGCAACACCAAACTGTAACTTGCAATACTTCAGTAAGGAACTGTTAGAAAACACATCTTAATTAGATCAAATCCATCCATACAGAATGATTCATATAACATTTAGTGCTACATAGGAACACTTTGCTTTAGTCATTACTATGTCTTTAGTTTAACAGCTTTTTTAAGATAAGCTTTGCTGTATGGACAACCTGAATGAAAATGCTCAAGAAATCACGAAACCCAATGTTCTTTATGATTGATTTCTATGAACTTATTCTATAAATGCTAAATACCGCATCAGAATATAACGATCCAGTCAGAAATGGCAGCACATAATGTACTTCACAATGTGTACCTAAAACAACCCGCCATTTCTGATTGGATAAACCTTTTGAGATGCGGTTTGCGGCATTCAACTCTACTAAGTGAGCTCTTTCAAATGAGGTATCACTCGACCCATGCTTTCATTTAAGATTTCCATGTTTTCCTCTGTGGGCCGTCACCCCATGGTTGGCATGTCATGGTAATAGCAAGGAAAAATAGTTTACATAGCCATATGACACTGTGCAAAGTTTATAGATGTTATCTGCTATGGTTTGTAAAATATTAAGCCGTACCCAGACTTTTCAAACACCTTGTATATATAATAACTTTTTCACAGGTCACAACTTTCTAAATATATGATTCTCAAGGAGTCAATCACCTTTTAAAGCCCAAACGACTGAAACATTCCAGCGACAGGGTCGTTCCGGGAGATGGATCCCTCCAGAATTTTGATATGATCACAGAGAATTACTGTACATTAAATCTCAAGTTAAAACTTGTTTTGCACATTAAAAAGTAAAACGAGCATCTAATGTTAAAACTATTATATTTATCCAAAAGCAAATAGCTGCAACACGGTGCCGCATATTTGTTTGGGATCAGAAAACAAAACGCTAACCATACTTTATACAGCAATGTGTTCCTTATGTAACACCGGATGTTGCAATGTAGCCTATATCTTGCTTGCTGGCATTGTTGCTCGTACATCTCATTTCATAAAGGCAACGTATGTTACTAATATTCACAAGTTAGTATCTTATGTCTCTTTCACAATTTGGCCTTGGAATGAATTATTATTTTAACAAATAGCACTGGCGTATATATGAATTTAAATGGATAGATAATAACTAACTAATTATTTAGGGTTAAAATATAAGATCTTAAACCGATCAGATTTCATTTACACGCATAAAATGTATTTACTATTATTGCTATATAACAGTATTATAAATCGTTTATATTTTACAATAGGAAATAATAATAAGGGAATTCTATTTTTATAAAAAAGTAACGTAATTGTTTTGACAGAAGACAAAACATTTTAAAAATAAATAAGATGTTTTACTATTATCAGTTTATTACTTGCACACAAGTTTAAAAATGTTATTGTTTGTTAATATAAAGTAGAACAATATAAATAACATAAGAAGAAACAGTATTTAAATATAACCAAAAAAAAGAGTTCAAGGTAGTTTTATGATAATAAATACATTTAAGTGACTTATAAATACATATTTATTCCTTCTACAATACGAATATTGCTGCTAGCCTAAGAATAGTCGTTGAAATTCCTATAATATTATATTATATAGGCACCTGAATAGCTATAATTATTACATAGCTTCAAAGTAAGTACTAGAGTAGTTTGTCGCAATTTTTTGTATTCTTATTTATTCATCAAAACCATTAAATTTATTTTACAACTAATATAAAACGATGCAGAGTTTTCTTTTATTAGCGCGTCTTGTTCAGTTCCACTTTAGTTTCTAACGTGTACCACATGGAAATGAAAAGAAGTAATAAAACCTAAAACGTCTGTCAAACTCTCCAGATAAAAATGTACAATTTCATATAGGAATAGTTTTATTTCGGGAAGTCAAAGACAGTTAGAAGTTCACAAAATATCCTTACGTTGAGACGCGAGATAGATCAGGAAAAGCATGTAGATAACCTTTTTTTAGAGAAAGCCAAGGAATTGGTCTCCTCTCATGGGTGATCTACGCAACATCCGTATGACTCCTAATCGAGCCTCATTAGCTACGTTTATGGACTATGGTGACCCTTTCTCTATAAAAGACTTTTCAACATTCATTAATTGAAATAAATTCACGAATACGTTTCCGCTATGACGGATTTTAGAGCTCTTATTAAAGTCTCCTTAGTAGAGAATTATTATCCGACTTCCTATCCATCTATCCGCCTGACGGTGTAAGATGTAGCCGCCCGTACGTGTGATAACTCTTGGTAGAAAGGTTCTCGAGACTTGAAACTTGGTATATAGATTTCTCTCAGTAGAACTGTATTATTTTAGGTTTGAGATAAACGAGACGTCCGTCCACCTGTCTCTTTGTACGATAAACCTTTGTGTGAAAATGACGGAGATTTGGAAACTAGATCTATTCCTGGCCCAAAGAATAACTTAATTGGTGTTAGAAAAAGATCAAATAGAAGTAAATCTGAGCGGGACTCCTGATAGAACATTTCTAAACACTTAAAATTTAGTAAATAGATTTCTCTTGGTCCAAGAACGAACTGCATTAATTTTGAGATAAAACGTTTTTTCTCAATCCGAGCGTGTGAAGACTCTTTTGTTACGTTTTATCCGGTCGTTCAGCACTCCATTTTCTTTCAGTTCCAAGGAGTAATAAATCATTTTTGTATTATTATATATCCGGAAATGGCACATGATTTATAGCAATTTGAGGCAATTTACGTTGGTGCCATAGATTAATGCTTATTTATGAATACAGATGTCAAGGGCATGGATATCCCATTGTTAAAATTGATTACGTTACGAAATTAAGTTTTTTCTTCTAGAAAGAATCAGAATGAAAATGGAGTATAAAAATATTATAAACATATGTATATATGCTTTTTATAAACATATGTATATACAAGGATTTAACGTTTCTTTAAATGTTTCGTATAGAGTACCGTGTTCTCAAATGAGTGCTAGAACCTAATAATGAAAATTTATGTAATGGAATATTCTGATAGTTTTACCACGTGTATGTAGTTAATAACGAAACGGGTTTCTTAGTGATTTAACAGTTTGCAATTTGTTTTGAATTCTGTGAACTACTAAAAGTCGTGGATTATTATGCACACATTGGTCGCAGGGTCATCCAGATTACCATATAATAATTTCTTAACCTAGGAGTCTAGCATTAGTGTTTGCTGTGTCTCTTGCGTATATTAAGTACCGCTTATCTATACAGACTGTCAGAAATGAGGTTTATCCATCCCCTCTTGTAGTATACTTCCCTAACGCTAACCCAACAAATTACAATATAAAAATATTAATTTATTGTTATTTCAATGTTCTTAAAAATCGTGGTAAAAGACATAGTTGTGCAATTAATTGAACATCAGGAGAAATATTAAGTACTTATTCGCCAGGTGCACTTTACAACACTTCTTGATTTATCGAAACTACCTTTAAAGTGTCGCAGTTTAGAGTGCAACATTAATCACAGCTTTATATTGTAGAAGCTTTTATAGCAACATGTTGGCTTAAAGACAACGTTTTATGAGCAATGTCTTCGCTGTGAAAAACAACTTCTGGCAGTTTTGTATTAAGATTCGTACTACGTGGTTTCTATTGATTAGAAGGAGTTGTTATTAGAAAATACTTCGTACTATTTACACTGTATAACTGGTAGTAGACACTATCATTCCTATATAATATGCGTATTAAAAGATTCCTGTCTCCCTACTACACGACATAGCCACAATGTCGTGCTATTTTAAACTCTTTCATTGTATTCGCCATACCGTCTTTAGGAGAAAAAAAATGAATACTATGATAAACGTTACCTACTCGAGTTTTGACTAAATATAGGATAGGTAGCGTAGTTGTTAGTTAAAACCCAACATATGCTGTTAAGATATTTTATATTACTTCACAAACATTAGTAAAAAAATCAATTCGTATACCTATGTATTTAATACATAATAATATCACGTGTCACGTAACATACTTTACTGGCGTTACTTGAAAAGATTAAGTATATGGCTAATTTCATTCTCGAGATGACATGCTTACAGACATGAAATCGGACAGAAAATACAATTTTTCACCCCCTAGGAAGGCATAATAAAAGACTGAAATGACGCAGAAAAATCCTTAGATAGAGATTCATCTGTACTGTTTCTCGTATACAGAGAAATGAAGTGGTATGCAAAATTCTAAGTCTATGGATATAATCGTTCTTGAGATAACTTGCATATAGTTGAGCTAAATAAAAGGTCAGTCAAATTCCATAGAGGAACTTGTGTATAATCAAACACCTTGCGTCGTTCCCCAAGTAGATAAATGACGTTTTGCATTAAAAGTCCATAACTCTTTTAGTTCTTGAGACATGCATTTTAAACAGACACATAGGCAGATAGATAGACAGATGGAAGACAAATTTGACTTGTAGTTCTAGAAATAACTATATAACATTTTAATTTTATAGTTAAATTCGTTCTTAATATATTACTCTAAATTATTCATTTTTCAGATTCTTAGCCAATTTCCATGGAGAAATATGGAACCCTATCATGTATTTAAAAAAATATATACAAAAATGCAACAAAGTATCAAAGTTTCCGATAAATTATAGCGAAAGTCGTAAGAAAATAACCTAACATGTTATAATGCACTCAATTCTGTTTAAAGGCTTTGTATATTCTTTGATTTCATAACTAAATGTGTGTCATATACAATTAATTTAGCAAAATTTCAAGTCGTTATCCCTGTTCACCATCGATAAATCGTGCAAACTCATATACAGACCTATATTGTCAGGTTTTTATAATGATCAGCCGATAAGTATACCGTGACATTTATAAGCATTCCTTAGCCTACATTGATGGGGTGGAGGGTATGTCATAAAGATTGAATGGGAAAATTCAGTTGACCTGTTACAGTGAGTGTCGAATGATTATGGACAGATATTGATGTACCTACTGACATTGACAATTCATCGCTAATTCATTTTAAGTTAAATTTTATTTAAGTTCATTCCAATAATTGTTAGTACGGGCAACTTTTTATTAAAAAAATTTTAACAATAAAACACATCAAAGGACTTAGTAGGAACATTTAAAACGATAACATCAAAACAATACCTTATATGATAGTATTCATCCACGTAAATAAATATTTACGTACACCTTAAAATGAAGTGTAGAGTACCAAGCTGATAACATTGTTTCAAAGTAGAACATAAGTTTGGCATTTATAAGGGATTATAATATTAAAAAAGAGGAAATCCAATAAAATTTACCGCTAATGAAACAGTCTTCTTTCTACTCACGTAAGGGCTATTATGATATACCAACATCTCATGAATGTAGATACCATTTATCGTAGTAGTTTCTTCATTCACGTTAACAACTAAATATATTAACTATCATTACACTGATCACGTATCACTGACATTTATAATAATTATGATTAATAATTCTTTCCAAATCGTATATGATATCAGTAATATCTCATCAAGATTACATTCTTTGAAAGGTTCTTCTAGAAGTTGTATTAAATGCTGCAAAGTTATTATTAAAATATATTACTTAGGTTTTAATTACCTATTTTCAGAACAAGCAAAGTTAATTTTAATAGTAAGGCTAATAAAATTTATCGACGGTTTACTGGAGTATAGCTTGTATACAATAATTACGAAATAACTATATCTATTTAGAATTAGAAGTGTCATTTAGTGAGAGTGGTTCTCACGGGAATGTTTGATTAGTTACTTCTTTGAATATCTTCGGTTATAAAATTCAAAAAGAACAAGTTATAAAAAAGTAGCTCTATGGAAACTTCCAAAATTGTTATTGTTACCGTTTGAAAGTAAGAATAATATTCATATAATGTTATAAATCTTTATTTAAATTTATTTATAATATTTATTTCTCTATTAATATATTATTATATTATATTATATTATTATATAATATATTATTATATTATATAATATATTAATATATTTATTTATATTAATAATATATTTAAATTTATATCTTATTAAATTTATTCTTATTCTTTATTCTTATTCTTAAATAACTATGCTTATGTATAGTTGATAATAGGTAAACATTAACATATGTTATCATAAATAATAGGCTAAGTTATTAAATAAATAAATAAGATAGGTTGTTTGTATGAGTCAGTGATCATGCAAAAATCTGTGTATAATCCTCCAGCATTCACAATCCCAGGGTATTGGAGATTAAAGAAAACCCAGAATAATAACAGATCCTGCTCTCCACCAGCTTGAGAATCCTGATACAGCCGGATTATTATTTTACTGAATTCAAAACAAATTAAACTTTTTAACGGCTATGCAAACTGTGTCATCATTTAGTATTTACAAACTTCATTAATGAACGGAAATGTAAAACATACTTATCGTATAATTCTGTTTAGTAATTTATTTGAGCAGACATTAGGTGAAGTAATTATGTCTATAAGCCATAGAAATATACTATGTTAATGCGATTAATTTAAAATGTGAAGTTCGTAAATGTAGTTAACTGAAACAAAGTAATATCTATGCTTTTCAGATCTGTAATTATGAAAATGCCATAATCTATGCCGCAACTTTAATACAAGACGTTGCATCAAATCGTAAAGCGTACGGTATACAAACCACAGACGAAATAGCAATAATATGCTATAACCAGTATTTTCAAGTATTTTTTTATAATTAAATTCTTTTTTACTAGCATAAATAAAATAATTTTGAAAAACGACAAAGATCTAAAAATATATTAAGACCTAGACTAATGTTTTATGTACATATACACACATACACACACACACACACACACACACACACACACACACACACACACACACACACACACACACACACACACACACACACATATATATATATATATATATATATATATATATATATATATATATATATATATTTAAATGGACCTCGTTTAACTTTCCATCCCCAACGGTCATATTACTATATTTATTAGGACCTGACAGGGATTTGTTCAAATCGTGGCGTAGTCCATCTGTCTGTGAGATATCACCTGATCGAAAGATCCTAGAGGAATAATGCTGGGAAATAGCATTTTTAAATATTGTATGACTAAGAGTATCCTCAAAATACAGTATTGAAATGCTAATGGAACGTTTGTATATTTAAAACCAAACCATTATATACTTACAATCCTAAATGTATTTGATGCTATTTGTAATTAATTATATATAGTCCGTATAAATTCATGTATAAAATAAAATAATGCCTCACAAATTTATTAATAAAAAAACGTTTAATTATAGTAAGTTTTAATGCTGTAAAATTTCAAAAATAATTAAATATGTTTAATTTAAGGATTGAGTTTAATCGTACTTTCCGGCCTGAAACTGAAAAATAAAGTTACTGACGTTATTGCAGTAGAAATAGTGTGGGAAAAGAACATTTCTGAATGGTCGTTTTTCTTGTGAAAGACGAGGAAACACGTTGGGCTTTTATAAGGTAAGAGGAAAGAATAAGAGTACGTTTATATGACATTTATTGAGTAGTTCCTATAATATTGATTTGAGCGCTTCAAGAAAAATCAAACAGTTTTTTATCTTCGCTTTAATCATTTCAGTAAATTTACTGGAATGGGATACGCTGATGAATAACTGTCTCACTTACACAAGTTGAGCCAAAGCGGCGCAGCAAAATGCTTATTTTATTTTAGAAAAATGCCTGTATATTTTATTGTCATTAACAAATCTATTTCAAATCTCTTATAAAACTGTTATTAGTAATATCCAAGATAACACTGGCCACAACACGTGTCGAAAAGCAGGATACAATAAGGTCGCATGCTAAATGAATTGATATAGGATATTTGATTTTTTAAACGCTCTGCAGACTTTTAGGCAGACATTCAATGATTCAGAAAATAAATGTTTACATCTCTCTGGTAGACAAGAAGGAAGTTGTGCCCGCATAATGAGCCGCTGTCAGCCTTCAATGCCGCTCAGCCAAATTCCTTTAACGACGACAGATTAAATGTTGCTTGATATATATTGTCAGATGATACATTCAGATTATAGTTCAGATATTCAGGTTTCTAGCAGTGTTCAAATAATTGTTCCAGTAAGCCAGTAAGAGTTATACAACGTAAGAATGTGGTGAAGTAAAATATTGTTACCGTCTCTTAACATTGACTCTGGTCTATTATATTTACTTTACATTCTTCGAATAAACGTAGTACTTATTAAAATTTCATATGATTAAACACAGGTTGTTTAAAAAATTTATTTATTCAGCTATTGTTCCGTTCCAGTTATGGTAATCCATAAGACTAATGAAATATATTCGCTAACGCTCAGCCAAATCCCATGGACAGACATGCACCATCATCTAACTCAGTGTATCTCATACATAATTGAGGATTTTTCCAAAACTTTAACTCTGGTATAGGTAAGTTTTCGAGATATCGTAATGACAGGTAGACAGACAGAAATGAATCTTTTCCTCTACCACAAGTGATAAACTTTGCTAACACTCAGATAATTGATGAGAGTTTGAAATTTTTATTTATAATTTAATACGTGACGAAATACTTAATTATTTAATTATAATACGTCAAGTGCACTCAAGGATCAAATACCCGTGGTAATGGGTAATGATCCATGTAATAGGATTGAGATACCTAATAGTCTGCTATGCAGGCTTACTCTGTTCCTGTTCTTGAATCTAATGGTGTGCTCCATGAATAGTTTAGATATGAGGTTTAATAACTACTTATATTTGAAATTAGCTTGTGTTATTTTTAAGAAAATAATTTTATATAAATTTAACTCACGATATAAATTAGTTTTAATAAAGGTAAGTACTAAACCTTGCAATTTGTGTTCGTGTATCACTTTCAATAAAATGATTATGTCACTAAATTTTTAAATGAGGTACGTATTATATCCATCCCATACTACATGGGTGTGGTTGACATTTTAAATAAATAGATTAAAAAGAATAAGAATGAGAATAAGAATAAGAATGTATTTATTCCACCATCAAATAACAAAGGTAAACATATGTAAACAAACTTGGAATGACTAGTCACCGCATCAAGTAAAGGTGACTAGCACAATGAAAATAAACAAGAACTTCTTACATCAAACAGTCTAAATATTACTTATAACCTAGCGGTCCGCTGCAGTGTCAGCACTTATTTATTTAACTGAACCAAAGTACACTTTACATTAATACGAGTAAGTAAAATAAACTAAGTAAACTATTCATTTCACTAAGTAACCTCGTCAGTAGGTGAACTAAAAACATCCAATACATTAAATAAAGCCAAACAATTGAATACTTAAAAATATTTACACAAACGCATATAAACTCTATTCCATATATCTACAATAGGAATTCCTTTTTAAATTTCATAATTATAGCTAATGTAATATTTCTACCAGGTCATTAATGTTGTCTTTATCAAACAGCCATGATTTTAATTTAATCTGAAATAGCCTTATGTTTTGACTGTTTTTTATGTCTGTCGGTAAAATATTAAAAATTTTTGGGCCTAAAAATATAAATGTTTTACTGAATATAGTTTTATTCACTTTTGGTCTAATGTATGTTACTTTAGAAGCTGCCCTGGTATAGAAGCGAAATTGTTTTGAACATTTATTTCCACTACGTATGTATAACATTTTTAATACTTTAAAAATAAAAAGGTATTTCAGAGGCAGAATTTTTAGGAGGCGAAATAGAGGCAAGGACGGTTCGTGTTTGGATTTAAATGTTATGATCCTTATAAAGTGTTTTTGTATGATTTCTAATGGATTTAGTGTGGTATTGTTTGCTGCACCCCACACTTCTATACCATAAGTCAGTCTTGAGTGGATTAAGGCAAAAATATAGCATACGTAAAAGGTCATCGGTTAAAAGATTTCTTAAATAATAGAACGTTCTTATATTTTTTCTTAATTGGGTCTGTAGATGATAGATGTGTTGCTTCCATGAAGCGTTTTCGTCTAGAATTACGCCCAGATATTTTATATGAGTTACTTGACTAATAATCGGGCAGGGGGACAGTTATCATTGATTGAGCAATTTAAATTAATCGTGATATTTTAAAGTATTAGGGAAAAAGTATTGTTTTAGGTCAAAATTAATAAAGTTTGTCTTTTCAGCATTTATTTTTATTCTGTTTTTAATACACCAGGTTCCCAAGGACTGCAAATCTTCATTAATGTTGACCCATATGTTTTCCCAACTTTTCTTGGAGTAAGGATGGCAACGTTATCGGGCAAATGCTATTATTTTACCCTTGAATGAAACATTCATTAAATAATTTATGAAAATTAAAAATAGTGTTGCAGACAGTACCGATCCCTGGGGTACACCTTTCACAATAGATTTTGCGTGACTGAGACAGTTTTGAATTTTTACTTGCTGGGTTCTTTCTTTTAGAAAACTACTAAAACCAGTTTAGCAAAGGTCCTCTTATTCCAGCGAGTTCTAATTTGTCTAGAAGTATGTCAATGTCAACAAGGTCGAAGGCCTTTGAAAAATCTATAAATAATCCTGTACATTTATGACTATTATTTATGCTGTTTAAAATTCCCTCCATAAAAGTTGCAATAGCCGATTCTGTACTTTTACCTTTAGTAAAGCCAAATTGTTTAGATGAAAAAAAGTTGTTGTTATTTAAAAAATGAAAGTAGCCTAGATTTAATGCACCTCTCTAGAATTTTAGATATAATAGGCAATAGATCAATCGGTCTGTGGTTTTGTTTCATTTCGGGGCTGCCTTTCTTAAAAAATAGGTACAATTATAGTTTGTTTTAATTGAGAAGGAAATTTGCCTGTTTCAAAACTTAAGTTGACAATATATGATAATACTTCAGATATAAGCAGTTTCAATATGTTTTATTAATTGGACTGATATATTGTCAATTCCAGTAGATCTTTTATTATTTAGGGATTTAATGGTATTTGCTATTTCTAGCGGAGTGACAGGACTCAGGAACATGGAATGCGGTTGACGGCAACAGTGTGCGAGGGCTGCCTCGCGAGGGGGGGAGGGGCCGGCTATCAGCTGTTGAGATACTGATACAAAGTATTCATTGAATATGTCGGCTAATGATTCTGGCTTATCGATTATGGTGCCGTCCTCCAGTCTTATCTTAGTAGTTAGTTTTTTATCAGTTCTATCAATTAGACTGTTGATTGTTTTCCATTGATATGCTGAATTACCTGCATTGCGATGAATTAAATTGTGGTAGTAGTGTTTTCTTTGTACAACTTATCTCGGTTTGAAGATTGTCTTTAAATTTATTAAAGTAATTGCAAAAAATTTGTCATACGGTCTATTTTTCAAAATTTTTACTAATTTGTTCCTCTTATTTATTTTTTTAACAGTGATTCCGTTTATCCACGGACTTTTGAATTTTAGCTTTGCTGAATTTCGGCAGAAATACTTTTTCATTGGTATTTGAAATTATACTTTCATGTAATGTATCATAAAACATTCTAGTGACAGGTCAACTTCTGTCGTATGATAGATTGCATCCCAGGAGGAAGCTAATAAATAATGTTTAAACTCCCTCAAAGTTAATTTTTTTAATTGCCACTTCTTTTTTGCGCTGCAAATTGTGTACATTAAAGTTATTTAGAGTTAATGCTGTTTAAACTGTGGTCGGTAATGTTAATGTAAAAAATTCCTGTTTTGAAGTTTGTTTAGATTTTGTGCCTGACGAAAATGTGATCCAGACATGAAGCATGTTCTGTAGTTATTCTAGTGTTATCATTTATAAGCGAGTTAAAACTGTTATTTTGGAAACAGAGATAGATAGGCTTCAGATTCGGGACTATGTTTTCCTATATCTATATTAAAATCTCCAATAACTATAGAATTTGGTTTTAATTGTTTGAGAACAGGTTCTACTTCTTTTACAAACTCCAATTTTGAAAACTCATGCATTCTATAAACGCAAAGTAATGAAAATATTAGGTTGTCAAAATAGATTTGTAGTAGCAATACATCTGCAGTTGTCATCTTACATTCTATAACATTTGCCTTAATTCTATTATTGATGAAAACCACTATGCCACCTGATCTGTACGTCTCGTTACAGTTAGAGAAGGAGGTATTAATTAGGTATTTGGTAGTGTGTTATTTCATTATTAAAAATTCAAGTTTCAGTTAAGATCAAAACATCAATATTTCGTTCTAGCTTTTGCAAAATACATTAAAAGTGAATCAAATTTTTTCCTGGGGCTTCTAATATTTTGATGTATAAACGATATATGATTGAATTTGTTTACAGGGAAGAAAGACTGATCCAATGTATTAAATATACAACTCATTATAGTGTTAAAGAGTTAAATATGAATAGAAAATAGCTAAAAAATAACATACTTAGATCTAATTACGAGTAGCATAAAACTATTTACAACTTATCTAAAATCAGCGAAAGTGTCAACCTTCTTACATTTTTCTCCTTCGCCCTCTTCGCACGAAGATCTTGCCGTCCCTGGTCCACACGTATTTGTACCCCTTCGCTTTCGCAGCCTCTTTGGTCCTTGAGAGGAGTTGTTTATTTTCTGGCGAGAGATGTTCATTGATAAACACTTTATTCTGTAAGTTGAATCTCGGATTGATCTTATTGGCTGTCGTCAGTGGTCGCACGTTCCTGAAGCTGCTGATCCAGACGTCCTTTTCCTCGAAGGTAGAGAACCGGACAATGATAGGCGGGCGTCCTCTTCTTATTAAAGGAAGGTATGCGGTAAGCTGCTACCACTCTTTCTCTCTTCAGCTCGACTCCGATGGCTCTCCCAACGTCGTGGATGATGGCGTAAACATCTTCATTATTTGATTCAGGAACTCCGTCGATTTCTATATTTTGTTTCTGGGAGTATTGTTCTAGGTTTCTCACCCGTACCTCCAGATTGGAAACGTTGTTCCGCAGCTCCAAGTTCTCTTTCTGAAGCTTAAGGTTATCTTCCTGGGTTTTCTTTAATTCTTTCCTGACATTCTCCATTAGTTTGTTACTTTCCTCAACTGTGGTATTGAGGAAGCTCAACGAGGTGCTGAGGCTAACGTTCTCGGTGGCAATCTTCTTCAACTCTTTCAGCATTTCTTTCTTGAATGCCTCGATAGTGTTGACTAGAAACTCCTTGCTGATGGTCGTGGTTCCTGCTAATTTGCTACTGGCCACTGATGAGGACTCCGGTTTACAGGAATTACATATCCAATCTTTCTTGGAACTCCTTGTTTTCTGCGGAACACAGTTTAAGATGGCACACTGCTCCACAGTTCTCTGCACACACCTCACCAAGTTAGGTTCATCATCACACGCTGAGTTACAGACACTGCAGTTAACCGGCATTATTTGAAAATCGTCACTTCGCGATTTTTATAAAAATTATTAGTGTCGGAACACGATCGACCTACACGTGGCTCACTATGACCTTGAGCTCGGCGCACAGCGATAAGGTCCGCACTGCTCGGCTGACTGATAACGACTGCCTTAAAAAAGAAATATTACAATAAACATTTTTGTATATTTTTTTCACAATACACGTAATTTTTCTAATAAAGAATTAGAATTTATATCGCTTCAATGTAAGTGACTCTTACGAACTGTGTGAGCCAAATATAATGAAAATATCCCTAATGTCAGGCATGAGAATCAAACCCTTGACTACGAGTCAAACTCCTGGTTCACAGAGTACCACATTAGATTACATAGCCATCCTGACTTGACGTCTTTCATATCCAGACAGCTCACTTGGTACACCCGCTCTTGATATTCGATTCAATTAGATTGCATGCCAGTTCTAGGTTTGAGCCATGCAACTACGGGGACATATTTATACAGATGACCTAATCGCAAAAAAATATTTTGAAAAGTCAAAACTGGTTTAAATATGAAAAGTATCACAAATTTAGAAAAGAAATGGTTTATAACGAAATAAGTCTATCTATAAATGACTGTGTGATTGTGCAACGACTATTTTTAACACTTTCAGTTATTATAATATTATAATTATAAATTAAGAAACAACACATAAATACTAAATATTGAAACAATATAAATGCACATTAGTTGTAAATTAAATAACATGAGAAACAAACCAAACATCATTGCAACAATATAAATAGTTAGGGATCTTTTTGTTCTCAATAGTTCTTTTTTATTAATGTGGTTAACTATGAAATTATATATTAAAATAAATAAATTAATACCACGTAAATTACTATTAAACAAAGTTATATTGTAAATAAATAATTCATAGTACTGTAAAAACCCGAATTTAATTAAATATGAAATGTATGAAATTGAAACAAAGAAATAAAATGTCTCGTTAACGAATACTGAAAATCATAAAATAAAACCAAATATATAGTGGCGTAAAAACTGTGCACTGGTAATTGAAAAGGAAGGTTACTAACTTTTTAAAATTATATTTTTTTATTGAAGTTTGCCATCTAGGCTTTAAAATTGTAAGTAAAATTACTGAAACTGAACCAGATATCGATAAGTGTAGCTGTAGACTAATTAAATAAGGGAATTAGTGTGATAAATCGGTCAAGGAAAACATTATGGACATGGTGGTCGTCGAACTATATCAGCTTAGGATCGTTTTTAGTAATCCAGGTTTGTATACAGCCAATGTCGTTCATGCTGAACTTCGACAAGTAATAGGCAAATCGGTTTATAATTTGCATACTAATCGCAAACGCCTATTTACAATTTACCATCACAATAATGACGTACATTATGAAAATTAATAATCAAAATTCAATTAAAAAGATTATAAGTTTAATAATAATAAAGAATGTGGCTGCCTAAATACAATTTTCAATAACCAACGGAGATAATAACTAAGTGTAATAAATATAATAACAAGACTAACTAATCGCAAAAATTATAATAGTAAAAGTTTAGTAATAAATGCAAAGAGTTTAATAACAGTATAGATATGCAGATACGTATCGTACGAAGGTGTTTATGAACAAACTTGGATTAGGTCCCGGGTACCTATGAAATTTTCAAGGGTAATATAGAATCACAGGCAGTTTTAAAGGGCTTATGATGAAATGGGGAGAAATTTAATCCTTTCAACTTTGAAATGAGTTTTGGTAACAATTCTATGAATTTCCAGATGTACATAAAATGGTTCTTGAGAATAGAGTGTTTAATTTATTCATAGAAATTGACAACACGTTCAAATATTTTTATAACAATAATGTTAAATTTTTTTTCAATATTCTGTAAATAAATGAGGTTAAATATGATTGATATTGTTAGAGTAATATTTTTCACAATTTCCCTCATCATAAAATATGTTTTAATTGAAACAAATATAATAAAATAAAAATAAAATGAAGGGCAATAACGGAATAGCAAGGACTGCATGTGTTTCTCTTTGAATGTTCAGCCTTGTAAACAAGTAGAACATTAATAGCCAAAAACAGTCTGATAATCACATGAAGAACACAAATGGGTAATGTAAAGCTTTGTTTATTGCTTTAAGCTGAACGATTTATAACTTCATTTTTGTCGTTAACCATCTTATATTGCTTTAGAGCCCTCACCTTATCCTTCTTGTGCTGCTATTTATGCGTCTCATCTTCAGTTTAATATATCTTAAATGCGAATTGTACTAATTAGAAGTTAAAAGTGGTAAAGTTTGGACATAAATACTTTTAAATGAGCACAATATTAAAGAAGATTTTCTTAAATCCGAGTTACTTGCTATTTTTATAATAAAACTAATAAATAGCCAGTTAAAGTATCTAAATTATTGTATGAATGGTTTCATATTTCATTTATAACTGGTATTTTGAGAATTAGAATCAAATTTAATTTTGTAAGATGATTTTTATTACAGTTTGTGGTTCGGAAAGAAACTATAGAAGAATTTATGTAGGCTTCGATTTGTCGGGATCAGAAGTGGTTCTTGCAACTTCCGTATTTTTCCAAGGTAAGGAATCGACTGTTATGGTTGAATATTCGTATAATTTTCACTACACCTGGTTACATGCTTAGCAGGCTATAAATCTTGTATAAGTATTGAATGTAAGTACTTTTTTGAAGGTTAAAGAAGACTTAATTCCTTTCTTTGTTTTTTGGCGATAGCCAAACAAATGGCACATTAATTTTGTGTTGAAACATTAATAATTCCATCAACAATATGTTATGTGCTTGAAAGTTACAATTAAGTACGTACAAGTACCCAACGCAAAAGTTTTAATAATAGTTATTCTGTAAATAAATGATGTATTAATCAACAGTGTTTTGTGTAGGTTTAATAATAAATAAAAGTTACCGGCAAGGCATTGCTACAAAAACTCACTAGCGGAAGAAGTAGAAAGGATTAAATTTCGCCCCACTTCAACATAAGTCCTTAAACTGCCAGTGATTTTATATTCCTTTGACTTTAGTTTTATTCTCCAAGAATATATACAATAAAGAATAACTGAGCTAATCAATGAGATCTAAATTCTAAATTGCTTTCAAACATTAAATCCTTAGACAATTTAGCAACTATAAATGTAAACAAATAGAAAATAACTAACAATTTTTACACAAAACAGTTGATTACATTTGACAGGCTCAACCAATTATTTGTACATAGCTTCAGAGACCAACGTGGCATTTTATGCTGCTTTAAAGACCAGTGGGGCGTAGGCCTGTGGGATTTTCAAATTAAGAAAAGTATATATTAATTCCAGGAACCGTAAGAATGTCCATATAAAATATTAGTACAATCAGTTTGCACGATATATATATATATATATATATATATATATATATATATATATATCTTATATTCTCAGATAGATTTTTAATAACCATATAAATGTTTATTACTATTTCATTACAATTTTACGAATAAAATAAGTTTGTATATATCATTATAAATCTATGCAAGCTCGCTGGAAGCTACGGTATACGTGACAGGAGCAAGATAATGATAATAGGCTTACGCTGATCCAACATTGTGGGATTATCATAATGGTCTCCTGTAACCAAGCAGCTGCGGTGACATATTGGCACTGCTCCTTCTACCTGGGGAGGTAAATAATAACAAAGACAAAGGATCAGGATACGATGCAATCCTATAATACTTGGATTTAATTCGAGTGATTCAACCTATTGTAAAAAAGTTTCCCAATGCTCTTATTATAATGCAACAGAAAAAGCAGTGTCTTAAAATTAACAAATAATTTTCTTAACTTTTGGAAAATTATCCTATATAACACACAAAATATAACAAAGAACACGTAAAAGAATTAATGCCTAGTAACAGATAATTATTAACTTAACAATTATGTCATATCAAAGATTTGCAATACCCATTTTTATCTAATACAGTGTTCAAATTGTAACCATTCTAATATTTTAAATAAAACGGCTATATTTAAGCTATAAGGTGGTTTAAATAAAAAATTAATATGTTGCTTAACATTTGTTATTTACAGGTGTTCAGATATTAGAGCCATCCTAGTAAATTTTGAGAACTTTGCGATAAAACAAACAGCTATATGAGAGGAGATATTAAAAAAAATACTGTTGCGTGAAACCCAACCTTAAACTATTCAATTTATTGTGCCCTTTACGCTATATATTTAAGTTAACTTCCCCATAAATAACCTCATTTACAAAGGCTAATATTTTGTACTTAAACACTAAACATTATACACCAGTGTTAGGATACGTCCTGAGTGAACAATAAATCCACAGTAAGAGGACTTTAAATCTATCATCACTAACGTATGAAACAGTTTTCTTTTAAGAGTGAACTCAAATTGTTCATATATCACTGTCTACTACACACACCACTCATTTATTGTATTCAACGATGAAGGGTTTACACACTTCACAGCGTCTGACCTGGAAGCCGTCCCGTGGCTGTGCTACTACACAGTTGGTTTTAGTTTGAGTGCATATCTTATTTAATCACAGAGCAATATTTTTCCTTGGTTCTTAAATACAGTTCTCAAATATAAAATGTTTTGTTGAAAGATCAGTTAATACTTATTAATGCAATTCCTTTTACTATTTTTTTATTGTTTGCTTATTTAGTTCTCTTTTGATGTTTATTACCTGTAATTACATACTACTTTCTTGTAGTATATCTTAGCATCACTAGGAACGAATCATAATCAAGTTAGGAACTATTAGTATGTCACTCAAGGTAAAAAAATCATAGGCATGAATTAATTTTGTACAGGGTAACAAGAGTAACGATCGTTTCTTGTAGGACAATGTTCTGCTGAGACATTCGCGATAATTAGAAGAGCAAGTGTACAGAGTGTAATGATGTCTGGTGCCTTGACGGCTGATTAACGGATCAAATTACAACACAGCGAAAATCAACATTTGCAAGACGTCTGTTAGATTGTTTTGACAATATTCAGTGTCCTTATAGAGTTTTAATGTTCATTGGAAGCTGTTAATGTTAAAATAATGAAGAATACAAAAATCTAAACCTCGATAAAAGTAGAGTATGTCTATATAAAGTGATAGTAAAGAATTTGAAATCCAAGAAATAGATGACAATCTTTACCAATTAACTAATACTGCATGTGATAGCTGAACTATTGCATTATTCATAATATATGAAAGGAAAAATTACTTACAGTAATACCATTTTATAATTTTCTAAATGTGTGACTCACTGGACATCTATAATTTTACTTTTATAAATTGCTATTTAAAATATGTAAATAATCTTACTAATTTATTAATGGTAGTAATATTTAGTACATAAAAAGTAGTTGTATTCATTAAATATAATTCCTTATATCCACTGACCACCAATTTTGTTCTCGTGTTACCGATCTCAATTTCACAACTCACAGTTTTGGTATATTATAACAGGTAACAACTCTATTCAATTCGCTTTCAGTTACAAAACAGGTTTGTCCTAATGTTAGGTAAATAATGTGATTAAATAAAATATATAAACTTTGTACAATCTACGATATCACGTTTTTGGTAATAGCATGTTTCTGTCGTTCGAATAGCAAAAGATAATAAATATCTGGACTTAGCTTAAAATTTTGCATCCCATCATCGAAAAAGTAAATAAAAAAATTTACACTTTTTTACCTAAACAGTAGGCAATAAACATTAAATATTATTTTCAAAACATGATTTATACTCTCCGGTAGAAAGTTTCCTAACGTAATACTTTAATAAGTTTAAATATTATTGATAATGAATTAAACATGTGAGCATCACATAATATATATATTATGTGATGCAATAAAAGAAAAAGACTTCATTTAATCCTCTAATATTTCGACTAGTAGTCGTTTTCAAAAATGATACAAAAAGTGTATGTAAGCAAATAATTAAATATATATATATATATATATATATATATATATATATATATATATATATATATATACATATATATATATATATATATATATATATATATATATATATATATATATAATATATATATATATATATATTATTTAGAGATCATCAGTACGTTGAGTAATGCTCGCAGGTTTCATTCGGAATTAATAATAGTCCAAAGTCATTGAAAATATTACGTAAGTAAATTTCTGACGCAGAATATATAACCATTACCTTAGTGGTTGTCCACGGATTTGCAATTCTTTTATAACAAGAAATGAATGAATTATTTGTAAAAAATCCATTTGCATATGAAACCGAGAGAAACGTTATATCTCAAATATTTACCACACACTACATCTTAAATGCGCAGATTATCTTGTGTATATTTTCCATGCCTTTCCTTCGGTATGTTAAATTAACTGAAACATAATCCTCTATTCCTTTTAATAAGCGTGTTCAACGTTGATTCAACTATAGTTATTTAGGTCAATCTCAGTTTCTGCACACTATAGCTTGTACTTTTACACCCTAGTGTATGCAAGAGGAGTGTCAATGTTTCTCCTAATTACTGACTTACGTCATTATCGATGATGGAATCCCCCATTATTGCCTATATTTTTCAATCGAGACTTATTCACATTGCCCCTAGAGCCTACTATTCACAGGAAGGTGCCTACTAGAGCATCACCTGAAACCCAGGCCCTAAAATAAAAATGGAATTTTCTCAGAGCAAGCGAGATGTACGTTATGTTGTTTAGACACTCCCAATCTACATTCAGAGCTTTTTTGCTGCTCTCAGGATACGGATTGTCACATTGCATCATAGAGGGTTCCTTAAACATTGCGTAATATTTAGTGATGATTGGAAGTAAACTTAAAAAAGATTACAGAAATTTGTTCTGTAATAACGAAATAATTAGAAAGAAAAACTTTTGGTTGACGCATTTTAATCAGACGAAATTAACATAATTTGATATATGATTAGATCGTTAACCATCTCATAAAAATAAGGGACGAAACCTTTTGGAGTACTTAATTTACAAAATACCAAATACATCTCTCTATCCTGCATGCAAAACTAAAAATGACATTTTAAGTAACTTACAAATTAGTTTTGGAAATATCGTAATTTGTTTTATTTCATAATAAATAAAACTCTTGAAAAAATAAAAGTGTTAACTAATTCTTTTTTGTTTCTATAAATGATAAAAGCTGTGATTCGTCAATTTACACATTTCAGAATTAACTAATCTTATCTGCGCTCCCAGTCGAATCTGTTAATTAATTGCACCACGTAGTCCTTTAGAAAACAATGAACCAAGTCTGCCCTGTCCAGTTAATTAATAAAGAACTTGCAAAAGCCAATTAGTGGTGTCCATGTATCTCTCAGTCCAATCACCGCCTTAAGTTATTTATACCACGTGATTGTACACTACCTGAGGGGAGGACATACACTCAATATTTCGAAGCTAATTTATAACGTGCTCTTATTTAAATTCATTTGCTCATTTAAAATTTTGTTTGTGGAAAATATTTGAGGAATAACGCTTTTCTCGGTTTCATATACAAACGCCTTTTATACAAATATTACATTCATTTCTATATTTAAAACTATTTCAAAGACGTAGACAACCACATGTGTATTGGTTTTTATAAATTTCGATACTTATAATACGTTGTCAAGTAAAAGTACCACTGTGCAGAATATTTTATCTTTGCTCACTGTTATTACGTGTAGTGTAATTAGTTATTTATAACTTGATACTGATGGTAAATTATATATAATGTACAAAAACCATTATAAAATACTGTGTATGTTCTTTAAGAGCAATGTATTTGATGCATTGTAGTTTACATAAATCTGAGAATTGCTTTGCTATTTATTTAAAATCTTCACTGGACTTATAGATATTTAACTAATTCTAGCTGTTAACTGTGCTTCTCATTCAATATCATCCTGAACAACAGTGACATCATGGGTATATTTGTTTTATATTACATTCTCAACACTCCTGATTTAGTTGATAATCTCTGATAATTTTATATTTAATTTTGATAAACAGTGTTTTGGGCTTTTCGAGTCGGAGAATGAAACAGATTATATATATATATACGTGAATAACACGAATATAAAATACGTGAATTAATACAAATGTATTTCATGATAAACGATTTCAGGAGCAATTAAATTATTTTCGATCAGAAGGAATCTCAAAGTCGAAGTTCTTACCTTTTTAGTAATTACACTTATAATGTAATGAATAATGGGGCTATGTCCCATTTTGAAACGGAAGTTCGAAACGGAAACGCACGCAAAAAATATTTTTGTAAAAAGTGCATACCTATGGCCACTGTATTTCTTTATCGATCTAAGGTATTTCTGGTACCGTAGATGAGGTTGTCTGAATGCCTTGCTTAACTTAAAAATATTAAGATAAGTTTATAGTAATCTTGTATTTGGTAACTAATTGAAACTAGAATTAATTATCTAAAATTAGTTAAAATTTGTACATAAAAGTATATTTGTAGAATAACTTGCTATTTATTATCTGGATAACCTCTGCTCTCATCAGTGATAACGGAGAAGGTTAAAATAAGGAGTTTGTTACTTTTAATAGGCTATTATTTTAACAATATAAATATAAAGAAAGTTAAAGTTTTACTTTCATTAAAAATAACGCATGATTGAGTTGTTACATTGCAATGTTTTAAAGGAAAAATAAAATATGCATAAAAAATCGTTAACCAAAAATGAAAATGATACGACCAGTGAGGCATAGAACGTGTTTAAGTGTTTTAGAAATAGGAATAAACATATATTAACCAGAGTCCATAAGAAAGTCCATTTACAGTTTTGAATTTAAGCAGTCCAGTAACTTTTATATCATTGAGTAAGATACACACGATTACACATACAAGCACACAGATCGACCCCACTAGATTTGTATATAATAGTACAGGTATAATATACACCACACGATTTTGCTACTAGCAGCTAATTTGTGTCGGTTTTTGCTGCCCTATAATTAGAGGATTGTAGTGCCATGGGCAACAGTGTAACAATTTACTTTTCATTTAAATAAATCCTTAGGCAATGCACTTGAAAAATACTACTTATTTTGCTAACGTTAGCGAAGGCTAACACCCATGGGATTGGAAAAAAAACATATCTGTCGGTCTGTATATAAGTCCCCAGGATATGTACAAACTAACAGACCAATATACTTTAAAATATATTCAAATTCTTCACGAAGCTCAAATTCTGCGCAGGAAAAACTAATTTAGATGATAGTGAATATCACCCCAAGAGATGTCGCTTAGCATCAGGAAGTTCTTTTATATTGTTCTTATGAATAATCATGACGGCAACGAGAAAATAGAAAATAATACATATGAGTATACCTAAATTCTATATTATTATGTCCTAACATCTTTATTTTTAACGTTTAAACAGACTTTTCCCTCTGTCATTATAACCTTTATTATGGCAACACTGTTAAGAAATATAGCTTAATGAACAAGCATGAGAATACATCATGTGAAAAGATACATCGAAAAGAATTTAATTTTTACACTTGAACTATTAATTTAAAATTCATTTCTACATAGACTGAAAGCTAGAGTTATATGATGGTGTTTGTTCCTCCACTGCGTGATTTTCATTGAAGCCTACATGTCATTAGGGTGGCACAATATGTATTTGGTCTGGTGGGTGGATAAATTCATTTATATTTTACACCATTTACTGCTCATCTATTCGTCCGTAAAATATATGGCGAATGAAATGAACTATTACCGTGATATTTTGCAAACAATCTCAGACAGGCCACGGATGTGATATGTAGTGCAGTGTACTTCTAATTTGTCATGTCAATACATATGCCATTGGAAGTTGTAATTTTAGCTTCCTGAAAAAAGTTGGAGTAAACCTTTTAGTAGAAACCGTTAATATTTTTTGGTCAAGAATCTACATACAATTGACGACGATGTTATAGTAACAAAACATCACACAAACACTATACATTGAACTATTCACACTGTAATTGTAAAAGTAATTAAAAATATGTATTTTTAATGCTTTAAATGACACATGTTAAATTCAAGTTGACATATTAGACATGCTTAATACAGCATAATTCGCAAATATTGTACATTAAAATGCTCATCTCCCAATAAAAGGTTTGTTTATAGGCTTTTGTAGCATACAGCATTTCATTGTGATGGCGGGTCAGACCGATTAGCGCTTCCACCGACACCGCCCTAGTGTAAATGATCCCATTTATGCTACTTAAATACCGGGCGATGACGCGACGTAACGCTACCACTACCATCCGTACATTGAACGGACCTTCGTTAAGTTTGGACTTTAAATGGAAACATATGTGTGAAATAACTGCAAAAGTATTGAAATATGAAATCAATATATATATATATATATATATATATATATATATATATATATATATATATATATATGAGATTTGATCTTAAATTACATAAATTCTTCGTTCTCAAATTTTCCTGAAATGTCATTAATTTGATAAATTCTTAACAGTTTTTAAAAATATTAGGAAAAGAATGTTTATAATAAACGTTACTTAGTGAGACAAAGAACTATTATTTTCTTCTATTGGTATAACATACCATATCTGATACAAAAAAAAAAAAAAAAAAAAAAAAAAAACAGTGAAAGATAAACTTTTACAATTAAGGTTTTTATTACAATATTGTTAGTTAATATATAATATATAATATATATATATATATAATAGTTTCAAAAGCATACTACGGTAAGTTTGAAATTCAATGAACTATTTAGTTTAAGACCAATCATGTTAAATCTGATATGAAGGAGTACTCTTCTACATGCAAGATGAGAGCATTTTTAACTCTATATCGATCCAACTAGTTAATATATTCATTTTCAGTAAATTAATTTTCTTGAAATCATGACATGCGATAAATAAGCACTTCATGTTTATTAATATAACATACTCTATTAGTGTTAACTTTTGTTACATTCAGCTGAACACAATGAACCATCCATATTAATCTCTAGTTCATTAGTAACCAAATCTCAAATTCAATTAGCGGTCCGTGTATATCACTCTCGCTAATCACTGACAAGTATTGTTTATGTTTTCAAGCCATGCTGCTATTTATCGTCCCTTGGGCAGAATATATCTCTGATAGCGTAAATATGGTTTATAGCCTTGTGCTACGTCAACTTTAGCTACATAGCTTCTCATGGTGATCACATTGCTTAATAATATTATCGTACAGCATCGTAGAAATTGTGGTCTTATACATAGTAGCGTTGTCTTTGTTGTATTCCGGAAAATTGTAAATAATATAAAAACATATACACAGCTGTATACGAAGAGGTGTATATGAAACTCCTTTTAAAATGAGTCTTTTAGGGTACTTGCCCAATTTTGTGTTTAAATGGATATATTTTCGGACACAGAAATGATTTTTGGTACTAAAGATTTTTTTGTGTTTTCTGAATGTAAGAATCTAAAAGGAAACATTACTTGCAGTTAAGTCAACAGGGAATGTATACATTGATATTAATGCACAATTATAAGTATTTATTATTTTTAAGATACACATAATAAAGGATCAAAAGACTTTTATCTTTTCCGTAAAAGAACTTCACTGAGGTTGATTGCAAAATAATAAAATAGTAATGCCGGAAGTAAATTAAAATGGTCATAATATGCACTTTATGACATATCCTCTTGACATTTTCAACAAGATAAAACCAGCATTGAAGTTAGATAAATATATAGTTCAATTGAACGCGAAGTGCTCATACACGTATAATGCCTACGAAATTACGTGTGAAGCCGCGGGTAGCTGCTACTGCTGTTATAAAAGCATACTGCTTGTTACCTGTTCCAGATAATAATGACAAATCTTTGCATGCCAAATACAGATTCCTTCATAATTGGCAGACACACTGCCTCTTCACTCTCTTTGAAATTCGTCGAGCTTCTGGTTCTGGTAATGTGAAAGACGAGCTAAAGCTGTCAATCGCAGACTAATCTACAGTATTTTACATTACTGTTATCAATCAACAGCTATCATGTGTCACTGTAACAAAGGCCACTCTATGATATCTAGTTTCTGATTCCAGTAAAACCAGTAAAGTAAGAGACGAGCAAAAGCTGTCAGTCACAGACTAATGTACAGTCTTTTACATTACTGTAATCAATCAACAGCCATCATGTGTCACCACACTATGCAATCTAACTTCTGATTCCAGTAAAATGGGAGACGAGCAGAAGCTGTCAACCACAGTCAAAACCTCAGTCTATTACGTTTCGGTGATCAATCAATTAGACTACTACAAGTTGAGGATTATTAGTCATGGCTACAAGTGTTTAGCCATGACTAATAAAAGTTTGACCAAGAGCACTGCTCTACGCAGTTTACTAGCAAGCAATCAACAACTAAAAAGCATTTTTAATTCGTTATTATTTCATTTAGTATCTTACTATTTTAAATAAATGAAACTTATTTATAAACAAGTTTATGCATTAGTAATGGTATAAATGTAGGGTAATTCTAACTTATATTGATATTGACGGTATGTCAATTTATTACAGCTTAATATAAATAAAACAATCGTTTTCGTTTTATTTTATTATTTTTTTAACTCTTTCAAGCCTCAGCTCTTGGCTATGCTGGTTTTTTGGGTCACTTTGGCTTTTATTTCTATCACATCATGATAGGACCTCCCCGGAATTTGAATCAGTGATCTCTCAATTAGAGAGCCGTGACTATATGTACTAGTCTACGGAGGAGGACAATCATGTTAGTTAAATTTTATTTTATTTTGTTCAAAAAACTTGCTTAAGAAACTAGAAGATAATTGTTTAAATAATACAAATGTCCTTAATGGGATAACTGGGCTTACATATTAGACACCAAAGTTTCTATATATATATAACTTTTTGATGCAAATGTCTATCAGTAAGCCTCAAGCGAGTTGCTAATTTAATCTCTTTCTTATGAGAAAACCTTTTTCAGCTGTGTTAAGCACTATGAATGACTTTCGTACAATAACTTAGACTTGGTTTTGTTGAACGAGTCTTTCTTTGTGTCACTAGCCTCTAGCTCTATAAATTCAATTTACCAAACGCTCCTTTATGTTATTAGCCTACATTTATATGTACATGAAGTGTCCACCGATCTGGCGGACATTTCACTTTTTCGAGGTAAAAACGTGATCGTAAAATTCTTTGCTGGGCCGATCGGCCAAACGTAGTTTAGGTAATTGGAACTGTGATATTTAGGTATGTAACGGTGGCAATTCTATAAAATGCATAGTTTGTAAGCTTCAAATAGCATTCTATTGTAATACAAATGCATTCATTACAATTTGACTAACACTTATTACATGTGGTTTATTATTATTATTTCTTAATCAAATGGTTGCAACACTTTCATGCCAATCTGAACGACAAAAACATTAATTAGATTTGTTGCCACGCAGCTTATTTACGAAGTACAGTGTCCAATAGAGTAAAACGGTTGCAGCTATAACAAAGAATTATAATTTGATCTCTCCCCTCCAACTTAAATACAGGGAATCTATTTAAAATATTTCATCCAATTTAAGGAAAAAGATGTGCCATATCTGGAATCCTGAGTTGGAATCTCAACATTTATTATAGATTGTTATGTTATACAGTATGGTCTTTTACTTTACTTATAACGTAAGAACATAGAAAGAGGGGACTTTTTTAAATCCCAATAATATTTATGACATATTAACCTGGGACATAGTAATTTATGTAACTATAAAATGTAAATACAGACTGCATAATATACAAAGTTGTTTGTTCATTATTTTATAGCTAAGTTTTACAGCTTTTTATAACCTTAGATACCAGCAAATGCCAACATTTACATTAAAATAAACTAGGCGACACATTTAGGAGGTAATAGTAGCACCACAGGCCACTGTGATCAATCATATGGTTCCTAAACTCTGCAATCATTTCCAAATTACATTAGACCCTTGAATTTACTGATTATTGGTAACTGGAAACTGGTAAATGTTAACTACGTGACTATACGTGTGAGATTGTTTCTACACTGCGGTTCGATTATTTAATATTCGCAATTTGATTACGACTGGAATATTTTAAAACACTTAAAACAACAAATTTCTATAACCAGGTATTAAGAATATTTGTAAGTTTCGATAAAGAAATAACATTTGAGAAGAACGCATTAAACCTTCGTTTGGTTCCATAGAAGTCGATTAATGTTTTCAAAATTTATTATTTAAGTTTATTGAAATGAAAGCAGCCTCAGAATATGGTTAAAATGAAACGTTTTGTTTAAGTTTAAGAAATTCTCGAAATATTTTTATTAACGTTAGATCAAATATAAAGGGTTTATAATTTTGGGCGGGTAGATATTGAGATGAAATTTATTAAGTTATTTATGATATAGTTATGACATTTATTTTTCATATGAAAGGCCCATGTATGCCATATGTATAGAATATTACATCGTTCAAATGTCCACCGTGGTTTCTTTTAATGGTACGGATTCCATTGGTGTAATTTTCAACTACTCTACCGTATACATCCGATTGAATTTGAGCGATGGTCTGGGTTTTGTTTATCTTAAGTTCATAGGTTGATTGTGGCCTATTAGCATAAACCCGCGAGTTCAGAAAATCCCATAAAAATATCTAGGGGCGTCAAATCGTACGATCTTGGTGGCCAATTCACGTCACTTTTGCGAGAGATAACCACACCCTCAAAAAGTTCATGCAAAATGTTCATGGTTTCGTTCGCTGTGTGGCACGTAGCGCCGTCCTGCTGAAACGGCAGGGGATATTTTGTCATAGTGATACAAAATACGTCAACAACACGTTTCCCGGTGAGATACAGCCCGAGCATAAGTAATAAGTAATTCGTTGTAAAATGTAAAACGTTTAAAGCCTATTGTCTTTTAGTTAACACCAGCAGTGTTCAGAATGTAGTGAATATTAAAAAAAAAACATTTAATTGTTTTAGGAACAATAAACTCATTTAAAACAATAAGATTTTATGAGAATCAAAACCTAACCCATTGTAAACGCCGTTGAGAGATTCTATTGAAACAGTAAAGAATATTGATGCTTGATGTTTTTGCTGCCTTGGGCGACAAGTTCTTAGTGTATTCCACAATATAAACTTTTACTGTATTACCGAGAAACTGAGCTGTAATTAAACTAATCCAAAAAAAGCGTGCATGGCTTCTCAATAAATGATATTATTAACTTAAAAACGTATTTTACCAAATGTTTATTTCTAGTATTTAGTTTTATTGCTTATACTTACTGTATTCTGCTTTAAAATGTGGCTGGTTAAAATGTTTGCCCTTGAAATTTATATAAAATAACCAAATGCCAACGTTACAATAAATGCTGAAATCTATTATTTGTAGACCATACTGAAATTCATGAAAATTTTTATATGATTTGTATTGTAATATAAATATCACATGTATGTTAAAGTTGTACTTACTTTGATATTTAAAAAAAAACGTGACAAGTTATGTATAATTGATGTTTTCTTCATTAACATCTCTAACTTTATTATAAATATAATTAAAGCGTACATCACATAACTCAGTGATTGCCACAAATTTTATAAAAATAAATACTAAATTTAACTTTATATAGCATATAGATAACGTTCATTTATCAAGCAGTAAATTTAAGTTCACGCAGTAACAAATGACACCTTACTTAAAACAATGTAATATGTAGTAGACTTATGGAAGAGCGTAAAATATTTCAGTTTGTTACTGTCATCTTGAATTATTACAGTCGGTCGGATTTGGTTGAATCACTTTAGAAATGTCCATCAAGCTGTGTTAGCCTAAGACAGATTTATTATCACAATTCGACAGTTCTCCATCTTTAATTTGTCAAGGTATTATAAAAAATCAAACGTTCATATAAATTCTCAAACAAATAATTAAAAACAATAATGCGAAGGAAGGAATAGTAGAATTTCTTTTATTACATTAGCATGTTAGATAATTAGACATAAGCATTTGAATATGACTGATCAACCACTTCAATTCCTTTAAATATTAAATGAGCGATAAATAAAATTTGTTTTATATTTTTAATTATATATTCAACACAGGTATTCCCTATCCTATTATTTAGTAAATTAAAGTCTATTAATGTATAAACAAATGTATTTAAAACGCAATTAAATATTTATATGTAGTTATTAGTAGTCCAACCAAATCAAGGCTGCTTTACTTGCGAAAAGCAATTTCTTCAGTTTTAATCATTCAACTTTTTAAAAACATAAGTTAAACTAGTTTAAGGAATATTGGTAAATCACTGTGGCTGAGTACCTGAAAATGGGATTTAAATATTTAATTATGTTTCAATTAAGTTTGTAATATTGCAGTCTAATAACTACGACATCAAAAATCAAAATGACCAATACATACATAAGTTCCACTAGGTAAAGGACATTTAATAGCCTCATCATATAATTTCTTGAAGAGTAAATCACATGCTTTTCTACAAAGTCATCTATGTATTAAAATTAGAATACCTTAGTACACATAATTTTTATTTTGAAACTTGTGATTAATTAATATGTGTTATTTAGTGATCAGATACAAATTCCCAACAGATCAAGAGATTTAGAGGTAGAGAGATCTTGTTACTTCTAAATTCGCCTTTAATAAAGTAATTTTTCATGCCATTTAATTAGTTATTCTGGTAACAACTCTTGTGATAAAGTAAGATCTTACACCTATTCTGTACTAAAAACGTTATGTTACTTTTAGTAAAAGGGAGATATTTGATTAAAATTCTGAGATATTACACTTACTCTATAATCATTATTGGAATGTAAATTTATAGATAACATTTTAACTTAACCAAATAGTTTAAACTTTATGAACTTTATGGGGAGATGGACGTCAAAAATAAAAAAAATAAATTTTTTTATTGCATATTATTATTATTTGGAGTTTTCTGAACAATTTGGTATGCTAATTGTGTATGTATGTATTTATTTTGAATCCAAAATCGTGCATAACATAACTCACTACAAGAAAATTTTATTGGATCTTGATCCTTGCAAACCTAAGTTGATTCACTGGTTATAGTACACAATTCTGTTGTAACAGCATTTATATTTTGTAGGTCTGTGACTTTTTTCTGTAGTTGTTATTGACAGCTGTTATTAGCAGACCAAATAAACTTTGTTTTGGTGATTCATTTACATTGTTTGTTTGTTTTGGTTATTTTTGAAAGTTAGTAAGTTATAGCTCATTAAAGATGACCAAAAGTAAGAAACTGTGGAGAAAACGAAGTTTCCGTGGCAACCAGTTTTTAAAATCAAACCGTGTTGTAGGCTTAGATTGTGTAGCACACACAAGTGATAATCCTAGGCCTAGTACTAGTGACAGTGACAGAGTTTCTGCAGATGCTAATTGCTCTAAATTAGACAGTGAAGTAGGCCTAGTTAGCAATCCTATTTCAGTATCTAAACGGAAACTTGCAGAGACTGTTTTAGATGATAGTGAGGGTGATAGTAATGTTATAGTAAGTATAAACCTTTTGTCTTCTGCTACAATGCAATGTTGTGTCTGCAAAAATTGTAAAAATTTAAAAACTCTTTACGTGGAAGAAAATGTTTCTTTTAGGAAGGGTCTGGCATGCAATTTAGTTATCTCTTGTAATTTTTGTGGCTCTAAGTTTCCTTTTTACACTTCAGACAGTACAAATAAATTCTTTGACATAAACATTAGATGTGTATACGGCCTCAGAGCCATAGGCAAAGGGAGTGTTAGTAGTGAACCGTTGTTCGGGCTGCTAAATCTACCTAACCCACCAGAAAAATGTTTAAGATACAATGATGTACTACTGAAACCTCTAAAAGAAGTAGCCACTGAAACAATGATTTCAGCAACTAAGGAGTTTGTAAGCCTAAATCTTTGCACAGAAAATGAAGATGAAGTAGGCCTACCTAGTCGTGATCTTAGCGTAGGGATTGACGGAACATGGCAAAAAGGGGGCATACGTCACTCAATGGAGTTATTTCTGTTTCAAGTATAGATACCAGTAAGATAATAGATGTAGAAGTACTTACAAAATACTGTCATTCATGTGCTACAAAAAGTAAATCTCCCCATAAATGTAAGAATTTTACTGGAGCGAGTGGAAGCATGGAAGTAGCAGGTGCCCTCAAAGTTTTCGCCCGATCTGAGGCCTCGAGGAATGTCCGATATAAATATTACTTGGGGGACGGTGATTCGAAGGGGTTTCATAAAGTCTTAGAATCAAAGCCTTATGGTGATGATTTTATAATTGGAAAATTGGAATGCGTTGGCCATGTCCAAAAGAGGATGGGGTCTTCGCTGAGAAAATTGCGACGTGATTATCGGGGAAAAAAACTTGAAGATGGCAAAGCTTTGGGTGGAAGGAAAGGTAGGTTGAATGATTCGGCAATTGAATCTTTACAAAATTACTATGGACAAGCAATAAGAAGGAATAAAAACAATTAAGATAGCATGAAAAGAGATGTGTGGGCGACATTCTTCCATAAAGCTTATACAAATGCAAAACCGCAACACAACCTCCGTGATAAATCGTGGTGTAAGTATTTGCAAGCACTTGACGTACCTAACCTAACCTATGACCACAACAATTCCTTGGACCCAGCAGTGATTGATGTAATCAAGCCAACTTATCAGCATCTAGCTAACCCTCAGCTTCTGAAGAAATGTCTTCATGGGAAGACTGAAAATGTCAACGAGAGTTTCAATTCAGTTTTATGGACGAGAATTCCGAAGGCAAAGTTTGTAGGGTTGAAAACTCTAGAGTGTGGCACATATGATGCTGTGATGACTTACAATGAAGGAAATAAGGCTAGGGTTAAGGTGTTAGAGAAAATGGGTATTTAAACAAATGACCTATAAATAAACAGTTAAAATGAAACTTTGGTTGTTATCTCAGTGCTGAACAAAAACCGTGAAGAATAGAGATATGACATTCGGTTTATATCTTCGTTTAAATCAGAGATATCCATAGGTTTACCTAGATTCATAGAGGCGCAATAAGTAAGGATGTCTCTCTATTACATTAAGGCTCCACCCCTGGTCTCTACAGTTGTGAAATTCTCACAATCAATATACTGGAACAAACATAAGGTATAAATGTAAAGTGCTTGTTACAATGTAATCAAATATTGTAGGCACACATACCACAATCATATGCTAATTAAGTTCAGACAATTTTGAATTGATTTACATTTATAGTTTTTAAAGCATGAAGTAAAGTTAAAAGTAACATTACTGTTTATTTCAAACTTTTTAAATCATTGTTGATCACAGAGTTTATCCAAATAACAACATTAAAAGTTTTATTAAAAATACTTTTTAAATATAAATTTTTTAGTATGCAATGCTTTATGAATAGTATATACTGATAAAAATGTAACATGACATTTCTCGAAATTATTTTCAAACAGGAATGTTGTGAACTTTTTAATTTAAACTTTATGCCTTAGTTCACTTTAAAGTTATAACGTTTTCCTACAAACACTGGCAGACACACAGGCAGTGAACTAAGTAAGACTATAATTTATATTACATTTATTACTTATTTTTACCTGAAAAATCAAGTAGTGAATTCTTATAGATTTAATAGTGGACACCATATTATATAGGCGCAGGATATTAATGCTGGCATATAGGATATGCACTACAAACCTTAAATTTGGACATAAATTGCAATTCTTCACAACTTTAAACACAATTTAATTAGTATCCAACCGTTTAAAATGTGTAAATCAGTATTATTAAATTAAAACTTTTAAGGAAATTATAAGATTCTGTTTATTTAAGTATTGCATTTATTGCAATATCACATCCTCGAGACAGATTAGATCTAAGTATTAACTTCTCCTCGGTTGAAGCAGGTATAGGTAACAATGTCTGTTGATTGTAAATACCGGCAGGAGGACTCATTGCCTTGATTCTGAAAATGATATTGTTCAGTTAAAATTGTTTATGACGAATATTAAACGAATTATTAAAGCATTAAATAATACAATAATAATATAAATACATTTATAAAAACTAGAAGGACATAATTTTTCATATGATACATGTATATAATTTTAAACTTTTAATGCTCTCTGATGATCAATGATATATTATTAAATACTCGTTATATCTATGAATTACACAGCTTTTCTTTAAGGATGATGACGGAAAATATCTATAAGATTATTAATTACGTGTAAATCTAAATCTAAGTTTACTTGCCCGGTTTTGAATGTCCCTGCACTCCGCAGTATCACGAGCAGAAACCGATGTTTATGGAACATTTCCTCACTCTTATTTCCCGCTCCACTGGTGTGACAAAAGCTCAATGCAAGAGAAATGCTTTTCCAGCGTCGAAACGCGACACATTTTGTAAGCGGTAGTGTCGCATTCTCATTTACTCCATATTATATGCAAATTATCTGTAGTTAGAAATCTACGTATAAAGATAAAAGCAGGATTATGAAAGAATGTTAGGTTTCAGGTTTTTCATAGCTATGAAAATATGTACAATTGTTCATCATATAGCGTCATTAGGTTTTCATCTCCAAAAAATGTACTTTACTCTTTTAAATTGATCCATCTGTACACATGGCGTATACTATCTATTAGAACCTATAGGTTCTGTATTTTATATCTTTGGAAAACTATATTGAATGTGTTAGAAGTATTTGAACTAGAATACGCATAGCGATTAAAATGTGCTAATTCTTTTACCATACATAAAAATACGATTTTATAAACTTTTCCAAGACTGGCAGTTTTTAAATAGCAATATTAGAATCCTTGCTATCTCAATAAAATTCCATTAGTTCATTAATATAGACTCAAACATAGAGGAAAGATAGTTTTAACGGTTCTGAAAGACATTCATAAACTCTAGGCAATCTTTTTACGAGACTAAGACAATTCTTGCTACTTATTCAATATAAAGTAAACTAAACAAGAACTTTTAAAGAGTATTAGTATTGTATTAGAATCTGTATAACTACTCGTCTCTCTAAAATTAGGTTAATAATGTTTGCAAATGAATTTTTACTTTTCTATCGATATCAGGAGTAATATATACTTTCTATCGATATCCATTAACTAGTGAGGAATTATTTTAACATTTAATTTCTGTTATATAATGAAATCCTCTTGTACAATGACGGGTCTGCATTAAGGACATGATTTTAAAAGATAATTCAACAACTACTTTATTATCACGATTTATAAAAGGAGTAGGTTTGGTTTGAAATATAAAAAAGTATGAAAATCAGTGCACTTTGTCAAATTAAACTAAACGTAATAAAAATCCGACATGGCTGTACATATAGGATAAAAAAGTGGATTTTTAAGATCATCAAACAACAAGAACAAAGCGTAACAGTAGTAATCGGTGAAGTGGGACAGATGCAAACATAGCGAGTGCTTTTCAAACAAGTTGAACTAGACGTGCTGTACTTGAGAATCAATCAATGTTCAAACGACTAATATTTTTGACCATTAAAAACACCACAACTATGTTTTGACCACTTGCAATCATTGTGACAAAACAGTTTTCAATTCCCATTGATATCAAAGCATATGCTCTCTATCAAGATTTATATTAATTCGAATATCAATAAATAACAATTCAATTTAATCAGTTGCTTTTCCTTCCTTAACCTGAGAAGGTCATACTTTTAACCTCACGTATTCCAAAACTGTACCTTTTATCTTAATAATACATTTCACGTTATAATAAATCCTATGTTAGGTTTTCATATTTAGTTATAATAATTAATCAAATTTTACGCATTAATATAGTCTTTTTACTAATAACCAGAATTGTATGTTATTTAGAACTGCTCTTTGCCCAACATTGTTCGATACAATTTTTATTATAAGCCATCTATTTCAACTTATCTTTGTACACACACACACACACACACCACACACACACACACACACACACACACACACACACACACACACACACACACACACACACACACACGCACACACACACACACGCACGCACGCACGCACACACACACACACACGCACACACACACACACACACACACACACACACACACACACACACACACACACACACACACACCACACACACACACACACACACACACACCTGCATTCAAAATCTATAGTGGTCCGATTTTCACGTGGTATGAGGTGACTTCTGTCGACCAATCAGGCGTCCAGGACGCCGGACAAGAAAAGCTCCCCAAGGCATCTCTCCAGTTCTTCTAAAGATTCCGTTTCGCTAGGTTGTACGTCAACACCAGCTCTAACCAAGTTCGGGCCGTGCCCCTTTGTCTTGTCTCTTGTGAACCGCAAGCCGTTCTATGGCAAGTAACAGTCCCCTTGCCGGACATTATTTGGTTAACGAGCCAAAAGTAACTTTGTCTCAACGTTCGTGAGTGAACCGAAAACAGTGTCAAGTGAAGGTGGAATCTTCATCCATCAACAAGGACTCCCCCTGCTCAACGTTCCTTGGAAGCAACCCAGGTCGAACTACAATCAACCCAACTTCATGTGTGTCGAGGTGTCAGACAATGGACGGTGCAAGGTAACAGTGTTTCATCATTCTTATCATGGTCCTTCACAACTAAAGACAATTCTATTCTTAACCAAGATTTAAAAATCCTCAACTAATTCGGACATTTTTGGACATTTTAATAGAAAACGAAAATCATTTTAAAACCTGTATTTTTCAAATCATTTTAAATGATTTTATATCGGACTAGACTACCTGTTCCTGTCATGCGCTTTCTTCTGTTGTGTCAGCGGCGTGTTCTTACTGTTTGCCGTTATGGACACCAGTGGGATGTCCTTTGTGGAGATCTAGAAGATGCTGAACGGACACAGGCTTTGTCAATCAGTGTAAGATTGAACAGTAGGGGTATCCTATATTATTTAAAGATGATATTCATCTGATTTTGTACAGCCCAAATGTTCAATTAATATGAAAGATAAAGAGGTATATATTATAAGCTAATAAGCTATATAATAATAAGTTGCCTTCAAAATAATATCTTATTAACGAGGTCTTATATAAACCACACATTTTATTAATCTTAATAAACTAATAATCTTAACTAATATATTACCAGTAAAAATACTGCTAAATTATGGTTTGTTTGAAGTACTGCAGTACTTAGGTCCTTTTAATTATTTTATTTTAACTTAATGTACGCCACGCAAATAAAATTCAAACCTATCATGAGTTTGTATAACTCACTTTAAAGTGTCTCGTGTTTCGTATTTTATAAAGTTTGTTTGCACTAAATATTTTTGAAATATTTCTAACTCACTCTTGCTTGGATAATTGAAGTTTTACTAAACCTTAAACTGTTGTAAATATTCTCCTTCGTTTTTGTGATGCATTAATAATTGCTAGAATTTTTCAGTGTTAATTTATACATCAAGTGATTTTATTAACTTATTGACGGTTTAGATAGTTCATATTCAATAATCTACTATATTATTGAAATTTTACCACAACGTTTTTCGATGGTCTCTTTATACGCATGTCTCTGAAATACTTACGCTACAATAGCTGCTTCACCTAAAACACTTGTAATTGTTGGTCCTCACTGATATAGACAACTAACCGTTGGGAATCTCCAGACATGAATTCACGTCATGAATTAAACAAAGCACGCCTGCATACGAGTACTATTAAACATTGCCTTGTTTAGTAGCATACTGTTAGTTAAAATAAATCACATTATTGTATATCCTGATTTTAAATAGTGTGGTTTGTATCTAGTTAATATTAATTTTTTATACTGTATTTTCGTATTAAGGTTCGCTCTCTTAGAGAAAAGCTTTAGTTCAGGAATTTGCAGAATTTTTATGCTAATCTTACAAACGTAATTAGCAGTGTCGTAAGCATCGAGTAGGGAAATATGTTCCACCGCTGTTATTTATTTCTTTTTCAATTATGAAAATAATAAAAATCCTGTAAGTATTATACTATTTGTAAATGTATTCAGTGGCGTAGCTATCTTGGGTGGCACCCTGTTTGGAAGATGGTGGTGTCATCACATCGAAAGTAAAAAGTAATACATTTAATATGATAAAGGTCATGGATATAATATTTTTTCCGTTTTATTATATATCACTATAGAATAATACACGTTTGAAAATTCACGCCAGCCAAACACAACACATTTCACGAAACAAATAATAAATGTTGCAACTGAAAAGTCAAAGATCGCGAGTACGGGACGGGGAATCCTCCACGACAGCGTCAGGCTTTTTTGCGGAAATCCCCGAATTATACATAGAGCTGAGCTAGTGCTAGTGGAGGAATCCCCGAAAAAGATATTTTTGTGCTAGCGATTTATTTTTTATTTGTTTATACATTGCTCTTAAAGTTGAGAGACCATGTGGGTGTCACCCCAAAAAAGGTGACACCCGGTGCGGCCCGCCCCCGAAACGCCCTTTGCTACGCCACTGAATGTATTATATGTAAATAATATTGTGTTTAGGGTTGTATGGTTTTATTTAATGATTATAAAAGAGAGTTGCATTTTGTAATTTTGAGTTGCCTTTCACCCAGTTTGTGAAAGGACAATTTCAAAATGTTATTTATAAACAAATTCCATAATAAGTAATTTCCATATTTCCTTTAAAAGAGTGTGGAGAAGGCATGTTGTTTCCCCTTGCACAGACCATATTCTCAAGAAGACTTTAGGTTCTAATTTTTAATCTAGGTGAAACAATAACCTCATCCTCCCATTTTTATAAATTTCCTGCGAATTAAATTCGGTTTAATAAATAAGCGTAAATAGTGTAAATGAGTGTAATTAAAAGTGTTTAAGGCAAAGAAATTAAGACAAATAAATATTGATATAACAAATTATTTACCAATTTTCCACTGATTCTAGGAGGTCCGTAGGGGATTCTTCTGTTACATTCAAAATATCCTGCGTTTGATTTAAATATGCCATTATTATATTCATAATAGCTATATTTACATATAGTATACAATGTTTCTAGATTTAAATAAGAAATCGAACACATTGTAACTACAAGAGATGTTTTCTCGCCTTATATAATTTAAGAGATGCTTTTAGTTACTACCTCTTCTTTTAATTTATGTTTTTACTTTCAATTTTTGATAGTTAATTATAGGGCTTTATTAGTTTAAAACAATAAACATCACGATGTCATGATAAATTATTGTTCATGTTGAATTATATATTTAATAAAATTATTAAAAAAATAACCCTTGGCCAATTATTATTTGCATATTTCAAGGAACACCCATTCCACAGATAAAACAAGAATAATGTCAGGATTAAATGCTGTTTCATATTTGAACAACAAGGAAATAGTTGGAATCTTGTTTAGAGAAAACGATAACCTACAAGCATGAATAAAGTGTACTGTAAACAGTGAGAGATGCAGCACAAAAACAAACAATGATAATGACAGCATTATGAAAATGAGAAATAACACGAACTATATAGTATATAGCTAAGAATAAGTGTATACGTAACAACAATACAATGCACCACAAAATATAATTATGATAACAGAAATTGTGATAAAGACAAATTACACTAACTAATACGAAACTAAGTATTAGTATATCAGTAACAACATAATATGCAGAACAGCAATTGAAATTGTCATAAATAACACTAAGTAACAGACAACTAAGAATAAATATGTAACAATAAGAATACATAACTCAGTAACATAAATCAATACATAGCATACAAGGAGCGAAGAAATCACCCAGAATTAAAGATGAGGATTATGAGTTAGCTGTTTCACAACTCTCTTGACACTGAGCAGGGAAGGAGTTGAGAAGTTCACACATTTAGAGATTCTAACATTCTTAAATCCGTCATATATATGTAATTCCTTGAAATTTGGTATGCATTTGATTGGTTTTAGTAACCTTTTTCCTTGAAACGTTTTCAGTATATCAGAGTTAATGCACACGTAGCACGAGTATATACAAAATGTTTATTGACCCTTTATGTAAGGGTTGGTAAAGTGGATTGGACCCATTACAGTATAAACAACATCAAAAACATTTACAGCTTCCAAAATAATTACTTCGTCAGTTTTATATGCTTCATGAGTTGTGTATCGAACTATTTACATATATAGCACTTTAAAGGTAAAGTAAAGTAATGATGTCTTATTTTACCAGGTAATGTTAGGACTAAGAAGCCCTCTCTAACACTTATCCTGAGTACCAACGGCTTTAAAGGTGAATTTCGAACCACCACCAACGGTCGGACAGGCGGACTGCTTGCAAGGACAGGATCGCTCATCGGTCACCCATCCAAGCAGCAGCCACGCTCGAAGTTGCTTGATCTGGTGATCTTGCGATGACCGCATTTTGTTTGTTTGTAGTATTCAAAATCTACCACACCTAATAGTTCAACTAATATATTTTTAAAATTTTCTATGAATCAATGTAAATAGTAGAAGCTAGAAAATCACGCTGCGGTAAATTTTTCATAATAATACACAATGTACTATAATACATTGCGCCTAGAACGTTAAAAATATTCTTAAAGTTGTTTAACATTACAATCTGGAAACCAGAGCAAATTTTATCCTCATTTCATACAAATAAAAGATGCCTGATGTTGCAGATGGTGAAAGGCTAGGTTAATTTCCGTTAGGTGAAATGAGTTCGTATTATTTGAAAGCTTTCTCAGGTATTTGCTATCTGACTCTACAGTTTTATTCTATTATCGCGAGATATATGTCTCTCTCGTCATATGACGCATCACAGGAGTGCGGTGATTCTCCACACCGATGCCCGGGCATCACAGGAGTGCCGTGATTCTCCACACCGACGCCCGGGCATCACAGGAGTGCCGTGATTCATTCCACACTGATGGCCGGGCATCACAGAAATGCGGTAATTCACTCCACACTGAAGACAGGAAGCATTAGTGCAGTCTGTTTGGAAACTTTATAATCTTTTTTCAAACTATCATAAGTGTTATTTGCTTGGTTTGCATTAGCATTTCATTACTAAAGTATCATACTAGAGTTTTGTGGCAACTTAAAAAAGCTTAACGCAAATGTAATCTCTATATAAAAGGGAAAGCCCTGATCCACTCACTTAATAATCCTCCAACTTGCAGGTATCTCAGAAAGTTGTTTTACTTAATTAGAAAAACTTAAGCATTTTTAAAAATTTATAAAAGTTGAATTGTGGTTTCAACTTATAGAAGAACTGTATATTGTTTCCCAACTTCTAGTCCTACAAAACTGAAATTTGATACACAGTTGTTTTATTCTCTAAAAAGAATAATCTTAGATTTTTCACGATGATCTACCACCAATATGGGTTGAAATAAGATTGCAGCTCTAGAAGATCTATATTATTCTTTCTCAAATTCCCGACGTTTAGAACATCAGTGAAATATGACACACATGTATCTTTGATGTTTAAAATTTGACACAAATGCGTCAGGATATTATAATAAGTTTCATTGACCGCAACAACCCAGCAGGGATCACTTCTGGCTGGTTTATACCTACCAGTTGAACCCACCACTGGGCACAGCAAAAACCGATGTGCCACTTGAATCTGGGCAACCTTATGAATGTCCAGTAGCAGCACATCACTAACCGCAAATGTTGAGATTCTGGGGTTCATGGGCAATTTGATAGGTCTAGTCTACTGTGGAAGATGACTGTTGGAGTTGGTGGGGTTTGTTCCCTTACCTCAGAGGTTCTTGTTAACCTCAACAAGGGTGTGCCACTCCCTGCCTACTTTGACTGGAGAGGCTGGTTCAGAGCTGGCCTCCTCTTCTTCCGGGATGACTTTGAGAAGTAGTGCCCTAATTCTTCCTCATGGATCTCGATAGGAGGCGGCCCCTACTCCCTAACCTTACCCATCCTGAATATCCTATCACTCAGGAAGCAGCGCAAAGGTTCTTACAGGACTAAGTGTAATTTATAAGCTTCTTGTCCTAAGAGAACAACAAAAATGACCGAAACGTACTTTCAGGAATGTTTGCTATACTATTGAAAGTGGGTATGCCCATATCGTAAAATATTCTCAATAGCGTGCAAAGCTACGGGCAACTGATAGTACCGATATATTGTGTTTACCATGTTGGTACGACCACATAAGAGATATCATAATGAACCAACTATTTAACATTTACTGTACAGAACTTCGGTTTAAACCAAATGACTTTGAAAAGTATTTGCTAGATTTGATATACTGTAGCAACAAGATAACGGGTGTGTAGAGAAATGCTCAGCTTAGAACAATATTTGCCGCAAGCAATGCCGCATGTGACATTAGCTAGGCTTTGTCAGTTTCATTCTGGTCTTCTTGATCTAGTTACCCTCTTCACGACTGAAGGAGAATAAGAAGAGAGATGGAGATGAAAAGAGAGGATGCCCAATACAGTCCTGTTGCCGGAGAACCTCCTTCTCTCGGTGAGCACGGGACAAAGCCGAGTCGCAAATATCTCTACATAAGTGTTGCTATATGTAAGTATCTATGCAGTTTAACTGATTTACTGATTTATCTTTATATGAGGAAGATTTTATTTTTTCTGATGCATACATTGCTGATTTCCATGATGTAACCCCGTAAAGTTTACAGTTTCCTGATCGTAAAATAGGTCATAGTAGTCTATTAACATTAAATTTACAATGGGAGAGAGACAAAGTTAAATCTAAAATAAAATTATATTTTGAAACTGAAAAGTAAGTGAAAGTTACCTTATAATGTTACCTTTAGTACATTCTAACATAACAAGAATGCATATAGCAATTCATCAGCATCAACTATAGCTTTATTAATAACCATAATTATTAAAGCAGAAACTAATCAACTTAATATTATTCAATACGAGATATAAAATATACATTATCCAGTATAAAGTCTTCTTTCACATAAAGTATTCCTTTTACATATTTAGCAATAAATGACTTTTATGATATTGTGAGTAATTTAAACTCGTAGATAATGTCAAAGTTATCTTAACAGATTTAAATATTATTTAATTTAATGTTCGTATTTACTATGGATGGTTTACGAAGATGGCATGAGTTGTTTTAGACATTTACCATCATTCAATAATATGAAAACAATTATAATAGCACTGCGTTTCGAGACCTGTAGGATAATCTAATCTCTTCATCATGTAGATCCAACTACATCAAACTGAAAATAACAAATCGTAGCAAACCGATATGACAAGCAAACCTGTATTTGAGTTTAAAATAGGACAGGGAGCTCGTGATATCCAATACTCCATGAGTTGAGAGCCAATGTCTATTGTTTAAGCACACAATATGCAAAACGGTCGCTCTTGAAGTTGACAGAAATGTGTGTTTTAAGAAAGAAACTGATTGTCAGCTACAATATAATTTTAGGGGAAGTCGAAATGGAGTGAGGGTAAAATATCCCCTGAAAAGGGGTAAAATAAGTAACAAAAAGTGTTATCCCAGATTAAATTTTAGCTTTACTCACTTAAAAATAAATGTTTAACACGCAGTTAAATGTTATATTAGTGTCATTTAGCAATATACAGACCCTTACCCTATATCAGAGAGGATAATAAAAATATAATATAAAGAGTCACAATATCACTGTTCCATACGGATACATTAGAGGTAAAATAAATTATGTACTAGCTATTAAAGTGGTGATTTTCGGTCTGAATGCAGGTGTTAAGTGTATAAAACTAAATGCACCCAGCAGGGATAACTTCTGGCTGGTCCATACCCCCAATTCAGAATATCTTGTCACTCCGGAAGCAGCGCAAAAGTCTTTATAGGACTAGGACTAGGTGCAGTATCTAAGCTTCTTATCCTAAGAGAACACACACACACACACACACACACACACACACACACACACACACACACACACACACAATATTTTGCGTGCTTACCGAATTAACCATGCTTTATGAAAAAAAGTTCAATGATCTCAACCTCCATCACATAATGCTTTTCGTATGATTTTTTTCAAAGTTCTTTATTTTTTGCAAAATAGTCTACTCTTAAACTTTAAATGCGACTTCTTCTTTGAAATCTAATGCATATAAGGAGTTTTTTTGCCTACAAACAAAGTTCATCAAAACAATTTTACCAGCGTGCTTGTTCCTGTCTTAACTGCCATGTTTAATGCTTGCATCCCTGATGGGGTTTTTCCCACGGATTTGAAAGTAAGTTAAAAATATTTTACCTAAAATATACTATGTACTCAGCCATATGTCTATTAAACCAATTTTCTGTAAGGGTTTCGAAAATATTGTTTTCAATAGTCTTATTGATTTTATGTTTAGAAAATATACTGTCCCCTTGTCAGTTTGGTTTTCGATCAGGTTAAATAAAATTCGATGCTACTACGTTTGCTTTGAGAAGAATACTTACTTATCTTGATTCTACGAGACCGCAAAGGCCTAGAAGGAATGATAATAAATAAACAGATAGCAGATTTAGATCAATGGAATTACCTTTGTAACAAAATAATGTTATAAGAGTTTAGCAGTCGTTGGGTTTTGATTTTCAGAGGTTTGTTTGGTTGAGCACATGTTCACTCGTCTAATTCCGAGGAAAGCATTCCGCTAACTTTTGGCGTGGCTTTAGATAGCGCAAGTTAACAAACAAATGAAACCTCTGACAAACAAACAAGATTGTGTTTACTCAAAAATTAGATATCATTATAGTTTTAAAATTCTGAGAACTTCTACAGAACTTCCACCTTCTTAGAATATGTAGTAATCATAAATTTTTAGTTGTTTATGCGCCAAAATAAATAAAAAAACAAGAGTTACAAAATACTACAATGTGTAAATTTAAAATACTTGTAACTTTAAAATAAATGTAACATACCAAATTTAATTGACCAACCTATGACCTATGATCAATATGCTCTATGATTAAGCAAAAATATTGAAGCCTAGTCAGATGTCAAAATGTATTTTTCAATATATGTGACACTACTATATTCTCACTGAATACGAAGTACCGCAGCAGGACGGCGAACGAATGGTATGAAATCATGTGATATTGTGATATGGTCTTGTCGTTCGATCACATAGCCCGGTACAAGACCATGCATACTCTTATGGTTGTCAAGAAGTCCGGAGATAAGGTTGGTCAGGGAATTAATAGCAGAGCGTAGTTTGTTTAATGTTCTGGATTTAACCAAGGTTTTGACTTTAAAAGTGGTTTGTGGCTCAACCGTTGACTTACGACATTAAGCAACTTAAAAGGAGGTATGGAACATATGTTGTTCATTCTAGGGGCTGGGCTTATCTCGTGTTTGAGTCAAACGGGGATTACAATAATTTAGTTAATATAATTACTGCTGGGGATGCAATTACATCACAAGTCGACGAAATTAGGTGAAAGTAATTAAGAAAGAAACTCTCAGTATGAATACGTTTTGTAATTATACGAGTATATGAATGCTACATGTATCACTCTTTGATCGGAACGTTAAGTTCATGATATAATTTGAATGACAAAAATTCTGGTGACCCAAACTGAAGAAAGTCCTCTGTTCCTATGTACTACGGCTTTAGTGGAGTAAAGTCTCACTGCCGTTATATATTAATACTGTACAAAGTAAATTGGGACCAATGGGAATAGTATATTACCACTTTTATACCTTCTGTATGTTTACTTTTCTAAAATCCTTTAGTCCCCTCTCTACTACGGCTGTATTGGAATAAATCTCACTGCTGTTTTTAGATCGCTAAATTTTCTCATTGACAGCAAAACTAAATTTGAGCTACTCCTGATCATTCAGCCGCTATCGGGCACAAATCATTAATTTTAACGTGAAAACCATAATAAATTGGTCAAAAATCCACAGGTCAGTTTTATACATTATATCAAGTTCTAATTTCCAAATAATAATTGAATTTGAGTTTCGGCCAACGGTTCGGGAACTGTCAGGTTTCGGACCACATAACAAAATTGTTACCTAAAAATTGCAAAATGTTTTAATTTAAATGCGTGTTGTTACTTAGCAAATAGAGATAAGGGAACCAGTTACCAGTCCTTTTCTGTAGATCACGTCATTTGCTAATTTAATGAGTAAATTAGATTTGAGCTACTACTAACTGTTCAGCCACTATGGGGTCAAACCATTATCTTTAACGTGAAAATCATTGGAATTCAATTATGCGAGCGGTTTGTCGCTTATCTACAGGAAATAAAAAAAGAAAGAAAAGTCACTTGTCCTTTTTGTAGTTAATTTAATTCCTGAATAACGATTTCGTCAGATTCGAGCTATGTCTGACGGTTCACCTGCTGTCGGGCTTAAAAAAGGCCGGAAAATGTGAAAAATTTCCGAATGTTTGCGAATATTATGAGGTGTTCCACAGTTGTTTTTTTTTTTTTTTTTTTTTTTTTTTTTTTTTTTTTTTTTTTTTTTTTTTTTTTTTGTCATAAGGCAAAAGGCACCTTTGTGCCAAATTTCAAGTTTCTATCACTATAAGTATGTTAGCATTTGTATCTATATGTCGGTGAGTGAGTGAGTATTTAGTACAACAAATATACAGACATAAGTTTAAAATTAGGATAACCGTTATTTATATTGCTAAAATCTGGCCATACAGTAATATCGCCAACAGCAATGGCTCGATTATTAACATCATTATCATCAATATTCTGTTTATTATAAGCAAACCTGTAGTCTTGAAATACCTAATATCAAACAGATAATCTTCTGTTATTTAATTAAACATTTACGCGTAGAGTCAAAGATAAAAATTTCGTTCAATAAAAAAAATTTGACTTTTACAACGTAATGTATTCCCGAAATTGGAATTTAAACAGTTCACTTACTTACAGTATATTTTTAAACTCGTTCTGTGGGAGATAGTTTTAAATATTATTAATGAACTTTTGCTTTGTTGTTCGTTTTATTCACTATGTTGAACATCCTTATAAACAGTAAAACCCTAATTTTAAGTAAAATATAGGTTCTCTCTACCAAATATTTCTAGGCGCGATTTTTTCAGAGGTGAATATGACCTAAGTTTATATATAATACCAGCAAGATTTAAAGAAATGTTCCTAGGTTTCTGGATCACTACAGGTAAATACCATGAAAATATTTTTAATACATTTTTGGGGTATGTTGTCGAGAAAAATCAGAGTTCTTAATTATTCTCAAAGAAAATGAACGTGTTTGATGGCCAAGGAGCGAAGATGACTAAGGAACTAACCTAGTCGGCTGCGGCAACATCAATACCTTTACATACCTTTTTAAAACTAGGGAATTGATTGTTGTTTAAATTAAAGGCTTTTTATAAAATATGAACATATTGATAGCAAAACTGAATGCAATTGTACTACAAAAATGTTAAAACTATTCTTTATGTATCTTTTAGGAAACTGTTCTTTCGCTTACCTTTTTCCTATAGGTTCTGAAAGATCATATGGCTAAACACGTGAATAAATAACTAATTGCTTCCTTGTTAAAGTTTGTTTTAACACGAAAGAATGTGAAGGAACAAAAGAGGATAAAATACGTTTGTAGAACTCGAAACATAGTGTTACTGATTTCATGTATTAATGAAGGATAATGTTCGCAAATTCCTGATTTATCTTATTTCTGCCTTTATAAAAACGCTACATTTTGAATAACTTTGCCATTTATTTTTATGTAAAATTTTTCCAAAATGTGTTTTTCCCACATTTAAAATTTCGAGTACTAATATTTAGAATGTTACAAGTTTTTTTAGATGTACGTAAGGCAAAATAAACTGAGTAATTGATAAAGATAAACACTATTATTTTTAGATAATTACGACATTTTTATGACAAATGTATGTTTTACTTTACGATCAAATTTGTTATTTTATATTTAGTTATATTGCCAATATGTTTAGGAATAAACAGGACCAAATTATGTTTAAATTGCCGATTTAATCATAACTCAAATACAAAATTAAACAATTAATTTTCGCACCTAATGAATACTAGTAACAATCTTTATTGCTCTCAAATAAATTGCAATTTAAGTTCCTGGGGATTGTAAATGAAATATTACAACTATCAGAACATCCACATTGTATAGAGTATCCACCAGTAATGACATTCTGCTGTTCGACTGTTACTATTGTCATTTATTGCCCACAGGTTGGATGACACCAAGAGCCACAGCAGCAGCAGTTACCTCGTTGCTTACTACTAGACGAGAAGGTCCAATTTGTGTTAATTCGTGTCACATGCGCATAAAAAAGATGATCCACTCCCCTCATTTATTGTTTTAAATTATTCTACCTGTTACGATGAAAGTAAATTTGCATTTGAAGGTAATAAGATCCATCCCATTAATTCTTTATCAGTAACCTCAGTCAATAAACTACAGTCTAAATCTCTTTTCTCAGATGAAAAACAATTTAGTACATGAAAATTGTTGTATTTTTTCATATGTTTGTTATAAAAGAGAAATATTTTTGTGAGGATCAGATGGTAAATAAGGGGTTTCGGTATGCCCTATCCTTCCCATGTTAATTTGGCCAATTTTATGTACCTTTTTCTCAGAAACCTTTAAAGCTATCATCATCAAACTTTAGGACACTTCTATTTAGACATTTGTTAACATTTAGAGCGGAACAAAGTTAAATAAAAGAAGTTTTTATTTAATTTGTTGTAAATAAAAAATTTATTAATTTTTTTAAAATAATTTATTATTATAATTTTTTTAATAAACATTTAAAATAGATTTTTATAATGTCTTCCGCTCTAAATGTGTGTACTGGTCTTAAGTACATGTGTATTTTTTTATGTTAATCTGATCAGTGGATCTTGAGAAAAAGGTACATAAGTGATAAAAAAGTTAATTTTCGGGAAATCACAGCTAAAGGCAACACACATCAAATAAGTGAATTCACTGACCTTTATTATAATATTAATGACATCCAGCTGCATAACTAGGGTTATCAGGATCCTCCAACTCTTCCCACTGATCTTCCAGCTTCCTCTTGGCACTTGAGCGAGCTTGCCTTGTACCGTAAATTAGTTAATTAAATTTTATACAATGTAAATTTCGCAACCTAATCAGCCAGTATAATATAATATTATTTTACATCCAATGTTCCGGAACTAAATTTATTGGGCGGAGTAACTACCTAATTGGCACGCGTATGAATTTTTCTTCTAACCCTTTGTAGCAGCCCAACTACTTAACCGATCAGACCTCGCGCGCTTTGTCCCGTAAGTAAAATTCATCTTTTCGTATTATTAAATTAGCCCTTTGATGCCAAACGTATAAAAATGAATGTAACGTAAAGTAAAGATGTGAATAGTAAAGTAACTTACCCTTGAAGATCTTTTAATTTGCTTGATTGAGATAGATAAAGGTTGTGGCGTCGTCCTTATGGCGACGAGCACGTTGTTATAAATTGTAATTTGTATCATTAAATGGCTAATACCGTCGCGAATTTGTTTTAGGCGAGTTTACGTAGCTGATGTATCTCACGTGTTGTTTGAATAGATGGCTACCACTTCCCAACATCTACTCCTCTTCTAGAAGTAAACCGTTCTTTAGACTACAGCTTCAATGTCCTCGTGCCAAGACGCCGATACCCGGGTTGTGAGTCTACCTATTGTGAAGGGAAGTGAAATATTATTGTTTTGTAAAAGTAAAACGTCGTACGCATAATTCAATAGAACATTGGATATTTTTAGGCCCACCTAGAAGATATACTTTTAGTTAATTACATTCTAATTGGCAGCAACGTGGCAATACATATTTTTCATTTACCATCTAAAAAAGTGATGCTTGTAAGTTTAGTAAATTGAACTTATAAGTAAACTTTGCATTTCTAGTATTTATTACTACGACCTCAGAAGTCACCACCCCCATGTGTTTATCGTCAAACGGTACACATATTTATTGCGCTAATTCTGCTATTGATGTGCCTACTCTGCCATCAACTGGGTGAAACTGAATGAAAACGCCACAATGCCTGCCATTAAAATAGAATATTTGTCTAAAGATGAGTTTGGTATTTGAACTGATATCTAGAGGTATTAAATTAAATAGTGACAGTACAGTAAATGAACTCAGAAAGTCCTTAAGACAGTGTTTGAGAAACAATATTTTTACCTACTGCTAGTAGCCTATTAAAAATAGACCACAATCAGGAAGTAAAACTTCTCAGTGAAAAAGTGATATTATTAGAACATGGGTGCAGTGAATTGAACAGTGCTAGTTCACCTTTAGAAATCACCAAATTCCAAGAAAAGTGTAAACATTTAATAAACCGTTTTATTTTTAGACAACCAGCTAGAACTAAGTTCTGTACATAGTGAAACTTTATCAGCTTTAAAAGTGTAGGCTAGTAAAATGTTGAACAACAGTTAGCTAAAAACTTGCTACCTACAGTGAACCTAGAACAGCTTAAAGTGTTAGAAGCCAATTTAAATGAATCATTAGAACAAGATGAGGCTATGGAACAGGCATTGAAAGAACAAATAGGCCCTATTTCTGTACAACCACCAACAATATCCACAGCCTAATGCCAGTACCCCCACTTTGCCTATAATGCCTATTTATAATGCAAACAATGATTGTATTAGTCAACCTATGTCTGTTTTAAATATGTTTAATAAGTTAAACAACCCTGTAGAATGTTATTTACAAAATTTTACAGTAACAAATGGCTTAGTAGTACCTGAAGCTAATAAACTTTTTGAAAACTTTGTTAAAACTAAAATGTGAAACTAGCCTATCAGAAAATGAAATTTTAGCATTGTTACCATGTTATGCAAAAGGTCCACTTTTAGCCAAAATAATACAGTGTAAGTCTATCATGCCCAATGTCAACTATCTACACAGGGAATTAATTAGTGCTTTTATCCCTGTAGGCCTAAATTGAAAGACTTAGACTAGATTTAGTTTATAGGCCACAAAGGTTTGATGAGCCACTGTATGAATACATCTATGACATCAAAGAGCTCAGTCAAGTTTTATTGTGTAACACATAAGTGAACAGGACTTGGTAACTTGTATAAAAAGAGGTATTAAGCCTACAGATAGAAATAAGTTGAATTTTGAAAACACATCCCATTTGTTTTACAGATTTGGAAAAATTGTGTATAGCTAGTAACAATATAACCTTTAATGATAACTTAAGGGACAATTTAAGTAAGACATATGTTAACAACATGTATCCACCACATGTTGAACCTAGGAATAGTAGGCCTACTATTAAAAACCCAAAGTTATGTTTCAATAGTAATAGGCCTAGCCCACTTAGCAAAAAAACTGTTTTAGGAATCCAAAAAACTAGTTTGGTAGGGGAGTGGTATTACACACAACACCTAAAAAATATCCCTCCCCGGTTTCATAAGTTTAAGAATAATAATTTTATAAATAATAATACAGCAAGAAAAGAAAAAACACTATTTTGTGAGAGTCTATGGTAAGGTAATTAAAAAATTGGAGTAAATTAAACTATAGAAAACCTAATTTAAGACTAAATTGTTAGACATGTAACAATAAGCCTTTAATTGAAGCTATAGTGGGTAAGAAATGTAAAAACAAACTGCTTATTAGATACTGGTGCTACAAGAGATATAATTAGTAAAGAATTTTAATGATAGCCTATTGGTTGAATAAAAATGTTTCTAAATTAATGAAGTCAGAGGATAGAATGTTTGCTGCAAATAACACTGAAATAAAATGTTTTTTGGTTACTGTTATGCTAAGATAAAAATTTCTAAATTTTGTTGGAAAGTAAAAAATTTATTGTATTGGATAATTTAAAATGGGACATTGTAATTGGGAAACCCATTTATATCTAATAGCAAATTAATTTTTTAGATCTTGATGGGGAATTCATGTTATTTTAAATTCAATTGTAATGAGAAAAATAACTATTGTCAGACAACAGCCTTTTGAACATGAAGTAAACAGCATTGATGTAAAAATAGGGTGCACTAGAGCTGAGGCTGAGATACAAAACCTTATAGGGGATTTTCCAAATGTTTTTTACTCCAAAATTAGGAGAGGCTCTAGATTTGGAAGTGAAATTAGTTTCTCAATGACCCCACACCTGTAAATATTAGGCCTTATTTTATGAGCCTCCTACTGTAAATAAGATGAAAACAATAATACAGGATTGGTTGGACCAAGGAATAATTGAACCCCAGTACTTCAGCCTACTCCAGTCCAGCCTTTTTAACCAAAAAGGACAGACTTGTAGTCAATTATACCGAATTAAATAAAAAGTTACAGAAAAATTGATTTCCCATTGGTGATTTAAATAATTATTATCAACATCTTAGTGGAGCCAAATATTTTTCAATAATAGATTTAAGAAAAAGTTTTTTTGCAATGTCCCATTATCACCTGATAGTCAAGATCTTACCTCATTTAGCACTATATTTGGTAAATATAAAATTTTAAACGAGTACCCTTTGGTTTACATGTTGGTAGTGCTGTATTGTCCGCCTATCTGGATAAAAGTCCTAGACAATTATAAAATTTAAATATGTGATAAATTTTTGTGATGATATCTTAGTTTACAGTAAAGACCTTGATTCGCATTTAGTACATGTCAGAGAGATTGTAAATAGACTAAGCAAACATGGCTTAATTAACGGCAAAACCTAGAGAAAGCAAAGTTTTGTTTTGAGGAAATCTCCTTTTGATGGGGAACTTAATAAAAAATAATACAGTAACTATAGATCCCGAGCGAACAAGGAGTATAAGAGAATTTATGCCGCCTAAGAACGCCAAACAAATTTCACAGTTTTTAGGTATGACCAATTTCTTTTCAAAATTTATAAATAATTATGCCGAATTATGTAATCCTTTAAAATCGTTTAAGAAGGAAAAAACGCTAATTTGTTTGGACAAGTGAATGTCAAGATTCGTTTGTAAAGTTAAAAGAAGCTATAATGAATCCTCCTGTACTCCAGTTAGCCGATTTTTCAAAGCAATTTATAGTAATGACAGATGCTAGTGGAAATAGCCGCAGGTGGTTGTTTTGTTACAGGAAAATGACCAAAATGAATTAATGCCAATAGCCTATTACTCTAGGAAATTTACTGATGCCGAATTAAAAATATACTGTTTATGAAAAAGAAGCTTTGAGTGCACTAATTTGCATAGAAAAATGGCACGAATTTTTAGAAGTAAGAACCTTTAAATTAATAACTGATAACCAAGCTTTATCCTATGTCCTCAATCACAAAAGGAAGGTAGGAACCTTGCCCGGTGATCCGAGAGGATTTTGAATTTGCCATTTGAGGTGAATTTAAAAGTTCCACCGATAATGCGCTGGCAGACGCCCTTTCACGTATGTTTGAGGGCGAGTCGACGGGAACAGCTGATCCGAGCCCCAGTGACTGCCGGAACGTTCCAGACCAGGATAAAAATAGATTATCGATTTCCTTCTGCCATTCAAACTCCTCCCGAAGGCAAACATGTAAACGAACATCTAATGCAAAGCCTAAAATGCAGATAAATAATAAGTGCAATAAAAAGGATAATTTGTGGTTTGTTAATTAATGATTTGCCATTAGCGTTTAAAGATTTAGAAAAATATCAACTTCAAGATAAAGAAACACAGCAAATCATTCAATCTGTAAAAAGCAATAGTAACAATTTATGTTATTTTATAAAAAACAATTTACTGATGTACAAAAGGAATGTAAAAAGTAAGAGTAAGATATTTTTGCCTGTACAGTTAATTGATTTAGTATAATGAATTCTTCCACAGTTCTTTAATAGGAGGTCATTTAGGCATTGCTAGAAACGCAAAGAAAAATTAATCAGTATTTTTTATAGACCTGATTTAGACGAAATTATAAAGGCAAAAGTGAAAACATGTAATGTTTGTAAAATGAGTAAAGTGTGCCAAAGAAAAATATGAAGGCGAATTAGTATCTGTGCCATTTAAGAACAATATGGATTGTTTATTCATAGATCTTTTAGGTCCCTTAGTGAGAACTAGAAACAGCAATGTATATTTACTTGTAGTTGTAGATGCTGCCAGTAAATTTCTATGGCTAATCCCTTTGAGGGAATGTAAGAGTGCTGAAATAATGTAATAAATTAGACCGCCATAATTTTTTAACAACTTTTCTGTACCTAAAATAATAGTGTCCAGAACAATGCCGCATATTTTACATCATCACTGTATTTTAAGAAGTTCTTATTTAAGAATTTTATGAACACCGTAGACTAGCGCCTACAGGGCTAATAGAAATCAATCAGAAAGGCATATTAGAAACATATCTACATTATTACGTAGTTTCTATCATAACTGTCCATAGTAATTGTGGATAATGACCTAGGCTATATACAATTAAGTTTAAACACCGCCCATAATGAAAGCACTGGTTTTGCTGCCTTTGATTTAATGTTTAATCATTCCTGTAATAATGTTTTATCTAATTTATGGAAGCTAAATGATCTAATTGGTGAGAATTTGTCCAAGGAAACTGTTGTAAACAATTTAAAGAGAGCTGTGGTCAATGTAAAAAGGAGTATAGCACATAACAGTAATAGACAAAAGTACTCAGAGCAAAATGTAAAACATCCCTTTAAGTTGCATTCCTTAGTATGGATAAGAACCCACTATTTAAGCAATAAGGTAGAAAAGTTTTGTGCAAAATTAGCACCAAAATATGTAGGATTTTATAGAATTCTATATTTTTTTAAGCCCTGTAACTTGTATTGTACAACACACTGAAAATGTTTTGAATGTAAAAAAGGTTCATATTGTAGATTTAAAATTAAATTAAGACCTGTTCTGTATAAAAGAAAAACTTTGTAGCATCCCTAGCTTAAGGAACCACTTGCTGCCAAATTTAAAAGATAAGATAAAATCCAGGAAGTTAAATTGTTTAGTGAATTCTTAACGAATGTTTCAGTGGAAATAAAAATATAGAAAAAGAGTTTGTAGGTAGACTTTGTATAAAGAAATGAGACAGAGTTTGATCCTGTTTGTAATATAGGAAACAAATATGAAAAGTTGTGTCTGTCTTTTGTATGTATGTCAAAATATTGAAGTTTGAATTTTGTGGATATATTTGAAGTGTTTAAAATTCATGTAGATGTAAGATGTATAGATGTTTTTATGTAAATATGTATATTAAGAGTGATGAGTAAGTAATAAGAAATGTGAGACTTAGCTTCTCGTGAGGGGACGTTCATTCCAAAGTATTCGATCCATATGATAACTTGTCCGCAAGTCTCAGGGTATTTAATGGCAAAAACACTATACACAAAACACTGTGTATGAATGCAAAAAAGAAGTATGAATGTGGCGCCTATATAACAAAACACTACACATACACTTGTTTACGATTTAATCGCCTTAAATTGCCCTTATTTTTGCAACGACCCTATAAATTCTAAAACGCTGCAACGTGCACTGCATGAAAATAGTTTTGCCTAAATTGATTTTTTCTATTTTTGGTCCCTAAGCGAGCAGTCATAGAACTGCTTTGGCATGCGATCTTAGCGGATTTCATAGGAAACTTTTTGAAACCCCGCGCTATCGTATTGTTTATGGTTGAATTTGAATTTATGTGATGAATAAAAGGTTGAATTAAGTTTGTTATTTAGAATATGTTTAAAGTAAAGCGACTAATTAGGTTGCGAAATCAAAACAGGGGGAAATTCTGTACCGTAAATTAGTTAATTAAATTTTATACAATGTAAATTTCGCAACCTAATCAGCCAGTATAATATAATATTATTTTACATCCAATGTTCCGGAACTAAATTATTGGGCGAGTAAACTACCTAATTGGCACGCGTATGAATTTATTCTTCTAACCCTTTGTAGCAGCCCAACTACTTAACCGATCAGACCTCGCGCGCTTTGTCCGTAAGTAAAATTCATCTTTTCGTATTATTAAATTAGCCTTTGATGCCAAACGTATAAAATGAATGTAACGTAAAGTAAAGAATGTGAATAGTAAAGTAACTTACCCTTGAAGATCTTTTATTTGCTTGATTGAGATAGATAAAGGTTGTGGCGTCGTCCTTATGGCGACGAGCACGTTGTTATAAATTGTAATTTGTATCATTAAATGGCTAATAACGTCGCGAATTTGTTTTTAGGCGAGTTACGTAGCTGATGTATCTCACGTGTTGTTTGAATAGATGGCTACCACTTCCAACATCTACTCCTCTTCTAGAAGTAACCGTTCTTAGACTACAGCTTCAAATGTCTCGTGCCAAGACGCCGATACCCGGTTGTGAGTCTACCTATTGTGAAGGGAAGTTGAAATATTATTGTTTTGTAAAGTAAAACGTTCGTACGCATAATTCAATAGAACGTTGGATATTTTAGGCCCACCTAGAAGATATACTTTTAGTTATTACATTCTAATTGGCAGCAACGTGGCAATACATATTTTTCATTTACCATCTAAAAAAGTGATGCTTGTAAGTTTAGTAAATTAAATTGAACTTATAAGTAAAACTTGCATTTCTAGTATTTATTACTACGACCTCAGAAGTCACCACCCCCCATGTGTTATCGTCAAACGGTACAGCCTTGATTTTTTTTCGACTTCGGTAGCCATGCGTTGAGCTTTTTGTAAGCGAGCTATGTCCAGCTTTTTCATTACTTCACAAAAATTATGCCCAAAAGTCATTCCAAGATGTTGTAAAACCATACATTTTGCCATATTTCCTTTATTGAAGGAACTTATGGCATCATACACTCCTAAGTGCAAGGTGTGTATGCCAACAAAGACAGTTTTTGGCAGGCGAGACCAGATTACTTGGTTTACGGAATCATTTGGGTGTTGTGACTTACCGTGGAGACATTTACGAAGCAAATCAGGTGCACTTAGGTCTGTAAAAATAGGCTTTATCTTGTTTATGATGACAGCAGGAAGGTGAAAATGTTTGGAATGGTCATAAGTTTCATTACAAGCCATAGCCTTTTGGTACTTGCACCAACCTTCACTCCCTATTAGGTAAAGTCCGTGTTGAGGATTTGTATTACTGGATAGCAAATGGTAATACTCAGCCCAAACAGCTTTTCGCATGTCTTCTAAATTGCTTGCATGTCTTCTAAATTGCTTGCATTTCTTCGAATTGCTAGACCATAATATTTTTGTATGGCTAATATGGCAGCTTCAGTCAGTCTGTTCCGACCGCCTATTGTTTTTCCATCGGTTTGTTTGTTTTTTTCCTCTTTTAATTTTAAATTCTTTAGGCGAGTCCCCATGCGCTTCTGCACATGCCCAATGCATTCTAGTTTTTTCACCAGGCACTCTTCACCATAGGGCTTGCTTTCCACAACACTAAAACACCCTTTCGAATCCCCATCACCTAAGTATTCAACGTAGCGAACATTGTAAGTGGGTAGGGACCGATGGAAAATCGCACGAGCTCCGACAACTTCCATGCCTCCACTTACTCCCAGATAGTTTGCACTGCACTTATCACTATGTTGTCCAATTAATTTGTCTTTACAACGACAATACTTAGATAAAATCTCTGCATCAATTACCTTACCGGTATCCACAGATGTTGCAGTTATTATACCATTTTGTGATGTATGGCCTCGCTTTTGCCATGTCCCGTCTATGGCTACTGTCAAATCCCTCCTACCTTCATTTATAATCACTGATTCTTCTACTGCTTCCTTCATAATCTTAAAACAAACATCGTCAGTCACAGACCCTAACAGTTGTGTGTAATTCATAAACCGTGATGGAGGAGAGGGCAGATTTTGTACGCCACATAGTGTAGCGGCAGCCGTCTGGCCTCTGCCAATCGTACGCATGCCACACACCAATCTTACATTTATGTCATATAATTTTGTATCATCATTAGGTCTATTTTGCAAGACTAAGGAGTTTTCATAAGAGGCCAGTGTCTTTTCATTGCAACCTTCACATGAAATGTTCCCCGAGAAAAAAAGGCCTACACGATACTTGATTTTAAAATCGATCGGTTGATGACACTGTTTGCATACTGCTATTTGAGAAGTTACAATTATAAGTTTTTTAAAATCAACAATATCATTTTGGAAATTAGGCTCCTTATCAGTTATGTTTTTATAATTTTGACTGATATTACCTAGTTTCACTTTTGAAGCACTAACAACATCATCTGTGCCCTCATTATTCGGCGTAGGACTAGGCTCAGTTTCACTCTCAACTAACCTATCTTCCACAGTTTCTTCCAAAACAACACCACTACTACCACTGCTTTCACACTCTACAACTACTTTCTTTTTGTAAAACTCACTTTTTCTCTTCTTAAAAATTCTATTACTTCTAGGCATTTTAGAAATCAAATGCGTTCTACAAACAAAATAACAGTAACTACAATCCACCAAACAGAACTTGTTTTGTTTACAAACACAAAATTTGTTTATTGTAACTGAAGACAGTTATAGACAGCTGTATTTTTGTTAGTAGACAAGGCAGGTGTACCAACCCATAAATCTAAATCATAGTTTGGAAGAATACAAGTGTGTTACTATAACAAATACTTCAGTTGAAATGAAAACACTAAATTGTTGGCATGTAGTATATTTTTCAAAATAAAAATAAAAATAGTTCCCATCATCGGATTTTAATAGTTTTTGCATTAAAATGTCAGGAATTAGTCATAGAATAATAAAATATTAAAACACGAAAATTTATAAAAAATTCATTTTTTGGATACCGAACCCCCTTAACTGCGAAAGAGAATTGTTTCTAATTATTAAATACAGATATCTTATAATGCCTTTGGATAAATAATAACAATTCAGTTATTTGTAATAAAGCCATAATGTTATTGTCTTAAGAGGTTTAATAACCATGCATTATTAGAACAAGAACAAGTTCAAACATTTATAACACAGAATTGAGAATTACAGCTGTTTATAAAAGTAATAAAAAACATACACGCACATCGGGTAATATACTATATTGTTTTTTCACTCCGTCAAATGATAAAACCAAAATGCTGTGTGACGTATTTTGCGTTTTGTGATCCCATGTAAAAAATACATTTCACAGTTGTACTGTACTGTACGCTTTTCAATAAAAAATTTAACTTAGTAATGTTTTTGTCATTTTGAGTACGAAAAGGAATGAAAGTATTAATTATGGATAGACAAAGCATTTATATAAATTGATCGACAAGATATTGTTTCTCTCTGCCAATTATGCGGAACAGATTACACAATAAAGTATTATTAGTGCTGGTATGTATAACGTGTATCGCTGTACGAATCTTACTACAGTCATAGTTCACAAGTTATCTCTTCTCTACTCCCTAAAGCTTATTTACTTAACCTAATGAGTTCCGAGAACCAGTTATCGGTGTTGGAGCCCTCCCCAGCACCGAGCAGCAAACACCACGACATGGATCCCCAGCCCGACCGTACTCACTTGTACCTCAGCGTAGCTATCTGTAAGTTATACTCGAGAGTTACGAGTAGTTGGGAAAAGAACACTTCTTTAACAGCTATCATATAGAAATATCAGAAGTAATGTGTACCACGTGGAAATATCAGAAAGAATGTGCATTAATTAATTTAAAGTACATATTATAGCAAATTGGTGGGAAAGCTCCACTATATTAGAATCTTCAAATAATAATAATTATTTATATAGCACAATTGATTTTTACAATATTATTTTTTACTAACTATTTCATAGTTTTTGCTTAATATAAGATGTTACTTTGTATACAATTCTGTACAAAAGTAAAATCCTGTCATTTTAATAAGTATGATATAATAATACTATACCACATATTAGTGCTGTTAAACACTCTTCAAAAGAAAATAGAAATTAAAAAAGAGTAAAAAGATTAAACACTACGATAGAACAAAAATGTAACGGTGAAGAATATTTTTTTAAGAACGCAAAGTAAATACAACAAAATTGAGTCACATACAGCAACTCGTTCTAAAATCACGAACAACAAAATGGCCTCAATATTGGGTCAATTTAATTACTCTATGTTGTTCAGCAGCTGTTGTAACTCAAATGGTAATTGTTTAATATTATTATTTGTACTTTTGATGTTTTATATTTATAATTTGGTTTTATATTATTGCTATAAAATATTTTAATTCAACAAAATATTGTAATTCAATTTATGTATATATATATATATATATATATATATATATAAAGAAATTAATATATATATATATATATATATATATATATATATATATATATATATATATTGTGAATTAAATCCTGATACGCCCGGATATATTCCAAAAAGTTTGAGATATTAATGTATAATCTTCACCATACCTATTAAAATATTTTTTTTTAGTTTTTAGAGAGTAAAAAATATTTTATCACCCGCCGCCTTTTTAAAAGCAGAGGGTAGAGGAGGATTACTTTAAATTTTCAAATTGCAACCCCATCTTGTGACATTTCATTTAAAAGGTAAATTCAAAAGCAACCAAATTATGTGAAAAAACCTCTCTACGATGATCCTAGCAAAAGTTATCGGAAGACAACCCCTTACATCTAAGAGTGTAAATTAAGTCATGATGCGCCTAGATATATTGAGATATCGATGTACAATCGTCACCATACTTATTAAATTACTGTTTTAGATTTTTTAGAGGATAAAAATATCCCCCCTCCCTCCTTTTTAAAGGGGGTTAGTAGGTAGACTACAAAAAAACAATTAATAAGGCGGGATTGAAACTGCACCCCCTATCTGCATAAACCCACAATCGATATAATGTTTTACATAAAAGTTAAAATCAAATTGATAAATAAGGTTTTTAGTGTCACAGTTGATATTTCCTTTGATAGGATATAATTGATTGGTTATATTATTTTTTAAATTGTTCATTTGTTGATACATACATACAGATTGTTGTCAGGATGTTTCATATAAATATTGGTTAAGAAAAGAAATCTATCGTTAAGCCGCTAGCCAACATTTTGCATTTTTTATCAAACAATTATCATCTTTAAACCTAGTAAAGCTACAGATCCGGTACTATACTTTGGAGATAGGTTATGAAAAATCAGAGGAAAACTCATAAACACCATTATGGTATTTGTTTTAATATAAAAAAATAGTCCTTGTCGAAAACTGTAAAGTCAAATAACAAAAACCCAGTATAGCTATAAAGAAACTTACACGATACCAACTATTTTCAAAATTGTATTACAATTCTAACGGTACTTTTTTAATGAAATTATTAAAAGCAAAAGTGGGCACGACGACTTTACAGGTATGATTGCACAAACCGGGAGCAACAAACATTTCAGAACAGCTGATGCCTCTCAGCTGACAACAATTGCGATGCATGCAATGAATGTGTGTACATATTAAAATTGTTTGGCCAATCCGGTAAGATACTTGCTTTAATTCACAAAAATCCACGTTAGTATCAAGGCCCAACTTTTCCAGCGATCTTGAAGCTGTGATTAATATATAATAGTAATTCCAATAGTAATTCCAAAATTACGTTGTAGTCCAAAAAAGATGAAAATATCCAATAAAACCTCGACTACAAGGTTCAAGACATGAATTATAGGTAAACCGCTAACAAAAAAACCTTGGTTGATTTGAGTTCACGCAGGGTGGGGTAAATACCCTTCCGCCGCCACTATATTTGATCAGCTGACTAATCCGGCTCAGTCGGTATCGGTCACTGCTGCGACCCGTTCAGTTGAACCGGTCAGTACAGAGTTACTAAGCCTTCCCGCTAGAGCGTGTTTTACCGGTAATCGTGTTCAACAAAATGAAACACTGAACGGAATGACCAGGTGAACGAAAGGATCCGCTTGCAAGCAAGTGTTTGAATAGAGGAAGAAGCAACATATCTTACAGTGAATGGATAGATATATATAACAATAAATGTATTGTTTGATTGAAACAATAATTGTATGTTGCTATATATATTACTACATATTTTAAATGTTAATACTTATGGCCAATGGACATGGTTGATTGATATGCATTTGATTTATCATAGGGTTATTTCACTACAAATGTTTCAATAAATTACTAAAAATCAAACAGACACATTGCTCGTTTGAAAATAATTTACTTTTATAAATAACTCGTTTTATACATTTAACCGATTAAGTTCCCACCACTTTTCATAATACCCAGGCTGACTATAAGTTTTAACAATTCATTAAAATAATATTACGCACACTACTGCACAAAACGCCTCCTCTAAGATCGAACCTGCACATCGTACCTATATCGACCATGTGTTACCACATGATAGCCTTTTAAATGCTAATTGGCAATCAATTATTAACAGCAGTAATGTAAATGTTTTTGCACTACAACTTCAGAATATTATTATTACAATTTCAATAGCCAGTCGAATAAATTTAAAACTAGGTAAAAAAAACTAAAACCTGGATTACTTCAGATTTAGTCCAAGCTATATGAGAAAGAAATAAATTAAAGAAATTGGTGGAAAAGCAATCATTTAATGTGGAACTTAAACCCCGCTATGTAAAATTACAGGAACATGTTAAGCACAAATTTAAAGGAACTAAAAAATATTATTTTTGTGATAAATTCGAACGAGCTAATGGGGATTAAATTTTTTTTCTTTTCTGGGGGGGGGGTTGTAAATAAATTGAGTGGTAAAGAAGTCAACAACGTTTCTTTCCAGCTAAATAAATATTTGCCAAATACCAAATTATTCAATGACAAAATTAAGATTGAAGCAGCCAACTAATTTAATGAATTCTTTACTAATGTGGGTCAGAACTTGGCGAACTCTAATGGCTCAAATATAACAATTTTTTTATGACCGATCTTAAAGGCTTAATTCGACGTTCAACTTGTGCAATATTACAAAAGGTTATACGATACGTATCCAGTTTGAGAGGAAATTCCGCTCCTGGACATGATTCAATACCTGCAAATATATTTTTTTTAATTACATCATAATGTGAATGTGTCACAACACATTAATTTTGTGAAAAATAGAACCCGCAAGTACATTTTTGCCTTCAGAAAATTACGAAAAGTACTCACAGATAAGGAAATTAAAGTGGCCTATTTTGCTTTCGTTCAATCACAACTTTTATTTAGTATTATAGTAAGTATTAAACAAAAAATAATACTAAAAATAATGTTCTTTAAGAGTACAACATATTTTTCAGAATTACTTTTTTCGAAGCAAAACTAAAGACTATAAGACGTTTGTTTATCAAAGCGATTCTTATTTACTTACACTAATTTTCATAATCTTTTTTGCGTTGACAACTTAAACTCATAACACACGATACTCGCATCAAGTCGGTATTACAGTTTCTATATTAAAAACATTCAGCTTAACAAATTTGTATTATATTTCTCATGTTTTGTGCCGTAACGTGTGTTTGAGTTACAACTTCGCTTATGTGTTTCAATTACCTAATCTTTACTGGTTTAAAAACGCGTGAAGGATTGGTTACTATCTTTAGATGGCGAAGAATTATATAGACTTGTTGTCCCTTATTATCGCTGAACTTCTAACCCTTCCTCACTATTTATTGTTATTCTGTTTGTCCTTCACTATAATTACCATAACTAATTCTTCATACGACAGTGCAGCAAAACTAGATTTATACTCGGTTACGTATCATTATCAATGTGACTTATCAATTGCCTGCGTGGTCACTGTTGTCATTGCCATCGAGCCGGAGTAAAAATACATTCTATAACCATTTCCTAATCTCAAAAATTACAAAACTACTATTTCTTTTTACTAATAATATCATTTGTTCCATTATTAGTTTTGAGTTCCAATATTCACGACCAGAGCCTAGCACAGGCCCTAGGCCCATGTAGGCTCTTCCCAGTTAATACTACTCTTCTTTTTTCAAATTTTAATTGAATTAAATAGAATATACAAGGTTTATATAATAAGATATCACAAACAACGTATAAGTTCCGTATTATTACATTCTGATACATGGTTTTAAACATTGTATTTACGCGTATACGTTTGTTGCACTACGTGTAGGCCTACATGTACTAGTATATGTGTTTTATTGTATTATTTTTGGGAAAATAAACAATTTTCATTTAATTTCATATACTTGATTTGGAAAAAAGTATCAAATTTATTCAGTTGTCAGGCAAAATTGGACAAAACTTTCAAAGTGAACAGGTCTTTTGAAACACTCTGATCCGGATCACTCGTTCACCTAACTGACCCGTTCGAATTGAACGACACATCTCTAATAGCCACTGCCACTGCACGGCTAATCTCAAAACAACAATGCTTCCTGGATACTTCTATGGTTACATTAATCTGTTGAATTAATATTTTACGCTTATCTTCGACACTTGTATATGCCTACACACAAAAATATATAGTTATATAACTGGTAATGTAGCTGCAGTGTAAACAAAACTGTAAGAACGAGATACGATCCACACAGCTGATAAACAGATACAAGAAGGTGCTGGTCCCACTCCCCACCACAACTCACCGCCGGAGGGGGCCCCTCCTGCGCGGTACTGCTCAGTAATATGCTTCTGCCCAGGTTTCTTTAATAGCGGTTGACCTATACATCTGTACCTTCAGAATCATACTCGACATAAGTAACTCAAAGTATTGAGTTGGTATTGAGTTGCTCCGTACCAAGTATGGTACACGATTTCAATGAACATCGTGCAAATATAATTGCAAATATATGTGTTGCGTCTTTCATTTGGTATAAATCTGGTAGACACTAAATGTTTTCATGTTTTTAGTGAATGTTTTATACGTGATGTGCGGGACCACGTTCGTGTGGTCTTCTCCGGTGTTGGTGAAGTTGACGCTGACTGACACCGAGGGCAGCACCGTCGCCTCCATGCTGTCTCTGGGCAGCGTGCTGGGGCCCTTCGTGTCCGGGGCCGTCCTCGACTCCCTGGGCCGCAAGTACACCGTGGGCCTCGCCATGGCGCTAGAGACGACGTCCTACCTCACTCTAGCCGAGGGCAGCGGAGTCATCATATTGTCTGTGGGCAGGTTTTTGGGAGGTGTGGCCAGCGGTATTGCCTTCTCTGCAGTGCCCATGTACATCGCGGAGATCTCTGAGGTAAGGCGAGTCGTCATACAAAACATCCACTTTTTAATATGTGATCACATAATACAATTTTCCATATTTAAACTATATTAAAATAACAAATGTATTGTTCAATATTTAAAATTTATACTATTTCGAGTAGTCTATACGAGGGTTGATGATTTTTTTCCCACTGAGGGACAACACTGAGTGTATTAGATTTCATGATTGTCCAATAATAGATTTACAAAAAACAAACAAGATACGGGCGAAATAATAATAACCCTCGGTTGAGTGCAAGCTGTTCCCGTAATGAAATATTTCCAATATCCAGGACTCTGTGCGAGGGCTGCTGAACACGCTGAGTCAGCTGTCGATCTGCTCCTCGGTTGATTGCAACCTGTTTCCCGTAATGAAATATTTCCAATGTCCAGGACTCTGTGCGAGGGTTGCTGAACACGTTGAGTCAGCTGTCGATCTGCTCCTCGGTTGATTGCAACATGTTCCCGTAATGAAATATTTCCAATGTCCAGGACTCTGTGCGAGGGCTGCTGAACACGCTGAGTCAGTTGTCGATCTGCTCCTCGGTTGATTGCAACATGTTCCCGTAATGAAATATTTCCAATGTCCAGGACTCTGTGCGAGGGCTGCTGAACACGTTGAGTTAGCTGTCGATCTGCTCCTCGGTTGATTGCAACATGTTCCCGTAATGAAATATTTCCAATGTCCAGGACTCTGTGCGAGGGCTGCTGAACACGCTGAGTCAGTTGTCGATCTGCTCCTCGGTTGATTGCAACTTGTTCCCGTAATTAAATATTTCCAATGTCCAGGATTCTGTGCGAGGGCTGCTGAACACGCTGAGTCAGTTGTCGATCTGCTCCTCGGTTGATTGCAACCTGTTCCCGTAATTAAATATTTCCAATGTCCAGGATTCTGTGCGAGGGCCGCTGAACACGCTGAACCAGCTGTCGATCTGCTCCTCGGTTGATTGCATCCTGTTCCCGTAATGAAATATTTCCAATGTCCAGGACTCTGTACGAGGGCTGCTGAACACGCTGAGTCAGCTGTCGATCTGCTCCGGGTCACTGCTGATGTACGTGGTTGGTCCGTACACCAGCTATGCTGTTCTGCACTACATAATGCTCGGACTGTGCGCTATGTTCTTCCTGCTGTTCCCTCTGCTGCCTCGCTCCCCGTACGAACTTGTCATGAGCAATCAGATCGCCCAAGCAGAGAAAACACTCTTGTGGCTTAGAAAGAATGTGCCACGATCTTTTGTCGTGAAGGAGCTACAACTTATACAGGTTGGTTTTGTCTGTTCTATATTTTTTGATAACGCGTTATTATGATTGCTGCAAGAAACTGTTGGTAACATCAACAACGGTTAATGGTGTGTCCAGTAAATTACTAAGTATTTCTAGAAATTATTCTCTTAAAATGTAAAACAAACTGTAAATTCTGTTTGTTAATAATATGAAATGTTTTAAATAAAATCTCAAAGCTGAAACTACATTGTAACAACAACTTCACATGGAAGATTGATCAAATGTTTCTGGAGAGCCAGATGAAATCGGTGCCTATTCTAAGCATACATTCGACTTTGACGCGGCTCAACGGCAAACAATATCATTGTGAGTGCTTATTATTTATAATGTATAACATAATTACTCACGTTTGCCATCGCTATGAGTCAAAACCGGAACTAAATGCTAAGATATATTAGCGTTATATGAACATCTTAGCCAAAAAGTATTATGTAATCAAAGCTTTTCGATATATTATAAAAAATATTAGCTAAGCATCCAATTTTCAAATGTTTGCACCGTTATTTAGTTATACTACACACATTTTCGCAACCCCGTTTCTCGTCACTGGTTTGCATTATTTTTCTCCGATGTTCTTGGAACAAAATACTTGCTGTAATAATAACCGACTAAATTGACACGAGCCTAATCTCTTGAACTTTGTAGCCGATTACCAGCTTATCAAGAACAGCTATCGCGCCTTGTCCGAGAGTTTGATTCCTATTTGAGTACTTTTATTGTTTCTTCCCTTTTGCGACTATAACTGCAAGAATGCAAACGCCGCGGTATGCAAATCGACGCCAATGTTAAGGAACGTTAGTTTTAAAGTTTTATTAAATAATTAAGTTTCCTTGGGAAAATTCCAAAGAATACTGGAACCACTACGACCAGACTGTTTCTTTGGTTAACTATTACTCAATGTTGGTAGCAACAGGGCAAATCTATACTTTTATTTTACTTTTGCATGTGAGTTTTATGTCCGCAATTAAACTTATATGTAAACTTTTGCGATCTCGAGTATTTATTACTACGACCTCATACATCTCCACCCCCTTGCGTTTCGTCTATTCAGTACATATTATACCAAATAATCAGAAGTTTTTATAGTTTTTTGTTCTTCTTATTTCTCATCTTAACAAAAATGGTTTCAGAACACCGTACGTGAGTACGAGGCAGAGTCGAGCTCAGTGAAGGAACTTTTCACCTGCAGAGGTAACAGACGGGCACTGATCATCTGCTGCACTCTTCTCATGCTGCAGCAAATCTCCGGAGTCACCATACTGTTATTCTACTCAGAGAAGATCTTCAGGATGTCAGGATCTAGCCTCTCGAGCAGTGCTTCTTCCATCATCGTGGGCGCCGTCATGGCAGGATCCGCCGTCATTTGTCCTGTAGCAGTCAAAAAGTTCGGTTACAAAAAACCTCTCCTCACGTCTGCTGCCGGCATGGCTGTAGGAATGGTGAGTGAGGTCGATCTATCTAAACATAAATAGCTGGGGATACTTCAAAGTTATTGAACTAACACCTTCATTAGAAAATTTTCACTTGGGTACGTTAATTTTCTAATAAAAATGTCTTATGGAATTATTTTAATCTTTCTAATAAAATTATCAAACTGATGTCCACAGATTGCGCTTATACAGGTTTTCATGTATTGTTTTGCGTCTATGAGCATCACATATTCATCATCCCACGGACTTTATATATATTATGTGGGTTCAGTTTTAATCAGGATATGACTTAGAAAAGTACAAATTAAAGATTTCGTATAGTTAATTCTAAACCCGATGAACATTAATCGCGTATCTGGAGACGCCTCGCATGGAAACTCCCAGGCTTGTTGCAGCTGCTAGAGATTCACTTTATTAGGTGCCACAGCCAAGCAGTTGTACTAAGCATTGTTTAAAACAAGGGTAACATGTGGTTTCATACTTTTGGCATATGTCTACTCCCTCTGCTGCGATAAGTGATTTTAGGGATGTCAGAGAAGATTTATCTTGAGTGTGAGCCCAAATAAGGCACTGGAGTTGGTACAAAAGCCTGCCAATATATAGAACTTAAATTTGATTTTATTTTAATTTTTAGGTTGTTACCTATCTGTTGACTAAGAAGTTGGCGAGAATAATAAGGGATGATTGCAACTCTATTAACAGATCTTTACCTCCAGGGATGCGGCAAACCTCTTTAAAAGTAGAAAGTACGTGTTCGCTGACAATAAGGGACTACGATACAACTTTCATTAAAAAGCACCTTCAAAATATGCTGAGAGTGGAGGGAAAACAAGAATACTGATCCTCTTTTTATGGGGTTTCACAATCTGGCAGTTTATAGGTTACCGAATTTCCTTGAGTACATTCGATGACTCCTGATGCTCGATGATGATAATATAAATTCTTTCTTTGATAAACTCCATTCTGTTTTCACAAGTGTGCATGGTGTGGTGAAGCAATGCCTTCACTGAATGTACACCGGAGTAGCTGTAATGCTGAATCCAGGTGAGGTGCTTAGTGCACACAGTTTCCCAATGTACCACGAACTATCTTCCTGGTACTAGAAGCTATTATTTTTTTCAACAGCCTTTTGAGAAACCAAGTTAAATTTGAAGAAGAAATAAGATCTTCCATAGAAACTTCACCGGAATCAAGACTCAAATGGCCCATTTCAACTTGTCCGCAGACATCAAGAGTGCCGTGATAGGAATTGATCATATCGGCTGCCACTAGTTGACACTGAAACTTTATACATAATTGGAATTAAAACTATTGTATTATATAATATATTTTTTCTTGGTTTTCAGGGTGGCCTTGCGATGTTTTTCATACTGAAGGTTAACCATTTCGAAGTGGATTCTATAGGTTGGCTTCCACTGTTCAGCATCGTTGTTTACATCCTTTTCTTCAACGCAGGCAAGTCACATAACACGATTTATACAGTCCCACTAGCAGTTTAAATTCTGCCTCGGTCTAACGTATTTACGGTTCCACAGTGGAATTATGCTGTTTCACAGACCAAGACAATTATCACATTTGTTGATTTTGGAATTCAACTTAGATTAATATATTGTGCTGAAGTGATTTTGACGTTCTCACTGATCAATAAATATGTATAAGGGCATATGCTTCTGGTAAAAGGGGAAGAGGGTGATATTCATTTGAATTTATTTAAATACTGTAAAAATGCAATACACGATGTCAAAGGAGCTGACGAGATTCGATTATCTTATGTACATTTACAGCTTTGTACAATAAGATATTTTTATAACAGCGTTTAAATAGTATTGCCTTTGCATGTAGATGATTAATGATCATCGGGTTGGCAGGCCTGACCTGCCGTGGTTGCCACGAAAGTTTTTACGCTCGTCGTAATATTGAAATATAAGTGATATTAATGAATTGTGAGTAATTTTTACTGTTACACAATATATTTTATGGAATATTGACATATTGCTGCAGTGATGACGATGCTGAACAACTTAGCAAAGTTAAATTGTGACATGAGGGACAAAGTGGAGACACTGCGTGATGACCTGATGACTTGACAGTTACAAGGGGAAGGCTGTTGAGTGCTGCGAGATGGAGGAGCAGACTGACGCAGATATCCGCAAACTCACTAGACAGCTGGCTCAGTGCAGGGAGGAGAATGCGAGGTTGCAGCGGAGAGTCGTCAACAGTGAGTTGGTGGACACCAACAGGCTGATCCTGGAGAGTCGGGAGAAGATTGCCACGCTGACAGCAGAACGCCAGGGCCTCCTAACTTCATTAGAGGTGCGGGAGGCAGAAGTCAAGTGTCTTCGGGTCGAGTTGAGACAAGCAGAGTCGCGGGCGAAGCAATGGCAGACTTCTGTAAATGAAAGCCTCTTGGCGGAACTGACCTTGGCAGATGCGAGCCAAGATGCAGAAGTCAAGACCCCTATGCCGAAAATCTCCCCTCCGACTGTTGTCCATTGCAGCCTCCCTGACACCCCCACACCTTCTGCCAACCCACCCTGAGATGGCAGTACAAAATTTGGACATGTGTTGATGATAGGTGATTCTCATCTACGACACTCGATCAGGAAATGTGTAAATAGAGGTGCCTATCTCGAATTTTGCCCTGGAGGGAAAATATTAGACATTAAGGCTAGACTTCTAAGTTATGTAGGTGTAAGTTTGTCTGTTATTTATATCCATTTTGGTGCTAATAACTAAAGAATGGGTTATCGGGGGATCCAGGCTACAATTACGGGCAGGGTAAGCGTGAGGCTCTCCATGACATGGCGGATCTTCTGTACACTGTCAAGACCAACTTTCCAAATTCACAAATTTTCTTGGACAGTGTTTTAATCAGGCAAGATATTAGCTACAAAGCTCTCTACGATTACAACGACCAACTTGACCTCATGTGTAATATCTTTGGCGTTGAATTTGTGGAGGCAAACACTTGTGTCACCAGACGGGACCTCGTCCGGGATGGGGTGCACTTCAACAAAAGAGCTGTCTCTCGTTTGGGGTCAATGTTTATGAAAGCTATTGCAGCAGCCTTGCAGTCTCTGGAAGTAGAGCCAGCCTCTGTTCCTGGGGGTTCGGGTGAAGTCATGTCTGTTACCAGTCAGTCTCCCAGGGTCGGGAATTTCGTCGATGGCAACCATGGCCCAGGTGGAAGCTTCGATGGTTATGGACTGTCGGCCCCCCCCCCCCCCCACCCCCCCCCCCCCCCACCCCCCCCCCCCCCCACCCCCCCCCCCCCCCACCCCCCCCCCCCCCCACCCCCCCCCCCCCCCACCCCAACGCATGATTGAGAGATGGACAAGTCTAGAAAATCAATTCATCTCCTGGACCCTGAAAAGCCAGGGTTTCAGGGCCTAGTACCACACTTTTAAAGTTAATAATAATTAATAAATAGTTGCCAAACAATATAGATTTTTAATACAAAGGTAAAGTTGCCAAAAGTTATCTATCACAAGAATTTTAAGTTTTAAGTTAAATTACCAAAACATTTCAAAATATCCAACAGAAACCAATCAATTACTGATTAAAAAATTAAAATAAAACCTTAATATATGAAGCTGGTAACATTAGAAAACAATAAAATAAACAAAGAATATTTCCATTTTGTTCCCAATCATTTAATTTAATAATAGAATAAGCATAATCCAGCCCAGACGCCATTTAAGGTATAAAGAGAGAGAGGGAGCGTCTAGGTCCCAAATCACGGTCGATCCCGCTGTTTCCAATCAGGCGCCACACCCCCTGATAATCTTAAAGGGTCCTGTCCCTTAGAAGTATTCTGGGCGCTTCTTGCCGCTTTGCGACTGCTGCCCGTTTCTGTGCGAAATAGCAGGGAATACCCTACCCCCTCTAACCAACCAGGGCGATAGGCGTCCCCTGGAGCGAGCCGCTTCCCGGCATGTCTGAAGTGGGAATCCCAATCGGCCGGCAGACGAGGACATGTAGCTCTACAGTTTCGTGGGTCACTCTTTGTGCTCCGAAACCCTTTCGTATTAGACTTTGTTTTTCAAGGTGTTTTTTTTCTTTATATGTGGCATTTACCAGTCCTCCTCCCACCACTCCCTTTTGGTAGGGTGAATATTCAGGGTATTAGTGGAGAAGAATACCATGTGTCCAGTTGCGGATTATTACGTCCGTTCTACCACCGCGGCAGCCAGCGGTGACTGCCCGTTCGCATACGCGCCAATTACGTTCGCGCCTAAGCAACTCCTGTCCGTTGCTGTCGCTTCCCCCTGTGGATCTCTACACAACCAGCGTAGTTTTCCAAGGTAACTGTACTCTCTTAATAACTCCATCCACGTTGTGTTTGAGTATTCTCCTCTCACCTCTTTTTTTTGGGTTTTTACCTGCCCACCTTTCCCGCCCATTCTGCCACATTTGTTTTTATTATTTATTTTTCATAATTGGGTCCTCCGATTATTAAATTTTAAACGTTCTGCCCCGTACATTTTTGGTCCCCGCCGGCCGGATTGGATTGTGAATCAGTACCCTGTACGATTACAGTAAATTTGTGTCCTTGTAATTAATATAAATTGTAAACAGGCGTCGTTACGTCCATTTTGAAATCTGCCCGTACCGACGCTACCGGCCGCTTGTTATGGTGGCGCTGTGGCGAACGTTGTTTTGTAAACTCGGGTAACATTGTTTCTTATCTCTCCACGCGCAACTGGATCGTTGGACGTCAACAACTATTACGATAATTGTCCGTAGGCAGTCTAATTTTTTAAAGCGACCGCCCCTCAAACAGCTGATGGGCCCCGATCGGATAACTTGAATGCCAACGGCCTTTCCGCTGCAGTCAGCTTGTACCGGTTTTTGATACTGCATCTCTCTCGCCGATCAACCGAGAACTCTGGTTTATATCTCTGGAATAGAGACTCGGACAACGAGATCTCAAACCCATACTCTCTCTCCCATTAGTAATATACTAGTAAATGTATTTAGTTAACACACCAGGGCAATATCTGGTTTAGATTAATATGACCCACTCTTTACTTTGATAGTATTAATATAATCTTCACAATAATTCTCCATTCCATTAATGGTAAACTTTGTGCTAAGTGGAAATCTTGAATTGTTCCTTTGGTAAATTGTTTCTAAAGCAAGTATATTGCTCACTATTCAATTTTGCTAATTGGAATAACATTTTCGCTTTGTTCCATTGTAATTTAAGCTTGTTAAATAAAAAGCAAACAAGACCAATTATATTGCCATTCGCTAAGTTTTCTCATGTCCAATTTAAGATTTAACTTGAAAACTTGATTTGCTCCTCCTCTTTCATTTCAATTATATCATTTTTGTTATCCATGGTTCTTTAGCGTAAATTAGTTTAAGAAGGTGTTAGATTAAACTCTCTGAATCGATGAGTATTGGTTGATTGTAAAGGGGTCAAATTCTATGGGTGTATGTACTCTTTGCCAAATTATTTGAAAGCAACATTTTCTTTATCTCTAACACTATACATCATTAAGCTAACTTATTTCTCTTACACACTTCCCATTGTATATTTTGTCAATTTTAATTTTAAAAAGGTTCATTCACCGTTCTCTACAATTGTGTCTCTTTATCAACCTGAATTAATCTTAGGGATATCTCTCACGGGTGTACTTAATTGTTTTAAATAACAATTATCACTGTCTCTCTTTATATTATTTTATACCTAATAATTGCTCCATTTAAAATTATTTTCTCGCCCTTAGGGTTACATAACATTGGGTACTTAGATTAGCTATTAAGGTTAGCTTAGGTGGGACATACCGGCACTTAATGTAATGTCTAATTTTGTCTTAATCTCAACTTAACATGTGTTCCCCCCCTATTCAGCCTTACATTGATTTGTTTACAATATACGGTATCCCTACCATTGGGTTTTTTAAATTTAATCTCTTGTTAATTGTCCTCATTCTTATTAAAGTTTTGTGGCATCTATCGGGAAACCTTTGGTGTGTAATTCTCATTTGTAAAACTGCTTTGCCCCTTTCGAATATGCACAATGGGCTCCTTCCCAAGGAATTTCAAATACGAAACTTATGCCGTAAATTCAACAGATTCTTTATCAAATCTCGGATTTTGCTTCTCTTAACGAAACCGTCACGAAAATCACTACCCAGCGCTCCACCTTTTGACACCAGTTCAAATCAGACAATTAAACACAGTGTTTCGCGGAACTAAAGAAAAACGCGCGGACTTTGAACTTAACCTTCAACGTGTCAGCGAAGGTGACAGTGAAGCAGCGGATCAAGATACTCTTTCCAAAGATCAGGATGAGGTTAACGACCTATATGTCGCTATTTCTAGCTTGATCGAGGTTCATCTTGTCACTGAACCCACAACTCCCGCGTCCTCATCACATTCTGATCATCCCGCGTTGTTCCCCACGACGGTAACTGGAGTCAAGTTGCACTAAATTAAACTTACAGGACGTTTGATGGTTCTCCTATGAAATGGATTTCATTTATCAACCTGTTTGACACTACAGTACACCGCAGTGCTTCACTCTCTAACGTCGCTAAGTTCCAGTATTTACTGAGCATATTTGGAAGGCGAACCTCTGAACTTAGTGAAGTCGCTCAATCTCACCCCCGCCAATTACCTCATTGCTTATCAGTTGTTGCGGACAGATATCATAACATACGCCGCCTCACTACTCTCCATCTAAATTATATACTTGACATGCCCGCAGTCCGCTAGCAAACAATGCTAAAAACAACTTAGAGCGTTCATAACAACATTTTCATGAACATTCAGAGTCCTTGAAAGCCTGGACTGTGATATCGCCTCTGATAATCCTCTATTGTCAGCTCACTTGTTGCGCAAAACTTGACAGCAAAACTGTCCAGAAATTGGAACAGCATCGTGAGGAGTCCCAAAGAGAGCCTGGCGCCGCTCCGCATTCCCTCCCCAAGGTCACGGAGATTATAACATTTTAAAATCTGGAATGCTCCCAGATTGAAAGACGCTAGCCTTCACACCCACTCTGAGACGAAAATACTGTCTACCTCTTCCAGACCGAGGGTTGAAAAGCGTGTTCAGTTCGCCTCCCCCAAGCAAATGAATTTGTTAGCTACTGACGCTAAAAATTAATTCAAACTACGAAGCTCTTTGTTTTTGTTGCCGGAAATCTGGGGCACAAAATTTACCAATGTCCTCTGTTTAAGGACAAGTCCTCCTAATGAGCGGTACAACCCTCGTTAAAGGTAACCAGCGGTGCATTTCATGCTTGGGAAATCATCCGATTAAAGAGTGCAGATCCAAGAACACATGTTCGACTTGCCACAGGAAACACCATTCGCTTCTGCACTTTAATAACAGCGCCGATAGGCCTAGCTCTTCCGCCACTGCGCCTCTACCCCCCCCCCCCTAGCTGTCAACACAACACTGACTTGTGCCGCGCGCTCCACCACTCTCTCACTGAAACAAGCACCGTGCTGCTCTGTACAGCACTGGTCAAACTCACTGCCCACAATGGCCCCAGTCATATATTTTCCGCGCCTTATTGGATTCTGGCAGTATGTCCGACTTTGTTTCTGAGCGTGCTGCTCAGCTGTTAGGCTCACGTCGCCAGCCTTCTAAACCTCACTGTCATTGGTTTAGCCCAAAACATGACTAACACCAGAGGGTCACTAGATCTCAATCTTGAAACATTATCGGGACACTTAATTGCCCAAAAACCATTCCTTCCATGTACTCGGAAAAAAATCTCTCTCGAACTTCCGCGGGGTAGAACTTAACCCGGAAGTACTCATGCGAACAAAATCTTTTGTTCTCGCGGACCCGACCTTTGGCAAGCCTGGTCCAATCGATGTCCTCATCGGCAACTCTCTCTTCCCTCAACTGCTTACCAATGAGCGACACTCTCTCGGGGCGAATATGCCTTCTGCTCTTGGCACTATTTTTTGGATATGTGATTGTTGGAAGTGCGCCGTGTCTCCTCTACCGCGCAAAGAACCTCTAATCTCGCCATCTCTCTCCTCTCGACCACAGATACTGACCTCCACTCCTCCCTTCAACGATTTTGGACACAGGAAGAACTTCCGATCTGTAGTAAAAAATCGGAAGAAGAAATCGCGTGTGATAAACTGTTTGAGACATCGCAATACACGTGACTCGGAAGGTCGCTATGTAGTCAAGCTTCCCTTTGTTGACAACCTCGCCCACACTAAATTGGGAACGTCAAGGTCAACCGCCGCTCATCGCCTGGAGTCTATGGAGAGGCGGATCCACGCCAGAAATAACTCCCCCCTGAAGGCGCTCTATATCGAGTTCATGACCGAGTACGAGGCGCTCGGACACATGAAATGTCTTCCCCATCCTGATTTATCTGCTCCGCATTATTTTCTCCCACATCATGGGGTAGTGGAAAGAGTATAGTAGCACTACCAAGCTTCGTGTTTGTTTTTTGACGCCAGTGCCAAGACCGGCTCAGGCCTATCCCTCAACGACGTACTTCTCACCGGTCCAAAGTTACAAAATAATATTTGTGATATCCTTCCCACTTCCGGCTGAAAAATTTTGTTTTTTCGTGCGACATCCGGCAGATTTACCGCCAAATTAAGATTCATCCAGACGACCAAAGGTTTCAGCTCATCCTTTGGCGTGAAAACCCCTCCCTTCCGCACTCTACTTACCAGCTGACCACGGTGACGTATGGTATGAACTGTTCACCCTACCTCGCCATAAAAACTCTCCGACAATTGACACAAGATGAAGGTTTCCAATTTCCCTCAGGCAGCTCACATTCTGAAACACCATAGCTATGTGGACGATTTGATAGCCGGAGCGTCCACTGAAGACGAAGCTCTCCAACTTCAACATCAGCTGATCGAGCTTCTCCGCTTAGGCGGCTTTGAACTGAGGAAATGGGTTTTCTAATTGCCCAAAATTTACTTCAACCATGTGGGCCTGCCTCTCATCAAGAATCCCCTGTGTTTTCTTCAACCTTCGTCGGGACCCTCTGTTCTCCATCTTAGGTATCCATTGGTCACCTGTGACAGACTGTTTTAAATATAACCTCAACTTCACATGTGATGCCCCGACTAAGCGGAAAGTGCTAAGTCTGATCGCTCGGATTTACGACCCGTGCGGTTTTTTGTCCCCTTGCATAATGATAGCAAAGCGCTTTCATGCAAGTGTTGTGACTTCCGGTGTATCTTGGGATGAACCCTTGTCTCCGGACCTCGCGCTAAAATGGCGAGACTTTGTGATCGACTTAAAAACATTGTTGAAGTGTCGATCCCTCGGCCGATAATGGCCACCCCCTCTAGCTCATGTGAACTACATGGTTTCTCGGACGCATCCGAGACCGGTTACGCCGCTGTTGTGTATATAAGGTGCATAAACACTGATAGTGAAGTGAGTGTGACCCAAATAAATTTCAAAAAACTCGTGCTGCCCCCGCTAAAACGAGTAACTTTGCCGCGATTAGAGTTGTGCGCGGCTCACCTCCTGGCTAATTTAGTTCATTAATGTACATCTCAGTATTCCAGTGTATTAAGTATTGACTCTACAACTTTGTGGTGTGATTCGACTGCTGTGACTCTGTCCTGGATACCATACTCTCCCTTACCGCCTCAAAACGTATGTAGCGTAATCGTGTAGCTCAAATCCAAGAGCTCATTCCTCCCTCTTCTTGCGTCCATGTGTCCTAGTGCTGACAACCCTGCAGACTGTGCTTCTCGTGGGATCCTCCCTTCGGAAACTTGTTCATCACACTCTTTGGTGGCACGGACCCTTGTGGCTGCAACTACCTTCCTCCAGATTGGCCCACTTCCAGTTTTTCTTCCGCTCGAATGATTCTTCCTTGGACGAGTTGAAGCCCGTTTCCGCTGTCCGTCTTCGTTGCAGCCTCCCAGCCTCCTTGGGATCTACTCACTCGTTTCTCCTCCTGGACCAAGCTGCTCCATGTGTTGGCGTATCTCCTCCGGTTCGTCTCTCATAGCCGCCGGCAAGAACATCATGTGGTCCTCTTTCTGTCGTCGAGGTGCGAGCTGCTCAACTTCGCCCTCTTCCAATTTAGTTCAACGAGAATCTTTTCCTGATGACCTGGCAGCCCTTCGAGACAACAAGAACTGCTCCATCAAGCTACAGCGCCTTGCTCCCTTCATTGATGCTGAAGGACTCCTCCGTGTTGGTGGTCGACTAAAGCTTGCTGACTTTGACGGAAGAAGTTGCGCCACCCCTGTATTTTTGCCTAAATCTCACCATGTTGTTAACTTACTAATAGACCACACTCACCTACAAAACTTACATTCAGGGGTTCAATTAACCATGTCCCTTTTAGCCCAGCATGTCTGGATTCCTCTCTGCTCGTAGTGTGGTGCGCTCGCGCATTTTCAATGCCTCCCTTGCTTTAAACAAAGACCCAAGCCTTTGTTCCCTCTCATGGGTGATCTTACCCAAAGCCCTGCATAATTCCCGCTCGACCTTTCTTGTCGACAGGCATTGACTATGGTGGTCCCTTCAACGTCAAGATTCACAACCTCCGCTCTATCCGACACACTAAAGCTTACATCTGTCTCTCTTGTGTGCCTAGTGACTAAGTCTGTACATATAGAAGTCGCCACTGATCTGTCCACGGACGCATTTATAGCCGCACTCACAACGTTTTGTTTCACGTAGAGGCCTATGTACCGACATCTATAGTGACTGTGGTACAAACTTTGTTGGTGCGAGAAACTCTTTACAGCAACTAATCACTTCCTCTGGCAAGCTCCAAATTCACCAATTTTCCCTCGGCCAGAAAATTAACTTTCATTTTAACCCCCCTGCAGCTCCCCACCATGGCGGCCTCTGGAAAGCGCCATTAAGAGCGCCAAATTTCACTTGAAAAGAGTTCTGGGCACCTATGTTCCCACTCTTGCCCAATTTACCACCCTCACTTGCCAGGTGGAAGCAATGTTGAATTCCCGCCCGCTTACTGCGCTCTCCAGTGACCCCAACGATTTACAACCTCTCACTCCGGGGCACTTCCTGATTGGAGCGCCGCTAGTGGCTGTGCCCGAACGCAACCTTGCAGATTTGCCGGATAACAGGCTGGCTTCATTGGCAGCTAGTGCAGGCTTTCTCCCAGCGAGTGTGGAAACGCTGGAGCAGGGAGTACCTCCATTCCCTCCAGCAAAGACTTAAGTGGGAGCGGCCCTCCCGAAATTTACAAGTTGGCGATCTAGTATTGGTCCAACAAGACTCTCCCTCGCTGTGTTGGCCCCTCGCTAGAATAACTAAGCTTTTCCCTGGACGTGACAGTGTAGTGCGTGTGGTAGAACTCAAGACCCCCCAAGGTACCTTCACACGCCCGGCATTCAAAGTGTTCCTGCTGCCGTTCTTGTCACCAATAGCTTAAGTCTATCTCAACACTTTAGGATAGATAGTTAAGACCTAGTTTTAAGATGTTAGTTCTTTAGCTTTATTTCTCATGTTCTTTCTCGATCATGCCACTTTGATTTGTTGAATCCTGATGATTCAAAGCCGCCGGTATGTTCAATATTTAATTTAATATAGATAAGCATAATCCAGCCCAGACGCATTTAGGTATAAGAGAGAGAGGGAGCGTGGTCCCAAATCAGTCGTCCGCTGTTCCAATCAGCGCCACACCCCCCTGATATCTTAAAGGGTCCCTGTCCTTGAAGTATTCTGGGCGCTCTTCTTCCGCTTTGCGACTGCTGCCCGTTCGGCGAATAGCAGATACCCCTTTAACCAACCAGGGCGATAGCGTCCCCTGGAGCGAGCCGCTTCCCGGCATTCTGAGTGGAATCATCGGCCGGAGACCAATGTAGCTCTACAGTTCGTGGGTCAACTCTTTGTTGCTCGACCCTTTCGTATTGACTTTGTTTTCAAGTGTTTTTCTTTAATGGTGCATTACCATCCTCCTCCCACACTCCTTTGGAGGTAATTTCAGGGTATTAGTGGAGAAGACAGTGTCCAGTGCGGATATTCGTCGTTCTAAAACCGCGGCCGCCAGCGGTGACGCCCGTTCGCTACGCGCCAATTACGTCGCGCCTAAGCACTCCTGTCGTTGCTGCTTCCCCCTGTGGATCTCTACACACAGCGAGTTTTCCAAGGTACTGTTAAAACTCCATCACTTGTGTTGTATTCTTCTCCTCTCACCTCTTGTTACCTGCCCACCTTTCCCGCCCATTCTGCACATTGTTTTATTTTTATTTTCATAATTGGTCCTCCGATTATTAATTTTTAACTTCTGCCCCGTACACCATTTAAAAGACTAAAACAATAAGTTATAAAGGAATTTATTTGAGGTATACGCCAGTAGCCTACCATACGTAACAATTTGGTTCAAACATTTTTAAAACAGGCATTTATTGACAGAATTGGCTCAAAATTGGTGAAAAGCAGGGGAAGGGCATTCTGCACTTAAAATAAAATTCCCAACTCAAAACAACAACCCCAAAGAAAGTTAGTATGAAAATCCCCTCTGTCACAGAACAAAAATTTTAAGCGTTTTACTCTTGGTAAAAAAAAAAATTAATTATTAGAAATAAAAACTGATGGCCAAAAGTAGCAGCCTATTAACAGGAATCTAAATTTAAAATTTGATGGCAGAAGGCCTTAAATTAACCAAGTAGGCTATAAGGGGGAGTTATGGGCTAAAAGACCCGAAGAACGTTACAATCTCTCAGAAAGGCTTAAAAAATTTAGTAAAATGAACCTTCAGCAGTCTCTCTCTGGGTTTGTTTACAAAAACTACATAACAAGTGACACATAACAAACAATATTGGCTGCAGAATAAAAATGAACTATAACATATAGCCTAGGACTTGGTCCTCACTGAGAGACAGAAAATTAATTTAAGCCGAATAGAAAGGGTGAAAACTAATAAAAGTGTAAGAGAAATAATTTGAAAGCCAATTTAAAAATTAGTTAACAGCCAGAAGTACTAAAATATAATAAAAGGCAAAACTACAATTTGGAAAACCATGTGCTCTTAACCTTCACAGTTTGAAAAATAAAAATAATCACTAAAATTTAAAAGAAAGCAAAAACTTACTCATCAGTGAGGGGCCGTAAACTTTAGCCGCACATGTTCGAAAGGAGAACAGCTCAGCAAAACTAAATAAAACACTTAGTTAAACAAAAATTTTAACTTGGAGCTACTCCTAACTTGTACACCACGGCTCGGAGTCCTTTGCCACTCTACCGGAAAACGAGCTCCTCACGTGTGAGATTTAACGGGGTGATCAACCGAGGCGGTGAGAAAGAGTGGGGACAGAGCCGAGCAGAGCCGAGCAGGTACCGATAAATCCCGAAAATTCCTGACAAACTCTGTACATGCGGCTAATAGCGACCTCAGTTCGGAACGGTTCTGATTTCTATTATCTTACGAATTAATGAGTCGTTTTATATCCGAATTAATGAGTCTTCAATAAATTTGTGTAATTGTAATTGTATCATAAATCTTTTATATTCGTAGCATTAGAGATCAGTAGGACTAAATTATTACATAAAATTTCTGTAATATAAGTGTAATATTTCTTACATAAATATAAATGTTTAAAATTGTAAACCAAAAATATACTCATATATGATCTTAAACTGAATTTGTCAGTTACAGTAATATAATATAATTAGCAAAATTTTGTATTTATTAATGATGTCACGTGCTATGTTAGGTATTTAAGTCAGGTAGTTGTCATTGGTTTTGTCATATTTCTATTATTATGTTTTTGGTTGAATATTTACTCGCAAGTTTCTTTTTTAAATCTTTTTAATAACCCTTAGTTTATTACAGCTATTACATAACTCTTATTACAGATTTTGTAGTGTAATTATTAATTTATTTACTACCAATTAAGGACTCCACATTATAATATGTTGCTTTTGCCCTATTTAATTTGAATATATTCCAATAGCACAAAAAGATTATGACATTTTATTCAATGTGCACCATCTCACATTTTGTAAAGTGTCTTTGGAGTTATAAAGAAAGTTCAATATTAATATAATTAATTCGATATAATTTCTATGTTTTTGCAGATATGTTCGTGTAAAGTGTCTTTGGAGTTATAAAGAAAGTTCTATATTAATATAATTAATTCCAATTTAGAAGTAAGTAAAAAGAATACGAGTAAAGAAACTCTAAAACAATTGTGGTTAGAAAAAATGTCACTATCACATTTAGGTTATTTTTATGTTTATACTGATGGATCCAAAACTGACACGAGCTCCTCACACGGGCTATCTGTAGTTGGCAGGAGGGGCCCCTCCATCCCCACTTTTTCTCTCCGCCTCGGTCACGATCACCCCGTTAAATCTCACACGGGAGGAGCTCGTTAACTTGTACACCACGGCTCGGAGTCTTTGCCACTCTACCGGAAAGGCCAAACGCCTTCAAATGGTCAGTGGCCTCTGCAGCCAATAAACCACACACACATACACTATATAAAACACACATGAGCCGGGGAGATATAGGTATTGAACCGGCTCAATATAATTTTATCTAAGTTAGGTATTCAAAATTTAAAAAGACCTAACTAATTTTAAAATAAAAGGTTTTATCGATTCAATAATTAGACCATTCTGTCAATAGGAAAAAAGTGATAGTTTTACAAAGCGTATTTGTAGTCTAATACCTTTTATTAAACAAGAAATAAATAGGGGTTAATCTGGACTTACTGTATGGTCCAATTTTTAAATTATAATATAATGATATTATACTCGTAGACTTTAAACTTAGTAAATAAGTGATGTGATTAAATTTATCATCCAGTATCTGAAATTTAGTACATCATTAAAAGCATTTTAACTGACAGATTCCTGAACTGATACACTGAGTACTGTGAATAAAATTTACATAAAAAGAACTTTTTACAATAGTATAGAATATTTTAAGCAATTTCTTGTATCTACTACATATTATCTTGTTCATACATGTGTTTATGTGAAGTATCTGCATTGAAATGTATAGGCACTAAAAAAACTAAAGGTAGTAACAAACTTTACCTGTATCACGAGTATCTGTTTAGGAATGAATACAATAGAGCAAGTAATCTAACTAACTGATGAAGCGGAAAAAATTTTTTAATGAAATATTTAAGTACAAATTAAATAACTAAAATCATTAAGTGTGTGTACATCAATTACATTAAACATCTATAAAAATAAAGGTACTACAGATAAAGAATGCTTCGATGGCGCCTATAGCCCCAAATACTTTATGCCTGGTAAAGTGTCTCAGCCTTCATACACTAACTTTCATTATATAATTATATATCAATATTTAGTTCACTCTTAAACAAGGCAATAGAAATTTTATTCTAAACAAAATTACAAACTATGAGTGTCATCCTTCAACTACCTTCGTTTTCTCAATATCCACTAACGCAAATCCCCTTCACCAATAAAACACCAGAGAATTCTAAAGTCTAACTTTTTTTAATGCATAATTGATAATTTTTTTCTGTTTACAACCGCAGTAGAACTTTGATATACATTTAGGGGTGATCTGCAATTAATATCGAAAAACGGTACGTTACCTTATTCAGTTTAGTTAAGGAAGGCGTGATATATATTCGACACTGTTAGGCATCGGCAGGCAAACTTCGATTTACATAAACCTTAGGCTACAATACTTCCGTGGAGGGTAGTATTATGACATGATTAACAACAAAATTAACAGTTTCATAAATTAAAATATATATATTCCTTTTTGTTCTCGTCACTGTTCACTACGAATGTAAATAACTATGCTGAACTTCTCCATCTGACCTGATAAGATTTAAATAAATACATAGCGAGATATAATTGTAGGGAAGAAGAGTTAGAACGAGAGTTGAACAAATGGGCAAAAGTGGCGAAGAAATATGGTTTAGAGATGAACATAAAAAAATGTAAAGTAATGAAAATAGAGAGAAGGGAAGGAAATAACAAAGACGTGTTAGTTGAAGGAAAAGGACTTGAAAAGGTGAAGAATTTCTGTTATTTAGGAAGTATCATAACAGATAGGGGCACAATAAGAGAAGAGATAGGAAACAGAATATGGAAGAGTGGAAAGTTTTTCAGTATGGTGAAGAAGATTGTGTGGAGTTGGAACATTGGGAAAGAATCAAAAGTATTGATGTATAAATCTTATATCCAACCAATTTTATTATATGGAGCAGAGACGTGGACGTGGACTAAAAATGATTTAAGCAGATTGCAAGCTGCAGAAATGAGATTTTTAAGAGGGATAGAGAAGACTACAATAAGAGATAGAATAAGGAACGAAATAACCAGAGAAAGTTTGAAGGTAGTTTCACTGCAAGAGATAATGGAAAGAAGAAGAATACAGTGGACGGGGCATGTGAAGAGGATGGGAGATAATAGAATGCCTAGAATAGCACAGGAGAAGGAGGAAAGAGGAAGAAAACCAAGAGGAAGACCGAGAGGAAGATGGGAGGACCAAGTGTGGAAAGACATAGAGAGAAGGGGACTACAGAAAATGCAGGTGGAGGAAGAGGACACCTGGAATGACATACAAAAGTGGAGGAGGCTGTGTACGACGACCCGTGATAACGGAAACGTCAGATGATGATGATGACATAGCGAGATATAATTGTACCTTACAAATGATTGACAATTGTATTATTGAACCAACGTACACACACACACACACACACACACCTATGTGAGGGATTTTTATTATGGAGTCACATGAAATCAAAAGTATAAAAAGCAACAAAGATGAAGATTTAAGTAACAGGATTGATAAGGCCTGAAACCAAATACAACTTCTGACTTTTCAAGATGTCAGAGAGGAGGTCTACCTACGCTTGTCTCACTGCCAAATAGTATAGGACTTCACTCTGAACATTGAAATGGCTTAGCAAAGTGGTGACTTATTTAAAATATTGCTCATGTATTTCTGTCTATTATTTTGAACGGGAAAGAGATAGAAACCTCTATTTTTCACAGTTCAATCATTAGTATTATGTTGTTCAAAATGAGGAAACACTTGCGAGGGGTTTACTTATAAATGTTTGAATTACTCCAAAAATCGCAAATTTTTTGAGGACACAAAAGTTTTAAGAATCATCAAAAGAAACTTCCATGCACATTGCACAACTATCCCAAAGATATCTCATTATATAAATCTTAGAACAAAATAGAGGGTGGTTTTGACTTTGGTTCACCCTGCATATTAAGTACATTGTGAATTAATGTCCCATCAGTGTTTTCTAAATCAAATATCCAAACTGTATTGTATCTTTGGTTTTAAATGTAGGTACCACAGCCATACGAGAAATCAACGTTTCTTACGGAAAGGATATTTCTGTTTGTTATTAAATTTGAATTAAATTGAGTTTTAAACTCTTATTTTTTATTAGATAAAAAACTTATTCAGTATAGTAGTTGTAACCAAATAATACGGTACCTTTTTAGGTTATGAAACTTATAGTATGAAACTGTATCCATGAAGAGTATTGTTTTAACTACTAATTTACTATTTACCATATAAAAACTTGGCAGCTGGAAAACAGCAATAAACAAAGTTTTATTTAATAGCTTGTCCAAACTTTTCAGAATTTTAATTTAACACGAGCAACATCCACACTAATTAAATTCTCTATGAGTGTTATATTGTTACAGGCAAATTGCTGTCGTCATCGTCCGGCTTAATTAAAAAAACTCCGATCCAGTCTGTGATCGAGGCTATATTGATAATTATAAAAGTACAGTTTTTAATCGAATAAAATTTGGTTTTTTATAAAAATTTAATTTTTGGCTAGTAAAAATATATTATATAAATATACTGGGTTAAAATCTAAATTAAAAATATTAGGAACAACAATCAATAATATGTGCATTAAAGATCTTAACATTAAGCTTAGGATTTTAAAGTAGTTGAAGTAAAGTTTGAATACACTAGTTGTATTTTTAACCTTTTATAGATAAAGTGAATTGCGTTAAAAAGAAATTTTGGAAACTCTTCACTAAATTCCATAGAATCGGAAGAGTTTCTATGGAATTTAGATAGGCAGATTATTCATTTTACTCTATTTAACGTTAACCAATAAATATAATTAAACATTTCTTCTTGAAATGAATTTTAGGAAATTTATAACTGAATGTCATGATTTTAAATAATTCATATTACATTTTATATGTAAGTTTAATATACGAATTCAAGGGGACCTTCTCTATGATATCTAAAACCAGATATTTCTGGAACTCATAAATTAACGAAAAGTACTAGGACTTGCATATTCATACTATCTCCAGAACTGCAGGTTATATTATGTACTATTCGTGCGAATATTACGTATAATCACTTTGGCTAACCTAATGCAGCATCTAAAATTTTACCGTGTAACATCATCTAATTCTGAAGTCTGCAGTCTACTTTATCAGAAGACATCTAAAAAAGGGCCGATTGTACAACTGACAGTGGCAACACTTCGCCATGTAGATTAAACTGGATAGCTGCTGGTTAAATATGGACTGTTAAAATGGCTGTGGCTATCCCTCCTTCTAATAAAGTGACAGTAACAATAATTTGTTCTGATAACAATGAGATATCGCACGTTCGATAATAATTTGTGAGGAAAAAACTAAAGCTTATTTACAGTAAAAATAAATCATAATTTGTAAGTTACAAATAGTTTTATAAGATTTAGAATTGTTTCATACAATAATAATTCTGAACGTATAAACTGTATATGTACATTTAATCTGTCAAAAACATAACTGCATGTAGTAAATGTGTAGTTTTAAAGGTAGTTCCGTACATAAAAATGTAATACAATGTTTTTAAACTAACTGTGTATGGAAGGAAAGTAGCCAACTTCGTTGACTTAGTATTACATCAATCCTAGTACAAGGCACAAAGTATCATCAATAAACCATGTGACTTCGATAGGCATCATGTACGCTCGGACTATCTAAGCTATTATTTGTCATCATTCAACATTGAAAAATAGTACAGCTTAAATCGTTTTATATCGTAAATTTATAAAACGTTTCTATGATTTTTAAACTGTATAAAATGATGCACCCAATGTTAGAATCTGATTCTAATCCGTAAGGTGGGGATTGTGTGATATCATATGGGACACATCAGAAACAGTAATAAGAAAGATATAAACACTGTATTGAATATTGTGTATAAAAAATACAAACAAAATAAATGTAGAAATGTATTACTAAATAATGTATTATATCAGTATAAACAAATATAAAAATATCCGAGACACTAGAATGGAATTTAAGGAAACAGTCTAATGTGGATATTCACGACAACTCTATATTCCTGTAAATGTTTTTCGCCCAATAATTAGCGTGTCGGTACCGTATGTATTGTAGAGTGACACTCAATACTATATTTATGCTCGTTCTCATAACCAATATTGAGAAATCGTGGAAACCGCGATATCAGTCACCTGTAAAAGTGTAGATATGCTTCGTAAATATTGTATACCGAGGCTTGAAAATGTTTGCTTAATGTGATAAAGGTAATGATTTCCTATAATGCCCACGTTGAAACCAACGATAACATTAGTCCGGTGCATGGGTAGAGTTACGGTGAAAAAACGGAAACCTCTTTTTTCTTATTAAGAATATCAGTTAAACGCTTCAAATATAATATATATACATCCATAACTCAGTGTAAGCTGGAAATAATTTTTATTAATAATTTAAGTTAATGGTAATAAGAATTTATTTTTATTTTATGTCAGTGATCCAAGTATCTTAATTCCTGAAAATATTTGGACCGAGCCTTTGACTAACGAGACAAAGGTTCCAAGATTATATTTTCTGTAGGATGGTAATAATTACAATGTACCTTAAGAAACACTATCATTATGTGTAGAGTTAACATCTTCACTTACTTTATGTCTCTTATAGGTTTTCACATCAGATGCCCAATTGATTAGACAATGAAAATACCTCTATAACTAGATTACGATATATCTTACAGTCTGTGTGTCTCCGATGTTGAAATTATAATACGCGTTCATTTTGAGCTTATTAGTTACTGGATTAGTTACTGGCAAATTAGGATATCTTCAGTCAAACATGACCAGATTCTAGGAGTCAAGCCTGTGATAGCGTCAGATTTCAATCTTTCCTACCACAGTTACGTTACGTGTAAGATATTAACTTTCTGTCTTTTCGCATATTTCTTTGATATGAGTTGTACAGAAGGTAATTATGAAGGTATTGACTAACTGAAACATAGGAGTATTATTATACGTATTTTTTTCAAGAATTTTACTAGCAAAAGAAAGCCCATTTTCATAAAAAGTTACAAATTTATCATTTATTGTAAAAGATTTGGTTTGGTACGATTGGATTTATTAGACTCTGGCGTGTGTGTAAATTTTATGATGCATTTATATAAGATGTCATAATATCAGTAGCTAATTATATGTATCTCTTCACTGTATTATCCACTTAAGATTTACCCAGGAAGTTTATTATGTAGTTTATAGAGTTAACATGGTTTGTTATTCGCAGTAACGTGTGAATATATCAGCTAGTTACGTCAATAATAAGCGTACTGCGATAAGCCTATTCAATAGGTCAGAGTTGGTAAAGTTCAGATAATTATCGTCAGTTTGCAGTAACAGCATTGAGCTTGTAAGACATTCACTGGAACTATTGTGCTTCACAATAAGACTTGGCAGTATTGTTGTTGGTGGTCTAGTCTCAACTGGCTATCCTGCTTTAGATACTAAAAGGTGTGCTCTATCAAAGTTAAAAGTGTATTGAAAGTAATAATATACATCGTATGAATCTTGAACTATATTTTTAAGTGATCTAAATTCTATATATTTGCACTGTATACTAGTATGATTTAATGCATAGGTACTAAGTGTGGACTTAAATCAACTGCTGTTATGATTCATTATAAGCAAGAATGTGTAATTTCTTTCCAAAAGCAATTTCTCAATATGATGCATTTACTGTGCCAGAAAACGGAGGGATTATGTTCCCTCTTGTGGACTTTTTAGATTGTAGTTTGACTGGTAGTTAAATTTGTAAGATGATATAAATATATATATATATATATATATATATTTTTTTTAGACAACAATAACATTTTACCTATTACAAATGACACAGCATTCAAAATGTTAACATAAAAAAAATATTTTTATATTAATTTATAAAATAATTTCACCATGAATCCAGAAATACCATATACTTAAACGAATATATATATATATATGTGTGTGTGTGTGTGTGTGTGTGTGTGTGTGTGTGTGTGTGTGTGTGTGTGTGTGTGTGTGTGTGTGTGTGTGTGTATCAACATTCTTTTGACAACTTATCTTAAGAATATTTCGGTGATTCCGAATTGATTTTGATTAATATAGGGGAATGTATCAGGCTTTTTAAGCTATAACCACTCCTTTGTATTTCTATATACCATATTACTTTTGTATCTGAATATAATTGGCTTAAGATTAAGGTAAAATTTACTGAAACCTTGAAAGACAATTAATTATGTTTTACTTTATATTGATTGTTATATAAGTGTACAGACTTTGTAAAATTATCAAATAATACCAAACGTACAGTTAAACACATTGCATTTGTGAGTTAATAGCAATAAAGGAATTATAATTATTTAGGTACCAAGACATCAACTAACTATTCGTACGAAAGTTGCAGTATTAATACTGTAAAAGGATTACATGTGTATTTATAACCCGTTTATGAGTATTTAATACGAAACAAAGTACCTTACATTGGTTATTGGTTATCATTCAATAACCCCTAACCACTTTGTTTGAGTTTGATACAAATATAACTGTTTTAAGCTAAAGTAAATAATTACATAACTCGTTAAAAGTTAACAAAACTATCTGTTTTAAGAAATTGTTATGACTTTATGATATGTTGAAAGTATACAACTAATAAAGAAAACCATGATTTACTAGTGCTTATAAACTATTTAGGATTTAATATTTTTTACTTGCTAACAAATTTATTATCCTTAAAATACCAGCAATATTCATATCTGAAAAGGAATAAACATGTATTTTAACCTTATTGGTTGTGTTTATCATCATGAAAAAATCCTTAAATTCTTAAGCGCTTATAAATAAATACCATTTTCTAAGTTTGTGTAGTTAATATTGTTCTAAATTTGAGTAAAAAACAGCAAATTTTGTGAACTTGTGCGCAATCAATAATCCGATGACATCGACACAGTTATTTAATTTTAACACTGTTGTGGCTGTCATAACAACAATTGCGGTAAACGAACATGTTGGTAGCAATATGTGTTTGCTATTATTATTAAACACTGTAAGGGGTTAACGATATTTAATACTTCTATATATATATATATATATATATATATATATATATATATATATATATATATATACGTAACAATAATAGTAAATACATTTTATATGTGTGACCATAATCTTTCTGATTTAAACACTTATTGTTTACCGAAACAGTGCTATTTGGAATATTAAAATCCACCTCAGCTTTGTAATAGCTTATAAATGGATTTTAAAATATTTTCGACTTTATAGAGTTAAAAAATGCATTGTAAAAGTTACCTAACATATTAAAAGACTACTTACCATTATTAAACTATTCATAAGTAAATTAGTACGTTAAAATTATAATTGTAATAGAAAACAGGTAAGAAAATTAACTTAAATTACAAACTATTTACGTAGCTAAGCCAGTGGTATTGTTAAAACCATAATCCATTCTATCCCCAAAGTGTAAAATAGCCATAAAATATAAAAGGGTGAACGTTAATACAACTCGAATGGGATATACGAGCAACAATGTCGACAAAATATAAGTTGTAACATCCTGTTTTACATAAGGAACACATTATTGTATAAGTTATGGTTAGCGTTTTGTTTTCTGATCTCAAAGAAATAAACGGCAACATTTTGCAGCTATTAGTTTGTTTATTCGTTTAATATTCCTACAAAATGCTAACACTATATAAAATGTGGTCAATTATTGGTGATTGTATATATATATATATATATATATATATATATATATATATATATATATATATATATATCTCCTGCATTTAGGACTATACAAATGCACTGTAATAATCTCTAATTTCCATAACGTATTAGCGACCCTTAAAAATTTAACTAGGTTGTATTAGTCGATACAAGAGATGCACGGAAACAGATTAATATTTTATAAATCTAAATTGCATATAAATACAATGTTATATGATTTATAGAACAACGAGATACATTGTAACTGACAGTTATAAAACTTGTTCAATATGACTGAATTTCCACAAATTTTGAAAATCTTTGATAACGATGGCTATTTAAGAATACACGTTGACAAAACAACGTCCAAGCGTAAGGAACAGGGAGATCCTTCTCTAAATCGTATTTTCGCGTCAGACTGTCCATTCGCTGTGCGATAACTCTTAGTAAAAAGGACCTAGAGACGTAAAATTTAGGTCCATGTCCTGGTTCATGTTCATCTTGATCAAAGGAAAAAAACCTATTTATTTTGGGTCCTTACCCTCAAAGGGTAGTCCACATGTCAAACTGTGTAATAACTTGTGGTGAAATAGTTCTAGACACTTGAAAATTTGTTCATAATTTCCTCTTAGTCCAAAGAAAATTGTATTATATTGAGGTCAAAAGATTAAAGCTAAGTATGTTTGATAACATTTCCTTGCATTTATGGATACCTCTGTACTTCTTTGTATTAGGTTTGTTGACCTTGGTGAATATTCTTATGATCTGGAGTTTATACAAGTCACTTTAAGCTTACATACCATTGTCCATGCCTTTATCTATAAACTGTTGAATTTATTAGCTTCAAAGTATAGCAAAAACTATATATTTACGTCACTTCTTTGTAAAAAGGAAACATCTCAGGGACTATAAATCTCTTTAAGGATACTTAAGGATATCTCGCCCAAAGTAGGTTTTTATTTAAATGACCCTTGTGTTGAATTGCAGGGTGATCTTAGTAACATACAAAAAGACAAACTGTGGTTGAATTCGAGGATAGTCTTTCCAAATAGTGATAAGTCAATTTGTTCCCTTTTGTTAACGCTCATCAGATGATATATCTAAATGTACAAAGAAAACAGCAGCAGCATTATTGTTCATTTTAATTAAAATACCTTTGGAAACAAGGTTAACATATCAGTTAGGTATTCTACTTGGTTTTCATACTTGGGATAGTATGAATTGATTTTCTACACATTGTTATCTTGGGAACGAAAACTGTATTTGACACCACAGAGAAATGCAAGGAGCGATGATTCTATTATTCATAAGAGTAGATGATGCCGTTTCCATATTCCATCCCACATAACAGTGAAAATAGAATTATTTCTTACCTCTTAAAATTCTTTTCAATGCTTTCAGCATTTTCATAATTTTACTATAGTAATTATAAACTAAGTCTGAGTTGCGTTACACCTCTTTTTGCACTGACTTGTAAAACCTTCACACTCCCATTATGTTTACGCCTGTATGTTTATCAAATGAGTTCAAAAAGTTGCGGCTCAGTGGAACCTCTTGTGTGAAAATTGACTTGAAATCACTTCAGTTCGGTACGTTCTACTTTGATACCAAATCTTCTACCAATACATCATAGTGTTAAAGTTTGACAGTGTTTTAAATATATTTTGAATAAATAAGTTTTTATGTTACCTTCACCTATGCACGTTTCATTTTTTAATGGGTAATTAGGAAAAACTAAACTTGAGATTATACCTATATGTATTACTGTTGTTTACGCCATGAAAACAAAACAGGATATATAATTTAATATAAAAATTAAAACCTTAAAGGTTTGTAACTTCTTACAAATAAAATTTAAAATACGTTATATAATTAAAAGCAGAATATTAGACAGCTAAATGTATACCTTTTAACTTACTAGAATATAGAATATATGGCTACGGAGTTTTGCGTTGCTAAAAATTCTAGGCCACAAGAAGATCTATATTTTTATATATTATCTTATAAAATCTCTCGGATTCTGGAAGCTACTGGACTTTGAGACCTCTGAAATCTGAAAGCTTCTGTAAGCACCTGCTGCCTTTGATAATAATTACACTTATTTTCTCTGAATCACAGCAAAATGAGCCCACCAGAGGACTGTTAAATTAGCACTTATACTCTTTCAAGCAATGCGTTTCAATTTACATCCTCCAATCAAATGTAAAATATGTAGCATCTCTGCCATCTTCAAAAAAAATTTTTCCCTCAAGTATTACTAGTTTTAGTGGTGATTCTAGTTACAGGGTAAGCCCATAATCGTTTCCTTCCCTTATTCTAGACACTACCCTACAAAGCTGCTAGCAATAAGATTCCTTTTCTCAAAACATGCTCAGACTATGGGGTAATTTTGTTGCACTATATACTCTTTAGTTGGAATTTGTCAGTAGTCAGCAGACTTTTGTACTTATTATTATTTACCTTACCCACTTCACATTATTTGTCAAAATATCAACTTAAAATTAAAAAACATATTTTTTCAGAAAGAATTTTTCCCTCAAGTATTACTAGTTTTAGTAGTGATTCTAGTTACAGGGTAAGCCCATATTCCTTTCCTTCCCTTATTCTAGACACTACCCTACAAAGCTGCTAGCAATAAGATTCCTTTTTCAAAACATGCTCAGACTATGAGGTAATCTTGTTGCACTATATACTCTTTAGTTGGAATTTGTCAGTAGACAGCAGACTTTTGTACTTATTATTATTTACCTTACCCACTTCACATTATTTGTCAAAATATCAACTTAAAATTAAAAAACAAATGTTTAGGATGTCAGTAAAATAGATATAAACGCGAGGCTTTTGCTGAAAGCAAAAGAAAAACAACCTCGGAATGGTGCCGAAATTCGAGCTCCTATCACGTGAGAAAGGCTAAACAGAATTACCCCTTTGGCACCAACCCGTACTCCTGTCAAAAAGAACATCCTCGATACAGTACATGAACTCGCGCTTAGTTCACGTGAGTGCCCATTTCCGTCCAACCAAAAATTCCTTAGTCATAATCCGACGTTATACCTGGAGTACCTGGAGGCAAGACCTCTAACACAATAATTAAATTAATAAAATTACAAAGATAATAAAAATTTTAATATATACATTAATACAATAAAAATAACAAAAACCAACCAAATATGAAATGTAGAGGAGGATACAGCTCATCGGCTATTCTGGGACACTTATGTGTAACAAGACAACTAAATAATAGTGTATTCTCAGCTAGAGGATTATGGAAAACCAGCCACCAAGAGTGTATTCTTAGCTAGAGTGTACCGTTATTATAGTACATATATTGAATTTGTATGGAGCTAATACTTTATAAATTAGAACAACTTTTCGGAAATACTTGATTTATTCCGAAATTTAAGTTCACCAAAAGGTTAACAAAGTTTACAAACTTGTGATTCGATTTTCTTCAAAATGTCACTCAATCGAACAAATCTAATTAAGAGTCTGATAAAAAGGAATTAAAATTTAAATTAAACTAAAAATGTATACTTCTCCAAAAATGGTTTAAATTAAAAAAACAAAATAAAAGGTTCTCTTCTCAAAATACTCAAAATTAATATAACACAAAACTTGATATTTACTTTATCACCAAAATTTAATTCACAATACTTCAAAAAAATTGAATTAAATTTTCAGACTCTGAAATATGGGAAACTTTAGAAATTTTAATTACAGTATTATAAAAATAAAAGATATTAACTATACGCTGGTACGGGACTTACTACTTTGAAGATTACGGAGGCAGATCGGAAACTAAAACGCACTAAAGAAATTAAATACTTGAAATTGAATTTACACGCGATAAAATAATTACTCTAAATCCCAACTATAGGGTTAGAGAAAGAACTTCAGCTTCTTAACTGGACCGGTACACCTTCTCGTGGAAACTCCAAGACTCGACTGACCCCCTCTCTCTCTCCAGCGAGCCGGGTCGGAACGTATCACCGTAGCTCGATCAGCTGATTGACCGGTCTAACTGAACAAACAATGTCCACGCACCGCGTCTAGTTAACAAGAGCCTACTTCCTACCGCGATTCAGCATAAATAATTAGAACTATGGTACAAGAGGATAATGGCCGCCAATATAATACAAGGAAAATCCGTTTAAAACTTCATGTCCCACTATAATTTCCGAACTGTTCATTGCAGTGATGTCAAACAACTTAAGAGAACACTCACTATACTTTTTTATATACTATATCACTATACTATATGTATACGCACCCACTGTTTCTATTCCTTCACCACTTGTAGAAGGTAAACCCATTGTTGTTCAGAGAACCACGAAAACCAAATTTCTCTGAAGAAAACGCGAACAACATGGCTAATGGCGACGGCAAAACACAAAACATAAAGTCTTTATTTTGGAATATAAAACGCAGAAAGTCTGATCAATCACGAAAAAGGTAAAACTAACTATTCAATAACGAGATGTATAAGATAGATGTGCATTGTTATAAAATAACAGACTAAGACAGAGTAATATGATAACCAGACAATAATATTAAATATTAGAAACATCCAATTAACAAAACAGTAAAAATATATAAATCAATAATAAACGATAAACTGAAAAAGTAAATTACGAAGTATAATAATTAAATAAACTATGTATGCTATAACAATTATAATAAATAAACTAAAAAAAGGCAACAGTGATGTATAGTTACAATATAAACTATTAATATCATAACAAGAATAATAAATATTAAAACTAGACGAAATAGCAACAACAAAATATAGTAGCGATATGAGCCAAAACTTATATAACAAAAATAATGAATAATAAACCTTAAGAAACTGAAACATTAAATCATGCCTTAATACAATTGTTATAGGATTCTGCAGCAACATAATAGATGGCTTGAAAACTGGAGGAAAAGAAATTCATCTATGAACAAATCTGATTCACAGATTTGTTAGCTAGTCCTAACATAAATAATTCTGACAATTTAAACTTTACTTTGCGAACGACATCACAACTGAGTTCTAACCTATGACTCTCCTTTCCCACATTAACTTTGAAGGCGGTATTACTGCATCTTAATACTTGAACTACATCTCAAATAAGACACACTTAATTTTTATATCACATATTTGATGCATTGCTTGTTAGAATGCCTGCATATATTTCATGAGTTTCTTTGCAAATAATAAACGGTACTAAAGATATTTTCCAACTATGTCAACTATACTTAGTACCATGACAGGTAACACATACATACCTATAACTAAGTGACTGTTAGATACAGAGCATATGCGTTCGAAAATAAGTTCTATGCGTAATAAATAATTTAGTATGGTAAAGATTATCAAATTTAAAAATAAAATTTTTTTAATAAATCAAACGTTCTTCTCACTTCGTTACGGTATTAGCAATGAGTGGAAATTTATAATATTGGAAACTTTGAAACACTTTTCTATGAAATAACTTAAATCAAACCGAGTAGAAATCAGTATGAAAGGAACGCTTAGCTCAGTGATTAATGTTACTAGACACTTATTATATACTTATATATTGTAATATAATCAGCTTAAATTGTTGTTATAATAATTATAAAGATACATTTTAACCGAGTATTATACATAAGCTAAATAGTCATAGAATATTAGCTCATCCCTGCCGTTTAAACCGCCGACTAAAGCGCTAATCATGTGTGCACGTCTCATACACATGAACATGTAAGCGCGGCTTTAGGATTATCCCACTTGATTAATTGTTATACAGTAACAAGGATTATTTTCAGTTTTTCAGCGTATCAGATTAGTATTGAATAGCTTTAGTTAAATCTTGTTTTCCAAAGGGAAAAATCTATTAATATATCCCGCTATAACTAAATTAATAGTTATATAGTCGCCCATTACTGTAATCTGACTTTTACAATATAACACAATACAAATATGAAATATATACAATATAAAAATATATACAACAATTTTATATAACAGTGCTGAAAATCCTCCAAACTTTTTAAAATATAGTAAGGCTAGATTATTAAATTTATACAGAAGAATTACTTAGATTACTTCACCTAAAATGAAATAGTATTACTGTCTGATGATGTCTAAAATTATTGCCCTATAAAATTTCGTATGCATTTATCGCGTAAGAGGTATTTATATATTTAAACTTGAAATATTTATGATTGTGTCAATTTTAAATAAGTGGTTGCGTAAGCCTGTTGCACAGTATAAGAAGGATACTCGAGAAAATAACACATTTTCTATGTGTTTGCTATGTAACCATAAGTTTTATTTAAAATTTTTATATTTTACTACCAAAATATACTGTATATACGATATAAAAGTACTTCATAATAGTCTGATATTCCTTTCAGCCTTTAGACAGTTTGACTATTGAAATCGCTTTCAAAACATTATATCCAGGAGACATTTTAAATTTTAGCCGATCATAATCCAAAGAAACAAAAAAATCCTACAACCCAAAAATGTATTATTTCTATATAGGCCTATACAGTTAGGTACTCGTCTTCGGCTTCGAGGCCCCCAAAGTAACTGCTTGAAATTCGGCGATAAGAGGGATTTGGTTATTGATTAAATTAAGACATGAGGAAGTTTCGTGTTCCCTACTGTATCCTTTTTCGTGGGTTGTAATGCTTCGCTAACGCTCAGCCAAATAGTGTGTGATATATAAAAATAATCAATATATTTCGTCGAAAAACTAAGTGACGTCATAGCAAATTTAGGAGAATAAGAATTGGGTGATAACTAAAGTCTGAGATTAGGTTTGCCATAAAGAGAAAAGTAGAGTGTTTAATTTTAACCAAACTTTTGAGTATGAGGGCGTCTTGTGCCTTAACCGTTGGAGATAAGAGAAAATGTCACTGAACCTTTCCTGTCGGAAATTTAAATTAATTTAATAATCTTGCAATTGTGACCTCACATTTGAGCTACAAGCTCTGGTTTAGGAGGTACAGAGCATGGTAGAAAAATTTGCACTGGTCAACTATTGTAAATTGTTGAGTGTAAATGTAATGAAAAAAACCTACTCTAAGTCAATATTTTAAAGTTTTTTAGGGGGTTTAATTTGCTCAGGAATTTATGTAGTCATGCCAGGAAATTCCCAGGGGAGGGTTAATGTTACTGGGGTTAGGTCAAAAGGGGGTTTAATTTACTCAGAAGATTATACCATACCAGAAGATCATACCAGGCAATTCCGGGGGGAGGTTAATGTTACCGGAAGAATCTACAATTATGACAAATTTCAAGTTTCTAGTACACCATGAAGTAGGCTTGACTTTGATATGAGTAAGTCAGTACAACAAGGGTTTTGTCTGGGCTACAATAATATGTGCACAGTAGTTTTTGTCAAAAGAATAAGTTAATCAGGAGGTTTTAGTAACTCAGGAGATTATCATTTTACGCCAGAGTGTTGATAATGAACCACTATTACATGAAAAAAAAAAAAACACTCTGTCCCTATCTACTATTGACGCTTCACTAACGCTCAGCCATTCCCGATAGAGAGGGGGGTTTTAGTCACTCGTTAACATAATAATACAAGGTAAATCTGGAACCAGCATGAGCTGCACTAATTATAGTTAAAAAATGTAAAACCCCTAAAATTGACGAAAGAGAATTTGCCATTTAGAGCATTTATCAGGCTTAGAAAAGATAAACGACAGAAAGCTGCTGGACCTTTTTTGTAGATTTTATCAATGGCTAGTTATATACAATTTTAAATTTTAGCCAGGGACAACGGTTCGGCTACTATCGAGGCCGGAAGTTAAATTTTTGAGTGGAATTTACGAAAAGTTCCTACATAATCACGTTTTACGTCTAAACCAATGAAGATAGAGTAAAAAGTCAAAATACCTTTTTTGTATAACTCATTTATTATTTTCAGGTTTTATTCACAATAAAGCTCAAAAAACAAAATCTCATGTAAAACTTAAAAAAGAAATTTTCTAAAATCGCGTTTTGCGGCTAAACCATTAAGGATAGGGCAAAAAATACAAGACCTTTATTGTAGATCCGAGCAACTTTTTAGCTGTTATCAAACCCGGAAAGTAATCTTTTTCGCAAACATTTTCACTTATTCACTTATTATTTCACTTTTGCGGCCAAACCAATGGAGATAGAGTAAAAAGTCACTTACACTTTTTTGTAGATCGCATTGTTTTGTATTAAATTCACATTTTATTTTGTGCTAAACTTAAACTGCTGGCTGCAATGTAGCTCAAAATCACAATTTTCACATAAAACTTAAAATAGTCATGCAAGTAAACGCGTTTTCCGGCTAAACCATTGAGGATAGGGCAAAATGTTACAAGACCTATTTTTTTGTCATGCTGTTTCCTAAATCCTGTTGAAACTTTTTTTGAGCTATGACCAACGGTTGGGCCACTATCGAGCCTGGAAGGTAAATGCTTAAGTGAAAATTGTGAAACCTTTACACATAATTGCGTTTTGCGGCCAAAGCAATAGAGATATAGTAAAAATTCACTTGACCTTTTTTGTAGATAACTTCATTGCGGATTGGAAATTTTTTCTCAGATCCGAGATAGCTCTAAAGGTTTGCCCGATATCGGGCTTCAAAGAAATGCCTGCAATAGTGAAACATGCGATAGTTTGCGAATGTTTTTGAAGGGCTTAAAAGTAAAAAAACTTCCGGGTTTCAGACTTTTCCCGGTTGTTTGGAAAGGTAAAAGCTACTTGCGTACCAAATTTCGTGTTTCCAGCACATCTAGAAGTGGGTTAGAAAGTCGTATACCCTACCAGTGAGTTAATGCGGCTGTATATAAATATAGGGACGGCTGCATATGTATATATATATATATATATATATATATATATATATATATATATATATATATATATATTGGGATGCATGGGATTACGCCATATAAGCGAGCATTTGAACACGATAAATCCCAAGAATTAAAAAATATCCAGACTCAACTTTGGTCTAAGGTAGTAACTTGCACACAGCTGTGTTGTGTTTGGTAATCAGTCAAAATAATTCAAGATGGCAGCCATACGCGTTTGTAAAAAATTATAGTCGTAGATAACAATGGGTTTGTATGTACGAGATATCTATACATTTAGTTTTATTTTTCAATATCTAGACCAGTTTTCAAGATGTTTGCCATGTTGCCAAAAATTTAGTAGTATTGCAGAATAACTCTTAAATGATAAGAGCCGTAGTTTTTAATCGATTTAGACTAAACTTGGTACAGAGGAAATATTTGTATGTAGCTTGGAAGAGATTGTTAGCCAGTGTTAAGCAATAAAAACGTTAAAGATGGCGGCCATTCACATTTGAGCAAAATTTGTTATCTCGGGTGTTGCATTACATAAGTTAACATTAAACATTGTTGTAATATTCCCAAACACTTTTAAGCAACAATTATTCTTAATTTCTTAATTTGTAATCAATTGTAATTCAAAGTTTTTAAACGAATGTTATAGAATTATAGAAGTATTTTTAATAGTTTCAATATGATCCGATCGCATGTTAGTTTTGTTATTTAAACACATATGTGACAAATATTGCGAAATACAAAATGATAAAAGGTAAGGGCTTTGTGGTGTATTGGTAGAACACTCACCCGGTAGGTGAGAGATATTCGAGTTCAAATCCCAGTGGAGCAAGTCCTTTTTGTGATTCAATGTTTATTGAAAAAATTAAATTAAGCTATTTCAATTTATAAAAATTTTAATTAGTGCAAATTATTGTGGTTTGACAGGTATTTGGTCTTCAGATCACACGTTAGTTTAGTTATTTGAACGCATGATACGGTCAAATAAAAAATTATTGAATCGTGAAAGGTAAGGGCTCAGTGGTGTAGTGGTAGCACACTCACCCGTCAATGCGAGATCCGGGTTTGATTCCCGGAGGTGTAAGTACTTTTAGAACTTTTAATAAATCCCTTCGTTAAATATACTTACTTTTAAGTCTATATAATAATAAATGTTACATCGAAAACAATCAATTAAAACATTTCACCACAATCAGATTAAAAGCTGATTAAATCTGAAAGCTTTTATTTGAAATGAATGTGCGAAATGAAGCAACTCTATTAAGATGTTTTTGTTTAATATTATACGTAAAAAAACAGGTTGTCACATGCAGTGTTGACGAGAGTATTTAGTAAACAATAGCTATGTTCAGCTTTTGTGTTAGTAAAAAATGTTTTGTATTGAAAACATTTACGTTGTTCGTACATATAGCAAATTATTATTGTTTAAATTTAAACATAATTCTTTAAGCTTTACGTACCCAAAGGGGTTCTAATGATATTAAAGTAAGCATATGAAGAAGTAATTGATTACTTTCCTTTATATTTATATAGTTTTCTTTAAGTAAAGTTGTATTAAATATATACACTAGATTAATAAATCAACAATGAAAATAAAACTGCTTCACCCGAAGAAAATCTTTTCCTGTAAATCGTATTCTTCTTGAATTCAATTGAAAGTGAATGAGCTGAGTATCTTTCCGATAAAGCATTCCAGAATAACTTTTAGGGACAGTTAAGATGTTGAGCCCATGACAGTGTAATTTTAAAATGTCTATGAAACTGTAAAGTGCTCATACCCATCTCTTGCCTGTCTTAATGATTTTAGTAAAGGGGTGTTCTCCACCGTCATGCTCAAGGGCGTCCCGAGGGGTAAATTTTGATGTTAAGTCAGAATGGAAAACTGTAACTTTACCTTGAAGTTTACAGCTAGGACGGCCATTTCTTAGAATTCTAAGCAATAAACGGATCTTCCTTGGAAGTGAAAGTTGAAAGTGTATACACATTCATCGTGCCATAGCTAGTAATCTAAGAGACACAAAACGGGCTTGAATACTCAAAATTACTACTTACTCTGTCTATACATATATTCGACATATAAATTTCGCATATACTGTCAAAATTAGTGCAGTCATTAAAAACCATCATGGAAACAATTGGTATTGTTATCATTATTGTATATCATTTCGCTAACATATAGTATTGATATAATATTCAACGAAACATAGTACAATTAGAGCCAAAAAAAGTTTCATTTCACTTAACCGTTTTCTATGTGGCTTACAAGTTCTTGACCTAACGATTGCATCTCTAAAGATAAAGGAACATTGGTTCATATAAAACTGGAAATCTACTGCAATCTCTACTATTCTATGTCAGAGACAGCAAATAATAGAATATTTGTATTGATATCAAACTGAACATCGACTGCAATCTATACTATTCATTGTCAGAGACAACAAAAAATGGAATATTTTGATTGATATTAAATTAAACACCGACTGAAATGTGTAATATTTACTGTCAGTGACAGCAAATACTGGAATACCAGTGTCAACTGTTTTTTCTTGGACTTGTTTTATTGTGTATGATTACTATACATCAAACAAACTACTATAAGAAAAACTATTATGTTTATTTTTATTCTTTACTTAAATTGCCGGGTATGTTTTAAAACTGAAGGTAGTTTGAATTTTAAACTTAATACAAAACAATAAAAAACAGACAAAATAAATTAAATACCTTTTTAAAATCACATTATTAAATTGATCTTAGGATCTTTATAGCATGATTAATGATACAGGAGCTAACAGCATAGTAATTTATGATGCAGCATTCAGGAATTTCGATAAACAAGTATTGCGCTATGGAGATTTAAGACCAATGACATTTTTTTAATTATGTTAATTATTAAATTATTTTGAGGAATAAAAAACAACGTTATCTTTGGGAGACATCAATAATTTCCTTAACCGAACTTAAAGCTCGGAGGATATTAGTAGTAGAAGGATGTATAACACATAACCGTATCCAGGGTGCATCAACAATGGATTAATAGAATTAAGATATTAGTTTTAGATAATGATGCAGGAAAACTTAACGAAAAACTTATCAAGGGTAGGCATGTAAAAAGTTGCAGAACGAAATTAAAAGGCCAGTTGTTCTAAAGATCATTACACAAATTTTAGGTAGTGCGGATTATTAGTAGAATAAATACCAATAATAAAATACCAATACAGACACACATAAAATTAACGTACTGGGCAGTGGCATGTAAGGGTATTGACCAGAAATAACATACGAATATTAGATTATATACCTGTTATGTAAAATTATATGAGGTACACAAACATGTGAGAGCACAAAGGTATAGTAATGAGAGTAGGGATATTTGAAAGCTACATATATACTAAAAAAGGAACGTGTAATTGAAAGTGCTAAAACGGCTCACGTATTTAATGAAATGAAAATAATTCCTTTCCTTTTCCTTATACATAGAGTGGATCTATAAAGTTATATTACCTATCAGGTCATAGAATATGGTCGTCCATATAAGATTGTGAACTTTTCCAAATTCTTACCCTTAACTAACAAACGTCACTTAAGGCTAAAAATGCTATTTAGCCTTAAGATAAATGCTATTTTTTTTTTGCCAAAAAAAAATTTACCATCTTCATTGATTTATGTGTTAATATCCCACATTTTATATCAATATTCAATCTAAATTATTTATTATAGTTCAAAAGAAGATTGTTTAACCATCACCAAAGAGACATATATTTCGTGAAATCAATTTTTTTTACAGTTACTGACCCATTATATTTCATTCTGAACTTATCCCAGAAAAGATTGGTATGCTCATTAACCCTTTCCGGGCCAGGCGGCAATATATTGCCGCCATAGATCGTGTCTGATAAGTGCCAGGCGGCAATATAATTGCCGCCTTGATATTCGTAATTTTCTTTAAAAAATACGACATCAAATGATTAAAGTTTTATGTTTTTTTATTCCCTGGTATATTTGTAGATATTTAATATGAATATAATTTTTATTTTGGAGGTCTATGCATTTTTATTTCGTAATTGTCACGTGACATTATCAGGTGACTCGATCTATTGTTGTTAATTCTTTATGCTTTAGTGCAATCGTACCATTGTATGCTGGATTCTTCTTCATTATTTTATTTTGTGGTTGTAAATATTAGTAGTGTTACCTGCTTAGCTATTGTGTGTAGTAGTTACAATGACTGACAATTTGCGATCTCACGGGAGTGAAATTGTAAGTAGCATATTTGTAAATAGAAAAAGTGTAAATAAATTTCAAATAAAATTGTGTAAATATTTCTTGGTAAATAGTGTTTTTAACTGTATTGAAACTGCTTATGGATCCTACAATCATCTGTTTACCGGTACATCCGTAATGTGAATATTTATTTTAAGTTTCTTGCAGTTAAGAGTCAGTTGCTTTATCACTTGTTGCGAAGTACAATTATGCGTATTTATACAAAATGTGTCATAAAAAATTTATTTATGAGAGAAATAACACAAAATTTTGTATGGTTGTTCCTTTATAAATGTACAATATAATAACATAGCTTTCTACACTAAAATTATTTTTCCTTTTTTAGTTATTTACGAAAAAAAAATTAAAAAATTAAATTTTTTTTATGTAATCCATTAAAACATTATTTTTTTTAAATTTTAAATTACTTAAAACTACATCTTTATATTTTTTTGTTGATAGTATATATCTATACGGGTAATTTGGTGCAACTTTTAGGTCATTCTCTAATGTTTATGAAAAGTTATAAATTTTAATCTAAGAGACTGCAAAATCGCCAATTTTAGCCTGGCACTTTTGACTAGTCACAAGGGGATAGATATGTGAAAAAATTTTGCAACATCTCATATTTGGTCCTGGCCCTGAAAGGGTTAAACATTTTCATGAACTGACACGCCCCGTGTCACGGATAATTCTTTAATCCGTTAGTTAATAGGAAAACATTACGTAGTGACTTTTATTTTTGTTTTTTAATAATGTGTGAAGCAATGTTTTTCAAATAGTAAACTGGACTGGACAGTTTGAATTTGAAGTATAATTCCATTCTAAATTACATTTGTTTTATTTTAATCCTTCTAGCCAAGCAATTTATTTAATGAATTATTAGTTATTTTCATCATTGGTCTTGCTTTAAATTGTGAACAACTAGATCGATTAACTAATAATGAAAACCTATGTTTATCTTGATCAGACCTGAAATACATCATTTACAGAATTCTATGCGGCTAGATCATGTTCATAATAGTAACAAAAGATCCAAAATAACATAATTTTACGTCTTATAACCTAAGGTTTGATTCTTTGAAGAACTAAATTACTTTCTATAAGTTATAGTTTATTGTATACCTGACTCCTACTTATGACGTAAGATTTGCATGCAAACCTAACTTTTTTAAGTTCCAAGAAATTGATTTTATTTTTATTTTTTATCGTGGTAATCGCTTTCCTCTAGTAATAAACAAAAACCAAACAATTTAGGTAGTATCTATTATATTTTACCGCTTTTGTACACAGTTGTTACCATAATTTTGAATCACGTTTCATAATTATTGCTTAAAATATGAATTAAATTTAGAGAATCTGTTCACAAAACTCAATTTTACACCAAGATATAATACATTTTTCGCCTGCCACCGCTACACATGTGCTGTGACACGTGACGTGAACACTTGTGCTCATTCGTTCTATGTAAATAAATATTCTTGTGATTTCATAACAATTGTATTTCAAATATACAACTCAAACTGGGATAATATATTCATAGCAGTTTAATTACTTACATTAATAAAGTTTTTAATATTTTTACTCCTACTTTGTAAGTATTTTTTTTCCTTTTTTAATTAAGTGCTATAATTCTTAACTAATTAAAACTGTAAACGGATGAATCTTAATTGAGGAGAAAGAAAACAAAATTTTCATTTACCAAAAATATATTATAAACTTATTTAGTAATCTGACACACTTAAAATTGACTGAGTAAGGAAAAGCTACACCTATAATGATGTGAGTATACAATTTGGCTGCAATCCAAAATATAGTATACATGTGGGTTTTACTGATTTTTTTAACTTAGAAAGTAAAGAATCCAGCAACGTATAGGCTAACTATCTAAACACATACAACATATTTACTTGGTATTTATAACTTTATATTTACTTGGTGGTAGACTTTTATTATTCAAACAGTAGACTTCTGTAATAAAGCACGATTTAATGAAAAATAATAATAGGCCTAATAATAATCATAGTTTAGAATTTACGATGTGGCCAGATATTTCAGGACAATATTTATCTTAATACTTGGATATTTCCGTGAAATATAATTTTTACTGAAAATATAATGAAGTAATTTTCTATAGCTCAGTAGCATAACACAATTATTGTTTTGCTTGCCTGAGGATGGATTATATATTTTGCACAGACTCTACGTGAAACCTGTTACGTGGCACGTAATATGGAGTACTGTTACCATTCTATTCCTTTTTTGTTAATGATACAAAATGTATGTCTAAGTCTAGAATACAATCACATTCAAAATATTTATATTAATAAAACCAAATACATTATACCTCATAAATATTACGAGTAGAAAAATTATTCATTTGACTGTGGTTATACAATTTCAAATCTTTGCTTTAGAGCTCCTAATCCGTATGCTGATTATTATCCAAATATAGTGCTTAAGAAGTTTATTATTATAATGTAACCTAATAGATCACACGTTGTATATTCAGCGATACAATACAGTAAAGTATTAAATTGTTAAATATACTGAGTATTTTTCTTTATTTATTTGTTTATTTTTATTTATTTAAATGAAATATATTCACTATAGATTTAGATAATTAAATTTATATAGGCTTACGGTTAACTCATTAATTCAGCCTATTATGTTTAACACATTAAATTGTATTCGAATTGATATTTCCTAGTTGCATATTAATTTATATATAACAAGGTATTGACAAGTATGTTTGTTAATCTACATATAATGTTACTATTAAATCTAATATTGAAATTCATTATTACATTAACATTTTATTTTAACACAAATTTAAGCAAATATCTTGTTTAATATGTGAATTTATAAAGAAAAATATAGAAATAATTGTTCATTTTATATAGCATAAGCTGAGTAATTATTCATTTCATGTCTATTAACAGGGTAGTTCTAAAAAAAATTACAATTTGCAGTCAAAGCCAGAGACTCAGAATTAAAAATACTTATATACACATCTACTCAAAATTATTCGTGGTAGAGATTTTTTTAAATATCTGCAAGTATTTTTATAACTTTTATTTATAGACGATAGTTTTGGGAGCGGCTCTATAATCAAGTTCGCGTTGTATGAAGATGGACCTGCTGTAGCTACCATAGGTCTAGAAGCCCTAGTAAATTAGATCAATCAGCTAGGATATTGCATAGAAGTAATTTTGATTGAAAATAATCTTAGTTGATATATATATATATATATATATATATATATAATATATATATATATATATACATTATAATCTACATCAAATAGAACATATTGGTCTTAGAGAGAGGACCAATATCATAACAATTTTTCACAATGATTCTGAGCGTATTTTGACCGAAAATAATTGTTAGTGCCATTCAGACTCTGGGATAGAAAGAGTGCACACATTTATACTTCAGGATATAAAAACACATTGTGCTAAACTGACGATTTAGGTAGGCATATGTACCAATATGGGCGCGTTTAGAATAAAATAAATAATAATTTTTTTCTGGATAAACGTTATATTTGACATAATTTTTATATAAGGATTGAACCAAACGAGGTTCTGATGCTGTGAAGTCCATAGAATAAATAAAATAAAAGATATGTTTGAATGACAGAGTCATGGACTTTGGATCTAGAGCATTCATTCTTTTTAAGGACAACATGTCTAGAAGACCAACCTTCATATGGGTCTTATTGGCGTAATGCATTTCCTAAAAAATAATATGGGATTGATTTAAAACTATTTTAAAGGGTGTTTTTTAAGTTATGTGAATAAAAAGGGTTGGGCCTAGGAAAAAAAAATGTTTGTTGAGATTAAACCTCGGCATATATTCTAGGAGGTGGTGCAAGCGCAGGTGTGGATCGTTCCAACAAAAACTGCGTAAGCTGACACGAGTGACGCTCCAATTGTGAGATCGATAAAGTAAGGTTCTAAATTAATAGGTTCTATTGGAGGTTTCATGAAAAACGCAACTGTCGCAACGAATTGGAGCATTGAGACTAAGGCGGGTCGTTCCAAATGGAACTGTTGCGATAACGGAGTTATTAGCTGCAACGGATTCTGAACTGGTTGGTACTGGTGTTGTAACTGTGAGATAACCGCTAACTATACGATGAAACTAAATTTTTTTTTATTCGGCACTTTTTATATCTGTTTTACACATGTTATTATAAACTTGTTGTTTATCAAAATTTAAATATAATCTTAAGAAAACTAAACTGATATTTTCAGTATTCCACGTGTCATACAGTTAATCTGAAATCGGTATAATTTGAATAACTGATTAAAAATTAGTACTTCTTCTTAATTAATAGGACTTTTGATTTACCAGCTACGGTGGGAAGGAATGTATTCTATGCAATCAATGTGTTAAACTCTATTTCAACTCCCGCTTAATATACCGTCCGATAGACACAGTCCCACTATTAACTCCTAAGATTTGGAGTCGACTCTACTGTATGTTCCTATGACAGAACCAACTATAGCGCTACAGACTTCTGGTGGCAGGTATGCGTACTATCGACTACACTGAACGAATAAATAAAGAGACACATGACGTAATAACAATGACATGACTCAATTATTCCAATTATATTTGTGATCATCTTTTTAATTACTTTTATAGACACTTCCCATTCTATACTATATGTAAATTAATTACAACTTAATAAACTAGTGGAGTTAAAGGTATGTAAATTTATTAATTATTAATTAACATTATTATTTAAGTAGTAAGTTATATAGACACAATTTAAGATTTATACTATTACTAAAAGTCTAAATTACTATTAATAGACGTCAAGAATAATTTTCTCTCTCAAGATATTCATAAATCACTTCACATATAATCTCATTCCGATTTAGCCCCTATTCTGGTCACGTCATTTAAAGCTTTTCGCCAACTTCTGGTCCGTCCTCAGTTTTAAAATTGGTTTAAAACCGTAGACACCCATTTATAATAAGCTAGATCTGCTCTTTAAGGAGTTAATTATGTCCACATTTGCTTTCCTTTGTTAGTTTTGTTGTAACACGAATATATTATTATTACGACACATTTAGTTAAACCCTCTGAGAATGTTTATATGTATAAATAGTAAATAGAGGGTAGTAATCATTGCAATCTTTTGACATGAATTTATATGCTTACTTGTAGACAGAAATCCTTTTAGATAAATAAAACAATACAACAGAATATGGAAAGCCTTAAAAGTAAGTAACCAAATTTGTAGTGCATAGGCTGAAAAACTGCTATATTACATTTAGTCACTTAAAATCAACACAACTGATTCCGTGGACGAGTTTTCAATTTTATAGAACCTTCCTGTTAAGAATAATTGCACAGTAAAACAATATCGAAACAAATTTAGTAACCCAGTCGGGTCCTTATTTTACACTGTATTACAATAAAGGCTGTTATACTATTTAAAGGCAATATTCTTTGTTAAAGTTTGTAACATGTAATTTTTTTTAACATACAAAATTAAATTTAAATCGAAAATATTCATTAGTAAAATCGTAAAATTAGGACAGACATTTTTTTAACAATTACGGAATAATGACTTGAGTCATTTCCCAGGATGTCGCTCGCCCTCTACGCTGACGACGCACTGTTCTACAGTAAGTCGGCCACCATCCGCCCAATCATGTGCCTACATGAGGAGACAAATGGAACATCTCGACCACTGGCTGAGGAAGTGGAAGGTCAGGATCAACACCCAGAAGACCGAGGCCATCTGTTTCACCAAACACCCGCAGTATCCGGCCCAGCGAGAGACGATTCACCTGCAGGGGGGGCCAACTAAGGTGGACCAAGTCCATTAAGTACTTGAGTACATTAAGTACTCAAACAGGACTCTCACGACTGGGATTGCCGCCAAAGGGAGGATCCGCCTTGGAATGGCCGCCCGCCAAGTGCTGTCGGCCCTACTGCGACCTCACTCCAGACTTCCCATCAACACGAAGCTGCTGCTCTACAAAACGATAGTCCGCCCCATCGTAACATACGCGGCTCCTGCCTGGTATCCACATACCTCCAAGACGACCAGGAAGGAACTAGAAGCCTTCCAGAACAAGACAATCCGACAACTGACGAACACACCATGGTTCGTCAGAAACACGGTCGTCCTACGGTCTGCAGGACTACCCAGCCTGCATGACTTCATCACTGGCCAGGCGAGAGCCATGTATGCAGCAGCAGCCGAATCCAAGTGGGATTACATCCGTGAGTGGGCGACCAGGGGAAGCCGTCCATCCGTGGAAAATCCCACAACTAAAAGTAATCTTAGACGACCCACCCTAGAAGACTAAATAAACTACACTATTACGACTCTCCACTTAACTCCACTACCTAAACTACTACACCACTTTTCTCCTACCTAAATACAAAAACCACCACACCAAAAATTCCCCACGACCCAACGCAAAATAGCCCCTCTTGGGGTTGGACGTACTGACGACCAGCAGCCATTCTGCTTGTTGCAGAGAAGCTGCCACAGAAGGGACGAGAGTCCCGGCCTACCCGCTGCCTGCCTGCCTACGCAGAGAGACAGTCAGTAACCGCGACACAAGTAACCACAGTCCACTTCCTCGCAGTTTGTTCCGACCTCTCCAGTCCTACCTGGCAGACAGAACGACCGCTGCTCATCACGACGACTTCGACCCCTTCCCCCGACCCCGCTCGCTCTGAACGACTGTACATCGCGACTCGACGCCGCCGATATCCAGCACCAGGTAAGGAATAACGACCTGTTCCTTACTAAAGTGTTATCTCCGCCATCAACAATTCTTCCAAATTTTTTATGTGAAACAGAATTTAATATTTTTTTTGTCATTTATGAAAATTAATCGATCTAAAATATATTATTAATGTTTGATGGTTATAGATTTTATTTTGAATAAGATAATTGTTTGATTTTAAATATACAATATAATTTATTTGATATTTAAGGGTATCAATAAATTTAAATAGAATATATTATTGACTTTCTCAATTTACTCAAACTTTAATTACTTTTTCAACTAGAATTACTAAAGTTATTCTTTTCTTCAATTTAACTTATATTTTGAATTCCAATTAATCAGATTATATTTTTTTGTCATTTCGACTAAATTTTAAATACTGTGATAAAATTTTTCCTTTCTAAATTTTTTAGGTCTCGCATTTCTTTTCCTGGCGATCGATCTGACACCTCATCCCGAATTTCCTTTACAAACTTTCCTATCCAATTATCTCCTACCCGGAAAAAAATTATAACAGTCGGGACTCGCTTACCACTGCTTTCTTTCCGGCGATAGTACTGGCATCCTCTACCCACGACTTCCTTTTATAAATACTTTCTTCCCACCGACCCGTCCTCATAAACTAAATCTTATGCTCTGTTGTCTGATTATTATCACGTTTCTTGGCGAATCTCAAATCTACTCGGAAATATTTTTCTTTTCTTATTGACATTCAATCTAATTTTCATTTTATTAATTATTTATATTTTTGTAAGTGATTATCTTTATTTTTCTCCTTTATATATTTCGGGACTCGCAATCCTTTCTTTTTATTTTTGCGAATGTCCTGACACCGTCACCTCGATAACCTTCATCAAATTATTTATTTAACGATATTTTAGTTTATTTTTCTGGTGAAACTGTGCAGATAGGTGAGTGTTCAATTTTTCTTTGATATTCATGGAGCCCTGATATTTATAGTAATTTAGTTTAGTAGCCTTATTGCATGGTTTAAATCATTTACCTTTATCTTAGCTTGCATATGGTAGGGTAATTCTGCATGGTGTGTTATAAGTGATTATTTTGTTTTTTAATTTCCAAAATTATATGCCTGAGAAAGTAAAACTCGATATTTTATTTTTGGAGCTATAAATTTGCCTAGAGAAAAAAATACAGTTTAGTCTATTTTTATTTTATAAATTCATCTAGCTTTTGCATCCCGTAGAAATATTTTTTGTTAATGGTTAGTACTTGCTTTATGTATATAGTAGTTGCACTGTGATATTGGTGCATGGCAAATCTTTAATTTATAAGATTGTATATTTGCTATTGGTGTTATTTGAATATTGCTTTTGTTTGCCATTGCTATTCATATTTAGTTTTGATTTTGTATTTTGCTTCTACTAACCATCATTATTTAACCAATTAATTATTCCAACCCCAGGCTCTTACAATAATTACTGTATACGACTCCCCGACCAAGTTATCAGTGGAGACTACTCAGCTTACTTGTAATTCCTCACTGACCGACGTAATTAATAAACAATACAGTCGTTTTCGAAAATCGAACTCACTTGAACAATAACTTTCCTAGAACAAGAAATTTTTATTTTTCTGAGCAAGATTATTTTTTTTATTTTTTTTTTATTCTTCAAAAATTTTATTGGAGTTGGACGTGATGAAGTAAGCCGACATTATTTTGGAAGTATCAATTCCTTCCGCAGGGCCTCTGATTCGACTCCTAACAATAATTATTTATTAGTTTATTAGTTGTATGAAATTCTCGAACCCTGGAAGTTTTTAACCCAGCTCGACTGGCTATCTGGCAAGTTACGAACATTTTCGCTTGCCTCGAAAAATAACATCGCAAGTTATTGCAGAAATAAACCATTATAATAATTGAATTAGTTATATTTAATTCGGTAACTTAGCTAAGAGTTCGATAGATATTCAGAGTTACTAATTACGTCATTTTGTATGTGTTACATTGATATGCTCCTATTTACGCATTGTTGTCTATTTCATAACAGTGTTGATTTATAGAAGTTATTAACATATTTTAAAAACATAATAAAATAAACTATACCCATATTATGATAAACACAATATAAATCTAATTTCTCTTAAATAGTAGATTTTGTATGAGTTGGGTTACTTAAATTGAATGAAATCTCACAAACGAGTATCAAACATTCCCCTGAAACATAGGAAAGGCTAAAGTACCTTTTTTTATCTCAAAGGTATTCACTTTATATTTAAAATTTAATTACGTAATAGACAGTTTATGCAAATTTTAAGTGTAAAGCAAAAAGGGGGTTAGAAAAAAATCATGCATATCAATAGTAGGATAAATAAAATATATTTTTATATTCCTATGATAGAATGGTTTTTCCATTAAGTGTGTAGAGTGTTTCTAAAGTGTTTTGACACATAGAAGATATGTTTACAGTGGGTTGTTTAATTCTTTCGTCATCATACGGGGTGAGATAGATCATCCGTGCAGTATTTATAGAGAGAGAACGGTTTGACGTATTTACATAAAACAAAGAGCTTTCCCCATAAAACGTCCATTGGGAATTCATTGGAAATTCAGAGAATTCCAAAATTAAGAGTCGAGTGTTCGAATCTAGACATATATGTAAGCTAGGGAAAACCATATATAATTTTAAAGATCTTGTTGATAGAAACTCATTAAAAAAAAGAATTAACTTAATCCAATCCGTTCCAACATTGAGGTAGTTTTTGAAAAAATATGCAAATTTACGGAACATTTTTATCAGTTTCAGTATTGTTTATTCTAATACCGATTTCTTGCTAACGAGAAACCCAGCTGCATTATGATAAACCACACAGCTACTATCAATATTATTTTGGTTTTAACCCCCAAGTCAAATTTTGAAAAATTTAAAATTCATTTAATTCAGAATTTTTAAAGAGCAACATCCATCAAACTTTTTTCTTATCTTTTACGGCTTTAGAAAAATAAGTAGAAATCTGTTATTACGTAATTTTCCACGGTATTTTAGTGAAACTTTGGCCATTAACCTCCAAAGCTTAAGGTAATGAATTCGGTTACCAATAATGATTATTGGTTTTAATAATCATTATTTATCTTAATTTGATCATTACAATTATTATACTGTTATTAAATACTCTACAAAGTCTATTTATACTACGGGGGAGGAGGGTTGTTGGTTTCCGAAAGGTTTGTTTTAAAAGATAGATGTGCACAAAAAATTTTCGCACAAAATAAAACACTATTTACATCGTGCAATTTATGTGGGGGTGTTTACATCGAGTGCTTTTTGTTAATATGAAAGCTTCAAAATTAGTTTTAAACATGTTATTAAGGAAATATGAGACAGAAACTTTATGATTATATTTTATATTTTCTCACCCGTATGTAATTATTTACTAGACTAACAATTAGGTTTAAAATTTTAAGATAATATTTTTCACATAATTCCAAGTTATACAGTGGGACTTATATATATGTTATCAGTGACTTTAAATCTGGCATAAAAGTGTGGGTATTATATTTCTGTATGTAATGTAAATACCTCATATTGGATGTTATAAATGAACGTGTTAACTTAAACTTGCGTTTCCAACAAAACATAAATCTATAGATGTATTTTACATTATTTTGTATGTACGCTGACTTACGCTGTTTATTCTGCCTATTTTATAGACAATATCATTCTGCGCTTTGGGAGAGAGATGGGGTTTGGTTGCTGGAATGAGGGTCTTTGGTTACGAGGCTTAATGAATGAATCGGTTGTTGTGTTAATAAGGATCAATGTTCAAAAAGGGTCTATACCTGCACAGCGTGCAGCAATACTGCTGTATCATTTACTTCTCGCAAGTTTATACCTGCACTTCGTTTAAATTAAACTGCTGTATCCCTTAAAATGCTCTTAATGTAAACTACCAAACGTAATATATTTATTTATTTATACAATTTGAGCTGTTTATTTTTCTTTGTTAAAGCCGAGTTAAAGCCTATGTGAGAGTAGCGGAATAAGTAGTGCAGAGTATTAAATTCAGCAAACTTTATAGCTTTAATGTCATTTTAGCACAGTCATAGTCTTTAAATTATTAAATTTATACCCTAACTACCAAGTTATGTTTAAATATGCACAAACACCTACCATAAGAGTAAATAAAAAATTTCGACATTTTCTATAGTAAAAATTTTTTTTTAAATGTACTAAATATGTATTGTTAAATTCAAGTGCATTAATAATTAAATTAAAACTAGTACTATTAATCAAGCCTTTTCTGTGTAGCTTAAATTAATATTTTAAAAATATCCTTAAAAAAGAGCTTTTTAGCAAATTATTTAAACAGGATAATGATTAATACTTTTACTTCTGATTTCATCATAAAATCACCTTGAAAAGTTACGTGTTTGGAAGTATTTTGTCCAAATCGCATGATTTTATTATATATTATAATACATACACACACACACACACACACACACACACACACACACACACACACATATATATATATATATATATTATTATAAGTAGGCTAGAAGTGGTATAATTGTGACCTTTTAATTAATTTTGTCAGAAAGTTTAGTTAACTATAAAAAAGAAATCCTAATTCATTACAAAATTAATCAGAAAAGTATTTTTGTACGTTATCCAAGCAATTGCTTTGACTCAGTTTTTAAATATTAACAGTTATTTCGACACGAATAATTAGATTCATTATGACTTATCGTATTTAGTTTTCATACAATGTAGTAAAAAACAAAACAGGCAAATGTGGTAGGAAATATGTTAATGTAACAAATATTCGATCTTTATACAAGATAAATACAAAAAAAGTTCAGTATGATTCACAAACCTGAAAATTTACAATACATAACTGAATGTACGATGTCTTACATAATATGCAATTCCAATTTAGTAACTATGCTTTAGAGCAATATACCCATTTATTAATACCTCCATAAATTACTCTTTGTGATAATTATATTACTGCATATGATATAGTTTTGATTATTGTGCTATATCTTCAATTGCATGTTTAGCATGAATTTACATATTTTTAAAACTCTTACTGATATTCAACCGCGGTTAATACTGTTTTGTTTATTTTTGTAGTGTGTTACTTTTAATATAGTGCTGTGAAAGATTGTGGCCTGATTTTTTGAGTTTATTTATGGAAAAAGTTATTGAAAAACAACCCTCTAGCGTGGCACGATTTTAAACGATCCTAACGTACGGCAACTCTCTTACATATAAAATAAAAAATTAAAAGATAATTTTAATATTGCATTACTTTATAATATATAAGCTGCATTTGCGCATAGAAAATGTTAATCTCTTTTTGTAATTGTACATCAAAATGTATATGACTATGGAACGACGAGTGTTTAAAAAGTTAAAGTAAAAGTCATATTTCGTCTAGTTCTAAACAAAGACATTTAAGAACTCAGTATATGGAATTCACCACTACACGAATTCCATACAAGCATACTTTATTGATTATCACAATCCTAATTGAATGGTACCGAACAAGCCAAAAAAATTACCATCTGCAATTGACAGTGGCGTGTTTCATTGTTACTCAACACTAACTATTGGAAACTATTGGATTAAAATCGTATGACTGTAATTTTGTCAGGGTGTTTATTTTAAACCTATTTATCTGTAAGACTAGTTCATATTATACTGTAATTTTTTAATAGTTTTTATAAATGTTTTATAAAGTTGCTTAGAAAGCCCTTTTAAATCTGCGTATAGTCGTTACGCAGTAGTAGTACTTACATCAAGAATTGTTTAGTGGTAATGAATCAGAATTTGCACTCTGCATGCTCAGTAGCCTACAGAATCCAAGCAGTTCCTGCATATATAGGACAGAGAGACTACCCCGGGCTATGGATAATTAACTGACGCCATGATATGTCGCCTGATATCAAACGATATCCTTTGACTAATTACTTCCTGAATGCTTCATTGAAGACATTAGCTACTAGACATTTGTGCCTAGAGATAAACCTACGAATGTGGACGAAAATGTTTGTGTTTGGCTGTATGTAGTTTCAACCAGAGAATAATAAATACAAACTTAATTAAAGGTAAAATAAAAATGTAGAAATATTAGTAGTAAAATATTCTTAAAATTTAAAGTATTCTCATATTAATACATTTAGGAACACCTTACTACACAAACCTCAGTGCATGGTTAATTAGGTAGAAAAGGAAGATGCCTGAAAATGAACACAGGGTCCATTTATGGTTGAATTTATAACTACAACCGTAAGTTTTCATCTTCCCAATCATCTTTCATCGTTTATGGCTAGCATAATTAATCCTGTGTATTTCTATCCGTTAAATTTGTAAAATGACAATGTGGAATTTCAGTTTTATGTTGGATTCTAGGTGCAGAATATATGTTCCCATTAATATACCTGATTATATTTTAAAATATTTTTTGAAAATATTATGCATAAAAATGTGTTAATAATGTCAAAATAATTATGCCATATGGTTGTATTCAACTTGTTTCCAAATTTAATCACCCTGTACTTTTGTTGTTGCCATCATAGTTACCCATAAGATCAATACATAAGTGTTTGCAAACGCTTAAATTTACTAATAAGGAGTTACTTGTACTAAAACCAAACACAGTGTTTTCTATATATATAAGTGAAGCTCCATGTAAAATTTCAAATATATAAATTCATCGTACTGACAGACAAACATACTAAGAGGTAGAAATGATATATTTTTAGCTCCTGAAGTCTCCTTGTTCTAGGGCCTTCTTGATGATCAATTAAATAAAGTAATCTCTCACCCTTGGTTATGAAAATTTTAATTGGAATACGGCTCAATTTACTCCAAAATGCCATACGTATAGGGTATAACACGAGTAACCAATTAAGTTAAATAAGTAATTAAAAATAATTGTTTTACGTATTGGAATATATACATACTTTATTTTTGTACGTTTGGCTGAGCGTTTAGTGAAGCCTCAATCACTATTGGCTGATGAGAGAAATCTGATTTTGTATCTGCCTACAAACATATAAGTGTCAACGAGTTCATCCAAAGAGTTAAGTTTTGTACGATGCTCCTTTGCTTGTAATACTTCTACATCGCTATTTGTTCATTTGATGTTCATTTTTATACTCCTGGGATGGTGGCTATAACGCAGAGTAAATTAATTCTTCCACCTGAAAATAAAAACAATTTTTATTTATACAATAAAGTAACGAAATTAAATATTATTAAACGAAAGTATAAATATTGAGATGAAGATCTCGAGGATATTGAGTATAATTAAGCCCAGTAAGTAAATCTTATTTTGAACGTATTTCTTCTTCTTTTATAAAAGTATTACTAAAAGTTGACTTATTAAATGCGCAAGGATGTCACTTAAGCCACTTTTGTGTGACAGCCAGCTCAGTGTCATTGTTAGGTTTGAAAATAAATGTCTTCAGACTTCCCTTAACGATGAGCGGACGTAGTTTGTTTTGTTTAAGAATATACTTAGTGGGTAATAATGTACTTAAAATAGCTGTTAGGCATTAACACTTATCATAATTGCTAGGTATGTTTATTACTAATAACTAAAGGTTTGAAGTGAATAATTTTATAAGTATTACTTACGTATGGATCCCGTAATGCTAATTTATTTCTCCGTAGATAACTGGTGTGTTTGAAAAAGAGTGTTAAGGTTGTAAATTGACGCAACCCTAATGGATTAATGGCAAACCTAATATTTTTTATCGTAAACAAAATAAAATAAAATAATGATTACTCAATATGTTTTAATTTTCGTCAAATAACAAGTGTATGTTTACTTTTCAGTTACATATTAAAATTAAAAATAATCTTATACTTGAGTATAATCACGTACACTTATTAATTCAAATAATACAAATGAACTTTATTATTTCTATATAAACCACATGGTTTAAGTAAAAAAAGGAACTAAATAATGTTAAAGGCTGAGAAATATGATTACTATAATATATATATATATATATATATATATATATATATATATATATATATATATATATATATATATTAAACAGTGAACAAATAATTGATACGATACTTTTTTTACCTGTAATAATAACAATTGTATTAGCTTTAATTGGCAACACGTCTTATTAGAGTGTTTCGTGTTAATGTTACTAAAAATCTTTAGTAAGAATTCATAAGCATGTTTACGTCGAAAGTTATTCATACCTAAAAGTTTACAGCGATTCGAAAGTTAGAAGCAAATTTATATATCTTTGATATATCTGTGATGCATGTAAATATTAATGATTAAAAAGATTTAACTATTTGAACTTCAATGTGAAATACCACTTAATCTTATTCTATCTTCTCAAGATAATGGCCATTATTGAAGTCAAGCTACCTTAAAACTACCATTTTGAAATTTTTAAGTTACTTATCATAAAAAGGTTATTATTTGAAATTTATTAGTCCAGAAATAATTTATTTAACATTCATGTACCTTATTCAGTATAAAGTACGGTTTTTATTAACAGGACATAACGACACAATCATTTCGGTTCTGAACTCATAATTAGTTCAGAAAGGTAAAGTCGGTAAAAACTAATGGGTGATTCCACTGTAGAAGAAACGCTCATTTAGACCTTGCTCATGCAGCAACCCGAGTTTGTGAATCTAATAATAACTGTTACATCGAAAACAATTGAATCGTTTTCACCACAATGAGTGTACAAGTTGATGAAATCTGAAATTGATGTAGTTGAAATGATTTTGCAAAGTGATGCTACTCTATTAAGGTGTTTAGTTTAACATTACATGTAACACACAGGTCGTCATGTGCAGTGTTGATAACAGTATTTGGTAGACAATATAGCCATGGTGAGCTATTGTGTGCTTCAAAAAGTTTTTAATTGAAAACATTTACAAGTCCCACCAATAGGAAATGTCTCATTGTTCGTATAAATATTTTAAGCTGATTTTTAAAAATAGATTTACGTGTTTGGTTTAATTACTGTAATTATTAGATAGGTAAGTACTTATATGGAGTAAATATATAAAACAGTATTTGCTTACTCCTGGACCTTCCTTTAAATAAAAATTGAAACTTTTTCCGAGACATATTTATTTTATTTTTTACTGGGGAAATAAAGCAAACTGAGCTGTGACGTTAAAAATGTAACTAATCCGAGCCATGAATTTACCCACTTGTTTAAAACATGGTATGACTGTCAGATTAAACCCCGATACTCTTAATCATAAACACTGGTATTGCATTGTTATCATTACTTTTGTCTTGATCTTGTAATATTTTATATCTGTATTACCTTTAAAGCGTGGAAAATTCTTGATAAATTCATAATATAACAATTTGTTTATTCAAAGGACCTTTCTCACAGCATGCTATGACTAGATTTTTATCGGCTCGTATCTCTATTCCTTTGAAAGCAAGTTCTTCAAATTAGGTTATTGTGAGACAGCAAGTGATGTTCAGTTTTAAATGAAGGAGCTAATTAGATAATAAGAGCTTCTTATTGCAAGCGAAGGCCACGCCTTTATTGGGAATTTATTACCAAAGTTATCCTAATGACTTTAGTAATAAATACCTATTTATTAATAAAATAAATACTTGTACGGTCTAAACGTCAGGCCACCCCAATGTTGTAGTTTTATTCATTACAAAATGAATTTGTCACATAGGCGAAATTGTGAGTTTACATAAAATATACATAAAATAATGCACCTGAGAAACTTCTTAATTGAGCCGAATTGAACTTTACCTTCAGATTTAAGTTTGTAAACCCGCCTATACATGTAGCCCTGACATATCCTATAATATATGGCTACTATAAAAAACCCCTTGTTACCTATGTTACTTAGTCTGAATAAAAACACATCAGTAATATGTAATTGACATATTTTAACAAATGTAGTTGATAAATAAATATTCAGTAGTATATATAAATATCAGTTTATATTATAATATAATATAAAGTATCATTGTAGCAGTTGTAGGAAGTGTACATTAGGAATTTATATAATACCAAATATTACATAATACACATAAAATAAGTAATTAAAAAAAATATAATTTATTACAAGAAATATTATATGAAATATTTAGGCTATTTATTTTGTAGAATTTTATATAAAACTACAAAATGTCGCATTTATGGCTAAACCTTTAATGATGCCCGACGTTTAAGTGGCTTAAACTCACCAGAAATGAAGATGGTAATCATATTTCTATCTGATTATAAGCATGAGTGTCAAAGGAGTTCATCTAGGGAGCCGAAACTTGTATGATTTTCCTCTACCTCTACTTTTACATTGGTAATATAAATGGGATTCATCGGTTCATTGGAAACTATTATTGTGTGTATACGAAAAATTACTTCGATTAGTGGTTAAAAATTGCATTAACCGTGTTGCCAACAAAGAAATTTGTAAACTCATTATAATATAAATAAAATTTGTAAACTTCATCTATATATATAAAATGAATGTTTTGTATGTTTGTCCTTTATGGAATCGTGAACTATTGGACCGATCATGATGAAAATTTGTACGTATATGTATTTTTCCACGGAGAAGGTTTATAAGCTCTATGCCCATCCCTTTCCCGATTCAGGATTCCGCCCTCCACTGGTTACAGAAATACCCATAAGAAATGCATTGCAGGCCAAACATATGTTAACGTCTTTTCAAATTTTTAATCATGCTGTTCTTTGTAAACATATATTTACACATAGTTTTTAAAGCATTAGAGTAAGCTTAAGAGAAACGACAAATTTTGTTTAAACTGTTTTTGCAATCACTGTTAAACATAGACTTTACTATCCAGGATAATACAATTCAAATTTGACGTAAAAATTCACCTTTAACTGCAATATTTATTTAATATAAAACGCATGCTCATGCTTGATCAGAAGAGTAATGCAGAATATCTTAATTACTATCTTACGTTGGCTACAAATATAAAGAATGTTATAAAAATCAACCTTAGTTGTTTTTTTTTGACAGAAGTATGATTCTCAAACTCACGTGTGTACATATTCTCTCGATCGAGGACTCAAACAAAGCAAGCTCAATCGTGGCATCGGAGATATAACTAATTTAATCTAAAATTTATTATAGTAAAAAAAAAAAATTTACTAAAGTAATATAAGGACTTCGGTTCTTAAGATTTGCGTGCGAAGCCGTGGGTAACAGCTAGATAGAGGCAGGAATATGGTACATACCTTCATAATACGCCCAAGAGGGCTCACGATGGAACGACTATCAATTATCTCAGCAATGTTTAGGAATGTGATAGAAAAAGAATAAGTGAATATAGTGTACTGTTTTCAACAGGAAATTGCGTGCGAAGCCGCGGGCAACTTTTGCAAAAAAAATTATTGAAATGCGCAGCAAAGCGCGCCGGGCCCGCTAGTTATAATATATACATTAATTATTATTTAAATTATCATATGTCAGCTTTACTTTTTTTATTTTCAAAAAACGTATACGTATACGAGAGTTGTGAACATGTGATGAAGTACAATAATTCGTTACTTTAACATTGTAAAACACATGTATAAAACTTACTATAGTACTCATGAGTATACAAAATCTAGGGTTGAAATTTATAAACTTATTTATTTATTTCAAATTTTCTGCCATTGTTTATGCGTATTCTCTCTCACTTGAGGACCAAAGCAGATTTCAGTTTTTGTGTATGACCGTCAGTTTAAACGATATTTTCGAGAAGAATTAAACTTAGAGAATTGAATTTTTTTAACTCAAACTCTACTACCTCAACATCTTTGTTGATAATGTTAATGGTAAATTATTGGTTCATTTGATGCCATACTTCTGGCCAGGGAAGTTATCCGCTGTATAGCGAAATCAAAGCCCCTCGCCCTGGCTCGTCAGGCGTGCGTTTTAACTTTTACCTGGTTACAAGTAAGTAATTTTACTCAGTTTTTCCCATGCTTCTTTTGATTCTTGTTTTTTTTTTTGACGTGACAACGTCTTAAAATTAGGTTGCGGCTCGGAGTCACTCATGAAAAAGTGTAACGCCCGTAACGTTACGATGCCCGTCCAGTGGGTCTGCCGCACGGGATCCGCACGGATAAAGCAGATAACTGTGGGTCCGCCGCACGGGATAAAGCAGATAACTATGTTTATTCGTGTAAAATGTGGAGTGCTTAGATTCGTCATTTACAACAACTACAACAATAAAGGTAAATAATTGTACACTGATATTTCATTATCGTAAACTATGATTGATTGATTAATTGTTAGATTGACACAAAAGTTGGGAAACTGAGTTTATAGGTTATGTCATACTATTGACAAATGTTGATAGTGTTTAAGTAAATTATTAGTTTAAATCACTCTGAAAATCAATCGTAATTCAGTCGATTGAGAATAAACAGCGCCCGTATTGATAGTCAAACATTTAAAATACCAAATTATAACCTCTAACCTGTCATAACAGTGCGACCAAACAAACGAACTAAACCGACCAATCACCACGCGTGGAGTTAGAATTTAACTGTGTTTTAGCAGAATTTCAAATTCCAATTTTTAGTAAATGTTTTATTCAACTTTACCATTTACAGATAACAAATTTTAATTAATTTCAAATTATGTAAAAATGTTTTTAGTAAACAAAAATATATTTCTATAGTTAAAATTTGTGCAATTATTATTTTCATTCAATTCTTGTTCCTATTGTGCAATTTAATAATATTCATATCAATAAATATTCTACCGAGAAAAAGACGTTGTCACGTAAAAATCTTCGCCCGTAATAACCGACTTTACAGGCAACCATAATTTTTTTTAATTGAATTTATAATACATTGAAGTTCTTCTTCACTATAATGAAGTTTTGTGAGTAACTCTTCCTTTGTATTTTAGTTTTCCTCCTCTTTCAAAAGTCATACTAAAAGTACAACTAATGAAATGCACAAGTATGTCACCTTAGCCACTTTTTGTGACAGCCAACCTAGTGTGCTTTTTAAATAAATGTCTGCTAATTTCCCTAATAAATGAGTTAACTTGACCTACTTTCCATATTTGTACCATAAAAAAGTATAATTTTATACATAAAAACCATCAAGGAGAGAGCATTAAATCGTTTTCATTTATATTTTTGGTTCTTTAAATTATTAATTTACTGTAGAATGGTTCATACATTTGGAATAATTAAACGGTGTTTGTACCGTAAATTAGTTAATTAAATTTCATACAATGTAAATTTCGCAACCTAATCAGCAGTATAATATAATATTATTTACATCCAATGTTCCGGAAACTAAATTATTGGGCGGAGTAAACTACCTAATTGGCACGCGTATGAATTTCTTCTTCTAACCCTTTGTAGCAGCCCAACTACGTAAGTAACCGATCAGACCTCGCGCGCTTTGTCCGTAAGTAAAAATTTATCTTTTCGTATTATTAAATTTAGCCCTTTGATGCCAAACGTATAAAATGAGTGTAAACGTAAAGTAAAGATGTGAATAGTAAAGTAACTTATCCTTGAAGATCTTTTTATTTGCTTGATTGAGATAGATAAAGGTTGTGGCGTCGTCCTTATGGCGACGAGCACGTTGTTATATAATAGTAATTTGTGTCATTAAATGCTAATACCGTCGCGAATTTGTTTTTAGGCGAGTTTAGTAGCTGATGTATCTCACGGGTTGTTTGGAATAGATGGCTACCACTTCCCAACATCTACTCCTCTTCTAGAAATAACCGTTCTTAGACTACAGTGCTTCTCAATGTCTCGTGCCAAGACGCCTGACACCTGGGTTGTGAGTCTACCTATTGCGAAGGGAAGTGAAATATTATTGTTTTGTAAAGTAAAACGTTCTTGCGCATAATTCAATAGGAAACATTGGATATTTTAGGGCCCACCTAGAAGATATACTTTTTAGTTATTATATTCTAATTGGCAGCAACGTGGTATTACATAACTTTCCCTTTACCATCTAAAAGTGGTTGCTTTTAAGTTTTTCGTAATTAAACTGAACTTATAAGTAAAACTTTGTATTTCTAGTATTTATTACTACGACCTCAGAAGTCAACCACCCCCATGTGTTATCGTCATACGGTACACATAATTTTATTGCGCGACTCTGCTATTGATGTGCCTAACTCTGCCATCAAAACTGGGTGATAACTGAGTGAAAACGCCACAATGCCTGCCATTTTAAAATAGAATATTTGTCTAAAAGATGAGTTGGTATTTGAACTGATATCTAGAGGTATTAAATTAAATAGTGACAGTACAGTAAATGGAAACTCAGAATGTCCTTAAAGACAGTGTTTGAGAAACAATATTTTAACCGTACTCCTAGTAGCCTATTAAAAATAGACCACAATCAGGAAGTAAAACTTCTCAGTGAAAAAGTGATATTAATTAGAACATGGGTGCAGTGAATTGAACAGTGCTAGTTCACCTTTAGAAATCACCAAATTCCAAGAAAAGTGTAAACATTTAATAAACCGTTTATTTTTAGACAACCAGCTAGAACTAAGTTCTCTGTACATAGTGAAACTTTATCAGCTTTAAAGTGTAGGCCTAGTAAATACTGAACAACCAGTTAGCTAAAAACTTGCTACCTACAGTGAACCTAGAACAGCTTAAAGTGTTAGAAGCCCAATTTAAAATGAATCATTAGAACAAGATGAGGCTATGGAACAGGCAGTGAAAGAACAAATAGGCCCTATTTCTGTACAACCACCAACAATATCACAGCCTACTGCCAGTACTCCCACTTTGCCTATAATGCCTATTTATAATGCCAAACAATGGTTGTATTAGTCAAACCTATCTCTGGTTTAAATATGTTCTTAATAAGTTAAACAACCCTGTAGAATGTTATTTACAAAAAATTTTACAGTAACAAATGGCTTAGTAGTACCTGAGCTAATAAAAACTTTTTTAAAACTTTGTTAAAACTAAAATGTGAAACTAGCCTATCAGAAAATGAAATTTTAGCATATTGTTACCATGTTATGCAAAAAGGTCCACTTTTAGCCAAAATAATACAGTGTAAGTCTATCATGCCCAATGTCAACTATCTACACAGGGAATTAATTAGTGCTTTTATCCCTGTAGGCCTAATTGAAAGACTTAGACTAGATTTTAGTTTATAGGCCACAAAGGTTTGATGAGCCACTGTATGAATACATCTATGACATCAAAGAGCTCAGTCAAGTTTTATTGTGTAACATAAAGTGAACAGGACTTGGTAACTTGTATAAAAAGAGGTATTAAGCCTACAGATAGAAAATAAGTTAATTTTTGAAAACAATCCCATTTGTTTTACAGATTTGGAAAATGTGTGTATAGCTAGTAATCAAATATAACCTTTAATGATAACTTAAGGGACAATTTAAGTAAGACATATGTTAACTAACATGTATCCACCACATGTTGAACTTAGAAAAAGTAAGGCCTACTGTCAAAAACCCAAAGTTATGTTTCAATTGTAATAGGCCTGGTCACTTAGCAAAAAATTGTTTTAGGAATCCAAAAAAAACTAGTCGATAGGTGGAGTGGTATTACACACAACACCTAAAAATATCCCTCCCCGGTTTCATAAGTTTAAGAATAATAATTTTATAAATTAGTAATACAGTAAGAAAAGAAAGAAAAACGCTATTTTATGAGAGTCTATGGTAAGGTAATTAAAAATATTGGAGTAAATTAAACTATAGAAACCTAATTTAAGACTAAATGTTAGACAGTGTTACAATATGCCTTTAATTGAAGCTATAGTGGGTAAAAATGTAAAAACAAACTGCTTATTAGATACTGGTGCTACAAGAGATATAATTAGTAAAGAATTTTAAGATAGCCTATTGTTGAATAAAAATGTTTCTAAATTAATGAAGTCAGTGATGATAGATGTTTGCTGCAAATAACACTGAAATAAAATGTTTTTTTGGTTACTGTTATGCTAAGATAAAAATTTCTAAAAATTTTTGTTGGAAAGTAAAATTTATTGTAATTGGATATTTTAAAATTGGGACTTACTTACTTACTTGATACTTGATACTTGTATTCTTCGTCAATGGACGGATTTCCCGTATAGACTGCGTCAAAAGTAAATGTTCATGTCAAAATAGTTAAAAAAAGTTAAAAAATTTACAATATTTACATATTTACATTTGTGGCGGTGGGTCACCCAAACAGTGGCTTTTCTTCCAGCTCCCTCCTTTTAAGGAATAAAAGCGGCCTCCTTATGAGCTCTTCATGCAAGGCTGACTTGAACTTGGCATGCTCAAGATGTCTCACACTTATCGGTAGCAAGTTAAACAGCTTTTGACCATACCTAGGGAAACTCCTTAGTGTGCCGGAGAGTCGGCATCGTGCGATGTTTATGTCCCGGGCTCTGCGAGTGTCATAGCCGTGGATGTCGCTTCTGGAGGGGAATACTGAAAGACTGCTCCCGTACCTGCAAGATGGAGTTGTAGACGTACTGGCTGTAGACTGTAAGGATATTCAGGCGGATGAAAATTGGCCGGCAGTGCTCCAAGTTAGCCTGAAGAGGTTATAATTCTTACAGCTTTCTTTTGCAGCTTCAAAAAAAAGCACGTCTTCACAGGCTCCAGAATGACCCCCATAGTATCAGTCCATAGATAATGTGGCTTTGGAAGAGTGCATGATATGCTGTTTGTAAATAGGGTTCTGTTACCTGGTTCCTTAATTTCCTGAGGAGGCAGAGCACTCTGGAGAGTTTGACACAGACCTGAGAAACATGTGCCGTCCACGTCATTCTTCGGTCCAGATAAAAACCGAGCAATTTTACGTTATCATTGGTTTGGGAGCCTATGTCTCTCTTGAGTGTGCATATCAGGTGCTGGGTTTTGTCTGGGTTTAACTGCAAATGGTTGACTTCAAACCATTGTTTTGCCCTGTCCAGTAACATTATTGCATCCTGCCTCACTATGTTTAAATCTTTCCCTCTTGTTGTTAAGGTTGAGTCATCTGCGAATAGGAGAGAGCGACCCTCGAGTTCTAGGTCATTGACCAGTATGAGGAAGAGTAAGGGCCCCAGAACAGAACCCTGAGGCACTCCGTGCTTGACCAGCAAGATCCCCGACTGCGCACCCTCCAGAAAGACGGCCTGTTTCCTGTTTAGCAGATACGATGCTAATGACTTGTGGACCGTAGAACCTATTCCATAGTGAGACAACTTCTGGAGCAGTAGTTGGTGTGATACGCAGTCGAACGCCCTGCTGAGATCGCAGAGTGTAAGCGCCATTGATTCACCCTCCTCAAATGCCTTGGTTATTTGTTCAACTAGTGATAATATTGCCGTAGTAGTAGAGTGGCATCTCCTAAAACCATGCTGCCCCGCCATGAACAGGTTGTTTTCTTCGAAGTATTTCACTAGCTGAATTTTCATGACACTTTCCATGACTTTGGCCAATACCGGGATTATCGATATCGGACGGTAATTTGCCAGTTCTTGATGGTCGCCCTTCTTGTAGATGGGGATCGTTCTAGATATTTTCATGCAGTCAGGAAAAACACCAAATCTTAGGCAGCAATTTATGGCTTTGCATAGAGGGTCAGCTATAGCGTCGATGACGGACTTCAAGACTTCACCCGACATGCCGTAAACATCCTGACTTTTGGAGGACCTAAAGTTCTTCACTAAAGCGGTAATTAATTTGGGGCTTACCTCTTCCCATTCCATAAGTGTGCAGTTGGGTGTTGGTAAAAAACCCAGGTCCAGGCTCACATCCGCAGCCTGTGGAAACTTAGATACAATATCTGATTTGATGAAAAAGGTGTTAAAATCGTCAGGGCTACCTGGATATGAAAATTGTTGAGATTTTACCTTGTTTTGGTTGATAACTTGCCAAGCCGCCTTGCATCTATTTGGCGCAGAATCGATGTAGGAGACGTTTTGGGCTATTTTGGCCGCCTTCAATTTACCCCTGTAAATTTTAAAATACTTACGGTACTGGGTGTCAAGAATGGTTTTTACGCTTGCTAGAGTTACTTTCTTAGAAAGGTCATGCAGCATTAACACATGCAATTTAAGGTGTTTCAACTCATCAGTGAACCATTTCTTGCCAGAACTCCTCGCAGCAGGCCTCAGAGTTACTTTAGGTTTAGGAGCACCAGTAGGAATAAGAGGAAAAAATTCATTGAACTTATGACAAAAACATGTGAAAAGGGAGTCAAAAACTTCCGGTCCGTTTTCTACCAGTTCACTGTTCCAGTCAATTTGGTACAGAGCCCTAAGCAAGAGTTGAACCTTGTCATCTGAAATGTGCCTTTTATAAAATTTGTAATTTTTGTGCCATGAAATTGGAGGTACAATCTTACTCACCATAGCGGATCTTGCCTTAAGTTTGAAGACGACTGCGCAGTGGTCCGCAATGAGAGGATTTTCCACACTGACATCGAAGTCCCACTGGTTTGTGGCAAAGGTGTCCAAACAGACACTTCCTCTTGTTGGTTTACGGTTTGCTATGAAGATATTATGACACCGCAGTAGGTTAGTGAAGGCCGCCTCTTCCTTGGAAGTTGTTTCCAGGTGTATATTAAAATCACCACACAGGATAATAGCTTTATTTTTCAGTGATAGGCTTTCCAGACAATTGTCCAGTAGCTGAAGGAATTGCTCCAAGTCACCATCCGGGGATCGGTAAACCGAAATTATAACAATAGGCCTATGCAGACCTACAAAATTTAGTTCAGTAGCAGCGAGTTCAATGGTTTTTTCCAAACAAAAATGTTCCAGATCTACAACACGAGTAGTTAGTCCTTCATTTGCATAGATTGCTGAACCACCATTTTTGTAATTTTTTCTGCAATATAAACTAGAGAGGGTAAGTGTGTCTATTTTTGAGAAATATTGGTACCTTAACCAATGCTCAGTTAAACACAGTATGCTAGGCCTAGCTTCTTCCATATAATGTGTGAGAGCATTTAGTTTAGTACTCAAACACTGTAAATTTAAACAAACACAAGCAAAACTGTCTTTATTGTTCCAGGAGTCATGTAAATTGCTTAACCTAGTTGATCCTGTTTGGCTCTCCGGAATAAAAAACGCTTAATAGTAATGTTTTTAGGCCATAGCGAGGATTGGGCTATTTGGTCTTTATGGATGTACTCAACACCTAGCCTAAAACTGTTATTTAGTCCTTTTGTATCCAACTTTTCTATTTCAAAATCAATGTTTGGAAAGGTCCTGGTAACGAAACTTTCTACGTCTTTCACTTCCGTATTTTTTGATACTTTACCTATGTGAAACCACGCTTTTTTGGCCCCTGTTAATCCGCAGTCTGTTTTTGCTTCAGCAGTACCTATCAAGACTTGTGGTTTCCGCGGTTTAGCACTTTTCACTGCACTAATTATACTTTTAGTGTCACAATTTTTAACGTTAGGAGAAGTAGGCCCATATCCATCACTTTGAGGTTGATCAGCTGGTCCTTTTCCAGTGTTTCTCTTATTCTTCTTCTTCTTCCCTTCCACCTCCTTCCAGCCATTTTGATCGGTTAGTAGATCTTCACCAGTCAGATTAACTACGTCACATGCAGACGACAAAGCCTGATCGGTGTCTGGAATGGTGATCGACATGTCCGCAGATCGTCCGACACTAATTGTAGTTGGTTGATAGAATTGATGGGGTTTGGAGGCAGATCTGGTGATTCGTCGATGCTGTGACACAGATGTTATTGTAGATTTGTTTGCCGTAATGTTGGCAAAACTTATTGCAGTTTCCGCCTTGGGTTCTGTCACATTGTCAATTTGTTTGGGGGTTATGTTTTGTTCAAAATTAGAATTTAATACGTCCAGTTTTTTATTTATTTCAATATTGTCAGTGGTTATATCCTTTACATAGGTTATTAATTTACTAACCATTTCTTTCAACTTAATGTAGTCATCGTTACATACGCCACTCTTACGTAGACTCTCTATGCGCGACATACACCCATCACAGAACCATCTTGATTTGTCACCAAGCACTACGATTAGGTCGTATTCTTCGTCACTAATATCGACACAAGTTGCATGATACCATATATCACACATTCCTTCACATAAAAAAGATTTGCTATCATCTTCTACCACTTTTTTACAAGAGCCACATTTAGGTTTACTTTTTCCCACCACCATCTTGAAATCTATTCAAGATCCAACATTGTACATTGGACATTGTATTGGGAAACCCATTTATATCTAATAGCAAATTAATTTTGGATCTTGATGGAGATTCATGTTATTTTAAATTCAATTGTAATGAGAAAAATAACTATTGTCAGACAACAGCCTTTTAAACATGAAGTAAACAGCATTGATGTATAAATAGGGTGCACTAGAGCTGAGGCTGAGATACAAAACCTTATAGGGGATTTTCCAAATGTTTTTAATCCAAAATTAGGAGAGGCTCTAGATTTGGAAGTGAGATTAGTTCTAAATGACCCCACACCTGTAAATATTAGGCTTTATTTTATGAGCCCTCCTACTGTAAATAAGATGAAAACAATAATACAGGATTGGTTGGACCAAGGAATAATTGAACCCAGTACTTCAGCCTACTTCCAGTCCAGCCTTTTTAACCAAAAAGGACAGACTTGTAGTCAATTATACCGAATTAAATAAAAAAGTTACAGAAAATTGATTTTCCCATTGGTGATTTAAATAATTATTATCAAAATCTTAGTGGAGCCAAATATTTTTCAATAATAGATTTAAGAAAAAGTTTTTTTGCAATGTCCATTATCACCTGATAGTCAAGATCTTACCTCATTTAGCACTATATTTGGTAAATATAAATTTAAACGAGTACCCTTTGGTTTACATGTTGGTAGTGCTGTATTGTCCGCCTATCTGGATAAAGTCCTAGACAATATAAAATTTAAATATGTGATAAATTTTTGTGATGATATCTTAGTGTACAGTAAAGACCTTGATTCGCATTTAGTACATGTCAGAGAGACTGTAAATAGACTAAGCAAACATGGCTTAACGGCAAACCTAGAGAAAGCAAAGTTTTGTTTTGAGGAAATCTCCTTTTTGGGGAACTTAATAAAAAACAATACAGTAACTATAGATCCCGAGCGAACAAGGAGTATAAGAGAATTTATGCCGCCTAAGAACGCCAAACAAATTTCACAGTTTTTAGGTATGACCAATTTCTTTTCAAAATTTATGAATTATTATGCCGAATTATGTAATCCTTTAAATCGTTTAAGAAGGAAAAACGCTAAATTTGTTTGGACAAGTGAATGTCAAGATTCGTTTGTAAAGTTAAAAGAAGCTATAATGAATCCTCCTGTACTCCAGTTAGCCGATTTTTCAAAGCAATTTATAGTAATGACAGATGCTAGTGGAATAGCCGCAGGTGGTTGTTTGTTACAGGAAAACGACCAAAATGAATTAATGCCAATAGCCTATTACTCTAGGAAATTTACTGATGCCGAATTAAAATATACTGTTTATGAAAAAGAAGCTTTGAGTGCAGTAATTTGCATAGAAAAATGGCACGAATTTTTAGAAGTAAGAACCTTTAAATTAATAACTGATAACCAAGCTTTATCCTATGTCCTCAATCACAAAAGGAAGGTAGGAAGACTTGCCCGGTGGATCGAGAGGATTTTGAATTTGCCATTTGAGGTGGAATTTAAAAGTTCCACCGATAATGCGCTGGCAGACGCCCTTTCACGTATGTTTGAGGGCGAGTCGACGGGAACAGCTGATCCGAGCCCCAGTGACTGCCGGAACGTTCCAGACCAGGATAAAAATAGATTATCGATTTCCTTCTGCCATTCAAACTCCTCCCGAAGGCAAACATGTAAACGAACATCTAATGTAAAGCCTAAAATGCAGATAAATAATAAGTGCAATAACAAGGATAATTTGTGGTTGTTAATTAATGATTTGCCATTAGCGTTTAAAGATTTAGAAAAAATATCAACTTCAAGATAAAGAAAACTCAGCGAATCATTCGATCTGTAAAAAGCAATAGTAACAATTTATGTTATTTTATAAAAATCAATTTACTGATGTACAAAAGGAATGTAAAAAGTAAGATTAAGATATTTTTGCCTGTACAGTTAATTGATTTAGTATATGAATTCTTCCACAGTTCTTTAATAGGAGGTCATTTAGGCATTGCTAGAACGCAAAGAATAATTAATCAGTATTTTTATAGACCTGATTTAGACGAAATTATAAAGGCAAAAGCCAAAGAATGTAATGTTTGTAAAATGAGTAAAGTGTGCCAAAGAAAATATGAAGGCGAATTAGTATCTGTGCCATTTAAGAACAATATGGATTGTTTATTCATAGATCTTTTAGGTCCCTTAGTGAGAACTAGAAACAGCAATGTATATTTACTTGTAGTTGTAGATGCCGCCAGTAAATTTCTATGGCTAATCCCTTTGAGGGAATGTAAGAGTGCTGAAATATGTAATAAATTATACCGCATAATTTTTAACAACTTTTCTGTACCTAAAATAATAGTGTCAGGCAATGCCGCATATTTTACATCACTATATTTTAAGAAGTTCTTATTTAAGAATTTTATTGAACACCGTAGACTAGCGCCTTACAGGGCTAATGGAAATCAATCAGAAAGGCATATTAGAAACATATCTACATTATTACGTAGTTTCTATCACAACTGTCATAGTAATTGGGATAATGACCTAGGCTATATACAATTAGGTTTAAACACCGTCCATAATGAAAGCACAGGTTTTGCTGCCTTTGATTTAATGTTTAATCATTCCTGTAATAATGCTTTATCTAATTTATGGAAGCTAAATGATCTAATTGGTGAGAATTTGTCCAAGGAAACTGTTGTAAACAATTTAAAGAGAGCTGTGGTGAATGTAAAAAGGAGTATAGCACATAACAGTAATAGACAAAAGTACTCAGAGCAAAATGTAAAACATCCCTTTAAGTTGCATTCCTTAGTATGGATTAGAAACCACTATTTAAGCAATAAGGTAGAAAAGTTTTGTGCAAAATTAGCACCAAAATATGTAGGAATTTATAGAATTTTATATTTTTTAAGCCCTGTAACTTGTATTGTACAACACACTGAAAATGTTTTGAATGTAAAAAAGGTTCATATTGTAGAGTTAAAATTAAATTAAGACCTGTTCTGTATAAATAAAAAAAAAATAAAAATTGTAGCATCCCTAGGTTAAGGAACCACTTGCTGCCAAATTTAAAAGATAAGATAAAATCCAGGAAGTTAACTGTTTGGTGAATTCTTAACGAATGTGTCAATGGAAATAAAATATAGAAAAAGAATTTGTAAATAGACTTAGTATAAAGAAATGAGACAAAGTTGATCCTGACTGTTTGTAATGAGGGAATCAAATATGAAAAATTGTCTGTGTTTTGTATGTATGCCGAAATGTTGAATTTTGAAATTGTAGATATATTTGAAGTGTTAAAATTCATGTAGATGTAAGATGTATAGGATGTTGTATGTAAATATATATTAAGAGTGATGCAGTATTAATAAGAAATGTGAGACTTAGATTCTCGTGAGGGGACGTTTCATTCCAAAGTATTCGATCCATATTGGTAACTTGTCCGCAAGTCTCAGGGTATTTAATGGCACAACACTATACACAAAACACTGGTATGAATGCAAAAAAGAAGTATGAATGTGGCGCCTATATAACAAAACACTACACTACACTTGTTTACGATTTAATCGCCTTAAATGCCCTTATTCTTGCAACGACCCGCAAATTCTAAAACACTGCAACGTGCACTGCATGAAAATAGTTTGCCTAAATTGATTTTCTATTTTTGGTCCCTAAGCGAGCAGTCATAGGACTGCATTGGCATGCGATCTAGCGGATTTCATAGGAAACTTTTGAAACCCCGCGCTATCGTATTGTTATGGTTGAATTTGAATTTATGTAATGAATAAAAGGTTGAAGTTTGTTATTTAGAATATGTTTAAAGTAAAGCGACTAACTAGGTTGCGAAATCAAAACAGGGGGGATATTCTGTACCGTAAATTAGTTAATTAAATTTCATACAATGTAAATTTCGCAACCTAATCAGCCAGTATAATATAATATTATTTTACATCCAATGTTCCGGAACTAAATTGTTGGGCGGAGTAACTACCTAATTGGCACGCGTATGAATTTCTTCTTCTAACCCTTTGTAGCAGCCCAACTGCGTAACCGATCAGACCTCGCGCGCTTTATCCGTAAGTAAAATTGATCTTTTCGTATTATTAAATTAGCCCTTTGATGCCAAACGTATAAAATGAATGTAACGTAAAGTAAAGATGTGAATAGTAAAGTAACTTATCCTTGAAGATCTTTTATTTGCTTGATTGAGATAGATAAAGGTTGTGGCGTCGTCCTTATGGCGACGAGCAAGTTGTTAATAGTAATTTGTATCATTAAATGGTTAATACCGTCGCGAATTTGTTTTAGGCGAGTTTACGTAGCTGATGTATCTCACGGGTTGTTTGAATAGATGGCTACCACTTCCCAACATCTACTCCTCTTCTAGAAATAACCGTTCTTAGACTACAGCTTCAATGTCTTGTGCCAAGACGCCGACACCCGGGTTGTGAGTCTACCTATTGCGAAGGGAAGTGAAATATTATTGTTTTGTAAAGTAAAACGTCGTGCGCATAATTCAATAGAACATTGGATATTTTAGGCCCACCTAGAAGATATACTTTTTAGTTATTATATTCTAATTGGCAGCAACGTGGTATTACATAACTTTTCCTTTACCATCTAAAAGTGGTGCTTTTAAGTTTTCGTAATTAAACTGAACTTATAAGTAAACTTTGTATTTCTAGTATTTATTACTACGACCTCAGAAGTCACCACCCCCATGTGTTATCGTCATACGGTACAGTGTTTACACTTCACATGAGTCTTCAGGGTCTATTCCTTAAAACAACTACATGACATGGTCCTAAATGAAAATATACACTTATACAATACCCGCAATAAAAATAAAATTAGTTTTTAGCACTGTCGTTTAAGTAAGTTTTTATAAAGTCATGTTGTAATGTGTAAGAAAGTGTATAATAAATTAGCTTCCAATATAAATAAATACCCGCAACAGGTATTCCTACAAAAATTAAATTATTGGCTTTTAAAAAATCCCTTCTATGGTTTTAATGAATTCCTAGAGCTTTCTGACACAACTTTTTAATGTAATTTGTTGTCCTGTTTTTTTCCTTTCGATTTTAACCATATGTTTATATTTTTGTTATTTTATATGTTATTGTAAATAGTTTTTTGATTATTTAAGAGTTTATTTACGATATTGATCCAACTGGAAGGCATCATTTGTAATTTGTAACTGGTTCAGTATATTTTAAGTTAACTCAAACTATAATTTCTTTCTAAATATTGTGACAAAGAGTAGTATTTCGGCTTATTGACAATGTCTATGCATGTACAATGTCTATGCATGTACAATGTCTACGACAATAAAAGAATTTGATTTGATTTTCAAATTTTTGTAGTGAATAATTGTATAAGTGTTATTTATTCATGGATTCTGTACTGATACTGTTAATTACTTCGTCGATATGGTGTTTTATGACATTATTATGGTTGTAAATTGACGAAAGTACTGTCAATTCATGAACTCAAGTTGGATATAAATATGTTATTTGATAACCTTTAGACATGACTGTTTCGAATTTTAGTGTACAATTATAGAGCTTAAATCCCTTTGAGATATGAATTTTTTATCAAGTGATGTGTATATGATGTACAAAAACAATTTTCCGTAATTAGTAGATATAATCTTTTTCTGACCATAGGACAAAATAAAAATTAACTATTTCAACACTGTTGCTTTATCAAATACTCCCCTTCACAGTAATTTATAATTACAGTTAAATATAATAAGTTAACTAGTGTAGTGTAGTGCCATAGAACTTTTATTTAGATTGCATAGCATATTTGCTTATATGAATTAAAATTATATGATCCATACATCTGAGGTGGATTATTTTTTAGAATGAAACATGTCACACAAGTATTCTATGTACGGGTGTTAAAGAGTAGTTCTTTAAACCCTAAGCAGTTTCATTAATTGCATTAACTATTTGTAATACCTGTTATATCCGCGCTCTTAGTTACAGAGTGACACGGTAACTCTAGATACGTGTAGGTCTAAAAGGTTTCAACGCCTTCTGTTGTTATTGAATCAAGTTTATAACGTAATAGAAATTTGATGTGTAAAATGTACTGAAATTTGTCTCTATGTGTACCAGCCACGATAGATTTCAAGTTCCTATTTTGAAAACATCTATTAGCTGGTGGTTACTGAGTTTATGAATTAAAAGCGTTGGTATTCACTCTTAAAACACTTGTATATCTTAGGGAATTTTTAATACGTGTGAAAAATCACAGCGTTCTGAAGAATATGAGTAAGTAGAAACTTTTTGTAAGGCTATAATAACAAATAATTCCATAATAGTTGTCTTTTGTTTTTAGTTTATTATAAACAATTTTTAAGTGAATGCAAAAATAAAATTTAAAATCTCTAAACAAAAAATTTTGTTGAGACGTGCTTGGATTCCATATTAACCAAAATATATTTAAATTACAAAACCATCAATAGTGTTTTTATTAAGTACTTAATCAATAACAATTCCTAATATGAGACGTATAATTACGTTTAATACCACATTAAGTCACCTCAGGTTGTTTCGATAATGATGTTTTTCTTTATTCAGGCTCTCCTTGCCTTAAATACAGTAAATTATGAAATAATCCTTGATCTTTATTTAATTTATTATCTTATCTATCTATAGAAGAAACCCCTGTTTTACCAATAGATAAAATGTATTATAATCTATAAATAAAAGAAAGAGTTTTATAGAGCTGATGTTCTATTACATGTATATAGTAATGCAACATACGTGTAAGTTTAAAATTATAAGTTTTAAGTGTAAGTTTAAGTCCTTTTAAATTTCAAAAGTTTTACCGGCGGGCCGCAATTTTTACATTACTAAAGATAATTTGATATTTTTTAGTAATTGGATTTGCTATAATACACATTTTAACCAAATTAGTCTAATTTATTACTTTTTGAGACGTTAATCTTTTTAATAAAAAGACACATACAGATAGACAAATGGAAAACGAAGCATCGGAGACCCATCTTTATATAGTGAAATATTATGTTTATCTTGACCTGGCAATGACGTGCTATACATTTTTCCAGAGAGCAACGGGACATCCTTTGTAATTAATAATGCGAGATACGTAAGAACTATGCTTGCCGAACAAATATATCTTTAAGAAACTCATACTAGTACAGTAAGGACGCCTGGACAGATTCTTTCTTACTGCGGATTTGTAGAGATGGAACACTAAGAATTCAGAGATAATAAAAGGAAGCTATGTTTTTGTTTTTATCGGAAGCGATAAGCTAAAATAATGAAATGGTTCAGAAATAACCGACTGTAAAAAAGCATTTTAAAAACTATAATTGGCAACCCTTAAACTAAAACTGTTTATTTACTAGACAGAAACGAATTGAAATATTATTCTTATTACTCCAAAAGCTAGACATATTTTAGTATTAATAATGAACGAAATCTTTTCGTTTGACTTTAACAAATTAATTTCAAATCAAACATATCATTGAAGTATAACTCTAAGCATGATTTCTGAAACAGCTTCATTAGCCACGATACTTACCCCAATCCAAATGTTGCGTTCCAAAGATTAAACATATTTTACTATCGCTGAACCGTTAAGAAATAACAAACCTTGGTATCATTAGTTAATTTCTTAAGAAAATATGGAAATTTTGCAAAAACATTTTAATAGTTTTAATCAATGTATTTTAATTTCCCAATCTTTTCCAAAATATTATTTTATTTATAAATATGTACTATATTTCATGAAATTTAGTTAGTTAACGTCTCAAGTTTTAGAAATGCGCTCATTTTAAAATTAACAATCAAAGGACACATTAAGAAATATAAATGCTACAATATTAAATTACATGAAATAAAAAAAATACTTCACGTTTCAATATAGGCCTACGCAGTAGAAAGTTTATAACTTGTGCTAAATGTAGATATCCTGTGGAGAGTGTAATATAAATTGAAATTAATATTGAAAGAAAATTTTGTTAGAGCCTACATGGCATAAAACAAACTTATATACAACATAAGTTGACAATCTTGAATGACGAATGGATCAAGTCTGTTTGTGTCAAATTCTGGGATCAATTTTCCCTACTATTCCCTGCACTGGTTGGGTCCAGCAAATGCCTATACGGCACGAGTGCACGGGTAGTTTTATATTTCGTCAATATATATACATATATATATATATATATATATATATATATATATATATATATATATATATATATATATATATATATCCTTGACATAAGGGTATATACAGTTTGCTTCAATATCATTTATCTACAATTTTACAGTTCATAATTAATTTACAGTTTACATAAGAGAAGTGAAAAAACCTAATATTATACAATTGAACAATGATAACTAGTTTGAAAATGCATCATTGTGTTCTCTGCCAAAGAGTGGGTTTGGGTAATAATTTAAAAGCGGTTTTAGAGATATTTATAAGAAACTCTTATAATTTCTATTTTATGGATACAATATTTATCCTCAACCGCTTCTTATAGACAGAACTGTGTCAAAATCTGACAGCATGTCATCTAAAAAACAGGGAAATAATGAAGGAAAGAGAATAAACCTTACTGCGGAAAATCATACATATCTGAGAAAATTCACAAAATCTCCAAGGCCAAGCCGGATACAATATTTATCTTCAACTGCTTCTCAAGAACCGAGCAGTTTCAAATCTGACAGCCTATCTTGTAGTAGACAGGTATATAAAAAAGATGAAACTTACTACGGACAAACATAGATTACTGAGAAGATAAAAAAAAACACCGAAGCTAAGAACGATGTAATATTAAATTTAAACTCGACAGCTACTCAAGAACCGAGGAATGTCCAAATCTGACAACCTGTCATCTGGTAGGCAGGGAAGTAATAAAGGATAAAACTTACAACGGAAAAGAAGAGATCACTGAAAAGATCCACAGAAAATCCGAGACTAAGTCGGATACAAAATTTATCCTCAAGTGCTTCTCAAGAACCGAGCATTCTACAAATCTGACAGCCTGTTATCTGGGAAACAGTAATGACTGCCCGCTGCTGTAACTTTTATCTCTATTATGATTATGTTATTTTTTAAACACACACACACACACACACACACACACACAAATGTGTGTGTGTGTACATATATTACATACTTAATTGCAATGAACATTAAATCACAAAGAGTACTTGCTCCGCCGGGACTCAAACCCGGATCTCTCACTTGTCGGGGGAATGTGCTAATATTACACCACAGAGCCCTTACTTTTTACGATTCAATTATTTTGTATTTGGTCATATCTGTCACATATGCGCTTAATAACCAAACTAAAATATGATCGGAAGACCAAATACCTATCAAACGACTTTTCGTTACATTCAGTAAATGTGTATAAATGCCAATAGCCGAATTTAATTTCAATGAACAATGAATCACAATAAGTACTTGCTCCGCCGGGACTCAATCCCGGATCTCTCACTTGCCGGGTGAATTTTCTACTATTACACCTTATATATTACATACTTAGATAGATTTACATGGATGCATGTGCATTTTCATTACAAATATACTAAGTAAAATATCTGTTTAAAATGTTTGCTAAGACATCCTGACAAGAGTTTTAATTCATTAAATGAATAATAATTTAATTCATTCTATTTTAATTATATTCACAAATAAAAATATTCCCAGGAAAGAAGTTCATTTATGAATTCAATATTTTGCTTTATTAAATCGCTAAAGAAACAACGATTAATCTATCAGTTACATTTAATAATGATTTTCCCGAAGTACGAATATATTTACATATATTTACGAAGTTCGTAATATATTTACATAGTAATTCGCATAAAAAAGTTTAGTAGCTATGAAGTAAAGTTTTATAATTTCAATTATGGTTGAATAAATTATTCTGCATATTTCCGGAGTTTTCAGATATTTTTTTTTCTGAGCGTAAATATTTAGCTTGGATTTCAGACAGACATACATGCCTGTACCGTGAATATATGGACTTTTCAGTGACAATTCCTACTGAACGATACGTTGTTCTGCATAATTATACAAAGTGCGGGGTTTTTCTGTACCTGACTATATCTACAATATAACTTTAAACCATAAGTTGCGATAAAATTCTATACACTAAGTTACTTTTATTAACTCTAAAAGTTTTTGTTTAAAATGTTCGTAGAAATTTCGAAGTCTATTAAGGTGTTTTGTGTTAAATATTACACGTAACAAATGGCTCGTCATATACTGTGTTTTTAATAGAGTATTGAGCAGACAATGATCTTGTTTAGCTATTTTATGTATTAAAAAGTTTCAAATGTAAAACATTTACATGACGTATATGTTAGAATTTCACCTTTTATTTAAACTCAATAGTTTAACAATTTGTTCACACTTTATAAAGTTGTACTTCTAATATTCAGGAAAAAAAGTATTTAGTTTTGTTACAGTATTATTTGATTTCTATGCTCCATGAATTCTGCCATAGACATGTAAGGTGTATAAGGCGTAGTAAATGGACGGTTTATAGAATTATAAGGTGAAAATTACTGATAGCTGTTATACAATAAATATACATTAACTTAACCTAATTTTATCTTTTGAAGTTTCAAAGTGTAAAATATATTTTATAAATATGGAACGTAACCAATATATAAGATTATCCATATAGTCAAAGGATATTTCTCGCAACTGTTTTGTATTTTTCTGGCTCTTCTCTTGTTCAATCAAGTTCGCTACGTCAGTCAAGGAGCTAGAGAAAACATATAGCTGTATTATGTAAAATAAGATTACATCCATATTGGTAGAGTAGGTAATGACTTGTGGGGTCTAAACTTCAGGTCATAGTCTCCCCAAGATTTTATTACATTCACAACAATAGAAGTTTGAATGTGGACGTAATTTTAAACGATAACCATGTCTTAATTAAGGTAGTATTTTATTTGTATAATTGTATTTAAATAAATAAAAATTAACGTTTATCAGGACGAACATACCGTAAACATTTTGATGTTTAACATAAAAGTATGTTTAAATTAGTTACCTGATATAAACAAAATTGATGTTGTTTAATCTCTTATTCGTGTGAACATGCGCGTGCGCGTGCGTGCGCGTGCGTGCGTGCGTGCGTGCGTGCGTGCGTGCGTGTGTGCGTGTGTGTGTGTGTGTGTGTGTGTGTGTGTGTGTGTGTGTGTGTGTGTGTGTGTGTGTGTGTGTGTGTGTGTGTGTGTGATAAAACATTTAAATTCTATTTGCTTTGTGTCTAATTGTGCCGAATAGAACTATAAACATATTGTCTTATCTTGAAATCTATAAAAAATGAGTGATGCAAAATGATACAAAGTAAGAGGTGCTCCCAATCGTTTACTCTGGTGGGTAATTCGATATGCCATTGAATGGGTTTATTAAACAACAATTTTATAGCCTACCCCTTAGTTTATATTACTGGCCAAAACGCAATTCATTAAAGGTTAAATCCATTGCAATTCAGAAACTTTAATTAACGCCAACTGAATTAGTTTTTTAAAGGAAATCAGCGGCCAATCTATTATCCACGGATGTTATGTAGCATTTTGTATGTAACAAATTGCATAATATGGCAGGTTGTGTAAAAAACGCTACAGATATTACACACAAGATATTTTTCTCGTTTTAAATGTACTCATTGTTTACAGAATTTTTTAATAATTTACAACTATTTGTAGTTCCACCAACAAAAATAATCCATTGTCAGCACTGAATATAAAGCTTGTGTACGTTATAGAATTGTATATCATCGAAGCGTTGCATTTTGTATGGAGGGAATTCTGATGATTATTTTTGTTCATTCAAATTGCATAAGTGTTTTTAATAGTTTGTTTTATAATGTAAGAACGTCGAATTGTAAGTTAACCTGTGTATAAGTTATAAGTTTAGAAAGAGTCTTCTGTTTTTGTTTTTTACATTAAATATGTTAAATCTACGAACACTTTTATTTTTTTATTTATCTTTAAAAATCCTAATAATACATAAGAATTGGTAACATAGTAACAATTGCCCACTCATATTCTACCAAAATCATCCCATATCAAAAATATCTTTAACAAAACGCCGGCCGTTTTTGGCAAAAATGAATAAAATAAATACCAAAGCCACCTTCATGTAACTAAGGATGTATTATATCATATCAAAATTATCTTAGTAATTTAAAAACGTAATTTGTTACAACTCAAAATTTTTCTGACAGCTATGAACCTCGTGACTTTTAATGTTGAAATACCTACCACTATTTAAACTTCATTATGTAATGTATAATATTATAAATAAAAATATTGTTAGTATAAAACATTTTTGATCCATGTTAATAAAACATTCTATTCCCTTCTGTTATTTCCAATATTGCTGAAAATCAAGATATCTTACATTTAATTGAAACGTAAAAAATACAAAATAATGTAAGAGTTTAAGATATGTTTAGTAAAAACAACTCAAATTATTTTGTAATCGCATCTATAAAATTGAGAGCCGTCAGATTTTGATGCTATATATTGTGGTATAAGAGTAAATGTTCAGTAAGTGTAAGTATTTACTCAACCAGCAGTTGAATTTTCCCAAAACGTCTCTTTATTTGGCTGTTTGTTTGTAAGAAAAATAAATAATCTTGTTCTTCCATTCATTATTTTTATCGCTAATATATAATTAATTTCATAACTCTTTTTTTAATGCTTTGTAATAAAACATTTAAACCTCCAACTTTATAATGTTCAAGAATAATTTGTTTTTTTTTTAATATTTTATATAAAACTACACTTTAAAGAAAAACTACATGTGAGAAACTCGGAAGATTTTTAACATATATAGATATGTTTAAATTTAACAGGTACCTACGTTTATTTATACATTCCAACAGACATGAAAATTAAAAAAATAACAATGTATATGGATGGTACTGTAATTAAACTCTTACTAGTACTGAAAATTATTAAATATTTATTGTTGAACTTTGTTACTACTCTGTAAAACAGTAGATAACAGACATTATAGTGTATTATTTATTGATTCATCGTCTATAAGATTAATTAAGACACAATTTACAAAATCATTGGAGTGGGTTTTAACCCTCTAGATTCATCACCACTCTTACGTAAAAATATTTTGTTTTATATTAACTTAGCATATTTGAAAGTCTCTCTGAAAAGGTTTATTATAAATCTTCGTATAGTTACCCTCATAAATACAAGCCTAAATGTAAGTGAAAAGATAGGTTATGTAGCGGCAGTTCAATGGCTCCTGGCGTTTAGTGGAAACTACTACCTTAATAAACCAGTAAACCTAGCTGGAACTTACCTAAATGTAAACCAGTAATTGCATATACGTCAACTGAAGCATCCCGTTTAACAAACTGTTGTTTGTAGGTTAATGTTTCTAAGTATCTGAAACAAAAAAGTAAAATAGAATAGAAACGAAAAACATTGCAAGAAGGAAAGGTGCGCCTCACAGTTTAATCCTTTTAAAACGCCCATACACCCCATCTCTAAATATATGATATTGTGTAGTTGGATTCAGGCAGTGTTTTAAATTCTAATAAAAGTATTGTTCCATTAAATAGAATTTGTTTGACATCCGTGAAGGCCATTTCGATTTGGACTATTCAAAGCGAGAGGTTCAAAATTATAAATAACCAAGATATCAAGTACGATAGTAAATCTGTATGAACGTTACTTATAAGTAGTACATTACATCTTTGGCACTGACAATTGAATGAAAACTAATTAATAATGATAAAAAACGTATTTATTCTTTATCGTTTATTACTATGACAGTATTGCAATATGTAATTATTGTGCTAAAACAACTAATAAACATATTTTATGGTCGAAAGGGATATATTACATAATAAAAAAGACTTTGGAATAGGCCGATACATTTTTTAAAACTATTATATATATATATATATATATATATATATATATATATATATATATATATATATGTGTGTGTGTGTGTGTGTGTGTGTGTGTGTGTGTAAAAACTAGACAAATAATAGTATTTAATCCTATTATTAATATATAATAACGCCTAATAAATTTCGTGTTTTATGTATTAAAAATCTTATTCGTACTTAAACAATACGTTAAATTTTATTGACTTTTAGTAATAAAATATTGCAAACGTAATATGAATTCCACTAAACCCAAAATAGTAATTTTCATCACTACGCACAAAGCTGGTTGCTTTTTTGGCACGGAACGGTGTTTTAAAAGCATAGCCATACCGAGTTTCAACAATAACTTTCTTGACCTCCTTGGTTACCGTTTATACTTCAACAGTTAACTAGTAAATTTGTCGCGGTATATTATTCTTTTTAAACATTAAATAATACATCGGCAACTGCAATATTCAATCTTTCATACCTTATTGAAACGTTGTATAAATCTTTCTATAGTTTATTAAATACTATACATACAACTTTACTACCATTATTTTTCATGGTATATGGCATAATATTTTGATATGGTAAAAATCTGAAAGATAGTAATAAATTAGGAAACAAACTACATTGATATATTCTGTTACTGTAAAACGAGACATAGCTAAGAGCATGGGAGGAAGAAATATTGGAAAGCTGTTCACTTGTAATTGTTATTCACTAGACACTATATCGTGTCACACAGCTGGATTTACAACATTATCCACTCTCTGCGGCAATACACTTACTGTATCTTACTTACGTATCTACTGGAGAGTACCTTTACCAAATGTATCACATGCTCGTAGGATCACCATGTATTTAACGGTAGTAGTGAATTGTTTCACCAAAGAATCACCACCAAAACAGTAAACTTTGTTTCAAAGAGGACGTCATGTATAGTTCTTCAAAACATTTTGTATCTTTATACTTTGAACATTTCTCTTGCGTCTTCATTTATATAGAAAAAAATGTTATAAAATGTTTAGTTTTGACTTATTGAACTCATATACATAAAACATTCTTTTATTACTTTAATCTTTAATACTAAAAGTTACATGATTGTTATTATTAATTTAGAAATTTATAACAATTTACTTAGACTAATTGTGTATATTTATTTAAATTCTTTTGTTTTTATTAACGATTTTAGAAAATAATCTTAAATGTAGTCTTCTTGTGAGTTTCCGGTAAAACATGTTTGAAAAATGTCTCTAATAATCCTTTTTCCAGATTTTTACCAAAATGTTTAGCATTTACCTGTTATCATATTATAACCTATTAACATTATTTGAAAAATCTTGACCCACACTGTGTTTATTAATCTAAAAAAAGTGTTTATTATTCTGCTACTGCATTTTAATTTCTGTTATATCTTTCAATAACAAGAGGTTTTTGTTTATTTCCACTGTGATGGATTCATATTTTGTATCTTCAAAAAACTGTATTAAATTATAAATTTTTGTATCTCTTAAAATAATCGGGCCTTTTTGGTTGTCTCTTATCATCTTTTGTTATATTATAAAACGTGTTAGTCTTTTTTATTAGATCTGTTTATGGTATTTTAGAATATATATATATTATTTACTAACATGAAAATTTCATTGGCTAAACGTTACTCAGTCTGATAACTCATATAAATATAGACAATAGACAATAGACAATATGCTTTATTAACAACATCATCAAGACATGTTACAGAGTCAAACAGTTTTTAAAAGTGAATTGTATTATTAAATGAGAGGTCTTTTTAAAATTCATCATTCCATGAGAAGAACTCATCGAGCGTGTAGTATGCGTGGTCTTGCAGCCAACACCGTAAGGTTGTCTTTATATCTCTTGGGTTGTCTTTCAGATGATCTGGTAGCTTGTTGAACAGTTTCATTCCAGCATATGATGGTTTTTTTCTCGTACAATGCTGTTCTATGGACTGGTAGAGTGTACCGTTATATAATTGTCATGATAATCATATAACGATATAAACTAATTGTCATCTGTTCTAGCCTATAGTAATGAAATCTTGCACGGCGATTCATTGATATATGAGCAACTTAAGTGTGATGTTGTTACGAATCAATGTTTCACCCCATAGGATTTGGCCATCCGTTAGTGAAAATGTTTGCAACAATCATACGGGTAGCAATAATGACAACGAGAAAATTTTAGAATATATAAATTATAAGTTAAAAAACATGAATATAATCATATTTCTTTTTATCGTGAAAAATAGTAACACATGTACCTTAACTAATTTATGAATGCACAAAAGATTTTATTGATGGACTTTAAGTTTTGCAAGAATATTTATTCCTACGTGACAAAAAATTTACGATGGAGAATATCCAGCAATGAGAATTGGCTGATTATCATTGAAGCCTATCAATCAGTAAGTTGATGCAATTTCTCTTTTAGTGTATAGGGTAGCATGTAAAATGATTTCTATAATTGCTTTCCTGTATATCCGCAGGAAATCGTAAAAGTAATGTGACCTACATAAATGTTTAGTGCGCTTCAGTTAATTATCTGCGGCACGTGACATGGTATACCCTTACCTTTCTTTAATAAAATTTAGTAATAACAGAAAATACGTATGTGGATACGAATATAATTAACAATATGGAGTGGTAACAAGAATAGAACACGTAAAGTATACGGGGGGACGGATAAGCCGAAGAGCGCTGGAATAAATATTATCGAGAAATTATATCTTTGCTGCAATGATTAATTTCTTTTGACCATACAACAGAATATTTTCTCTTCAACCAATATTAAGGTAAGACTGTTCTCCACCATGTAATCTGAAATCTGATTTGAGTATTAAAACATCAGAAGAGATATTAACGCATTCCTGATGTATTTACTACCTTTAAGACCTGAAGTTTATTCTGATATGGTTTATTCACGTACCCTTTCCATGAGATGGGAGAAACCAACATTTTGGAAAAATTTGCGTTTATAAGAAATTGAACCTGTTTATTACACAATATTATTAATAAGAAATTTTAGACTAATAACCGTATATTTATATTAAATACTGTAATCCAAAACGTAATGTAAAATATGGGATAAGGATTGTTTTTGTTTATTACATTTTTTTATCAAAAAAACACTAAAAAAATCATAATTCCCTGACTGACTAAATGAAAAAATATTATCAACCCACTCCTTTATCCATTATAAATTCTTGTAGTGTACGTAGAGAGCTAGTAATTCTTTTCATACGCACAAGTTTACCCTAATACCAAATCAATCTCTAACACCTAATATTTATTGGAAGTAACATTTTAGATGTGGTAAATCAAAATGTAATACATACCTAATTGCAAGAACCTTAAAAAACGTGTAGTTATACAAATATGAATTTAATGATAATAAAGAAACATTCATATTTTGCTTTCAAGTTTAATCCTGAACTTTTCTATAAAATTAGTGAAATATGCATAAGTTAAACGTTCTGAAATCAAATATACCTTTACCAATTCCATATTGGAATAAAATTAGTACAATTATAAGCCAACATTTCATGTTGTAAATTGTTACGTATATACAATAATGAACCGAACTGTAAAATGTTCAGCATGCCTCTATCCATTAAAATCATTACTTACCACAAAATTTCTCTTTACAAGGCTGCCGTTTTAGTGAAGTTAATTACGAAACCCATCTCCAAGGTCCTTTTAATGATGTGGAGTTAATTACGAAACCCATCTCTGTAGCGGTCCCAGTTTGCTCAGTCTAGGGGGTGGGAAGGGTAGGTGTGGGTTTTCACAAGTTAACGGCGTAGTAGAGTTAACTGTTAACGGTACTATCCGAGGGCGCCACCTTGTTTCCGTCCGTAGTAGTGTGTAGGGAGAACGGAGTCAGAACAAGGAAAAGACCCGTTACTGAATGATGTTGTAAAATTAATGACCTTATAACCAACCAAAGTAAGAGTGAGAGTGAGTTAAATACAAGGTAAATTTAAGGAAAAGGAAATACATGTAAGAAAGCTAAACTCATTCAATGTAATCCTTAAGTTTAGAAAAATTCTAAGAGCCTGTTTTTTTTTATTGCACAAGAAACATTTATCAAATGAAATATTTATTAAAATTATGTAATTTTACATTTCATATCATGGAAAAAGGTTTGATTACCATTTCTGTATTTGGATCTCAACAGTCTGAGGGTACAGGTAACCCTTAGATTTATCAATACAATATACCCTAAAACACCAGTAATTATACACTAAACAACATTACCTTGGCCGGCCACTAGTACTTCTGGTATTTTACCCATAGATATCAATCAAACAATACTTACATAAACTAGACACATATTTACACAAAGCACATTAAACATCAATATGTATCCAATAAAGAAAGATATTTATAAGTAATTATTCAACTACGTAGATCACAACCATACGCCTCCGTAAGGGCTCACGGTCAGGGAGGAAGGCACAGTAGCAGGTATGGCACGGGCACTGGGTAGGTAGTGGTACGCAGACCTATGTGGAGGCACACAAACCGCTCCCGAACAAATACCTGAGCACAATTCAGACAATAGAATCTACAAAAATATTTGACACTAAAAAGATGTATAATAGTTTTGCTTCAGAATAGCACGTAAACTTTTATGTTAACAATAATAACAATGAAACCTAAATATTCCGTGAAATAATCTTAACATGAAGTATTTTGAGAGATATATAATCGGTTTGTAATGTAAATAACCCCAAAAATTAAACTATTAGTCAATTACTCAATCTACAGTAGTCAATATAATGAGATATAGTTAATTAAATTCCAACAATAAATCATTAACTAAAATAAGCTTTAAATAGAATTCACCTGAAAACATCTTTTCATATTTGTTTCCTATTCTACAAATGCCTTTTCTTACTTACATTTTGACAAAGTACGTAGCCTAAATTACCAACATTTATTATCCTGAATTTACAAACAACAGCAAAAATAAAACAGACTAACAGATAATTTTTTAACTTATAGGCCACACAACACTATTTATTACCTAAAGTACATTTTGTTGTTATTTCAAATGCATTATTTAAAATAAAAGTTCTAACCATTGCAACAACATATGTTTTGATCTAAGAAAATATGAACCATTAAAAACACTATGATAATATTTACAATCTGAAAGGATTTATATTTATGAGTACAACTTACAAATTAATAAAGGCTCAAGTAATTTCTGCTTCTTAATTTCACTAATATATTTACTCTGGTTGGTTGAGAAAAGAAAAATTAATTCCAAGTATCTGTATTCAAAAGTATTTATAATTTCTTGGTAGCACACATTATTTGACTTAAAAGAATATTAAAATACCTCACCTTGGCAACAATCCAGTAATGGGCCAGGAAGGGAGCAATGTAGGTAAAGACATATAGATAACCTCGTGGAGACTCAATTTCCAACTGAACAATCTTCAAACTATCGCCATGAGAGAGAGAGGATAAGCCTCGTGAAGCCTGACAGTCAGTAACAAAGTCCAACAGGAAGTAGGAGTCAATTGTTGTTTGGCCAGCTGGAGCTGCAGCTGTTTAATAGCCAGCTGATATGGATTTTCCAGGTTGATCAGGCCTGTCTGCCAAAGTTAATAAAATCTAACTCTTACTCTCTGTTATAAAATTTAAGGTTCACAAAAAAATGTTACACCACCCCCCTCTCTCATGAGAAAATTTCCCAAATTTTCATCCGTTACTGAAGATAAGGTTTTAAGTCCGAGGTATGCCAGGTGCCCATGAATTGCCCATCTTCTGATTGGAGCTGATAGGTCACTGGAGATATTTTCTTCTTAATTCGGTAAGGGCCCAACAAATTTTGGAAAGAGTTTGGATGACTTGTAGTTGACTGCATCCGCTTGGGTGAAGTTCCTCTTCCATACAAGTTGACCTTCTTTAAACTGCTGCTCTCTCCTCCGCAGGTTGTATCGTTTAGCATTAATCTCATGTGCCCTCTTCATCCTTTCTTTGATCTCCTTAAAAACTTCATTCAAGCGCGTCAGTTTCTGGAGGTGATCACCTGCATCGGAAAGCTGAGGCAAATCTTCTTCACCAAGATTCCCAGATCCCTCACCCGATAAGTTTATCTCATGTCCGAATACAAGAAAGGCTGGAGAATGACCAGTGGTCTCATGTACTGCCGTTCGTAGGGCACACCCAATCTGAGGTAACTTAATATCCCAATTGCGGTGATTATCCCCAACATAAGATCTCAACATGTTCCCTATAGTTCGGTTCACACCGCTCCGTTGGGTTTTGCTTGAGGATGATGACTAGGAGTGTAGATAGTCTTCACTTTATATTCCTTGAGCAAAATCTCGAAAAATGGTTGACCAATGAATTCAGATCCATTGTCGCAAATGACAATGTTAGGAACCCCATATACCAAGAATACATCTTCCTCCAAATGTTTAGCAACAAGTCTTGCAGTTGCTGCTCTTAATGGAAACAGAAGGGTATACCTGCTGAAGTAATCCACCACTACCATCAGGTACTTGTAACCTCTTGATGATCTTAACAAAAGGTCCCATCAGATCCAGACTTATTGTCTGCCCACGGTCGGTCCACTACTCTCTGAGACCCCATAAGTCCTGCTGGCTTTAAGGTAGCGGACTTAGCTTGCTGACACACCCTACAGCGAGAGACATATGTTGCGGTGTCCTTCCTCATCTTAGGCCAATAGTACTTCTGTAAGAGTCTGTGGTAGGTTTTATACGTGCCCAAGTGTCCAGATGTAGGAGCGTCATGAAATTGTTTTGAAGAGTTTCCCACGCTGATCCTTGGGTACAACTAGCTTCCAATCTTCTTGCTCATCACCAACCGAAGTAGATGAAGGGACACACTTCCAGAGCTGATTATCGACAAAACTTTCCATGAAGAGTAAAGGTCAGGCTTTTCTTTTACTGAGTCGATCATCTTCAGATACCACTTGTCCCCAATCGGAAAAACAGTTAGTGAGGGAATCAACGATAAATTCTGCAGGTACAGATTCTAATGGGTTCCTAGATAAAAGATCCGGAACGACGTGTTCTTTACCTTTGCGATGCAGCAAAGTGAAGTTAAAAGGTTGAAGACGTAATTGCCCACCGTGCCAATCTTCCTTGAGGATCTTTTAAAAATTATGAAGCCATAACGAACTGTGATGGTCAGTTACAACAACAAAGTGAACTCCTTCTATATAAGGGCGGAACTTTTCAATTGACCAAATGACGGCCAAACACTCCCGCTCTGTAGCAGAAAACTTTTGCTCAGTTTTGCTCAATGTCCGACTTGCATAGGCAATCACATTTTCTCCTTCCTCTGACATCTGGGAGAGTACCCGCTCCAACACCAACAGCCGAAGCGTCACAAGAAATGGTAAATTCCTTCCCAAAGTCTGGGCAAGAAAGGATTGGAGATTTTACAAGGTTACCCTTTATATCTTTCAAAAGCATCCTGAGCTTCAATGGTCCACTTAAAGTTGTTATGTTTCCTCAGCATTGAAGTAAGAGGATAAAGACGAGAGGCAAAATTTGGGATAAACCTCCGATACCAACTTGCAGTACCGCAGAATGCACGGACTTCCTTCACTGAGCGAGGGGTAGGAATTTCCAAAATGGCTTTCACCTTTTCAGGGTCAACTCTCAGGCCATTAGCATCGACAATATAGCCCAAATATCGAAAGTTCAGGTTGGCAAAATCGGCACTTGTCTTGATTTAAGGTTAGATTAGCTGCTGCTAGCCGCTTGAAGACTTCGTCCAGAATTTCAAGATGTTTCTCAAAGGTCTGTGTGACTATTATTACGTCATCAAGGTAGATAAAGACAAAAGGTTCCAAGTCCATCCCTAATATATTATCAACCAATCGTTGCCAGGTGGCTGGTGCATTGTGGAGTCCAAATGGGAGAACATTAAAGTGGAAAAGACCTCTTCCTTGGATTGTAAAGGCAGTTTTCTCTTTACTTGAAAGCTTCAAGGGGAATCTGCCAGTAAGCGCTTTTGATATCCAACGCAGACAAGTATTGGGCATCCCTTAAGCGATCCAAAATCGAAGTGACATGAGGTAAGCGGTAAGCATCTCTGCAAGTGACTGAGTTGACTTTCCGGAAATCGACGCAAAACCTTTGGCCACCATCAGGTTTGTCCACAAGTATGATTGGGGGAGGACCAAGCACTTCTTGAAGGTTCTACAACGCCCTGTTCAATCATTTTATCAAGTTCGGCATACACAAGCTGCAATCTAGCGGGAGACATGGGATAGTAGCGTTGCTTTATGGGAGAAGCATCTCCAGTGTCAATTTTATGCTGCACTAAATGGGTTCTTCCTAATTTCTCTCCTTGATTGCAAAAGTACTTCTCCAAAAGATTATTTAAGTCTTCCCTTTGTGACGTAGTCAATACGGTAGAGTCTTGTAGACCAATTGCACATATCTGGCCTCGTGTGTTGGTGGGTTCTCAGAAAATTCCCAGGACTTCTCATAGGCGTCCATAACAATATGCATAGCATTCCAAAAATCTATCCCCAAAATAATTGTTTGAGATAGAGAAGGTACAACAACGACAGATAAATGTTTTGTTTTATGAGCGAGAGTAATAGGAATGTTGGCTCTTCCAATAATCTTATGTTTCTGGTGGTCAGCAGTTTCTACAAATTGGTTGGACAATGGCCGAATTTTTGCCGGGAACTTATCAAAAATCCACATCAGGTCTCTTCCAATCACTGTATTTGAAGCTCCAGAATCTAATAATGCTTTGCAACTAAATCCAAAAATTCGAATTGGTAGATAAGGTCGCGGATCATCAGCGGAAGTTTCAATCAGAAAATTTATACCTTTAGGCAATGAAGCCAAATCACAATTGGACAACTTATGGGTTGACGGTAATGAGATAAGGGAGGTACTCCTAAGATGCCCGAGGAGGCTCCCTTCGTACCCCGTTTTTTTGAATACACTTAGGACAGGTTGTTTTGCGATAACCAGCATGCCCACAGCCATAGCAGAAAAGTTGCCTCTCTTTAGGACAATTACTGTACATGTGGCCTTCCTCACCACAATTTCCAACATTTGGACTTCCTTGGGGCAAAAACTCGTAGTTTTATTAAGTGCATGAACTTGATGATTTGAGGAATTCTTGCGATTATCAGTGCGAGAGTAAGCTAGATCAGGTTCTAAGACGGTGCCTGGCCTAGGAGGAGGCCTGCTATTTGTAGTTCTCAATCTTCCCAGCTCAGCCTTACGTCCCATTTGTCGGAGTTCATCAATAGAAGAGATCACAAACATACAGAGTTTGTCCTGCAAATAATGATTTAGATTCTTAAGAACCTGACGAAGCCTGATGGGTTCCGGAATTGGATTTGACAAACGACCATAAAGACCCTCCATAGAAGCAATGAAAAGATCAATATGCTCTTGATCGCCTTGAGTTCTGTTCATAATCTCCTGCAGCAACATATCGTCATAATCCGGCGTCTGAAAAACAAGTTTCATCTCCATACACAATTGCTCCCAGGAATTGACTCTGCCCACGGTCGACCGATACCAAATTAAAGCATTGCCGGTTAAATAAATCAACTGCTGACCTAAAAAGTTGAGCTTCAGAAACTCCGCGAGCATGAACGAAGTTCCTCAACCCGCTGCAAAAAATGCACCAATGCTCTGGCCAGGACCATTACTAAACTGTAAACCCCATTTGAAGACTGGTATAGGCTTTGCAGTTTCTGCCTCTATACATGACTCATCAGGTTTCAGTTTCCTATTTCCAACCATAGTATATTTTCCTTTTCCCAGCATGTCCAAGAGAGGGAAGGTGCTTTTCTTGTGCGATATTCTTCCGATTTACATTTCCTTGAGAGGGTGGAGTTTTCTGTATTGGTACCTTGGGAAGTGCCTCCTTCTTCCGCAGTATTCACTGACGTATCTTCACTCGCCTTCTTTTCTTCAGCTCCGTCCAGTTTTTTTCGCATGCTCTTCAGCACCGTCCAGCTTCTCCGTTACCTTAGATGAGAGGGAAAGGAAGGTATCTAGCATGTGTTTTGATCTCTGTAATAAGTCGTCTTTCTTCTCCGCTGTGTCTTTATCCCAGTCCAGATCCACAGGTATACGCTCCACTCGCAAGTAAGATGCCAAAAGGCGGGCAGAAAGTCTTCGATATTCATTGTCTTTTGTATTTCCTTCATAATCTTCAACTAGCTTTGACAGTCATTGAATTTTTTCTCACATTCTTCAAGTTTCGGTTTCAGCATTTAGATTACTGATAACGTCTTCCTTAATCTCAACATTATCAAGAAAAGCTTGAGAGAGCCTGGATCTCAATTCATTTGCATTTCCTGTAGTAGCTAAACCTCTAAGTTTCAACTCATATTCATTTTCATGACGACGTAAATAATATGCATTCATGGTGACAGCAGAAACCAAATTCCAAAGTGAAAAACGAACACTCACACAATTTAAGAAAAGATAATAGAGGTGTAACAGTCAGTAAACAAAACCACTAATAATTACGAGTACCGACAAAAGTGTTGCAATATACAACAAGTTAACCAACCATAATGTCCATATCAATCACCATCAGAACAAAAAAAATTCACAAATATATTATATAGTCCCCACACAAGCCAGGTCCCCACGTTTGACAGCGCCAAATGTAGCGGTCCCAGTTTGCTAAACACACTAAACAACACTAAACACTAAACAACATTACCTTGGCCGGCCACTAGTACTTCTGGTATTTTACCCATAGATATCAATCAAACAATACTTACATAAAACTAGACACATATTTACACAAAGCACATTAAACATCAATATGTATCCAATAAAGAAAGATATTTATAAGTAATTATTCAACTACGTAGATCACAACCATACGCCTCCGTAAGGGCTCACGGTCAGGGAGGAAGGCACAGTAGCAGGTATGGCACGGGCACTGGGTAGGTAGTGGTACGCAGACCTATGTGGAGGCACACAAACCGCTCCCGAACAAATACCTGAGCACAATTCAGACAATAGAATCTACAAAAATATTTGACACTAAAAGATGTATAATAGTTGCTTCAGAATAGCACGTAAACTTTTATGTTAACAATAATAACAATGAAACCTAAATATTCCGTGAAATAATCTTTAACATGAAGTATTTTGAGAGATATATAATCGGTTTGTAATGTAAATAACCCCAAAAATTAACTATTAGTCCAATTACTCAATCTACAGTAGTCAATATAATGAGATATAGTTAATTAAATTCCAACAATAAATCATTAACTAAAATAAGCTTTTAAATAGAATTCACCTGAAAACATCTTTTCATATTTGTTTCCTATTCTACAAATGCCTTTTCTTACTTACATTTTGACAAAGTACGTAGCCTAAATTTACCAACATTTATTATCCTGAATTTACAAACAACAGCAAAAATAAAACAGACTAACAGATAATTTTTTAACTTATAGGCCACACAACACTATTTATTACTAAAGTACATTTTGTTGTTATTTCAAATGCATTATTTAAAATAAAAGTTCTAACCATTGCAACAACAACAATGTTTTGATCTAAGAAAATATGAACCATTAAAACACTATGATAATATTTACAATCTGAAAGGATTTTATATTTATGAGTACAACTTACAAATTAATAAAGGCTCAAGTAATTTCTGCTTCTTAATTTCACTAATATATTTACTCTGGTTGGTTGAGAAAAGAAAAATTAATTCCAAGTATCTGTATTCAAAAGTATTTATAATTTCTTGGTAGCACACATTATTTGACTTAAAAGAATATTAAAATACCTCACCTTGGCAAACAATCCAGTAATGGGCCAGGAAGGGAGCAATGTAGGTAAAGACATTATAGATAACCTCGTGGAGAACTCAATTTCCAACTGAACAATCTTCAAACTATCGCCATGAGAGAGAGAGGATAAGCCTCGTGAAGCCTGACAGTCAGTAACAAAGTCCAACAGGAAGTAGGAGTCAATTGTTGTTTGGCCAGCTGAGCTGCAGCTGTTTAATAGCCAGCTGATATGGATTTTCCAGGTTGATCAGGCCTGTCTGCCAAAGTTAATAAAATCTAACTCTTACTCTCTGTTATAAAATTTAAGGTTCACAAAAAAAAATGTTACATCTCTACGGTCCTTTTAATTATGTGTTTGATCAAATTACAAAGTCAACAAACAAAAGATTTTAGCTTTATGTAAATATAATATTACTTTTAATTTATAAATAATCCACTTTGTGTTAATGGTATATGGAGTACAAATATATTGTAACTGTGTTTCATTAGTGTAGCTATTGTGTGATAACCTAAAAAACTAAAGAGAGAAATAAACTATATAATATCATGACAATCATCTACTTCCTTATATTAGTGGAAATCAAAGCACTTTAGCCATTTAAGATGTCTAAGTAACAATGCCAAATAATATTAAACTGGTATGACAAGGAAATAAAATAAAAAGGTAAAAGACACTGAAAACTGAAACTGAAATTAAAAGAGAAACTGAAAATTTATGTGTGTGCTTTTATCTAGGTGATATGCACTCAGAGAGGGAGTCTTCAGGGCCTTAGGGAACAGTCGCGAGTAAATATTGTATTAGGCCTTGCTTTAGATTGGCGTGGGGAGAATTATCTTATTGGCGTGCTTCTCCTCTACAAGCATTTTCTTAAAATCCCTCTTCCACGTCTGTTTAATTCACACAAAAAAGTTTTATCAGTGGGTGTAAAATATTTCTCCTTACTGTAATTAGTAAGACTAATTTATTTAGTTTACAAGTTTAGAGTACACTTGTTGCCTTGAAATGAAATTATAAATTTTGCCAAACCTATTTTATAGTACACCATGTTAAGGCTTGTGTGTCCACAACCTGATTTACAGGAACAGACAAATTAGTGATTTATCGATATAATAAAGACACAATATTGCTAATAATTACGTAATAAGTAAGGTAACTAAAAATAATCAATTATAGTCGGTAACGAAAATATCGAAATACTAAATATAATCTCACCTATATAGAGATCTTAAAATACTGTGTACTACTGTTGTTGATTGCCTAACGATATTTTCTAATCTTATCGTAAAATAACTGTGAAGCAATAATGCAGTATCAATTTGACCACTCCTAATTTAAAAATGCTTAAGCCTTTGAACATAAAATGGTGCTGTGTGATTCTTACAATTTATCTTTCAATTTTTTAGACATTTAGTAGAACATCCTCATTGCCTTATGAAATATTTTGATAAAAGAAAATATTTTCCTTTCATATTGTTCTTTATCCGATTATTCTGATCTAGCAACTATGTCATCATTTCAATAGAAAAAGTTTATACACAAATGTGAAGGAAAACATACAAGTTTAAAAGTAAGAATAAAATGAAGTTGTTATTTTGCAGTATCTGCCATTACTACCCTATAAAAACTCAATACCTAAAAGACTATTCTTTCGAGCCAAATCTGTGTATATCAATTTCTTAGCTTTCAAAAATTTACAAAAATAAACTTAGCAACACCCTACGAAGAAATGCCATACAAATAACAACAAAACTATAGAACTGGTAGTTCAGACAGCCTGACAATACTACCATAAAGTAAGTTTTTTCCGGAAACATTTAAAAATACGTTGTTTGACGCATAAGTAATATGAGAATAGGTTACATTCTTCCTAAATGTTCAGTATGGGGATTATTGAAATAAACAGAAAAGAACAATCTTTTCGCATTATGTACTTTATAAATATATATTTTAATTATATTGTGTAGTATATGCACCAATTTTATCTTGTGTTCATATCGTAATCGTAAGTAAAATATATGAGTTACATAAATAAAATGATATACGAATAATTAGAAAATGTATAAGGCAATTTTCAAGATGGATTTGCAAGATATAGTTCAGTAAGAATGTTCACTGCTGAACTCTCATCCATCAGAGACACAGTGAACATAGTTCTGTCACTTGAAACTTACTCTAACACGCTGGCAAGTGATTCAGTGGATCTATATTGGATCTATTCCACTTATTTGTTTCCCTAATATAAATGAAAAACTTTCAAAAAATTAGAAAATAATATATAAAATAACCAACTGAGTTTCTAAATATATTTGTACTGAAAAGGCGGTTTACAACATAACAGAGTTATCTAAATTTTATCTCTGGAGGATTACATCTCAGCAAAACTATTTCCGTCACTCAGCCGATTTTTCTAGTACACTTGTCAAAACGCATAACGTTAGGGACAAAATTATTTATATGTTTGTTATATTAATATGTTTTGAATTATTTTTAATATTTAGAAAAGATCTGAGAGGTAATAGCTGTAAAACATCACTTAATAATTATGTGAAACTAGCGGTAATACATAAGAAATGAATTAAAATAAAGTATTTCTAATCGTAGCTCATTTTAAGTAAATATTACTTTCCATGGAAATAATTTTACAGGCCTAATGCAGTAACATTACTATTTTTTATTGTATTCTATATTATACAATGAGAACATTGTAGGCTACTATAACTAAAGTTATATTTCGTGAAACAGTTTTAACTACTGTAAATACGAATAATCATCCAGTAAAATAGAGTGTAAGTTGTAAATTTGGAGCAAAATAATTTACGAACATAGTATAGAATAAATTTACCAAAACAATATAGTGCCAAGAATACAATTCTAATCTCCTATAACAATCTGGTAATCTAATCTACGCCAGGAAGTCTTATTTTATGTCAATAATATGATGTTTTTAATTAATCATGTAGCTTATCTTTACTGAATTGATAATACGGTTGAAACTTTTAGAATATTTATTCTATTTAAAAATACTTAATAATTTAATAACCTAAAATAAGGTATACACGTTTTAACGCACTATTTATAAATTATTTTGCACATCAATTTATATGATTTTTATAACATTTCAATCAGTATTTAAAAAAAACATTATTATTTCAAAGTTATGCGTTATATCACAATTGTATACATTTATAGTGGGTTATTTCCTCTTTTTCATTTTATACTTCTTTAAGTTTTTCAGTAGTTTAGTGGAGAGGAACGAAGGAAACAAAACTAAAAGATGTGGACATAGGTGTGAAACAGCGTGTGGTGAAACATTTCCTGACGAAGGAGAAAATGCTTCAGGATGAGATCGAGAGACTCCTAAAGGATGTGTTTTCGGGAACGAAACGAGGGACCTGATGGATGTTGCGGGGTTTGAAGAACTACTCTCTTGGACCTTGAACTCTCGTTTTCAGGAGAGGGTCGTCATCCAGTTCCTCACCTACGAGGAGGCGGGGCCCAAAGAGGTATTTGAGCGCCTGTGAGCAGTCCTCGGAAAGAGCCTTCCTCTGAGTACCATACAGAGGTAGTCAAGATAGTTCAAGGCGGGCAGGAGTATCGTTGGAGATATATGTAATTTTCGCAGTCTTTGAATTATTGCATAGATTAAACTGTTGCAACCAATTTGGGTTTGAAAAGCTCTTCACCCTTTTAAAAATCTTTTCTTGATAAAAACATAGAAAGAAATATTTAGTCGAATTTTATAAGGAATAAAACATTTTGAACATGTTATTTTTATAAATTATAATAAATTTGACAACAACTATTTCTTTATGTTGTAAATAAATAAAATACATAGAAATCCTTGAAGCTTTAACTCCTGTAGATACTGCGAATTTTGTGGTTTCTTATTTGGGTCTGAACATAAAACAGGACAAATTGCCTAGTTAAAATTTACAGTAAAATCAAAACAACTTATGTATTGGCCAGAAAGGGTGAGTGTTCGTAACATTTATAATAGTAAGCATTCTAATTATTAAAAAGTCTTCATCATTTTTATTTGAAGTAAAAACTTCCATGATCCGTATTGCTTGTAAAGAAGATAAAATTTTATACACACTTTTGATGGGCTGCTCTTTCTCTTTTGGTTTAAATCAGTCTGGCAAATGTAAGAAATATTATCAAGAAGTTTTCAACTTAAATCCTTCTATAGAAATCATAATGACGAGTCAAGAATCAAGATGACAATGATTTGAGTCTTGTACCACTTTTTGGTGTTAGCTGTGCTTTGAAGTAAACTGTCACTAATCCTTTCTAGATGTTTTTATAACATACCTTCTAAATTTTGAATTTCATGATCCAATAGACGTTTTTTTATATTCTCACTCCGTAAATAAAACACTTTACTCTTTCAGGTTCTTACAATTGAACTCCAATAATCTTAACCTTATATTAAAATAATCCTGTTATTTGACTCTATAGTACTTTTTATGTCTATGGCTAAAAGTAAGTTAAGTACACGTACTTACACTTTACACTTACACTTACTTACACTTACACTTTACACTTACACTTACACGTACCAAAAGTAAGTTATACACGGACTTCTAATCTTTCAAAATGACTTGACACACAATCCGAGATAAAGAAGATACTTCTACGTAATACTGCACAGAAGCCAAATGTTTCAAGATATTTTGACATTAGCTTTTACTCTATTTTTATGTATGGATTATTTACGAGTGTCCTATGTAACTAGTTGAAATTTCACTTAGTAGTGTTTAGACGGTTACGAATTTATAATTTTATTGCACGGTGTTTTTGTAGCTCTTATGTTTACCCATAAGGTCAATGTAAAAGTTTTTGCAACGCTTGGCCTAATTTAAAGGAATGACTTGCCCGATCATCGAACTCAGTGTTGCAAATATAGAGATGAAGCTTATGCTGAAACTCATACATATGTCATTGGATAAAAAAAAAACAGACATCACAAAAAAATTTTGCAGGTTCTCGAATGATTACTTGATTTACATGGAAGGTTATGTTAAAGATCTTTTCAATCAGATTAAAAGGTTCTACATGTTTAATATAATCATATATCTAGAGTATGAGGTTCTAATTGTTTACTATAAATAATAAATTTGCTAATTATTTTATGATTTCCAGGACAATTCAATTAAAGTACGTTGAAGGGATTGAGCCTACAACAAAGTGAGCGGGCAGAAACATCCACCTTTTAATGACGACAAAACATTAAAAATCTCTCATTCCTATGAACTATGGGCAAAGATTAAGAAGCAATTTTCGTCAAATTCAAAGGTGTTTGGAACATGACAGTAGGGTAAATATTTACACAGCTCCTCTCGCCACACAATCTCTGTTCTGCTACAAGCTGTATAATCCTTTGATGCCTCTTGGATACATCCTACTAATTCCACCTTTATTACTTACATCATCCTGCTGGACTTAGATTAGGAATTAAATACTATTGAAAACCAAGATGTGTGTTTCCCTGCTCTTGTTCTCAACTGTTGTCGAAGTCTTTACAAGTTTCTTAATTCTGTATTTTTCTTGTTTCCATCACGGTTACACACATCATAAAAATTACCGAAAACAGTCGAATTCCATGGAATATTAATCATCATGGAATTAATGTTGCTCGTATTGATGTGAAGCTTAATGTGAATCGTCAATCATCACATAAATTTCTTATTGAAATAAAGGTATAAGCTTCACTGACACCAAGCCAATCAACTTCAATTGTATAGTACAAAAACTCACGTCCTCCGTCTTAATGTAAACAAATTTAAACCCGTCAGTCGATGGGTTTCTAGAGTTCCTTAGAAAAGGAATCGGAAACCTTCTTATGATAAGTAATCCCTTAATTCTCGATCCGCTTAGTATTTTTTTTCTTGGCTCCTTTATCCAATTATTTCTTCAAGTTCCAAATTTCTATAAGCTCACGAGTCTCTTTCAATTTTATATTTATTCCTGTTACTGGCTGTATTCTTTATTTCTCGCATAGGTTTTTCTGGGCCTTTGTACATCTAGATGTATATGTATAAGGTAATTATGAAATAAAAGGTTTTTCCTTCACAAGTAGAAACCCTTGTTCTTATATTTTGAACCTAAGAGCTTCGAGTAATCGTCAGATTTACAAAACATACAACATAAAGTTCTTGATATTTGTAGTTTGTAAATGGCAACAGCAAATTAAGTACCACTAATTGACTAACGCATTGTTTATCAGTCAGACGCCTATTTCCGTTTTTTTTTTTCAAAACAACCATAAAAGGTTTAAGTAATGGATGCTGTATTAGGATAGAGTAATTGATTACTTCAGCTAATGTTTAAGAATACATGAATTTTGGGCTTTCAACTGTGGTAAAAAAGATATTGTTTAAATACCACTCGTTACTATTTGGACACTTATTAAATTTGTATTTGTAACAGTTTTAGAAACTACAACAGTTGTTAAACATGTTTCATTGATAATATTAATCTCGGTTTATAATATGTACGTTTTGAATATTTACACGTGTGTAAGAAACTGAATGTAGATAAACCAAATACAAATACCGTTACAATGGATATCCAAATCGAAATACATCAAAACAGAGATGTACATCCATAAGTAATGTTTTTCGCTAAAACATCAAACATGTCAACTCTGTCCTAGTTTGTCTAGCTAGTGTATGTATTTTCCGTAGTAATTCAGATCGTGTTTACCCTGCTTCATCTCAGTCATCCGGATAGGGAAATATATGGTACGTATTGGATGTTATTGAAATGGTACCTCAGAATGGCAAGTACGTCCAATGTACGCATTTTTTAACTCACTGAAATGGTAAATTAAATGAAAAATCTTTTATTTATGCAGTAAACTTAAAGCTACGTGAGCCTTTCTTACACTTAACATACAGAAACTATCTGATATAAATTACACAAAATTAATAGATTACGAGTAACTGCAAAAATAACAATAAATATTAAAATTAGGGTCCATACACAAAATAATTATGTAATTAGACACTTGAAATAAGCCATTATGTGTTATTTACATTTTGATTACATTACATGATATTTTGCACATGAAATTAAACCTTAAATTACAGGCTACTATGGTTTTAAATTATAAATATGAATATATTAACATAATAACAATAATTAAATGTTACCCACGTCCCATTTACCCACCACAAAACCCATGTAACTACTAGAACGCATCGACGGCATTGTATACCTGACCTACTGTGACTAACCTTTTTTTTTAATATATCTATCTGTTTTGTTGCGCATCACGATGGAAATGGTTGGAGAGTTCACGTTACAAAAGTGTGAAATAAAAAATTACAAAACCAGCAAATAAATATGACACATAGCATAATATTTTAGTTTACTCAATTACACTTAGAAATATAGAATTATGTCACAAATGCAAAGGGTTTAAGTGTGTATAAGGCTCTAAAGTTAATTCTGAAGCCCCAACCGTTATTGACGTACTGTAAGAGTGCGTACATAAACAGCAATCGAGCGGCACTTCTCCTCTTCGCCCCCCGCCACAACACAACACAACACAACAGTATTCCTTACAACACAACTTACTGGCTTAATATTATAATTAAAATAGTATAATAATAGTAGGATAAGTTTTAATGATAAATATGCTAATTCAATGTGAATGTTGAGTTTAGAGCCAGACTATTATTTTATTTAAAGTTATTAAACTGAATAGTTTTGTAAATTCTCTATCATTTTATAATCAACATGATACTGGTGAAGGCATCTTCACATTCCTTTTTATGATATATATATATATATATATATATATATATATATATATATATATATATATAATTTTGAAAATGTTTCAATACTGTGTATTAAATTAATAAATTGTAGTTGTAGTTAACCTAATTTAAGATGACACACATGTGCACTCAATAGATAACATAAACTGTGTGTATCTGTCCACACATCCTGTGGTCTGACACAACCAGTACAAGGGAACGTTAGACACAATAGACTCCACAGTCTGCCACACACACACGGTCCATTCGTCATTCAGACTTGTCTCGCAGTATTTGTGTTTGTTTAACTGATCGACTCTATAAAATGTTTTGACCAGGCAATTTGGTGGTTTGCGCGTTGAAACGTGCAGTGGCTGAGCGTGTTAAGTTCAAAAAAACGTTTAATAAAATATAGGTTTACCACATTCCATGCCTAAGGTAATCGCTGTAAAATCTACATATGGAAATCAATTTCAAGTAATTTAACTGCCTGGTCAAGAATCAAAGTTAAGATTATAATTCAGTAACAACTAAAGTAACAAGAAACAGGAACAACTTTCCACCACAAAAGTGCACAGGAGGTTGCGTTGGATTTTTTATCTTGAATGAAACATGATTTTTTTAGAAATTTGCTTTTGTTCAGTGATACAATACTAAAATATAAAATTTAGGTTAAAGTAAACAAAACATACCAGATCGTTCTGACACGCATAATCTGGAACAACTATTTTGTGTGTCTATATGATGCGCACTAACTAAAACTTAACTACAGACAACAAATAGATCACAAAAGGTTTACAATCAACGGCCAACGAAATATAACTGTAACTATTGTTCATATAAATTTGGATCTAAATAATCCAAGTTATGAATTTTTGTTTGGCTGGAAATCTGGTATGGTAATTGAATGGAGCTCCTGTTATTATAGGTCTACTAGTTATTTTTGGTTACCATGAAAATTCAGGTATCTGTAACTTTTGATCTGAGAGTAGGCTTGAACACATGATCGCACCTTGTCCACTTGTACCGTGGGACTTCATTGTCTTTTGCTGTGGCCTGGAACATAAAGGGAAAAACTCTTGTGCCCTATTCGTTAAAAAACATTATTAATTAGCTCCTTTTAAGAGTAGACAATAGATAAAAAAATAGAATTAAAATAAACCAAAACATAAGTACAGACCAAAAAATAACATACAAAATAATGACATTCAATATGAATTTCAATAACGCACATCTATGACTACAGCAAGTACGATTCAAATTCGCCTAAATACTCAATATATCACGATTAGTAGAGTGTTCGTATTAGTTGAAATTTGCGAAAATTCATTGCAATAATGGTGGTATGAAAACGGAAAATTATGAAGGAAAGCATATATTGCCATTTGAGATGATTTCAAGGAACACTACAGCCAAAGTAGTTGGTACAACACCTGCAAAGAGTAAAGTGTTTATATATGGGATTGCAACGAATAGGTTAAAACAGAATCCGGTTAGATTTTTAACTTAAAACTTGGTTAAAGTTCTTAGCTAAATACAGTAGTAAAGGACATACTAAGGGTGTAATTACTAGGTCGTATCCTAGAAACATTAAAGGGTTATAACTCTCGTATCACAAGCAAGATTGCATAGAAACTGCAGCTGTGGAATATTTTGCACTACTGACTCTGATCTTTCATTTATAAACACTTTTGACACGGACTCAAATTGCTTCTTGTGCATAAAGCGTAGTTCATGCCCATATAAGACATTTTGTTTGCTGCAATAACGGTCTTTGTCTACTTACTCTTATATGTTCATTTCAGTGATATGCACTTTGACCTTATTTTCTTGTAAACCATACAATAAATACCAAATATAAAACTTTAAGTGAAAGAATTTGAATTTTATAACTTAGCTTCTATAGAGTTTAAGTATTTTAGTTTCCTATTTTACTACTGATGTTCCTGCATCTTCTGAAAACTAGTAGTGAGTATATGTAGCAGTATAAGTAGTGAGAATTGTGTCTGAGGGGAGCCAAATCCACAATTTTGTGTGATGAGTCCACAACTTACAATTTAGATGATCAAACCTTAATATATGAACATTAAAATCCATCAGAAATTTTGGTTTCATTTTTAAGGAAACCATAATGATAACACAATCGTATGACTATTGTTTAAGGTTTATTGTTTCTAAATTCAATCTGATATCAAAAGTCAGAATGACGAGATAAATCTGTTAAATATGCATACACTGCAGTATTCAACTTGGGAGAACATATTGAGAGAACAATGCAACATTTGTCGGGAAGGTTTGTTATGCAAATCAGATTTAACATCTATATATTTGAAATGTGTTTAAAAACATTATTTTTAGTTAATGTTTTGTAGCTCATGTTTGTGTATTAGAAGTACTTTACTAGAGTTAGCGATATTTGTAAATATTTGGATGGTAAAATTGTTATATTAAAACATGTAACAAATAAAAACGAACATTTAAAATTTTCATAACGTATCACACTTATTATAAACCAGTGCAATATATTGCTAAATTCACGCCATGGGTTTTAAAACGTAACATATTTTAATTTATCTGAGTTCTATTTAAAGATAAGTATATGGGTAATATGTTGAATCATAAGTACAAACAAATTTAATTTGTACAAACCAACAGATAACACAACCAGATAACAAACCATTTTGAAATTCTCAACAACAGACACCAACGTAATTTAAAAAGAATTGGTTGCTTTTGAAGGAAACCCGTCAATAATTTTCAACATGTAGCCAATATATTTCATCTTATATTTTCATAAAAATTAATATTAATAATTTAATTTTGGATTTCAGAAAACGCAAAGGAATTCTAAGTATTCTATTATAGCAGTTATATAGCCCTTACTCCCAACCTTATCCATCCTGAATATTATGTCACTCCGGAAGCAGAGCTCAAAAATCTTTTTAGCACTGTTATCTAATGTAAGTTTTCCTTAGCTTCTTATCACAAGTAAAATGTGTGTACTGACGAGTAAAATACACGATAAGAACGTAGTGATTTTTACGATAGGCAAAATAATAAAATAGTAAAGTCCTTATGGTGTAAAATTTACATAAATTATTAAAAAGACGTGTAGTGTTGATTAAACCTTTAAGAATGTAATAAAATAACGTGTAATAAAATAAAACTGACCGATATAGAACAACCTCTAATAACAACTAATACATGGCAATGTTATATAAATAGGAATAACTCTGTAGTCTCATTTCACAAAAATGTTACATGCATATTATATATATATATATATATATATATATATATATATATATATATATATATATATATATATATATATATATATATATATATATATAAGTATATTTAAAAACTCTCAGTCTGATTACAATGTTTAAAAACAGATAGTATTTATTATCATATATTCACTTCCATTTTTAAACAGCTATCCTCAAGATTTTTTTGATCCATTATAAGTTCGACCTGGCTTTCAGTATAATCGGAGTTTTTCTATTTATGAAGTAGTAGTCTGTGGATGATCTTTTGAGGCTTGGTCACAATCTATCATCTATCATGTATACACATGTAAACATATTGCCGAAGACAGTGGTTAATATTGTAAAGTCTGCTATGTGACTCAATGTCTCTTACTTCAGTGCTTTTAACTGTCTCCTCACGTACAATAAACGAAATAAAACAAGTAAACAGATTTAAAATATTAAATATATAATATCTTAGTTTGGAATTTTCAAGGGTTTAAGAGTTTATAGAGGCCGTGAGCTTCTCAAGGCAGGATATTCCGAAATAAATTGTTACAGGCCAGGAAATGTGCCGGAAACCAGGTATTTCAGAGACCAGATGCTCCTTGCCAGGAGGTTATTGGAATCAGGTAGCTCCAATTAGCTTCAAAGGTGAATAAATACTAATTAAAGAGGCCTTTTAGTGCTCTATGTATCCAGGAACCACAAGTAAATTCTAAGATTGAATGTTCTCAGAATAATAACTTTCCCAGTGGTAAGAAGATCCCAAAAGCTGTGCGCTCCTAAACACAAATAGCTGCCACAGTAGGTACTTCTAGAAGCTTCGTTACTCGTTAGTTCGGATACCTTCAGAGAGCCAGATCCTGTAGAATCCAATTGTAGGGATCGAGAAGTTTCCAAAACCGTTACTCCCTACAGATCAGAATTTTAAAGACTATATAAAAGAGGTGAAGATTTATAAAATTTAGTGGAAACGTATACAAATATTTCTGGCCAAATCCGTAGTTGGGAAATACTACTTGGGAAATATACTTCAATTGATTAGCTTTAAAAATCAAATGATCAAGCTGAAGTGAAGAAAATATTAAATCACGTTTGTAATGTCTGTTCATTAAAAAGTTCCATATTATTTTATTAAAAAGTCAGAAGCTCAGTTTCAAGATTTCAAAATAAAAGATTGTCATTTATGGGTTGTGTAAATATATTTATGTTCCGATACAACATATATTAAAAATGTCAACTTACGTACCATGCATTTTCTTTTACATCAATAATGGATCGCAATTTTTAGCTATTTTTAAGGTGTGATGAAATGGTAAGTGTAGGACAATCCAAAATAACCACAGTGTATATTTTATTTGATAGAAACCAAGGTGTAGAATATTATATTTCAATTAGATCAAATAGTAAAGAAAATAACTTTCAAGTATTACATTTTCTGATTGTAAACTACTACAACAGACGTTTAGTGAAGCGGAAATTGCTGTGGAGTTCTATTGCTCTATACTGAATCGTACCTCCAGAATACGTTTCAGTTGGTTCGCTACCAAAGGGAATATATTAAAATTCCATTTGTGTGACTATTGATGTACATATTGTACGCTCATATTTCCATATTGCTACTATACAATTACATTTCATATTATCGTACATTGAAAAGTATGTTCATATTTTATAGTTAATAAAAACAAATTATTATAAACATTAATGATAGGAATATATCATAGCTTATAGCACAATTTAATATTGGAACCTTATTTGTGCCGGTCACATTTATTAATATTTGTGTGTAGTTTGTTCACTGTGCATGGAATAAATGAAAACTAAATGGTATTAAATTATTAAAACTTATACAATTCTTCTTATTATATACTTATAATTATAATACATCCCACTATAACACGTAGAAGGAAAAGTTTCGTATATGCAGTTCCATTCGGTTTTATTACTACTAACGTATACTAATTAATTTAGTAAATTTTTTAAGTGTTTTAGACTGATTAATAGCTAACACTTATATGATATGTAAATGTGTATTGGAATTTTAACACGTTATTTAGACTTTATAACACTTGCAAAATTATAAATATATTAAATATGTATTCTAAACTAACAGTTGAAGGGCTGGGATTTTTATAATCGTGCAAATCTGTGGACGACGATGCACAAGCGCTTTCAATAGATCATTTAAATAAATTATATGCATTCACATACTTTGTGGTGGCACCGAATTAATATAACTAAGTTAACTGACCTTTAGACTTAAAATGTTACGTGAAGCATTATTTGTATAAGGAACATCGAGTGTGAAGGTAGTGCATTTCTCCCCGTGGAGTTTGACTGAGAATTAGCGAACAATGTTCCATTATTTTTATGGGTAACCATTATGTAAAAAGGAAACCGCTTAATGTAGTAATCTTAAACAAAGATAGGGCAATCATATAAATATTGTATCTTCTGACACAGTAATGCATATAGCCTAATGTGATGAGCTATGGACTAGAAAGTAATCTTCTCTCTGAAAGTAAAGAAAGTGAAGTTAATGTTGCATGAAACCTCAGCGAAGCCTGTTACGTGTCACGTCGTGTGATGTAATCCTACCTTATTGATGCATTACTTTCGTAATACAAACAATACTTAAATGCATTCTTTTTAACATGAGTCTGCCAATCGATGTTTTGAAGTGAATTGAAAGATATGTATTTCATAAACCTTTGAATATATTAATATATAGAACGCGTTTTATAAACGGAATTTAAGAGAACTATACGTAACTAAAACAGGTATACGTGTTAAAATATATTATAATTGAGATAATGCGAGTTATTTGTACACAGTGTAGCTTTTAATGTTCCAAATAGTGTAATTAACTTACAAAAAGCCCCAGCCTCATTTTACCGAATAAAATATAAAACTTAACATCGGTTAGCTAATTTTTATTAAATTAGCTTATTTTATCTTTTTTGTTGATTTTTTACTAGCCGTCGAAAGTTTCTTACAAACGCCGCGGCGGATGATATGAAAGTATAAGACGATAGTTACTAAACTTACTTTTATATTTTTATATAGTTTTACATCACCTAAATTATTTTTATTTGTGATGTTTTTAATAATTTTTGAGTTTGCTTGAATAAATAAAGTAGACACATCATTGCTATTAACAAAATAAATCAATACAACAAACAAGAGCGTTCTCAATAGCGAGGGAGTTATCGCTACATGTAGAATAAAACTGACGTGAGAAATTTAAAATTTATACATGTTTATAGGGCTACTTTTAAACTCAATAATACAAGTCACAATAGACGAATTGAAAATAACGTGTGGTAAAAGCAAGTAAATAAAGGAAATGGTATTGGGCCTCTTTTATTATTCCTCTAGATACAATCGTCAAAACAATACTTTGACTCCACACTAGTTTATAGGAAATCGCTAATCTGTTTTATACTTCAGGTATTCTATGTACTAAAATTTTTAAAATTAGCAACCATGGTAGAGTTATTAGGTTGAGAACATGTTATGCGATACTTTCCAGCAATAATACAGGTCAATCAATGACTATATTTACATAACTGCATGGCTTCTCGCAAAAGCCACAGGCATATTGTATACTGCAATAATCAAGAAGCTAAGACCATTAAACTGATATTCTAAATCAAGATTACTAGATACTGTTGAATATGCAAACTTTGCTAACGAGAAATTGAAGGAACATGCACGATCATATATGGAGATATGTTTTGCAGAATGCGTTTTATCTGCTTGTATTTAACGTACCCACGTAATATTAGTATGTTGAAATTGCGTATAATTCTTAGTTTAGCAAAGAAAATATTTCCACCGCTTTAGGTTTACTACCATGGATTTAATAGTATGTACAGTAAAGAATACGTAAGTAACTGTATAAATAATAGAATATGAACAGTTCGCATAATTACAGCCTACATTAAAAGATATGACAGTATTGTGTAGTGATTGATTACATCTTTCACCTCAGGTGACTTTGGTATGCCAGTTAAAATCTTATATTGTCACCAAAATTCAAAGGGAGGATGTATCTGTAACAACACACACACACACACACACACAAACACACACACACACACACACACACACACACACACACACATATATATATATATATATATATATATATATATATATATATATATATATATATATAAAATTTAAGAAATCTTTACTAGTATATTAAAGAACCAACCTATAGGGTCATTGCACCATCAGTTTTGTGGAATATTATTTCAGCAAAGTTATTACAAATATGATATCTTAAATATTACATTAAAAATGTTCCGCATAAGCGTTCTTACCACTTACCAGATTTTATCATACATCAAATCTTTTATACTACCATCAAAGATTCTTGTCACATTGGAATATTGAAATCCAGTATTATCCAGGAGCGGGAAATGAGATTCTCACCATCATGTTCCATAAACATGAGACTGGCTCTCATGTGATAGCTCGAGTTTCTTTGATCACAGCAACAGTTTAATTAGAACATGTGACATCACTTAACATGTATCGAAAGGTAACTATAACAATCCCTATAAGAACTCATACCATTAAAATAATGTTATTAAGCAAAATTTAGATTTTTGTTCTCCTTTTAACTATTTTAGATAGACTATAAACGTAAGTTTCCCATCATAGGTTGACAGGTTATTAGCTTTTAATAATATTTATTATTGAAAATTTGTTTATTGAACATCAATGGGTGTAATAATTTCTCACATAGTGGTAAAGGTTTTCAGTATATCTGCACGCACAAATTACAGAAGCTGGAAAGAGCCGTATTATTGGCATAGTTTATTGTCTAATAAATAAAAAATTACACCAGCTTTCCAATGTCTCTTACTGGTAATCTCATAGTTCGTGTGCTTTTGCCATACACTATACAAGTTGTTAGCATATTATAAATTTCACGATCATGGATTATTTTATATTTTTAAACACCCTTGTTTAGTAAACATCGTATGTAGTTCTTGTTACAACTATATTGTTACCTCATGTACTTTATTATATGAAGAATATCAAGTCATTATACTAATAGTATTAATCTTATAAATTATTTGTTAATCACAAATAATTACCTTCTTAGTATTTTCATATTAAAATTAACCCATTATTTTACTAAATAAGAATTAATTATTATTTATATTTATATTAATATGCCTATAAGTGTTCCTATTTGCCCTAAAGGGTTTCCTGGGATCTTTACAGGTTAGACTACCTGTGTGTTTCTTATTTCCGAATATTTACTCTAGATAATAAAGAGATATCTTTATGAAATAAAATACAATATTTATTTCCTCACATATAATGTGGAAGAAGGTTAAGTATATTCAATGAAGAAGATATAATCTAACTATTTGTCATTCGATAATGTATGATTGTATTTACTGTTTTTTTACAATGATTACGTACTGTAAACCGGGTTTAATCGGTTTCCAAAATTGCAGTAAAGGTTTTATCACATAAATAAATAAAAACTAAACAGAACGTGTCGGAACTCGTTATCAGATCTGTTTATCTAATGTGTCTCTTAAAATGCAGTTAGTATTACAATTAAGACTTTGGTTTGGGCTGATTGGATAAGCGTTGACAAAGCTTATAACCCGGGCCCTGGAAAATTCTTTTTATATCTGCATGTCCGTACACCTCGAAAACAAATTGATCTATCGATTTGATATTATGTCAGAAGCTTAACCTTATGATTTACTTATTCGCAACATTGAGTTTCGTGACAGCGCACTCCATAGGACTCAGTTGAGCGTTTGTGAATTTGTTTACATTGATTTTATAAGTAACAATGATGGCAATGAGTAAAATCATATCAGTGTGCAATCAATGACAAATTGTAGCACAAGTAACTATAGGCCTAATAATACATGTATTCAGTCTCAGCGCAGACAAGTGGTGAGACGTACTACAACTTAGTTTTTTTAACTTTAGAGTCGTGAAATTCATTTGTGGTCGATTTTAATGTTTTATCTACTTAGATAAAGAGGAAATTGAAATATGTCGCTGTACTTGTCTCTATAAGTATCTTTGAACTATTCCCGAAATGACAGGATTTTCTGAAATGGTAGGGTTTGAGGCTGTCTTTCCTCGTGATGTCTTGACGACTCGGGCACTATCTTAGTACGTCACCTTAGAAGAAGGGAAGGATAGTCGTACTTCCCCGTGTTTTGGCTTTTAAAACCTTTAAAATTAACGGAAATCCATTCTAACGGTTATCCTCTGCAATCAAACAGACCTATTGCCAGACCGATATTAGACATGCATTGTGTTGCCAAGTTGAGTGATATCTCGGTTTTAGAATTACACATTAAGATTTAACTGATAAATATCATAAACCATTCATCCCGGCGAATTGAAACCTATACATATGATCATATTTTATGGACTTCTATTACTAAATAGATAATTAGCAATAGTCCTGCGCTCTGGTTTATTGAACCGCTCACGTTCTGTCGATGATATACGTTTTCACGAATATAAAAATAATCCTAAATAGCCCCAAGGGTGGAAATGTATTACAGTGCTTATGCTTAAAACATCATTTGATATATCAGGGATACTACAGTTTTCATAGGGCATTGTGAGAAATGTGTGACTAATATCAATGATTGCGTATATTGAGGATTAGTCCTCCACTTCGTCACGTTCCTATTGAATCAAGCTCTCCTACCATAGTTACACTAATGTGTGGTTTTATAAATGTAAATCATTGACAATAGATATGTCGATAAAATATAGACTGTAGAAATATCGTTAGTCTATTGTGTAGCTGAAGTGGGTTTTATTCTTATACAGGAACCAGAGAAGATGGTAACTAATTAAAACACTGAGTTTATGAAACACATTTTATACTATACTTTGGGTGTCATGTTAGAGGAATATAGTGTGTTCAGTCGTTTCAGAAAGGTAATTTCAAACTGTGGTCACGGATCAATCAAGGAAAATCTAATTAGTCTGAATTGTATCCAATTAATTTATATTTCTTCAAAGTCTAACTGTTACCATATTACGTTGTTTATCCGTATATTATGTAGCACGCAATTTCGACCACTAGACCAAACAGCTTTGGCTTAGTTAAACACGTACAAAATATTTACCACACTACTTAAAATGTAATCAGCAAATTTGCTTTTCCTACAGTATACCTCAGTGGCATGGTATGAGACAGACAAAAAAGAGTTATCATACCAGTTGTTTTACGCACAGAATTGTTCATCTGGTTAGTTTTTGTTTTCTTACACTGTGAAATTAAATAAACTGATGTATTAACAACATATAGGCAACTCAATGAATATACAGAAACATCACTATTGCAAGCATACAAAAAGTAAATGTTTAGGTTGTGATAGTCAATATTAATGCATAATTAGGATTGTTCTTATATATTTGGTCTACCTGTATTTAGGTTTCAATTTTACCTTCAATGTGTAAGGTCATATTACGTTAATGTGTTCCTGTAATACAATGTTTATGGAATTAATGTAAGATGACACTGCGCATTTTCAAAATTAAAATGGATATACAAATTTCTTTAAAATTACCAATAAATTGATTTACTAAATCCTGACTGGATCACCAATACAAATGTAATACTAGTGTCTAGCTGGGCCCATATTATGTACAAAAGAGTATAGTTGTTGCATTTTTATGTGGGTAGTCTCTTTTTTAACAAGCACTTAAACAAAACTTATATAATTTTTCACAAACAATACGTTCTTATCATCTTCCAGTATTTAAATTTTTGAATTAAAAGTGAAATTATTAAGGATAAATATAAACTCGAGCGATATAATGAATACTGAAACCAAGTTCCATCAGTACAGTGTAGGCAGTTTAACCATTAACAAACTTGACATAATTCTAAATCCATTGCCTCCTTGTCTAACAATTTACCCATCCATTTATAACACGATATACTGTTGTTATCAGTCATAATGTATTAAACTACCTGATAATGACGTCAAATACACAGTTAGCACATACTAGAATAGTCACCTGTTACTATGAGTATAGTAAATCTCGACCTTTGTATCACGTAATGGTTTTATATAATATTAATATATGAAATGTTTGAAAACATTGTTTAAAATTTTAGATAAATATTAATTTTTATGCAATCTCTTTAAAGTTTATAATATGAGTGGTGTGAAGCATGCTAGAGTAGGAGCTGTTTAAACTTTTTCCTATACAAGGTCAACTAAAGTACTAAGGAAAAGGCCATTAAATACTTGAACTATTGACTAAGAGACCCAACGTGTAAGGTGGAGATGGAACCTACAAGTAAGATTGTATTGCTTTATTGACAAAACCGACTCCTAATTAAAACTGTTTTGTTCACTGAGCGCAAGATAATGAGGAACCTCTTGTATTATTGAACTTAATTCTGAAAGTATATTTTTGCTACGTTCGGAGTAACGAGATGTACAGGATGGGTAATGTTGGGAGTAGGATCTACTTCTTGTTGAGGTACCATGTGGGTACAGACATCCTTCATGTCACCTAGGGAGAAGCTATGTTCCAGCTTCTTCCAGTTAAAGTGAACAAGGAAAGTTATACTCCCACATGTTTAGGTTTCAAAACACTTTAACACTAAGGAAGCTCCGCCCACTCCAATAATCATCTACTTTTTGCTGTGCCCAGTACATATTCTACTCGCAGGCGTAAACCAGCCAGAAGTAAACCCTCTTGGGGATATTAAAGGATATTGTACAATATATATATATATATATATATGAGCATATGTATAAGCATATACGTAAAATGTTTACGCTACGTTGCATAAGGTCCGATTGATATCCAGTGGTCAATCCGGATACGCTAATTATATAAATTTAATTGGTAACATCACATGAAGGAATAGACACCAAGAAAATTCTCTAATATTTTTTAATCTCCCAAATGTCTCATTCTATTTAAAACTTGATTACAGAACTACGCAGAGAGTGCGGTAGAACAAAGTAAGTAATTTATTACGGATGAGCTACTAATTTCATAACCTTATTACTTTCCTGTAACATAATTAAAAGACGTATTTTTTCGTAATATTTTCCTTATTAGTTTAATTAAATATGTAAAACTTAGTATAAACAAGAATTCCTTAAATAAGGCATGTACTTCACCCTCTGATTTAAGAACTCACTTTTTAAAACAAGTATGTAAAACCTGTAATATATAATATTTTAATAGTAGTGTACGCAACGTTTGAGAGTAATAGCTATACATACATTAGGTTAATATTTAGGTAAGTATCGTTATCTTTACCAGAGTGCGCTGTTGCATGAAGTAGATTTTGCATATTCTGCTTTATTTATCACTGCATTTTACATACCCATTCCCTGCACTACTAGTATAACTTCTGTCCTTTTCTACCAGTGTTTACTCTGTTGTCCTAGATAAGTGATCTGAATATAATCAGGTTTTGCTGATCGTATACGTTAAAGGGAAGTAATCGCTTTCAGGATGAAATATAGCTTTTGAATTTTGTTCGTAAAAAACGAAAATGCTAAAAAACTTGTATATGTATTAAAATATCTTTGTTTCGTGTTTAGTCACACACACACACACACACACACACACACACACACACACACACACACACACACACACACACACACACACACACACACACACACACACGCGCGCGCGCGCGCGCGCGCGCGATATGAAAAAAAATTGATGTTTTTTAACCTCTTATTCGTGTTAACATGTTTGTATGAGTCTTCTTAAATATATATATATATATATATATATATATGTATGTGTGTGTGTGTGTGTGTGTGTGTGTGTGTGTGTGTGTGTGTGTGTGTGTGTGTGTGTGTGTGTGTGTGTGTGTGTGTGTGTGTGTGTGTGTGTGTGTGATAAATTCATGAAATTTGTGTAAGTTGAAATAGCCTAATTTAATTTCAATAAACATTGAATTACAAAACCTTTTGATAACTTAAAACTATTGACATTAAATAAGGCTATTGCCACTTATACAAAATAATTTATGTTAATAAAAGTCATTTGACAAGTATTTTGGTCTTCCGATCATATGCTGGTTTGGTTATTTAAACGCTTATGTGAAAGAAACGGTCAAATACAAAATAATTGCATCGTAAAAAGTAACGGCTCTGTGGTGTGATGGTAGCACATTCACCCAGCAAGTGAGAGATACGGGTTCGAGTCCCGGCGGAGCAATTACTTTTTGTGATTCAATGTTTATTGAAATTTTATATATATATATATATATAAATATATATATATATATATATATATATATATATATATATATATATATCTGTGCGTGTGGGTATCTCTAAAAAAATTTTTTTTACGGTATTATTACTGGAAATTGTTATATTGCAAGCCGCAGTTGCTGCCCTAGTACATTGAAATTTATCTAAGAATTAAAGAATTAAAGATTGATTTGGAATAAAGTTGTTGTAATATTTATATGCAGTAGCGAATGGAGTTTCTACAGACGTTTTTAGGAACTTCATTTTGTGCTAAAAAATGTGGACATTTAACTGTGCTCACGTATGATTATTACTATAAACCCTATGTAAACATAAACAGTTAAAGTATTACAGTACGTGAACATGGCTAAAATACCCTTGGGTGAGATTCTTAATTTGTTTCGTTGTATGTTTCAAAATTTGATTTTATAGCACAAACCGTTATTGTGCAGTAAAATAATATTGATATATATATATATACACATTTTAAGAGTATGCGTATTTATCAATTTAAATAGAAGATATCAATTCAAATTACTCACGAAATTGAATGTGAAATTTCGTATAAAGGTTTAATTTTTAAATGTCTAGATACATGGTAGAAAAGTATAACATTTATTAACAATATTTAGTTTTTATTGCAATAGTTTCATTTTAAAAGTTTGGAATTAGTATTTTAAGTATGTTCGGATTACAAATTTTTTATATCGGTTAACACTTTGTAATCAAAATTTTGTTCCTCACGATTTAGTAAATAGATAATTCGAATGTTAAAAAGTAAGTATAGCACAGTTTTGGTAAAAACATTAAGATAGACTGGATACATTTCTTGCAGTCTGCACTAACTTAACCACACACACACACATTCAGCTTGCAAACGATTGTCTAATTTCTAAGTTATACACTGTTCTTTAGTACGTGAAATAGAAAAGATAACTTAAAATAGTAGTTTTGGAATGTGTAAATTTGATCATAAATTTATAAACTGTGACGTATTTGGAAAAACAGATAAAATCCATTATACAGTTGATTTGAACGAGTGATTTTATCTTTATTTGCTTTATTACATTGATTAAAATGCAGGTACTAAATAAATGTTAAAACTAAAACTGTTAAACTGAATATAAAAACCGTTATACGTTCCTTAAATTTATGTAACTGCAAATAAATATTCTCTCAATTATTCTTTTGCAGAAAACATTTACAGTCAAACAGTTATTTACTCATTTACGGCTAAAGATAAGTTCATTTATATTCTAAATAAATAATAGAAAACATATACTTTGTAGGAAGCTCAAGGGCGATTACTTTTGAACACAACGCAGTGTAGTTATGTAAATCGACATCTCGCTCTAAGCCTCAGACGTAATTAACAAAACAATTCAACGAGGCTCCAAATGACTTTGTGGGCGAGGTTTCATAATTACCCGTGGGTGGCTAAACTTAAAAATTACTGGAATTAAAAAACGTTACAGTTATTATTTGTGTATATGTAGAGTACTCTATTTATAGGTTCGCATATTTTACAGTAAAGTACTTTAACTAATTCGTTTATCTCAAACAACGTATAGATCAAACTCGACTTGTAATATAGCTTATGGAGGAATTTAACGTTCATGGTATTTCCATTAATGCTTACGAATTCTTTCCAAGAAGATTATTTTTCTTAGCTGAGGTAAAGAATAATTTATTCCTCCCATATTGGGTGAACCCACCTTGTCGTGGAAAGAGTTATTGAAGACTAATTTTGGTCGTTATTAAAATACCTCTGTAGACCTAAAATGTAACACCGTTGCACGTAATGGAATCTGTTGGTATTACTTTATGGTTAAACCATAACGAACTACAAAATTACGAAGTAATAAATAAATTATTGAATACATGCTTCCATAAACCATACGGAACGTTAATATCTGAGATCGGAAATGCATCTAACTAATAGAAAGACATGAATCCCAACAATATTACTTACTTACTTACTTACTTTGTACTTGATGTCATGTCCAGTTGGCCTGGTAACGGCGTTGGACGAGTCATTAGTGCCCTAGGAAAGGGTCACGGGGGGGGGGGTGTTAACTTTCTGTTAAAAACTCTGACAATGAGTAATAACTTTTTTTTATTAAAAAATCTTTGAGTTCACTCTTGAATTTGTTTACAGGAATTATGTTTCTAATGGAAAGTGGTAGTTTTTGATAAATTTTAAGACCTGAGTAGAGTGGTTTTGTTTCAAACATTTTTAGGTTATGCTGCTCAGAATACAAATTTTTGTTTCTAGTATTGTACCTATGGGTGTTATTAACAAATTCAAGATGGTTGAACTTAATGTAGTTTGCCATTTCATAAATGTAAAGACTAGGTATAGTACAGATTTCCAGCCTTTGAAAGTGTTGCTTGCAATGGGCTTGAGGGGGCAGTCTCAGCATTGCTCTGATTGCCTTTTTTTGAACAATGAAAATTTTGCTCAAGGCTGACTCCTTTGCTCCCCACAGGGCGATTGAGTAGGAGATGTGCGATTCGACCAAGCAGTGGTAGACATTTGTCATGAGTTTCAGATTTTTGAAAGCACTGAGGCTTCGAATGACAAAGATTCCTTTTGAGAGCTTGCTTTCTAATGCCACCAACTGCTCAGTCCAACTGCTCAGTCGATTAATGCTGTCATATCGAGCTATTTTAGCATAAAAAATACTGTATGAATGCGTTATGATTTTATTAACAACATAGTTAAATACTAAATTAAAAACATAGTGTAAAGGTTAAAATTAATAGCTACATATGTTAAACGTGAAACGATTTTACTCAAATAAAATAAATGTACTTATTTTTAAATTTTCTCGTTGGAATCATGATTATCTAGAAGACCAAATTAAATTGTTGTCTAATATTCCACAAATGGGTGGATATGCATACTAAATGTTGTATATAGAAATAAATTGTAATTAATAATGTTTTTATTACAGGCAGCGTTAGAACTTTAAGATCCACTCTACCAATTATCGTCAAAAACACATTAAAATAAATATTAAGTTGATAACTAAAATTATATATGAAATGAAGAAATCAAGTATTATAAGCAGGATCAATAATTAACTTAACTTTTTACACATTTACATCATCATTAAAAGAAACACTTGCTTTTATTCAACTAGATTTTCAATCCGTACTTAGAGGAGTACTCCAAGTACCACATCCCAATGCCGCCAACTGGTATAATACCTGAGCCCCGAGGTGCATCAAGGCCTTGACCTCTTCGCGGAAGAGAGCGTCTTTATCGATGATTCTGATGGTGGCTGAAAAAACACTCCACAAGCGACAAGGAGAAACTGTAAACCGTCTACTAAAATTAGTTGACCGATCAATTTGAATAAATAATAAGGACCTACCCCTCACTGTCATTGTACATGGTTCACTTATTGCATACATAAATTAAAAGTTGCTTGGCATAAAAGTTAACCTTCATGCAAAATTTTATGTCTATAGGTAAATACATTCTCTAGGTTGTGGTAAGACAGACACGCAGAAATAAATTAAAGTTTTCAAACCCCTCTATTAATAAACTTCGCTAACGCTCGGCCAAATAATCGAATATTACGCAGGATTCGATTCTTAATGATTGGGACTGTATACTAATAAAGTAGTTTAAAACCGAAGAAAATGTAATAAAGTTAGTTCAAATTGAATACATGTTTCTATTTATTATTTTAAATGACATTTGCACAGTGTCTAGGTTGTCTAGAAAATCACTGTCTGAAACAAAGCAGGCGTGCGTGGCAGTTATTAAATGTTATTCTAGGAAAGAGGCGTTTGAAGTAACTACAGTTTCCTTACTGCCGACCTCACACAACACATTAATAATGAGAAATATAATCATAATGTAATTCACTTTGGTGATGCAGTTCTGGAAAGTTAAATTAAAATGTACAGGAAAACATTGTGCTTTAAACGCACACACACATATTTTTAACTTACTAATATATCGTTAAATGAAAAAAAAGTACATTTAGTAAAAGTGTACGTTTCTGCTGATTTAACTATAGATATTAAATTTATAACTAATTACAACGTTATTGTAAATTCAAAATTGTTTATTTGTATGCGTTGAGGGGTGAATAGTTCTAACATTTGTATAATTGTTATCAAAATTGATTCTGATATTTTAAAGATTATTTAATCAGTCCAACCAGGCATGGCCTATCATACAGGATATATTCTCTAATGTATATATATAATTTCAATAAAGTTTACAATTTGTTACTAGTAACAAAAATAAAAGTTTACAAAAAAGTTTTAAAAGGTTTATTTATATTTTATTATACATATTTATAAAACACTTTTCAAGGCTACATCTCTAAAATAAAATACTTTAACTGGAAAAAGCTAGAACATAGCTTCTTCGTAGGTGACATGAAGGATATCTGTACCCACATGGGACCTCGACAAGAAGTAGATCCTACTCCCAACATTACCCATCCTGTACATCTCGTTACTCCGGACGTAGCCCTAATATCCTTTCAGAATTAAGTTCAATGCAGGGGTCTTCTCATTATCTTTTGCTCAGTGAACAAAATAGTTGGAATTAAGAGTCGGTTTTGTCAATAAAGCAATACAATCTCGCTTGTAGGTTCCATCTCTACCTTACACGTCAGGTCTCTTAGTCAATAGTACAAGTATTAAATGGCCTTTTCCTTAGTACTTTAGTTGACCTTGGATATGAAAAAGTTTAAACAGCTCCTACTCTAGCATGCTGCACACCACTCATATTAGAAATTCTTAAAGGTTAAATTCATAAAAATTAATATTCATCTACAATTTTAAACAATATTTTCACACATTTCATATATTAATATTATATAAGACCATTACGTAATACAAAGGTCGAGATTTACTATACTCATAGTAAAATGTCAACATTCTAGCATCTGTTAACTGTGTCTATGACGTCATTATCAGGTAGATCGATACATTGTGACTGATAACAACAGTATATCCTGTTATAAATGGATGTGTAAATTGACAACGAGGCGATGGATTTAGCACGATGTCAAGTTTGTTAATGGTTAAACTACCACCACTGTACTAATGGAGGGAACTTGGTTTCAATATTCATTATATCGCTCGAGTATATATTTATCCTTAATAAGTTCACTTTGAATTGATAAATGTGATTAAGCGCTTGTTAAAAAAGTGACTACCTACATAAAAATGCAACAACTATACTCTTTTGTACTCGTACATAATATGGGCCTAGCTAGACACAAATATCACAGGTGTAATGGTGATCCTGTCAGGATTTAGTAAATCAATTTATTGGTAATTTTGAAGAAATGTGTATATGCATTTTAACTTTAGAGATGTGCAGTGTCATCTTACACATTGAAGGCCAAAAGTGAAATCCTAAATACAGGTTGACCCGTATATAAGAACAATATTTATGCAACAATGTTGACTATCACAACGTAAACATTTAGTTTTTATATGCTTGCTATAGTGATGATTCTGTATATTCGTTGAGTTGCCTAGCTGTTAGTAATTCATTAGTTTTTTTTATTTCTCAATGTAAGAAAACATAAACTAACCAGATGAACAATTCTGTGCGTAAAACAAATGGTATGCTAACTCTTTTTTGTCTGTCTGATACCATGCCACTGAGGTATACTCTAGGACAAGCAAGTTTGGTGATTACATTTTAAGTTGTGTGGTAAATATTTTGTAGCAGTTTATTTTAACTAAGCTACTTGGTTTATTGTCGAAATTGCATGTTACACAATATACGGATAAACTACGTAACATGGTAACAGTTCGGCTTTGAAGAAATATAATTTATTGGATACAATTCAGACTAATTAGATTTTCCTTGATTGCTCCGTAAGCATAGTTTGATTTTACCTTTCTGAAACGACTGAACACACTATTTTCCTCTAAAATGCAACCCAAGGTATAGTATTGAACGTATAGTGTTTCATAAACTCAGTGTTTTAATTAATTTCCATCTTCTCTGATTGCTTTATACGAATAAAAGCCACTTCAGCTACACAATAGACTAACAATATTTGTACAGTCTATATTTTATCGAAATATCTGTAGCCAATGATTTACATTTATGAAAACACACATTAATGTAAGTATGGTAGGAATTTTTAATTCAATAGAAATGTGGCGAAACGGAGGTGACCTAAATATACGCACTCATTGATATTAGTCACACATTTCTCACAATGCCATATGAAAACTGGAGTATCCCTGATATATCAAATGATGTTTCAAGCATGAGCACTGTAATACATTTCCACCCTTGGAGCTAATTAGGAATATTTGTATATTCGTGAAAAATTATATCATTGACATAACGAGCGGTTCAAGAAACTAGAGCGCAGGACCATTGCTAATTACCTATTTAGTAATATTAATGTATAGAATATAATCACAGGTATAGGTTTCAGTTCACCGGGATAAATGGCTTATGATATTTATCAGTTAATCTTATTGTGTAACAAGCACAAATGTGTCACTCAACTTGGCAACACAATGTATGTCAAATATCGGCTCATCATTTGCTAGATAATGGGTTAAAAGAGATAATGAATATGTCTATTTGATTGCAGAGGATAATTGTTGGAGTGGATTTTCCTTAATGCTCAAGGTTTTTAAAGCCGAAACACGGGGAAGTACGACTATCCTTCCCTTCTTCCAAGGTGAAAAACTAAGATAGTGCCCGAGTTGTCAAGGCATCACGAGGAAAAACAGCCTCAAGCCCTACCTTTTCAGAAATCCTGTCATTTTGGAAATAGCTCAAAGATACTTTTAGAGATAAGTACAACGAAAGATTTCAGTGTCTTCTTAATCTAAGTGGAAAAACCATACAAATCGATTACAAATGAATTACATTACTTTAAATTTAAAAATACAAAGTTTGAGTACGTCTCACCACTTATCTGCGCTGACGCTGAATACATGTATTTTTAAGCCCTTAGTTACTTGTGCTACTATGTTTTATTGATTGCACACTGATATGACTTTACTCGTTGCCACCATTGTTACCTATAAGATCAATGTAAACAAATTCACAAACGCTCAACAGAGTCCTATGGAGTGCGCTGTCACGAAACTCAATGTTGCGAATAAGTAAATCATAAGGTTAAGCTTCTGACATAATGTCAAATCGATAGATCAGTTCGTTCTCAAGATGTACGGACATACAGAGATAAAAAGGATTTTCCAGGGCCCGAGTTATAGGCTTTGTCAACGCTTATCCAATCAGCCCAAACCAAAATCTTAATTGTAATACTAACTGCATTTTGAGAGACACATTAGATAAACAGATCTGATAATGAGTTCTGACACGTTCTGTTTAGTTTTTATTTCTTTATGTGATAAAACCTTGACTGCAATTTTGAAAACCGATTAAACCCGGTTTACAATACGTAATCACTGTATAAAACACTAAATACAATCATAAATTATTGAATTACAAATAATTAGATTTTATCTTCTTCATTGACTATACTTCACCTTCTTCCACATTATATGTGAGGAAATAAATAGTGTATTTTATCTCATAAAGATATCTCTTTATTATCTAAAGTAATTTGCGGAAATAAGAAATACAAAGGTAGTCTAACCTGTAGAGATCCCAGGAAACACTGTAAGGCAAATATGAAGACTTCTTTGTTATCTGGTATATTTTATGTTTCTTACGTGTCTTCTTTGAAATTGGTTCCCTTAATGTTCAAGTAAGACATATTACCTACTAAAATCTATTTTATTCCGTAATCGCAAGTTCCCATTTACAATACGTAATTTATATAAAATTCTAATAAAAACAGAATGAAATATATTCAAATAGTTTATAGATTTTAACAGTCGTATAAGATTGAAATATGATGATCTTGCAAAATGCTGAAACTGAAATGTGAAAGATTCTTATAGAATAGGTTAGTTTAAAACGAAATCTAACAACCAAGAGTACAATATTTAATGAGAATATCAATGAGTCTGATGGTATAAATAAAAATAATGGAGTACCGATGGACCCGAAATAACTAATACAGAGAACGAACCGCGTTATCGCACAGACGAAAAATTTGTCACTTCGACGGATAGACTTCCATTCGTCCTTTTGACGTTAAAATTAATAGAGCTCTTCCTACGACCATGAAGACATACACAAAAAATTTTAATTCTATATGACATTCCTATCACGACTTATATCACAGATGGATAAACAGAGAGACTGTCCTTTGACCTTTAGAACCTGCAATAGTGTTCTTCGTTGGACCAAGAGGAAGTTATATCAAGTTTAACGTTTTTTAGGACCTTTCTTTAAAGAGTTATTGCATAGACAGAAAAACGGACAGATGGAATGCCTTTTGATTCCAAAATCAAAAGCGATCTTTCATGGAACAAGAGAAATCTTTTTTCAAGGTTCTTTCTATCTAGAGTTATCGCAATGGCGGACAGACAACGACACGATTCCAATAATTTATATAAAAAAAATCTTCTATTTAATAACAGCATAGTAGTAAATACTAGACATTTACTGTTGTTTTGTAAAATTGAGGGTGAAATGGAAACAGAACTACGACACATAGAAGAGCAGAACTCTAAGGAATGACCACGGGTTTGAAGAAATTGAGAGGTAGTTAAGCTTTAAAATGATCCTAAGACTAAAGACATGCCTCAATTTTTTAAGTTAATGTTTAAGATTTGCATTACACAAAACCAGTTATATCTTGATGAGGACATATCTGAGGAGTAGAATAAACAGAAATGCTCGTTTATAAGGAAGTCTATAGATAAACTGTAAACATAGAATATAAAAAAGCTGCAAATTTTTATATTTACTATAGATAAAACTATGTAGGTTACAGGAATATAAAACCCATTACAAATACATCAAAAGCCCAAGTATACAAGTTGAAGTTGTAGTGAGCCCCCGGGTTAACCGAGGCTGTTTAAAAAGAAATCATGTAGCTTACAAAGTTACGCCAAAGATTACAGGTATATGTTTGAATTACGAGTTCGCGCCACTAGATGTATAAAGTAGGGGAGTGTAGTCTAATGTGCGGAGGATGATATTTGTATGAACAATTTTAAAGGTGACATTCAGATAAACATTGTGATAACAATGTACGTACTTATTCCAAAAAGTACACTATAGCAAAAAACTATAAAATGTATAAATTAAATCAAGTATTTATTTTACCTAATGTTGATATGACATTATCACCTAATTCCGATGTAATTATTTATGCTAATTATTTTATTTCTTTAGTAATTCTATTCAAGGAAACCAAATTAAATTATTGTTTCATGTTAATAAATTGGATTAAAACTAAGATAAAATATTATGTTTTTACGGGAGATACAGTTATAATCAGAAAGGTCTTCATTGTTGCTGACTAAGATACACATTACAAAAGCTACAACAAAATAAAGATGACCTCAGCGTAAACGGATAATTAGTTCAAGATTATACTTAAATTTTGAGTTATGTTAGTAAATAATTTGTATCCGTACCATTTAGTTATGAAAAATATTAGATTTAATATTTTTTAACTTACCCAAGATTCTAATAATCTCTTACAATTTTTTTTTTACTTATTACATAATAAATTTATATTCGTGAGTAAGATGCAATATTTGTAGAAAGTTTAAGAATCATAAACAACAGATATGTAGAAATCACCTTTTAAATACAACACTACATCTTTTTAATTAGAAGTACCGCAGTACCTACTAACTGTATTGGACCTGGTTAAGGTTCCATTTAATGGAACATATTAATTACGTTTGAGCCTAGTGAGGGTAAATACAAATATTAGTTAATATAGCAATGACCATAGCTTCCAGCAACGCATCAGAGGTAGTTTACCTTTGGCTAATGGTCAAATCAAATCAAATCAGTTTTTTATTGCTGGAACATTATACAACGCATGGCAAATGTCAAAGTTTTGCTTTATACTTGCTAAAATGTTTGTCAAGCACACCACAAGAAATCTCATTCAAACATACAATTTTGAAAACGTACCTACATCCATTGATTATTCCCTCTTCCAGCGACGAATTTTGTTAGTCATTTTAATTGGTGGTCTCCCAATCATAAGCGAAAAACTCGTCAACATTATAAAATGTTTGTGACACTAAAAAGCGTTTCAAACAAGTTTTTAACACTTTGAGCGTTGGAGTGTTTTTAATGGAATCTGGTAACTTATTGACGAAATGAACACCTGCCTGTGAAGGCAAGAGTTCATAAACCACCGTTCTGTTTCTACCATTTCGGTAGTTATCTCTGCCTCTAGTCTTATACACATGTATGTCTCTGCCATTCGTCATGGCACATTTCGACACACAAAACAGAGTTGTTTCCAACATGTAGAGACTGGGCAGCGCCAAGAGTTGCAAATTTTTGAAGGCTTCCTTGCACGATTCTCTAAATTTCAGCTTAGCGATAATGTGGATCGCTTGTTTTTGCAGCTAGAACACTCTCAGGAATTGATTGTTTGCACAAGCTCCCCATAACATGTAAGTCAGGCGAGGGTAAATCAATCCATAATACGCCATCATCTGAACCTGACTCGGGTAGTATTTGGCTAGAGACCTCAAAACATAAATGCCTGAGGCCAATTTGGAGCAAACGATGTCGATGTGATCATTCCAAGTCAACCCTCGATCTAGGTATATTCCCAGGAACTTCGAACAGTATACTTCTTCCAGCATGGTGTCAGCCAACTTAACGGCTGGCTCATCATGACTATCTACTGATCGTAAAGCAAAAGTTATAAAATTGGATTTTGTAGAATTTGTTTTAAGATTGAGGCTACTAAAACTTTGGACGCAATTGGTAATTTCAACAAAACTCTGCTGTTCCAGAATCAATTTTGATTTGCTAGTGAAACAGACAGTCGTGTCATCAGCATACTGCACTAGTCTTCCGTGCAGAAGTGATGAACCTACATCATTGACCTAAATCAGGAAGAGAATTGGACTGAGAATTGAGCCCTGTGGAACACAATAAGTCGGGTGAATTGGTTCAGATAATTTGTTTGAGATCTTTACATTTTGAGTTCTTTGGCTTATAAATGATCTGAGCCACTGGAGAGGCACGCCTCGAATGCTTTGAGATTCAAGTTTTTCAAGCATTGTAACATGGTCAACACAGTAGAATGCTTTCGATAAGTCCAAGAACACACTCAATGTGTGATCCCGACGTTCTAGTCCCTCTACAACCATGTCGACAAGATTTACAACAGCGTCTATTGTCGACTTGCCCTTCCTGAAGCCAAACTGTTCTTCAGATAGCTGGTTGTTTACCTTTTTCTCACAAACTTGTATGGTTTGAGAGGACAGTTCATGTCGAGATGAAAGTTGAGTGTACCACTAAACCTTTTAAAATGCTCTTCTACTGAATGAATTGATTCTTGGTATTTCTAATTTTCTATAGAAAGGGAAGTTTTGAAGATAGCGATGTTTCCTAGCCTTAAATGGTGGGTAAGTTTTCATTTATAATAAATAATATAATTAAATATAATAGAATGGACAGCAGGATTTTGGACATTTGCCTTCCGTATATGTTATAAAATGTATAACACAAATTTTCAAGGTTTGGAATCTATCCTCTCCGTCAGTTGGAGCGTAAATTAAAACATACAAAAATACCGAACTGAAAGAAGGAAAATAGGAAAGAATATTTTTCATAGTGTAATATACTATTATAATATTTACAAAATTACCATACTGTACTATTAATTGTTATATATAATAGTTTGTGATGAGTACTCAAATTTCTAAGATGAGTTATACATTACATTACACAATATAATATAGATATGCTTCTTATATTATAATTTTCTTGCCTTACGACTGCTATTTTGGTATATACGTCATGCCCTACATTTTGATACTTGTCATCAGAACTTTTACAATGTAATACATATTTAAAATCAGTATGTGCTTGAACAGATTTTCATTCATCGTATATCTTATTTTGTTTTTTTTAATATGACCATTTTACTAAATGTTAGTTGTACTGTTAAGAGGTAGTTGAGCCAAGAGCCTGAGACAAAGATTATATTATATTTTACCTACGTATTGCTCTCGTGATACCACTTAAAAGTTAGTGCATCTTGGCGGGTAAGAGGAAAAACTTCATAACATATTCAAGTCTCGTTTTTCAAATGTCGATGAGCATTTTTTACCAAACTTCAATTGATAACAAGTAAAGCTTAGGACGAATTCCTTTCTTTTGATTCGAAATTTGATATATTGATTAGAAAATGTTTTCTTTTTCTGAACGTTTTATTTTTTCTCTTATGTAATTTGTTTGAATCGTGGTTCACTAATACAATATGCTGTAACGCGCTTCACTTTGTCTAACATGACATAAAATGCTAAAGTTCTTAAAATAAAAAAATAAATATATCACTATTATTTCTGTGTTCATTAGATAGTTTTTGCTTCGTAAAAGTTTGTTCTTGTCGTCATGTTCTGCAAAATTTTAAACCAGGTTGTGGTAAGAAGGATGAAATAAATGGTTGAATTCGTTGTATGATATATTCTGTCTTAGCTTATGTCTCTGATGGGGTATTAAAATAAGTTTAAGGTAAACGGACTGAAACATTTACAATGATTATCTTGTCTTATTTAATTAATCCCAAGTATACAAATAGATTTAATTAAAATACAAATAGGCTTCCCCAGATGATTGGGCGCCTGGGGCATTATACTCCAGTAACCCCTCTCTTGCCTTCCATACCGTCGAGAAGAATTAGCTGTCAACATGAAATCATACTCCATTCTGCTAGTTTCTCTTTAGAACTATAAAATAAAGCGACTTCTTTAATTTAAGTCCACGTGAAAAATGGAAACTATCAGTATTATATGTGCCTATTAATTTTAACATCTTTAGATTATCTTTTAAAACGCACACATAATGTCACAAATATCTATATCGTCCACTGATTTAAGTAATTGAAAACAACGCCGACACTAACACTACATAGGCGTTAAGTTTGGATTATTTCTTCTGAAATCGGGCTTGAATTTGGAATATTTTATATTACATACAACGATCCTTATTTTAAGAACTCTGTGGAGCTCCTACATACATTTATCAAACGGGGATTAATATATAATGCATCATTTTCCTGAATTAAGTTATTAGTGTACAGGGTGAAAATTACTTTGAAATGAATACGGTGCTCTCAAAGACCGTATGAGTCATCATTACCTTCTGTGGCAAAGGGATGGCAATGTATGCATTGATTAGTATAAAGAAGTTAGTATATGTGCATAGTTAGTAAGCTTAATGCATGTGACAGATATCTCTGGGTGTAAAATATCTTCCGGTACTTAATTTAAACAGGAAAACACTATATTTCACGTATCTATTTAATCCTACTTCACTAAGTGTTCGCCAAGTGTGGGATGGCTTATTATTTTCCCTTCTTTCTGTATCTTCCCAACACATATCAATAGTACATGTTGAAAAGTATAATCATTTATTAGATAATTAGCTTTTATTGAGGCTTTATACTTACCTAAGTTCTCTTTGGAGCAAGCGAAATTGTTATACATTATCTAATTATGTTCACTTGGCTAGTTGTCTAACTATTTCGGTTCACAACATATCAAGAAATTCTAAGAAACTTCTAACTTGAGATATATCAGCTTCGCTGAAGAGAAAATTGCAAAATGAACGTTAAACTTAAACTCGAGTTAAACTACTGTGCAATAGTTTGTGAATATAAAAAATCTGAATCAGTTACTTTTCATTAAATTTATACTTTAATTAAACGAAATAACTATTAAAGTTTACAATACAGGTAAATAAATTAAATTTATACACATTTAATTTCTAACGACAAATAAAGTACTGCAGTTGAAGAAAGTACAGTGTTATCCTTGTTCAATATTGGTAATTCCAAATTTATTTCATTTAATTCCTTGATATCGTAATGGTATGAAATGCCAAGTACTTTCAACACAAAATAATTACTTGTAAAAACGACATATTTGTTTGTGCTATATATGACAGGCTGCTTAGTAACTGCTCTTGCCCATTTATTACATAATCATTAATATGATGTGATGCTTATCAGTAATTATAGAAATACATCTTTCTGTTATATTCTAGCAAATAAGTGCTTATATTTTGCGTAGTGAAATCCAACTGGAATTTGAAATAATCCGGAAAACGAGTAACTGTTTGGGAACATAAACCTGTTCAGTGTAATTATTTCGGATCTACACCGAGGACACCAGCTGGACTACGACATTTTGGACTACAAATATATTATATATGTGAAAAATATACACAGTACTGATACCAATTCACTTCTGATAACCATTAAACAAGAGCACATACTTGTATGTAAAATAAATGTTGAGAATATATATCCCTTTTTTTATTCCCGCCCCCTTTATAACAAATCTGAAAACTAGTCCACCTGTACTGCACAATTTTTGAGATCCTGTAATAATCACAGAACCTTCTTTAGAATATTTGTAAAAACTATATTGAACAATTTAGTTTACAATTCACAAATATTATATTATTACATAACTTTTCTTTTTTCCTTTAAACTCCGTATGTAAATAGTTAATTCAGTTATGGATAGTTAAAGTATCAATTTTCTTCCTAAAGGAAGTGAAAAATTATAACCGTATCAGCCCTTTAGATACAGTACTTAAATAATTGTGTTAGTTGGATAAAGATTCAATGTTATTATTTCAAATTGTTTAGGAAAAATAATCATATATATGTTTACCTTATATACCTCATGTCACTCATCGTGATTGAGGTTGATGTTAGGGGTCAATTACACGATAATCATTCGTGAACATAATCCGTTATAGTTAAAATATATTAGTGTAAAATTGCTTAACAATTACTTAATTGTCTTGGTAACTACTAAGTTTGCTGTACAACCCACCAAGTCATATTACACTAAAAGCTTTAATCTAATACTGAGATCATATAACATGTCGAGAACAGTTTAAACTACAACTCCTTCTAAGTAAACCGTGTATGTAATTACAGACTTAAAGATGCTTGCCTAATCAAGCCACTTATTGTGTAACTAAATATTATTTCACAATGATTCAACACACTTATCTAAATTGTAAAGGTGTTATTTTAACAATGTTATTAAGTAAATAGGAGAAAGATACTTGAGATATTATTACTTCAACATATTATAACGTTGATCTAGCTAGAAAATTATTTCACAATTTTTAAAATTTTTATTACCATCACATAATTTTGTTTGGATTCTAAAAAAACAAACCCGTGTAATATATTATAGTTTTACACAATACATAACTCAAGATGTTCCTTATTAAAAACATTATATATTAAGATATTTGGTTCTTTAAAAGGTGGGGTACTACGTTTTTATTAATACAAATATATGTTAACTACATCTAACATTACTAGACTCTTTAGGTAATTGCTTGACTAAGTAGACTAACAGTAATAATTTTTGACCTTGATGTGAATACTTTATTTTTTTTTAATTACTTTGAATTTAACTATTCCAGTTTATTAAAATGTACAAGTATACTTTAATTTGTCCATAAAAAATTCACTTAAAATAAATAAACATTTTTTTATACGAAAAGAATAAACATATATATATATATATATATATATATATATATATATATATATATATAATATATATAATAAATAAAATATAAAAGAAAATTGAAATAATAACATCTTGAGACATGTTAGGCTTTTAATTTTGTTTTAGGAGGATTGCAGCTATATTTCTATATAAATTCTATCTCGTGGACACTATTGTTATATTTATAGTATTATCAATGGGTCCTTTATACCACTAATCATTGACCTACGACTGAAATTAGTAAGAAAACTTAAAAGATGGATCAAAAGGTTTTTTGTCTCAACTATCCATATTATGAAAGTAAAGACACTACTACAATATTAAAATGAATGCAAAAAATTGTTTGACCCTTTATCGGACCTTTCATCTTATTAATAATATAGAACACGGTTCCTCCAATTATAAAGTTATCACACAATGTCGGCCGGCGTTCAGTTTAGAAAGGAGTGGTTGCAATTTTTCAAGGAAAAAAAGGAAACCTACTACGGACATATTATTAAGAAATTAATATTATTATATTGTATATTATATATTATTATTATATTATATTATTATTATCAATTAATTATGCCAAAGAGATTTACCAAAATTTTTGTACACAATGTAAGACTATATTATTGGGTATTGCTAGCTACCACTACAGCCTGATTATTTACTCTTGTGCAACAACGCAAATCTGAGAATAAGATAAAAATTATACATTTTAAATGCAGTAATATAGATATCATTTAAAATTAGGTGGAATATAAACGTTCATGTATATGTTTGATCAACATCATTTTCAGACTAAGGATAGATTACAAAATTTTGGATTTCAGTGAAACTTAAATTTAGTGGACATGTGATAGCATTCCATGAGAGATCGTTTACCTAAACAATACATCGCTTATTTTGTTACACATGTAATCCTTTGATGAAGGGTTTAAATGTGCATTTTTATGAACCAATGCTGGCCACAAACGAACATCTCAGGCTCTCTGAAAACCGTTTTAACAAAGGCAAAAGATTTTTTATCATTAAACATAATATCATGTAGTATACAGTATACGTTGAATCACTAAACTGGTCACATAGGTTCTACTAAGTGTTGGAAGTATTCTTTTAAATTTGGTTTGTCAGTGGCGTTTACTGGCATTTATTGCATTATAGAAATAATTATTTAAAAGATACATATGTACAGCCGTGAGGAGTGTGCTTTTTATGAGGTCACCTGATGACTATAGCATTAGTAATAATAATACTTATTTATTGCTATAAACAATTAAAAACATTGTATTACAAAAGTATTTTCTAAAATATTAATTTAAAATTTAATGTTACTTTAAGAAATCAAAAATACACTCGATTAAAAACAGAGGTGTACGAAATAGAGATTCGTGATATACAACAATTTTCTCATGTGCAAGGATGATATGACAGCATCAGGTCTATTCTTGGGATTTATGAAGTACTTTACTAAATCTCAGCCGATAACAGGTCATAATTTAATTGATAGACAGCCGTGTGTAATATTATGGATGTTATGGATAGATTTCAGGGTAAATATTAAGCTTATGATAAATTCTTTAAGGAGTATTTTACGGTGCTAATTGGTTTTATGACGTTAAATCAATAGAGTTTTTCCTTTGACAATCATCACTCTATGTGCCTATTTTTATGTCCCTACGCCCTTTCTGTCAAGAGTTATCACACAGGCGGTCAGATGACATCATTTTAAAGAAGGTCTTGATGGTTTCGTAACAAATTACTTAAATAGAAATACCTTTTTTTATAATATTCTAACAAATGAGATTAATACAAAGCTATAACGACTTGGATTGTTGATCTTAATATTCCAGAGTATTAATATATAAATCATCAATAATACATCCAAGACGATATAAAATATTTTTTGATTAGTAAAGATCCTAGTGAATATTAAGTACAATGTATTACTAAAATTGTTAACTATTAAATATTATCTGGTTTGTCTAAAATAAAAATCACAGTTCTAAATGAAAACAATGGATTTATTTTTAACTGGCAAATTAATAAGTTCAACGTTTCAGAATTTTTATCACTCTATTTTCCACAAAGAATTGACAAACCTTTTAGTAAATTTAAAAATTCCTTTGGCAAGAAATAAAAATATTAATCAAATTATCAAACTAAAAATCAGAGCTCTCTTCTAAAATAAAATAATAAAGTTTTAAAATAAAATGAAATACCACTTGGAAATAATTAAAATAAAAATTTTCACTTCTAAGTTCACTCAAAATTCAAAATAAAAATTTCAACTTCTCTTTACACTATTTGAACCTTAACTTTCAAGTCTCTGCAATTCAGATTACAAGTCTCTCTCTCTAACAATTATTAAAGTTCAATTAATAATTCACAATAAAACAGTTCCAGTTAAATATTAATAAATTACTACCTTTTCAAATCTCAATTAAAGTTATTAACAAAGTTCAATTTTAATTCACTTCTCTTGCAAGCATAAACCAAATGTAACTTGTATGATTCTATTATGCTCTATTGTTCTTCGAGAATAAGTTATTCAGATTGCTCTGTAGTTTCTATGAATTTAATTTTTTCCTATAAAAACAAGACAACAAAATTAATTTAATATCAGATCAAGAAGACTTTTTCAATAAAACGTACAATAAATTTGGTGCTTACCTCAAAATCACTCGCGGAAAAAAATTTAAGAAATACGGCGCACTGCAATTAACTTTACTCACGAAAATAACCAAAAGAAGGGCGAAAATTATGAGCGTGCGCTTAAATACTTCCCTTTCCAATCACCTTTGCAGGACATCCGTGGAGCTCTCTCATTGGTCCAGCTGTATCAAACCAGGAGAACAATACTCACAATAAGACAAGTTCTAATCAATTCAAGGCAGTCAACCTGTCTTCCTAACAATTTAAAACTACCAGTGCTAACTTGCCAAAGGATTACATGTTCGATTTTACCCTGACATTTCACAATCTAATCTAAAATTAAGTCCCAATATTTCGATCCCAAAATTTTTATTTAATTTAAGTTTTAATTAAAAAAATAAATCAATGTAGCTTTAAAAACGCTACAAAAGCTAACATAATACTGCTTGTGAGTTTTTCTTTAATGATACGTTTTATTCAAATAAATAGAGGAATGTACTTTCACATAATATTAGTGCTATAATTATAAAATGCAGAACGTTATATATTGAATACCTTGAAATACAATTTTAAAATTCCGTGGAACATTCTGATGAGCATAATAATTGCCAAAACAACACCTAGTCACTATATTGAAGAATGGTTGTTGGAACCACGTTATCAGCTGTCATAGAAAAAACACGTTAACTGAAGTGGATTATAAAAAGCTAATGCATCACATATTTTGAACGTATAAGGTTTAGTAGTGTAATGTATGGAAAGTCTATCCAGTTTTGCAATGTACAGTACATACATTTTATCTTAAAGTTAAATAGTGTAAAGTCAGTGTCAGGTAAACAAACGTCAGTCATTCTACGAAGCATGGGTATTTGTTTGTAGATATTCTTGTTAACTCTTTAAGTATAGTTAGTACAGTTCAACATGTTTGGCAATCACTTTATTATTTCCTTCCTCTACTTCGTTAAGTTTAGTGCATCGTCGTAGACTCACCCATTGTACAGTTGATCAGAAAGGAGGTCTTAAAAGAAATAAAATGTTTAATATTAGGGTCGTATTTCAAAACTATTTCTTATTACTTGTTGGTATGATAAAAAGATACTCGGCCATTTTGTTACAAAGCTAATGAAAAAAATTACATTATAATATTTTCAAAAGCCGAAATCTGAGAGATCAAGCAGTTGTTGGTGAGAATAGTTCATTCTGAAAAAAAGGACTTCAAATTTATATTACTTTATTGTTAAAAATAAAAAGTAAATCAAATATCAACAATTATGCTACTGAAATGCATTCGAAATTAATTTGTCTGTGGTCGTCTTTGTTTTAGACGTGGAAGCCTCCCATTGTTCTGTACAAAAACAACAAATCTCTCTTCCAGTTTTTGGATATATATCGTTCAGACATAAAGGGAGAACAATAAGAGAACATCGTCGTATCAGAAAGCCTCTTGCTTTTATTTCACGAAATCTGGGGAATCCGGCGCTAGAGATGATCACAGTGATGGCGTCTCGTTGTTATCCCCCATTGTTAAGATGTCCTGCAGAAGGATAGACGAGGCTGGGGAACATTTTGTCTGCATTTCTCTCTTGATAAAACGCAAAAATGTGAAAATAGTAAATTGTTGGTTCTTTAATACTGTTTTTTATAATTTATCTTTTTAAAAACATAAATAAATGGTCTCGTCCACATCATACTAAAATTTTAATTTAATAAATTTAATTGCATGATAAAAATTTTCATCGTATTGATTTGAAATTTTCTACGTAATTTCATTTTTATATGGGGAACATCGATTTCGTTGATAGTGGCTCTCACTCCATTGCCTTTGGTTGAGTTATTTTTCTAATGGGTAATCGTAATGGCAAATAAATAAAATAACAGAATAAATCAGTTGCGATCAAGCTAAATAGAATCATGTGACATGTAACGTAATATGTAATTTAGTCATACAATAAAATGATAATTTATTAAGTGGATGTTCATTGTTAAAAATCAATGAAAAGATTCGACTTCATCACACTTTTACGGTACCCTCTCTACTTTACGGGAACTTATATATAAATACTGCTATGAAACGTGACTGGATGAATAAACATGTGAATGTATCACGTAGCAAGATATCTCAATAAAGAAATCATCATCAGCCAGAAACAAGAGGCAAGTAAGGTTAAGTGGTAGAGATGACTTTATAGTCCTAAATTAATAAAGACATTTTTAATTCAATTTAATTTTTTTTCATTTGTAAATTTACAAATATACAATAATGAGTTATAAAATGTTGTATGTCCAATATTTGGATTTTCTGGGCGTCATTCAAACCTATCAATCAGTTAGGCGAGAGCATTTATCTTTTTTTGGCCAAGGTGATGTAAAACTTTTGTGTATGAAGTCTATACGTATATCTGTCCAAAAGATATCTCAAGAATAAAATGTGATTTAGAGTTGAAATTTAACATGCAGCCTAAGCTAAGCCTGTTAAGATACACGTGGAGTGGCGTATTGTGACAAAGTAATGTCTATGTTTACACATGTACTATTACAAATTTATTGTTTTTCGTTATGCACTAATTTAAGCACAATACTGTTCTATACTTTCCATTCGCAGCTTTAACATTTTTAATATCCTGTATAAATTTATTTACTGGATATCTAACTTAAACAGCTGTAGTAGACCTTTTACAAAACGTATATTGTAATTACTAGATCAGGTTAACACACGGAAAGTACACATAGTAGGTCTCAACTTATACGGAGAGTTTAAACCACAAGATGCTGTTCAGACACAACTCTAAATACTGGTTCTCCATTTTCATGATTTATTTAATAAACCAATAACACAGTGTGTAGAAAAGTACGAGGATATTCTATTGACTGAATGTAAATGAGTATCTTACTGTAAAAAAGTTACAGTTTTTTACCCCCTTAACAATTTTGCAAGAGTTCATGATGGATATAATTTTGCAGACACCCAAACGTGTTTAGATTATAAGATGTACCACATACATAAATTGTCGGCGCAAAAACACAAGGTAAATAAATCTTGAAAGTGTTTGCGCGTTACATACTGTATGAGTTATCAAGGAATGTATATCATGAAACCTAATATAAAACATTTCAATGACAGTGACACATGCTTTAAATAATACTTATGTTCCATTCACCATTGAGACACGTATGCTCATGCATACATAAAACAGCTATCAATAAAAGTAAGGTCAAAATAAGTTGTGGAGATATATTCAGCATTTAAAAAAACATGTACGTAAATATCAACTTACAAATGTGTTGCATACCCTGTTAAAAGTATTTTTACTGTGAAGACATGCCCAAAATTATTGATTAAGACAAGTAACAGTATTCTAATGATATGAATTACCTACGTTAATATTTAAAATTTAACGAGATTGATAGCATTCTAATCATGAATACTAAGCTATTTCTTATCTGTTAAACCCAGTTTGTAAAACCTAAATAAACGTATATTATGTCTTAAATAGAGATTTCTAGATACAAATGCAGAACATATGTATGCATAATATAGTTCATTACTAATTTTAAGGGAAATAAAACCAAATCAACTGTTATAAGTTTAAGTGTGGTCTAACACAGATTTCCCTTCAGAATAGTTTGCCATCTATTGCTTTATTTGCATTCCAATGACCTACAATCTTGGACCATATTCCGGCCACAGGAGAGCAAACAAATCAATAAGGAAACTGAGTTACTCACTACAATTTTAAACAAGGGATCCAAGGTATGGGTTTTTATTACAACAACACATAATAAGAATAGTCATTGGTATAGGCTCATCGTTAATTCTCAAACATACTGTTCCTCAAGAATTATTATGTACAGAGATTGAAAATTTAAACCTTGCAGATTTTACGTATTTGCTCAATGTATTATTTTAAAGAAAATTTGGGAATATTATGTTGTTTTTACGAGTTGTTAAAAAGATTTTCTAAATAACCAAATTGTTACTAAACACATCAAAATATTTTACACGTGAGATTTTTAGAATAAGATAGATGAGTTACACTATAACGTGGTCTATGATATGAGGTTTAAGAGAAATATGTAATGGATAAGGGGTCCATTCTAATAGAAAGCTGTCAGGTACCTAGTTGCCCTCTAAAATGGTGTTAAGCCAAAAAGAAACCATAAGCCTTCTTATACCTAACAATTAGTTGCAATTAATTTATAAGAAATTTCTTTCAGTAGTCATTACAGTATGCGTTTCTTTATAATGTCACTCGCTAACCTAGTCCATTTATGTAACCGCCTGATCCCCCGCATGCGCATAAATGATACTGTTAATTGTTTTCTGGTATAGTTGAATGTTATTGGGCATCTATTATAGTTTAAATAGCTAAATAAGTCACAGATTAAGACTTTTACAACTCCACAAATAAAATGGTTAATTATTAACTAATCTTTTGGAAGAAAGATATGTGTTGTTGTACAGTTATCTGAAACATTACAAACGCAAAACTTTTCTGCCATAAGCTGATTCACAAAGTATTGCTTAGATATTCTGACAAAACAATATTGGTCAGAATAATATCTCTATAAAAATGTATAAAAATATATTATTGTATATTTAGTATATTTCTATGGTAAAAATATTACTTCCGAAGTCTCTAATACTTGTGATATACAACTATGTGTAGCATCTCCTGCTTTCTGACCATGGTAGGAAGGTGAGAGAAGCTCTTGAGTAGCATTGTTGGTAAACTCGAGCTACACATAGTTGTATATCACAAGCATTAGAGACTTCGGAAGTAATATTTTTACTATATGAATTGCTACCCATATTTTTTTAGAATATACAAGCAATGCTTTTTTAATTAGCTTATGGCAGAACACTTTTTAACTTTAAGTAGGTGTACAAGAACGTTGAAGATTTTAGAAGTCGGGCAAGATGACTTAGGCAATAAAATCAACTGTACAACCTTGCATGAACAAATGGTTAGGTAAGCTGACATGGCCAAGGTATTCTTAAAACAACTTATTTTAAGAAAGGTTAAAGATAAATCGCCTTAAAACAGACAACTACATAACAAACCAGACCACTAACTTCTGTCGTTTCAGTCATCATTGATCAAAAGCTGTATAAGGTGACCTCACTGTTGCCACAACCAAAATATGATGATTTATTGCCCACCGCCGTGAACGATCATCTTTAATTAAAATGTACAGAGCAATATGCAACTCTATAGATCACTGTCACATTAGGACGTTCAGTTGATATAAGGTAAATACTATGTTGATAATTACTTGTAAATATTTAATTTCAGAAACAAATGGGTAGTGTTAAGTATTTTTTGAGTTGTTTGTTACTAGCTAATAATGTGCTTATTTTTCATAAGCATGTTTCATTTTTACTCTCAATTTATTAACTTAAATGCGAAGTAAAGTATTATTTGTATCAACTTTTTAAAATTATATTGTGTACTTTATTATATCATACACTAGGACTTTTATTTTATAAAAATATTGTTACATTTCCTTAATGCCAATATTTTTAGCTTCAGACTCTTCTAAGATAAGTTTTATGAATGGAATAACTTGTAATTTTTTTTTTTCTAAAATTACGACAGCATAGTTCCTATTTACAAAAAAAACTCTTTTAAATAAATATTTTGTAATTTCAAATCAATGTATTTAATTTCTGATACCTAATAAATTAAATAAATTATTCGTTTGTAGAATTAGGTGCACCCTACTCCTATGATTATCATTCAATTATTGATTTTTTTATAAAAAAAAAACTAAATAATAAAAAAAATATTTGAAATTTAAATAAACAGAATAAAAATACAACATAACATCGATATTATGCAGATAATTCAGTAAAATCTGTTAGTAAATAAATATGAATTTTTCATCACTTGGGTACAATAAAAAATTAAGTCTACTGAAAAGTAACAAAAATGAGATAGGTCTTTGTCCTAAAAGCTACTAAATATATAAATTAAAAGTTAATATTACCTTAGCAAGTAAAATGAGATCACGCTTGGCAATAGGGTAAGGTGAACGTGTTTTAGTGGTCTACAAACATTGCAAACTACACAAAGTCTTGAAAATTACGGGTGTACTCGTTTAGCTATAAGCAAACATGAGCTGTTCGTTGACTTTACATTATTCTGGCGTTTTTCAATTTCAGCTTATATTTGTATTTCATTTGTAAATAATTATTAAAAGGAATATACTTCCTAACCATCTTTTAAAAACTGTGCAGTTTATCCTAGTTGTCGTAATTCAACTGTTTTACAAATTACAGTTTTCACATTTAGTTTATCCCAGGTTATTGTTATATTTTATACGGTTTAATTCATTACAATATGATATACTGTGTTTTTCATCGAATTCATTACACAAAAATCATATTTATTTAGTTTTAAACATGTGTAATACTATCATCTTTAATGAATTGGTTATTTTACACGTTAATGTTGCATTTGGAGATATGAGACAAATATTTATTGTTAAGGGAACATAATTCTTTTATCGTTCAAAATATTTGTAAAAAATGATTTTTTTGACAGATTTAGGATTAATTATAGGATCGCAACTCGAAATAATTGTTCTGATAGGTTTTCTATTTTTAAGGTAGAAACGAAGTTTAAGCGAGAGAGTTTGAAGTAAGAAATTACATTTTACAGATCCTGTTTTATATTTTCTAGTTAGCTCAGTTTTTTTTTATTTTACAGCAGGTTGAAGAAACGGTTAAGGTCTGTAAATGTTACATCCCGCTGCTTCAAGCGTAGTTGACACTTCCCGAGTTGCGGAAGTTCTGAAAAGGTTTACATGGCTTTTTAATAGTTTTTAGCATGTTTTCGTATTATTAACCTACAGCAAAAAGTTTGATTTCCCTGAGAAATACATATCAGCAAGGTAATACGAATTTTATTATCATCGATACTTGTGTTTTCAATTATTTATTTGCAAATGATTCACAATATCTGGTTCGAAACAATACATACAGCATGCAACAATTTTAATCTGAATTAATAAATAAAATAATGTACAGTTGTTGCTGAAAATACATAATTGGATAATAAATCCTTTAGTAAAAAATGCAATATGCTACATTACTTCACTTGATAAAATATTTAAATCCCACTGTCATAAAAAGGTTACCACTTCTGTTTCGTGATGACTTAATTTTGTACTGTACCAACTTTCATTTATAAATTTTGTGTAGTGCTGCAACCTTATAGTAAAATACTTTCTGGAAAAAACCTTCGTCAGCTATTTCTTTTATACCCTTTATTAAATGATTTTGTTTAAGTTTCTGATTGAAACAACATTCATCAGAGAACAAAATAACGCCAACACATCTTCTGAGCACACTTAGCACTATTTTGTCATAAATCTGTTTTGAATATATGGAACTGGTTGCAACGAAATACTTGACAGTAGATTCACAAAGCTAGCAACTTTGAGATGGTTGGATCAGTTCACCACTTTCTTGTAAATTAATCAAACTATGATTCTGTGGTTGATTAGGCCTATTTTTCACAGGATTTACAAATCACTCACAGATAATTTTAGACGTAGTTGATCTAAGCAACCTGCTACGTACTCTTTTATATTAAATCAGTACTTTATATATTTCCTTCTAGTATTATTGGTCTTTATGAATGTATGTGTAACACTGTACAGCCTTGTCGGGAGTCTATACTTATGTTAACAAACCTTCATACAATAAAATACAATAATATCTTAAATATGTATATACTTTGTTTATTGGAGAGATTCAAATAAAATAAAAGTGTAGAGAGAAATGGCTCAATTTGACGCAAATAAAAAATCGTATTTTCACACTACACACATTTACAAAAGAAGTCAACCATTCTTACAAAGTATTAATGTTTAAATAAATCACTCTGGCTTACACGAAAAACTAGCTTTGTCGGATCATAGCCGCCGCACAACATACAGATGAAGTGCTGCATAACGTTTTAACCGATTAGCCACTCAAGAAGGCAACAGTTCTCACAAATTATTATGTTTAAATAAATCACTATGCCTTTGTCGGATCATAGCCGGCGGACAACATACAGGCCAGGCGCTGCGAAGCGTGTAAAACCGATCAGCTCTCTTTGTTTATCTTTCTTGATTAATTAGTCTCGCGTGCATCAAAGAGTAAAATATATACTCTCGCCGTTGGCTTTTGCAGACTGGTAGAAAAATAATTTACGCCCCATGTTTTACGGGGTGTTTATGAATAACGCGAAATCACGTAGCAAGTTGTTAATATTTTTACGGAGGAAGTCTTAATTATATATATATAATAATGTTAAATGATGATTTTAGCTTAAATTTACCATTATTTTGTTGCAGCGAACCTTTACACCATTACACACATGACTCATTATAGGACGTGTCATTAACACTGTAGTGCACCTGATGACTCTATGAGACTGTATAGGCATCTATTTATAGGTGTCCTTGATGTTGAAATGATCTAAATGTTCGTTTAGAGCTTCTTCGTTGCCGACATTCAATGAGAATTTTTCAGCTGAGCATGACTCCAGATTCCAGACGCTGCATTTAAAGGAAGGAAAACTGGAGATAATCTCAACATTCAAATTGAATTTACGCTTCCTACCATAGCTACTATGTAAAAGCACTTGTTTGCTCCATCGAGGTTAGAAATTGTCTCAGAAACATATTAATGCACTCAATTGTGCACCTGATGAGACAACGTGACTGCCACGTCACCTATTTACAGGTCTTTCTGACGTAGAAACGATGTAAATGTTCGTTTTGAGCCTATTTTTATTTATCACGTTCGTTAAGTTTATTATTTCAAACAAAAAACTTAAAAAAATAATATATATATTTTTTTAACCAATATAATCTCATAATAGATAAAAGAAACATATACACCGATTAATGATATATGTTAATACTTTAACATAGCTTTATAATTGAACATAGTATATGATGCATACAAATGCGTAATACAACCGATATTATTGATAGAATTATGTGTAATGTATGTTAATAAAAAGAAAATGTACATTTTATCAAAAATAACTTATATGGTATGGAATGTTTTTATAGCAAATAGAAGATATAAGAAATATTCCATAAGTTATCAATCTGAACATAATATCTCTAACAACGACATTTATTCTTAACTTACATTATAGTAAACCAAAAGTGGAGGGATCAATAATCTGTTTTTACTTATTTCCGTTCATCTATCTATAAGTTTTTTTAATCATCTATGAATTTATGCAAAATATTTTCTAAACCCAAAATCGATTGCACAAACTCCTCTTAAGTTACGTAAAATAAAGTGCATTGAAACTTATGAGAATATAATGTAATCTGTGCTGAGTAGAAACGTTTGTAAAATCCGATAAAGATATATTATATAAGTAAAACTTACAGCTATGACGTAATCTTCATATCAAAATACGTAGTCCTACATATGGCCATTACCTATTCCAATAAGATAATAATTACAGTTTAGAAGAGAACATGTTGAATGAGTTATATTAACTGGAACTACGGAGGAAAATTAACATGCAGTATGACATTGATAATGAAATATCGAATAAAATGCAATGATTGTTTAGAGATAACTCTGCATTAAATTATACATTACGTTAATCTTTATTTGATTTCCCCGTACTGTTCAAACACCACCAATGTATGTTTAGAGGTTTTGAAGTTGTAAATACCTGTAAATGGCTTTTAAGTTCTGTTCCATTGCAAATATACTCACATTGAACATGATATAAAATAGAATATACTTTTACTATAAAGCATACTAACGTAAGAACATAAAAACTTTGCGGTAAAATATATACCATCCATAAACGGAAGATTCTTTCAAGTATCATAAAAATTTAAGCAAAAATGTCCAAAACAAAACTCTCTAAACTTAAGTGAACATTTGAAGGGATATTTCTTTCCTGAGTTGGCAACATTGCAGCTACTTAGCATTGATGTTAAACGATGATATTGTAAGTTTAACTGCTTATAAATATTTTGAAAAAGTAAAGCGTACTTTTTTATAAATGATAATTAATGTATTTTGGATGTAATTCGTATTGTAATTGAAAACAAATGTATTAACTAAAATCCATGGTATTTATTCTCACTCCTCCTGGGTAACTTGCATTTACAAAAATGTTTATTAAATAGCAGACGAATTCTTGATATATCCTAACTATATGGTAGTCACGCTATAATAATTGGCTAAGCATTAGCGTATACTTTGACATTACTTTTATAGCTAACAATAATGGTAACGATAAAATAGGAGAAGAAATAAATTTCTAAACATACTGCCGTTCTTTCTATAGATAATTAAATATGCTGTAGACTTGATGGCTTGCATTGAACCTTAGTAAAATCTTGTACGGTATTAAAAATGGATAAAAAATATGTATTTTAAGCAATAGTAATCAACGAAAATTATTCAGTAGTTAATATTTTTGGAATATATCTATAATATTAAATTTAAAAAAATTCTATCCTTCTGCCATCAACTGCTCTTTTACAAACTAATATGTTCATAAGCTTTCAACCTGTGGCACAGGATTCATCAGGATTTGCAGCATATGAAAACAACTTCTGAATTCTCTGAGGTTATAATTGCTTTGAATGCCCTTCTACTTTGGTAAACAATATCCATTATATTTCACCAGACTCTAAGTTCGTATACCTAACAAAGATTATAACCAAATAAAATTAAATATATACTTTTATATCAGTTCAAAATTGTAGCATTAATCACTATCGGTTTCCGATATGGAGTTCGGAGAATAATGTAAACTACGCACTTTTACGGACATTATCATAGTTGGCGGATTCGTTCTACTTATAAAGGCGTACAATCTGTCTGCAACCCTGGCTCGAGCAACGCGCGACGTTTAGCTAATAGGTAGGCACCGCTAAATAGAGTCACATTGTTGCGAATTTTTGATTACGCGACTCATAATAGATATTGACATCCAAGGGCATAATTCGATGAATGGCAGTTTCTAACTAACTGCCTTTCAAATGATTATATGGAAGAAACATCAAAATATTGTTTGCTTTCATACTGAGCAAAATTACTATGCAATGAGTTTGCATTTAAAGTGTAAAACTTCCTTCACGATGGTAGACTTAATAGACACATAATCCCATGCTCTGAATATTTTTTAAGTGACTAAATGTTTTTGGTGTGCTATGGATGTATATTTTGCTCTGGGAAAAATGAATGGTAGAAGAAAATAAATGTCTCTAAACCATAATAATAAAAATGTAAAAATATGTATTGCTTTAATATTTAGAAGTCGGTAATCATTTTAACATATGAAATATAAAAATACGATAAAAAATATGTCGGAATCATTTTAAAATATAAAAATAAATATTTAATAATTAGGGAAACTTATTTTTCAAGATATATATTCATTGTCGTTATAAGAAGTAGTCACTTCTGTCGGTCAGTCCAGCGACTGAATTTCAGTTTTTTTACAATGTAATGTAGGGTAGTTATGATTCTTGTATATTCAGTCTACTTAAGTGTTCATTTTTACAAGAGTTAATATTATAAATTATAAATAATCAGATATATTTAAAAAATTTAGATATTAAGATACTTGTTACATAAAAGTCTTAAGTACGAGCAAGCAAGCCAACAATCACACGTCACACCAACACAGGGGAAACCAGTTGCAACATTTTTAAAACTACCTTTCGGAGCGGCAAATATTATTTGTGAGTATCCCACTTTCGCCTTTGTCGGTGTAGCGTGATTACGACCTTGACTTCTCGTGCTCGTGTCTTTTGCTCGCGACTTGCGTCCTTGGCAGGGACAACGCCTGGACCAGACTTAACTGTGGAATAGTATACAGTAAAGTATTGTTATTGATAATGTAACGTAACACATAAGAGAAGAATATACATGAAAAAAGTATTTTCTTACTCGTGAATGTAGATTACAAAAAAAAAATACTAGAAAAATTATAGGAATATATAATTGGATCACATTAAATTTGTTACAAATTTTTTAACTTTTCTGATTATTACCTAGCATAAATTAATGTTAATCTACTAACTCAAGATGTACATTATCGGCTTACATAATAAAATGAGGGTACTGCTCTTGGGAGCAAATACTGCACGCACCGATGTGTTCACGTTGTGCCGTTAGGCTATTACGATTTAATAGTTCATAATGGTAGGCTTATCCTTCAGTTTAAATAGAAATACAAGTTTAAAAAGTAAACATTATAATTACTTCGGCATCTTGAACAGTCTTGAAAAATCGGATACACTTAACCGTTTCTACAATATCTTATAAACTGTGTTAATCTGAGACGGCTTTAAATCACAATCCGACATTTCAGCATCTCTAACTTTTCACTGGTATTACTCACTGAAACGATAATCTAGTTTCCACTTCTCACGAGTTCTCCTCTTACATAAAACATTTATTACGCAACTACACGTAAAGTTTCTCTTACTGTTTAGAATTATTGCTAACATGTCCAACAGTAACTGGATATTTAGAATATCATTAACAAATATACGTGTAAAAAATTCATTAATTCATAAAATGATTGGTCTTAGTCCTAGATATAACGCTACTAATTGTATGGTCCAAAGTTTAAAGTCCGTTTGTATGTCAGTCGGTATGTCTGTCCGTGTGTGACATACTCTTAAAAGAAAGGTTCTTGAGACATGAAACTCGATACCTAGTTCCTTCTTGGTCTAAGGTACTATTCATTTTTTTAGTAAAACTTCAAAGACAGTTCTTCCGTATATCTGTCCGTCTGTATTCTACTTCTTTAGTTACTTCCTGTTGGGTATTTAAATACTTATTGAATCAGTTTATTTGAATATTATTTTTTGGAAATATCCAGGAAATGAAATACAAAGTGTAGAAGTAAGGCCGTGAAAAATATTTTCAGCTTTGTGTTAAAAATGTTGTTTACTAATATTATTTCTGTCATTTGAAAAGACAATATAATATAATAGTACAATTGATATTTTTAACGTTTAATTATAAACATTCACTCATATCTAGTTGCGTATTACACGTACTGTGGTAATAATTACCACAAATACTAATTAGAAAAATAATCACATGTTTAATATTAAGCGAGAATGATTGTAGAGTTCCAGTGCCCTATGATTGATCGTTTTAGCCCCTGAGGCTGTGATTACTTCCAGTATATATCAGTTAGTTCGTTTGTATATTCAGGTGAATACAATTGTGTATGGGTTTGCTAATATTTTATGTAATTAGGAATGGTAAACAATAAACAAGGAGTAATTCCATAGAATATTAAAACAAAATTCAAAATATTAAATACTCCGGACTTATGCAGGGCATAATAAGGTCTCTTAGGCATAATTGTAGTGGTGTTTTTAGCAAATAATCTGCCTGAGGAAAGTTATTAATTATTAGCTTAGATTTAAATTCACCAACATGTATCCTTCTTGAAAATTGTTTAACAGTTTAGATTCGTAAAATCTTTTACTAAAATTACAATACTTCATTAAAAATTAATAAATATACCAACTATATTTATAGTCTTGAATGAATAAATTTGCCTGTTTATTAATCTTAGCCCTTTAGAACATTAGTCTAGAAAATACTATCCATTGGATTGGCCCAATTTTTATATAAACAAACAACAGCCAAGCTATGGCAGCTAAACTGGGCATGGGCATAAACGACACCTAAATACTCACATATATGGCTATCAGACGAACCAGAGCGTTGAGTTGGATACCTAATGGTTTGTGGTAAATAAATTTGGCATGTAAAAAAGTCCCTGGATCCGAAGAACTCTATAAATAACAAACTACCCCACATTTCTTTTTCGAATATACTCCTGGGTAATAATAAATTAGGGTAAAACATAATTAAAATAATTTGCATGTTCAAAGTTGCCCTTACATTTCTGTATTAGACATTTTTAGTGTGGTGAGATAAATGTAGAATTGTAAAAATAATGGGAGGTAGGCTAGTCAGCAATGCCTATTTTGTAACAAAATTGCCTGTAGTATCCTTATAAACTGGTCTGCGGTTGTAGTATGATACAGTAACATAGAAGGTTATTCTGGTAGTTCACTGGTAAAAGGTTTATAATGAAGGTTAACTTTTTATTTTATTTCACCTTGTGATTGGCATGTTGGAGGCCAATCAAACGCGTCACTTATAATTAGCTGGTTAGATGTAGGGGTTGGTATAAAAACTGTTTTCATTTGAGTACATGTTGCTGCAAGATATCTTACGGACCAACAGGCAAGTAAGTATAAAAAACTAAATTAATTTTTCTCAGCCCCACAAGTGATAAGCTTCGTTAATGCTGAGCCAATAATTGAGAAAAACTAAAATATATGTTTAGTTATATACATTAACTTAACCCTTAGTATTCATAATATAATAAATCATAGTAATTTATTGAACGATTATCTTACAGGTTCTCAAAATTGTATTTGACGTCGAATTTTAAATAATAAATATAAATTTTTTTTATCTCTGTTAGTGGGAAAGAGCAATTATTTTCATTAATAAAATCTCCGCAGTATTAAATCTATAGCAGTAATAAATTCCGTTCCAGCCACAGACATATGTGAATCAACATCAATATGGAATTAAAATTCCAATGTGTCCCTAGCTACAAGAATTATTCATTTACAATCTGTTGTATAATGTTCATTGTATAACGTATAATACAGAATGTTATTAGATTACCATTATGTTCAAAAAGAAGTAAAGAAAAAAAAAGTACTACTACACGGTTTTAACAGAGGTATGTTCAAAATCTTACTAACACAATCCTAACTAACAGCAAAACGTTAAAAATTTTAAAAACTAGATTTAATGAAATCAATATTGTTTGCATTTTATACATTAACATCCTCAGTATTATTAAGACACTGTTTTAAATCAGAAGTAAGTAATATTGTTTCTTTTTTTAAGCCAGTGTTTTTATAAATTGTATCTATTAAATATCACTTAGCTTCATGTGTGTTTTATTTATGTCTCATCGATAAATATGCGAAGATAGAATAAGTAACAGACAATGCTGTTACATGAATAATTAAACACAAAGTAATAAAAAACTTTATGCTAATTAATTTTAAATGGCGTAGGACAGTTATGTTTGATAACCTTTTGAAACACAATCAAATTTAAATCTATATTATTAGAATATAAAAACTGGAAATTCGTTTTGAATTCAGATGTTGATCATATTTTTTATAAGAATAAAAAACATTTCGAAGTGGTAAAGACGTAAACAAGGATTATTCACCTTTTAATTTATTTAAAACTAGTAAACTCAATGAAGCCTGTTTTAAATTAAAATTTACTGAATGAAGATGGTTTTAGCTAGGATAAAACTCTCTCGTTATTTTTAAAGCATTAGAAATGTTTACAATATATACACCGAAGCAGTTTTATAGTTAACTTGATGTACTTACTTAAACTTTGCGAAGTTGATTAAACAAGACCAATAAAAACAAATGATGTGTTACAATACAATTTTAATTTTTGTTTAAAAAACCAAAAATAGATATGAAAGATAAATACCTCTAATATACCCGAATAAACAAAACAATAAAAACAGAGAGCGTTCATGCATAGGGCCAGTGTTTAATAAAACATCAAACATGTCAAGTCTCTTTAATTTTTGCTCTCAATTGTACATCGTTCACAATACTACATACATACTCGTATATGTTTTATCCGTTATCTCTGTCATCTGAATAAGAAAATATATTGTATAACACATATATTTGAAAAATTAGGGAAAGTCCTTTATTTACCTGAAAGTAAATTATTTCAGAACTGAAATGAAAAAATCCATTCTAACAATTTCAATTGTGATCATGGTGAAACTTAATGTACAAATAAGTCCTGGTTAAAACTAGTAGTAAAGTAAACATTTAAGTACAATAATAATCTATATATATATATATATATATATATACATATATATATATATCTAGAATACCGACTTTGGCAGAGTTTATTGAAGCGTAGGCCAATAAAATATTTTTGTTTTATCTGCGGAGGAACGTAAAACTTATGCACGATTGTTTGTCTACATGGCATCTTTATAATACACTCAGCTATAGATTTAAAAGTTTGCGATGTACATCAGTCAAGCCTGTCACATCGTGTGGTGTAATCCTAAATTGCTAATATTTGATATCGGTCATCCAATAGTCTAATCATCTAATTGAATCATGTTAATTCAAACCCCACACATGGTGAAAACTTAATATATTCAATGCCAAATTTAAAAACCTATTTTATCTCTTGTATTCAATGTATATACAGTAAATTTGTTCCCGTTGATTTAGTAATTGTAAAAATGAATTTTTATATAAAATTTTGGCTTACTAGTCAATTAAAATAGTTACAAATGTTGTTTGAGTATCCTGCGACACCCTGTGTTGCTATAAATAACTATACAAATTTAAATAATAATGAAAACATGGTAACCAAATTATTGAAAGTATTGGATAATGTTAGCTTATAATGGCAATCAATTCATAAAAAATTCTAAAAGATAAGAGTAAATGTTATAATTTATATTCTGAATGAATATTTTAGTTTATGAAATATAGTTTTATATACAAGAAGTCTTAACGACCCGGTAGGAATATAATATTTGTTATTGCCATTCCAGCGTCAGAAAATGTTAGGTTACAGAATAAAACTGTCAATTGGCAGTATTAGTTGTTACTAGAAAAACATTTTCGTATTGAGTTTGTACCGTCTAATAAAGAAAAGTTATCCAAAAGATATAAGCTTTCCTCTATAGGGTTCTCCCTGCTTTGTCATATAACTCAATAAAAGAAACAGTTTTCTTGGAGGGCCCGGGAGCAATCCGACCCTTCGCTGTTTATCAATGTTTCATACACTGCATATATGACTTTTTATCTACTCGCTAGGAACTGATGAAGGCTAAAAACGATGAAATTCTCCTCAGTAACAAGATACTTTGTTATTTGTATATATTTATTCTTGATATCAGATGAAATAATAAACTCACAGAATATGGTTTCCTATAGGAATTCTTTGTTAACAGTTTTTTTTCAAAATTTTATTAATTTATTTATTTAGGGATTGTTATTATTACGGTGTTATTGTTTTGTAATTATAACGGATGAAGAAATTTGTTTCATGAAAAAATTTTCCAAGGATATTCTGTTGTAGGAGTTTCAGCACGATATCCTCACGAAGAAAAGAAATTAATCCTTTTTCCTGTAAATGTTGTCCTTTGCTTCGGTTAAATGGTCCGAGGAGGAAAAAATGTAATTTTCATAAGTTTATCCTGAGAAATTAGAATTTATAGAACTTAAATTAGCTTATGGGAATATTATCCCAAATAGTATAATTCAGTAGTAATATTAAGGCCTAACATAGGTGAGAAACTGTACTTGATATACTTTGAGAGTATGTAAATATCCAATTAAACCTTAATATTAACGTGGTAATCTTTAACGATGATATAGTTGGGTGATATATAAAAGGAAAAGGGAAAAATTCCTTGTAATAACCAAAATAAATTTGACATAATATAACGGTTGACCTTCGCAAAAAACGTAGATTAATCGTGACTAATACATAAAACATAGTTTTCTAATTTGTTAAGTAAATTTAGGATCTATTTATGGCGCTTCTCGTGTAATAAATTACATAACGTTTCCAACCTTATAACAATTATCTTTTTCTATACATTTTTAAAAGTATATTTTATATTGATTTTTCTGATGGATTAGATTATCGTCAAATAAATAATGTAGAACTAAAACATGCACTGAAGAAGCAATGTCTAACAAAAAACGGCCGTAGGCTCAAAAGTATTTTGCACTATTAGTCGGAATTAGTTCATAGTATAACTAATTAAACTTCATCAAAAGTAAAAACTAACTGATTGCGTTGAAACATGCATTGCCTGCAACAGCTAAAATACCAGCAAAATTAGGAAAAGAATAATATGGAAAATTAGTGTGCTAAGAACAATGAATATATAAACAATACATATAAACAACAATTAAGAGTGCAAAAATTATACATGAATAAATAAAAAGTGTAAAACTATCTGTAAATAATAATAGATTCAAATAAGCTATAAATAAATAACAAATGTAAAATTAACTTAACAATATAAACAATCATACTACACGCAAATAAAAAATATTCTCATGTAACAATTATTTGCAAGACCATTGTTCTATTTAATGGTATGCTGGGGAGTAAACAAATCTTCTGAAAATCGCTGCACTTTCGTTGAAATGTCGAACGAAAATAAATATGTGGTATAGGAATTCATATCTCATATATACAAGAAATTTTCGAACAACACATTTAGTATTGAAATATTAAACTTAAACGTTCCTCAATTGTACTCCCTTGCATATCCGTTATACTGGAAGCAAAATTCTTGATGAATTTGAAATAACACACCTATTGTTAGAGATGTAGCATTGAAAAGTGCTTGATAAATATGTATATAATAATAAACCTTTTTAACACTTTGTAAACTTTTCTATTTTCGTACAATGTACATTTCAAATTCTGAGAATTCATCTTCAGGTACTAAGGTTAAGTTAAATTATGAAAATAAAATAAAATAAAGTTCATTGGTAATATAAAAGTATAATAACATAATATAAATATATATAATATAAATATACATATATATATATAAAATATATATAATATAAATTAAGTGTAATAATATAAAATAACATAAAATAAAATATATGACAAAGAAGGACAACCTTGAAAAACGAATGGATCAAGTGTGTTTGTGTCAGATTATGGTATCAATTGTCCCAACAGTTCCCTACAGTGGTTGCGTATAACAAATGCTTATACCAGCAAATTTACCGGGTTATCTTCAATTTCATAAATATATAAATCTCTAAGGCAAACGCACTCTTTTCAGCATAGTTCGTTAATTTATAGCTTAGTAAAGAGCTGTGAAAAAATAAACATCATAAATTTTAAACAATGATAATTAACAGGAAAGTGCATAAGTATGTTTTCTGCTTAGGAGTGGATTGATGTAGTAATTAAAAAGCGGGTTTTGGGCAATTCATAAGTAACACTTATAGTTTTTCTTTGGTGGATACAATAGTTATCATTAACTGTTTTTCAAAGCAAAGTAGTGTCTAAATTTGAGAGCCTGTCATCTATTAGGCAGGTAAATAATTAATGATAAATTATAAACCTTACTGTGGAATAGCGTATATTACTGATTAGATTTAAAAAGACTCAGAGACTAAGCCGGGTATATATTTATTCCTAATTGCTTCTCAATAAACGAGTAGTATCCAAATCCGAAAGCCTGTCCTGTTGCAGGCAAGTAATTAATAAAGGAACCCAAATAAACATAAATAATTAAAGAACCGAGCAACCTTACTAAGGACAAGCATATGTCACTGAGAAGATAAAAAAAACTCCTAGGCTAAGGGTGATACAATATTTATGCTCAAGTGCTTCTCAAGAACCGAGCAATCTCCAAATGTGACAAATTGTGATCTGGTAGGTATGGAAATAATAAAGTATAGACCTACGAAAAAGCGAATATCACTGAGAAGATCTACGAAAACTCCAAGACTGAGCCGGATATAAAATTTATGCTCAAGTGCTTCTCAAGAACCGAGCAGAGTTCAAATCTGACAGCCTCTCATCTAGGAAACTGTAATGACTGCCCGCTGCTGTAACCTTTATCTGTATTGTGACAGTGCTATTTTTTAAAGCAGCTGTTTCACTTTTATTTATAATGGTAATAGTAACTCACACACACACACACACACACACACACACACACACACACACACACACACACACACACACACACACACACACACACACACACACACACACACACACACACACACACACACACACACACACACACACACACACACACACACACACACACACAGAGAGAGAGTAAAATATCTGTTTAAAGTGTTGCCTATATCATATTTAAATATATTAATAATTTATTCAAGGAATAAAATTCAGAAAAACAAAATAGGTTTATACATTTAATTATTATTACGTCAAAGCATATTATACTTAATTATAAGAAACTTAGAACTAACAGTTTACATTAAAATTTCATGTTGCAACTATATGATTCTCAGATAACACATAGACCATTGCTGAGAAATCCTGACAAGTGTTTTAATTTATTAAATGAATAATAAATTAATAATTTATATTTTAATTATACCCACAAATCAACATATTCCCTAGGAATGAAGCTTATTTATCAATTCAATATTTTGTTTTATTACATCGCTGAATAAACAACGAGTAATCTATTAGTTACATTTATTAATGATTTTCCAGAAGTAATATATTTACATAGTAATTTTGCATAAAAGTTTGGTAGCTATGAAGTAAAAGTTTTATAATTTCAATTATGGTTGAATAAATTTTTCTCAGTATTTCCGGAGTTTTCAGATATTTTTGTTTTTCTGAACGTAAATATTAAGTGGATTTCAGACAGACATACTTACTTGTACCGTGAATATCTAGACTTTTCAGTGACAATTCCTATTGAACGATACCTTGTTCTGCATAATTATAAAAGTGCGGGGTTTTCTGTACATTCCTATTTTTAAAATATAATTTTAAAATATAAGTTGCGATTCATATCAATGTTTAAGTAATAATATTCTATACACTAAGTTACTTTAACATGATGATGTATTAGTTAATGCATGTACGGCTACATAAAATTGCGTGCAAGTGTACCGAGTTTGTTTATAAATTTATTTATTATGTTACTTAATCGTTGCCACCATACTTATCCATAAGACTAATGAAAAATTATTTGCTAACACTGTGATAATTCCCAGTAAGTGACATTCACCATCATCATACTTGTTGTTTCTCATATAGAAATATAGCTCAATGCACAATTTGAAGTCAATAGGTTAGCTCGTCTTCATGATATCGTGCCGGCAGGCCGACGGATATAGAAGTAAAAAATGAATTGTTTTCTTACACTTGAGTTATAGGCTTCGTTAAAGCTCGGCCCACATTTATCTCTAAACTAATTAATTTAGTAATTTCCTAATCACAATCGGTTTACAAGTAGATTAGCTCTAAAATGTTTTTTGTTAAAATGTTCGTCTAAAATTTTGAACTCTATTAAGGTGTTTTGTGTTAAATATTTTAAGTGACAAATAGTTCGTCATATCCTGTGTTGTTAATAGAGTATTTAGCAGACAATGACCTTGTTTAGCTATTTTATGTATTAAAAAGTTTCAAATTTAGAACTTTTACATTACATACATATAAGAATTTAACCTTTTTATTTAAACTCAATATTTTAACAATATGTTCACACTTTATAAAATTTGAACTTCTCATATTCAGCAAAAAAAGTATTTAGTTTCATTACAATAGTAATTGATTTCTACGCTCCATGAATTCTGCCTTACACTTGTAGAGTGTATAAGAGGTAGTAAATGGATGGTTTATAGAATTATAAGGTGAAAATTACTGACAGCTGTTATGAATATACATTAAATTAAACTAATTTTATCTTTTGGAGTTTTAAAGTGTAAAATATATTTTATAATTATGGAACCTAACCAATATATATGACTATCTATATAGTCAAAGGATATTTCTCACAACTGTTTTGCATTTTTCTGGCTCTTCTCTTGTTCGAATCAAGTTCGCTACGTCGGTAAAGGAGCTAAAGAGAACATATAGCTGTATTATTTAAATTAAGATTACATCCGTATTGGTAGAGTGGTATAACGACTTGGATTGTTGATTTTAAGAGTATTAATATTTAAATTATCAATGAGACATCCAAGACGATATAAAATATTTTTTTATTAGTAAGCTTCTAGTGAATACAATTTATTACTAAATTGGTTAACTATTGAATATTATCTGGTTTGTCTAAAATAAAAATCACAGTTCTAAATAAAAATAATGGATTTATTTTAAACTGGCAAATTAATAAGTTCAACGTTTCAGAATTTTCATCACTCTATTTTCCACAAAGAATTGACAAACCGTTTAGTAAATTTAAAAGTTCCTTAGGCAAGAAATTAAAATATTAATCAAATATCTCAAACTAAAAATCAGAGCTCTCTTCTAAAATAAAATAATAAAGTTTTAAAATAAAAATTAAATACCACTGGGAAATAACTAAAAAAAAATGTTCACTTCTAAGTTCACTCAAAATTCAAAATAAAAATTTATACTTTTCTTTACTCTAGTGAAACCTTAACATTCAAGGCTCTGCAATTCAGATTACAACTCTCTCAAACAATTATTAATGTTCAAATAATTTCCAATTAATAATTCACAATAAAACAGTTTCAGTTAAATATTAATAAATTACTACTTTTCCAAATCTCAATTAAAGTTATGAACAAAGTTTAATTTTAATTCACTGTTCTTTGAAGCATGAACCAAATGTAACTTGTATGATTCTATTATGCTCTATTGTTCCTCGAGAATAAGTTATTCAGATTGCTCTGTAGTTTCTATGAATTTAAATTTTTCCTTTAAAAAAGGAAACAAAATTAATTTAATATCAGATCTGGAAGACTATTTCAATAAAATGTACAATAAATTTGGTGCTTACCTCAAAATCCCTCGCGGAAAAAATTTATGAAACACGGCGCACTGTAATTAACTTAACCACGAAAATAACCAAAATAATAATAATAATCATCATCTTTATTGCGTCAACAATTACATTGCATGCATGCGTCAAGTACATTCATAATAAGATACAGTTCCATTGCAGTTATTGCTATTTAATTGTATAACAGAACTGGGGGTTTATTTTTATTCTTGTTTTTAATAGTTTTCAATAATTTTCATCCCAGCAACTCAACATGAACTCTTCAACTGAGTAAAACGCCTTTGACACCAGGAGGTGTTTTAATCGAGATTTGAATAGTTTAGAATCAATGAGATGTTTTATTCCCTCAGGCAGCTTGTTTATCAGTTTCACACCAACTTGGGACGGAAAGTGTTCAAATGCACTCGTTCTATGTTGAACAATCCGAAAGTTGTCCCTGCCTCTTGTCTCGTATTGGTGGACGTCACTGCCTTGGATCAACTCGCATTTAAGTCGACAGTATAGAACGACGTCGAGAATATAGAGACAGGGTAAAGTTAACAATCCAAGCTCTCTGAAGGCATCTTTGCACGACTCTCTGAAATTCAATTTGTAAATAATTCTGATAGCTTTCTTTTGAGCTCTAAATACTCTTTCGAATTTGTATTTAGAACAGCTGCCCCACAATCTCAAACCGTAAGACAAATATGGATGTATCAGGCCAAAGTAGGCAGTTTTAATACATCAATAGAACCGAATTTTGCAAGGTTACGCAAAACATAAATGCCAGAAGCAACCTTGGAGCAGATGCTGTCAATGTGAAAGTCCCATGTCAGTCCTCGATCAAGGTACATTCCAAGGAACTTAACGGATTCGGCCTCTTCCAAGAGAGCATCGTCCATCATTACTGCGGGACGATACTCCTGTTCTTGTCGATGCCGAAGGCAAAAATTTATTGAGTTTGATTTTGAGCTGTTTGTTTTCAGATTGAGTCTTGAGAAATGTTCGATGCAACCTTGATTTCATTTCAAGATCAGTTTTATATTTTTATTTAATACAGAGAGTCGTGTCATCAGCATATTGAATCACCTTTCCATTCTGGATTCATGTATTCAACTTGTTGACATAAATAAGGAAGAGAACTGGCCCTAATATTGATCCCTGAGGGACACCATAGGGCATTTTGACTCCCCGGCAGCACGGCTTTCGAAAGCGACACTCAACTCTGAACGCAATTACTGAGGTGATCAGTGCCGTCCAGCAAGCCGAAACAGATTGTCACAAGGCTCGGCCGATTGTGCTGTTTCAGCGGGACTTCAGCGTGCCCGACTATCTCCTGGTCATTGTGCAGGACTACCTGAAGAACCGTCGGCTGTTGTATGAAACCAAAGACGGAAGGAGAACAAAAGAGGTCACTGCCGGTGCGGCTCAAGGGTCTATTCTCGGCCCAGACCTATGAAATGTTTCATACGATGGTTTGCTTTGCCTTGAGATGCCCCACGACGTCTACCTCGTGGGTTATGCTGATGACGTGGCTGCAGCCATCACGGCGAGGACTCCGGACTTGGCACAGTTACGCCTTAATCAGGTAATGATTCGGGTCAATGTCTGGATGACGAGCCATGAAATTGAGCTGGCGGTCGCCAAGACCGAAATCGTTATGCTCACTCGACGGAGAATCCCCACTCTGATCTCTATGAATGTGGGGGGTGTCGAGGTTCGGACAAGGACTGCGGCGAAGTATCTGGGTGTGTTACTCGACTGCCGTCTTCGGTATTGGGAGCACATTCAGGCGGTGTGTGACAAAGCCTCTAGGGTGGTTATGTCTCTCGGCAGGCTGATGGCTAACGTAGGAAGCCCTAGGTCAAGTAAGAGATGCCTCCTCATGTCTACTGTAAACTCAACCCTTTTGTATGGCGCAGAGGTTTGGGCGGATGCCATAAGGATAAGGCGACACAGTCAAAAGCTATTATCGGTACAGAGAAGAGCGGCACTTAGGGTCGCCTGCGCCTATCGCACCGTTTCCGGTTCGGCCGTGGCGGTCGTGACTGGGGTGATTCCTATTGACCTGCTGGCCATCGAGAGACAGACCGTCTTCCCGGAGGCTGCCGAGCGTGGTAGAGAGGATGCCTTGGCTGCTGCCAGGGTGGAGACTCTGCAGGTTTGGCAGCGGAGGTGGACGGAAGGATCGGACGGTCGCTGGCCCTTCCGTCTCATTCGAGAGATTCAATCCTGGATAGATCGTGGCCACGGGGAGATAGATTTCTACCTGTGTCAGTTCCTGACGGGGCACGGTTACTTAAGGAAGTACCTCTACAGGATGGGAAAAGTCAGGTCGCCTCGGTGTGCTTCCTGCCCGGAGGAAGATGATGTTCATCACACCTTCTTCGCTTGTGGGCGCTTTACCGAGGCCAGGCGAACGCTCGCCACCAAAGTTGGCGATGTTACGGCAGAGACCATTGTGGAGATGATGCTGCAGAGTGAGGACGCCTGGAATGCAGTCACCACTCATGTACATGCGATTCTTGATCAGAAGCGTGAAGATGGATGCCTGGCTGACCCCTAGCTTCCGAAACAAGTAGTTTTGTCGTGGTTGGGACATAAGACACACGGACAAGGCAACATGTCATCCGAAAGGGTTCTGGCCTGTGCCCTCCGTGGCCCGTAGGGGGTTTAGTGGGTAATCCGCAAGTGAGTCCCAAACTCCGTGCGCAAATGCATTCCCCTACGTAAAAAAAACCAAAAGAAGGGCGAAAATTATGATCGGGCGCTTAAATACTTCCCTTTCCAATCAAATTTGCAGGACACCCGTGGTGCTCTCTCATTGGTCCAGCTGTATCAAACCAGGAGAGCAATACTCGCAATAAGACAAGTTCTAATCAATTCAAGGCAGTCAACCTGCCTTCCTAACAATTTAAAACTACCAGTACTAACTTGCCAAAGGATTACATGTTCGTTTTTACCCTGACTTTTCACAAACTAATCTAAAATAAATACCAATATTTTGATCCAAAAATTTGTGTTTAATTTAATTTTTAATTAAAAAAATAAATAAATGTAGCTTTAAAAACGCTTCAAGTGGGTAATGACTTGTGGGGTCTAAACTTCAGGTCATAGTCTCCCCAAGTTTTTATTACATTCACAACAAGAGAAGTTTTTGAATGTGGACGTAATTTTAATAAAGAATAAAATGGAATCGAAAAACATTGCACGAAGGAAAGGTGCGCCTCACAGTTTAATCCTTTTAAAACACCCACACACCCCATCTCTAAATATATGATATAGTCAAGATTCAAGATCTTTATTCGTAAATGCAAAATACATTTTTACATTACACGTAAAAATACTAAAACTATATATAACTTAACAAATCTCTTAACAGTAAAAACATTTATCAAGAAAGTGTGTCTTTAGTTTTTTTTAAATAAACGTAGATTTTGCTCATTTTTAATATTCAATGGCAATGCATTGAAAGCTTTTGCACCCAAGTGGTATGGACCCCTCTCAAATGCGCTAGTACTATGTGCAGCCACAGATATCAGCCCTCTTGATCTGGTCGGATACTGATGGTAGTGTCCATTGCTTACAAAAAGCTTTGGATTGCCCTTAACAAAAGAGCATAGCTCGTACCCCACCAGACCCGCCAGAGTAAGTATTTTTAATTCACCGAAAAGAGGTTTACAAGTTTCGAATCTCCTACGTCCTGAGATGATTCGCAAACACCATTTCTGGAGGAAAAATACTCTATTAAAATTTACTACACTGGATGGACCCCAGAACATTAACCCGTGCCTCAAAATCGATTGAACGTGAGAAAAATATACTGTTCGTAGAACCTCTTGGCTACAGACCTTGGCGAGACGGCTGAGAGCAAATCCCATGGTTCGAAGCCTTTTGCAGACATGTTCCACGTGGCCGCCCCATGTGAGCCTATTATCGATATATAAACCCAGAAATTTAACTGAGATTTCTTGCTTGGCTTCCTCGCTTCCTAGTTTGATAAGACCCTGGATATTAAACTGGTTTGTGTTCCCTAGATGAAACTGGATGATATTAGTTTTGCTGATGTTTAATTTAAGTTTATTTAAATTGAACCACTGATTTAAACTTTGCAACTGGATGTTTGAATTCGATATAGCCAAATGTGGGGATTTATTGGAAACAAGAAAAAGAACAATCATCAGCAAACATCGTAACTTTGAGGTCTGTTGAAATTTTTGGAAGATCGTTTACATAAATGAGAAATAATACAGGACCAAGAATAGAGCCTTGAGGAACACCACAAGTAACAGCTCTATATGATGAGAAAACTTTATTTTGGCCATCATGGATTTGGACGGTTTGATTCCTACCAGACAAATACGACTTCATGAATTGAAAAGAGTGACCTCTAACTCCATATTTTTCTACTTTTCCAAGGAGAATATTATGATCAACGGAATCAAATGCTTTACTTAAATCACAGAAAACACCAAGGGAATGAAGTCTATTGTCCAAAGAAAGCGATAGTTCGTTTATAAAATTGAAGACGGCTGATGTAGTGGATTTCCCTTGGCGGAAGCCATGCTGCTGAGTAGAGAGAATGTTGTTGATTTCTAGGAAAGCCACAAGTTTTTGACAGACTATTGATTCAAGAATTTTTGAGAAGGACGATAGAATTGAAATCGGTCTATAGTTTTCTGGTAGTTGTTTACTGTGAGATTTGTAGACTGGAATGATTTTACTGATTTTTAAGAGGTTTGGAAATATACCTGAAGATAGTGTAGTGGAATTCATGCAACGTTTTCAATTCTAATAAAGGTATTGTTCCATGTAATAGAATTTGTTTCACATCCGTGAAGGTAATTTTTTCTGGACTATTCAAATTTATAAATAACCATGTTTTTAATAAAATAAAATGTACGATAACAAATCTTCATGAAAATTACTTATAAGTAGTACGTTACATCTTTGGCACTGATAATTGAATTAAAACTGAATAATCATGATATAAAACATATTTATTCCTTATCGATTATTAATATGACAGTATTGCAATATGCAATTTTTGTGCTAACAAAACTACTAAACATATTTGATGGTCGAAAGAGATAAATTAAATAATAAAAAACACTTTGGAATAGGCCGATAAATTTATATAAAACTATTATATACATCTAGACAAATAAAAGTATTTAATATTATTATTACCATATAATAACGCCTAATAAATTTCTTGTTTTAAATTATAAAAATCTTATTCGTACTTAAATAACACACTAAATGTTATTGACTTTAAATCATAAAAGTATTGCAAATGTAACATGAATTCCACGAAAACCAGAAGAGTAATTTTCATCCCTAGGCGCAAAGGTGGTTGCTTTTTTTGCAGGCAACTGAGTTTAACAAGTATAGCCATACCGAGTTTCAACAATACCTTTCTTGGTTAGCGGAGAGTTTGAAAAACGTTTATACTTTAACAGTTAATCAGTAAATTTGTTGCGGTATATTATTCTTTATAAGCTTTAAATAAATAAATCGGCAATTGCAATATTGAATATTTCATTCCTCATCGAGCGTTGTGTAGTTCATACTATAGTTAATTAAATAAGATACATGCAACTTCACTACCGTTATTTTTGATATTATATAAAATTATATTTTGATACGGTAAAAATAGGAAAGATAGTAATAAATCAGGAAACAAACTACATTAATATCTTCTGTTTCTGTAAAACGAGACATAGCTAAGAGCATGGGAGGAAGAAATATTGGAACGATGTTCACTTGCAATAGTTATTCACTAGGCACTATTACACTAGTGTCACGTAGCAGACTTTACAACATTATCCACTCTCTGCAGCAATATACTTACTGTATCTTACTTACGTATCTACTGCAGAGTACCTTTTCCAAATGTATCACATGCTTGTACTTAACGGTAGTAGTGAATTGTTTCACCAAAGATTCACCAAGAAAAAAGTAAACGTTGTTTCAAAGTGGACGTCATACATAATTCTTTAAAGCATTTTGTATTTTTATACCTTGAACATTTCTATTGCGTCTTCCTTTATATAGAACAAATGTTATAACATTTTTAATTTTGGCTTATTCAACTCAATACATGAAAGTTTACTTGCATTCATTTATTACTTTAATCTTTAATACTACAAGCTACAGGGTTGTTATTATGAATTTTAAAATGTATAAACATTCACTTAGACTTATTGTGTTTATATGTATTTAAACTTTTTTTATTAACGATTTTAAACAACATCAATAATCTTTAATTTAGTCTTCCTGTGAGTTTCCGGTAAAATATGCTTGAAAATTGTATCTAATAATTCTTTTTCTAAATTTTTATCATAATTTTTAGGCTTTACCTGTTTTGTCCTGTTAAAATTTTATTATAACCTATGACATTTATTTGAATAATGTTGATCCATAATAAGCGTTTATTAATATAAAAAATAACTTTTTCTTCTGCGTTTTAATTCCTGTTATATCATTCGACAAGAAGGGTTTTTGTTTATTTCCACTGTGATGGATTCATATTTTGTATCCTTAAAAAACTCTATTAAATTATAAATTTTTGTATCTCTATCGGATACAAACATTAATCATTAATTAATCTCTATCAGTCTTTTATCATTTTTGTTATATTCTAAAACGTATTACTCTTTATAAACTTATTAGATTTGTTTATGGTATTTTAGAATATATATTATTTTCTAACATGAAAATTGCATTGGCAAAACGTTATTCAGTCTAATAACTCATATAACTATAATCGTCATAATAATCATATAACAATAGAAACTAGCCTATAATTGTCGTCTGTTCTAGTATGTAGTCATGAAATATTGCAAGGAGATTCATTGATATATAAGCAACTTAAGTGTGATGATGGTGCATATCAATGTTTCACCTCATATTTACCTCAGTGAATATTTTTACAACAATCATACGGTTAGCAATGATGGCAACGAGAAAATTGTAGAATAAATCAATTATAAGTTAAAAATCTTGAAATTATATAATTATATAATTAAATATGATTATTCATATTTCTTTTTAGCAAGAAAAATAGTAACACATATACATTAACTAATCTATGTATGCACAAGGTCTGTAGAAAAAGATTTCATTGATGGACCTTAAGTTTTGCATGAATATTTATTTCTACGTGACCAAAAATTTACTATGGAGAATATCCAGCAATGAGAATTGACTGATTATCATTGAAGTCTATCAATCAGTAAGTTGATGCAATTCTCTTTTTAGTGTATAGTGTAGCATGTAAATTTTACATTTGAATGCCTGTATTTCCGCAGAAAATCGTAAGATTAATATAACCTACATAAATGTTTAGTGCGCCTCACTTAATTATCTGCGGCACGTGACATGGTATACTTCTACCTTCTTTTAATAAAATGTAGTAATAACAGAAAATACGTATGTGAATACGAATATAATAAAAAATATAGAGTTTTAACAAGAATAGAACAAGTAACGTATAAGGGGGACAGATAAGCCGAAGACCGCTAGAATAAATCACTCATAAAAAACTCATCGAGAAATTATCACTTTGCTGCAGTGATCTATTTCTTTTGACCATACAACAAAATATTATCTCTTCAGCCAATATTAAGGCAAGACTATTATCCACCATGTAATCCGAAATCTGATTTGAGTATTAAAATATCAGAAGAGATATTTCCGCATTCCTGATGTATTACTACCTTTAAGACCTGAAGTTTATTCTAATATGGTTTGTTCATATAACCTTTCCATTAGATGGGAGTAACCAACATTTTGGAAAAATTTTAAATATTAGCATTTATAAGAAATTGAACCTGTTTATTAGACAATATTAACAAGAAGAAAATTTAGACTAATAACTGTATATTTGTAACTAATAGGGTAATCCAAAATATAATGTACAATATAGGGTAAGGCTTGTTTTTAGTACTTTTCTTTATCTGAAATATACGTATAAAATTCATATAGTTCAAGTAAAGATCACCCAATTAGTAGTGCAAATCCCTGACTGACTAAATGAAAGACAACACATTCCTTTTACCATTATAAATTCTTGTAGTTTACGTAGAGAGCTAGTAATTCTTATCATACGCACAAGTTTACCATTTTTAAAATACCTCATCAATCTCTAACACCTAATATTTATTGTAAGTAACATTTTAAGTTTGGTAAATTAAAATGTAATACGTACCTAATTGCAAGAACCTTAAAAAATGTGTAGTTATACAAATATGCATTTAATGATAATAAAGAAACATTCATATTTTGCTTTCAAGTTTAATCCCAACTTTTCTAGAAAATTAGTAAAATATCTTTAAATTTAAACTGTATAAAAGTTCTGAAATCAAATATACCTTTGCCAATTCCATATTGGAATAAAATTAATACAATTACCAATTAAAAGCCAACACTTCATGTTGTAAATTGTTTACGTATAAAGATACAGGAAGGAACAGAACTGTAAAATATTCATTATGCCTCCATCCATTACAATCGTTAGTTACCACAAAAATACACTTTACAAGGCTGCCGTTTTCGTTACGTTTTAGTGAAGTTAATTACAAAACCCATCTCCACTGTCCTTTTAATTAATGATGTGTTTGATCAAATTACAAAGTCAACAAACAAAAGATTTTAGCTTTATGTAAATATAATATTACTTTTAATTTATAAAAACTCGTCTTTGTGTTAATTTGTATATGGAGTACAAACATATTGTAACTGTGTTTCATTATTATAGCTATTGTGTGATAACCGTAAAAACTAAAAAAAATAAACTATATAATATAATGACAATCATCTACTTCCCTATATTAGTGGAATTCAAAGCACTTTAGTCATTTAAGATGACTAACAATGCCAAATAATATTAAACCGGTATAACAAGGAAATAAAACAAAAACAGAGTTTAAAAATTAAAAGCTAAAGAGAAACTGAAAATCTATGTGTGTGCTCTAGTCACGAGTAAATATTGTATTAGACCTTGCTTTAGGTTGGCGTGGGGAGAATTATCTTATTGGTGTGCTTCTCCTCTACAAGTATTTTCTTAAAATACCTCTTCCACGTCTGTTTAATTCACACAAAAAAGTTTTATCAGTGGGTGTAAAATACTTCTCCTTACTGTAATTAGTAAGACTAATTTATTTAATTTACAAGTTTAGAGTACATTTGTTGCCTTGAAATGAAATTATAAATCTTGCCTAACCTATTTTAAAGTACAACATGTTAAGGCTTGTGTGTCCACAACCTGATTTATTGGTAAACAGAAAAATAGGTGATTTATCTATATAATTAAGAAAACATATTCTTAACAATTACGCAATAAGGTAAGGTAACTAAAAATAATCAATTGTAGTTTTGGTAACGAAAATATTGAAATAATAAAAATAATATCACCTATATTGAGATCTTCTTAAAACACTGTTTACTACTGTTCGTTGCCTAGAAATATTTTCTACCCTTACAGTACAATACTTGTGACGCAATAATGCTGTATCATTGATACCAAATCTAATGTAAAAATGCTTAAACCTTTCGACATGAAAAGGTGCTGAATTAATTTTAAAAATTATCTTAGATTTTTCCTGGAAATTAGTAGAATATCGTCATTACGCAATTAAATTTTTGTCAATGTTCCTATCGCATTTTCCTTTACTCGCTTATGCTGATCTAGCAACTATGTCATCATTTAAAGAGAAAATATTGATACAAATGTGAAGGAAAACATACACGTTTAAAAATAAGAACAAAATGAAGATTTTATGTAGGCGTGGTTTCCATTACAACCCTATAATAAATCAATACCTAATAGACTATCCTTTTGAGCCAATCCGTGTATACCAATATTCTTAGCTTTCAAACTTTACAAAAAACAAACTAAGCAATACCCTACTTAAGAAGAAATGCAAGAAAAATAGCAAAAAACGAGTAAAGTTGTAGTTCAGCCACCCTGACAATACTACTATAAAGTAATATTTCCGAAAACATCTTAAGGCACGTTGCTTGACCTATAAGTAATTTGAGAATAGTTTACATAATTTCTAAATATTCGGTACGGAAATTCTTGAAATAAACGGAAAAGAACAATCTTTGCGCATTATGAATTTTTAATTCTATATTCTAAATATATTATGTAATATATGCTCCAGTTTGGTCTTGTTTTCATATCGAAATCGCAAATAAAATATATAAGTTACGTAAGGAAAATAATTTTAATTACAAATTAATTAAATATTAGGATAAAGTCAGAAAATGTCAAATGCAATATTCAAGATGGATTTGCAAGATATAGTTCAGTAAGAATGTTCACTGCTGAACTCTCATCCATCCGAGACACAGTGAACATAGTTCTGTCACTTGAAACTTACTCTAACACGCTTCCAAGTGATGAAGTGGATTTATATTGGTTCTATTCCACTCAATAGTTTCTCTATATAAACGAAAAATTTTCCAAAAAATTATAAAATAATATATAAAATAACTGAGTTTCTAAATATATTTGTACTAAAAAGGCCGTTTACAACTTAACAGAGTTATCTAAATTTTACAGCTGGAGTATTAAATCTCAGTAAAACTATTTCCGTCACTCAGCCAATTTTTCTAGTACAATTGTGAAAACGCGTAACTTTATGGACAGAACTGTTAAACATATTTTTGTTATATTAATATGTTTTGAGTTAATTTTAGTATTTATAAAAGATCTGGAAGCTAATAGTTGTAAAAACATTGTACTATAACTAAAAAGTTATGGTTCGTGAAACGATTTTAACTGCTGTAAACATGAATATTCATCCAGTACAATAGAGTGTAAGTTGTGAATTTGGAGTAAAATAATTTATGAACTGTAACATTGAATTTTCCATATATATATATACATATATATAATAAATTTACTTAAGGAATATATGCCGAAAATAATTTTAAACTCAGAAGACGCAAATACAGTTGTAATCTCCTATAACAATCTGATAATCTAACCTAAACCTACGTCAGTAAGTCTTCTTTGATGTCAATAATATGATGTTTGCCATTAATCATAATGATTATCTTTACTGCATTGGTTGTACAGTTGAAATTATATTACATTTATATTCTAAATAATACTTAGTTTAATAACATAAAATTAAGTATACGTGGTTTTGCAGTACTTAATAATTATTTATTACATTAAACAATACGATTTTTTTATAATATTTGAATCAATATTTAAAAACAAATTATTCTTTCCAATTTATCCGTAATATCAGAATTTTTATACATTTCTAGCAGGTTATTTTTTTCTTGGAGTTTTCAAGCGCTTGAATGACAGGTACGATAAAATCAAAACTGAAAGACGTTGACGAGGGTGTGAAACAGCGTGTGGTGAAACATTTCCTGACGAAGGAGAAAGTGCTTCCGGATGAGATCGAGAGACGCCTGAAGGATGTGTTCGGGAACAAGACAAGGGACCTGAAGGATTTGGCGAGGTCTGAAGAACGACTCTCTCGAATCTTGAACTCTCGTTTGCAGGAGAGGGTCGTCATCCAGTTCCTCACCGACGAGGATGCGGGGGCCTAAGAGGTATTTGAGCGCCGGTGAGCAGTCCTCGGAAAGAGCCTTCATCTGAGTACCATACAGACGCAGTCAAGACACTTCAAGGCAGGAGTAGCGTAGGTGATGTAGCTAATTTTCGCAGTATTGGAATTATTCCACAGTTTAAATTGGGTTTGAAAAGCTCTTCACCCTTTTAAAAAGCTTTCCTGAAAAAAGCATAGAAAGAAATGTTTAGTCGAATTTATTAAGAATAAAACATTTTTAACTTGTTATTTTTATAAATTATATTATATTAGACAAAAACTATTTCAAAATTTCATTAGGTTGTAAATAAATAAAATACATGGAATTCCTTGAAGCTTTAACTCCTGTGGATATTCTAACTTTTCTCGTTTCTTATTTGGGTCTGAATACTAAACAGCACAAATTGCCTATTTCAAATTTATAGTAAAATCAAGTAGTCAAAAACTTATGTATTGGCCAGATAGGTAGATTGTCAGTAACATTTATTATAGTAAGCATTCTTCTTTTTAAAAAGTCTTGAACATTTTCACTTGGAGTAAAAATTTCCATGATCTATATAGCTTGTAAAGAAGATAACATTTTGGACACACTTTTGATGGGCCGCTCTTTCAAATTAATGCTTTAACTCAGTCCGGCAAATTTAAGAAATATTATCAAAACATTTTCTATTTGAATCCTTGTATTGAAATTATAATGACGAGTACAAGATGACAATAATTTGAGTCTTGTAACACTTTTTGGTTTTAGCTGTGCTTTGAATGAAACTCACTAATCCTTTCTAGATGTTTTTATAACATACCTTCTATGTTTTTGAATTTCATGATCCAATAGACTTGTTTTTTTTTTATATTCTCACTCCGTAAATGTGACACTTTACTATTTCAGGTTCTTACAACTGGACTCCAATAATCTTAACCTTAGATTAAAATAGTGCTGTTATTTGACTCCATAGTACTTTTTATGTCTATGGCGAAAAGTAAGTTTGATATACATAAATACTTCTTATCTTTCAAAATGAATTTACTAACAATCCGAGATAAAGATGATACTTCTACGCAATACTGCACAGAAGCCAAATATTTCAAGATATTTTAACATTAGCTTTTACTCTATTTTTATGTATGGATTATTTACGTGTGTTCTATGTAACTAGTTGAAATTTCACATGGTAGTGTTCAGACTGTTACGAATTTATTTATTGCATGGTGTTTTTGTTACTCTTATGGTTACCGATAAGGTCAAGGTAAAAATGTTGGCAACGCTTGGCCTAATTTAAAGGAATGACTTGCCCAATCTTGGAACTCAGTGTAACGAATATAGATATGAAGTTTATTCTGAAACTCATGCATATGTCATGCTTGCAGACGGATAAACAAAAACACAGATATCACAAAGTAAATTTTGCAGGTTCTCAAATGATTACCTGATTTACATGGAAGGTTATGTTAAAGTTCTTGTCAATTAGATTAAAAGTTCTAAATGTTTAATATGATCTTATATCTAGGTAATAAGGTTCTAATGTTTTTACTATAAATAATCAATTTGCTTATTTATTATATACTGGAAATAATATTATTATATGATTTCCAGTATAATTCAATTAAAGTACTATAACGACTTGGATTGTAAGTATTAATATTTAGACATCCAAGACCATATAAAATATTTTTTGATTAGTAAGCTCCAAGTGAATATTCTGTAAAATTTATTATTAGATTTTTAAACTATTAAATATTATCTAGTTTGTCTTAAATAAAAATCATAGTTCTAAAGAAAATAATGGATTCATTTTAATCTGGCAAAATAATAAGTTCCACGTTTCAGAATTTTCATCAATCTATTTTCCACAAAAAATTGACAAACCGTTTAGTAAATTATAAGTTCCTTTAGCAAGAAATAAAATTATTAATGAAATATATCAAACTAAAAATCAGAGCTCTCTTATAAAATAAAATAATACCACTTAGAAATAACTAAAATAAAAATGTTCACTTCTAAGTTCACTCAAAATTCAAAAATAAAAATTTAAACTTATCTTTCCACTAGTTGAACCTTAACTACCAGGTAGCATAGCGTGGTTACGATCCACGGACCTCTAGGTTATGGGCCAGTACGCTTCCACTGCGCGTTTTCCAAAACGCAATCCCTGTTCAAGGGATTGAGCCTACAGCAAAGTAAGCTAGCAGAAACATCCACCTTTATAATGACGACAATTCATTCAAAATCTCTTATTCCTATGAACTGTTGGCAAAGATTGAGAAGCAATTTTCGTCAATTTCAAAGGTGTCTGGAACATTAAAGTAGGGTAAATATTTACACAGCTCCTCTCTTCACACCATCTCTGTTCTGCTACAAGCTGTATAATCCTTTGATGCCTCTTGGATACAACGTACTAATTCCACCCATATTACACCCATCCTGCTGGACTTAGATTAGGAAGTAAATATTATTGAAAGCCATGACGTACGTTTTCCTGCTCTTGTTCTCAGCTTTCGTCAACTTGTTTACTAGTTTATTAATTCTGTGGTTGTCATGTTTCCATCACGGTTACACACATGATAACAAAAAAATTTTACACAGTCAAATTTCATGTAGAAATATGAATTATCATGGAATTAATGTTTCTCGTATTGATGCAAAGCTCAATGTAAATCTTCAAGTCTTCAGATTAATTCTTTATTGACATATAAGGTTAAGCTTAACTGACACTCAGCTAATTAACTTAAATTGTATAGTACACAAACTCGTGTGCTTCGTCTTATGTAAACAAATTTCAACCCGTATGTCGACGGGTTTCTAGAGTTCCTTGAAAATGGAATCGGAAACCATCTTATAATAAGTAATCCCTTAATTCTTGATCCGCTTAGTATTTTTCTTGGCTCCTTTATCCAATTTTTTCTTCAAGTTCCAAATTTCTATAAGCTCACGTGTCTCTTTCAATTTTATATTTATTCCTGTTACTGGCTGTATTCTTTATTTCTCGCATATGTTTTTCTGGGCCTTTGTACATCTAGATGTATATGTATAACGTAATTATGAAATGAAAGGTTTGTCCTTCACAAGTAGAAACCCTTGTTCTTATATTTTTCAACCTAAGACCTTCGAGTAATCGTCAGATTTACAAAACACACAACATAAAGTTCTTGATATTTGTAGCCTTTGTGAATGGCAACAGCAAATTAAGTACCACTAATTGACTAACGCAGTGTTTATCAGTCAGACGCCTATTTCCGTTTTTTTTTTTTCAAAACAACCATATAAGGTTTAAGTAATGGATGCTGTATTAGGATAGAGTAATTGATTACTTCAGCTAATGTTTAAGAATACATGAATTTTGGGCTTTCAACTGTGGTAAAAAAGATATTGTTTAAATACCACTCGTTACTATTTGGACACTTATTAAATTTGTATTTGTAACAGTTTTAGAAACTAGAACAGTTGTTAAACATGTTTCATTGATAATATTAATCTCGGTTTATAATATGTACGTTTTGAATATTTACACGTGTGTAAGAAAACTGAATGTAGATAAACCAAATACAAATACCGTTACAATGGATATCCAAATCGAAATACATCAAAACAGAGATTTACATCCATAAGTAATGTTTTTCGCTAAAACATCAAACATGTCAACTCTGTCCTAGTTTGTCTAGCTAGTGTATGTATTTTCCGTAGTAATTCAGATCGTGTTTACCCTGCTTCATCTCAGTCATCCGGATAGGGAAATATATGGTACGTATTGGATGTTATTGAAATGGTACCTCAAAATGGCAAGTACGTCCAATGTACGCATTTTTTAACTCACTGAAATGGTAAATTAAATGAAAAATCTTTTATTTATGCAGTAAACTTAAAGCTACGTAAGCCTTTCTTGCACTTAACATACAGAAACTATGTGATATAAATTACACAAAATTAATAGATTACGAGTAACTGCAAAAATAACAATAAATATTAAAATTAGGGTCCATACACAAAATAATTATGTAATTAGACACTTGAAATAAGCCATTATGTGTTATTTACATTTTGATTACATTACATGATATTTTGCACATGGAATTTAACCTTAAATTACAGGCTACTATGGTTTTAAATTATAAATATGAATATATTAACATAATAACAATAATTAAATGTTACCCACGTCCCATTTACTTACCGCAAAACCCATGTAACTACTAGAACGCATCGACGGCATTGTATACCTGACCTACTGTGGCTAACCTTTTTTTTAAATATATCTATCTGTTTTGTTGCGCATCACGATGGAAATGGTTGGAGAGTTCACGTTACAAAAGTGTGAAATAAAAAATTACAAAACCAGCAAATAAATATGACACATAGCATAATATTTTAGTTTACTCAATTACACTTAGGAATATAGAATTATGTCACAAATGCAAAGGGTTTAAGTGTGTATAAAGCTCTAAAGTTAATTCTGAAGCCCCAACCGTTATTGAAGTACTGTAAGAGTGCGTATAAAAAAACAGCAATCGAGCGGCACTTCTCCTCTTCGCCCCCCGCCATAACACAACACAACACAACAGTATTCCTTACAACATAACTTACTGGCTTAATATTATAATTACAATAGTATAATAATATTAGGATAAGTTTCAATGATAAATATGCTAATTCAATGTGAATGTTGAGTTTAGAGCCAGACTATTATTTTATTTAAAGTTATTAAACTGAATAGTTTTGTAAATTCTCTATCATTTTATAATCAACATGATACTGGTGAAGGCATCTTCACATTCCTTTTTATGATATATATATATATATATATATATATATATATATAATTTTGAAAATGTTTCAATACTGTGTATTAAATTAATAAATTGTAGTTGTAGTTAACCTAATTTAAGTTGACACACATGTGCACTCAATAGATAACATAAACTGTGTGTATCTGTCCACACATCCTTTGGTCTGGCACAACCAGTACAAGGGAACGTTAGACACAATAGACTCCACAGTCCGCCACACACACACGGTCCATTCGTCATTCAGACTTGTCTCGCAGTATTTGTGTTTGTTTAACTGATCGACTCTATAAAATGTTTTGACCAGGCAGTTTGGTGGTTTACGCGTTGAAACGTGCAGTGGCTGAGCGTGTTAAGTTCAAAAAAATGTTTAATAAAATATAGGTTTACCAAATTCCATGCCAAAGGTAATCGCTGTAAAATCTACATATGGAAATCAATTTCAAGTAATTTAACTGCCTGGTCAAGAATCAAAGTTAAGATCATAATTCAGTAACAACTCAAGTAACAGGAAACAGGAACAACTTTCCACCACAAAAGTGCACAGGAAGTTGCGTTGGATTTTTTATCTTGAAGGAAACATGATTTTTTTTAGAACTTTGCTTTTGTTCAGTGATACAATACTAAAATATAAAATTTAGGTTAAAGTAAACAAAACATACCAGATCGTTCTGACACGCATAATCTGGAACAAGTATGTTGTGTGTCTATATGATGCGCACTAACTAAAACTTAACTACAGACAACAAATAGATCACAAAAGGTTTACAATCAACGGCCAACGAAATATAACTGTAACTATTGTTCATATAAATTTGGATCTAAATAATCCAAGTTATGAATTTTTGTTTGGCTGGAAATCTGGTATGGTAATTGAATGGATCTCCTGTTATTATAGGTCTACTAGTTATTTTTGGTTACCATGAAAATTCAGGTATCTGTAACTTTTGATCTGAGAGTAGGCTTGAACACATGATCGCACCTTGTCCACTTGTACCGTGGGACTTCAATGTCTTTTGCTGTGGCCTGGAACATAAAGGGAAAAACTCTTGTGCCCTATTCGTTAAAAAACATTATTAATTAGCTCCTTTTAAGAGTAGACAATACATAAAAAAATAGAATTAAAATAAACCAAAACATAAGTACAGACCAAAAAATAACATAAAAAATAATGACATTCAATATGAATTTAAATAACGCACATCTATGACTACAGCAATTACTATTCAAATTCGCCTAAATACTCAATATATCACGATTAGTAGAGAGTTCTTATTAGTTGAAATTTGCGAAAAATCATTGCAATAATGGTGGTATGAAAAAGGAAAATTATGAAGGAAAGCATATATTACCACTTGAGATGATTTCAAGGAACACTACAGCCAAAGTAGTAGGTACAGCACCTGCAAAGAGTAAAATGTTTATATAGGGGATTGCAACGAATAGGTTAAAACAGAATCTGGTTAGATTTTTAACTTAAAACTTGGTTAAAGTTCTTAGCTAAATACAGCAGTAAAGGACATACTAAGGGTGTAATTACTAGGTCGTATCCTAGAAACATTAAAGGGTTATAACTCTCGTATCACAAGAAAGATTGCATAGAAACTGCAGCTGTGGAATATTTTGCACTACTGACTCTGATCTTTCATTTATAAACACTTTTGACACGGACTCAAATTGCTTCTTGTGCATAAAGCGTAGTTCATGCCCATATAAGACATTTTGTTTGCTGCAATAACGGTCTTTGTCTACTTACTCTTATATGTTCATTTCAGTGATATGCACTTTGACCTTATTTTCTTGTAAACCATACAATAAATACCAAATATAAAACTTTAAGTGAAAGAATTTGAATTTTATAACTTAGCTTCTATAGAGTTTGTTTCCTATTTTACTACTGATGTTCCTGCATCTTCTGAAAACTAGTAGTGAGTATATGTAGCAGTATAAGTAGTGAGAATTGTGTCTGAGGGGAGCCAAATCCACAATTTTGTGTGATGAGTCCACAACTTAAAATTTAGATGATCAAACCTTAATATATGAACATTAAAATCCATCAGAAATTTTGGTTTCATTTTTAAGGAAACCATAATGATAACACAATCGTATGACTATTGTTTAAGGTTTATTGTTTCTAAATTCAATCTGATATCAAAAGTCAGAATGACGAGATAAATCTGTTAAATATGCCTACACTGCAATATTCAACTTGGGAGAACATATTGAGAGAACAATGGAACTTTTATCAGGAATGTTTGTTATGCAAATCAGATGTAACATCTATATATTTGAAATGTGTTTAAAAACATTATTTTTAGTTTAACGTTTTTGTATCTCATGTTTGTATATTAGAAGTACTTTACTAGAATTAGCAATATTTGTAAATATTTTGATGGTAAAATTGTTATATTAAAACATGTAACAAATAAAAACGAACATTTAATATTTTCATAACGTATGACACTTATTATAAACCAGTGCAATATATTGCTAAACTCACGCCATGCATTTTAAAACGTAACATATTTTAATTTATCTGAGTTCTATTTAAAGATAAGTATATGGGTAATATGTTGAATCATAAGTACAAACAAATTTAATTTGTACAAACCAACAGATAACACAACCAGATAACAAACCATTTTGAAATTCTCAACAACAGACACCAACGTAATTTAAAAAGAATTGGTTGCTTTTGAAGGAAACCCGTCAATAATTTTCAACATGTAGCCAATATATTTCATCTTATAGTTTCATAAAAATTAATATTAATAATTAATTTTGGATTTCAGAAAACACAAAGGATTTCTAACTATTCTATTATAGCAGTTATATAGCCCTTACTCCCAACCTTATCCATCCTGAATATTATGTCACTCCGGAAGCAGAGCGCAAAAATCTTTTTAGCACTGTTATATAATGTAAGTTTTCCTTAGCTTCTTATCACAAATAAAAAGGTGTGTACTGACGAGTAAAATACACGATAAGAACGTAGTGATTTTACGATAGGCAAAATAATAAAATAAGTAAAGTCCTTATGTTGTAAAATTTACCTAAATTATTAAAAAGACGTGTAGTGTTGTATATTTAAAAACTCTCGGTCTGATTAAAATGTTTAAAAACAGATAGTATTTATTATCATATATTCACTTCCATTTTTAAACAGCTATCCTTAAGAATTTTTTGATCCATTATAAGTTCGACCTGGCTTTCAGTATAATCGGAGTTTTTCTATTTATGAAGTAGTAGCTAGTGGATGATCTTTTGAGGCTTGGTCATAATCTATCATCTATCATGTATACACATGTAAACATATTGCCGAAGACAGTGGTTAATATTGTAAAGTCTGGCTGTGTGACTCAATGTCTCTTACTTCAGCGCTTTTAACTGTCTCCTCACGTACAATAAACGAGATAAAACAAGTCAACAGATTTAAAATATTAAATATATAATATCTTAGTTTGGAATTTTCAAGGGTTTAAGAGTGTCTAGAGGCCGTGAGCTTCTCAAGGCAGGATCTTCCGAAATAAATTGTTACAGGCCAGGAAATGTGCCGGAAACCAGGTATTTCAGAGACCAGATGCTCCTTGCCAGGAGGTTATTGGAATCAGGTAGCTCCAATTAGCTTCAAAGGTGAATAAGTACTAATTAAAGAGGCCTTTTAGTGCTCTATGTATCCAGGAACCACAAGTAAATTCTAAGATTGAATGTCCTCAGAATAATAACTTTCCCAGTGGTAAGAAGATCCTAAAAGCTGTGCGCTCCTAAACACAAATAGCTGCCACAGTAGGTACTTCTAGAAGCTTCGTTAGTTCGGATACCTTCAGAGAGCCAGATCCTGTAGAATCCAATTGTAGGGATCGAGAAGTTTCCAAAACCGTTACTCCCTACAGATCAGAATTTTAAATACTATATAAAAGAGGTGAAGATTTATAAAATTTTTTGGAACTGTATACAAATATTTCTAGCCAGATCAGTAGTTCATTGAATTGATGGGAATTTATAAATTCCCAAGACCCTGAATATTTCAATAACCAAAGTGAAACAATAAGCGTATCCTCCTTTTAACTTATTGGTAATAAATTGGGAATTATAGAAGTCCGTTTGTTTAAGACGCAGGGTAGTATTCGTACTTGTGTGCAGAGAACGGAGGCTCTCAAAACTTGGAAGGTTTAAAACGATAAGTCTTTTATTAACTACTTGGGAAATCTACTTCAATTGTTTAGCATTAAAAATCAAAATGATCAAGCTGAAGTGAAGAAAATATTAAACCACGTTTGTAATGTCTGTTCATTAAAAAGTTCCATATTATTTTATTAAAAAGTCAGAAGCTCAGTTTCAAGATTTGAAAATAAAAGATTGTCATTTATGGGTTGTGTAAATATATTTATGTTCCGATACAACATATTATAAAAATGTCAACTTACGTACGATGCATTTTCTTTTACATCAATAATGGATCGCAATTTTTAGCTATTTTTAAGGTGTGATGAAATGGTAAGTGTGGGACAATCCAAAATAAACCACAGTGTATATTTTATTTGATAGAAACCAAGGTGTAGAATATTATATTTCAATTAGATCAAATAGTAAAGAAAATAACTTTCAAGTATTACATTTTCTGATTGTAAACTACTACAACAGACGTTTAGTGAAGCGGAAATTGCTGTGGAGTTCTATTGCTCTATACTGAATCGTACCTCCAGAATACGTTTCAGTTGGTTCGCTACCAAAGGGAATATATTAAAATTCCATTTGTGTGACTATTGATGTACATATTGTACGCTCATATTTCCATATTGCTACTATACAATTACATTTCATATTATCGTACATTGAAAAGTATGTTCATATTTTATAGTTAATAAAAACAAATTATTATAAACATTAATTATAGGAATATATCATAGCTTATAGCACAATTTAATATTGGAACCTTATTTGTGCCGGTCACATTTATTAATATTTGTGTGCAGTTTGTTCACTGTGCATGGAATAAATGAAAACTAAATGGTATTAAATTATTAAAACTTATACAATTCTTCTTATTATATACTTATAATTATAATACATCCCACTATAACACGTAGAAGGAAGAGTTTCGTATATGTTGTTCCATTCGGTTTTATTACTACTAACGTATACTAATTAATTTAGTAAATTTTTTAAGTGTTTTAGACTGATTAATAGCTAACACTTATATGATATGTAAATGTGTATTGGAATTGTAACACGATATTTAGACTTTGTAACACTTGCAAAATTATAAATATATTAAATATGTATTCTAAACTAACAGTTGAAGGGCTGGGATTTTTATAATCGTGCAAATCTGTGGACGACGATGCACAAGCGCTTTCAATAGATCATTTAAATAAATTATATGCATTCACATACTTTGTGGTGGCACCGAATTAATATAACTAAGCTAACTGACCTTTAGACTTAAAATGTTACGTGAAGCATTATTTGTATAAGGAACATCGAGTGTGAAGGTAGTGCATTTCTCCCCGTGGAGTTTGACTGAGAATTAGCGAACAATGTTCCATTATTTTTATGGGTAACCATTATGTAAAAAGGAAACCGCTTAATGTAGTAATCTTAAACAAAGATAGGGCAATCATATAAATATTGTATCTTCTGACACAGTAATGCATATAGCCTAATGTGATGAGCTATGGACTAGAAAGTAATCTTCTCTCTGAAAGTAAAGAAAGTGAAGTTAATGTTGCATGAAACCTCAGCGAAGCCTGTTACGTGTCACGTCGTGTGATGTAATCCTACCTTATTGATGCATTACTTTCGTAATACAAACAATACTTAAATGCATTCTTTTTAACATGAGTCTGCCAATCGATGTTTTGAAGTGAATTGAAAGATATGTATTTCATAAACCTTTGAATATATTAATATATAGAACGCGTTTTATAAACGGAATTTAAGAGAACTATACGTAACTAAAACAGGTATACGTGTTAAAAATATATTATAATTGAGATAATGCGAGTTATTTGTACACAGTGTAGCTTTTATTGTTCCAAATAGTGTAATTAACTTACAAAAAGCCCCAGCCTCATTTTACCGAATAAAATATAAAACTTAACATCGGTTAGCAAATTTTTATTAAATTAGCTTATTTTATCTTTTTTGTTGATTTTTTACTAGCCGTCGAAAGTTTCTTACAAACGCCGCGGCGGATGATATGAAAGTATAAGACGATAGTTACTAAACTTACTTTTATATTTTTATAAAGTTTTACATCACCTAAATTATTTTTATTTGTGATGTTTTTAATAATTTTTGAGTTTGCTTGAATAAATAAAGTAGACACATCATTGCTATTAACAAAATAAATCAATACAACAACACAAGAGCGTTCTCAATAGCGAGGGAGTTATCGCTACATGTAGAATAAAACTGATGAGAAATTTAAAATAGATAGATGTTTATAGGGCTACTTTTAAACTCAATAATACAAGTCACAATAGACGAATTGAAAATAATGTGTGGAAAAAGCAAGTAAATAAATGAAATGGTAGTGGGCCTCTTTTATTATTCATGTAGATACAATCGTCAAAACAATACTTGGAGTCAACACACTAGTTTATTGGAAATCGCTCATTTGTTTTATACTTCAGGTATTCTATGTACTAAAATTTTTAAAATTAGCAACCATGGTAGAGTTATTAGATTGAGAACATGTTATGCGATACTTTCCAGCAATAATACAGGTCAATCAATGACTATATTTACATAACTGCATGGCTTCTCGCAAAAGCCACAGGCATATTGTATACTGCAATAATCAAGAAGCTAAGACCATTAAACTGATATTCTAAATCAAGATTACTAGATACTGTTGAATATGCAAACTTTGCTAACGAGAAATTGAAGGAACATGCACGATCATATATGGAGATATGTTTTGCAGAATGCGTTTTATCTGCTTGTATTTAACGTACCCACGTAATATTAGTATGTTGAAATTGCGTATAATTCTTAGTTTAGCAAAGAAAATATTTCCACCGCTTTAGGTTTACTACCATGGATTTAATAGTATGTACAGTAAAGAAATACGTAAGTAACTGTATAAATAATAGAATATGAACAGTTCGCATAATTACAGCCTACATTAAAAGATATGACAGTACTGTGTAGTGATTGATTACATCTTTCACCTCAGGTGACTTTGGTATGCCAGTTAAAATCTTATATTGTCACCAAAATTCAAAGGGAGGATGTATCTGTAACAACACACACACAAACACACACAAACAAACACACACACACACACACACACACACACACACACACACACACATATATATATATATATATATATATAAAATTTAAGAAATCTTTACTAGTATATTAAAGAACCAACCTATAGGGTCATTGCACCATCAGTTTTGTGGAATATTATTTCAGCAAAGTTATTACAAATATGATATCTTAAATATTACATTAAAAATGTTCCGCATAAGCGTTCTTACCACTTACCAGATTTTATCATACATCAAATCTTTTATACTACCATCAAAGATTCTTGTCACATTGGAATATTGAAATCCAGTATTATCCAGGAGCGGGAAATGAGATTCTCACCATCATGTTCCATAAACATGAGACTGGCTCTCATGTGATAGCTCGAGTTTCTTTGATCACAGCAACAGTTTAATTAGAACATAAGACATCACTTAACATGTATCGAAAGGTAACTATAACAATCCCAATAAGAACTCATACCATTAAAATAATGTTATTAAGCAAAATTTTAGATTTTTGTTCTCCTTTTAACTATTTTAGATAGACTATAAACGTAAGTTTCCCATCATAGGTTGACAGGTTATTAGCTTTTAATAATATTTATTATTGAAAATTTGTTTATTGAACATCAATGGGTGTAATAATTTCTCACATAGTGGTAAAGGTTTTCAGTATATCTGCACGCACAAATTACAGAAGCTGGAAAGAGCCGTATTATTGGCATAGTTTATTGTCTAATAAATAAAAAAATTACACCAGCTTTCCAATGTCTCTTACTGGTAATCTCATAGTTTCGTGTGCTTTTGCCATACACTATACAAGTTGTTAGCATATTATAAATTTCACGATCATGGATTATTTTTATATTTTTAAACACCCCTGTTTAGTAAACATCGTATGTAGTTCTTGTTACAACTATATTGTTACCCTCATGTACTTTATTATATGAAGAATATCAAGTCATTATACTAATAGTATTAATCTTATAAATTATTTGTTAATCACAAATAATTACCTTCTTAGTATTTTCATATTAAAATTAACCCATTATTTTACTAAATAAGAATTAATTATTATTTATATTTATATTAATATGCCTATAAGTGTTTCCTATTTGCCCTAAAGGGTTTCCTGGGATCTTTACAGGTTAGACTACCTGTGTGTTTCTTATTTCCGAATATTTACTCTAGATAATAAAGAGATATCTTTATGAAATAAAATACACTATTTATTTCCTCACATATAATGTGGAAGAAGGTTAAGTATATTCAATGAAGAAGATATAATCTAACTATTTGTCATTCGATAATGTATGATTGTATTTACTGTTTTTTTACAATAATTACGTACTGTAAACCGGTTTAATCGGTTTCCAAAATTGCAGTCAAGGTTTTATCACATAAATAAATAAAAACTAAACAGAACGTGTCGGAACTCGTTATCAGATCTGTTTATCTAATGTGTCTCTTAAAATGCAGTTAGTATTACAATTAATACTTTGGATTGGGGTGATTGGATAAGCGTTGACAAAGCCTATAACCCGGGCCCTGGAAAATTCTTTTTATATCTGCATGTCCGTACACCTCGAAAACAAATTGATCTATCGATTTGATATTATGTCAGAAGCTTAACCTTATGATTTACTTATTCGCAACATTGAGTTTCGTGACAGCGCACTCCATAGGACTCAGTTGAGCGTTTGTGAATTTTGTTTACATTGATTTTATAAGTAACAATGATGGCAATGAGTAAAATCATATCAGTGTGCAATCAATGACAAATTGTAGCACAAGTAACTATAGGCCTAATAATACATGTATTCAGTCTCAGCGCAGACAAGTGGTGAGACGTACTACAACTTAGTTTTTTTTAACTTTAGAGTCGTGAAATTCATTTGTGGTCGATTTTAATGTTTTATCTACTTAGATAAAGAGGAAATTGAAATATGTCGCTGTACTTGTCTCTATAAGTATCTTTGAACTATTCCCGAAATGACAGGATTTTCTGAAATGGTAGGGTTTGAGGCTGTCTTTCCTCGTGATGTCTTGACGACTCGGGCACTATCTTAGTACGTCACCTTAGAAGAAGGGAAAGATAGTCGTACTTCCCCGTGTTTTGGCTTTTTAAAACCTTTAAAATTAACGGAAATCCATTCTAACGTTATCCTCTGCAATCAAACAGACCTATTGCCAGACCGATATTAGACATGCATTGTGTTGCCAAGTTGAGTGATATCTCGGTTTTAGAATTACACATTAAGATTTAACTGATAAATATCATAAACCATTCATCCGGCGAATTGAAACCTATACATATGATCATATTTTATGGACTTCTATTACTAAATAGATAATTAGCAATAGTCCTGCGCTCTGGTTTATTGAACCGCTCACGTTCTGTCGATGATATACGTTTTCACGAATATAAAAATAATCCTAAATAGCCCCAAGGGTGGAAATGTATTACAATGCTCATGCATAAAACATCATTTGATATATCAGGGATACTACAGTTTTCATAGGGCATTGTGAGAAATGTGTGACTAATATCAATGATTGCGTATATTGAGGATTAGTCCTCCACTTCGTCGCTTTCCTATTGAATCAAGCTCTCCTACCATAGTTTACACTAATGTGTGGTTTTATAAATGTAAATCATTGACAATAGATATGTCGATAAAAATATAGACTGTAGAAATATCGTTAGTCTATTGTGTAGATGAAGTGGGTTTTTATTCTTATACAGGAACCAGAGAAGATGGTAACTAATTAAAACACTGAGTTTATGAAACACATTTTATACTATACTTTGGGTGTCATGTTAGAGGAATATAGTGTGTTCAGTCGTTTCAGAAAGGTAATTTCAAACTGTGGTCACGGATCAATCAAGGAAAATCTAATTAGTCTGAATTGTATCCAATTAATTTATATTTCTTCAAAGTCTAACTGTTACCATATTACGTTGTTTATCCGTATATTATGTAGCACGCAATTTCGACCACTAGACCAAACAGCTTTGGCTTAGTTAAACACGTACAAAATATTTACCACACTACTTAAAATGTAATCAGCAAATTTGCTTATTCCTACAGTATACCTCAGTGGCATGGTATGAGACAGACAAAAAAGAGTTATCATACCAGTTGTTTTACGCACAGAATTGTTCATCTGGTTAGTTTTTGTTTTCTTACACTGTGAAATTAAATAAACTGATGTATTAACAACATATAGGCAACTCAATGAATATACAGAAACATCACTATTGCAAGCATACAAAAAGTAAATGTTTAGGTTGTGATAGTCAATATTAATGCATAATTAGGATTGTTCTTATATATTTGGTCTACCTGTATTTAGGTTTCAATTTTACCTTCAATGTGTAAGGTCATATTACGTTAATGTGTTCCTGTAATACAATGTTTATGGAATTAATGTAAGATGACACTGCGCATTTTCAAAATTAAAATGGATATACAAATTTCTTTAAAATTACCAATAAATTGATTTACTAAATCCTGACTGGATCACCAATACAAATGTAATACTAGTGTCTAGCTGGGCCCATAATTATGTACAAAAGAGTATAGTTGTTGCATTTTTATGTGGGTAGTCTCTTTTTTAACAAGCACTTAAACAAAACTTATATAATTTTTCACAAACAATACGTTCTTATCATCTTCCAGTATTTAAATTTTTGAATTAAAAAGTGAAATTATTAAGGATAAATATAAACTCGAGCGATATAATGAATACTGAAACCAAGTTCCATCAGTACAGTGTAGGCAGTTTAACCATTAACAAACTTGACATAATTCTAAATCCATTGCCTCCTTGTCTAACAATTTACCCATCCATTTTATTATAACACGATATACTGTTGTTATCAGTCATAATGTATTAAACTACCTGATAATGACGTCAAATACACAGTTAACACATACTAGAATAGTCACCTGTTACTATGAGTATAGTAAATCTCGACCTTTATATAATATTAATATATGAAATGTTTTGAAAACATTGTTTAAAATTTTAGATAAATATTAATTTTTATGCAATCTCTTTAAAGTTTATAATATGAGTGGTGTGAAGCATGCTAGAGTAGGAGCTGTTTAAACTTTTTCCTATACAAGGTCAACTAAAGTACTAAGGAAAAGGCCATTAAATACTTGAACTATTGACTAAGAGACCCAACGTGTAAGGTGGAGATGGAACCTACAAGTAAGATTGTATTGCTTTATTGACAAAACCGACTCCTAATTAAAACTGTTTTGTTCACTGAGCGCAAGATAATGAGGAAACTCTTGTAATTGAACTTAATACTGAAAGTAAATTTTTGCTACGTTCGGAGTAACGAGATGTACAGGATGGGTAATGTTGGGAGTAGGATCTACTTCTTGTTGAGGTACCATGTGGGTACAGACATCCTTCATGTCACCTAGGGAGAAGCTATGTTCCAGTTAAAGTGAACAAGGAAAGTTTATACTCCCACATGTTTAGGTTTCAAAACACTTTAACACTAAGGAAGCTCCGCCCACTCCAATAATCATCTACTTTTTGCTGTGCCCAGTACATATTCTACTCGCAGGCGTAAACCAGCCAGAAGTAAACCCTCTTGGGGATATTAAAGGATATTGTACAATATATATGAGCATATGTATAAGCATATACGTAAAATGTTTACGCTACGTTGCATAAGGTCCGATTGATATCCAGTGGTCAATCCGGATACGCTAATTATATAAATTTAATTGGTAACATCACATGAAGGAATAGACACCAAGAAAATTCTCTAATATTTTTTTAATCTCCCAAATGTCTCATTCTATTTAAAACTTGATTACAGAACTACGCAGAGAGTGCGGTAGAACAAAGTAAGTAATTTATTACGGATGAGCTACTAATTTCATAACCTTATTACTTTCCTGTAACATAATTAAAAGAAGTATTTTTTCGTAATATTTTCCTTATTAGTTTAATTAAAGTAAAACTTAGTATAAACAAGAATTCCTTAAATAAGGCATGTACTTCACACCCTCTGATTTAAGAACTCACTTTTAAAACAAGTATGTAAAACCTGTAATATATAATATTTTAATAGTAGTGTACGCAACGTTTGAGAGTAATAGCTATACATACATTAGGTTAATATTTAGGTAAGTATCGTTATCTTTACCAGAGTGCGCTGTTGCATGAAGTAGATTTTGCATATTCTGCTTTATTTATCACTGCATTTTACATACCCATTCCCTGCACTACTAGTATAACTTCTGTCCTTTTCTACCAGTGTTTACTCTGTTGTCCTAGATACGTTATCTGAATATAATCAGGTTTTGCTGATCGTATACGTTAAAGGGAAGTAATCGCTTTCAGGATGAAATATAGCTTTTGAATTTTGTTCGTAAAAAACGAAAATGCTAAAAAACTTGTATATGTATTAAAATATCTTTGTTTCGTGTTTAGTCACACACACACACACACACACACACACACACACACACACACACACACACACACACACACACACACACACACACACACACACACACACACACACACACACACCACACGCGCGCGCGCGATATAAAAAAAATTGATGTTTTTTAACCTCTTATTCGTGTTAACATGTTTGTATGAGTCTTCTTAAATATATATATAATATATATATATATATATATATATATATATATATATATATATATATATATATATATATATATATATATATATATATATATATATATGTGTGTATGTGTGTGTGTGTGTGTGTGTGTGTGTGTGTGTGTATGTGTGTGTGTGTGTGTGTGTGTGTGTGTGTGTGTGTGTGTGTGTGTGTGTGTGTGTGTGTGTGTGTGTGTGTGTGTGATAAATTCATGAAATTTGTGTAAGTTGAAATAGCCTAATTTAATTTCAATAAACATTGAATTACAAAACCTTTTGGTAACTTAAAACTATTGACATTAAATAAGGCTATTGCCACTTATACAAAATAATTTATGTTAATAAAAGTCATTTGACAAGTATTTTGGTCTTCCGATCATATGCTGGTTTGGTTATTTAAACGCTTATGTGAAAGAAACGGTCAAATACAAAATAATTTCATCGTAAAAATAAACGGCTCTGTGTTGTGATGGTAGCACATTCGCCCGACAAGTAAGAGATACGGGTTCGAGTCCCGGCGGAGCAAGTACTTTTTGTGATTCAATGTTTATTGAAATTTTATATATATATTAGAGATTATATCCTGTATGATATGCCATGCCAGGTTGGATAGATTAAATAATCTTTAAAATATCAGAATCAATTTTGATAACAATTATACAAATGTTACAACTATTCACCCCTCCACGCATACAAATAAACAATTTTGAATTTACAATAACGTTGTAATTAGTTATAAATTTAATATCTATAGTTAAATCAGCAGAAACGTACACTTTTACTAAATCTAGTTCTTTTTCATTTAACAATATATTAGTAAGTTAAAAATATCTGTGCGTGTGGGTATCTCTAAAAAATTTTTTTACGGTATTATTACTGGAAATTGTTATATGCAAGCCGCAGTTGCTGCCCTAGTACATTGAAATTTATCGAAGAATTAAAGAATTAAAAGATTGATTTGGAATAAAGTTGTTTGTAATATTTATATGCAGTAGCGAATTGAGTTTCTACAGACGTTTTTAGGAACTTCATTTTGTGCTAAAAATGTGGACATTTAACTGTGCTCATGTATGATTATTACTATAAACCCTATGTAAACATAAACAGTTTAAAGTATTACAGTACGTAAACATGGCTAAAATACCTGAGGGTGAGATTCTTAATTTGTTTCGTGTATGTTTCAAAATTTGATTTATAGCACAAACCGTTATTGTGCAGTAAAATAATATTGATATATATATATATATATATATATATATATATAATATATATACACACATTTTAAGAGTATGCGTATTTATCAATTTAAATAGAAGATATCAATTCAAATTACTCACGAAATTGAATGTGAAATTTCGTATAAAGGTTGATTTTTAAATGTCTAGATACATGGTAGAAAAGTATAACATTTATTAACAATATTTAGTTTTTATTGCAATAGTTTCATTTTAAAAGTTTGGAATTAGTATTTTAAGTATGTTCGGATTACAAAATTTTTTATATCGGTTAACACTTTGTAATCAAAATTTTGTTCCTCACGATTTAGTAAATAGATAATTCGAATGTTAAAAAGTAAGTATAGCACAGTTTTGGTAAAAACATTAAGATAGACTGGATACATTTCTTGCAGTCTGCACTAACTTAACCACACACACACATTCAGCTTGCAAACGATTGCCTAATTTCTAAGTTATACACTGTTCTTTAGTACGTGAAATAGAAAAGATAACTTAAAATAGTAGTTTTGGAATGTGTAAATTTGATCATAAATTTATAAACTGTGACGTATTTGGAAAAACAGATAAAATCCATTATACAGTTGATTTGAACGAGTGATTTTATCTTTATTTGCTTTATTACATTGATTAAAATGCAGGTACTAAATAAATGTTAAAACTAAAACTGTTAAACTGAATATAAAAACCGTTATACGTTCCTTAAATTTATGTAACTGCAAATAAATATTCTCTCAATTATTCTTTTGCAAAAAACATTTACAGTCAAACAGTTATTTACTCATTTACGGCTAAAGATAAGTTCATTTATATTCTAAATAAATAGAAAACATATACTTTGTAGGAAGCTCATGGGCGATTACTTTTAAACGCAACGCATTGTAGTTATGTAAATCGACATCTCGCCCTAAGCCTCAGGCGTAATTAACAAAACAATTCAACGAGGCTCCAAATGACTTTGTGGCCGAGGTTGATAATTACCCGTGGGTGGCTAAACTTAAAAATTACTGGAATTAAAAAACGTTACAGTTATTATTTGTGTATATGTAGAGTACTCTATTTATAGGTTCGCATATTTTACAGTAAAGTACTTTAACTAATTAACTACTCAAACAATGTATAGATGAAACTCGACTTGTAATATAGCTTATGGAGGAATTTAACGTTCATGGTATTTCCATTAATGCTTACGAATTCTTTCCAAGAGATTATTTTTCTTAGCTAAGGTAAAGAATAATTATTCCTCTTATATTGGGTGAACCCACCTTGTCGTGGAAAGAGTTATTGAAGACTAATTTTGGTCGTTATTAAAATACCTCTGTAGACCTAAAATGTAACACCGTTGCACATAATGGAATCTGTTGGTATTACTTTATGGTTAAACCATAACGAACTACAAAATTACGAAGTAATAAATTATTGAATACATGCTTCCATAAACCATACGGAACGTTAATATCTGAGATCGGAAACGCATCTAACTAATAGAAATACATGAATCCCAACAATATTAATGCTGTCATATCGAGCTATTTTAGCACAAAAAATACTGTACGAATGCGTTATGATTTTAATAACAACATAGTTAAATACTAAATTAAAAACATAGTGCAAAGGTTAAAATTAATAGTTACATATGTTAAACATCAAACGATTTTACTAAAATAAAATAAATGTACTTATTTTTAAATTTTATCGTTGGAATCATGGTTACCTAGAAGACCAAATTAAAATTGTTGTCTAATATTCCACAAATGGGTGGATATGCATACTAAATGTTGTATATAGAATTAAATTGTAATTAATAATGTTTTTATTACAGGCAGCGTTAGAACTTTAAGATCAACTCTACCAATTTTCGTCAAAAACACATTAAAACAAATATTAAGTTGATAACTAAACATAAATCTATTTATTTAAAATTATATATTATAATATGAAGAAATCAAGTATTATAAGCAGGATAAATAATTAACTTAACTTTATACACATTTACACTATCATTAAAAGAAAAACTACCTTTCATTAAACTAGATTTTCAATCCGTACTTGGAGGAGTACTCCAAGTACCACACCCCAATGCCTCCAACTGCAATAATCCCTGAGCCCCGAGGTGCATCAAGGCCTTGACCTCTTCCCGGAAGAGAGCGTCTTTATCGATGATTCATATGGTGGCTGAAAAAAAGCATTCCGCAAGCGACAAGGAGAAACTGGAAACCGTTTACTAAAATTAGTTGGCCGATCAATTTGAATAAATAATAAGGACCTACCCCTAATTGTACTTGGTTCACTTATTTCAGACATAAATTGAAAGTAGCTTGGCATAAAAGTTAACCTTCATGCAAAATTTTATGTCTATAGGTAAATACGTTCTCTTGATGTAATCCGGTAAGACAGAAAGGCAGAAATAAATTAAAGTTTTTCAAACCCCTCTATTAATAAACTTCGCTAACGCTCGGCCAAATACTTGAATATTACGCAGGATTCGATTCTCAATGATTGGGACAGTATATTAATAAAGTAGTTTAAACTGAAGACTACTAAAGTTAGTTCAAATTGAATACATGTTTCCATTTATTATTTTAAATGACATTTGCACACGGACACTGTGTCTAGGTTGTAACGAAAATCACTGTCTTAAACAAAGCAAAGCGTGCGTGGCAGATATGAATTGTTATTCTAGAAAAGAGGCGTTTGAAGTAACTACAGTTTCCTTACTGCCGACCTCACACAAAAACATTATTAATGAGAAATATAACCATAACGTAAGTGCCTTTGGTGATGCAGTTCTGGAAAGTTAAATTAAAATGTACAGGAAAACATTGTGCTTTAAAACGCATACACACATATATATTTTTAACTTAATAATATATCTTTAAACAAAAAAGAACTAGATTTAGTAAAAGTGTACGTTCCTGCTGATTTAACTATAGATATTAAATTTATAACTAATTAACAACGTTTTTGTAAATTCAAAATTATTTATTTGTATGCGTTGAGGGGTGAATAGTTTGTAACATTTGTATAATTGTTATCAAAAATTGATTCTGATATTTTAAAGATTATTTAATCTGTCCAACCAGGCATGGCATATCATACAGGATATAATCTCTAATATATATATAAAATTTCAATAAACATTGAATCACAAAAAAGTACTTGCTCCGCCGGGACTCGAACCCGTATCTCTTACTTGCCGGGCGAATGTGCTACCATCACAACACAGAGCCGTTTATTTTTACGATGAAATTATTTTGTATTTGACCGTTTCTTTCACATAAGTGTTTAAATAACAAAATTAACATACGATCGGAAGACCAAAATACTTTGTCAAATGACTTTTATTAACATAAAGAAAATTTGTATAAGTGGCAATAGGCTTATTTAATTTCAACAGTTTTAAGTAATCGAAAGGTTTTTGTAATTCAATGTTTATTGAAATTAAATTAGGCTATTTCAACTTACACAAATTTCATGAATTTATTACACACACACATAAACGCGCGGGCGCGCGCGCGCGCGTGTGTGTGTGTGTGTGTGTGTGTGTGTGTGTGCTTATGACTAAACACGAAACAAAGATATTTTAATACACATAAAAGTTTAATAGCATTTTCTTTTTTTACGAACAAAATTCCAAAGCTATATTTCATCCTGAAAGCGATTACTTCCCTTTGACGTATCCGATCAGCAAAACCTGATTATATTCAGATCACTTGGAGGAGTAAACACTGGTAGAAAAGGACAGAAGTTATACTAGTAGTGCAGGAAATGGGTATGTAAAATGCAGTGATAAATAAAGCAGCCTATCCGTAATAAATTACTTACTTTGTTCTACCGCACTCTGTGCGTAGTTTCTGTAATCAAGGTTTAAATAGAATGAGACATTTGGGAGATTAAATAATATTAGAGAAATGTCTTGGTGTCTATTCCTTAATGTTACCAATTAAATTTATATAATTAGCTTATCCGGATTGACCACTGGATATATATATATATATATAAGTAGATAGTAATATGGGGTTCCTGGCGCACTTTCGGAGCCAACCGAAAAGCAATGTAAAATACTGTTCAATGTACCATAAAGGAAGCTGAGAAATAACACAGCAAATCTCAATGAAAAATTAACCGAATCTACAGTCGTTCGTCTCCAAAAGCGATCGGTACATTACTATCTACTCTGTGGAATGAAAAAATTAACCAAATCTACAGCTGTTTGCTTCTACTTTCTTAAGCTGTGCTTTGTAAAATGTTGTCAAATCTGCTACGAATAAAGGATTTATCTTAATAAAATTTAATCAATTTAAAACATTTTTACTAAAAACATACTGTACTTTAATAAAAAACTTTTCTACTAAATAAACAACATGAACTCACCAAAGTCTCTACAATTTTCTAGCATTAAAAACAGTGCAACAAAGAGGAATTCAGTGAATTGCCGGTTTATGTTCAACAACAGTTGATACCGTCTTCGATACTTTCCTTAAATGATACAGAATTCAAAGAACTTGTAAAGTCTTTTGCAGAAAAAACGTCTAATGGAGTGTTTTACTATCGGCAAAAAACTAAAAAAGTAAGGGATTACATATTTAATATAATTACGAAAGATATTGAAAAGAAAGTAAAAAATAAACAAACAGAGAGTTTTCATCGTTTTTTTATGACATTTTTCCCATATTATACGTTCTTTTCAAGATAATCAAGACTTAATTGATGAATTTCTTACGAATTTTTGTGAGTATCAAGATTTATCAACACAATTCATTAAAGAGCATTATAGAATTTTTCTTATAGAATATAGCCACATTTTGTGTGAAACAAAAGGTATTACTGTAGATAATATTCCATGTGATTCCTATGAAGAAAGACACCAACTATGGTTATCAAAACAGTACTATGACGTGGGGAGGGACTGCAAGTTTTAGAGTTAAGACTTTATTCTACAAAGTTAATTGTTATAATTTCTTTGTCTTTAATAGTCTTTTTTCCCAGTAACAATCAAGTGTAATTTTTCATTTTTGTTTAATTCTTTAATAATCTTTTTTTCATCCAAAACAGTCAAAAATCTGTTCGGCAAGTGTACTTTACAATCTTCCAACTCGGCAATTATTGTAAACCCGAATTTATCTTTCATTTTCTCCAAATTCAAGATTCTATGTTTTCTTCCTTTCTTCCAATTCATTTAACTTCTTATACTCTTTAAACTTACATTCTCCAATATCATTTAACTCTTTCAAGAACTCCATTTAAATAGAAAAAATTTAAAGACGGAAAAAATGAAATTTGCTAACAATCACTCGAGAAGTCGGGGAGAATGTGAGTAAAACCGCATTCTTTTCACGAGGTTCTTCGTTTAATTTCTCCAAATGTACTATAAAATCATCAAAGATTTCAGGCTTAAAATCGTAATCAAATTCAACATCCAGATAATGAAAAAATACAGGTAATATCTTTTCATAATAAACGTGTGTATTTAAACCAACAAACCTAATGTATTCTTTGAAAAGGAAAATAATTTTGTCAATGGTTCCAAGAGATAAGTAAAAATTTTTATTCTGTTTTCTAAATTCTGTAACAAATTTTGTTTGCTTCTTGTCTCCATATTGTAATTTCATAAGCAGATTATTCAAATGTGTTAGTTTATTTCGAAATTTCTTAGGTTTAGGTCTTTCGTACAAAATTAAATTACAACCTCTACAAACTAAATATCTTTTATCGATAATTTCTCCTCTATTAGAACACTTGTAACAGTTGGCATTATACTCTTCCATTTAAATAGAAAGATTTTTTGTTTAAATGGAGATTATGGAACTAAGTCTGCCGAGATATAAATTTTTCAGCGCAAATGTTTGTGTTTACATTTCTACAACAGAGATAAATAGAAATAATTTCATTCTATTGTACAACTATTTAGGATATTTTGTCTATGATTACAAAGATTATTACGGAAGAAATCGAGATTTTTCAGTGGCGAAAGAGTATATTTTTGAAGTATTAGAGGGAATGAAAGAGAATAATATGAACATCATTAACTACTGAATTTCTCTAATATCGTTCTTAATCACATCATAGGCTAAAAATTTCTCAGAAACCACAACCACATAACAAATCGCGTTTGTAACAGCTTTTTGAAAATCCATATTGATAATTATATCGTTCTTTGAACCAGAAATATTTGTCAAACTCTTTGTTGTATCAATGACATAAATAGGTCTATTCGCTAAAAATTCTTTAGGATTGTAATACATTTCCTTATTATTACAGTAAACTTTCTTAAAATCTTGATACATCTGATACATGATTCTGAAAAGACCTCCGGAAATGTTTAAATTTTGTAATTCATCTGGATAATAAGAACCGTTCAATTTTACTCTGATATTTTTTACATCCAAACTATCAAACTTTGAAGGATTTTTTTCTTGATTATTCTGTCTATCTGTTTGAAAACCTATGATAACGAACTTGGGATTGAAGATATTTCTATAAATATTTGTGATATCGAACGAATAAGTTGTTCCGGAAATACCTTTTTTGTTCAATACATTGCCAATCTAGAAAATTAAACATAATGTTTTGACTTTTTGTAATTTCATCAATCAACCTAATTTTACTCGTGGTTTTATAATCAATCATTGGAACTCTAATAAAAAAATCTGTAATTGTTATTTTTCCATCAACAGGCATAACATTTCCAGTTGCAGTCTTCAGAATCACATCATCGTCTTCTGCTCTTATAAAACTTAGATAAAATCCTCCTTTATAGATCGGAATAGTAACATTTTCAAAAAATCCTAATCCAAAATGAGATAAATTTCCAGCTGCTTCAAAAACACCAAATTTAAAATCTGATTCAAAGCCATTAGAAGTTTGAGAAATAACATCACTTTTTGAATACGAAATAGTTCCTTTAATTGTGCTTAATTGGCCACAGTTTTCGACTTCTTCTATCAATTTATTGTGTTTTCTTACTTCAATCTTAGAAAATAAAAACGGTATAAAAATTATCGATTAATCTAACATTATCAGTTCCAAGATATGCTTGACCATCTTGTTTTGTTAAAGTTCCAGAAATATAAAACTGGAAGTTAGACGAGCAAAAGTTATCTCCAAAATCAATATTAAACTCAGTTCTTTTATTCGGTTCATTCAAATGTTGTTTACTAATTGGATAGAAATTTTTAAACTCCGCCCTTTCAATATCACTAGCATATTTTCTGTAGTCCGCCATTTAATAAGAGAAAATTTTAGAAATTTTAAACATCGTGTATCATTTTTTCATCGATCTAATGTACGTTTTTATAAGAAAAGATATAAATTTTAGTAAAATAATTAAAAAGATTAGAGTCATTTTTAATGATCTACTTCGTCATATTCAGGATTCTCTTCCTTAAATTTTGCGATCTCGGTCACATATTTCAATAAAATCTGCACAGGATAGTAACCGCTATCTATAATATTGTTCCAATCAACTGTATCTTTATTTTCATCCAAAAACTTTATACTCAAGTGTTGATAGAGACAAAGAACAGACATATGATCTTTTAATTGATAATGTATATTTTCTTGAATGAACTCTGATGATAAAGTTTGATATTTAGCAATGTTATACCAATTCAATTTGTTTACGTATAATCTCATCATATCTTCGGATAATTCATATTTTTGAGAAATGTCATCCCAATGTTCTTTTTTCAAATCTCTTTCGTGTTGCATTATAAAAAGATCGAAAGCACTGTAATGTCCCGCCATCTCTATTTATTAAGAAAAAATTTCAAAATCAAGTTTTTATAAATTGGCTCTTTTTAGCGTTACATTCAGCACATTTTCCAGATATTCTCTTAACTCCGTTAATGTTTGCATAGTATTTTATATCGTTTGTGGCAGTTTTCTCTTTGCACCTCACACAGTATATGAGCGCCATTTATATAAGGAAAATTAGTCATCATAGCCGCCTAATCCATTAAATCTGTTATCAATGTTTTCAAAAGATTTATTAACATCTTCTTTAAATTTATTAAAGTTTTCTTCTAGTTTATTTACTTTATCGAGATATAAATCGTTGTATTCAACGAGTTTATGATCAATATTCTCAAAAGTTTTTGTGGCATCTAAACTAAACTTATCAAAAGACTGCTTATTTTTTATAACTTTTTCATTAATTTCGCCAAAGTTTTCTTCTAGTTTAATTAATTTATCATGAAGTAAAGATTGATTAGTAACTACTCTCTTTTAAAAACTTCACCATTTTTTCTATCGGTTTCATTAAAACCCTCTTGAAATTTAGCGAAATCTTCCAAAAACTTTGTTATTTTTCCATAAAGATCGCCTTTATATAGATTGAAATTTTCCTCAAAATTTGTAAATTTTTCATCACAATTTTCTATAGATCTTTTACTTCTCGCTTCAAGTTTTTCATAGACTTCTGTTGTAAAATCTTTAACATGCTGTTTATGATTCTCGTAATTTTTGTTTAGTTCATTAAACATTTTAATATGATCTTCTAATTGAATCATTACAACAACATCAAATGGATTAATTCCTTTACTAACACTGCTAATTCTTTTTCCTTTAAAATCTAAGGCATTTTTTAACATTCGGATCATGTAAATCAACAATATCGATGTTTTCTGATAATTTTAGAGGTTTTAAAATTTGTTCTTTAACAACAACATCATGTTTGTCAATACCAGGTCGAACACCGACAATTCTTTTCTTATTAGCCAAACTAACATAATTCTTTTCAACTTTGATCGCTTCAGTAATTTCATCAGCTTTTTCGATGTGAGACATTAAATTGGTAAATAATTTTTTTACACCATCATCAACTTCTTTTTCCAATGTTTTTTATTTTATCAGCAACTTCATTTGAACTCATGAAATTTGCAAGTTTGTTATCATATTCTGCTTTAAAAATCTTCAATCTCGACAGCAAACATATCTGAATCTGGAAGGTTTTGTAATACATTTTCTAACTTGTTATCAAAACTCATTTCTCAAACTATCAAAATTCAAACTATTATCTACATTTTGAATAATTTGTGTTCCAAATACGTCAAAAATATTTTGTGAATCCATATTTATTAAGCAATAATTTGTTAACAACTTCTTTAAAATCTTTACCATCACTCAGTTCATTCAACACAAAAACACATAAATGACCACAAAATTGGGGGATCTTTATAGTCTTGAATCTGAGAATCATTGTAGTAGACGCTTGATTTTTTCAAATATTTAATCAATTCTATCGGCGGTTTGTCCTCAATTCTTCCATACGAATCAAAATAACATGCATTCTTATCATTTTTATAATAACAAATCCAATGCGTTCCACTTCCCATAATCGAGTCTAAATTCACAATTCCACATTCAAATTTCTTAACTTTTTCAGGTAATATCTCTCATAAAAATTCCTCTAAAATGTTTAATGTTTTTACAGATTTCTTCCAATTCCCCGAATGTTAAAGGTTTAAATTTTTTTTTCAATGTTTGATTTCACGTAATTCAAAGTTTTCTCATCTAATCCAGATCCTGTAACATCTTCCAACTCTTTATCTAACCAATTTAAAATGTTTCGAACAATAGGAATCACATCTTTTTTAACGATTGGAGCAGCTTTACGAACATAAGGAACAACATTTTTAACAACTGGAATATTTTCTCCAAAATCTAATAAATCTTTCAAAAGTCCACCATTTTTAAGTTCTTTCAACTGATTATAAGAAAATTCTATTCTGGTTCCTTTATTGTTTTTCTTATGTTTTTCGAGTTTATTGTATTGTCTATTTGTTAAAAATATCTTATCTTCGCCATTGTTTAGTTGATCTATTTTAAATTGAATACTAACGGGTATTTTCTTCTTAAAAGCGGATTTTATTTTTTCTTTCAGATTTTTGCTGAAGTTTACGTTCACCTCCATTTATATAGTTAAAATTTCAAGTTCTCTTCGATTCCCATTCCTAGTTTTCTCTTCAAAAACATTGCTCCAGCTGTTGGAAGCGCAACAAATCTTTCACCTAAACTAGCATCTTTTGATAAAAATCTATCCATTGCCTTATCTTGCAAAACTTTATCTGCGATATGTCTGGAATTTGTGTCTCTATGTTTTGCATAAAAAATATCGTGTTCCAAAGCAGCTTGATCTAATTTATTTATACCAGGATCTCCTCTTTTTAGTCTTTTTTCGAGTTTTGTGCCAGGCCCCAGATACTGATAAGTTGGTACGTGTAATTCAAAAGGTAAATTGTTGATAAAATCATTCAAAAGTCCACTACCCTCAATCATAGATGAACTTATTGCCGGCAAAACTCGTTTTAAATATTTAATTCCATCAGGTTTTTTCAATCATTTCATCAAGTTTTGTTCGAAATAAAAATCTTTAATCGCTTTCTTTTCGTTCAAAAAATTGTTGTTTCCAGCCTTTTCTTGAGCATAAAATATAATTAATAATTCCATCGAGTTTTGTCAAATCGTCGATATATCTGTACTCAATCTTATTATCACTGTATTTTCTTATACTAGATCCTTCGATTCGTTTTTCCCAAATTGGTTTAATCAAATTGAGATATTTTTTACCTTTACTTGACTTTGGTTTCTTAGTTGATGGATCATTATTTTTGTAAATTGAATCAGATTTCCATAAAATTTCAGTATACTTTTTTCAAGTCTTCTTCAGAATATAAACCGTCTTTTGGAACATCAGTGCCTGTTAATAATCTCCATAAACCTTGAGTTCCTTTATATGTTTTATCTTCAATAATTATATCATTATGTTCAAAATTCACGGGCAAATTTCCAATCATAAAACTTTTCTTTTTTCTGTCCCAATACAAACCAAATTTATCATCCTTTGCTCTAGGAAGAAATTTTTTACCAATTTCACCAATTATTATATCCGTTGTTCCAGGACTTATTGGTTCAACTATGGTAGAGTCTTCAATGATTCGAGGTCTAAATGGTGTTGAAGATGGTAATTTTGGCAATTCAAAACTCAGATTCTGGTATCGAAATATCAGCAAATTGTCGTACAACTGGAACCAAATTCATTAAGTTTTGATTATCGCTTAAAACATTTTCAATTTTGCCCTCAACATTTTTTATTGCAGAAGTTACAGGTTGATTAATTTTTTGAATAAGTTCTTGTTCTTCTTCATCCATTCGAATCTGTTCTTTAAATTCTTTGATTAATTTCTTTTCGATTTGATCAAGTTTTTTCGCTTCTTCAGAAGTTACGTTCGCCATTTATTTAGGAAAATTTTGAAACGTAAACGTGGAACGTGGAAACGTGAACACGAAACGTGAACACGGAACGTAAAACGTGAACACGGAACGTAAAACGTGAACGTGGAACGTGGAAACGTGAAACACGAAACGAGAACACGAAACGTGGAACGTAAAACGTGAACGTGAAACGTAAAACGTGAACGTGGAACGTAAAAACGAGAACACGAAACGTAAACGTGAACGTAACAACATGAAAACAACTAGGTTATCACACGTTTATATTGGAAAATTTATTCAAATATTTGCCATTTTTAGGCTTCAAAGTTAGATTAATAGTTTAAAAATCCGTAGTCCTTCCTTCCAAAATTTTATCACATAATTCATTAAAGTGGTTAAAACTCATATCAGATCCCACATAATTGTTATAAATCTTTCTCGAATAGTGATCATCTTGCTTAAAAATACACAACATATTCAAATTATTTCTAATAACTTGTTTTATCAACCTTTGAAAAGCATTGGGAAAGATAGATACAAGATATGTTTTTGTGACGGGACATTACGAAATATTCCTTAATAACGTCTTGATTTTCTAAAATACAATAATCAAAAACGATTAACGAATTGGGTTTACATTCGCTTAACGGAACTATGTCCTCAGAAGCATTTATAAAAATGTGATATTTTCTTACTTAAGTTCTTCTCAATGTTTTCAAATCTTTCTTGTAATTTTTTATAGGCGTCTTGTTCTAAAGATTTACTAAAAACATACAAATTGGAATAAGGAATCAACCTATTGTAGATAAAATTCAATAATAAAGTTGTTTTTCCACATCCACTTGAACCAACAATTAACAATCTGATTGGTTGATCTTTCTTATTTTCTTCAAACGTTTGAAGTTTTATCTGATCTTTTTGCTTTAAAAATTTCTCCATTTAAATAGAAGATTTTCATCTTGAAGCAACGCTTGCGAAAATGAAGCTGTTCAAGTTGACTTCAGAAAGCTCTAAATTAGTTTTAAACTTGGAACATCCTATACACTTAGAGGAAGAATCAAATTATTTTATCGGTTTTAAGCGGTTTTTATTCTGACAATTTTGTAATAAAATATTAGTGAAAGTTCTCCTTATTGCATAGGATTTAGTGAGAAGAACATAAACAAAATACTATGGTTTAAACAAAGGATATTATACTTTCGATCAAATAAAAAATTCCCTTAAAAATTATCTGAAAACATTCAAACAATCAGATAAATCTTTAAACTTTGACGAAAACTAGTTTGAAATGCAAAAAAAATTATCTCTCTAATAAAATTCAAATAAAATCACCAGTAAGAATAATGTTTTCAGCAATTATTGTAGATTTGTTAGGGTTTGTTCAAGAAACTATTGAGCCAAATCAGGTATATTTAGGAAATAAAACGCCAAAATTTAGACCGTTCGATGTAATTGAAGTGCACTGCAATCTCGTTGAACCTAGTTTTGAAAATCATACCGAACATTTACACAAAGAATCGGAAATTTTGTACACTTTTTTCCCAAATGTTGCTTATGGATCAAAAATCAGTGAAAAACCAAATGAAATCGATTATATTCCAATTAGAAAAAATATTAAAAGAATTCAAAAAATCGTTTCTAACTATACAAGACTCTGAGGGAAATTTATTAAAATAATGAGAGTAAAACAACAATATATTTAAGATTGAAAAAGGATTAAAATGGACCCCAAAATATAAAAAAAGCTTCGAAAACATACATTCTGAAGGTAGGGGTGATTCGCCCACGCCTTCAAAACTTTCAAAAAAACACTGTTTTTATCAATGAATCTGGACTTTATACTGAAATAAAAATTACTAGTTAAATTTCTTTTCTATCTAAATGGAATCAGTTGTAGACCTGCTCAATAATCAACTTAGATTTAAAAAAACAAACATATCTTTACAATTGTTGACGAAAATAATGAATTTTGGTTTAAGGCGAAAGATGTTGCAGAGGTGTTAGAATATGAAAATACTAGACAAGCTATCATAAATAATATTGATAATGACGAGAAAATAGCCTTTAAATATATAAATTACAAGAGTCTATGCCATAGACCCTTTCAAAATCTTCATCCTGACACTATTTTCGTTAATGAATCTGGCCTTTATTCTCGAAATAAAAATTACTAGTTAAATTTCTTTTCTATCTAAATGGAGTCAGTTGTAGACCTACTCAATAATCAACTTATATTCAATAATAAAGACATTGTAACGATTGTAGACGAAAACAATGTAATCTGGTTTAAGGCTAAAGACGTAGCAAAAATTCTAGAATATGAAAATACTATGCAAACGATCAGAATAAACGTTGACGAAGATGATAAAAACTTCTATTTTAATCTAAATATAAGGGGGGCTATAAATAGCTTACCTTCAAACTTCCAAAATAACACTGTTTTCGTTAATGAATCTGGACTTTATTCTTTAATTTTGAGATCGCATAAACCAGAAGCGAAATTGTTTAAAAAATTGGGTTACGAAAGAAGTATTACCTTCCATTAGAAAATATGGTGAGTACAAACTCAAAAACGAAGATAAGCAGTTAAAAGATGAAATAAAACAGTTACAAATTTCAGGTCAAATGAAATCCTTGAAAATAGAGAATCAAGAATTGCGGAATGGAATTAATGAAGAGAGATATGGTATGTAAAGATTTTGATAAGAAAAAACACCATGTTTTTGTGTTAATTAAGAAGAATCACATGTGGGAATGGCCTTATTACGTTATCAGAGCTCAGAAACGAGAAATACCAAACCGATTAAAACATCTAAAAATAAATTATCCTGAATTAGAGATTTTGTTCATTGATGACGAACCAAATTCTATCAATCTGTATAACCAAATGAAAGAATCTTTGAATATTTTATACAACGGAAATCATTTTACTACAAATATGGCAGAATCTCGACTGATTTATAGAATATCTAAATTACACGATGAAAATGTTTCTAAATTTTACTAAAAACTCTCGATTTATTATATTTTGTTTGTAAATGTTTAGCATAACTAGGTAACCATCGTAGAATTTTTTTTTTTCATATTCACAAGGCATTTCGTTTTTATAACTTTCGCTGAAAATTTTTTTAGCACAATCTTTGCAAAAAGCATCTTTTCTATCTTTACTATACTGCCAGTTATTAAATTCAGAAATATTTTTAATTTCTTTACAAAAGTAACACTTTTTTCTTCTAAAGTTAATTTGTTCATTTTATCATATAATTCCTTACAATAACAGTCTTTTCTATTCTCTTCTTGACAATTTGTATACTTCTTTTGAGACTCCATTTAAATAGAACAAATTATTACACGATGAAAATGTTAAACTCTTGAATTATGATATTTTGTTTGTAAATGTTTTTGATAATTATTTAACCATTTTATAGTTCTTCCACATTCACATTGAGTATCTTCATAATATAATCTATGGTGATTCTTCTTTACACAATCTTTACAATATGAGTCTTTCTTATCTCTACTATAGTGATCACTATTAAACTCTGAAATTTTTTTTAGTTTCTTTACATTTTAAGACATTCTTTATCTTCCAAAGTTAATTTTTCTATTTTATCATATAATTCTTTATGATATTCCCTTTCACAATCTTTGCAATTATAATGCATTCCATCTTTCCTATTTTTATCTTTATAAAATTCATTTAAATCTTTAAATTCTTTGCACTTTGTACATTTCTTTTGAGACTCTCCATTTATATAGAAAAAATTACAGCTTTGACTTTCTCAATTCATATTCATAGAAATTTCCGGTTATTTCTTCATTATTTAAATCTTTTATACTATAAGTTACAGGATCTGTGTTATTAATTTGATAAATTACAAAGATTTCTCTTGACCAATTGTTCTTATATTTGCTCGAAAATGTTTGTTTTTTACTAACAATTCTTACATGATCATTGACTTTAAATTTAGTTTTTCGTGTGAATTTCAGGTGGAACATACTTGAAAACGGTCTCTAATAACTCCTTTTCTGCATCCTTATCTACGTCTTTAGGCTTCATTTTGATTGTGCTGTGAACTGTATCGTTATATTTCTTTACGATTTCTTGAAGAATATCGATCCATTTAAAGTTTTTATTAATCTCAAAAAGAACCTTCATTCTTTCATTTTGAGTTCTGTTATATCTCTCTACAATACTTGATTTCTCTTCGTTTTCAGTATGATAAATCTTAATGTTGTATTTCCTCAAAACATCGTTAAATTCTTTATTTTTAAACTCTAAACCCTTATCTGTATGAAGTAGGTTAGGAGGTTTGTGATTGATCCTTATGGCATCTTTTACTATATCTTCGAAAGCTTTTGAAATATCCTTGCCGTTTTTTCTTTTGATAGCTCTTGACCAAGCATATTTTGAGAAAGTATCAATAACATTTAACATATACTTAAATCCATCATTTTGATCCGAATAGTTAGACGTTATAACTAAATCTGCTGCCCATAAATCGTCAATTCCTAATGTTATAATTTTTCTCTTTTTAAACTTCTTTCGTACCGGTGCATGAATTTCTCTAGCTTCAATCTCGATTTCTTCCTTATTCTTAGATTCTTTCTTTACTTGTTTTTTCATAAGGATTCTTTATAAATTTACTCTTATTTGTCTTACATTTTGAACATTTTGCTGCAATTCTATACAATCCGTTTTGAGTTTGAACAATTTTAGAATCTATATTTTTCGTTTTCTTTTTACACTTGTGACAGTGAATTAAATCGTCTTCCATTTACATATCAAAGTTTCCAAGTTTATTTAATTCGTCTAATATCTAAGATTTCGCTTCATAGCCATACGGTACTGTATCGATCTTATTTTCTAGGACAATTCTCTTATCATCTTTAGCGTTCAGTGCCAGCTTGTTTATGGTAACAGTGTACAACTCATGTTTATAACTTTTGATGACTGTCATCTCCCTAAATTCTTCTTTATCTTCGAACAAACATCTCTTCAAGTTTTCGATATTTATTGTTTTATTTACAACGCTTCTCTTAATCCCTTTACACCTAACTGGGTTTTTATCTAGATATTTGTACGAGTACATCTTAGACCTTAAACCACAAAATTCTTCTAAAAACTTCGCTATTTAACTCATCTTTGAATTTCCCTATTACCTTCTTATTTTTAGTAGTGAAACATTCATGATCTTTTGGATAATCACTTGTATCAAAGTCATCTATATTTTCTTTAATAATCTTAAAAGGATCTCGTTTCAATTCTAGAAAATAACTGTCTGTATCCATGTAACACAGATTCAAATCTGGATCAAACTTCTTTAATTTGTTGTAATAAAACTCGTACATTAGCAATTTTGAGAGGTCGAGAACTGAAAATCCTATGTAAATCGGTTTGTTAAATTTAACCTTTTGTTTGTACATGTGACTCGCTATACAGTTGTCGTCAAAGATGTTAAAGCATTTGAAATTTGTTTTCTTAGCTTGTTTCATTGAAAATTCTTCATTTCCAAGCTTAATATCACATCTGTTTCTCACATTTTCCATAGATTTTCCAAAAACTGAGTTGTTCATCAGCTTATAAAAGTCCTTTTCAAAGTCGCTTGTAGCTTTGGTTCTCATGTTTGTGTTAAAATCAATGTATTCTTTCATAAAAGGCTTCTGATCGAATGCAATAACTCTATTCACATGTTTCAAAATCATACCTTGTTCCAAATAGAACTTCAAATTTCTTGAATGAACAACGTATTCAGTTTTATCCAGTAGAGTTGTGCAAAGTTTGTTTTTAAAATGTTCTGGAGCAAGAGGTAAATCCTTGTGATGTTCGTGTAAATTTGTTGGATATCCAAGATCGACTTCGAGAATATAGCCATAATCTTCGTCACCAGTGAGTTCTAAAAATTGTTTCTTGCCACTCTTCTTTTGTATACGTTTTAGGATCCATCCACTTGATATCACTAAACGGCAGTTTTTGCATAAGACCATACCCATAAAGGTTGTTTGCATCGAGATAGAGTAAATAGTTTTCGGGCTTTGTCTTATCAAAATCTTTTAAATATTTGTTATTTGCTTTCACATATCGTTTAATACACTGAGAAATGCCTCCGCGAATACCTTTTTCGATCATCAAATACATATTATAATCACTAATTAATTGTAATTCTATCTTCGTTAATTTTAACATTGCGTCCCATGCGAGACTGGGAGCTGTTAGATAGTGTGCCGGATCGAGTTTATAGCAATTCAAACAAATATTCCTAAAATTTTCAAAGATATCAGCGAGCAATAGAACATCTTGAATGTTATAGAGATCAGAGTAATTTCCTAGATTTTTCTCTTTTAATTTGTTCCAAACATTTAAGTAGTGTTGAAAATCTTTCTCAGATATGCTCTCGTCTGTCAAAAGTGAATAGAAATCTTGAATTTTCAGCTCTTCTTTGTAATCAAGTTTTTCAATATTATCGATAAATTCATAGGGAAATATTCCTTTTCCAGATAGAATTTTAAAAATCTCGTCGTCGTCATTTGGCTGTCTTTCTATTATCTCATTCAGTCCATCTTGTATAAAATGATTTGTATGTTTAAAGTCTTCTCTCTTTAGATTTTTAGCTAACTTTTCTATAGACGAGGCCATGAATCTGAACGTGTCTACAAACGAAAACTTGATGTATTTTCTTGGCTTATCACCTTCGAATTCATAGCCATATCCAGAATTTACAGAATAATTTATATATTTTTCATCGGTGTTTGCAATCAAATCAACATTTCCATATTGTTTTAGCCAATTCTTTTATGTACAAATGAGTATCGTAATTTGACATATTGTGGCAGAAAACGGGAATATTCTGAGGAAATTTCAAATTTAGATTGCAACATGCATGAGCTGCGCCTCGAAACTTGCCGGTTAAATGACAATGATCTCTCACTTTATTATAACTCTTATCTTTCCAACTATCAGGAGTAAAAACCATACTGAATTGACCCAACATCATAAGCAGACCATTCACAGATATGACAAACGTTTGAATTTTGATACGAAATTTCTTCTTCTTCTGTCAATTTCATAGGTTTCATGTTCTTAGAATTATATTTTTTCGCTATGTATTTCGATAATTTATTGAGTTCTTCAAACAATTTTGTCGGGACGTGTTTCAAATCTTCTTCATTTTTGGCACGATAACATATCGGTTTGTACATGCGATTGGTCACATTCGACACTAAATATAGAGTAAAACCATAAGGAATGTGCCTCTGAATCTTGGTTGTAGTCGATCTTTGTGGATTGTTTTTGCATGTGGGAATCTTCTCTAATATGCTTTCAAAATCCATATAAATAACGTACGGATGGCTAAACTTCTTTTGATAATTAGTAAATTTAGTTGTTTGACCTGGAAATGGCATAATTGGCTTACAAACTTCATGATTTTTTACAAATTTCTAAGTGATCTGTTAAATCTCCAGATTTGTAAAAATGGCTTAAACATCTTCTACACAAAAATTTTCTTTCTTTATGTTTAGACAACTGCGAAGAAACAAGCTTATTTAAATCAGTTATCAAAACATAATGAGATTTATCATCTTGTTTAACATACAATAAATCAATGTTTGTTTCAGCGTCATATTTTTCAGAAATTTGTAACGGAACAATGTTAATATTTTCATCAAAACTGTAGACATTGATAGACATTGTTGGATACTTATACTTGGAATTGTAGCTTCGTTTTTCAAATATTTGTATATCTTTCAGAGACATTGGATACTCAAAACCTGAAAATATTTCGTCATTCACAAATTTTTCGTATTGCTTTACACGTTCACAGTCTCTTTCTGGTTTTTCAATAGCACATCTTATTGAGTAAATAAAGCAAAAATCATCTCTATTTTTTATATTTATACAAGCTTTTTTATCTTTGATATTCTTTGGTAAATCGATGTATGATCCTGCATTCATCATTTCGTGTTTGTTAAGGCTCAAAACTAGTTGTTTACAACTTTTAAATGTCCATCCGGAACCTTTATTTGGATTATTCGTTTGTTCTCGATGTGTTAATTTATTAAATTGCTTAGTAATAAAGTCGTTTACGTCAAAGATTTCGTCTGCTTTGATAGTAAAATACATTAGACATGTTTGCGGTTCACCATTCACTAAAGTTCGTTCGTATTCACATTCCAAAGAGAGATAGCCCTTCATATTTTTAACATTTTCTTGAAATTTCTCGATTAAACTTTTAATTTCTGACCGCATAATTGAAAGATATTTGTAAATTGACATGGAATTGTCGTTCAAGTTTGTTAAAATGTATTGCTTGAAAAGACCGTGTATTGAGGATAAAACTTCTACATCAATGATATTTTCGGATTTTACTTTAAGAGTTTTATCAATTTCTTCGATCATTTCAGACTTGGTTTTATCGTTAGTACCGATAGCCAACTTTTCAGCTATTGAATGAAGTTTTTCATCATTAAATAGGTCGAGATTTTTCTTTTCAACTTTGAAATTTCTCTTTAATTCACGTAATTTCTCAATATTAAACATGTTTTCGTGATCGGCAATTTTATTTTCTCTAGCCCATTGTCTTAAATAATTTAGTTCATTATCGTAAATTTGCTTGTTTTTTTCGTGACTTTTAGAATTATAATGGCGATCATAGTTTTTTCTTAAAATTTCTTTTTTGCAGAACGGACATGATATTTTTTCGCGCTCCATTTAGATAGAAAAATTTATTTAACTAAATGGTGCTTGTAAACCAACGATTGCGCCTCTCACGGCGTGATATCACTACGGATATGACGCAGGCGAAGCGATTATCGTGATGGTCGGTCTGTAGTAGCACACCTCGACTGTCATTGAAGATTTTTCCTTTATTCGTAGCAGATTTGACAACATTTTACAAAGCACAGCTTAAGAAAGTAGAAGCAAACAGCTGTAGATTTGGTTAATTTTTCATTCCACAGAGTAGATAGTAATGTAACCGATCGCTTTTGGAGACGAACGACTGTAGATTCGGTTAATTTTTCATTGAGATTTGCTGTGTTATTTCTCAGCTTCCTTTATGGTACATTGAACAGTATTTTACATTGCTTTTCGGTCGGCTCCGAAAGTGCGCCAGGAACCCCATATTACTATCTACTTATATATATATATTGTACAATATCCTTTAATATCCCCAAGAGGGTTTACTTCTGGCTAGTTTACGCCTGCGAGTAGAATATGTACTGTGCACATCAAAAAGTAGATGATTATTGGAGTGGGCGGAGCTTCCTTAGTGTTAAAGTGTTTTGAAACCTAAACATGTGGGAGTATAACTTTCCTTGTCCACTTTAACTGGAAGAAGCTGGAACATAGCTTCTTCCTAGGTGACATGAAGGTTGTCTGTACCCACATGGTACCTCAAAAAGAAGTAGATCCTACTCCCAACATTACCCATCCTGTATATCTCGTTACTCCGAACGTAGCAAAAATATACTTTCAGAATTAAGTTCAATACAAGAGGTTCCTCATTATCTTGCGCTCAGTGAACAAAACAGTTTTAATTAGGAGTCGGTTTTGTCAATAAAGCAATACAATCTTACTTGTAGGTTCCATCTCCACCTTACACGTTGGGTCTCTTAGTCAATAGTTCAAGTATTTAATGGCCTTTTCCTTAGTACTTTAGTTGACCTTGTATAGGAAAAAGTTTAAACAGCTCCTACTCTAGCATGCTGCACACCACTCATATTATAAACTTTAAAGAGATTGCATAAAAATTAATATTTATCTAAAATTTTAAACAATGTTTTCAAATATTTCATATATTAATATTATATAACACCATTACGTGATACAAAGGTCGAGATTTACTATACTCATAGTAACATGTGACTTTTCTAGCATGTGTTAACTGTGTATTTGACGTCATTATCAGGTAGTTTAATACATTATGACTGATAACAACAGTATATCGTGTTATAAATGGATGGGTAAATTGTTAGACGAGGAGGCAATGGATTTAGAATTATGTCAAGTTTGTTAATGGTTAAACTGCCTACACTGTACTGATGGAACTTGGTTTCAGTATTCATTATATCGCTCCAGTTTATATTTATCCTTAATAATTTCACTTTTAATTCAAAAATTTAAGTACTGGAAGATGATAAGAAAGTATTGTTTGTGGAAAATTATATAAGTTTTGTTTAAGTGCTTGTTAAAAAAGAGACTACCCACATAAAAATGCAACAACTATACTCTTTTGTACATAATATGGGCCCAGCTAGACACTAGTATTACATTTGTAATGGTGATCGTCAGGATTTAGTAAATCAATTTCTTGGTAATTTTAAAGAAATTTGTATATCCATTTTAATTTTGAAAATGTGCAGTGTCATCTTACATTAATTCCATAAACATTTTATTACAGGAACACATTAACGTAGTATGACCTTACACATTGTAGGTCAAATTGAAACCCAAATACAGGTAGACCAAATATATAAGAACATTATGCATCAATATTGACTATCACAACGTAAACATTTACTTTTTGTATGCTTGCAATAGTGATGTTTCTGTATATTCGTTGAGTTGCCTATCTGTTGTTAATACATCAGTTTATTTAATTTCACAGTGTAAGAAAACAAAAAACTAACCAGATGAACAATTCTGTGCGTAAAACAATTGGTATGATAACTCTTTTTTGTCTGTCTCATACCATGCCACTGAGGTATACTGTAGGAAAAGCAAGTTTGCTAATTACATTTTAAGTTGTGTGGTCAATATTTTTTACTTGCGAGTTATTTTAACTGAGCGGCTTGGTTTATTGCCATAATTGCAGGTTACGCAACGTTATATGGATACAAAACGTATTTTTTAACAGTTAGAATTTGTAGAAATACAATTTATTTGTTACAATTCAGACTGATTAGATTTTCTTGATTGATCCGTAACCACAGTTTGACATTACCTTTCTGAAATGACTGAACACACTATATTCCTCTAACATGACACCCAAAGTATAGTATAAAACGTGTTTCATAAACTGAGTGTTTTAATTAGTTTCTATCTTCTCTGGTTGCTGTATAAGAATATAAGCCACTTCAGCTACACAATAGACTAACGATATTTCTACTGTCTATATTTTATCAACATATCTATAGTCAATGATTTACATTTATAAAACCAAACATTAGTGTAACTATGATAGGAGGGCTTGATTCAATAGGAACGTGACGAAGTGGAGGTAACCTCAATATACGCAATCATTGATATTAGTCACACATTTCTCACAATGCCCTATGAAAACTGTAGTATCCCTGATATATCAAATTATGTTTCAAGCATGAGCACTGTTATACATTTCCACCCTTGGGGCTATTTAGGAATATTTGTATATTCGTGAAAACGTATATCATCGACAGAACGTGAGCGGTTCAAGAAACCAGAGCGCAGGACTATTGCTAATGATCTATTTAGTAATAGAAGTCCATAAAATATGATCATATGTATAGGTTTCAATTCGCCGGGATGAATGGTTTATGATATTTATCAGTTAAATCTTAATGTGTAATTCTAAAACCGATATATCACTCAACTTGGCAACACAATGCATGTCTAGTATCGGTCTGGCAATAGGTATGTTTGATTGCAGAGGATAACCGTTAGAGTGGATTTCCGTTAATTTTAAAAGTTTTAAAAGCCAAAACACGGGGTAGTACGACTATCCTTCCCTTCTTCTAAGGTGACGTACTAAGATAGTGCCCGAGTCGTCAAGGCATCACGAGGAAAGACAGCCTCAAACCCTACCATTTCAGAAAATCCTGTCATTTCGGGAATAGTTCAAAGATACTTATAGAGACAAGTACAGCGACATATTTCAATTTCCTCTTTATCTAAGTATATAAAACATTAAAATCGATCACAAATGAATTTAACGACTCTAAAGTTAAAAAAACTAAGTTGGAGTACGTCTCACCACTTGTCTGCGCTGAGACTGAATACATGTATTATTAGGCCTAAAGTTACTTGTGCTACAATTTGTCATTGATTGCACACTGATATGATTTTACTCGTTGCCATCATTGTTACATATAAGATCAATGTAAACAAACTCACAAACGCTCAACTGAGTCCTATGGAGTGCGCTGTCACGAAACTCAATGTTGCGAATAAGTAAATCATAAGGTTAAGCTTCTGACATAATATCAAATCGATAGATCAATTCGTTTGCGAGGTGTACGGACATACAGAGATAAAAAGGATTTTCCAGGGCCCGAGTTATAGGCTTTTTCAACGCTTATCCAATCAGCCCAAACCAAAGTCTTAATTGTAATACTAACTGCATTTTGAGAGACACATTAGATAAGCAAATCTGATAACGAGTTCCGACACGTTCTGTTTAGTTTTTATTTCTTTATGTGATAAAACCTTGACTGCAATTTTGAAAACCGATTAAACCCGGTTTACAATACGTAATCACTGTGTAAAACACTAAATACAATCATAAATTATTGAATTACAAATAATTAGATTTTATCTTCTTCATTGACTATACATCACCTTCTTCCACATTATATGTGAGGAAATAAATATTGTATTTTATCTCATAAAGATATCTCTTTATAATCTAAAGTAAATTTTCGGAAATAAGAAACACACAGGTAGTCTAACCTGTAAAGAGCCCAGGAAACCCTGTAGGGCAAATAGGAAGACTTCTTTGTTATCTGGGATATTTTATGTTTCTTACGTGTCTTCTTCGAAATTGGTTCCCTTAATGTTCAAGTAAGACATATTACCTACTAAAATCTATTTTATTCTGTAATCGCAAGTTCCCATTTACAATACGTAATTTATATACAATTCTAATAAAAACAGAATGAAATATATTCAAATAGTTTATAGATTACAATAGTCGTAGAAGATTGAAATATGAAGATCTTGTAAAATGCTGAAACTGAATTGTGAAAGATTCTTCTTTAATCGTTTAGTTTAAAACGTAATAAATCAGAATCGCGTACATTATGAAATCGAACAATCAGGAGTACAATATTTAAAGAAAATATCAATGAGTCTGATGCTATAAATCAATATAATGGAGTACAGATGGACCCTAAATAACTAATAAAGAGAACGAACTCGTTATCAAACAGACGAAAAATTTGTCGCTTCGAAGGATAGTCGGACTTCCTTTCGTCCTTTTGACGTTAAAATTAATAGAGACCTCCCTACGACCATGAAGACGTACACAAAAAAACTTAATTCTCAATGACATTCCAATCACGACTTATATCACAGATGGATTAACAGAGAGACTGTCCATTGACCTTTAGAACCTGCAATACTGTTCTTCGTTGGACCAAGAGGAAGTTATATCAAGTTTAACGTTTTATAGGACCTTTCTATAAAGAGTTATTGCATAGAGAGAAAAACGGACAGACGGAACGTCTTTTGATTCCAAAATCAAAAGCGATATTTCATGGAACAAGAGAAATCTTGTTTCAAGGTTCTTTCTATCTAGAGTTATCGCAATGGCGGACAGACAACGACACGATTCCAATAAGGTCAATAAAAAGAAATCTTCTATTAAATAACAGTATAGAAGTAAATACTAGACATTTACTGTTGTTTTGTAAAATTGAGGGTGAAATGGGAACGGAATTGTGACACATAGAAGCATAGAAATCTAAGTAATGACCATAAGTTTAAAGAAATTGAGAGGTAGTTACGCTTTAAAATGACCCGGTTAAGACTAATGATACGTCTAAATTTTTATGTTAATGCTTAAGATTTGCATTACAGGGAATCAGTTATTTCTTGATGAGGTTTCTGAGGAGGAGAATGAACGGAAATACTCGTTTATAAGGAAGTCTATAGATAAACTGTAAACATACAATATAATAAAGTTGCAAATTTTTATATTTACTATAGATAAAACTATATAGGTTAGAGAAATATAAAACCCATTACAAATAAATCAAAAGTCCAAGTATACAAAATGAAGTTGTAGCGAGCCCCCGGGTTACTGATGCTGTTTAAAAAGGAATCATGTAGCCTACAACGTTACGCCAAAGAATACAGGTGTATGTTTGAATTACGAGTTCGCGCCACTAGATGTATAAATCATAAACAACAGATATATATAGATCACCTTTTAAATACAACACTACATCTTTTTAATTACAAGTATCGCAGTATCTACTAATTATATTTGACCTGGTAACGTTCCATTTAATGGAACATATTAATTACGTTTGAGCCTAGTGAGGGTAAATACAAGTATTAGCTAATATAGCAATGACCATAACTTCCAGCAACGCATCAGAGGTAGTTTACCTTTGCCTAATGGTGGGTAAGTTTCCATTTATAATAAATAATATAATTAAATTTAATAGAAAGGTCAACAGGATTTTGGATATGTGCCTTCGTTATATGTTACAAAAGGTATGACAAAACTTTTCCAGGTTTGGCAACTATCCTCTCCGTCAATTGGAGTGTTTATGTATTAACATACAAAAATACAGAACAGAAAGAAGAAAAAAAGGAAAGAATATTTTTATAGACTAATATACTATTATAATATTTACAACATTACCATACTTTGGTATTAATTGTGATATTAGTTTGTGATGAGTACTCAAATTTCAAAGATGAGTTATACATTACAATACACAATGACACAATATAATATAGATATGCTTCTTATATTATTACTTTTCTTGCCTTACGTCGGGTATTCTGGTATATACGTCATGCCCTACGTTTTGATACTCGTCATAAGAAATTTTACAATGTAATGATACATATTTAAAATCAGTATGTGCTTGAACAGATTTTCATTCATCGTATATATTATTTTTTATTTTAATACGACCATTTTAATAAATGTTAGTTGTGCTGTTAAGAGGTAGTTCAGCCAAGAGCCTGAGACAAAGAACGCACTTAGATAATATTTTACATACGTATTGCTCTCGTGATGCCACTGAAAAGTTAGTGCATCTTGGCGGGTAAGAGGAAAAACTTTGTGGAATTCATAACATACTCGTCTTGTTTTTCAAATCTCGTTGAGCATTTTTTACCAAACTTCCATTAATAATAAGTAAAGCTTAGGAAGAATACCTTTATTTTAATTCGAAATTTGATATATTGACAAGAACATGTTTTCTTTTTCTGAATTCGCAACAAAGAACGTTAATTTTTTCTCTTATGTAATTTGTTTGAATTGTGGTTCACGAATACAATTTGCTGTAACGCGCTTCCCTTTAGCTAACATAACATAAAATGTTAAGTTCTTACAAAAAAATAAATATATCACTATTATTTCCGTGTTCGTTAGATATTTTTTTTGCTTCGTAAAAGTTTGTTCTTGTCGTCATGTTTTGCAAAATTTTAAACCAGGTTGTGGTAAGAAGGATGAAATTAAATGGTTGAAGTCGTTGTATGATATATGCTGTCTTAGCTTATGCCTCTGATGGGGTATTAAAATAAGTTTAAGGTGAACGAACTGAAACATTTACAATGGTTGTCTTGTCTTATTTAATTAATCCCAAGTATACAAATAGATTTAATTAAAATACAAATAGGCTTCCCCAGATGATTGGGCGCCTGGGGCATTATACTCCAGTAACCCCTCTCTTGACTTCAATATCGTCGAGAAGAATTAGCTGTCAACATGAAATCATACTGCATTCTGCTAGTTTCTCATTGGAACTATAAAATCACGCAACCTATTTATTTTAAGTCCAGTTGAAAAATGGAAACTATCAATATTATATGTGCCTATTTCATTGTGACATCTTTAGATTATCTTTTAAAACTCACACATAAGTCTCTATATCTATATCGTCCACTGATTGAAGTAATTGAAAACCATGCTGACACAAACACTACATTGGTGCTAAGTTTGGATTATTTCTTCTGAAATAGGCCATGAATTTGGAATATTTTATATTACATACAACGATACTTTATTTTAAAGAACTCTGTGGAGCTCCTACATACATTTATCAAACAGGGATTACTATATAATGCACCATTTTCCTGCATTAAGTTATTAGTACACAGGGTGAAAATTACTTTGAAATGAATATGGTGCTCTCAAAGACTGTACGAGATATCATTACTTTCTGCGGTAAAGGGATGGCACTATAAGCGTGGATTTGCATAAAGAAGCTTTGCATAGTTAGTAAGATCAATGCATGTGACAAATATCTCTTGGTGTAAAATATATTCAACCAGGAAAACACTAGATTTAACATATCAATTTAATCCTACTTCACTAAGTGTTCGCCAAGTGCGGGATGGCTTATTATTTTTCCTTCTTTCTGCTTCCTCCCAATACATATCAATAGTAATGTTGGAAAGTTTAATCATTTATTAGATAATTAGCTTTTATTGTGGCTTTATCCTTATCTAAGTTCTCTTAGGAGCAAGCAAAATAGTTATACATTATCAAATTATGTTTACTTGGCTAGCTGTGTAACTATTTCGGTTCACAACATATCAAGAAATTCTAAAAATCTTCTAACTTGAGATATAACAGCTTCGCTGGAGAGAAAATTGCATAATAAACGTTAAACATAAACTCGAGTTAAACTACTGTGCAATAGTTTGTGAATATGAAAAATCTGAATCAGTTACTTTTTATTAAATTTATACTTTAATTAAACGAAATAACTATTAAAGTTTACAATACATATAAATAAATTAAAGTTATGAACATTTAATTTCTAACGACAAAAAAGTACTGCAGTTGAAGAAAGTACAGTGTTATCCTTGTTCAATATTGGTAATTCCAAAATTATTTCATTTAATTCCTTGATATCGCAATGGTATAAAATGCCAAGCACTTTCAACACAAAATAATTACTTGTAAAAACGACATATTTGTTCGTGCTATATATGACAGGCTGCTTAGTAACTGCTATTGCCCATTTATTACATAATCATTAATTTGATGTGATGCTTAGCAGTAATTATAGAAATACGTCTTTCTGTTATATTCTAGCAAATAAGTGCTTATATTTTGTGTAGTGAAAATCCAACTGGAAATTTAAATAATCTGGAAAACTAGTCGCTGTGTGAGAACATAAACGTGTTCAGCGTATTAATTTCGGATCTGCACCGAGGATACCAGCTGGACTACGATATTTTGGACTACAAATATATTATATATGTGAAAAATATACACAGTACTGATACCAATTCACTTCTGATATCCATTAAACAAGAGCGAATACACGTATGTAAAAGAAGTTTTGAAGTTATCTATCCCTATCTTTTATTCCCGCACCCTTTAAAACAAATCTGAAAACTAGTCCGACTGTACTGCACCATTTTTGAGATCCTGTAATAAACATAGAACCATCTTTAGAATATTTGTAAAAACCATATTGAACTATGTCGTTTGTAATTTCAAAATATTATATTATTACAAAAATTTTATTTTTTCTTTGAAACTCCGGATGTAAATAAATAGTTCATTCATTTATGGATAGTTAAAGTAATAATTTTGTACCAAAAGGACGTGGAAGGTTATAACCGTATCAGTCCATTAGGTACAGTACATAAATTGTGTTAGTTGAATAAAGAGTCCATGTTATTGTTTTAGTTTGTGTTAGGAAGAATAATCATATTTATGTTTACTTTATATACCTCATGTCACTTAGGACTAAAAGAGCCTTAGCGCTGAGCTTGGAGTGCGCTTTAAATTTTACTATATAAAGTGCTGTCTCGTAGACACTATTTTTAAATTTATGATTTCAGCAATGGATGTTTTACACCAACAATCATTGAATTACGACCGAATTAGTAAGAAAACTTAAAGGTAAATCAAAAGATTTTATTGTCTCTATGATCCATATTAAGAAAATTAGGACACAACCACAATATTAAAATGAATATAGAACTAGTTTTAACCGCTTATTGGGCCTTTCATCTTTTAAATTATCTAGAAACGCAGTCCCTTCAGTTATAACATTATCACACAATATCGGTCAGCATTCGGTATAGAAACGAGTGGTGGTAATGTTTCGAGGACAAAAAATCAAACTTATAACGGAAACATTATAAAGAAATTAACGACAGTATGTCAGTCAGATTTTTCTAGATTTAGCACACAACGTAGAAGTATAGTATCGGCTAATGCTAGTTACATACATATATTGCTTTGCATAGCAAATTGTTAATCGTACACGTACAGAGTGTCTGATTATTTGCTCTTTTTTAACATCGCAAATCTAAGCATAAGGTTAAAATTTTATATTTTCAGAGCAGTTCTATAGATATAATTTACAATCAGATAGTACATAAATGTCCATTTTTTAATAGCGTGGTCATGTGATAGGATTCTATGAGAGATCAGATGCATCGCGTCCTTTACGAAAACAATACACCGCCTAGTTTGTTACACATGTAATCCTTTGATGAAGGGTTTTCAATGTGAATTTTTATAAACCAATGTTTGCTGCATACGAATCTATCTCGCTCGTTGAAACCCGTTTTAACAAATACAAAGGAAGCTTTAATCATAAAACTTAATTTATGTAGTATACAGCATACGTGGATTAACTGGACTGGTTACCTAATTTTCTGAATACATTGAAAGGTAAGCGCAATTCAGAATGGGGAATAACTTAGGTGTTGAGACACGCAAAATTTTACATCGTAGTCCTCTGTGTTATGTTTGACAGAGGTAACTCAAAACACTCACGCCACAGTTATTTATTATTACTATTAAATTTCTGTGCATATACTACATATACAGGGCGTTATGTGTAGGGTGTATGCGAGATGTTGGCACAGCAGTAGAATGTGATAGTAGCTTTTTGTTGATCTTTTAATCAATAAAAGCGGTTTTCTAACTATGCCAAGTTTCATAGTACCTGCTCAAACGGCCTCTGAGATACGATTTTAAAATAGAAAACATATATGGATAAACAGACACTAAACGAAGCGAGAAAGGACATAAGTCAATATTAACAATTTTGATTGCTTTTGTGTCTAATATAATATCATGAAGTTTTTACAACATCTCGCGAAGCACCCTGTATATATGTAGTGATATCTATACATTGGGAGTTAAAAGTTATTATTCATTCTGCAGAGTTTTTGGTTAGGATGGAGGTATGTAACTCGGGACACCTTTCTAGGCAAAAGAAGTGAACTCACTATAAATTTTCCCATTTTCCAACAATGTGATTTGGAGGTAGTGGCTCAATATTGTAAAATTTACAGACCTATTAGGTAACACCTAATTTGGAAGGTCTTGATGAAAGAAAAAGAACAGTGGGAACTATACAAAATATTTCTATTGCGAGACATCGAGTGGACGGACGAAAATTGAAATTTGTTTAGTCCCACGAGTAGTATGTTTTACTAAGGCTCAGCCTATGACAGTTCATAATATAATTTATAAAGAGCTGTATGTAATATTATGGATAGATTACAGGGTAAATTGTAAGCTTATTATATATAGTCTGTAAGGAGTATTTTATGTTGCTAATTTTTTTTTACCTAAAATAAATAGAGCTTTCCTTGGACAATCAGCACTCTATGTGCCTATTTTCCTGTCTATAGGCCCTTTCTATTAAGAGCAGCAGACGGCCATTTGGAGATAAAGACAGACAGGTCAATAGCCCTTTAAAATTTTAATCTCAAATTTAATAAGATTCTTCTTTGGAACAAGAGTCTAGGCCCTTTCTATCAAGAGCTATCTCAGGGATGGCCAGGCGACATGATTTTAAAGAAGGCCCTGATAGTTCATTAACCATGTGTTTTAAATAGAAATACTTTATGTTACAATTCTAAGAAATGAGATTAAGACTAATCTAAAATAACTGCTTGTGAGTTTTTCTTTAATGATACGTTTTATTCAAATAAATAGAGAAATGTACTTTCACATAATATAAGTGCTATAATTATAAAATGCAGAACGTTACATATTGAATACCTTGAAATACAATTTTAAAATTCCGTGGAACATTCTGATGAGCATAATAATTGCCAAAACAACACCTAGTCACTATATTGAAGAAAGGTTGTTGGAACCTCTTTATCAGCTTTCATAGAAACAAAACATTAACTACAATAGATTCTAAAAAGCTACTGCATCACATATTTTGAACGTATAAGGTTTAGTAGTGTAATGTATGGAAAGTCTATCCAGTTTTGCAATGTACAGTACATAAAAAACTTTAATTCATAAAGTTATATAGTGTAAAGTCAGTGTCAGTTAAACAAACGTTAGTCATTCTACGAAGCATGGTTATTTCTTTGTAGATATTCTTGTTAACTCTTTAAGTATAGTTAGTACAGTTCAACATGTTTGACAATCACTTTATTGTTTCCTCCCTCTGCCTCGTTAAGTTTAGTGCATCGTCGTAGATTCACCCATTTTACGGTTGATCAGAAAAGAATTCTTAAAAGCAACAAAAAAGATTAATATTAGGGTCGTATTTGAAAACTATTCTTATCACTCGTTGGTAAGATGAAAAGATACTCGGTCATCTTGTTATCAAACTAATGAATAAATTACATTATAAGATTTTCCAAACTAATAATCCGAGAGATCAAGCAGTTGTTGGTGAAAATAGTTCATTCTGAAAAAAGACTTAAAAATTATAATACTTTATTCTTTAAAATAAAAAGTAAATTAAATATCAAAAAATATGTTACTGAAATGCATTCGAAATAAATTTGACTGTGGTCTTCTTTATTTTAGACGTGGAAGCCTCCCATTGTCCTATACAAAAACACCAAATATCTCTCCCAGTTTTGTACATATATCGTTCAGACATAAAAGGAGAACAATAAGAGAACTTCGTCGTATCACAAAGCCTCTTGCTTTTATTTCAGGAAATCTGGAAAATCCGGTGCTAGAGATGATCACAGTGATGGCGTCTCGTTGTTATCCCCCATTGTTGAGATGTCCCGCAGAGGGATAGACGTGGCTGAGGAACATTGTGTCTGCATTTCTCTCTTGATAAAACGCAAAAATGAGAAAATAGTAAATTGTTGGTTCTTTAATACTGTTAAAATGTATTTATCATCTATCTTTTTAAAAACATAAATAAATGGTCTCCTCTACATTATACTAAAATTATAATTTAATCAATTTAATTGAATAATAAAAATGTATATCTTATGGATTTGAAATTGTCTATGAAATTTAATTTTTATATAAGGAACATCGACGTCGATGATGGTGGCTCTCACTCCATTGATTTGGTTTAGTGATTTTTCTAATGGGTAGTCGTGATGGCAAATAAATAAGATACCAGAATAAATTAATTCTAAGCAAGCTGAGTACAATCATGTGACATATAACGTAATATGAAATTTAGTCATACAATGATAATTTATTGAGTGGATGTTCATTGTTAAAAGTCAATGAAAAGATTCGACTTGATCACACTTTTACGGTACCCTCTCTACCTTACCGGAATTTTTATATAAATACTGCCATGAAACGTGATTGGATGAATAAACATGTGAATGTATCACGTAGCAAGATATCTCGAGAAAGAAATCATCATCTACCACAAACAAGAGGAAAGTGATGTTAAGTGGTAGAGAGTATTCTGTATAGTCCGAATTCGCCTCTAATATAGAAATTGTTCATGTAATTTCATTTCTTTCTGCATACTTATAAATAGAGAAGAATGAGCTCTAATAGTTGCACAATCTTTGAATATGCTGTGCATCATTGAAGCCAGTCACTCGGTTAGGTGAGAGTATTTATATTTTGTTTGCCGAAGTAATGTAAAAAGTGTTTTATGTATGAAGTCTATACGTATATCTCTCCGCAAGATATCTCAAGAATTAATTGACATTTAGAGTAGAAATTTAACAAACAGCCTAAGCGAAACCTGTTACGCTACACGTGGAGTAGCGTAGTGTAACAAATTGATGTCGATGTATGCATAAACACAAATTTATTGTTTTTCGTTACATACTAATTCAAGAGCAATATTGTTATGTACTCTCCATACGTATTATTCAGACACCTTTAAAATTTAAAATATCCTATATAAATTTTATTACTGGATATCTAACTTAAACAGCTGTAGTAGACTTTTTACAACACGTATATTGTAATTACTAGATCAGGTTAACTCACGAAAAGTACACATAGTAGGCCTCAACTTATACGGAGAGTTGAAACCACAAGATGCTGTTCAGACACAACTCTAAATACTGGTTCTTCTTTTTCATGATTTATTTTATAAACCAATAACACATTTTTGTAGAAAAGTACGAGGATATTCTATTGACTGAATGTAAATGAGTATCTTACTGTAAAACGTTACAGTTTTTTAACCCCCTTAACAATTTTGTAAGAGTTCATGATAGATATAATTTTGCAGACACCCAAACGTGTTTAGATTATAAGATGTACCACATACATAAATTGTCGGCGCAAAAACACAATGTAAATAAATCTTGAAAGTGTTTGCGCGTTACGTACTGTATGAAAGAACGTATATCATAAAACGTAAAATAAAACATTTCATTGGCAGTGAAAAGTGCTTTAAAACATACTTATGTTCAATTTACCATGTAAATACGTATGCTCATGTAAATACCTCCATATATCAAAAAGCTATAAATTAACGTAAAGGGCAAAAAGAAGTTGTGAAGATATATTCTGCGTTTGAAAATACATGTTCGACAATATCAACTTACAAATCTGTTACATTCAGTTTCGAAAAGTTTTTTTACTGTAAAGACATGCAAAAAATTATTAATGAAGACAAGTAACAGTATTCTAATAATATTAATTAATTATGTTAATAATTAGAATTTAACGAGATAGACATCATTCTTATCATGAATACTAAGCTATTTCTTATCTGTTAAACTCAGTTTGGAAAAACCAAAGAAACGTATTAAACGTATTGTGTCTTAAAGGGAGGTTGCTAGATAAAAATGCAGAACATATATATGCATGATAAAGTTCAGTACTAATTTTGAGGTAAATAAAACCAAATCAACTGGTAGAAGTTTACGTTTGGTCTAACACTGATTTCCCAATAATATACTGTTCATTGATGTCCTGGTATAGTGGAATATTTTTTAGCATCTATGATTGTTGACATAGCTAAATCAGTTACAAATTAAAGAGTTTTACAACTCAACAATTAAAATGGTTAATTATTAACTACCCGTTTGGATATGTGTTGTTGTACAATTATCTGAAACATTACAAACGCAAAACCTTTCTGCCATAACCTGATTCACAAAGTATTGATAAGATATTCTGACAAAAAATTATTCTTCAGAATGATATTTCTATATAAAAATATATAGAAATATATTATTATATATTGAGTATATTTCTATGGTAAAACATTACTTCCGAAGTCTCTAATGCTTGTGATGTAAAACTATGTGTGGCATCTCCTGCTTTCTGACCATGGTAGGAAGGTGAGAGAAGCTTTTGAGTAGCGCTGTTGGTAAACTCGAGTTACACATAGTTGTATATCACAAGCATTAGATACTTCGGAAGTAATATTTTTACTATATGAATTGCTACCCATATTTTTTTTAGAATATACAAGCAATGCTTTTTTTAATTAGCTTATGGCAGAACACTTTTTAACTTTAAGTAGGTGTACAAGAACGTTGAAGATTTTAGAAGTCGGGCAAGATGACTTAGGCAATAAAATCAACTGTACAACCATGCATGAACGAATAGTTACTAAGCTGACATGGCCAAGGTATTCTTAAAAAAACTTATTTTAAGAAAGGTTAAAGATAAATCGCCTTAAAACAGACAACTACATAACAAACCAGGCCACTAACTTCTGTAGTTTCAGTCATCATTGATCAAAAGCTGTATAAGGTGACCTCACTGTTGCCACAACCAAAATATGATGATTTAATGCCCACTGCCGTGAAAGATCATCTTTAATTAAAATGTACAGAGCAATATGCAACTCTATAGATCACTGTCACATTAGAACGTTCAGTTGATATAAGGTAAATACTATGTTGGTGTTTTGGAAACAAATGGGTAGTGTTAAGTATTTTTTGAGTTGTTTGTTACTAGCTAATAATGTGCTTATTTTTCATAAGCATGTTTCATTTTTACTCTCAATTTATTAACTTAAATGCGAAGTAAAGTATTATTTTTTTTATCAACTTTTTAAGATTATATTGTGTACTTTATTATATCATATACTAGGACTTTTATTTTATAAAAATATCGTTACATTTCCTTAATGCCAATATTTTTACCTTCAGACTCTTCTAAGATAAGTATTATGAATGGAATAACTTGTAATATGTTTTTTTTTCTAAAATTACAACAGCATAGTTCCAATTTAACAAAAGAAACTCTTTTAAATAAAAATTTTGTAATTTCCAATCAATGTTTTTAATTTCTTATACCTAATAAATTAAGTAAATTATTCGTTTGTAGAAGTAGGTGCATCCTACTCCTATGATTTATCATTCCATTAATGATTTTTAGGGCAAAAGCGCATATTTCAATACATGAAAAAAACTAAATATTAAAAAAGAGTTTTGAAATTTAAGTAAACAGACTAGAAATACAACACAACATCGATATTATGCAGATATTTCAGTAAAATCGTTTAGTAAATAAATATGAATTTTTCATTACTTGGGTACAATAAAAAATTAACTCTACTGAAAAGTAACAAAAATGAGATACGTCTTTGTCCTAAAAGCTACTAAGTATATAAATTAAAAGTTAATATTAGCTTAACAAGTAAAATGAGATCATGCTTGGCAATAGGGTAGGTGGAGGTGGTTTAGTGGTCTACAAACATGGCAAACTACACAAAGTCTTGTAAATTACGGGTGTACTCGTTCAGCTAAAAGCAAACATGAGCTGTTCGTTGACTTTACATTATTCTGGCGTTTTTCAATTTCAGTTTATATTTGTATTTCATTTCTCAATAATTATTAAACGGAATTTTACTCCCTAACCATAGTTTAAAAACTTTGCGGTTTATCCTAGTTGTCGTAACTCAACTGTGTTACAAATTACAGTTTTCACATTTAGTTTATCCCAGGTTATTGTTGTATTTTATACGATTTAATTCATTACAATGTGATATTATGTGTGTTTTTGAATCAAATTCATCACACAAAAAAAATTATATTTATATAATTTTAAATATGTGTAATACTATCATCTTTAATGAATTGGTTATTTTACACGTTAATGTTACATGTAGAGATATGAGACAAATATTTATTATTAAGGGAACATAATTCTTTGTTGTTAAAAAATATTTGTTACAAATGATTTTTTTGACATATGTAGGAGTAATTATAGGAATGTAACTCGAAAAAAAATGTTCTGTTAGGTTTTTTATTTTCAAGGTAGAAACGAAGTTTAAGCGAGAGAGTTTGAAGTAAGAAATTATATTTTACAGATCCTATTGTATATTTTCTAGTTAGCTCAGTTATTTTAAATTTTACAGCAGTTTGAAGAAACGGTTAAGGTCTGTAAATGTTAAATCCCGCTGCTTCAAGTTGACACGTGCCGAGTTGCGGAAGTTATGAAAAGGTTTACATGGTATTTTAAAAGTTTTTAGCATATTTTCGTATTATTAAACTACAGCAAAAAGTTTGATTTTCCTGAGAAATAAATATCAGCAAGGTAATACGAATTGTATTGTCAACGATACTTGTGTTTTCAATTATTTATTTGAAAATATACACAATATCTGTTTCCGAACAATACATACAGCACGCAAAAAAAAACATTTAAACCTGCATTGATAAATAAAAATAATGTAAAATTGTTGCTGAAATACATCATTGGATAAGAAATCCCGTTAGGAAAAAAATTCGATATGCTACATTACTTCATTTGATCAAATATTTAAATCCCTACTGTCATAAAACGGTTAGCTCTTCTGTTTGGTGACGTTTTAATTTTGTACTGTACCAACTTTCGTTTATAAATTTTGTGTAGTGCTGCAATCTTATAGTAAAATACTTTTTGGAAAAAACCTTAGTCAGCTATTTCGTTTATCACCCTTTATTAAATGATTTTGTTTATGTACCTGATCGAAACAACATCCACCAGAGCACAACATAACGCCAACACATCTTCTGAGCACACTTAACACTAGCTTGTCATAAATCTTTTTTGAATATATGGAACTGGTCCCAACGAAGTACTTCGCAGTAGATTCACAAAGCTAGCATCCTTGAGATAGTTGGATCAGTTCACCACCTTTTTTTAAATTAAACAAACTATGATTCTGTGGTTGATTAGGCCTATTTGTCACAAGATTTACTCATCACCCACAGATAATTTTAGACGTAGTTGATCTAAGTAACCTGCTACGTACTCTTTTATATTAAATCATACTTTATATATTCCTTCTATTACTATCGTTCTTTATGAATGTACGTGTAAACACTGTACCGCCTTGCAGGGAGTCTATACTTAGGTTAACAAACCTTCATACAATAAAGTACAATAATATCTTAAACATTTATATACTTTGTTTATTGAAGAGATTCAAACAAAAGTATAGAGAGAAATAGCTTACCTTGACGCAAATAATAAACGTATTTTCACACTACACACATTTACAAAAGAAGTCAACCGTTCTCACATAGTATTAATGTTTTAAATAAATCACTCTGGCTTACACGAAAAACTAGCTTTGTCAGAACACAGCCGCCGCAAAACGTACAGGCCAGGTGCTGCATAACGTTTGAACCGATCAGCTGCTCAAGAAGGCAACAGTTCTCATAAAGTAATTAGTGTTAAATCACTCTGGCTTACAACGAAAAACTAGCTTTGTCAGAACATAGCCGCCGCACAATATACAGATGATGTGCTGCATAACGTTTTAAAAACCGATCAGATACTCAAGAAGGCATCAGTTTCTCACAAAGTATTAATGTTTAAATAAATCACTATGGCTTTGTCAGAACATAGCCGGCGGACAAACATACAGGCCAGGCGCTGCGGAGCGTGTAAACCGATCAGCTCTCTGTGTTTATCGTTCCCGATAAATTAGTCTCACGTGCATCAAAGAGTAAAATACTCTCGCCGTTGGCTTTTTACAGACTGGTGGAAAAATAATCATCGCCACGTATTTTTACAGGGTATTTAAGAATAACGAGAATTCACGTTGCAAGTTGTTAATATTTTTAGGGGGGAAGTCTTAAATATATTATAATGTTAAATGTTGATTTTAGCTCAAATTTACCTTTCTTTTATTGCAGCAAACATTTACACCATTACACGCATGACTCATTATAGGTCGAGTCAGAAACACCGTAGTGCACCTGATGACTCAATGAGACGTTTCAAAAAAAAAAAAAAAATTTTCGGGCCCAAATTTCGGGTTTTTTTTTGAAAATTTAACGGAAAAAATGTTGGGGGAAAATTAAAAAAGGGTTTAAATAAAACCCAAACCCCCCCCCCCCAAGAAAAAAAAGTTTGGGCCCCCCCCCAAAAATAGGCCCCCCGGGGGAAGGTTTTTTCCCCTTTTTTTTTAAATTTTTTAAAAAAGGGAAAAAAGGTGGGGGGGTTTTTATTTTCTGGGGAAATGTTTAAAATTTTTTTTTTTTTTTTTTTTGGTAGGGGGAAAATTTCGGGGGGTAAGGGGAAAGGCCCGGTTTTTTCTTTTTGGGGGGGTTTTAAAAATTTTTGGGGGGGGGTGGGGGATTTCAAAGGGGGGGGGGGAAAAGGTTTGGGGGGTTTTAGGGGGGGGGAAAATTTTCTTTTTTTTTTTTTTTTAAAAAAATAAATTTTCCCTTCCCGGGTTTTTTTGGGGGAAAAACCCCCTTTTTTTTTTTGGAATTTTTTTATTTTTAAAACGCCCCCCCTTAAACGATAACCTAATAAAAAACGGGTTAACCCCAAACCCATAATAGGGTTAAATAAAAAATTTTAATTTGAAAAAATTGGGGAAAGTTTTTAAAAAGGGAAAACTTTCCCTTGGTTGTTGGGGGAAAGAAAGGGCCTATTTCCCTGAGGCAAAGGTTCCCTTTTTACGGCGAAAGAGGGGGGTTCTTCCCAAATAAATTTTTTTTTTTAAAAAAAAACCTTTTCTTAACAAATTCCCCGGATTCCGGGGGGCAAAAAAAGGGGTTTTAATTTTCAAAAAAATTTTTTTATCATTAGGGGGAAAAAAAGGGGGCCCTTTTTTTTAAGGGGGAAATTTTGAAAAAAAATAAAAATTCGGATTTTTTTATGAAAAAAAAGGGGGGGTTTTTTTTGGGGGGGGAAAAAAAAGGGGGGGGCCCCCTAATTTTTTACCCGGGGGGAAAATTTTGTTATTTTTCGGGGGCCGGGGGGGTGACCCGGATTTTCAGGCAACGGGTTCCCACCCTTGGGGGGGAAAAAATAAATGGGGGGGGACTTAACCCCAAAAATTCCCTTGTGCTTACAAAAGAAAAATTTTTTTTTCCCCCGGGGGGAACTTTTTAACCCCGCGGTTTTTCCCAACCTATTAATTTTGGTTAAACCCCCCAAAGTTTTAAAAGGTTTGGGACGGCCCCCAAAACCGGGTTTGGGCCTTGGGAAAAAAAACCCCCCAAATTTTATTGCGAAATGGTGGAAATTTCCGGGGGGTTAATTCTTTTTTCCAAACCCGGGGAAAGGGGAGGGGGTTTTTTTTTTAAAATTTTTTTTTTTCAAAAATTGGGGGGGGGGAAAAAAAAAATTTTCCACTTTAAAAACCCCTCAAGTATATAAATTAGGGGGCTAGGATTTTAAGGGGGGGGGGTTTGTTGGGGGAAAACCGGGGGGGTTTAATTTGGGGAAATTTACCGGGGCCCTATAATGACGGGGGGGGATTTTTAAAAAAAGGGGGTTATTTAAAAGTGGAAAAAAAGAATTTTAAAAGGGGGAAAAAATTTTTAAACCCCGACTCTTAACAAAAACGGTTTTAAAAGGGAAGGAAACATAATTTAACAAAACCGGTTTTCCCTATGGGGGAAAATGGAAAAAAAAATTTTTAAAGACAAAAAACAAAGGGTTTTTTTAGGGATAAGGGGAAAAAGGAATTTAGGGAAAGGGGTAAGAATTTTTTTCGGAAAGAAAAGGGGGAAATGGGGGGAAATTTAAAAGGGGGGCCCAAAAATTAAATAAGTTAAAAAAAGGGGGTCAAAACAAAAATAAAAAAAAGGTTTAGGGGTTTTTGTAAAAGGGTTCTTTTTAAAGGGTAAAAAAAAGGGGGGAAATAAAAAAAAATTTTAAAAAAAAATTTCACACTGCTTTCTTATAAACAATTTCATAGTTTTGGCTGTGTACAATTCACGGGTTGCAAAAAAAACTTCTGAATTGGGGGTTTTAAATTCTTTGAAAACCCCCAATTTTTTTGGGAAAAAATCCAAAATTTTAAAATTTAATGTGAACCTAAAAAAATTTATAATTAAAAATACATTTTTAAAAATTTAAATTTAAAGTTGGGTTTAAAAAAAATTTTTTAATTTTTGGGGGCTTTTTTTTAAAAAAAAAGGGGTAAATTTCCTACAAAGATTTTTAGAAATTTTTCTTTTACCAAAAGATGAACCCTTTAAACCCTCCTCCATAATGAGTAGGCGGTTTTTTTAAAAAAACCCCAAAAAAAATCTTAAAAAAACTTTAAAAAATTTTTATTTTTAATGGAAATTTTTCAGTTTTATCCCAAAAAAAAAAAAACCCTTTTTGAAAAAAACAAAAAAAAATTTTTAACAAAATTTTTTTTTTTACATTTTCATATTTAAAAAAAATTGGTTTTTTATTACTTTTAACTTTAAAACCCCCCCCACATTAAAAAATCCCTATCGGCCCTAAAAATTTAACCATTTAGGTATTTTAATTTCGACAACCCCTACCGGGGGGAAAAATTTACTTAAGGGGACCCCCCCCTTACAGGTGAGGCCCTTATTTTTTAAAAAAATAAAAAAATTTGAATTGAAAAAATTATTTTTTTTTTTTTCATTTAAACAAAGGATTTTTTAAATTTAAATTTTTTTAAAAATTTTGGAAAATTTACGTTGGGTTAAACTGCTGATTCGTTTTAAGTTTTATTAATTAAAACATTCGATTTTCAATTTTTCCCCCCAAAATGTTTTTTTTAAGTGTTTTGGGGGGTTGAAAAATTGTTCAAAAAAAATCGCATGGGGTTCTTGGGGAGCGTGGGCGACTACCCCCCCAAAATTTTTTGCAGTCGGAAAATTTCCCCCCAAAAACATGGGAACCCCGGGGGTTTTTGGCCCTCCTGTTGGGAAGTGTTCCCCTTTTTTTCAGCCCCAAGAGGGTGAAAAAAATTGTATTAAAATAACTTATTTTTGGGGGTTTTCCCAAAAAAGAAAGGGGAAATTTTTTTTAAAATTTTGGCCAAAAAATAAATTTAAAGGGTTTTGGGGCCCCTTTTTATATAATAAATTTTTGTTGTTGCAAACCCCCAGGGGGGGAAAAATTTAAAAAAAAAAAATTTTGGGGGGGTTTTTTTTTTTTTTTTAAAAAATTTCCCAAAAACCCCGGGGAAAAAGAAGGACCCCACTTTTCCCGGGGGAAAATTAATTCACATAAAACCGGGGGGAAAATTTTTAATTTTGAGCGTATTCTTCCCAAAGCGTTTTTTAATTGCTATTTTCCCACCCATCTGTTTTTGTGTTTATTTTTTTTGGGTTTCCCCTTTTAATCAAAAACCGGTTTAAAAGTTTCTTTTCGATTGCCGACCGGAACCCCCCTGGGGGAAAGGTTCAAAAAACCCACCCCTTTCGATATTTTTAAAAACCCCTTCAAAAAACGTTTTTTTCCCATGAGGAAACCAAACCGGGGGTTTCCCCCGGGGAAAACTCCCTAATAATAAACCCCCAACCCTTCCCCCCGCCAACAGGTCCATTCCGCAGTGAAAAAGAAATTTTTTAAAATATTTAAAATTTTAAATTTTGAGAATTGGCCGGGGGGTTTAAATTGGGGGACCGTTTAAAAAAAACCAATTTTAATTTAGCATAAAATTGAATCCAAGGGAATTTTTTTTAATTTTTCCCAAAGGCCCCTTTTTTAAATTTTAAAAAAAATCCAAATCTAAAATTAAATTTAAAGAATTTTTATAAAAAAAACTTTTTTTCGAAAGGGGATTAATTAAAAAGGGTTCGTCCCAAAATTTTTTTCATTTTTTTATATAAATTTTTTACGAAAAAATTTTTTTTGAAAATACGTAAATCCCTTTTTCCCGTTTAACCCCAAAATAATGACCCCTTTTAAAAGGAATTTGGTTTAACGTTCCCCGGGTTTTTGAAAAATTTTTTCCACTAAGGGAAAAAAAATTTTCTAAAAAAATGTTTTTCTAACGTTTAAAAATTCAAATTCGGTTCAATTTAACATTTAAAAAATAATTTTTTAAAAAATTTTTTATAAATTTAAAATTAAAAAACTTTTTAAATTTAAAAAAAATTTTTAAAAAAATTTTTCCCAGTTTTAAATAGTTCGCGAAGAGGGTTTTTCACTTTTTGAATAAGGAATTTAATTTTTTGGGTTTACAAATAAATATTGTTTTTTTTAAATTTGAAAAAATTAGTTTAAAAAAAAGAAAATTATTTTAAAAAAGGGCATTTAAAACATTTTTTATTAAAAAATTTTTTTTTTCTTTTTAAAAATTTTTTTTTTAAAAAAATAAACCAAATTTCTCAAAAAAAACAAAAAATTTTTTAAAATTTTTAAAATCAAAAGGGAAAAAAAGGTTAAAAAAGTCAAAACCCTTGTACCCGGGGGTAAGCCCCAAAAATTAAACCCCCGGAAAATTTCAAAATTTTTTTTAAAATATTTCTTAAAATTTTTGTTTTAATTTCCCATTTAAAGGGGGCGGAAAATTTATTTTATTTATTTTTCCAAAATTTTACGTTTAACAAACCCCCAAAAATTTTTTGGAAAACGTTTGTCCCCCCAAAAAAAAAAAGTTTTTTAAAATTTTTAAAATAAAAAGTGAAATGCTTTTCGAAAATAAAATTATAAATTCTTTTTTAAATTCTGTTTGATTTGTAATATTATTTTTAAATTTTTATTTGGGGGTTGTTTATTTGGTTTTGGGTTTTTTTTGTTTGTTTGGGGTTTTTTTGTTGGGGTTTGTTTTTGTTTTGGGGTTTGGGTTTTGGAAATTTCTTTTGTTTGATTTACCCTTTCAGGGAAAATGGAGATTCCTTTTCCCCCGGCTTATTTCCATTTATTTTAGGGCAACTTTAACTTAAATTTGGAATAACAAATTTTCCCCAAAATTGTGTTATTCATTTTTCCTAAAAAAATTTTTTTCTTTTCCCCCCTTTACTAAAAAAATTTTTTTTTTATTTTTTATTTAGTTTGTTAAACTGGGGTTTTTATTTTTTTTAAAAATTTTTTTTTAGTTTTGGGGGGTTTTTTTTTTGGGTTTTTTGGGGGGGGTTTTTTTTTGTTTTTGGGTTTTTTTTGGTTTTGTGGTTTTTTGGGGGGTTTTTTTTGGATTTTTTGTATGTTGGTTTGGGGAAAAATTTTGTTATTTTTTAAAAAATTACTGAAAAATTTAATTATCTAAATTTGATTTAAATTTTTTATAATTTTTAAAAAATAAAAAAGGGCATTAAAAAACCCCCTTTTCTTTAAAATTTTCCCCCAAAACCCTTTAAAAAAAGAAAGATTTTTTTTTAAAATTTAAAAGATTTTTAAAAATTTTAAAAAAAAAATTTTTCAATTCTATAAAATAAAATTTTTCTTAAAATTTTTTTATCTTGAAAAATTTTTTTTTTAAAAATTTAAAAAATTGGGACCAATAAACTTAATTTTGTGATTAAAGATTCAAACATAAAATTTTTTTTTTTCTAAATTTTGGGAAAAAATTTTTCAATTATAAAATTGGGGGGTTTGCGTATAAGCAATTTTAAAAAATAATCCCCATGGAAAATTTTTTTTTTTAAATTTTTTAATCTAAAATATAAAACCAAAATTTTTAAATATTTATTCATAATTTTTTTTTTCCCAAAAGGAAATTTTTTTTTAAAAATTTTTTTTTTAAAATTTTTCCTTTTTTTTTTTAAAATTTTAAAAAATTTTTTTTTAACCCCCCTTTTTAAAAAAAAAAATTATCAAAAGATTTTTAATTAAGGTTTTATAATTAGGGGCCCCCTTTTTGGTCTAACCCGGGGTACTTGGCCCCCTTTGGGGGGTTTTTCGTTTAAGTTTAAAAAATTTTTTGTAAACATTTTAAATCTTCCTTTTTTTACATCAAATGGATAATTTTTTAAAAAAATTTTTTTTCCCTTTTTAAAATTAGCATTTTTAAAATCAAATCCAAAAAAATTTTTTTAAATTTTTTTGGTTAAAATTTTAAAAAATAAACTTTTTTCCCCTTCCACAAACCCCCCTTTTTTAAAAAAAAAAATTTTTTTAAAACCCAAAAAAAAAATTTTTTTTTTATATTTTTTTCGAAAAGACTTATTTTAAATAAATTTTTAATACATTAAAAAAAATTTTTTTTTTTAAAACCCCATCTTGGCCCAGAAAACCCCCCTTTTTAAATTTTGGGTTTTTAATTCCTTGTTAAAAAAAAGATGTGGTTTTGAATTTTTTAAAAAAGTTTAACTAAAAAAATTTATTCCTTTAATTTTTTTTTTTTTTTCAAATTAAAAAAAAAATTTTTTTTTTGGGGGTTTTTTTAATCTTAAATTTTTCGGGGGAAACACACATTTTTTAAAAAATTGGGTTAACCGGGGGGAATGGTAAAAATTTTTTAAATTTTGGGGTAAAAAAAATTTTTTCCCAATTTTTTTTACGAATCAAAATAATTTATCTTTCAAATTTATAATTTTATTTTTTTTCACTTTAAAAATTAATTTTTTTCTTTTTAAATTCTAAAAAAATTGTTAGAAAACCCAAAAAAAATTCTTAAAGGGATTGCAGATTCCATCTCATTTTTGGTTTCAAAATCGATGTTTTTTTAAATATTAGTTTTCTTTTTTTCAGGTTTAAATTTTATTTTATTTTAAAAAGTTGTAAAAAAATTTAAAATTAAATCTTTTTTTGGAAAAAAAAAAGGGGAAATTTTTTAAAATTTAAAAAAAAATTCAAAATAAACAATTTTTCAAAACCCCTTTTTTGGGTTTTTTTTTTAAAATTTTTAAAATTTTTTTTTTTTCTTTATTGTTTTTTTTTGTTTTATTTTGGATTTTTTTTTATTTTTAAAAAATTTTTTAAATTTTTTAATGGGAAAACAAGAAATTCTTTATTTTAAAAAATTTTTTTTAAAAAAAATTTTTTTTTGGGAAAAAATTTTTAATCATTAATAAATTTTACTTTTTTTTCTTTTGTCTTTTAATTGCTCAAAAAAAGGTTGGGGCCACTTTTTTTTTAAAAAAAAAGCACCCTTTTTTTAAAAAAAGGGGGAAAAAATACCTAAATACAAAAAAAGGCTATGAAAAAAATTGGTTAAAAATGTTTTGATAAAAAAATTTCAGGTCCCGGATCCCCTTTTAAAAAAATCAAAAATTTTTTCGAATTTTCCCGGGGGAAATTTGTAAAAACATAAAAAACCCATTCAACCTGTTTATTAATTAATTTCTTTTAAAATTTTTATTTAAAATAAAAAAATAAAAAATTGGGGGGTACCAAAAAGTTTTTTTTTAAAAAATTTGTTTACCTTTTTAAAAAAAAATATATTTTAAAAAACCTCGTTTTGCCCAAACCCCCCATATTTTTTTTCCCCCCCTTTTAAGGGTAATTTAAAATGATTTTTTCAAAAAGGTTTAAATTTTTATATTCCCTTTTCCCCTGTTTGTTGGGGAATTCCTTTTTAAAAACCATCCAAAAAATTTCTTACTTTTTTTCCAAGAAATTTTGGGGCTTTGACGTAGACTAAAAACATTTAAAAAAAAAAATGTTTTTAAAAAAATTTTTGATTTTTAAAAAATTTGGGTAATTTTTCCGTTATTTTTAAAAAAAATTTTGGGGGGGTTTATCAAAAAAAATTTTTTTTTTATTACTTTAAAAATTTTAAAAGGGGTTTAATTTTATTCCTTTTCCCGGAAAAGGATTTTGGAGCCTCAAAGGTCGCCTTTAAGGGGGGTTTTTGGGGGGAAAAATGTTTTCTTTTTTTTCAATCGAAAATCGGCCAAAAAGGAAGTAAAATTAAAAAAAAAAAATTTAAATTTTTTACCCAAAAATTTTGCCTTTTTTTCGACCTTTGATAAAAATAAAAAAATTTTTTTCTTCTTACCCTTTGAAAAAAAAAATTTTTAAAAAATTTTAATTTTTTTTTTTACAGTTTTTCCCTTGATTTGAACGAATTTTTAAAAAAAAAAAAAATTTTTTTTTTAAAAATAGAAAGGGAATTTTTCTTAAAAAAACTGAAGAAAATTAAAAAAAAATACCCGACTAGTAAATAAATCAAATTTTTTAAAAATTATAAATTTTCCAAGAAAATTAAAAATTTTTAAAATTATTTATAAAAAAAAACAAATTTTTAATTGGAAATTTAAAAAAATAAAAAAACTCAAGTAATTTAATGTTAAACGAGGGTTTTCAAAAATTTAAAAACACAACCCTTTTAAAAAAACTTTAAAAAAATTAAAAAAAATTTTTCAAAAAATTTGTAAAAACAAAAAATAAAATTTTTAAACGGGTTTTTAAATTTTGAAAAGGGAATTTTTTAATTTTTTTAAAAAACATTTTAAAAAAACCCAAAAGGGGTTTTTTAAAACCCAAAACATAAAAAAGGTATCTTTAAAAATTTAAAGCTAAAGTTATTTTTTTGTTTAAAATTTTTTTTCAAATTTTTAAAACTTTTGGAAAAAAAAAAAATTTTTTTTAAATTTTTTGTTTAAAAAAATTTTTGATAAAATTTTTTATTTAGTGTTTTTCCCAAAAACCCCCTTTTTTTTTTATTTTTAAAATTTTTTAAATTTAAGTTTTAATGTTCTTGTAAAATTTAATAATAATTATGACCCGTCCCCCTTTACTTCGAAAAATAAATTTTTTAACCTGGACATTTTAATTTTAAAGGGGCCCCCAAAAATAAAAATTTACCCGGTATAAAATTTTTTAAAATAAGTTCTTCCCCAAAAATTTTATTTTGGCTTAAAATTTAAAATTTTTGGTTAAAGTTTTTTTTGGGGGAAAAAATTTTTTTACAATAAAAAACAATTGAAATTTTTTAAAAAAAATTTTTGGGAATTTTTTAAATTCTAATCCTTGTTTTAAGGGAAAAAATTTTCAAAATTTAGATTTTTATTTGTTTCCCCGATTTTAAAAAATTTTTTTTTATTTTTAACCCTTTTTTTAAAAATTGGTTATTTAAGTTCAAACCAAAACTTAAATTTTGTTTTGAAAAAAAGGATTAAATAAATTGAAAAAGTACCTTTTTAAAAAATTTTATTGAAAAAACTTTAAACTTTTAAAATTTTCCATTAGAAAATTTTTTGGGAAAAAATTTTTCTTTCCTTTCGGGTTTTGGGGGGTTTTTTATAAGGGTACCAAAAATTTTTTTTAAAATTTATTAATTAGGAGATGTTTCTAATTTAAAACATTTTAAAGAAAAAAATACTAAAAAAAAATTTGGTAGCCCCCGGGCAACTCAAAATTACAATTTTATTTTTTTAAAAAAAAAAAATTCAATTTTTTTTTTTTTTAAATTTGTTTAAAAATATGAACGATTTTTTTAAATCTTAAAAACCCGAAAATTTTTATATGGTTTTTCTAAAAAAATTTTTTTAAAAATTTATAATGGTTTATTGTTTTCCATAATTAATAAAAAAAATAAAAAAAATAAATATTTTAAATTTTTTTACCACGGAAATTTTTAGAAACGAAAAATGTTATAAATTTTCAAACCCCCAGGTAAATAAAATGTTTAAAAACTTTCTTTTTTTAATCTTATATTTTTAAAAATTTTTAAAATTAATTACCTCCAAAATAAAATGGTTTTAATTAATGGGTACTTAAAATTTTAAAATTTTTTTTATCAAAAGTCAGGTTTTACTAAAATTTTTAATAATAAAAAAATAAAATTCCAAAATTAGAAAATTTTAAAAAAAGTTTTTTTTGGGGTTTTAAAAAAGAAAAAAAAAGCATTAGCCTTTTTAAAAATTCCCCTTGAAAAAATAATTTTTTTTAGGAAATTTGTTTAAATTAAAAACCTTTTTACTGAAAAAATTTTTTTTTTTGAATTTAAAAAATAAAGGGAAATCAATTGTTTTAAAAATTTAAAAATATTTAAATGTTTTTGAGGGGTTTTAAAAAAAGAAAAAATAATAATTTTAAAAATTTAAATTAAAAAAATTTTATAAAACAAATACGAAAAGTTTTAAAAAAAATAAACAACCTTTTTTAGGGCAGGAAAACCCGGTTTTTAAAAGGAAACAAAAAAGAAACTATTTTTAGTTGTTTTTTTGGGGAAATTTTAAAAAAAATTGGGGGTTTTTTTTACCAGGGGAAAAATTTAGAATTTATTTTTTCCATTTTAAAATTTTTTTATTTGTTTTTATAAGAAATCAATCAATTCCCAATCTGTGTTTTTTTTTTTCAGAAAAGGTAAAAAATTTTAAAAACCTTTTTATTTTCCCTTTTTTTTTTTAAAAATACCATTTTTAATTTTCTTCAAATCTTTTTTAGAAAAATTTTCATAATAGGTTTTCCTAAAAAATTTAAAAAGGGGAAAAAAAACAAAGAAAATTTTGGGGGGAAAATTTTTTTAGTTTTATAAAGATTTTTTTTTCCCAAAAATTTTTAAATTTTTTTTAAAAAGTAGATTCAACCCTTTTTAAAACCCCCCTACCCTTTTTCCAAAAAATTTAATTTTTAAAAAAAAATTTTTTTTTTTAATAAAAAATTTTAAAAAATTTTTTAAAAATATTAAAAAACCAAAAAAAAAAAAAAACTTTTCCCAAAAAGTTTTTTAGTTTTTGTAACCAAAGATTTGGCCATTTTGTTTTAATTAAATTTTTTAAAAAAAAAAATTTACAAAAAATTTTAAAAATTTAAAAAATTTTTTTTTGGATTTGTGACACAAAAATTAAAAAACCTTTTTTTTCAGGATTTTTGGAAAACCAAAAAAAATTTTCCGTAATTCCCCAAAATTTTTGAGTTCTCATAGTCATTTACTAATTTATAATAAATATAAAGAATTAATGTTATTATATATTTGTAATCTTAATAGTTTCAAAGGCAAATTAATACAAATTAACAAGTTATCAACTTAAATTTCTTTACATGACGATTAGTACGTATGAAACAATCCTTAATGACGGTGACAACCGTCAACAATATTATGTGAAGTTTCAGTAGCTATCGAGGTTGCTATTAGCTGATACCAGAGTATTAGTTTACATTGCAACTCTTTTACAGTACAAATTGTTTCAATATAATTCAAAAAATTAATGTCTTGGTGATGAATTTTATAGTGATTTTAAATTATTTTGAGTATTCCTTAGATTAGATTATTTAATGTATTTTAAGGTTGATTAAAAGGTCAAGACTCCCATATACATTTTTTACAATTTATATAAGGAGATATCCTGTGGGTAGCAGTGCAATGTGGAAACAAAGTTTCATTTGGTTATTTTTAATATTTTTGTAAATGATTGAAGTTTAAGAAACAAGAATGTTGAGGCCTGTAACCAAATACCACTTTATACATTTCTAAATGTGAGTTTGGAGCTTAAAACTTCTGGTTTTCACAATTCTTTAAGTTTGCTTATGGTCTTAAAAAAGTAGGGTCACTTGATATGGCTTCGCATTTGAAATTTTGCGTTGTCTCCATTTTTCACCCGGAGGGAGGAGGCACCTATAACTAGTTCAGGGCCTTCAGCACTGTAGCAAGGTCTATGAAAGAACGGACAATTTCCTGTTATCCCTAAAACAGTTGTTACATTGAGGTAGTACAGAAACGTTTGGAAATCCGCCTGTCTTTGAAACAAAGTTGAAAGCGGCAATACTATAGACAACGGAAAGTTTATTGAGATCACCATTCATGAGACGAGTGTGTTGATGGCACTGTTACAGACAACGGGTTATACAATTCGGGTTAATAACCAATCAGCTGAGTAAATATAAAAAAAACCGCTGCTTTATGACGCGGAGAACTACAAGACGAGACAGACTATAAACGAAATACAAAGGGCTGGCTAGGCATTTGTGAGCTACCGCTGACGGAGTATGCCATCCAAAGATCTAGTCCGACTGTACAACTGCCGAATCTAACGTCAAGAAACGCTATCAGACGGTCTTATACAAAGACAAAGCAATGAGTTCCATCACTGGGAGTTCGTTCACTGAATCAGCTTTACCATTTTATATTGGAATTCATCTAGCTATTTTAACTCATAGCAAGGAGACTTATTCTGAATACAAAACTAAAGTCTACTACAACTGGAAACTATTTTGAATAATAAACTACATTTCTAAGTGGTAAAGGCGTGAACAAGGATTAAGCATCTTTTAAATTTATTTGAACGTAGTGAACTCAATGAGGCCTGTTTTGGGGTGTCATTTACTGAATGAAGATGGTTGTAGCTAGGATAAAACTCTCTCGTTATTTTTCACGCATTAGAAATGTTTAAAATATATACACCGAAGCAGGTTAATGGGGAACTTGATGCATTTACTTAAACTTTGCGAAGTTTTTCAACAAAAAAAATATATAAAAGATAAATACCGCTAATATACCCGAATAAACAAAACAATAAAAACAGAGAGCGTTCATGCATAGGGCCAGTGTTTATTAAAACATCAAACATGTCAAGTCTCTTTCATTTTTGCTCTCAGTTGTATATCGTCCATAATAATACAGACATACTCGTATATGTTTTATCCGCTATCTCTGTCATCTGAATACTAAAATATATTGTATAATACATATAACTGAAAAATTAGGGAAAGTCCTTTATTTACCCAATGGCTTGAGCCTCTTCACTACTTCTTACACCCAAATTGGAAAGATTGTAATAGAAGCATATAATACTCATTAAAAAGTCAAAATAATATAATAACTTATTTCACAATTGATATGAAAAAGCCAATCTAAGAATTTAAATTGTGATCATGGTGAACCTTAATGTACAAATAAGTGCTGGTTAAAACTAGTAGTAAAGTAAACATTTAAATAAAATAATAATCAAATATATCTAGGGAAAGATTTCATCTGAAGACAAGAATGAGTTTTATGACAACCCATGCCAAAATACCGACCTTGGCAGAGTATTCTTGAAGCGTAGGCCAATAAAATATTTTTGTTTTGTCTGCGTGGGGAATGTAAAACTTATGCACGATTTTTTGTCTACAGGGCATCTTTGAATACACTGAGCTATAGATTTAAACGTTTGCAGTGTACCCCTACATTGTTAATATTTGAAATCGGTCCTCCAATAGTCTGAACCATCTAATTGAAACAGTTTAAATAAAACAGTTGATATTTTGGCTCATTGATAGTGACCCCTAAGGTGAAAACTTAATATTTTCAATGCCAAATTCAACAAAAATATTTCGTCTCTTGTATTCAATGTATATAAATTTGTTCCCGTTGATTTTGTAACTGTGAAAATGAATTTTTATATAAAATTTTGGCTTACTAGTCAATTAAAATACTTACAAATGTTGTTTGAGTATCCTGCGATACCCTGTGTTACTATAAATATAAATACATATTTAAATAATAATGAAAACATGGCAACCAAATTAATGAAAGTATTGGATTAGCTTATAGTGACAATCGGTACATGAAAAATTCTAAAAGATATGGGTAAATGTTATAATTTATATTCTGAATGAATATTTTAGTTTATGAAATATAGTTTTATATACATGAAGTCTCAACGACCCGGTAGGAATATAATATTTTTTTCTTGCCATTCCAGTGTCAGATAATGTTAGGTTAAAGAATAAAACTGTCTATTGGCAGTATTAGTTGTTACTAGAAAAACATTTTCGTATTCAGTTTGTAATAAAGAAAAGTTATCCAAAAGATATGCGGATATAAGCTTTCTGTAGGGTTCTCCCTGCTTTGTCATATAACTCAATAAAACAAACAGTTTTCTTGGAGAGCCCGGGAGCAATCCGACCCTTCGCTGTTTATCAACGTTTCATACACTGCATGTATGTGATTGTTTTCTCTAGGGGCTTATGAAGGCTAAAAACGATAAATTGTCCTCAGCAACAAGATACTTTGTTATTTGTATATATGTATTCTTGATATCAGATGAAATAATATCAGGTGAACTCGTAGAATAAACTTAACTCTAGGAATTCGTTGTTTAAAGTTTATTTTTATTTATTTATTTTTGTAGCGATTGTTATCATTACGGTTTCATTATTTTGTAATCATAATGGACGCAGACACTTGTTCCATGAAATAATTTTTCACATATACTCTGTTGTAGAAGATTCAGCACGATATCCTCACGCAGAAAAGCAATAATCCTTTGTCCTGTAAATGTTGTCCTTTGCTTCGGTTAACTGGTCCGAGGAGGGAACAAATGTAATTTTCATAAGTTTATCCTATGATATTAGAATTTATAGCACTTAAATTAGCTCATGGGAATATAATCCAAAATAGTAAAATTCGGTAGATAAAGGCTTACTTAGATGATAAACTGTACTTGATATACATTGAGAGTATGTAAATATCCATTTAAACCTTAATATTAACGTGGTAATCTTTAACAACGATATATTTTGGTGATATATATCAGGAAAAAGGAACAATATTCCTTATAATAACCAAGATAAATTTCTCATAAATAACGTTGACCTTCACAAAAACGGAAGATTAATCGTCACTAATAGATCAAATATAGTATTCAAATTTGTTAAGTGAATTTAGGATCTATTTATGGCGCTTCTCGTGTAATAAATTACGTAACCTTTCCTACCTTATAACAATTTTCTCTTTCTATACATTTTTAAAAGTATATTTTCTTATAAATTATCTGTAAGTTTACATTACATTAAAATAATAATAGATTCAAATAAGCTATATATAAATAACAAATGTTAAATTAACTCAACAATATGAACAATCATACTACACGCAAAAAAAATATTCTCATATAACAGTTATTTATTTATTTTTTTCATTTATTTATCTCATTTACATATAATACAAACATATGATAATAATATACACGAGAAGTTACCCACATGGGAAAAAGCCTGTGTGTGAGAACCGAGTTCATCTTCACTCGAGTTTGCAATCACAATAATACTAATATATAATGTAAATATTAGAACAAAATTACAATTGTATGATTTAAAGATAACTAAAACTAACTAAATAGTAAACATACTCTGTTTGGATGCATATTAACCAAATTCAAGCAGTGTTAAAAGTAATAATTTAATCAGTTATGATAAAGGAACGACATGACAAAGATGCAACAAATTCTAGTATATGAAGTTTTATGGCTATAAGAAGTAGGACAACATACGGGATATGCATAAAGAGGGCCCAAGAAACCTTATTTTAAGAGCTATAAAAAGGTAAAAGAATAGAAAAATAAAAAGATAAACAGAAACGAACCATTTTATTGTTGTCGATTTCTGGAACCTACACTATATCGAAATTAATTCATTCCTTAAAAAAAAAAAAAAAAAAAAAAAAAAAAAAAAAAAAAAAAAAAAAAAAAAAAAAAAAAAAAAAAAAAACACGCATGCATACAAAGCTAAACAATAAACTCTCTCTCACACACACACACACACACACACACACACACACACACACAAACACACACACACACACACACAAATATCCATAACAGGTTAATTAATTACTCCAATTAAATAGTTCTGTAAAAACTTGACCGTAGTGTTCACGTATCTTCAAATATATATTTTTTAAGTCCTCCTTAGAGGTTATTTATTAAACAGTACACACAAATTGTATTATGAAATAAAACACGTTTTTTATAATGAGGGTTTAGGAATCTAAGTTTAGTAGGACAAAACACTCAAGGAAACATATATGAATATGTGGATAGTGTGGGAAATTTTGGGACAATGTATTATTTAGTAAATAACAATTTTATATTAACAACGTACCTGATGTTCCTGCTTAGTTCTTAGTTGCTTATTTTACCGTCAATAGTACATGAGCGACAAGAAATCTTTTTACAGCAAAGGTTAAAATAGCTTGCCCATAATGATTTCTAGATTTTAAAATTAAAGTTTGATTAAAAATAAAACAGAAAGAAACACAAAAGTAATAACCTCATGCACTATACAAAAATTCAAATATAAATTGTAAAATGATTTCGCCGAACCATTAGAGATATTTTGATCAGATTTATCCGTAAACAGAATATATATATATATATTTGCTTATTTAAACGCATATGTGACAGATACGGCCAAATACAAAATAATTGAATCGGAAAAAGTAAGCGCTCTGTGGTGTAATGGTAGCACATTCACCCGGCAAGTGAGAGATCCGGGTTCGACTCCCGGCGGAGCAAATACTTTTTGCGATTCAATGTTTATTGAAATTAAATAAGGCGATTGCCATTTATACAATTTAATATAAATAAAAGTCGTTTGACAGGTATTTGGTCTTCCGATCATATGTTAGTTTGCTTATTTAAACGCATATGTGACAGATACGGCCAAATACAAAATAATTGAATCGGAAAAAGTAAGCGCTCTGTGGTGTAATGGTAGCACATTCACCCGGCAAGTGAGAGATCCGGGTTCGACTCCCGGCGGAGCAAATACTTTTTGCGATTCAATGTTTATTGAAATTAAATAAGGCGATTGCCATTTATACAATTTAATATAAATAAAAGTCGTTTGACAGGTATTTGGTCTTCCGATCATATGTTAGTTTGCTTATTTAAACGCATATGTGACAGATACGGCCAAATACAAAATAATTGAATCGGAAAAAGTAAGCGCTCTGTGGTGTAATGGTAGCACATTCACCCGGCAAGTGAGAGATCCGGGTTCGACTCCCGGCGGAGCAAGTACTTTTTGCGATTCAATGTTTATTGAAATTAAATAAGGCGATTGCCATTTATACAATTTAATATATATATATATATATATATATATATATATATATATATATATATATTCCTTATGATATTTTAAATGTGAAAGTGCCTGTTTTGTTTGATGTATTTTCACGTATTAACTTTTCACCCTATTGTTCTAAAATAACAACATTTTTTTAAGACATTTTTTGGATCCGGATTCCTGGTACGAATATAGGCCAAATCTTATTTCGAAACAGTCAAAAATACGCCCCTCTGTTGGTTTCTAATGCAGCAAAACTCCAATTTTGGTCTTTAAATTTAAACTTTATTATTGGAAGGATTGTATTATGCCCAAACTATAAACATCATACTTTTATATACATCCCTTCACCAACAGTATATAATATACATAGGTACGTGTTTTGTAAATACACGATATTTAAATTCATAATGACATATACTTTGAAGATAAATAGTGAAACTAAACATACGTTATTTGTAATAAACATTTTTCAAAGTCACTATACTGCACTAGTCACTCTAAACGGCGTGTAGAATTTGCCCCATTACACTAGCCAAGATCAGTAAAAAGTTATATGATACACTACATTAGTATCATAAAAATATGATGTTGGAATTAATAGTAACGAACTTCATATAAGTAATCTAGTTTTAGTCGGTAAAATATAAACTAGACATTTAAAAGTTATTGTAATGCATTCTTCTTGACAACTAACTGGAATGAACCATTTAAATTTAGCATGCAGTTCCATTTTTATGTCATTATAACTAAATGTAATGAAATTTGCATTTAATGACATAGGATTTGTCTTAGAATTAGCGAATATTTTTAGATTGATTTTAAGTTGACCATTTCGAAAATAGAATATATCAGAATAAATCTAAATGTAGTGAATGAAATGTAAGTATGAAGTGGAGTATAATGATATGGTACGAGTTTTAAGATGTGGCGAATAAACACTCTCTATCTCAACGTGAATTTTATATTTTAAGCACCGCTACGAAGCTTAATTTATCATATGAATATATCAAGCGCCAGCATGTCTTGAGAAACATCACTGGTAGATCTGTACCGTTTTGCATTAATTCTATTTTTACAGAGAAAAGTACGAGTTCTGTAAAGGTTTTAAATCTAACCATAGTAGTGGGTAACCACGCCATTGAAACTAGTAGACTGATACAAAATTACAATAAATTTCTAATGATGAAAACATTTAGTTATATATGATAAATTTTAATCTTGTATACAACGTTAGGGGAACATATTGAGCGACTCGCGGCGTGGCATACTCCTACCTTGTGTAGTTAAACAATAGAGTGTTAAAACCATTTTGGTACATCTCTCAAAAGTTTCACATAGAGTAAAATTTTAAGGAAGAAAAATTTTAATAAAACATTTTATTATTTAATGTCTCTATTCCTGAGGGAATGATAAAAATACGGTTTTATTGTTAAATGTCGAGTACATTATTAAGAATATGGAATCATTATGGAATAATTTGCAAAACCTGTCTTATTACCCAGAATATACCTATAAACACGTTCCTCAACTAATAATGTTTTTGCAGACAAACCTTTTTCGTAAGAACCTTTCACAAAATATGTGTTGCTTAAACAATAGCTATCTTGGCAATATTACAAACATTTTCCTCTATACATAGAATGTTAACGTTATGCATTTATTGCTTGAGAGAAACAGTCTACCAAATACCATATATTACCTAAGGCATTTCTGAAACAAGTTACCTAAGGCAAGTTCTCGAGTGTTTAAATATTAAATCCAAGTTCAATACCTCAATTATTAAATGTAAAATTGAAAAGTGAAATATTGTTATGAATAGAAATAAAATGCAAAAATATCCTTGCAGCATTCCATAAATTTGATACATCCAACAATTTCCTGAGCATTACTGAAATATTTTTAGCAGAGTGGGCATTTACTTAGAATACTTGTACTATAATAAGCATAAGTAGTTATGATATTATATGATGGATGCCTCTTATAATTTGAAGTTCTAAAAATGTTTTCAGGGATTTTATGGTTGAGTATGCGTACGATTTTCTTATATTATAGACAATTTTAGTGGTAAATTTAGTCTAGATTGTTGAACTTTCATAAAGAACAAGTAACTAAAGAATATGACAATGATATTTAAAATAAAATTGTTTTTACAATATTTATTTAAATAAGACAATTTGAATTTTAACTATGTAAAACTAGTTCATATTGGAAAAAGACATGTGTTTGACTACCTGCCCCCTCCCTAATCCTACTATCTTTTAACTGTCGTGAGGAGTGCAAAAAACCGCGATGTTAGTTTCAGTCAGTGACTCAGTGTACAGTGAGCCATTGCGGTGTACACATCAAACAGTTTTGTGCTAAAGTTTTAGAAGAAATGCCATCTTCTACTCTTGTAACAATTTCTGTTATATTTGTGGGTTTTATACCATCAAGAAGCAACAAACAAACATTCCATATTTTACTCAGAAGGCGCATTTTGCATACTTTGGTATTACATTAATGAACCAAGATAAATGGACCTTGGGCTCTTCATCTAGTTTGTGTGTGTTTGTGTGTGTGTGTGTGTGTGTGCGTGCGCGCGCGCGCGTGTGTGTGTGTGTGTGTTTTTTATAGAACTGAGACAATGGTTTCAAGGTAAGAAATGATTTTGTTTTGTAGTACCCATGGTATGGACAAAGCCTAACAGTGAAAGGAAAAGGAATAAATGATGGTTACAATGAAAACTTCGGGAAGGACAATTCCTACGCAACCTAATATCGGCGTTCGGCTTTTTGCCCTGTTTGCTCATAGACATGGCTTGCATATCACCTCCTGAGACCCTTGACAATATTTTAGAAGATTTGTAAAGAAATTAATCTAGTAGCAGTGACAATGATTACATCCACGATTCAATTACCATTGGCGCTGAACATTTTACTCAATCAGACTTAAACGATTTAGTACAGGATCTGTGCTCCCAAAGGCTTTAGCTGTGGTTTTATAATCTAAAATTACATAAAGACATGTTTTAGCTTCCGGTGTACCATTTTCATGCTCATAATATAAAGAAAAGGAATTTGTCTCTTTTTTGTACAATAAAGCGATCTAGTTTTGTGCAATAAAATTATAGAAATGTTCAAAATCGTGTATGAACAATATGAACGGTGACTATTCATCGGTTCGTCAAAAAGGAGAATTAAGGCTGAATTTATTCATAAAGGTAACCAATATTTTTCTGTGGCTGTTAGACACTTTTCTTGGTCAATAATATACTAAGCTGAAAGAAGGAGTTTTTTGGCGTGACATAAGAAAACTTTAAAAATATTATAGCTTTATCAATAAAATGGAAATACTATAAAAAATGCCTGAAGTTCATTAAACCTAATGGGAATAGGCTTTCTATGGATCAAACAAACACGCAAACTACAAAACTTTGGTTGTTGAATTGTTACAGAACTACAAAATGTTAGGCTACAAACTAAGTGTCAAAGTTAATTTCCTTCACTCAAATCTGGACTATTTTTCAGAAAATCTTTAAGCTGTAATTGAGGAACAAGGAGGACGTTTCAGGTTATAAAAGAAATGGAGCATAGGTAACAAGGTCAATGGATTGTAAACATGATGGCAGAGTACTTTTAGATGTTAAAAAGCGAAAATTTTCATGAACACAGTCGAAAAAGTATAAACAACTTTTGGGTGGAAAATCAAAACGTTCTTACAAAGACTTATAATACCTATTCCACACGTGAATTTCTATTATCCTTGTTTTAGCAAGGTATAGTTGTTTATTTGTCTTTTACCTTATCTTAAAATAATATAAATAAGTAAGGAATTTTCCATTTTTTCCAAATAATATAGAACAATGTAATCCTTGAAATCATCACAAAATATACTTATAGATCAGTTAATAAAATCAAAACGATTTTGTTCAACAAATTATGTTTTTCAGACCTGTGGTAATAGCTTTAAGTAAAAACGGTTTAAAATAGAAAAATGCGATTATAATTTTATTATAATATTTAAATTACATGCAACCAAATAACATATAGTGAGTTGTTCAATATCGGAAACTTTACGAATGTCACAAAATTGCATTAAAGTTATTTAACAAAAACAGGGCAATATGAGTAATTGTGATCTCTAACAAAATACATCCAGTCACACACACTCTGTGCATAATTGATTTGCTCTTGTTTTCACAGCATTGTCTGATTACTCCTGTCTATGTTTGTATTTCAGTCTTTGACATTTAAATTCTCACTGATTACAAACATTCTCCCATTGAACTTTGACATGTTTAATATTTTCAATATTTATACCACAGATAGTTATGTAAACTGTCATAATTCCCTGTTATTGGCTGACCTTTAGCGCAGGTTTTCAATTTTGGGGATGGAAATTATTTATAGTTTTCTCTTTGTATCTTTACATATCTACCACCCTCACCTGCAGACTTACGGTTGCGCATGAGGCTTTATTTCTATATACGTGGATCACTCGGGTTCGATGATGGTAAATGTCACGCCATGCGATGTTGCTGAGCGTTGTCTAATGTTTATACGGGGGATAATTGGTCACTATAAATAATAAAGGCAAGTAGTATATTTCAAATGAGACCAGATATTTATATAACGAGATAAAATACTGAGATCATATAACAAATAGAGAGCAGTTTTAGTTACAACTCCTTCTATATAAACAGTATAGTAATTACAGACATTAAGATGCTTGCCTAATTAAGACACTTATTATGTACCTAAATATTATACCAGAATGATTTATCACACTTATCTAAATTGTAAGGTGATATTTTAGAAGAAATAATAATTGTTAATATTTCAGTTTCTTTGTTTATTATTATAATAAAATAATTAAATTGTAGTGTAGCTCTACTAGTGGGTATTTGAATTATGAAACACTATGAATATCTTATTATAAAAGTTAAATTTCAATGTATACACAAAAGTTATATTGAACAAATTAACCTTATACTAGTGTAAAAATGCATATATTAAAACCAACCAATTATTGTTATTCATAAAATAAAAAATTAAAAAACTGAAGTTTATGAACTCAGCTTAACCCTACATCGGGCGCTAAACGGAGTTTTCCTCCGTGTATTTTTTATTATTAAAAATAGTACTACTTTTCTGCTGTTAACAGTCGTTTCCCGCAGTGTACTTCACGAGCATCTTTCGGGGAAGCGAAACAATAGCCTCCCGCTTATCTTTTCCAAAATCTGTCAGTATGAGGTCTACTTCCGTGCGAGACTGGACGATTCCTCCGTGAGCGCCCGATGTTGTGTTTGTACTGCTTGGACGAAATCTCCCTGAGCGCCTTATTGTGTTTAGTTTTTATGGAGTAATAATCCGTGTGCGCCTAAATGTGTGGACTGTGATGGTTTCTTTTGAAGTTTTACAATATATTTTATTTGAATTTTGTGAAATGGAGAATGAAGACGAGAGACTTGTCAGTACAATACCAGTGTGCTAGGGAACATTTCAGTACTGTTTATAGAGTGAACATTGTCGATATAAGAACCACAAGGAAAATGTTTTGAAACTTTGTGTAGTGTGTAAAAAACGTTTTATTAAAGAATAAATTTGATTTCAGAGTAATAATTGACATTACAATTGTATAATATCTCAAGAATTGAAGTAAGTTGATTTTGTAAGAAGTTAAAAACTAAGTTAATTTCCATATATTATTACAGTAGGTTAAATATGTTTACAATTAATTGCATTATTCCTTAAAATTAATCATGTTGTTATTATACAATAACGTTTTTTAATATTTTGAGTATCTTATTTGGAAAATTCATTAGATAAGAGAGTAATTTTTATTTAATTTATAAAAATGAATATATTACATTGTAATTAAATCAGTATTAATATTTAAACAAATAAAAACAGTTTTAAACGACTATGATATCCATTTTTCGCTAACCTGGAGGAAACCTCCGTGAGCGCCTGATGGTGTTTCTAATTTTAAGCGCCTGATGGAGGGTTAAATATTTAGATATTAGTGCGAAATCCCTTAAAAACAGTTTTCGTAATTACTGAAGTAAGTTAGCTAAAACGTAAAAAGGTAACATTTTAAAAATTTTATAAGGTAAGGTATTTATATATTATTACTTCAAAATAATATAATGTTGATCAAACTATAAAATTGCATAAATATTTTTAAATTTGTATTACCATCCCATAATTTTGTTTCTATGCCTGAAAAAAACCTGTGTAATATATTATAGTTTTACAGGAAACATAACTCATTATGTTATACGATATTAAGATAATCGGTGCTTTAAAAGGTGCGGTACTACGTTTTTATAAAAAAAAAATACAAATAGATGTTAACTAGGTCTAATATTACTAGGCTCTTTTAGGTCTTAGATTGACTAAGTAGACTCTTTGTTTGAAGGTTACTTTTGACGATGGAAGGATTGTGAAGGAAACTGGAGTTTTCCGGACATTTTCAATCGTTCAGTGAATAAAAAAATCAGTAACACTATGTTTCGAGATCTGCAATGTGATCTCTTCTTCAGGTAAAGAACTAACCTAATACATAATTACAAAATAGGGTAAAATAAACAAATCATACCAAAGCGTTGTGGCACGCATAATTCAGGAATCACAACCACTAGGTTCTGTGTCAAATTCACTAACTCTAAAAACATGTACTTAATAAAAAAACTATACGCAACATTAATCATTAAAACTTAACTACAGAATACAGGCCACAGTACATCTGTATTCGTCTACTAACCACCTAAGACTAACCAGAGGCCAATAGGAAATGGCAATCTTCACCGCAGACAAAAACAAAAGGGCGGAAATAAAAAGGAAAGGGGACAGGAATTGGCCCTTTTGTTATTATTGGTTCATGCTAGATGAACTTCTTAAAACCATATTGTGACTCAACATTGGTTTATTACAAATATCTGATCCGTTTGATACTTTTGGTCTTCTTTTTAGTTCACTTTTTATAATTGGCAACCAAAGCGGCCTTATCTCGAATGATGGTTGACTGATTGGTTGGTCTGCCAATTTAATGGATGTTGCCTCAATTGATTCCCTTTTGAAGAAATGTGGTTCCGATGTATTATGTTGGCTTCATCCCAATTCATATGATGGTTTTCGGACCAGCAATGGTGTGCAATTTTTAATTTTTCTGTGAGACCCTTTCTTTTGTTTTTTATGCTCTTTTATCCCTACGTTTAGTGGTCTTTTTGTCTCGCCTTTTTATTCCCTATTGCAACTAACTTTATACTGTAAATACAGTTTTTGGAATAATGTGTGCCATTTTTATATTTTTGTTTTTACGTGACTTTGTCTAAAAGATTGTGTGTTTTAGACGCGTTTCTAATGTTGTACTTTCTACCTACTCTTCTAATTATCTTCGATAATCCCGGCACATAAGGTATTGACATACATGCAAATTTATCACAATTCTGTTTTCCTGACTAAGGAATGATTCTTATGGTTCGTTTGCAATTATGTATAACTAATTGATGGTATCAATTGCTTCTGAGATCCGATTCAACTTTCTTAAATTCCTATTTTATTCTATGTTTATCAGTGCACAAGCCCTTTGCTCTATCAAACAACAAGAAGACTACTCCTTCTTTGACAGATTTTTTATAGTTGGATTGATAATTCAAATATTTTCCAGTGTGTTTTTTCTTTCGAGAAATCGTTGCCTTAAGGACATCTTTATCTCTTAATACACACACATCCAAAAAGGGAAGCATGTTTTGGACTTCTACTTCCATGTGAGGCGGATGGAAGGAGAAATAATATTATTGTGATTCAAAAAATTATTTAATTCAATGTCTCCATGAGAAAAAATAACAAAGGTATCATACACATACCTCCTCCAAACTTCGGTTTGAACTGAGCTGAAGCCAAAACTTTTCGCTCAAATACCTCCATAAAGATATTAGCGAAAATATGAGACAGTGGAGAACCCATTGCCATCCCCTCATCTTGACGGTAAATTTTACTCTATAATTTAAAATTAGTAGACTCACAGTAATAATTTTGTGAAGTTGATGTGAATATTGTTTTTTAATTTCTTTTAATTTAACTTTTCAAGTTTATTAAAATGTACAAGTATACTTTAATTTGCTCAATTTATTTAAACATTTTTCCTTAAAAGAAATAAACATTTCTTAATACGAAAAGAATAAACAAAACATTTAAAAATAATAACATCTTGACAAATGTTGGGCTATAAATTTGGTATTAGGAGGAGAGCAGCTATTTTACCATATAAAGTGCTGTCTCGTGGACACTATTTTTAAATTTGTGATTTTAGCAATTGGAGTTTTACATCACAATTCATTGACTTACGACCGAAATTAGTATTAATTGAAAACTTCTTTTCTCAACGATCAATATTAAAAAAGCAAGGACGCAAAAAAATATTAAAATTGATATAGAACTTGGTTAGATCCCTTGTTAGGTCTTCCAACTTATTAATAACCTAGAAACACAGTCCTTTCAATGATAAAATTATCGCACAATATCGGCCAGCATTCAGTTTAGAAAGAAATGTTGGTAATGTTTCAAGGAAAAAAGAAAACCTACTATGGACCTGTTATTAAGAAATTAAAGGTAATATGTCAGAGAGATTTATAAAAATTTTGCACACAATGTAAAGGTATAGTAATGGGTCATGCTTGCTACCACCACATATATGGATATACATTTTTTCTTTCTTTTATTAGCTAATTATTACCATTACACGTATACAGTGCCTGATTATTGTATAATGTTAACATTAGATTTTTTAAGTGCAGTCACATAGATATATTTTACAATCAGGTAAGAATATAAACGTCCATATTTATGTTTTATCAACACCATTTTCAGACTAAGGATAGATCACAAAATTAAAGATTTCAGTGAAACGTAAATTGTGTGGACATGTAATAGAATTCCATGAGAGATCAGTTGTATCGCATCGTTTACCAAAACAATACATCGCTTATTTCTTTTATACATGTAATCCTTTGATAAAGGGTTTTCAATGTGCATTTTTATGAACCAATGACTGCCACAAACGAATACCTCAGGCTCTTTGAAACCCGTTTTAACAAATTAAAAAGATTTTTGTATCATGAAACACAATATCATGCAGTATACATCATACGTTGAATCACTGGACTGGTCACCTAGGTTCTGCAACGTTTTGGAAGTATTCTTTAAAATTTAGTTTTCAGCGGCATTTACTGGCATTTATTGCATTACAGTAGTAATTATTTAAAAGATGCATGTGTGCAGCAGTCATGAGTGTGCTTTTTATGAGGTCACCTGATGTCTGTAGTAGTAGTAATAATAATACTTCTTTATTGCTATAAACAATTAAAAAAATAGTATTACAAAAGTCTTTTCTAAAATATTATTTTAAACATTAAGGCTCCTTTAATAAATAAAAGGTACACTCGATTGCAGAGGTGTACGAAATAGAGATTCGTGAAATACAACAATTTTCCATGAGCAAGGTTGATATAACAGGATTTATAAAATGCTTTACTAAAGCTCAGCCGATAACAAGTCATAATATAATTGATAGACAGCTGTATATAATATTATGGATAGATTACAGGGTAAGTATGAAGATTATGATATATTCTGTAAGGAGTATTTTATGTTGATAATTGGTTTTTTGACCTAAAATCAATAGAGTTTTTCCTTGGACAATCATTACTCTATGTACCTATTTTTATGTCTCTAGGCCCATTCAAAAAAGAGTTATCACACAGGTGATTATACAATATGAATTTAAAGAAGGTTCTGATGGTTTCTTAACAATTTGCTTAAATATAAATACCTTGTATTACAATTATAACACATGAGATACTTTTACATCATAATAGTGCTATAATTACAAAAAGCAGAACGTTATAAATATATTACTTAAAATACAATTTTAAAATTCCGTGGAACATTCTGATGATCATAAACATGTCCAAAATAATACGTAGTCACTATATTGATGAAAGGTTGTAAGGAACCTCTTTATCAGCTGTTATAGAAACTAAACATTAACTAAAATAGATTCTAAAAGCTACTGCATAAAATATTTTGAACTATTAAGGTTTACTAGTTTAATGTATGGAAAAGCTACCCAATTTGCAATGTACAGTACATACATTTTATCTAAAATTTAATAGTGTAAAGACAGTGTCAGTTAAAAAACGTCAGTCATTCTACGAAGCATGTGTATTTGTTTGTAGAGATTCTTGTTAACTCTTTATAAGTATAGTTAGTACAGTTCAACATGTTTGACAATCACTTTATTGTTACCTCCCTTTGTCTCGTTAAGTTTAGTGCATCGTTGTAGATTCACCCATTGTACGGTTTATCAGAAAGGAAGTCTTAAAAGCAATAAATAAGTTTAATATTAGGGTCGTATTTGAAAACTATTCTTATCACTTGTTTGTAATATGAAAAGATACTCGGTTATTTCGTAACTAAACTAATGAAAAAATTACAAAGTAAAAATCCTAGAGATCAAGCAGTTGTAAATGAAAATAGTTCATTCTGAAAAAGGACTTCAAAATTATATTACTTTATTGTTTAAAATAACAATTTAATTAAATATCAACAATTACGTTACTGGAATGCATTTGAAATAAATTTGACTGTGGTCCTCTTTATTTTAGACGTGGAAGCCTTCCATTATTCTGTACAAAAACAACAAATCTGCCTCTCAGTTTTTGGACATATATCGTTCACACATAAAGGGAGAACAAAAGAGAACATCGTCGTATCACAAAGCCTCTTGCTTTTATTTCAGGAAATCTGGGGAATCCGGCGCTAGAGATGATCACAGTGATGGCGTCTCGTTGTTATCCCCCATTGTTAAGATGTCATGCAGAAGGATAGACGAGGCTGAGAAACATTTTTTCTGCATTTCTCTCTTGATAAAACACAAAAATGTGAAAATAGTAAATTTTTGGTCCTTTAATACTGTTAAAATATATTTATCATTTATATTTTTAAAAACATAAATAAATGGTCTCGTCCAAATCATACTAAAATTAAAATTTAATAAATTTAATTGCATAATAAAAATCTATTTCGTATGGATTTGTAATTTTCTATGAAATTTCATTTTTATATAGGGAACATCGAGGTCGATGATGGTAGGTCTCACTCCATTGCCTTTGGTTGAGTGATTTTTCTAATAGGTAATCGTGATGGCTAATAAATAAATACCGGAATAAATCAATTCTAAGCAAGCTGAGTACAATCATGTGACATATAAAGTAATATGTAATTTAGTCAAACAATAAAATGACAATTTATTGAGTGGATGTTCATTGTTAAAAGTCAATGAAAAGATTCGATTTCATCACACTTTAACGGTTCCCTCTCTACCTTACCGGAATTTATATACTCATATAAATACTGCTATGAAACGTGACTGGATGAATAAACATGTGAATGTATCACGTAGCAAGATATCTCGAGAAAGATATCATCTGCCACAAACAAGAGGCAAGTACAGGTTGAGTGGTAGAGAGGACTTTATAGTCCGAAAATAATAAAGACATTTAAAATTTCATAAAATTTTTTTCATATGCAGATTTATAAATATACAATAATGAGTTCTAAGATTTTGTATGCCCAATCTTTGGATTTTTTTGGCGCCATTGAGGCCTGTGACTCAATATCCCTAGATTATCTTTTTTTAGCCTAGGTGATGTAAAATGTATTTTTTATAAGAAGTATATATGTTTTTCTATCCCGCAAGATGTCTTGAGAATAAAATGAGCTTTAGAGTTGAAATTTAACATGCAGCCTCAGCAAAGCCTCAAATTTGAAATTGGCTCTCCTGAAAAGTAACAAAATATGATACGTCTTTGTCTTGAAAGCTACGAAATATATAAATTAAAAGTTAATATTAGCTTAACAAGTAAAATGAGGTATGCTTGGCAATAGGGTAGGTGAAGTTGGGTTTAGTGGTCTTCAAACATGGCAAACTACACAAAGTCTTGAAAATTACGGTTGTGCTCGTACAGCTATCAGCAAACATGAGCTGTTCATTGACTTTACATTATTCCGGCGTTTTAAAATTCCAATTAAAATTTTTATCATATTCGTAAATATTTATTAATTGGAATTTTCTCCCTCACCAACTTTTAAAACCTATGCAGTGTATACTAGTTGTCGTAATTTAAATTTTTTACAAATTACAGTTTTCACATTTACTTTATTCCAGGTTATTATTGTTTTTAGACGGTTCAATTAATAAAATTTGAAATAATGTATGTTTGAACGAATGTTTTACACAAACATTCTTGTTTATTTAGTTGTAATCATAATAATACTATCATATTTAACTACTTGGTTATTTTACACGTTAATGTAGCATTTGGGGATATGAGATAGATATTTATTTTTAAGGAAACGTCATTCTTTTATTCTTCAAAACATTAATTAAAAAAAAACTTTTTGACTGATTTAGGATTATTAATAGGACTGCAACTCCTATTAAAAACAAAAAGTTGTTCTGTGGGGGTTTTTATTTTCACGGTAGAGACAAAGTGTAAGCGAGAGAGTTTGAAGTAAGCAATTGAATTTTTCAGATCATATTTTATTCTTTAATTAGCACAATTACTTTTGATTTTACAGTAAGTTGAAGACACTGTTAAGGTCTGTAAAGGTTAAATCCCGCTGGACCAAGCGTTGTTGCCAACTGCCGAGTTGCGGAAGATCTGAGAAGGTTTACATTGCTCTTTTTAACGTTTTTGCTAGATTTTCTTATTATTTACTTACAGAAGAGAATTAACCAAGATAAAATAATACGAATTGTATTGTCAACGATACTTGTGTTGTCAATTATTTATTTAAAATTATACAGAAATTCTGGTACCAAACAGTATATATATTATAGCACTGAAAAACTTTTTAATCCGCATGCAAATTATTACTACTTGATAAATAACACTATGTACAATTTTTATTGAAATACATCTTTAGATAAAAATATATTTAGTAACAAAATTCTATATGCAACATAATTTCACTAGATCAAATCTTTAAATCTTTTTATCCTAAAAAGGTGACCACTACATTTAAGTGATATCTTAGTTTTGTATTGGACAAACCTTCGTTGATAAATTTTTTGTAATGGTGCAATATTGTATTAAAATACTTCCTGGAAAAAAGCCTTCATTAGCTATTTTTATCACGGTTTATCCAATGGTTTTGTTCGGGTTCTTGTTGAAGAAACAATATTCACCAGAGAACAAAATGACACCAATACATCTTCTGAGCACATTTAGCACTAGTTTGTCATAAATCCTTTTTGAATATATGGAACTGGTTTCAACGAAATACTTGACAGTAAATTCTCAAAGCTAGCAACCTTGAGATGGTTTGATCAGTCCACCCCTTTTTTGTAAATTAATCAAACTATGATTCTGTTGTAGATTATGCCTATTTGTCACAAGATTTACACTTCACTCAGAGATAGTTTTAGACGAAATTGATCTAAGTAACCTGCTACGTACTCTTTTATATCATCACATGCAAATTATTGTTGATCCTAAAATAAAACAGAATACTCCCTCTTTATATATTAACAACAAAAATGTATAGGTGTCCTTGGTTTAATGATCCATATCCCCGTGTTTATATCTTCTATTTCATTCTGCCTGATTTAACCCCACATTTAGTAACCACTAAATGTGTAAGGCACTGGGTGTAAGGCACCGGGCGCAGCGTGAGGAACTGGCATGACTTACGCTCTGCCGCCGCCATCTTAGTTCGGTCTGCCGTCTACGGCCGACTTCACTCAGTGGCGCACGTGCCCTGTCGATGTTATTCGTGATCGCTATGTTAGCTCACTTTATTAACAATGCACTATTTTCATAATTATTAGTTTTAACCACTCATTCACTGATTGAAGTATTTACACAAGATACCGGTTTAATAAAAACGCCAAAGGGTTATGAATTAGATTAAACCAAAAGAGGTATAAGTAAATAATGACTAAATTTAATATGAAAGGAAAATAAATATCATTAATTCAAATTTCTAATAGAAGCTCAATATTTTGTGGGCTTAGGAAGAAACAGAAAATTAAAACGAATTACAAATCTGGGTTGTATGAGATTTAAAATAATTTTCTGTACGTCAAATTGTTTCCATCTCGATATGTGCTCGAGCCTTATGGATATATATTAGTACAGACGATTATAAACTAGCTTATATATGTATTTTGACTCATACGGTAGGACTCGTTAAAGCTGCATGCAACATTTAAAGTCTATAGTTCGTTGACATCACGGTTACCATAAGACCAATATAAAAATATTCTATAACTTTAAGCGAAATCATACGGAGTGACATACGCTATTACATAACTCACTGTTGCTGATTTAGAAACAAGATTTCATTATAACTTAAAGTGAGTGAGTTACTTTGTTCTAGTGATAAGTTGCCAAAAACAGACAGACAGAAATTAAATATTTCAACTCCTCGAGTAAATAGGCTTTATATACCCAGCCAATAAACACCTAATTGCACATTTTAGTGATATTAAATTGATAAGACCAGTATAAATTACAGATCAAACTTCCTGATAAAAACCAGTTTAAGAAGAAGAATATTTATTTAGCGAAACAGCTTTTCTTGAAACATTTTGTTTCCAATTTGTTTTCTTTAGTTTAACAGTGAACTGAACGAAATCTTCCAATAAATTAAGTAAATGCTATATGAAGTATTAGGGCTATAACTCCAATGATCATTAGCTTTTATTTCTCCAACACTCTTTATATATTCCATAAGTGTCAATTGGCTATATGGTGAGGTCAAATTCATATTGTTACAGATTAGTAGCCTAATGCGTGATTTAATATTTTACATAACCTACATATACTATGCGTTGAATTTAATTGAAGCTTGCGTTCTGAATAATATGTCTATTAGGACATTGAAAACATGGTGAAGGAAAACAAACAGTACTATAACATTGTATAAATATTAAAAATAATATTGTTATTTATTCATTGTTTGGAACAGACTTTTGCACAGGAATAATTTGGAGTTTTACTGCACATTTAGATTCAATATTACAATAAATTAATAAGGATATAAAATCAATATAATATATATTTCCTTATATCAGTATCGTTCTTTGTGAATGTATGTGTAAAACTGTACTGCTTTCTAGGACGTCTGTACTTAAGTTAAGAAACCATCATACAAAAACTACAATACTATCTTACACATTTATATACTTTGTTTATTGAAGAGATTCAAAAAAAGTACATAGAGAAATGTGTTTACGGTGACATAAATAATAATTGTATTTATACACTACACACATTAACAGAGAAGTCACCCGTTCTCACAAAGTATTAATGTTTAAATGAACCACAGTGACTTACACAAAAAACCAGCTTTGTCAGAATATAGCCGCCGCAAAACATACAGATAAGGTGCTGCATAAGGTTTGAACTGATCAGCTACTCAAGAAGGCAACAGTTCTCACAAAATATTAGTGTTTAAATAAATCAATCTGGCTTACACGAAAAACTAGCTTTGTCAGAACATAGCCGCCGCAAAACATACGGAAGAGGTCTTGCATAACGTTTGAACCGATCTGCTACTCAAGAAGGCAACAGTTCTCACAAAGTATTAATGTTTAAATAAATCCCTAGCTTTTTCGGATCATAGCCGGCGGACAACATACAGGCCAGGCGCTGCGAAGCGTGTAAACCGATCAGCTCTCTGTGTTTATCTTTCCCGATAAATTAGCCTCGCGTGCATCAAAGAGTAAAATATCTACTCTCGCCGTTGGCTTTTACAGACTGGTGGAAAAATATTTATCGCCACGTATTTTACAGGGTATTTATGAATAACGAGAATTCACGTTGCAAGTTGTTAATATTTTTACGGAGGAAGTCTTATATATATATATATAATAATAATAATGTTAAATGTTGATTTTAGCTCAAATTTACTATTCTTTTATTGCAACGAACCTTTACACTATTACACACATGACTCACTATAGTTCGTGTCAGAAACACAGTAGTGCACCTGATGGCTCAATGAGACTGTATAGGCATCTATTTATAGGTGTCCTTGATGTCGAAACGATGAAAGTTTTCGTTTTGAGCTACGTCGCCGACATTCAATGTGATCTTTTCAGCCGAACATGACTCCAGATTGTATCCGCTGCATTTAAATGAAGGAAAACTGGAGATAAACTCAAATTCAAATTGAATTAACGCTCCCTACCATAGCTACTTTAAATGTAAAAAAGCACTTGGTTGCTCCATTGAGGTTAGAAATGGTCTCAGAAACATCTTAATGCACTCAATTGTGCACCTGATGAGACAATGTGACTGCCACGTCACCTATTTACAGGTATTTCTGATGTAGAAACGATGTAAATGTTCGTTTTAAGCCTATTTTTATTTATCACGTTCGTTTAGTTTATTATTTCAAACAAAAACTTAAAAAATTAATATTTACATTTTTATAAACCAATAAAAATTATCTCATAATAGATAAAAGAAACATATAAACCGATTAATCATATATGTAATTACTTTAACATAGCTTGATAATTTAACATAATATATGCATAAAAATGCGTAATACAACCGATATTATTGATAAAGTTATGTGTAAGTTAATGTCGGTAAATAAAAAGAAAATTTACATTATATCATAAATAACTTATATGGTATGGAATGTTTTTATAGCAAACAGAAGATATAAGAAATATTCCATAAGTTATTAATCTGAACATAATCCGATAAAGATATATTACATAAATAAACTTACAGCTATGACAGAATCTTCATATCAAAATACGTAATCCTACATATGGCCATTACGTATTTTAATAAGATAATGATTACAGTTTAGAAAAGAAAATGTTGAATGAGTTATAGTAACTGGAACTACGGAGGAAAATTAACATGCAGTATGACATTGATAATGAAATATCGAATAAAATGCAATGATTTTAGAGATAACTCTGCATTGAATTATACATTACGTTAATCTATCTTTGATTTTCCCGTACTGTTCAAACACCACCAATGTATGTTTAGAGGTTTTGCAGTTGTAAATACCTGTAAATGGCTTACAAGTTGTATTCCATTGCAAATATACTCATATTGAACGTTATATAAAATAGTATACGTATACTTTTATTATAAAGCAATTTAATGTATAATCAGTTGTTACGGAAGATTCGCGCAAATATGTACCAATACAAAACTTTCTATACTTAAATGAACATTAGAAGGGATATATTTTTCATGATTTGGCAACATTGGAGCTACTTAGCATTAGTCTTGAACGATGATATTGTAAGTTTAACTTGTTTGAATTATTTTGAAAAAGTAAAGCGAACTCTTTTATGCATAATACTTACTGTATTTTGGGTGTAATTCGTATTTTAATTGAAAACCAATGTATTAACACCATGGTATTTATTCTCCCTCCCTGGGTAACTTATATTTACAGAAATGTTTATTAAATAACAGTCGAATTCTTGATATATTCAAATTATATGACAGTCACGCTTTAATATTTGGCTAAGCATTAGCAGATACTTTGACATTACTTTTATAGCCAACAATAATGCTAACAATAAAATATTATAAGAAATACACTTCGTCTTGATGGCTTGCATTGAACATTAGTAAAATCTTTTACGCTATTAAAAATTGATAAAAATAAATATTTTAAGCAATCAACAACAACTATTCAGTAGTTAACAGTTTTTGAAATATGTCTCAAATATTACATTTACAAAAATTTTATCCTTCTGCCATCAACTGCTCTTTTATAAACCAACATGTTCATAGCTTTGGACCTGTGGCATCAGGATATGCAGCATATGAAAACAACTTCTGAATTCTCTGAGCTTATAACAACATTGCTTCGAATGCCTTATTATTTTGGGAAACATTATCCATTGTTGGTCAGGAGATCTTATGTGGCACCAGATTCTAAGTGCGTATACCTAACAAAGATTATAACCAAATAAAAATAAAATACATATTTTTATACCACTACAAAATCGTAGGTTAAGACGATCAATTTTAATGCTATGTTAATTGAGTATGCTGTGTTTCATGATAAAATTTACACTCGTTAGTATTTCTCAGCTTCTTTTCCAAAGAGAACAAAAACCTTGATGTAAGCTAGAAAACTACAGAATAAATACATTTTTAAACTTACTTTAATATTTATAAGCCCCGTGATCATTTGAACGTATAAAATGTAAAAATATGTCTTAATTATTTAAAAATATAAAACTTTAATATAGTAAATTATTTTGTATCACATAACATTTTAAAATATAAAAAAATTTTAATAATTAGGAAACGTATTCTATAAAGATATATATATAAAGATAATTTTAAATCTATATTACAAGGAAAAAATGGAAATTTGTTTGAAATTAAGCTATTGATCACAGTTTTGATAATATGTTTTAATTTAGTACGTTTCAAAAACGCATTGTCTAATTTTAATAATTAATTGGATTAAATGTAGTTGTAGCTAATGTTACATGTGTTAGAGAGATTATACTAAGTAATGTACAACAGACCTGCCAACCCTGACAGTCTTTGTACAGGATAAATTAGTATGTTACATCCCGAAACATTCATTAATTATATCGGGTCGCCCTAAACAACCTGAAAAAAATTTACCTGGATATAAAAGTTATAAAAACCATGTTCTTACCCACTGCCTATACAATTCCAAATGTTAATAATAATTGCACTAAGAGTCCGTAAGGATGTCGGTCATGCCGTATCACTCACATCACTGCCTGTATTGTTTACAACGACCTACGACTTTATTCCAGATAGCCACCGATACAATGTACACTTAGACTTAAAATGCTGATTTGAAACCCATGGTTATCTGTAACCGTTTTAAATTGTTGGCCGGAAGAGTGGAACAGTGTACTTGTTAAAATGATTTTCAGGAGGAGATTGCAAATGTATAAGTGCATATTCCGGCTTACTCCTGTAGAAAAATTCTTCATTGGCAATGCATTAGTCATTATGTAGTTTTGGATTTAATGCAAATGGGTTGAGTTAAAACAATAGAAGAACTACTCTAGACGTTTTAATAAAACATAATGCAAAAATTCACATACATATATTCATAAACGTTTAACATGTAAAACGGACGTACGTATCGTATCGTACGTCTCTTTTTATTGTATGAAGTTCAAAATTAGATTGTGTGCTTAAACGAAGTCAGACGGTTATTTTGTTGACAATCGTTGATAAGAGTGGAAACCTTACCATACATGCGCTCCTTTAAATTATCCTGGAAGTTTCAACCTCATTTGTGTCTAAAATATTCTACAATACATACGACGTATATTATGGTTCTTTTTATAGTTATAAGTAATAGAAATACCTTACGTTTATATATTAATTAAAGATTACTTACTTAGAATAATTAATTACGTTATTATATACGTTTATATAAATTATAGAAACATTTCGATAGTAAAACTTCTTATACATCTACAAAAAACATGTATGTAATAATATTACTGTATACAAGACTTTATTTTAGCTGCAGAACACAATTAGACTGACTATGGATACGCAATTGTTTCTCTCCTGTTCATGTTTACTACGGAATAAAATCTATAAAATATATATCAATTATATACACTATTGTTTAAAACAATAAAGATACAATGTGCCTTTGTATAAATGTGTGTTTCTGTGTCTATGTGTGTTTAACTCAAACACGTAAAAGCTAATTGACCGACTGAATTTAAAATTTACATGGACATTTCTAGAATCCCATAGTGTGGGTTACAGATAGTGTCCTAAAATATCAATTTTGAATTAATCAGCAAAAATTAATTTTATTTTTTGATCATCTGTTCATTTTAAACATTATAATTACAACACTGTCATATTTTAAATCTATATAAGTACCTAATGTTATCTATTTTCTTTTTTGACTTGAAATGATAGAGTAAGCTTAAAAGTAATAATGACACTTATTTCAACAATTTCTGTAATGCTATCAAAATATTGGGTATTCAGATAATAAATCTTTATTAATTTTTTTTTAACTATTATAAATGGAGGGCTTGATTAGTAATATAATATAGATATCAACGAAAAATTTATATATTACTATAGCTACATATTTTAAAACATATATAAAACCAATTTAGTTGTTTTATTTCACAGAAGAAAGCTTCTCAAAACTGCATATTTATATATTTTCTTCTGATGATGTGTTTGGATATTTTAACTCACATGTGCCAGAAATGGCCAAGTACAAAATTATAGAATTGTAAAAAGTAACATTCATAGGGATAATGGTAGAGCACTCACCAAGTGAGAGATTCGGTTACGGATCCTGGCGGAGCAAATCCTTTGTTTGATTCAATTTTTATTTCAAAATAAAGTTAATTTAATTTTGAAAAAATTATCGAATAAAATAAAAAGTCGTTTCACAAGTATTTTGACATTCGATTATATGTTACAAACATATATGACACTAATTGCCAAATGCTAAATAATGAAACGTAAAAAGTAAGCGTTCTGTGATGTAGTGGTAGCACACTCTCGCGGAATGTGATAAATAATATATCCGTATTATTTTTATCATAATTTAAAACTTCACAGGGTTTTATGAAAAGCCATAAACCAACATGTCAGCAAACTTCTTTTATACCATTAAAATAAGCATATTCTCGTATAGTCCCATACGTATTATTAATACACCTATATCAGGAGGAACTTCCGGTAAAAGCTACATTTTTGCTGTGTTAATGAGTGTAGTAAATATATTTGAGGACACTGTTTTGATAACAAATACCGTTTGAATTGACGTATGTACGGCTGTTTCAGCTAAATTACTTAGGCAGGATTCTCTTAAACCTAGAATTAATATATTCGTCTGTGTTCCTTCATTTAAAATGTATTACAGAATGTTGCGTATAAATAAGCAGCGGATTTTTTAGCTAAATTTAATTGTCCATAAAATAACTAATTTACTGAAATAAAATTAGAGCTTTTTCCATATACATGAGTGAAAAATAATATATATGAACTATAGTGAAATATATTATTAGTCAAACACACTAATTGAGTTTAGATGATAATATTATTTTAAATTATTTTAGGTTAATTTGAATAAGACGTCATAATGTTAAGACAATAATGATAGGTCTATTTCAGTTACATTTACCTTGGGTATGTGAATGATGTATTAAAAAAAACACTTATTAATGCTACTGGAAACTATAAAACAATTCACTTTTAACTACCAGAAAAGATGCAATTACTTTTATTTAATGCATTAAAAAGTAAAAATTAAGTTTATGTAGTATAAGTGGGTATAATATGTCACATAATTGGTTGCTTGTACAGATCAATAAGTGTTTTAGCAAGTTGGAATAATATGTTTGAAGACAGTGGTATTATTGTTAAAATTATGATTTTTCATCACAATTTACACATAAGCTAGACGTGGAAAACCAGATAATGTAACCAGTCAACTGCATGTTGTGCCAATGAGAACTGTTCCGATTTTCTACAGCTGATTGAATCTGCCACGAACATGTAAGTTCTGCAATCTATAATTCTCTCAAATCTACCACTAATATACAAAATCGCTCTAATATCCAAGTAGTGTTGACCACCGACATTAAATATACATTATTTTTTTGCAATGAATACTTGATTTGAATACTTTAAAGTACTATTATTTTAAATATATTTTAATTAATATTATTAAAGTAATATTGATATAAAATATTATATAATATAAATTATTCTTTCCTAAAAACACATTATTACATCAGTTTTTACTCATCGGTTATTTTGGTAGAAAGAAAGTATTCTTTCCTTTCCAATGTGGGATGATTATTACACTTAAGTGGTACTGCTAAGCTTTGTTTTTAGTAATATATTACATTCTATTAAACAGCTGGCATATTTATGGATAAAATAAATTCATTTCACACCATAAAACACAGATGACGAATAAAAAAAATTTCCGGCTGGACTGCGTGGAACACCTTCACAATTACTTAGATTTTATTTAAAAAAAGACATAATTGTAAAATTTTGTTTTATTTTTATTACTTTACTTTGTAGTTTAAAACATATAGAACCGTGCATGGCCTTAATTTCAATAATATACACTGAACGCTAATTATATATATGTGATGTTAACAAACAAATTAAATATTTTAAAATTTATTTAGAATGGTTCATTGTTACCAAATAATTGGATTGAAAATATAAGGTAATAGAAGATTTAATATAAAATATACTTTTAGTTAGCTCACATGCAATTGTTGATGAATACGCAAATAATTTGTTGATTAATTGCACACACAACACAGACTAATATAGTGTAAGAACAACTTTACTTATTTCTTAGTACTCTTAGTATTTATAAATTCAAAATATATATCGCCTCTTCTTTAAAAGGGATTAATTTTCAATCGGGTTTTTAAATATGGATACATTTTATGTACGTGTTTAGTCATTGCTTGTTTCAGTAAATGTATAAAGTAATAAATACAATATATCCTCCTACATTATTTAGTTAGTTATATGCAATACATATAAGTTTGTATCTTATTATTTTCTGTCATTATTAAAATATTCGCTTAGCTGTTTTCATTAAAACCGGTTCTCTTTGATCTATAGTAGTTTCCCATTGCCTTGTAAGAACTACATTTATGTGTTAATCAGCTATCCGTGTTAGTACAATTCACTTACTCTAGTAATTACGACAAGTATCTCGGATACATGGAACTAATATGCTCTTTGGATCGCCTGAAAAATAATTAGTGAATTATAAGTAGTTTCATTGAGTGCAATTTATGAAGACTGAGAAAAACATTAATAACTAGTTTCAAGATGTAAAATGCATTTTCATAAAATTCCATAAAATTTATTTATAGCTTGTTTAAATGAGAAATAATATAACCATTCTTCGGAAACAGAATTTTTCTGGAAATTTGCTATCGTTCAGTGAAACAAGAAAACAGTAACACTACGTTTCTAAGTGCATATTTTTAGAGTTAGTGGAGTTAACAAACGACATGGTGGTTGTGTTTCCTGACTTAGGCGTGCCACAACGCTTTTGGTATGATTTGTTTATTATAACCTAGTTTGTAATTATGTATTAGGTTAGTTATACCTGAAGAAGAGATCAGATTGCAGATCTCGAAACGTAGTGTTACTGATTTCTTGTTTCACTAAACGATGGCAAATGTCCGGAAAAATCCTGTTTCCTTCACAATCCTTCCATCGTCAAAAATAACCTTCAAAAAAGTACCATTCTTATTTAGGTCTTTATAATCTTTTGGTAGAAACTGTTATCTATATACTTACGGTTTGAGGACCAAATAGAATATATGTAGTATAAAGAGAGGTGCACTTAAATAAAATGAAAACCTGTTTGTGAAAAAAAGTTTATTAGTTACATATTAAGAGTAGTGAAAATTTACTTGCCAAAACGCTTCCACGACGTTAACGTAGAGAGAGTGAGAGCATTCGCATTCGTTTCACAGCGAACAAAATTCTGGTTTGCAGAGCGACTATCGATAAAACTATATTTACCATAAAACATTTAATGTTAAAGTAATAAAGGTCTGATTTAATAACAAATATCAAACCTTTTGAGATCTAAAGTAATATGTACACAGACGGACCCAGAAATCTTATTACCCCCAAAAAGTTTTTAACAATAGGACAATTCTTTGTAGACAAAAATTGAGATTTATAAAGGGCCGATTTTACCATTTTAAATACTAAAGTATACATAATAGAAACATAGTTTAACACCATATTTCCAACTCTTTAATCATATCGTGCACACAAACAGATAGAAATGCATTTAGACTTCAGGAGTTTGTGGAAGAGACTTACAAACAAATCAATCAATCATTTCTAGTAAACTCACAGCCCGTATAGAATTTTGAGTTCATAGTCATTTACTAATTTATAATATATATAAAGAATAAATTTTATTATATATTTGTAGTCTTAATAATCTCAATGGCAAATTGAATACAAATAAACAAGTTATCAACTTCACTTTCTTTACCTGACGATTAGTACACATGAAACAATCCTTAATGACGGTGACAACAGTCATAAATTAAACTAGTATTCAGTGAACTTTCAGTGGCTATTGAGGCTGCTAATTGCTGGTACCAGATTATTAGTTTACATTGCAACTGTTTTATAGAACAAATTGATTCAATAAACTTCAAAAAATAAATGTTTCGGCAATTAATTTTATAATGATTTTAATTTATTTTGAGTATTCATTAGATTAGATCATTTAATGTATTTAAAGGTTAAATAAAAGGTGAGGGCCCCCATCAACGTTTTAAGTTTATATAAGGAGATATCCTTTGGGTAGCAGTGTAATGTGGAAACTAAGTTTCATTGAAGTTTAAGAAACAAATTCTTAAACACACAAAAATTCGTTGAGGCCTGTAACCAAATACCACTTTATACTTTTTTAAATGTGAGTTTGGAGCTTAAAACTTCTGGTTTTCACAATTCTTTAAGTTTGCTTATGGTCTTCAAAAAGTAGGGTCACTTGATATGGGTTCGCATTTGAAATTTTGCGTTGTCTCCATTTTTCACCCGGAGGGAGGAGGCACCTATAGCTCGTTCAGGGCTTCCAGCATTGCAGCTGGGTCTATGAAAGAACGGGCACTTTCCTGTTATCCCTAAAACCGTTGTTGACATTGAGGTAGTGCAGAAACTTTTGTCGTCTCCACCTGAGTGTGTTGATGGCACTGTTACAGACAACGGGTTATACAATTAGGGTTAATAACCACTCAGCTGAGTAAATATAAAACAAACCGCTTCTGCTGCTTCATGACGCGGATAAATACAAGACGAGACAGACTAAAAACGAAATACAAAGGGCTGACTAGGCATTTGTGAGCTACCGCTGCCAGATCTACTCCGACGGTACAACTGCCGAATCTAGCGTCAAGAAACGCTATCAGACGGCCTTATACAAAGACCAATCAATGAGTTCCATCACTGGGAGAAGAGCTAGAAGATCGGACATGATCTCCAAAGTTCACTGAATCAGCTTTACCATTTATATTGGAATTCCTCTAGCTATTTTAACTCACAACAAGGAGTCTTTTTCTAAATACTAAACTAAATTCAACTATAACTGTAAACTATGTAATAACAAACATTTCTAATTGGTAAAGGCGTAAACAAGGATTAAGCAACTTTTAAATTTATTTAAACGTAGTACTCTTAATGAGGCCTGTTTTCAATTATAATTTACTTAACGAAGATGTTTGTAGCTAGGATAAAGCTAGCTCGTTATTTTACACGATTAGAAATGTTTAAAATATATACAGCGAATCAGTTTTATGGTGAACTTGATATATTTACTTTATCTTTACGAAGTTGATTAAACAAGACAAATAAAACAAAATGCTGTGTTACGATACAATTTTAGTTTTTGTTGAAAAAACCAAAAATATATATAAAAGATAAATACCGCTACTATACCCGAATAAACAAAACAATAAAAACAGAGAGCGTTCATGCATAGGGCCAGTGTTTACTAAAACATCAAACATGTCAAGTCTCTTTCATTTTAGCTCTGAGATTTATATCGTCCATAATAATACAGACATATATGTTTTATCCGCTATCTCTGTCGTCTGAATAGGAAAATATATTGTATAATAGATATAATTGAAAGGTTAGGGAATGTCCCTTATTTACCCAATGACTTGAGCATCATCACTCCTTCTTACACCTAAATTGGAAAAATTGTAATAGAACAATATAATACACATTAAAAGGTCAAAATAAATTTAATAAATAAATTATTTCAGAACTGAAATGAAAAAATCCAATATAACAATTTAAATTGTGATCATGGTGATCCTTAATGTACAAATAAGTGCTGGTTAAAAGTAGTAGTAAAATAAACATTTAAATAAAATAATAATTAATATATCTAGGGAAACATTACATTTGAAGACAAAGATGTGTTTTATGACAACGCAAGCCAAAATGCGGACTTTGGCAGACTATTATTGAAGCGTAGGCCAATAAAATATTTTTGTTTAGTCTGCGGAGGAACGTAAAACTTATGCACGATTGTCTACAGGGTATCTTTATAATACACTGAGCTATAAAAGGTTTGCGATGTACATCAGTCAAGCCTGTCACATTGTGTGGTGTACCCCTACATTGTTAATATTTTATATCGGTCCTCCAATAGTCTTAACCATCTAATTGAAGCAGTTGAATTAAAACAGTAGACATTTTGGCTCATTGATAGTACAACATGGTCAAAACTTAATATATTTAATGCCAAATTCAAAAACATGATTTGTCTCTTATATCCCATGTATATAAATGTAGTCCCGTTGATTTTGTAATTGTGGAAATGACTTTTTATACAAAACATTAGCATACTAGTGAATTAAAATACTTACAAATGTTGTTTGAGTGTCCTGCGACACCCTGTGTTACTATAAATAATTATACAAATTTAAATAATAATGAAAACATGGTAACCAAATTATTGAAAGTATTGGATAATGTTAGCTTATAGTAACATTCAATTTATAAAAAATTCTAAAAGATAAGAGTTAATGTTATAATTTATATTCTGAATAAATATTTTAGTTTTATTAAATATAGTTTTATATAGGTACATGAAGTATTAACCCGGTAAGAATATAATATTTTTTATTGCCATTCCAGTGTCATTAATTGTTAGGTTACAGAATAAAACTGTCTATTTGTAGAATGAGTTGTTACTAGAGAAACATATTCGTATTGAGTTCCTATGATCTAATAAAAAAAGTTATCTATAATATATGCGGATATAAGCTTTCCTCTATAGGGTTCTCCCTGCTTTGTCATATAACTCAATAAAACAAACAGTTTTCTTGGAGAGCCCGGGAGCAATCCGACCCTTCGCTGTTTATCAACGTTTCATACACTGCATACATATCTTTTTTATCTACTCGCTAGGGGCTGATGAAGGCAAAAAACGATGAAATTTTCCTCAGTAACAAGATACTTTGTTATTTGTATATATTTATTCTTGATATCAGATGAAATAATGAACTCACAGAATAAAGTTACCTCTAGGAATTCTTTGTTTAAAGTTTATTTTTATTTATTTATTTTCGTAGGGATTGTTATCATTACGGTGTTATTATTTTGTAATTATAATGGACGAAGAAACTTGTTCCATGAAATAATCTTTCACAGCTATTCTGTTGTAGGAGTTTCAGCACGATATCCTCACGAATAAAAACAATTAATCCTTTGTCCTGTAAATGTTGTCCTTTGCTTCGGTTAACTGATCCGAGGAGGAAATAAATGTAATTTTCATAAGTTTATCCTATGGTATTAGAATTTATAGCACTTCAATTAGCTCATGGGAATATTATCCCAAATAGTAAAATTCAGTAGATTAAGGAATAACTTAGATGATAAACTGTACTTGATATACTTTGAGAGTATGTAAATATCCATTAAAACCTTTATAATAACGTGGTAATCTTTAACGACGATGTAGTTTGGTAATATATAAAAGGAAAAGGGAACACTTCCTCGTAACAACCAAAATAAATTTCTCATAATGTAATGATTGACCTTAAAAAAAAAAAAAAAAAATTAAACGTTACTAATACATGAAACATAGTATTCAAGTTTGATAAATGAATTTTGGATCTATTTATAGGGCTTCTCTTGTAATAAATTACGTAACCTTTTCTACCTTATAACCATTTTATTTTTCTATACTTTTTAAAAGTATATTTTAATTTAATTTTTCTGTTGATTTACATTATCGGCAAATAAATAATGTCAAAGTAAAATATACACTGAAGAAGCAATGTAAAAAAGGGCCGTAGGCTCAAAAGTATTTTGCACTATTTGCCGGAATCAGTTCATAGTTTCAATAATTAAACTTCATTAAAAGAAAAAAAATTACGTTGTTTATATATATATATATATACATATATATACATGTATGTATATTGTATTGGAACATTTTTACTGTATGTGCCTTGTATTCTTCTTTATTTAATTCTAACGATAAAAAACAAACGTTGAAACAGCTATAATACAAGCTAAGTTAGGAAAAGAATAATATAAAAAAAAATAGTTTGCTAAGAACAACTTATATATAAACAATACATATATACAAAAATTTGGAGTGTACATTATACATAAATAAATTAAAATTGTTAAAACTAACTGTAAATAATAATAGATGCAAATAAGCTATAATTGAATAAAATATTTTAAAATTAACTCAACAATATAAAGAATCATACTAACGAACATAAAGATGTGGTATAGAAATTGATATCTCATATATACAAGAAATTTTCGAACAATAAATTTAATATTGAAATATCCAACCTAAACGTTCCTCGATTGTACTCACTTGCATATCCGTTATACTGAAGTCCGTTATACAAAGGTGTCGATGAATTTGAAATAAAACACCTATTGTAGTATATGAACTATGGCTATGAAGGAGAATTATGTATGTACATATTCGTTCCAACCTAACTTTCCATTTACAGGAAGCTTTGACATGACCACAAAGGGTTACTTGGCTCTGTGACTCAGTTCATTTCCTCACAAGGCTGAATGTGTTGTAATAGCGAAGCTAAGCGTTCATGTTTTTATCCGCTTATTCATGGATGAAATGCATTAAAATGTTTAAACTACTCAATACGAAAGCAATTTGAAAATATTTTAAGACTTTTTAAGACATTGTTTCCCTAACGTATATCTCTATTTGCTAGTGGCGAGAATTTTATTATTGTCAAGTAAATACGTGGTAGCCAATTTCTTACATAATTTAAACGTATAAACACTTGTATTTTGTAATAATCAAATTATATAGAAATCTCTTACTAAAGTTTAGATGATCTTAGGACAATATTTATCGATCTTCGTCAGAGATAGATTCATGTATGCAGGGCATTCTAATCTAAGCTAATCAACAGAGGTGTAACAATATTTATTTAGTCATCCATTCTTTGCAATATATTAAGACCTATAAGTCTCTTGCCCATTACAATGTTAAAGTTTTTATTTTATACATACCCAAAACTACACAAACCTAACATAGCTAGCCAAAATCTAACCTAATTTCCTGATAGAAGATATTTTGACAGAATAGTTCTTCTTTAAGTAGAATTTAACTACTAATCCAAAGTTTTTCCCAATGCTATTGTTATATTTTGTTCTGTATTTGTATAATAAGAACTACTGGCCGGAAATTTAATTTAGATGTTCAATGCTTTGCCTGTAACCGTTTTATACTGGTGTTATACAAAGTTGCCACAGAAACCTCGATGATAACACCCGTGGATTTTGCGTGTCACAGTTGTAATGGGCTTATCATATACGTATTTACGGCCTTATAGCAGGTCTATGACACGGAAAGGGGTGCAGAAAACTCAAAATAATATCTGAAAAAAATCGCGATGACTTGTCCATCTTCTACACGCAGGTATAGTGTTAAAAATACTAAATGTACTTTAGCTTATAGTTTAAAATGTTGCAAGATATTGAAATAACCCTTTTTTGAAGATACGCCTTCTTTAAATTTAAATATCTTCAGTTATAAGATTGTATTCATCGTGCCTCAACTTTTCCTGTTGATTTATACTGTGAAGGATTACTGAGTTGTTTTAAAGTCCAAACATTAAGTTTTCACAGATTAGAGTAAATAAAAATAGTTTATCCCAGGCAGCAGAGCATGTAACGGTCTACGTGGACGCACATAGTATTTACTGCATCTGTGGGAGTTTTACGCGATTACTTGGTTCTACCATTATATCTGGGAGAGCCGTATCATTAAATATGTCTCTTTTTTGGTAAAAAACGTTCTTCCTACTCAGTTTCTCATTTTGGCCTTCTACTGTTACATGTATGCATCTTGTTTCTTTACGATGACCAAAAGAAAGAAGGAAAACAGTAAATAAAATACAGTAGTGTTGTAATTGTATAATTTTGATGTTAAAACTGTATTTAAATAGCTTAAAATACTTAATTTTAAATAGTACTTCACTTTATGAACACATCTTTCTTGCTCCATTGTACAGATTATGGTTTTAACATTGTTTTTGTCAACCTGAACAACCGATTTAATATATCATATTCTTAGTCTGCTGTACCCATGAATTGTTAAAAATTGAGAATCAAAATTAACAATTTATCCAGTTTTGGAAGCGGTAAACGTTTATTGGAATAAAATGTAATGAATTTTTATCAAATAGGACACAGTAGATTGTAGGCCCATGTTGCTACTTTAACAAATTGAACATTTTTACCACTGTTACATTCTTAATCAATTGAGATATTAAAGCTATTGCGGCACATTAAAATTTCGCTAAGGCAGGAATTGCAGGAATGCAGAAACTAAGGGGTTACATTGTAATATTTCATAAATATGAGTTCCAAACCTACATTACAAATGATTAATTAACTTTAGTATCTGAGATCTGTTGATGTAGCATTACAGCGGGGATGATTATAAAATAAATAATTTATTCTTCCTTTTGATAATTGGTTTAAGATTAAACATCACACCTTTTTAAAATGGAAAATAGTCATGTCAAGTTAATTAATTACTCCAATAAAATAGTTATGTATAAATTTGACCGTAGTTCACGTAACTTAAAATATATATTTTTAAGTACTCCTTAGAGGTTATTTATGAAACAGTACACAAATATTGTATTATGAAATAAAACATGTTTTTTATAATGAGGCTTTAAGAATCTAAGTTTAGTAGGACAAAACACGCAAGGAAACATATATGAATATGTGGATTGTGTGGGTAATTTTGGGACAATGTACAGTATTATTTAGTAAATAACAATTTTATATGAACAACGTACCTGATGTTCCTGCTTAGTTCATAGTTGCTTATTTCACCGTAAATAGAACATATAAGACAAGAATTTTTTCACAGCAAAGGTTAAAAATGTTTGCCTATAATTATAATATAGTTTTTAATTAACGTTTTATTAAAAACAAAACAGCACGAAAAAATAAAAATAATAATCTCATGCACTGTACGAGTATTACAATATAAATTTATTATATTTGTTTGTAACTGAATTCAATAAGAATTATCTGCTGCTTAGGTAACAAACATGTCACTAGATATTATTTATAAAACGTCAATTTATGAGTCCATTGGTTTTAAAATAAATCAATAAAATATTTAATTATAATTACTTATATTTATTCAAATTATTCTTTCATGTTTCAATTTGTTAGTGATCATTAAAAATTAATAACTGCAAAGTTAATAATATATATTATATATTACTAATGTATTTACAGTTTATTTGCGTTTCAGTCCCTTTAGAAAATATTCAGTAGATGAAAACTTAGATATGGATGAAGTAAATGTTAACACAACATTTCATATATTTTCCTCAAACATCACAAAAAGATTATTAACAAGTCAATTGTTAAGTATTTTCTCTAAAACATTACAAACTTTATGATATATCTCTCTTATAAAATTAACGAGTGTACCTTTAATTACATGTTTTATATATATATATATATATATATATATATATATATATATATATATATATATATCTTCAATAAGAATAGAAAAGAATAGAAGAAAAGAACATAAAAATTCTCTATATTTCGTCTTAAGACATTTTCAAGAGATATACAGTAGGTAAATAAATAAAATTTATATACATAAATATATATATATAATATATATATATATATATGTATATATTTATATATATAAATATATATATATAAATATATATAATTTCAATAAACATTGAATCACAAAAAGTACTTGCTCCGCCGGGACTCGAACCCGGATCTCTCACTTGCCGGGTGAATGTGCTACCATTACACCACAGAGCCCTTACTTTTTACGATTCAATTATATTGTATTTGGCCGTATCTGTCACATATGCGTTTAAATAACCAAACTAACATATGATCGGAAGACCAAATACCTGTCAAATGACTTGTTTACATTTATTAAATTTGTATAATTGGCAATAGCCTAATTTAATTTCAATAAACATTCAATTTATTGAAATTAAATTAGGCTATTGCCAATTATACAAATTTAATAAATGTAAACAAGTCATTTGACAGGTATTTGGTCTTCCGATCATATGTTAGTTTGGTTATTTAAACGCATATGTGACAGATACGGCCAAATACAATATAATTGAATCGTAAAAAGTAAGGGCTCTGTGGTGTAATGGTAGCACATTCACCCGGCAAGTGAGAGATCCGGGTTCGAGTCCCGGTGGAGCAAGTACTTTTTGTGATTCAATGTTTATTGAAATTAAATTAGGCTATTGCCAATTATACAAATTTAATAAATATAAATATATATATATATATATATATATTTATATATATAAAATAAATTTTATAGGCCTATTCATGTTTCTAAAAATTACAGACTACGCCCCTCTGCTGGTTTCTAATGCAGCAAAACTTCAAATTTGATCTTAAATTTAAGTGAATTATTTTAAAGATCATATTAAAGTAGTGTTTCCATACTATAAACATTATACTTTATAATAATCTCTTATACATCATTACAAAATGTATAAGATAATACATATAATACATATAAAATAACCAGTACGTGATTTTTAAAGACAACAATATTAAAATTCAGATAAATTTCAGTATTTTTGAAATAAATAGTGAATAAAAACATACAAATTGGTAATAAAAATGTTTCTAAGTCTCTATACTGCACTAGTCTCTCTACATGGCTAGCACATGTTACTGTAGCCCCATTACACTAACCGAGATTAGTGAAACGTTATCTAATACACAACATTAGCATCACTTTGTCTTGGACACGAGGGCAGGTAACCTGATTTAAGTTAACTGTAACAATATGTTGTAACATTTAATAGTAACAAACCTCATCATGGAGTCTGGTCTTAGTCGATAAATATAAACTAGACACTCAATTGGATGAGGGTTAGCAAAGATGATCACTCGTAGTGCTAAGTTTATTTTATTCATATATGACAGTATGTTTGTCAATCCACGCGATATCCCGGCAACTAACAGGTATGAACCATTTAAATTTAACATGAAACTTCTTTTTTAATGTAATTAAAACAAAATGTAAAGAAGTTTGCTTTTCACGGCATAGGATTTGTCTGAGAATTAGGGGAAATTTTTAGATTGATTTTATGGTTGACCATTTCGAAAATATAATATAGCAGAATAATTCAAAATGTAATGAAGTGGAATGTAATCATTTGATATTTTAAGATGTAGCAAATAAATACACGGAGATTATTTAGGGAAAGTAAAAAGTATAATAATATTACTGTAAAGTTAACATTAAAAGTCGGTAAAAATATTTGTTTTTAGTGATCTCTTGAGGTGTAGTACCCTTTCTATATCAACGTGAATTTTAAATTTTAAACACTGCTACGAAACTTGATATGAACGTATCAAGGTCAGGATGTGTCAAGAAGCATCATTGGTAGATTTGCATCATTTTGCATTAAACGGTGCTCCTGCATAGAAAAGTATGAGTTCTTGAAAGGATGGAAGTCTAACCATATAAATTAGGTAAACGTCTTTGAAGCCAGTTAGCTTTTAAAATTATACTAAAACCCTAATAATAAAATTTTTTTAATGTATGATAACTTTTAGTTTTACATGCAACTTCATGGAAAGAAGTTAAGCGACACGTGGTGTGACTTACTCCTGCCTTGTATAGTGAAACAAAAGGCTGTTTAAAAGCGTTCTGTCATAATTCACAAAAGAGTCATATAGAGTAAAATTTAATTTAAGATAAGTTTGATCAATGATTTAAATTATTTAATGTCTTTATTGCACAGGGATCGATATAAATACGGTTTTATTCGTAAATTTCGCATAAATTATCAAGAATATAGTTAATATATAGAATTAATTACAATACCCTATTCATTACCCAGAAAATAAATAATTAAATATATATATTTATAAAATCCTTATTGTATTTTATTTTATACTGAATGTATTAAATTATGAAATACTCCAAAATACCACTGATTTTGAAGTACTTCGTATTAAATGACAGATACGACACCTTCATTTCCTTTTTAAATACATGCCAGTTAAATAAATACAAACACTCACGATAATATGCTTTATTACTGGAAGATGTGTTTTAATTTGTGGTCCTCTTGGAATATAATTTAAGAGATTTTTTGGTTCTGAGTTAAAGAAAGACAATGTTTATGAGTAGCAATAAAATACAGAAATATCTGCAACATTCCATATCCCACAATTCCGTCAGCGTACTGAAATATTTTAGGCCAGAAAGGGGAAATACATAGAAACTCCGTACGATAATAAGCATAAGTACTCATGATATAGCCCTCTTATAATGTCGTATTAGAGGTTCGAAAAACTTTATACTGGTTCTTATTTCATATTTACCCTGTGAAGAAGCATTTATGGTTCTATGCAAATTAAAAATCAATAGTAGAGTTTGCATTTTTGCCACTAACTACATACTCGATCTTAAAAGCCTACTTTAGTATAACAAAAGTCTTCATTCAGTCCTTATTAAGTTATACCAGATACACATACACATACTTGAGTAAATAAGAAACTGTTTCTTAACATTATCATCTATTTGTAATTTCTTTTGGCAATAATACTATGTTGTGTACACAATATACATGTGTAAAATGTTCCTGTTTTAGGAGATTGAGAATTAAAAAATTAAAATGTATTCTTTCTAGGCGTTGCCCACTACTTTAAGCTCTATCAATGTTTGATCTTCATGAAAATGATTTAATAAGAGGTGCTGTCCTTCAGTTTCAATTTTCAGTTTCCTGTGATGTTGAGAAATTCAAAGATTATCACACAAAAGAGGGATTTATTTGTCTGCAACAATATAACTAAAATTATGAAAATGTTCTAAATTACGTATGAACCAGTTGCATGCTGACTATTTATAGATTCGTCAACACGGGGAATTAAGGCTGTATTTATTCAAAAAGGTAACCAATATGTTTCTGTGCCTGTTAGACACAATTTGACTGAGTGCTAGGAAAATACTTAGTTTATTATTCAAAAGCGCAAATACACTTACAATATATAAATAAATATTATATAATTATTTATATAATATATAAATTGTTAATTTATATTGATTACAAAAACTATTCCCATGTTACTAAAAGTGTTTAATCAAAAAGTGGCTACACAAATTTTCCATGTTTTCTTTGTGAGTTGGACAGCTGTGAAGCGAACCAACATTATTTTAAGCAGACTTAGACGATCAGAAAGCCTCTTATTCCTGTAGGTAAATCGTCAAAAGAAGAAATTTAGTGGTTTCTAAAAAGGTTTTACTTCCATCACTTTATATCAAATTGGGGTTAACGAAACAGTTTGGGAAATCATTAAACAAAGAACCGTGTATTTTCAGATCCGTGTTATTAAGTCTAAGTAAAAAGATATTAAAATGGAAAAATGCTATGACTATTTCGTTATGAAATTTAAATTGCAACAAAATAAATTAATTGTGGTGAGTTGTATATTGGGATATAAATAATATCGAACATTTTATGAAAGCCAAAAAAAACTGCTTTGAAACTACATATGTAACAAAAACAGGGATATACGAGTAATTGTGATCTCTAACAAAATACATCCAGTCCCAAACACTCTGTGCATAATTGATTTGCTCTTGTTTTACAAAGCAGTGTCTGATTACTCCTGTCTACGTTTGTATTTCAGTCTTTGACATTAAAATTCTCACTGATTACAAACACTCTCCCATTGAACTTGGAAATGTTTTACTATTTTCAGTATTTATACTAAAAATAGTTATGTGAACTGTCATAATTCCCTGTTATTAGTTGACCTTTAGCACAGGTTTTCAATTGTAGGGATGAAACTGATTTATAGTTTTCTGTTTTCTTTACATATCTACCACTCTCACCTGCAGAGTTATGGTTGTGCAAGAGGCTTCTTGTCTATAGTAGATCACTCAGTTATGATAATGGTACTTCTTAGGCCAGGCAATTTTGCTGAGCGTTGGTTAAAGTTCATATAAGGTATAATTGGTAACCATAATAGCAACGAGAAAGTTTCTTATTAGATCAGATATTTATATAACATTTTGTTTACATATCTTTAAAGCTGTCATTCTACTTTTAAACCATGTGGAGAACGTAAAAATGAATGATATAAAACGGAAAATTTTCCCAGTGCAAAACATACATCTATACCCCGCCAAATAACTAATGACTTCATCAAAATGCGACAGTATTCTCTCACTAACACGCCTGGATAGCCACTGAACGTACAGATGCCCTAACATCAAAATGTCCGCGATAGTCCTTCCCCAAGCGGCTACAGAGCAAACAAGCGTGATGTGTCATGATGCGAAACGAAATCTATATATAAATTTATTATGCAGACTTCATATTTTTTGCAAAATTCTGTCTACAACAATGAGTCTATAATGAGTCAATATTGTGTCAACGTTTTTGAAAAACTGTCTTTCTGTCGAACTGTACTCATTACATGTCGAGAACGAAATGAGCTATATATTTGAAATGTTGCATGCAATTTCAGCGATTTGAACATATGAGATACTAGCCTATATAAATTAGGAGTGTGCCGCACCATGTGTTGTGTAACAGACTTTTCAGACAAACAATGTCATGGAAAGTTTTAATTCCTTAGCTCATTTCATTCTTGAAAGGTTCTCCCGGAATATCGATAGTCACACAAGAAAGGGATGTGTACATTCCCCGCAGAAAAGGATAAATGTTCCCAGCCTACCGAGTTTAGGCTTCAATTATAAACTTATCTAAACCCATGGATTGGCAGAAAACACTTTAGAACACGTTCTTGTTTATGCAGAAACAAACCTTTATCTAAATTTAATAACTATATATGAAGTCCTATATATATCCTCATATATCCTGAATACCCTGCTGATATTTATGCTACATGTGTTGTATCACATGTACAAATAATATATGATCCTACTCAATCTGTTTATTAATTTATTAATCATACGACATCTTCATTACAATTATGGGTACCCATAAGATAAAAGTAAAACTGTGAGCATCCTTACCGTCATTGTCTGAGGTTTCTACTATCCTATATTTAGATTAACCACCTTAATATTCACAGGGTAAAAGTGAACCTCGTTTAATATTGCTGTAAGATGTTAATTTACATTTTTATTCATATTCAAATTAATAATGACTGTGTATGAAATTATTGATTCAATCATACGATAAAATTTTAAAATCAATATAGTTTAAATTCAAGCAGAATACTATCATGCTAAATTCTTTTACATGTCATTCTCTTTGTAAAGCACTCACCATTAGAGTTTATGTCTTTCAACAAGCTTAAATCGTTTTAATCCATTCGAAAGAAGCCGATAGCTTTAAACACTTATTGGCTTTTAAATATTTTATAATTTTTATTATTATTAAATTAGTAATTGCAAATTGCTTTTTGTTATAATGAATGATTCCTCAATATTTCCTCAAAAAACGGTAAAAGAACATGTTGATAGCAGCCATTTGGCCAACAGCGATAAAAATAGTGATAGTTGTTTATGTATTCAAATACTACCGGCATATATTTCGTTCCATTCAATTCCATACCGATAATTGCAAAGGGTCAATAACTGAAAGAATCCTAATCGACGTAATACCACAAATAAAGATTGGAACGTATATTATACAAAAACCTACGCAATGACTAATCTTTCAGTTTCCAAGGAAACTGATAATTTTTTAGAGTAATTTAGACTTTAAACAACTTTTCCAATGAATAAATCAGGAAAAAACTATGTTTTGGCTAAAAGTTAACTAAGCAGTGATTGGAGAAGAGTGTTTACAGTTTAAAGGCTTTGATGAAGATACATTAGATGAAGAAACAGAACCTCAACATAATAATAATACCAAGCCTCCGAGGAATCTACTTTTGGAGTATCTGCAACTCATTTATGAAATTAGATTTCAAAATATGGACAGAGTGTTTAGCATACTTCTATGCATTATGAAATATAACGCATGTTGAGAAGATAAATCAGCGTGTTTAATACATCCTATAACTACTTGAGAAATTCGACTTCTAACGCAGATTTTAGATTGTCTAGTTTAGACAATTTTGTTGCAATTGTGAATTTTTTTAGCCTCAGCCGTTAAAGGTTTGAATACAGTGATGTTGGAAATGAAAAAAGCTATAATGGTAACTGTTTGGATATTAGATTTATTATGAGTATGGAGTAAGTATCTTAATCGCTAGCTAATCCAACTTTGAACTAGCTAATGAACTTTAGATTATTAGAGAATAATGTAAAAATTCTACGATCTAGAACTGCAACACTAATTTACAACATATTTTAAGCAGTATTATTAGTTTTAACAAATAACTACTATTTAATAAAATTTTTGGCTATATATTATTTGTAAAAATATAAAACGTGTGAGAGCTGTTTTGGAGTTTTAGTAAGATATGTAAAATAAGATGATTTAAGTGGTGAATTCATTATTTTAACTTATTTATTATTTAAATAAAACTTTAACACTATTTTCGTTCGTTTATATTATGCTCTGTATTTTTTACAGATATTAAAACGTAAAATTAAAGTAATAGTTACGTAATCATTTGTTATATGCTTTACGCTTTAATTCAATAATCGTGAAGTTAAAGGTACCAATGCAACTGTATAGTGATTAAGAAATAGCAGGTCGAATAAGGTATAGATTCTTTATTTTTATTCCAGCAAGTGCTTTATGAACAGGTTTATTTATCACATCGAAGCAATAGTTAAACACAAAGCACAATACATTTATTTCATATTTATTTTGGACTTTTTTGCCATTTCACGCACGAGTATCATATTTCACTCGGCATTACTTCGTAAACTGTCAATAGTGCTGTGGTTGTGACGTTAAAAACAATTCAAGTGAGCTATGATCACCTTGGATGTTGGGATATTTTTAATTAATTTGGCAAGCTCTTGACTAAATGAGCTTCTGTCTGTGAGGGAAAGTGTTCGTAAATCACAACCTTGTGTCTGTAAGTTTAGCAAATTACTTTCTCAGCGCTTTCATGTGTATTTATATCCAAATAAATATGTTTATCAAGGTGCGTTTTAAAATATAACATTAGATGATTTTAAATTATTGAGAAATAGTAAGTTTAACTACTACAAATATAAAACATTGTATGAACTTTTGTTTCTGCATTTTTCAATCTATGAAGATCTAGCCATTTATGACAGCGCTCTAAACAAACAATACGTATATGAGTTGTCAAGTAAGTGATAATTTATTTAGTAGCAAGCAGTTTTGTACTAAATCTAGAATAAAAAAGAAAACCGCTTTGTTGAAATTGATGACAAAATTAAATTAGGTGTAAAATGAAAAACATATGTTGTTAGTGTCATATATCGATAAGTTATCGATAACACTGAGGTGATATGAGCCTAATATTGAACTAACTGGTTTCTAGCAGTAACACTATGCCTTACACAAATCTGAAACAATAAATAAACAAATGTAAATCTATCCACGACGCGAGTGTACAAAGTTTTAATGTATGTTAGAAAATTATTTATGTCAAAAAACATTTATGCAGAGTAAAAGATAATCGGATTCTCAGTATCGATGAAATGTATGTCCTCTAATTAAAACCTTCAACTCTTGTTTACTATTACAATAAGCAAACATTTGGTTTAGTTTTATTTAAATACACTATTGAAATGGCAATGCATACTAAGTAAACTTAACTAAGCAACAGTTTAAGTCAATTTGTACGCGACTGGCTTTCATATTTTTTTAGATACATAAACATAGATATAAGTTTCATTTTCAGGATGGTGGTTTACTTTTTTAAGTAACATTCTGAATCTTATAAAAACCGCTGTAAACTGTTTTTAAAATACAACAATTACTTATGGTAAAAGTTCTAGTCACTAATAACGTAATTCTCTTTAACCACTTGACTTTTACTGGTGCTATAAAATTCTTTGAATATGAAACATTTTCCCAAATTTAAATTACTTCATAGTTGTAGCAACAATGCACACCTAGTTTTTAAGATTAATAATTATAAAAAGAATGTAAATTTCACTATCTATTTCTGAATTTTTTTAAAAACCTATAAATATATATATATATATATACAAAGAAAAAAAAGTATTGATTTAAAATTTAATATTTTGTATTAGTTGTGATGTTTCCTGTCACCTATATCGTAATGCTGTCCGATTCTTGGGAACATTTGTAATGTTTTAACTATTTTCTTCATCGTAAATATAAAGATTTAAGCTTTCCCAGGTATAAATAAAAACTACTGTACTTCGGTTCATAATATTTATATATAATGTTATATATAATATTATCTTATATTAACCAAAGTGGGTAACGAATAATTTTTAACATTTATTTCTTATGTAACATAAATAAACCGTATTTAAACGTAAACTGCGTAAAAAATTAAGGATCTGAAAAATTTTCAAAATACCAATGGTTACACACCTCTATACTAGTGTGAATATCAATAAAAAATAACTGTAAGAAATCATTAACATCAGGACTATATACACACAAATAGTTCTATGCAGAAAATAAACTTGTTTATTGCTCATCTCCATTCAAGTATACAATGAATTAAATGAATAGCCAAGAATAAACTTGTGTAAAATATCCATCCCAAAAGACCGTACTCGGTTTGCTGTACGTTATGATTCATACCATGAGTAATGGAAGTACTTCTTCCTCAGTGTGTTTATCATCCTGTCTTCCTGAGTCTTTATAATAGTGTAGTGTTACGGTTTTAAAGCGTTTATCATAAACATAGTGTTCACGATTAGATAACAAATCTGTAGTATTAAAAATATCGAGCAGTAAATTAAAATGATATTATAACTCTCTCTCTCTCTCTCTCTCTCTCTCTCTCTCTCTCTCTCTCTCTCTCTCTCTCTCTCTCTCTCTCTCTCTCTCTCTCTCTCTCTCTCTCTCTCTCTCTCTCTCTCTCTCTCTCTCTCTCTCTCTCTCTCTCTCTCTCTCTCTCTCTCTCTCTCTCTCTCTCTCTCTCTCTCTCTCTCTCTCTCTCTCTCTCTCTCTCTCTCTCTCCTCTCTCTCTCTCTCTCTCTCTCTCTCTCTCTCTCTCTCTCTGCATACAAGCAGCATATTGTGATTTAAATAACTCACTAATGAATAAATTACAGGTAGCACAGAATGCGTGTATAAGATATATTTATAACCTAAAACTTGATGATCATATAACTATTTATTATTGGAATTTAAGATGGTTAAAAATTAGAGAAAGATTAGAATATTCTGTGTTAACAATGTTGTTTAAGATATTGAAATATGAAAAACCGGATTATCTGTTTGAGCGTTACGTTAGTATGTATAATGTTCATCAAAGAAACACTTGTTTTGGAAGCACAACTTTGCTCTTTCCTATTCACAGAACGGTGATTTATACAAATTCTTTTCATGTAAAATCTATTAGACTAATGAGTGTTTTAGACAATAATATAAAAAATGTTCCCTCAGAACAAACTTTTAAAAAATTATTGAAGGACAAGTTAGTAAAAAGATATGAGTAATGTGTTAATGTTCGTCATCCGTAAGCAGGAAAAATTAATTCTTATCTTGTGATGTATGATCTTATTGTAATACACGTTTTATTTGAGAATCGATTTGTTAGCTTTAAAGGGTAGTCTAAAGTTGAAAATTTAAGCATTGTAGGATAAACTGATTAAGATCATATAGATTTATATTAATTGTCTAGAGTAACTCCACTTATGTTTGTTGTTGTTAATTTGATTAAGTAATAGTTTATTATATTTAAAACAGTAAAAAATGTGTTTTTATGTGTGCAATATAAAAAGTAGAAACATTTGCGCATTTAAGTTTTAGTAAATAAATTAAATAGATTAATATAAATTGTGTAAACTTTTTCGGTAGAAAATAATTGTAGCTAGTGTTTTCTAAATCAACCAAAATGATAAAGTAAAATAATTTTAGTCAAATAATATATTATAATTAAAAATACAATTTAAAGTTTAGATAAAGATACGTAAGATTATTATGATTTAAATAATACTCAATGTTTCATGTGTGTTAGTATAAAATTGTGTGCCACAACTCTGTAAAAAAACAATGTAATTGTACAAATTTGAGCCTGTCCCGGTGTAAGAGTGGACCTCTGGTCCAAACCGGGGCAGGGTAAATAAAGAAAGTATCAAAGTATCTCTCTCTCTCTCTCTCTCTCTCCCTCCCTCTCTCTCTCTCTCTCTCTCTCTCTCCATATATATATATATATATATATATATATATATATATATATATACAGATACACATGTACATGTACATGTATTTGTAATAACGCTGAAGATAGTTTTTCATTCATTAGTATTCAAATAAATTGTAATAACGAGGAAAAAATATTTATATTGTGCCCAGTACAAATTTAGTTTTCATGTTAAAATATCATAAATAAGAAATAATTTTAACCAAACAATACAATATTTTGTTTTATATTTAAATTGCATACATATTTATATACCTGAGAATGTTAATTGATAAATGTGATGCAGCCGAACATTTAATTCAAACGTTGCTCAACATAAAACTGCTTTCGTTAATTTTGGTTTAAATAATAAAATTTATGTGTTGACCAGGTATTAACTTGTCATTGTGAAAGTTTACTGGCAGACATTTGTGTAGAATCATAACTTACTGGTTGTAATAGTTATGCCAAGTAAATTGTATACAGTTATTAGAACTATCTAATCCCTGAATTTTATATTCGATAGAAATATTCAATTTTTAACGAGTTTAATAATCGCTGCAAAACTAACGTCCGGTTTCGATCTCTTTAAGTCTCTTTGGATTGCCAATAATATAATCAGAATGGAAGAGAACTAATGATAGTATTGGAATGCCACATACCAAAATGTAGGAATTAGAAGTGTTACATTTTTTTCTAATAACATATATTCCAGGCAAAATACTTTTCTTCAGATATAACAATGAGTTCTAAAACAAAATTATATTTACACAAACGTCTAGGTATGATATGGTCACCAAAACATTTTTAACAGGCACAGCTATTTATTTCCTTTGAATAAAGGAATGTATGAAAATATATTCTCTTTCAAAATAACACAGCCTTCCAAAATAGGACAATAACGAAGTCGGAATATCCACTTCAGTCACCCTCCTGCGTGATTTCCCGCCTTTCTTTTATCTTTTCAGAAACAGCATTTAAATAGTCGTTTATATTTTTATGTTAAATTTTTAGGATCGCTAAGATTTGTTTAATATTTCAAAGGCTATGCATGCGACATCAATAGATTATTTCAAGAATTAAGTAAGAATATAACTTGCCTTCGTTAAATATAAATTAAGTAACTAATTATTATAATGTTAATGGTGTATATAAACAGGAGCATACTTTCTCGAATTTCGTTAACAAATGTTTTTTACTATACATTAAAACTTAAAAATTACAATCAATATGATCATCTCTACAAAATGTAAAGTAATTATAATTAATCACCCATTTCTTAAAAGAACCACTTGTCTTATAATAGTTTTATAAAAGAGTTTCTAGTGTTTTAAATAAAATAAATTAAGTAAAACTTAGCTGACATGTGAAGGTAGATGGTTTAGGTTCTATATTTACCATATCCCATAACTTTCAAGAACAAAAATAAAAACACTCGTAAATATATCATAGTGCGTCTCTGGTAATGTAAATTATCGTAGATCTTAGATAACAGGGAGTATATTTAACGACTTCGCAGTTAAAGGAGAACAGAGCACATTAAAGAACAGTTTTCTGTGAAAATATCCACGAAAATATAAATATCCTTTAAATTAAGACTGTATAATTTTTGTACAAAAGGAGAAGAAGTTGCTTTGGATTATTTTAAAATGCTTACTTTATGTACAAAATTCCAAAATTTTCACAAATATTATTTGAATCGTCTGTAATAAATTCAATATAACATTTTAATACTATGAACTACACTTCAATATTTATTTATTTTCATTAAAAACATCCTAATACTAAATAATATAATATATTATTAATAAAAATATCAAATATACTTATTTTGTGCTTAAAGTTAAACTATTTTTTATCTGGCTCAATGATAAACAGTTTTTGTATTTTACTTAAATTACTCCACAAGTAACTCTAAATCAGTCCAGTTACTTGTATTTAAACCTGCTATTAATTTTAAAGGTATTTTAATAACTTAAACACGAATTATGGATCAATAATATTTTTCGTGGATGACCTCAGATTATATTTAATCAGTTTTTAAATGCAAACAAGTCATACAATAATTAGTTTGGATTGATATTAGAAAGGTTAAAGTCTGGCTTAATTTTAGGTTAGAATTTGTCCTGTTATTACTAGGTACAGGCATTATTTTATCGGAAACATTTTGCTTAGTTAAATTGTAAAAAAATCTAAACTTGAATGTTTAATAACCAAGTTTATGGTTTGCTGAATTTGTTCAAAACCATTACCGGTGGATGGAGACTTTGTTGAATGTGGAAAGTGTAAGGCCAAATTACTCTATCACTGTGCTGGTCTGCTGAAATCTACTTGGAAAGCTGTATCTCTGAAAAATAAGTCTGAATGAGAATTATCAATCTGCAAATCCTTCATTAATAAAACAAGATCGAGAAGCGTATAGCAAGAAGAAGAAATAGAAAGTGATGACCCACTTACCTAGCATTGAAGAAATTTCTTGATATATGTTTTAAAGGCAGAAGGAAAAATATCGTTAGAATAAATACCATAATCACTTTGTTAAGCAAACTAGAGGAGAATATTAACAAAGAGTGCTATAGGTAAAAACCAAATTATTTGATCTTCGGAGGGAAATGGAGATTTGCGACTTGAATGTGAGAAGCAATATGATAGGTGGAGAAACTTTATTGTGACAAGTATTCCACGCTTTTTAAATGAGGACGTTTGATAAAAGATCACAAAACTGCTAAAGAAAATGAACATCGATCTTGAAAAAGAATATATAACAGCCCATAGACTTTCTTCTCCTAGATCGGCACTGCCGATCATCGTGTAGTGTACGGCAAGAGCCATCAGAGACTCTGTAATTTATAAGTCACGTTAACTTTAACTTAAGCCTAGTATTTCTCTTTCATGTAATGACTATTCAGAAAGTGCCATTTATTTCAACGATCAACTTACGACATACTTTTCTAATCTCCTGAAAAAGGTTAAATAAGTAAAAGACAAATTTTCTTACAAGTATATGTGGTTCAATGACGATAAGATTATGATGGAGAAAGATAACGAGTCTCGAGCTATTGGGATATTTAAGATAGGAGAATTGGATAAGATAGCCTAAACATAAATGATAAAAATCATCCACCCATATTTATGTGCTTCTCAAGGTCAAATCACTTATAATCAATTGGTAGCCTTCACATAACCATTCACTTTTTTACTTATACGTTTCTTTCTATCTAGTTTTTAATAAAATATAAATGTATATTCAGAAAAATTTAAACTTAATATTTACAATAAATTATATATTCTTCACATTAGTATTAGACTAAAAATTTTACTAAGAATTTTTTAATATCCAAGAAAATTATTTAAAACTAAACTTGATTTGCACTTTTAATGGAACCTTAGAAAAGATTAGGATACATTACTGTTGAGTTTGAATAATAGTCTAAAATTTATATATGTAATAGTCTTGACTAAATTCGATGTATGTAGCAAGGAAAGTAGCCTATATTTAATTCGGTGGTTTAACTGAAGGGTAGGCCTAAGGTAGAGGAGGAGGTATTCTAGTAGTTATATAAGAGTATTTAGAACTAATAGACGTAAATATGGACTTTGGGTTTATATCTTGTGATAAATATGATAAGGATCTAAAATAAAACAGTAATATTATGTTTATTTTACAGGCCCCCAAGCCAAAATATATATGTATTTAATAATGAAATAGAAGAATTCTTAAGCTTTTATTGTATAAAAAAGTAAACATTTTCTCATGGTAGAGATTTAATGTGTGCTACCTAAGCAATATGTATAGTTCAAAAGATTATTTGAACGTATTTTTATCAAATATAGTATTAAACACGATTGTATAACCTCCAACATTTAAATTACAACAGTTGGTTTTTTGTTGTTGTTAGGATCATATTAATATTAAGTCTAAAGATACAGGAGGAGGTATCCTAATATTTACCAATGATCATTTAAAACTGATAAACGTAAGTATGGACTTTAACATTATACCTTTAGCATGAAAGGTAAATAAGATAAGGATCTAAAACTAAACAGTAATATTATGGTTATTCTGCAGACCAACAAGGCAAAATATAAATATGTTTAATGATGAAATAGAAATTATTTTTAAGCTTAGATTTTATCAAAAAGTAAACATTTTCTCATGGTAGGGGTTTAAATGTATGTTAGCTAACAAATATGTATGGTTCAACAGATTATTTGAACGTATTTTCATCAAATAAAGTACTAAACAAGATTCTATAACCTACAAGATTTGATTTAAGTAATTTGGATTTTTAGTTGTTGTCTAGATCATATTAATATTAAACCTAGAAGTGATAATTACATAATATTCATAATGCCGAATAACATATTAAGCCAAATAAATAGCCTAGGTAATTTTTTGGGATAGGTTTATTAATGATTTTAAAGCGAGATAGTATTCCTAACTTATATACACCTCATGGCTTATTAAATAAGAAGATTTTCATAAGCGATAGACTAATAAATTAGAATATCCAATGTGAGGATTGGTTACTCATCTTAATAAAGACCGAACCTGGTTATATACATAGTGGATAAATTTCATGTTATATTTTTCCAATCATAAATAGAAATATAAATTACTTACAACAAGAAAAAAGAACAATCCTTTGATATATGATGAAATAATAACAATGATTGATCACATGAAATATATATGTAAACCATGGAAAAGAGACACAAATAATATTCATTACATGAGGTTAATAATCAAATTAGATTAGATAATAAGAAATTTTATTCACGTATTCTAGAAGAAAATTAAATGAACCATAGAAAATCGTGGGATATAATAAATAATTGTACTAGTAACAAAATTAGACTAATTGTGCTAAGCATAAAATAAAGCTTAAATATAAATACTATTTCTGAAATAATAGATAAAGCCAATGATTTTAAGAATTTGTTTATTCCATAAACCAGATTATTACAGATAGATATCAAATTAGACTTGTCAAATGAACATTTGATGGAAGCCAAAGATTAAGCATGTACTTTTAAACAATTGATGCGACAATGTTTAAACAATCATTAACTAGCCTAAAATATTATTGAGCTCCGGGAATAGACAGAATTGGTCCTGAAAATATCAAAAATAAGCTTAAATATCTCCAGACCGCTTTGCTGCATTTGATCAAAGCTATTACTTGTAAGAGCTAAATAGCTAAAAATATGAAATTGACTCACTTAGGTCCAATTCATAAAGCTCGAAGGAAAAGAAATATTAATTTCTGTAGGTTTATTGGTTCCATTTCGTCAATAACAAAAAAACTATATCAGTACATTTTTAACAGTTAAAAAAATATTCGGTGGTCAATAATATTGTTCGTAGTGCTCAAGATGGAATTATGCATAAAGGATCTACAATAATAATTGGAAGTGTTAAACAATGACATAAACAGATCTCTGAATGATAAGAGATTTGTATTGGCAGAGGTAACTGATTTAACAAATGCTTATGATTTGGTAGATTATACAATTATTATAAAAAACACTCTTAAACTACGAGTACATAGATCTTTGGGTCGTATTAAAGGATTATTTCAGGGATAGAAAAATAATGCTGTGAGAAATATGCAGCTTGGCCTAGACTTGAAAGTAAAATATTTTTATATAACCCTATAAAGTTAAATTTCTTAAAGACAAAGGCATTCATATTAAAAACCAAAGAGTACAGACAAATGAACAAAAAATTATTTGAATTTCCCACGATAAAAGTGTTATGAGACCTAGATCAAATAATGATAATAGGTTAGATTGTCAATGTTTAAATTTAACATTCCAATTTCATTTGTAAGTAATATAACATTATTTTTACATTCAACATAATTAAGCAATTTATTATAGATGACACTTTATAAATGTAGTAGAATCAGTAATTATCATCACATAACCACAAAAAGAATGATTTTAATGATGATATTTAAGCTTTGTTAATAAAATTAAAAAATACTTATCTCTTAAGGGATCAATATATCATAGGCCTAAATTTGTTTTAATGAACATGAATAGGCTATTTGAAAATGTAGAGTATAATTTAATAAGAGGGCTTCATATGGTAGACAGGTAAACAAAAAAATATGGAGGATACAATTAGAGTGTAGAATTCCTTCACTTTTAAACTCGCTGCCTGATGTGATGCTTAAAGGGACTAGCTTAATTTGACTAGAAAAATTACTCTATTTCACTATCAAAGTTATGATTAATATTTACCTAGGATATTAAGTTGAATAAACATTAATTAATAGTCCAAAAATGTTGACTTAACAAGCCATACGTATATAAAAATCAAGAACGAGCTGAAACCTTGGTTCGAAATATATTGAATTGGAAACAAGAATTTATTGCGTATAGGTTTGTTGCATTCATACGATTGTACGGATTTTTTCTTCTTAATTTAATAGGAGCAATAAATTAATATGTCATTCTATATCATGATGCTTCCATATGTATTAGCATAATATGTATAGGTATATGCTATGATCAGGCAGTACCAAATCATTGAGAGAACATCTTAAACTCGATACAAGGAATGTCTAGAGAATTTAAGTTTATAATCGATTGGTTGTTTGTTTGAGTCGATCGTCTTACTTCTTCTTTAAGTTAAAGCTGCTTTGAGTTCTTTGATTTGTTTGTAAGTTTGCCCTTCAGAGTTAGACACGCTTTATTTCTTCGAAAGTCAGACTGAGCAATGTACGTGAAAGAGTTGCGTACACAAATGGCTGATATTACTCTATGCCACGGTGGAGCATATGGAGTTATGTTTCAAATGATTATTTACTTGATTAAGATTACATCCATTATTATTATATTTTTATGTATATAACTTATTTATATTAAACACACACAAACATAAACACACACACACACAAACACACACACACACACACACACACACACACACACACACACACACACACACACACACACACACACACACACATATATATATATATATATATATCGACAAAACGCTCGAACATTTGAAATTCCAGAGATTTTTTCGATAAAAATAATGTTTCAAGCCCGATAGCGGCCGAACCGTTGGTCGTAGCTCAAATCTGATTGACCCATCAAATTAGCAAATTGCGCGATCTACAGAAAAGGTCCAGTAATCTTTTGCCCTATCTCGATTGGTTTGGCCGAAAAAAACGTGATTATGTACAATTTTGTTGTAACTTTTACGCGAAACTTTTGTTTTTGGGGTCGATAGCGGCGAAACCATTGGTCGGAGGTCAAAATAAGACTAACGTTTTATTTAGGAAATAAGATGACCTACAAAAAAGGTCCAGTGACTTTTTACTATATTTCCCTTAGTTTGACCGCAAAACGCGATTAAGTGAAAATATTGGACATTTTCGCCTAAAAATTTACATTCCGGGCTTGATAGCGGCTAAACGGTTGGTCGTAACTCAACACAAATTTTAAACGGGATTTAGGAAATCACGTGATCTACAGAAAAGGTTCAGTGACTTCGGGAGTTGGCTGAGCGTTAGCTAAGCGTCAATAGTAGATAGGGACAGAGGAATATTTATTATGTTCACAGACACAATACCCTCTAAAAAAGGCCCAAGTGTGTCATTAACCCCCGGTAATATTAACCCCCCCCCGGGGGTTTCCTGGTATGACCTGATAACCTCCTGTACATTCAACCCCCTGATGTGTTAACCCCCCTGGTAACATTAAACCCCCCCAGGGAATTTCCTGCCATGACCTCATGTCCGAATTTTACCAGTCACCAAATCTCTTAACCCCCCCCCCTGGGAAGATCCTGGTATGACCAGATAACCCCCTGGAGACTTATCCCCCGGTAACGTTAACCCCCCCTGGGAATTTGTTCATATGACCAGACAATATCCTGACGAAATTAAACCCCCTCTTGTCTTAACCTCCTTAACATTAATCACCCACCCAGGGAATTTCTCGCCTTGACTAGATAGTCTCCTGGTGATATTAAACCCCCTGTTCGACTTAAAATACTGCCTTGAGGTCGGTTTTTATTATGTTTATACTAAACAATTCAAGATAGCTGACCCGTGCAGACTTTTCTCCCGAGCTCATTTCTGGCTAAACCATAGGTCGTAGATCAGATCTAGACAAAATTAAATTTCCAACAAGAAAGGTCCAGTCACTTTTTGTCGTATCTCTAACGGTTTAACCGCAAAATGCCCTCAAAGTCAAAAGTTTTTACGAATCCGGAAAAAAATCTATGAAAAAGGTCAATTTTTAAATCCCTTGTCATTTACTTAATGTCCGGACTTAACCAGTCACCGAATTCCGCTTATCCCCGAATTTGCAAGCGTTTACTTTGGGGGCCTGGGGGCGTAGCCCCCAGCGAGCCGAAGGCGAGTATATATATATACAGGGTGTCAATTAAGTCTGGAACCTCTTTTTTAATTTTTAAACCACAATATAAAAAAATAACAAAGTTCACACGTGCTTACTGGTGATAGTAACGCACACATCTGCCCAATTACCGACCAGATAATCCCTTTGGGGGACGGTCCACAAGGAGTCCGACAAAATTCTTAAATAGCAGCAAAGGTCAAGTTTAGAATCAAATTAAAGGTCTTACTTAGCAGAGTACAATGCCGCAAACCGGACTTCAAAAGGTGGATTCATTCAGTAGTTATAGCTATTTGAATTTTAAAACAATTGAACAATGTAAATTATTAAGTATTACAAGTAAACACCAATTTTTAAGTACCTGTGATCAAAGTAAGTGTTCAAAATGTTCAAAGCACGTGTGAACTTTGGTATTTCTTTCTATTATGGTTCAAAAATTAAAAAAGAGGTTCCAGACTTAATTGACACCCTGTATATTGAATTCGAAGGTGATAATTTAAAAAATCTAACAAAATCTGAGGTAAATCAGTATTTTAATTATTATTCTTAAACCGTTTTAGTAAGTAAGATTATGTTTTCAATTTCCATATAAAATTATATATTATTCGAATAGATTTAAAAACTTAACTTATATTGTTATACAATAATTGTCTGAGGGAAATATTAGAAACCCTTCAAAATTCTAATACGGACACGAATAACAGAAAATATATTCGTTCGCCAGATAACCTCGGTTCCCCGGAACTAAACGTATCAACATCTGACAATCTCTCTAAATAGGATTATAACGATATCATCATTTCCGCTTGGCTCACCCTGCTGTCAATTTTCTTTACCTCTTTTTTAATTCTTTTTCTAAAACGACATAGGAATAGTTGTATACATTTATGTATAGAATTTTTGGGTTTGGTACATATTGTAATTTACTCATTTTACACTGTGTGATTTAATAAAAAATTTTTAATGCATATTTGAGAATCTTTAGTTTATTTGGCCCTCGTTAAAAAACATTGCATGAGTAAAACTAGAACTTTTATGAAGGCAATTTATGACAGACGAGAATATAACAGGACATTAGAGATTTTGTCATGCAGTAAGGATATTAACATCCCAGTCACTTAAGTGCCGTCAACACTCAACCATTTAAATATTAAAATTTATAACTAATACCAAGTTTCATTATTATTATTCGATATAATAGCTATAGCTATCCTCAGTTTATGGTGGATTATTATTTATATTCGTAATATATTAAACATTTGGCATATCATGATCCATTTATTAGTTATTTTATTAAGTCTTTCTCGTAACTAAGGAAAAAAAAACAAACAAAAAGAAAAAAACGCCGGAATAAACAAAAGCACGCCTAGAAATAAAATAACGTATATTTATTTTATTGAACTTGAAGCTCGTATATTTATTAAAGATAGTATTTTGGCCATTAAAAGCACGATAGTTATTATGGATATTAGTCTACTGAATTGGTGACAAATGTCTCTTAAACATTTTATCCAGTAGCCGCAAATTAAATATTATATTTTATTATAAATTATTGATATTATATAGTATTATACATTTATTTTCTACCTAATGCAACACTGATTTATTTCATTGTTAAAAATGTTTTAATTCTGTCTTTAAAATTTAATCGACCCAAAAAATACAGAAACCACAAATAATTTGTACCATTTTTATGTTAGTTATTTCAATATATTTTGAATATTTCTCTAATATTAATATTAACATAATTATTTTTAGCAGGTTTTAACATATGTTAAAATATTATGATGTATGATCACAATTTTTTGTCATAAAATTACAAAAAAGAAAATTCCAGACAAAAAAAAGAGTCTAATATATATACAACCGCATGTGTAACTGACTGACTGACTGACTCACTCACTCACTCACGTATACTAATTCTAACCTACTTCCAGATGAGTTAGAGACTTGAAATTTGGTACACAGATAGCTTTCCACGTGTAACTACCAGGAAAATCCCGAAAAGTGAGAATTTTTCATTTTCAACCCCTCAAAAAAATTCCCAAAAAATCGCGCATTCTTCACCCCTGCAGGCATTTTTTGTAAGCCCGATAGCGGGCGAACCGTTGGAGCTAGCTCGGATCTGACGGAAAATTCATGGTCAGGAATGAAGTGAACTACAAAAAAGGTCTAATGACTTTTTGCTCTATCTTCCATGGTTAAGCGACAAAACGCTCGAACATTTGAAATTCCAGAGATTTTTTCGATAAAAATAATGTTTCAAGCCCGATAGCGGCCGAACCGTTGGTCGTAGCTCAAATCTGATTGACCCATCAAATTAGCAAATTGCGCGATCTACAGAAAAGGTCCAGTAATCTTTTGCCCTATCTCGATTGGTTTGGCCGAAAAAACGTGATTATGTACAATTTTGTTGTAACTTTTACGCGAAACTTTTGTTTTTGGGGTCGATAGCGGCGAAACCATTGGTCGGAGGTCAAAATAAGACTAACGTTTTATTTAGGAAATAAGATGACCTACAAAAAAGGTCCAGTGACTTTTTACTATATTTCCCTTAGTTTGACCGCAAAACGCGATTAAGTGAAAATATTGGACATTTTCGCCTAAAAATTTACATTCCGGGCTTGATAGCGGCTAAACGGTTGGTCGTAACTCAACACAAATTTTAAACGGGATTTAGGAAATCACGTGATCTACAGAAAAGGTTCAGTGACTTCGGGAGTTGGCTGAGCGTTAGCTAAGCGTCAATAGTAGATAGGGACAGAGGAATATTTATTATGTTCACAGACACAATACCCTCTAAAAAAGGCCCAAGTGTGTCATTAACCCCCGGTAATATTAACCCCCCCCCCGGGGGTTTCCTGGTATGACCTGATAACCTCCTGTACATTCAACCCCCTGATGTGTTAACCCCCCTGGTAACATTAAACCCCCCCAGGGAATTTCCTGCCATGACCTCATGTCCGAATTTTACCAGTCACCAAATCTCTTAACCCCCCCCCCCCTGGGAAGATCCTGGTATGACCAGATAACCCCCTGGAGACTTATCCCCCGGTAACGTTAACCCCCCCTGGGAATTTGTTCATATGACCAGACAATATCCTGACGAAATTAAACCCCCTCTTGTCTTAACCTCCTTAACATTAATCACCCACCCAGGGAATTTCTCGCCTTGACTAGATAGTCTCCTGGTGATATTAAACCCCCTGTTCGACTTAAAATACTGCCTTGAGGTCGGTTTTTATTATGTTTATACTAAACAATTCAAGATAGCTGACCCGTGCAGACTTTTCTCCCGAGCTCATTTCTGGCTAAACCATAGGTCGTAGATCAGATCTAGACAAAATTAAATTTCCAACAAGAAAGGTCCAGTCACTTTTTGTCGTATCTCTAACGGTTTAACCGCAAAATGCCCTCAAAGTCAAAAGTTTTTACGAATCCGGAAAAAAATCTATGAAAAAGGTCAATTTTTAAATCCCTTGTCATTTACTTAATGTCCGGACTTAACCAGTCACCGAATTCCGCTTATCCCCGAATTTGCAAGCGTTTACTTTGGGGGCCTGGGGGCGTAGCCCCCAGCGAGCCGAAGGCGAGTATATATATATACAGGGTGTCAATTAAGTCTGGAACCTCTTTTTTAATTTTTAAACCACAATATAAAAAAATAACAAAGTTCACACGTGCTTACTGGTGATAGTAACGCACACATCTGCCCAATTACCGACCAGATAATCCCTTTGGGGGACGGTCCACAAGGAGTCCGACAAAATTCTTAAATAGCAGCAAAGGTCAAGTTTAGAATCAAATTAAAGGTCTTACTTAGCAGAGTACAATGCCGCAAACCGGACTTCAAAAGGTGGATTCATTCAGTAGTTATAGCTATTTGAATTTTAAAACAATTGAACAATGTAAATTATTAAGTATTACAAGTAAACACCAATTTTTAAGTACCTGTGATCAAAGTAAGTGTTCAAAATGTTCAAAGCACGTGTGAACTTTGGTATTTCTTTCTATTATGGTTCAAAAATTAAAAAAGAGGTTCCAGACTTAATTGACACCCTGTATATTGAATTCGAAGGTGATAATTTAAAAAATCTAACAAAATCTGAGGTAAATCAGTATTTTAATTATTATTCTTAAACCGTTTTAGTAAGTAAGATTATGTTTTCAATTTCCATATAAAATTATATATTATTCGAATAGATTTAAAAACTTAACTTATATTGTTATACAATAATTGTCTGAGGGAAATATTAGAAACCCTTCAAAATTCTAATACGGACACGAATAACAGAAAATATATTCGTTCGCCAGATAACCTCGGTTCCCCGGAACTAAACGTATCAACATCTGACAATCTCTCTAAATAGGATTATAACGATATCATCATTTCCGCTTGGCTCACCCTGCTGTCAATTTTCTTTACCTCTTTTTTAATTCTTTTTCTAAAACGACATAGGAATAGTTGTATACATTTATGTATAGAATTTTTGGGTTTGGTACATATTGTAATTTACTCATTTTACACTGTGTGATTTAATAAAAAATTTTTAATGCATATTTGAGAATCTTTAGTTTATTTGGCCCTCGTTAAAAAACATTGCATGAGTAAAACTAGAACTTTTATGAAGGCAATTTATGACAGACGAGAATATAACAGGACATTAGAGATTTTGTCATGCAGTAAGGATATTAACATCCCAGTCACTTAAGTGCCGTCAACACTCAACCATTTAAATATTAAAATTTATAACTAATACCAAGTTTCATTATTATTATTCGATATAATAGCTATACCTATCCTCAGTTTATGGTGGATTATTATTCATATTCGTAATATATTAAACATTTGGCATATCATGATCCATTTATTAGTTATTTTATTAAGTCTTTCTCGTAACTAAGGAAAAAAAACAAACAAAAAGAAAAAAACGCCGGAATAAACAAAAGCACGCCTAGAAATAAAATAACGTATATTTATTTTATTGAACTTGAAGCTCGTATATTTATTAAAGATAGTATTTTGGCCATTAAAAGCACGATAGTTATTATGGATATTAGTCTACTGAATTGGTGACAAATGTCTCTTAAACATTTTATCCAGTAGCCGCAAATTAAATATTATATTTTATTATAAATTATTGATATTATATAGTATTATACATTTATTTTCTACCTAATGCAACACTGATTTATTTCATTGTTAAAAATGTTTTAATTCTGTCTTTAAAATTTAATCGACCCAAAAAATACAGAAACCACAAATAATTTGTACCATTTTTATGTTAGTTATTTCAATATATTTTGAATATTTCTCTAATATTAATATTAACATAATTATTTTTAGCAGGTTTTAACATATGTTAAAATATTATGATGTATGATCACAATTTTTTGTCATAAAATTACAAAAAAGAAAATTCCAGACAAAAAAAAGAGCATCATATCCCTTAATATGTGACAGGTATTCTGTCCAATTATTGAATGCTGCTGATATTGGAAACTCGAGACGGAAATCCGCAATTTAGTGGATTTGCTTTCTGGTCTTTATTGCTAACATGTGTACCCTATGCAAAAAAGATAATACTTAGCTCTTGTAAGACTTATGTAATTATTAGTAATATAAAATTCATAGAATCAATGTACAGATAGTTGCTGTAAAGGAAGTCTTGTTTTACAATTCGATACAAACATCCTCCGGATGTAACTGGATACGCACATCCGCTTAGACGCCGATGGTGAACAAACAGGAAATGCTTACTTAAGCAGCGGAAATGCTTATTTGTAAAAACCGTGCGACGATGTAAGGGGCAGCCATGCTAATATGTAAAATTGGTACTCACCAATTATGATGGAGAGATTTGGCAGAGGCGTGGTCAATGAGTTGGCGGGAGAAGAACATCAAAACTGAAGAACAAGGAGGAGAGGTGGAAGTCGAGGACGAAAATTCGAAAACTGAAGTTCGGGAGTGCTAGTGTTGGTGTTCGTGTGCGGAAAAATATCTCTAGGCGTAATAAATGTGATGTGAAATAAAATGTAAGTAATTTTAAGAACTTAGTATATTTTAGGGCTCATTAATCATTTTCAATTCCATATCTATTTAAATGTTCACAATTTCGAAAATGTAAATTCATGTAAATGTTTAGCTATTTTAAAAGAAAGTTTCTCACGTTAGTCCATGAACTCATAATTATTGCAACACTACAAAATTACTAGTAAATGTTATAATGAATTAAATTTAAAATAAATTGTAATGAATAATTTAATATTAAATATGTCTTCAAAGCATTAAGAAATTAAAATTTGTGCTTAATATATCGGTTGACCCAATCAATTGTTAATTAAAATTTTTAATCAATTTAATGAAATGTTGTCACAAATAAATGTGCTGGTTCATTTGAGGGTATTTGTACTGCCAATCTAAACTATTATTAAATCCTCTCACAGCAACCCTTGCTCATAGTATGTCACAAGCTTAATCTTAAACTAAACCAAACTTAAAAACCTTACATGGTGGAGGCGCTAAAACTCGGTTGGCATTCAAATTCCTCACATGGGCAAGCACATAGTTTCATAGGCTAAGTATAAAATTAGAACTAAATAATATTTATAAGAAAGTATTTAACGTAAATAGCCTACTTCAGTGACAAACCACTCATTTACCTGAAAGATAAATTAAATTTCCAATAACTCAAAAATATTTTCAAACCCGTAATTAGAGTAACGCCAAATAAACTAACGAGGTACGTCAATGGACATGTATAATTAAATGGAAACCATACTACATGAAGATTTAATACCATTAGACACATATAGGACTTCCAAAAGTGACATAATAAAAATATTAAATGAAAATGGAATACTATCTAGAGACACAGACACTGTAGCAGACCTCAGACCTATCCTAGCGGCACTTAAGAACTTAACACGTATAAGCGCAAGTCACCCTAATATTAAAACCATATTTAATTATTTAACTACACGAAAAACTCACCTAAGTGAAGAGGACAGGGAAAACTATAAGGATCTAGCTACAATCGAGGATTTTCTAGTGCAGAGAACCAATTTATACGACATAGTACATAACCCTGAGGCGGACATCAAGACACAAGCACCCCCAACCTTAGCACAACATTACGAGCCACTCACACTATCTGACAGAACGAACACAGTAACCATGGGGGAAAACATACCGTTAATATCAGCTGGGACTTACACAGGTCTCCAGAGCGAAAATCCACAAGATTTTTTAGACAAATTCCTAGTGGCAGTAACTTCAAACAGATGGACAGACAACACTAAAGTTAATTTATTTCCAGCGCATTTATCAGGCACAGCACTAACTTGGTTCAAACACTACAAGCAAAAACAATGAGGGGTAGCCATACAATGGGATCAACTTGTTAAAAGTTTCATAGAGGCTTTCACTCCATTAGCACAAACCCAGAGTCTACAAATGATTTTAGAACACAAAATACAGGGAGAGAACGAGCCAACACTAACCTATTTTTTATATATATATATTAACAACATGCCGAAGATATGAAACTACAATACAGGACAAGCAAATTATACATTTTATCATACAGGGACTAAAACCAGAAATCTGTGAACGAGTCATAGGCCTGAAAAACGACACCTTAAGTGATCTAGAGACTAATTTAAAAATTACAGAACAGCTAGTTCTAACACAAATGAAAAACAAAGAAATGTACAATAGAGTTGCAGCAAACAGACCCTATAGTGCACCCTTATATGAACAAAACATCATCCATAAACTACAAACAGAAGTTAACACCCTAACCAATTTAGTAGCTACCCTAACTACAAACCAAATTTCAAATCATAACCACAGGTACGAAAGGTCTCCATCCTCGTATGAAAACTCAAAATATAAGCCAAGATATGATAGAACACCTAGTCCTCACCAGAATAGACATATGGAAAGCCCAAACTACCCCAAACAAACCCAAAGGCCACCTATGATTAAACACGTTAATTTCAGTGATAGGAGAAGACAAAACCATTCCCAATTACAACCTGCTAGACAAAATAGGTATTGCAATATTTACCGTAAAGACAACCATAATACTGAACAATGCTGGTTCAAGCAACGTTCATTAACTTCTCAAACCCAAAGTAACTGCTTGGCACCTAAAACTAACAATACACAACAGCTGTTCTGCAGGTACTGCAAGCGAACAAACCACAATATCGAATCATGTTACAAGTCTAATTATTATAAACAAAATCATCAAAAAAACGGGAAATAGGGGGAGGTCACACTAACCCTTACCGAACTTCCCCCTTATCAAAAGCGAAAACAAATAACACCATAGATCTTAACCAAAGGAATCGACAAAGTTACATATGTATAAAGTCTATGACATTTACTCCAACTAACCCCAAAGTACTACCACTATCAACCCCTGGAAAGACCAATTCAGAAGTGATATTTAAAGCAATAGATTATAATCAAGAATTCCCACCATTGAGATAGACACTATACAGATTTTAAATCACATAGAGCAACTGAAGAAACAGAATATGATAGATTGTACTAACTTGCAAGAAATAACGCAAGACAGGATACACAGACCGAGGAAAAATAAAACATTATTATTAGAGGATATTTATGAACTCATATTTAATTGCGAAAATAAAACTACGAAGAAGATACCTGTCCTAACAATAGACGTAGCCTTGACCACAAACCCTCGACATCCAGTACCCTGCATTATAGATACAGGATGTAACATAAACATTATTAGAGCAGACCTAGTTTGTGCAACAAAATTAAATACTAGCAACATACCCACGTTGATATCGGCTAACGGTATACCATTAACAGTTTTGGGTTCGACAAAAATCGCCATAAAAATTGGCAAAGTAATACTTGAAGACACTTTTTATGTGACACCTGATCTAAACAGCCCAATATTGGTAGGAAACATATTCCTATTTCAGAACTGCGTGGAGTTAAACTATAAAAATAAAACAATAAAAATTACCAAATATCAGATTGAACATATAATACCTATGAATGAACAGTGGCAGTTAGATATCAAGAATTTTAAAAACTCACAGGAATTAGAAGTGCAGCAAGTAACAGAGGTAATAGCCCCACAAGATATAATTATAGCACCACATCAGCATATTAGGATTAGCTCCTTAAAAGGTATAGAGTCTCGAACAGCCATCGAAACAGATAGGAATCTAAGAATAAAAAAGAAATGTCATGCATATCTTTCAGAAGGGGAAGATGGTACAGATACAATTGTAAATATTTATAATGCATCAAATTTCCCAAAAAGGATACCCGCACATACTACGATAGGACATATACATTACCCAACTCTTGAAGCACAGCCTACCCTGGAACACCATCCCACTACAAGTGACACAGGAAAAACAATATTGACAGATAAGGACGGCATAGTATTTGATATCTCACCACATTTAACCCTCCAAGAACACAAAAAAGTCCTTGACGTTTTACAAAAATACAGACACATATTTACAACAAAGGTAATCGATTTAACTCCTGCAAACATACCTCCTGTTAAACTTGAATTAAAACCGAATACGAAACCTGTAAACTCACCACCGTATAGGCAGAGTAAAACAGAAAGGGAAAAATTAAACAAATTATTGGACGATTTAGTACAAGCAAAAATATTAGAGGAATGTCAGGATTACACAGAATATGCAAGCCCAGTATTTTTATTGAAAAATAAAGATGGAAGCGACAGAATGGTAGCTGATCTCAGGAAGGTTAATGCACAGTTGAAAACAGATGCCCACCCCATTCCTTTAGTAATCCTGGTTTTAAGCTCTTTGAACAAAGCGCACACATTTACAAAATTAGACCTTAAAAATGCATTTTATTCCATGGATGTTAGGAAAGAAGATAAGCATATCCTAGCCATAAAAACACCCGATAGACTTCTACAGTTTTTCCGACTGCCGATGGGACTTTCAACTTCAACCACATTATTTAGTAAAGCTTTGAATGCGATATTAAACCGTCACCTTTATAATAAAGTCATCTGTTACGTGGATGACCTAATTTGTTATGGTGACTCATTTGAAAATGACTTACATAATCTAGAAACTATATTAGAAGAACTAGAAAAAGCTAATTTGAAACTAAATACAAAAAAGTGTAAATTTCTCTACAAAAGTGTAAACATTTTAGGACACGAGGTATCTGGAGAAGGCATTTTACCCCAAAAACAGTCAGTAGAAGCTATCACCGAATTTAAAAGACCAACTTGTGTAAGGCAAGTGAGACAATTTTTAGGATGCTCAGGATTCTTCTGCAGATTCATCCAAAATTATGCCAAAATAGCACAACCCCTTACTGAGATAATAAAAGATTCAAATAAAAACATGGCATTTAAATGGACGGATCTATATGAACAGGCTTTTATAGAAATCAAACAAATTTTGACAAACCCACCATTACTATCACATTGGAAGGACAACAGGGAAGCACACATTTATGTAGATAGCAGTTTGATTGGATGTGGAGCAGCGTTAGTACAGTTAGATGAAGAAAATAATAGAATGTACCCAATTTATTACATGTCAAAAAAATATTCAAATACCCAAATGCGTTACAGCAATGCTGAACGTGAAATGCTAGCGCTAACCTATGCTGTGAACTACTTCAGAGAATTCACGCTTGGTAGACAAACAACAGTTTATACGGACTGTGCCGCATTACAGTTTTATAAAAATTTTAAGCACACTTCCACTAGATTAAACAGATTAGCACTGTCATTAACAGACTACGACATTGTAGTAAAACATAAACGTGGTGCTACAAACGTGTTAGCAGACGCCTTAAGCAGAAATCCTTTAGAACAACCTTTGGATAAAGAATTTACGGACGTGTGTTTAACTGTCAATACTTTAATACAGACAAATCTACCCCTACTACAAGCTCAAGACAGTTATTTGAAGCAAATACGCCTTGCGATGACCTCACCTGAGGCGGTAAATAAAAAAATCAGACGGGCTTCAAGACATTACGAAGAAATAGATGGATTGTTATATTTCAAAACTTTCAACGGACGAGAAACTAGAAACTTATTGGCTATACCCCAAAAACAAACACAAGAAATATTAAAAATATTCCATGACAACCCCTACACGGGTGGACACTTATCACATTACAAAACAGCTTCAAAAATAAAATTACGATATCACTGGCCGAATATGTACCGTGATATCCTCCAATATACAAAAACTTGTGAAGAATGTCAACTACGTAGTCCAAAAACGAACAAAAATTACGGCCTACTACAACCTATTGCACCCTCCATAAAACCCTTTGACAGAATAACAATAGACTTTGTAGGTAATATTACACAAAGTAATGGTTACAAATATATCCTAGTTGCAACCGATGCCTGCACTAGAATGGCATTTGCAACCCCTTGTAGAAATGCAGATGCGAACACGGTAGCGCAAAAATTATTAAATCTATTCTGCACATTTGGATTTCCTAGAATTATTAATCATGACAGAGGAACACACTTTATGAATTCTGTAATTTCACAGTTACTAAATGCACTCGGGATTGAACAAAGGCCAGGCGCTGCTTATATGTCACAAGTACAAGGTGCGGTTGAAAAATACAACCACACGCTAATAAAGGCAATATCTCATTACGTTGTGGAAAAACCCCAAACTTGGTCAAAATATGTACAAATAGTTACATTTGCCTACAACACGTCTGTAAACATTTCAACTGGCTACACACCGCACTACCTCATGTTTGGTTACGAAGCTAACTTACCGTCTGATTGTATATATTTACAGGTTAATCCCGAAAAAATGGTGTTGGAAAATATAGAAATTTTAGAGCAAATACGCAAAGATATGCCGAAAATCATGAAAAAAGCCCAGGAAGCGCAAAAGAAATACTTTGACCGTGACAAAACTCATTTGGATTTAAACCCCGGCGATGAAGTCTTGGTCCATTTCTCGAAAGACCACACAAAAAAATATAGTAAATTTCAAACACCATTTAGAGGTCCTTTCGTTGTCAAGAAAAAAATTAACGAAGTGACATATGCAGTAGAAATTTACCACAGGGGAAGGTTAACAGAACAACCAATACATGTTGCTAGAATGAAATTATTCTATAAGAGAATATAAAACAAATATGAAGGGACTTGAGCAATAATAAAATATTCAAGAATAATATATACAATATTTCTCATGAACATCACTATGCACTCACTGCCTTGTAGTAAAAATTTGAAGAGATTGAAAAGTATATTCGCAATAATTTCATAATATATGAGGGTAAAAAGCTACTACATAGTCACGCAAGAATCGCTTTAAAAAATAGGTATTATACTCCAGGAGTTGAGAGACCGGTTAACTTGATTACGGTTTGAATGATTCATTATAACGTTATATAACCTTGAGAGTCACTGAAGTAAGTCTAACAGAAATAAAAATGTATATTAAAATCTCGATGTTGTGTCGGAAAACGATAGAGAATAAAGACATAAAAGTTTTAGAAAATTAAAACGCCTAACTTTGTATTTTAATGTGAGGTTTAGTGTAATTTAGTGATTAAGTGATAGGTTACACGTACCAAAGATATTGGTATAGGTAATCCCAAAACACAGGACACTAACACAGCACACACGACACGACACGAGCAGAGCCTGTAACCCACGGTAACCGTACTTAGACTGGCTAGTAAGACTTGACCGTGACTCTGGTATGTCTCCCAGGCAGATAAGTTTTCTGCTAACTCAACTAACTTCCCACGCTATACTACACCGACTGTGTTGTGACTATGACAAGGGGGCATTGCCTTGTACCGGCGGTCTGGGTCGCCAAGGGCCCTGGTGGTTCAGACAGCTTAGTATGCAAGTAATGTTTCCCACGTACTCGTTTACTACAATAACAAAGCGTACTCTAACTTGACACAACGTACATATTATACTTACCTGAGGGATACGTGTATACATAGCCTAGTAATAAAGAATATAAAATATGATAAAGTGTACTACATATATCATATTTATTTAAGTTAGGAGATAGCAGTGTTAACATAATATACCCTACAAGGACTCAATATTCCTGAGATGCATCTCAAAGAAAGAGACATAGATTTTCTATATTATATAATCCTAGGATGAACAAATACTTCAATGTATGACATGTAAATGACTTAAATGACATTTTTAAATATTACATAGCTAATCTAACATTGAAGGAAAGTAACATATATTTAACATAGTATGTATTAGCACAGCAATATTGCTCATTAACAAACTATACAGCCTTGATTAGGCAACATATATTATGATCATAATAATGACTATAAACAATAAGCACAAAGAAGGGATATTACATATTCCTCAGAAACAAAGGTGCGTAGTATCGTTTTGTAATATGATAAAATAACATAATTTCGAACCTTATTTAAGAACACTAGAGATTAAGATGCTTAGTAAAAACATTACTACATAGAGCTAGGGAAATACGACACACCATCGAGAGGTCATTAAAAGATTTCTGTAAATAAAAACCTTAGGCATAAATATGTATTAATTATAAAATATTAAACTAAAATGTATATGTAACCTGTAGATATTAAGTTTTAGAATTATGACACCAGAAAAACCAACCACAACCTGAGAAACCAGTCTACAAGACACCAATCTACAAGACACCAGTCTACAGCACTCTAACCGTCCCGACCACCCACGAGACAGATGAAGTCCTTACAGCACTTCCTACTACTACTACTGACAGCACTTGCCATGCCTCTTTTGACCACCTTTGCCAGCATATCAACCCACAACATAGAAGAACCCAATAAGCCTCTAGTACAAATCTTCACAGGAGCGTACTTTACTCCAATGCCTCAGACACTACCTTATATCAGTTCCATCCCTATTACATAAAAAATTCCTTTCAACACACAGCAAAATTTACCTAAAAACGAACCCTCTTTAAATTTCTGCCCTAAAAACCTCAACAACTCCCAAACCTATTTCAAGATACAGAACAACCTTTCCACATTACAAACCCTCATACATCAACAAATGGTAGCAGAACACCTCCCATTCATCCAAAGACAGCAACCAGATAGAAACAGAAGATCGCTCACGTTCGTCGGAGATTTCTTCGAATGGTGTTGTGACATTGCGACATAACACCAAATACATGACTTGGCAGACAACAAGGAAGATGTCTACACAGCATTCTCAACACAACAACACTACCTACTCCCGAGCTACCTGCGCATTCACCTGCTTTGTTCACAATCTACAAAGACAACACCACTTCCAGCTAAAGCACGACGACAAAAACATAGTAAACAACATGGAACTCATTTTGTACATTTTATTAGCCTGGACTTCTATAATAACACTACTTCTTTTTATAGACCTCTACTTCATCCACATTAACAACATCAAAATAAAATTCCTGAAGCCTACAGTACATGAACGTGACTACCCAATGGATAACCTACATTAGACAATAAGTACGATTCGTAGGTAGAATCGTCATTAAGCCAGGGGAATGTAAGACTTATGTAATTATTAGTATTATAAAATTCATAGAATCAATGTACAGATAGTTGCTGGAAAGGAAGTCTTGTATTACAATTCAATACAAACATCCTCCGGATGTAACTGGATACGCACATCCGCTTAGACGCCGATGGTGAACAAACAGGAAATGCTTGCTTAAGCAGCGGAAATGCTTATTTGTAAAAACCGTGCGACGATGTAAGGGGCAGCCATGCTAATATGAAAAATTGGTACTCACCAATTATGATGGAGAGATTTGGCAGAGGCGTGGTCAATGAGCTGGCGGGAGAAGAACATCAAAACTGAAGAACAAGGAGGAGAGGTGGAAGTCGAGGACGAAAATTCGAAAACTGAAGTTCGGGAGTGCTAGTGTTGGTGTTCGTGTGCGGAAAAATATCTCTAGGCGTAATAAATGTAATGTGAAATAAAATGTAAGTAATTTTAAGAACTTAGTATATTTTAGGGTTCATTAATCATTTTCAGTTCCATATCTATTTAAATGTTCACAATTTCGAAAATGTAAATTCATGTAAATGTTTAGCTATTTTAAAAGAAAGTTTCTCACGTTAGTCCATGAACTCATAAATATTGCAACACTACAAAATTACTAGTAAATGTTATAATGAATTAAATTTAAAATAAATTGTAATGAATAATTTAATATTAAATATGTCTTCAAAGCATTAAGATATTAAAATTTGTGCTTAATATATCGGTTGACCCAATCAATTGTTAATTAAAACTTTTAATCAATTTAATGAAATGTTGTCACAAATAAATGTGTTGGTTCATTTGAGGGTATTTGTACTGCCAATCTAACCTATTATTAAATCCTCTCACAGCAACCCTTGCTCATAGTATGTCACAAGCTTAATCTTAAACTAAACCAAACTTAAAAACCTTACACTCTGAATATATTTTAAAAACCCGGATGTAATTTAAAAAATGTATTTAATATTAAACAAAAATATTATGGTTGCCTGTAAAGTCGGTTTTACGGGCGAAGATATTACGTGACAACGTCTTTTTCTCGGTAGAATATTTATTGATATGAATATTATTAAATTGCACAATAGGAACAAGGAATTTAATGAAAATAAGAATTGCACCAATTTTTACTATAGAAATATAGTTTGTTTACTAAAACATTGTACATAATTTGAAATTAATTAAAATTTGTTATTGTAAATGGTAAAGTTGAATAAAACATTTACTAAAATTGGAATTTGAAATTCTTGCTAAACACAGTTAAACTCTAACTCCGCGCGTGGTGATTGGTCGGTTTAGTTCGTTTGTTTGGTCGCACTGTTATGACAGGTTAGAGGTTATAATTTGTTATTTTAAATGTTTGACTAGCAATACGCGCTGTTTCTTCTCAATCGACTGAATTACGATTGATTGCAGAGTGATTTAAACTAATAATTTACTTAACACTATCAACATTTGTCAATAGTATGACACAACCTATAAACTCAGTTTCTCAACTTTTGTGTCAATCTAACAATTAATCAATCAATCATAGTTTACGATAATGAAATATCAGTGTACAATTATTTACCTTTATTGTTGTAGTTGTTGTAAATGACGAATCTAAGCACTCCACATTTTCACGAATAAACATAGTTATCTGCTTTATCCCGTGCGGCGGACCCACAGTTATCTGCTTTATCCCGTGCGGATCCCGTGCGGCGGACCCACTGGACGGGCATCGTAACGTTACCGGGCGTTACACTTTTTCATGAGTGACTCCGAGCCGCAACCTAATTTAAGACGTTGTCACGTCAAAATTAATAATGCATCATTACATAAGTTTATGATTACGTATATGCACTTTGTGTCAAGAATTTATTTCCTAGCTCTTTTTGGAATTTTGATAAAAATAAACAATACTCTTCTACAAAATATATATCCGTTATGAAATTAATATTTGAGAGATTCAATAATATGTCAGTTCAAATGTAAGCTGCAGATATAATATGTTGATATAATATAATTATTTGTAGATACTAACAATAAAATTGGCACGGGTCTCTTCACATTTGCATTCATCTTGTGAACTTTATTGAAATTAATTTTGTTGAATGAAATATATTATATAGAAGCACGTTTTAAACCAATATCAATTACACAATTTGTAAAGAGAACGTTTTTGTAAAAACATTAAGAAAACACACTAAAATATAAAAGTTGGTTTAGTAATTGATATAATGAGTTAAATTACAATTTTACCGTTATCGTGGAATATGTGATATAATAATCACGATACAGTGTATTTTGTAAATATTGTCCAGTATTTATATACATATCCTAAAACAAACCCATGGGTTTGCACGCATTTTCCTACTGAGGCCAGTGAAATTATGGCATATTTCTATTACATTATGTTCCTAATCCTTCTGAGATAAATTGTGGTCACGTAATACGTTCTTACTGAATGGTCAATTTGATAAGTAAATTGAAATCTGAAATTTAGGTGACTGAAACATTTGATAAGTACTAATATAACTTGAATTTCATTTCAATATTTTATGATTTTTGTATTAGATAAAAATATATTTCTTAACAATTAAACTATTTAAGCGGAGTGTGCGGGAATGCTAATGTTGTACGTCATTAGATTTCCATATAATACAAATATGTAATAAAATTAGGTGGTGCGTGTAATTTTAAAATTACTTCGTTGGATCGCCTCTAGGACACAAGATAAAAGTATATACCTAATTTAATGCCACTAAATTTTATGATATGTTTCTTTTTCGTTGTAGAATTGCTCAATAATACATTAATTTTTTATTTGATTTCAGTATAATCGCGGATATCGCTGGTCTAACCCTGTAAATTGGTAAAACCCGGTAATCCCATTTGGATTTGATACTTTTATGCCTTCCAATTCTGACGGGTTACTAGTGAGATTACACGAAGTAATTTCAATTTTAAATTAAACTTCAGCCTGTGGGAATGTTAAAAGGGTGAAACATTTAAATATGTTTGAAGTCTATAATAAAATAACAAAATATACATAATTTAGTAGCGCCATATATGATTTTTATACTGCCTTATTTATATACTGACTTATAATGCCACTTTTACTACAGGGTATATTTATTTACCCAGGGTAGGAGGTATTTACGTCATATCACGTGTAGTAATTTGTTACATATATTTTTTGTTCTGTTAGGACAAGAAGTTTATAAATTGCACTTATTCCTACAAGAACCTTACCGCTGTTTCCTGAGGTAACTCAGGATATTTAGTATGGGTAAGTTATGTTTTAAGGGCCGCCTCCTATCGGGATCCATAAGGAAGAATTAGGGCAATAATCTCAAAGTCATGTCCCCACGGAAGAAGTGGGGGCCAGCTCTGAACCAGCCTCTCCAGTCAAAGCAGGCAGGGTGTAGCAAACCCTTGTTGAGGCTAAACAAGAACCTCTGATGCTTAGGGAACGAATTCTAACAATCATCTCCCGCAGTGGACTGGACCTATCGAATTACCCTTGCACTCCAGAATCTCAACATTTGCGGTTAGTGACGTGCCGCTCCTGGGCATACATAATGTTGTAAGTAACACATCGGTTTGTACTGTGCCCAGAGGTAGGTTCAATAGACAGACAGAAATGAAGTCGTACGTTATACTACCAGTCTACGAGAGATAGGATACGCCAAAGTTCAGCTAATAAAATTATATAATTTATAAAATTTTTATCTTACTGGTCTTAAAGTTTTGTTAACAAATTACAGTATGCGGTAATACAAACATTTTACAACAATTTCATAAATGGTATAAGTGGTATACAATGGTATAAGTTGTGTATGAAGTTTTTTTTGTGCTTACTCTATGGATCTACTGCTCTTTCACTGTACCTTGCTATTACCTTTACAAAGCTTTAATAAACAGTTGTTTGTGTTTACGTATGATTTGTTTACTTTTATAACAGTGTTTTGTTCTGAAGTGAGTAAAGAGTTTATAGTGAAGTGTTTCATATTTGATTGGTTTTTTAAAATGCCAGGTAGTTTAATAGTGTTTCAGAAAAGACCAAAACAATTTTTTGGGTCGAGAAAACGTAAGTTATCTGAGAATGAAAGTGTAAATTTAGTGAATGAGCCTAGCCCATCTAGGCCTAGTTCTCTTCCTTCCACTATAGATTCTGCTAGTCCTAGTGTAACTAAAAAAGAAAGTTCTTCTAAGAAAAAATTAGAACCAATTCTGAATACTGATCATTCATTTATTGAGGAACCTGGTCAGTGCTACGACATTCTAAATATCAAACACCTTGAGGACTTACTAAAACAAATAACAGTTTGCTCAAAATGTGGGGAAAGATTGGCTTTAAGTTTACCTAATTGTAAAGTTATTAATTAAACGTACTGGGTGTGGATTTAAAATATTTGAGCATAATGATAAAATAAAAACATTGAACCATCACAGCTAAACACCAGGCTAGTATATGGGTTTAGATGTATTGGTAAAGGGGTGGAGGCAGCAAAACAGTTTGCGGTGTCATTAATTTGCCGGGGGCGTAGATTTGATGGCATATATTTGGACATGTTTAATTCTAGCTGAAGGCGATGAGAAAGTCTTGAAAGCAGAATGAACGTGCCTATTGATTTTGGCTTTCTGGAATTGTTGACAGGTACGTGTCCCAGATTGACAGTGACGATGCACATTAGACCATACAAAACGTTGAGATATGAATTTATTTGCATCTTTAAAACAATGATGAGAAAGGTTGTGAGTGGAGTTAAAGACTTGACGTTGTAATGAATTAGAGATGAAGGTTCTAGGTCCATGTGTAGCCGCAACACAGTGAATTTGTACATCAGTTCCTCGTAGTGTGATCAGAAAAGATTCATACTTATTGTGTTTCTTGCTATCATTTGATTGAGTCTGAGTAATATTTGTGAAAGGAATAAAGAGCTTATATGTTAATTTGTGTAGACATAGATAGGTCGTAGATTCGAGACGTGGAAGCTGCGTACATGTTGGATGCTCCAGAAATGAACTAAACGTCAGTTTTTTTTTGGTATGGTTTACATTCAAATGTTTTACATTTCGCATGTTTTTTTTCTTTAGGTTGTTGGAAAGCTTAGATAAAAGGTTTTTGGACTGTAAATAATGTTAAGAGTTAAATCTATATGATATTATGAAAATTCTGAACTGCAAAGTAAACATGCAGGTTCTACGTTGGGAAGCAGGCCATTTGAATAGACGTGGTATGTGTTTCCTGGACAGTGAATATTTTCCAACATGTTGAAGACAAGCACCATAGCTATGATTGACGCATCAGTAAAGACCTCTAAGAATGCTTTGGGATCTGAATGTGCGAGAAGTATGACTTCTTTCAGCGGTTCAGGGGCCCAGGAGTAATATTTATTCAATAGCGTATGGTGTGCAGGAAGTATGGTTACTTGATGCTTAAGTAATGATATACCTGTAAAATTAATCATTCTCAACAAAGGGATGTAATTCGTCGACTTTAGAACGGCCGTTGAAGTTCCTCAGTGTAGAAATGCAGTGTAAGTGAAGCTTGATGCCATCTGCCATCTGCAGTAGAGAATAGAACCCCCTTTTATGGTGTTTACCAAGATCTCGTATAAAACAAGGCACGTGAATATTGCACGAGAGTATCGTTGAAATTCAAATAGCAGAAATCAACTCCCTGTGTCACATTTTCGATGACAGCCCGTCATATTTAAGTCCGAAACTTATGTGTAGAACTTCTAAAAGGCCGAAAGGAGTGGCCATTGCTGTTTTTAGACATCTTTAGGGATTGAATGTAATCTGAGGGTATGTGTGATGTCATGATAGAGAATTAGGCGCAGCCACGAAATCTGAAATAAAAGTCATGTTTGTGGCGGATTGGTTATCTGTCAGGAGTCGTCCGAGATTTGAGTGTCCGAGCGATAAGTAGTCCGAACTTACATTGTTTTGTTTATTAAGACTAGTAGTATTCACACGTTTTCATTATATACACACAGGAACAAACAGACATGTCTTTAGTTTTCTACAATATTATAGATGAATTTGATTATTTTCTTATATGCGAATCTATCCATCCCATTTATTAAAATACGCAATAACTATTTATTAATACGTTACACAAATAATAGATACCAACAATATAAATATATATACATATTGTTGTATGTATGTATGCAGCAAAAATTCTTTAGTTTTAGTAGTTTTAAATTATTAGTACTCTATGTTCCTGTACTAACAATGTAAATAAACTGAAGAAATCAAATTAAATTATAACTGTACTGCTCAGTAGTGAGTACTCTTAGAATAAATATTTTCGGGAAAGCTAAGTCCATAAATAACGTTAAATACAACTCGACCTATGTCCCGGAAATTGTGATAAGGCGAAAGTGATCGTTAGCTGCTTCTATTTACATACGCTGTTACCTTACGTAAAAAGGATTTCACATTTACGTTATGTTTGAGTATTAATTCTCTTCTGTGAAGGAATGTACTTATTCGATTAATTCCAAATTGTATTCAAATATGAAATAAACAATATTATCTTTATAATACGAAGAGCCCTTCTTATTGGATAACAAATTACTTTATTTAAAAGAAACACAATTTGCTCAAAGAATTTCAAAAAGTATTGGGTACATTGTGTGTTTCTTGTTAATAAAATAATATTACGTTGGTTTATCAAAATAATATTGCTGTTTTGATAAACCTTACTCTTAGTAAATTATTTAAATATTGACAATTTATAATTATTAGTTGGAATTCTCCAACTAATTACTTATGAATTTTCCAACTAATAATAATTGATAATATATACGATAAATTAATTATTTTAATAACACAAATGTATTAATATGTATTTACCTTTCTTTGATATCAAAACTAAAAACAACATAAATATCTTGATATATAATAGTATATAGTAAAATAACAAACAATAATATCGATCAGTGATAACATAACCATAAAAAAATATATAAAAGATATTTTAAAACTAGAGTTTAAGACTTGCAGATAAGATAAGGTGCACATTACCAATAAAGCTAGATTTTACTAGAACGCCTTACTCTCTAAATTTCAATATTTATTTATTTTATTCACCAACGGCATACACCATTTTACACTATTACAAAAAATAAAGATGGTCAACAAGTATAACAAGATTAATAATAAGTATTAATAGTTAAATTATGAATAAATTATGTGAGACAACTAGTATATAATAATGGAGTTCATGCAAAGAAAGCAAGCAACAACTACTATACTATGCAAGCGAAAACAAGGATTTAAATCTAAAATCATTAGGAAAATAACTTTAGAAAAAATAAAAATAAGTTAACAGTGTAAAAGTAAGCAGAGAAAACAAGCAAATAACTGTAATAAAATAAGTAAATATTAACAGAAAAAAATATATATATATATAAAATAACAGTGTAACGATATAACAATAGACAAAGATAACAAGGAATAAATATGTATGACAATAACAACGTAAACTAAATGACAAGCTAACAACAAAATAAATTATAAAAGTAGCACATTGGAGGATGAAGCAACACTGATCAGGCTTTCATCAGCAGCAGTACGCCGAACCCCACCCAGGGCTGCAACAAAGAGGTCGACTGAAGAGCCAATGTCGTTTCCGAAACGCATGAGTCTAGGTATGGGACTAAATCGAAGAAAGTTGGTCCCAGCATGGTCAGGCTCGAAGAGGCGCTGATGTCTGGTGGATCTGGCAGGAACGCGGAAGTTGATTGTCTCCAGTAAGAAGGGGCTGCTGACTTGGGTATTGAAAAGCTTGGAAAGGAAGATACAATCAGCCACCCTCCTCCTGCGCTCAAGACTCAGAAGACCATAAACCGCTGACACCTCATTGACTGAAACTTCACGAAAGTCAAATCCCGCACGACATCCCAGGAACCTGATGAAACGTCTTTGCACCGACTGGAGATAGTGAATCTGGCAGAGCTGATATCGAGATCAAACTACAGAGTCATACTCAGGTAACTGGCGGACAAGGGACTTGTAGAGAATCGTAGAGGCATGGGTAATCAAGCCATGTTTTGAAGAACGGAGGACCAAACCAAGCATATGAGAGGCCCTGGCGCAGATTTGACTGATGTGGAGACCAAACTCAAAAGAAGAGTCGAGAAGAACACCAAGGTCCTTGATGGTATTGCATCTCTCCACCCGGTCGCCATCGAGTAAGTAGTCGGCTACGACTGGATTTAGTTTCCTATTGAACGTTATCAACTTGGTCTTGGAAGGATTCACAGTCATATCATTCGCACGACACCAGTCAAAAATATCGCCAAGAGCATCCTGCAGAGACTGGCAATCATTCTGAGATGCAACCTCCACGAACAGCTTCATGTCGTCCGCAAATATAAGAAAGGGGACCTTGATGGCATGCTTAATATCATTGATAAAGATTGAAAACAAGAATGGTCCAAGGTGAGACCCCTGTGGAACACCAGAACTTGCAGTAAAGCTAGTTGAGACGACAGCACCAAGGCGCACGGCAAGTTGACGATCGGTAAGGTAGCTGCTGAACCATTGCAACATTGTGCCAGAAAACCCGTATCCCTGCAGCTTCGCAAAAAGATGACGATGTTTGATCTTATCAAATGCCTTGCTAAAGTCTATATAAACGTTATCAACTTGATTTCTACGGCTGAAGGCCTCCATCACCATGTACTGGAGTAATAGAAGGTTTGTCACGGTAGAGCGACCGGAGGTGAAACCGTGTTGCTCATCAATAATAACTTGTTTACCTAGAGGCTGAACCATATCTAAAACAAGGCTCTCAAAAACCTTACTAAGGACGAATTGTATAACTATGGGCCTGTAATTGGTAACATCACGACTATCACCAGATTTGAATATTGGAACTACAATCCAACTTTCAATGTTGAGGGGAAGATACCAGTAGATAGGCTGAGATTGAACAAGTGATGGATTTGAGGGACCAGTTAAGAGTGACAGAACTAGAGTACTGCTGGGGGGATGCCATAAGGACCGCTGCCTTTGGTGGAATCCAATAGTACGAAATTCCTTTCAACGTGTTCAAGAGTGACTGCACATTCAGATATGATGAATGGAGTGTAAAAATTGGGCACAATCAGCTCATCTTGAGACACAGTGGAGTAGGCCGACGAGAAGTAGTCAACAAACAGCTCGCACATGTCATCAGAGCGGAAAGCCTCAGTAGCACCTTGTTTAAGGGAGCTTGGCATGGAAGACGTCCGATTGAGGTCCTTAACAAAGCTTCAGAAGATCCTTACATTAGATGAAATGGTGGTATTGACATGATTTATGTAGCTCAAACGACAGTCCCTGGAGACAACCCTGCACCGATCACGAATGGTGCGAAAGTTATTATAGTCGACAAGGTCAAAGAATTTCTTGAACTTCTTGTCTAGAGACTTCTTGAGAATTACAAGCTGCCTAAGCTCCTTGGAGAAACATTTGGGGAAGACACAACAGCCAACAGCCTTCCATGGAGAGTGATATTCAACAAGTTCACTAAGCTGTGTGCAAAAGTTGGAGAACAGAAGATTGACGTCAGTGCAATCATAGTCGAGCTGAATGGCACCAAAGCTGGAGATCATTTTTAACCTGCACTAGGTTACATCTTTGAATGTTCCGAATGAAGGTAGGACGCTCAGGGCACCCAGGTGATGGTAACGAAATATTAACGGATACAAAAAACTAGGATGGCATGGTTCTTGGGCTAGAAGAGGCTCTTCGGCACGTGACACGGTAAATATATCAGGAGATCCGAATATCAAGTCAAGTTGGACTCCTCTGTCATTAGCTACATTGCTAAGCTGACATACGCCAAGATGTGAAGTTAAGTCCAAGATGACGTTGGCAGAAGGAGAAGCAGTAGAAGGATCGGAATGAATCCAATTGAAACCAGGCAAATTGAAGTCGCCAGAAATTAATACGAGGTCACAGTTGTGGTAGACGGACAATATGTCCACAAGTGAATCAGGGAACAGTGAGTAAAGTTTTGTTTGGGCTTGAGGGGGAATATAGACAGCGCAGACAACCACCTTACAGCGAGAAGTGAGGTTGACTACCACACACAATGCTTCTACTGGTAGATCAGGTTGCAGTACTTCAGATGACGAAAGAGACCCATGAACAGCAATAAGGACACCACCGCCATCCTGCTTGCCACTAGCGAACAATCCTCCGATAAACATCATATCCAACAAAACCAAGTTCAGATGAAGCGATTGTGGAATTCAAATTTGTTTCAGTGAGAATTATAATTGTTCATTACAATTATAATAGTTATATGTTTCAGTGTAAATGTTAATATGAATACGCATTATTAGTTTAAATATCTAATGCAGACAACACAGATGGAACAGTCACTATTATAGTTGGCATGTGAATGTAATCGTACCCATTTTAAAACTTTGGATATTCTATATTCTTTAAACTTTACTAGAAAAGAATTGTTATAACCATAAAGATTTCTGTGTAGTACCTTTAACTGAAAATAATCTTAAATTATGTTTAAAAAAAATGTTCCCATGAAGGTCGATTCTATACTTCTATAAATCCAAACAGCCACGTTCTTGTAATCTTGACAATTTAAAATTGAAATAAATGGTACCTGGAATTACTCAAAAATTGTATGGGAAGTGTAAATGTTAATGTTTCTTTCTACATACTAGATATAATAATGTTTCCAAAATGCGAGTGGCCTCCATATTAAAACGTTTTATTTTTTAAGATTGGCAAACAAACTCTGTAATAAGTTTAGTCTGCATTAGGAACTACGGTAGTTATCGCCTTCACAATAATTAGTCTGCAATGTTGTGCAATAGTAAAAACTTTGTGGGTTTGAGTGTTTTTAAAATTAATAACCCCCTCCGTGATGGTCTTTCTTAACATGTTATATTACAATTATACTTAGTGAGACTTTAAGTTCATAGAACTAAATTATGAGTAGTTGTTTTTTTTAACGGCCACTGTCTCTAAACCTTACAATTTATCTAAACATTTGTATAAATAAATGTTGATTGAAATTACCTGAAAATATAATGCAAAATTGTCAAAGTAAGGTGTGAATATGTAATATGAATTTTAAGGTTTGTAAGGTTGGTTTAGTTTAGGTTGTGAAATATTATAATATATTATGAGCAAGGGTTGCTGTGAGAGGATTTAATAATAGGTTAGATTGGCAGTACAACACCTTCAAATGAACCAATACATATTTTATCTGTGACAACATCTCATTAAATTGATTACAATTTTAATTAACAATTAATTAATTGATAACGTCAACCGACATATTAAGCCCAAATTTTAATACTTAATACTTTGAAGACATGTTTAATATTAAATTATTCATTACAATTTATTTTTTATTTAATTCACTATAACATTTACTAGTAATATTGTAGTGTTGGAATAAATATGAGTTCATGGACTAACGTGAGAAACATTCTTTTCAAATATCTAAACATTTACATAAATTTACATTTTCGAAATTTTGAACATTTAAATAAAATATATGAAATAAGAAACTATGAATTTCAATATTAAACTATTCATTTGATTTTTACACATTATAATCTTTGCTTTTCATTATATTGGGTACAGGTACCTTGGAATTGTAAATGATTAATAAACCCTGATATATTAATAAGTAGTGAGTTATCCTTAATCAATGAAGCATACGTGAACTTGTTATTTTAATGCTTCTGGCTTTCAATATAATTTGGAAAATTATAAATAATAAATATAATTAAAACACCATTACCCGAGTTAATGTTTGTTAACGTTGCTAAATATCATTAAGTGAAATTCTCATTATCATTGAATTCTCATTATCACTTTATACACAATTAGTCAGTAGTTTAGTTCGTTCCAGTATGGACAGACAGAAATATATACATAAAAGAAGTTTTTCCAGCCCCCCTTCGTTACCGCGTAAGTTATATAACAACTTGCACGCACGCAAAAAAAAGTATGATATTGCTGCTAGATAGGTGCTACTAAAAAGGAAAGCGTTAAGTTTTGTCAGAGAAAATCTTTTTCCACTTTCTTTGGTAACGACGGTTGTAATGTTGTTTATTTGGCTGTTGGTCCCTTCATTCGTATATTGTTTTACATTTTGTTTTTATAATTTTTTTTGTATTAACATATTTATTTTAAATATTAGACCACTAAATAATACAAACACCAATGTATTACATTTTTAGTTTACTGCCAATATAAAAATTTGGAATTATTAAATAATCATATACGTTGGGAGCAGGAGAAATAGATATGTCGATTCATTTTCAGGCAATCAGAGATTTATCAGTTATGCGTAGTAACAATCCTGATCTCTTGGCCTTCATAAGTACATGAGGTGATTAATAATTACCATTACTATCAGCCATATGTTTATATCCATAGCGTAATATAAAATGCTACATAAAAAACGAGCATCATTTATAAAAGAGTCCTTTTGGCTCACTTGGAACACAAAGATAAATTTTGTAAGAATTTAAGTGTTATTATAATATTTCTTATTAGATTCATATGTAAGTAATATCTCTAATAGTAATAATAGGCTTTTAAGATAATATTTAGAAGATTTATTCAATTACCTGCTTTCCAGACCATTTTATTTCCCTTTTACAGCCGTAAATAAAAAAATATAAATAAAAGCGATATAATATTTTTAATATTTATCAATCGCTTTATTAAAATGAAATGTGGGTACAAGCTGACTTATAAATATGGACTATATAATTAAATCTTGTATTAATTTAACAGTTACTTCAACTTTTTAAAGTTTACAAACATTTCAGACAACTAAAAATTTGTTTATTTAGCCCTAATTATTTGAGACTGGCTGTGATATTAAAACTATGACAATATATGTAATAGACTAATTTTTTATACAAAATCTGACAAAAACATATGGTACAGTTTATATATGTTAATATAGTGTCTGAATTATATAAGTGTCCCTGCAATATAAACCAATGAAATTCTCCTATAATAGAATCCTCAAATTAATTACATTTAGAAAACTTTAATGTTATTTATGTTAATGATTTATTTTTCTCCTTCTCTTAAAACTCCAGATATAACTTTTAAAAAGCGGTAGGCAACAATACGACCTTGGCAAAAATGTATTTCTATACAACATTTATGAAGAATATGCGTAAAATAAGATACTATCGAGAATAATGTGGTATAAAAGGTTTGGTTCCCTCTTAATTGTCATATTTTGGCTGAGAATTACGGTAACATAACACTGCGGGCACTAGAATACTTTAATTTCTGTCTAGTTTTATGTCTGGAAGACATATTAAAACAAACCGGCCTATTGCATATCTTTTACATTTTGTATATATTTTCATTTCAATATAAGCACCACTGAATTCGATGATAGCTCACGTTGATAATGGTAATGATGTTGAAATCTGGCTGATTGTTAAAATAATATCTGAATTAAAACAAAATCCTTAATAACACCATACAATATGAGAACTTTATTGCATGAACAATTTAAACGTTCAAGTGACAGCAAACTCTAATAATACTCTCAATCATAAAAGTTCAAGTGTACCAACAAAACTAAACGTGTTACACCATTAAGAATGAACTTTTGAATACCAGAATTTCAGAGTAACACTAAACGTAAAAAACAACGTGACATTTTTTTAAAAGCTTTAGTAATTTTGTTAGCTTCAAACATAGTTTAAATAATTACATATACTGTAGAAAAAAATATAAGCATTTGAAGAACCCAAAGAAATGTTTTAGAATCAAAAATTAAGGTTATAAGTTATGAAGAGAACCAGGAAAGTCTGTTGCGCAGTAAGAACAAAATAACAAGAGAACTGGACTTCTTTGTTATCTCAGAAATTCTACGTTACTTATGTATCTTTTGGCTGTCTTTTCCGTTGCTTTCTTTTATGACGTTTTAGATATATCAGATATTTATTATTTCCAAAAAATGCTTTAGAGACAGGCGAGTAACCATTACATGCAAGCATGCCGTATCATAATTAAGTTGCAATAAAAGTTAAACAATTTAAATTACATGAACTATATGTAAGTAATTAATTTGTAAGTAATTCTTATACTTTTACACTTTATTATGAAAAGTGTATATACAATATAAGACAAAATCAAAACAGCCGAGCTGTATTTTTATTAGTCTAGTAATTACATTATGTAGTGAAGTTACTCCAGAACTTGTTCGAAATGCGCAAATATAGAAATGAAATGAATAACATGAGCTTTGTTTTCTTACCGGAAAATTAAATTGCGGTGTTAACAGCATATTCACGTCATAAACCACCTCGCCCACGCAAATATACCAACATAGCTACATGACTGCGTTATTTAGTGAATCTAGTTCTTGAATTCACTATTCAAACGTTAAAAATATCATAGTATATGGAGGAAACGATAGAATACACATTTTATATATGTGTTTGATTGAACTAAAATCACGTGAACCCGCATGTACAATGCTGTTAATAAGGTTAAGAGCGCTCTAAGACGAAATCTAATCTTTTACAAAATTCAAACGATTTAGGATCACATCTTCAATATTGTAGAACGCATTACGTACCTAGAAATATCATATTTATCCTGATAATAATCATGTACTAGAAACAAAGAAGTGTAAAATTTCATTATTCCTCAAATTAATTATCCATATAGTCTGAGTTCTTTCTTTAAATAAACTCTTCCTTCAATATATCAGCTCATAAATATTGTCCATTATCACTTAATGTAATTGTATTATCATTTATTGTATGTGAGGTCATAGTTATCTTTAATCATTATACCAATTTGGGTATTAAAAAATCTTTACAGAATTTGGCTTAATGTAAGAATATATTACCTAATCATAGTATAACCAGGCTACATATCCAAACCATTGGAGACGATTAATATTTAAGATCATGGTCGTTGGTCGGGTTATTCTTAATTCTATATGTAGATCTAAACAATTATCTATATGTCTCTTTCGCTGTTGGATGAAAAACACAATTGTCGAAGAAAATCTAGAATTAGCCACACCAAGTGACGAGCCAACCAGTTTCAAGTACCTAATTAGCAAACCCTGGTCACTTTGTAGATTAAGGTGGATTTTATAACGAAATTTAAGCAGTATTTACAATGCATTACATGGTATTGATTCGTCACAGGTGCAATCTGTAGTACAAACTTAGTCTTTATACTTACAGCTATGCTACTAATACAGCAAATTATAATTTAATACTTTGAATAGGTTAAATATATTTAATATTGTACCGTTAGTTAGTTAGATTTTATATAATGTAAATTTTACAACCTAGTCAGCCATTATAATTTAATATTATTTTTTTATCCAATTTTCCAGGATTAAATTATCGGCGGAGTAACTACCTAATTGGCACGCGTATGAATATTTTATTCTAACCCTTTGTAGCAACCCAACTACGTGACCGATTAGACCTCGCGCGCCTTGTCCGTAAGTAAAATTTATCTTTCCGTATTATTAAATGAGCCCTTTGATGCCAAACTTATAAAAATGAATGTAACATAAAGTAAAGTTGTAAATAGTAAAGTATTTACCCTTGAAGATATTTTATTTGCTAGATTTAAATAGATACAAGTTGTGGCGTCGTCCTTCTGACGAGTACGTTGTTGTAATAAGTTTTTTGTCTCATTAAATGGCTAATACCGTCGCGAATTTGTTTTAGGTGAGCTCGTGTATCTCACGTATTGTTTGAGTAGATGGCTACCACTTGCATAACTTGGACTCCTCTTCTAGTAATTATCGACTAGAAATAACCCTTCTTAGACCACAGCTTCAATGCCTCGTGCCAAGACGCCGACACCCGGGTTGTGAGTCTACACATTGCGAAGGGAAGTAAAATCTTAATGTTTTATAAAGTAAAACATCGTAGGCATACTTCCATAGAACATTGGATATTTTAGGCCCACCAATCAGATATACATTTGTAGTTCTTATACTCTAATTGGCAGCAACGTGGCAAGGTATACATTTAATTTACCAACTAAAAGTGGTGCTTGTAAGTTTCGCTGATTAAATTGAACTTTGCAATTCGAGTATTTATTACTACGACTTCAGAAGTCACCACCCCCATGTGTTATCGTCATTCGGTACAATATAAATATAGATAAATAAATTTATAAGATACAATACAATTAGTTCTATTAAATTATTTTAGTACTAAGTTTACATATATGTTTTCATAAAAAGAAATAATAAAAAGAATACAAACGTTTATAAACTAGTAAAGATTTTATACATGATCACTCAATAGCTGATTGAATAAGGCACACATTGTAATGATAAAAAAATGTCTGTTTTATACTTATACTGTCACCTGTTCATATTATCACTATCACAAGTTTACTACCAATTAAAATAATGTATGATTTTGTTAGGGTGCGTTATCTAATATTAATTCCTGATATCGTGTATAAATTACTTCAATGAGTTTTAAGATAATACTAAGGTCCTAAGTGCCTTTCAACGTGTACTAGGTTGGCACACATATTAAGCACACTAATTTAAACTTGCACGACAACTAAAGAAGAATCTTTATAATTAAAGTTGTAAAACATACTAGAGAAGATTTCTCGTCTAGGCAAAATAATTTTCACTGTGTATCTTATTAAAATAACAAATATTGGTTATTTACTTACTCGTTTAAAAGCTTTAGGACCTATCAAATTACATTCTGGGTATAAGTTATATTTTACTGTCTCAAATATTTTTCAAATGGAGTTCCATTCATCATTCAGTTACTTATAATATTCGAACTCCCTGTATGAAAAATTAAAAACACTATAAATATTTTTTTATATCATGGATTAATACAGGCAGACAGATAAATAGACAGAAATAAATAAGATAAATAATTGTTTTCTCCTACACACGGTAGTCTTCACTTACGCACAGCTATAACATATAATCGTAACATTTTCGCCCAAATTTGTATGCACTTCTTTTTTATCATTTTCCTTCGGAAGCGACACGCATTTTGAGATATAACATTTAAATTCATTATAATATTATGTTCTAACACGATTATATTCCATGTTAATTTATCGTATATGACGATTAAACTTTTGTCAATCATGTATTGAGTATAATAAACCTGGGAGTGACTGAAAAATTTCTTTATTTTTAAAAAACTTAACTCATGAAATTATCAAAAAACTTGGCTCTCTGTCAGCCACCTACCAAAAAAATGAGAAATGGAATATTTTACAGTAAATTTATGTTCTCAATAATACATATATATATATATATATATATATATTTACAAGGCATTCATAGAGGATTGCGTTAGAGACTACTCACTATATTACCGTATGTTCTTCAGCGTTAGTCTACATCGTCCCAAGTTATATAAACCTCCTGTAAATATGATGATCCCATTATACGTTAATTAAGATGATCATAATATGAAAAGTGGGACAATAAAGTGTGTCGTACTCATCCACAACACATTTTCAGAATAAATATTTAAATAGAAGCCTTCAGATTTGTATTAGTATGTTATATTAAGTGTCCAAGAAAGGGTTTATTACCTGTAATAAACTTAATCCCTGCTGATATGGTATACTATATTAAAAGAAAGATAAAACTTTTGTGACAATATTTTCTTCCAATGGTACTTAAATTATCCACGGGAACATTTTATATGTTGTTCTTTTGGAGAGTAAATGAGATACACCGATGTATTTTAAAAATAAAAAATACCAGGATTAAAGAAATAAATCATGAAATTTATATTGTTGTAAGGATTTGTACGTAATTTGTACAAGGATTTGTGAGGAATTTTAATAAAATAAACACTGGACATGTAGAAAGTCCTCAAATTCAAAAGTGTTTTGTACAAACATTTAATTTAAAACTCATTAAAGTTCATCCCTGCAGTATCACTTCTCATAATGAACGGATTGGTACTGCAGCTACAATTAACTATGGTGAGTTTTAAATTACTAATATATTACTATTTTCATTGTTTCCAATCGACATGCAACAGCGAATGAAAAGTAGTGGCTTTGGAGGCGTTCATTGGATTCAAGGTTTATTATCTTATATTATTAATAGTACTTAGCAGACAATTATTACGTAACAAGGAAGTTATATACGACTTTTTAGGTATTTTTGTAAAGCTAGTTGTTTATTGAAAAACGAATTTGATTGAATTAAAAGTTGGTCGTGACTTAAAGGTAATTTGAAACTATGAATGTCTTGCATTACTTAATGTCTCAAAATACATTACAGACGATTATACCCAAGTACAGAAAGAGATTATATACTTTAAGCCTTTATTTAGAACTCTTTGAAAGGCGACTGAGATAAGATAAAAAACAACTCTGGAGCTCTTTAACAAGCTTTACTTTTCTTGATCCAAATAATAAGATACTTAGAAACCAGTTTACTAATTCTAAAACGGAATATGTATTGTATAACCAATACTTTTTATGCTGCTTTATTCGTTAGTAAAATTACCTCGTTATTTAATTTATATTTATTTACATAATAAATTGCTTACCTTTTACATCATCTTTGCGTTAATAATATGTTACTATTATTAGTAAACCTAATTTCAAATAACATACTTCATTGTTGTCTTATAAATTATAATATAGAAACGTTCCTTACTGGGATGAGTCATATAATATTGCCCTTTTACTTGTACTCCGCTCATTTGCTGACTATCCCTTTCCCCCTGTTTTGATCCAGATAATATTATATAATTTTATTGTAGACTCTTTTTATTTCAATAATATTTCTGAATAAATTATTATTCTTAGACTTTGAAGCAAGTGTCCATTTGGGATTATTTATTCCATAAAATAACACAGAAATAAAACAGAAGAACTAAACTAACTGTTTAGTGCTATTTTACAGTTGTTTCCACTTATAAAATATATTTAGGCAATAAATACAATGTATTGAACTTGTTTGCCAAATAGACTGTACTTTGCAAACACAATCACATTTCGGGCAGAAAGTTTCAGACCTATTGATCTAAAATAATAACTTATTTAATTAATTATATAATTAGACCTAACTTCCATCGTGTTTCTAAATATTAAACTTTTAAATGTTTTAAATTATTTTTGGTGATTTTACTGAAGGAAATTTTCAAATTTCAATATACTCCCTTTTTTATGATACCATTATGTAACAACTTTCGCTCTATAATATTTTTTACTATACGCCTAGTAAGTAAGTTGACAATCATAATGATTTTATAGTTATAGCCTATAATATTATATAATAATAATATATGTTCAAACATATTTTGTAAGGGGGAAAATATTGTTTGTGCAATATATAATTATTACCGACTTTCATAATGGTATCTAAAGATTATGCATCATTACTTATTTACAGGACATTTTAGTATAGGATTTGAACAGTGTTTACATTTAACTGCTAAAAATATATTAAAATAATAAAACTTAAAAATTAGTGCAATAAGTACTCAAGGTAAGCTGTATACATGAGAAATCTTTCCACAGCAAAACTAAACATTTGAATAATACCATTACAAGCAAGAGAAACTTTAACATTGTAAAACCTCGTAAAGGTGTACTTATGTAGCTACTTTCTGAAAATGGAATTTCTATTGTCTTTATAGTTTTTTATGTAACATTTAGACTTTGATGTTAATTTGGACTCTATATGGACAAATATGCTAAAAAATAAAATAATACTTTTACTCTTATCAACCAGAAAAGACTCAAATTTATCCAATTAAATGGCATAACAAATGTTTTCCTTGCCAACGTTTATTAATACATGTTATATATGTTACAAGCTTACACCTTGTTGATTGCAAATAAATTTTATCTTAGTTTTGAAGCATGATGTAAATATCATAATTGACTAATTCCCAATAGACATACTCTTTACGTTTCTATGAAGATATAGTTTTAATTGAAACTTTAAGTAGAAAAACTGATTAATTTCTGTTTTTTATTTTGTTTAGATTTACAAAAATTTTATATAAAAAACGCAGATCGTTAGTAAATGCTTTCAACAGAATTTTCAAAAGCCAATATATGTTTGTTTGTCTGTCTGCCTCCGAGTCATGAAGAACGGCTGAAAAGAATAAGTTATTAGCTTTAATCTTTCATGATATCTCTCTTTACAAAGGAAAAATCAAAAATATCAATCAATTCGTGCATCTACAGCTCATTATGCAATAGTATTACATAAATGTTATCTTTTACAGGTAAACAGCAATGATTACAGTAACATTATAAAAATACAGTAACATATTAACGTGTTGAAAATAATGACATTATAATTTATAATAATACTCCAAGCTCAATAAATCTTATTTGCTAATAATAAATAAAATTATAAAATACAAAACTGTAAGGCGATATTATTGAATAATAAAAATCAACTTTTAAACTAACAGTTGTACATGTGTTATATATTATGATTAAATAACTAATATTTATGGTGTAATCCCCTTGTTCAGGATAAGAAATAAGCAGATGTTGATAGTTGAACAATTAATCTCAAAAATAGCGAAATTCTATTCCCTAATAGGCATTTGCGATAAACATTTGCACTTCAATGATACTGGTGCCAATTAAGGAAACCAGCAGATCTATTCCCAAATTAGAAGGTAACATTTAAATTAAACTAGAGAATTTTAATTCTCTCTTATTTTAATTTGAATATAGGCATTATTTTAAATGTAATGTTAAGGTGTATATTGTATTATCTTCATTATTTTATTACTGTTGATTAAAGTTTCAAAACGAACCAATATATTTCCCTATATCGTAAATGGATATAAAAATAGTTAGCTGCGTTTGTAAAATCGAAAAGACTCTCTATGAGCCAATAGGCAGTTTTAAACCTGTTACTTTAACCTGGACGGTCTACAAACTTATTGATGGATTGGCCTTAAGATAGGTTTTAAGTCATGGTAGTTGTGGTGAGAGTCACATTGGAATCGTATGGAATTGGTTAAAAATTTTAAATAATAATAATGTACTATAAGATTAAGGTAATAAAATAAGTTACATTTACTTACTTAGACCCAATCGTTTCGAACTGAAATAACAATTATATTTCTTCACTCAACAACAACAAAAACTGGATTTCACTAGTTACGGCCAATAGTTTACATTCTATTTGGAGGATTTAAAAAGAAAACTTTATATTTCAATATTTTTCAGAGTGTTTGATTAAAAATAGAGCAACGGACTTTAGATATCTAATTGTGTCGATTTCCCCACAAAGGCTCTGTTCAATGCCACGTTCTGCACTCCTTTGTTAACTGTGTAGGTGTGAAGAAGGAGGAAGATGGGCGTGATTAATTTACAAAGTAAACTTGTAGAGTTATTGGAGTTGAGCAAAGTACAGCAAAGTTTCATGTTCATTTTAGTGGAAATTTTAGGAGCATGCAAATTATGAAAGAGTGGAATTGTGTCACATTATTTTTGGTTAAATCATAACAATGCCTTTGAAATAAATAATTCTTAACTATATAGTTTTAAATTTGCCTTGCACGATAAAAACACAAGTCCAAAAATATTAATGCAGTTGTAGGTTAGTACTGCTTAGTGAAACTTTTTACTCGGATATAATAAATTTTAAAATCTTTAGACTTGAAACCCAAAAGGAAGTTGAACGCTGCAATACAGTTAACGGTAAACGGTGATTAAAAATCAAGCAGCTGGATGAAAATGCAACGGTATGTAGGTAATTATGGGTACTTTACTCGTATACAACAGTTCAATTGGTGCATATACATTAATCGTTACCATAACCAGTTAACTGTAATCGGGTAGTCTCGTGTCTCTAATCTAATCAGCAATAGTGAAACACATTGCCTAACAGGATTTTGCCTGCATATAATATTTAATAATAGTATATGTCCAAACATATTTTGTAAGGAGAAAAGTATTGTTTGTGCAATATATAATCATTACTGGCTAACGTAATCGTATCCAAAGTATAATTGATCATCATTACCTATTTACAGGACATGTATAATTCAGTAGAGGATTTGAATAGTGTTTCACTCTGAACTGATCTAAATTATTTTATGTTATAACAATATTAATAAAAAAGATGTAAAAGAAGTACTTTGAACTCTGTATACGTGAAAAAGGTTTTCAATGCAAATCACCACATTTTAGTAATACCATTTATACCATAATAATAACAATAATACCGTTAATACCGTTCAATTATACAATAATAACAGTAAGACTACGTTCCGAGATCTGCAATCTGGTATCTTCTTCAGGTTATAGCCTAAAATAATGCATGACTAAAATCTATAATAAAGTTAGTAAAACACAAGGGGTTTTGACACGCATAAGTAAATAACAAGAACAGCCATTTTGTGTGTCAATTCCACGCACACTAATTAAAAAAATAAATAATAAAAACTAAACACATCTTATTGAAACTGTACTACAGGTCACAATAGGACTTCACTCGCCGTCGAACCAAATAGAACTGTTTGAAAGAAAATCAAGTTGTATTACGTATGATAAATTGTTTTAAGTATTAATTAATAACGAAACTTAAGTTGAATTTCCTTTATTTGTTAGTCTTTTTGAGTAACAATGTTTATACTTATGAAATATTACTTTGAGCAATACATAGTTTTGTTTTGGAATAAAAAGATATGAAATTTAAGATATGATCGGAGAGATTACCACCATTGATTTTGTAAAGCTAATAAGAAACCATTATCTCTATTGAGGTCGACAGACCGGTATTTATGTAGTTTAATCTTGTACCTACCATTTAGGAATGTTAATATTTATAATACTGTATAGAAATATTAAAATAAAACAATATAACTTTAATTCTATACAAGTAAAGAGACAAACACGACTGCAGGACACGGTTTAATATCAGTTCGGGACAACCAAAGTAAATACGGACTGGGTAGCTTCTGTATGCTATCTGAGATTTATTTATTCCTGTAGTGCAAAGTAAAGTAATTTGGACATATGCTTTTCTCCTTTTACTGATTTAATAATCGTACTACGTTTTAAAATTTCCTATGTATAAAAATGTCAACAATTATAAAAAATTATGTATTTTAAATTCAGAAGTTTTTTTTAATTACGTAATAATCTTAAATATAACGTTTATATCTAAAAAACAAAGTATTTTAGACATTTGTAGGCCAACAATAAACAACCTTATGCAACCGAGTATTGAATTCCCGAGATAACGTAACGAAAATATTACTAAAAAGTCGCATGATAATATTCTATGACTGTACTCAGTTGTTTTATAAAGGAGAGGTATAAGATAGAGAACATATTTTAAAATTGTAATAACTTTCACAGATAAAATACAGTTAAGTATAAAGTTGCGTGATAAATATAATAGTATATAAAAGTAATACAGTAAAAGTATGTATGTTTGCAAACGAAATCATGATATAATATTTAACTTCGTTACCTCTAATAAATATTAAACAATTCAAATGTATTTACTGGTTTATTTTTACTCAGAGTTAATTTCTACACACTATATAGGTACCTCCACAAGAGTTTTGTATGAACAGAGGGGCACATAGAGCAAGTTAAAATCTAGTCTGTAAACTTATACGATATTACTACATAGGGAATATTCACAACTGAGCAATTGTCGTTCAGGTGTTCATGTAACATAATACGAACATTGAGCTATCCGACTTGTTCATCCAACCAAGTGATGAGCTGTTCAGTGTGTTTTGTTTAGCCAACTTCTAAAACAAATGTTTATACGTCCTGCACGTCCATGAAACTGCGAATCAGTTGGCACAGAAATAACAATGTGGATATGAACGTGTAGGGAAATACATTGGAAACAAAGCACATAATAATTTATACATATCACAAAAATGTTTTATTTCATTACGCCTTCGCACATTGTACAAACATAGCTTATAACTAAATAATGCTAATAACCACAATATGCTAATTTCAATCCGGCCTATTTTATAAACGTTTCAAAATTTTACCGAGTGCAAAATAAAAAAATGCAACTGTTTAGGCTAGAAATATACAGGGTGTCCAGCAACCATTCGAACAAACTTTTTATTTTAGTGAACGTTTTATTTTAGTTATTTCCAAGTGGTATTAGATTTTTATTTTAATACTTTATTATTTTATTTTACAAGAGAGATCTGATTTTTAGTTTAATATATTTGGTTAACATTTTTTATTTCTTGCCAAAGGAACTTTTAAATTTACTAAACGGTTTGTCAATTCATTGTGGAAAATAGAGTGATAAAAATACTGAAACGTAGAACTTATTAATTTGCCAGTTTAAAATAAATCCATTATTTTATTTAGAACTGTGATTTTTATTTTAGGCAAACCAGATAATATTTAATATTTAACAAATTAGTAATAAATTTATAGTAATAATATTTACTAGGAGCTTACTAATCAAAAAAATATTTTATATCGTCTTGGATGTCTCATTGATAATTTAAATATTAATACTCTGGAATATTATTATCCACAATCCAAGCCGTTATAAATAGCAAAATTAATATGAGTCAGCCATCAGTCAGCAAGAATCATGTAACTGATGCATCTCATTTTAACAATTTCATGTAATAATCTCACTTGTCAACTATCAGTTGCCAATAGCGCTGTGCATAGTACAATGATGTTACTGAGCTGTCTACAGGCCGTATAAGCTGATGTGAAAACAAACACAATAAAACCATTTCTACTTTAGATCAGACAGCAGACGCTGGAATTCCAATATCTGCTGTCTGGCTGTATCCATTCAATACAAATAATAGGAAAAAATTTAAAAAAATATATATCTCCTAATAAAATTGTGGTAATTCTAAATTAAAAACCTAGCTTTTATATAATGATCTACCATATTTGTTGCTCATTAACAATTAATGTGTGATCTTAATCACATTACAGTCCATTGATAAGAATAAAGCACTATTGCGAAGAATTTAATACTTCTTGTATTATTAGTACAATTAAAAACAAATCAAAATAAATAACTAATATAACTCAAACTCGTACGTCGTGCATCGCAATTAAATTTTAAAATGTTATTATTCCTTAAAATCGTTATATTTATATTAACTTCAGATAAATAATTTTTGAGATATAATCTGCCTTCCATTATGAGTGCGAAAACTGGAACTTTCACTTTTTTAATTTATTAATATTAGTTTCTAAATAACCCATGCCCATATTGAGCCGGTTCAATACCTATATCTCCCCGGCTCATGTGTGTTTTATATAGTGTATGTGTGTGTGGTTTATTGGCTGCAGAGGCCACTGACCATTTGAAGGCGTTTGGCCTTTCCGGTAGAGTGGCAAAGACTCCGAGCCGTGGTGTACAAGTTAGGAGTAGCTCCAAGTTAAAATTTAGTTTAATTAAGTGTTTGTTAGTTTTGCGGAGCTGTTCTCCTTCTGACATGTGCGGCTAAGTTTACGGCCCCTCACTGATGAGTAAGTTTTGCTTTCTTTTAAATTTTAGTGATTATTTTTATTTTTCAAACTGTGAAGGTTAAGAGCACAAGGTTTTCCAAATTGTAGTTTTGCCTTTTATTAAATTTTAGTACTTCTGGCTGTTAACTAATTTTTAAATTGGCTTTCAAATTAATTCTCTTACACTTTTATTAGTTTTCACCCTTTCTATTCGGCTTAAATTAATTTTCTGTCTCTCAGTGAGGACCAGTCCTAGGCTATATGTTACAGTTCATTTTTATTCTGCAGCCAATATTGTTTGTTATGTGTCACTTGTTATGTAGTTTTTGTAAACAAACCCAGAGAGACTGCTGAAGGTTCATTTTACTAAATTTTTAAGCCTTTCTGAGAGATGTAACGTTCTTCGGGTCTTTTAGCCCATAACTCCCCCTTATAGCCTACTTGGTTAATTTAAGGCCTTCTGCCATCAAATTTTAAATTTAGATTCCTGTTAATAGGCTGCTACTTATGGCCATCAGTTTTTTTTCTAATAATTTAATTTTTTTTTACCAAGAGTAAAACGCTTAAATTTTTGTTCTGTGACAGAGGGGATTTTCATACTAACTTTCTTTGGGGTTGTTGTTTTGAGTTGGGAATTTTATTTTAAGTGCAGAATGCCCTTCCCCTGCTTTTCACCAATTTTGAGCCAATTCTGTCAATAAATGCCTGTTTTAAAAATGTTTGAACCAAATTGTTACGTATGGTAGGCTACTGCGTATACCTCAAATAAATTTCTTTAAAACTTATTGTTTTAGTCTTTTAAATGGAATATCTTGTTTATTTATTGTTTTCTAATGTTACCAGCTTCTATATTAAGGTTTATTTTAATTTTTATCAGTGATTGATTGGTCTGTGATATTTTGAAATTTTGGTAATTAACTTAACTTAAAATTCTTGATAGATAACTTTTGGCAACTTTACTTTTTTTATTAAAACCTATATTGTTTGGCAACTATTTATTAATTATTATTAACTTTAAAAGGGTACTAGGCTGAAACCTGGTTTCAGGGTCCAGGAGATGAGTTGATTTTCTGCTGTCATCTCTCCATCATGCGTGGTCGCAGAGAACCTTCGCTTTTGCGCTCTGCTGAAGGACGGCCACCATGATGGACATTGCTACTAGTCAACATCTGTGATACCCTGCTCATATTCTTTATTTATTTGTTATTGTTATTGTTGCCATTTATATAGTTTATATTTTGTTATTTAATTTTAAGTTAGTTTTAGATATTATTTAGTTATTTCTTGGATTTCATTAGGAGCCCGCCCTTAGCCGAAGGATACCGGGTGGAATTGGCATTTCTTGTTTCAAATTATGGCGTTTCTAATTTTTGTATGCAGGTGCACCTGATAAGGATTGTTTGAGGTATATACTACTGCAGGCACTTTTTATTTTTTTTGTATTTATAGTATATATACTTATATATTTATATTGACTAGATAGGCCTATATTGTGTCTTAGTAAATGAACCTGAGTATGCTGACCACGGTGTTCTTTTTTTTACCTAGTTTAGTTTTGATCCGGCATCCCGTTCGCCGCCATGGGCGCGCGCTTCCCTGATGGTTTGCTGTGGGTGTGCGAGCGGCGATGTACGGTTTCAATGGTAGCAGAGCGTGGTTAGCTGCTCTCTCAGCTGTCTCTCAGTTCTGGTTTTGTTTGTTGGTGTAGGTTAGTGTTAGGTAGGGGGAGGTTAGAGTACACAACTTTTTTTCATTAGGAGCTCGCCCTAGCACAGGATACCGGGTGGAATTGGTTTAGTGTCTTGCTTCCTGCAAACTTACCCTTTGCAGGGAGCAAGGGACTCTAAATTGCTTAACCGCTAAATTTATCTAACTGTACTCTACTTCTCCCCTATCAATGTGTTGTTTTGTTATATTTATTGCTTCTGTGTTTGTAGGTTGTGGTTAGTGTATATTTGCAGGGTATCCTTCTATTAGGTAGCAGGTATTAAGTTCTTCACTTGGACCTCGTCAGTGTAAGCCTTTTGTGAGCTGAGTCCACTTAGGTTACTAAGTAATTGTTGCGTACGCTTTGTTGTTTATTGTTGTATTTATTTGTCTTAATTGTTTGGTATGGCGTTTTCCCTGGTGCCTGAACATCTACGCAAGCCCGAGTTGGTTTTTGAGGTCCTGGCGAGAGGACAGAAGCCCGAGGGAGATGTGAGGGCATTAAGGGCTCAATTACGGGCTTGTATAGCGTTGGACCGCAGCTGGAATGCAGAGTTCCAAATTAACACAGAATTTGAGTTTTGTAAAACCCGAATGGAGGAATTAGAAGACGATATTAATTTTGAGTCACTTCCCATGTCCGGGTCAGCAAAGGCTAGATTGGCATCTCAGCTTTTACATTGGCGTGACAGAATAGTTTTACTTATGTCAGCTCCTAGTTTAGACTCTGATATTAAAAGTTGGGCTTTTTCGGCCAGTAACAAATTAAAACAAGCCTTAGATGGTTTGAGTGAGGTGCGCTCGGTGAAAGAAAAGGGGGTACTATTTACCGCTGTCACTCCAACGGAGGTTCCCACTACCATTACTTTTGCTAACCATCCTCCGGCTCTTTCTTTCGAGCCTCCCAGAGTTACTATGTCTCCGATGGGTAGTGGCCCTCCTGAAGCGGCTGGTGAGGCATCATCTATAGTTGTGCCTTCCTTTTCTAGCTTTGGCAAACTGCCCCATCCTTTGGGGAGTGTTTTACAACACTTCCCCAGAGTTGATGGGCTTGACACTAATTTACTTATCCATTTCCTTCTGGAAGTTTTTAAGCTTTGAGAATTTCCTGGTATGACAGATGCCATGCTTATGCAGATTTTAGCGCAGTTTTCCTTAAGGCCGCTTTTTGATCGCCTTCTAGACTGCCTTAAGAGAGGTGCCACCTTTGACCAGTTCCACGCGAGATCTTGGAGTTCTTTGTACCTGCTCGGGTTAGGGAGCGCTTGCGGGTGGAACGCGTTTATCGTCCTCAGGCACCAGACGAGACGTTGAGCCATTTTGTCGGGGAGATACGGGATGTAGCCCGGGTGTTGCGTTTGAGCTTGAGCGAAACGGAGTTGGTGAGCCTTATTTTGGAGGGCATTAAACCTGAAGAACGCTCCCGTTTGATTTTTTTAGCCGTCCCGCATCTTTTGCGGATTTGGACCGCCTCTCCATCATCTCTAGAGGGGTTCAGGATGCGGATGATCAAAGGGAGGCCATGTCGAGGCATCTTCCTCACTTGCCTCCGGGGCCGGTCCATGCTCCGGTGCAGTCTGAGCCAGCAGCTGCTCCTTCCCGTAGGCAGCCTCCTACCTGTTATGGCTGCAAGCAAGTGGGACATATTAGACCGTTTTGTCCACTTAATAAAAAAAACTAGTAAGCTTGCGGACTAGTAAGCCCGACTCGTGCCGTAAAGGTAATTTTGAGGGCAAATATGTACCTGATTTTGATGGTAAAAGGGTAGCTGGTTTAATGCAGAACAGAAAGAAAACAGAAAGAAATAGACTTGGGGACAGTTATCATCGTTGGCCGAGAGGGGAGGATGCTGCTCTGGCTGCGCAGGGATGTACTTGTGGGGAATGTGGTGCAGAAGGCCCTGGTTGATTCTGGGTCAGCACGCAGCCTGATTTCTTTGTCGTTTTTTGAAGATCTAAAATCCTCTGGGCTAATACGGCAGGTTGAGCCTAGTTCACTTATCTGCTGGACTGCTTCACGCACACCTTTACCTATTATCTGTAGTGCCCAGATTCACATCAAAATTAATTATTTCTCTTGGGATTGGAGCTTTTTGGTGGCTAAGGACCTGACTTTTCCTTTCATCTTGGGAGCAGATTTTATCGGAAAAACTGGCATGATTTTGGATTTGGCCTCCAGTCATGTTTTCTTTGCTTTCGCCAGGCGGGTGCTCGTTCCCTTTTCAGATGTCGAGTCTCGTGGGACTGCTGCCTTAGAGATGGAAGATAAGAGCTTGACTCCTCCTGACCAACTAGGACATCTTACGCCGAAAGAGGCTGAGGACATAAGGCAGATTTGTTCCAGTTTTCCTGAAGTCCTAACTGACAAACTGGGCACGACCAATCTCTTGGAATACGAGATTCGTCTTACAGACACCCGTCCTGTACGTTCCCATCCATATAAGCTTGCTCCGCCCAAGATGGAAATTCTGAGAAATATGATTGATGATTTACTTAAGAGTGGGGTAATCGAGCCGTCTTGCTCAAATTTTTCCAGTCCAGCGTTTCTAGTGCCGAAACCTAATGGGAAGTCCAGATTGGTCCTGGATTATCGAAAGCTCAATGCTCAGATAGAAATTGACTCCGTGCCTCTCCCCGATTTGCATTCTGCTTTCGACTGGTTTGGTAAGGCCAAGTATTTCTCCATTTTTGATCGTAATCAGGCATATCATCAGATTCCTCTAAAACACGAGTCTAGACCTCTCACTGCCTTTTGTGTGCCTTGGAATTTGTACCAGTTCACCCGAGTGCCAATGGGCTTGGCTGTGGGGGCCCAGACACTCACCAGACTCCTGGATTCTATCTTTCATGATGTCAAATTTAAGTTCGTGTTCAACTATCTGGATGACCTGCTTGTGTACAGTGAGAGTTATGAGGAGCACTTGACTCATCTAAGGGAAGTTCTAACTAGGCTGCGAGAGTCTGGCCTTACCGTCAATCCTGAAAAGGTGAGTTTTGCTCAGCCTGAAATATCGTTTCTGGGTCATCTTGTCTCTTCTCGAGGTGTTTGTATTGATCCAGAGAGAACCCAGGCAATCAGGGAGTTTCCTCCTCCTAAGGATGCCAAGGGGATTGCCCGTTTTGTGGGAATGATAAATTTTTATCGTCGTTTCATCCCCAATGTTGTTGAAGTGGCGGCCTCTCTGAACTCTCTTAGGAAAAAGGGTGCCAAGTTTGAGTGGGGTGAAGCGCAACAGACTGCTTTTGAGCAGCTGAAAGAGGCAGTGATGCAGCCTCCAGTCTTGGCTATGCCTGATTTCAGTCGTAAGTTCGTCTTGCAAACTGATGCTTCCTCCTTAGCCGTTGCTGCTGTTTTATCGCAAGAAGTAGATGGTATCCGGCAGCCCATAGCTTATGCTTCACGCACGTTAACCCCTTGTGAGAAGAAGAGTTGTTCTGTTTATGAGCTGGAATGTTTGGCTGTCGTGTTTGGAATTAATAAGTTCAGGCGTTACCTAGAACATAAAGAATTTTTGTTGGAAACCGACAACCAGGCACTTTCTTGGCTCCTTGCCCACCCCCGTCAGCTCGGGAAGATTGGTCGCTGGGTAGTCCAAATTTCTGCCCTTAAGTTCACAGTGCAGCACGTGCGAGGCACCAAAAATATCATAGCGGACACTCTGTCACGCATGTATCACTTACCCAACGACCACCAGAATTTATCAGAGCCGCCATGTTGTGGCGTGCTCCTAGACTTTCCTCTGGCATTTTCGGACATTGTTCCACACCAACTTAAGGATCCCGAGCTGACTGCTATCATCAATGAGCTTAAAAACGGAGGTGCCCACCCTCCTTATTTTCTGTACCGAGGTGCTCTATGCTGCCGTGACAAGCAGCGGAGAAAACCTAAGTTAGTGCTGCCAAGCTTTCTTGTACCGATGGTCTTTCAGTATTTTCATTCTTCTCCTGTGGGCGGACATCTAGGAATTAATAAGACCATTGCGAAGATTAGGGATCAGTTCATCTGGAAAGGTATGGACCGGGATATTGCAGCTCGAGTACGTTCTTGTGAACTGTGCTCGCTAAGCAAACCCGCTCAAAATACCAAGTTGGGTCTTTTGTCATCTGAGGTGGCGGAAAAACCTTTGGAGAAGGTTTTCATTGACTATGTTGGGCGTCTCCCGCGTAGCAAGTCCGGAAATAAGTTCCTACTTGTTTGTGTGGATGCCTTCTCCAAGTTTGTTTGGTTGTTCCCATTGCGGAGTGCTACCGCGCAGCTCACGGTGCAAGCACTTCGTAACCATTTTTTTCATACTTTGGAATCCCCGCCACCTTAGTTTCCGATAATGGTTCACAGTTTGTCTCCAATATCTTTAAAAGAATGTGCTTTGGGCACGGAATCCGCCATGTGACTACTTCCCCTTTCTATCCTCAGCCTTCTCACGCCGAACGGTTTAATCGCAATCTTCGATCTGCTCTCATTGCCTTTCATGCGGAAGATCAGACCACCTGGGATCAACAACTACCTTGGATCCAATTTGCCTTTAATACGGCCCAGCATGAAAGTCACAAGGCGGTACCTTTCGAGTTATTATTTGGCTTTCCGCCAAACAACCCTTTGGCGAACCTTTGGAAAATTAGCGATCTTCTGCCACCTCCTGGTACTCCCAATGTGAAAGCCACTTGGGAGGCAGCCAGGCGGAATCTCATTCGGGCTAGGGAGTTAGTAAGGAGGAAGTACAACCGAGGTCGTATTGCCAATCCCTTCCAGGTGGGGGATCTAGTTTACTGCAAGGCTCACCCAGTCAGTTCGGCTGTGGATAAAAGAGCTGCTAAACTTTGCTACAGGTGGACTGGTCCCCACCGCATCTTGAAGTTTCTGACTCCGGTGACTGCCCGACTGGGAGATCCTCAGTCCGGGAAGATTTTCAGGAAGGCGCACATATCCCATCTGAAGCCTTGCCGGAGTCATCCGTGATTTCTCTTTAGTCTGTGCGGGAGGGTTTTAGGTCCAGAGGCCTGTTCACCTCTGCTCCTTCTTCCTGATCAAGGTTCCTGTTTTCTTCTTTGTACCCACGCAACTCTTGGAGGGATTTCTTGCCTCCAACTGGATTTTCTTGGTTTTACCTTCTGCAGACTTCTACATAACTAATTTATACATATCACAAAAATGTTTTATTTCATTACGCCTTCGCACATTGTACAAACATAGCTTATAACTAAATAATGCTAATAACCACAATATGCTAATTTCAATCCGGCCTATTTTATAAACGTTTCAAAATTTTACCGAGTGCAAAATAAAAAAATGCAACTGTTTAGGCTAGAAATATACAGGGTGTCCAGCAACCATTCGAACAAACTTTTTATTTTAGTGAACGTTTTATTTTAGTTATTTCCAAGTGGTATTAGATTTTTATTTTAATACTTTATTATTTTATTTTACAAGAGAGATCTGATTTTTAGTTTAATATATTTGGTTAACATTTTTTATTTCTTGCCAAAGGAACTTTTAAATTTACTAAACGGTTTGTCAATTCATTGTGGAAAATAGAGTGATAAAAATACTGAAACGTAGAACTTATTAATTTGCCAGTTTAAAATAAATCCATTATTTTATTTAGAACTGTGATTTTTATTTTAGGCAAACCAGATAATATTTAATATTTAACAAATTAGTAATAAATTTATAGTAATAATATTTACTAGGAGCTTACTAATCAAAAAAATATTTTATATCGTCTTGGATGTCTCATTGATAATTTAAATATTAATACTCTGGAATATTATTATCCACAATCCAAGCCGTTATAAATAGCAAAATTAATATGAGTCAGCCATCAGTCAGCAAGAATCATGTAACTGATGCATCTCATTTTAACAATTTCATGTAATAATCTCACTTGTCAACTATCAGTTGCCAATAGCGCTGTGCATAGTACAATGATGTTACTGAGCTGTCTACAGGCCGTATAAGCTGATGTGAAAACAAACACAATAAAACCATTTCTACTTTAGATCAGACAGCAGACGCTGGAATTCCAATATCCGCTGTCTGGCTGTATCCATTCAATACAAATAATAGGAAAAAATTTAAAAATATATATATCTCCTAATAAAATTGAGGTAATTCTAAATTAAAAACCTAGCTTTTATATAATGATCTACCATATTTGTTGCTCATTAACAATTAATGTGTGATCTTAATCACATTACAGTCCATTGATAAGAATAAAGCACTATTGCGAAGAATTTAATACTTCTTGTATTATTAGTACAATTAAAAACAAATCAAAATAAATAACTAATATAACTCAAACTCGTACGTCGTGCATCGCAATTAAATTTTAAAATGTTATTATTCCTTAAAATCGTTATATTTATATTAACTTCAGATAAATAATTTTTGAGATATAATCTGCCTTCCATTATGAGTGCGAAAACTGGAACTTTCACTTTTTTAATTTATTAATATTAGTTTCTAAATAACCCATGCCCATATTGAGCCGGTTCAATACCTATATCTCCCCGGCTCATGTGTGTTTTATATAGTGTATGTGTGTGTGGTTTATTGGCTGCAGAGGCCACTGACCATTTGAAGGCGTTTGGCCTTTCCGGTAGAGTGGCAAAGACTCCGAGCCGTGGTGTACAAGTTAGGAGTAGCTCCAAGTTAAAATTTAGTTTAATTAAGTGTTTGTTAGTTTTGCGGAGCTGTTCTCCTTCTGACATGTGCGGCTAAGTTTACGGCCCCTCACTGATGAGTAAGTTTTGCTTTCTTTTAAATTTTAGTGATTATTTTTATTTTTCAAACTGTGAAGGTTAAGAGCACAAGGTTTTCCAAATTGTAGTTTTGCCTTTTATTAAATTTTAGTACTTCTGGCTGTTAACTAATTTTTAAATTGGCTTTCAAATTAATTCTCTTACACTTTTATTAGTTTTCACCCTTTCTATTCGGCTTAAATTAATTTTCTGTCTCTCAGTGAGGACCAGTCCTAGGCTATATGTTACAGTTCATTTTTATTCTGCAGCCAATATTGTTTGTTATGTGTCACTTGTTATGTAGTTTTTGTAAACAAACCCAGAGAGACTGCTGAAGGTTCATTTTACTAAATTTTTAAGCCTTTCTGAGAGATGTAACGTTCTTCGGGTCTTTTAGCCCATAACTCCCCCTTATAGCCTACTTGGTTAATTTAAGGCCTTCTGCCATCAAATTTTAAATTTAGATTCCTGTTAATAGGCTGCTACTTATGGCCATCAGTTTTTTTTCTAATAATTTAATTTTTTTTTACCAAGAGTAAAACGCTTAAATTTTTGTTCTGTGACAGAGGGGATTTTCATACTAACTTTCTTTGGGGTTGTTGTTTTGAGTTGGGAATTTTATTTTAAGTGCAGGATGCCCTTCCCCTGCTTTTCACCAATTTTGAGCCAATTCTGTCAATAAATGCCTGTTTTAAAAATGTTTTAACCAAATTGTTACGTATGGTAGGCTACTGCGTATACCTCAAATAAATTTCTTTATAACTTATTGTTTTAGTCTTTTAAATGGAATATCTTGTTTATTTATTGTTTTCTAATGTTACCAGCTTCTATATTAAGGTTTATTTTAATTTTTATCAGTGATTGATTGGTCTGTGATATTTTGAAATTTTGGTAATTTAACTTAACTTAAAATTCTTGATAGATAACTTTTGGCAACTTTACTTTTTTTATTAAAACCTATATTGTTTGGCAACTATTTATTAATTATTATTAACTTTAAAAGGGTACTAGGCTGAAACCTGGTTTCAGGGTCCAGGAGATGAGTTGATTTTCTGCTGTCATCTCTCCATCATGCGTGGTCGCAGAGAACCTTCGCTTTTGCGCTCTGCTGAAGGACGGCCACCATGATGGACATTGCTACTAGTCAACATCTGTGATACCCTGCTCATATTCTTTATTTATTTGTTATTGTTATATTAACGTAAAAGTCTGCATTCAAATTGAGTTTATAGATGGACTATTTGTGATCTTTAATTTATTGTTCTGTGAGGACCGAGTTCTATTTATTAAAATTTTCTATTTATTTTAAATTTACTTTTTTGACGTTAAAAATATATAAACCGTTTTATACTTGAATTTTCTCATTGTTTTATTATTATTGTGCATTGTTTCGGTAACCTTTCCTGTGTTTTCTATTTGTTATAGTTATTATTATTAATAAATCCATAACCAAGCCCTAACTCTCGCGACGGCTACATCCTGCTAATGGCTGTCAGCTCGGGACTCCAAATCCTGAACATGAGGGGTTTCCAATTTCCATCGTCTAAGGTAGGGAGAGACGTACCCTGACATCTCCTTCTCATCTAAAGGGATCGCCCACAGGCTTACCGACTGCCATGTATGTTAGGACTATTCCGTCAGCGACCACCAGACCAAAACTTTCAAGGTCCTTACTCAGCAGGCGAATCCAGACGCCAATTCTGATCCTCTGCCTCGACGCTTTAACGTTAGTCGTTTGAATAAAAGCTCATGCCCATGCACGAGTTTACTGCACGCTTTCCGAACCAGCAGTGATGGTTATCGCTGGGGTCTTTCCCATGTACCATCTTGCGATGGAGAGACAGGTGATATACCGCTGCAGGATCGTGGTAGACAGAGGTACTGATCCAAAAAGAGTGCGACGGCTGATATAACCACTGGCAAAGCGATTGGGAAGCCGATTCAAGAAAACATTCAGACTCATCTCAAACACACGACCACGGGTGGAATTACCATTCCACGTATTACCAATAATAACCAGGTAAGGACGGTTATTCGTGACCTAATTTCTCTCCGCCCACGAATATTTTCGGGTCTATTTTTTCAAGGTTGGTAAAGTCGCCACTAAGGTCTGTTTTATTCTGACACTACAGACACGGCGCATCACCTCTTTTTCGAATGCGACAGATAGCATATGCGGTGGACCTCCTTGCTGAGATCGGCTTCGCGGTCACTCCCGAGAACATCGATGGAGGTATGCTCCAGAGATTCGACACCTGGAAATGTGTGAAGCACAATGTCTGGTCTGTACTTCGGGTGGAAATGGTCTACCTCGTTCGACCTTATCTCTCTGATTCCCCCGCCAAGAAAATTCCTAGTGGCGTAACTGGTCTAGCCCGAAATAATAAGCTAAAAAGTGAGATAGTCTTCTAGCCGGTAATCCATGGGGGAATGAGCCTGCGGGAGTCTGGGGACAAAAAGTCCCTCAGTGTGCGGTAAAAAAACATTTTACCCTTTAATCCCCCAAAAACGTTATTTGTTCAAAGTAAGACATGAATTACGGTTAAATTTACATACACAAACGATGAGCTATCTTTTATCTTACAACTGTTAATAATATTGATGTAACATATACTATTCAAATACTATTCGGAAAGACAGGAATTAAAAAACTTCTTATCTTAAAAGTTTCTGGAATGTATAAGATAACTGAAAGCAAAAGAAAAAATGTAATGTACACCATATTATACATAATAAACGCAACAATTATATTCACGTCCTTAATCGAGTCATAACTCGAGACAAAAGAGGGAACTTTAAAGATAACTGGGATAGAACATACATTACGACGAGATGGCAAGCCTCGCATATCATTCCCCTACCATTTCACAAGCTTTTGTGATTCAAGGTCTTAAACTTCCTTTCGTTCTAGTCGTAAATTGTAACATTGTAGATAGTGTGACATATATTTCTATTACACCATAATGATTCAAAAGGGTATCTGTTTATTTAAAATGATTAAGTGAATATTTATAATAATTAAAATTACATTAACCTAGAAAGATACATAGAAAGTGATTCAAAATTACCAACAGTGCTGTTACAAGTAGCTTTGCATGCAAATTTCAAAATCTGAACCTTAGCCTAATTATTAAAATCACTTCTGATGTAATATTAAAGCACCTTATGGAATCTTTCAAACGGAAGTAGTGTAATTTAAAAGAATAACTATTGATTGTTTTCTACTAATCATAAGGATATTGGACCACTTTACTTATTATTTGTTATTAGAATTGACATTTTACAAAATCATACTTAATAGGTTCATACAAAATTGTTAAAAATAGTTAATTATAATGCGAATAGACCCAGATGGGATTTTTCATAAAAGTAGAGACCATGCTGCGTGATTTTTTTAAAGTACTAGACATATAACTTAAGCAGAATCCCTAAAAATCCATGTAATATTTTTGTATATGTCCAGTATTTTTTACATATTTGAGTAATACAAGCTCGCGCGCGCACACACATAATTAGATTTTTATCCAATATTAAGAATTACATTTTCGTCTGGTGATGATATTAGTAATATCCATATGTCTGTAGATTAATTTGGAATGTATAAAGCAATTCAAACAATAATCTGTGACAAACCCTGTTTTAATATGTTTAAGCCTCTTGAAACGTTTTAATACAAACTCCGTTAAAATTATAAAATCTGAGGACCGATTTCTTTCTTACGGAAAGTTTTGAAGAATCAGCTTTTAGTTTAGCTGTTTAACAGCTAATAAGTATAAAAGACGTCTAAAAGAAACACATGACAACAATGGTTATATTTCTTCATTATACAATATTCTAGCATATTTGCATGATGATAAACATAGTTATTTGTAGTTTATAATTCAACATAACAGAAGCACCATGTGGACGACATACGTCTGTTCTGTTGACTTATTGAACACACATCCTACTAGATAAGGAAGTCACGTATAGACAGTTCAGAGCGGTTTACTCGAGTCGTACTGTGCTGATGTATTCAGGCAACCTGAAATGCTGTCATCGACATACTAATGTTGCCTGATACATAAACTCGTATTTAATTCCTGGCCTAACGTATATCTACTGAGCAATCAGCTTATCGTTCTTTTTGTTTTATTATTTATTTATAAAGTATATCAATCTTAACGTCCATGCAATGAATAGTTACGTATATAAACACTGTTACTAAATTTGTGTTGTATTTTCTTTACATTTTATGCTAAATCAGGTTTAACAAACGTAAGAATAAATAAATATAAACTGTAGAAGATTATACTAAATGAAAAGTAAATGTCCCAATATCCATATGTTTAGTAGAAAATAATCATTTATTAATTTAATTAAGGTGACTTATCACATGGATGAAAGTAGAAACAAGCTGCAAATTTGAATATTTCGCTGTAAGCATAAGTCTTGTAAAAATAAGTAAGTGACTATGGAGTGATAAGTTCACAGAAAAGTTTATTGTTCTTATATAATTTTTGTAAGTTACAGATCTGATTACAAGATCCTCATAGATAATACTTATTAGAATGTCCTTGTTTGTTGAACATTTTGGAACATAGATTTCTGTCATGTGTAAAAATTTCAGATAATTCCAATTATTCAGTGACTATTTTCCAAGTAATTGCGTTCCAAACTATTCGATTCCTTCATTATTTATATAAAACCATAAAAGATGCGCCCTTTTTCGACTAAAATACGCTCGGACGTATACAATTTAGGCGGAAAAAACTGTCACAGGTAAGGGAGGTAAAACTTTTTACTTTCCTATGCATAAGCTCTAACTATGATTGTATTCTCAACGAATTTATTTATGGAGATAAATCATTCATACGCAGGAGGTGTGCTGAAGTTCGATTGATTATTTTAGATAGTTCTAGGATCTGACGGTAAGGCTGCAACTTTAATTGGTAACATTTAAGTATTTGCAGCCTGACCTTTTACTTCACAGATGGCTGTCCGAGAGTTCATTTTCATAGTGTTTTAGTTTAAAGAATTGGATAAGCTATCTAGGCTAATGTGTAATATATGCAACGAAATATCCAACCTACAAAATTATTTTTCTATTGAAAGTCACCGTCATCTTCTATTCGTGTCCTAGTACTTTGTATATAAATGGATTGCAGTATTTTTCAAAATCCTTGTATCTTTCTAGAACCCCATTTCGGCCGTGCAGCTATCAACAGCATTTGCTATTACATTCAGATGAACCTCTGACGTTAGCTACAGGCGACCAGTTTGTCTATTACTGCCGCAGTTTTGCCACATGCCTCAGATCCTCCCCAGAAGTTGATGTTGCAATACGTCAATCGTTCTCCTAAGTATTTGGAATTATTATTCGTTTGAACCACAGCACACTATCATCGGAACCACAGTCGGCATTTTCGTTCTTGAATAAGGTCATTAATTTATGTGATATCTAGATGCAGGTAGTGATAATATTTACAGTCTTTCATTCACCTCATATCATTGTTTGTTATGACTCGATCTCGACGTAATCACCTCGGCAATATTACCCACATAACCTACAAAAATGTTTTTGGCATATTCGCTCCGAGAAAAATATCATATCATTCGTAAGCATCATAATACTATAAAAACTGAAATATTACAAATTATAATACGGTTATTACAAAGATTAATCGTTCAAATTTATCTTGAAGGCAGTTACTATACTTTTGAATTTTACATACAATTTGGAAAAGTTTACACGATAATAAGTTTAAAATATATAACTAATTTAACGTCAAGATAACATCTAAAAACAATATGTTTTTGAGTTTGTTTAATTTACATTTTAATTTTAATAATTAACTAAACCAGCGTGTATAAAAACTGTTAAGTCTGACAGTATCAACTGTATAGTCGAAAAATCACAATTTAAAAATAAAAATTACGCTTTAATCATGGAAATGTACAATTCTTATTAGCTGAATGTTGCATGGTTTAGTAAAACATTTAAAATAACTTGAGGAGTGTAAACCACTTTCAATTGGGCAGCTAAACATGACTGCAGAGTTTATAGCCACATTTTTACATATATTGTAGATAACTGATGCTAAGGTTTGTATTATTTACTAGTAGCTTTGCACGCGATACACTATTAGAAACAGGTAATTTATTGTATATAACTTATAATGCTATATTAAGAACTTCTGACTGTATTTTATTGGTACTGGAATATATTCCAATATAGTAGTCCGTTTTTATGACAAACATTTAAGTTTCAAGATCATGTTTGGAGGCCCTGAATTTGTTAAGTGAAACAGTTTTAAATTGAGCTAATAATGTGCAAAAATTTTTATGTAACATTCCATAATATTTTAATGAGTAGCACTAATAATTTCAATAGGACTAATAACATTGTAGGTCATTTTATTAAATATATTTTTATTTATAAAATGCAAATCTATGGACTCTAACGTGTCTCCTTGATCAAAGATAGATACTACATTACCTCCAAAAGGGGCTACACTCGGAACATGAACAGAAAACCTAATATGTTTAAGCACTTGTGAGGTAAAATAGTTAATTGTAATAAAACCATACTATAACGACTTGAATTGTAGATATTAATATTCCAGAGTATTAATATTTAATTTATCAATAAGACATCCAACACGATATAAAATATTTTTTGATTTGTAAGCTCCTAGTGAATATTAAGTACAATTTATTACTAAATTTGTTAACTATTAAATATTATCTGGTTTGTCTAAAATAAAAATCACAGTTCTAAATAAAAATAATGGATATATTTTAAACTGCAAAATTAATAAGTTCAACGTTTCAGAATTTTTATCACTCTACTTTCCACAAAGAAGTGACAAACTTTTTAGTAAATTTAAAAATTCCTTTGGCAAGGAATAAAAATATTAATCAAATATATCAAACTAAAAATCAGCGCTCTCTTCTAAAATAAAATAATAAATTTCTAAATAAAAATAAAATACCACTTGGAAATAACTAAAATAAAAATGTTCACTTCTAAGTTCACTCAAAATAAAAATAAAAATTTAAACTTATCTTTCCACTATGTGAACCTTAACTTTCACGTCTCTGCAATTCAGATGACAACTCTCTCTAGAAATTATTAAAGTTCAATTAATTTCCAATTAATAATTCACACTAAAACAGTTCCAGTTAAATATTAATAAATTACTACTTTTCCAAATCTCATTTAAAGTTATTAACAAAGTTCAATTTTAATTCACTTCTCTTGCAAGCATGAACCAAATGTAACTTGTATGATTCTATTACGCTCTTCTATGAATTTAATTTTTACTAAAAATCACTCGCGGAAAAAATTTAAGAAATACGGCGAACTGTAATTAACTTTACTCACGAAAATAACCAAAAGAAGGGCGAAAATTATGAGCGGGCGCTTAAATACCTCCTTTCCAATCAACTTTGCAGGACATCCGTGGTGCTCTCTCATTGGTCCAGCTGTATCAAACCAGGAGAACAATACTCGCAACAAGACAAGTTCTAATCAATTCAAGGCAGTCAACCTGCCTTCCTAACAATTTAAAACTACCAGTACTAACTTGCCAAAGGATTACATGTTCGTTTTTACCCTGACATTTCACAATCTAATCTAAAATTAAATCCCAATATTTCGATCCCAAAATTTTTATTTAATTTAAGTTTTAATTATAAAAAATAAATCAATGTAGCTTTAAAAGCGCTACACATACCTCGACAATATATTTTTTTTTCGTTGCTCCAAGTTATATTTCAAAATATTCGCATACATGCATGATTTGAAGTTTTCATCCTAATGTAACTTGGTAAGCTACGCGTAAAAATTACGTGATGTTATGTTATGGTTATCAAACAAATTTCCAGTCCGTGCAGTGAATATTGTCTCAGTACTACAGTGCATGTTACACATTGAGTCCGACAAGGATATCACTTGGAACGTTATTAATAAAAACGATGCAATCTTTGCATATATAATATATAAGAAAAATTCATTTGTTTTCCATAATGTTATTATATTGAATATTAAATTATGTCAAACTATATGACCTACTATAACCATCCTGTATCTATTCCAGTGGTTGAAGATCGGGAGTCATTCATTGTGCTATATCTTATCTTTATCTACTATAACAATAGTCAAAAAGATATGATTTGAAAAGTTTACTTGGAATGACAGTAAGAGTAAGCAGCTAGTATTTATAATTTAATATGTCAAAAGGATTTGACATGAAGAAAAAGGTAATTGATCGTGTTACCAGCTACCTGTTAAATTAAAACATGTTGCAAAATTATCGTAGATTTATTATTTTTAATTTTTGAATGCTGGTTGTATGGATATTCAACACGTTTAAAAAGAAGCTAAGACGCTAAATATATGTAGGTAAACTTTTTCTTTTTTGAAAGAGTTTTTATACGAACGAGAAAGGTAATTGAAAACGAATAAATAGTTTTTGTAACATACGTATGCCGTCATTTTTAGAGGAGGTAATGAATTAAAATATTTTATGAAAACCACAATGTTGTAAAAATACCAAACATGCATTGACTTTTGAACTTTCCATGAAAGTTAATTGGATACTACTGTGGGTGAGAAAGTTGGATGCTTTCAGATATGAAAGATTATTACATTTTGTTATAGAGATAGCAAAGTTTATTCTCAAAGGCTTCTACTTTATAAGGTGAAGCTAACTCCATTAGTACTCACAGTAACTATATCAAGATTTTAGTGTTCGCGGTTATATGTATAAGCTAGTCTTGTAGATGCTTAGTAGTAATAACAAATAATTATTAAAACTGCGTGTTTATCCTGAGGAAATGGCATTTCTATCTATCTTACCGACAGCATGGTACCCCAAAACAAACTGATATAAAGGATTTATTTATCCCAGGAAGTTTTGCTTGAAGCTTTCTTTGAATATAGACATCGATTTTAATTATAGTGTGTGTTATTCCAATGGATTAGCATACACACACACATTCTTAAATCTCTTTTAAGAACCATATAAATACCGTTGTGAAAGCATACTTCCGGAAGTATAGTGTGAATGTTTACAACTGTGTTAATGGGTTTAATATTGATAATAAGCAACGCCCGTTAGTAATTGTATTTTTGTTCAAGTAAAACTTTCATAAATACTACGACGACAGGAATATATTAGACTGGAAGTCAATGGCTGGTAGTAGACATTTGTTTCATCGAAAAACTTGTCAGACGTTGAAATGTATACATTTCCATTAATTTGCAAACAATGAAAACACTAATGACGCACTAGAAATTCCTTAGACTAGAAGTAGAATAAAGCTTCGGAAGTAGACGCTTTTTGACTGAAGTAGAAATAGTAAAAAATTGCATATATATATTTTTTTATCGAGGCAGCAATGCAAACACTTTTTGAGTACCGGGTATAAGTTATAGCAGAATTATACTTTATTATTTTAAAGGACGCTTCTTTCCCAGACCAAATGGTATTTTTAAGTACTACAGTGAATAGTAACATAAACAGAGCGAAACATTTTGAAAGTAATTAAACTGTAATGAGGAATTTAAATACCAGACTGACAATATAGAATTTATTATTTAATCAGTATCAAGTGGTATTTGTAAGTCCTACAGATAATGGTAACCTAAGCAGGGCGCAACTGTTCGGAACCAATTAAATTGTAAAGCTGAATTTAAATACAAAATTGACAATATAGTATCAATTACTTATTCACAATCAAGTGGTAATTGTAAGTACTACAGTGAATGGTAACGTAAACAGAGCGCCAACGTTTGGAACGAATGTAGCTGTAGTGATAACTGTAAATACTGCATTTAGTAATGAGTGCACTGAAATTATTTTATATTTTTACACCCGGTCATTCACATTTAATACTGTGTATTTGTTTCTTTGGTAACAACTTACAATAATAGGAATCATTGTTGAAGGTGATGTGTCATTATATAATAAAATCATATAACTAAAACAAATGCGAACATTTGTGAGCAATGATGTTTCGTGTTTCGTATATTTTTATATTTGAGTGTTGTAGAATTTAATATTAAAATAACAAAATCTAGTAGACAAATTTATATTCAGAATATTGTATTATATTGAACAAAATACGATATGTCTTATCATGCTGGAAATTGATGTGGAAATAGTTTTAGCTGGCTTGTACTATAGATGTCATCAGAAACTAATTCATACATTTACTTTCTTTTAGCTACTAAAAAAATTCTCATTTGAAATTGGAATACCGGTTAGTACCGGAAATAATACCGGAATACTGTAGTAAATCCAAACAGTAGTATGACTCAGTGAACTATTCATTCTGTAACTCATATTTTAGTAAATAAAAGAACGCAGAGAACTCTTGACCATTGCAAATGGAATCACAGAACAATGAATGAAACAAAACGTCCATATCTGTTTGGAAGAGAACCATCAAGGATGAGTGGATCCGTTTCACACTGAAAAGACGAAAGACACTATTAAGTATCTAAAAATGTATATATTTCCTAGACTAAAACAAGACAATACGATAATGTAAAGATCAGTGACTAAAAATAAATGCCATACAAAGTGCTTTAAAAGATTTACAGAATATTTATGGCTTAAAGCTAATAGTGAGAGTACAATCAATGGCAGCGAGCTTCAGTTTCATTTTTGGGATATAAAATAATTATAAATCTTTGTAACAACATTAATGTGTGAGTGTTGTTAGTGTGTAGTCTACATTATCTCAAGAGCAGTTTGACTTACAATGGACATGACTCAAAATACTGTTCTTTGTAACCTAATAGCTGAATTATTATAAAATGGATTATAAGTTTGGAATACTTTCTAGTTAAAGATTTTTCAGAGGTGATAGTATAAGAGTTGATATGTTATTTACAAAGGGTGTTCCTACGATGACCATGATTTCAGTAAAAAATTTGGTGTTAATTTTATAGCTTCTGTTCACGTTCAAACATGTTTTAGTTATAGATGCGTATTATACTAATTTTAAATATTATATCAGTATCCAATTATGTGATATTTCACAAAGAGAAAACAGTTAGCTCAATAACATTTAAGTATTATAGGCAACACGGAGCCAAATCTAGCTTACACAAATAATTGAACTACTTCAGCCTGGAAAACCATCTTCAGTCAATAGATGGTAAACCGAGACAACAAAAAATAACCAGTTGTCTGTGTAAGTAAATAGGGGCCGAAAGTAGCCAAATAACCGACCAGTTATGATTAATATAGCTAAAAGTAAAAGATAAATATTAATTTTTAGATATAGGTTTTAATTTTTTTTACAGGTTAACGAAATCAATAACTTCATGGACGGACTACAGCTGATAAGAAACACGACTAATTACTTATGACAGACTAGCATAAATATTAATTCTGAAATTATTGAATTTAATCAAAAATACAAATATTGGTTCATTATCCAGATAATTGAGAAGATTGTGTTTAAAAGTGAGTTGATTGAAGATATGAAGTCAATAAATGACGCAACGTATAATATGAGCTGCTATGTTCCAGACAGTACGCTAAGTAAACAAATATATTCTTGGTTGTGTGTTAGAAAAATTACCATCTGATGGTCTAACAGAATTGTATTTATATTCTTCTGCCCGTCTGTGGTCAAGATATCTGGAGCACGAACTGGTGAATAAACTTGTAGTCAGACCCTAAAGTTTGTATAAAGCTTAATTTCCATACAGGCAACATTGAATGTAATGACGATGCATTTGGGTCTATGAAAAAATCATGGAAAAAATTTGGAAAGAAACTACTGTACACAGTACACAACCATCTCATATCTTAATATGTTAAATTGTAACACATGAATAGAATTGAAATCTTGTATTCAACTTCCGTTAAGCTTAGTACATGATATGTGGTGAAGCATATTCCTCCCTAGAATAAAATGTAACGAATTTAAGTTTTGTAAAATTATACAATTTTCTCTCCTAATTTTTTAAATCTCTTTTCTCTGTTTAATTTATGATTTAAATTGACATGAGTCATAAACAGTAAATGTTTTGTTAATAATATTAAATAAATTATTTTGCACCTAGTTATTTAATATTATGTAAGTGGATGAATAAAAGTAGTACAAAAATTTATATTTACGTATTAGAAACAGGTTGTTCAAACGGGACAACGACCAATTGCACGTATATCGTAAAATGTCAAGATAGAGTTTGTGTTTGACGTACATAGCTTTACAAAGGAATATTATGTAATTAAGTGAAGTAACAAAGTCACTAAATGAGGCAAAACATGTTATTAGCTACGTCTGTTTCTGACAGTATTGCAGGGTGAACTCAATTTGTTATGACAATGAAAACTATATTACAGCTCTACCATTGTGGTTGGCCAGTGAGTGTGTTTGGTCGCAAGCATTTCTATTTGAGATAGTTCACGTTAGCATGTTTAAGACGTTTCATGTTATTATTAATATTATTTTTAGCAGACACTATTTTGGTTTAAATCCGTATACTCTAGGTTTTAACTGCGTAATCTTTTGTGATCATCATCAACTCAAGGCCGACATACTTCATATAATCAAGAAATTCACAAATTCTTTAGTGGTTAAGTGTCTGTTGTCCATTGTTTTGATGTTAAAGACGTCTGTCAGGACGAATTCTTGTTGTTGATGAGTCAGGATTCTAAGTAAGGATTCGACTCGCTTAGAGACCTATAAATTTCAATGAAACAAATTGAAATTTTTAATTACAGTCTGTTACTAACTGTCTCAAAATCTCATTCCACTGTATTCTTATTTGAAAATGTGGAAAATTACAAAAATGCAGTAGCGCCTCCTCCTTTGGAGTGGTGTCTACATAAAACTTTAGCCAATTGCTGAGGTTTTAAAAATAGTATCTTTACAAAATACTATGTAATTGGGAATCTGACAATTTTTCAAGTTAAGAAATACTTTTGCTTCTCCTAGAATTAATTTCAAAACTCTTAGAATTTATTACTACATAAGCCAAATTATTCGAAAATACTATCTTAGATTTTAATTAAAATTATTTTTTTTACTGAACTTTAGGGGACTATTTCTATAGTAACTAAGGTTAGATATTTCTAAAATCGCATAATTTATTGAAAACCTCCATTACTTTTTTACAGGTATATATTCTAACTTTAAAACTGCTGTTGAAATTATATCGTTTCTGTGCGAATATTGAGCTGAACTATATTAGATAATCTTTCACTTAGTGCAGCGTCCAAAATCTGATACAGTAAATAAACTCGACTTCTAAAATTTGGGAACTAATTCTATCTTCAGGGATGAAAGTAATTTCAAACTGTGCACCTTACATTGAAAACACCTCTTCATCTAGATTATACGGCATGGCTGTTCAGTAAAACAGAGAGAACTGTTTTTACAGTCTAGAAGTATCAGATATCGATACAAATCAAAGTTCGTTTTGAAATTTTTCGTTGCCGACTCTTTTGGATCCCTTCAGACTGACGTGGACTTTATATTCCAGAAAAAAAGTCTGTGGCAGTATTAATATTGAGTGAACCCTTCGGACTAAAGTTAAAATTACGCGTAGTTAGTTTCTAATATCATTTTATTATTAGTAATTGTTGAGATTTATTTTTTAGTACTCCTGGTAGGAATGGGTAAGTAAAGACTTTAAATAGAACGTATAAATCTGTTGGTGGAATTTAATTCTTGAACTACGAGAAAACATATTCAATATCCTGGAATGAATTACGTAGGAGGTTAGTGCATTCTACACCGTTATAAGACAAGAGCAATCATTTGAGTACACTGATTGCTTGTATTAAAAACACATACAAAATTTCAAACTAACCTATGTAAGGTCTGTGCATTTTTTTAGACCAAATTTGAAACAAAAATATGTGTATGAAGTGGCTGCTATTAAACGTTGGTTAAATAAAATATCGTATCGACAAAATATGAGTTCAATGTGGATGCGCTCTAGATTTTGTTTAAAAAAAACTAGACGAAACATAGTTAAATGTGTCCAGTACATGATACTTTTATTAAGGAATGTGGTTAGTTTAGATGGGTGTGAATTGAATTTATAAGAATAATACATTTATAAGATCATTTAATTACGTATTTTTTATTTGCATTGGGAGCACATAGCATTTTGTCTTCACAAAGTTTTTTGGTACAGTCAAGTGTAAATCTGTAACACATTATTCTCAGTGTTAAACAAACTACTAATACACATAAATAAATTAGTTATGGTAAGAACGGTTGATTCAACCTGAACGTTGAATTTTTCCCCAGTCAAATTTCGTCTTCTTGCAGCTCCTGGTATCTAACGCTATTTCAGACGACCCCTGGAGTCATGAATCATGTTTGTCTGAAGAGATCGTAACAAGTCAGCGACGAAGAAGCTAAAAGCTAACATATTGACAGCAGAGACACCTAAACTACAAAATACAATGATATAGTGTTATTTATATAAGTTAGCAGCATTATTGTATCATCAGGTGCACAATTGAGTACACTACGATGTTTCTGATAAGATCTCTAAGCACTGCCAATCAACGAAGTATTTTTACACGTAATGTAGCAATGAAGGAAGGTTTGATTATCTTTGAATGCGTTTAGTGGCAGTTGGCAATACTCTTAGCACTGAAGTAGGCTGATCAGACCAACTTATGTACAAATCTTCATGATCAGAGCTATAAACTGAAGTCAGTTATGGAACCAGAAATATCTTAGACTGGAAGTAAAGTACAACGGTGAAACGTACACGCTTTATAACCGAAGTAGATTTGTTAGACATTACATAGCTGTGTTACGGTGGAGCAAGTACCTTTTATAATTCTGCATTTCCTGAAATTAATCAGGCTGTTAATTAATCAAGAAATTAATCAAGATGCTAAACCAAGGTAAATTAGAATGATCATATATTATAGACTATTTAACACATTTCATTGATCGTACCAACAAGAAAACTCAACAGTGATGTCTGAAATATTATTCACTGGAACTAGAAGTGCTTATACACGTGCCTAGCCAAGGAAATTGGGTCTGAAGGTATGGATATGTGTTAGTTTGTTATTAGTATTTTTAATTTTTTATAGGACAGTTCAGTGGTGTTCAGTTGAAGGACTTTAGGAAACCAAAAACTAAACGACATGTATGTTGATTTTTTCATTTTGTCCTGATTTAAACCTCCTTCACTGTTCATACGTTCTATACAATCTTTGCAAATAAGTTTTTATTTTAATTAATAGAGGATAGTGGTATTTTTAACTGTATTTATGTTTCATCAGTTCTACATGAAGATAGAAAATAATGTAATTTTAGAGAAAACTAGAGAGTTTATCAAACGTTTTTAGTTTTAATAATTCTATTTGTATTTCTATATGCCAGACTTTCGATCAGAATATAACCGTTATAAGCTAACAGATTTTGTAAAATAATGGAAGCTTATAAAATTACATACAATTATAGTTTGCTCTTCCTTACAATCAGTCAAGGAAGTTTTTTAACTTAGTTTCCAAGACATTGTTAATTATCCGTAAGGTAGTGACAGTATGAATATTGAAAAAAGTAGAAATATGCATTTATAACCAAAAAAAGCAAATTTATTATCAATATAACATTATAAATTTTCTATCATTTATTGTTAAATACCGCATCCTTTGTTAGTGTTATTGCTATTTGTTTACTTTATGATTAACAATCAGCAGTTGTTTCAACTTGTGCGTAATCAATATGCTGATGGTAGTAATACGTTTATCATATTTTAACACCGTATTTGTGGCGTTCATCGAAACGTTTGCGGTAAACGAACGTGTTGGTAACAATAGGTTTACTGTTGAAGATGGTGCTAGTATTGCCTATATTAATATTAATATTAGTAACTTTGTAGCATTTTTTATGTGTCTGATGAAGATAGCTTTGCTATTAAGAGGTCTCACAAAATTAACAAAGTGTTAAGTATTGGTATTAATAATATCCCTAATATATGGTTACAAATGTTTAATAGGTAACAATAACATTAAATACATTTTATATCTGTAAATGTAATCTGTCTGACTTGAAAAGATATATTATTACCTATAAAATAATATTCATCATTTTGAAAGCCACCCATCTCGGACTCAATAAGGTCCAAGAAATTTTTTAAATATTTTTAACTTTATAATATTAACTAAACCATGGCGAAAATACAAGTAAAATTTAATCACAGGTATGATATTATTTAAATAATTGTAATAAGTAGGAGGTAAAAAGGTGAGTTAAAATTATAAATAAATAACAAATGTAAAAAACGTTATTTAGATCATTACCTTTCCATCTATTTATCAACTGAGACAATTGGTGTTTGTTAAGGCAATCATACGGCATATTTTATCTCCAAAGTGTGAAGTAAACATAAAATATGTCTGTTAATATCAGTGAAACACATTCCCTGTATCGAATGGGATATACGAGCAACAATGCCGGAAATATATACGTTGTAACATCCTGTTTTACATTTCGAACTCATTATTGTATAAGTTATGGTTGGCATTGTGTTTACTGATCTGAAACAAATATACGGCCCCATTTTGCAGATACTTTTTTATATACGATTAATATTTTATTATTGTAATATTTGTCTACTAAAATTTTACATGCGGTGAAATAGTGATCAATTTATAGTCTTATGCAATTTATTTAGGATAAATCTTTTCTTATAAATTCAGCATTATTATAATTACGTGACAAAAATTGTTAACATATAAAAATAAATATGATTTGGGTCTAATTGAAATATAAATGCAATGTCACATAATTTCTAAACTAATAAGATGACTGCAAACCGATTATTATATGTTTGTTCAATGTATCTGATTGCCCATGTACTATAAAAAGTGAAATAATCATATCTATTGATAAATATGGTCAAACGGATATTATTATTGAGGATCAGATGCTGTACGATAACTACTGAAAAAAAAAACGTCTTAGAGACTTTAAATTCGTTTCAATATGTTCAGATTCATCTCGATCAAAGGATAATGCAGTTGATTTTGGGGTTAACATGTCAAAAGGTAGTCCACCTGTATATCTGTGTCATAACTCGTATGTCAGGTTCTAGAGACGTGATACTTGGTACATAGGTTCCTCTTAGTCAATAGAAAATGTAATTACTTTTGAAGTGAAAAGATCAAAGTGCATTCTGTCCGTCTGTGCAATAACTCTTTCCTTACGTTTTATCGAATACCTCGATACCTCTTTGTATTGGGTTTTATGTTCTTATTGACCAAAAGTCACTTTAATATCGCTGTACTACGTGCATTAAATTATGCGTTTTTGAAATGTATCAATATATTCAAGTTATTTGCTGGGGAAAGCGAAACAGATTTATCTCAGGGTTTTACATCACCTTAAAATATGTAGACATCTCGTCATCCAATAGACATTATTATTTAAAATATATTGCGGTTGAATGGTGGAGCCATCTCTGTACTTTTTAACAAGAGCGAATGGGGTAATGGGAAATCTATTTTTTTATTATATCCTCTCCAAATAGTGACAAGTCAAATGTTCCCTTTATTACTCTCATACAATTTAATATCAAAATATATCACTTATGTCACCTCAAAAGAAGGGTATACTAACCCACCAACTCCAACAGACATACTCTTCAGAGGACTAGACCTATTTATCCACAAATTTACTCTAATATCTACACATTTACGTTTTGAAATGTTTCGATCCTGGACACTCACGTGGTTGCTCAGATGAAAATGGCATATCTATTAATATTGTTCCTAGTGTAGGTTCAACTGAAAGGTATAATTCAGCCAGAATTGAATCATCCTGGGGTGTTAAGACAAGTTGGATATAATGGAAACAACAGTTCAGTTACGGTTGAATTTAGTTTTTCGGATAGTAATATTTAAAATGGGGGTAAATTATCTGACTCAAGGAATAACATTATTTATTGTTTATAGCGTTATTTCCTACTAAATATATGCAGTATCCCTGTATTGTATTTGGGACTTTTAGTCAGTATTTTAAAATAACTTTAATATACTTATTAATATTGTGAAGTTAGTTCCATTTCTAGTACTTTAAAAACAGTTTCCAATATATGTATTACTAGAAAATGTGGCAGTCATTTTTATGGCAATAAAAACACTTATTTAATATGTTTAAATATATACATTTACACACAGTATTATTTTATTGACAAACTACTATAGCTAATTAAAAATAATATACATTCAAACAGTAAAAACATTAAAACGTCCACATGCTATGTCATTGATTAGAACTGCGTGTTTTTAAAGACAAATATATTTCTAATATCTCATCAACATAAAAAAGTAGCAGTCGTGGGACTGCCGATAGAAGTGAAAACGGAACTATTAAGGTGAGAGTAATTAAAACTATATGCAAAAATTATACAGATGTACTGCTACTATAACGTATTGTTGACGGGACTCACAAAATTATACTTATCCAAAAAGCGTCCAACGCGCACATAATACAGTCAGAAATAGTCGATGTATTAGTGAAAGTTTTATAATAAACATCGGTGATTCTGAGACCAGCGTTAGTGAAGAGGATAGCGAGTTAACACCGTTGTAAATAATACAGTTATTGCTACGGATAAAGTATATAATTGCAATAACAATTAAACCCACAATATTTTTAAGACTAATAAATTAGTTAAATTAACTTGGTTCTTTCGTAAAGGTATTTTTATTGCACAATAAACTAATTTATTGAGTTAATACGGTATCAGTGAGCCAATGCGCCAACTACAGTTCCGGCAGAAACGTTCACTCATCACTTCATACGCTACTACAGGCTAAACTAAACTTCCAATAAAAAAATGATAAATTACAAAAAAAATATTAATCTATTTTCACACAACTTTCTCGCTGACAAATTTTGTCTGACCAAAAAATAAAAAAAATCATCGCTTACTACTTTTTTCTTGTCATTGTAAACGCTATGTAAAATGTAAACAATAATCAAAATTATTTAGAAATTTTTTTAATATTTAAAAATGTAACCAATAGATTGCCAATATTAAGAGCTTTAATTTGACGCATCTTACAGAATTGTACGACATTGGCTTCACTTTTAAATCGCGAGAGGAAGCCGTAGAGGTCACTGATTTTCGCAGTCTGTTTTCATACTCCGCCGGGACAGTTTTAACACAGCGAGACTGACTTTTTCATGCAGGTTAGTAGTCCGCGGCCAAGTCTACGGTTAAAATTTTAAAGGCAAATTAGAAAAAACCAGTACAGTTATAAAAAACTTACTAGACACCAATTAAATGAAAAATTACATTACAATTCCAACGGTACTTGTTTCATTGAATTCCGTCAATCCAAGTAAACACAACCATGTTAAAGGTAGGCTTGCACAAGCCTGGAACAACAACCAGTTTGTCTTTTGATAGGGATCAGCTGTTTTACATAGAGTATTATCATTAGCATGTCGGTGACGCGAACCGAGGATTTTACCCTCTACCAAAACGCTCAACGCGCCTAAAGAAGTTTTCACTTCAAAAATATCACTAAATACATGAACTTAAGAATAAATAAAGGAACCATAAACTCCTCTGCTATCAACATACAGGTTTAAAAAAATTTAAAAATATATATTTTTGGTAATTCTATTCTACACGACCTCATATTAAACATGAAGTATTTTGTAAGGACAAGGCTAAATATATTTGGCTTTGAAAATTTCAGAAGTAATTTAATAATATGCCTGACATTAATATTCATTGAAAAATAAATAAATTTTGAAATTAACGTTATATCAATATGTCAAAGCTAGTTATAAAACACACATTTTTTCGAACTGTTCCAAAAGTAAGTAATACATATTTCAGTGTCAAAGATGTTCAACTTAATATTCGCCTTTCAAAAAAAGTGAAATTCTTTTTAAATGGAAAGTGAACTAATCTGGTTCAAACAAATTAATTACCAAAACATTACCAGATGTAAAATATCTATATTTACATTGCTAATTGTAACCTTGTAAATTATAAAACCACTACACCACTCTCTCACTATGTTTACGCCTACGCATTCGTTTAATGAGTTCACGACAATGTTGATCAGTGGAGCATCCTGCGTGATAAATGACATGGTTGGATCATTACAATGGGGCTTTTTATTTTGATGCCAAACATCTACCAATACATATTAGTACAGAGAGTAACTGCGTTTAAAAATAGTTTTAGTATGTCTATTACTTTGTTAACGTTAAATTTATCTATTCACATTTTATTTTGTAATGAATGATTAACAAATTTGGAATTTGACATTTCATAAATATCTATTTTTGTTGGTTTAGCACTACTCTGAATTTTAACTTATTAAATGATAGATGTTAAAATACATTCTACATACTAGTTCTTCATTTTAATCACAATTCAGGACAAACTTCTGTTTACTTTTTAGATGAGAGATTACGAAATATTAAAATTACTGGTCACTACAAGTTTTGTGTTATAATAAATTATAGGCCACAGGAAAGTCCAGATTTATTTTAAAACTCCAGGTTCTAAGATTTCCCAGCCTCTGTATTGGTCTTAGGGACCCATTTCCTTCTGGAAGCTCCTGATATCTACAATATTAATAACACTTATAACATTATTATTATTATTATTATTATCTTATTATTCTCTGGATGATGAAACTAGAGAACTATTCAATTAGTAATTTTTTCACGGAAAGAAATGCAAGAATTTGAGTCAACATCATGTACATAAATGAGGCATTTGTAACACCACCTGAAAGACTTTTATTCCCGTGATGATTATCATTACATGACGATTTTAACTTCGATCTTACTCTAGCAGCTCCCACGCAAAAAACTCCAAGCAAACAAGATTCATTTACTTAAATCGTGCCTAGATTATGTAGCAATCTGACTATGGGAACAACATTGCCCCTGTAATATTTTAGTAGTTATAAGTTTTTTGGCTCTAAAAGGTCCATTTCCTTTTCAAGAAACTTACATCTTGAAACTTTTGACTTGTAAAAAGCTATTGCCATGTAGAATGAGTTCAATGGCAGTCATAAACCTATTATTACATTATTTATAATGGCTTTTTAAAGTATCATGAGTTTCACTTTAAATTGTTAATGTGAGTCTTCAACATATTTTCTAAATGACTCAATTTATTTTGTTACTACCACAATAAGTAATACATACAGATCTATACCATTATCATCTACGTCATTTTAAATGCAGATTAAATAAATAACAAATATAGTTTAACAACGCAAAAAATAATGTAATGCAGTAAAATATAATATTTTTTTTTATAAACTGTATAGTACACGAAACGATTTTTTCCCTAAACGATGTATGCAATGAGACCTATGCCTTTAAAAATATTGAAAACGCTGATCCACTTGTCTTTGAAATCAAAACCGATTAGAATATATATATATATATATATATATATATATATATATATATATATATATATAATTTCAATAAACATTGAATCACAAAAAGTACTTCCTCCGCCGCGAGTCGAACCCGGATCTCTCACTTGCCGGGTGAATGTGCTACCATTACACTACAGAGCGCTTACTTTTTCCGATTCAATTATTTTATATTTGGCCGTATCTTATATATATATATATATATATATATATATATATATATATATATATATATATATATGTTACACTCAAACACCGAATTCGGACAATGTCCGAAATTTTTACTCACTCCGCGATGTGGACAACGTGAATTACCCACGTCGCGTATTGAGCATTTTTTTCGGACATTGGCCGAAGCGAAATACCCAGAACGCGTTGTGGGTAAGCGAAAGTACTCAAGAGACGAAATAAACACGTTCATTGGAGATTGAGCAAAACCATAATACCCATAACCCGACGTGGGTAATCTAATTTGCCCACGTCGGGTTGTGGGTATTTGTAATTTGCGCAAACGCCGAAAAGCCTCCAAACACAACCATACCATACCCTACACTAATTCCATTATAACAAGTAAAATAAAATCAAATTTTCCTTGAAATTCCATTTATTTCAATCAAAACAAAAACTAAACAGTAAAATACAAGTATCTTATTATTGAAAATAGAAAAAAAAGTTATTTTTCACACATGTACCACTTTCAATGTTTATTAAAGTTCTTTTCAGAAAGTATTCACTTTACTTGTTAGCACAAGAAGTGCTACCGTGACATTTAGAATTGCATTTTAAATTTGATTTTACACATTTGCAAGATCTGCCCGAACACTTCTTCTTGCATCCACATCTGATGAAACCTTGTTTGGACCCGGATGACTTCATTGCTTCTTTACGGACATTGAGCTGTTCATCAGGTACATCGATGTTATTAATAAATTTATTAGGAGCTACCTGGAACTGGTTTCTGGAAAACTGTTTGTCAAGAACTCCATGCTTTGTACCAAGGGTATAGGAATCATCGTTCTTATTTATTACAACAGCCATTACATTTCTTGGAGCTAGTCGGCCCCGGTCGACATCAGGAATGTTTACCAAAACGTTATCGCCGACTGAGACTGGAGTTAATTTTCTTTCAGTACGCTTTAACATTTTGGCTGCCTGACTTTTCAATGCAGTTACACAGTTTTCTCGTATTGTGTCTATGGCAGATTTTCTTGAGCAAAGAGTGCACAAAGGTAAGCCTAGGTCTTCGTTATTTAAAACTTCATAATGTATGTGCTGACCACATTCAAAACAGCTGTTTGCTTTGTCACAATCTATTGCTTTGTCACAATCTATATTACAGAGTGTTAAGTTATCGCTGGACATAGTTTCTTTTTCTACGTGTTCATTGTTTTCTACAGTCCTTGTCAAAATCTCCGAAGCATCTTCATCCACAGCATTTATTTCTTCGTTGTCTTCTTCATTAAAACTTTTTTCAAGCTTAGAGAACTCTCCTTCTAGTTCTTCCTCAGTAGTTATTTTTTTTACGACGTCGGCTGTCAAAGGGGAATCTAATAATCCATTTTTCTGTGGTGAACCAAACATTGCCTCATAAGGGGTTCTCTTGATCCCACTGTGGTAACTGTTGTTCTTAGTATTCTGAATGATCCTGAGACCATTTGCCCATCCTGAGGTGTTGTTATCAGTCATCCAAGCCACAAGACTATCTCGAACGTCTTGATTGGCCCGTTCGACAGACCCTTGACTCTGCGAGTGTCTTGGTTTTCCATGTACTAGTTTTATGGCACTCCATTTACTGGCTAGGTTCTCGATAACCTGAAAACCGTACCATTACCATTACAAAAATACTAAATTCTAGGGTGGAATCTTTTCACTACAGTAATTTGTTTTTACCACTTACCCGGTTACAAAATTCCCGTCCATTATCACTGTGAAGTATGTATGGAGCCCCAAATAAGCAAAATATATCCAAAAGGATGTCGGATACTTCATCAGCAGTTTTAGTTTTCAAGGGACGTAGAACAACAAACTTGGTGAGATGATCTTGATAATTAAGGATAAACTTGTATTCGCCGTCAGGCTCTGATTGCATATCAATTAGATCCACCTAAAATACAATAAAAATACATAAATCGACTCAACATAAATGTTATGTCAACTATACCATATACCTCATTATAACAACTGCCAGTGCGTAATACGCTTAGGTATTTGTCAGCAAAGGAGAAACTGTCTTATTTAGAGAAATGCTATGATATCTTACCTGGCAGCGTGAATTTAATGCTGTCATAATGATGGGTTTAACAACCAGCCCTTTACTTTTTGACTTTTTCTTAAGTGCGCAAGGTTCGCAAAGATCCAAATATATTTTAATTACCTCCCTGGTAATGTTACAAAATTTCTTTTTTAGCTCGGCTTCCATAGCTTTTTCTTTTTTATGACCAACTCGTAAGTGAGCTGAATGAATTGTGTCATACATTTGATCAATGCGACAGAAATATTTTATATCTGTCATTTCTTCAGTTGTTTTTTCAATCAACATTTCTTTATCGCCAATGTTTATGACATCAAACCGATTGATTCGGCGATAATCTTTAGACATCAAGGACTGACCATTTTTCCTCTTCTGTTTTGCCTCCTTTACTTCGCTGATAATTTCTTCATAGCGTGGCTCCTCGATAATAAAATTTCGACTTGTGAGACCATTCTTCTTGGACATCAGATCTTCCAATTTACTGTGAAATGATTCCTTCATTTCAAACAAAATCACAAAACACAACAGCACTTTAAAATAAGTCAACACACGCCACTTACGCACAGAACAAAGAAAAACTGCTTGTGTATAACGACAGTGCACTAATGTCAATGAAAATAGACAGTAGGCCTATTTGTTGCTAACAGTGACGATAGTGGGGGGGGGGCGCATGTCTCGACCTGCACGTCTGGACTGTGGGAAACGGATTTCGGCGTTTGCGCAAATTACAAATACCCACAACCCGACGTGGGCAAATTAGATTACCCACGTCGGGTTATGGGTATTATGGTTTTGCTCAATCTCCGATGAACGTGTTTATTTCGTCTCTTGAGTACTTTCGCTTACCCACAACGCGTTCTGGGTATTTCGCTTCGGCCAATGTCCGAAAAAAATGCTCAATCCGCGACGTGGGTAATTCACGTTGTCCACATCGCGGAGTGAGTAAAAATTTCGGACATTGTCCGAATTCGGTGTTTGAGTGTAACATATATATTATTAGACGCTGAAGCAAAGGAACGTTTAGCTGAAAGAAATGTAAATAGCAATTATTTAAAATACCTGGCGGTTAGTTATAAAATACAGAATTATAAAGTGAAAGCCAGTCATAACTACTTTGTAGATTGCAGTGCCGAAGGGATGAATAAACGTTGCAAATATTGTCTCACAATTAAACAATACAAAACTTTACGTATAATATTTATGTTAACATTTAATACTAAGAGAGTTGTTTTATTTTTAAAATAAACTTATCGTTTAATGTTTAAATTTTTTATGAATGAAAGCTCATATCTTTATACAATAATATATTAAGATGTGTTGAATTGTGATATTTTATTCTCTACAACCAACTTGTTTCAAAAAAATCATGCTTTATTGTAGATGTGTGTTAAAAATACAAAGGTCGTTAAGTTCCTAACGCAGGGCAGATAGAAAGACTGCGGATAGTTGTATTTCTGTTAATTTCATCCGTTGCATTCGTTTCTGATGTTTTTTTTTTGCTTTTTATCGAAAGATTTATTTTGGCGCCATCGTGCTTCAGATTACTATATTCATAGATATCCTTACTCAAGTAGCCTCTTCTGTAATTCTATTTACATTCATGAGCATGGAATACAGGTAAATTTCATCTTAATTCCAATTTATCTTAAGAGTCATTGCTTCTTTTTCCAACATCCGTCATGAATATTTTTTCAACAATAGGTTTTCAATATAAAGTTCCTGTACTGATTAGTTATCAATGAATTGGCATTTTGAGTAACACGAGAACACTTTAGGGTTAAATAATCTAAATAAAAAGCAAACTCGTAAGGTCACATTTATTTAAAACTAGCTGGTATCGACGGCAAACGATTTCAATTTTAAAAATCAAAGTCATGATACTACTTAGTGAAATCACTTATCCTGGAATATGTTGGAGTCCTATACAAATTTTAAATCATAAGTAGACATACATAAGGTATATATTATTTTAAAATATAAGCATAGTTAATCAGACCAAACATTAATTTCATTCCTATATTATTTGTTGCATGTGTATGAGTATTTCTGGGTTGAATAAACTACATATATTCTTCAACATAGCAGATTTCCTTGTTTCTCTTGTCAATACAATACAAATTCATTGGTCTCAGAAACCTAATTTGGCCAAAAGTTCGGAACGAACGGTTCCGCTCTTAAATGGCTCCTGAACTATCCAAGAGAGCGAGGTAAAATTGCGGGATGGGTGGCACTGTTTAACTGTTTAAGTTTACGGTGCATAACATAAAAGAGAAACAAATGTAGTAGCTGATGTTCTCTCATGCCTTTTAATAATTCTAAATCTATCGAAGTGGGAACTAGTACAAGCCGACAAGTTTCAAATCCCTCGGTAATAAACTTATTAGGCTTCCCGGAAGCTTTCAGAAACATTAATTAAAACCATTAGTAGGAGGATCTTGATTGGGAGTGCCGATGGCCGAGTGGTCTGACGTTGGACTTTGAGTCTGAGTTAGAGATAGCGCAGGTTCGATTACGGTCTGTGACCGTTGCACTTTTTATCAGTACCATCAACCTTACACTGTATCGACTGTCCCCCTTATTCTGTTTGAAACGATCCTCGCACAGATCAGTGGCCCATGAGGACGGGCATAATAAGGCATAAAAGGAGATCGGCTTATTCTTAAAAAAAGTAATTAAGTGAAATTTCAAAACTCCGAACTACACACTATCTGAACGGGCATTTTGTCATTACCTGTTAAACCAACTTCAAACGCAACCGGTGCTTCTCGATAAACTTTGTTATTTAATATTCATATTCACTACGATTTTATGCACATTTGGGTATAACACTCACGCTTGTCTGATCGGAAACTACTGTGAAGACATTCCTTTGGAAATATTCTGGAGAGAGGCTTTACCAAATCTCCAACGAGTTAGCATTGGGAAGTATTATACAGTTTTTAGACCAAGCGACTGGTAATGGTTAAAACCAACACTATAATCAAGGTTGTGGAAAATATAAACCAGAAACTGTTTGCTATTATGGGCCAAACTACGAAATATCAAGTATTTTAATTCATCGCTAACTGTAAAGGTTGGGACACACATAACCGCACCGTGCCCGACACGTGAGTCGGCCGATTGTCGGTGCGGGCTCGGCTCGGTTACCGTGAGGCCACACATGTCCGTATGCAGTCCGAGCGCAACAATCTCACTGTTTGTACTAGAACATGTTTCTTTTGAATTCGAAGTGACAGATACTTAAAAAATATTCGGAAGATTAAGTATTGCTTGAGATAATTGTTAATTTCATTGTTGTTATTTTTATTAATCGCTGTGGTGAATGAAATATTGCAATGCTACAGTAAAGCTTTGTACAATCAGCTAGTATATAAAATTTGTAAATATCATTATCTTGGTTATATTTTTTATCCCTATAATTCTTGTTCATTGTGTTTCATTGCAACGAATTTCGGTCAAATACACTATAAACGGTATATTTAGTGTTTTTTGTATTAAACCCAAGAGCTATAGTGTGTTGCCAGAGAGTTTGACATGTTGCAAGCCCTTTTATAATAATTTGTAAAACATAGTAAATATTTGTAAAATGTATACTGGAGAACTTACAAAAAACAGATTTTACAAAATGTTTTTCTTTTATAGCTCCAAGGACAAATAATTTATTGCCAGAATTAGTCAAAAATAGTAGAAACATAAATATATTTTCTACAAAAATTAGAGTATGGTTGATCGGTCAAAATGATATTGAGTATTTGTTTAAGATAATACATTAGTGTATGGTTAGTCTTGTCTGCTAAGTTATAATAATATTTAAATAGACACTTTAGAGCATTATAAAATAATTATTTATAATATAATATTTAATGTTACATGCGTAAAGCCTAATATTTGAATTGTAAATCATGATAAATCCTTTTTTTTTAATACAGCACACTAGTTATACTAAATTTAAACTTTGAAACGTAAGAGTACATTATTTAAAACATAAGCTACAATAACTCATTTTTATCATTTCATTGTTGCTCGATTCCGCTATTTTTATTTTTTACCCTTTTTGTATATAGTATCCCCAACACATGCACAGCCTCTTATGGGGTACCTAAATTTCCCTTATTTTGTAAATCTATTGGCCTAATTATTAGTTTAAAAAAAGAAAAAAAATCTAAAAGGATGTAACCTACTTTTTATATTTTATTACTCTAAGTACATAAAATTGAAATAAAGTAGAAAACATTTTTTTTATTTGTTATTTACTGCTATTGTAAATACGTTATGTCATAGTATTATTTATTATTAAGCACTGGCAGTAATATTTATTTGTAATATTCAGTTTGTTATTATGGGGAAATAAATGATTTATTATTATTATTATTTATTTTTAACATGGGGTTTCTTGCTTGAAAATCTTATTGTAAATAAAATATTTTTATTTTTACTTTATTGAAGTGAAAAGAATAAAAAAATAAAAATGTCATAGAAATATTCTAAATATGACCCTTACAAAATACCGGAATAAATGTATCAAGTAACTTCAATACATCAAAGAAAAATAGATTTTCGCGCAAATAATTACATGCTTGTTATTTTTTAATTAATGAAAAATGTTTATAGATTTTTCATAATTCGAATTTAGTTGTTTAAAATCACTTAAGGTACAACATGGTTTTCAAATTTGTTGTAATAAGAAAATATGCACAATAAGAAAATATGACTAGTTTACTCTAAGGTAAGAAAATGTAATACTTTTAATAATAAATATGATTTTGTACGCGAACACAGGATGTAGAGTTAGTAGGCTATACTAAATAATTCACTAAAATAGAACGTGTAGACTACTTAAATAGTTTTAAAAAGAAGAACGCAACAATAAACAACATATGATGCCGCTCGTAGACCGTACCGTGCCCGTCAAAATTCAAACTAAACATATCGGTGACGGTGCGGGCACGGTGCGGCCACGACGGTCTGGTGTCGGTGCGGACATGTGTGGACTTGCAGGTTAAAAACTGCTCTGCAATTCTTTCACCGTATGACGGCCAGCATACGGCCGACTGACGTGTCGGGCGCGGTGCGGTTATGTGTGTCCCAACCTTAATGCGGATTAATCCAAGTACAAGAAGAATTATCAGAACCGAACATATGTCACACCTAAAAAGGTTTTTTTCTCAGTGTTCTGATTGTTGGAGGGAGGATTATAGTTAATAAAGACCAACTTCAGTTGAGAGGTATACAGAATAGATTGTTCGAGATTATTAAACACGTGTTCAATTAATTATGTATAATTTCCTCACAACAAAGAGGCTCTCAAATTATTTTATTTTAAAAGCTAACTTTTACATGTCTTAACAAGCTTTTATCATTAAATGTGGATACAAAATTGTATAAAAGCCAGCTATAATATAAGTAAATATAGGCTTAATAATATTAGTTAGGTAAATTTCATTTCAATTTTCCCTTTTTCAAAACCCCTCATGACATAATTTCTGGGAAAATTTGTGCACTTTCTTTTAACATTAACGCAAGATTCTAATACTAATATATTCCGAAAAAAAATATATATATATATTTATTCTGTAGTTTCTTGAAATTTACAAAATAAAAGTGATAAAAACCACAATAACATGATACACACCAGCCTTAACTAATAACACGATAAAAATGCAGCTATTAGTCTTGAAGAAAACGTTGAACCCAACTAAGTCCTAACATGGACCGAGAACAAAACATTTTATAAATATATTATAGTCACAACTTTATTTTTTACAATTCTTTGGAATTCTTATGCAGTAAATACGTGCAAGTATGTTAGTACTTATTATGCATTATTATAGAATATTTAATTCGATATATATATATATATATAATTGATTCAAAATAATTGAATCGGAAAAAGTAAGCGCTCTGTGGTGTAATGGTAGCACATTCACCCGGCAAGTGAGAGATCCGGGTTCGACTCCCGGCGGAGCAAGTACTTTTTGCGATTCAATGTTTATTGAAATTATATATATATATATATATATATATATATATATATATATATATATATATATATAAAAACATTGTGGGGTTTTAGACATTACGTTGTTTAAAGTACAATGAAATACTGTAAAAAATCATTATTATTATTATAAATTCAACCCCGTTTGATTAATTAACATGTTCTTAGAAACTGATAACATTAAAATATATCTTAACAAAAAGGAAATATGCATTTCCATTGAGCTGTAACTTAGTCTTACCAGTAATCTGTTGTTAGTTTTAAATCAAGTTTCATCAAAAACTTTCAGACATTTCATTACAGAAATACAGACTAATTGCATTAGCCAGTATTTCTGTGTTACTGGAGCACCGTGTCTGTCGCCACCGCCAAGCGTAATTGGAAAACTCCCATTTTAATATACATTCCATTGTAACAGATTAAAACTCTGACTGTACAGTTCTTTCTTTCTGTTAATCTAACTAAATGTTAACTAATACATGTTTTATTTTTTAAATTGGAATATTTTCAAATAAAATTTCAACAACGTTTTTGAAAGTAATAAAATACCTGTGATTGAAATATATTACACAAGTTCCGTTATATTTAAATAAAATATAACTAAATGTTAAGATGGTTTTAATTGCATTACTTACATCGTGTAATTATGTGAAATTTGTTTTATTAAAATAATCTCTAACCAGTAAAATGGACTGTAATTAAAAAAGAGGGTATATGGCTTTTAACAAAGAAATACTGTGAAAGGGTAATAATAGGATACTTCAAGGTAAAAAACATTTACTGCTTAAATGCAGATCGATATAAAAACATAAACATTGTGATACTGTAATCAACCAATAACGTGATTTACATCAAAAAGTGAAACTATGAGAAAAAATTATTTCATCTACTAATTATCCAAAACCGAAGCGGTGCTCTAGAAAATTCCACACGAAAGGTTGAATAATTCAATACATGAATAAGTAATTCAATAAAATTTTACTAATGCGCATGTGGAATAATTTTTTTTCTTTTCATCTCTTCCTGTCCTGATGAACGTGTTAAAAATTAGGACCAAATCTACATTTGAGGGGTTCTACTGTATATTCGTTTTGGTGCAGCATTTTGAAATAGTATACAATAGTAAGCTAGATGACACAATTATTAATTTCATGTAGATAGCACTGTGGTTTCCATTCGTAGCCAGAGATTTACCAATAAAGAAAATGTGTGTATGTTTAGGTCATTTTAAATAAAATTCTCACAATAAGTTATCTTCATGAAAATGTGGCTAAATTGTGTTTAGAATAGTTGTATGTGAATATAATACTATATTTATAATATACTTCGTGTATTTTGGCGAAAAACTCTATATTTTTTATATCTTCCTAAGCACAGCTTCGGAATTATTCTTTGACTAAATAATTTTCCTCCTAATTTTTTCACCATTGTATTATAACATTGTACAGTGGTTTTGAGCTTAGAGAATACGATATTTATTCATTTGAATGATATTAAGAAGCAGAAGTAAAAATTATTTTGAAAGATTTCATGTAATAGTGAGTCCTTACTAGGAGTCATAAAGTAAACAATACAATATATTATATGTAAAAAACAATGTAAAATGTATTGGTAAAGTTTTAAATAGTTAGCCACTTAGATATCAGAACAGAAACACGCCATCTTATAAATATTTAATAAATACAATACAGTAATAAGTAATACCAAAGTGTCATTAATATATCCAAAATGTGATAGGTGCAAACGTTCATAAGCAATGGTTAACATATACGAATCATATCTTATTTATAGAAGCGAGATAGAAACCCTCTTCTATACTATTAGTAAAATAAACTTCGAAGTGTGTATGGTGTATTCTGGCGACATTAAATATATATTATATATACTACGACTGCACAATAACTAATATAATTTAAAATATATATAACTACATTTCAGTCCGCAGATGACGAATAATAGTGTTAATAAGCATGAAGAATAAATAAGGAAATAACATGTGTACTCACAAAAAACCTAGTAGCTAAGCTACTGTTTTTTTTCCAAGCAAATACGTATATTGTCTAAAATTTCAAGAAACTATCTACGTCACAGCAGTATACATAATGATAAAATAATGGTACTCCTCGTTATCAAAACACAGTTGTGTAATGACAGATAAATAAAATTATAAATGGAATTATAGCTATAACAAGATTACGATAGTGAATATTTAGTGTACATAATAATTACATGATAATGATAGTTGTCTAATAATAAATTACAGACAGTAATAATGACAGTCAATGTTATAAGATTAATACAAACAATTACAGTATTTATCAAACAATCATAACAGTAATCACAACTATACTGTGAAATGGTCTTATTTACTATGTAAAATAATACATTTCCCTTAATGCAATTTGCAAGTTGTTTATATAGTAATGGACATCCCTTCATTCATAAAACATTGGTTTTAATAAGTGAAAAAGCATGCAATTGCTTCAGGAATACGTTTTGGTTGAATAATTTCAAATTAACACCTATAGATAGTAACTTTTTTACTATACATTTTACTGGTCTTTCAAGGTTCTTCACACTGACCATTCACATTTAAAAGCACTGGTGGCATTATACTGGTTTAAAATATTTGCTTGACAAATTAATACCCATTACTTAACATTCCTGAATAAGATTAGAAACAATTTTTCGATTACCCTATGTAACATTTTTGCCATTTAAATAAGCCAATTCAGGCCAATTGTGTAATCAGGTAAAAATTTATAAAATCAAGATTTGAAAACGTTCACATTTTACACTACTACGTATGTTATAGCTTCAGATATGTACACGTTTTTTATTTTAGTTTAAGCACGTTAAGAATTGTATTTACAACATTATATTAAATTATCTTTAAAATAATTCTTTAGGTCATAAATGAATAAAATATCTGGAATTCTCTTAAACTTTAGCTCATGCATATACTGTAAACATTCCCATCTTTTATTTGGGTCTGCTTATAATATAACCCAAACTGCCGACTTAACTTTGCCTCTAAACTCACATGGGTGGTCAAAATAATTTATGTGTTGGCAAGATAAGTTGATTGTACGAGACATATATTATAGAAGCTACCTATTTATTTAAACTATGAAGAAACCTGTCACTAGATCCTTTTTTAATATGTAACCTTCTTAATTTAAAATGTCGTGAACCATAGGGATTTTAGATACTCTCCCGCCTTCAATATAAAACACTGTGTTCTTTATTGTTATTAATCAAGGCTTTATATATATGATAGTTTAATGTTAGGCTTTAGCTATTTTAAGTTACAAAGTTTTTTTTTATTGTTGACTTGCACAAAAAAAACTAAAAACCAAAAAAATAACTGTATAAATAAGGATCCAATTTAATTCAATTAAATTTTTGGACTATTTAATTCTAAAATCCCTCTGGGCTACGCTCCAATGGTCCTTAAAGTTGCGAAAACGTCTTGGTATCTAAAATTTTCAATTGATAAATATAATTGCTTGTTTAGTGTAATCAAATGTTGTGGGTAAACATTGTTTATTTTCAATTTATTTACGTATAGTGAGTACACTCTTTATAATATAACAAATAATTTAACGGCGTTCTAGATTACAGCGACTAGGTATGCATCAACATGATTGAGAAGATATTGTCTTACAGCCTTTTACTAAAAATCTATTTAATTCGAAACAAGTCGGTCCGACTGTTAATGATGATGGTACTCTTACAAGAAAATTAGGCCTAAGTAACTATGTAACTAAGTAACTCCCTCTGTGTCAAAGTGTCTGTTAATGGAACCTAAGGTTGCAGTGAACCTCTACGTATTGAATTTATTACAAGGTAGGAGTAGGTTAAACCACTTATTGGGTAAGAAGTTTCGTTAATATTGTGTATTGTATAAGTGTGTAGCTACTTATATTCTAATATTTTACTAAGCTACATATTAAAACAGTACTTGTTATATAATTTTAAATTGTTAAAGGTTTATGCTACAATTTTCTTGTTTTAATAATATTTACCCTTAGGGCAACAATAAAAATATTCGCCAACGTTCAGCCAAATTCAATTTGCACCATCACAGACTTAATGCTACCTTCATAAAATTAGAACTTTATGCAAAACTTCAAGTATATAGAACATATCATTCTTGAGAGATCGTAAGGAAGGCACAGAGATATGGATTTTTCCAGTCTTTTGCTCGATAGGCTTCACTGATCAATACTTATAAATTTTAAAACTAATATTATTGCTTAATAAGAAATAATCAAAGAAAAAAAATTTAAAAATACAACGTAAAACCGATTGAAACCTAATTCAGACTGATTATTCTTCTTTTTTTATTTCCGTTAAAGTTAGAAAAAAGTAGAAGGGTAAGAATGATTAATATAAATGTTTAGGAATTCGGGAAAATAATTAGATTGTTTATGAAATGTAGGCCAAAGTTGAGTGGCAATAAACAGCTGTTGAAACTTTCAGCTGAAGATCATCAATGAGGCGGAACATTTGCAGTTTTGCAGTTTTGGATTAGAAGGAAAATTTCTCTTTATAATTAAAATAAATGTGTCCCGCGACTTTGCATGTAAAATAGAAGAGCGTAGAGTCCTTAGTGAAAGCATCTATGATGTAATGATGAAGCCCAAATATAGCTTTCAAATTAAATTAGGTATACACGTATAGTACTTAATATTACAGTGCCATTACATATGAGATTCTAAAACTAAATATGAGTTTTACTGGTTTATAATTGTATAACACATATCACTTAAATTATATTTAGTACAAATTGTGAAATCTTTGTATACACGAGTCAGGACAAACACAAATTTTTGGTTGTAAATAAAACACATATACAATTATAGCATCAATAAAAGACATAATATCTTATATTTCTACCAAGAAACGTTCTTACATACATAGAGTTCTAATAGTTAAAGTAATACAAATAAGGACATGTGTCAATGTGCGCTATGTTACATAAAACAGGAAACGAGCTATAATAAGTATGGAAGAAGAAATTATTGTTAGTATTAAAACTAGTTTGATATTAGTAAAAACGATTGAGGTCGTATACAATCCATGTTTGAGATAGATATCGAGAATCAAATAGTGTGCAAATAAAACTAATGTGAATGAAACAGTTTAGCTATATTGAAAAACAACATTTTCGGGTTTTTACACTAAAAACCTAATTAATCAACTATAATAGATTAAAATGGAGTGGGAGTGCCTTCAAATTTAATTTCATTTGGAAGAGTAATAAACCGCACAGAAACTATACTTCTTTTGTCTCCTACAAATTTTATAAAAATGGAGCTCAACACTTGCGCGAATTCCCTGTTCGGTGGCGTTTGGGTGAACCACTCTTTTATTAGCCGCTCCGCTCTCGATAGTTAGTTTGTTTAAAATATAAGTGTAAACAACTGAGTGCATTCCATTGCACGCTGAGAAACTCATTCTGCCCGTGAACCTAGAACTCGCTTCATTACCAATGTGCTCGAGTGCCACTACATTTAACACACAAAACAGGAAAGCTGTTCGGTATTCAATCAAGTTGTAGTTTACATGGACAGAATAAGTTCGAAAATGTAGGCTAACAACTCATATAAAAACATGCACTCATTAAAAATATAACAAATTGAAAATTTGAATAAGTATATCATCTTAAAAACATTTCAGTGTTAAAAAATAATTTATGAACATTATCAACGAAGTTGTACGTAATGAATGTTTAATCCTTTCTTTTCAGTTATTATCCTCGAGATTTCTTCCTGGAAATCATGCGTATACCCTCTAAAATATTAACGTAACTCAGTGTAAATCCTTGTAAATCTGGTCACACTCAGGCATGTTTGATAAATATACAAGAATACAAACAAATGTATTTTACTTAAGCAGTTTTTTGTTTTTCTCATATAAAAGTTGGGTTTTATCATTTATTATTCCCATAAAGCCTTGTTATACTTGTCAGTACTTACAGTCGCATTTGTTCTGATCGTTAATTTCTTGAAATAGGCTTGGAAAAAATTTCTGTAACATTTTAGACTATTTACTAGCGTTTATATTCTTAGCAATTTTAAGATGATAAATTGCTTTACAGTCCCACCCTTTCAATCCTTTAATACATTTGCCTTAAAATTAAGACATATTGTAAAGATTAGCCAACAATAAAAAAGGCACACAACAGAAAATGTGCAATTAGAAGTAAAATTAATATTAACACTTCCTTTATTGCTATATTGTAATGTTTGCAATAACCGAAAAAAATCTTTATCTCAAAGCCATAGAGTATATTCAACCGTAGTTCATCACTATATAATTAGTTAATTTCGTTTACGCTAATCCTATACTTGACGTTTATTTTGACACGGTAACGACATACTTATTGCAAGTAGGTTTGACAACAAAACTTCAAACTAAATTAGTCCTGCTCATATCCCAAACCTGACTCTATGTTTTTAAAACATTTCTTCGAAAAGTAGCTATAGGAGTTTTTAATTGAACGTTTCTATTTAAAAAAATTGCTTTGTTCAATAAAAGTTTACTGGACTATTTATTTTATGTAGGTACGTATGTATTTATGTTTTTATTATTTTGTATTTATATTTTTATTTTATTTCCTTTATTTTTATGTATTCACATTTAATAATTAAAGTAAGAATGTATTATATATCGTTATTGCTATATTTCAAATAGTTCTAAAAATATTTTTCTACTAGCGAAGGTTCAAACAACAAACTTTTACCAAAGAATGAGAAGAAAAACATGATCCAAATGAGCCAATTCTGGTCATATAAATCAGATCCGACGTCTTTTAGGTAATACTTGATTATTTAGGTACTTTGAAAGTACACCTAAACATTTCGTAAATATGAAACGTACGGAAGCAATTGAAATTCTCTAGGGTCGTATAACCTGATTTTACAATATTCTGCTGACGTCAGAGGTACCTCAGTAATCAAGTCTGCTAGCCAGACTATTTCCGTAACCGACATCACTCCATTAGTATTCATCTGTAAACGAAGAATTTCCGTTGGTTAATCTGGAAATAATATGTACAATTAATCTAATGAAGTAAAATATCTATACAGAGAATTTATATACTATCATTATATTATCAACGTACGTGTGGGAAAGTTCTACTTATTAAAGATTCACTGTTATAATATATTTTAAAATCCTTTTCAAATTTAATAAAATATATTAATTTAATGCATATTCGTGAATTTATAGCTCTTTTAATATAGATATCTTTAAAATTTGATGGTGAGACAACAACCTAGTATAATTAAGTAAGGAAAAGATATAATATTTGTCAGAGATAACAAGCAATTCTATTACTCATAAAATATAATGATTTATTAGAATTTTATATATTTGGTGCTGAAATTTTCACACACACACACACACACACACACACACACACACACACACACACACACACACACACACACACACACACACACACACACACACACACACACACACACACACACACACACACACACACACACACACACACACACACACACACACACACGCGCGCGCGCGCGCGCACACACACACACACACACACACACACACATATATATATATATATGTATATTCATAGAATCCTGTAAAATATTTTACTGATAAGCTAATGTGAGTAATGATATACTGTAGCTAGGGGTAATATACTAATAAATGGCTGTAATAATTCCATTACTATCGGTCAGTCGGTCTGTCTACTAGAAAGAAAACTGACCTATGACTTGATATTTACACAACGTTGCATATACAAAAATTTCTGAATACTATGTTGGTGCATGTCATTGCTTTAGATATAGCTAAACTTTAACGCAAATTTTCACACTCCGATAATGGGTAATAATAAAATCAACAAGAAATTAACAGAATGAATAATTTTGTAGTCGAGCTGAGAATAGTCATAGGAATTTTAAGAAGTAAAATACTAACAAATGCAGATATAAAGATTATTTATAAAAAAATAAAAAACAATAGAGAGGAACCTAATGTTTAAAAGTGTGGGACAATATCTGATTTCAGCATGCTCTCCCTTCTTTACCGTAAACATTTATTATTCGTTACACTACTATGAATACTAATGAAATAAACAAAATTTTACCTTAACATGTAGCAAGATATCCCACTAAATATATGGGCCATACAATTTTGCCCAGAGGCAATTAGTAGGCTAACTCGGTGTTTTTAGTCTCCTAGTGAACCTAAGAATGTTTTTGGTATGTATGCCTATCTTACTGCAGGAAATCGCTATATGCTTGAACTTTTGTATCCAAACCTAACGAGGCGTGTTGCGTTCTCCTACTTTAACCAAATACAGGTGTATGTATGTCGCTTACAATTTATTTATCTTTATGTCACCGGAGGTTTTTGATCAAGCCTAATAGACTTTTTATTACCACTGTAATCCAAAAGTGATAAAAATCCAAGATACTCCAGATTCGACCAATTTCTGACCAAGTTGTATAACAACCAGCTGACAATATCGCTCATGGTTACTTGTTTTATATATACCTTGAAGATAAAATTAATAAAAAACCTTCCAATGAAAAGGACATAAATCTAACCGCTTCCAACGCTTGGCTGTACATCTAAAAAATACACCCTACAAGACAATTAAGCAAAACATAACTAATAGAACCAAAAAAGTAACACTCAGCTAAACTTAGTGAAAATGGGTGGTCATCGCGCCTTAAACCACAAACATCAAGCCGTTCTACGCTCTAAAGAGTCATTCGCCTTGAAAAACTCAGTCAACTCAATGCTGCTCGACGATCTGAGAAAATCTATGAGACATAGTTGTCTAGCACAACTCCACCAACATATGCAACCACAGCTCGCCACAGTCCCTCAATCCAAGCGTCTTATAATTGAACTGCTTTCTAATACAAGAATCTGGGACCGTTAAACAAGTGTTAAAAGTGGATCCATACATTTCCCTGAAGAACGAGTGTAAAACAAGACCGAAAAGATTCATACCGTGATCGTTACCAATGCGGGAATATCCGATACACACCGCCGTAATTATTGTTTGATAACAACTTAAGAACTTGGGAAATTGTTTATAAAACTTTTATTCAAACTTTTATGAAGTCAACGTAATAAATACAAGCCTATACGTATGTAAAACATTGGTTGTGTAGCGGCTACTCAATGGTTCGTGGCGTTTATGGAAACTATTATTAACCAAACTAAAGCTTAATATATATTCTTACAATTATACTGTACAATTGTCTATACATACATCAAATGTAGCTCAAAACTTACCTATAGGTTGATATCTAAGTAAATGTGTGAAAGTAACTAAAATAGTAATTAAACAACCTAGAATAAACTGAAAGGTGTGCCACAAAGTTGAATCCTTTTAAAACACCTAATTCTTATACATGTGATAGGTGTAACATTTACTTTTAAATTTTAATAAACGTATTATTTCATAAAGAGAATTCTTTTAACATCCCAAATAATTACCAGCTTTTAGTATCTGGATTCCTCAAAACTTGAGTTCTACATGTATTGCTTGATACATTACCTTTTAGTAAAATAACAGGGGTGTGTTAAAATGCATTATCACAAAACTGCATAAGCCGTAAGATATATCTTTTCTACTTAAAATAATCGAAAAACGTGACTACAATGTTACTTAATATTTTTAATTTATTACTATTACCTAATATTAGTATTAAATGATTACACTAGGTTAATTATTTAACATTATCGATGGTCGAAAGAGATAAACAAAATTATAGTGAAGATTTTAGGTATGCGGGGTAATGTTTATAAAATTAAAATTTTAATGTATTAGAACGAACAAGAAAATATGTATTTTATTCAGGTCCTTATTGGGCCTTATTCTCCTTCACTATCCGTCTGTCCGAACATCTGTGATAGAAATCATAGAGACTAAAAACTTGGTAAACGCGTTCTATTTTTATGACGACAAAACCTGTTGATTTTGGATCTGAAAGGCCAAATACCACTCCATCTAGTTCCAAAATTGATTGAGCACTACGTGGAAACCTTCTGTTATATCGTTACCTGTAGAAAAGGCAGTGCAATTTAATAAAAATGTATAAATAATTTCAAATTACTAAACAGGATAATTCAATGGTAGACATTTATCTTGTTTTATATACCTTTATTATATATTTATATAAATTGTATGTTAATAACAATTGATACAACTAAAAAGTTTAAATCAAAGTTATATAATAAAACTGTTCAATTCTTAGTTTATTTTAATCTAAAATATTGTACTGTACCATAGTTCAAATTCATTTATGCTGAATCGCGGTAGGAAGTAGGCTCTTATTAACTAGACGCGGTGCGGGGACTTTGTTTGTTCAGTTGGACCGGCAATCAGCTGATCGGTCAGTGACGTATCGGGTGATGCGTTCCTCCCGGCTCGCTGGAGGATTCAGTTCGAGTCTTGAAGCCACGACGACAAGGTCCTGTTGAGAATCGCAGCTCTTCCTCTAACCCTATAGTGTGGGATTTAGAGTAATTCCATTTTTTATCGCGTGTAAATTTTTTTAATTTTTCTTCAGTGCGTATTAAATCCCTATCAGCCTCCGTAATCTTCAAAGTAGTAAGTCCCGTACCAGCGTTTAGTTAATATCTTTGATTTTTTATACTGTTGTAATTAAAATTTCTAAAGTTTCCCATCTTTCAGAGTCTGATAATTAATTACATTTTTTGAAGTATTGTGAATTAAATTTTGGTCATAAAGTTAATATCAAGTTTTGTGTTATATTGATTTTGAGTATTTTGAGAAGAGAACTTTTATTTTATTTTGTTAATTTAAAACATTTTTTGAGAAGTATAAATTTTTAGTTTCATTTTAATTTTAATTCATTTTTAATCAGACTCTTAATTAGATTTGTTCGATTGTGTGAAGTTTTGAAGAAAATCGAATCAAAAGTTTGTAAACTTTGTTAATTATTTTGGTAAACTTGAATTTCGGAATAAACCAAGTATTTCCGAAAAGTTGTTTAATTTATAAAGTATTAGCTCCATATAAATTACAAAATATGTGCTGTAATAACGGTACAGTACTTCCGTACCTATAGTAGCTATACAAAAACAGTTTTTGTTTAGTGCTCAATAAATATCTCATAAGACTAAAATTGTAGTATAATCATTGCAGAGTTTGTGCAAGATTTCTATGACTTAAAAATTAACTATTTGAAGGAATCAATAATATTTCATAAATATATACCATATGAAATTACCAAAAAATTACATAAACAAATAATTTTATATTTTTATTGAGTATAAACTAAGTAAAATTGACGTATCGCATGACAATAGCATAGGAAAATTAATACTTTGTAAAACTCACCTTTAAAATACATATTTAGAAACGCTTACATATGTAACATCTTGAAAAATTATCCACCACTAAAACTTTTATGATTCATGTAATATAACCGTTATGAAAAATAATTGTAAAGTTAATATTTAACTTCATTAACCGTGATACATTCTGATAACATCCATCACTCTAACATGACAATAAACCCATAATTTTGTTATTTTTGACGATTAATTTAAGAAAATTGGAGGCTGTGCTTCATTTGTACCGAAGATAAAGGTCAAATGCGGTATATATTTAATACAAAATCATAAACTTTAGGCTGTCACCTATGACCCAATTTCAGAACTACCGTTACAAATTCTGCACGTAGAAACTAATATTGAGGGTTTTCCTCTAATATTTAAAGACATTGAAGATATAAGATAACTTTTGTTGGCCTAACGAAAATTTGCACACATTACATGTGATTTTATTGTAGATTATATATAGCTCATACGGTTTGGCCGTGCAATTAGATTGAAATTATATTCTTGCTCAATGCTAATGCATATTTATAAATTTATGTAATGTCGAAGAGTCTAACATAGTTCAAATATGAAATTCATACATTAATCCATCTATACATGGTAAAAAACTGGCACTGAATATCTAATTGAAGTTGCTGACTTTATTTTTATTATTGTTGGACGTTTTAATCTCATAGTCTACATCATTCTATCTGAGCAAAGAGGTGCTTCAATACCTAGTTGTTCTCTTCAATACTAAGTTTATTCTCATAACCCTTTCTCTTAATATTACATTTGCACAGACAAACAGGCAGACAAAGATAAAATTTTCGAAGGACCTGCCGAGTCCTTAATAACTCATGATCCAAAGTTTTTAAACAGGCTGGCCAAACTTGGATTATGTAAGATTTTTGGAAGATAGTTTTTATAATACGGTTAGGGCTCATGATTATCTTAAAATTAAAAATACTGAACTTTTAATTTCGAAGGACTCCTCGTGTGCCATTTTCTCAGAATGTGTGAATAATGGGAAATGAAATATCGCATGAAAATAGAATAGGGAATTTAATACTGTGTAAAGACTCACCTAGGAATCAAATATTTATAAACCCTTAGATAGGTAACATGTTGACAAATGTATTCTCAGCCGTTGTCCTGTGGTACCTTACATGTATTTACATTATGTCGTTCGAAAATTCTAAAGAGTGTTTTATAACATAAAATCATGTAAAATTATTGTATAAAACGTAATGAACAAAATACTATTAGTTTTTTAAAGTAATGTCCTGTGGTTAAAACTGCAATAAAAAGCAGGTATATGTTATATGTATTAACATTTAAATTTAAATACCGTCTTTCATTACATAACCATAGTAAAATGAAGCCAAATAATCTAAATCAGCAATTAAACAAGCTTAAGTTTTACGTAATACGCGTCTGAAATTCTCTTCTGGGAAATTAGAAAAGTTTTACACTTTCACTGTGTAATTATCATTAATTTAGATACGAATCAAGCAAAATGAAGTAATTTCATGTAGTTCTATTTAAGAAGTAAGTTTTTCGGTCCGTAACTATTAGGTTTAAAATGTATCGATGAGTAAAAACTGCAGCAACATTTTTTAGAAAATTATTATGTCAAATTTGTGTCTATTCACAATGAATGAAAATAGTTTTTTCGGCTAATATAAAAGATTTTGGTAGACATAATAACGAGCCAAATATAAATAACTTAATATAAAAGGATTTCTATATTATAAATATCTAGATAACCGAGATATAAACAAATATTATTTGAAGTAAAAATATTCGGAAACATATATATGTTTGCCTTCCAGAACTCACCAAAACTTTTTACCCTACTTGTACAAAGAAAGGAGTTGTGAAAATTTTTAGTTTGAATGGCTTCTATGACGTACGAAATAGCATTTTTAAAACTGGCTAAAAGACTTTTAAACTTTTTGGGCGGTTTTGAACAAGGGGATGATTTTTACCACTGTTGGAAATGTTGAGTGAAGTTATGCAGACATTACTGATAAGTGCAATAACAGTATAAATAACAATAACAGAACCGTGATTATGTTAAAAAATCTAACTAATTGATTACTAGGGCCAGTCTGTTATAATAAACTAACATCATTTGCTGGTCTGATCAGTGAACGCTTATCTAAGGGTTTGCTTAACTTATATTTTTGACAAAGACACATATTCAATTCACATTTCAAGTGCTAATAGATTCATTTAAAGGGAAACTATTAATTTGTATTTTGTACGTTTGGAACCGTACCTACTACAACTCGCAAAAGCTCTTTTTGTTAGTGACAAAGTATGGTACATATCTTAGAGGACGGTAGGATTTGCCACATCATGAGATTCTCTCGCGCCATTATTGTGAGATCTTCCAGACGTACGGGCATATAGACATAAAATAAATGTTTACAGTCCATAGGCAGACAAAAAGGAAAATATTAAGGTTCAATATTCTAAATTATTTTCTTCAGCGGTGCCCAATAAAAGATCAGATATACGCATGCATCTTCATCACAATAATTTTTAATTATGCACATAGAAAATTAGTGCATTTATTTATTTATTCTTCCAACGGAATTACACCACTTGTACATGTAATAAGTTAAAAGGAGTATAAACTATTAATAGCACTAATATAATGTATACATATTATAATTAAATAACAAACAGTGTTAAAATAAGTAATACAAAAAAAACAGCGAATTAGTAATAAATATGAGTTAACAAATAACCAACGAAAAAGTAAAAAAAAAACAAAAACAATAATAAATAGTTAAATATAAAAACGAAGCAACAGTAATAAATGTGTAGTGTATGATAAGAATTAAATAACAACTAAGTGATAACAACAAAATTTGACACATGCAAAAGTAACAATAAATAACTAAGTTCATTGTATAAATTCTACAAGTTCTTCTCAACATATCCTGCGGATATTTAGGCTATGTAGTTATCAGCCTCAAAGTCATCATTAAATATGATGTTACCTAAGTAAAAAATAACGTTACGCATAAAATACAATTTATATAGCTTCAATTTAGATATCCAATGTACACAGGTAGACAGATATGGGAAAGGAGTACTTCCAGAACCCTTAGTGACAGTTATATAAAACAAGTTTCAGGTTTACTCAACTAAATCTCAATATATTACCCTAAGTTATAATCGCATCCCATGGAGAGGTATATAATTCGATTCCTTGAATAGAAGTTTATCCAAGGGTAAAATTGTATATTTTCAGGTCTCTTTCCAATTTTATAATATTTGCTTACGATATTAATATTTTGGTGCCAAACTAAATGAAAATTTTAGCGTAAATGAGATTTGTCAAAAGCGAAACTATCCCTAGCAGATTCCCAATGTAAGGTTTATTGGCCTTAAGTTTTTAAGAAAAAGCAGTAAATAGAGCTTAATATATAGCAATGCTATGCCAAGCACTGGTTCACTCCACAACCTACTGTTGAGTCGGGTGCCATTATATTTCCACGAAATGGTGGATCACTACACCTGCACAAAGCTTTGTGCCATTTTCTTATTAGCAGCTTATTGCTAACTTGGATAGAGCGTGAGGACGGCAAGATGAGACTTTACACACTAAGCTTCCTGTATCATCTGAAACTACTGCTTGTTATTTTCTGCTGTATAGATACCATACATTAAAGAACGAATTTCTTCTTTAGCTCGTGATATTGATAATCCTAAAGTTAGCTAGTAAGCTTAAAATAATAATACTCAACTTTGAAAATGTATAGCAAGCTTCCTTTCAATATTAAACAATAGTCAAATTTAAAAGTGTGCCTACGACGCAATCTGTCTAGTCGGGCCTACTGAAAAAAGCAGAGTTTTAAAATTTTTTTAATTGATCTAGTCTTATGTGGTACTTTAATTAATTGAAAATGTAACTTAAATACTGTAGATTTGTAATATTACTGAACTATGTAAATTTATATAGGCCTAGTATGTAGCTAGTTTTACTTTTGTATTTTTTACTGCCTTATGACATGTTATATACAGTATTTACAAAATAAATACAGACAATAACAAAAATATAATCGAAATCAGAATATCAGCTGCAGGTGCTTTAGAAGGAAAACACACCTAGTATACAGTTATGGATGAATTATTCATCTATCGACTAAACGATATCTTGGCAGCTGCTGGAAGAACATAATAAACATTTCCTATATTATTTCCTATAATGCTTTTTAAATATTTAAAAGTTTAATATGTTATGTGAGTATATTTAATATAAATATATCAAATTAAATTTGGGTAATTACGTTTTAACGGTCCTGCGTAATAACTGAATGAGTAGTTAAACTCTCTGTTTATAATTCTCGTCTAAATATTCTGCACAATCGTTATTACAGAATTCCGAAAATCAATACTATTATGAGTGTTAATATACTTTGACGTCAGAATCTGAGAATATGTTACGAATAAGAAAGTTATTACAATAGAAAGTTCTTTTTTTGTTGGTATTTCCTTGATGTCTATCTTACACTACACTTAAAAACTATGAATGTCTTAACCTATGCTGAAGTTAATCTTTCTGCAGAACTCCTTGAAGAAGTTGGAAGAGTTACTAACTACCTTACAAAATAAGTCTTTATTATTTTGTGTGTTATCTGTTTGATTATACACAATCGACATAGCTATTTACTTCCAATGATCTAAATCTTAGTATGTAAACTTAAGATTAAATAACTTAAGCAAAATGTTTAAAGTATTAACATAGAAATTACAATTGTAAAAACCACTCAAGATTGGAGAGAACCAAAGTTCAGGAGTATGTTATTAATCACATAACAAAATGTAGACCAGAAGTTAAAAATTAACGTTGCTAAATCTCTCGTGTGAAATAGTTTACCTGCAGCGGTTGAAATAGCACTCAGTGACCCTATGATAAAGAGAACAATGAGAAAACATATTGCTGCTCTGGTTGTTTCGGCAACCGGAAATGTATCATGCCTCATTACTTATCGCGTGTGCTTTTACTCTAAGTAAGGTGATTCAATTTATTATCTTTACCTATATTTATAGAACACATAATAAATTCGTAGTTTTAGATTAGTTTTCTAATATGGTTAGATTCGTTAAATATTTGGTAGGCAAAGTGTACTCTAAAAGTTCAATGATACTAACAGTCCTAGATTCTCTATTAGAATTCAGGTATAACAATTAATACATAAAAATAAAACGCACTATTAAATTACACAGAAATATACTAGTTTACTCAAAAGAATCGGTTTAAAAACGATGAGTCCAATTAATTGGTGCATACGAATAGTAGTAGCGAATCATCTTACGTCAAACTTTCTTGAAAGAACATCGGATAGTTTAGATTAAAGTACTTTAACGCCTATGCAAGTAGTTAAATATCAGGATACCCATTCTTTGAGAAAGATTCAGTTCATAGGAGGAGGTAGTTCATGTTAGTTTATATTTGTCATTAGATCACGCTACACTCGGTACAGCATAAACCGAAGTCTCACTTAAATCCGACAGTACCTAACTGATTTCATGAGTGGCACATCGTCAACTGCAAACATTGAGTTTAAGTGGTAAAAATAGGTGGTCAGTTGTTCTGAATGAAGTTCGGAGTGTAAATATTGCTAATTCTAAACATGAGGGAGCACTTCATAATACATATAATTGTAAAAATGCTAGTACTATGTCATCGAATTAAACTCATCTACCATGTTTTAAAATTAAAACTTCCTTTTATAAATGCTTTGTCTAAATTAACTGCCATAGATTTTCTGACTTCATTTAATACAGTTCCACATTTATTCTATACCAAAGCTAGTAATTCCTCATTAATGAGCAAAAATAAATTATCTTTTCCGTGAAGTTGATTTGATTAAACAACTCGCTAAACGTACAACAATAAAAAATATTATTACAATTAAGTATTTATTGAATATAAAATCTCTAAAGATTCTAGTTACAAGTATCTATATCTGAAATATTTTAAAGAACTTAAAGAATGTTATATACTCTTTAGTTTTTAAAATCCTACCAGAATTACCTTTGCAGAATACCATACAATACTACATTTTACTTACGCAAAACTCATTAAGCTAAATCCGTTAAAATATAGCCTCTCAAGTTTCAGTATTACCACCCCTAATCGCCTAGAATCAGCTTCGTCATTAACATCTGACTCGATTAGTCTCGGCCTCTGAGCCGGCCTAAACCCATTATCGGATAAGGAATATTCTTGTAGTATAGCCCACCATTTATAAATTTTAATTTCAACGTTAATTTTTTTATGAAATACATATGCATTATAAGTAAAAAAATATGATTAAATGTATTGTATTATATGTTTATGTTTACTTAAATATTCATTATATTATATTTATTTTATTATTTAGTGCACGTCAACATGATATTGAACTACAACTCTTAATAAAAGTTTCAGCCAATATTATAGCCAAAGGGATATGTAAACACATAATTCCACATTTTTGCTTAAACATACGAATACACAAGTGTGATTTCAATATTAATTTTATAAAAATCCATATAGCATAAAAGGTACCTATATTGTAAAGTGCATTGGAAATGTTGGTTTAAGGATATTGAGACTAAACTCAATCGATTTAAAAGCTGAGAAAAATTAATGTTCACCTGTTTAATATATGATAAAGTTAAAACTTAGTACGCTGTATGTAAGCATTCAATTTGTTATATCAATTTATTTTACTTTAAATTACTTAATGAAGTAAAATCATTGACGGTTGATGTTTGACCAATCACAGAATGCAATAATTGAAATCTACTTTGTTATTAAGCATTTCTCTAATTTGGATAGTGTTATTTGTATTGTTTTTGTACCCATGTGCCTTTTTAACAAAGAAAAAGTATGAATAAAACACGAATATAATTAAGTTCACTTTTAGAAAATTACATAGCTCCTCTTTAAAATATGAATGATTCCCAAAACTTTGATTTCATCTGCAATAGTTTATTTATGTTTTTAAATATGCCATTTATCTTGCAAGTCATAAATATAATTCTGTAACTTTTGTATCATAACATTTATTGATTATTTATAGGTAAAATTGGAATTAAACTTGAGGAAAATTAAGGTGCGCCAATCATATGAAACAAGTAGTATTGTACCCCAAATAGCGTCATATTTAGTGAGGAAGCATGAGAAATTAGATGTAAAATGTGATCTTCAATGGCTCTGTGCGAAAGAAACTGACGAATATGATACTCAACTCTATTTATACAACCTAAAATAGTTTTACTACTCTATGTTTTGCTAATGAATTTATCATGGAATATATATGAAAATAAAAATTTATGAATATTTACATGAAAATTCTGATGCAAGGTTGATAGCTTATATGATTATAAAACCTATACGAAACCGAATTTTGGATATTTTTTCTAATATTTCAGAAATGAGTGGTTAACAGGTCTTGGTTGTATTTTACTTAATTTTTAATTTCATTTTAGATAAAATGCAATAAATTTAACAACTATCTTTACGACATAAAATAATCAGTATTGCTTTATTTCCGGCTTTTCCTAAAAACCCGCGCAAAATCTTTCGCTAGCCTTAGCTCACTAATAAAGCGTTTCTGGACATATGTTTATGTGTCCTCTGTTACTATTTTGCTGAGATAAAACCTCCTGAGAAGTGTGTCGGGTCACCCTTTGTAAAAAAATAACCACTGAGTCAGAGTCACCTTATTTTAATTTTTCACCCAAACAAACCTACAACACACATCTTGTTTCATCTGGCTCAGCGACAAAAACTACTATAATGTACCACTAATCCACTGTTTTTGGGTTTGGCTAATAAAATGCTTAACATATTTCATATAAGAAATATTTATTATTCTGATAACATTATTATTAGACTTAATATTTTGGAACGTTTATTACCGTATATTGGAACGTTTAAAAATTATTTTGTCTGTAAATGGTTGTTCTTAATTACGTATTCATGTAATAACCTTTTAAGCGATTATTGAAACTAAAAATATCCAACAATATGTTTATGTCAAAATTATTGAAAATACTACATATCTAAGCAATAAAAAACGAAAGGAAAATTAAAAAAAATAACTTTTAAATAAAAGAATATGGGATTAAACAGCACAACGCGTCATGTAACTGGCTTTGCTGAAGCTGCTTGCAAAACTTCAGAAAGGTTAACCATTTCCTGCACGAGATACTCTGCAGAGAGATATATTGACAATCATACTGAACAGTAGCAATAACTGTATTAATGTACTAAACTTTTTGCGCAAAATAAATAAACTCTCTATATAATAATACATCAAAAATCATATTTAACATTGGAATAAAATTGAATCCAGTTTGGACTGTAAAATAATACTTATAATTGTACTAATACAAAGCCGTGAAAGAACACAGGTTACCTATCCTATTAGCAACACGTAGCAATATAGTTTAGCTTGCCTCAGTGGAATTTACATAGAGACATTGATATGAGTGTGGGATGCATAAAAAGTGTGTTCAGAAGCAGTGATAGAACTAATACGCCACTAAGGTATTGACATTACATACTACTATAGTACGCTAATTCTACTGATCGTGGCTCAAAGGTGATTACTGTTTGATACGAGTCACGCACTTTTTGCAATTGTCAGTAGTTAAGGGCCTTGTTGCAATCGAAGGCCATTGAATCTTTAAACCTACCTTAACATAGGTATTTAAAAGCACATTATAATGAAATGTTTTGACATATAAAGATATGTAGTCAGTAGACGTCCGCTTTTGTAGGAAATCATACCGAAAAGTTTGTTATGCCAACCAGTAGCTAATTTATTTGTTGCGTTACATTTATATATTTTGGAAACTGGTGATCATGAGCTTTTGAAGTGAAGACAAGGTATTTCAAGCAGTATGAGATACATGATAAAAATATATTATAAGTATATAACACAGTCAGAGTATTTTAAATATTGTTCATTAATGATATGTTTTTTATCCAATCCGAGCTATTGATATGAACGAATCTAACATGAGTATGGTCACTTACATTTACAAAAAAAATCATTCATCAATTTATTAAAACTAACCATATTTTTTATCTATATAAAATCTATGCAAACTATTGACCTACACAGAATGGAAGGATGTAATGCTGAAAGAATATGTAAAATAGGTATTACTTGTTACGGAATCTTATTATTCCTGGAAATGATTAAGCATAACACCAATCTGAAAGTACGGAATTTAGTTTTCCCAGATATTTGTGGTAATATCCCTGGACGATCGTATCTGTGTCCCTAAACTAGGTTACATAAGGCTTTACTGTGAAGTAGATAAGCTTCAGCTCTTAAGTACTTAGAAAATGTTAAAACTTAGTCAATGCGTTTTACTTTATAAGTTCACATAGATGTATCTGGTTAATTAAAAACATATGTTCAGATATTGGCAATGTTTATAAAATCATCAATTTTATCTTTATTGTTATTATTTGTAAACTCACTGTTTTATTTCATTAGTGGATGTAAGCCGTGGTATGAATTCAATTATATAATTTATTCATTTTTGTTGTTTCTTATAAAAAATTGTGAGAACCGATGCAACAGAAATCACTGAATGCAAAATATTTCTTACGTTTAAGTTTCATGCAAGCTAAAAATTTTATAATGTAAAATATTAACATATGATCACGATTTAGAATCCAATGATCTTTAAATACTGCTATTAAATAATGCAGTAAACAAATAAATTTTACGGGGACTCATTAATAAATAAACTAGTAGTCCATAGATTTATACAAGCCCATCTATAGCCTGCCAAAAGAAGTACACTTATAATAAGGAGTGACTGCATACTCTCACCAGCACACCTGGTTAGCCATTGAGCGGAGAAACGCCCTTACTGACAACATAATGATAGTCCCGCTAATAGCGGTTACAGAGCGAATAACCGTGATTGTTTTACATGTTATATGATTTGGAGATAATGGTATTTGTATATTGGTAACCCCTTTAGATAGAACAACTACTCAAAAGTAAAATTTTTTTAAATTATATCAGCTCATGTTATGAAATATGAAATATGTTATGATGGAGGTAGTAACTGTCCACATGATCTATGAAAATAAATAATAATTATATGTAAATAAAAAAGAAGAAGACAGAAAATGTAATTAACATACTTATTTCAAGACTAAACACGCAAACTTACCAAGATAAATATATTTTTATTGCCTGATATTCTTGACCAAAAAATATTTTAAATATGGAAGCAATTCACATTCAGATACCAATCTCAACTCGAATAATTCCTGACAAAAATAAAACTGATTTCTACAGAATAATAATTATAAATAACTTTTATCCCTGACCTTTTCTACATGTCATAAGATTTGAAGACGCCTGCCATTCAAGGTGTAGGAATGGAATGGTTATATATAATGGGTGTGAGCATGCCAAGCCTCATGACACGTAAAAACTTGAAGCCACTGAGTCAATTATTTTCAAACTAATATTCACTGGTCCCTACTAGGCGAATTGCAGCTGTGTACACATACTTTCATCCTACAGTTCCACCACAATGGAACTAAATGCAACATAAACTATTCTCACGTACACACTAAAAGGTTTTTCCAGAAGCAAAAAAAATTAAGTAGATAAGCAATCTAAATAGAATCATTCAACCAATGTACGAGGAGAGAATGTATCTTAGCCGATTCACCAAGCCATCATAATATATTACATAAACTAACTTGTTTGTAATATGTTTTATTCTTCGTTTGATAGTTTCTTTTAAAGGTGTGAGAGAAATTTTAATATAGAATTATTGTTACTAATAAGATAAATATAATGATACTGTTAAATTTAAATTCTTGAAAAAATAATACTCTTCATGAATTGGCTGTAACTTTTAAAAATAAAAACAACATATTTTACAATTTATTACTACATAATACCCAGTACCACTGAAACGATTGACCGTAAACTTGACGCTTCCATTAAGCGGTAAAATAACTCTTTTGCAGGTGAATTCAGAAGTTACGGAATGGCTTATTCAAAGAGGTTTATTTCCACGAATCTTCTAGAGGTCGGCTGATTTCTAACTAAGAAACTGCCTGAGATCAAGATATTCCACTGGGAAAAAGATTCGTATGATGATAAAGAGACAGCCGAACGTCCTGGAGGTATGTGTAAACCGTTACCTATGTATACGCAATCAATTTTGTTAGAAGCCGTGCTCATTAGGATTTAGTAGAACTAATTCAAATAAATAAGTGGTTACAAAATTAAGGGGACTTGTATCAAAGTATCAATGGTTATTTTAATCAATATGTTTAATAAATTTTGGGGTCTCAGATATTATGTTTTTACATAGTCGATCATATATTTAGTTTTATATTATAACGTCAATCCCCGTCGATTAGCAAGTTTGAAGAAAATGCAAAATGCATATTCACTAAAATAGGGAATATGCATTTCCAGTGTTAGGGAACATATGAACTATTCATATGTTAGTATTAAATTAAGAGTTAGGTAAAACTTTCATACTTTGAGCCCGAGCAATCCCGAATAATTATATTAGCTACGATTGTTGTGTTACTGTATAACCGTATTTTTCACCGCCTAGGAAAACTCGAATTAGTTTTATAGGAACATTGCATTGCGATGGATTAAAACCATGATTGTATTATTCTTTCCGTCTATTGATCTATCTTATCATGTTATATTTCTTACATAACACTTTTTCTTTAATTTGATACTAAGTTATACAAAGAAACGATTTAAAGACATTTATAAAATAAATATAGCTGTCAATAAAGTTCTGTTTTGTTTCAATAAAATGGTATCATATATTAAACTGGTTTTAGTTGGATTACTAATATCGTGCATTTATGTGGAATTACTTTTTTGAAGCTATAATTTATTCATTAAATTAATTATAATTGATAAAAGGCTGCTGAAAAAGCTATATTTTAAGATTTTGTAATATATTATTTCATGTTTAAACACTTTACTGCTTACAAATAATCTAATATTAACAAATAAAACGCAAAAATGTGCAATAACGTGAAAAAAATGTAAAGATGAGAAAAGATTCATTCATCTTCAAATTATCCTAGCTACTCTGTAGCTATGACCGACTAAAGACAGGATGAGAACCTGTGAAGAAGATAACTGAAAACTTCACTAATGCACAAGCACTAATAGCTCATTATTTTGTTGAAATCATCTTTTCAACCGCTCTATACTAAATGCCCTTGTAGTCTATCACGAAAGCACGAGCACTATGGCATCTGCTACAGTCATTTTTTTCAAATCTATGATCCGGTCTGCTTTACAATAGAAGCCCTCATATCAGACTGATGGGGCCGGGCCCGTTTCTGAACAGCAAAAAGTCGAATAACCTGAGGAGCATAAAATATTTGTCAATTTATTAAAATAAAACACTCGTACAGTAGCTACATACATATATATGCAGCATTATTAAGCTAAAATTTCAAACATATCCCGAATTGTATATAGTGAGTGACAAACTGACGAGTCCTTGTACATGAGACGTTAACATTAGATATCTGAAACTAGCGGATGGTCCCACTCTAGGGCGGATATGAGGTATTCTACTTTCTTTTCATATTTGACCATAATTTTGGAAGAGTATAGAATAGTAACACAATGCAAGTATTCAACCGCTATTCACATCTTATTTTGAATATAGCTTTTTGCTGCAAAAAGTTAATTAATTATGCTTTATTTTCATTAACTATCATTAGTTGCACTATCTGAAAATTTCTATACATATTTATGTTTGATCTATCAAAAGTAAAACAAATATTTTATTCTTAAATAAAACAAGCCTTCTCTGTAAATATGCATTAGTGTCATTTCTTACAAAACATTTTCATACTGGTCATTCTAATAAATATGCGGGACTTCATTTACCGTTTCCCAGTTTTCACACTACCTTCTGCAAACATCATGACTGACGTGTAACCAGATCATATACCACACATAAAATAAACCCTTTCTAGTTTTACTCTCTTGTACCCGGTGATGCATTGATTTCTCTCAGAGTTTATTCACACAATGAAGAAATTTTAAATACATTGTATTAAATAAAAAAAAACGTAAATAACTCGTGGCAAAAGCTTCAGCACATGTGCCCAGTAAGTTCAGTAAATGTGCAGCACACGAAACATAAAAGGCTCAGATAACTCAATTTAAGTTGCTTAGTACGAGCTTTTATCCCAGAGTGAATACCAGACATATTACTTGCGTTATCATAGGATTATCTTCGCCAATCATTGATGTTGAAGTAACGTGATTAAAGAGTTTTAATGAGCGCTGACAACAGCAAAAAAATTACGTTCACCCGTTTAACAAAACCCGATTCAAATAGGTAGCCTATTACTGTTCAAAAATTTACCACTTTTAAAATATACCTAAGTCTGGTTGCTGCGCTTCAAAGGCTGCGCCCGTAGGCCGTATACTGCATTTGTATATGATTTGTCGTTTTATTTGAGAACATATGTACATTGCACGTAATACATGTAAAAACCATAGTTATATTACATAATTTTAACACACTGTATCCACACCAAATAATAACACAAATGAACGTTTTTAGAAGTTTTATTTCTAGTCTGAAAACCATAATATACTTTACACCATAAAAGAGATTCCAAGCGTAATGAAATTGAGGCTTTATACATAAAATTAGTATGTAAACTGCGTAATTTACTACATGTTGAACCTAGGCTAATTTAAGTACTAATAATCGTATTAAATAGAATTTAATAGGAAACCTCAGCGAATTGTAACATTTAAACCAACCTTATCAAATTATTTTTAAATACACAATATAATATTACTATAAAAACTAAATTTAGAGCTAGATAGGAATAGAAGGTGGCTGTATTTCCTTCCCCATTTCTTTAAAATCGTGTTAGCTGCGGTCATTCTGCTTAATGCGCTTGCAAGGGGAAGCGGCATGACTGCTACTTGCACTAGTCATCCTGGACCCTCAGTTGTATGCTTAGGTTTTATATAGACAACTGTCTTTGATGTTAACGATGATATCAAACTCATAACTATAATTTTTTTCTGTACGCTCAGCTTTATGCAATAATATCTTCGACCTTGAAGAAGATAAAAGATCACAACCCTCTAAACATTAGCAGTTTAGTGTAAGCATACTACTACTTGAACGTGTATAAGAAAATTAAGATTTAATATTACTATAAAAAATAATAAACCAGCTAATAGTTATAAACATATTTAAAAATTAATTTATATATTAAAGTTAAAAAATGCAATGTTATCACTGCACTATATCCTGCCTTGCTCATCAACACATATCTTCTACATCAATCAAATGTTTTAATTAGTATCAATTTATATGTATTATATTGCTGTTATTATATTACTCTAAGATGTTTACTTCCATTAATTAATCTGTGGTCAGGAACGGAAAGATAAATTTCAGCCGATTAATAGGAAATTTATTAAAAGATTGTTTAACATACACATATAATTTGGTTATTATTTAAGCATGGAATTCAACTTAAATTTCAAGTTACCCATATCTCTTACACGTACTTCAAGGCAAAACCAGTCGAGCACTTCCGGCTGGAATGTTACAGGTTAAAAGGTAAAAAACAATCTATAGGTGACCCAATTAAGAAAAGCGGTTACGAAATCATGCTATAGTTAACAAGCATGTACTCAAATTTTAAAATAAATCTCCCTGTGGATGCCGTATATGTATCCTAAAAACTTAATAATTATTTGGTACTTTATGATACAGTAACTTACTATTTACCAAAAAAATTGAAAATATTACAAAATTTAAAGAATATTTCTTTTTTCTTATGAGTTTTCTGTGTTGTCTATCACTGTGAAGCCTTATTTCGTGCCAATACAAAATACTTAACCGCTTGTTTAGAATGTGAACAGAGATCTATCTCCAACTCAAATGTCACTCTCTTGCCAACCCTTTTCAACGGAAGGGATGATTGATTCACTGACATTCTGTAAACCGAAACAACGTAAAATCCAATCCTCTCTTGTGTCAGCTTTGACATTTCTTTCTTTTTTACAAAAACCGTTTCTACTTCACAATAAATATACGAGTACTTTAACGTTAATAATGGAATAATTTATGTTGAAACATATTTACATTACTTCAATTAGTGTAGTACCATAATTGATAACTTAGGAAGGTTAAGCGTAAAAGACTATCGCATTTATTTTAGTAAAACTGACACCTCAGTATTTTTTTTTTAATTTATAGTTTAATCTTTAAAACAAGATAACCCAATTTTATTTTGAAATTTAATTTTATACTATCTGCATTTTTATCTAATGTTGGAATCTTAATGGTGTTAATATTTATATAAGGATCAGACATTAGGATACAGGAAATAAATGGTTTCGTTTTTATCTCGTATTACGTCCAACACATATTATGAGGTATTACAATTCGTTTGTTTTAAACGTGTCTTTAGTCACTACACAATACATGTTTTTACTTACCATCTTGATCGCCCTTCATGTTATCATTTCTTTTCGGTATACAATCATATGTTTTATATACTTCCTATTGATCTTAAAAAAGACAATTCTTTTTATGCTCTACTATATTTCATGTCACCCCTCCACATAAATTTCGTAGATACCACTCCATATGGAAGTCCAAATACTGATTATATTTCTGATTACGTTACAAACTATTTACGATCTTCAGACTTTTAAATGAGATCACTTGAATTGTAATTGAAATATATTTCAAAATTGATCTTTATAAAAATAACAAGATATATGGCTTTATATATCCTTTATACATAGAGTAACAGCAGACTTTTCAGACGTAGCATATTGAGGCAAATTATCCCAATAAATAAGACAAATATCGTATTTGAAAAGACGATTGTAGTAAAGTATCAATTAAATTTTAAAAAGCAATATTTCCCCTCTCCCGTTTCTTCAAAAATTTTAAAAAATATACATGTAAATGTATACATTGTATAAAATTTGCACAATAATTTTGATAACAGAGGACTGAGTGGGGGATGAACGAGTGCGCTCTTTTTATACCTCCACGAGCAACCGGCAGGAAGAAGACCGTAAATCAGAAGGAACAATGTGTTTTTGTTAAAACTGAACAAATATTGTTTATAAATACAATTTTTACAATTAAAACAAAATATTACATTTAGTTCTGCCAAAGGAATCGACATACTCTTATTATTAACTCAAATACTTATTCAACTAATATGTTTTCCATTTTATTTTATACGTTGTGGAAAAATACCTCCTTTTTCCCAAAATGTCAAATATTTAAATCCTCAAGTAATATTTCACATACCTACTGTTACAGTTACACATCCTTATTTTAAACAGTTTTCTAACGGATCCGATTATAAAATAGCAAATACTTACTAGTTAAAATGTGTACAATTCATCTTTAAGTGACCCTAAAAACCTTTTCCTCTCTCTCCCTCTTCAGGATGCCCGTATCTAATATTGTTGGTTTATGACTATAACATTTTTTTAAATTACTCCGATCAAAATCAATTTAAACGCATTAAGTAACCAACTACTTTGTGTTAGGTAGATGTCATTAACTTTGAAACGGGCATAAATCCTAAGTGTCAACTAATGGATAAGACTGTACCGCTAATGTCACTTGTTAATTTTGCCAGTTAATACCTAACTCGTACATTAAATGTGTGTTAATCAAAGGTTAGATAAATATTTTTCACTAAGATATTCCATAACATCGATTAGGGCTTAATTATAAGAGTTTTAGTTTTACAATCTCAACCTAACTTCCAAAGTGAAGAATGGCCATCCAATGTAACATAACTAAATTGGTATTTTATTATGATATAAGGCGAATGACGTATTAACTGGTTTCTTTATTTATCTACAGTTATAAATTAAGTATGATACATATAGTTGATAACAATTCTAAGGAGATTACTAAGCTAAGTGCTATACAATTTTACATTGTCGTTTCCGGTACCGAAGTGGAATTAACCCATACCTAAAAATGCGTTAACATCATATGAAAAAAACACAGTTTGGACAAACTGCAATAGTATTTAATCATACTATTACCACAGCATAAGCCATAATACATTAGTTGTTTTGTAATATTAAATATATATTTCATTTTTTATTGTAACTCTAAGAGCTCCTTTACGTTTTTTTATTATGATGTGTACTAATAAAATTTCAATTTTAGAGGAATTCGACAAAATAAAATCTTTTCATCCCTAGAAACTAAAGGAGCAATGCCAGAAGTTCAGGTAATACCTGTCTTGGTCCCATTTTTTACCGGATCATCTATAGCACCTTTAGGCTTTAATAGTTTAACATTACAGGACTCGCTATATAAGATTTATTTTAAGCTATAAATGAATATATTGGCAACTACAGTATTTTAATTTTCTTAATTAAAATCTCATGAAGTTCATTAAATATTTTAATTAAATCCGATACACGCAACTTTAATAACGCCATTAAATATTTGTTTTACAGTATTTTGTTGTTATAACCAAATTTAAAGATATTAATACATTGTAAAAAAGTACTGCAATAATGTGTTTTGTTACTGTAAAGCCAGACGTAGCTAAGAGTAAGAAAGACGAAGAAATATCGGAAAGCTGTTTACTTTAATTGTTATTCACTAGACACTATATCGTGTCACACAGCTGGATTTACTACATTATCCACTCTCTCCGGAAATACATTAATGTATCATATATATAATTTTTTTTAATTTAACTGTTTTTGTAACACTAATGAAGCAACTAATTATTCCCGTTGTAAACAAGCATATCTTACGTTTTCAAACTGCCTTATGGAGTAGATATATATAAGACCGTTTGAAAACGTATGATATGCTTGTTTACAACGGGAATAATGAGTTGCTTCATTAGTGTTACAAAAACAGTAAAATGTTATTCAGAGATTCTTTGTCTCTATATTTAAATTAATCTAAATTTCAAAACTTGTCCATTAATTGTTCAAAAACTGAGTTTTTGCATTAACTAGCAGCAATCTTTTAACGTGTTTCGTCGAAAAAATGTTCTTTTACATCAATTGTTTACCTGAATAGAATACAAATTATGGTAACGTGAACAGAGCACGCAACATCTGATCAGAACCATCCAAGTTACATAATAAAAAAGATATACCATTTCAAAATTGTAGCTATTATGAATTAAAATTGCCAGATAGGTAGTAAAGGAACCAATAACTAACAATTTGTTTCTCAAACGTCCATTGGCGTTTCATAACTGTTTTCATGGTCTTATTAATGGGATAGCGTATTAAGATATAGTAAGCTATATTATCTGATAACGGTTAGGAACAGAGTAATCTTGAGCTTGCATCTGGTATTATATACTAATTTTTCAAGTTACAGTCTATTTTGTGATCAATTTCGACATGACTGTTTCAACAAATAAAATATAACTGTCAGTATAGATATCAATTGTCGTATAGTTACGTAGCAGTTGTAGAAAAAATTAACTATGTAAACAATAATATTAACCTAGTTTATAATAGGTAGTTTTAAATATTTTAGTGTTTTCTATAACTCTGGAGGTTGAAAAGACAAGAAAATGCCGTTGCAATGGATCTCAGAATCGGAAAACAATATACATATGTACGCCCATGTACATATGTCAGTAATGTTTTTTGCTAAAACATAAAACATGTCAAATCTGCCCTAGTTTGTCTGGGCAGTGTATGTTTTTTCTGTAGTCATAGAGACATTTATGTCTTCCCTGTTTAATCTCAGTCATTGGATTGTGATTTAAATACTCCGTGTTTGATGAAACGTTTAAATGGTATATAAAAATAAAAAAAACCATTATTCCTGATAGAATTATATAGGTTTACTTTATACAAGTACTATGGGCATTTTTATAATATCGTATTTTATTTGCACATACCTTTAGTACAATGTGGTATGAAGTTTAAGAATAAATTAAATTTACAAATTTTAAGAGTATAAAATGCTCACAAATTTACTCTTTAGTTTCAGCTAAGATGTAAATACTACATGAACGCATATGTATATGACACTCGCAGGTGACTTATTGCAGTCACAAAACTTAACAGTTGCCACAACGCCACGTGACGCACTGGCGTGTTTAGAGCATTCAATCGTAATACCACATTGGCATAAGTTGCAAAGTAATCATAATGGAATAATCAGAATATACATAATACAAATATTTACATTTAAAGTATTACACAAAGTTATTTACACTATAACTGTTCTCTTGGAAATTTAAATTTTGTTTTTACTTAAACTTGTATAATTGAGTTAAAGATTCAGCATTATAAATAGAAAAGTGAATTATTTGATATTTTTGTGGATTATATTCATTAAAAATCTATGCTTTAGCTCTAACCGTTTCAGAGATACGAGATTACTTTAAAGGCTACAATGACCAACTCTCCACCCACCCCTACCTGGCTGCAGGGGCTGCAGGGGATACACCTGTTGGGATGGCGACGACCTAGATTTTCTTCATCTATTTGATATCATCTACTGTCCAAGGTTTCAGAATTTTAGTTATAGGCGTATATAACAAAAGGCTCATAGGGCTGAAGACCAACCCTCCCTAATATTATGAATCACTGACAGTAACATCACAGGTTTATTAGTTATTTATACTGAAAAATTTCCCGGGAGAAGATTTCCCAATGTTTGCAGGCTAATATATCCTAAACCACCTAGTGTTTTAGCCTCTCCCCAAAAAATTATAAATACACGCCATTGTTTTCAGTACAAACTCAACCACCCCAAAGAACCTGGAGCTAATAAGCCCTTAAAGTTACATTCAGTTTGCAGTTTTAGCAATTTATAATATTTCATAATAAAAAAAATGCAGACATACCGTCGTCTTATTTTCAGTAATTGATCTAAATTAATTTGTGAACTCTCTTTCTTTTTTTACAATATCAACATGAGACTAGTGAAAACATGACATAATGTTTCAATATAACTAGTTTTAAGAATGTTTGAATATTTTATGTTCAACTGATGTGTTTTTACAATTCAAAATAGTGTGATGATTATAAATTTTATGTTACAATTAGTTCTTAACGAATTGTTTGAGTTTTCTATAAATTATAACTGAATAGACACCCAAGTAACCCCGATTAAAGACGACGCATATGTGCTCTCAATAGATAACGGAAACTTTGTGTATCTGTCCACACAATCTGTGGTCTCACTCAACTAGTACAAGGCAATGTTACAAACAATAGACTCCACAAACTGGCATCGCAAGCGGTCCATTCGTTCATCTGTTTGTTTCGCTGATCGACTCTACTCAATATTTTTTCCATAAATTGCATGTATGGGTTTTGGTGGTTCGTGCATTCAAAACGAGTAGAGACCAACCTCGGCAATTTAAAAATCCTGCTTAATGATATGTGTATTGAATGTTTGGTATACAAGCTTACACGTCCAACATAATGAGACCAATGCTGAATTCTTCTAAACGCTTGGTCGAAAATAAATGTAATGATTTTAATTCAGTAAAAAATTTTTAATACGATTTCTTAGTTCTTTACTCAAAAAAAGTAAACATCTTCTATAAAAATTTTGATCAAAATTGTCTGCGTTATGAATTTAGGTTGAAAAGCGTAAAAATTGGTATTTGTTTTTTATTAACATGAACAAAACAAAGCTTTGTTGTTTGTAAATTATTTGATTAATTTTTTTAAACATTCAAATGAAGAAGCTTAATTTAAATGTATCTCCTATAATTTTTAGCTTTAGTAGTCTGTCTCTAAACATCTCAGGTATGTGTACTTATGATCTGCGAGTACATTAAGCTACTGCGTGGACAGTGGTTCTAAGTGACTTCTCTGACACCTTTTCTGTTGCCTGGTATGTAAAGGAACATTATTTATGCCATAGTTTTGTCATAATTGATGAAAGAGCTTTATTACTTCATTTGACTTGGAGGCAATATGATCTTAGGCATCATGTTGTTCTAGTTTAAATAAAACATAGGCCTATCTATAAATATGGCAAGCAAGTTTCAAATTCACTTCGACTTTCAATCCATGCTGATAAACAGAGTGTTCATTTACGTTAAAATAGACGCGAAACATTGAAAACTCTAGCCATTTTTACACAGCATAAGATTAAAACATATATTGTCGTGTTATATGACTTCAAAAAACACTGAACCCAAAGTAGAATAAATGTAGAAATATCGGAAGGAGTTTGAACAACAACAGTATAACTGAAAATAGTACACGTTCCACTGAGAAAACTCCAAATAAAAAAGTTAAAACGGAATCGCTTCGCTTATTAACATACTACTTTCTATAATGACTTAAATAAATACAGCAGGAAAGGACACACTAATGGTGTAATAAATAGGTTTTAGCCAAGTAGCATCAAAGATATATACTTCTCGTAGAACAATCGCGATTACATAGAAAAGGAACTGTTTGAATCTTCACCATATAATGATCTTCCATTTACCTTTGACAAGGACGTAAGATTTTCCTTGTGGGTAAAACATAGTTCATCCCCATATATTTCTTTTATTTTGTTGCAGTAACTTTTGTCCGCTCATTTTTTGTATGATTATTGCATTACGTGCTGTTATGTAGTGTTCTTGAAAATCATATAATATTAAATAGCAAATTCAAAACTTTTAACGAAAGAATTATACCTGATAACTTATCTTACGTTGAGGTTTAGTGTCTGTTAATCCTTTACCAAATTCGGACCAAATTATACTTAAATGGATCTACAAGTAGCTCAGTGAAAAAATTCAGATTTATATCACAAAAGGTTTATTTCCCTGAGCAATAAGAATATTTAAAATTAGGAATCGTATGACCAGTTTCAAATAAGACCTGTTCAGTGGAGAAAGAGGGAGCTAAAATAAAATCGTAAAAAGTAAAGATACTGATCCTTAGGACCAAGATTTTACGTAGAGAAAGAGCTACAGGGAGAATCTGTTTCCAAAATGTTACGAATGAAGTAGAGAGATAAATAAAATTAAAATAAATGAAATCCATGACTACTTTGACAAGATAAAGCAAGATTCGAGACTAGAGTTAATGTGACTATATCGAAACACGATACACAATATAACGAATACAAGAGAAGAGATTATGAGACCCGGGGCGACACTTCCACTACCACGAGAACAAAGGGATGAGAGACCACAAATAGACCAGTAATCTCCAAAGGTACACAATACACTTACACGAGAGCGAGGAAAGATGGCCTCGAGACCTAAGACGGCATTACTCTGCCGGAAAGGAAACTAAATTGCGATTCTTTGTGAGTGACTGCTTTCGGACCATATCTTAGAACATCCTATGGCTCCTATGGTACATCTGTTTCGAGCGTATAAGAAACGCTCCTGGACGGCGGACAGACAGACAGACGGGACCACCCGATGTGTGCACCAATGAGAAGCGGCCGGTAAATTAGACGGTAGGTACAACGGTCAGCTGCAAAGCTTAGCAGTTATTGATTTTAGTATAGGAATGCCCTAAGCCATTTTCACTGGTATCAAAGAGTCTTATACTGAATATGAAATACTAAACCTACTCTATTGGATTATTGAAAATATTAGAAATATATAATCCTCGGGAAACCACCTGATCATTTTAACATATGAACTGTATTACAATACCTCCTCATATGAAGATATGCATTATCAGCCCTTACACGAACACCCACTATGTGGATTAAATTTTGTAAACTTTGTAAACACTGGGTAAAAGTGTTCAGCAAGCCTCTATCCAATAAAATCACTTACTCCACTCACCCATCAAAATACTGTTAACAAAATAAGGTTCCCGTTTATGGAACGTTTTAGTGACGTTAATTATAAAACAAATCCCCATTTTACCTTTAATTGATGACGTGTTGGATAAAATTACAAAGTCGACAAAGAATAAGTCTAAGCTTTGAGTGAATCTCAACTTAAACTCTTAATATTGTTAACATTCCTTATAGGAGATGTAAATGTTAATACTACAATGACTAGCAATGATTTAAATACCTTAGAATATGAAGCGGTACTAGCAGACCTAGGCCTAGACAGAGGCATATGGGACTATATAAGGGAAGAAATAAGGGTAGGAAGTTTAGTCAGATCATGCATCGATCATATTTATTACTCGCTGGAAAGACCTGTGGAAAGAATATATACGGGCGTAGTAAAAGTAAAGATCTCTGATCATTACCCGGTAGTGGCCAGGATAGAACTATCTGGAGGAAGAGAGGGAGACACAGAGAATGGAAAAATTATAAGGCTAAATGATAGACAAGTAAGGATAAGGCTGGAGGAGGAACAATGGACATTGGACGGGTATAATACTGTGAATGAAGGATTTGATAAACTTATTAAGAAATTTGCAAAGATTTATGAGGAAAGCACGATTACAATAGACAGGAAAATTGGGAGAGACAGAGAACGGAGTCAAGCTCGTAGTAAATGGCCTATTAAACATTGGATGAATCAAGAACTCCTAAATTTACTAAAGGAAAGAGATCGAATATTTAGATTATGGAAAGGGGACCCCTCAAACCATAGACATAGAGATTTATATAAACGATTAAGAAATAGATTGAACAATATGATTAAAAAAGAAAAAATATGCCTACTATAAAAATATATTTGAAAGAAACAAAAATAACACAAGGAAAGTATGGGAAAACATTAACCTTTTACTCGGCATAAACAAAAAAGGGAATGTAGATAAAGCTATTGAAATAGAGCATGTGTAACACTTTGAGTATAATTGAGATTGTAAATGGTTTTGCTCAATACTATGTTGAAGGAGTGGATAATCTAAAGCATTTCTGTGTGTATGTAGATGTAGAAAATATTTCCACTAGAAATGAGACCAACGAAGAGCTAAGACATAATTTTTATATACCAAAAGCTACACCTGAAAAGATCATGGCTTTAATTAAAAATATGAACCCTGACAAATCGCCAGGTATAGACAACATACGAATGAAAGATTTGAAAATAGTAATGGGGAAAATAGCTGAACCCTTAGCAACGCTTATTAACACTTCAATTTCTCAAGGTGATTTTCCAAACTGCCTAAAAAATCTGTAATCCGACCGATCTATAAGAATAAATCCAAGAATGAGTTTAGAAATTATAGACCTATCGCTATACTGCCCTCTATAGAGAAGATACTGGAGAAATATGTCCTAGATAGCTTGAATAAATATCAGAGAATAATATAATAAATGATAGGCAATTTGGTTTCCGGAAAAAGCGCAGTACTGTTCAAGCATTGGAGGAGTTTGTAAACGTGTTGAATTATGGAATGGATAACAGACTTCATAGCTTATGCTTATTTATAGATTTTTCTAAGGCCTTCGAAACTATAGAATGTAGTCATATCGTAGCTTCTCTGTACAAAATAGGTGTAAGGGGTCCCTACCTCAGATGGTTCACAAGCTATCTTAAGGACAGAAGCTTTGTCGTTAAAGCAGTAGGCGTGCTGAGTGAAGAGAAGAATACAAAATATGGGGTGCCTCAGGGAAGCCAGATCGGACCAGCTCTGTTTAATATTTATCTAAACGAAATATTGAATAAAATTACAATGTGTGAGATTTTTGCATACGCAGATGATGTGGTATTGGTGACACAGCATACAAACTTACAGAGAGTACAAGATAATTTACAGGAGGAATTTAAGAAGTTCACTAAGTGGAGTCATGACAAAGGACTTATTATTAACAAAGAAAAGACTAGCATCATGCATATATTTCCTAACAACATGAAAATTAATATTGATATAAGTATTAAATATCATAGCTGTAAGTGCCTGCATGAGCAGAGCTTGTGTGAATGTGAGAATATAGCCATGGTTCAGAGTACATCATATCTAGGTCTGATTGTAGATAATAAATTAACGTGGAGTGATCATGTGAGTAGATTGCACAGAAAGCTATGTCCCGGCACTGCCATGATGCATAAACTTGGAAATAAACTTAGTGAGAATGCAAAACTAGCAGTATACAAAGCACTGATTGAGTCACATATAAGATATGGTGTATCTGTGTGGGGAACAGCAGCAGTAAGCCATTTAAATATAATAGCTGGTCTTCAAAAAAAATTTTTAAGGGCACTGTTTGGTAACGGCTTTGATCAAAACCTAGGTATAGGAGAATATATGTACAGTTATGCAGGACAACCAACGCCAAAGGGTTTGTACACGTTAAATATCATGACAAAATATTATGGCAATATGGAATAAAAAAAAAAGTATAGAAGGAAATTTAACACAAGGAATGTTATTAAATATGTCACAACTATTCCCAACACCGTGTACGGGCGGAGATTGCCGATTTATATAGTCCCAAAGTTATTTAATGCATTGCCGGATGAAATTGAGAATAATATATAACACTTAAAGACTTACAAAAAATGTATTGAACTATGGCTATTAAACTTAGAAATGTAATTAAACTGAGATTTACCTGAGAAAGAAAACCGCAGTGGCGTAATAGTGATGAAACACCGACAACTTGCTTTGGATCACTGTGAAATACTGGTTCACTGACACACATTGGATATATACCATATGCATATATACACAGTGGACATCACTCTGGTGCACTGAATGACTTGGCAAGTGACACAAACACTGAACACTGCGTATCGTGGGCCTGCAGTTAAATGGATTATTATATTAATTGTAACATTGTTATTTTCGCTGATAATTTATTGTTACTCGTTATCTATTTATAAATTATATTGTTGGCTATTTGAATTATATCATAATGTTAATTACTGTTATTTAAAGCTTTGAGGGCACAGTTTTAGAAGTAAATAAGTTATTCTGACATTGTTACTTTCTGTATATGTTAAATATTTATTGTAAATCGTTAATTAGTGGTTAACATTGTTATTTTCTCTGATAATTTATTGTTACTCGTTATCTATTTATAGATTATATTGTTGGCTATTTGAATTATATCATAGTGTTAATTACTGATATTTAAAGCTTTGAGAGCACAGTTTTGGAAGTAAATAAATTATTCTGACATTGTTATTTATATGTTAAATATTTATTGTAAATCGTTAATTGGTGGTTTATCTGTATTTTATGCTTGGTGTTAGATTTTGTTGTACCGTTGATACTCTAGCTTTAAAAATAAATTGATTACATGTTAGTTTTCATATTTTCATTAGTTTTTTAAGAATGTTATTTATGGTTTCTGTTTCTCTCTCCGTTGTTAGTGGCGATGAATGGCTATAAACCTCACAGGGAGCACCACAGCACGGTGTTGCGCACACACATATTTAACCTAATTGGACAATTTAAACACACTAGCATTGACACACATTATAACTAACGCAAACAAACACTGACACCGTGAACACTACAAGGGGAGCACACACACAGTACCGCGCGCCGGAGTTCCCGTACCTCCTCAGTCATGTTAAAGCGAGTAGCGGATTGAGTACCGCACTGTCCACTCTAGAAACATATTGGAATTTGACTGAGGGCAGGTTTTATTTGCTTATTTGTTTAGAGATGAGGAGATTTGGGAATTCCGGTAGCCGGCGTTGTCAGATTTCCTGATGACAGGGTTGCCATTCGTCGTTGCTGAGGGAAGAATTAATTAGGATTTTTAGGGACTCAAATATGCGTTTGATTTTAACTATTACTATTAAGTATTATTTAAAAAAATTGTACTGTTTCGATCAAATTTACCACACATACCAAGATATCTAAGCTAGTGCCTGCCCTAAACTGCCGAATTTGAGTTTATAGTTTAGTAAATTAAAAGAAAGTTAAAAGTTGAATATTTGTATCAATGTGTTCTATTTACTTTTTCAAGTGGTCCTCACCGACAAGTTTTGTTGAACTTGGTGAGGCCAAGACTATGTAAAACAACTGTTTATAAATAAAATAAATAAATAATATATTTAGTATTACTATATTTTCCCTGTATATCCTTAGTATAGATATTCGGAGATGAAGATGTGAAATAAATAATATTTTAACAATCAGCTTCGTCCTTAGTTTTACATAAGATAATTTATTATATAATTTTAGATTATAAAAGAAATATTAGTCAGTTATTATAAAACTGGCGTGAAAACAAAATAAGACCTTAAAATAGGAAACAAACTGAAGTTTGTTTGCTTTTATCTGCATATAAAGCCCTCAGATTTGGATTCAACGGTTCTAGGTATCGGTTGTCAGTAATAATTGTATTAGCCATGGGGAAAAATCATCTTATTGGTGTATCCCTTCATAACATGCATTTTTTTATAATCTTTTTGTAGTCTTTTTGGCTATTTAATTGATATAAGCGTTTAAAAATATTGAGTATTATTTTTTTATTATTACTTAATCTAGTTTATGAGTGACGATGCTTAGAGCTAAAATTCTAATTTTTAAAATAAAACTGTTATTACGAAAATACTGTAATAATTATAAAATTACATGCCCACAATCTCTTTGAGACGTAAGCAGCAAAAATAATAAATATTTTTTTTATAATTACAAAAACAAAGTAAACAAAATAATAATAAAAACAATTTGGTGATTTACTGCATTAAGGAGTAAATGTAAATAGGTACCTCATTCTGATACTGATTTTCAATAATATATTAATTAATGGCAATACATATACCCTATCCATAGGTCTTTATTCTTTAAAAATATAATAAAAAATTGTTTTCTCTTCTTAACAGACTGTTACAGATTTGATCTGACGAGACATTGAGAGTAGCTTTTTACTTACTTTACACTATGAAGTGCGTGTTATTTTTCTAATATCGAAATAATGAAAATAGTTCGTATTCAGCAACTGACCTTTATTTACAATTTTGGACTAATTAGACAAACATTAATACAGATTCCAAGAGTCAAGTCGGTAATAGCGTCGGATTGAAGACACTGCGTTAAGAGGAAAATAAAATCAGACTGAATTTAAAATTCAAATTGAATAAACCCTTCACACGATAGTTACGTTATAATTACAATTTCACTATATTGCATAAGTCTAAGAATAATCACGGCATACGTCTTCTACTGTAAAATGTACATTTGCTAACTTCTTAAGTTTCAGAGTAAAGTGGTTTCAATTCAGATAAGACATGATATTTAATTTTGGTGTTCTATAGCAGTAACTAAAAAGTAGAAACAGAGTTTAAGATACACCAGAATACACATAAAATAATAATACGATTATAACGAGGATCCATTTTAATTATGTAAATGTAATGTAGTTGTACTCGACATTTATAAACACTAAATTCTTATCCAACTCCATTATTTTTAGGCTCATAAATATAAAACTCAAAATACGAGGTAATAAAACTCGCACAATCTCTGTGATAGAATATTGAGTGGTTTCCAGTTGGTATGCTTTTCTAAATATTTTTCCTTAACTCTACAAAACTGGTTATAAAGCTTTAAAATTTACGTCCTTAAGAAGTTTTATTTACTGTAATTTTATGAGTTTATTCGAAAATGTATTCGCAACTTCTCTTATTAATGAACTTATTACTGATGTTTCTGTTACTTGTGGCTGGACTCCCTGCAGCAGATTTGTACAAAGTTGAGTAGAGAGGGTTTAGAGGTTTGTGGCAAGGTTTAAACTCTATGTCTTGAATAGGATAGAAAACTTACTTTCTCTGACCATGTCACTCAAAATATACAGATCGCTATGGCTGGACTTGGAGTTATGCAAGTTAAAGAACTGTTACCGAAGACCATAAACCAATACCTCATCCAGTCAATGATTTCGATAGTATTTAGTTATTGTTTTCTTTCTTATGAAAACAATATCATAGGATTGGAAATGTATCTAATATTAAAGCTCCAGAATCTGCCATGCAAGTCATTTTCAATCTCTAGCCTCCCGATCATGTGTATATTTATTTAAACGCACTGAAAATGCTAGCGATGGAGGCCATATCGTGGATTCTTGCAAACAGCTCGAGGTTCTATCATTTCAGTAACCTTTTAACTTTAGCGAGAGGCTCATAACCTGAAAGATATGGCTCATCGGAGCATTATAATGATCGGATACACTTTCTCAGTGTAACACTGTAATCCGGATGGAGACGTATTTCATATTTTCTTCCATACTGTACAATGGTATCCCTGACTGTCTTAATCCGTGTTACTCATCGAGCCTTTTCAGGATGTAATTTAGCTTAAGAATTGTAAAGTCTTAATTATATTCAAAGATTTTATAAGTTATTTTAAACTTATTAAGTGTATTTTTATTTTATATATGCAAATTTTTCAGTAAGACATGGGTTGTTATGAAAAACAGTGTGACCCATAAACGTTCTTAATAATGCCATTTGTATTTATTTAATTACTTACTTTTCTACACTGAACAAGAGTCAGCCCTGCCAAAATTAAAGTATAAAGTATTTACCTTATCTAACCCAGGTGGTTGGATTTAGTAGATAGGTTGGATAGCAGAATTTCTTCGTAGCAGTCTTTATGCGTACCTTGTTTATTAATAATCAATTGATGAATAAACAATAATAATCAATCAATCTTGTGAGACCGGGCCTTCCTACTACTACTACGTTGCATATCTATGACCTGTGGTAAAACTAAAATTACCAAATATTTTCAACGAGGTAACCAAGTTTGTTACGATTACTGCATTTACAAACTCTAAAATGGACGGCTAAAGTGTCATTCTAGCTTACATAATATAGCTTTTTTTCTAAAATGTTAAAAGTTTTAACTTGTATTAAGATAATGAAAATAGGAATACTGAAGATTCCAGGATATTCTTGTCCACACGTGCAACTGTTAAAAAAATCTAATTAACGTTTAGTCAGTGTAAATAAACAAAATCATTGTTTTATTGAAATTCGTTTTTTTCCGTATTTTGTTCTTAAGAAAAAGATTTTTTGTAATGTTTTAGCATAATTTATTGTGACGGTCAGGAAAATACCTTTTACATACACACACACACACACACACACACACACACACACACACACACACACACACACACACACACACACACACACACACACACACACACACACACACACACACACACACACACACACACACGCACACACACACACACACACACACACACACACATATATATATATATATATCGGTTACCAAAAGTGTAATAAATGTTTCGTCAAGTATATTTACTCTCTCTTATATGAAAAAACACATAATGATTAGTTTTCAAGACTCGAGAACATAAGGTTGCCTATAAGACCAATCTAATCAGAGGCACTTTCTCTAAGGACATAAATTTTAAATCCTAATGGACCGATCTTTACCGTTGTTAATACTGAAATTGAGGTAGTAGAACTATAGTTTAAAAAAATCTCAAACCTCTAGCTCATCCCATTTATATGATTACTATTTATAATAAGGATAAGTTCTCCTAGCAACAAAATGATCTCGTTTTTATGAGTAACAAGGCTTAAGCTATGCTAGCAATGCACTCTACTTTATGATAACTTCGATCCCCATTGTAATAATTTTTAAGATCGTCTAACTTTTAAATTTTCGATTTTAATAGAAAGTTATTTCGGTATATTTTGTGGTCGCTCTTTTACTACTGACATTTCTGTAGCTTCTGAAAACCCACGAGCAGTGAGAATTCAGGCTGTGCGTTGTGAATCATACAATTTTGTACCATGACTCCACAATTTATAAGTAAGGTGTTCATCCACGTAGAGTTCTCCTATCTGTACTACCATGAAAATTCAAATGTTTTTATGTTTAATGAGTATTATCAAAAGAATCGTATATAATTGTGCAATTTACACTATCCAATAGGAAACACTATAAAATCTGTTATCATTAAGCAGGATGATAGGATGTATGGATATATGTTCAATATGCATACAGTGTAGAGCACAATTTGACGTATTAAGAAAACAAAACACATTGTGGGAGGATGATTTGTTTCGCAAAATCACATTTAACGTCTCTATCCTGAAATAATGAATTAAATATGATTTTTAGTTAGCGTCTGATAGTTATATTATTGTATGCTTTACTTTTGCTTATTATGTGTCATTTATCGTATTATCTATTCTTATAATCATTTATTGAATGAAATTATTGTATAAAAACATATTGCAAATTAAAACCATTATTAAAAATTGTTATCCTTATCACGCTTCAAATATACAACAATAAATTTTCACATAAAGGAAATGAACATCGTTTAAACATAAAACTTCTCTGCATTACGCATAGTTAGTCTTTTTCAAGAGAGAAAAATATTTCAAAGCCAACCATACAAGAAATATTAAACAAGATATGCATCCGAACAAAAAAGTGAACGAATTATTCAGATTTAAAAAATGTATCTTAGTTAAATTATTCTGTAATCAAAATGTATATGTTATATTTTATTTTTTTAAACTCCTTAGTAGCAATAACCCTTAAAATTGACTTAAAGGAAAAGAGTAAAACAATTTCTTTCTAATATATAATGGAATTTACTCGAGATGGATTGTTAACTTCCATATTGTATTTTGAAAGGTACATATTATAAGACAGCAAATTGGTTTTAAAATGTGTACGTTTTATTTTCCTCTCTAATACTTCCTATTAGCATTAACCCATAAAATTGATTTAAAGGAAAAAGTAAACTTATGATTCAACAATTCCTCAATTCTTAGAAATAAAATATAGTGTCTATAAGTAAAAACTGTACTTTCGAAAATGTTCAATGAATCACGTAAAACTTGTATAAATTATACTTTAATTAACCGATACAACTGACTATTGAAGACTTAAAAAAACGTTACGCAAAAAGATAGAGCACAAACATTCTTTTACTTGTTAACCCTAATATAAATTACCTCTTCAGTACACTAGTATAACCCTATAAACGAAACCTTAAATTCCTAGATTCTTTCTATAAGGATCTATTACGCAGGCGGACATGAATATTTGAAATATTCATAAACATGTAATGAATATTTATGTACTTAATTTTTGATTGCTTGCTACCGATTCAATGCGTAAGGTTTTATCTCGTATAATATTCTGCTACTGTAGGCTCTGGTATTGAACATATTACTATGTGAGAAATAAAAAATAATGTTAATAAAAACAAATTACAATCAATAGTGTTAGGTTTAAAATGGATGGAATGTATCAATCAGTAATCAACTAGGTACATAAGGATGCACCCAGAACTTTTGGAGTAACAAATGTCGAAATTGAAAACATGTGTAAAAAGAAATATTGTGTTCGGTCCATTGAGGGTTAATTGCTAGATCAAACTGTGTATCAGAACTTCCGATGTTCCGGAAATTGGTGTGGAATTCTACAGCCCCTAGTGGATCATATTCCCACAATGGCTTTCATGAAGGTATTTTCAATACCGAGTGGAATATGTTTAAATTCCATTAAGAAATGTATTTGTGAAATAATTATATAAGTTTGTAATGTTTCTTCTTTCATCTTTCACATCGATTTAGTACATTATTAAGTTCTTTGTAAAACTCTAAATATTAAAATAATTTAATTTCATTTGCTACTCTGGTATTTCTTCATTACTGCTGGCTTCTGTATGCCTGGCATTTCCTGGCATATTTCTACCCCGTAGGACAAAGGGCGTTTTTCCCATTGACAATATGGTGCAAAGTCGTCTAATACGGTTATCACCTACACCATGTATAGTAGCGAATGCTAATTGCATACAGCATGAGACTCTGAGCTACAAGTTATTATTTAACAATCAATATGTATAGTTCTTTGGTTTTGGTTTCGCATTGGTTACCTAACTCCCTCTCACGACTTCATGAACTGATATAAGGCTCTTTAAATCGGAGTGTACATCCGAGTGTACATTTGCCACTTGAAAATGACAAAAAAAAATATATGTGTAGGTTTCTCAAACAAGTGATTCAATAACTGTCGTCAGCACAACTCCTGAGGGAAACATTTGTTTTTACAACAATGTGCATAACAGATTAGATCGTTTGTTGTTTTTAACAGTTTTGTTTATGTAAGAAATCTAATACTGTTGGCAAAACTCAGTTTGTTGCAGTCGTCCAATATGACTAATGTAAAAATATTTTATATCAGGTCAGGACTAAACTTCAGAGTAACTTTCTAATTAGAAATATTGAAATTACCCAAATTAAACTGTACATGTATATTCTAATTAATCGTATTGAAAAAGAAACAATAAAAGATATAATTAAAGTTTACATTAGCAAATGAACTAGTGGCATACAGAGTAACTACAAAGTCATCCTACATCATTGTATATATATAACAAAATGAGATGTCTACACAATTAAATAGTGACTTTAAACGGTTTAAGTCAGTTCATACAGTCCACACAATGAGCATCATGAAGGATTTTAGATATTTCTCATTTAAAAAAATACAGTATTATTGCACGTATCGAGGATTGAAATTATCCCTCTTCATAATTTATTAAAACACTGTAATACATACGTTACTATGCAAAAGATCTTAAAAATAAAAAATGTTTTTTTTATAGCGTACCTATTACACAGTAAAACAAATAACAATATAAAATGTTATGCATAAACACCACACACAATACCTGACAGATATACCAACAGTATAAAGCTCAGACTAATCAAGTTTGGAGTACGCCACATCATTTTTCCCAAAACAGGCTTCGCTGAGTCTTCATGCAAAATTTAAAAAGTATATTATTACATATGTTTCAAAGTCAAATATTTATATTCATGCGATTCTACCTGTTGCCATCATAGCTACCCATAATATCAATGTAAATATGTTCACTAATCTCAGCCAAATCCTATGATGTCGGGTACACTGTCACCGAAACCGACGTTACGTACAATGGATTAAAGCTGTAAGCAAGATGTCCATTGTCATCCAGTGGATATTGGTCTGTTCGTCTTGAGATGTGTTCACATAAAAACAGAAATGAATATTTTCCAGTCTCCCGAGTTTTAGGATTTGCTAACGCTCAGTTATTTATCTCAATCTAAAGGCCTTATCATAATACTAATTCCATTTTAAGAGGCACATGGTATATACATATCTGATAAAGAGTTCGGAAAAACCCTGTTTTGATTTATTTCTGTATGTGTAATGAAAGTCCACTGTAATTAGGAATGCTAAAACATAGAATACATATGATTCTAATCACCTTAACGTGTCGCTCTAAGCTTATATATTACACCAGGTTTCCTGTATATTAGTAGTGTAAGGATTACTAATATCAGTAATTAAAAAAATAATTACAATATATATGTGTCATTGGCTTTTTCATGTTCATCCAAATCTTATGAATAGAATTAAAAAGTGCATTGTATATCTTGGAGATAATTTGTTTATTATCCAAAGCAACTTTTCGGAAATACCACGTATAAAGGTAAGCGTGTAACTTATATAGAGACCAGAAAGCCCTGTAGGCCATTAAGAACAAATAACAAGAAAACTATAGTTCTTTGTTATCTTGGATATTTTATGTTTTGTACGTGTCTTCTTCGAAATGGAGTCTCTTAAGTTCCACGTAAGACATATTTATTACTACTCGTTTTTTTACTGTAATCGCAAGTACACAATTTAAGTAGGTAATTTACTCACAATTTCAATAAATACTGAACGAAATATTATTGATTAATTTAAACAATTTGTCTTATCTTAGGGTATTGATATCAAGAATAGGGCTGGAAACCAAGGTGTGGAAGAAACTTATAAAATAGGTTTTTTTAAACCTCATAACCAGAATCGTGAAAGTTATGAATTCCCACAACCATGAGTATGATTGTAAAGATTATGTCAATGATTCAGATGTAATAAGCAAATATAACGGATTGTCATGGTACACGATATAACTCATAAATAGAACAAACGCGTTATCACACAGCCAATAAGACAGTCAATCGGTACCCCATTTGACCTTATGTTCCCAAAACCGATAGAGTTCGTCTTTGAGTTGCTCTATACAAATGTTTAATTCTCTCTCACTTTCCTATTAGGATTTATAGCGCAAAATAATAATAGGCACACTCTCCTCGGACCTTTTAGCTCTACAATCAATAGAGTTATTTTTTGGACCAAAAAACGTGTATATACCAAGTTTCATTTCTCTAAAACCGTTCTGTAAATGTTTATTGGTTAGATGGTTGAATAGGGAGAAGAAATATTTTTTAGTCTCTAAAATCAAAAGCGATTTTAAAAAAATTATATAAAATGTTTCTAAAACATTTATATCAAGAGTTATCGCACAAACGGGCAAAATAAGAAATTATTTCAATAAGGTCTTCTTGGGTCTTTAAAACAGTAAAAATAGTAAATACTCGAAGTTGAACATGGTCTTGGATAGGAGAAGACGAAATGGAAACAAAATTAGGTAACTAGGAGCAGATAAGTCTAGGTAACTATAGTGGATTAGGAAAAATATAGATATAGTTACGCTTTAAGATGATAACATTCAGAACAAAACATCTGCATGTATGCATTTTCTGATATTTTGGTTTTTAATAGATGTTCAGAGAACTAGCTTCTCTTGATCAGAATACAGCTGATGAAGAGAATGTACTGAAGTTCTTGCCTATATGGAAATCTAGAGAAAAAAAATACTTTACATAGAATATAATTAATCAAAAAAATGTTAAATATATTGTAAACCATCAATATCCGCGTAACATGTTGTACAATATAAGGCCGTAGTTTACTGAGTTAAAACCCTTATGTTGATTAATACGGTCCCCTGTGTAATTTTCCAAACATAAGTAGACATAATAAGGTATATAAATTATCATTTTAGTTTTCATGGTTAAGATGACAATAGTTCATCGGACTAACTCTTAAGTCTGGCTTTCCACGTAAAGGAGAACTTGTTACCCCGATCAAGAAAATATATACATGAGACTCAGGAACTCTTCAGTAGGAAACTGGTTCTTTCAAGCCCTTGTGACCTCTTTAGTCACATTTGAAGTGCATTTGAAGTGCCATAGTTATGTTTGCAAGATGCGTATGTAAATAAAATATAGGCAAAGTTGTGGAAGCCTACAACGGCCAAAACATCTACTCTAGGTGTGAGGGAAAATCATATGTAATTAAATGCAACATTTAAAATTAGTCGTTTATAATAAGTTTAGATTAAACAAATATTTTTAAGTTTTATTTCGGACTGTAGTCAGGAAAAGTATGACTCGCTGAGGCATTTTACTGTTTATTCATATTTTCTCCCTTAAGTCACTGATAAAAGTGCTATATCACAATGTTAAGTAAGTCAACTAGTTCTGGGTACCTTATTTGTAAAAATTACAGCATTGCTAATTAAGGTGGGTTCTATAACAGTTCTACGGTAGTAATCTAAAAAACTAACTTTAATTAAATAATTCCTACTGCATTGGATGTTAATAATTTGTAATTAACGTAATCTTAAATAAAATTTATACGGTAAAATTGAGTTTATAATACATTTTAAACTTTTTTTAATTGTACTAGCATAATAAATAAGTTTTCAGAAATGTTTCTAATATCATTTGGAATTAAAAATTTAAAATATATTAAGTAAGGCCATTTCTATGAATATTTAAAGTTACGTAACATCATGCGACCAACTTTGACTGAGGGAACATACAAACTTTTAAATATTAATCTCGTTGTATTAGGCTACATGCGTTACTGTATCACATGATCATTTGTCATATGATGGGTGCATTTAGGAGATAATTCGGTTTACTCTTTATAATTGCTACTATAGTTACCCCCAGATAAATTTAAAAACATTTTCTAACAGAAAAATTAACAGAATGGCATTCAAAATAATCCAGATGGTCGATGCTGCTTGTATAAGGAGTTAAAAATTATAAATATCGCGTAAACAGATATGCAGACATACATGGTTGAATACTTATAAGGAACAAAGTAAGAAATGTAAACTATTGAAAATACTATATACTGTTTTTATAGCTTAGTGTTTAATCTATAATTAACAACTGTAAATAATAAAAGATATTCTGTTATAATCGCATATGTTATGACAATAGTGGTGACCTTTAAAGAAAATTTAATAATGATTAATTTATGATTAAGAAATAATAATTAGTAATACTCAATGCAAAAACAATAATATATTACACCAAATTCATTCCAAAACTGACTAATCCAATGAGAATGATTTCCCTAGAGCTCTGAGAGCAGTGAGATTTGAAATGTTAAATAGCTAATTAAACAACAACTGCTAGCTTTAGGAAAATTATATTACGGTTCTAATTATTATAGGATTATTAAACATTTTACAAGCAAAGCTACAATATATAATTTAGTGTTATATGTCATGTTACGACATGTATACGTATCCCATGTAATTAATTTATGTACAACTATTTCATCGAGCGTTCTATACTATTTTGGCTAATACATATGAACAGAGTTTTAAAGCTCACATTTTACGTATATACACACAGTAAGTGTATGCTTAATAATCCAAATTTTTATTAGTTTTGGTTCATTGTATAGTAGTTTGTAGCGTATATGGGCTTAAGTAGGAGTGAACTAATACTTTCTTTATTTGTGATTCCAATCGTGACCCAATCTAAAAAAGAACCAACCTAGAAAAAAGCATAAGAATACGGAAATGGATCATAAATATTTAAAAAAGAATTCTTATTGTGGCTAAAATAAATAATATGTAATGAAGGTATTCTTGATTGATATATGATACTCTTATTATATAAATAGGTTTAAAAATGTATTTAGCTATGATATTTAAGGCTGTAGTGATTATCATCATAAATATTCGTTTATCAAACAGTTTATGCCAGCTTACACTGTTTTCCAGTATTTATTTTCATTAATACATTAATAATTACACATAATTTTATACCCAAATACAATGTACTGTCTTTTGAAACATTTCCATGTTATCAAGTGATAAGATATTGTTGATAATATTATGAACAAAAAAGTCAAAGTGTTAATAAATTTTAGCCTTATCTCCTTCTGAAATTTTAAGTTTAAAATAATTTAACACGGACCAACATTTGACCTCATGTACTCAGTGTATATCTTTGAAAATTTATTTTTACATGAATTATATTTTAGTTTCAAATATTTATAGTCTGATGGATCAAATCTATACTTAATTTATAGTAAAATTTCTTTTAAATGGCCAATGGCTAATTAACTTATCATGTACTAGGACTGGTCATACATTTTCAGTTCTTAAAAGATAAAATAAATTAATTCATGCAAGAATATCGTGGTACTGATATGATCCTAAGTCATTTCATAGTTTGTTAAACATGGTTCATGCTAGAAGTTACATGTTGTTTAAAAAAGTGTAACTCTTGTATTATTGGAAATTTAGTAGGCGTTAATAATAATAATATTACTCAGTGTTTAGATACAATTGATATTTTAAAGGTATTTTATACAATAGCTATGTTCAAATTAGCATAAACTAATGTTTGTAGAGTTTGCAATACAATATTATTTCTAAATAAACCATAATGACGGAGCATAGAAGGGTGTGTGTGAGTATAGAAGGATTGTTACAGAACAAAATATAAACACACAAACAGACAGCGGACTGAGAGGAGAGAGAGAGAGAGAGCCAAAATTCTGAGGTTGGTTTGGATCGTAAACTAAGACTATGGCAAGCAGGAGGATGAGAATAAAGTCAATATAGTAGTATGAATCTCTTACAAGGATTAATTCTATATTAGGACCATTTATTCACTGTTATTAATATTGTTTTAAATTATTTTCATTAACCCTTTTACTTATTTTATTTTTTTATAAACTACTTTTTTCATTTTGGCTCACATCAAATCTCTTTTGTTGAAGTAAGAAGCTTTTATTAACTTGACATATGCCAAATATACACAATTTACTTAGAAATCCAGAGAAAGTACAACGATTAAACTAATTTTCTGCAGTTGCAAATTAGAATATTGTTAAACTTATCAGAGGTTTAGGTAATACTGTTGTTAGTTCAATATTGGATAAATAATTTACCCAAAGAACTGGTGATTAGTTAAGAAATTTATTTATTTACCCCTTTGGATAATAAACGATCTTTGTGTTTGAATCATTAAATATTATGACCTACTCCAGGTTATATAATTTTTATTAAACCGAGTTATTTATTAATCCGGTAATTTAAAGTCTATTCCTAGAAAGCTAGTAACTTAACACTAAACTGAAAAGCCTTCATAACTTCAAAGACAATTCAACGCGGACCAAAGCTTCTTTTACTGTCTTATATTAAACCATTCATAACTGTTCTGTACTTGTTATAATAGTCGTAAAACTTTTGTAGACCTCATTTAGTCACTGCTATTGTTTTAACTCTTTAACCATATTTGAGTATATGTTCTTAGTTTTCAAAATGTCAAAAGAGGAATTATGAACAAACATTACTTATTTAATACTTAAACACGTATATTTATTAAATTATCCTTATTTCCTATAAGAGTAAGTTTTCACAATAAGATTTTATTGCAATTTATCACAAATGTGGTCATTTGTATTTGGGTAATATTGTTATCCCGGCTTTAATTTGTAAGGCATACGTAATTATTAGTAAAATAAAATTCATAGAATCGATGTACAGATAGTTGCTGGAAAGGAAGTCTTGTATTACAATTCAAGACAAACGTCCTCCGGATGTAAGTGGATACGCACATCCGTCCAGACACCGATGATGAACAAACAGGAAATGCTTGTTTAAGCAGCGGAAATGCTTATTTCTAAAAACCGTGTGACAATGAAAAAGACAGCCATGCTGATATGAAAAATTGGTACTCACCAATTGTGATGGAGAGATTTGGCATAGGCGTGGTCATGGAGAGCTGGCGGGAGAACAACATCAACACTGAAGAACGAGGAAGAGAGGAGGAAGGTGAGGAGGGGAATTCGAAAAGCGACGTTCGGGAGTGCCAATGCTTGTGTTCGTGTGCGGGAAAAATATCTTTTGGCGTAATAAGTGTCAAGTGCAATAAAATGTAAGTAATTTTAGGAACTTAGTATTAATACAAACCACTTTAACAATACCAATCCCTTTACTAAAGTGTCTGTGGTAAACCGCAGTGGCAAAGTTTAGTTTACAAAGTCCCCAATAATTGTGTACTCCCCGCAGTGTTAGTGAGTTGTGGACATAGTCGGCTTTCTCTATTGTCTTCTTTTATTGATAGTTTGTTTACTCTGACTGACTTTATGTAGCCATCCGATCCAGATAAACTGCATTACCGTAATTAATATTTAAGACTCACAGTAAAAGAAATAAGAAATACCATGCTCACAACAATTTTCACAAAAGATTTCATCATTTATCTGGTATAGCATCCTTTAGGCACGATCAGAGATTTTTTTACAAAAAGCTGCTTCCACACAGCATACAAATTAGCAATATCTCACATAACAAACCTCTCACAAATCATAGTCGTACGGCCACACAAAGTACTGCACTAGATCTAGTGCAACACCAGATAATATGTATGTAATTGATTGTTCATGTTATCTACTTTGCAAAATATTCCTTTTTAACTTTTTTGGTAATAAATAATACATTAAAGACCATTATAATATGAAATCCAACCAGGCAGAGAGTAAATATAAAAATAACATGAAAAAAAATAATTTTCATTATTTACTATACATATATAATACTCTCTGGACCGCATATTAAAATGTGTGTCTTACGACTTTTGGTATTTAAAAATATGAGAAAAATATGTATTTTTATAAATATGGCATTCTATTGTGTAACAGTGATTAATTTGTAACGTAATTGATCGTTTTCCTGGAACAAATAATACCTTTAATTTTGTGAGAATTATTTCCAATTTTAAATGTAACTTTTCTTGTTTAAAGTATCTTCGATTTGAATTGAGTCGAGCAAATATTTACTAAATCAGTGAGAACGCTACCGAAGGAAAATATAAACGAATGATCCCTTAGTCTCCTACGCGACATTCCAATTGGACAACGTTCTCCTGCGACTTAGTTCAGTATTATGTGGGCAGAGTAGAATTAGAAAATAAACATGAAATTTGTTGCATCCGCTGGATTGCAAATACAAATGTTTATAGGTTCATTAAAAAGTACGTTTAGCTATAATTGTATCATGGTGTGACGATGCATGAAAAGTTTGTGTTTTAATTGTCCGCTTATGTTGTTAAGTCTATATTTATTAACTTATAACATTAGTTTATTATAACGTTAAAGATACTTTTCAGGAATGAACTGCAATATGTGTCTAATAGCAGTTAAAACAGTCTCAGGCCATCATAGAAAAATACGAGGCAATGGCGTTAGAGATGTCAACCTCTCAAAGAAAATGACAAATCATTTGTCTTCTTATCCAAAGAAAGTTGAATGTTTTCGTTACACTTTTGAAGTGTCACTCCCTTGTCCCATCGTTTAAATACCAAAGGTCTAGGCTTTGAACCGTAAACTTTATGTTACTGCTTTAACTTTTAATATAGTAGACTCTGAATGAATATTTATTTGATCTTTAATGCACTTATACCTTTCATTCTTGGTTTGTAAACACTATCTTGAATATTCAAGTATGCATTATACAACAGTGCATAATATCTTCTATGAATATAAAATCCCTGCTACATATTTAGTTTCCTGCAAATTATGTTTAAAAAACATAAATTGGCAGTTTTATATACACGACACAAATTTTAACATATAATGCGAGGTAAGCCTACTCCATAGTGCGTGTAACGGAACAAGCTTCGTTAAAAATATGAAATTAAAAAATATATGAAATTTTATTATTGATAGATATGAGCCGGGGCTCAGTTTGGATAGTTTTGTCTTTTTATTTTTCCCACCACGGCCACTTTTGTCAGTCGGTGGGGGAGTGACTCCGTCACCGTATTGATTATTTTCTGCCTGGATGGACTGATTGGTCGAGGTCAGGTGGTTGACCTTGACTGATTACCGACCTGCTGATTACCGGCAGCGGCTACTGATCGGAGCGGTCGGACACGTTCGGCAGAGGCGACGTGTATCTCGTGCTGTCTACTGGTCGTACTGATGCCCATGGCTGGCTAGTTCTCCGACTTTCGGCAGGTAATTTTTTTTTTCTCTTTCACTTTTTTAACTTAAAATAGTTGGCGGTTTTTCTCTCCCACGCAGACACATATTTTCGTTGATTAGTTAAAAGTAGTCTTTTCATTATTTTTGTAATTTGTGTTCCTTGTGTACGTTTCCTTGTCGCAAAGTGTTCTATCCTGTCTTTCGTAACGTTCTACATTGTTCATTTATTTATCTATGCCAGTTAAATATTATATTTTGCGCCGTGCTTTCTAATTGATCCGTTCGGCGAACGGATATTATTTATTTAGTAATCACCTTGTCTTTATTTAGTGAAAGCGAGACGGTACAGACTTTGCAACTTTTGTTACCTGCCCAATGAAACAGCACTGTTAAACCCAAAATTGAATGCCCGCGCCCTGCCAGCGCTACTGAACCGTCATCCAACTGGACTGTCTGTACTTCATTTCGTCTTGAACAAGGTTGGAGCTGAAATGTTTTTTTCCTTCTTCTTGTACTTAAATTGAGAGGATTGGGTTTTATAGAGCGATGCCAGATATTATATCTGGAGGAGGGCCAGTGTTAATATTAACTAGTATTTATTTAGTTTAGTGACATGATCTGAAGGGGAGGATTTCATCTTTAATTCGCATTCGTGGAGGCAACTAAGCCCCCGCCTCATTCTAAAATCGGCTTTAATTATTTTTTTGCTACAGACTTGAAAGAAAATTACTTTAAAAAAAAAATATTGGGCCTAGAAATTCTGCAACCTTATTCTTCCAGTTCATAATAATTAACCGTTCAAAATTTATATTTACTACATGCCGTACCTGAAACTATGTTATTTATGTCAAATTTCTATATTCTATTAAGTTATTTATATGTCAAATTTCTATTTATTATGTTATTGTCAATATTGGAATTCTATTTATTTTTGTTATTTATATTGTAAGTTACGCGGTGCACCGTGGTGCTGCACTTAATTGTATTTTGTATGAAAATGTTTGCCATCTAATTAATTATATCATGTACTGGAAATTTTGTCTCTCTTTGTCTCTCTTCCCACTAGTGGCATGTGGTTTTTTTTTATTATGCTTTGCTCCGAGTTTGGGAGAGGCGCGCTTCCGAGACCTCCTGTTGCGGTTGAGGAGACTTCCGGTGAAGTCTAGTTTCACTAACTCGGGACAGATATAATGACAAAGAAATGTTAACGATTAGCGCAAAAAAATATATTGTATCAGCCAATTATCTTTATTCAAATTCCATTTCCCTATTCAAACTCAGTTATTGATATAAAAATAATGCTTTATACATGATTTAGGTATATTTATTGATCAGTTTTTTTCTCTATACATCGGGCGACGAGTCAGGCGTAGACACACAAACATAATTAAAATTAATCCAGCCCGAAGAGTAACGCTCAGCTAACTAAAGTACACACACACACACACACACACGCACAGAATAGTATGCTTCAAGCAGTAATATAAGTTACTAATATTGGATGATATATTAGAAAACAAAATTTGTTTGGTTGCAACTACAGTTATAATTCCAAAGTTTCATTACATAAAAGTTTTTTCTAAATTAATAATGAAATAAATACATCATTTAATTTATACAATAAGTATAAGAAGTTACCTACTATATAACATCGATAAATATCGCCGCATAGTAGGTCGAAACTCAATAGGAGAAAATAGGAAAATATAATTCCAATTCAACTTTGTATATTATCGCATTCTACAATATATATATATATATGTATATATTAATATATGTATCTATATGTATATATATATATATTAGATTCAAAAAGGAGACAATAAAATAAGATGAAGACTTGCTTTTTTATCGATTTTATATCAATCAAAGGTAAATATAACAAATAAAGAGTTAATGGAATATGTTAGAGAACATTGCAGTTACGTAGGTATGAAACATTATTATAACTGGAGGTTTTTCAGTTTGATATCAAATATAAATGTTTGTGTGACCAACCAGTGTCAGGCTGAAATGCTGTAAGTAGTGTGGGTGATCTACAACTTCTGTCAGGACAAGAAACGTTCAGGCTTCGTTGTGAGATGTTATCTTGGTCAGACTCAATTAATGTAATGAACATCATTTCTGTTTCTGAGTTGTGGTATTTGTAATCACAGTGATTAATGTTGCAACCCATTATACAATTCATTATGATACTCTGGTACTTGCAACTGCTGTAGTTTAATTATTTGTGGTTCTCATTGATTAATTGAAGTGATTACACAGTGCCTATATGAATCATTGCTAAATCATAATAATAATTGTAATTGCGTTAATCTATTTTATCCTATAGTGGTAGTAAATTAAGTTTAAAAATTGAATACTATTTATTAAAACCGCCAACTTTGAGCGACAGTAGTACTTTGAAAAGATACCTCGCACAAGGATTTTTTTCTCTTGTTTACTATATTAACAGTACATTAGTTTCAAAATCGTTAAGTTTATTAATAAACTGTATTAATTTTAAACATATATATATATATTCGTTTTATGAAATAAAATTTCAATAGTATAAAATAATGTTTCATATTATGGTCATTTTGTATAGAGCACCAGTGCCACACAACGCCTTTTATAGCATGCTTTATACTCAAACATTCTTATTTTAATTTTTTATTCATCTCTTTGAAGAGACCAATCACCAGTTAGGTCTTTTTAACTGCCAATCTTCACACCTACTGGTACGAGAATCTTATCAAACATAATAAGGGCGAGAGTCCATACAATACAAGGTCGATGGTACTGATTGCCTATCAGACAGATTGTCGCTGTAACACGAATTGTGTACTCATTGCCTAAACATACTTACCTTTGAAAGTCACCGGTGCTAAAAGCATATTTGTTCGGCAGTATGACCATCATATCTTAAATTTAATCATACCAGTTCAAGAAATCACTTTTTTACCAGTTCCAATGTATGGGAGATGGTACGGGCATTGGCTCAATTTTTAGATTAAAATCATCCAATTTTTGGGGTTAGTTACCTAGAGATCAATTAAAGTTCTTTAATAGATTTGAATTATTTCAACCGTTTAAGCATACCTATTTTCTCATGTCTGTTATGATTTTTAGAGCAGCAGTATTAGTAAAATTATATATACCTCTAGTCAGAGCGAAAGTCTACTAGCCCTTTGCTACAAGTCTTTAAATACATTGACTCTTACACTTAGTGGTCTTTTAGGCTCGGCTAAGTATTCCCTCTTAGTATTTCGAATGCTGACCTGTGTGTAAATGTTCCTTTGTTATCGACTTATATATCAAAATGTTTTGTATTATTTATCACTTAATTATAATTGTATATAAATATTTATTTTCCTGCAAAACGTTGAAGCAGTTTAACAGGATAAAATATATATTCTAACCCAATAAACCTAGTGTTTTATTTTTGTAACAGAAAAAAATGGTAAATACCCGAAATCTTATTTTTCTCTCAATTAATGTATTGTAACTAATAAACTGTGTTATAGCATTGCTAAATGACTACAGTTGCTCAAGTCATGGTCATAAGTATGCGTCAAGCCGTTCTAGATATTCATTACAGTTGTTAGATAAAAAGTTTTATTCACTCCTTTGTGAATAAAAAGAGTCAAATTAACGTATATGTTGAAAGACATCTAAGATGTTTTGCATATGGATTTTACCACCAGATATTGGTTTTTAGATTGGGAAGGGATGGATGCATGTGCACTATTGATTGGAAACTTAAATCACTTACGGTTTTTGCTTTTAAAATGATAATATTTAGGTATGAAATAGTTATAAAAATATGTCGTTAACATTTTCTATGAAACATTCATAGTTAATAGATAGAATTAACGGTTTTATTATTTTATTTACTAAATTCAAATTATATATTAAAACACGCATAAAGTTGAAGATAGTAGGAATTTATGATTATGAAACCATTAAATTATAAACAAACTATTAGCACAAGACGTAACTAAATAACAGCTCTACATTGTCAGAACTCTTTACTGACTCTTTTCAGACCAGAGTACAATATAAAAGGATCGCACCACTCTTCTTCAGAAAATGGACACCTATTCCGATCAATCCATTATATTACTCTTTACAGAGTTCATCTCGCGTAACAGCTTGGAAATATTACTCTTTAATTAAATTGAGAACAATCGTAATTCTATGTTATGTCCTCTTTGAAATCTACACTAAATCGTTTTATTTCAATATAGAAACTTGTATTTGGTTTATTTATATTTCACATACCTTTAAATCAGGTTATTTGGTTACGAGACGTATAAAATACCGACAATAAGCTAAAATAACTAAAACAACACTATTGTGTGCCATATCTGTCCAAATCTTAGAAGCACTGCAGAGTGTCTAAAGTTAGAGTTTGTAATCTAAAATGTTCTACTTCGGTGTACTAGACTCTTTAGTAGAGTGGTTTCTGTTTTAAAAGAAATAAATAATTCTGTTACTTAATTCAGTATAAGTTAAAAGTGCTTACTTGTACTAATTTATTTAAGAAATATTAAATAACTTTTTATATTAAAACTAACCATACCTTCATACCTGTATGGTTTCTAATAATCTATGCTATATCTTTCAGTATTCAGAACTAAACAATTTTAGATAATTATGACGAAATTTGGAAACTATGTATCAAAGCATAGTGCCTTATGATTTAGTTTACGCGTTCATAACGTAAAGGAATAATATATCAGTAATAAACTATCCTTACATATAAATTATCCAATTTATTGCACGTTTCAACACTTTACAATATATATGCACCTTACCACTGTAGCTTCAGTCTTTCTATAACTCTGTATTTTTTTTCTTTCATTGCTCGTTTAAAGTACGTTTTAGCTCATACCAAAAGTACCGAAAATGACGAAAGATCTGTGTATATTCAATATATATGATGTATATCTCTGAGTAATACATATCTTAAAATGTTTTCGTATAAGGTATTTTGGTACCATTTTTGTGTAGCTCTATTTATTCACATATCTTTATTACTCGTTGCTTATTATGAAATTATTTTAAATCTATAATTTAAATATATAAATAATGATACTTGTTATGTTATGTTATGTTTATTAAACCTTTTAATAAAAGGTTTAAAGAACACATACAAGCTTTAAAAACAAATAACATGTCTACAATAAAATCAAATTTTGCTGAACACTTATTGGAGACTGACCATAACTACACAAATATTGAAAAGAACATGGAAATTTTAGATATCGAAAGGAAAGGAGAGAAATTAAACACAAAAGAAGAATTACATATTTATCTAAATTATAGTAAAGATCCTCATAACATTTTAAATAGTAATCTGAAAAATAAGACAAATCCAGTTTTTAAAAAAACTAAAATATTAAATACACATTACAAATAAGAAAATTACAACTGTGTCATTTAAATTTAACATATGTTTAAAAGGTCAACATGTGTATATCTAATTGTTTATTATTTATTTATTTATTTAAAGGTAATATTTAAAGGTAACCATCATTTACACTGATGATGGTTACAAACCGAAACACGTGTATGTAATAACAAGTTTTAATTTAAAGGGTTTTAGTTAATTTCATTACATTAAAATAATGATAAATATTTATATATTTGGTTATATATTTAGTTTATGAAAAGTAGTCTGAATAATAATAAGATGTAAGTGTACGCCAGATTTGGGTATGTAACATGCTTCGATTAAATTGCATGCAAAAAGTCTATATAAAATTTTATTGCTATCAAACTCCATCTTGTCTGTATGAAAAACATTCATTCGACGGATTTTAGATAGACCCTGTTGAATCTATCTAAAGTCTAACCAACTAATCTACTGTATATACAGGTCAAATTTGTATACATAATTATACTTGTCTGATTGCAAATTTCAATATTCTGTAAGTTTCTTGTTATCATCTTGGTTAGCTCTAAGATCATTGTAAACATTTTTGGTAATATTGAGCGAAATCCCATGGAGTTAAATAAATAACCAAAAGCGTTAAATTTTAAACAGGCAAATGTATTTTTACTCATTTTTCGAATATTATTGAAAATAAAATCTGGATTGATAACTTTTAGGGCAATAATATTTTCAGTGGTTATTTAGAAAAATAGGCTGGCTGACACAATCATTTTGATCACTTATCATAGACGCTGAGTCAACACCTAATGATGATAGGTACCACTGAAGAAAGTTGGGTGTTCGAAAAAAAAACATATTTATATTGCCGAAATTATACAAGGTACGCCACTCCAATTTCACGTATTAGGCTACGTTGAGATTTAATACAGAACTTCAAGCCTATAGCTCATTTAAATATACAGATAGAGCGAGAGACAATTATACATGTAATCAATTGCTACACACCACTTAAAGAATCAAGGAAAATCTAGAAGTCAATGATACTCAGAAAAATTCCATAAATGGACATGCAACATCGTGGAACTTATTCTTGAATATGTACTACTGAAGTTCCATCAACAGATGAAATCTTTCTGATCTATTATTCTATGCATTATAGCACTACATAATAATGTACTAAACAACTGTTATACTAAGGAAAAACTAAGAGACGTGAGGACATTCCCAGAAACATATTACACCGAATATTTATTTCTATGAGTTTATTGCAGTGAAAAATATGATCTACATACAATTTTCTAGGCTAAACCACATGTAACGCATTGAGAAATTTGCAGGTAACCACCTGAGCGTATTGTTTAGTTAATTGTAAACAAAGTTTTCGTTAACAGTACCCGCCAATATCAAATAAAATTCGTTCTTTATTGCATTGTCCTATACTTCGTTCGAATACTATACCGACGGTAAATTTTTATATTATTTTTACTTCTTTTCCAAAACAAATATTGTACAGTTATTGCTGTGAAATTATCATAAAGGCACAATAAACATAAATGAGTCGTATGGCCGCAAGTTTGTACCATCTGCATACATCAATTTGCGCGTTAATTAACTATAGCCGGACATAATTACAAGAACGTTTGTTCTGATAACAATACGTTGATATACTTAAATCAATCTGAATTTTATGGGAAAGCACTGTTAACACATTGGTGGATATATATATATCGTAATATTAATGAGAAGTATTTCCGTTGAATACGCTGCAAAACTTTGGTTTCTGTCTGCGTGTTTACGCAATGTATCGTAAACTTTTCATTTTATAATAAGCAATACCGAGTTTGGTGACGGTCACTTCACTCCATGGAATCTTTCTGAGGGTTAGTATTACTTTGTATTTACATTAGAATTATGATTAATCCCAGTGGTAACGAGAAAATACCAGAACAAAGAAACTTTTTTCAACTAGTTTAAATAGAATAAAAGGTTTACAGCAAAAAGATCATGAAAAATGGGTGACAGGACTTTACTTCAGGATTGTAGTACCTTATTGACCTCATCGGAACTTGCGTTAAACGCATATATGAAATCGAATTCAAAGAACAAATATTATAATATGCCTTACGGCTAGTTACGTTGAGAAAATGCAACTGTAGACTTTGATTTTAGCTTTATATTTTAAATATTTATACATAGACCAGAAGGAATGCTATGATGGTGCAAGTCTAAACATGGAATTTGGCTGAGCCATATAGTGGTGTATTGCTCATCAGGATGACACAATCAAGAAGTTATCTCCTGTGCGTTTTATGCCTTTAACGAGTACAGTAAATTTTAGAACGTTTCAAGACTTTTATTAGCCCTGTGTATTTTGGAGTATTCCAAACAAAAACTCCATTCGGTTTATAAAATTGAGTATAAAATTGTTATTTTATACATCCTCTATTGTTCATAAATTATTTTATGATTAAAGTAACATAGTATTAGTATATTTCATCTAGTGAAACATGTGACAGTAATGGTATTTTACATTTAAAGCAATAAGGCCGTTTTTAGGTTCGAAAACAGTAATTTAAATGTAATGTTTTATCTGATGATATTACATTTTAGTATAAAAAATAAAAATGAAATATACTTTGATATTATTGGATTTTTTACTTTATTATTTATATTGCTCAAAAGTTATGTAAGTATCCAGAAGAGTAAAATATACTATTTTATTCAGTACCCAACGTCAATTTTTTATACAGCTAATCGTTATAAAACCTGGAATTTACTACTTTTTTGTATAGTACCAGCGATTACAATTTTTAACTTAGGTTTTTACAAATTTTAAACTATTTTATTGATGAAAAACCTTTAACTAGTTGTATACTGCTATTTACTGACATTTTCAGAAGTTAATATATATATATAAATAAAATTGTGAAAGATAGCGATTTCATTCAATCAAAAGAAAAATTTTTTAACGGGTGAGTTAAAAGACATCAATGTTTATTTAAAAATAAACTATCACAATCTGTTTTAGATTTTAAATCTATTCATATCTAGTAAAACTAATATAAATATTTCAAAGTATTAGTATAACCCAATAAGTTTCTAAAAATTAAACAGACTTTACTTAGAATTTTTATTATAGAAATAGAAAGGTCACTTTAAAAAAATTACGGTTTCAAAGCTTTTATTGACTAAGCGTTGGCGAGGTTATAATATAATAATAATAATACATCTAGAGGTTGGTAAAATTTAATTTCTGCATTCATGTCTCTCTAGACAATATCTCGAAAACATACTAAATAATGGTTTAATTTTAATTATAGTGCATTTATATCAATGGATTGAGGGCAATATTTATATTAGTACCATAATAGCAATGAAGAATAATATGCATTATCTACATTTATAAACTAAATTGAGTACAACGATAATATATTCTAACTTGGGACATAGTAATACATATAACGCAATGAAATTATCACTATACACTTGAAATGTTCCAAGAAACCTTAGGAAATCCTTTTACATGAGACTTGGTGAGACGTTTAGATATAGAGATAAATAATTCGTTTATCACTTTTTTTAGATCATGATCAAAGGTACTCTGACTATTTGCCCAGAACTACTAGTGTTCATACATGTTTCATCCAATAGTGATACTTATCCAAACGTATTACTAAAGCAAAATAATCAGTCCTACACGAACAGAACTACAAGTATAACACTGTAAGCGCTCAATATCCCTGTGTTCTGATAATGTTAAACGTGTTTCTCATCCATTAGCACTAATGTTTGTATTGTGTCTACAACATCAATCCAGTGAGATCGTTTACCATCAAAATAACTCTATGCACATAGTATCTCAGTAACTGTAGTGAGTCTTATATGAGTTACTCCACCTTCTCATGGCTGTAAGCAAATCAATATTCGTTGTTGGTTCTATGCTTTAATAAGATATTTGAATTCATAGATTGAAATATAGTATATATACATTTAAATGGAAAGAAAAACCACTTCTAAGTATTATATATGTATTCCTTAATAAAATTATATAGATACAAAAGAATTATTAAGTCTTATATTGAGGGAGAAAATTTAAACATCATTTATTCATGATCTGACATTAAAAAATTAGATTTGTTTTGAATGGAAATGGCCAGTTAGTCTCAATATAAATAGAAATATTATGAATCTGTCAAAGGCTATTCAAGTAAGGGTTATAAATTATACATTGTTTATTACTAACTGTCGCCTGATAACAGTCCAAATATAACTTCTAAAATTACGTCTCACTAATTATTACGTCATTTAGAAAATAATAAATATCCTCAGTCATTGTGTAACAAACAGAGCACTTTAAATGTATATAGTTTCCAAAAATTAGGGCTGCTCTCACGGGTTCTACTCTACTTTAAAAATGTATTCGTATTTGCTCCAATTTTAATTTTACAATGTAAACAAATAATAAATGTAGTCATAATATTAAAAATTAAGCGCATGGTGTAATGCAATATCTACCACTGTTAATGATAAATCATTAAGTGCTACTTTACTTTAATTAACTATCTTTCTAGTTTAGAGTTCCAAAGTTTTATAGCTAAATGTATAGAAAACGTATACGGAATAATTTATCATATTTGTATTTCGTAATCAAAATATCAATTTCTTTGATTTCCATAACAATATAAATTACACGCCAAACCTTGTCTAAATCTGTCTACTATGTTTTGTCTAGTTTTGTATCAAATGACCGTTAAGATATCCAAACATGTTTACAAATATTCGAATGTATAATACACTCTTATATAACGAATATTTGTTTTATTATCTACAAGTTTTAGAAGTTCATCCCATCGAGTGGTACTCAAATATTGGCAAGCCTTTTATTTTGCCATTCAATGTTATATATTTTTCAAAACAGAAGTAATTTTTATATTTTAGATCACTATTGCAATACAATAAACAAGCAAAACCTTTTAATTGATAAATTTAGACTATCCCTATTTAAACATTCTCTATTTAATAAAAAAAAATTATATACTTCTCTTCCTCAATGTATTAGAAGTTAAAATATTTTTAAATCATTTTAAGTTCATTTAAAGTGCCAATTGGCTGGTAGAGATTTTTATAGTATACAAAAGGCTCTCGAATAGATCTCGATGTAATGTAGCAAGTCCAATTGCAAGCATAGGTTGCTTATTAGTTAGTATTGTAATTTTTCTTGCTTTTTATAAACGTTTAGTGTTATACGATATGTATGATTATGTTATTTTGTGTTATAGGTATTTTAAGTTTTATAATATTAAGTGTGTCATTATTATTTTTTAACTTATTATTAACTAATACGTATTGACAACTGTGTAAATAATGATTTAATATAATTCAATTCAGTTAATTTTAGGACTAGTAATTACCTACGCTGCCAATTATACTTACTAAACCATGCAAGATCTACTTTTAAGGATAGACTCAATAACCAAATTATATAAATACAAACAAAAAAATTAGATGAGATGGATATAATTACGTTGGATGTTGTAATTTCAGAGAACGTACTTGACTTCCTTTCATGCAATATTGAAGCAATTAACTTTTCTGTTATTCCCAATAAAAATGTGTCCTTATCTTTCCTCTTTCAGTATACTTACCATGTTCAGTGAATGAGTTTGAACAAATCTCATTTTCTTACAGGGAGGTACAACTACATAAATATTGTTTAACTAACGAACTATCAATAATTCATGTCGGTAATCATGCTTCTATAACCGGTCACTTTTATTTTGTTTAAGGGCTTAAAATGTTTTCATAAAACACATTGATAAAGTCCGTGAGAAACAGTCTGGAGAAAACATGACAATTATATATTAGTGCTGTGTTCGCTTCGAGTGCTTAACCTAATATTCCTCTGCGTATGGCTTAAAATCACTGGAGATTACTTTGTTATTGTATAACACGAAAATGGTTTATTTACCGGATTGTTACAATTAGCCTTTAAAGTATACAATTTACCGATTAATATGTTATCAATTGAATTTCTGATATCACAGTTCCAACATTCCTTACTGGCGTGGTAACTAGCAACAAACAACAAACAACAAAAAAGAGTTTAATTACAGTATAATATTATTTGTAAGAAATATATTTTATTTTCTATATATTTAAAGATTGCATTAAAAATAGGATTATCTGTACATTTGAGGATATAAAAATAAACAAACTATTTACCATTTTAGTCCAACATAAGCATCACGCAATTCATGAAGTAATGTATACTATTATCTAATGATTTCAAATTTTAGTGATTTCCTTATTTATTATTATATTAGTAGTTATATTCCAGAAGTAATTCTCGTTACAAGAACCTATCGTGACTATTTTATTAATACTTATGCTATAATGCACGCTCAGTTTTAATAAATACAATATTATGATTTTAAAAGTACAAAATTCTTTTCGTTATTGAATTTAAACTTGTAATCGAATTAATTCATATCACGTAACAGACTTTGCCGGGGTTGCATGGAAATTTTGAAATCTATCCTTTATTTCATTCTTTAGATGTCATACATTCAGTTATACACACTATTAATGAAGTGAAATTTTACATCCCTTTGGAAATAAAAAATCTATTTTGTCACAATACTGAGTGATGGACCAATTCCGGTCATCTAAATTGCATGATATAACATGCCCTATCATGCATCATTTTCTATGCACAAGTATCTTCATGCAAAATTTTAAGTCTACTTAAAAAATCATGTTTGAGATATCTTGCGATAAATGCATTCACATTTATTATATTCAGGTGATATAGGGGGGATACTACTACGAAAGGGTGCGTTGTATACAACTCTTGTTACCAACTTGTAACAATAACTCTTCACTACATTATTACCTGTTACTCTATGAATAAGTATATCATGATGGACATGTGAATTAATCGAAAAACAGTCAATTATAAGCATGTTCACATCCACACCGGCAGGTAAAAAAGAAATTGTTTCAGTCTCCTGAGTCAGTTTCAGTGACGCTCAGCCAAATTACTTAGTTGGACGTGCAACATCATAAAACACATTCTGTCGTATTTACAAGTGAATTATCATCCAAAATTGAAGAAAAATATTTTCCCCATAATGCATTTATATTCATGTTCATTAAATTAGGTTTCAGGCAGTTGTCCAAACGAATAAAGTTTTAATCAGCGCACTACAATGGCGAGTCAAGTTTTAGATGTGAGTGTCATAAATTTTTAGTATTTTTTATAATTTATTTTATTCTATGAATAAAAATCACATGTTAAAATCCGAAGTAATTGAGTTTGTTTTAAAAGTTATTTAGTATAGTGTTATCGTTCCCAGAAGACCAAGTATAAGTATTCACAAACGCTTAGGCAGAACGCTTAGGCAGATATATTAGGGTGACGTATACCATCATTGAACTAAGTATGACTAATGTACAAATTATAAACTTCTTACTAAATTATATTTCTTTTGGTCAGTTAATGTTCGAAATATCGCATAATCTGACTAACAGATGTGAAATTTTTCCTGCCTCACAAGTAATAGGCTTCCCTAATTTTCCGAAAAAAAATTTGATTAAACGTATTTTATCATATAACTATATGTGTAGCAAATTATCTCTTGCATTGGGGTTAGCTGTTATGAATAATATGTAAAAATTAAATTCATGCCAACAAGAGCAAAAGAAACGAGTTTTGGAATATGCAATATTTTCCAGTGCAGTGATTGCTTTGTACTAATTGAAGAATGTATGGTATATTGTTACTCTTGTATTCGATTGATTTAAACGTAGATTTAATCTTGATATAATCTAAATTGTTTGTGAACTGTGTTAAATTCATGATTGTTTACAAATCTTTATAGACATTCAATGAATAGTGACCATAGTCGATGCAATGTTTCAGGCTGTTTTTCTGTATAATTATATCCTATACAAGTACAATAGGCTGAATGTATAGTTTTTACTATAGGCCTTCGTATTGTGCTTTCACCTGTTGTATTCTTGTTTTTCAGCTCACACAAATTGATATTAGCAATACATGATATTTTCTTATGAAAGAGCTTTTGCTAAAATCTGTGGCATTACAATAACCCCTACATATATACCATTCCTTTTGACTATTTCATACAAATTGCAGCCGAAATACCACGCCATTTATCAATTAAAACTGAAAGAACTGTTACTAGGTTTAAGAGCAATGTTTTAAGCTGAAAATATTTCACTCAAGAATATTGTTACTGCAAAGTGTTTTAATGTCCCATATACTCATGTTTCATTAACGTCAGGGTTGTTTGTGCACTCACTTGCCTGTGAAAATAATGCTCTCTTTCCTTGTTAAACTGAGAATAATGAAGACTGTTTACTTCATAAGATTGGCGGTAATGTTCAGGGGTGTACTTTAGTAACCTTTAAACTGAGGCTACTTACTCGTTTCTAATTCTTCTATAACTCGTTATTTCTAAATCCAAAATAGGTTATCGATTAACTTATTCTATTTATAAATCATAAATTTTACCTCCAATTTACATGAACAAATTGATTATTTTTTGGTTTTGAGTAAATATAATATGAGAAAATTACTTTGGTGGGTTTAAACATCTAGAATAAGGTTGTATTTTAACTTACAATTTCCTATTTAACTTTATAAAGTAAATTTCTTAAAGCATTATACATCATGCATTTGTAATAGTGGTAATATGGAAATAAATCATGAGTCTTTTACTTATAATTAACTATCAGAACAATATTTTTAGATATAGTTATATTTCTGAAAGACAAATATTTAGGTTTATAATTAAACTGACGTGTACACGTAAGTAAGTTTAAATATATTCCTATTATATATAGTTTAATAAAGTAGTTTCAGAATTCGTAATTATCTCTGTTTCAAGTTCTTATTCAGGAATCACTAGAGAATTAATGATTTTATTCAACAGAATCGTGGCGTATTTCCTGTAAATCAGTAATAACTAATTGATTACCACTTCAACGACTTGGGAAGCTGTCTACTACATTTATTTTAAATATATTCTTCATTTTATTCTTGGTTCAGATGCTACAGAGTCATACTCTCGTTCTGTAGGTGACATCAATAATTAGTTTATGTTTCAATCAAGCAATTACGTTATTGTACGATGAGCCTTATTACTCTTTCATAGTGCCCCTTAAAGTGTGATGATATGTGCTGTGATATAGAAAGAAAAAAAAGTATAGTTTATACTATAGTAAAACAAATTTTAGTTTTGACGAAGGAAAGTGTTCATCGCACATGCAGTGATTAAAATATACCAATACTATCACATAATTCATTCTTATGTGTTCAAAATACAAGTAAAAAACATTGTTAAAGTGCAATAATCATAACAACCTAAGGTATATAATATTAAATAAACAAACAGAGTATAAGATTGTTTATAGTAATAATAAATTATTTGAGTATTAAGCTCAGAAGGCTTGTTTGACTTTACCTATCTTTGCTTTAGCAAGAGTATTTGCTTTAAGATAAAATACAGAAATGAAAAATATACATAGCAATTAAACACTGTATAGTTTGTGTTTAGTAAACTGTAAAGAAAATTCGAAGAAGTACATCATTAATAAATCTGGAGTAATATTATAAGTCAGCATGAGTAATTAAATGATGGTAGATCTAAATCTAATAACTTCAAAATGTATCTACTCAAAGGCTTTGCAGATTTATCAAGAACGCACCTGGAACTTGTTGTTGAGTTTCTTTGCCTCTACAATCTCCTCGTGGCAGCTGTTCAGTGAGGTGCCGAGACTCCCTCTACTCGCTTAAAGTAATCTTAAGCTTCGTAATTAATTTGTAGGCATCGTTGTACAAGACACTACTCCTCGATTCCAGAGATATATTCTTTCGGCGCATCTTTGAAATGGGTCATATTGCCCTGAAAGATCTTTATTTGTGAAATTGCCTCAAGACGGAATCCATTATTTAAAAGGCCTCGCAAAATTAAATTAATATTGTAGAATGTGCTTTAATTCACTAGTTGTATTATTTTCTGTATGTGTTTTCAAAAAAGAACCACATATACTCGTATAATGTGGGAATTGTTGTGTAAACTCTTAATCTCTAGCTCATACCAATTTGGCAACCCGTACCCATAGAAAATAACTAGTAAATTTACGATAAATTTGTTAGACGTTAAAATTTTTGTAACATAAATTAACACTTTTGACCAATTTTTTACCTCGTTTTGATAGTATACACTATTTTTGCAGCAGGTAATATTGCAGTTAATGTAGAAAAATTTACCGAAGGAAAAAAGAAGTTTATAATTATGTTATATGATCTGAATAGGAATATAGTATTGCGAGAAGGCTAAGGAAAAAGTGCAATTTTGTAGAACGTGACATTGAAATTATGATTTTCTCATGTTGAGGGAGAAATGGAACTGATAAAATTGTCATTTAATCTCATTAAAATTAAATTAAATCTTATTTATAAACGAGAAGAAATATATTTTTATATTAAGATAATTGAAAACCATTTTATCAAAATGATTGTGAGTGGTCTCAACACGTTTTGGTTGTGCTAAGTGATCGGTAGTATTAATCATTTGAACATTTTTTTACTGTAGCTCGTTTAGCATGTTTGAAAAGCACTAGCATGATTTGTTTCTATCCAACTTTGTTGATTACCACTGTCACGCTTCTTTCTCGTTGTATGTTAATCTAGCAAAAAATCCACTTTTTATTATTTATGTATAGCTTTGTCTGATCTTTACTAAATTTACGGTAATCTAAAAAGAGTGCACTGACTTCGGTTACCGTGCGGTTTCATTTTTTCTACTAGACCTATCCATTTAGAAATAACAAACTCTTTTAATTATTTAATAGTCTATAAAAATCATATCCATAATAAAAAGCCTTGATAGTAAAATAGCATTTCGTTATATAGTAGTTGAATGAATCCTCGCTATGCAATGTAGCCTAATCGTGACATCCATAGAAAAATATCAACAATTGAAAAACAAAACAACTAAATATTACTTAGACCCACAAACATACTGTAAAGTTCAGATTAGGTAATAAAATAATATGTTTGATAAATGTCATATTCGATAAGTAGCAAGAACTCTCTCATTAATGTACAGGATTTGCAGGGATTTTGTTAATGTTCTTTAATAACGTTAAATTGCAATACATTTTTAGACTAAATTAGGTAACTGATTAAAGTTTGATGATCTGGGAAGGTTTTCGATACTTCTTTGTCCAAAAGTGCCAATAACTTCTAAATGTGTGTTTATGTACTTGAAAAGAGTAAGAATATTTTACCCATGAGGTGTTCTCTAGGTCGATTACTTTCAAAAGACATTTAATATAATTTTACGGGTATACTAATATCATTATATTATTGCATATTAATATAATTTTTAATTAACACGGGTATAACCTGTAGTAAATACGTTGATATAGATGGCGCAAAACGTATTCATGTGCATCGATTTTACAGAGTAAAGTATGCTTTTGGAAAACATGTCATATGCTTAAATCATGCCATATGAAGTAAAGTTGGTTATATTTTGCACAGATTTTCAAAGTTGAGAGCTAATATAGTTATAAACTTTTTAAAATTTATAAAAATGTTCTATTTATGTTTAGTTTTATAGCTATAGATACAGTGAATATAAGTATACAACAGTGCGACAATACCACTTTCAAAGTGCACTACGTTTTGAAGCTGGAAGGCATTCCTCTTGCATTGAGCTTTTGTCACGCCAATGTAGAGAGAAATGAGAGTGAGAATATGTTTCAGCTTGTGATAGTGCGGAATGCAGGAGCATTTACAATAACAATTTGTCCAAATACGTGACCTGCGGTTTGTCAAATATGTTAATCTTGGATTTAATGAAACATCGTATATAAATTCCCTGTATGTGGATAGGGAAAACTAGCATTGAGTATCTTTCCTACAGCTCTAATAGTTTATGTAATAAACATTACACATTAGTTAACTCACCATGTACAAATGAAGCCTCATACTCATTATAAAGTCTTTTAAATTGTTTGTATATTCATTAATAGATGCCTTTATTCAGTACCTACAAATCGAGTACCATATAAAATTATTCCTAATATTATTTATTGAAAACTTGTTATACCTGCGTTGCATGGTGTCAGTAACATTATAACTATACTCTCCTGATTTAACAACAGCTTGTATGAAAACATATATAATATTTTACCTAAGCTTGGATGTTTTGTGACCAGAGATCGTGTTAAGTTTCTGATTTATAAACATATATTAAAATAAGAGCCGGTAGGCGAGGAAATAAAGACGATAAGAGTATCGATTTGAGTTAAGCCCAGGTTCAAATCCCGTCCGTGACTATTGAACGTTTTATCAGTGACACTCAGCTTAATCATAGGAATTAAAAAGCACTATCATCTATCTCGATGTTAAATTTATAGAAATTATGTTAAAAACAATTTAGTCTACAAATAACACCTTTCTAGACAAATCTTGCAGATATGTTTATCTATATGTTTATTAGTTGGTCTATACGAGTTGCTATCTAGATGCTATCATTGAGATTGGAAACAAATTTTTTAAGTTTGCGATTGACTCATTGCTATCTCATTAGCAAGTTACTCATAACAACAACGCAAACATTTTCGCTAATGCCTAGCCAAGGTCATATAGATTAACATGCACCATAATCAATCTCATGACAGAAATATAGTTTGTTCGTACAAGCGATTAATTGGCATCAGTAATGCTCAGCTAATAATAGTTGTTTGCTGTAATAATACAGTTGTTTTATTAGTTTTCTCAGCAATAATTTAGATTGATAAGTAGATTTATTACACTTCAAGGTTGGGACACACATATCCGCACCGCGCCCGACACGTGAGTCGGCCGATTGTTGGCCGTCATACGGTGAAAGAATTGCAGCGCAGTATTCAACCTGCAAGTCCACACATGTCCGCACCGACACCAGACCGTCGTGGCCGCACCGTGCCCGCACCGTCACCGATATGTGGAGTTTGAATTTTGACGGGCACGGTGCGGTCTACGAGTGGCATCATATTATGTTGTTTACTGTTGCGTTCTTCTTTTTAAAACTATTTAAGTAGTCTACACGTTCTATTTTATTGAATTATTTAGTATAGCCTACTAACTCTACATCCTGTGTTCGCTTACAAAATCATATTTATTGATAAAATTATTACATTTTCTTACCTTAGAGTAAACTAGTCATATTATCTTATTGTGCATATTTTCTTATTACAACAAATTTGAAAACCATGTTGTACACTAAGTGATTTTAAACAACTAAATTCGAATTATGAAATATCTATAAACATTTTTCATTAATTAAAAAATGACAAGCATGTAATTATTTGCGCAAAAATCTATTTTTCTTTGATGTATTGAAGTTACTTGATACATTTATTCCGGTATTTTGTAAGGGTCATATTTAGAATGTTTCTATGACATTTTAATTTTGTATTCTTTTCACTTCAATAAAGTAAAAATAAAAATATTTTATTTACAATAAGATTTTCAAGCAAGAAAAACCTATGTTAAAAATAAATAATAATAATAAATAATTTATTTCCCCATAATAACAAACTGAATATTACAAATAAATATTATTGCCAGTGCTTAATAATAAATAATACTATGACATAACGTATTTACAATAGCAGTAAATAACAAATACAAAAACAATTTCTACTTACTTTATTTCTAATTTATGTACTTAGAGTAATAAAATATAAAAAGTAGGTTACATCCTTTTAGATTTTTCTTTCTTTTTTTTAAACTATTAATTAGGCCAATAGATTTACAAAATAAGGGAAATTTAGGTACCCTATAAGAGGCTGTGCCTGGGTTGGGGATACTATATACAAATAGCGGAATCGAGCAAGAATGAAATGATAAAAATGAGTTATGGTAGCTTATGTAGTAAATAATGTAATATTACGTTTCAAAGTTTAAATTTAGTATAAATATTGTGCTGTAGTAAATACAAAGGATTTATGCATGATTTACAATTCAAATATCAGGCTTTATACATGTAACATTAAATATTATATTATAAATAATTATTTTATAATGCTCTAACGTGTCTATTTAAATATTATTATAACTTAGCAGACAAGACTAACCACACACTAATTTATTATCTTAAACATATACTCAATATCATTTTGACCGATCAACCATACTCTAATTTTTTTAGAAAATATATTTATGTTTCTACTATATTAGACTAATTCTGGCCATAAATTATATGTCCACGGAGCTATAAAAGAAAAAGTTTGTAAAATTTGTTTTTTGTATGTTCCAGTATATATTTTACAAATATTTACTATGTTTTACAAATTATTATGAACGGGCTTACAACATGGCAAACTCTTTGGCATCACACTATAGCTTTTGGGTTTAAAACAAAAAATACCAAATATACTGTTTATAGTGTATTTGACCGAAATTTACTGCAATGAAACACAAAATTAACAAGAATTATAGGGATAAAAAGTATAACCAAGATAATGATATTTACAAATTTTACATACTAGCTGATTGTACAAAGCTTTACTGTAGCATTGCAATGTATCATTCACCACAGCGATTAATAAAAATAACAACAATGAAATTAACAATTTTCTCAAGCAATACTTAATCTTCCAAATATTTTTTAAGTATCTGTCACTTCGAATATTCAAAAGAAACATGCTCTAGTACAAACAGTGAGATTGTTGCGCTCGGACTGCATACGGACATGTGTGGCCTCACAGTAACCGAGCCGAGCCCGCACCGACAATCGGCCGACTCACGTGTCGGGCACGGTGCGGTTATGTGTGTCCCAACCTTCATAGTAACAAACATGTAAATGAATTAATGTTGAATCGTTTAACCATTATCACAGTCCCTTCAGTCATTTCTGAACTAATATGAAGATATACAGTAAACTGAATGAATTAAAACCCAGTCAAAACCAAAAACCAAGCTATGGAAACTAAACTGGCTATAAAAGTCACCTAAATACTCACGTGTATGGCTCTCGGGGGAACCAGAGCGTTGAGTTGGAAACCTAATGGTCTGTACTAAATATTTTTATTTAGTAAAAAAATCCTGGAAACCGGAAATTCTAAAGCTATTACTCCATTTCAGACTTAGGGTTCCATATACTTTCGGATCATTTACAAAAACCATGAAGGTATTACTAATGGAAGTGTTATTTTCTGATGTTATTTGCATTACATGTAATATACTAACTGCGACTAAAAATTTAATGCACGGAACTTTTCCGAAGTTCCTTTCTGATGTATGTCAACCGATTTCTTTTAACAGCAGAATTGTTTTTATCATTATATTCCTTGTAGTATAATTGTTGTTTCTGTTAAAATGGTGGATCCGCAATAACAAATATATAACTATTTTTGTGTGTTCATATACCTTTTGATATATTGTGTAATCTGTAACATAAAACACATTTAATAACATTGTACATTTTATACGTGATGATTACTAATTTAAGGTAGTGGATGAAAAATATGTCACTTAATTTTAAATATACTACAGTATATATTATAAATTATACCGTTACAAATTAGGGTTTATTGGTGAGGCAAGTTATTCAAAATGATAACAGTTTTGTATTCCAGTTTATGTAAGAGTCGTAAAGTGAAGGAATGTGACATTGGAGTTAAATAAACAGAGTATGTAAACATGTCTGGAAACCCTTCTGATATTTTTCAAAAAATAAGAGATAAACTACATCCACTCTTTACATTGTTGTATGGTTATAGCCAGCTATTTTCTATGAAATAATCATCAATCGCCAGTTACATAATTAATATCAATATCATACCTTTGAACGACAAATAATATAATCAAATTAGAATAACAAAATAAGCAATCGAGAGATAAACGACCTTTCCGCTTTTAAACCTACATAAATCAGTTTAGATGTAATGTTAAATTATGTGATGATGATATAAAAGGAAAGCGGATACGAACCGTTTCAAAATTCTACGAAAGTAAGAACAATAGTTATTATTGACATATTATCGTACATTTACCGATTCGCCAGACAAACGGACAGTTAATTATCAATTGTGTTTCTTCATGTAGAAAATTGTTTATTAATATAGTTCACCGTTAGAATGCATATAATTTTCTACTTAAATACATTTACTTATTGTATAATTGCCTGAATAATTCATTGGTATTTGAATTCAGTGAGTAATATAAAAAAATTAATTTAAAACCTTTTTCGAGACAAATTTTCAAGTATCTCAACATCCATTGCTTATTCATTCTAGTTATTAATATAGTAACTACAGTATATACAGTATACTAACAGTATATTATTGTTAGTATTGACTGAGCGTTAAGAGCCAACTATTTAAGGGACGGAAAAAATTATTTCAGTATTTTCATTTGCCTGCACGATATCTTAAACTAACCATAGATTTAACATTCTGCATAGTTCTTTATTTTTATATAAGCTACACCGAGATCTATGATATTTATTGCCACTTTATATAGAATTTAGCTCAGCGTTATTGAAACTTTTTAAATTTCTACAATGGTAACGAGAAAACCATAGATTAAATAAATACAAAACAATGTCAGTACCGGAAAAAAACTATATAATATTATAATATACTAGCAGTTGCCTGCCGCTTTGCACGCAATTTCCCGTTGAAAAACAGTACACTATATTCACGTATTCTTTTTCAATCACATTCAAAACATTGCTGAGATAACTGATAGTCGTTCCCTCGTGAGTCTCTTGGGCGCATTATGAAGGTGTGTATCATATTTTATGACTCTACTTTTCGTGGCTTTTGCTAGGTGTTCATAAGTTATTCAGAACAATTAATTTATATGGATGAATCTCGATAAACTAATTAGGTTTTAAAGAATCAAATTCAGTCGGTTAAAATAAAGTTTCCGTCTAAGATATTTCCTGTATTATTGAGGAATGTGCCTTCAAGAAAATTTATCAACGAAAACCAATTTCGATCATAAAGCATCTTTTTTCGGCTCTTTTCATTTACCTTCGATCTAACCAAATTCGATTACCTTATGTGCCAACATTCACGGAAAACTGTTTTATCCAATCATTTTAAAAAAGTCAGACAAAAATTTGGTTTTAATATATTTTGTACTTTCACAACAAACTTTCAATATGTTTTCAGTAAGTTATCATCCATATCACCAATATTTGGCAAAAATAAGAAATGTCTTTTTTTATGCATGGAAATAATAAACCTAAAGGGGAAAATATGGAAATCTGACTCCTGAAGCATATAATGGCACTGAATACAAATTTATAGTGCCTAAACAACGTAAATTTCATCTAGAATGCTATAAAAATGTTTTATCTTTACATTTGAGATACAGCTGACCCTCTTGTTAGCAGTCCTTAAAATATGGAAGCGGTATAGTTTCAAAGAGAAAGACAGTAATAGGATTTTCTCCCAGGATAATGAATTACATCAGTGATGTAAATAAATGTCATCGCTTTTGAGGAAACTGTGGTGTAAAAGTAAAAAGAACAGACTTTAAATATAGAGATCCGTTCAAATAAACATAGTTGACTTCTGCGAAAAATTTATATTTTCAACCAGATTACATATTATACAACTATATACTCGTTACAATTTACATGATACTTAATGAAAGTCTTAAAAGAATAAGACATGATAAAATTAATAGGCCACGTTCTTATTCAAACACTGTGGCTAAAGTACCTTCCCTGTTATATGTTTTGCCAGAGATCATATTTTCTTCGTCCAATCGCAACGGGATGAGTTGGAACCGGACACGGTGTTTATTTCATTCCACGTACAGCATACAAAGCCATGTAAGCACATTAAAGAGTTCTAACAGTTCAATGTATAATCATTTATTCGACCCACAAAGAATATTCATTCAGGAAAAAGAAACTATATAAAGTAGATTATAATATGAGGCACCTAGGCCACTTTAAGGGCCGAATGGACATATTGAAAACGAAACGAAATTGAATGAAATTATCATGTAAAATAAAAAAAATCTCTAAAATATCTAATATTTAAACCCTTTTTTGGAAAAGTAAAAATTCATGATTAATTGAAAAACTAAATAAAATCAATCAATTTTGGAGACAAAATGTTTATGTATAAACTTTGCTTTCAATATTTTTAAGCTGTTTATGTAAAATCTTTATTATAAAAAATTAATCATATTACGTTCTTTTTCTTTTATTTTCTTTGTTCCAAAAATATTAAATGCAAGTTATCTTTTTATTGATTTCTTTTATCTTTTTATTGTCCAATATATTCAACAATCTATTTGGCAAATGAACTTTGAAATCTTCCAATTCTGCAATGATTGAAACCCGAATTTCGGGTTTATTTTCTCCAATGTCACAATTTTGTATTCCTTGTTTTCATTTAATTCATTCTACTTCATATATTCTTTAAACATTAATTCACCATCCTCGTTCAACTCTATCAAGAACTCCATTAAATAATAGTAAGAAGAAAATGTAATTGAAAAAAAATCTTATTTTATTTCAATGAAAGATTCAAGTTATCATATAAAATACATCACATAGTAACAATATAATTAAGAAAAATCATGAATATAAACAAAATTATGAACAATTTCGTGACAATAAATTTCTGAAAAAAAAAAAAAAATTTGCCTTATTAAATAGTCAAGGTTGGCCAATAAAGAAAAGCACGAAAAATGTTTTCTCCAAAGTCTTTACAGTCTAGCATTTAAAATTTATAAAGAAAGACAATTTTAATGAGGTAAATGAATTACCAAAATATGTAAAACAACAATAATTGATGCTGCCGAAGAGTTTTTAGAAATCTTAAATACAGAAGATATTCCAGTATTACAGGTGATCCGTTGATATGGTGTAGAAAAAGTGTTTAAGCTTTTGAATTACCGAGATATTCCTGAGACAATTTTGCTGGATATATATAACAAACTCGGAAAGTATGTTTACAACAAAGTAATAGAAAAACAATAATCAGAGTATTTTCCACATGTGTTTATGCTGTTTCGATTCAGTTATTGAAATTTTGCCATCGAATTAAAATACACTCTTGAAAAACATCTTGCTATTGATCCAGATCATATATTAGAGGCTATTTGTAAATATCAAGATTTAAAGACACATTTGATTAAAGATTACAAAGAATTTGTTTCTTAGTTTTGATTATGATGGATATTTAATGGCGGCAAAAAATAATGATGTATTAAAATTTCATGTGATTCTGAAAAATAAATAAAAAAACTAATTCAATTGAGAAGAAATTGGTTTTACGACGGGATATATGACTTTATTGACTTTTTTGGACGGAATTCATATTAAAGAAAATTAAATTATAGAATATTTTTCATTTAATAAAAAGGTTAGTTTTATAATCTATAATATGATTTATCCCTTTCAATATTCTTAAGCTGTTTTATAAAAAAATTTAATCTACAATAATTAAATGGAAAGACAAATTATGGAACTAACTCTGCCGAGATATACATTTTTCAGCGTAAATGTTTATGTTTAAACTACTGAGATAAAAAGAAATGATTTTATTTTATTATTCAACTATTTAGGATATTATATTTACGATTGTAAAGATTATTACAGAAGAAATCGAGATTTTTCATCAGCGAAAGAGCATATTTTTGAAGTTTTAGAAGGAATGAAAGAGAATAATAATATGAACATCATCAATTATTGTTAAAGACAAAATTAATGATTGTGTCTTTGGTGTAGTTTTGTTAGTGTGCGTGTTTTTGCGCTTGGGATTCTCATATCTACTGAACTTCTACTTATTTATTGCCCTGCACTACCACTGACCAAAGTTTATAGAGACTAGGTACAATCTAGACAATAGAGATTAGGTACTATAATTAATTTGTCATTGCTATTTCTTATTCACAACTTATGTATACAGCTATTATTGTTATTTAGGTATTTTAATTTGGAGTTACTTAGATATATAAACGTCAAAAAAGGTACATTTAATAATAGATACAGAATATTACGGATTTTTATTGTTTGTTTACATTAATATACTGTAAAATATGTAAAATCATATAATATTTTTGGTTTCAAGTAGAGTATTTTATCCAATATCCAAAGATTTTATCCCTTATTATTATTTCATATAAGCATATCTACTATACTTTTATTGAGGTTTAAATGTTTGCATACTACTTGTAAGTGTTGCAAATAAATCCCACTTTGACCCACTGCAGTTTCCTGATGTCTTATAATTTGATACGTTAATCAGACGTCACAACAGCAGACATTATTACACGCAATTCTTGCTCTTCTAATTATCGCGACTGTCTCAGTAGAACTTCGTCCTACACGAAATGATCATACCTCATTATATCCACTATAAATTAAGTATAATGAAGAAATATTTTCCGTTGATTGCCTTAATTTTTGCCTAGCTGTCGTTACAATGCACTAAATTGATTGTGGTTAGTTCCGTCAGTGATAGCCAAAAACCGTAAAAAATAGATTTTTAATTAAAATCAATAATAAGCCAGACAGACGTAACTAATGAAACAATAGAAATTAATAACACTATAGTATTAATAAGCATTAATCTATCTAAAAAAAATACTTTATATTTATAAACATGATCTAAGTTGCATTTAAAATATTACAGAGTTTTCTATAAAAATTACACTCAATCTAAAACCAACTGTGTAAAAGCACACTTCCAGGTCAGAGCTGAGAAGTGTGTAAACCCTTCATCGCTGTATAGGTGACAATAAAGTAGTGGTGTGTGCAGTAGACAGTGAAATATAGAATATTTGAGTTTACTGTTAAAGTATAAACCGTGTTTAATGTTTTTGCGATAGTAAATATCATATGCCTATGTTTTTATTTGATATTCAAAATTTAGTATAGAACATTTATGTATTTATTTAAGTGAAAATTGAAGTCATTGTAACATACATATACACATAAGCACTTACGTACATTCACACACACACACATTTTATACTTTATATTTATAAGCTTATAATATATATATATACTTTTTTATTTTTATATATTTTATATCCAACAAATTTATCATAAACGAAGATGCACTGAAAAATGCATCATGCTTTGTCAAGAAATCACAAATATATCTGATAACAATAAATTAATGGAGCAGCACAAAACTAAACTAGCACATGTGCACTTAAGTACCATGTTCTGTAGGAATCACAGAATAAATGTTATCTTATGATAACCTAGAAATTCCAAGTAGAGCATGGCAGCAATCAGTCCGCCTGCCTGCCTATTGATGATGGCTGGGAAGTCACCTTTAACCTGTTGGTTTTTTATTTTTAGAACTCAAATTTGTTTGTGAGCTACAAAGTAGATATATAGTTAAAACAGTCACAATACATTGTGTATGTTAAGTATAAAAACATTAAAATAAAAATGTATACAATTTTCTTTAATGGAATATATATATATTTTAATTCATTCTTATATTCCATTAAGTAATGAAAATGCCCAAATGAATGTGGTTTTGGTAACAATCCACCCCAGGTTCAAAGAACTTCGCACCAACTTAAGCATCACTGTAATACATTAATAACTCACTTTAAAATAAAATGTGCCTTTATTACAAAAAACTTATCACTACATATTGAAATATAGGATTTTTGTGATTATCACAAAACCCACTTGTTCAATATTTTAAAAAGAACTTGACAAAGAAAGAGGTTATTTTATATGAACTAAAATGTAACAGTTTTATATTAATAAAGTCAATATTAATAATAATGTTTAGTAATAAATAGACATAAATAAAGGTGTTTTTAATAAATATGGAAGTTCAGATAAATTCATAAAAAAATTCTGCGTTAATTGTTTAACATAAAAAATTAGGAGAAGAACAATTGCAGTACTTGTAGTCCATTAATCCCCTTCATATTCTGCTGAACTAAAGATGGCTGTTTAACTTATATAACTTAAATATTTCATAATGGGGGTAAATTTTAAAAAGTAAATGTAACAAATTAAAACATATTAAATAAACTCTATTGATAGAATATTGTAACAAATAAATCACTATTATAAAGAAACGTTCTTAAATAGTATTAAAAATGCAACTTAAATTAAATACTATACATATTCAAATATGTTAACTACATTCTGCGACTTCTAGGATATTGGTATGTCTGATTGGTCCTGGTGATGTAACCAACATATCTTATCATTTAATAATCTAGTTTCATTGCTATACGTATTTATGGAAAATGTTATACATAACATTTATTGTCATGTCCTAGTTCATTATTATTATTGCACAAAGTGAATGTATTTTATCCATAATACTAATGTTATAGAAGAGGAGTAACCGGATTTCTTATGTAATTAGTTATTAAACAAGATATCTAAAATAACAGACCATTAGTTTCATGAACAAGGCAGAGTAAGCTTGTTGGGTAAATTTATATCCACCCTATTACTATTATATGGATCATTACCCATTACCAAGGGTATTTGATCAGAAGCGCACTTTCCGTTTAGAAATTGAGTTATTTTGTCACTTTGTCAATATGAAATGAATATTTCAGACTCTCAATCAAATACCTAATCTGTAGTGAACACTACTTCGTGGGGATAGAAATATTTAATTTTTGCCTATTTAATGTCAATATTCCTTCATGTCTGCATGATATCTCAGAAAGTAACTGAGCTACACATTTTAAATTCTGTGTAAATCTTCATATACATATAAATATAAGGAATACTGAGCTCAATCGCGGTGTATGCTACTCTATGGGTTTGTGTGTGAGTTACAGAATGACTTTAACATTGTACTTATGGGTAACTGACCTTATCGATAAAATAGTTGCCTAAATAAATTTTTGAGTGTCGGACTCAAGATTCCTAATAAATTTATTTTTACAATTAACAAACTTCTCGTCTAATCTCAAGCCTTACAGATCGTGCTACAGGTTTAGAATACAATCTCTTTTATTAGCAACTAGCGGAACAGGTTTCGCTGAGTGTTCATTTAATAAATTTAATACTAATGCTATATATATTTGGAAAAACATGGATATATTCTACTTTTAAAACAAGTATTACACACCTCACTAGAACCCTTATTAGTGAAGGGTGTTTTAAAATCTTGGAACACATTTGCATCAACGCAAGGTTTTAAACAAATAAAGCAAAAAATTAGTTAGCAATTGTTGTTTTGTATTAGTATTACGATGAAGCTATTCTATATTTTGTATTTTGAATCTTTAAATTTGCAAAAGAGAATTAAATATATTTTACCGTATAAAATTACTCTTGAAGCACTTAAATCAACATTACAGGAACAAGTCAATGACCGTCAATAAAATTGCTCGTACTCTATCAACCTTATGAAAGCCCATCATGTTTTCTCGTCTTTGACAAGAAAAACACCCATTCAGAAGTGTTCTTTGCTACACTTTTTCCACCGCAATAACGTCAATAGCCTTCCTTTTCATTTGCTGGCGTACACAAACAGTCCTTTCGAAGTTTCTTGAGACCTTTATGCCAATTGAATTTGCTTTCAATCTTACGGGTGCTTACGTGTTCATTGAAACATCAATAAAACAATATTTCATTGGGCCCACAAATTTTCAATCTAAGCTGTACCGTAGATTGTAGGAAACAGAAAAAAGAAATCAAATACGATGCTTTAACTAAATTTACATCTAATTAATTAAAAATCAATATGTTTAACTGAAACATTACTTAAGAAATTGTGTGCCATTAATAATAAATTAAAATTCAGAGTTTAGAAATAGGTGCCAGTGATATTAAAATACATTTAAAGAATAGTACGGTTTGGGAATGATAATTTATTTATTAATTCTGTAATGTATAAAAAATATGTATACTACCAATTAGGTAGACTAATTAAATTTTAAGTATGTACCTAAAAATAAATAACTAACATTAGTTGATAGTTACAACAATTATTTTTGTACAGTTTAATGTATAACTGTAATTAATATAATCGTTCAGGATTAGGTAAAGTATTTTCATAAGATATTCAAAGATTTCACCCTTTTTTATATCATATAAACATATATACTCTACCTTTTAGTGAAGTTTTAATATTTGCATTCCTCATCATTTTAACAAAAATATTCTCATCTTATCATAAAGACTGTATTGGAGGTTTGGTTATTATCTGAAAAAAATAAACGTCTTACAAATGTCAATAAAACACGGCTCTTTCATATAAAGCAGTTTCTTGCTGTATTGTAATTTGATCTGTTAATCAACCGTCACTACAGCAGATATCATTACACGCTACACTTGCTCTTCTAATTATCGCGACTGTCTCAGTAGAACATCGTCCTAAAAGAAGTGGTTCTACATCACTCTACCCACTTAAACGGAGTTTAACGAAGAAATTGATTTGAGATGTTTTGTATACATGTTGCCCAAATATAAGTAAAATGTAGAAAATCGAATGTGACTAGTTCCTACAGTGATACTTATACAATATAAAATATTATTATGGAATTAAAATCCATGAAAATCCTGACACAACTAACTAAAAGGAAACAAATACACATCAGTAAAATTATAGTATAATATCATAGTAATAGCGTTCACGGGACAGATTCCTGGTTAAACTCTGAGAAGTGTGTAAATCCTTCATCAACGTATACAATAAACTAGAGATGTGTTTAGTAAACAGAGAAATATGAATTTTTGAAGTTTATTTGTTAATGTTGACATGTATTTTTTGTATTAGAGATGATAAATTTAAAGTTAACTAATTAAAACAAATGAAGAACTATTTAAAAATAACAAAAAATACACGAAAGACCTAGCCAAAGTCAGAAATTCCAATAAACACATTTTAAAAATTAGACAAATATCTGATAACTAACAACTAAATGAAGCAGAACACACAACCGTAGAGCAGATGCGCACTTGAGTATCCTATGCAGTACCGAATAATGTGTCGCTGCGCGTGCCTGCCGCTTGGATGGGTGACCGATGAGCGATCTTGTAATTGCTAACTGTCCGCCTGTCTAGCCATTGGTTGTAGGTTGGAAGACTCTACAAGCTTTATATACCCTGGTTAAATATTAGATAGCCCTAACTATTTATTTTGATTTAAAACATATTTTTCCAATTTCTATTTTTTATTGTTTATGTTCAAATTTATAACCCAAGCTTTAACATTTTATGTTCAAAATTCATATAGTTTTAGTTGCAGTAAGGTAGTTATATACATCATTAAATTACTTTTAACATTGGTTTCACACATTTATAGAGCTGTGAAGGAAACAGGATTTTTCCGGACATTTGCCATTGTTCAGTGAAACAAGAAATCAGTAACACTACGTTTCAAAATCTGCAATCTGATCTCATCTTAAGGTAAAGAACTAACCTGCGGAATCCTGCGGGAATCCTGACCTAGGCGTGCCACAATGCGTAAGATTTGTTTATTTTAACCTAGTTTGTAATTATGTTTTAGGTTAGTTCTTTACCTGAAGAAGAGATCAGATTGCAGATCTTGAAACGTAGTCTTACAGATTTGTTGTTTCACTAAACGATGGCAAATGTCCGGAAAAATCCTGTTTCCTTAACAATCCTTCCATCGTCAAAAATGACCTTTTATAGAGCTATTAAAATTAATTGTCTTACAAGATCCAGTACATTTTTTAATATTTTTTACGCTTTTAATCTCATATTTTACCTTAGTTTCTTTCGTATTTGCATCGGTTGTCTCAAAAGCTGCAACTTAAAACATCTATTGATGACCGTACTAAGAGTTGCAACTTAGACATTTTTTTTTGAGAGGTGACGTCGATGTCCATTGATGGAGGCTCATCTATCGACAACATTGATACGAATTTATCTGTTTATACGATAATAATGGATAGTTATTGGTTTCATCAATAGAAATAAAATACAATATCACAAATTCTAATGTAGATTTTTTCTTGACTGAACACAAGCATTATTTAGAAGTATCTTGTAAGAATTGGTTTATAACGGTTTTTCCAAGTATTCCACCTTTGAAAATTTTATATATATGTTCACCTTTCACTTCAATAATTCTTTTAAATTTAGAATCAAAACATCCTCGATGCCCTTAAAATGTAAATGGTTTACCCACGACGTAATATCGTGCCGCAATAAAGTACAAGACGCTTTCACACAACAGAAGACCCGAAACTAAAACTTAATATAAAAATTTGTTTTTAAACTGACCAATTATAAAAAAACAAAGGCAAAACAAGCAGCTGGCATCACTCACCGTTGCATCAATCTCTTAAGAGTGACTTGGGATTTATTAACTAGTTGTATGGCGGAAGGTGGGATTCGGCGACTCTCTGGGTGGGTGGATGAGCATGAAATTGAGCTTATTAAGGATAAAATCGGGGGGGTTTATTTGAAAGGAATATATCTATACATATATATTTAGTTGTATATTTATACAAACAAAACATTCCCAAGTGACACAAACGACGGTATAACAGTTCATTCCTAAGGGAACAGAGTTAACATTCAACAGAGAACAAAGAGGTTGAGTGTTTTATTATTTCCTTTTGAGCTGTGACCTTTTTTCTCTGTTTAATTTATTACATTTAATATTATCAGTTTACTCTGACATTAATTTACTTTAAATGAAATTATAAGAATATAAATTTAAATACGTGCATAGCAATTTAGTGTAACTTATTTTTGCTACAGATTCTGTTTTAAAACATGTTTATAGAATCTGTTCACTCCTTAAAGGGACACTAAACGCTTGTTCATAGGTATGTTTTCTTAGTAGCTCTTTTATAATAAATGTATAGGAACTACTGCTATCAACATATTTTTATATTTTTTAAAAGTTATTGAAGTATTATGAAATATATTTATTTATTATAATCATTGTCATATATAAAAAATAAAAAAAACTCGTACAAAAACGTTTAAACATATAAAAACTTTACATACGTAGCTTACCAGTAAAATATGTTATTATATTTACAAACAATGTAGTAAGCTACAATGTAATGTGTATTCAAGAAAGATAACAAAAGGAAGAAATGAATTTTTTTGTAAAACAAGAATACTCTCTGCACAAGATTGTCCTTGTTCATCAGAAAGCAATGTTGTTCCAATTGTTTCCTGTACTATAATAATGGTTGTAATGGTCTTCCTTTTCTTCAAATATATTGCTTGTGGCATATCAATCTTTTGTACTTGTATAATAAAAAACAATGTCGTTGCAAAACCTTACTTTTGCTTTAGGTTCTACGAAGAAAATGTGTGTTTTTAATCTTTATAGCAGTATTCATTAGATTATTTGTTAGTATTATAATTAGGTGAACAATAATTTATATTTTATTTTTAATTTATAAATAAATGAAGCCAAAACCTGTACAGTATATCCCTAATTTAGTGCTTGATTAGGCAATAGAGACAAGTTTGCATCTTAGAGACTAGATTCAATAGGGATTTTTTATCATATACCAACACATCTCTAGGAGTTCACAAAAAATATTCTTTCTAAAACGCCTACCCATAATGGCATTTTTCATATCCATGGGATATATTTGCTAAGTTATATGGCAATAAGGTGATATTTAAAACAATGAATTCTATCATATGTTTCTACAATTGAAATATATATTTGACATTATCTTGTGAATTTAATTGATACAGTCAGCGAAATTTCCACTTATATTATTAAAACCGCTCTAAATCTTTTTAGAACAAGTTTAAACGAGTTAACTCATATTTAAGGTTTTTCACTTCAAATTTACAAGGGGAGTCGGATAGCCCTATCCTGCTCATGTTCAATTTAACAAGTTGTGTGTACCTTTTTTTACAAAGGATAAAAGATAACATGCTGGTTTGTGTTTTATTTTAAAGTTTGGGTCTTGATCTTTAATATGAGCAGACAGTTTTTTTATTATACAAGAAATAAAAAAATAATTTTATTAAAAAGGTCCTTTTTAGGTTAAAATTTGAAATAAAATTTACTACTTACATTTTATTTTTCTTTATTTAGAATTTCCTTTGCTTAAAATGTTAAGCATAAATTTAGTAAAAAAGCAAACCAAAAAAACCTTGATATCTTGAGTGGTTCTTGAGAAAAAGTAAATTGACTGTAAAAAAACAAAACTTTCGGAAATCGATTTTTTTTTAAAATATATGAAATTATAAAAGTAAAATCCTGCCTTAGTACATTCCTGGACCATATGATGGGTTCTACGGGTCCTACTGCTCTTCATAATGATCCTCAAGTTTTCTTTTAGCCAATGTTTGTTTATTTCTGATTTTTTTTTCTATTGTTCTACCGCTTTCTCATCTTTGCGGATTCTAATCTCATCAGCTTTCTTCATGCGCTCAATGCAGTTCTTCCCAGGACATATTCCAATTTTTTCTTAAATCTTACATTTTATGATGTTTCCTTGGTTGTATGAAGCTATGGCTTCATAGACACCTAATTCAAGTGTACTTTTTTGTACAAAAGTGCTTTTTGGTACCCGTGACCATATTACGATTTTTAGTGACTCTGCGTCATGTAAGCATCTACGGAGCAGGGCAGGGTTTGCTAAGTCCTTCAATATAGGCTTCAATTGTTCCATCACTACTCTTGGAAAGTGTGTGTGCTCATTGTGAGTATATTCTGCATTATTCTGCTGTGCCTTCTTTTATTTACTTCGCGAGAATGTATTTTGCACGCAATTACGTTTTCGGTCATACTTTTTCTAATTATTAACGGAATAGAATAATATTTGTATCAAATTTTGCTTAAAATTATAATATATATATATATATATATATATATATATATATATATATATATATATTCGGACCAGCTAAGAAAAAAAAATTCGCATTTTTTTGCGATATTCACCATCCGACTCCCCTTAATGGTCAGTCTTGTAGGCTCCTTAAATGCAATCGTGCCAGGATGGTTTCCAGGTAGTAATAAATTAAGTATTTTAAAATATTTGTTCCATATTGCTGATAATTTTATGGCATGAATCTCAACACTTGCTGACAGCTCTAATATGTATACAATCTATAATAACAAAGGATGTTATAAACAATCTAAAGATTGTATTGACTTGTTTAATTTCAGTATTTTGTTAAATATTTGCTAAAATATAACGGTATAATTAAAAAAATTTAAATATATCCTATTTAAAATATGTAACAGATAACCAGTACCTGTCATTATACAACTTTGTAAAGACAATTTAAGTTAGTTATTATTTTTTACTAGCTATTCAACATCTGTTCAAGAGTGTTTTTCATCTATTTTTTGTTGCTATTAGTAGGTTACAGTAAAAATATTTAGAAAATTAGTGAGTTGACTATAATAAAGTGTTATAGTCCTCCAGTTAAAACGAGAGGTGACAATATGAAAATGTAGCTGCTCAGGTATAGGGGACCATTATGCTGATCCCACAATGTTGGTTCCGGGAAGCCTATTATCATTATCCTGCTCCTGTCACGTATACAGGATATGGATTCCAGTGGGCTTACGTAAATTTTGTGATAATCTGCATTCAACCACGCGTTCACTGACACTTAATGTAGGGCACTTTACAATATGTTATGGCGATATTCTATAACTAACAGATATACTAGTTGAAATGTTTGACAACATCAAAACACAGAAATAAAAATAAATTCGTGTTTGCTGTTGTAATTTAACACCATTCTATCGCATTGTGCTTTAATCCGTGTAGCTGTGTAACTTCATGTTTGCGCTCAAAACTATGAACGTGTATTCATCGCCATGACCATTATCCAAGTAAATGTAAAGATTAAGACTATTATAGCAAATTCAGATTGTAAAACTGTAGTTTTAAGTAAAATAAAACGGTTAAGCTCAACCATACTGCCTTTAGTTTTAATTTGTACAATCTATCGAAATATTTTTGAGAAAATTCCTTCTTAAGTGCATTAAATCCCAGAGGATAAAATTAAAACCATTTCTTCAAAATAATCCTGTACTTCCCAGATATTCATAGACTTAAGAGACAACTTGTGATACAATGCAGCAAATAAAAGATCCAGTCGTTCATGTTGTGCCCTTTTGGTCAAGAAGGACTGCAAAATCTTATTTAGGTCGTTTGTCTATATTCAAACGCAAATGGCAAATGGAAAGTATTGGAGTAAAAATCCAGTCCAGAGTCACAGAACTTCGCACCAATTTCCTAATCACTGACACTGGTGATGCACGGCTTATTCCAGCAATAATAACATCTGTCATCATGACTACAAGAGTTACACAGTATTATATGTTTTAAATAATAATAATCCATTTTAATCAAAAGTTTATCTTTTTTTCAAAATAATTTATAATGACATGATTAAATATACTTCATAATAAACTTCATGAGATATGTAACCATTGTGTTTCCCTAATGTCTGTAGAATGCCTGTCTATATGACAGCAGAAAATATACGAAAAGAAATTAGATAAACCGTAAGAAACCGAAAAATCTAATAAACTGATCACAGATGTTGATAAGTACTAAACAATTTCTTATGGCTAATCTTCGTAATATACTATATTTAATAACTCGTTTATTCTGTGTAATTTAGTCGTAAAATTGTTACTTGAGTCACTTTTTGGGACTCGTAAATCAAGAACTCCCAGTAAACTGATTTTTACCATTTCAATGGTAAAAGTAGACGTTCTCTTCGAATCGCAAGCCTTACATATCGTGCTACAAGCTAAGAATACGATCTCGTTCGTCAGCAACTGGCCGAAGATTCTTCGCTAAATGCTAGTTCAATAAACTTAATACTGATGTACATATTTTTGTGTTAAAGGGAAAATAAATCTGAAATGTAAAACAAACATCAAAACATCTTGCTAAGACAGGTGATGTTCCAAGATATTTTACATTTCTGCTAAAAGAATTACAATTAAATATAAAATCCGGGCATAGTTTACATCAAGTTGAGAAATAACTACGATGAAATTATTGAATAAAATAAGTATTTAAGTTTTCTTATTTTACAGCTTCACTTATGCTACAGAAACTTAACTATTTTTTATCATACAATTCCAGTATTGTAACTTAAATTTTTAAAATCCAATTGAACATATTTTTATATAGATATAATAATTTTATGTTAAATCACTTCATCAATATTAAAGGAACAAGTCAATACACGTAAATAAAAGGGATCGTACTGTATCAACCTTATAAAAGTTCAAAGTGTTTACTTATCTTTGACAAGAAAACCCCCGTTTAGAAATGTTCTTTTGCCAAACTCTTTCCACCGCAATAACGCAAGTAACATTCCATTTCATTTCCCGTTGTAGAAATAAAATTGAAGCACCTTAGAGTTTAATGATACATTTATGTTACATAATTTTCTTTTCCTGTAATGATTTTCAACATTCGTTTAATGAGACATCCTACAACGATGGTACTATTTATTTGTAGAATGTAAAGTTTAGATTAAAATTTTTTGTGGTTTTACAGCAATAAAAATCTATTTATAATTTTACGTTGTTAATATTTATTTACATTACGGTTACAGTTTATAAATAATACATGCAAAAATGGTAACACATTTATTTAGAATTGTAATCTTATTTTGTTCAGGTTAACCTTTATTTGAAATAGGTTACATATATACTATTTATAAACGTAATATTTCCGTATGGATGAATAATTTAAAACTATTAAAGCTTTCAAACCTTAATTTTATATACTGATAAATAATGAATGTAATGAATATGTTCGTTCAAGCTAGATAACCTATCTTGAACCCCACAGCAGTGCAGGCTCAGAAACTGTTATAAATGATATGATATCCTTATTGGCTGAGCATTAAATAACCTTAGAATAAGACATTTTCTGTGCCTGTGTATCGATTAGCACGGTACCTTGAGATAAAAGTGGCTCATAATTTAAAATTTGGCACGATATATTTCCATAAGTAGAATATCGGTTTCAAAAAATGAGCATCTGAATTTATAGGATTAGACTAATTACTGGTAAATATGTTTACGTTATTTTGTTAGTCAACCATATTTTTAACGAGAAAATTGCAAAACAACAATATTTTTAACCGATTTGAGTTCGCTCAAATGTCATTTTAACGCGGGTCGTCCATATGATACGACTTTTGATAAACCTTACATTTGATAATCCGTTGAACTATATTATTTATTTGGAAAAAAATATCGTTCTATGAGGTTAATGTCTCTCCAAGGGCAAATACACGTAAAATTTTTATCATGTATTGGATGACTTCTTTATCAACAATGTGTTAAATACGCTAAAAGCGTTAAAACGGCTGCGTTGTTTTATAATGTAGTGAGGCAGGAATATTTATATATACTCGTATGTATGGTTTACCAATTGTGCTTGAGTTTCCATTCTCGTCAATATTTTTACAGTATAACGAATGCATAATATTTTATAATAACAACTTCTACTAATTAGTACAAACCAATATATCACCAATGTTATTGCAAAACCTCCAGCAGTAATTTTTCATGGGGATGTATTGCACGTAAAAAGTCTCATTTAGCCGACCTCTTGCTTTAAAAGGTTCTATGATATAAAGCTGTGATTAACAGGGCACACTTAACTGCCAAACTCAATAGTAGTTCCAATAAATCAAGAAGTGATAAAAAGTGCACCTGGCGAACAAGTGATTAATATCCGTACTGATGTTTAATTAATGGTCCAAATATACCTTTGTTACTGAACTTTATATTATTCTTTTAAATTAATCTTATGTTCAATAACTACTAGTTTTATTTATAACTCCTATTTATGCCAATCGTAGATAAAAGAAGGAAATGTATGTTATGATATTATGTGTTGTGAACAAATACAGATTAATGTTAGTTGTATCTAATATTTTCATGTTTTTTTTTAAAATACTCAGACAGAAATTGTGTTTGAATACGGCTTATAAACATAGAAGTATAACATTTCGTTAAATGTTACACCTTATTTGGGCTGAAATAAATTACTAAACCTAGCTATAAAAATTGATGTTCTATGTTTATAATAATTACACAAAGTTATTCCATAGTAAATGAAGACCTGGTTTGCTAGGTAATTTAAAACTTTGTGATTTTGTTTAATTTGTGTAAATCAGAAATCAATTTGGATCAGTATTTCCATGTTGCTGAAGTGCAGTGTATTTTATTATTCTGTTTTTTCTCATATCTCAAATACTCTGGGATTTTGAATGGAGAAGGAATATAGACGGACATTGATATGATCTCTGAATTATACAAAGTAGAAAACGTGTAATCCAATTGTAATATTAAGTGTTTTGCAGTTTTACATTCATACGTTCTCTACCGAGTGGTACAGCATTAATGTGTGTTGAGTTTACATGCTCGTATTAGGAAGTATGATTCGGTGTACTTTTATATAAAATATAATCGTTTATAATCAAGTAAAAATATAACGAATTATTCAATACCATACTAAAGACTGTATTATTTAAAATCTGTTTCAATTAAAGCGGTTGTTGGTTTTACTCTAAAATACTATCTTAGAAACATAGTCATTCTACGTATTTTGATTACATGTACTGATGTTTAAAACGGGTAAAACTATTCCCCAATTTTTTTTAATTACCTAAAAGGAAAGCTATGGTTTCGTATAAATTATTATGTAACACATTTTTATAAGAGGCCCTGGATCTTAATGTCGAAATTCTAAAAGTAACGTTATTACTAAAAATATATTACAACTTTATAAATTATTTTTTATTATTAAAACGTACATTATAGTCAATAATGTCTCGTTTCTTAACTACATACTAAAAATTTTACAAAACTATAATTATTTTAAGACTAAAACCTGTCCTTTGTGTTTATTAAAACACTCAGCCTTTATTATATTATTTGAGTATTGATTTTTAAATTTAACAGATTATAAATTATAAATAAACTCAGTTAATTTTAAAACAGTACAACATTTTCTACTTTAATTCCACCTACCTTACGTTAATAGAATAAAAATTTACAAACAATTCCTGTTCTTAGAACTGTTTGCTTTTTGTTCTTATGAACGAAAACTCATCTGTAACGTTTAGCATTCTAATGTCACTAATTAAATATTAATGTATGAAACTCCACAATAAATGAAACTGCTTTAAGTAGATGCTTTTGGTAGGTAAGTATTGTATATAAGGAATACTTCTGTAAAAATCGGTTGAACTTCAGTAACTGTTGAAACAAATTAAGTTAAACGGTCAATGCTCTGAAAATATGTAGCCTATTTACTGTGGCAAAGCAAGACTAACGTATTAATATTTTATTAGTAACTTATAAAATAATAGCATAACTTCTGGAAGAATTTTTAAGGAGATTGATCTTAAGTAGATAGATTGCTTATATTTATGTAAAATTTACAGCAAAGTATTAATGTTAATTACAATCCATGTCAGTGACACTAATTCAAGATTAAAATTTAATAATAATCAGCACATATATTCGTAACTTAGATAAAGAAACTACTGCAATAAATTACGTTTAAATTCATAGGGTGTTGAGATATCGTAATGGCCCTTACGTGAGTAGAAAGCAGAGTGTTAGTTTAGCGGTAAACTTAATTGGATTTCCTCTTTTATAATATTATGCAAATTTAAGATTATCGAATGTAAGTGCCAAATTTACTTTATACTTCCAATTTATATTATTAAATAAAATGCCACGATTGGTAATCTATAGTATATTTTAAGAAAACCCAATTATTCATTTACTTGGATGAATAATTTGTTTAAATAAATTATTGTTTAAACTTTTCTCACGAATTAATATCGTGTGTTTCTTTTAAAAGTGTTTTGTTATCTATAAACTTTACCTATTCAAAGAAATATTGTAAATAAATTAGCTGAAAAATAAGAGAAAATAATTTCTTAAAGTAAAACGAACCGTTCTACGTTTTTACTGTCAGAGGGTTCATCATTAACCACCCTAAACTTATTATCTAGTACGAACTTACCTATGTACTTACATTCTTTCATAAAGAATGACTATATAAAAACATTAGTTTGCTGAAAGATCATGTCAGTCTCTTAGTGTTGTCAAAGAAAAATTCACTACACAAACTAATAATTAAAAACGATTGTTTAACATAAGTCATTTTAACATGCGTGGATTTTTTGGTGTGACGTTTTATACATTCTATCGATTCGTTTGATACTCCGTTACAATATTTTATTTATTTGGAGACGTGAAATAACTCCATTCTATATTTGTCTGCGTGTACGTTTCCTTGGATATCTCAAGAACAAGGTGTATGGACGTGTATTGTTACGTCATTTCTTTATATAGAAAACGATGCCTCATATTTCATTTATACCAGTTCGGCTATGTAATTTGGCTGAGCCTTTGCTTATTGTAACTATACGCTAAATATCTCGAAAACGGAATGAGCTATGCACTTTATGTTTTGTAACGCCAATTCTATACTTAAGAAACAACGCTTAATATTTGACTATGAACCAGCTCGTCTATATCGTTTGATTATCCCTTTACTTAGCTTATGTCTTCCTGAGAGCTACAAAATGTATTTTATGTCTGACTGTCAGTCCGCACCACATATCTATAATAAAATTAGCTGTAGAATAAAAAGTTTGCATCTAACAGCACCTAAGCCTGTTACGTGACACTTTGTTTTATTAAGTATAATAATATTTATAATGACCGATTGTGGTAAGAATCGTTTGTGAAATAATAGATAACACCAATAAATCATATTTGTGGGTAATACTGAAAACAGCCCTACCTATTATTGATTAAGAAGAATCACACGTAATGATTATTGTTATAATGAATATGAGTTTATTATGCCGTATGTTGTATAACACTATAACGAGATTTGTGTCTTGCTCTACGGATAGTTGTACGCTATATACAAAAAAATGTATATTTAAATAAAAACCCTTACTTTTAAGTAGAAACCAAATATTACGAATTTTAATACAAAACTGCTATCAGTCGTTTTTGATTATGTAAAATTGCACATAAAACGTTGTCTTTTAGCTGTTATCTTGCTATAAAAGCATCTCAGGTATAAAGCTGCGATTAATGTTGCATTCTAAACAGTTACAAAATCCTATTAAAAGGTAGTTCCAATAAATCGAGAAGTGTCGTAAAGAACACCTGGAGGATAAGTGTTTAATATTCCGTCCTGATGTTTAATGATTAGCGAACTAGCCTATATCTTTTACCACGTTTTGCAAGAAGACTTCAAATTAATATTTTTATGTTGAAATCGATTATATCAGCGTTAGCAAACGCCATCACTTGATAGCATGGACAATTAAAAGTCTAAGTGGAAGCTCATACTAAGTTTGAAGTTTTTAGAATATTTTTATCTATATTTATATACAGACAGGCTTAGACTTGAACTTCTTACCCCCAAACAATGTTTCTTCAGGCAAAGTTAATTCCCATTTATTAAATCTCTAAGACTTTACTATCAAAGTTTATCGCAAAGAAAGACAGATGGAGGACTGCTCTTTCACTTTTTCGTTTTAAAATAAGTACATATCTTACTTGAACCAAGGGGAATCTATGTACCCAGTTTCAAGTCTCTGAACCTTTTACCAAGTGTTATCATCGCACACATGGGCAGACACATGGACAACGACACAATTTCAAAATCCTATGTATTTACCCTAATAAATATAGTTATTAAGTTTTGAAACATAACTAATATAAGTTAATCTAATTTACAAATTACTTAAAGGGAGTTGACGAAACTTTTGGATTTATTTACATCTAACTGCGCAACTCTGCTAGTTTATACCGTTACTTTATTATACAAACGTTTATTCGGAAATGTTTAAAATTAGATTTACAAAAGAATAGAATACAAATTTGCAGTGTGCAAATTTCTGATAACTAAAGTATGAAGAGGTTACTCGATAAATTGAAAATTATTTCAAAATTAAATACATATACCTAGAAGTCAATTATAAACTGAACTTTATGAAAGTTGTGTAAATAAATGTATGAAAGAAACGGCATAAGGGTTGACTGGCTTTCATAGGAGGAACTGTTATATAATGATGTATTGATAAGAGGTTTTGAAAGGTTAAATGTGGAAAAACTTGTTTACTTAAGAAAAACAATAAGACAAGTGTTGGGACTCAAATTCAAGTTTGAACAATATGAGGAATGAAACGAGTCTGCATAGTAGATTTCCTGTTATTAGTAGTTGACTGTTTGTTGTTATTAGTCGTATTATTTATAGTTACTTATTAATTGTAGATAAATACTTAATAAATGTTATGTGAATAATAAGTCCTTAATTTATTAAAATTTTGTAAGGAATATCGAGATTTATATAGATATTTTGACGCAAATAAAATGCATGATGTATGGAAGCTGTTTATGTTATTTAATATAATTTATATAAATTTTATTGTGTAAAGGCCTTGAAAGCCATACTGATATGAATGTAAACAAGGCAAATTTATTGTATTTTTTAGTTTTAAATTAAAGAAAGTTGAGATAAAGTAAGTGAAAAGCATTTATAAAAATATATTTAAATAAACTATTAGTAATATGGAATTTGTTTCAAACATTTTTTAAGTTTTGTTTTTAAAACCTTTTAAGTGATAGGTTGTCACATAAATATTAATATTATGTGTATCATTAGAAATTTTCAAGGGTAAACATATATCGGATACTTTAAAGACATTGACAGGAGAAGAGAGTGGTGTATTGAACATAAAATCAATTAATAATTTCCCTTCGGATTTAAAACCAAAGAATATACAACCTACAAATTAAGTTATAAAGATAAAGTTGGTAAAAGCTCCCCTATTTAATTTATGAAAGTTTGCATTAATCGTTGGTTACTACCTTTGAGGCCATGGGAACACTACACTTTATATATTACTGTTTTACAGTTATTAAGATTCAAAACTGAGCGTAGGGCGTTTGTTCTAATGTGCTAGGTAAGAAATTAGTGGTCTTTTTCAATAAACCAGCAACGTAACTCATAGAACGCTCTTCAGTGCCAGTAAATGCGCGATTCCTTGAGCAATGACTGCACTTATATGAGGCAGTCAATAACTTACAATAACTTATGTTGGAACAAGATTGCAGGAGATTTTGCATTCAAGAACTCTCCGCAGTTGTACATATTATTAGACTCTCTTTCCTTTAGATTAACGATTAGAAATTGTTTAACCTTCTAGTTTAACAAACTACCACAATGATATGACAAAAAGAAGGCCACATTAGTATTATCAGTTTAAACTTGGTTTCATTGTAATGGAGATACTGTTCACTCACGCAAATTTGCAACATTTCATAGTTTCACATCCAAAACCGCAATTTTATATGTAACATGATAATTGCAACGTGTTCCATAGATGACTATAAGTTCCCGAAGAATGACGTAATTCATAATGAATAGTGCCATAAGTTCACGTCGAGAGCTGTAATGGTCTGTATAAGAGTGACACATACTTTCTTATATTATAATGAGGTACGTAGATGGATTTCCTATAGTCGGTTATTTGAATATAATGGAGAACGCTACGTATCAAGATACAAACTCACTACAGACATCTTAATATAGGTCAATTACATCGTAATAAAAAGTGGTAGATTATTTAAGATCGAGAATAGAGCAGATATTAATTTTGAATTTTTGTAATAATAGTCCTAACGATATTTACGAGAACATAATAGCGTCTCAGTACATTGTCAGTTTGGCGTAAATGTTTGCTAGTTGCTTGAAACACACAATAGTTTTATCTCTAATAATTGATATTTAGTTACAGTGCGAAAAACAAATCAAAGAGAGTGCATAGTTAGAGTGCAAAAACAACGTGTAATGCATAAAGAAAATGTTATAACGGGTTTACAAAATATCACAAATGAGCAACTGATCTGTATGCAACTTTTAGCTGAAAATATAACATTATTAACTCGATGAGGTACTTTTTTAAGGATTGAGCTAAGTTAAACCCCTATAATTCTTTTATAATTTGTCATGGAAACATAAATGTGGAAAAACAATATTAATATTAAGGTGATCCATGTATTACTTTTCTTATGAACGTTTTCCTTAACTCCCGTTTTAAATTAATTACAGTTTAAAATATCCTACGATTTTAATTCGGATATGATTATTGATTGATTTTTATGTGTGTTGAAACAGGCTTTAATAAACACTAAAGTTTAATAGGTAAAGTTCTATGCTGCCGATGTAACGTTACGATGTTAGTTTGAAGTTAAATATAAAATATGTAAAGTATTATACCAAGGCAATGTGAATTTGCTTCTGAAATAGGTTACGTCAGGACATTATGGATCTAAAAGATAACCTGTACACACTAAGAGCCAGATTATATTGAGTATTAACTGAATCTATATAATTATGACATGTTAAAGCTGGTTTAACCCTCCAACTGGCGGTCATTTTTTTCCTGTAGTGGCGGCATGTTTTCGAGCCTCGTGCAAGGGTTTTTACAAAAATTTATCAAAAATATAAATTAAAAGTAATATATATAGAAGTATATATTTTTGTGTTCAGAATCAATCATATAATAATATTAGTATTTACATTTGGCCTTAAAAAAATGTTTACTAAACATTTTTTTCCATGAAATTCAAAATTTAATTTTTTTTTTTTAATTTGGGGGGGCCATACCTAGCAAACCAAGTTATAGTAAGAAAACTATAAAAGTGAGATAGCCATTGTGTGTCAAATTTATTCTAGTTTCAGAAACACATAAGCATTATACAAATTTATGAAACTATAATAACACTATATAACAAAAAGCAGCGATGCGCATAAATTGTGAAAGTAGGATGTATATGTAAGAGTTTGCTAATAAAAGTTTTATTAATACAGTTTTACTTGAATACATGTTATATTGCATATTTTATTACTCAGAATGAAGTAAAATATACATCAGCAGTAAAATAAATTCCATAACTTTTTTTTGGAAGAGTCGAAAAAAGTTTCATTTTGTCATTACTCAAAACTTGCGAAAAGTTTTCGAGAAATTTATTTATTCTAAAATATAATTATTTGCACTACTGCAATATTTAACAATTCACCACACACTAAATACAACACAAAAACACAAATAAACCTACTAAAACTTACTAATAAACACAATAAAAAACGACTCGTCACATTAACAACTCAGACGGCATCGACAACATGGCGGTCACAATGAATTGCATCATCTTCTTTTACGTTCCAAACTACGAACTTGGTACGTTGCAACTACAATACAAAGAGGAATAAAACTATAGTATTCCTTAGGCTTTTTTCCCGAATCCAATGGTGCATGAATCGAATCGATACGTTGCCGGAATATACTGTAATGAGTAATTATGCAAGGGAATGTTTGTTCATCAAAATTTTGACGAACAACAATCAACAATGGGTTGTGCCCATCACAATTTTGATGAACAACAGTTGGAGGGTTAACAATATAGTTCCTGTGGAAAAAATACAATTTGATAGGTGGAATTTATACTTTATAACTTAATTTCATTATAAGAATTACTGCTGAATGCAAAATAATCTCATTCCCAACCAATAGCACCACGTAGTATGTGAAGTGCAACTAGATTCCATAAGCTTTGCTTTTACTAAGCAATTTTTTTAAATTGAAAAATTCTTTAAATATTACTAAATATTAATAAAAACTATACTTTTCCAATTGTAACTTTTTGCACGAGGCATTTCGAAACCGACGGTTTAATCAGGCGACTCCACAAATAAATATTTACATAATGTTTGTTACAATTAATATTAAAATGAAATATAGTGCACATACAACAATTAATATTAGTATATGCAAATACAACAATTTTGGAAATATTTCAGTCAGTATGAAAAATTATACGTGACTAGAGTTTAATTTTTGAATAAATTGAGAAGAGAGAAGACTGGAATTTTCAACAGACTTTATTTTGTTTACGCGTAGTGTTTTCAAAGAATTTAAGTTCATTACTTTCATGACTACTCTTATTAATTTTAGATTTTTGATTGATTTCTGTGTCCTGATTGAATGCAATGCTTGGCTACAGCAGATGTGTCAACTCTTCCATATTTTATGTGAAGTACAAGCTCTATAAATCACGTTTGTATTGTTCTTTTTGTTTGTCCAATATAAATTTTACGACATTCATTGCATCCTATTTCACAAATTCCTGATTTATTATTGAAATTTTGTCTTTAGGGTTTCCAAAATTTGGAATAGTATGTTGCTTGTTCTATGAGATCTTTTTTTCTATTTTTGGATATTTGATTTGAAAAAGTTCTGTATGTTGTGGAAATAATTCTTGTTTTGTGTCTACAGTTTTTGATTCACATGTATATTAAAAAAGGGCGCCTTGTAATTTTAGTGAAAAACATTCCGATCAATTAAATTGCAATTAAAAATTATTGTGTCTCTTTATTTATATAAAGAGACACATATAGTATATTACATAAATAAAACTAATTATTATATTTTATGAGATATCGTGGTCTTATACAATAGGCTATATATAAATTTGCATATGGTTTTGCATAAGGAACAAAACGTAATGAATAATAATACATAATATATTTAAACTCAGTTTTTTTATCTAAGTTAATGTTACACTCGTTATAAGGCTCTATTCAGTGACACTAAAAAGGTTTGATTCAGATAAGAGTGGCGTATTTCCTTGACAATAAGACGCGACAAATTGAATATCACCTGAACGTCTCAGCAGCTCTCAACTACGTTTATAACAAATACGTTCCTTGGTGCTATATTTGTTTTATATGTTAAAACACATTATTCTGTCCTGTTGGTGCTTCCTAACAGTAGTTTATGTTTATATCTTGTCATAGAGCGATATTCCTTAATCTATCTTGGTGTCCCTTAATTCTTTTATTTGTGCTGTGATATAAGTAGGAAATACTGACATTAACAAATTATATCATGTGTTACATTTAATGTACATAAATACTGTATGACGACATTATAACAATTTATATTTTTTGATATGAGTGGAAGAGCATTGTTAAATGACTTAACCTAAACAACAAAAAATTACACTCAGAAGCCCTAGCACAATATCGTAAACAAAAATCTCTTAAATGAACTCTGTCATCTTATTTTTTCAAAAAAGTTACGTTAAAATATTTACTACTTTAATTATGGATAATGTTTCAATATCGTAGTAAATAAGTTAAATGTAATACCAAAGTTTGCAAAAGTAGTGAAATTTTATTTAATTTGTAATAAAGAAATTAACTGGATATGTTATGAGAAATGTATTTATAAACACTGGAATCAATTTCAGTATGTTCAATAAATAACAGTAAAAGCTAATGCAAGAATAACCTATTGTTGCTTATATTACAAGAAATTTGCCTTTATATATAATGCAACTTATACATTTTTTCCTTATGTAATATTAATAATTTAATGCTATGTAAGTCGAATCTTGGTACACGGTCTGTGCCAAAATCATACACGAACTGACTTATCATATAAATCATCCTTTTAGAAATGAAATTTTATGCAAACTTCAAGTTTAGAAAATGTTTTGCTATAGATTATAATATGATGCGTTATACTTCTTTCATTATATTTGGTTTAGAACCAGTGTTTAAATAATAACAGAGTATAAAATAAGTCTCTAAATAATTATGTTGAATATGTGGATATACAGCATACAGGTTTGAACACGCACATGTTAAAATGTCTTAAGAAGTACGTGGTTATTAAGTTTACTTAAAAATATATTTATTGTGCTAATATCCTGTTTCCATTATAGTTACTAGTAATTTTATAAATTTTTAGCTAATTATAAGTCTTGAAATATAAAGAATTCGTTTAAAAACAAAGCCAACAGGGCATTTATTTTACTAGAAGTACCTTATTACTGACTTCTTGGATTAACTAAATATTGCCTATAGATTAATTTAACACTCAACATGGAGTAATGAGTATTGCGGTTCTACCTAAACCACGATAGAGCTTCCTGATTTACTCATCTTGTTTAAAACGTGTTCTCTCCAGAGTTTGTGCCGAGATCACGTCCGTGTAGCTTCTATCAGCAAAAGTTTGTCATCTAATTAAACTAAGACGAAACAGCGATTAAACAATCCTTCACTCTCATATAAACCTAGTATCTCTCCTTCAGATAATTTTATACAGGACAAAGAATTAATTATTCACAACTAATTTGTTATTAGTTGTCTGGTAAAACCAAAGAAACTAATATACTAACACTCTGTCGAAATATTTATGTGCATTATCTGGTAACATAGCCTATTAAAATGTTGCGCAAAAACACTTTCGGGATTGTGAGGTATTTTCGTTACCAAATTTAATTTTCAAATGGCAATACTCCTTCAGCAAAATATTTTCAGTGATCCGTATTTCTTTAAGATACACTAATATCTCTTACTGTGTGTGTGTGAAGGTTCAGATAACTTATCTATAGCGCTGTAAAAATGTATAAAGTTAATTAATTGTCACTCCTTAAACAACGGTAACGATAATGTTAAAGCGCAGAATGAAATGCAAAATCCTATCTCTAAATTCCTCACAACAGTAATTGCTCGATAAGTGATAAAAATATTGACGTTTTACAATGTACTAACTGCTTAATATAAAAGACCAACAATTAAATACATTAAATTACGTTTATGTATTTATCAACAATAAAGTAAATTCTAATAGACCGTGGCTATCCGCTGGTGAGTGGGACTCGCATGCCCGATAAACATCGGCGTAGTACTTTAAGAGAGTGACTACCGAAGTCAAAAAATTACTTAAACAGCACTAGGCCATTGATTTGGACACACCGGGCGTGTATTAACTTTCTTATAATGTTTCGCTTTTCAGCACCTCCATTTGTTGAAATATTATTTAAGGTATGTCTCTTAAAATCGCTTAATAATGTTCGGTGAGAGAGCCTATTAAAATCTCTAGAACCCTTCGTTCGTTTTGTTACATCTTGCTTACGTTGAAGCCATCACCATAAAGACATCCCAGGGTTTCAGATCAACCCATCATAAACAGGTATAATCGACTTTTGCCATAGTTGGTGAGGAACTGGGTCAGACAGAAATGTACCTCTCCGTATTCCTGCTTCAATCTATCTCTCTGGTCTATCATCAGCCTGGCTGTCTAACGTTCTCTATTTCTAAAAGCCATCGTATCTACAAAGTCTGCATCGTGTATCTCAATGTGTGTTACGAAACCATTCCCGCAGGATGACTAGGCGAATCCTTTACCTCGGCGAAGGTAGTTATTACCGCAGCAATGTGTCCCCGCACCCCACTAAGCTCCCTTCTGGAATTTCTACTCAGTGGATCCCATGGTTAGTGATGTTTTACAGGTTCGGTCCCAGAATCAAACCTTGAGCAGCTCCTTCCATTCTCTCTCATGATTTGGCGTGTGATCTCATTAGAAAGGAAGCAAACAACATAGGAAGCGAGGCAATCACTCGCCTTAAGTAACCCTCTGGTGGCCGTCTACATACTCATAAAAATATTAACTAAGGGGAATAAAATTATGGATATAGAAATGTTTAAAATTTAATAAAGATTTACTGTTATAGTGAAGAAAAAAATATTCAGAAATGAAACATTAATACAATGTTCTTCTTTGAAAAACTAAGAGACAACAAGCAATGGGATATGCATATAAAACAGAATTAGGTAACTTATATTTTTATTTAGGAATCATTGCATTTAAATGTTGCTTTGATGAAGGTACGTAGGTTCTATGCAGATTTCTACTATAACGTGGCATTAAATTTAACCACAATACATTCCGTTTTTTTTATTTAAATAAGTATGTTACCAAATAAAATTTGGTGGTCACGCTATTAAGTATCAATATGATTTCATTACATTTGAAATAAGTGGTCTTCAGTAGAAAATACAGATCTAATATTTTGACAAAAGGAAAAACGAAAAGAGAAATTAAATAAAGTAAATTAATGGACCGCTTTAAGCTCCATTATAAGAAATAAGGCAATGGGCGCTTGAGCAATGCACTTGTTATCGGCGATTACTACTCAATTTAATTAATTTTTCCGTCTTCAAAAAAGGTCTCCCATTTTCTATACTTAATTAAAATAGTAGGTAAAGACACAATACTTTCTGCACTACTTTTTAGTTTTTCATTCATTATTTCGTCTTAACAACACTAACACTCTGAAGCATAATCATAATTGATGACATTATAATGTACTCAACAAAGGAAAAAATAATAGTTATAATCAGTAATAACTCAAAACTATTAATTATTCTCTTATTTCTTTCTTAAGGGAGTGAGGAACCTGGAACAGTGTAACTTGCAGTCATCTAGTTTAAATGGAATCTATTTCCCTTATCACTTGTATAAAATGCCTTGAACAATTTTGGTACTATTGCATGATATTTTATAGAAATTTAATTTCACTAAACGAATTGAACTAATCTATGCATTTAAGGGGAGCATGTACCTTTTTCGGGTCCCATGTTATTTAAATGGGAGTACACTGTAACATGTCGGTACCATTATCTCCTAAACTATTAGACATATTGACTGTAAACTTTAGGGTTTTGTTCTACCTTAACAGCTTTATATTTTCATGCCTTTTTTTTAATATCTCAATAAACAAAAAAATTATTGTGGTAGCAATTTAACAAAAATTTTTTTTTTAATTATGTAAATACAATATTTTTTAAAATTATAAAAACATAATATATATTGATAAAAAAGCATGAATCTACTCACCAACTAGTCTGCAATAAGTGTGTAAAATTTGAAGTCTGTAAGTCTAATAATTGTTTCACAACGTGTTCCGAAATGTCACAAAACGGTACTTTCGGTAAAACAGCTTTAAAGTTTTAGTTACACTTCAAAACACATAATCACTTTAAAATCCACCTGGACAGTAATCATCTTCTTCATTTTTACTCTTTTTTCCTATCCTTCTTTTTATCCTCTTCTTTTTATTTTCTTCTTGGACTTCTTTGTCAGCTTTTTTAACCCTATTGGAATCGATTTGTTGAAGGCCTTCAACCATAAAGCGTCCTGGTTGGATGCATAATCGTTCCAAAACATTCACTTTGGCCATTGCTCCTTCATTAAAACTAAGAACTGCATCACAAACCCCTAATTTTAATGTCTGAATGCCAACAAATGTAGTCTTGGGTAGCCTATTCCAAATTACGCTATTGATGCTTTCATTAGGGTTCTGTGTTTTACCGTGCAGACACCTCTTTAGTAGGGCTGGGGCTGATAAATCCTTATAGATTGGTTTTATTTCTTCCATAATAGATTCAGGCAATGAGTTTGTATGTTTGAAATCATCTAGCTTATTATTTGCCTGAGCTTGTCTGTATTTGCACCAAGACTCAATCCCAGGCGGGCATAGTTCGTGCTGAGGTTTTGCGTCAGTCGATAATTTGTGATAGAACGTAACCCATATTGCTCTCTTCATTTTTTCAACATCTTCCAAATTATTCCTTATTGCCATCCCATAAAAACGTTGTAAGTGATCTATCTCTACATCAGTCAACCTACCTTGTCCTCCAAGTCCTTTACCATCCTTCAATTTGATTCCTTTTTTATCCCTCTTCAATCGCCGCAGTCTTGTTCCTAGTCGCTTCTGAATATGGCCTACACATTCAAGTTTTTCTAACAAAACATCATCACCATAGGGATTGTTTGCCACAACATGAGTAAACCCCTTAGAGTCCCCATCTCCAAGGTATTTTGTGTATCGCACATTGAGTTTAGCCTCAGAGCGGCGACAAAGAGTCAGAGCTCCCGCCACCTCCATTCCACCACTTGTACCTGAAAAATTTGCCAAACAAGTACCAGAATTTTTGTGCTGTTTCAATAGGGTTTTTTCATGGCTTAGAGGTTTTCTGACACATTTATTACAATATTTGCTGAAACACTCAAAGTCCATAAACTTTCCTGTATCGAAGGATGTTGCTGTCATTACGCCGTTCACAGAGGTGAAGCCTCGCTTCTGCCAGGTACCGTCAAAAGCGGCTGCTATATCACGACAATCATCATTTAGGCTACGAACTTCATCAGCTGCCCGTCTAAGTGAACATTCACTTACCTCTGTTACTGCAGTAAGCAGTTTTTTATTATATTTTTCAATTCGGCTGTTTGGTGGAGCGATATTCATCACAGCAGAAAATACCCTACCAGAATCTAGGCCTTTGCCGATTGAACGTAGAGCATAAACATATCTTAGATTCAACTCATACATATTTCTAACACATTTGGAGCTTATTACTGAGTCAGTATGTTTACATAAATTGCAACAAATATTTACACGATGTACTATTCCACACTTGAAGTCTTCATCTAGGCTTATGTCAATGCAGTCGGAACTACTACAATATTTACATGCAGTGAAAGATTTTATTAGGCCAGAAATCTGTTGTAAATCTATTATAATATTTACATTGCTTATGTCATAATCAATAAATTTAGGCAACTTTGAATCATTAATCTTCTTAGAACTAGATGATTTTTTAGGCCTAGGCCTATTAGATTCACTTGTACCTGGAGAAGCACTTAGTCCTAGTTCACTTGAATTTTTACGAAATTGGTTACCTCTGTAAGTCTGTTTATTGAACCTTTTCACTCTAGGCATGGCTAATACACAATAATATCACTTATGTATATAATAAATACACACTAAGAGTCCAAAGTTTTGATCACTGGCACCACACAAAATAGAATTACACTGACAAACACTGTTAGTAAACATAAACAATAACAATAATATCAATAGTGTAGGTTAGGTAAGTTACAGATGACTTACATCCTTCAAATGCATCTAAAGCAAGCAGTGCTACCAACCTAAAGGAGAAAACTTAATAATCATACAATTGGAGCAAGTAATATGTATATAATACATTCTGACACTAACAATCCATAGCGCGCCATGTTGTCAGCTGGAAAAAGCGTGCATACATTTCTTAAAACACAGTTTACACATATTTCTAAACCTCTCAGATATAGAGTGTTATATATTTTTGAAAAGGGCATAAAACATAGTATTTTTTATGATATGTTTCAAAAAATCGATATTTTGGTGCCAAAAAGGTACATGCTCCCCTTAAAAGGGAGCCTAAGCAAAACGTAATCGTGTTTAGTAAATTTTAGTTACGATTAATTACTAATTTAAAATTCGTTTTGAGGTAAATTGCTAATCCAGAAATCTAGATCTTCCGTATGTTGAGGAATTGTTTGTAATTACAAGTCTCTTGAAATTTTTCATAATATAAAAGGACTCATGATCCCAGCTGCTAATGATAAAAGACCTTAAAACCCTAAAAACATCAGAATGATCCCATGGTCTGTCAGGTACAGTGTGAACGTAAGTGATTCGGTGAAGATTAGGTGGTTCCCCACCTCCCTGAAATATACACAACTATCGCCTTTCGATGGAGTACAGCCTGCTCCAAATTATATGCACCACCAATCTGACAAATCATCCTCCTCTTTAACAGCATTAGTTTTAGTTTGGGCTATACTACATTTATGTGTGGACTGTAGATGAAAGAACTACTCGTGCAAGTGCGCTGCCACTCTTAATACTAAATCCTTAGGTCCGTACATTACGTAGTACGAACGTTAAACGATATTACTTTAGTACCAACTAGATATTATTTGATAAACAATTTTGCACGAAAAAAGATAACTTGTTCCAAATTATTTAAATCACAGAAACAAAATAGAAGTACACTTGTTATTGGAAACAGCAGAAGAGGAGCAGAATCAATCAGGCCATTCCAAGTTAATTGTTTCAACGTTGTGACAAAGGAAGTCAAGACATTGTTTTTAATTACAATGGCCAGTACAATTAATTACAGCTCCAGTTAAAGATCTGGAAATTCTTTCAAGATAAAGTCATCCAGCCCTTCAAATATATATTATAGCTTGTGTATTGTTATAGTATATAAATTAGATAGACGTTTAGTAGTATTAAGCTTGATTTTGAAAATATTCTGAATTTATGTTAACATTTTTATAAGATTAAGCTTATCATACTATTTATTTATACTCGAGTACTACCTGAATCGTTCTTAGTTAGATACTTTTTTCAATTTCAAAGAAATTTTACAAAGGAAATAGAAAACCTTTTCGATAGTGTTGGGTTCCGTTAGTTTATTGCAGACATACTTAAGCACAGTATTATACGTAAAAACAAAATAAGAATAAAATGAATAAACAATTTTAATAAGTGACAACATTTTAAATATACTCTGACAATGTAAGCTTCAGGGGTTTGTTTGCCTGACTAGTTGTGGTAATGATTTAAAATAATGTTAACCCTGCTACCATAATACCATACTGTAAAAAACATATAATCATCATTGAACTATTTTAAACTCAAAATATATTAACCCTAGTCCTGAAAACAACATTATAAACGTTCATTTTTTGATCTAGAGCTTTGGGATATTGTTCGATCTATCCATATATCATCACAGTCAGTGTTGCCTCGGCACTCACATACCAGTAACATAACATTAATCCTCTATTAACCTGTGAAACTGCGGATAACAAAGGCTGTTTACTTGGTAATGCTGGAGTTAATTTTCAGAGGCTTACGCTAGTAATAATTTGAACACGGACAACTTTTATGAACTTTACGTATATTTAAGATTTCAGCAACAAATTATAATTTATGAAATATTATTATAACCTATAGACTGTTACAATAGTTTTACAGAATTATTTTTGTTGCATTATTGCCCATATTAAAAAGATAACTTGTAATGAAAAGTTCTACGATGAATTATTTTTGTATTATAAATTAATATATACCATAAAACCCATAAATATATGGAATTAACGACATGCTCATTTCGGATAACCCCGTGGTCGGTTATTACGACTTAATAAAATATTAAAACACCGGGGGATAAAGTACGTACGTAATAAAATGTTTTAAGTATCTAGTATTATAGGAAATAATAAACAATTACGTTTCATCAAACAATAAATATTCATGTTATAACATTCCAAGGTGCAAAGTAACAAATACTGGACCCAAGGTGTAAACAAATTATGTTACTTTGATTATGCATCTTGTAATTATGAGACTGAAATGTTTCAGTAATGAATGAAGGAGTCATCGCATTATCAACGTATACACTTTAGAGTGTTATTACATTTAACTGCACTAAATTCTGTTTTTTATTTATTGCTTAATTCAAAGTTGAAATTAATCTATTTTTAATAAAATAATAATCTTTTCACATAATAATATTATTTTAAGATTGTGAAAGTAAGTGATATTACAGCCTAAGATTCCGTAGGTTGAGAAGAGAAAGAGTACATAAATGGAAGAAACAAGCGAAAAGACGTCTTGAATTTCCAGTGTAAGAAGCGCCGCGGTGGTGCGTGGGCAATGTACATACTATCACTGATTGCTACACAGTTTAATTTATCTTCACGTCCTTATTAGTAAATGTCTGCCATTCCCTTTGCTCTACTTTTATAAAATATGAAGTTAGAACACTTTATGTACTATTTTGTAGTTTTTCATTATTTTGCTGTACGAAACGTAAAAGTATTTTTAGTATAATAATTTGTTCATATTTTAATATATTAAAAATTCAAAAATGTAGTTGTTACAGAAATTACACTGAATTACTGAATACAAAGGGAACAGGATTTTCCGGACATATGCCATCGCTCAGTGATACAATAAATCAGTAACACTACGTTTCACATACTATCATAATCAGTAACACATATTACCAACATATGTTACGAATCAGAAACACATACTAAATAAAATTATACATATTGTTAATGCTGATTATCATAATGATCTGTTGACTGTTTCACTGCCTATAATTATTATTATTAGGATCCGTGTTTCCATTGCCTCGTAGAACAGTAGCTGTGATATAGGTTACAGAACAGTAGTACTCATACCGGTAATGTGAAAATCAAAGAATAAAATAAGTTTTTAAAAGAAATAGGAAATTATCATAGCACATTCTAATATTTCACATAGTGACACACGTAGCCTAATGAAATTACTTATAGCCTAGAGCGTGAGCGTACCTCACTATTTTATTACGAATTTTTTAATAAATTTTGATAAATAGTTTGTATTGTATTTGTTTATTCTTACTTTGTTATTCTTTTTTACTTCTTCATAATAAAATTTTTAAATGTAAGATTTTAGGTACGTAGAATAGCGTGTTTAAACGTTAGATATTTCACTGGACCACAATTACGTCGCATTTATTTCAAACACCATACCGTGTCATAATCAAACATCCACCTCCATTAAGATATACATACATTTTTAATTTTACATAAAAACATTTCTAACTATATTAGTTTGTTAACTTTGCCTGTCGTAATATAAAGTCCAAAATTTAATAAACATATTTGTTTTTAGGAAACCCACAAACAACACACAGAGGTAGAACTGTAATTTAATATAATTTTCATGACAAACGATGCTCACTAAACATTACTGTCAGAATCAGTGGGAGCTCACAGCTGAAGTTGCTTCATTTAGTTAATTTGTCGCTTTGTTTAACACCACTAACATGGTAATATTAATTTTTATACAAAATATTTGTGATTAATATTTTGTATTGTAATATATATAGAACACAGCTTCTTATAGTAATCATAAACTTAGTTTGTGTAGCTATTTAGCTGTTATTTTATACTCTACGTATCATATGTAATGTGATATGTACTAATAATAAGAATAAATGTACCATAAAGGTATGATCCTAAAATTTCATTGGATTTAAAAAACCTTACTTGTTTCTGTGCGTAAAATTTAATTAAAAAGAACAAATATTTCCCTAAGTTAACTTTTGATTTTGTATAAAATATTTTAAAGTACATAGATTCACAAGGGGTGTATTGACAAAATAATAAAAAAGCTCGATTTTTCTAACTAAACTTTTTCCAACAGGAAGTGCTAAAGACCTCATTTTAATACTTGTGTAACATGAGTATTTGTGCTATAGTATTTTTAATAGATTTTAATAAACTATGAAATGGCGCACATTAGATACGAATGTTTACGTTTGTGCAAATCAGATGAAATATTTTTGAATAAAACCTTAGAGGCATGAAAAAATATATATTAATTTTAAAAATTAGAAATTAGAATTAAAAAATTATTTGTAACAAAATGAAATATAGATTGCACTTAAATTTATATAAAAAAATGTATCCAAGAATAATATTACTGACTGTAAATATTTATGAATCTTGCACTATATAAACTAAACTGTTCCTAAAAGAAAATAAAAATCCTAAAATCAGAAATGCAACATACATTGTCCAAAAGTTATTGAAATGCAACTTAAATCTGTTATAAATTGAGAGCAATATATATTCGAAGACAAAATAATTATACCTCACTACAAAACATTTTTTTGTTACTAGTATTTAAAGTAGGATGTAAAAGTATTTCCAATTAACACAAACTAAGAATACAATTTTAATGTATTCTCTAAAATATCAAATACGCGTACACAAAAACAATTTCCTAATATGAGGATTCAAAGAGTTGTAAAATAAAAAGGTAACAGATATTGACATATATTTGGTTAGCAAAGAGAAAAAAATAATAGTCAGGTATCCATTAAGTATTCCTGAATGAATAAAAATTAAAATGATTTGTATTATGTAGAAAAACTTGTATTTGTGTTGTAAAATAATTTTATTCATGTATGCTTCCATACCTCAAATTTGAAAATTGTGCATCTTAGACATTTAAAACTTAAGTCTTATCAACATGTTGTGGCATTATGTAAATTCATTGTGTTAACGTTAAATGTTATTGATTATTAAAAGGTGGAAGGATGCGGATGTTTGCGGAAACTAATTTAAAAGTTCAAAGCAGTAAATCCGTGTACAGAACAGCGGATATCATCACCGTAGTGTGTTTACTCTGAAAGCTCAAAATGGTAGGATTAGCTCTTAACTTGAAGTAGAGCTTCCAAGAACAAGGATGCCACGCTAATGTTCGTGTAACCTCAAAAATCCAATATACACTTCTTGGTGCCACACAATAGATCGTATTATCTTTACTTATCTCTAAGGAGCCATGTGAATGAGGTAAACGTATGTTTGAAGAATAGAAAACGTTACACAGCGAAAACCTCTCCATATTTACTGGAGAATTAAAAACGTTTTTCTTCACTTGATACACATACAATGATGGAAATTCGTCTAAATATAATTTTATAAATCACGTCAGTATATTACTTTGTAAATGTATTCATACAAATAATTTTATACTTTTTATGAGCAGCACACACTGCATGAACATTTGTGGTCAAGTTGAATACAAACGAACATTGTTAATTCTTAATTAATTATAAAGTAACAATTATTGCTTTTTATTGTACTGAAAGTTTTAAATATAATGTACTATTTATTACACGGTAGTTCTTAAGTAGACTTTTGACGATTATTCATGGAACATTTCATTATCAGAAGAGTGGCATAAATAAATGTATAATTGGCAAATATCACCAGTGCTGATTGATTTGTACCTAATTAAAGTTTATATGTGGCACTGCTTTTTACATTTATCGGTAAACCTTAAATTGCTTGCAAAGGGTGTTCTAAGTACATTTACATCTAATTAATATCCCTGTAAAATGATAACCATGATTAATCCACTATGTTTTAAATTATAAGAATAGATGTTGGTGAAGAAGGATATTTAAGCTTCGAACAGTATCATAGAACAGCCTTTACTAAGATTGGAGAGTATTTGAGTTATTTACGTCATCCAGGAGGATATAACTAACTTCTCTGTTGCTCCATAAAACTCTTGCTGTTTCTATGTCATGATTGTTCATATATTAAAGGATATAGAAACAGATTAGTTAGATAGGGCACTGCGTATGGTAAAAAAATTCACTATCATCAAACTTTCTTATGAGGATATAAAGTTTTATTTAAATTTAAAATTTATAGATAATTTCGTTCTCAGATTTTCGACGAGTGATGGACATGGTAATCCCATGGATAAAGGTCAGAAAATTAAGGTCTTTCCTAACGGTCAGCTAGTTAGTGTATTAAATAATATTTACTATTGTAAGTCATCTTACGCCTTGAAGCGTTGTACTCTGATTGTTTCACCGATATTTTTAATATATTACCTTCGTACGTAAGTTGTTTCTTTAACATTAGAAAATTTAACGATACCTATCCCATGTGGTGATTGCTCATAAAAGTGTATGAGCGAGATGATACTGACTTTTACAGATTATCCATAGGCCCAAGGGAAAAATCATATAACTGAAACTGAAAGACTGGTTTTTCTGAAGTTTTAAGATTTTAATAATCAAAAGAATTTAAAACGTATTCTTTAAACGAGTTCTAATTACTTCAAAAAATTAAAGCGCTTTGACTTGCTTACATACCATTTTTATAAATAACTTATACCTCAATCATTTATAAATCTTACTCTTTTTCTTCTAATTCAACTCAAAGCAAGTTTAGTCTTTGTGATTTAGATATGTGAAATTTGTAAGTGTAATATGGAATACGTGTTATCTAATACATATGTATGAAAACTTAAGTTTCTATGGAGCTGAAATGATTTGTGTTATTTACTGCAATCATTCATGAAAAATACTATGTTAAAATACTATAACGTTCCCTTAAGAAATGTGTTCTATAAAATGATGAATGGGCATTCTAATTAACTCATAGCAAATTTCTTGAAGACTGCGAGCCCTATAAAGAGAACGGACAGTTAAAACTTAGCCGAGAATTAAAGTAGCTATCATTACAGCCTTATAAAGCTAAAAATATTAACTGAAGAATTTTATAAATATTAAAGGGCGATTCACAAAGATATATAGCAACTGAGGGAGCTTATTCTACATTTAAATTTAATACAATAAACATCGGACCGGAAATGCTTTGATAGCGATGAAGTGCTGGCGAGATATTAGAACACGAGATATTTATAAAATATGATTCTTATTAACATAGTGATATATCTAAAAACTATTTTAAAATAATAATAAAACTCTTATAGATTTATTTATTGTAAACAGAAATATTAAAAAACTTTAACTAATCGGTGTTTACCATTGTAACAGTTAATAAATAACGGATGTATTAAGCTGTATGTATACAATCTCTATTACAGCTTTAAAAGATATAGAACAGCAAAACAAACCAATACGAGACCTGTGTGAGCCTCGTACAACTATTAACTATTTAATTGTTTCTTGTTAAATTCTTGATTAAGAAAATTTTTATTAAAAAGAGTCTTTGCCGTTAATGTATTTACTAGCTATACTGCTTTGAGTTCTTAAAAGTAAAATGTAAATTTTTAACATGTCTAAGTTACGTGAATTTAACATTATTTATCCAGTAACTAAACATTTTACATTTTTATCATTATTTCCCTTTATGAAAGTATCTAATAAGAAGTTACAATAAATTGTATCGATAAGTCTGATTGACATGGCCTAAGCAAAAAACAAACTTAAGAGCCTAAGCCCTAATGACCATGTCATTTGCCACGGTTTTTTGCACTTTATAGTATTATAGCACTGATCTCCTATTAGAATTTCTCGTTTCTGCATTTTGATATTTTTCTTAATCTTATGACATTTTATTGGGAGCTAAGTGTCACCACTTATATGTTGCCACCACCAGGGAAAAGTCATAAAGTTATGTTGGGTCTATTATAGGGTTTGAATATAGAAGGATATAGAGCCAGATGTTGCATCTATGTTCTTCAGCATATATCTCTTGGATTGTTAGGACTATCATGCGTTCTAATTGATCTTGTTACGTGTATAATAATGATTTACAGTTATTTTCTTAGAATACTGTGAACGGAAAACCCATTTAATACACACTTACATCGTCAATAAAATTTCAGAAGGTAATATGCCTCAAAACTTTATTCAAAAAGGATTGTTCAAGAGTATATTGTAAGTCAAAAATGAAATGTAATGAAGAAGTTAGATAGTAATAAAAATTTAAAATACTTTTAATTAAGATAGTGGATAAAAATTTTAAGAAATGTTAATAAAGAATATATTTTAACTAAATACAGTATGTTAAATTAATCACAGTAAGTCTTTGAATAAGAACTAAAAATTGTAAATAGATAGTGAAAAATCTTGATCATAAGTTAAGACCTAGACAATGTAAATAAATAAGTTTCTACTTCAATTATCCTATGCGTTTAAAATATCAAGAGAATAATTCGTATATTCTTTGTTTTAGCTCCATCATTTTAAAATAAATGTAATTCATGTTTAAAAACATAGGTATGTGTTATCTTTATTCATAAATGATTTAATTAAGCTCCAACCTGTAATATGAAAGTGCTCCTACATTTCGCATGCCATAATTCCCAAATTTAGTTATTGTTGTAAAAATATTTCCTCATTCAAAACTTTAATCATGAATTTATAGGTTTCTCTCGATTAATATCTCTGAGAGATATAGAGAAAAATATTGTAACCCTTACTATATTATTTTATAATGTATCGAATATTTCTTACTAAAAAAACTACTTAAAAGTTGCAGACTATACAATACACTTATAAAATAATTTAGATGCAAATGTTTACTTTTATATCAAACAAAAGTTCCTTGAAAAATAATAATATAAAATAACTATTGTTATTTTATATATCTTAGATTTTATCTCAATACTTAATTCCAAACGTAAAAATAAGCTCGTCTGTCACATAATATTGTCGTGATAGTAAAAACGCATATATAATAGGAAGTTAAAGTTTATAAACAGAATACTCGAAGTTAACTCGTTTCCAAAAGTTCTTCTGACACATATTACTGTCGTGATAGTAAAAATGCATATATTATAGGAAGTTAAAATTCATAAACAGAATACTCGAAGGTAACTTGTTTCCAAAATGACTCATATATTTAGTTTAATCTAATATATTATAGTCGTTAATATAATAATAATGAATAGAATAAGCAAACAATAAAGTATTATAAATATATTATTTAATAGCATTAATTTTTGGAATTGATAATTTTATACTTATACTGAAACACTAAAAGTTCAATAACTTTGTTTAACACACAAGTATACTTCATGTAGCTCACAGTAATTGAAGAACACGAGATATTGTTTACTTTGCACCTAATGTCCCACTTTAGAGACTTCCACAACACTTAAAACTTGATTGTTTGTTAATCTAGAAACCTAGTTTATGCTTTGTCCTATATTTATGATGTTTTCTTCTAATTAAAGTGCATTAGGAGCAAACCCTCCTGCCCCAGCGACTTTTCATACTCATAATAGCAGCGATCAAAGAAGTATTTTTTAAATTTTCTGATAAAGAGAACACGTTACTAGATTCTTTTGAAACCTATAAAGAAACTCACAATTTTTTACATAGCTTTTAAAGAAAGTTATGAATGTTCTTCTAAAATTACAGAATTCTTATTCATAGATTTTTGAGGATGAATTCGTTAATTAATGGAACTGCATTACGCAAGGGATAATCTTCTCATTCCTAAATAAAATGTTTCGGGGTTTTCGACCATTTCCTGAAATATGTTTGATGTATCTTTAAAGATAAAACACTTTTTCTAGCCGGGACAGTTTTTACGATAAATCAAATATAATTTAAACATGTATTAAGTACATAAATTTTAGGTTGATATAGCCAGTATAAACTTGTGAGCATATGTAACAACCAGAAGTAATAACATATATTTTAAGATATAGGAGATAGGAAATAAATTTATTACGCTCCTAATAATTACTAATGTTCCTCAGATTAACAAAACACGAGAGGTCTTGGTAAATCTTTATTTCTTTAAGATTCCAATCTGATACTTTCATCGTTATTGAGTTGTACCTATAACTTAATTTTTTATTGTAATTAAATCTATGTATTCCCATAATAACTCAGAATATCACAGTTTGACAGTATCAAAGCATATTGTAATATAGATGTATAGCAACGGGGAAGAGTATATAAATAAAACCATACGAACTACTATTTACAACGTATGACACGTTTTGACGCTAGAAACTTATATCTCTTGCATTGAGCTTTTGTCACACCAGTAGAGCGGGAAATGTGAGTGTTGTAATGTTCGATAAACTTCGGTTTTTGCTTGTGATACTACAGAGAGAGTTCATTTGCTTTTATCAGTTCAGGGTATAATCCATCGATAATTATTACACATATAACAAAGTTTTGAAATTTTTAAAAGAGTGTTCTAAAATTTATATTAAGAAATTAAAATGTATTGAAAAGATAAGAATACAAAACAAGTTTTATATAAACAAGAATATGAAACTGATACCCCTCCTAGCAATTTGCCTCAGATTTTGAGCAAAAGTACAGATTTTTTAATTTCCATTATTAATCGACTAATATTACAAAAATAAACAAATTTGTTAGTAAACTGATATAAATTAAGGTCCCTACATGAATCCCCATGTAAAAGAGCACCTATTTACGGTTTTAGTTCAACCTTTTGGGAGTGAGGTTCTAGATTCCAAATATTATTTTCATGTTAAAAACGACCATACAATGTTTTATGTAGCGTCTTGTCCTTGTCCTAAACAACTAGTAAAATTTGCCTGTAGAATATCTTATTCCTATACCTTTCTTTGTTTTGTATACGCCTGTTTAATTTTACACAATGTACATAGTATTTCAGATGTAACTGTTTCCTGCAAATATTTCAATTTGTACAAGTTGAAACTACATAAGATTGTTCATGTTTTACAGTACAATATTAGTAAACATCTATTAATGTATTATTTACACCGTTTGGTTGTATTATAACAAATGATTAATTACGGCTTCAAATAAACAACTAATCAGTAAAATAGCTTATTTAAAATCAAATAATGTAGGATGGATTCGACTGCAATGCTACTCTATTACCTCCCCAGGTAGAAGGAGCGGTGCCAATATGTCACTGCAGCAGCTCGGTTATAGGGGACCATTATGCTGATCCTAAAATGTTGGATCCGGGTAGTCTATTATCATTATCTTGTTCCTGACACGTATACCGTAGGTTCCAGCAAGCTTAGGTAAATGTTGTTACTTATTTGTACGTAGAGTCTTACAAAATTCGTTTATTGCTCGATTCTTAATGAAATGGTCTTGAATATGAATGCAAGATTTTTTTACTTATTGGAGACATTACCTTAAGGACAATATGTAAAATCCTTGAAAATATATTTATGGAAGGAGCTATGATAATTTTGTTTTAAAATTGATATTGAAATAAAAAATTAACTATGTGTGAGGTTTTTTATAGCGGTATTTTATTAGTATGTTAATATATCTTGCCTGTATTTAATACATTTATTTTGTACTAACTACTACATTAAGTATACCATATAGATGTGTGCAGCTTTTAAGTGGATAGCCTATGAAAAAGCGTTGCATGACTTTTGTATTTGCTTAATGGCTTGATTTATTTTTATCATAATAGAATTTAAATAATAATAACTGGAACTTCTTCATACTTATTATTTAAATCATGATTTACCTTTTGTCTTAGTATTTTGGACATTGACTATACTGTATGAAGTATTATTCCATTAAGAGAAAGTAAAATGTAAAATTAAAGATACAGTTCATACCGTACTGTAGTTGAATTCATTTGGGTTGACTACCTATTGTATCTTTAAAATTGTAATTTGAAGGGTTTTATAATTTCATTGCAATAAATCCAACTAGTTACACAAATTTTTCATCACTGGAATAATATGAAATACATCGGTTCAAAGGATTTGCTCATTTCAAAGTTATTCTACCAAGATAACTTTAAAAGAATACAAAGTCTTGAGCACGATTTAAGACAAATATGAAGGCTAAAGTTCAACCAGAGCGTTCACTGTCGAGCTCTCATCCATTTGAGAAACAATAAACAAAGTTCTGTCAAATGTCAATGACTCAAGCACGCTACCACGTGATAAATTCTCTATTAGTCTATATCATCTACTTATTTGTTTAAACAGATCATCTCAGAAATATAAAAAAGTTATTGCAAATAATATCTAAAGCAATCCAAAATTTTTTTTAATTAATAAAAAATGGTAATGTAGATCTCGTAACAAGCAAATAATTAATAAATCATTATAGTTTTGTTTTCTTAAATAAATTACTCATTCGCGTCCATTTTATATATATCTATAAGCTACAGTAAGCGTTTAGAAACAAAATAATGTCAAATAACAAATGTTTGACTGTCAAAATATGTTAAAGTAAATATGAAACGTAATTTGCTGCAATGCATAGCATCAAATAACGATCTAACAATAAAAATTTGATATTTAAAAATGAAAGAGGGAACCAAATATATATATTATATATACGTGTGTGTGTGTGTGTGTGTGTGTGTGTGTGTGTGTGTGTGTGTGTGTGTGTGTGTGTGTGTGTGTGTGTGTGTGTATAAGTTCTGTCGCAAGTACTTTCTCTGTTTATTAAAATACGATTTGGCTATTGCCATTTATACAATTTTTTTTTGTTTGGTTTTGTAAATGCATATGTGACAGATAAGGCCAAATACCAAATAATTAAATCGAAAAAATAAGGGCTCTGTGATGTAATGGTAACACATTCACATGCCAAGTGAGAGATCCAGGTTTGAGCCCCGGTAAAGCAAGTACTTTTTGTGATTCAATGTAGATTGACATTAAAGTCAGCTATTGCCATTTTAAAAATATATTTATAACGGTAACAACCCAACCCAGTACCAAGTCTGCAGTGATTTTCACGACAACTTAACATCTGATAAACGGCATACTCTATCATTAATAATAATCAACTGATAGAATACTAGCATTATTTCTTTTTACATAAAATTTGCAGTTCATTGAGTCATCAATTTACAAAATTTTTATTAATTTTTTTGATATGACATAAAAGTTTTCGTGAACGTATTTCTAATTACCAGCTATATAATAACAAATTAACATTTGACCTATTTTATGATTCTTTACTTGTGATGATTAAGATAATTGATGTAACTGGGAAATGAAGGATGAGGCTAGAGAATTTGTTCTGAATATAAGACGTTTATGGGACAGGTGCATGTTTCATAACAGCATTAGAATGAACAACTCAACTCGTCTTCAAACATATTTTTAAAACACCGTAAGTGACTATTATAATTCCTGCAAGGGCTTAACTGAAAAATTTGGCAAACATCCATCCCTTATTCGTAAATGTGTAGAGGGTAGATTTGTGAGCTGTCATGATAACATTCCCTCACATCCCATCCCCATTCCTTCGGCCGAGTTTATTATGTATCTAGTGTTTTTTCTGCTCAGTAGGCGGCTTAATCCTCATGTACTGTGAATTTATAAACGTATAAAACTGAACTTTAAACCAATTACAATACTTATAATATGTGTTACAATACAATATTTAATAGATTTCATATTTGTCTTTTCATGGTTGTCCTGTATTCCACCATTAAAAAGAATACGACCCTTTGCGACAACAATTTAATTGTATTTTTGTCAATGGATTTACAATTGCTTCAGATATAATTTTAAAATAAGTTATTAAGTATTAAAACAGTATTTTTATATACAAAATATTTATCTAATAGTAAATGTTATTATGAATACTATAATTATCTTCTTTTATCTTGTACTGATCCATTAACCTATCAACTCGTTCAACGAGATAAATTAGCTTTATTTTGTAAAATAATTGTTCCTAGTGTACGAATCAAAGTATGTCAATTAATAGATTGTAATGAGAATTTATGGTACTCCTAGTAGCGGTGCAAAGATAAAATTAAACAAAAAGTATAATTTTAACCCTTATAAGTAGGTATTTACGGTTATGTTTAGATTCTCTAAAGTGTATCGTGTTCAATGAGGTGTCGCTGGGAGATCTAAACACATATTATGAGACAACAGAATGTCAGGATTAAGAAGAAATATCATGGAACTCGTGGACATTTAAAACCAGCACCATGATGACTAAACTAAGCATTCCCTAATGAATAGATGTAGAAGAAAATAACAACAATATACATTTAAGACATTTACATAAAAATATAACATTAGCAATCCAATAATTTATGTTGATGTGGTAAGTAGGTTTTTAAGCCGTTAAGATAATATTCCACTAATTCTCACTACCATTTTGTAACAAGAGTGTATTCTGTACCCATAATAACAACAGGATAATAAAGAAATATTAACAATTATTTACTGCTAATTATAAAATATATTTACTTTCGATTTTATATTATAAATGTTCTAATACTTATTATTAAACTTATAAATAAAATAAAGTTTACGTTTTAAAATTTATATTAAAATTTATTTTTAACTTATATGAGAAAATACTCGTATTTTAATAAGAAATTATTATGAATAGATTCGACTGTTAAAAAAACGATGTCTATTGTAGGGCTTTGTGTACGTTTAACTATAACAGGACATATGGAGTCCTAAGTGATGTCTTACTAATATACCTCTTAAACTATTATTCAGTATTCGCTTTTCAATGGATACATAAGTCCGTTTGAAAACGACACACGTGTGCTTTCATTGATGATGAGCACAGAGTGTATATGTCCACATATCCTGAGGCCAGACTTAACCAGTGCACAGGAACATTTGACATTATAGACTATACACCCTGCCGTACCCGTGTGGCACTTTCGTCATTCAAACTTGTCTCAACATATATCTGTTCGTTTTACTATTTGGCCTTTGTCCATGTATGCATTGTATACGTATTACTATTTTTCTTATCAACATTTATATTCTTGTTCATCAATTATGTTGGTATTACAAATCATGCGTTTATTTAATAAACGTTACATTGGCGGAGTAAGTCACGCGATCCTACGAACCAATCACATCAAAGTATCATCCCTCTCCAACAAACTAGAGCCTTTCTCTTTCACTCCATGCTTTTCCAGCAACCATGTAACACCACGTATTTCTGTGTCTGCACCGACGGTGTCAATTGCAAAGTCTATTCGAGTATTATTTCACTCCTTTACAAATTAACAACATTAACGATGCAGTTCATAGAAACATTACAGTTTGGCGGCGACATTACAGTCCATAGCTCTTATACGGCTTTTGCTACTATAACTGAAATATGTTTTTATCTTTTTTCCGTACTATTCTATATATAAACTAATATTGTGTTTTTAGGTACATTTAAAAGTTGTGTTGTCATATTTGAGAGTATTACGGAAAAATTCAACTAGTATTAATATAGATTTTGTGTCAGTGGTTTACAAAATACTTTTATTGTACACACGGTTCATGAAATATAAAAAAACATTAGGCTCAAATAAAAAAAAACATTCACATATTTATGAATTGTAAACTTTAAATATTATTGAGCCTTAATGAGTAATAATAAGTCAAATTCTTATTGCAAAATAACAAATAGAACTAATGTATTTGTTTATTGTAAAATGACTCAATTTTTCATATTAACTTTTTTAACAGGAAAGTCTCAAAATTATAAATTACATAAAAACCTGTTACGTTAGCTTGATCTTATTAATAAATGGATTCATAAAATGTCTTTCTAGAAGCTAATTTCAAGAACGGCTGGACTAATTTAGTTAATTATTTTCTAATATATTTGTTGAAAAATGAGGTTTATTTGAAACAATTTATGAAAGAAACATACCCTTTTTAACCAAAGTAGACTTCTTATACCTACGTACGTGTGTACATATTTTTCTTCGTCGGGACATCAAGCAACTCTCTACTATGGCACCAGAAATATCATAGACTGGAATCTAGAAGTAATTTTATTAAATGGTTTTTACAAGTTGATGCTATACAAACTTGAATAGATGCGAGTACAATAACAGTCAAGTTAAACAAGAAAGTCTGTTAGAAAGTTATGCAACTCCTTACATAAATAGGTAGGGAGTAAGTAAAGTGAAGGACTTAATGAGGCACAATTATTAGGTACAATCTAGCACGTAACGTTTCTAACGCTGCTAACAGAAGGTTGATTGCATAGAAACAGGAGTTGTGTAAACCTTAACACATTCTGATCTACCATTTACAGACTCCTTTGACATGCAAGCAAATTACTTCTTTAGCTTTGACCGAACCTCAGATCCTTATAAAACTTTTTGGGTAGCGAAGTTCATGTCTTTTAAAACGAGTAGTGGATAGACACTATATCTTTGTCGTCTCAATAATTATTAATTACCTCTAGAGCTCCCTTCCTGAATAGTGCATATAAATAATTTTTTTTTAGATAATTTCCGTGTATGAATAATATAAGTTAAACCTTTTTTTATGTTAAAAGTTTTTAAGATAAGCTATGACAATAATTTACATGTAAATGTAACTGACTATATTGTACAAATATTAAATAGTTAGCAAAATTATTTCAACATTTAAAATGTTTCTGTTTCATTGGCATATTCCGTAACCTAAACCATGCTTCTCTGTAATTATTCAAAGATTCATTCTGGGATTTTCTAAAGTATTGTGAAAAGAATAAAAAAAATTTAGGGTCTACATAGTTGTATATATGTTACGGTTTCTTGTAAAACCATTATAATCTAATGAATCTGTTCTTCAATTCAAAATCTATTAGTATTTATCTTTGGAAAATCTTTAAAACGAACTAGCTATGTGAATTAAATCCACCTTACTAAATGTTTTGCTTTTAATTTTAATTTTATTTATATACATTAGAATCTAACCCCGTACTCAAGTGGACCAGTCAAGTTTAAAACACTAGTTTACATGATTACGTAAAGGCGAGGCTATTATAGTATTGATTGGTAAATTAACATAACTGAATTTAAGAAAAATCCTATTATAGATGAAGTTACTAGATTAAAGGAGTAAATAAGCACGAGTGACATGTTAAGTTAATTAGTGAATATTAAATGGAATTGAGTTACTATTTTCAATGGATATAAGGGGTAATATAGTTATCTATTCGATTGCTTTTCTTCCCTGTTTTTGCTCGGACTAAGAAAATACTGCTTATTTAATAATACCTGTTATCCAGAATTAAAGCCTAATATATAACTCAGCAATATACAATTTAATCATGCTGACTGAAAATAAAACGTGTATACGATACTTACCGACATTAAACTGTAACCTTATGGCTTGTTCAAAATCTATTATTCAAAGTGGTTTTCTATTTATATAACATAGTTATGTGCTGGGATTTATGAGAAACGGAAAGTAACCAACATTTTATGTCTTTAGTTTGGAATCTCTCTTTAATTCCGTGTTGTTTTAATCGAAGTTATCATATCACCAAACACAAATGAAGAACAGCGTTTAAAGATTTTAGCGTTAATGCACTAATAAGCGTCAATAACAGCTACTCAATTATCGACACTTGCAAAAGGCAATAAATATTAGATCAATATATTATAATATATTAATATATCAAACATTATATTATATTATTGTAGAATTATCGAGCCCAAATTCCAATAGTAGCTGCAAAAAGGGGAAAAAATAATCAAAATAATATGTCAAGTAATAGTAAAACATTAATTTCTACATAGACGGGTAAGCACGGAAAAATGTGTTTAAAAATTTGGTAACGTAATAAATCTTCTATGACTGGATATAATCAATAATGAATAACTGGCTGAGCTTTAGCAAAGCGTATCACTTGTGCTACTGGATAAATTTCATTTCTATTTGTCTGTACGTATATCTTTCTGTCTATTAGACTATCCTCCGGGAATCTCGAGGACGAACTCACCCATTTTTGTATTAACACTGAGTTCGATTATGATACATATCTTTATTAAATTTGGCTTAGATATAGCGAATACTTTAACGTTAGTCTTATAGTGACCTTCGATGGAAACGAGATAATAGCAAAATAAATAAATTTTCAAGCAAACTGTGTACAATTGTGTTACATTTTAAAAAACTAAACTTTCAGATATAAAGTAAAATATAAGAGATTCGACTAAATAATAAAAGTTGACGACTATTGACTTCATTGCCATCTTACGGTTTAGTAGATCTGTTCTTGCGTACTGGTGCTTTTATTTAAACCCTGGTATAAAACCAAACTTATAGAAAAAGTTGTAAATAAACCACGAGTTCTTTGATGGTGCATATATTCAACCGTGCAATTCCCCTTAACTGTCAGGAGGGTGTAACAATTTCTCCCCTTTATATTTACATGTTTGTATGTCTGTATATCTGTAAGATATCTTGAGAGTAACATGAACTATATAAGTTTGAAATTTTGCATTCAACTTTAGTGAATACTAAAATGCTACACATGTTGTGCGAACTCTTACGGTGTAATTAATTTGCCAACTGTATATAAAATGTGTATATATAATGCATGTATATAATATTACATACATTATAAAGAACTTGTTTTCCTTTTCCACAGGTGCTTTGTATAGCACATGGAATTGTATTTTTGTGTGATCTTTTTGGTGAATAAAGATTTTTGTGAACTGTGAATTGTTAATTACTAGTTTTACTTGCTTCCTGCTTAGCTTTCCAACATTTATATTTGAAAAACTCCTATATCATTTGTTTTAATTGCACGTGTAATATACATGAATGGGAAAACTATTTAAATTTGGTTACGAGAACTGAGATCATTCCTATCTCTGCAACCTACTTGGTCGTGGTAAACGAGGCTTGAAAGCTATGAACGTGGGAATGAATTGTCATTGAGAACCCATACAATGACATTTTTTGGGAAAGTATTTTAGGTTAAAGAGCACGTATACGAAAATAATATTTGTTTACATGTTAGGAAGAGTAAGTTAACATACATTTAATTTGTTATTAAATATTAGAATTTTGAGGATTTAAATTTTAATCATACATAATCTGGTAAATATTCAAAAAATACCTTACATCTAAAAAACTCGATTACTTTTATAAAACAAAACATTCTTTATAACTTAAATTTATATGAACCATGTCACAGTGATAACTAACATGTTTTTTACATATAAAAAATATTATTTATATACAATTATTTAAACTAATTATAAATAATTGTAATAATAAATATTTAATGCACGGTAAACATTTGTATAAATTTCTTTGTCCTCATACCCCGAGGTCGGACTCAACTAATTTATAAGAGCGTTAAACTAATAGAATTCTTTCTCTGCCATACACTCTAGGTTCATTCATCATTCCGATTTGACTAACTGGGTGTTTTCCTGTTCAGATTTCGTTCAACGATGCACAAACAAGAACGTAATAGATAATACAACAGTTTTAAAACATCCCCATGAAATAAATTCATAAAATCACAGTAAATAATATATTTGTTTACAATTAACATTTTCGTTTTCCGATTCCATTCAGTACACGCAATATTATTGCGTAGAAATAATAAATATTGAACAATTGAATAATATAACTTTTAAATTTATTATTTTATATTGAACTGTTATATTTATAATCGTCTAATAATCACCCACAATTTATCAGGACTAAATCTTTTTTACATTATCAAAGATTATTTATATAAAGGGTTTTTCGTTTGACGTGGGTAGATGTTGAGATGAAATTAAACAAGCTATGTATGATATATTAAGGAAATTAATTTTTCATATGAAAGGCCCATGTATGCCATTGTGTATGGAATATGACATCGTTCAAATGTCCACCGCGGTGTCTCGCATTGATATGGATTCGAGTCGTCAAATTTTCAACTTACTCTGCCACATAAATCCGGTTGAATTTGAGCGATGGCCTGTGGGTTATGTTGATGTTAAGTTCATCAGATGATTGAGGCCTGTTGGCATGGACCTGCGACTTCAGAAAACCCCATAAAAAGTCTAGGGGCGTCAAATCGCATGATCTCGGTGGCCCATTCACGTCACCTCCGCGAGAGATAACCATATCCTCAAACCATATATGCAAAATATTTGTGGTGTCGTTCGCTGTGTGACACGAAGCACCGTCCTGCTGAAACCACATATCGTTTGCTTCCATATCGTTCTACTTGGGCAAAAATTAATCTGTTATCATTCTGTAGCGTTCGCCGTTGAAAGTGGTCGGCTCACCTAAGTTGTTTTAAACAAATACGGACCAATCACACCGGCAGCCATAAATGTACACCAAACTGTAAATTTTGTGGATTCATCGCTAACTGGTGAGCCTCATGTGGGTTCGCGTTGTCCAATATACGGCAAATTATGCTCGTTAACATAGCCATTCATACATAAATGTGTTTCGGCGCTGAAGATAATTTTTCGGCTGAAATTAGTGTCCTCTTCCAAATGCTCCAAAGGCCATTCGGCAATAAACGGCATGGTCTATGATCATAAACCTAGAGCTTATGAGTAATTTGTATGGATGCAGGGCTAAATCCAGACGCTAAATTCGCCAAGTCGATTTCTTGCGCACGGCATGGAATTGACCGCGCGGGTTCCTCGGCACACCTTCACGGACAGCGGCAACGTTCTCGGTATATCTGCTGTTCCTTTGACGTCTGGGTATAGGTTGGTTGTTTACCGAACCTATTTTCTCGAATTTAGCTACCAAACGTTGAAGAGTTGACATTGAAGGGCCTCCGTGTCTGCCGTAAAATGGTCGCAAGGCACATATTGTTTTAACTAGTGAACACTCATTTTGATAATAAAGTTTAATCATCAGAACGTGCTGCTCAATCGTGTAACTTGTCATGATGAAATAACTTGTCATAAAATGGCAGCACTCACTGAACAATAATACACTGATTAAACCTCTGGTAGCAAAACAACATGGCCGTTACAGTTGAAAAACCCTGTATTTAAAATTAAAAACTTTACAAATATTTACACACACAAGTAAAAACGAAACTCTTTTTAGTCTACTAAGGTACAGTTCACAGTACTTACATAAATTTATTTTTTGATCGGAATATATATATATATATATATATCTGATAAATTATATAATATAATAATTTCTCTTTAATAGTGCAAACTATGGGTGTACAAAGTTTAGTTCAAATTTAGATACATGTTATTTGAGTAAGATTTTCGCTATGTTGAGTTAGAACTGAAATAATGATAATAATTTCAATGTTATAGATATTATGATATTATTTAACGTACAACTTATTTTATTATAAAAAATGTTTCCACTTACAGTCTTGTTAGGAGAAACCAACCTAAAACCTCATTTAGGTTATTCGTATACCCATTAAAAAACCGTGTAGGAGACACCTTAGGAATAAATCTTGAAAAAACCTTTAAAATTTCGCTAAAATATTTTCATATGTGGATGTTTAAACGGAGGACTACACTTATAGTTATTCGTGCTTTTGACCAAAGGATTATAGGTTTTGCGTGGATTTTTGACGTTTTTAAATTAAAGAGGTGTAAAGGTTTGCCTTATGTATATCTAAAACAGTATGGAAAGTGATATTACCAATTTGTTAAATACACAACACCACAACTCCTATCAGCTTTAAATATACCCATACCAAAAAGACAATAATTTTTAGTTTTTTTATGACAAGGACAAAAAGCCCTAGAAATGCTTCTTTGATTAAACATATTTTGATTGAATATGTTTTTCTGTAATGCAATGTGAATCTGAACACTTGAAACAAAGTTATATCTGTAAAACTAACAAATGTTCGTGACACAACTAGAGAAGAGGATGAATGAGGAACATTATGAAAAAAAATCGTGATTATATCCCAGATCACTGACCCTTGTTTAACTTCGTTAATCACATGTGGTAGATTGGGTCAGACGATCTGACCGATATTACGTGGGTCTGACAATCCTATTCCACTTAGGGTTTGTATGGTTGCATCGTATATAAACGTTTTAATTTCAAATAACAGATACCTTCTTCATTTTTAATGACGATATATATTTTGCTGTCATTCTTATGAGCAGATATTGCGCATAGTTAATGATCAATATCCAGTCACCATGTCTTATATACCATTATTATATTTGATGTGAATTGTATATATTTGCTTATTTTTAAGATACATTTATCTTTTAGCGTTTACAGGCATTAAATTAAAACACTATGAAATTGTGCTAATAATGTTGGTTTTTATTAGTACTAACCAATTATGCAAAAATGTATGAACATTATAATAATGCATATAAAACCAGGACAAGAATAAAACAAGATTAAAAAAAAGATCCTTTCATAATCAGAAACAGTAATGGAATTGTATAGTAAGTCTATAAACTTAATTAATGAGTACAGTTGAAGAAGATTCACAATTATGTTCTATTATGTGAGTGCATCTTAATTCCACAGATTAGACTGTCAAAAAAGAAGATGTACGTTTTGAATTTATGATCATAAATAAATAAATAATAATGGTTTAAATAATAAAGTACAGTGGACGGAACTGCTTTGCCTACACACACATAATACAGTTCACAACAATCCTATTGAACAAAGAATACTTTAAGGCATTTCAATGTAAACAAATGTATACTGCCTTTAAAAGCTAAGTATGTATATAAAACAAAGGCCTGCAAAGGTATATCAGTAGAGACCTCCTTGCGGGTGGAGGAAGTACCAAGATTGATCTGGTTTATCAACGACCCAACCGACACATACGAAGAGTGATAAGCGGATGACACCAGGTGAGACTCGATAAAAGGGTCATCGGAGCGAGTCGCCCATTGTCCACGGACCCTCATCAACTTAGACCTGGACTTAGGGAACGCAGGACCAGGATATTATAATACAGAGCTCCAGGACTGCAGGACCTGGACATTATAGAACAGGATACCAGGACCACAGGACCAGGAATTCATGGAACATGGATAATGCTGTCACCAGATACCAGATAATATTATTTTGGTTTACAGGATGTAAACTTGTCAGTGTGTAGGTGTCTCAAATTTATATTTTCAAGGATAAATTGCAGTATTGTACGTGTGGTGTATTGTTAACATAATTTGAGCCTATTTTTCCTGTCTTACTGAGATTGCCTTCGAATATTTGGCTCTCAAGAGGCAATATGAAAATTGTTACGGTTTGTTGCCGTGGTCTTCGTGCTATGCGGGCGGTGTATGAAATCACTCAACTATTTACTGGTTTGTCGAGGTTTTTTTAAATAATTGTTTGAATGTTATAACTTGCTCTGTACTAATTTGTGTCCTGGAGGCAGTCTAAGATTTGCGTAGTGTTGTTTAGAACCTGTAGCTTCTACCATTTGAGGGGAGCCTATCTTGACAGTGCTAAACTTAACCTAATAAGTAACTGACGAATAATATTATTAATTTTTATATCGTGTCTCAATTTTTAATACTTGTGGATGATCCCTTATATGATGTTAGTTATCTAGAAATGTTGTTTGTCCAATTATAAAATCAGCTCTAAATCCCGTAATACTACCGTAGATTTGTGGCAATGTTTAGTTTTTTCATTAGGTACTTTCGAGAAAATGAAATCAATTAATTATTTAAATTATTAACGTAACATTCTAAAAAAGAGTAATCAATAAGCATTGAGGACAAAACGTATATTGAAGTAATAAATAATAAAAATGTTACAAGAGAATTTAATTTTAACTTATTGGTTTTATTTTCAAGAATTGCTGTAAAAAAAAAACACAATCCGACAAAATATTTCTTTGGCTTATACCCATAAATAAAATATTTTACATTGAATTCACAATATTATACAATAAATCACATTTTTATAAGAGTATACACTTAGAGGACATGATATTGTGTGTCTTATAAACGGCAATATCGGTTTTACGTAGAAGAATAAACCAGTTAGTGCTTGTCTAAACACGATACGAGTTCCACTACAACAGTTAAACCATAAAATAACAATGTTATTGACAAGGAATAAGGAATTTACAAGGAATTAACTTAAAACACACATATTTGGTTTACAGCTGATGAAAGCATTTAGTTGGAATTGTAGTTGTGTTTTATACCGATTAGGATAATTATATTAGAAATATTATAAGCTTATTATGTTTTTGTTTACGTAAAGTGTTTGTTTTTTAGAGAGTCAATAATTAGTACTTTGATAGAATCTAACAAATATATTAGTAGATATGAATATGGCGGCCTAGGACACTTTTGGGAGAGTCAGAAAATCAATGTAAAATACTGTCCATTGAACCATAAACAAATCTGAGAAATCAAACAGGAAATCACGAATGTTAAATAACCGAATCTATAGCTGTTTTACTGTTCATTGTAGGCTTCTAATTTCTTAAGCTGTTTTAATGAAAAAATCCAGAAATCTTCGAAATCTTTATTCCACGAAGTTAATTGTAACACAGTCTTTATCTTTAATAGTCTTCTTTCCAGTAACAACCAAGTGTAATTTTTCATTTTTGTTCAATTCTTTAATCTTTTTTTCATCCAAAACAGTCAAAAATCTGTTTGGCAAGTGTACTTTACAATCTTCCAACTCGGCAATTATTGTAAACCCGAATTTATCTTTCATTTTCTCCAAATTCACAATTTTGTATTTCTTATTTTCTTCTAATTCTATTAATCTCTTGTATTCTTTGAACTTTAAATCACCAACCTTATTCAACTCTTGTAACAGTGCCATTTACATAGAAAAAAATTAATACTTCTACACTTTTAAGGTGAAAAATCAACACTATACTTCCAAAATACACAAAAAACCGGGGTTTTGACCCTAAAAACGTGTTTTTAGGGTCAAAACCACAGCTCTTAAGGTGCATACATACTAGAGTTTTTTTAAAAAATCCTGAAAATCTACTGAAATATCTCTAATTATTGCGGATTTTTATCTTAAAAGTTGATAATTTGAACGAAATTTCTCGAAAAATCACTAAAAATTTGAAATTTAGAAAATCTCTAAATAAATTCTTTTCCTATCTAAATAGAAGAATCTACAGCTGTTTTACTACAATTTGTGCTGATTTGTGTCAAATTCTAGTAAAATTCTCCACTTTTCAAAGTCTGAGTTATACAAATTTTCCCTATATAAATAGAAGAATCTAACGCTGTTAAATCATAAATTCTGCTGATTTGTATCAAAATCTTTAAATTTTTCCTATATAAATAGAAACATTTAACGCTGTTTCTACATAAATTGTGTTAATTTTTATCAAATTTTGATAAAAATCCTTAGAAATCTACTGAATTATTGCTATTTTTCAGCTTAATAAAAAGATATTTTACTAAATAGTAAAACTTGGCAGATTCAAATTTTCCCTATTTAAATGGATAGGAAAAAGATATCCTGCCCGTACTGCAAAAAAGACATTTTCGAACATCATTATACCCGACATTATAAGTCGAAAAATCATCTAAAAAACAAAGACATTAATTTATGAAAAAGAACTAAATTATTTGAGGAATTGGGCTAAAGAAAATCAAATTGCCGATCACCAAAACATGTATAATATAGAAAAATTGCGTGAACTAAAGAAAAATTTTAAGGAAAGTAAAAAAGATCTCAATCTATTTAATGATGAAAAAATTCATTCAATAGCTGAAAAATTGGCTATCGAAACTAACGACAAAACTAAGTCAGAAATGATCGAAGAAATTGATAAAACGATTAATGAGAAACCTGAAAATATCATTGATGTAGAAGTTTTATCCTCAATACACGGTCTATTTAAGCAATACATTTTAACAAATTTGAACGACAATTTCATGTCAATTTACAAATATCTTTCTATTTTGCGCCCAGAAATTAAAAGTTTAATCGAAAAATTTCAAGAAACTGTGAAAAATAGTAAAGGATATCTCTCTTTAGAATGCGAATACGAACGAACTTTAGTGAACGGTGAAACACAAACTTGTCCAATGTACTTTACTATAAAAGCAGACGAGATCTTTGATGTAAACGACTTTATTTCTAAACAATTTAATAAATTAACACATCGAGAACAGACAAATCATCCAAATCGAGGTTCTGGATGGACATTAAAACGCTGTAAACAACTGATTTTGAGCCTTAATAAACACGAAATGCTGAACGCAGGATCATATATCGATTTACCACAAGAAATAAAGGTAAAGAAAGCTTGTGTAAATATCAAAAATGAAGATGACTATTGCTTTATTTACTCTATCCGATGTGCAATTGAAAAATCAAAATTTCATCCTGAACGTGTAAAACAATATGAAAAATTTGTAAATGACGAGATATTTTCAGGTTTCGAGTATCCAATGTCTTTGAAAGATATACAATTATTCGAGAAACGCAGCTCCAATTCCAAGTACAAATATCCAAAAATGTCTATAAATATCTATACTTATGATGAAAAAATTAATATTGTTCCGTTACAAATTTCAGAAATTTATGATGCCGAGTTAGAAATCGATTTATTGTATGTTAAACAAGATGACAAATCTCATTATGTTTTGATAACAGATTTAAATAAGCTCGTTTTCTCTCAGTTATCTAAGCATGAACACAAAAAATTTCTATGCAGAAGATGTTTAAGCCATTTCTACAAATCTGGAGATTTAACAGATCATTGAGAAATTTGCAAGCAACACGAAGTTTGTAAGCCAATTATGCCCTTTCCAGGTCAAACAACATCATTTACTAATTATCAAAAGAAATTTTCTCATCCTTACGTTATTTATATGGATTTTGAGAGCATATTAGAAAAAATTCCGACATGCAAGAACAATGCACAAAGATCGATTACAACCAAGATTCAGAAGCACATTCCTTATGGTTTTACTCTATATTTAGTGTCAAATGTGACAAATCGCATGTACAAACCTATATGTTATAGAGCAAAAAATGAAGAAGATTTGCCAAATGTTCCTGCAAAATTGTTTGAAGAACTCAATAAAATATCAAAATACATAGCTACAAAATATAATTCTAAGAACAAAAAACCTATGAAATTGACTGAAGAAGAAGAAATTTCATACCAAAATGCAAACGTTTGTCATATTTGCGAATGGTCTGCTTATGATGTTGGGTCAGTTCAGTATGGTTTTACTCCTGATAGTTGGAAAGATAAGAGTTATAATAAAGTGAGAGATCATTGTCATTTCACCGGCAAGTTTCGAGGCGCAGCTCATGCATGTTGCAATCTGAATTTGAAATTTCCACAAAACATTCCAGTTTTCTGTCACAATATGAGTAACTATGACACACATTTGTACATAAAAGAATTAGCTAAGAAATATGGAAACGTTGATTTGATCGCAAACTCAGAAGAAAAATATATAAATTACTCTGTAAATTCTGGATACGGGTATGAGTTTGATGGTGACAAACCTAGAAAGTTCATAAAATTCTCTTTCGTAGACACATTTAGATTCATGGCCTCGTCTATTGAAAAGTTAGCTAAAAACCTCAAGAAAGAAGACTTCAAACATACAAATCATTTTATACAAGATGGTCTGAACGCAATTCTAGAAAGACAACCAAATGACGAAGAAGAAATCTTTAAAATTCTATCTGGAAAAGGAATATTTCCCTATGAATTTATCGATAGTATTGAAAAACTTGATTACACAGAAGAGCTAAAAATTCAAGATTTCTATTCACTTTTAACAGATGAGAGCATATCTGAGAAAGATTTTCAACATTATTTAGCTGTTTGGAATAAATTAAAAGAGAAAAATCTAGGAAATTACTCTGATCTCTATAACATCCAAGATGTTTTATTGCTTGCCGATATATTCGAAAATTTCAGAAACATTTGCCTAAATTGCTATAAACTCGATCCGGCACACTATCTAACAGCTCCCAGTCTCGCATGGGACGCAATGTTAAAATTAACGAAAATTGAGCTTCAGCTAATTAACGATTATAATATGTATTTGATGATTGAAAAAGGTATTCGCGGAGGCATTTCTCAATGTATTAAACGATATGTGAAAGCAAATAACAAATATTTGAAAGATTTTGATAAGACAAAGCCCGAAAACTATTTGTTATACGTCGATGCTAATAACCTTTATGGGTATGGCCTAATGCAAAAACTGCCGTTTAGTGATATCAAGTGGATGGATCCAAAAACTTACACAACTGCAGAATGGAAAGAAACAATTTTGGAACTCACCGGCGACGAAGATTATGGCTATATTCTTGAAGTCGATCTTGGATATCCAACAAATTTACACGAACATCACAAGGATTTACCTCTTGCTCCAGAACATTTTAAAAACAAACTTTGCACAACTCTACTGGATAAAACTGAATACGTTGTTCATTTGAGAAATTTGAAGTTCTATTTGGAACAAGGTATGAATTTGAAACATGTGAATAGAGTTATCGCATTCGATCAGAAGCCTTTTATGAAAGATTACATTGATTTTAACACAAACATGAGAACCAAAGCTACAAGTGACTTTGAGAAGGACTTTTACACGTTAATGAACAACTCAGTTTTTGGAAAATCTATGGAAAATGTGAGAAACAGATGTGATATTAGACTAGGAAATGAAGAATTTTCAATGAAACAAGCTAAGAAAACAAATTTCAAATGCTTTAGTATCTTTGACGACAACTGTATAGCGAGTCACATGTATAAACAGAAAGTAAAATTTAACAAGCCGATCTACATAGGATTTTCAGTTCTCGACCTCTCAAAATTGCTAATGTACGAGTTTTATTACAACAAATTAAAGAACTATAATCCAGATTTGAATCTGTGTTACATGGATACAGACAGTTATTTTCTAGAATTAAAACGTGATCCTTACAAAATTATTAAAGAAAATTTGAATGACTTTGATACGAGCGATTATCCAAAAGATCATGAATGTTTCGGTACTAAAAATAAGAAAGTCATAGGAAAATTCAAAGACGAACTAAATAGCGAAGTTTTAGAAGAATTTTGTGGTTTAAGATCAAAGATGTACTCGTACAAATATCTAGACAAAAATCCAGTTAGGTGTAAAGGAATTAAGAGAAGCGTTGTAAATAAAACAATAAATATCGAAAACTTGAAGAGATGTTTGTTCGAAGATAAAGAAGAATTTAGGGAGATGACAGTAATCAAAAGCTACAAACATGAGTTGTACACAGTTACCATAAACAAGCTGGCACTGAACGCTAAAGATGATAAGAGAATTGTCCTAGAAAATAAGATCGATACAGTACCTTATGGCTATAAAAATGAAGCAAAATCTGATATATTAGATGAGTTAAATAAACTTGGAAACTTTGACATGTAAATGGAAGATGATTTGATTCACTGCCACAAATGCAAGAAAAAAACGAAAAATATAGATTCTAAAATCGTTCAAACTCAAAACGGATTGTATAGAATTGCAGCAAAATGTTCAAAATGTAAGACAAATAAGAGTAAATTTATAAAGAATCCAAATGAAAAACAAGTAAAGAAAGAATCTAAGAATAAGGAAGAAATCGAGATTGAAGCTAGAGAAATTCATGCACCAGTACGAAAAAAGTTTAAAAAGAGAAAAATTATAACTTTAGGAATTGACGATTTATGGGCAGCAGATTTAGTTATAATGTCTAACTATTCCGATCAAAATGATGGATTCAAGTATATGTTAAATGTTATTGATACTTTCTCAAAATATGCTTGGTCAAGAGCTATCAAAAGAAAAAACGGCAAGGATGTTTCAAAAGCTGTCGAAGATATAGTAAAAGATGCCATAAGGATCAATCACAAACCTCCTAACCTACTTCATACAGATAAGGGTTTAGAGTTTAAAAATAAAGAATTTAACGATGTTTTGAGAAAATACAACATTAAGATTTATCATACTGAAAATGAAGAGAAATCAAGTATTGTAGAGAGATATAACAGAACTCAAAATGAGAGAATGAAAGTAATTTTTGAGATTAATAAAAACTTTAAATGGATCGATATTCTTCAAAAAATCGTAAACAATTATAACGATACAGTTCACAGCACAATAAAAATGAAACCGAAAGACGTAGATAAAGATGCAGAAAAGGAGTTATTAGAGACCGTTTTCAAGTATATTCCACCAGAAATTCACACAAAAACTAAATTTAAAGTCAATGATCATGTAAGAATTGTTAGTAAAAAACAAACATTTTCAAACAAATATAAGAACAATTGGTCAAGAGAAATCTTTGTGATTTATCAAATTAATAACACAGATCCTGTAACTGATAGTATAAAAGATTTAAATAATGAAGAAATAACCGGAAAGTTTTATGAATATGAATTGAGAAAGTCAAAGCTTTAATTTTTTCTATAGAAATGGAGGCTGAAAAGAAATGTATAAAGTGTCAAGAATTTAAAGATTTGACGACGTTTTCTCAAGATAAGACTAGAAAAGATGGATTATACTATTATTGTAAGGATTGTCGTAGTAAATATAACAGAGAATTATACGATAAAATAGAAAAATTAACGTTAGAAGAGAAAAAATGTTGCGTTTGCAAAAAATTAAGGATATTTCCAAATTTTACGATTGGCATTATAGTAAAAATAAAAAACATGCACATTGTAAAGATTGTGCTAAAAGAATTATTCAAAAAAGTCAAAAGAAACCGACTTTTTGCGAGTGTGGACGAATCATTCAATGGTTACCTCATCTTCAAAAACATTTACAGACAAAATATCATAATTCGAGAGTTTAACATTTTCATCGTGTAATTTAGATATTCTATAAATCAGTCGAGATTCTGCCATATTTGTAGTAAAATGATTTCCGTTGTATAAAATATTCAAAGATTCTTTCATTTGGTTATACAGATTGATAGAATTTGGTTCGTCATCAATGAACAAAATCTCTAATTCAGGATAATTTATTTTTAGATGTTTTAATCGGTTTGGTATTTCTCGTTTCTGAGCTCTGATAACGTAATAAGGCCATTCCCACATGTGATTCTTCTTAATTAACACAAAAACATGGTATTTTTTCTTATCAAAATCTTTACAAACAAGGTCTGGTTTCATTAAGTCAATTTTTACACTTTGTTTTGCGAATATTTCCGTTTTGATTTCATCTTTAATTTGCAAGTGTTTAACTTCGTCCTCTAAATATTTAATCTTGTTTTCAAGTTTGTACTCACCAAATTTACGAATACTTGGCAAAACTTCTTCTAAAACCCAATCTTGAAACATTTCTGCTATCTTCGTTTTTGATTTCAGTATTAAAGAATATATGCCCGGTTCATTAATGAAAATAGTGTTTTTTTGAAAGTTTGAAGGTAAGAACGATTCGTTCCCCCCTTCTGAATCTATGTTATCGTAGTTTTTTTTATATTTGTCTTTAACGTGATCTCTAATCGCTTTCATCGTATTTTTAAATTCCAATATTTCTGCAATATCTTTTGCTTTAAACCAAAATTCATTATTTTCGTCAACAAATGTTAAAATTTCTTTATTATTGAATTTGAGTAGATTCACAACTGACTCCATTTAGATAGAAAAGAAATTTAACTAGTAATTTTTATTTCGAGAATAAAGGCCAGATTCATTAACGAAAATAGTGTCAGGATGAAGATTTTTAAAGGGTCTATGGCATAGACTCTTGTAATTTATATATTTAAAGGCTATTTTCTCGTCATTATCAATATTATTTATGATAGCTTGTCTAGTATTTTCATATTGTAAAATTTCTGCAACATCTTTAGCCTTAAACCAGATCACATTGTTTTCGTCTACAATCGTTAAGATATTCGTTTTATCGAATGTAAGTTGATTATTTCTTAGATCTATGACTGACTCCATTTAGATAGAAAAAAATTTAACAAGCAATTATTATTTTGAGTTTAAAGGTCGAAAATAGTGTCTGGATGTAATTTTTGTAAGAGTCGCGATTCGATACCCTTGAAAATGTATATCTTCTAGTCTTTTCTTGAAAGTTTAAAGGTAAGCTATTCAATAGCTCCCCATGATTCATGTCCGTTGCTTCAACAATCTTAAATATATTGTTGTTTTACTCTCATTATTTAATAAATTTCCTTCAGAGTCTTGTATAGTTAGAACGATTTCTTGAATTCTTTTAATATTTTTTCTAATTGGAATATAATCAATTTCATTCGGTTTTTCACTGATTTTTGATCCATAAGCAACATTTGGAAAGAAAGTGTACAAAATTTCCGATTCTTTGTGAAGATGTTCGGTATGATTTTCAAAACTAGGTTCAACGAGATTACAATGTACTTCAATTACATCAAACGGTCTAAATTTTGGCGTTTTATTTCCTAAATATACCTGATTTGGCTCAATAGTTTCTTGAACAAACCCTAATAAATCTACTATAATTGCTGAAAACATTATTCTTACTGGTGATTTTATTTGAATTTTATTAGAGAGATAATTTTTTTGCATTTCAAACTTGTTTTCGTCAAAGTTTAAAGATTTATCTGATTGTTTGAATGTTTTCAGATAATTTTTAAGGGAATTTTTTATTTGATCGAAGGTATAATATCCTTTGTTTAAACCATAATATTTTGTTATGTTCTTCTCACTAAATCCTATACAATAAGGAGAACTTTCACTAATATTTATTACAAAATTGTCAGAATAAAAACCGCTTAAACCGATAAAATAATTTGATTCTTCCTCTAAATGAATAGGATGTTCCAAGTTTAAAAATAATTTAGAGCTTTCTGAAGTCAACTTGAACAGCTTCATTTTCGCAAGCGTTGCTTCAAGATGAAAATCTTCTATTTAAATGGAGAAATTTTTAAAGCAAAAAGATCAGATAAAACTTCAAACTTTTGAAGAAAAAAAGAAAGATCAACCAATCAGATTGTTAATTGTTGGTTCAAGTGGATGTGGAAAAACAACTTTATTATTGAATTTTATCTACAATAGGTTGATTCCTTATTCCAATTTGTATGTTTTTAGTAAATCTTTAGAACAAGACGCCTATAAAAAATTACAAGAAAGATTTGAAAATATTGAGAAAAACTTAAACAAAAAAATATCACATTTTTATAATGCTTCTGAGGACATAGTTCCGTTAAGCAAATGTAAACCCAATTCGTTAATCGTTTTTGATGATTGTATTTTGGAAAATCAAGACGTTATTAAGGAATATTTCGTAATGTCTCGTCACAAAAACATATCTTGTATCTATCTTTCCCAATGCTTTTCAAAGGTTGATAAACAAGTTATTAGAAATAATTTGAATATGTTGTGTGTTTTTAAGCAAGATGATCCCTATTCGAGAAAGATTTATAACAATTATGTTGGTTCTGATATGAGTTTTAACCACTTTATTGAGTTGTGTGATAAAATTTGGAAGGAAGACTACGGATTTTTAACAATTAATCTAACTTTGAAGCCTAAAAATGGTAAATATTTGAATAAATTTTCTGATATAAATGCTGCTTAGTGGTCTGACAAATTTACTCGATAAAATATTTGTTACAATTATTTTTACATTATCTTTACTTTTTATTTACATTATGAAAGCAACTGAAAAACGGTAAATCTGTTCACGTTTTCACGCTTCGTGTTCACGTTTTACGTTCCACGTTCACGTTTTCACGCTTCGTGTTCACGTTTTACGTTCCGAGTTCACGTTCTCGTTCTCGTTCTCGTTCACGTTCACGTTTCAAAATTTTCCTAAATAAATGGCGAACGTAACTTCAGAAGAAGCAAAAAAACTTGATCAAATAGAAAAGAAATTAATCAAAGAATTTAAAGAACAGATTCGAATGGATGAAAAAGAACAAGAATTTATTCAAAAAATTAATCAACCTGTAACTTCTGCAATTAAAAATGTTGAAGGTAAAATTGAAAACGTTTTAAGTGATAATCAAAATTTGATGAATTTAGTTCCAGTTGTACGACAATTTGCTGATATTTCAATTCCAGAATCTGAAGTAGAAGAGTTTGAATTGCCAAAATTACCATCTTCAACACCTCGAATCATTGAAGAATCTACAATAGTTGAACCAATAAGTCCTAGAACAATGGATATAATAGTTGGTCCAATTGGTAGAAAATTCATTCCTAGAATAAAAGATGATAAATTTGGTTTGTATTGGGATAAAAAAAAGAAAAGTTTTATGATTGGAAATTTGCCAGTGAATTTTGAACATAATGATATCATTATTAATGAAAAAACATATGAAGGAACTCAAGGTTTATGGAGATTATTAACAGACCATAACGCTCCAAAAGATAATTTATATTCTGAAGAAGATTTGAAAAAGTATACAGAAATTTTATGGGAATCTGACTCAATTTACAAAAATAATGATCCATCTACTAAGAAGCCTAAGTCAAGTAAAGGTAAAAAATATCTCAATTTGATTAAACCAATTTGGGAAAAACGAATCGAAGGATCAGGTGTAAGAAAATACAGTGATAATAAGATTGAGTACAGATATATCAACGATTTGACAAAACTCGATGGAATTATTAATTATATTTATGCTCAAGAAAAGGCTGGAAACAACAATTTTTTGAACGAAAAGAAAGCAATTAAAGATTTTATTTCGAACAAACTTGACGAAATGATTGAAAAACCTGATGGAATTAAATATTTAAAACGAATTTTGCCGGCAATAAGTTCATCTATGATTGAGGGTAGCGGACTTTTGAATGATTTTATCAACAATTTACCTTTTGGATTACACGTACCAACTTATCAGTATCTGGGGCCTGGCACAAAACCCGAAAAAAGACTAAAAAGAGGAGATCCTGGTGTGAATAAATTAGATCAAGCTGCAATGGAACACGATATTTTTTATGCAAAACATAGAGACACAAATTCCAGACATATAGCAGATAAAGTTTTGCAAGATAAGGCAATGGATAGATTTTTATCAAAAGATGCTAGTTTAGGTGAAAGATTTGTTGCGCTTCCAACAGCTGGAGCAATGTTTTTGAAGAGAAAACTAGGAATGGGAATCGAAGAGAACTTGAAATTTTAACTATATAAATGGAGGTGAACGTAAATTTCAGCAAAAATCAGAAAGAAAAAATAAAATCCGCTTTTAAGAAAAAAATACCCGTTAGTATTCAATTTAAAATAGATCAACTAAAAAATGGCGAAGATAAGATATTTTTAACAAATATACAATACAATAAACTCGAAAAACATAAGAAAAACAATAAAGGAACCAGAATAGAATTTTCTTATAATCAGTTGAAAGAACTTAAAAATGGTGGACTTTTGAAAGATTTATTAGATTTTGGAGAAAATATTCCAGTTGTTAAAAATGTTGTTCCTTATGTTCGTAAAGCTGCTCCAATCGTTAAAAAGGATGTGATTCCTATTGTTCGAAACATTTTAAATTGGTTAGATAAAGAGTTGGAAGATGTTACAGGATCTGGATTAGATGAAAAAACTTTGAATTACGTGAAATCAAACATTGAAAAAAAAATTTAAACCTTTAACATTCGGGGAATTGGAAGAAATCTGCAAAAATATTAAACATTTTAGAGGAATCTTCATGAGAGATACATTACCTGAAAAAGTTAAGAAATTTGAATGTGGAATTGTGAATTTAGACTCGATTATGGGAAGTGGAACGCATTGGGTTTGTTATTATAAGAATGATAAGAATGCCTGTTATTTTGATTCGTATGGAAGAATTGAGGACAAACCGCCGATAGAATTGATTAAATATTTGAAAAAATCAAGCGTCTACTACAATGATTCTCAGATTCAAGACTATAAAGATCCCCCAATTTGTGGTCATTTATGTGTTTTTGTTTTGAATGAACTGAGTACTGGTAAAGATTTTAAAGAAGTTGTTAACAAATTATTACTTAATAAATATGGATTCACAAAATATTTTTGACGTATTTGGAACACAAATTATTCAAAATGTAGATAATAGTTTGAATTTTGATAGTTTGAGAAATGAGTTTGATAACAAGTTAGAAAATTTATTACAAAACCTTCCAGATTCAGATATGTTTGCTGTCGAGATTGAAGATTTTAAAGCAGAATATGATAGCAAACTTGCAAATTTCATGAGTTCAAATGAAGTTGCTGATAAAATAAAAACATTGAAAAAAGAATTTGAAGATGGTGCAAAAAAAATATTTACCAATTTAATGTCTCATATCGAAAAAGCTGATAAAATTACTGAAGCGATCAAAGTTGAAAAGAATTATGTTAGTTTGGCTAATAAAAAAAGAATTGTCGGTGTTCGACCTGGTATTGACAAACATGATGTTGTTGTTAAAGAACAAATTTTAAAACATCTAAAATTATCAGAAAACATCGATATTGTTGATTTACATGATCCGAATGTTAAAAATGCCTTAGATTTTAAAGGAAAAAGAATTAGCAGTGTTAGTAAAGGAATTAATCCATTTGATGTTGTTGTAATGATTCAATTAGAAGATCCTATTAAAATGTTTAATGAACTAAAACAAAATTATGAGAATCATAAACAGCATGTTAAAGATTTTACAACAGAAGTCTATGAAAAACTTGATGAAAGAAGTAAAAGATCAGTAGACGTGTTGGTGAAATTAATGAAAAACTTACTAAATTTAAAGAGTCTTTTGATAAGTTTAGTTTAGATGCTACGAAAACTTTTGAGAATATTGGTCATAAATTTGTTGAATACAATGATTCTTATGCTGTCAAATTTCAAAAATTAGAAGAAAACTTTAATAAATTTAAAGAAGATGTTGTTATAAGTTTTAGAGCCATCGACATCAGATTTAATGGATTAGGTGGTTACGATGACTCAATTTAAATTTTTCTTTTATAAATGGCTCTCATATATTGTGTGAGATGTAAAGAGAAAACTGCAACAAATGATATAAAATATTATGCAAACATCAATGGACTTAAAAGAGTTTCTGGAAAATGTGCTGAATGTAACGCTAAAAAGAGCCAATTTATAAAAACTTGAAATTTTTTCTTAATAAATAGAGATGGCGGGACATTACAGTGCTTTCGATCTTTTTATAATGCAACACGAAAGAGATTTGAAAAAAGAACATTGGGATGATATTTCTCAAAAATATTAATTATCTGAAGATATGATGAGATTATACGTAAACAAATTGAATTGGTATAACATTGCTAAATATCAAAATCTGTCCCCAGAGTTCATTCAAGAAAATATAAATTATCAATTAAAAGATCATATGTCTGTTCTTTGTCTCTATCAACACTTGAGTATAAAGTTTTTGGATGAAAATAAAGATACAGTTGATTGGAACAATATTATAGATAGCGGTTACTATCCTGTGCAAATTTTATTGAAATATGTGACCGAGATCGCAAAATTTAAGGAAGAGAATCCTGAATATGACGAAGTAGATCATTAAAAAATGACTCTAATTTATATCTTTTCTTATAAAAACGTACATTAGATCGATGAAAAAATGATATCTTTCTTATACATGATGTTTAAAATTTCTAAATTTTCTCTTATTAAATGGCGGACTACAGAAAATATGCTAGTGATATTGAAAGGGCGGAGTTTAAAAATTTCTATCCGATTAGTAAACAACATTTGAATGAACCGAATAAAAGAACTGAGTTTAATATTGATTTTGGAGATAACTTTTGCTCGTCTAACTTCCAGTTTTATATTTCTGGAACTTTAACAAAACAAGATGGTCAAGCATATCTTGGAACTGATAATGTTAGATTAATCGATAATTTTATACCGTTTTTATTTTCTAAGATTGAAGTAAGAAAACACAATAAATTGATAGAAGAAGTCGAAAACTGTGGCCAATTAAGCACAATTAAAGGAACTATTTCGTATTCAAAAAGTGATGTTATTTATCAAACTTCTAATGGCTTTGAATCAGATTTTAAATTTGGTGTTTTTGAAGCAGCTGGAAATTTATCTCATTTTGGATTAGGATTTTTTGAAAATGTTACTATTCCGATCTATAAAGGAGGATTTTATCTAAGTTTTATAAGAGCAGAAGACGATGATGTGATTCTGAAGACTGCAACTGGAAATGTTATGCCTGTTGATGGAAAAATAACAATTACAGATTTTTTTATTAGAGTTCCAATGATTGATTATAAAACCACGAGTAAAATTAGGTTGATTGATGAAATTACAAAAAGTCAAAACATTATGTTTAATTTTCTAGATTGGCAATGTATTGAACAAAAAGGTATTTCCGGAACAACTTATTCGTTCGATATTACAAACATTTATAGAAATATCTTCAATCCCAAGTTCGTTATCATTGGTTTTCAAACAGGTAGACAGAATAATCAAGAAAAAAATCCTTCAAAGTTTGATAGTTTGGATGTAAAAAATATCAGAGTAAAATTGAACGGTTCTTATTATCCAGATGAATTACAAAATTTAAACATTTCAGGAGGTCTTTTCAGAATCATGTATCAGATGTATCAAGATTTTAAGAAAGTTTACTGTAATAATAAGGAAATGTATTACAATCCTAAAGAATTTTTAGCGAATAGACCTATTTATGTCATTGATACAACAAAGAGTTTGACAAATATTTCTGGTTCAAAGAACGATATAATTATCAATATGGATTTTCAAAAAGCTGTTACAAACGCGATTTGTTATGTGGTTGTGGTTTCTGAGAAATTTTTAGCCTATGATGTGATTAAGAACGATATTAGAGAAATTCAGTAATTGATGATGTTCATATTATTTTCTTTCATTCCCTCTAATACTTCAAAAATATACTCTTTCGTTGATGAAAAATCTCGATTTCTTCCGGAATAATCTTTATAATCATACACATAATATCCTAAATAGTTGTACAATAGAATGAAATTATTTCTATTTATCTCTGTTGTAGAAATGTAAACACAAACATTTGCGCTGAAAAATTCATATCTCGGCAGAGTTAGTTCCATAATCTCCATTTATTCTTTTTGTAAAAATGGAAGAGTATAATGCCAACTGTTACAAGTGTTATAATAGAGGAGAAATTATTGATAAAAAATATTTAGTTTGTAGAGATTGTAATTTAATTTTGTACGAAAGACCTAAACCTAAGAAATTTCGAAATAAACTAACACATTTGAATAATCTGCTTACAAAATTACAATACGGAGGTGAAAAACAAACAAAATTTGTTACAGAGTTTAGGAAAATAAATAAAAACTTTTACTTATCTCTCATAACCCTTGAAAAAATTATTTTCCTTTTCAAAGAATACATTAGGTTTGTAGGTATCGATACACACGTTTATTATGATAAGATTTTACCTATAATCTTTCACTATTTGGACATTGAATTTGATTACGATTTTAAGCCTGAAATCTTTGATGATTTTATAGTACATTTGGAGAAATTAAATGAAGAACCTCGTCAAAAGAATGTGGTTTTACTCACATTCTCCCCGACTTCTCGAGTGATTGTTAGCAAATTTCATTTTTTCCGTTTATAGATTTTTCATTAAGATTTCTGGATTTTTTCATTAAAACAGCTTAAGAAATTAGAAGCCTACAATGAACAGTAAAACAGCTATAGATTCGGTTATTTAACATTCGTGATTTCGTGTTTGATTTCTCAGATTTGTTTATGGTTCAATGGACAGTATTTTACATTGATTTTCTGACTGTCCCAAAATTGTGCTAGGACCGCCATATTCATATCTACTTATATTAAAATATTGCATAATGAATGAAAAATTACGCGTTTCTGAGAAATATAGGTCTTATATGTGTTGAAGAAAATGATTTTCCTCAATGGTACTTGAGTAAGAATTAGAAGTTCAGTTACAATTTAGCGGAAAATTTTACAATTTGCCGAAATATCTAACAAAAGACTAAAAGCATAATGGTATTTTTTATTATTTGTAAGAGGCACAAAAGATATTTTCAGTACACTTATAACTTATTCTAGTACCTGTGATAGTACTTGTTCTTCAATCATGGTAAGAAGAGGTTTGGAGTTAATTGTCCTCTTTGTAAAGGAGGAGTAGGAATAGAAATTTATATGAAGGGTAATTCTTAAATAAAAAATGTTTCTTATTCAATACTGGGTTAATTTGGAACAAACATAATTAATAAAAATGTGTCAAAAATGTGTGTTGGGATGAATTTAAGGGAAAACACGCGATAATCTGGTTATTCTCGCGCCCCGAGAAATCGCAGTTTTTGACTATCGTGATAGATGTTTTGGACATTTTGAACTACGTTCTGAATCACCTGCACATATTGTTTAGTTGATATTTTTTCCATCTTCAGGGAATAGAGATAAAGATAAAAAGGAATGCAAGTTTCTACATTAGAAGGCTGCTCATGTTTACCACTCCTGTGAAGACGCGATCGCCCAGAATGCCTTAGCCTGATTAAATTAATATACAATTACGCTGTAGAATAATATTATGTGGAACGAAGGATTGAGACACTAGAAATAGTTCACCACAGGGGTTTTATTAAATATTAATTAATGCGTGCTAATATGTCTTTAACGGTAATAAATATCAGTATCTATGTAAGGAAACAATTATATAAATTCTTTATAGCTTTAATTATGTGCATAGAACAATTTATATATACCATTACAAATTATAAGAGAAAAAGGGCAAAGGGCCTTTGAAAAACCATTAATTAGCTACCCCTTGACATTATTATGTTATACAACCAGGTACCCACAAAAACCTTTTATAATTGTTTCCAGCTTATTGGTTATCCTTCTAGAATTATTACTTGACTCGGCTAATGTATTTAACTCTGTTCCAAATAATACTCTTCTAAATAGTCGTTTACGTTTTTAGTGTTCTGCCTATTTTATAAAATCCATTAATTCTATCTAACATTATAGTTTGCCATTGCGGACTAAATTACTTTCATCGTCCAATAAATAATAATATAGTAGATGTTACAATGGCAGTTTGAAAATGTTATACGTATAAACTAATGCAGTGCAACCAATATTAACCACGGCCAACTTTGACTGTAGTAGCTTCAAATATAGATAGTTTAATTCGTAAACTAAAGTCTATGTCAGTACACGGTATTTGTAATCTCTGGTGCTCTGGAAGTTATTGCCTCCAAGAGTTTCTGGCCGCTGGTATTTTATGTTCTATCTTGTGACACGTATTCACTTTGATTTTCAGGTCATTTCGCTTATTAGATTAAGGTCAAACTCAGTAAGTTCTCCATTTATGAACAGTACGACGATTTTTAGGTTTTGAAATTTTATACCACCAGGACCACAAAAGGAGAATACTGGAAGTACTAACTTCCTGGAACCAGTAGAGCTTAGTAACTACAAGAAAATAATTTAGTATATTTGTTATAGTTCTGTAAATACATTTACAAAAAGCTAATTCTACTAATAATGTGCATGTAACCAAAACAAAACAGGGATATTTCTCTTACAGTTTATTCATACAGTTTAGTACAATCGTTAGACATGCACATAAATGCAACTATACATAAACATGTAAAGGAACGAGCTATAATACTTGAATAGTTTTAATACAAGACCTCGGAAGTATGTGGGAAACCAAACCTGAAGTGGGGTAATAGCTTTAGGATTTTCTAGTTTCCGGGACCTTTTACTGGCTTAACGTACTTAGCACAAAACATTAGGTTTTCAACCCAACGCTCTGGTTCGCCTGAGAGCTATATAAGTGCGTATTTAGGCGACGTTTATGCGCAGTTTAGCTTTAACGGTTTGGCTGTTGTTTGTATCTGAGTATTACTTCTTATTCCACATAAATATTACAGGATAAGTTATGAGCTACAATGTTTATGGAAACTTTTTAAATATTCAACATTACAATTCACTATCCCTGTAGCTTCAATAATACCCATATGTTGCACCTATTGGCCAAAATCTAAATATGAAAGTAAAAATAAATTATGCGAGTTTATTATCGAAAGCAAAACTATTATTTTATTCCCTTTAATTGGAAGACTAAAAATCTAATCAGAAAAGCAAACACAAAGCTATTTTGTATTTAAAGTACTTTTATAGATTCTTTGTTCAGTGTAATCTTATTATAAATATCCAACCATAAAAAAGATTAAAGTTTCAATATTTAGGTTTGTACATTCAAATACAAATATTTAATATTTTTCCGTATTGGTAACGTAGTGGGAAAAGATTACACACACACACACACACACACACACACACACACACACACACACACACACACACACACACACACACACACACACACACACACCTTTTATATATATATATAAGTGTGTGTGAGGATTTATATCCTCACCGCGAAGTTAAATATAAATGGTTAATGGTTAACTACTTCGACTTGAACACTTCAAATATAAAAAAGAAACATATTAAATCGTAAGCTAATAAAATAATTTTGCGGGATCATGTAATATTGTTCTAAATTTAAAACTATTACTGATGTTTGTCAGAATATACTTTATTTGTACGAGCCGTATATAAGAATATATATATATATATATATATATATATATATATATATATATATATATATATAATAACAAAAGCATTGTAAAAATAAAATCGTACATCATAATTCAAAAGGATATTGAAGTGATGCTTAAAGAAAAAATCTATGCGCTCGAGAATTAAATTTGAGTTCCGCATTGAAAAGAGTTTATAAAATAATATTATCATATTGTCTGTAGGTAACCGGACGTTTCATATTACTAATCTTTGATAATTGACATAAATACATCTTTGTATTCGTTACGTGCCAGTAAATAGTATGTTAATTAGATGTTTTATAATTATATAATTAGTAAAACATTGTTAACTATTAAAGAAAATATAATATTTGCTATACGTATTTGGCCGTTGTATGATGATTGGAAATTTTTAAAAGCCTAACTTCACATCGCATATACTTAACTGGTCTATCTTCAGATTAGTGTATGCTGTACATTAATACGAATCCAATAATCAATTAATTTTTGGGACACAAAATATTCCACACTTTAATATTTATTTTCTAAGCTTATAAAAACTGTTCCATTTAATTTAGGAGACCACACTTTACCTGCAATAAATATAACTAAATCTTCATCCAGAGCAGTGTCTGTAAACTTATTGTGTTTTATATATTTATGCTGAAAACAATAAATACTCTGAGATTTTAAAATTGGTGCGCTATTATTAAGCTCTTCAGTGATCAAGATAATGTTTCGTTATCTTTATTAACTTTTTAATTATTGGAACAGTTGAGGTTGTCAAAAACCTTTTTTCCTCATCATTAATTTATAGCCGTAATAAATTCACTGGCGTAGGTTAAATTAAAAGAGCAATAAATTTACAGTGAAGAGATATCCTTTTCTGAGAGTAATAAATTTTGTCTCCACCACAGACGAACTTAAATATTAAATAAATTTAATGTCCCATCTATCTTAACAAAATTGTGTGTAGTTTTATTAAACGTCAATCTAACATATTTATAACATCCTACAACGGATTTTAACATATTTTCTATACTTTCCGGAAGCAATTTAAACGTTTATTCCCATAGAATCTGTTTAGTACTCCAGATAAATTTGAACCTCAAAGCCTATTTCAAATCATTCAAATCCTATGATAATTCTTTGTCAATGTACTAGAAGCATAACTAGCATATCTTGTATTAAGCATAAATAACGCAGGGACTGTTGAAATTCGTTGTAGTGCCATATAGTTTTAATCATGCATTAAATATACAAATAAATTATCTAGCTACCAAACAATAACAGGAAATAGGCTCATATTCCAATATTTACGGTTTTTATATCTTTGGTTGATGGCTTGTTATTCGAATGAAATTTTAATTTTTTACTTGTGTACTCCGAGCAGGTTATTTACTGTAGTTTTTAATTTTATTGTAACCTCTCACTAGCATAGACGTTTAAAACACTTTCTGATTGAAGACGTATTCAGTTGCTTTTACAAACAGTGTAGATAATTGTGTTGAGTAATTCGAAAAACTGTCATTCTCTTTGCTGTTTTTACTGGTTGCCTATTACATAAAAGAATCTAAGTTTTTATTAATATATGCCTTACTTGCGTACTAAATATTTACATCAAATTTCTTGTCCTATAATTGTGGGGGGAAAATGCTACAATTTACGTAAGGTCACTTATAACCTGCTTTTAAATAATTTTGATGTCATGTTCAGGGTTATTTAAAATATATCAATATGTTTTTCACTCTAAATGTTCAGTTTTTAGTCTATAAATTATCTTAAACAGAAGGGTGTAATTTTAATAAATTACCATAAAAAACCGTGAATCCGGTATTTTTTTATATCATTTGAAACTTCATAAATCGATTAAGAAAACTCGCCACTGACTTTATATAAAGTAGCTTGATACCACCTGCACATTTATTGCACTAATAAATTTTTTTCAATTAGTGTGTTCTTACTGGAAACATTGTAAATAAAAATTAAAAAGTAGGAAAGATTATTTTGTATATAGAAGTGCCCATCACTTTAGTCTTAGTCACAGATTTTGATAGATGTCCGCAAAGGGAATAATTTCGTCTGTAATCAAAACAAATTTTTTATCATTTATGAGGAAGATAATCTAAGGTACGATAAATAATTTTAAACTATATGTGAGATACAAATAGTTAAATTGTTCAACATCCAATGAATCACACGAAAATTTTGGTTTAGTGTTTCTGAAATATTTTTTATTTTTAAAAATCGCAGCCTTTTGTTAAGAGATCTGACGATAATGGGACTTTCTCAAAAACCATTCCTGTTTAGATAGATAAAGTATAGTATTATTTTAAGTTGCCTGTAACTAAATTTTTATTTTATGAGAGGACACTTTCGGTATAGACAGAATATGGATGTCCTCTTTAACGAGGCAAAGTAACAAGAAAAGGAGGTTGTAAAAAAAGATTTCTTCTAAAACCCCAGTGATAAGGAGCTTAATACGTAAGAGTCTTCAAGGAATCGCGGTCTTCCTGAAGAGCAGCTCCTTCCCGATTATGCAGGATGCTTTCAATTGACTGAAGCTTTTTCATTTGTTGTAATATTAAACACATAGAACTATTTAAGGAATCGGGTTTTGTAATTTTAAATGTTTTTGTTATATCTGAGTTATTATAATACGTAAAGGTTAGTAATCCTGTTGATAGAGAAGATATTAGAAGAGTAGTATTTATACATTTTTATAAAATTACTAAAGATTGTCAAAGGAATTCCTCATGAATTAAACGAGAGAAATCTAATCTCGGTCATTTAACATGATAGGGAAAAGTTATATAATATTTTTTTGTATATTCTTTAGTTATTTGCTTAAAACTACTACCAAGCAAAGTGTTTATGTTTTGATCCCACATAGAGGAAACACAAACGTCTCCAAAAGTAAAAATCGTTTACAAGCTGAGAGTAAAACGTTAAGTGTCCCTTAAGATGCTTTTGTTGGGGTACTTGCATTTTCAAGATTATAGATTATTCACACAAAATCATTCGTGTTCCTAGAAAATTTGCTTCTCTGCTGAATATACTTATAACGTTTACCTAATTACTTTGGGGCTTGCTCTACATTTACTTTAAAATAAATTATGTAAGAACATTTTTTAATACAAATGTGTTCTGGAGACACATAAAAATAATTAATTGTCTTTTCCAAAGAGAAACTAAATTTAACAATGTAAAAAGATAAACATATTTGCACTATGAGATATAGAATAACAATTGATGCTGTGCTTGCACATATTTAGCAAGGTTTTATTCCAACCTTTTTTATTTCTAATTTATGTTATTATAAACCTGTAATTTCACGTTTAAAACAATACAAATAAAGTAATTATGTCGGAAATTAGAGATTGTAATCAGAGTGAAACTGACCCATTTATAGAAACGTATATAAACGTAAAAAAGGAAATTTTAGAAATATTTATTACTCTATATTTTGAACTCTTTGTAATATATAGATTGTAAAAATATTAAAAAAATACAAATAAAATTATATGAAAATATAAAAAATTTTTATTTTAAGGAACTAATTGTTTCATAGATAAAAAAGAAGCATTTATAATTAGCAAACGTTATATTTTTCAATATATAAATGCTAACATCCTGTTACAATACCCGTACCTACTTTTGTCAGCCAGTTCTACGACTTTGTATGATAAATAATATTTAAATAGATTTCAAAATTTAAAATAACAAATAGTTTAGTATAAATACATATGTTTTTACAATTTTTAAATATAAAAAGCTGTATGAACAGGTATTGTGTGAAATAGAAAATAAAATAATACCTGAAACATTTACTATGAACACAAATACAAACTCTGTTAATACGAAGAAAAAGTATGCCGTAAACCGTTTCAGTGATGTTGAGTACGCATACTCGTCTTCTGATTATTGCATTTATCGAGTCTTCAGGTGATATAAACAACTGGGCGATGGTTGGACTGATAGATACGTGCAGACTACTAATTAACGAACTGGACATGGCAGACATTGTTCATTGCTTCCTAAAGTATTAAATGACATATAATAAACAGATTTAACTGGAAGCGCAGAGGAGATTACAGTTAATTCTCAAATTGCATAAGTCGATGAAACATTTTAAGTTTAATTATATTATTGGAACAGAAACAGAAGTTTGATAATTAGTTGACCGTATTAAATCTAAATTAGTTTGATTTGTTATAGTAATATAAGAAACCTCTAGCCCTGCAAACACCTTGATCAGTAAATATCCTTTCACCTTTTTAAATTTTATTAACATTTATTTTTATTTCAGAAACATTGGAGCTATCTAAAATTTTATATTAATTTACTGTTTGGATCGCCTTAAAACTTATTTTTCCATTGATATTGCACTCTAAATCCACCTCTTTAAATATTTTTATTTTACCAGATTTTTAAGTAACCATGGATAGAAAAAAAGCTTTTCCAAATTAGAAATTATAACTTATTAATAACTAAACTTAATTACTTTCAATTCTAGAACATTTTGAATGATATTACTATGTAATATCAATATCCACTAATAGAAGGTACATGGAGGTATTATAGTGTTATAAATCTTATAAACTCCCATGTTTTTATATTACCGAAATTATTTTGGGCCAAGTATGGAAGTTTAATGTGCAACTATTAACAAAACCGTGCGTATTTGCATTGGTTTCTATTTAAAAAATACTCTTGGACAAAATTTGAACTCTTATATGCTTTATGATTGGCACAGTAAAATGTTAATATAAAAAGTTTAATGATTAATATTCTTATATTTGTGTACTATTAGTGAGAAGTTAACGTAAACATTTGATATGTTAGAATAGTTGCTTGAATGTGCAGGTTACGTAGATGTAGAAAAACTAATAACAACAATTTCGAGTCCTAAAATATATGAATATGTATGTGAAGAATGAGGTAGGTTATTATTATTTTCTATTATAACCTCTGCTATATATTAGGGTTTCCTCTTTTTTATTACTGATTAACTTGAAATATTAATGTGATATAGCTACTCTATAACATTAATGCCATAACAATCGAAATATTTTTATTACAATAACAAATCGTTTAATTTAAGTCTTATTAATGTAAGGAAGAAGCATTGTCTTCGATCCTATGTCTTTGTTAGTAATGACCTTTCCAGGTAGAAGGAGTGGTGCCAATATGTCACCGCAGCTGCTCGGTTATAGGAGACCATTATGCTGATCCCACAATGTTGGATCCGGGTAAGCCTATTATCATTATCTTGCTTCTGTCACGTATACCGTAGGTTCCAGCGACCATAAGTAGATTTTTATATTGTCCTTACAAAGTTTTTCTTTTCTTTGAATCGTAATGAAATTGTTCTAATCGTGGACATACAAAATGTAATAACCTTTTGGAAAACAGTAAGTAATCTTGTCTTTTTTAATTAAAAACACTTTTATTTCAGTTGTATAAATAACTTCATACTAAAGCTTCCCTATAACAATTGTAGTAATTACAAAATGGTTATAAGAAAATAGATTGTTTATTTTAGAAACTAAATAATAAAAAGAATCTTTCATATTTGTGTTTATTTTTTGAGAAAAATTAAATTAACTCCTGCCTTACCTAAATCTTTTGGTAATTAAAATTATATATATATATATATATAAGTAGATATGAATTTGGCGGTTCTAGCTCACTTTTGGGACAGACAGAAATTCCATACAAAATACTGTTTAAAGGACAATAAACGAATCTGTAAAATCAAACAGTAAGGCGGTTCTAGCTCACTTTTGGGACAGTCAGAAAATCAACGTAAAATACTGTTTAAAGGACAATAAACTAATCTGTAACTCACGAATGAAAAATTAACCGAATCTATAGCTGTTTTACTGTTCATTGTAGGCTTCTAATTTCTAAGCTGTTTTAATGAAAAAATCCAGAAATCTTCGAAATCTTTATTCTACAAAGTTAATTGTAACACAGTCTTTATCTTTTATAGTCTTCTTTCCAGTAACAATCAAGTGTAATTTTTCATTTTTGTTCAATTCTTTAATCTTTTTTTCATCCAAAACAGTCAAAAATCTGTTCGGTAAGTGTACTTTATAATCTTCCAACTCGGCAATTATTGTAAACCCGAATTTATCTTTCATTTTCTCCAGATTCAAAATTTTGTATTTCTTATTTTCTTCTAATTCTATTAATCTCTTGTATTCTTTGAACTTTAAATCACCAACCTTATTCAACTCTTGTAACAGCGCCATTTACATAGAAAAAAATTAATACTTCTACACTTTTAAGGTGAAAAATCAAAACTATACTTCCAAAATACACAAAAAACCGGGGTTTTGACCCTAAAAACGTGTTTTTAGGGTCAAAACCACAGCTCTTAAGGTGCATATATACTAGAGTTTTTTTGAAAAATCCTGAAAATCTACTGAATTTCTCTAATTATTGCGAATTTTTAGCTTTAAAGTTGATAATGTGAACGATATTTCTCGAAAATTCTGTTGTAAATATATTAAAATCTTAATGAAAAATATTGGAAAAGTTAAAGAAAAAAATATTGAAAAAATAGTATTATAGAATTTAAATTACCCCCTACAAACCAATATAGTAATAAAAGTACTTTTATTACTATAACTATACTATTTTTTCAATAATTTTAAGTCTTAGTTTACAGATTTTTCTATAATAAATAGAAGAATCTACAGATGTTTTACTACAATTTGTGCTGATTTGTGTCAAAAATCACCACTTCTCAAAATTTTAGTTTACAAATTTTTGCTCTTTAAATATGGAGCGGAAAAAGATAGAGTGCCCATACTGCAAAAAAGATGTTTTTGAACATCATTTTACCCGACATTATAAGTCAAAGAATCATCTGAAAAATAAAGATATTTATGAAAAAGAATTAAATTATTTGAAGACTTGGGCTAAAGAGAATCAAATCGATGGTCACGACAAGATGTATAATATAGAAAAATTGCGTGAACTAAAGAAAAATTTCAAAGTTGAAAAGAAAAATCTCAATCTATTTAAAGATGAAAAAATTCAATCAATCGCTGAGAAATTGTCCATTGAAACAAACGATAAAACTAAGTCTGAAATGATCGAAGAAATTGACAAAACTCTTAATGAGAAACCCGAAAATATCATTGATGTAGAAGTTTTATCCTCAATACACGGTCTTTTCAAGCAATACATTTTAACAAACTTGAACGATAATTCCATGTCAATTTACAAATATCTTTCTATTTTGCGTCCAGAAATTAAAAGTTTAATCGAAAAATTTCAAGAAAATGTTAAAAATAGTAAAGGATATCTCTCTTTGGAATGCGAATACGAAAGAACTTTAGTGAACGGTGAAACACAAACTTGCCCAATGTATTTTACTATAAAAGCAGACGAGATCTTTGACATAAACGACTTTATTACTAAGCAATTTAATAAATTAACACATCGAGAACAGACAAATCATCCAAATCGAGGTTCTGGATGGACATTAAAACGCTGTAAACAACTGATTTTGAGCCTTAATAAACACGAATTTATGAACGCAGGATCATATATCGATTTACCAAAGAAAATCAAAGATAAGAAAGCTTGTATAAATATCAAAAATAAAGATGATTTCTGTTTTGTTTATTCTATCCGATGCGCTATTGAAAAACCCGAAAAGAATGCTGACAGAGCAAAGCAATACGAGAAATTTGTAAATGACGAGATATTTTCAGGTTTCGAGTATCCAATGTCCTTAAAAGATATACAATTATTTGAAAAACGAAGTCACAATTCCAAGTACAAATATCCAAAAATGTCTATAAATATCTACAGTTATGATGAGAAACTCAATATTGTTCCATTACAAATTTCTGAAAAATACGACGCTGAGTTAAACATTGACTTATTGTATGTTAAACAAGAAGACAAATCTCATTATGTTTTGATAACAGATTTAAATAAGCTCGTTTTCTCTCAGTTATCTAAGCATGAACACAAAAAATTTCTATGCAGAAGATGTTTAAGCCATTTCTACAAATCTGGAGATTTAACAGACCATTTAGAAATTTGTAAAAATCACGAAGTTTGTAAGCCAATTATGCCGTTTCCAGGTCAAACAACAACATTTATTAATTATCAAAAGAAATTTTCTCATCCTTACGTTATTTATATGGATTTTGAAAGCATATTAGAGAAGATTCCCACATGCAAAAACAATCCGCAAAAATCGATCACAACCAAGATTCAGAAGCACATTCCATATGGTTTTACTCTATACTTAGTGTCTAATGTGACCAATCGTATGTACAAGCCGATATGTTATCGAGCCAAAAATGAAGAAGATTTGCCAAATGTTCCTGCAAAATTGTTTGAAGAACTTAATAAATTATCGAAATACATAGCTAAAAAGTATAATTCTAAGAATAAAATACCTATGAAATTGACCGAAGAAGAAGAAATTGCATATCAAAATTCAAATCTTTGCCATATTTGTGAATGTGAGGGTTTTGATAATCAAACAAGAAAAAAAGTACGAGATCATTGTCATTTAACAGGTAAATTTAGAGGTTCTGCTCATTTATCTTGTAACTTGAATCTCAAATTTCCTCAAAATATTCCCGTTTTCTGCCACAATATGTCATGTTACGACACTCATTTGTACATAAAAGAATTGGCTAAACAATATGGAAACGTTGATTTGATCGCAAACACCGATGAAAAATACATAAATTATTCTGTAAATTCTGGATATGGATATGAGTTTGAAGATGATAAACCAAGAAAGTTCATCAAGTTTTCTTTCGTAGACACGTTCAGATTTATGGCATCGTCTATAGAAAAGTTAGCTAAAAACCTCAAAAAAGATGATTTCAAACATACAAATCATTTTATACAAGACGGTCTGAACGCAATTCTAGATAGACAACCAAATGATGAAGAAGAAATCTTTAAAATTCTATCTGGAAAAGGCATATTTCCTTACGAATTTATCGACAGTATTGAAAAACTTGATTACACAGAAGAATTGAGAATTCAAGATTTCTATTCACTTTTGACAGATGAGAGCATATCTGAGAAAGATTTTCAACATTATTTAGCTGTTTGGAATAAATTAAAAGAGAAAAATCTAGGAAATTACTCTGATCTCTATAACATTCAAGATGTTCTATTGCTCGCTGATATCTTTGAAAATTTTAGGAATATTTGTTTGAATTGCTATAAACTTGATCCAGCACACTATCTAACAGCTCCCAGTCTTGCATGGGATGCTATGTTAAAATTAACGAATATAGAATTACAATTAATTAGTGATTATAATATGTATTTGATGATCGAAAAAGGTATTCGCGGAGGCATTTCTCAATGTATTAAACGATATGTGAAAGCAAATAACAAATATTTAAAAGATTTTGATAAGACAAAGCCTGAAAACTATTTGTTGTACGTCGATGCTAATAACCTTTATGGGTATGGCCTAATGCAAAATTTACCATATAACGAAATCAAGTGGATGGATCCTAAAACGTATACAACAGCAGATTGGAAAGAAACAATTTTGGAACTCACTGGCGACGAAGATTATGGCTATATTCTCGAAGTCGATCTAGAATATCCGAAGAATTTACATGAAAATCATAAAGATTTGCCTCTTGCTCCAGAACATTATAACAACAAACTTTGCACAACTCTACTGGATAAAACTGAATATGTTGTTCATTCTAGAAATTTGAAATTCTATCTGGAACAAGGTATGATTTTGAAACATGTGAATAGAGTTATTGCATTCGATCAGAAGCCTTTTATGAAAGATTACATTGATTTTAACACAAACATGAGAACCAAAGCTACAAGTGACTTTGAAAAGGACTTTTATATAAGCTGATGAACAACTCAGTTTTTGGAAAATCTATGGAAAATGTGAGAAACAGATGTGATATTAGACTAGGAAACGAAGAATTTTCAATGAAACAGGCCAAGAAAACGAACTTCAAATGCTTTAACATCTTTGACGACAACTGTATAGCGAGTCACATGTACAAACAAAAGGTTAAATTTAACAAACCGATTTACATAGGATTTTCAGTTCTCGACCTCTCAAAATTGCTAATGTACGAGTTTTATTACAACAAATTAAAGAAGTTTGATCCAGATTTGAATCTGTGTTACATGGATACAGACAGTTATTTTCTAGAATTGAAACGAGATCCTTTTAAAATTATTAAAGAAAATATAGATGACTTTGATACAAGTGATTATCCAAAAGATCATGAATGTTTCACGACTAAAAATAAGAAGGTAATAGGGAAATTGAAAGATGAGTTAAATAGCGAAGTTTTAGAATAATTTTGTGGTCTAAGATGTACTCGTACAAATATCTAGATAAAAATCCAGTTAGGTGTAAAGGAATTAAGAGAAGCGTTGTAAATAAAACAATAAATATCGAAAACTTAAAGAGATGTTTGTTCGAAGATAAAGAAGAATTTAGGGAGATGACTGTAATAAAAAGCTATAAACATGAATTGTATACCATCACCATAAACAAGCTGGCACTGAACGCTAAAGATGATAAGAGAAATGTCCTAGAAAATAAGATCGATACAGTACCTTATGGATATAAAGGCGAAGCAAAATCTAATATATTAGATGAGTTAAATAAACTTGGAAACTTTGACATGTAAATGGAAGATGATTTGATTCACTGCCACAAATGCAAGAAAAAAACGAAAAATATAGATTCTAAAATCGTTCAAACTCAAAACGGGTTGTATAGAATTGCAGCAAAATGTTCAAAATGTAAGACAAATAAGAGTAAATTTATAAAGAATCCAAATGAAAAACAAGTAAAGAAAGAATCTAAGAATAAGGAAGAAATCGAGATTGAAGCTAGAGAAATTCATGCACCAGTACGAAAAAAGTTTAAAAAGAGAAAAATTATAACTTTAGGAATTGACGATTTATGGGCAGCAGATTTAGTTATAATGTCTAACTATTCAGATCAAAATGATGGATTTAAGTATATGTTAAATGTTATTGATACTTTCTCAAAATATGCTTGGTCAAGAGCTATCAAAAGAAAAACGGTAAAGATGTTTCAAAAGCCTTCGAAGATATAGTAAAAGATGCCATAAGGATCAATCACAAACCTCCTAACTTACTTCATACAGATAAGGGTTTAGAGTTTAAAAATAAAGAATTTAACGATGTTTTGAGGAAATACAACATTAAGATTTATCATACTGAAAACGAAGAGAAATCAAGTATTGTAGAGAGATATAACAGAACTCAAAATGAGAGAATGAAAGTAATTTTTGAGATTAATAAAAACTTTAAATGGATCGATATTCTTCAAGAAATCGTAAAGAAATATAACGATACTGTTCATAGCACAATCAAAATGAAGCCTAAAGACGTAGATAAAGATGCAGAAAAAGAGTTATTAGAGTCGGTTTTTAAGTATGTTCCACCAGAAATTCACACGAAAACTAAATTTAAAGTCAATGATCATGTAAGAATTGTTAGTAAAAAACAAACATTTTCGAACAAATATAAGAACAATTGGTCAAGAGAAATCTTTGTGATTTATCAAATTAATAACACAGATCCTGTAACTTATAGTATAAAAGATTTAAATAATGAAGAAATAACCGGAAAGTTTTATGAATATGAATTGAGAAAGTCAAAGATTTTTTCTATATAAATGGAGGCTCAAAAGAAATGTTCAATGTGCAAAGAAATAAAAGGTTTTGAAGCTTTTTATAAAGATAAAAGTAGAAAAGATGGAATTATTTATAATTGTAAAGATTGTTATAGGAAGTATCATAAAGAGCTGTATGATAAAATAGAAAAATTAACTTTGGAAGAGAAAGAATGTCTTAAATGTAAAGAAACTAAAAAAATTTCAGAGTTTAATAGTCATCCCTATAGTAGAGATAAGAAAGACTCATATTGTAAAGATTGTGTAAAGAAGAATCACCATAGATTATATTATGAAGATACTCAATGTGAATGTGGAAGAACTATAAAATGGTTAAATAATTATCAAAAACATTTACAAACAAAATATCATAATTCAAGAGTTTAACATTTTCATCGTGTAATTTAGATATTCTATAAATCAGTCGAGATTCTGCCATATTTGTAGTAAAATGATTTCCGTTGTATAAAATATTCAAAGATTCTTTCATTTGGTTGTAGAGATTTATACTATTTGGATCTCCTTGTCTTAATAAAATTTCCATTTCTGGGTAATCAATTTCAAGTTCTTTCAATCTTTTCGGTATTTCTCTCTTTTGAGCTCTGATAACGTAATAAGGATATTCCCACATGTGATTCTTCTTAATTAATACAAAAACATGGTGTTTTTTCTTAGCAAAATCTTTACAAACAAGGTCTGGTTTCATTAAGTCAATTTTTACACTTTGTTTTGTGATTATTTCCGTTTTTATTTCATCTTTAATTTGCAAGTGTTTAACTTCGTCCTCTAAATATTTAATCTTGTTTTCAAGTTTGTACACACCAAATTTACGAATACTTGGTAAAACTTCTTCTAAAAACCCAATCTTGAAACATTTCTGCTATTTTCATTTTAGATTTCAAGATTAAAGAATATATGCCTGCTTCATTGATGAAAACAGTGTTTTTTTGAAAGTTTGAAGGCGGGGGCGAATCACCCCTACCTTCAGAATGTATGTTTTCGAAGCTTTTTTTATATTTTTCTTTGACATGTTCTTTAATTGCTTTCTTCGTATCTTTATATTCTAACACCTCTGCAACATCTTTCGCCTTAAACCAAAATTCATTATTTTCGTCAACAAATGTTAAAATTTCTTTATTATTGAATTTGAGTAGATTCACAACTGACTCCATTTAGATAGAAAAAAAATTTAACTAGTAATTTTTATTTTGAGAATAAAGCCCAGATTCATTAACGAAAACAGTGTTATTTTGGAAGTTTGAAGGTAAGCTATTTATAGCCCCCCTTATATTTAGATTAAAATAGAAGTTTTTATCATCTTCGTCAACGTTTATTCTGATCGTTTGCATAGTATTTTCATATTCTAGAATTTTTGCTACGTCTTTAGCCTTAAACCAGATCACATTGTTTTCGTCAACAATCGTAAAGATATGTTTGTTATTGAATTTTAGTTGATTATTAAGTAGGTCTACAATTGACTCCATTTAGATAGAAATAAAATTTAACAAGCAATTTTTATTTTGAGTATAAAGTCCTGATTCATTGATGAAAACAGGGTCAGGATGAAGATTTTGAAAGAGTCGCGATTCGATACCCTTGTCAGAATCTATGTTTTCAAAGCTTTTTTTTGTATTTTTCTTTAACATTGTCTTTATTCGTATTTTTTGTGAATATTTGTGAGGTGGCCCTCGAGGGCTACCTTATCTTTTAGATAAAAGTATTGGTATTTATCATCATTATCAACTCGTTTTGAAAGTTTGAAGGTAAGAACGATTCGTTCCCCCTTGATTCATCATTCTTTCGACAATCTTAAATATATTGTTGTTTTACTCTCATTATTTATTAAATTTCCCTCAGAGTCTTGTATAGTTAGAACGATTTTTTGAATTCTTTTAATATTTTTTCTAATTGGAATATAATCGATTTCATTCGGTTTTTCACTGATTTTTGATCCATAAGCAACATTTGGGAAAAAAGTGTACAAAATTTCAGATTCTTTGTGTAAATGTTCGGTATGATTTTCAAAACTAGGTTCAACGAGATTGCAGTGCACTTCAATTACATCGAAAGGTCTAAATTTTGGCGTTTTATTTCCTAAATGTTGCTTATGGATCAAAAATCAGTGAAAAACCGAATGAAATCGATTATATTCCAATTAGAAAAAATATTAAAAGAATTCAAAAAATCGTTCTAACTATACAAGACTCTGAGGGAAATTTAATAAATAATGAGAGTAAAACAACAATATATTTAAGATTGTCGAAAGAATGATGAATCAAGGGGGGAACGAATCGTTCTTACCTTCAAACTTTCAAAACGAGTTGATAATGATGATAAATACCAATACTTTTATCTAAAAGATAAGGTAGCCCTCGAGGGCCACCTCACAAATATTCACAAAAAATACGAATAAAGACAATGTTAAAGAAAAATACAAAAAAAGCTTTGAAAACATAGATTCTGACAAGGGTATCGAATCGCGACTCTTTCAAAATCTTCATCCTGACCCTGTTTTCATCAATGAATCAGGACTTTATACTCAAAATAAAAATTGCTTGTTAAATTTTATTTCTATCTAAATGGAGTCAATTGTAGACCTACTTAATAATCAACTAAAATTCAATAACAAACATATCTTTACGATTGTTGACGAAAACAATGTGATCTGGTTTAAGGCTAAAGACGTAGCAAAATTTCTAGAATATGAAAATACTATGCAAACGATCAGAATAAACGTTGACGAAGATGATAAAAACTTCTATTTTAATCTAAATATAAGGGGGGCTATAAATAGCTTACCTTCAAACTTCCAAAATAACACTGTTTTCGTTAATGAATCTGGGCTTTATTCTCAAAATAAAAATTACTAGTTAAATTTTTTTTCTATCTAAATGGAGTCAGTTGTGAATCTACTCAAATTCAATAATAAAGAAATTTTAACATTTGTTGACGAAAATAATGAATTTTGGTTTAAGGCGAAAGATGTTGCAGAGGTGTTAGAATATAAAGATACGAAGAAAGCAATTAAAGAACATGTCAAAGAAAAATATAAAAAAAGCTTCGAAAACATACATTCTGAAGGTAGGGGTGATTCGCCCCCGCCTTCAAACTTTCAAAAAAACACTGTTTTCATCAATGAAGCAGGCATATATTCTTTAATCTTGAAATCTAAAATTCCCCCCACCCCCCCCCCCCCCCACCCCCCCCCCCCCCCACCCCCCCCCCCCCCCACCCCCCCCCCCCCCCACCCCCCCCCCCCCCCACCCCCCCCCCCCATGAACAAATTATTATACTAAAAATACTTTTACGTTTCGTACAGCTAAATAATGAAAAACTACAAAATAGTACATAAAGTGTTCTAACTTCATATTTTATAAAATTAGAGCAAAGGGAATGGCAGACATTTACTAATAAGGACGTGAAGATAAATTAAACTGTGTAGCAATCAGTGATAGTATGTCCATTGCCCACGCACCACCGCGGCACTTCTTACACTGGAAATTCAAGACGTCTTTTCGCTTATTTCTTTCCATTTATGTACTCTTTCTCTTCTCAACCTACGGAATCTTAGGCTGTAATATCACTTACTTTCACAATCTTAAAATAATATTATTATGTGAAAAGAATATTATTTTATTAAAAATAGATTAATTTCAACTTTGAATTAAGCAATAAATAAAAAACAGAATTTAGTGCAGTTAAATGTAATAACACTCTAAAGTGTATACGTTGATAATGCGATGACTCCTTCATTCATTACTGAAACATTTCAGTGTCATAATTACAAGATGCATAATCAAAGTAACATAATTTGTTTACACCTTGGGTCCAGTATTTGTTACTTTGCACCTTGGAATGTTATAACATGAATATTTATTATTTGATGAAACGTAATTGTTTATTATTTCCTATAATACTAGATACTTAAAACATTTTATTACGTACGTACTTTATCCCCCGGTGTTTTAATATTTTATTAAGTCGTAATAACCGACCACGGGGTTATCCGAAATGAGCATGTCGTTAATTCAAATTTGTTGGGTTTTATGGTATATATTAATTTATAATACAAAAATAATTCATCGTAGAACTTTTCATTACAAGTTATCTTTTTAATATGTGCAATAATGCAACAAAAAATAATTGTGTAAAACTATTGTAACAGTCTATAGGTTATAATAATATTTCATAAATTATAATTATTGTTGCTGAAATCTTAAATATACGTAAAAGTTCATAAAAGTTGTCCGTGTTCAAATTATTACTAGCGTAAGCCTCTGAAAATTAACTCCAGCATTACCAAGTAAACAGCCTTTGTTATCCGCAGTTTCACAGGTTAATAGAGGATTAATATTATGTTACTGGTATGTGAGTGCCGAGGCAACACTGACTGTGATAATATATGGATAGATCGAACAATATCCCAAAGCTCTAGGACAAAAAATGAACGTTTATAATGTTGTTTTCAGGACTAGGGTTTAATATATTTTGAGTTTAAAATAGTTCAATGATGATTATATGTTTTTTACAGTATGGTATTATGGTAGCAGGGTTAACATTGTTTTAAATCATTACCACAACTAGTCAGGCAAACAAACCCCTGAAGCTTACATTGTCAGAGTATATTTAAAATGTTGTCACTTATTAAAATTGTTTATTCATTTTATTCTTATTTTGTTTTTACGTATAATACTGTGCTTAAGTATGTCTGCAATAAACTAACGGAACCCAACACTATCGAAAAGGTTTTCTATTTCCTTTGTAAAATTTCTTTGAAATTGAAAAAAAAGTATCTAACTAAGAACGATTCAGGTAGTACTCGAGTATAAATAAATAGTATGATAAGCTTAATCTTATATAAATGTTAACATAAATTCAGAATTTTTTCAAAATCAAGCTTAATACTACTAAACGTCTATCTAATTTATATACTATAACAATACACAAGCTATAATATATATTTGAAGGGCTGGATGACTTTATCTTGAATGAATTTCCAGATCTTTAATTGGAGATGTAATTAATTATACTGGCCATTGTAATTAAAAACAATGTCTTGACTTCCTTTGTCACAACATTGAAACAATTAACTTGGAATGGCCTGATTGATTCTGCTCCTCTTCTGCTGTTTCCAATAACAAGTGTACTTCTATTTTGTTTCTGTGATTTAAATAATTTGGAACAAGTTATCTTTTTTCGTGCAAAATTGTTTATCAAATAATATCTAGTTGGTACTAAAGGAATATCGTTTAACTTTCGTACTACGTAATGTACGGACCTAAGGATTTAGTATTAAGAGTGGCAGCGCACTTGCACGAGTAGTTCTTTCATCTACAGTCCACACATAAATGTAGTATAGCCCAAACTAAAACTAATGCTGTTAAAGAGGAGGATGATTTGTCAGATTGGTGGTGCATATAATTTGGAGCAGGCTGTACTCCATCGAAAGGCGATAGTTGTGTATATTTCAGGGAGGTGGGGAACCACCTAATCTTTACCGAATCACTTACGTTCACACTGTACCTGACAGACCATGGGATCATTCTGATGTTTTTAGGGTTTTAAGGTCTTTTATCATTAGCAGCTGGGATCATGAGTCCTTTTATATTATGAAAATTTTCAAGAGACTTGTAATTATTACAAACAATTCCTCAACATACGGAAGATCTGGATTTCTGGATTAGCAATTTACCTCAAAACGAATTTTAAATTAGTAAGCAATCGTAACTAAAATTTACTAAACACGATTACGTTTTGCTTAGGCTCCCTTTTAAATGCATAGATTAGTTCAATTCGTTTAGTGAAATTAAATTTCTATAAAATATCATGCAATAGCACCAAAATTGTTCAAGGCATTTTATACAAGTGATAAGGGAAATAGACTCCATTTAAACTAGATGATTGCAAGTTACACTGCTCCAGGTTCCTCACTCCCTTAAGAAAGAAATAAGAGAATAATTAATAGTTTTGAGTTATTACTGGTTATAACTATTATTTTTTCCTTTGTTGAGTACATTATAATGTCATCAATTATGATTATGCTTCAGAGTTTTAGTGTTGTTAAGACGAAATAATGAATGAAAAACTAAAAAGTAGTGCAGAAAGTATTGTGTATTTATCTACTATTTTAATAAAGTATAGAAAATGGGAGACCTTTTTTGAAGAGGGAAAAAATAATTAAATTGAGTAGCAATCGCCGATAACAAGTGCATTGCTCAAGCGCCCATTGCCTTGTTTCTTATAATGGAGCTTAAAGCGGTCTATTAATTTACTTTATTTAATTTCTCTTTTCGTTTTTCCTTTTGTCAAAATATTAGATCGGTATTTTCTACTGAAGACCACTTATTTCAAATGTAATGAAAGCATATTGATACTTAATAGCGTGACCACCAAATTTTATTTGGTAACATACTTATTTAAATAAAAAAACGGAATGTTTTGTGGTTAAATTTAATGCCACGTTATAGTAGAAATCTGCATAGAACCCACGTACCTTCATCAAAGCAACATTTAAATTCAATGATTCCTAAATAAAAATATAATTTACCTAATTCTTTTTTATATGCATATCCCATTGCTTGTTGCCTCTTAGTTTTTCAAAGAAGAACATTGTATTAATGTTTCATTTCTGAATATTTTTTTCTTCACTATAACAGTAAATCTTTATTAAATTTTAAACATTTCTATATCCATAATTTTATTCCCCTTAGTTAATATTTTTATGTGTATGTAGACGGCCACCAGAGGGTTACTTAAGGCGAGTGATTACCTCGCTTCCTATGTTGTTTGCTTCATTTCTAATGAGATCACACGCCAAATCATGAGAGAGAATGGAAGGAGCTGCTCAAGGTTTGATTCTGGGACCGAACCTGTAAAACATCACTAACCATGGGATCCACTGAGTAGAAATTCCAGAAGGGAGCTTAGTGGGGTGCGCGGACACATTGCTGCGGTAATAACTACTTTCGCCGAGGGAAAGGATTCGCCTAGTCATCCTGCGGGAATGGTTTGGTAACACACATTGAGATTTGATGATACACGATGCAGAATTTGTAGATACGATGGCTTTTAGAAACAGAGAACATTAGACAGCCAGGCTGATGATAGACCAGAGAGATAGATTGAAGCAGGAATACGGAGAGGTACATTTCTGTCTGACCCAGTTCCTTACCAACTATGGCAAAATTCGATTATACCTGTTTATGATGGGTTGATCTAAAGCCTGGGATGTCTTTACGGTGATGGCTTCAACGTAAGCAAGATGTAACAAAACGAACGAAGGGTTCTAGAGATTTTAATAGGCTCTCTCACCGAACATTATTAAGCGATTTTAAGAGACATACCTTAAATAATGTTTCAACAAATGGAAGGTGCTGAAAAGCGAAACATTATAAGAAAGTTAATACACGCCCGGTGTGTCCAAATCAATGGCCTTGTGCTTTTTAAGACATTTTTTGACTTCGGTAGTCACTCTCTTAAAGTACTACGCCGATGTTTATCGGGCATGCGAGTCCCACTCACCAGCGGATAGCCACGGTTCATTATAATTTATTTTATCGTTGATAAATACATAAACGTAATTTAATAAAAGTTAATTGATGGTATTTTATATTAAGCAGTTAGTACATTTTAAAAAGTCAATATTTTGATCACTTATCGAGCAATTACTGTTGTGAGGAATTTAGAGATAGGATTTTGCATTTCATTCTCCACTTTAACATTTACGTTACCGTTTTTTAAGGAGTGACAATTAAATAACTTTATACATTTTTGACAGCGCTATAGATAAGTTACCTAAACCTTCATACACACACAGTAAGATACATTAGTGCATCTTAAAGAAATACGGATCACTGAAAATATGTTGCTGAAAGAATACTGCCATTTGAAAATTATATTTGGTAACGAAAATATCTCACAATCCCGAAAGCGTTTTTGCGCAAAATTTGTATAGGCTATGTTACCAGATAATGCACATAAAAATTTCGACAGAGGGTTATTATATTAGTTTGTTTGGTTTTACCAGACAACTAATAACAAATTAGTTGTGAATAACTAACTCTTTGTCTTGTATACAATTAACTGAAGGAGATATGCTAGGTTTATATGAGAGTGAAGGATTGTTTAATCGCTGTTTCGTCTTAGTTTAATTAGATGACAAACTTTTGCTGATAGAAGCAACACGGACGTGATCTTGGTACAAACTCTGGAGAGAACACGTTTTAATCAAGATGAGTAAATCAGGAAGCTCTATCGTGGTTTAGGTAGAACCGTAGTACTCATTAGTCCATGTTGAGTGTTACATTAATTTATAGGCAATATTTATTTAATCCAAGAAGTTATCAATAAGGTACTTCTAGTAAATAAATGCCCTATTGGCTTTGTTTTTTAAATGAATTCTTTATATTTCAAGACTTATAATTAGCTAAAGATTTCTAAAATTACTAGTAACTATAATGACAACAGGATATTAGCACAATAAATATATTTTTAAGTAAACTTAATAACCACGTACTTCTTAAGACATTTTAACATGTGCGTGTTCAAACCTGTATGCTGTATATCAACATATTCAACATAATTATTTAGAGACTTATTTTATACTCTGTTATTATTTAAACACTGGTACTAAACCAAATATAATGAAAGAAATATAACGCATCATGTGATAATCTGTAGCAAAACATTTTCTAAACTTGAAGTTTGCATGAAATTTTATTTCTATAAGGATGATTTATACGATGAGTCAGTTCGTGTATGATTTTTACACAGACCGTGTTCCAAGATTTGGCTTACATAGCATTAACTTCTTAGTATTACATAAGGAAAAAATTAACAAGTTGCATTACATATAAAGGTCAAGTTTCTTGTCATATTAGCAACAATAGGTTATTCTTGCATTAGCTTTTACTGTTATTTATTGAACTTACTGAAATTGGTTCCAGTGTTTATAAATGCATTTCTCCTAACATATCCATTTACTGTCTTTATTACAAATTAAATAAAATTTCACAACTCTTGCAAACTGTGGTATTATATTTAACTTATTTACTATGGTATTGAAACATTATCCATAATTAAAGTAGTAAATATTTTAACGTAACTTTTTTTTAAAAATAAGATGACAGAGTTCATTTAAGAGATTTTTGTTTACGATATTGTGCTAGGGCTTCTGAGTGTAGTTTTTGGTTGTTTAGGTTAAGTTATTTAACAATGATCTTCCACTCATATTACAAAAATATAAATGTTATTATGTCGTTATATTTATGTACATTAAATGTAACACAAGATATAATTTGTTAATAATGTCAGTCTTTCCTAGTTTCGCACTAGTTACTCCTATTGCTGTTCCTACTTATATCAAAGCACAAATAAAAGAATTAAGGGACACTAGGATAGATTAAGAAATATCGCTCTGTGACAAAATATAAACATAATGATCACATAAGCAACTGTTAGGAAGCACCAACAGCACAGAAGTAAGGCTTGATAACATATAAAACAAAGTAAAATACTAAGGAATATATTTGTATATACTTGTCATAAACGTAGTTGAGAGCTGCTGAGGCGTTCAGATGATATTGAATTTGTTGCGTCTTATTGTCAAGGAAATACGCCAATCTTTTTTTAATCAGTCATTTTTAATGCCACTGAATATAACATTATACAGAGTGTAACATTAAAAGTTGCTACATTAAACTAATTATAGTTTATCATACCTGTACATTTGCAGCTTAACTTAACTTATATTAAAAAACTGAGGTTAAATTTAATATTTATAATTATTCATTCAGATTTACTCCATAGGGAAAACACTATGAAAATTGTATATATATATATATATATATATATATATATATATATATATATGTGTGTGTGTGTGTGTGTGTGTGTGTGTGTGTGTGTGTGTGTGTGTGTGTGTGTGTGTGTTGTGTGTGTGTGTGTGTGTGTGTGTGTGTGTGTGTGTGTAGAGCCTATTGTATAAAGCAAGATGTCTCCTCACATAATTATGTTTATTTATGTAATATAAATAAAGAGACATAATAAGTTTTAATTGTAATTTAATTTATTGGAAGGATTTCATAAAAATTACAAGGTGCTCTATGTACATACATGAGAATAAAAACAGTAGATACAAAACAAGAATTTATTTGTACAACATACAGTACTTTTTCGAACAAAATATGCAAAACTAAAAAGAAACTAACAAATAAAAAGATCACTCACAGAACCAGCAAAAAACTATTCCAAATTTTTAGAAACATTAAAGACTAAATTTAAAATGAAAGTAAATCAGGGATTTATGAAATTGGATGCGATGAGTGTGAGCAAATTTATATTAGACGAACAAAAAGAACACGATTTAAATTTATCACACACAAAATATGGAAGAGTTGACAAATCTACTGTGGCCAAGCATTGCATTGATTCAGGACAATGAAAATAAATTTTAAATATACAATTTATAAAAGAAGTAATGAAACTAATGAACTAAAATGATTGGGAAACACTACACATACACAGATATAAAGAAAACCTCATGAACAATGAAGAATGAACTATTGAAAATTCCAGTCTTCTTTCTTCTCAATTTATTCGAAAATTAAACTGTAGTCACATATAATTTTTCATACTGACTGAAATATTTTCAAAATGTTTGTATTTACACTAATATTAATTGTTGTACACCATATTTCATTTTAATATATATATTGTAAAAAAATATGCACATATTTATTTATGGAGTCGCCTGATGATGAAAGCTTTAGTTTTTAAAGGCCTCGTGCAAAAAATTTACAATTGGAAAAGTATTATTTTCATTAACATTTAGTAATATTTCAAGAATTTTACAATTTCTCCAAGAGTCTTAAAGGTTGCTTTCTAAACACAAAGCAGGTGGAATCTATTTGGACTTCACATATCCCAAATGTACTATTGATCGGATAGTAATTCTTATGATGAAATTATTTTATAAAGTTCATATTCCACATATGCAATTTTATTTGTTCCACGGGAACTATATTGTTAAACCAGCTTTAACATTTTATAATTACATCGCTTCAGTTAATGCTCAATATAATCTGGCTCTTAATGTGTACAGCTTATCTTTTAGATCCATAATGTCCTGACATAACCTATTTCAGAAGCAAGTTCACATTACCTTGCTATTCGTATATTACTCCAACTAGTTCATATTTGACTTCAAACTAACATTGTAACGTTACATAGACAGCAGAGAACTTTACCTATTAAACGTTAGTGTTTATTAAGACCTGTGTCATGACACATAATAATCAATAAATAATCATATCTGATATAAAAATCATAGTATATGTTAAAATGTAATTACTTCAAAAAGGAAGATTAGGGAAAAGGTTTATAAGAAAAGTAATAATAGATAGATTATCTTGTTGATATTGTTTTTCCAAATTTATTTTTCCAAGGCAAATTATAACCGAATTATAGGGGTTTAACTTAGCTCAATCCAAGAAAAAGGACCTCATCGAGTTATTAATGTTGTATTTTCAGCTAAAAGTTACATACAGATCAGTTGCTCATTTGTGATAATTTTAAACCAGTTATAACATGTTCTTCTTACATTACACGTTTTTTTTGGCGAATTGAACTATGCACTCTCTTTGATTTGTTTTTCGCACTGTAACTAAATATCAATTATTACAGATAAAACTATTGTGCAATTTAAGCAACTAGCAAACATTAACGGCAAACTTACAATGTACTGAGACGCTCTTATGTTTCTGTAAATATCATTAGGACTATTATTATTAAAATTAAAGATTTTTATCTGCTCTATTCTCGATCTTAAATTCTCTACCACTTTTTCTTACGATGTAATTGACCTATATTAAGATATCTGTAGTGATTTTGTATATTGATACGTAGCGTTCTCCATTATATTCATATAACCGACTATAGGAAATCCATCTACGTACCTCATTATAATTAGAAAGTAAGTGTCACTTTATACAGACCATTCAAGCTCTCGACATGAACTTATGTCACTATTCATCATGAATTATGTCATTCTTCGGGAACTTATAGTCATCCAAGAAACACGATGCAATGATCATGTTACATAGAAAATTGCTTTTTAGGATTTGAAACTATGTAAACTGTTGGAAATTTGCCTCGAGTGAACAGAATCTCCGTTACAACGCAACCAAGTTCAAACTGAAAATACCAATGTGGCATTTTTTTGTCATATCATTGTGGTAGTTTGTTAAACTAAAAGGTTAAGGATTCCTTATCGTTAATCTCAAGGAAACAGAGTCTAATAATATGTACAACTGTGGAGAGTTCTTGAATGCCACATCTCCTGCAATCTTGTTCCAACATAAGTTATTGATTGCCACATATAAGTACAGTCATTGTTCAAGGATTCGCGCCTTTACTGGCACTGAAGAGCGTTCTATGAGTTACGTTGCTGGTTTATCGAAAAAGACTACTAATTTCTTACCTAGCACATTACAACAAACGCCCTACGCTCAGTTTTGAATCTTAATAACTGTAAAACAGTAATATAAAAAAGTATAGTAGTATTCCCATGGCCTCCAAGGTAGTAACCAAGGATTAATGCAAACTTTCATAAATTAAATAGAGGAGCTTTTACCAACTTTATCTTTATAACCTTTGTGGGTGGCATATTCTTAGGTTCTAAATCCAAAGGGAAATTATTAATTGATTTTATGGCAATATACCACTCTCTTCTACTGTCAATGTCTTTCAAGTATCCGATATTTGTTTACCATTGAAAATTTGTTTACCATTGAAAATTTCCAATACTACACATAATATTAGTATTTATGTGACAAACTGTCACTTAAAAGGTTTTAAAAACAAAACTTAAAAAATGTTTTAAACAAATTCCATATTACTAATAGTTTATTTAAATATATTTTTATAAATGTTTTTAACTTTCTTTATCTCAACGTTCTTTAATTTAAAATTAAAAAATACAATACATTTGCCATGTTTACATTCACATCAGTATGGCTTTCAAGGCCTTTACACGATAAAATGTATATAAATTATATTATATAACATAAACATCTTCCATACATCATGCATTTTATTTGCGTCAAAATATCTATATAAATCTCGATATTCCTTACAAAATTTTAATAAATTAAGGTCTTATTATTCACATAACATTTATTAAGTATTTTTCTACAATTAATAAATAACTATAAATAAAAAAAACTAATAATAACAAACAGTCACCTACTAATAACAGGAAATCTACTATGCAGACTCGTTTCATTCCTCATATTGTTCAAACTTGAATTTGAGTCCCAACACTTGTCTTATAGTTTTTCTTAAGTAAACAAGTTTTTCCAAATATAACCTTTCAAAACCTCTTATCAATACATCATTATATAACAGTTCCTCCTATGAAAGCCAGTCAACCCTTAATGCCGTTTCTTCATACATTTATTTACACAACTTTCACAAAGTTCAGTTTATAATTGTCTTCTAAATATATGTATTTAATTTTGAAATAAGTTACAATATATCGAGTAACGTCTTGATACTTCAGTTACCAGACATAACTGCAAACCGCAAATTTTTATTCTATTCTTTTATAAATCTAATTTTAAACATTTCGAAATAAACGTTTGTATAATAAAGTAACGGTATAAATTAGCAGAGTTGCCCAGTTAGATGTAAATAAATCCAAAAATTTTATCAAATCCCTTTAAGTAATTTGTAAATTGGTTAAAATTATTTTAGTTAGTTTCAAAACTTATTAACTATATTTATTAGGGTAAATACATAGGATTTTGAAATTGTGTCGTTGTCCATGTGTCTGCCCATGTGTGCGATGATAACACTTGGTGAAAGGTTCAGAGACTTGAAACTGCGTGCATAGATTCCCCTTGGTTCAAGTAAGATATGTACTTATTTTAAGACGAAAAAGTGAAAGAGCAGTCCTCCATCTGTCTTTCTTTGCGATAAACTTTGATAGTAAAGTCTTAGAGATTTAATACATAGGAATTATCTTTCCCTGAAGAAAAATTTTTTTGGGGTAAGAAGTTCAAATCTAAGATTGTCTGTATGTAAATATCGATAAAAATACTCTAAAAACTTCAAACATAGTATGAGCTTCCACTTAGACTTTTAATTGTCCATGCTATCAAGTGATGGCGTTTGCTAACGCTGATATAATATCGATTTCAACATAAAAATATTAATTCGAAGTCTTCTTGCAAAACGTGGTAAAAGATATAGGCTAGTTCGCTAATCATTAAACATCAGGACGGAATATTAAACACTTATTCTCCAGGTGCTCTTTACGACACTTCTCGATTTATTGGAACTACCTTTTAATAGGATTTCGTAACTGTTTAGAATGCATCATTAATCGCAGCTTTATACCTGAGATGCTTTTATAGCAAGATAACAGCTAAAAGACAACGTTTCATGTGCAATTTTACACAATAAAAAATTACTGATAGCAGTTTTGTATTAAAATTCGTAATATTTAATTTGGTTTATACTTATAAGTAAGGGTTTTTATTTAAATATACATTTTATTATATATAGCGTACAACTATCCGTAGAGTAAGACACAAATCTGGTTATACGGTTATACAACATACGGCATAAAGTACTCATATTCAATATAACAATAATCATTACGTGTGTTTCTCCTCAATCGATAATAGGTAGGGATGTTGTAAGTTTTTATCCACAAATGGTGTTATCTATCATTTCACAAACGCTTCTTACTACAATCGGTCATTATAAATATTATTATACTTAATAAAAAAAAGTGTCACGTAACAGGCTTAGGTGCTGTTAGATGCAAACTTTTTATTCTACAGCTAATTTTATTATAGATATGTGGTGCGGACTGACATTCAGACATAAAATATATTTTGTAGCTCTCTGGAAGACATAAGCTAAGTAAAGGGATAATCAAACGATATAGACGAGATGGTTCTTAGTCAAATATTAGGCGTTGTTTCTTAAGTATAGAATTGGCGTTACAAAACATAAAGTGCATAGCTTATTCCATTTTTAAAATATCCAGCGTATAGTTACAATAAGCAAAGGCTTAGCCAAATTACATAGCCGAACTGGTCTAAACGAAACACGAGGCATCACTTCCCACATAAAGAAATAACGTTACAATACACGTCCATACACCTTTTCGTTCTTGAGATATCCAGGGAAACGTACACACAGACAGATATAGAAGGAAGTTAACCTGGCCTTCTATTAATCACTATATAAAATTTCAAGTTTATAGTTTTAACCTTTAAGCTGTAGCCTTCGTCAGGTTCAGTCGATTTCATGGAGGGACTCATGTCTCCTAATAAATACAATATTGTAATGGAGTATAAAATTAACTCTCTGATAATAATATCGTAAAATGGTTCATTTTACATTAAGAAATAATTTTCTCTAATTTTTCAGCTAATGTATTTAAAATATTTCTTTGAATAGGTAAAGTTTTTGGATCACAAAAAAGTTTTACAAGAAAAATTAAAACTTTAATTTATTTAAACAAATTATTCAAGTATATTTATCTATATATATATTTAAGTAAAATAATAACTGCGTTTTCCTTAAAGTATAGTGTAGATTACCAAACGTGGCATGTTCTTTGATAATGTAAATTCGAAGTATAAAGTAAATTTGGCACTTATATTCGATAATCTCAAATTTGCATAATATTATAAAAGAGAAAATCCAATATAAAGTTTACCGCTAAACTAACACTCTGCTTTCTACTCACGTAAGGACCATTACGATATCTCAACACCCTATGAATTTAAACGCAATTTATTGCAGTAGTTTCTTAAACAAAGTTAATAATTAAATCTGCTAGTTAATATTACATGTTAATCTTGATAACTGTCACTGACATGGATAATAAACATTATTAATTTTCTATAATTGTTACAAAAATATCTGTAATATATCTACCAGATTAACGTCCTTGAAAATTTCTTCTATAAGTTACGTTTTTATTTATAGGTTTGTAAAAAAAATATTATTACTTGGGTCTTATTATGCAACAGTAAAAACATATTTCCAGAGCATCGACCGTTTCATACGTGAGTATTTTATTAGTGACTTATTAGAATGCTAAACGTTACATACTAGTCTTCTTTCATAAGACGAAAAAGCAAAATTTTCTAAGAACATGACTTGTATGCAAACTGTATACTTACGGTACGTGCTAAGTTATATATAAGAATAAATTATTAGTTTCATTAGGAATATAATATAATTATAGTAAATGTTTTGTAAATATTAATTAAAATTAGCAATTATAAATTATGGGTATTGGAATTAAATATACATTTAAAATGGAATCAATATGTTTTTTTCGTTCCTGGAATACAAAACATCATATGTTAAATATTGAAAATTATAAATTAATAAACTAAATAATCAGTATTATTAAAAATAAATTACTAATTGCTATCTTCATCGTCAGAAAAGTTTTAAGAGTTCGATATTCTGATTATTAGTATCTTTTATGTTATGACCTCCTTGGACTCAGATGAACACTATCTGGGCATATTTTTAGTTCTAAATAGGGCACTTGGTGTGTTTAACAAATCCTCTATAGTAAGCCGGAAAGATATTTTGGGTTTGAATAATTGCTTTGGATTTATTTTATTCTTATTTAATTGCGTTCATTCCTTAACAAATCTTCAATAATACAGTAAACACTTAGTTCAATTCGATATATTCATGACAGTGCCGGGACCTATTTTATTCTCTCTTTATGTAAACCATATTCTTGTTTTTATACCATCAACAAACTTTCTCTGGCTGCATCTCTTTTTCAAATTATACCTGCTTGATTTTCAATCACTGTAAATATTTTTAAGGACTCAGTGGTGTTGTTTTAGCTTCCCCGGCAAGCGAGAGATCCGAGTTCGAGTACCAGCGGAGTAAGTCACGTTAACTCGAGGAAACTACAAGAGGTTTATACTTTAGCTAATACACCTTAGCCATTCAGCTCTTGAAAAGGTTTTTGCTGATGAAACGCTGTGAATACTGAGCGTCAGGGAATGTATCTTATTTGGCAGTGGTGAATGTCACTCAATTATGTATTACTGAGAGTTAGTTCGCGTTATTGACATTGGTGTCTTGGTTAACCATGACAACAACAAGACAATCTCACAAGACATAAACAAGAATAAATTTGTAAGGACCAGAGTACTATCATATGAAATTAAAATATCAAAGTAATACATGTAGAGTAAATGTAGGTTATGTTCTTTTCGCGAATTTTCAACAAAGCCTGACACCCTTTGTGTGGCGTAGCCTACTCCTACGTAATCTAGTTTGGAATGCCTTGACAAATTATCATAAGTAATAGACACAAATAACCACATAAAATTACCTAAATTTAGCTTTCCTTCAATTTTAATGAGATAAAGTTACTGCATCTAGTATTGGGTGTTAAGCTTGAATGGATTTAAGAATAAAAAGATAAATAAACTAATTTTGGAACTATAATAACTTCAATGGAATTACAATGAAAATTTAAACTCGAACCAGGATACAAACTAACCATAAGTTCTACCTGTAAAATATACTTATATTTTTCAGTAACCCAGATTTATGATTCTTCATCTTAAAATTGCACATAACCTAAATTTTCGTTTTGCCTTCTACGTTGTGTAGAAAACATTCTTTATAACTTATTTGTTAATCTATGTATATGTATAATACTCTTTTGAATGTAGACCTTAGGCCTAACTTTGTAAGCTGAAAAATATAAAACTTAATCTTACTTCCTTTTATAACCGTTGTAAAATTGGCCAATGCGCGAAATAAACAACGCTTTAATTGTTTGTGTAATGTTTTAATGTATTCAAATTAACTTATAGAAATTACTTATCTTATGCAAAGATATTGCATTTTTGTCGGATATTCAAGAACTGCTTGATCTTACAAAGGGTCAGACTTAATACTTGTACAGGGGTTGCAACCTACAATAAAATGTGTTCCTAATGTACAAAAGGACGGCTCGAAGTATATTTGTTGAATTTTGTGGTATTATTACACATAATATATAACAGATTTACTTTATATCCGAAATATATTGTACTGATTCTTAATAATTTCAATTTAATAAATATTGTGTTATTGGTAATTTTAGACATACTAAAATCACTTATTTTTTAATATAATAAAACGTAATGTAATTTTTTTTATAATAAGATTACTTATACTAAATACCCAGGTAATTTCAGTGTATTTAATTTAAATAGTTAGGTATATTCCTTTTCAATTTAAAAGTTACAATGTTAAATAGATTTGGTAGGTTTAAAGATGATCTAATTAATATAAAATTTGTAAATGGAAAACTAAAGACACTGCGTTTGTGTTAGATTTAATAACTTATTTTGTTGACTATGATATTGTTTATGTAATGTATATATTTAGTTATCAGGTAAAGTTTTACTATAGCTAGTCAAGTGTTGTTACAAAAAGTGCAAGTATCCCAATCCACCATATTCACGTGGACTAAGAGTGGTAACTTCAAACGATTCATAAATTTATCACTTGCAAAATAAGTGTTGTGTCTATCTAATTAATAGAATATTTACATTTAATATTTTGACCCAAACCATTTAATTTAACCGTATTTACAGGATGTACAGAAAAAATTTAGACTTCTATAATTTAATACTACATTATCCTAACTAAATAAACAAAAGTAAAGATTTTTTAAGCATATCATTGAGCTATGCTATAAATAGAAGTTTATTAGGAACAGTTTTAACTACATTTTCCATACTTATAAATGCTCATACCTGCAATATACAACAAATTACTTAAAAAGTAACTTACAATCTGTTTGATAAGAAATAAAAGGCACTTTTTATGTAAAACTTGTTTTTATTTGACATTCTTGTCTATATTTAAATTTTAAACGCTGAGCCGAAAAACATAATTGTAATGTGTCATGATGCAGACAATGCTGAATGATATATATTCAATTTACATGTCTATCAACGGGAGTTTAGAATAACTGAAATTGTGGAATATAAATATATTTATATCCAAAAGGTTTACAGTGTCAATGCCTGTAAAAAAGATTGGATTATAGATTATTCAGAGAAAATTTAGAGCTATTTGTTTAAATAAATAGTTAAGAACATTTTTGATTTGTTGTGAAACAAAAGTAACTTGAAAATATTTATGAAACGGAATGCGAACTTATACGTTTCGATTACCATTTCTTAAGCTACCTAGTTTTAAAGACCTATTTTACAAATATTTGGTATATCCCGTATAAATACGGTTAAATATTTGTGATTGGTGCAAAATGTTCAAAGTATACAGATCTTTAAATTTATGTATCATACATAATCAATTTAATAAATGAAATGAAATTTAAAATATAAATGTATAATTACAATGCACATTCCTCAGAAAGCATTCATACCCTTCTGATTGGATCATTTTTGCAGGATTTTACAAAGTTAATCTTAATTTTAAAATTTGGGAGAAAAAATGAGAAATATAATGTGTTATAAGCTATACATACCTTACGGGTTCTCTGCTTCTGTATAACGATTATATGTTTAAAATATAATACAGTAACTGTTCCAACTTTTTAACAGATGTCTTCTGTTACAAATTCAAATATATGTACGTATATTGAACAATTTATATTATTACATAATAATTTTGCTATACATTTTTACTGTTCTTTTTTATTAGACTTCTATATACTAATTTTCGGTAATAAATATTTTTGGGCCTATTATACCGAAATTTGTCCCATAGTTTTAGTAACACTAAGTTTATTATTTCAAGTAATGTACACTTGCATTTTATTAAGCATTGCTGTGTTAAAATACTGTTGTTGCCTGAATGTACACTTTCGCTTTTGTCTACAAATGTAAGAGAATCACAAAGCCAAGCAGAGTGTATAAAGAGGATTATATTAACGCTGTAACAAGATGAGGGAAGTCAGTCCCGATCCCCTCTAATTGGCTTAACAAGTTTAATTAAATTCTTTTTACACAGGCAGAGATTAGAATAAATACATGGAGTGAAACTTAAGTTCAACGTAAAATTAGTTAAGTATCATCGTGTGACGTATATTGTCATGACGTACAGTAACATAGATTATATCGTTTGCTATTATTTATGCAGTTCAAACATAACAAACGCAGAGTTTATCTTTTTCATGAGAATTTTGGTTATAACGGTGGTAGTTTGTGTCACTATTCGTTTGTCCAAGTAGTGGCAAGCTTTTAACTTATTTATTATAAAAAATAAAAAAATATGACAAGATTAAAGTAGAAAAGGATACTACTATACATGTAAGTTAAATACATTATACAAACTCCTTCAATGAATTTTAATTGGAAAGATTGATGTGAAATTAAGAAATATTCGTTAATTTAATCAATGTATTGCAGGGACATCCGGAAACATGATGTAGGAGTGAGACATCATACTGCTAACTGGATAATATTTGCAGTTTTTTACTTCAATCTTGAAAAAAAGAAAGTAAAATATTGCATTGGTTTGAGTTTATGTTGAAAATCCTAAAATTGTTTATTGGTTATAGCTGGCTAATCAATAATATAACTACTTCTATTAATATTAATATACAGCCTTTGGATAGTTACAAACACACAAATACGCGCGCACACGCAATCACATACATATATAAATACACACACACACACACACACACACACACACACACACATACACATAACTATATATATATATAATTTTTTATTACGGTTGTTTTGGATGTATTGATCTTGTTTTCATAAAATATTGTTTTAATTCGAGAAGAAATAGGTCTCCAAAATGAACATGAAAGGGATTTAAATGTGTAAAGTATATGTAATATTATTAGTGAAAAAACTCATAAGACTAAGGAATAGATCGTCGTAGGAAAGGAATACGGAAGTCGAAAAAAGGATCCTATTACAAATCGAAAAAAAAACATCCACCGATAAGTTGATACCCACGTCCGCTCAGATACAGCTGTTAAACAAAAAAGAACAACACATCGTTTTAGAAATTGTATATAAATTTTGATGATTTGAAAAATAATGGTACTAACCATGGATAGATTGCCAGGGGCGTGGTCTGGCGAGCTGGCAGGGGCTACATCCTAAAAGGTGTGGTCGAAGGGTTGATAAGCAGTATTAGAGAAATTTATCGGCAAAACGTCGAAATTGCGTGTGCGCCCTTATGAACATGTGATTTGAAATATTACTTTAGGTAAAATAGTGGTACGTGTTATTAATAACGAAAATAAAATGAAAGTAAAGAAATGTTTTGTTTAGTCTTAGGAACTTAATATTCAAAACAATAAGTTTGTAAATCAGAACAATATGAAACAAAATTATTTTGGGTATAAAGATTAAAAATATAATTTGTTACTAAAATCAATTAAATATAACTTGTGAGATATAATTCAGCATTAAATGTCATTCATGGCTGATATTAAAATTCGTCTTTGCAAAATGTACACTCGTAATCTAAGATATTATTTAAAACCATTTCTAAATAATTAGATTTTGATTTTTTATTTATATATGATAGTTCGTTTGAGTATGTTATAATGACTATGGAACCTACTAGTTAAATCCTCTATCTATTGTGATAAATATATATACAGCCATACCTTACCTAGTAAATTCCCGATTAGACTTTTGTAAGGTAAAATCTAACCACAAATTGTCAAAAGTGAATAATTTACTCTGCAATAATTGTGGTGAATAGTAAAATAACATTGACATGAAAATCAAAGTCCAATATGATGACAAAGCCAAAGCGGAATAATTCAACACAACAATAGTTATTTGATAATATGATATTTAGTTCCTGTTTTGTTTTGTTCGTGGAACTACAGTGAGAATCGATGTCGTTATATTGTTAGCTGAATTCATTCAAATGTGATAGGATTTTATGAAAGCTACATCATTTCCCTTATTACACAATTACATTAAGCTACTTCAAACACCTGCCGTGGTGCGATTGCGGAACAGGTTTTTAAAAGTTTATAAGTTATAAGTGTATATACCGGTAATACTATTTTATACCGCTTATAATTATTTAAATATAATATACATTTAACTGTATATAAAAATAAATTGAAATTTCTAGTAGCTACATAAAGAAAAGGACCACAATAAAAACTTTTACTTCCATTATCTTGACCTTCTTTGATAAATTACCTGGAAAAGAAACTTACGTCTAAGCGATCTAAAGAGATTATGTATAAAAGCAAATTTTTTTTAGTTTATATACCAGTAAGTGAATACATATATAAAAGTGTTTTCTGTCTTTTCATTTACGAATTCGAACAATCAAATTTTAAATACATACATATACACATACACATAGGCTATATATATATGTGTGTGTATATTTATGTTTATATAAAATAATTTTTATTTAGAAAATTTTATTGTTTTTATATTATTCAGGAGATATAACAAACAAACGATTAATCAAACTATATGTATCTTACCTTACATATAGGTCTCTTGTAGCTAAGTATCTCGAAGTAATATTTTATTTAGTAATAGATTTAAAATATTTTATTTTAGCATTAAATACTCATAATAGTATTCAATAAGGTTTCTAATGTTAGTACTATATATTTATATACAACAATAAATACATATATAAATAAATACATACATGCAACAATAAATGTGTGTGTGTGTGTGTGTGTGTGTGTGTGTGTGTGTGTGTGTGTGTGTGTGTGTGTGTGTGTGTGTGTGTGTGTGTGTGTGTGTGTGTGTGTGTGTGTGTGTGTGTGTGTGTGTGTGTGTGTGTGTGTGTGTGTGTGTGTGTGTGTGTGTGTGTGTGTGTGTGTGTGTGTGTGTGTGTGTGTGTGTGTGTGTGTGTGTGAATGTACGTAAGTACATATATGTGTATGTATGTTATAATGACTACAATTTTCACTTAAATAAATACTCAATATGTACATACATGTGTGTTGCATAATTTACTTTATTTTAAACATTTATATCGTAAGTAATAATGATCAGACTTTAGATTCTTACATTCTCATTTACTACATTTCAGAGACACATCTTGGTATCTTGGCATTGGTATTAAAGCATAAGATAGATTAAGATTTTTAGTATCATAATTTGTTCCTATTCAAGTTTATTTTTTCGGTAGTTTGAGGCTGCACTTTTTAGAAGAGATTTTCTTACCGTAAGACTAAAAACTACATTATTACAAATGTCATGTTTTTAAATCATGTATTTTATACAATATTAATGATCGTTCTCAGTTCTTTTACAATGTAATACGTCAAAGAGAAAATAATTGGAAATCTCCACCAAATATATGATAGCTTATGCATTAAAAATAGATGTTTTTAAATGAACATTTCTTTAATACAATGGGGATTGTAAAGTTTATGCCTGAATGACGCGAATGTTTTTCTAATTAACTAACAATCTATACTTAATATTTGAATAATGTTATATAATGTTATGGTTTCACATATAAAGTGATTTATTTTATGATAAAGTGTCTCCAAAAAGTTTATTCTATCGAACATTTGCAGCCTTTCCAATATTTAATATCTTATGATATATGTATATATAGTCAATATCTATATCTTATTTACCCAGACAACATTTTGTAACAAATCAAGCTTATACAGTGTGGTATGTGCATTATATTCTTAATAATATGAATAAACATTAAATTATTATTAATCATTAAAATGATATACACATTGAATTTTGCTTACATTTACAATTTCATTGCCAATATCTTCATTATAGGGGTGAGATGATTATTGCACAAAAAATAGTTAAGGAAGACGATCAATGTTATTACAAGTTTTTAGATTTAGTATCCTATGGTCTCAGATTATAGATTTCCTTTACATTTTACTCACCTTAAGAACATTGTAGCAAAGTTAAGTCATTGTTATGCATATATGAGATATGTCTTGTAATTTATATAATGTTTAAATTACTTTTTAAAACAAAGTAATAAGTCTGTAATCTTTCAACACAAGAATTGCATATACTTTCCGCTGATATAGCATATTTTCACTGGCTAATCTACAAACAATACATGTATTTCGATTCAGATTAAAGGATTTACACACTTCACAGAGTATGCCCCAGAAGCTGTTAATTTTAATTTGATTGCAGAACTTTTTATAACAGATTTAATTTTACTATTTGGTGCTTCAATTTCTCCAGCGTATTACATACATGTGTTACATGTTTAAATGCGAAATAATTGTTTATAATTTGATACTGATTACCACTACAACTTGCGTCCTACAGTAAATAACAATGTTAATAGATATATAAGCTAGAATTTGGTAAATATATACCACTAGGTGACAGAGTTTTTTCTCAATGATGCCGAGCATTTCTAAGTTTTACTACATACCGGTATAGGAAAACTAATCACGTCCACGTGAATTAATTTACTCTTTGTGCAAATACTATGATACTCCGATGTATGACTTGGTTTTATCAAGATAGTTTCGATAAATTATACAGCAGGTGTAGCACATAATCATGTCACCTGAAGTTGACAGCTGCTGTTTAGTCGATCAAATAACTAAACCACTACACACCACTGTAAATGAAAAGCAACTTATTATATTGACAACGATGAAACGTCTATTGAATTTATGACAGCAGTAAGCCATGTGGTAGGTTTTTCTAACTTAATCCGTGCCATATATTTTTAGACCATAATTTGTGAGAGTCTAAGAAGTTAATGTAAATAACTTTACAAAAATCGTAGTAGTGGCGTTAAAATACAAATTTCATTTTCAACCTTGGAATATATGTTAAACAAGTACTTCCGATGTGAATGGTGTAATGTTCTGTATATCAATTTGTAATGATTCCACAGGATATTAATTTTATTACTCATAGAACCTGGTGTGATGAGGTCGGTAGGCCTAGTTTAGTTAGTTCTGAGAGTAAACATTAGAGATGTTCCACGATCAGTGTTCGGTTTTTTCCGTAATATTCGAAAACTTAACTCTAACAACGTTAACTGTTACAAAAATATAAACTACCCTGGTTTCTAATAAGCAATTATGTGACATGCCGAGTGACCACGCTAACGTCACAATCTCACCTCTTCGTCTATTATGTGACGTCAGCAGCGCGGCACTTTTAAAGCTGAGTGTATTTACAATTCTAGATAGCTAATAGCATAGTTGCTATTTTACGATAAGTATGCACAGCAAAAGGTAGATAATGATACTTTATATTACTTTAAAGGTATCAGCATTATGTATAAATTGAAGTGTGTCACCCTGTAGAGTAGCTGCCCACCTAGAGGTGGGGGTTTGAAGTGGCGAAGAACACTGTATGGATAAATTGGTCATGTCTCAATTATTTTTCGTAAAAAGATCAACAATATTATTAACAATATTAGTAATAATAATACTAAAAATCTTAATACTTAAATTGGATTCTAAATATCAGAAAAACGACAACGCAGTTTCAATGTAACAGGATAATTAACTTATTAAAGTGATTCACAACCCAATGATATACAATTTTTTTACTGACAAATATGTCCTAATCAGTATTAAATATATTCAATAATCGTTCTTACTTAAGTTATGTAAAGCATAACTTCATGTAACGCAACGAGCCGCAAATGCGTGCCGAGCCTTTTTGACTTGCTACGGTTTTAGGATGCGTTATTAACATCATCCGTTTCCTTAATTTAAAACAAACCATATTTTTTATTGAACTCGGATAGTAAATATTCCTGCGTTTTCTGCATATTACATTAAATTTCGCCATACTTCGGATTATTTTTAACTCAGTTTATTTATGTAACGAATAGTTTTAATAGGACACGTATAATAAATATGTTTTTGCCTGTGTCTATTTGTTTCTTTTGATCACATTAATTGGTTATAGATAAAAATATTGATTTACCTATTTATACGTATAATACCTATTTGGTCATAAAGTAAATTAATTTAAACTTCCGTTGAACTTTCACCCTTGTAAGATGGCAAAACATCTGTTGTTAAGAGTGGTTATGAGGCTGAAAGTAAGGAGAGAGTAAAAAATTTTATCACTATTATTAAATAATTTAAATCACTTTTTTCTATTGCTAATCATTCCGTTAGAAAATTCTAAAGATACATTTAAACTTTGACTACTATTAATATTGAAACTCTTCAACAAATGTAATGAAATTAATACGATTACCTTTTATTTTTCATTACTATAAAGAATATGTTCTACTTTCAGAACTGGTTTACTTTAAATTATTGATTGTGTTATTGTAGGGATTTGTTTTGATAAGCTTCTTCTCTCTCTTCACTATTAATAAATGAATTAACTTAGTTGATGTAACATTCTTGGTTGACTTAAACAATTTGCTTGCAATGAGGTATGTTTAACATATGCTTCAATATATACTAAGAAAAGCTTTCTATAGTGTCAAAGGCTATAATTGGTGATGCAGGTATTAAGTTTAATTTAAGCTATACCGTCAACATGGTGGATATGAGAAAATCTATTTAAGTGACACGGCTACAGTTAGGAACTTCCCACTACCCATAATATCGCATGTGGAATTCAATCGTGGATGTTAACTGTATAAGTCTTCTTAGTCCCTCGAATTTGTATTTTGGTTTCCATATTACAATTACATTGGAGACACACTTGTAAAAAATTACTGATCATTGGTTTAAAATTGCTGACAGTAATTCTCAGCGAAGTGTATCTGAATATATTATCTGGCATAAAAAACCAGGTTATTTCAACTACAAAATAATTAGCTACAACCATATTCTGATTGTAATTGAAGGAAAATTTTAATTGCAAATCAGCTAATTTTCATATAAAGTAAATCAAAAAGTAAAAATCTAAGTTTAATTTATATTTTTCCTACGTATGTCATTTCACGTTGAAACTTATTCACATTAAAAATAGCAGCTGATAGAAAATTTCTTCACTGCTCTTTCTGTTACATCTTGAGTTAAAGTTTTAATGCAAATTATACACTCTTAAGTTAGTTTTGCTGTCTTGATAAAGCGAATCCGTAGGACAGAAAAGTCAACTACGTTCAAGAAGAATATGTTGTCTAAATAAGGGGGAGCGCCCTAAAAAATGCATATAACATTTTACTAAATAATAGTTTATAATAAGTTTTTTACGATATAAGTCTTGTTGTTTTTTTAATATAGTCTTGGACAGAATGACTGGGTTGATGCATGTTAGTGTTTATTCCTATAGTTTTTAAGCCCCTGTAAATTTGTATAGTAACTAGGTGAAGAAAACCGACCAGGTATAAGCCCCCTTATTCAACAATTTACAGCATAGATTATTATGTTAGGATTTACAACAGTGTTCAACGATGTATTGAGATTGAAATTGTCAGCATATGTACAATGATGACAAATCAGATAATTGTAAAACAACGTATACATACGAGTATACCACATGTACTGACGTGCAGTATTGTTATGCTACTAGTTTCAGAAACTCTCTTTTTAACGGTGACTTGTATAATAAATAGCACGCATTATAAGTGCATGACTCATAGTCATTAAATAGATGTTAATCTTTAAATTCATTCCTATCTCACAAGAAATACTTAACAAGGCATAGAAAAGTAATGCTACCAGAAATAGTGATATAAATATGATATTGAACATGAATTCTACGCGGTATATTATTGGATCGATAGTACCTCGCATTTTTACATGACTCGACACACAAAAACCTCACTCGTTGTGGAAGACAGACTTGGTGAATATTCAAAAGTAGTGGAATTTAAAACACTTACGCATGCAACAACATCTCCAACAGAATCCTTAATATTAGTCATTGAAAGCAAAAAAATATACCATAATCAAAGATTTTCTAAACTGTTTACAAAATATCTTATAAAAATCCAATGGCTAAAAATTCTATACTCTGGTTTTAACATTACTGAAGTAAACTATCTCCATTTTGGGATTTTGCAAGAGCATTCCTATACACTGCCTAATTTCGATGCTTTCGAACAGGTTCTTTAAAGCTGAGAAAATGAGAACGCTTAAGCCGGCATAAACAAGAAATATTTACTCACTTATTTGAAATAAAACATCATAAAATAAACCCTAATTTCAAAATTTTATCTTCTATTGCCTTCTTTATTAATTTACCTTTAACGCTGACTTAAAGAGAACAAGTTAGATTTAAATCTGTCATATAAGGTATGGTTATTGGGGACATCTCATTTTCTGTACTTAACCTAATTCAAGCTCGATTCGATACTAGCTCCAACAAGACGTTTCTCAGAATATGGCATAAAAAATAACGTTCCCTAGCATAAAAGCGAAAGTGTTAGCCATTGACGAAACTTATATTCTGGATTTTTATATCACGTCGTATTCATGAGTCTCTAGCCCTGACCTTATTAACCCTCCAAGTGGCGGTCATTTTTTCCTGTAGTGGCGGCATGTTTTCGAGCCTCGTGCATGGGTTTAAAAAAAAATTTATTAAAAATATAAATTAAAAGTAATATATATAGAAGTATATATTTTTGTGTTCAGAATTAAACATATAATAATATTAGTATTTAAATTTGGCCTTAAAAAAATGTTTACTACAATTTTTTTCCATTTAATTCAAAATTTAATTTTTTTTTTAATTTGGGGGGACCATACCTAGCAAACCAAGTTATAGTAAGAAAACTATAAAAGTGAGATTGCCATTTTGTGTCAAAGTTATTCTAGTTTCAGAAACACATAAGCAATATACAAATTTATGAAACTATAATAACACTATATAACAAAAAGCAGCGATGCGCATAAATTGTGAAAATAGGGTGTATATGTAAGAGTTTGCTAATAAAAGTTTTACTAATACAGTTTTACTTCAATACATGTTATATTGCATATTTTATTACTCAGAATGAAGTAAACTATACAGCAGTAGTAAAATAAATTCCATAACTTTTTTTTTGAAGAGTCGAAAAAAGTTTCATTTTGTCATTACTCAAAACTTTTGCGAAAACATTTTCAAACAGCAAAGTATAAAATGTGTTTCAAAGCTTGTATTATATCCAAATTTATAAATCTATGGTTTCCATCTGATGGGAAATGTTATGTAGTTTTAGAAAACCATAAACTGGGTCTAAATATATTACACATATTTTTACAATGACTAACAATGAGCCTGGAATGGTCCAAACAGTTATCATACGTAACCAAAGAAATTACGGTAAATATATATTTGGTTGTGAAAATTGTTATTTCAGAACTAAGAGAGTGCATAAAATAACGTTTAGTGAGTGAAAAAACAATAACAAACTACGTGAAATGAATTTTAGCCAAGTCATTTTGCAATAGCCTACACAGATTCGATAATTCATCAATCATATTTCAGTAAAAAGAAATTTATTTATTCTAAAATATATTTATTTGCACTACTGCAATATTTAACAATTCACCACACACTAAACACAACACTAAAACACAAATAAACCTACTAAAACTTACTAATAAACACGACTCGTCACATAAACAAATCAGACGGCATCGACAACATGGCGGTCACAATGAATTGCATCATCTTCTTTTACGTTCCAAACTACGAACTTGGTACGTTGCAACTACAATACAAAGAGGAATAAAACTATAGTATCCCTTAGGCTTTTTTTCCCGAATCCAATGGTGCATGAATCGAATCGATACGTTGCCGGAATTTACTGTAATGAGTGATTATGCAAGGGAATGTTTGTTCGTCAAAATTTTGACGAATAACAGTTGAATTGTTAAATTCAATGAAATGTACTCAATAATTTACTAAATTTAATGGTTTATTGCCTATAAGTGTAAGTATACCAGGTTTTGGAACTGAAGTGGAAATTTACCATAATACCGTAGATGGTAAGAAGAAATTCTTGTTTGACTGGTACAATTATTTGTATTTTTTAGAAATATTGGGAAATATGCAAATATATAGTAATGTCATAATAATTATTGCAATGAGTAAATTAATTTATTTCTATATATTTGCACCAAATTTACATACGTAGAATAACATAAATACTTTATATACTACGTAATATGTCACTCATTCACGGCTTGTACCTTTATTGAAAAGAACCTTTCTAGTACTGTAATTGTCAATAATAATGAGCGTAAAAATCATTTAATTGCGAAATAAAATTCAACATACAAACCGAAATATAGTATATGCATTCAACGTAAAAGCTGTAATGTTAAAGTCAGCATAAATCAATCAAACGCCAGTCAGTGTACGAACAGTGAGATGGACGCGAGAAGAGAAGCTTGTTAATTCTTGAGGTATAGTTAGTAAACTTCGATGTGTATGGGAAGCACTTAATTGTGAACTCTCTGTATATCGTTGTGCTTCTGCTCCACTACAAAACTTCTGCTATCTGCTCCGTGACTGAGCAAACAAAACAATCCATATTCAGATTCCTAAGTATTTTTTCCTTTAAATAAATATTTAAGTTTCTTAATCGACTACAAAACTAGCCCTCTCCTAGTTCATTGAGTAAATATAACAATCCATACACATCTTACAACAACAACATTTCAAACATTGATATCAAGGGTAATATGGAACGATATGAATATTTAATGTATTGGTATGATTGTGTAACCTTATATCTTTTATAAGTTTCTATAGAGTATATTACATTTAAAAAATTATGTCAGTATTTTCTCTGAGATGTAGAAGTTTCCATTGTACTGTCCTAATCTCCCATTTTCTGAGAATGCCCAGATGAACAAGAATAATGCTTGAACATTGTACTCGTACAATACCTCTTCCTTTTTAGTGAAAGTCTGGTGGATTGAGTGCTAGAGATGATCACGGCCAAACCGGTTCTTTGTCATCTACCATTGTTTGATGCCTTATAGACGTACATAAAGTATATATAATATCCTTTCTAGGTACTTCTATCCCTTAATGCATTAAAAAACCGATATAAATTAAGACGAAAAGAATCAGGCGGTTTGAATAAACTTACATATATATTTATCTATCAATTGTTACAGTTTTATTACAATTTATGTTGAACGAGTTTAATATGTATTAAAATAAATAAATTAAACTACTGTTCAACAGAACTAATATATAAAAATAATTGAGATAAGAAAAAAAGTGTAAATATACTTCTAACTGTACACTTTAAGCGAATATAAGATATGATTATATACAAAAATACTATTTACGTTGTACTATATACTTAAAGACCGTCTTAGTTGTCTTTTGACAGAAGTAAGCTTCTCAAATCTGTGTATGTATATACACTATCTTGATCGAGAAACAAGGCAAAATATACGAAAAATACCAAGACCGGAATAAAGTAAAATGGTCTTAACTATACATTTTGACAGATTTTCTGGATCGTGGTGACACGGCAAACTCAACATTGGCGTCGGAAATATGTCACTCGAACTAAAAGTCCTAATACACAGCCAACGTGATTTCTTTCTAAGCCACGTGTAACTGTTAGTATGCATATGAAATTTTCAGATGGTGGTTTTTGATGCTCTCTAACGTGACCTAAAAAAATTAAAATACAATTTATTCACATATGATTTCAATAATGGCATATTTCTACGAAAATTCCTTAATGAAAATAGTTTTAAAACTTTAACAAATTGCTTTAAACTACCTAAAACGATAATAGCTTTAGTAACGGCAGATTGGGAGTAATCGCTTATTTAAAATGTGTAATTCCACACATTCCTTATTGTATTATTCATTTATTGTTAAGCTAAGCAGGTACATTATTAGGGAAAGGTGGAAAAAAAGTATACTATTTAGGAATATTACAGTGTCTTGAATATTTAATAATTGTATTAAATATCATGTATTCGCAGGTTTGAGTTTAGTTAGTTTGACTGTGATGTAGCAGCAAGATAGAAGGTGACTGGCCACATTAACTAGCTTCGCTATGCAAATTCACCCACACCTTCATTGACATCCCTTTGAAGGTAACGATGACCCAAACGGTCTTTGCGAGCGCTTTATTCGTTTTAACGTAATTAAAATCTGTGATCATCGTAACGTAGTATATGATGATATCTTGTTCAATTAGTCTCAATATACGAATGAAGAATTTCTAATTGGTTGTTTCGATTGCATGTATAAGATATATTTCGTAACTCTTTAACATATGTTTACTTATTTTGTCTATAAAAATACACACTTTTTAACGTTACACCAAAGAATGCATGGTTCTGTTACAACGAAAATTAATTAAACAGTGAACAATATAAAATGTATTTATATCTTTCTCGATTATCATTTGTTACAATTATTGTAAATATGCAGTTTTGTATTAAACCTAAACAATACAACTATTTTTTGTAAACTATTTTCAGTTTTAATATCCAAAAGAGCATTGGTAACCATATTAATTGGCTAAGTAATGAGTTATTGTTACTAGTTACTTTGTAATAGTTGATTATTGATGATTTATAAAGATAGAATACAACACGTGTTTACGTGATTCGGTAAGACACGCAGGCAAACAATATGACAGGCATCTTTAGATTTATTTTATAGTAGATTAATGTTTTCCAATACTATGTAGGATTTATTCAAATGTACTCTTTATTCATTCTCACACACGGTGAAACGTGTAAATTAAAAAAATTTAAAAATATATTGAACTAATATTTAAGTATTTTTATACATAAACAAATGGGCAAGACCTTCGCATTTAAAATATGCTATATCTTGTTTTCAAATATTTAGTTTTAGGATAGAAAAAGTATTTGTATAGAATAAATTAGGATTTTCAAAAGTGCTAAATCACATAATTTTGATAAAAATTATATTCTATGCAATGTTACATCTAATTAAGAACAAATTTACGGGAGTAAAAAGACTAATTTCATTAATTATCATATTTATCAATTTGTTTGTCAGAAACTATATTTTTATAATTTCACTATTCACATTATCTTATACGTCTTAATTCATATGAATTTCATAATAGCTATGAGATACTATAAGAGTTTTTGCATTTATTCGTCTTAAAATAAATTATTATACTTAACAATAGGGCAAATTTTATAAGGAGTGTCCGGCAACGCTTTGGTCAAAGGTCACCTACCTAATCTTTTATCCGTCTGTCTGTACGTGGTTTTTATTGTTATTATTAAAAAAAAATTACATATATATCCTACAAAAAGTGGATCAAAAGTTTATGGCAACAAGATATTTTACGACTAAAATACATTATAATATTAAGTCTAATAGTTTAAAAATGCCTGCATGTTAAAACGTTTTATTTGGAAAATCTTAAACTCATTAACATTATTAAAGATACAAACAAATTTGTTAAGTGGATGCTATCAAAATCTAATAACACCAAACGTATTTGCTAATAACACTTGTTTTTTTACTATTTTTAAAATAATATTTTTGTAATATATCTCAATATTAATTTAGCTTAAAAAACAAATTATCGGTATTAGTGAAGAATACAAAACACAAAAACGCATAAATAAAGTAAAATAAGTAATCACTGATGTCTACAGACAGTTATTTTAAGCAATTATACAATTTTTGAAACAAGAAGTAGTCAAATAAACGTCACAAATAAATCTTGTATCTAAAGACCAAGTCATTCAGAATCTTATACTGTTAGTAAATAAACGTTTCAATGTTAAAATGTAAAGCTGTTTTATATATAGGCCATTGGTGTTGTAAATCCAAACGACCGAGCCTGTACATATACCCTGATACAAACGATCTCTTTTTATGCACTATTTTTAGAGTGAGGATTTGATTATCTAAACCTAGGCCTTAGCGTACTTTCTGTACTTAGCACGGTCGTTGACAATGAATCATTAGGCCTAACCCTTTCTTCAGCTTGGGTAAAAGAATATATAATTCCAACTAAACGTCTTTATTAAACTTTTTTATCCTTGGCATCTTGAAATACTCAAGATAAACTATATGAGTTTACAAGAATTACTGCTCAAAGAAACAGTAATATATTGTACAGAACATAATCACAAATAAAATGTAAACAATAATAATATGTGTCAAATGTCAGACTACAGTCTGCTGATGAATTTCTATATTGTAAACAGACTAGCCAAACTACAACACAGGCAATAAGAGGATGTATACTATAACGAAGTACCGGGCGGCTTCAGCCCTGAAATGGCCATAACACTCTTTGCAGTCCTCCAGATAACCATTTAATTTAATACACCATTTACCATTTTTTTTTGTTTTTCTGGTTGTGTCATAAAAAAAAAATTGTATGAATATATCATACATCAGTGGATTCAGAGTACAATAAAGAACACAAAACTATACAGAACCAAAATATCGAATACAAAAATTGTTAGTACTGTGTCACCTTAAACTGGTCAATCAATGTCATTACAAGATAAATAGCCTGTCTCAAATGCATAGTTTATTTTAAAACTAATGTATATCTTTACTTACAATAATTTCACTAATAACACAATAGCAATAATACAATAAATATTATTCCTATTTCTCCGATTATAATTCTAAAATACTTGTTTATTAAAAACTAGTACGATTATAGTTCTAAAATATTACTTATGGGTTACTTTGTATTATGTAAAGGTAAACACAAAATGTATGTAGAAACGGCTTAAAAATAAGTGAGTGTATTATATTGTTAACAGTAAGTGACAAAATTTCTATAATTAAAAATATTTCCCAAAATATAGTTTAAGAAAAATACGTGTTCCTCTCACTATATTAATAAACGCATTTATGGTACTCAGTGTTTACAAGCAATAACGCTAAGTTTAACACTTCTCGACTTCGCACGTTTACAAAATTATCATATTCTGTTAAAATAAAACGTTTATGTTTTTAATATGACCAGCTTCTCTTTCTGGATTATCAGACATTTAATTATTAACTTAATTATTCATATTGCCTCTTACTCATTTAGTCATGTCCTAAATGTATTTTATAATAATTAAAATCTATATCCAAAATAAACAATGTCCCTACTAAACAATTTTCATGATCTATAATTACTACCACTTAGTTACTCCAAAATCGTTTATTAATACTGTCACAGTTATGTTTAGATTATTATTGATATTTTGCATTGATTTGTATCGCAAACATTATATTTTTCGTTTAGTTTAACCTTCATAGTTCATTAACTGTCTATTTTAAATATTGGGAACCCTAAAATTAAACAAACAAATACAAACTTATCGGTGGATTAATGATTTAATATTGGGGTACTGTATCTAGCATGTTCACTACACAAGTAGTAATTCTAGAAAAAAACTTGGATGTTATTTCTTTCTAAATAGGTCTAAATTAAAGCAACCATTGAGTATTTCGAACTGAAACCGCAGATTGTACTGTGCATATTATAAATGTGTAATTGCGTCGTATTATTCATTGTGTTATTTCGTTCCATCGATATTTTAAAAACTAAGCTAAAAGCAAACTAATATGATATTTAAAAGTATTAGAAAACTGTGTTTCTTTTGCTAAAATCATACAGCAAAGTTTTGAAAGGAAAAGTTGGAATAAAAATGGTATAGAGTGCATTCACAATTACAATGTTCGAATTAAATGACAAGTCATATTTTTATTGATTGAAAAATCTAGTGCAGAAATTCCACTTATTCTGACGTACCCTAGAAAAGTATTAGCAAAAATAGCCTTTTAGACTTGTCAGATTACTAATAGAAATAATACGATATCAGTTGCTGTATTTAAAGTTGACTATCCTAAAATAGATACACAATTAAATAATTTAAATAACCTAACACAAATAGAAGAACGACATTATAACAATATTATTTGTGAATTATACTGACGACTTTATATAGAAGGTTTTTGAAATATTTTGGTATAGGAAAGAATTTTACGATGTAAGATACATAGTTGGACCAGAGGAATGTTGGCGAATCAATCATGTACGCAAGAGTTGGCTTAGCTAAGACGTTCCTCGCCTGGCTCAGACTTTGTGAATACTTGAAGTCTGTATTTCCGAAACTGTTTGTACAATTTTCTGCGAAAATTAACCATCATAACAATACAAATTAAACCGTGCTTTTAATAAGTTATGTAAAACCATGTACTATTTAGCATTATTAGTACAAATAATAGAAAACTATTCCTTGTTTGATGTTTGTTTTTGAAGAAAGAAGGATTGTGAAAGAAACAGGATTCTTCCCGGATATTTGACATCATTCAGTGATACAATACAATCAGTAGCACTAAATTTCGAGATCTGCAATGGGATCTCTTCTTCAGTTAGATGACTAAACTAATGCATTAATAGAATGTATGTGTAAGTAAATTAAACATACCAGAGCGATGTGAGACGATTAAACATTCGTAATAAACCAATGCAGAGTTACAGCATGGTTTTAAGTAGTTCATGTAAGCACGAACAATAATAAAATGTCCACTCCCGTCCCTCCTTTTTCCACCATCTTCTCTCTGCCTTGACGATAGCCATGTACCATTGGTTAGTTATATTTAGTTGGCCGGGGAGTGCAGACCTATTATTAAGTATTATGAAGTTGTATTCTGAAGTGCATTTTTAATCATTGGTGACTATTTTATATTAAGCGCATGTTTTAGAGTTAGCGCAAAAATACAGGTATTATTATTCCATTTAATTTACTGGGTGGACGAACTGTAAGGAATTTGATTACAAAGCTAGGAAAGAACAGTTTTGAGTGTTAACAAAACCTTGAATGTTTTGATACTGCATACGACTGAAATAAAGATTTTTGTTACCAAACAAAGTTACTCGCATTGACCATATTTAAACCATTAAATGCAATACATATGTCTATTTCTCAAAGAAGAACGATTACAGTATCAAGTGCCAGAAAATTAACTCATTGATAATATTATTGAATTTAATAATAATAACAAAATTTATAAAATAGAGTAGATTTTTTAAAGTTTGTATCTTCAACATGTCTATTTCTCAAAGAAGAACGATTACAGTATCAAGTGCCAGAAAATTAACTCATTGATAATATTATTGAATTTAATAATAATAACAAAATTTATAAAATAGAGTAGATTTTTTAAAGTTTGTATCTTCAACATGTTCGACTGTTTATTTATTTTTACAGTCTGTCGTATCTGTTATAAAATCCTGTAGCTTAAATTAATACGGCAAGTTGTTACCATCTGTCTACTGCATGATTTCCACACAAAATATCAAGAACTGTGTAATTTGGGCTGTTCAGATTTTGCTTCTATTTAAATACAACCGTAATAAAAAAATTAAAATGTTCCTTTAGCAAATTTCCTGCTTGACAGTGTAGCCCGCAACAAACAATTTTGATAATTTTGAAGAAACCAAACATTCCTACCTTACATTAGAACCATATTATTCACATTTCTATTTAAACTGTATATTTATGTTAAAGACAAACTCCTCGTTCATTAGAAGAAAACCTTCGTTATGATAATACAATACTCCTCACCATAAGTTCTACTGAAACCTTCTTATGTTTTTAGGACATGAAACACATGTATCAATAATATTTTAGGTTTTTATAAAGAATTAAATACCTATTGAATAAGTATAGTCGCAAATATTAAATTTGGGTAGAGCCTATGTACATGACATGTTGGCACTAAACTATTAGAACGATGCTTTACCTGTAATCTGGTTAACTATGCCAGAATATTGTACTGGTTGATAACGCCAGAGTATTGTGCTGGTTAAAAACTCAAATGACTGTATTGTACTTAATAAAGCTTGTAGTGGTGGTTTAGTCGTTTCTCATGAATCATTTTAAATCGCATTAGGTAAAGCTTATGAGAAACATGCCTCAAACAAACAAGTCATTCCCATTTCGCTAACCAGCACAATAACATGCATTAGTTTCTCATTTGTAACCTTACTTGCTAAGATGTTAACTATTTAATTTTTATGAGTTATTGAATAGGGTTTAATAGTTTTTACAACTTTCGTATTATTAATTGTAAATTATTCTTATTAATTAAAGCGTAGGTGAGTTCAATATTGGAAAGCTACCTTTAAACAACATTAATGAAGTTAATTATTTTTAACATTGAATTTTGATATAGAAATGTACGACCGGAATATTTTTCTGAAGTTTGCGTCAGAATTTCTTACCATTTGGTATTAATTATTTATATAATTATTTACATTACCAAGAATTTCAAGATAATATGCATTAGTGTACCAGATGTTATTAAACTTATTTATCTGAAAATAAGTAATTAATATTGTTAATTTTACTACCGTAAAGTTCATACCGACGTGATATATTATGACTACTTCTTGAAATTAACTTATTTATTATTAGTTAATTACATGAAGGTAGTAAACTGACACCAAATCATAACTGTAAAGAGTGAGGTGAACTTCAGTTTTGAAAGTTATTTTAATAATATTTTTGGGGGGGGGGGGAAGTGTAAAACTAAAATAACAATGTTTTCCTACTTTTATGACATCTAATTTTCATATTTCATACAGCCAAAATAACTATAATCACTCTAAGTATTTATTTAGTTATGTAATATAAATCACAGCGATGTGTAATCACAGAAATTCATGCCAGATGGTCTACAGTAGTAACATATATGACTCTTATGAGAGGAATTGTAAGGCCTTGGTTCACAAAATTGGAGGAAATGGGAGAGAAGTATTATGAATTGGTAAGCTTTGGTAACTTTTTTTCTTCTAGCTCAGTCATCATAGATGTTCTTCTCCATTTTCTAGCGTTATGTGTTGACTATGGAAGTGGATAGAATTAATAAGTGTATTAATATAAAGTATTGTATATATTCATTGTATTTATTTTACTTACTTATTTATTTTTTACCTTTTTTTTGAATTTTTAATTTATTTACTACTGATGATTTCAGCATACTCAAACAAGTAAATCCTCGGTGTATAAATATATATTCTGCCCAATAAATTGACTTATTGCTGGTTTTTGTACAATTATACTCTCCTAGATTTATGAAAAAAGTGGAACTCTCAATGTGTTGCTAAGCTCACACTTTGAGAACAAATTTACCAACTTAGTTGATTCTTGCTCTTAAATATTTAATAAACGCCGAGCAAGGTGCGCAATTTAGCTCCTGATGAGATAATGAGAATGCCCATTCATCATTACACTAAATCTTTATATTTTGTAGTCCAGGTATCTCTGATGCCAAAACGATGCCAAAAGTTGCTTTTCTTTATGGATGAATATGACTTCAGAATTCAGAAGCCAAATCCATGAGAGCGTCAGATTCCAGGCGCAACACTTTTGAATGGTGAAATGGAGCTTAAATCACCATTAACAATAAACAGCTGTTGATGCTTTCAAGTGAAGTTCGTCAAAGAGGCAGAAACATCTATATTTATTTTACTTTATTAATATCTAAATTAAAGTGTATCAAAAAGACAGTGATTGATGAGTAGTAAAATGTAGATTTTAAGGATAGATTAGTCTGAAAATTTTACTACGTATTGAAATAACAGTGATAAACCATAAAATGATTACCAGTATTATAAATACCATTTCAACGCTGTTATAATTTTATATTCAACAAAGATTAGAATGTTTTCTTATAAGGTACTAGAAATTGGTAGGTTCGCTTGACATTTTGTATCCTTTATACGTAGCTTAAAGCAAAGCAGGAGTTGGAATAAAACATGCCTTACAAAGCTATTATTTCCCAGACTTCATTCCGTAAAACTTCTAGACTGCTATTCCTTAAAGTTATAATGAACGGTTATTTATAAACATGCAATGAACCTTATATGAAAAATGTTTCATTCTCCTTCCTATACCGAAACAGGACACAAGCTTCACACGTAGATCTTCTTTGAGCGAAGTAGACTTTTTAAGCTCACGTATACATATATTTTCTTGGTCGGGGCAACGATTTAAACTCAATCTTGGAACCGTAAATAAAATATACCAGAATTGCTCAAAACGTTTGGAACAAATATTATATGGCCGACTCTGCACACGGTCGCTAATATTTTGGAGTTTATGAAAAATTTCTTCAGCGTTATAAAAACACTACTCAGACCGCTTAAAATATATTATACAGGATTTAAACAATGGTAATAGAATATATTTTGTATCCTCGCTAGTAAAATGGTCATAGCGCTTATCAGCGCTTTTCTATTTTCTGTCGAAATAGAAGACTACCTCAATTTATGGCATTGGAGATATGTAAGACAGCAATTAAATTGAAGCGCCAGAAGTAGACAATTTGTTTTATCTAAGAGGATTTATTAACCAGAATTTTATGTGTAATCAGTACTGCAAGTTTAGTTGAACTGTGACACCGTATATACATTACAGCGTAAGTACATTTTAATTGTTAGAATATTTAGTTTTTAGAGTACAGTTCATTCATAAAAAGGTTAAAGACGTAATTTCCATAGTCGTACATAGGTACATATATTTTCTTCGTCTGACAATAAGGCAAACTCAAATTATAACACTAGAAATTTATTTAAATAGAAGTAAATTTTAAAGGCCGAAAGTAGACGATTTCTGACATTACGTATGAATAAATATTTTTATCTAGAAATTAGGGCAGCAACTGTGGTATCAGATATATAATTTCTTGGGATCGAAAATGTAAGCTGTTAAATGAGTCAACCCTTTAATAAAAATTCAGTAAAATTTAATATAATACTTGAAAATTTTTTTTGTAAATCTTACAACATTTATTGATAGTGGCAGTTAAATAAAAAGAAAGCAAGACTTTAAATTATCCCAATTTTACAATAAAAATAAATTTTATGTGACTGATGAGGAGATATGAGATATTTACTACTCGCATATGAGGTCAGGTTTAAGTGAAGCTCGTTGGCGAAATTGGAATCATATTAGTTCGTGGAGGAGCAAAACCAAGGTTAACTTTCTTACATGTATGCCTGTATGAAGGTAATTAATACCAGCAAACCATGTTTCCCAATTTTGTTTTTAACTAGCTGCGATCACAGACTATGCAATGCCACGTTGACTCGACTACAAACAGAGCTAGTTAACTGAGTTTTAGCAAAGCATTTTACTTGAGAGATACGAAAAATCATTTCTGGATGTCAGTCTGCGTATTCGCGAGATTTTTCTAGAATTTTAGAAAGAAAATTCAGCACGAAACTTAATTTATATTAGGGCAACATTTATTGCCCCAATGGCTTTTGAATTGCATAGGTGTTATAGATGACTATGTAAAAAAAAGGGTAGTATAAGTAAATGGTAAACAAAACGAGTACAATCGTATTACTCCCGATTGGGAGTGCCGATGGCCGAGCGGTCTAAGTCGTTGGAATTTGGGTCTGAGTTAGAGGCAGGTTCAAATTCTGTCTGTGACCATTGCACTTTTTATCAGTACAATCAACCTTGTACTGTATCGACTCTCCCCCCTATTCCGTTTGATAAGATCCTCGCACAGGCCAGTGGCCCATGAGGATGGACAGAATAAGGCTCAAAAGGAGCCACTCCTTAAAAAAACTAAAATTATAAAAATTATATTTCCTTGTTTAACATAGTAATACATTTACCCTACTTAAATGAGCTAAAAACTTGTCATTTCACATGCATCCTCAGCAAAGCCTGAAATCATTTGTGCCGTAACGCTACAATTTATCACTGAAGACGATTTTTCAGAATATGTGGCTTAGTTTAAATACCAAAAACATCAGTAACACAGCCAATTTATATTTACCATTATAAGTGTTTTCAACATAAAAGTTCATATAAATATATAAATAAAATATGTAACTAAATAAACAACCATCACTATAGAAATCTGACGGATTTTCGCGCTGTAATAAATGTAAATAAAGTTAGAACTGTTATTACGAGTAGATTACGTAGTTTATCCATATTATGTTGTTTAACATGCAATTTGAATAACAGAACCAAACAGCTTTGGCTTAGTTAATATAAACTTCAAATCAACTTAACCAGTTCATTGGTATCAACAGAAAATATTGATGATTTAAAACTTCTTTCACTATTTTACCTTTTTACCTAAATGTTACTTTTTAATCTAAAAAAATAAACTGGCAAATTTACAGTCAGCATATTTTTACGCACTGGAACACATTATTACAGCTACACCGTCTGTGTAAAGCGGTAATCACTATGGTAATGCCCTTTAATTGTTTTATTTAAAACATTTATCTGAGAATAAAATTTGATAAACATTTTTTTTAGTGCAAGATTTTTGGGGGGGTGGAAACGGCTTGAGAGAAGATGTGCTTTGCTTTACGTCACTCAGTCTTTTAATTGACGTTAGAACGAGAAGAAAATAATTTATGTCTGCAATATCCAGCGTCACTAAGTTAATTAAGTCTCATTAAACTGTGTACCATACACAAGTCATTGCGTTAAAAAAGAATTGGAGACTTCAACAGATTGGTTCGTACCTGGTAGTAGAATCGACACTGAATACAGTATAAACCGATGTCACTTACACTTCAGCTACTTAATTAATATCCAGGAGCGGCATACAACATTAACCACAGTCTTCGAGCTACTGTGGAAAAAATGTATCTATAGGTTTATTTAGACTTTTTAGGATTACTGGAATGAGTGAGTTTCCCTTAAGAGCCGGTTGTATTAAAATAACCGTATAGACAATATTATTCATCGTGCAGTTTTATATTATATGTTTAGTTATACAAATATGTGAGGTTTAATTAATTAACAATTAAAACATGTTTAGTTCTTTTAATACTGTTATGAGAACTCTATAAATAAATTGAAATCTCTGTTGTGTTTTATTGTTTAAATACTTTAAAAGAAATCAAAAAACTAAAGATCATGTATAATAACTATATTTAATACATCTACAACAGCATTAAACTGAGATTTAAACTTGTTTTTAAATATTGTTAGGAAAAGATTGACTCAAAATAACGAGGCCTGTTCAATTTAAAATAACCCATACATACGTAACTTTTAACTTAACGTCTCAGTGATATAATATTTATTTATAGTTTAATCAACTGGGAAAAAACGTTTCCTCATAATCAATTTTTTTCATTTAACGACAATGTTTAAGTTTGTTTTTAAAGGAATACGTTTTCCAGTAAAGTTTATTTAACTTTCCAGAACTCGTATTACAAAATTTAGTTCCAGTGCAGATTTATTTCTCATTATTAATGTGTTTGTTTGAGTTCCTCACAGCGGTTTCTATAGATACTTCAAACGATCCTTTCCCAGAATAAGATTTCACATCTCACTCGCACACTTTAATTCACCGTAACATTATTAATGTTTACATCCTATACAATGTGGCCGTGTGCAAATCTTTTGCTTAAATACATGCATTCAAGTTTAAAAGTGTATTAACAATTCAACTATGTTTTAAAATATCGTCCTATTATTTACATTTTTATATCCTTCTTTAGATGCTTTTAATATGAAAATTAATATAAAGCTGTAATATATATTTGAAGTAATGAATAGCTAATTTATATGATACCTTGTACATTTTAAGGCTTTATTTATGTTCCTCCGAAAGGCACAAACCAGAGCTTAGGTACTGCTCTGATATCGTATATATAAAGTTGTATAAAATATTTACAAAAATCTAAGAACATATTTTATTTCAAATCCATAGAGGATTTGTGCAGGTACAATTTCCCACCACAATTGATAACGATATTATAAGTCTATTTTAACTTAGATTAAATCTCAGAATCGCTATTATTTACTTTATTCGTATTTTCTACTTATTCGTGAACCTTTACAATTTCAATTTTTGATTTATAGAAATAAATTCGTACGCTGTTGTTCCAATTTTGTTGAAGAGAAATGCTTCTTATTATAAGAATAAATCATCAATAAAATTTGTTAATGTCATTTTACCACATCTTAACGTTTTAAGTAATTAATCAACTTGAGAAACAGACACGAACAGAATTAACACTCTCAGCCTCAGGTATATTACTGTATAGCAAGTCTAATAATTACTCTCACTGTCAATGTTCACGTAGGGATGAGAGTATAACGCATGCATGAACAAAGTTTAATCTCAACATTCTTACTAAAGGATGAGCAAAGTACGTGAAATTAACTGTGGGAAATAAAACTTTAATAAATATAATATTAAAACTATCTATGCTATAGAAAAAAATTATATCTGTTGTAAACTTCTATTTATTTTTGTTGACGCAGCAGCTGCACATGAATTTGTTAATATTTAAATAGTTGTTTTATGAAAAATTCATAAATACAAAATTAATTTACATAATTATTCAAATGTTTAACAACAAAAAACATACATCTACCAACGACGGATCAATTATAAAACCTCCTTGTTATCACGAATAAAACTTACGATGAAAAATACAATAAAAAACATTTTTAATATCACGGTTCAAAAGTGATAGTCGAATAAGTTTAAATAGTTTATGACTTATGATCTTTCATATATCAATGTTTCTTAATTTCTTATAAATAAAACAATTGCCAAATTAATTGCTAAGCTATGATTTTAGACATGACTGGACCAATTCAACTAATTCTTTATTTGAATCTTTTTTGTATTAGTTCGAGGAGGGTTTGTTAGAAGAGAAGAATTTTAAAAATTACCGGATTATTGTGTATGGATTTTCTAAAATAATTGAAACATTTGCAAATAATGTATTCCAAACTTAACTGATAGTAAAAATCAGTTCATATATTAAAGTTAAGTTTACCAAGAGGCAGAAATATTTTATCACACCTATATTGTATAACATATTAATTGTATAGTGCTTGATTTGTGGATTAGTGCAGATTTAAAAAATAAAGTTACTGTCTACAAAATTACTTTTTTACTGGTCACAAAGGTGAGGATTCTAAACAATTTAGTAAGAAATAAAATTAAAATATATTTAAATAGTAAACTTGAATATTAATACTATACTTTTTATGATTGGTATTTTCGGATGATAGGTAGAAAAACATGTATTGCTTCCGACTCTACAGGCAGAAATATTTGTCATTTACAATGTTAATATTGACTAATTACTTGTAATAATAAAAGATTTTTTATTAAAAATAGAAGTAATTGATGGTGCTAAGTGCCCAATCTGGAATAATTCAGTTGGTGTCATCCCTTTTATAGAGATAATCCATCTGGCCACATTTAAGGAGCGGATGTAAGATCCTTTCCGAATGAGCAGTCGACTACTGCTTTTATATGCAGTTAACGATGTGAGAGGAGCGTTACTTCCTTTTTATCGCAATTTCCGGTACATGGGTCATGCATTACATTAGTGTGTAGTCTATGACCTATAAGCCAGCTGAATACATATATAGTCTAAAGTTCTTTACTCAAACTTATATAATTGAAATTTTGTCTAGTATTTTTATTTTTTGTTTTCAGTTTGATTTTTATATAATGGTAAACACTATTTTAATGAGGTAAATATACCTTTTGCAAAAGCTCGCTCAAGAAGTGTTTTAACATAAAAAAGACGATGGTAGGGGATACCAAAAATGACAACAAATATAGTACTGAATATAAAAATGTTATGAGCAACAGTAAACCCATGATTTAATAAAAGTAAAGAGACAAGAACGGCTCCAGGATACATTTAATATCAGGTCAGGCAATGAGACTCAAGAGGGGATTTCCCTTATCTGGAACACAACACATGTTTCAGTGTTGCCAATGTTAATTTTGCCTGCTCATTTTATGTAAGCTATCTTAGATATATTTAACGTATCTGTTGTAAGATAAATATTTATTTCCATAGTATTCTCTCTTATTACAATTATTACAGTTTTAATTAAATCTGAAATTTAAACCATAAACCTACAAAAATTCGTTACACTGTCTAATAAAATAATAGTTATGTAGATTTTAAGGTAATGTTGCCTCACAGGCCCTGAGTGACTCTTCATCTGTTATTTACAAGGAAGGAATGAAGAAACATTATTAACTATAATGACACTCTGCGCTAGTTGTCAGCAGTGCAGGTAATGTAATGTTGCCTCACAAGGTACTGCGAGGCTCTTCATTCGGGTTATTTACAAGCAGGAAATGAAGAAACATTAGTTATTGATACTAATAACGCTCAACGCCAGTTGTCAGCAGTGCAGGTAATGTAATGTTGGCTCGCAGGCACTGCGGGCCTCTTGATTTGTGTTATTGTGTAGAGTACTTGATACTCATCTGGTGCCTGCTCTATCTTTGGTAAGAAGCCGTGATTTTTGCTTCTTATTAAATGGTGTATAACCTGTTGAAAAATAGTGCTGGGTTTTGTAAGGGATTGATGTTATAAACACTTGTAAAAAACAACAAAATTCTTAATTTTTAGTACAAATTTTAAACATTTTCGTGGGTTGGGACCGGACCCCTGTTTTTGTTAAATTCTAACCCCCCTCTCTTGAAGTCCTCAGTGTGATAAGCACCTCCAAATGGTAAACCCTCCGCACGCTTATGATCATAATTGATGTAATTAATTGTAATTCAGATAACTATAAAACTCAAATCGTTATTTTTGACATTAACATTAAATTATTTTGCGTTCTAATATTCACAATTCAAACAATCGGCAAATTTTTTGTACGTCAAAAGTAGCATGTTATATGTATAAGGAACTGCATATTGTAATACCCATGATAAAAGAAGATATATTGATAATTTCATAACTTTAAACAATTCTGCACAGAAAGTTTTTATGTGGAATAATAAAACAGGGGAAAAAGAAAATAATAATTTTACTACGTTTATATGAATTTAAAGAAATGGATTTTAGTGCATCGCGATAACTAGCGATAACTAGTCTTTCGTATTTAACTTTATATTAACGATAATTCCTTAAATAAAAAATAACCACAATACTAATTAGCTTCCTGCTTTGTTTCATCGTCTAAATTTATAAATAATTCCCATTTGAATAATACCTTGAAAACCAAGGCGAGTCTTTGACATTATGCAAAGTAATTTCGAATTTATTATATATACTTTCCTATAGTCTTCCTTTGATAAGAATTTTTATCGGGTAAGTAGAAAGAAAGAATTATTTCTTAAATATTTTATAAGAAGTTCCAATTTTACTTATGTATTTTATGTATATTTGAAATAATATATGCCAAACAGAAACTCAACAATAATTGCAAAAACTACTTCGATTGAATATTCTAGTAAAACTGTTGATTCAAGTGGTATATTTATAATTGGATTATGTTTTGACTTAGTCCTGCTATATCTAAAGGATTAAATTCTTTGAAAATGCATGTAAATGTACTAAATTTTGGTAATAAAACTGTACAATATAACAAATTCTTGCTATCCTACAACGTATTGATTAGTCGTACGTTAATGTTAGACAAACACTTAGAACGTCCTTGTCAGTAACTCCCCATACCGACAATTTCACACCATGTATTGTAAAACTGTTTTCACAGTTTTATAATTTGTGAGAAATTTTACAGGTTGTTTTGTGTACTTTACTCTTGCACGATTTTATAATATATAGCATCATATACATATTGCTTTGTTATAAGGACCTTTATTGTAATATAGTATATTTATTATATAAATATCTTCATCGCCTCTTGAAATTAAAGAATTTGATTTTAGATCTTTCAGTTTACCCATTTAATATGGAAAATAATTTATTTGTTCCAAAACCTTCATTATTCACTTTTAATATGTTTCATTACTGATTACTTTTTAACGTGGAAGTTATCGTAATTTATGTAACAATGATTTAGACAAAAAGATTGAAAGGTATGACCTTTATAGTTTGGTTTTTTTATTATTGTTAAATTTTCCTATCGTATTAAATTATTGTTTTTCAATACGGTGGGAATTTTACTACATAGATTACCTTATATCAGTTCTAATTTAAAATTAAATATGTATGTGAGTTTTTAAAATCACCTCGAATAGGATATGTAGTACTTTATTCGTTTATATTTCACTCCTTGAGAAGATGTAGGGAGACAATTAAAAACAATTATTTCCTTAATGTTTGAATCATAATATAGGGCTAAAAATAACTTGAATTATGTTTAATTAGCTCCGGGGTAAAAACTTTTGAAATGTTACGAAAGTAATTGTTTTATGCATTACCAATAGCTATCAAAATGATCTCATTTTTCTAAGCAATAGAGTTCCATGGGACAAGAGTAAAATTTATGCAGACCTTTTGAATACCAATTTTCCAGAAAAATAAATTAGCTCACATGGACCATTAGAGTAACCCCTGTGATCATCTCATTCCACACTTTTGTAAATAATTATCTGATCCATTGGATAAAATAGTAGTATGCCACACCACGTGTCTCTTAACAGGCTTCGGTTATTTTCAATGCAACATTTCAAGTATACAGCTGATTTTACTATTGACAAATAGAATGACAAACTACCATATGGCAAAGTTACATTTACACGCCCCAGCAAACAAAAAAAGAAATTGCGCCAGCCTACTATTATTGGCGGCCTTCAACGACGCTCAGCCAAATTGCACGGTTGGAGTGCAAAAACAATAATCATTACTGTTTATGTAAAAATGCAGTTTTATGCAACATTTCAAGTCTCAAAATGAAGTTGTTCTCAAGATGTCTTTTTACTATATACATTCCAATTTTTTCAACAAAACGTGTTTCATATCTGTGTTTATAAAAATCGGTAACAAACTAATTCACCATAACTTTACCTTTAAATATTCTGGATGTGTTGAATTTACATTTGTTAATATAGGTTTTCTTGTATATCCAAATAAAAATCACAGGTTACAAATTATTTTGAGGATACTGAGTTAGTACTTATTCTGCAATAATCTCCTTGTCATTATGGTTATCCATGAGATCAAAGTAAAAGTATTCGCTAACGCTCACACAAGTCCTATGGAGTAACATGCACCATAATAGAACTCAGTGTTACCTTGTATAAATATAAAGGTTCTTGCAAAATTGTATGCGTTTAGGTCACTTTGTTTTAAAGAGATCATGCGGGCAGTTAGACTTATTAATAATACAGAAACAAGGAATAGGCTTAGCTATCCATTAGCTAAAAATTGAGTGGCATTTTTTGTTTTGTCGGCTGGAAGGATGGTGAATACAGCTTAACGTAAGTACTGTACTTAAAATGAAGTTCGTCCATGATATTATTAAGACATTCTCAGGAACGTTATATAAATAAGGAGAAAACTCCTATGAACAGAGATGAGAGGAATAATGGAAAGACTACTGGTAACACAGATACAGAACTCCTCCATTACCCACATGTAATGAGGTAGGCACAGAAAATTCCTTTGATGTGATTCTCATAATAAGACGATATCTGTGACCTAAACGTGTTAACAATTCAATGCTATGAGCCAACCTAATTCAACTTTTTGTTTTGGTACATGGTGAAATGACCCCCCCCCCCCCCACCCCCCCCCCCCCCCACCCCCCCCCCCCCCCACCCCCCCCCCCCCCCACCCCCCCCCCCCCCCACCCCCCCCCCCCCCCACCCCCAGTCTTAGGAACTTAATATTCAAAACAATATGTTTGTGAATGAGAACAATATGAAATAAAAATTATTTTGAATATAAAGTTTAAAAATAAAATTTGTTACTAAAATCAATTAAATATAACTTGTGAGATATAAGTTCAGCATTAAATGTTATTCATGGCTGATATTAAAAATTCGTATTTGCAAAATGTACACTCGTAATCTATTGATATATTTATTTAAAACCATTTATAAATAATTTTATTTTGATATTTTATTTATATATGATAGTTCGTTTGAGTATGTTATAATTACTATGGAACCTACTAGTTAAATCCTCTATCTATTGTGATAAATATATATACAGCCATACCTTACGTAGTAAACTCCCCGATTAGACTTTTGTAAGGTAAAATCTAACCACAACTTTTCAAAAGTGAATAATTCCCTCTGTAATAATTGTGGTGAATCGTGCAATTGACATGAAAATCAAAGTTCAATAAGCTGACAAAGCCAAAGCGGAATAATTCAACAGACGACAATAGATATTTGATAATATGATATTTAGTTCCTGTTTTGTTTTATTCGTGGACCTATAGTGGGAATCAATGTAGTTATATTGTTAGCTCAATTCGTTGAAATGTGGATGGGATTTTATGAAATCTACAACATTTCGCTTACATTTATCTACTTCAATAACCTGCCGTGGTGCGATTTCTGACCAGGGCTTTATACGTTTATATAAGAATATTATTTCATACTAATTCATATTATTTCAATATATATTTCACTGTGTACAACAATAAATTGAAATTTCTTGTAGCTACATAAAGAAAAGGACCACAATCAAAACTTTTACTTCAATTATCTTGGACCTTCTTTTCTTTACGTATAAGCGATCTAAAGAGATTATTTATAAAAGAAATTTTTTTTTAGTTTATATACCAATAAGTGAATACATAAATAAAAGTGGTTCCTGTCTTTTAATTTACGAATTCAAAAACAATCAAATGTTAAATACTTACATATATGAACACACACACAACAACACACACAGTATTTATGTTTATATATAAAATAATTTTTATTTATAAAATTTTATTGTTTTTATATTATCCAGGAGGTATAACACACAAACGATTAATCAAAATATATGTATCTTACCTTATACAAAGGTCTTACGTGTAGCTAAGTATCTGAAAGTAATATTTTTAATTAGTACCTGAGATTTAAAAATATTTTATTTTAGCATTAAATATTAATACTCGTTTTCTACAATGTTTCTCTAATGTTAATATATATATATATATATATATATATATTATAATATATATATATATATATATATATATATATATATATATATTGAGCCGGTTCAATACCTATATCGCCCCGGCTCCATGTGTGTTTTATATAGTGTATGTGTGTGTGGTTTATTGGCTGCAGAGCCCACTGACCTTTTGAAGGCGTTTAGCCTTTCCGGTAGAGTGGTAGAGACTCCGAGCCGTGGTGTACAAGTTAGGAGTAGCTCCAGTTTAATATATTTTGTTTATTTAAGTGTTTGTTAGTTTTGCTGAGCTATACTCCTTCTGACATGTGCGGCTAAGTTTACGGCCCCTCACTGATGAGGTCCACGAGATGAGTTGATTTTTCTGCTGTCATCTCTCCATCATGCGTGGTCCGGTCGCAGAGAACCTTCGCTTTTGCGCTCTGCTGAAGGACGGCCACCATGATGGACATTTCTACTAGTCAACATCTGTGATACCCTGCCCATATTCTTTATTTATTTGTTATTGTTATTTGTTCCCAATATATATAGTTTATATTTTGTTATTTAATTTTAAGTTAGTTTTAGATATTATTTAGTTATTTCTTGGATTTCATTAGGAGCCCGCCCTTAGCCGAAGGATACCGGGTGGAATTGGCATTTCTTGTATTCAAATTATGGCGTTTTCTAATTTTTTGTATGCAGGTGCACCTGACGAGGATTGTTTGAGGTATACTACTGCAGGCACTTTTTATTTTTTTTTTTATTTATATTATATATATATTTATTTATTTTTTACTGGATAGGCCTATGCGGTGTCTTAGTAAATGAACCTGAGTATACTGACCACGGTGTTTTTTTTACCTAGTTTTGTTTTGATCCGGCATCCCGTTCGCCACCATGGGCGCGCGCTTCCCTGATGGTTTGCTGTGGGTGTGCGAGCGGCGATGTACCGGTTTCAATGGTAGCAGAGCGTGGTTAGCTGTTCTCTCAGCTGTCTCTCAGTTTCTGGTTTTGTTTGTTGGTGTAGGTTAGTGTTAGGTAGGGGGAGGTTAGAGTACCACAATTATTTTTTCATTAGGAGGCTCGCCCTAGCACAGGATACCGGGTGGAATTGGTTTAGTGTCTTGCTTCCTGCAGACTTACCCTTTGCAGGGAGCAAGGGACTCTAAATTGCTTAACCGCTAAATTTATCTAACTGTACTCTACTTCTCCCCTATCAATGTGTTGTTTTGTTATATTTATTGCTTCTGTGTTTGTAGGTTGTGGTTAGTGTATATTTGCAGGGTATCCTTCTATTAGGTAGCGGGTATTAAGTTCTTCACTTGGACCTCCGTCAGTGTAAGCCTTTTGTGAGTTGAGTCCCACTTAGGTTACTAAGTAATTGTTGCGTACGCTTTGTTGTTTATTGTGGTATTTATTTGTCTTAATTGTTTGGTATGGCGTTTTTTTCCCTGGTGCCTGAACATCTACGCAAGCCCGAGATGGTTTTTTGAGGTCCTGGCGAGAGGACAGAAGCCCGAGGGAGATGTGAGGGCATTAAGAGCTCAATTACGGGCTTGTATAGCGTTGGACCGCAGCTGGAATGCAGAGTTCCAAATTAAACAACAGAATTTGAGTTTTGTAAAACCCGAATGGAGGAGGAATTAGAAGACGATATTAATTTTGGAGTCACTTCCCATGTTCGGGTCAGCAAAGGCTAGATTGGCATCTCAGCTTTTACATTGGCGTGACAGAATAGTTTTACTTATGTCAGCTTCTAGTTTAAACTCTGATATTAAAAGTTGGGCTTTTTCGGCCAGTAACAAATTAAAAACAAGCCTTAGATGGTTTGAGTGAGGTGCGCTCGGTGAAAGAGAAGGGGGTACTATTTACCGCTGTCACTCCAACGGAGGTTCCCACTACCATTACTTTTGCTAACCATCCACCGGCTCTTTTCTTTCGAAGCCTCCCAGAGTTACTATGTCTCCGATGGGTAGTGGCCCTCCTGAAGCGGCTGGTGAGGCATCATCTATAGTTGTGCCTTCCTTTTCTAGCTTTGGCAAACTGCCCCATCCTTTGGGGAGTGTTTTACAAACACTTTCCCCAGAGTTGATGGGCTTGACACTAATTTACCTTATCCATTTCCCTTCTGGAAGTTTTTAAGCTAAGAGAATTTCTCTGGTATGAAAGATGCCATGCTTATGCAGATTTTAGCGCAGTTTTCCTTAAGGCCGCTTTTTGATCGCCTTCTAGACTGCCTTAAGAGAGGTGCCACCTTTGACCAGTTCCACGCCGAGATCTTGGAGTTCTTTGTACCTGCTCGGGTTAGGGAGCGCTTGCGGGTGGAACGCGTTTTACCGTCCTCAGGCACCCAGACGAGACGTTGAGCCATTTTGTCGGGGAGATACGGGATGTAGCCCGGGTGTTGCGCTTGAGCTTGAGCGAAACGGAGTTGGTGAGCCTTATTTTGGAGGGCATTAAACCTAAAGAACGCTCCCGTTTGATTTTTTTGTAGCCGTCCCGCATCTTTTTGCGGATTTGGAAAGACCGCCTCTCCATCATCTCTAGAGGGGTTCAGGATGCGGATGATCAAAGGGAGGCCAATGTCGAGGCATCTTCCTCACTTAACTCCGGGGCCGGTCCATGCTCCGGTGCAGTCTGAGCCAGCAGCTGCTCCTTCCCGTAGGCAGCCTCCTACCTGTTTATGGCTGCAAGCAAGTGGGACATATTTAGACCGTTTTGTCCACTTAATAAAAAAAACTAGTAAGCTTGCGGACGAGTAAGCCCGACTCGTGCCGTAAAGGTAAATTTTGAGGGCAAATATGTACCTGATTTTGATGGTGAAAAGGGTGGCTGGTTTAATGCAGAACAGAAAGAAAACAGAAAGAAATAGACTTGGGGACAGTTATCATCGTTGGCCGAGAGGGGAGGTTGCTGCTCTGGCTGCGCATGGAGTAAGGGCTGCCCGCTCAACCTGCTCCACAAACTGGATGTACTTGTGGGGAATGTGGTGCAGAAGGCCCTGGTTTGATTCTGGATCAGCACGCCAGCCTGATTTCTTTGTGCGTTTTTTTGAAGATCTAAAATCCTCTGGGCTAATACGCCCGGCAGGTTGAGCCTTAGTTCACTTATCTGCTGGACTGCTTCACGCACACCTTTACCTATTATCTGTAGTGCCCCAGATTCACATCAAAATTAATTATTTCTCTTGGGATTGGAGCCTTTTTGGTGGCTAAGGACCTGACTTTTCCTTTCATCTTGGGAGCAGATTTTATCGGAAAAACTGGCCATGATTTTTGGATTTGGCCTCCAGTCCATGTTTTCTTTGCTTTCGCCAGGCGGGTGCTCGTTCCCTTTTCAGATATCGAGTCTCGTGGGACTGCTGCCTTAGAGATGGAAGATAAGAGCTTGAACTCCTCCTGACCAACTAGGACATCTTACGCCGAAAGAGGCTAGAGGACATAATGGCAGATTTGTTCCAGTTTTCCTGAAGTCCTAACTGACAAACTTGGGCACGACCAATCTCTTGGAAATACGAGATTCGTCTTACAGACACCCGTCCTGTACGTTTCCCATCCATATAAGCTTGCTCCGCCCAAGATGGAAATTCTGAGAAATATGATTGATGATTTACTTAAGAGTGGGGTAATCGAGCCGTCTTGCTCAAATTTTTCCAGTCCAGCGTTTCTAGTGCCGAAACCTAATGGGAAGTCCAGATTGGGTCCTGGATTATCGAAAGCTCAATGCTCAGATAGAAATTGGACTCCGTGCCTCTCCCCGATTTGCATTCTGCTTTCGACTGGTTTGGTAATGGCCAAAGTATTTCTCCATTTTTGATCTTAATCAGGCATATCATCAGATTCCTCTAAAACACCAGTCCTCGACCTCTCACTGCCTTTTGTGTGCCTTGGAATTTGTACCAGTTCACACCCGAGTGCCAATGGGCTTGGCTGTGGGAGCCCAAACACTCACCAGACTCCTGGATTCTATCTTTCATGATGTCAAATTTTAAGTTCGTGTTCAACTATCTGGATGACCTGCTTGTGTACAGTGAAGAGTTATGAGGAGCACTTGACTCATCTAGAGGAAGTTCTAAACTAGGCTGCGAGAGTCTGGCCTTACCGTCAATCCTGAAAAGGTGAGTTTTGCTCAGCCTGAAATTATCGTTTTCTGGGTCATCTTGTCTCTTCTCGAGGTGTTTGTATTGATCCAGAGAGAACCCAGGCAATCAGGGAATTTTCCTCACTCCTAAGGATGCCAAGGGGATTGCCTGCCCGTTTTGTGGGAATGATAAAATTTTTTTTTTAATCGTCGTTTTCATCCCCAATGTTTGCTGAAGTGGCGGCCCCTCTGAACTCTCTTAGGAAAAAGGGTGCCAAGTTTGAGTGGGGTGAAGCGCAAACAGACTGCTTTTGAGCAGCTGAAAGAGGCAGTGATGCAGCCTCCAGTCTTGGCTATGCCTGATTTCAGTCGTAAGTTCGTCTTGCAAACTGATGCTTCCTCCTTAGCCGTTGCTGCTGTTTTATCGCAAGAAGAAGTAGATGGTTATCCGGCAGCCCCATAGCTTATGCTTCACGCACGTTAACCCCTTGTGGAGAAGAAGAGTTGTTCTGTTTATGAGCTGGAATGTTTGGCTGTCGTGTTTGGAATTAATAAGTTCAGGCGTTACCTAGAACATAAAGAATTTTTGTTGGAAACCGGACAACCAGGCACTTTCTTGGCTCCTTGCCCACCCCCGTCAGCTTCGGGAAGATTGGTCGCTGGGTAGTCCAAAATTTCTGCCCTTAAGTTCACAGTGCAGCACGTGCGAGGCACCCAAAATATCATAGCGGACACTCTGTCACGCATGTATCACTTACCCAACGACCACCAGAATTTATCAGAGCCGCCATGTTGTGGCGTGCTCCTAGACTTTCCTCTGGCATTTTCGGACATTGTTCCACACCAACTTAAGGATCCCGAGCTGACTGCTATCATCAATGAGCTTAAAAAACGGAGGTGCCCACCCTCCTTATTTTTCTGTACCGAGGTGCTCTATGCTGCCGTGACAAGCAGCGGAGAAAACCTAAGTTAGTGCTGCCAAGCTTTCTTGTACCGATGGTCTTTCAGTATTTTCATTCTTCTCCTGTGGGCGGACATCTAGGAATTCATAAGACCATCGCGAAGATTAGGGATCAGTTCATCTGGAAAGGTATGGACCGGGATATTGCAGCTCGAGTACGTTCTTGTGAACTGTGCTCGCTAAGCAAACCCGCTCAAAATACCAAGTTGGGTCTTTTGTCATCTGAGGTGGTGGAAAAAAACCTTTGGAGAAGGTTTTCATTGACTATGTTGGGCCTCTCCCGCGTTGCAAGTCCGGAAATAAGTTCCTACTTGTTTGTGTGGATGCCTTCTCCAAGTTTGTTTGGTTGTTCCCATTGCGGAGTGCTACCGCGCAGCTCACGGTGCAAGCACTTCGTAACCATTTTTTTTCAACACTTTGGAATCCCCGCCACCTTAGTTTCCGATAATGGTTCACAGTTTGTCTCCAATATCTTTTAAAGAATGTGCTTTGGGCACGGAATCCGCCATGTGACTACTTCCCCTTTCTATCCTCAGCCTTCTCACGCCGAACGGTTTAATCGCAATCTTCGATCTGCTCTCATTGCCTTTCATGCGGAAAATCAGACCACCTGGGATCAACAACTACCTTGGATCCAATTTGCCTTTAATACGGCCCAGCATGAAAGTCACAAGGCGGTACCTTTCGAGTTATTATTTGGCTTTCCGCCAAACAACCCTTTGGCGAACCTTTGGAAAATTAGCGATCTTCTGCCACCTCCTGGTACTCCCGATGTGAAAGCCACTTGGGAGGCAGCCAGGCGGAATCTCATTCGGGCTAGGGAGTTAGTAAGGAGGAAGTACAACCGAGGTCGTATTGCCAATCCCTTCCAGGTGGGGGATCTAGTTTACTGCAAGGCTCACCCAGTCAGTTCGGCTGTGGATAAAAGTGCTGGCTAAACTTTTGCTACAGGTGGACTGGTTGTCCCCACCGCATCTTGAAAGTTTCTCTGACTCCGGTGACTGCCCGACTGGGAGATCCTCAGTCCGAGAAGATTTTCAGGAAGGCGCACATATCCCATCTGAAGCCTTGCCGGAGTCATCCGTGATTTCTATGGCTAATCTACAAACAATAAAAGTATTAAATTTCGGAATAAAGGATTAAACAGTTTCACAGAGTCCGTCCCGGAAAGCTGGTAATTTTAGTTTGATGAGTGCAGAACTTTTAATAACAGTTGTAATTTTTCTATTAGGTGCTTCAATTTCTCTAGCGTTTTACATACATGTGTTACATGTTTAAATGCGAAATAATTGTTTATAATTTGATACTGATTACCACTACAACTTGCGTCCTAAACTAAATAACAATGTTAATAGATATATAAGTTAGAATTTGGTAAGTATATACCACTAGGTGACAGAGTTTTTTCTCCATGATGCCAAGCATTTCTAAGTTTTACTACATACCGGTATAGGAAAACTAATCACGTCCACGTGAATTAATTTATTCTAGATAAAAATAGTGTGATATTCCCATGTATGACTAGGTTTAATCAAGATAGTTTCGATAATTAACAGAGCAGGTGTAGCATATAAGCATATCACCTGTAGTTCACAGCTGATAATCCGATCAATTAACTAGACTTCTACACACCACTGTGGATCAAACGGGACTTATTATATTGACAACGATGAAACGTCTATTGACTCTACGACAGCAATAAGCCATGTTGTAGATGTTTCTAATTTAATCTGTGCCATCTATTTTTAATCCACAATTTGTGAGAGTCTAAGCAGAATGTAAAAAATATACCAAAATCGTAGTAGTGGCGTTAAAATACAAATTTTATTTTCAATATTTGAATATATGGTAAACACGTACTTCCAATAGGAAGAGTGTAATATTATGTATATCAATTTGCAATTATTACACAGGTTATTAATTACTCATAGAACCTGGTGTGATGAAGTCCATAGGCCTAGTACAGTTAATTCTTAGAGTCGACACTAGGGATGTTCTACGATCAATGTTCGGTTTTCTTCGGTGATATACGCAAACTTACAAAAAATCAAACCCTCGTTTATAATAATTAAGTGACATGCCAAGTCACCGCGCTAACGTCACAATCACACCTCTTCGTCCATCTTGTGACGTCAGCAGCGCGGCTGAAGTAATTAACAATTGTAGAGAGCCAATAGAATAGTTGCTATTTTACGTTAAATATGTGCAGCAAGAGTTAGATAATGTGACTTTATATTTCTGTAAAGGTATCAGGATTGTGTTTAATTGTAAGTGTGCAGCCACCACTGTAGAGTAGCTGACCACTTAGAGGGGGGGGGGGTTTGAAGTGGCGAAGAACACTGTATGGATTAATTGGTCATATCTCAATTATTTTTCGTAAAAGATCAGCAATATAATTAAACAATGTTAGTAATAATAATACAAAAATTTAACTTCTAGTAAAAGCTTTCTAAAAACTTAACAGTACAATGTGCAAATTCTAAATATCAGAAAAACAACAATGCAGTAACGACGTAACAGAATAATTAACATATTGAAGTGGTTTACAACCCAATGACATGTAATTTTTTACTGAAAGATATGCCCTAATTAATTTTAAATTATGCAATATTTTTCTTAAGTTAGTTATGTAAAGCATAACCTCATGTTACGCAATGAGCCGAAAACGCGCGCCGACCCCTTTTGACTTGCTACGGTCTTAGGATTCGTTATTAACCTCATCCCTTTCCTAAATTTAAAAAAACCACATTTTTATTGAACTAGGATAGTAAATATTCCTGTGTTATCTGCACATAAAATTAAATTACGCTATATTTTTTATTATAATTATTATTAATACACAATTCAGAAAACTTTTTTTTTGCTCTTTCCCATTTCTTTCTTTTGATCTCATTAATTGGTTATAGATAAGAATAGTGATTTTTAAATCCTAAATTGCAATAATAGTCTTCCTAACATTGTTTTTTCCATGACTGTTTTTACTTAATTCAATAAGTTCTATAAAGAATCAGTGTACCTGCAACATTTACAACCTTTACCAGTTTGACCATAAAGTACATTAACTTAAACTTCCGTTAAACTTTCACCCATGTAAGATGGCAAAATATCTGTTGTTCAGAGTGGTTTTGAGGCTTTAAGTGAGAGGAGAGTTAAACATGTTACTTTTGGTAAGTGTGCAATTTGAGGAACAAGAATCACTTATTCTCTTGCTAATCAAATCATTACAACATTTTAAAGATACATTTAAAGTGTGACCACTATGAATATTGAAACTCTTTAACAGACCTAATTAAAATAATACGATTACCTTATATTTTCTACAACTATAAAGAACAGCATCTACTTTCAGCACTGTTTTTACTTAAAATTATTGATTGTGTATTGTAGAGATTTGTTTTCAGAAGCTTCTTCTCTTTCTCTTCATATTAATAAATGTATTAACTTAGTTGATACAACATTCTTGGTTAACTTAAACAATATGCTTGTAATGAAGTATGCTTAACAACTGTTTCAATATAAAACGTGCACAGGTCTTCTATAGTGTCAAAGGCTATAATTTGTGCTGCTGGTATTGAGTTTAACTAAGCTATACCGTCAACAGTGGATCTTAAAAAAATATATTTCAGTGACTCTGCCACAGTTAGGAACTTCCCACTACCCGTAATATCCCATGTGGAATTCAATCGTGGATTTTACCCGTACATGTCTTCTCGGTTAATCGAATTTGTGTTTTGGTGTCTATACTTTAACGATTACATTGGAGACACACTTGTATAAAATTCTGATCATTGGCTTTAAATTTCTGACAGTAATTCTTAGTGAAATTTATCTGATTAGATTATCTGGCAGATACAAAACCAAATTGTGCCCACTACAAATTAATCATTTACAACCAAATTCCGATCGTAATTGAAGGGAAATTGAAATTGCAAATCAGCTAATTTTTTATATAAACTAAATCAAAACATACAAATATAAGTTTAATTTATATTTTTCCTACGCATTTTGTTTCTTGTCAAAACTTATACATTTTAAACATAGCAGCTGATAGAAAATGTCTTCACTGAATGTTCTGTTACGTCTTGAGATAAAGTTTTCATCAAACTATGCACTCTTAAGTTAGTTTTTTTGTCCTGATAAAGGTTATCCGTAGGATAGAAAAGCCAACTACGTTCAAGAAGAATCTGTTTTTTAAATAAGGGGGACTAGTCTAAAAATACATGTAACATTACTAAATAATAGTGTATTAATGCCTTTTACGATGTATGTCTAGTTGTTTTTTTTAATAAAGTCTTGGAAAGAATGACTGGTTGATGCATGTTAGTGTTTATTTCTATAGATTTTAAGTCCCTGTGTATAAAATCAGGTATAATAATCAATATAATAATCATACTCATTGTATAATAATCAGGTTGTATTAACAAAGTAAAGGAAACCGATTAGTTACAAGTCCCCTTATTCAACAGTTTACAGCTTGATTGTTATGTTGGGATTTACAACAGTGTTCAAGGTTGTATTAAGATTGAATTTGACAACATATGTAGAATGAAGACGAATCAGATGCAGTATTATTAAGCTACTAGTTTCAGAAACTCTATTCTTAACGGTAATTTGTATTTGTTTAAAAAATACCATGCTTTATAAGTACATAACTCATAGTCATGAAATAGATGTCAATCTTTAAATTCTTTCCTATCTCACAAGAAATACTTACTAAGGCACAGAAAAGTGATACTACCAGAAATAGTGACATAAGTATGTTATTCAACATGAATTCTGTGCGGTATATTATTTATTTATTAGATAGATAGTACCTCACTTTTGTACGTGTCTCGACACACAAAAAACTCACTCGTTGTGTAAGACAGATTTGGTTTTTAATTTAAAACCCTTACACACGCAACAAAATCTCCAACAGAGTCCTTAATATAAGCCACCGAAAGCAAAAGAATACACCATGGTAAAATATTTACTAAACTGTTAGTAAAATATCTTATAAACAACCAATGGCTAAAAATTCTGTACTCTGGTTTTAACTGAGAATTGTGCCTTCGTACTACTGAAATGAGCTATTTTCATTTTGGGATTTTTCAGAGGAATTGCTATACACTGCCCAATTGCGATGCTTTCGAACAGGTTCTTTAACGCTGAGAAAATGAGAACGCTTAAGCCAGCCTAAACAATAGACTTTTACTCACTTATTTGAAATAATACATTTTACTCATTGAAATAAACCCTAGCCCAATTTCTAAATTTGATCTTCAATTGTTTCTTTAATCGATGCGCCAAAAGGCTTCTATAGTTATTTCACCTTTAACCAATACTTAAATAGAACAATTTGTGGTTTAAAACACTCATGTAAGATATGGTAAATGGGGATATCTCATTCTCTGCACCTAATTCTGCTTTAAAGCTCGATTCCATACTAGCTCCAAAAGAGACGTTTCTCAGAACAATGGCATGAAAAAATAATGTTCCCTTGCCTAATAACGAAAGTGTTAGCCATTGACGAAACCCATTTTCTGGATCTGTATGTCACGTCGTATTCAAAAGACTTTAAACCTGACCTAATTAAATTCAATGAAATGTACCATACGGTTTAGTAAATTAAATGGTTTAGTGCCTGTAAGTGTAAGTATACCAGGTTTATGAACTGGAATGGAAATCTGCAATAATACCGCAGATGGTAAGAAAATATTCTGGTTTGACAGGTACAGGCTTTTTTATTTTGTAGATATATTGGGAAAAATGCAAATATATCGTAATGTCATAATAATTAATTATTGCAATGGGTTAATTTATTTATTTATATATATTTGCACCACTTTTACATACGTAGGATAACATAAATACATTATATGCTATGTAATATGTCAATCATTCACAGCTTGTACTTTTATTGAAAAGAACCTTTCTAGTAATTTAATAGTCAGTAATAAATAGCTTGAAAATCTAATTGCAAAATAAAATTCAACGTACCAAAATATAGTATACACCTCCAGGTAAAAGCTGTAATGTTAAAGTCAGCATACATAAATCAAACGCCAGTCAGTGTACGAACAGAGAGATGGACGCAAGAAGAGAAGTTTGTTAATTCTTGAGGTATAGTTAGTACACTTCGACGTGTTTGAGAAGCACTTAATTGTGAACTCTCTGTATATCGTTGTGCTTCTGCTCCGCTACAAAACTTCTGCTATCTGCTCCGTGACTGAGGAAACAAAACAATCCATATTCACCTACCTAGGTATTCTTTTCAAATGTTAAAGCTCCTTTAAATAAATATTTACGTTTCTTACTGAACTATAAAACTTGCCCTCTCCTACTTCATTGAGTAAATATAACGATCCATACTCATCTTACAACAAAACATGTTCAAACCTTGATATCAAGCATATCAAGATATGAATATTAATGTATACGTTTTTAATATGTAATGTATTGTTAAGATTGTGTAACCTTATATCTTTTACAAGTTTTTGGAGAGTAAATTACATTAAAATAATTAGGTCTGTATTTCCTCGTAGAAATCTCAATTGTATTTTCCAAATCTCCCAGTTTCTGAGAATGCCCATATGAAAGAGAATAATGATTGACCATTGTACCCGCACAAAACATCTTCTTTTTAGTGAAATGTTTGTGTATACAGTGCCAGAGATGATCACAGCCATGGCGGTAATTTGTCATCCACCATTATAGACGTACATAAAGTATAGATAATATCCTTTCTAGGTTCTTCTTTCCTTTAATGCACTAAAAAAACGGATATAAACTAAGACAAAAAGAATCAAGCGTTTTGAATAAACATGCATGTGTTTTTATTTATCAATTGTTGCAGTATTATTGCAATTGATGTTGAAAGAGTTTAATATGTATTACAATTTATTAATTAATCTACTGTTCAACAGAACTTATATGTAAAAATAATTAAGATAAGACAAAAATAAGTGTAAAAATACTTCTAACTGTAAACTTTAAGCAATATAAGGTATTATATACAATAATTCCATTTACGTTGTAATTTAAACATCGTTTTAGTTGTCCTTTTGACAGAAGTAAGATCGAGAAAAAATGCAAAATCGACAAAAAATACCTAGACCGGAATAAAGTAAAATGGTCATAAATATGCATTTTTTACAGATTTTCTGGATCGTGGTGACACGATAAACTCGACGTTGGCGTCGGAAATATGTCACTCGAAAAGTCCTACAGCCAACGTGATTTCTTTCTAAGCCACGGGTAACTGCTTGTATACATATGCAATTTTAAAATGGTGGTTTTTGATGCTCCCTATCGGTATCAAATAAATTGGAATAACATTTATTCAAGCGTATGATTGCAATAACGGCATATTTATACGAAAATCCCTTAATAAAAAAGTTTTTAAACGTTAAACATTTGCTTTAAAACTACGTAAAACGGTAATAACTTTAGTAACGGCAGATTGGGAGTAATCGCTTATTTAAAACATTTAATTCCAAACGTTCCTTATTGTAGCCTATTACTCATTTATTGTAAGCAGGTACATTAATAGGGAAAGGTGGAAAAATAATTTGACTATTTATGAATATTAGAATGTCTTGAATATAAAATAATTACATTCAGTATCATGTATTCCCAGGCTTCAGTTTAGTTAGTTTGACTGTGATGTAGCAGCAAGATAGAAGGTGACTGGCCACATGGAACTAGCTTGGCTATGCAAATTAACCCACACCTTCATTGACATCCCTTTGAAGGTAACGATGACCCAAACGGTCTTTGAGAGCGCTGTATTCATTTTAACGCAATTAAAACCTGTGATCTTCGTAACGTAGTATACACTGATGATATATTGTTCAATTAGTCTCAATATACGAATTAAGAATTTCAAATTGGTTTGTTTCGATTGCATGTATAAGATATATCGTAACTCTTTATCATATATTTAGTTATTTTGTCTATACAATTACACACTTTTTAACGTTAAACCAAAGCATGCATGGTTCTGCTACAACGAGAATTAATGAAATAGCGAACAATATAAAATATATTTATATCTTTCTCAATTATCATTCGTTAGAATTATTGTAAATGTGCAGTTTTGTAATGAAACCTAAAACAATCAAACAATTTTTTGTAAGCTATTTCCAGTTTTTATATCCAAAAGAGCATTGGTAACCATATTAATTGGCTTAAGTATTAAAATTATTATTACTAGTTATTTTGTAATAGTTGATTCTTGATGATTTGTAACGATAAAATACAATACGTGTTTACGTGATTCGGTAAGACACGCGGGCAAACATAATAACAGGCGTCGTTAGACTTATTTTATAGTAGATTAATTTTTTCCAATACTATGTAGGATTTATTCAAATGTACTCTTTATTCATTCTCACACACTGTGACACGTGTAAATTAATAACATTTAAAATATATTGAACTAATATTTAAGTAATTTTATACATACAAAAATGGGTAAGACCTTCGCATTTAAAAATATGCTATATCTTGTTTTCAAATATTTAGTTTCTAGGATAAAAAAAGTGTTTGTAAAGAATCAATTAAGTATTTTCATAGGTGGTAAAACACATAATTTTGATAAAAATGTATATACTATGCAATTTTACATCTAATAAAGAACAAATTTAAGGGAGTAAAAAGACTAATTTCATTATTAAACATATTTATCAATTTGTTTGTCAGAAACTATATTTTTATAATTTCACTATTCTCGTTATCTTATACGTCTTAATACATATTAATTTTATAATAGCTAGGAGCTATTATACGAGTTTTTGCATTTTCTTCGTCTTACTAAACTATTATACTTCATAATGGGCAAGTGTTATAAGGAGTGTCCGACTCTGGTCAACAAAGGTATGCGCAGATAAAGACAAACACGTTTCAACATATGAAATACGGATCACCGGTACCTAATCTTCTATCCGTCTGTTTGTACTTGGTTTTTATTGTTATTATTGAAAAAATAATTAATTAAATCCTACAGAATATGGATTAAAAGTTTATGGCAACAAGTTCTTTTACGACTAAAACATATTATAATATTATCTCTTATAGTTTTAAAATGCCAGCGTGTTAAAAAATTTTATCTTTGAAAATCTTAAAGTCAGTAACGTTACTAAAGATACAAACAAATTTGTTAAGTCGATGTTATAAAAATCTAATAACACCAAACGTATTTGCTAACAACAGTAGTTTTTTACAATTTTTAAAATAATATTTTTCTGATAAATTTCAATATTAATTTAGCTTTAAAAAACAAATTATCGGTATTAGTGAAGAATACAGAATACAACAAAGCATAAATAAAGTAAAATAATTAGACACTAATGTCCACAGATAGTTATTATAAGCAATTATACAATTTAAATTTTTTTATGCAATTAAACAAGAAGTAGTCAAATAAACATCACAAATAGTTCATGTATCTAAAGACCAAGTGATTCAGAATTTTAAACTGTTAGTAAATAAATGTTTCAATGTTAAAATGTAAAGCGGTTATATATTGGTCATTGGTGTTGTAAATCCAAACGACCGAGCCTGTATACCCTTGATACAAATGATCTCTTCTTTTTGATGCACTATTTTTAGAGTGAGGATTTGATTATGTAGACCTAGGCCTTAGCGTACTTTCTGTACTTGGCACGTTCGTTGACAATGAATCGTTAGGCCTAACCCTTTCTTCAGCTTGGGTAAAAGAATATATATTTCCAACTAAACGTCTTTATTAAATTTTTTTATCCTTAGCATCTTGAAACACTCAAGATAAACTATATGAGTTTACAAGAATTACTGCTCAAAGAAACAGTAATATATTGTACAGAACATAATCACAAACAACATGTAAATAATAATAATATGTGTCAGCTGTCAGACTACAGACTGCTGATGAATTTCTATGTTGTAAACAGACTAGCCAACCTGCAACACGAAATAGTACAGGCAATAAGAGGATGCATACTATAACGAAGTACCGGGCGGCACCAGCCCTTAAATGGCCATAAAACTCTTTGCAGGCCTCCAGATAAACCATTTAATTTGTGTATAAAATTAAATTTTGTATGAATATATCATCCATCAGTGGATTCAGAATACAATAACACAAAACTAAACAACAACAAAATATCGAATAAAGAAATTTTTGTGTACTCTGTCACCTTAAACTGGTCAATCAATGTCATTACAAGATGAATAACCTTTCTCAAATGCATAGTTTATTTTAAAATTCATGTATATCTTTACTTACAATAATTTCAATAATAACACAATGAATATAAGTAATAGCAATAATACCATAAATATAATTACTGTTTCTCAGATTATACTTAAAAAACACTTGTTTATTAAAAACTAGCACGATTTTAATTCTAACATATTACTTATGGGTTGCTTTATATTATGTAAAGATAAAAACAAAATGTATATGTACAAACGGCTTAAAGGTAGTTGAGTGTATCATATTGTTAACAGTAAGTTAAACAATGTCCTTATATTAATAATATTCCACAAAATATAGTTTAAAGAAATTACGCGTTACTCTCACTACAAGAATAAAACGCATTTATGGTACTCAGTGTTTACAAGAAATAACACTAAGCTCAACACTCCTCGACTTCGCACGTTTGCTAATTATCATATTCTGTTAAAATAACACTTCTCTATTTTTAATATGACCAGGTTCTCTTTCTGGATTATCAGTCATTGAATTATTAATGTTATTATCATTATTACTTCTTACCTACTTAGTCATGTCCTAAATGTATTATATAAACATCAATATCATTTTCAAAAATAAACAATGTCCAATGTCCTAGTGAAATATTTTTCCAGATCGTTAATTATTACCACTTAGTTACTCCGTAATTGTTTAATAATGCTGCTACTGTCACGTGTAGATTTGTTATTTATATTATGCGTTCATTTGTATCACAAACATTAGCTTTTCGTTTAGTTTAACCTTTATAATTCATTAACTGTCTATTTTAAATATAGGGAACCATAAAATTAAAAAATAAGAACAAACTTATCGTTGGATTAATGATTTAATAATGTTTTAATATTTGGGTACTATCAAGCATGTTCACAACACAAGTAATAATACTAGGTAATACTGGGATAATATTTCGATCTAAATAGTCCTAAATTTAAGCAACCATTGAATATTTCGAATTGAAACTGCATATTGTATTGTGCATAATATAAATGTGTCATTGCGTCATATTATTCATTGTTATATTTCGTTTTATTGATATTTTAAAAACTATGCTAAAAGCAAATTAATATTAAATTTAAAATTAATAGAAAACTGTGTTTCTTTTGGTACAATCATACAGAAAAGTTTATAAAGGAAAAAATAGGAATAAAAATTTTATAGAGTGCATACAAAATTACGATATTCGAATTAAATGATGTCATATTTCCATGGATTTAAACATTTAGTGCAGAAATTCCACTTTTGCTGACCTACCCAGGGAACGTAATAGTTAAACACATCTTTGACTTGTTCAGTGTACTATATAATTAATACGATATCAGTTGCTATATTTAAAGTTGACTATCCTAAAATGGATACAAAATTAAATAATGTAAATAAATAACCTACACACAAATAGAAAAGCGACATATCACAATATTTATATATGCATTAAGTTTTACTTGACTTTTAAATAAAAGATTTTTACATTATTTTAGAATGGGAAATAATTTGACGATGTAAGATTCCATGTTATTTTAGTTCAGAGGAATGTTGGTGAATCAATCATGTACGCAAGAGTTGGCTGAGCTGAGACGTTCCTCGCCTGGCTTAGACTTTAAGAATACTTGAAGTCAGTGTTTCCGAAGCTTTTTGTACTGAATGTTCCCGTTAGGTTTGTACTACTTTCTGCGAAAATTAACCATCATAAAAATATAAATTAAACTGTGCTTTAATAAATTATATAAAACTATGTAATATTCATTATTATTGGTTTAAATAATAGAAAACTATTCCTTTGTTTGATGTTTATTTTTGAAGATGGAAGGATTGAGAAAGAAACAGAATTTTTCTCGGATATTTGCAATCGTTCAGTAATCAGTAACTCTACGTTTCGAGATCTGCAATTTCATCTCTTCTTCAGTTAAATGACTAATATAATGCATTAATAGATTCTATGTTATAGGGAATCAAACATACCATAGCGATGTGAGACGATTAAACATGTGTATTAACCAATAAACCAATGCAGTCACACCATGGTTTTACCTAGTTCATCTAGCATGAACAATAATTAGGCCTACTCCTGTCCCACCTTTTTCCCGCCATTTTGTTTCTGTTGTGACGATCGCCATTTACTATTTGTTACTCATATTTGGTTGGTCGGAGAGTGCAGACCTATGAGAACTGTATAGTGTAGATCAGTTTTAATACTTAGTGTTTAGTGTATATTACGTGCATGTTTTTATAGAGTTATGATGCATGACATGGATGTTTTTTTTCTTAACTTATGCGTGTCTTAACAAGTTTTATGTCCTTTTGAATCCAGTCTTAAACAAAGTATCTGCTTGGACTTTAACCAGCTGTTCATTCTCTTCAACGTTTAAATGAATTTTTTTGTTAAACGAATTCGATACCCACATTATAGAGTTTACGTCCTTGAAATGGTCCATAATTGAAATTTTCAGCGGCTAATTCTTCTATATGAATCATGCAATGGGTCCAAATCACCCAGGTCACTTTCATTCGAACGTAGAAATATTTAAATTCAAAGAAGTATAACTAATATATTTATATTCAAATTCAAATTCTTTATTCAGCATGTTGACAGAGTCAACAATGTATATGCCAAGTCAACAAATCATAACAAAATATAATAATGTCTCTCAATAAAATAATTTTACTTTTTCAAGTTTACACTATCTTATCAGCTAAAAAGTCCTTAACAGAATAGTAAGCCTTCTCGATCAACAAACCATTTAAATTTTTTTCTAAAAACTGTGTAATCTTGGACTAATCTTAAGCTTAATGGAAGACTGTTAAAAAGAATTACTGCTGAGTATTTTAAATGATTTTCAAAAAATGAGGTGGAGTGTTGCGGGATATTCATAATGCATCTGGGTTTACTTCTTGTTCCATTCAAAATTTATAGTCATATAAGGTAATTCCGCAGGTGAATTAAGTAAATCCCAAAATTAAATACATGTCATCATCTTGTAAGTTTTGTATAACTGTAATATATAGGGTTAAATCGCTTTAGATTTTGTAAACCGTTATAATTAGCATGAAATGAAGTAACATTTAAAATCATATCATCTATACAGTATAATTTTTTTTTAATATTGATTTGTTATATATCAGTTTTACCACAAGAATAAAAAAACTATTTTGACTTACACTATTGTTTGCTGAACTTGTTTTATTTGTTATTATATTACTAGTGTGTAAAAAACCCCAAAATATATTCATTTGCTAAACAACGAGGCCAGATAGAGATATAATATTGGCTGAACCCTCGGCCCCATGGAACTGAGACGACCACTGTCAACAAGAGGATATTAAAGATGGTATTATTTCCAATTAAGTTAAGTCTGTCATTTTTTATCACTTTCATTGCTGCATTTTCAAATCATAAAATATATGTGAACGGATAACAATGTTTTTTTTTATTTTACGAATATTATAATAAATAAACATTTGGAGGGAATGTAGTTGGGCAAATTCTTTCTACCCAGTCCAGTGTTTTCTTATATAGTGTTGATTAAAATCACATTTGTAGCAGGTAAAACACGATACGTTATACAAATGTTATTACTAAATTTAGTTAACCAATATTTAGATTGACCTTTTTGGTATGTATGAGGTTAAATGCCGACCCGGCAAATCACGTATTTGACGTTAATAACATGTTCTGTCCATCCTCATGAACAAAAATATGTATGGTTTTATAGGTTGCTAATGAAAAATAACAAGGTTATAGGGGGAATAGTCATAAATAGTTAAGTTTTTTATATTTTAATGTTCTGTTTGAGAACTCTGTGTCTCGATATATGTGTACTTTAATGTTATCTGCGGCCGGGACCGATAGCGTATCTGTTATCTGAACTGGCTTCACTCCGGGGCTGTGGTCTAGTGCTTCACAAGATATAGTGTACTGTAGTTCGGATCAATTGAGTGCTTGTCCATCATAGATCAACCATCCACTAGTTCGACGAATCATAGTTAATTGTGCATGTTTGAGTGTTTTGTTGGGCATGTTAGGAGTTTACGTTTTGACCGAAACGAGATTATTTCCTTTTGATGGTAAGTGTTCTGTATTACTGTCCATTTATATAATAATATTAGCGTTTTACATGATTATTACGTTTCTCTAACTTAGCATAAATTTTTAATGTATATTTCTAATCAGCCTATCTATAATTTAATAATTTCTCGAGCAATGTTTTTAATTCTTTGACATCAGCGCTGACCAGACTTCCTCAGCCTGCTCTGATTGCCGGAGGCACTCTTCTCTACCCGATAACAACTCACTAAATTGTAGCTCGAAATTGAGAAAGAAATTGTTCATTCGGGTCCAAATTTCAGTATTATTTTCCATTTGAATTTGCTAAAATTGCGGGCGCATCCGATATTGTCATCACGAGGTTGAATCACTGTCACACAAAATTAAGTGACGCCCGACGTGGATGTTCAAAATGAAAATATTGCTCCCCGCGTGAAAATTAGTTCCATTTTGTATGTTCCATTACTTCGTTATTTCTCCTTTCCACCCCGTGAAATCGTATATTATTTCTTCAGTAACAGGATGCAAATAAGTCAACACTGCGAAACTCGTATTTTTCCGCCCCGGCTGTTACTTTTACTGTTCAATTGTTAGTACTTGATATATTTTGTTAAATAATACTAGAAAGATCTTGGATTAACACAGAGTTTTCATATGTAAATTAAATAAGATATAGTAAAAGTTATACTATAACGAAAAATATTTAATTTACAAAAACAAGAATGAGCTGTATTGTAGTGCATGCCCATCCATGTGTTTTGGCTGATTTTCATTGAAGAAAATCCTTCAGTAGAGTAAAATATTTTTTCTGACTACCTGTCTTTCAATAACATATCTCAAGGATTGAATGAAGTTTTATACTTGAAATTCTACATGCAATTTCAGCGAAGCCTGTTATGCGATGCATTGTATGTTCAGGCGTACTTTTTACTAGGTTATGAATTACAACTACTTTTCAAATAACATACAGGAAATTAAGCCTAATATTTTATATTGATATAGTAAATACTTTTATATTTCTTAATCCTCTTCATGCTAAGTTGATGGTTTAATAAAGTTTAACGTTGCTTGGTTAACTTAAAAGTACTACTAGGTTCTGGTGCTTGTTAAACTAGTGTATGCTCTTTCCCCATGCCGCCCAACAAATAATTTCTGTAAGTTGCAGTAGTAAAGCCGTTTCCTCAATATGTTAAAAGTCCAGTTTTATGACTCGGATAGACTCGACTAGTCCTGTTCGTATGTTTCCTGTTTGCATGCCACCGCTTAGTTTCTAAATATCTTTATCGAAGCTAACGCCTATGAAAATTTTGATTGTGATACTATATTTAATCTTAAAACTGTAAGTAAATCTTAATGAGGATTTTACTTTTAGATATGTTTTAGCCTGTATGGTTATAATATTATGTAACTCGGTACAAAAAATTAACAATAGTATCAAAAAAATCTAAAGAATTTTGTAATGTATAATTTTTTACAAGGTATTTCTGTAACGCTGTGTTCTTTATTTAATGAAATTTATAACATGTATTGCATGGCAAATGAAACATAAACATAGCTTCTAAGTTGGCTGCAATTACTGGGAAATGTGGATAATTAATATTCCTGAAGTGTATTTTGTATTTTAAATTGTTTATTAGGAGGAATAAATTGTCATGATCTCATAATTGTTTCATATATGGCGGGCACCAATTAGTTGTGGATAATCCAAGCCTCATGACTACCACGGACTGCGATGCCATTTTCACTTGGGATATATATTGTTTATTAAAAGAAGAGCAAATCCTCTTCCGATTAATGTAATGGTCCTTTATGTTGATACGCTATAAACTTAAGCTCTAAGGTAACCTATGATGTAATATAAAGTGTCAGTAATCCTGCATAGTCATTTTTGTTGAATGATTGTTTTGTATTTTCTAAATATATTGGAACATTTTGTAATTAGTTTAACAATATGTTTGGAGAAGATTGAGCGTGCTACTGATCACTTGAACTAAGTAGTATAATTAAAATAGTCCTTACTTTGTAAAATGTGTTGTACGATAGAGGTATCTTCGTGTTCGCTATGTGAACCTTAGTGCATGGTATTTTACATTCCAATAGTAATTATATATTTTTAGTTTTACACTCTGCCAATATATATTATTTCACATTTATTATCACGTAGCACGTTCAAAACCATATCCCAAAGGGCTAGTTAATTACGATTATTTTTATTACATTATATTTAGGTCAATTATAGAGATAGGTACGTACGTAACAAAGCCGTAATATGGATTTTCGGAATTATCTGGCAACTGAAATAACATATACCATTATTATATCAATTTATTACGGTATATTTCTTATGTGAAAGTTAAAAATTACAATGGAGACATTAAGGAACAGTTTTATGTGAAAACAACCACAAAAGTGAAAGGATGCTGTGATTTACTGAATACATAATTCTTCGGGAAAAGCAAGGAAAATTCGCTTTGGTAGGATTCTGAGAATGAAGACATTTACTATATTCTATCCCTTATTTTCTTAAAATACTGCAAAGTAATTTACCTGACAATTTGTAAACCATTGTCAAGAATGTGCTCTTAATATTATAAATATGTCAAATCTTCTTAATAGTCATGAAGTGTTTTCATGAATTATTTAGCTAATAATTATCTAATAAATCTGTATTTTACTTATGATTGTCTTAAAATATTATAACAAAATACGCAACACATTCAACGCATTTTTTTACATGATAATCTCTGTATGTTTCTTACAAAACGCGTATTAATATTCCTTTTAATTAACTGCATTGATGAACTGTAAGGAATTTGATGAAAATACTAGGGAACAACAGTGTTGAATGTTAATAAATCTTTGATTGTTTTTTATACTGCCTACGACTTAAATAAAGATTTTTGTTACTAAGCAAAGTTACTCGCATAGACCATACATAATTATTAAATGCAATGCAACTGACTATTACTGAACGAAGAATGATTATAGTATCAAGTGAAAGAAGATTAACGAATTTATAACGTTACTAAAGTGAACATTAATAACAAAATTTATACAATAAAAATAGATTTTTTAAATTGTATCCTTAACATCTTCGATTTTTTATTTATTTGTATAGTATATCTGTTATCAAATACTGTAGCTTAAATTAATCCGGCAAGTTATAACTGTCTGTTTACTGAATAATTTCCACACAATATAACCAGAACTGTGTAATATGGACTGTTCATATTTGGCCTCTATTTAAATACAACCATAATATTAAAATTCAAATGTACTTTTAGAAGATTTCCTACATGAAATTGGAGCCCGCAAAAAAATTTAAATAGTTTCGAGGAAACCAAACATACCTTCCTCACATTACAGCCATATGATTCACAATTCTATTCAACTTTTTATTTACGTTTAAGTGCAAACTCACTATTCATTAGATGAAGAAAAATATTTTTAGAATACAATATTTGTCACCATATTCTACTGAAACTATGTTATTTTTGTGAAGGCAAAAACCATATGTCTGAATAATAACTTTGTGTTTTTTCTAAAGAATTAAAAAGCAATATAATAAGTACAGGGGCAAAAATCGCATGTTGAAACTAAACTATTAGTACGAGCCCTTTACCTATAATCTGGTTAACTACACCATAGTAATGTACTGGCTAACTACTCATATGACGGTATTGTAGTTAATAAGGCTTGTAGTGGTGGTTTAATAGTTTCTCATAAATCATTTCAAATCGCATTAGGTATAGCTTATGAGAAACATGCTCTTAAACAAATAAGTCATTCCCATCTCGCTAACTAGCACAATACCTTACATTAGTTTCTCATTTGTAACTTTAAATGTTAAAATGTTAACTATTTAAATTTTATGAGTTAATGAATAGGATTTAATAGTTTTTCACAACTTTTGTATTTTTAATAGAAAATAATCTTATCAATAAAAGCGTATGTAAGTTCAATATTGGAAAGCGACCTTTAAACAACATCAATGAAATTAATTATTTTTAACATAGACTTTCTATTTAGAAATGTACTAGACATGAATATTTTCCGAAGTAGCGTAAGAATTTCATATACTATGGTATTATAAATGTATATAATTAAATGCTTTACACAGAATTTTAAGATGATATGCATTCAGCGTACCAGATTTTTATTAAAATTACTTATACAAAAATTAGTAATTAACCATACTGATTTGACATAATATGACCCTTTCATGAAATTAACTTATTTAATATTAATTCTTCACCTGAAGGTGGTAAACTGAAACCAAATCATAGCTTTGAAGAGTGAGGTTAAATTCAGTTTTTAAAGTCATGTTAATAATATTGTGGGAGGGGGGGAGTTTAAAACTAAAATAAAATGTTTTCCCAAATTTTATGACATCTAATATTTTCATATTTCATTCAGAAAAATAATTATAATCGCTCTAAGTACTCATTTAATTATGTAATATAAATCTCAGCGATGTGTAATCACAGAAATTCATGCCAGGTGGTCCACAGTAGTAAAATGTATGACTGTTTTGAGACGATTTGTAAGGCCTTGGTTCACAAAATTGGAGGAAACTAGCGAGAAGTATTACGAATTGGTAAGCTTATAAAACATTTCTTTGTTCTATCACAGTTACCATCGAAGTTCTTCTCCATTTTCCAGCGTTATGGGCCGACTAAGGATGTGAATAGAACTAATAAGTGTGTTAATATAAATTATCATATACATTCATTGTATTTATTTTACTTACTAATTTATTTTTTACCTGTGTATTTGATTTTTTAGTTTATTTACTACTGATGAAAGCAGCAGACTACAAACTCAAAGAAGTGAATACGCAGTGTATGGGGGGAATTTTTGCCCAATAAACAGGCTTATTGCTGGTTTTCAAACAATTATATACTCCTAGATTTATAAAAAAAGGAACGGTAAATGTGTTGCTAAGCTAACACGTCGAGAACAGATTGACCAATTCTGTAAATTCTTGCTCTTAAAATATTTAATAAACGCCGAGCAAGGTGCGCATCGAGCACCTGATGAGATAATAAGAATGCCCATTCATATAGACTACACTAAATTTTTATATTTGGTATTCTAGGTATCTCTGGTGTCAAAAAAAATGCCCACGTATGTTGTTTTTTTATATAAATATGACTTCAGAATTCAGAATCAAATCCATGATAGCGTTAGATTCCAGACGCAGCACTTTTGAATGTGTAACTGGAGCTGAGCTCGCCATTAACAAGAAACAGCTGTTGACGCTTTCAGCTAAATGCCAGGGAGGCTGCCAGGGAGGCAGAAACATCAAAATGTATTTCAATTTATTAATATCTAAATTAAATTGTATGAAAACCACAGTGATTGATCAGTAGTAAACGGGTTAGTTAAGGGTATATTAGTCTGAAAAGTTTACTACAGATTGAAATAACAAAGTAAAAGCATACAATCCATTAGAGTAGTATAACTACCATTTAACGCTGTTAAAATCTTATATTCAACAAAGATTTCCAATGTTGTCTTATAAGGTACTAGAAACTGGTAGGTTCGCTTAGCATTTATGTCATTTATAGTGTGCCTAAGACAAAGCAGGAGATGGCATTAAAAAGCCATTATTTCCCAGACTGCAATCCGAAAATCTAGATTGTTACTTCTTAAAACTTATAAATAAATTTATTTTAGTTATAAGGTTATGTAGACATATTCAATGAACTTTATATGTCAAATTTTTCATTCTCCTTCTGATACCGAAATTATGACTAAGATAGATGTAAAGATAATTTTTATAATTAAAATAAATAATTTGCTCCATTTTATGTATAGGAAAGAGCGAGTATAAATTGTAATAAAAATTAATTATATTACGACGTAGATAATAATGTTATTTTCGCATCCATTGAGTTAAAATATATACGTATGGCTTATTAGATGAAGTAAATTTAAAGCGCAGAAGTGGACAACTGTTTTTAGGAGTTTTTAACCAGAATCTTATGTGTTATTAGGACTAAGATTAATTAAACTGTGACACCGTATATACATTATAGCGTAAGTAAATTCTATTTGTTGGACTGTTTTGTTTTTAAAGGTCAGTTAATTCATAAAAAGCCAACAGCCGTGGTTTTCATAGTCTTACATAGGTACATATATTTCCTTCGTCTGACAATAAGGCAAACTCAACTTATAACACTATACATTTATTTGAACAGAAGTAAATTGTAAATGCCAAAAGTAGACGATTTGTGACATTTATTATAAATATTACTTTATCGGGACATTATGGCAGCAACTGTGGCATCATATATATAATTTCTTGGGACCGAAAATATACGCTGATAAATGTGTCAATCCTTCATTTCTATTAGGGCGAAATAGATTGCTCAAATGGCTTTTAAATTGCATAGGTATTTTAGATGACTATGAAAACTAAAGTGTAGTATAATTAAATGGGTAAACAAAATGATTACAATCGTATTATATTTGCTGTTTAAAATAGTAATACATTTACCTTACCTAAATGACCTACAAACTTTATTTCGCATGCATCCTCAACAAAGCCTCATATATGACACTTAATTTGTGCCGTAACGCTACCATTTATCAGTGAAAATTATTTTGTCAAAAAATGTGGCTTAGTTTAACTACCAAAAAACATCAATAAATCAGCTTATACATATTTGCCATTATAAGTGTTCTCGACATAAATTTCAAAGCTCATATAAATACAATCCAGAACTAAATAATCAAACAATGCCATAAAAATCTGACACGTATACTTAGCTTTTTAGCTCAATGTACATTATCTTACACCTATTAAAAACTCTACCGAGTATTATCAACTACACTATAATGTACATATATATATATATATATATATATATATATATATATATATATATAGAACTCTTCATCAACCAATAACAACTGGATACTGACGGATAGTAAATAGCGATCGTCACGGTGAGAACGAGACCTAAATGAGGGAACAATAATCATAAGTACTCCTGCAACAGGTTTGTTTCCAAGTTGAATTATCTTAATGATAATATGTAATTATAGTTTAAATTTGTATTGTACTTTAATTATAAAATTAAGCAAGATTCAACAAGTTACACTTACAGTAATGAGCCGGGGCTCAGTTTGGACAATTTATTTTTGTCTATTATTTTTCCCACCTCGGCCACTCTTGTCAGTCGGTGGGGGAGTCACTCCGTCAGAGTATTGATTTTCTGCCTGGATCACCTTGTTTTTATTTAGTGTAAGCGAGACGGTACAGACTTAGCAAATTTTTGTTACCTCGTGTTTTGTGTTGCGTGCAAAATTGGGTGGCAACATTCATGATTTCAATTTTATTATTTAATTATTGGCTTTATAGTAGCGTGAACGGATTATAATTTAATTATTGTTATCTGGGAAATAATGTTCTGTTATTATTTGTAAATTATATATTTATTATTAGGCCTGCCTTACAATAAATTAATATTTAATAATAGAATGTAAATTATTATAATAGAATGATTAAAATCCAGTGAATTATTGTTACAAGTAAATGTTATCACGCTGAATAATTTAGTATGGCTGTTCTAGCCTATAAGTAAATGCTTATATATTTGAAAATTTGTTTTGTTTGTAATATTTAATATTGCCACCAAGTAGTGTATTTTATAATACTTGGTGTCTTGAGGTATTTTTGGGAATTAGTCTTCTGATACTTAAAAGGTACTGTTAGTTACAGATTGTTTTTTTTTTTTAATTGTTAAATTTAAATATTTTATTATACTTTGTGGCAAACATAATTAAGTTTTTATTATTTCTCGGGTTGTAGTTAAGTTGTTCTAAATATCTACTGGTTATGTTGGGATTCATTAGGGTCACCGTGAGTGCCGTCAACGGAATGGTGCGGCGAGTCTGCCCAATGGTAACATACTGAAACCAAAATGGAATGCCCGCGCCCTGCCAGCGCTACTGTACCGGCATCCAACCGGAGCGCCTGTATTCATCTTGAACAAGGTTGGATCAAAAATGTTTTTTTTTCTTCTTCTTATACCACTTGAGAGGATTGGCTGGTATGGAGCGCTGCCAGATGTTAGATCTGGAGGAGGGCCAGTATATTAGCCAGTGTTTATTTAGTTTAGTTACATGAACTGAAGGGGAGGATTTCATCTTTAATTCGGATTCGTGGAGGCAACTAAGCCCCCGCCTCCTTCGAAAATTGGCTTTAAATATTTTTTTTTTTAATTTTCGGCTACAAACTTGAAACCAAATTACTTTTTAAAATTAGTGGGCCTAGAAATTCTACAACCTTTTCCCTCCCCTCAGTTCATAAAAAATTACCTGTTAAAATTTTTAGATTTACTACTGCCGTACCTGAAATCGTTATTTATATATCAAATCTCTATATTATATTATTTATTTATTATGTTATTATTTCTATTTATTATGTTATTGTCTATATTGGAATTTTATCTTTTGTTATTTAGTTTTTAAGTTACGCGGTGCACCGTGGTGCGGCAGTCCATTGTACTTTTGTGTAAAGATGTTTGCCACCTAATAATTATATCTTGTTCTGGAAATTTTGTCTCGCTTTGTGTCTCTTCCCACTAGTGGCATGTGATTGTTTTTTTTTGCCTTGCTCCGAGTTTGGGAGGGGCGCGCTTCCGAGACCTCCTGTCTTTTTTCGCTAACTCGGGACAAAATGGTAGCAGAGCGTGGTTACGTGTTTTTACCCTCTGCGGGCCCGGGGTTTTTGTTTAGCCACTGGTGGTGAGAAGCACGAGTTGAAGTTGTTAGTTGACTTCCTGCGCCTGTGCCGTCTCGCTGTGCTATTTTTTCGCCGATCGACAGGAAGTGTGTGAAACTTGTTTAATTATTTTCTGATTATTTGTTACTTGTGTGTTTTTGTTATACATTGTCATCGTTGTTTTTTTTCTGGTTTTGTTCTGGTACGGCGTAGTGTTTTGTTGTGGTATTTTGGATTCGCTGCCGTGTTTCGTGGACGGCAGGAATTCTGGGGACCCTGCTGAGAGTGTTGTTTCACTGCGTTCACTTGTCGCCTTAGTTATTGCTTTGTTAGTCGTTGACTTCGAGTCAGTGTGTTTTCTGTTAGTTTTTTGTTACTCTTTGTTATCATGCCTGTCTCTCCGGTGCCTGAATACTTGTTGAAGGAGGATCTCCATTTTCAGTTGTTGCTGATTTTGATGTGGGCGTGGCGTCGGGGGTGTCTGGTGTGGACGGGGCCCGGGGCCTGTGACCCAAATGCCTGCTGGATCTGGAGGACTGGGGACTGTGGTGACGGGATCCTTTGTTCAGTATCACAAGCTTCCAAACCCACTTACCCCGTTGCTGCAGCGACTACCAACGGTGGATGGTCTAGATACTGAAGCCTTGCTGCGGTTTTCTTTCTGAGATCCTGCGACTGCATGACTTGCCTGGTCTTCAGGGAGCGAGCTTCCTGCATGTCATCTCTCCGTTTTGTAGGCCACCTTTGGGTGACTGTCTGGTTCGAGTTCTCCAGAGGGGTGGTACCCTGGATGATTTTCATAGGGAGGCATTGGATTTCTTTGTTCCTGGTCAGTTGAGGGAACGTCTCCATGTGGAGAAATTCTTTAGGCCTCAGGGCAACGGAGAGAGTTTGGCAAAGTTTGTGGCCGAGGTGAGGGACACTGATAGGGTGTTAAGGCTCAATATCCCCGAAAGTACTGTGGTCACCACCATCCTTGAGGGTCTCAATCCTGAAGAGAGGTCCCGTCTAGTTTTTGCTGGTCGCCCTTCCACCTTTTCTGAACTGGACCGTCTGTGCATTGCTTCGCGCAGCGTGCAGTTTGCTGACCCGGCAGAGGGCGGAGAGGAACAATCATCGTTCCATCCAGCCCTCCAGGGCTGTCACGGCCGTACAGAATCCCGTAGATGGGCCACACCACTCAGGTGGGCTTCGTCTACCTATCTGCTATGCCTGTGGTGAACGAGGTCATACTCGTCGGGAGTGTCCAAGGAGATATCGCACTGGTCCAAAAAACTAGATCAAAGGGGGTTTTATCTGAAGTTCCCCCGAGGTCTAAGAAAAAATTTCAAAAAAATAGTACCTTTGCAAAAAATTTGATTAATAGTTTGGACACTATGAGCCTAGCAGAAAAGGGAAACCTACGGCTTAGGACAGCATCTTCGGTGTGCCCTTATATCAATATCTTAGTGGGAGACTCAGTGCATAAGGCCCTAGTTGATTCCGGGTCAGCCTGTAGCCTCATCTCTTCCCGTCTTTTTGAAGCCATTTCAAGGTTAGGTTTGGTGAAGCACACCGAGGAGTCTTCTTTAACTTGCTGGACTGCTTCTAATTCCCCTCTTCCAATTTCGAGGAAGGCTTCAATCAAGTTTAAGGTTGAATGTTTTTCATGGGTGTGGAGCTTCCTTGTGGCCCAGGACCGGAGCATGGATTGTATTTTGGGGGCGGATTTTATTCAAAAGACTGGTTTGGTGCTGGATCTTCAGGCGGGCCAGTCTTATTTCAAATTCAATCGGCGAGTGTCAGTCCCCTTTTCTGATAATTTCAAATCGACACCGCAGGTTGGTGAGGTGGAGTGTGAGGAAGGTTCTGCCCCTGGGGACCCGTTCGGTCACTTGGATGAGGAGCAAGCTGTGGTTTCTCCGTGAGCTTTTGCTCAAGATTTCCGGAGGTCCTCACACCCAAGCTCGGTTCTACCCATCTTATTGAATATGAAATTCGTCTGACTGACACTCAGCCAGTACGCTCCCACCCATACAAGTTGGCTCCTCCAAAGATGGAGGTTATGCGTGGTATCATCAAGGATCTCTTGGATCAAGGAGTTATTGAGCCTTCAAACTCATCGTATGCCAGTCCAGCGTTCTTGGTTCCAAAGCCGAATGGAAAAAATCGTATGGTGGTCGACCTAAGAAAACTTAATGCCAAGATTGAAATAGACTCAGTGCCTCTCTCCCCGATCTCCATTCTGCTTTTGATTGGTTCGGTAAGGCCAAATTTTTTACTATATTTGATTTGAACCAAGCCTATCATCAGATTCCGTTGAAGAAGGAATCACGTCATCTCACGGCCTTCTGTGTTCCGTGGAATTTGTATCAGTACCGATCTGTGCCGATGGGGCTAGCTGTGGGGGCTGAGCCGGTTCAATACCTATATCTCCCCGGCTCATGTGTGTTTTATATAGTGTATGTGTGTGTGGTTTATTGGCTGCAGAGGCCACTGTCCTTTTGAAGGCGTTTGGCTTTTCCGGGAGAGTGGTCAAGACTCCGAGCCGTGGTGTACAAGTTAGGAGTAGCTCCAGATTTAAAATTTTTTGGTTTATTTAAGTGTTTTGTTGGATTTTCTGAGCTGTTTTCCTTCTAACATGTGCGGCTAAGTTTTACGGCCCCTCACTGATGAGGTCCAAGAGATGAGCTGTTTTTCTCCTGTCATCTCTCCATCATGCGTGGTCGCAGAGAACCTTCTCTTTTGCGCTCTGCTGAAGGACGGCCACCATGATGGACATTACTGCTAGTCAACATCTGTGATACCCTGCTCATATTCTTTATTTATTTGTTATTGTTATTGTTGCCATTTATATAGTTTATATTTTGTTATTTAATTTTAAGTTAGTTTTAGATATTATTTAGTTATTTCTTGGATTTCATTAGGAGCCCGCCCTTAGCCGAAGGATACCGGGTGGAATTGGCATTTCTTGTTTCAAATTATGGCGTTTCCAATTTTTGTATGCAGGTGCACCTGACAAGAATTGTTCGAGGTATATACAACTGCAGGCACTTTTATTTATTTATTTTTTTTTTATTTATAGTATAATTATATACCTTTTTATATTGACTGGATAGGCCTATGTTATGTTGTCTTAGTGAATGAACCTGAGTATACTGACCACGGTGTTCTTATTTTCACCTAGATAGTTTTGATCCGGCATCCCGTTCGCCACCATGGGCGCGCGCTTCCCTGATGGTTTGCTGTGGGTGTGCGAGCGGCGATGTAAGGTTTCGCTGGTAGCAGAGCGTGGTTAGCTGCTCTCTCAGCTGTCTCTCAGTTCTGGTTTTGTTTGTTGGTGTAGGTTAGTGTTAGGTAGGGGGAGGTCAGAGTACACATCTTTTTTTATTAGGAGCTCGCCCTAGCACAGGATACCGGGTGGAATTGGTTTAGTGTCTTGCTTCCTGCAGACTTACCCTTTGCAGGGAGCAAGGGACTCTAAATTGCTTAACCGCTAAATTTATCTAACTGTACTCTACTTCTCTCTCCCCTATCAATGTGTTGTTTTGTTATATTTATTGCTTCTGTGTTTGTAGGTTGTGGTTAGTGTATATTTGCAGGGTATCCTTCTATTAGGTGGCAGGTAATAAGTTCTTCACTTGGACCTCGTCAGTGTAAGCCCTTTGTGAGTTGAGTCCACTTAGGTTACTAAGTAATTGTTGCGTACGCTTTGTTGTATTTATTTTGTCTTAATTGTTTGGTATGGCGTTTTCCCTGGTGCCTGAACATCTGCGCAAGCCCGAGTTGGTTTTTGAGGTCCTGGCGAGAGGACAGAAGCCCGAGGGAGATGTGAGGGCATTAAGAGCTCAATTACGGGCTTGTATAGCGTTGGACCGCAGCTGGAATGCAGAGTTCCAAATTAATAATGAATTTGAGTTTTGTAAAACCCGAATGGAAGAGTTAGAAGACGACATTAATTTTGAGTCACTTCCCATGTCCGGGTCAGCAAAGGCTAGATTGGCATCTCAGCTTTTACATTGGCGTGACAGAATAGTTTTACTTATGTCAGCTCCTAGTTTTAGACTCTGATATTAAAAGTTGGGCTTTTTCGGCCAGTAACAAATTAAAACAAGCCTTAGATGGTTTGAGTGAGGTGCGCTCGGTGAAAGAGAAAGGGGTACTATTTACCGCTGTCACTCCCACGGAGGTTCCCACTACCATTACTTTTGCTAACCATCCACCGGCTCTTTCTTTCGAGCCTCCCAGAGTTACTATGTCTCCGATGGGTAGTGGCCCTCCTGAAGCGGCTGGTGAGGAATCATCTATAGTTGTGCCTTCTTTTTCCAGCTTTGGCAAACTGCCCCATCCTTTGGGGAGTGTTTTACAACACTTCCCCAGAGTTGATGGGCTTGACACTAATTTACTTATCCATTTCCTTCTGGAAGTTTTTAAGCTAAAAGAATTTCCTGGTATGACAGATGCCATGCTTATGCAGATTTTAGCGCAGTTTTCCTTAAGGCCGCTTTTTGATCGCCTTCTAGACTGCCTTAAGAGAGGTGCCACTTTTGACCAGTTCCACGCCGAGATCTTGGAGTTCTTTGTACCTGCTCGGGTTAGGGAGCGCTTGCGGGTGGAACGCGTTTACCGTCCTCAGGCACCGGACGAGACGTTGAGCTATTTTGTCGGGGAGATACGGGATGTAGCCCGGGTGTTGCGCTTGAGCTTGAGCGAAACAGAGTTGGTGAGCCTTATTTTGGAGGGCATTAAACCTGAAGAACGCTCCCGTTTGATTTTTTGTAGCCGTCCCGCATCTTTTGCGGATTTGGACCGCCTCTCCATCATCTCTAGAGGGGTTCAGGATGCGGATGATCAAAGGGAGGCCATGTCGAGGCATCTTCCTCACTTGCCTCCTGGGCCGGTCCATGCTCCGGTGCAGTCTGAGCCAGCAGCTGCTCCTTCCCGTAGGCAGCCTCCTACCTGTTATGGCTGCAAGCAAGTGGGACATATTAGACCGTTTTGTCCACTTAATAAAAAACACTAGTAAGCTTGCGGACGAGTAAGCCCGACTCGTGCCGTAAAGAAAATTTTGAGGGCAAAAATGCACCTAATTTTGATGGTAAAAGGGTAGCTGGTTTAATACAGAACAGAAAGAAAACAGAAAGAAATAGACTTGGGGACAGTTATCATCATTGGCCGAGAGGGGAGGTTGCTGCTCTGGCTGCGCAGGGAGTAAGGGCTGCCCGCTCAACCTGCCCACAACTGGATGTGCTTGTGGGGAATGTGGTGCAGAAGGCCCTGGTTGAATCTGGGTCAGCACGCAGCCTGATTTCTTTGTCGTTTTTTGAAGATCTAAAATCCTCTGGGCTAATACGGCAGGTTGAGCCTAGTTCACTTATCTGCTGGACTGCTTCACGCACACCTTTACCTATTATCTGTAGTGCCCAGATTCACATCAAAATTAATTATTTCTCTTGGGATTGGAGCTTTTTGGTGGCTAAGGACCTGACTTTTCCTTTCATCTTGGGAGCAGATTTTATCGGAAAAACTGGCATGATTTTGGATTTGGCCTCCAGTCATGTTTTCTTTGCTTTCGCCAGGCGAGTGCTCGTTCCCTATTCAGATGTTGAGTCTCGTGGGACTGCTGCCTTAGAGATGGAAGATAAGAGCTTGACTCCTCCTGACCAACTAGGACATCTTACGCCGAAAGAGGCTGAGGACATAAGGCAGATTTGTTCCAGTTTTCCTGAAGTCCTAACTGACAAACTGGGCACGACCAATCTCTTGGAGTACGAGATTCGTCTTACAGACACCCGTCCTGTACGTTCCCATCCATATAAGCTTGCTCCGCCCAAGATGGAAATTCTGAGAAATATGATTGATGATTTACTTAAGAGTGGGGTAATCGAGCCATCTTGCTCAAATTTTTCCAGTCCAGCGTTTCTAGTGCCGAAACCTAATGGGAAGTCCAGATTGGTCCTGGATTATCGAAAGCTCAATGCTCAGATAGAAATTGACTCCGTGCCTCTCCCCGATTTGCATTCTGCTTTCGACTGGTTTGGTAAGGCCAAGTATTTCTCCATTGTTGATCTTAATCAGGCATACCATTAGATTCCTCTAAAACACGAGTCTCGACCTCTCACTGCCTTTTGTGTGCCTTGGAATTTGTACCAGTTCACCCGAGTGCCAATGGGCTTGGCTGTGGGGGCCCAAACACTCACCAGACTCCTGGATTCTATCTTTCATGATGTCAAATTTAAGTTCGTGTTCAACTATCTGGATGACCTGCTTGTGTACGGTGAGAGTTATGAGGAGCACTTGACTCATCTAGAGGAAGTTCTAACTAGGCTGCGAGAGTCTGGCCTTACCGTCAATCCTGAAAAGGTGAGTTTTGCTCAGCCTGAAATATCGTTTCTGGGTCATCTTGTCTCTTCTCGAGGTGTTTGTATTGATCCAGAGAGAACCCAGGCAATCAAGGAGTTTCCTCCTCCTAAGGATGCCAAGGGGATTGCCCGTTTTGTGGGAATGATAAATTTTTATCGTCGTTTCATCCCCAATGTTGCTGAAGTGGCGGCCCCTCTGAACTCTCTTAGGAAAAAGGGTGCCAAGTTTGAGTGGGGTGAAGCGCAACAGGCTGCTTTTGAGCAGCTGAAAGAGGCAGTGATGCAGCCTCCAGTCTTGGCTATGCCTGATTTCGGTCGTAAGTTCGTCTTGCAAACTGATGCTTCCTCCTTAGCCGTTGCTGCTGTTTTATCGCAAGAAGTAGATGATATCCGGCAGCCCATAGCTTATGCTTCACGCACGTTAACCCCTTGTGAGAAGAAGAGTTGTTCTGTTTATGAGCTGGAATGTTTGGCTGTCGTGTTTGGAATTAACAAGTTCAGGCGTTACCTAGAACATAAAGAATTTTTGTTGGAAACCGACAACCAGGCACTTTCTTGGCTCCTTGCCCACCCCCGTCAGCTCGGGAAGATTGGTCGCTGGGTAGTCCAAATTTCTGCCCTTAAGTTCACAGTGCAGCACGTGCGAGGCACCCAAAAATATCATAGCGGACACTCTGTCACGCATGTATCACTTACCCAACGACCACCAGAATTTATCAGAGCCGCCATGTTGTGGCGTGCTCCTAGACTTTCCTCTGGCATTTTCGGACATTGTTCCAGACCAACTTAAGGATCCCGAGCTGACTGCTATCATCAATGAGCTTAAAAACGGAGGTGCCCACCCTTCTTATTTTCTGTACCGAGGTGCTCTATGCTGCCGTGACAAGCAGCGGAGAAAACCTAAGTTAGTGCTGCCAAGCATTCTTGTACCGATGGTCTTTCAGTATTTTCATTCTTCTCCTGTGGGCGGACATCTAGGAATTCATAAGACCATCGCGAAGATTAGGGATCAATTCATCTGGAAAGGTATGGACCGGGATATTGCAGCTCGAGTACGTTCTTGTGAACTGTGCTCGCTAAGCAAACCCGCTCAAAATACCAAGTTGGGTCTTTTGTCATCTGAGGTGGCGGAAAAAACCTTTGGAGAAGGTTTTCATTGACTATGTTGGGCCTCTCCCGCGTAGCAAGTCCGGAAATAAGTTCCTACTTGTTTGTGTGGATGCCTTCTCCAAGTTTGTTTGGTTGTTCCCATTGCGGAGTGCTACCGCGCAGCTCACGGTGCAAGCACTTCGTAACCATTTTTTTCAACACTTTGGAATCCCTGCCACCTTAGTTTCCGATAATGGTTCACAGTTTGTCTCCAATATCTTTAAAAGAATGTGCTTTGGGCACGGAATCCGCCATGTGACTACTTCCCCTTTCTATCCTCAGCCTTCTCACGCCGAACGGTTTAATCGCAATCTTCGATCTGCTCTCATTGCCTTTCATGCGGAAAATCAGACCACCTGGGATCAACAACTACCTTGGATCCAATTTGCCTTTAATACAGCCCAGCATGAAAGTCACAAGGCGGTACCTTTCGAGTTATTATTTGGCTTTCCGCCAAACAACCCTTTGGCGAACCTTTGGAAAATAAGCGATCTTCTGCCACCTCATGGTACTCCCAATGTGAAAGCCACTTGGGAGGCAGCCAGGCGGAATCTCATTCGGGCTAGGGAGTTAGTAAGGAGGAAGTACAACCGAGGTCGTATTGCCAATCCCTTCCAGGTGGGGGATCTAGTTTACTGCAAGGCTCACCCAGTCAGTTCAGCTGTGGATAAAAGAGCTGCTAAACTTTGCTACAGGTGGACTGGTCCCCACCGCATCTTGAAGTTTCTGACTCCGGTGACTGCCCGACTGGGAGATCCTCAGTCCGGGAAGATTTTCAGGAAGGCGCACATATCCCATCTGAAGCCTTGCCGGAGACATCCGTGATTTTCTCTTTAGTCTGTGCAGGAGGGTTTTAGGTCCAGAGACCTGATCACCTCTGCTCCTTCTTCCTGATCAAGGTTCCTGTTTTCTTCTTTGTACCCACGCTACTCTTGGAGGGATTTCTTGCCTCCAACTGGATTTTCTTGGTTTTCCCTTCTGCAGACTTAAGGGTTTCCGGTTTATAATTCTTCAACCATTGGGGGGAGAGGCATTTCGTTTGGTTCTTCATTTTGAAGAAATTAACAGAGGGGAGTTCCTCCTTTTGGGGGGGGGAGTCTGAGCCGGTTCAATACCTATATCTCCCCGGCTCATGTGTGTTTTATATAGTGTATGTGTGTGTGGTTTATTGGCTGCAGAGGCCACTGTCCTTTTGAAGGCGTTTGGCTTTTCCGGGAGAGTGGTCAAGACTCCGAGCCGTGGTGTACAAGTTAGGAGTAGCTCCAGATTTAAAATTTTTTGGTTTATTTAAGTGTTTTGTTGGATTTTCTGAGCTGTTTTCCTTCTAACATGTGCGGCTAAGTTTACGGCCCCTCACTGATGAGGTCCAAGAGATGAGCTGTTTTTCTCCTGTCATCTCTCCATCATGCGTGGTCGCAGAGAACCTTCTCTTTTGCGCTCTGCTGAAGGACGGCCACCATGATGGACATTACTGCTAGTCAACATCTGTGATACCCTGCTCATATTCTTTATTTATTTGTTATTGTTATTGTTGCCATTTATATAGTTTATATTTTTGTTATTTAATTTTAAGTTAGTTTTAGATATTATTTAGTTATTTCTTGGATTTCATTAGGAGCCCGCCCTTAGCCGAAGGATACCGGGTGGAATTGGCATTTCTTGTTTCAAATTATGGCGTTTCCAATTTTTGTATGCAGGTGCACCTGACAAGAATTGTTCGAGGTATATACAACTGCAGGCACTTTTATTTATTTATTTTTTTTTTATTTATAGTATAATTATATACCTTTTTATATTGACTGGATAGGCCTATGTTATGTTGTCTTAGTGAATGAACCTGAGTATACTGACCACGGTGTTCTTATTTTCACCTAGATAGTTTTGATCCGGCATCCCGTTCGCCACCATGGGCGCGCGCTTCCCTGATGGTTTGCTGTGGGTGTGCGAGCGGCGATGTAAGGTTTCAGGGCCCTAACGTTAACTAGGTTGCTTGACTCCATCTTCCACGATGTGAAGTTCAGGTATGTCTTTAATTATCTTGATGACCTTCTGGTCTACAGTGAGTCTTTCACGGAACACGTTAAACATCTTGAGGAGGTCTTGGTTAGGTTGGGTAGGGCTGGCCTTACAGTCAATTCGGAGAAGGTGTCTTACGCCCAGTCTGAAATATCGTTTCTCGGTCACCTCGTGTCGTCTAGGGGTGTATCTATAGACCCTGCCAGGACCCAAGGCATTCGGGATTTTCCTCCTCCGAAGGATGCCAAGGGTGTTGCCAGATTCATCGGCATGGTTAATTTCTACCGTAGGTTTATTCCTGACTTTGCCGAGGTGGCCGCCCCTCTGAACGCCTTAAGAAGGAAAGACGCAAAGTTCGTTTGGGGTGAAGATCAAGAACGTGCTTTTCATTTTTCAACTGCTTAGGGAGGCCATTATCCAACCTCCTGTGCTGCGAATACCGGACTTTAGTAGGCCCTTCATCTTGCAGACTGACTCCTCATCCTGTGCTGTAGGAGCTGTGCTTTCTCAAGAATTCGACGGCGCTCGGCAACCTATAGCTTTTGCATCTAGGACTTTGACCCTTCAGGAAAAGAAATCTTCTATTTATGAGCTGGAGTGTCTGGCGGTCGTTTTCGGCATGGATAAGATTCGGAGGTTCCTAGAGCATTCCGAATTTCTGCTGGAAACTGACAATCAGGCTCTTTCCTGGCTATTGGCCCATCCTCGACAACTCGGGAAGATTGGTCGCTGGGTTGTCAAAATTGCGGCCTTTAAATTCAGGGTGCAGCACATTCGCGGCACCCAAAACGTCGTCGCCGATGCTCTTTCTAGAATGTATCATCTACCCAGCGATCCTGTTGATTCTCAAGCACCGTTGTGTGGGACTGTGATGTTGGATTTCCCTGCTGCCTTTGAGAGTTTTGGCTCTCACCAACTTCAAGACCCCGAGTTGTCAAACATCATTGGTGAGCTCCAGGAGGGAGAAGCCCACTCTCCTTACTTCTTGTCCAAGGGTGTCCTCTGCTGTCGTGCCCGACGCGGAGGTGGTCCCAAGATTGTTCTGCCGAGTGCCCTCATACCGATGGTCTTTTCCTATTTTCATGTTTCTCCCGTGGGCGGTCATTTAGGGATTCACAAGACCATCGCTAAAATCAGAGATAAGTTTATCTGGAAGAGTATGGACAGAGACATTGCTGGTAGAGTACGAGCTTGTCATCTTTGCTCAATCAGTAAACCAGCACAAAATACCAAATTAGGACTTCTTTCCTCCGAGGTGGCGGAGCGGCCTCTTGAAAAGGTGTTCATTGACTATGTGGGACCCTTTCCCCGTAGCAAGTCAGGGAACACCTCCCTGCTTGTCGCTGTGGATGCTTTCTCTAAGTTTTGCTGGTTGATTCCTCTTAGGAGTGCCACGGCGTCGCTCACCGTCAAGGCACTCAAGTCCCGCCTTCTACAGAATTTTGGAGTGCCCGCCACCTTTGTCTCAGACAATGGCACACAATTCGTGTCGAGGGAATTTCATCCCTTCTGTTTTGGGCATGGAATCAAACATGTTACGACATCTCCTTACTACCCCCAGCCTTCTCATGCTGAGCGGTTCAACCGCAATCTCAGAGCCGCCCTCATCGCTTATCACGCTGAGAAACAAACTACCTGGGATGAAAACCTGAGCTGGCTTCAGTTAGCCTTCAATTCTGCTCTTCACGAGAGTCATGATTCCACGCCTTTTCAGGTCATGTTTAGTCGTCCTCCTTCTGATCCCTTGTCTAATCTCTGGAGTCTGGATAGTCTTCTACCAGTACCTGGTACTCCCAATGTGAGTGACACTTGGGAAGCAGTCAGGGTTAAGCTCCTACAGTCTAGGGAAAGGGTGAGGAGAAAATTCAATAAGGGACGTATTGCTAACCCCTTCCAGGTGGGGGATCTTGTCTTTTGTAAGGCCCATCCGGTCAGTTCGGCCGTGAATAAACGGGCAGCCAAACTTTGCTATCGGTGGACAGGTCCTCACCGGATTCTTCGTTTTCTCTCCCCAGTTACTGCTGAGTTGGTTGATCCCGTATCGGGGAGGTTGTGGCGGAAGGCCCACGTTTCTCATCTGAAGGCCTTCCGTGGTGATACCTCTGGTCATGCTCTGGATACTGGTGCGGCTGCGGGGGTGTCCGGGGACTGATCACCCCTGGTTTTCCCTGTGGTGTCGTTTTACTCTCTTTCTGTTTTCTTCTTGAGGCGCCTCTCAAAATTTTAGGAGGATCGTGTTTTGTCTGCCTCCTGCTCAGGACTTCGTTTCCTGTTAGGGTTCTCGACTTCCCGTTTCCTGTGCCAGAGCTTGTTGGTTCTTCTTTCAGTGGGGGAGAGGTTTTGTTTGGGGTTGCACCCTTTTTAGTGGGGGAGGTTGAGGCGGGGCTCAGTTTGGACAATTTATTTTTGTCTATTATTTTTCCCACCTCGGCCACTCTTGTCAGTCGGTGGGGGAGTCACTCCGTCAGAGTATTGATTTTCTGCCTGGTTGGACTGATTGGTTGAGGTCAGCTGGTTGACCTTGACTAGTTTACCGACCAGCTGTTCACCGGCACCGGCACCGGCACCGGCTACTGTTCGGAGCGGTCAGACACGTTCGGAGAAGCTACTGCGTTGCTGTCTGTTCTCTGCTCGTCCCGTTCCACATGGCTGGCTAATTCACCGACTTTCGGCAGGTATTTGTCTTTTTCACTCTTTTTACTTAATTAGTTGGCGGTTTTTCTCTCCCACCCAGACACATATTTTCGTTGATTAGTTATAAGTAGTTTATATATATATTATTTTGTAACTTGTGTTCCTCGTGTACGTGTTCGTGTCGCAAAGTGTTCTATCCTGTCTTTCGTACGTTCTAAATTTGTTAATTTTATTTACTATGCTAGTTAAGTTTTTATTTTTGCGCCGTGCTTTCTAATCGAACCGTTCGGCGATCGGAAATTATTTATTTAGTAATCACCTTGTTTTTATTTAGTGTAAGCGAGACGGTACAGACTTTGCAAATTTTTGTTACCTCGTGTTTTGTGTTGCGTGCAAAATTGGGTGGCAACATTCATGATTTAAATTTTATTATTTAATTATTGGCTTTATAGTAGCGTGAACGGATTATAATTTAATTATTGTTATCTGGGAAATAATGTTCTGTTATTATTTGTAAATTATATATTTATTATTAGGCCTGCCTTACAATAAATTAATATTTAATAGTAGAATGTAAATTATTATAATAGAATGATTAAAATCCAGTGAATTATTGTTACAAGTAAATGTTATCACGCTGAATAATTTAGTATGGCTGTTCTAGCCTATAAGTAAATGCTTATATATTTGAAAATTTGTTTTGTTTGTAATATTTAATATTGTCACCAAGTAGTGTATTTTATAATACTTGGTGTCTTGAGGTATTTTTGGGAAATAGTCTTCTGATACTTAAAAGGTACTGTTAGTTACAGATTGTTATTTTTTTTTATTGTTAAATTTAAATATTTTATTATACTTTGTGGCAAACATAATTAAGTTTTTATTATTTCTCGGGTTGTAGTAAAGTTGTTCTAAATATCTACTGGTTATGTTGGGATTCATTAGGGTCCCCGTGAGTGCCGTCAACGGAATGGTGCGGCGAGTCTGCCCAATGGTAACATACTGAAACCAAAATGGAATGCCCGCGCCCTGCCAGCGCTACTGTACCGGCATCCAACCGGAGCGCCTGTATTCATCTTGAACAAGGTTGGATCAAAAATGTTTTTTTTTTCTTCTTCTTATACCACTTGAGAGGATTGGCTGGTATGGAGCGCTGCCAGATGTTAGATCTGGAGGAGGGCCAGTATATTAGCCAGTGTTTATTTAGTTTAGTTACATGAACTGAAGGGGAGGATTTCATCTTTAATTCGGATTCGTGGAGGCAACTAAGCCCCCGCCTCCTTCGAAAATTGGCCTTAAATATTTTTTTTTTAATTTTCGGCTACAAACTTGAAACCAAATTACTTTTTAAAATTAGTGGGCCTAGAAATTCTACAACCTTTTCTCTCCCCTCAGTTCATAAAAAATTACCTGTTAAAATTTTTAGATTTACTACTGCCGTACCTGAAATTGTTATTTATATATCAAATCTCTATATTATATTATTTATTTATTATGTTATTATTTCTATTTATTATGTTATTGTCTATATTGGAATTTTATCTTTTGTTATTTAGTTTTTAAGTTACGCGGTGCACCGTGGTGCGGCAGTCCATTGTACTTTTGTGTAAAGATGTTTGCCACCTAATAATTATATCTTGTTCTGGAAATTTTGTCTCGCTTTGTGTCTCTTCCCACTAGTGGCATGTGATTGTTTTTTCTTGCCTTGCTCCGAGTTTGGGAGGGGCGCGCTTCCGAGACCTCCTGTCTTTTTTCGCTTACTCGGGACAGTAATCTAAGTAACTGTACATAATCAGTGTGGTTAAAACTTAATTACATTTAAAACACACAAGGAAACACTTAAAAACTTTTATTTTTGTGAGTCCTTTCTACAGCAATGCTGTCTTCGTCAGGCCCACAAAATAAAAAGGACCTCTCGAAAATAAAAGTTCTAAGTGTTGGTTTGTGGGTTTAAAATGTAATTAAGTTAATATTAGCCAATAAAATCTTCATCTTTAACATTGTGGCATAGTTTATTTAGGTCATTTTGGTATAAGATATTGCTCCACAGATGTTTATATATTATTTCCTTTTAGAAGTTTGAAAAGTTGGTACGAGATTAAATTATTATACGGATTATTATATAACTTTAATTAAACCTATTTAAAGGGCATAATGCTTTGAATGAAAATGATTGAAATAAAACACTAGAGAAATGGTTTAGAAGTTAATAGTAATACACCGTTCACAAATAACATGAAGACTAGCAATCAAATTTACTTGTAAATGTAAATCCGAGCTCAATAAGCTAACAAAGCCAAAGCGAAGAACTTCAACAGTCAACAACATTAGTTATTACGTTATTCTATTTGGCTTCGGTTACGTAGTACTAGGGGGCTTAGGAGAAAATCAATATCTTTATATAATCAATTCAGTTTAACTCTGCGATGAGATATTCTAACAGTACAATTTTTTAACTCATTTTGGAACATGTGGTTATTACCCAGTTAATTTTTATTGAACTTGTATAACAAATATTCTAGGTTTAAGGTTTATTATGTATTAAACTCTTAAATGTATAGAAAATAGAACATAGGAATTGGTAATATAATTTTATAATGATTCATACGTGATTTTTGACAGTCATAGTCTCGTATAAAGGTATCTGTTTTGGCAGGATACTGTAATCTAAGTTTCGAGATCTTCAAATAAATAATACTTAACATCTTGGGTTTATACTGTAAACTTCATTCATACAGGATATAACTTAGTATTGTATGGTGCTTAAAAAAGAAGTCAAGTTTAGGAATATGTTAACAAGGAATTAAACAATTCAAAGGTTATAAAAATATATATCAGATTTTCACTTATTATCCGTATATTTAAAATTAACAAAACTGTTTCGTTATATCCGCCATGTTTGTATGTATCTCCAATATAGATTAGTTAAATAAGTTTAGCTCAAAGTGATATTGTAATTAATCTGTAACGTTTTCTGGTTAATATATAACAATATTTACATAATTTGAATATTAAAATTATCTGTATTATAAGATGAAATTTAAGAAAATGTATAGAAAATAATAATAATATGTATTAGATCTTATTTATGGCCGGGCAGCACCTGTGTTTTTGTACTTGTATGGTAGGTTTGTTATAAATATGGATGGAGTCCAAACGCCACCTAACATGACTTTAAATCTATTAAAGTATGTTTCTGTAAGCACTTTTGAAAGAATTATTTATTCGTTACAGCGATTTTCCTAAAATTTAGCTACTCATGTAAAAAAAGCTTTTTTATTTTATTAGAAATTATACTTTTCTGAATAAAATATAAGTTTTATATTTTTGTTTAAATTTAGTTCTTTGTAAAATAAATCAGAACTTATTTTATAAGTAATTAGTGTTGAGAAGTATGATTTTATCTGAAATGGTTTTTAAATTATCTGCACTCTGAAATAATTATAAAAAATGCTCATTTTTTGAAATTGAGGAAATTGTACAATAAATAAAAACTAAATGACTAGCACCCAGAGCGAAGAATCTATTATATCTTACTCCTCGTCTTACGTCGTCTAATTTCCTGTTGGATTGTTAAATGATTCTCCAAATCACAAGCTACTATTTCCAAACTCGGATTAGGCCAGAAAGATGAAAAATTAAGCTTGAATTCTCATGTAAGAAAGCGGATATGCTTCCATCTTACAGTTTTAAATCCTGTTAAGTACAGTCTATACATACTCTTTTTGTTATTTTTTTATTAAATTATGAATAGTGGTAGAAATGTACATCTGACGTTCCGGTTGCTATTATATATTCATCAGCAAAAATATTTAATATAGGTGTCTGAAAAAAGGATCTTTCCAGACTTACAGTCCTAATTTCTTACACGGCTTATCCCAAGCGGTACATTGTATTGAATATATTAAGTTTCACGGAACGCGTTTCACCCTCCCTTTATTAAGGGTGTCAAGTTATGTAATATTTACAAATTCACAAAATGATTTTGCATAATTTATTTCTACAATAATAAATAGAATAACGAGTTACTGTTTTAGTATACTGAAGCGTTTTATTTCGTCCTTTAAAAACAGACGTGAGAAAGTTTTTTTTATCTTGTATAAATTTCAGATACCTTTTAGTTTGTTAATGGTACAACTTGTGTCAATGCTTGTCAATTTTTTAAAAAGATAATATTTCTATGTATATGACATTTTAGTTATATCTTACACACAGATAGTTTATAAACTGTAGGAAATATTTTGTATTGTATCACAACTTAGCACCTTAACATTAGTTAATATAAAATAAATAAAAGAATGGTACAGAAGTGTAAATATGATGTTATAACAGCAAATATAGAATTTATAATGTATATACACTTTGACAGCGGTATAAATGTTCAACTACAACTTCACGGGAGTAGTATATAAAAGACGATTATATTCATAAAGTTATTTTTTCACAGAGTACAAATAATAAAACATTTTATTAAGATAATTTTGTGTTATTAACCATAAACACATGAGATTTTCTAATGAATGCTTAATAAATAATTCAGCAACAATGAATGAAACTTTGATAATGACAGAAAAATTAATGGAAAAGACATCTTTCATACTTCCACATTTAATTTATTTAAAAAGCGTTGTCGCCAGTTAAGGCATCTTTAGTTATCATTATCATTGTTGAGTAAAGGCCTAAATTTTTCAATATCAAATGGACACTTTTCATGCGTGGATATAGTTATGCCAACAGATTCAGCTGCCAATCTATTACCTCTTGAACAGCAAGACTATTATCGGCCTTTGATTCGACTAACACTGGAAAAGTCAAATAGAGCCAAAAGCAACCTTACTTTCACAGAGATTAGTGCTCTTAAACCGCTAAGAAGTGATGAATCCATAGTAATTCTTCCCGCTCATAAGGGTAAAGTTACAGTTATCTTGGACAAGGAAAATTATGATAGTAACATTAATAAAATTAGTTACCTGTGATGAGTAAACTTCAATAAATAAGGATCCTACACTAAAAATTGAGAACATTATAAAACGGACACTAAAAAACCATGAAAATTAACGAGGTAAACCTCTTATTGTAAAATTAAGCCCTCAATATTCAAAGCCACCACATGTGCATGGATGACCAAGAATTCACAAAGATTTAATTCCTCTTAGTCCAATAGTAAGTTCCATTGACTCCCCTGTATCAAAGTTATCAAAATTTTTGTTACCTATTATTAGTCCATTATTTGGACGAGCTAATTCTTACATTAAGAATTCAGAAGATTTTATCCATAAAATAAAAAATATTAATATTGATTACAATGATATTATGGTCAGCTACGACGTAAATAGTCTGTTTACAAATGTACCTGTCTCTGAAGCTTTGTGTCTGATTAGAAAACGACTTTCTAATGATAACATCTTCAGTATGAGAACAACATTATCTATTAACTGTGTAATGGAACTTCTTACTGTATGTGTTAGCCACAACTATTTTCAGTTAAAACATAAATTTTACAATCAAGTATCCTGTTTACCTATGAGTGGTGTTCTCAGCCCAATAATTATCAACATATTTATGGACCACTATGAAGACATTGCTTTTCAAAATTGGAGTATTAAACCCAAAATGTGGTTACGGTATGTTGATGATGTCTTTTGTGTATGGGAAAATAAAATTAACATCCAAGATGAATTTTTAAAACACATCAATACAATTAGACCATCGATAAAGTTTACTATTGAAAATGAGGTTAACAGTGAAATTCCATTTCTTAATATTTTGATAACAAAAATAAAAGAAAAAACAAAATTATTTTACAAGAAGGCTATCATTGGTCAGTACCTTAATTATAATTCAAATCATCCTCAACATGTAAAAATTGGATTAGTACAAAGTTTGTTCCAGAAGATTAATAATTTGGTAACAGATAACAAAGATAAAATTTTAAAGGAAAATTATACTACAGAACTTTTTATTAAAAACAACTAACCTCCGTCAACGAGCTAAGGCTGAAAACAAAAGTTGCAAGCAAATTACCAAAAAAGACAATCCTAATTATGTCACTACCGTAACTATTCTTTATGTAATAGGAAATTCAGAAAAAAATTCGTAAGATAAATTATAAATTTAACATCCGCACTGTTTTTAAGTCACAAAATAATATAAGAAGCTACTTAACAAAATTACGACAAAAAAAAAAACAAAATGAAACCAAGAATGTGATATATAAAATTGACTGTTGATGCAACAAGACGTATATCGGCCAAAAATTAAGACCTGTAGGCTGAAATTTTAGGCGAAAAGAACATATTTATAATTATAAAAAGAAAATATTAAAAATTTTAATTAGTTGAACATGCAGTAAAGGAAAATCATCATATAAATTTTGAATCGTCTAGTGTACTTTTTTTTAAGAATCTTCCTGGACTGAAAGAAATAAAATTAAAAGTGCATGTATGACAGTTTTAAAAGATAATTGTATTTCCCAACCATCCGTAAATATCTGTGAAATTTTTGTACCATTAGTAAAAGAAGAAATCAATTCCAAAATTATTAATTGCAAACCATATTTTTCTACAAAATTCTTTTATAATTTATTCGTTTTTGGTCTTTCCAATTAGTTTATAATTTTATTCTATTTTATCATATGTTTTTTTTCTATTTTACACACATGTTTTTTGCGTAAACAATATATAACTGATGATGCCTTAACCGGCGAATGCGCATTTTAAATAAATTAAATGTGGAAGTATGAAAAATGTCTTTTCCATTAAAACCTACTCACTTCCATCAAGAATACAAAGAAGAAAATGATAGGCAATATAAACATTTCTAGATTTTGTATTACATCTAAAATAAACAATATGTTATTTTATATTAAATTTTTGTATGTAAGATAAATATTAAGAATTTAAAATAAAAACTACTAAAAATGTCACAGGATCCCTAATTATAAAGAGTATCGTTAAAAAAGAGTGTAGCTCTAGACGTTTGAAAGTAAAAAGTGAAACCAATGTAATGAGTTATCGATCATTTCCCCTCTTTATTTAATAAAACTCAACATATTATTGTAATAATTAATTCAGTTTTATTTGATGGGCTCAAATTATAGTTATTATTTAACATACATATATGATAATGTAAATAACAATATAAATCGCACCTTGAACCGCCATTTTATATATTAGATTCACTTACTTACGTAGCGTGTTAAATTAGGTAATAGAGACAGAAATAGATAAAGGCTCTTACCTACAGGTCAGTACGTTATTGATGAGAGTAATAACAATTTAGAAGTTCACTGTGATGGAGATAGGATTCTTGTAACGACTACCCACCGACCTTAACACCAAATATGGTTCACCTAAGATTTTTACTTTCCCCTTTATTTTATTTCTTCATTACTTGAGAACTCAGCATGGAAAGCCAGAATAGAAATGTATGATTAACTTTACGTACATGTGAAGGAATTGTTAGAAGTAAACGAGGGCAATGATCTTCTCTAAAACTTCATGTACAACATATCCAAAGCCAAATATTATCTTCCTACACAATTATTGTTGTAATGTTTTTTAAATATTTTGGTGCCTTTTTTAGTGAACATAGAATGTTTTAAAGAATCATTTGGACTTCAGAACTTTGCCATTTCTACATGTTACAAGTTGTATTTTAGATTAGCCTAGTTACGTTTGTCAAATATGTATTTCACCAATATACGAAATATGTAGTCGTTACCACGATTATATTCATTCACTATCTTATAAGTCAAAGTATATCAGTCATGAAGTAGAATGTAAATTAAATAAGCCATACGTATATCCTTCGACTGAAATGGATGTGAAAATAACATTATTATCTACGTCGTAATATAATTGTTATTAAAATTTGTACTCGCTATTTCGTATCTATAAAATGACTAAAATTATTTGTTTTAATTATAAGAATATTACTTCACATCTATCTTAGTCATAATTCTTATAAATCTATATATATATATATATATCTTCTTTTGTTTATGACCATTTAAAAAGAATTTGTGACTAATCTGCCTTCTTTCGTGAAAAATAGTAATGATTTTTTGCACCTTGTGAAAAATGTAGCTCAACCTCTTCCTGAAAATACTAAATTAGTAACAATCGATGTCCAATCATTTTGCACAAATATTTAACACCAACAAGGAATTGATTCTGTTAGATACTACTTAAACAAACGTCCCAAAAATACACTTCCTTCGTCAGATTTTCTTTTAACATTTATAAATTTCATTCTAACTATGAATTGCTTTAGCTTTCAAAATAACTTTTATCTACAGCAAAAAGGGACAGCCATGGGAACAAGAATGGCTCCTTCTTATGTTAATATTGTGATGGGCAAGCTTGAACATGATTTTCTAGAAACACAAACATACAAACCCATATTTTGGAAACGTTACATTGACGATATCTTCATGATATGGACATATAGTAACGAACAATTACAACATTTTTTACAATCACTGAACACTTTCTGCAACTTAAAATTTACGTGGGAGATATCTGATTTAATTGTGAGTTTCCTGGATATAGATATTTTTATTGAAAATCAGAAGTTGAAAACTAAGAGCAATATAAAAAACACCAACACATTTCAATATCTACATTATGACAGTTGTCATCCGTCCCATGTGAAAAAAAACCATTCCAAAGAGTTTAGCTAAAAGAGGCCAAAATTTATGCAGTGACAAATATCACTTAGAACAATATATTGATAATTTATTATCAGCATTTTCCAAAAGGGGTTATCCACGCAAACTTTTAAACAACAAACTGAACACTAAATCACTATCAATTGGAACAAATAAATCTAAATTTGACAATAATGATCCAAAGTTTTTAACAAAATACCACCCTGGACTTTATAAAATTAACAATATACTTCGAGTAGCATACAGTTTATTGGACAGCTTTGCTTCAACTAAAAACATTTTCAAATACATTCCAAAAATAAGATTTAGAAAACCACCAGTTTTGAAAGATATTTTAGTCCATCCAAAATTACCTAAGCACAAAGACCAAGAAACCATGACAGTTGGGTCACATCCGTGCAATAAACCCAGGTGTTTAGTTTGCAACATGTGCTCTACTTCAAAAACGTTTACAAGTAGTTCTACAAAAAAATCATACAGTATATTTAAAGACTTAACATGCGAATCATAAAATATTGTTTACCAAATTCAGTGCAAGTTATGCCCTAAAGATTATATTGGCTCAACGATAAATTATCTTAGGACAAGGATGACAGGGCACAGGTATGCATATAAACATAAGAAGACAGAGCAACCTCTAGTGGCACATGGTTTAATACATAATTTAAATTTTAAAGACACATATTCAGTGAAACCAATTAGAAAAATATCAGAAAACTTAAGTACAAACAGTCTAAGAACCATAGAACAAGCCCATCAACTCGTCACTAAATCAAAATTTCCAAGTGGATTAAATTTGAGGTGACTTAGTCAACAAAGTGAATTTATAAAATTAAATCATATGTTTACCTTTCTACATAATTCATTCTTAATTTTCATTTTCAGTGTTGATGTTTTGTTTTATTTTTATTATGTTCTTATAGCCCTATGTATATGTTTGTAATTTCCTGAAGACGGCTTAAGCCGAAATATAGAAACTGTTACTGTAATACATTTGAAGATTTCTTATTGAAGATTATATATATTCTCAAGTCTCACTATATATATATATATATATAAGCCACTATATATATAAGCCAAAGTCTCACTAAAACTCGATAACGGCTGGACTGATTCGGCTAATTTTGGTCTTGAATTTTTGTGGAAGTCCAGGAAAGAAATAAAAGGTGAGAAACATTAGAATTTTGTCTGAATATTTAATGTTTCAGGAAAAATCATATTATTTACGACACATAATTTAAAATAGACTAACCCTAAACAGCTATTGGCAATTTCAGCTGAAGTTCAGGTACATTTTTTGACATTTAAATTCTATAAAATAGTAAATTATCATACAGTGTTTGATCAGTAGTATTATTATAATTATTTAAAGAAATAGTGGAATAAAAAATAAATGTACGAGGCACCCAGATATCTACACTGCAATGTACGTGCAAAGAACTGTAAGATTATCGTGAAAAGATTGTATTTATCTCTCTTTGTTTTCATGATAACACTGATGTAAGTCAAGAAAACACTCATAAAAGATAAACTTTTGATTCATAGGTATCTATTAGCCAATCTTAATAGTTTCCGTTTTCATGGAATTTCTAATACTGTACTTAGGTAAAATATATATGTAAACTTTCGGATGCAGAGATAGTTGTATTTAAGAAAGACAAACTAATAAGTAATGTTAAGGACGTCCTTTGATAAGTATGTAAAATGTCGAGCTTGGACTAGTTCATATTTTAATAACTTTGCTGAAGTAAATATCGTGGAACTTTAACTGTAAATTTCTTTTAACTTAGATGCTGCCTACAAGATGGTTTCACTGTATTATCCAGGGTATATACATCGTGTATCTTTACGGTTTAAACACAATATACCAATATCCCAATAAAAGTAAATAAATATTGTAGCTATTCAAGCTACCCTAAATGTACCTTGTTACTTACAAATATTGTGCTATGTGATTTCATGAAAAATTAAAAAAAAAAAAAACATCGTTAGACAGTCCTGAGATTGCTTTTGAGCTACTTAACAACCGAAATAGCAGCAGCACATTTGAGATGGGTGCTGTTGGGGGTAGATGCCGCTTTCTGTCCAGGTACCATAAGAGTACTTTCAAAACCATGTCTCTTTGGGAGAAGGGAAGGCTAGTTATGTTCCAGCCTTTTTCGTTTCAAAATAGGAAGGGGAATTTATACTTTCTGACTTTTATGTTTTTCAAACCTTAAACTTGCTGAAAGCTCCTTCCTCCTATTCCAACGGCAATTCTCCGAAGTCTAATAGATCTATAAATCAGCCTTGCTCCCTTATCTGCACGGTGATGAACGTCCTTGAAGACCTATTAGGTTACTCAAATTTAAGTGTTGCATAGGATTTTGCTTATATCCGGTTAATAGACTTTACTGATATATATGAATAAACCATTCCGGGTAAATTTAACATGTCCCAGTGATTAAAATATTATGGATTGTTATTACTGCGCATGAACTTAGTTCATGCGTTATTATTCCATGAAGCGTTCGAGTATCGTCTAAGATTTATGTCTTCACCGTTCCAGTAAACTGTTTTTAAAGGTAAAAATATTCTTACATATGTGTAACCAAATAAAACGCAACTGGGAAGAATACTGTTACTGAATAGAAGCTCACATGGACACTGTTTTGTTTTCTGGCTTCAAACGTTTAATCGACTAGCCTCTCCAGACGAACATTGGAATATTTTTAATTAATCCCAGAGGGAGTAATACATTTCACTGCCCACGTCTCTTCTTTTATAGTATAGGATAAGAAATATTATCTCTGGTAACAGCTAGTAGATATACTTAGGAACTTCTATTACATAATTTATAAACATTTGATAACTATTAATTTGTGTTACTGGAAATTTAAAACACATTGTGAAACCGACATGACTGAATATATGGAACAAGTTAAATACTTTTCTTTAGGTTACACGAAAGATGAATGGAATGTTTTCAGACTATTCATCTAGGATACTGTGTTGATGGTGCAATCAAGGAAAACCTAATTAGTCTTGATTGTTCGAGGTAGATTAAATGTCAATAAAGTTATAGCTGTTATTACGAGTAGATTACGTTGTTTATCCATATTATATTGTGTAATATGTAATTTCGATAACAGTACCTAACAACTGTGGGTTATTTAATATAAACTTCAATATCAATGTAACAAGTTTGTTGGTATGAACGAGACCGTATTAGTAATTTAAAATACCTTTCAGTATTATTGATTTGTAACTAAATGTTACCTTATTAATACGTTACAAAAAATATTTAAAAATCTCAAATTTAAATTATTAGAGATGTAGCCTCATAAAGTGTTTGATACAATTATATACAATAATATACCTTTTTTATACTTTTAATATATTTCATTATTTCGTACGATGTATATTTCAAATTCTAAGAATTCATCGTCAGGAAAATTTTGTTTATATGGTTTTACATGAAAAAACTATATTAAAAGTGAGAAAAAGGTTTATTATTGTATATAATCAAATTAAAATTTACTACAAAACTTTTCTTTTAAGTATACATAAGAAGCATGGTACCTAACTGGCAAATTTACAGTCAGCATGTTTTTACGTACTGATCCACATTTTCACAGTTACAGCGTGTTTGTAAAAGTGTAAATGTTTTGGTAATACCATTTAATTCCTTGATTAGAAATATTTAATCCGAGATTAAAAATTGATGACAGTTTTATTAGTACAAGTTTTTTCGGGGATGGCAACGGGATTAGAAAACGTATGCTCTTATTTACATTACTGAGCCTTTTAAAACGTCTTGAGATTGACAGAATAATCATTGATGTCTGTAATATCCTGAAACATTAAGTTAATTACGTCTCTCTAAAGTATGTACCATACACAGCTTATTGCGTTGTGAAAGAATTTTAGAGTTCAAGAGATTAGTTCGTACAGCAAAAACCGATATGTCAATTATACTTCAGCTAATTAATGAATATCCAAGAGCGGCACACGTCACTAACCGCAATTGTCGAGCTACTTTGAAATAAAGTATCTGTACGTTTATTTTGAATGTTGGGATGACTGGAGCGAGTGACATTCCCTTAGAAGCCGGTTGAACTAAAAATAACAGTAAGCACAATATTAGTATTCGTGGAGTTTTCAAACCATATCTTTAGTCATTACAATTATGTGAGGTTTTATTAATTAGCAAATAAAATATTTTTTAATTATTTCGATATTTTTATGAGAAATCTATAAAGAAATTTGAAACTCTGTTGTATTATATTGTTACAATATTTTGAAAGTACTCGAAAAACTAAAGAGAAACTAAACTTAATAACTATATTTAAAAAAAATCTTAAACCAACATATAACGTTGTTCTTTAATATTGTTCGGAAAAAGACCAGCTCTAAATAATGAGGCTTTTTCAATTTATAATAACACTTGCGTAACTTTGAACTTAGAATTGTTAAAATTGGTATCAGTGATATACTTTATATTTATAATTTAAACAACAGGCAAGACAAAAGTTTCCAAGAACCAATTTTTTTCCATTTAACCACAATTCGTAAGTTCAAAAATAAGTTTTTGTTTAAAGCAATATGTTTTCCACTAAAGTTTATTTAACTTTCCAGAACTTTTATCACCAAAGTTACTTCCAGTGCAGATTTATTTCTCATTATTAATGTAATGTTTGAGTACCTCTGTGCGGTTTCTATAGTTACTTCAAACGGTCCTTTCCTTGAATAATATTTCGCGTCTGCCTTGCACGCTTTGTTGGAATGTAACAGTGATAATTTGTATATGCTAGTCATTGTGCAGTGTGCGATATTCCTGTTTCAAAAAGCGTATTAAAGTTTAAACATTTATTTACAATGTTTTTTATTTACTATTCAACCGTGTTGTTGTGTAGATCCATTATTTAACATTTAAATCATTCTTTAGATTATTTTAATATGCAAATAAAGTACAAACATTGATGCTGTAATATAAGTTGAGTAATGCAAAACTACTATATATGGTTCATTCTAAGATGTAGGGCTATATTTATGTTTCTTGGAATAACACAAACCAGGTCTTAGATACCGTTCTGATCTCGCATATATGAAGTTTTATACATGTTGACAAAAATAAAAAGAACATTAAATATATATTTTGGCGGGTACTGACCGTCTCCCCCATTTATAACGATATTACAGATGTGTTTTAATTTTAATTAAACTGAAATTATACTCTTAGTAGTGCCAATTGTCACGGCCTAGTCTCACCTATTATCTAAAACAACTTTAAGTGAGGAATTGGTTTGAAATAATATCACCAGTTCAAAATATCTTACAAAATAAGAAATATACGTGGATAGCATTATGTTATATTTTTGTAATTATATCACTGTTTATTATTTATTCTGGTTAATCTAGAAATGCGTCCTTCATTTCTTATAAATAAAAAATAATCGCCAGTTTTAGATGTTTAGTGCTAATCTGGTATTGGCTGGACCAATGCAACTAATTCTTTTAGTTTCCCTAGAATAATTTATGGATTTTGAAAAATAATAACTATTACGATACGTATTTAAAGTTTAACTGAAAGTAAACAAATGTTGATATTTTAAATTGAAGTTTTAAGAAGAGAGACATAAATATGTTATTACTCCTATATTTTATAAAATATTAAGTGCTTGATTGGTGGTGTAATGCAGATTGTAAAACCGAAACTTCGGTTGGATTTTTCCTATTGCTCACAACAGTGACAAATTAAAACTATTGGATGAAAAATAAATTTAATGTATTTTTAAATAGTAAATATCAATATAAACACTATGCGCCTTATAATGGGTATTTTCGGATGATGTCTAAAAATATTTATTGTTTCCGTCTTTACACATTCTTATATTATTGAAATACTTGTAATAATAATTTTCCTAATTGAAAATAAATAAATTGATGGCTCTAAGTGATCAATATGCAATATGTAAAGTTGGGGTAATCCTTTTATAGAGAGAAACCAATCTGACCACATTTAAGGAGCGGATGTAAGATCCTTTCCAAATGAGCAGTCGACTACTGCTTTTAGATGCAGTTAACGATGTGAGAGGAGCTTTACTTCCTCTTTATCGCAATTTCCGGTACATGGGTCGTGCATTACATTAGTGTGTAGTCTATGAGCTATAAGCTACCTGAATACATATTTAGTCTATAAAGTGCTTTACTGCAAAATTATGTCATTTAAACTGTGCCTAATATTTTATTTTTTTTTTTTAATTTTTGTATAAGGGTAAATATTATTGTAATGAGTTAAAGAAAACCTTTTCCAATACTCGCTCAGGAAGTGTTTTAACATAAAAAGAGACGATGCTGAGAGATACTGAAAATGCCAACCAATATAGTATTGAATAGAAAAATTGTCATGAAACAGTAAACCCATGACTTTATAGAAATAAGGAGGCAAGAACGGCTCTAGGACACGGCTTAATATCAGTTCGAGACAACGAGACTGTAGACGGGATTTCCCTTATCTGGAACACAATGTATGATTCAATGTTGCCAATGGTAATCTTTACTGAGAATCTTATGAATATCATGTATTTTTATTTTGGTCTATCTCATGTTATTTATTACAATACAATACCAAATTATTGGTTTTAAAACATTAAAAAGTTGTAATACTGTCTAAAAGAAATGGTCAAGTAATATTTTAGGTTAAGGCCTTTTCTATAAAGTTTTTAATAATGCAGTCAACACAATACGTCCTACAAACATTTCATCGATGATGTAGACATGTTTTGTCGTAAATAAAGCATAATAGATATAAAGGAATATCAACGGATAGAACACCAAATTAATAAAAATGTCATAAAATAGTTTACAGATTTTTTTATTCAAGGACTTTCTTACTACCTTAATAATTACCCATCTGGGAACTGCCAATATTACGAAGCATATTATTAAACGAAAGTTTAAATTGTTTTCCTATTAAATGTTTAAAATAAGTCAATGGTGCTATCTGTAGATACTAACTTTTTCATTGCAATCTGCTTTCAACTTTAAACTTTAATAATATATAAAATAAAGACGTAAGAAGATATTACTTTCTCATTGGTGAACTTCAGTTAAGATATTCAACAAGTTTTTTACTGTCAGTTTAATAATGATTATGTTTAATAATATTATTATAATTTTTCTAAATCCATAATTTTTTTAGAAACTTTTCCAAAATTTTCTTTTAATTTGGCTGAAACTAATTATTTATTCGAATTGTCACAGCCATTTTATGATTAGTGCTTTTAAAACATTAGAATTGTCATATTTTCCTTATTTGGAATGTAGACTTAATTCTAGAATAACAAAGTACAAGGCATAAACTGTTAAAACCTACTTGACTATTAACGTTTTTTTACAGTAAGTGTTCAATAAGTTTTGTATCGTAATTAGCTTCCACCTTAAGCATTATTAGTGATGTACAAATATGTTTTAGAACATTCCAGTAAATAACAAATGTCTCAATAAACTAATTAGTATTAGGTTAAAGAAAAAAAAAGTACAGCATATCCAGAAAATTAAAACTGATAAATTCGTCAAATATAAATAAATCATGGTCTATGTTGTATTGTAAACCGAGAGGAACAATAACTCACTTTAAGTTTTACCAATTTAACTCTTTATTGTATTTCGCTGGTATAGATAAAAAGCTGTTTCAACAACATTATCGGTTAGTAATCACCCCTTACCCGCTTGCTGGTTTGTTTGAAAAACAGAATATATAATCAAAATTTTCACTATCGCTTACGATCAATGATACCACGTAATATTTGTACATTGCCCACTCTTATGAAGTTATAAGTATTTTATTCATATGAATTTATATTTGACTGTACCATAGATTAGGTCTAGATAGCGTATTAAAAATGATAATTACAAACTTTATATTTTTAATGTTATTTTAGTGTGCTTCAGTCTTTAGAATTAAGTTAATGTAATATTTTAAAGACAGTGATAATTTTAGAACTAATAATGGAGCATCTTAAGAGTCACGCATTTCAAATCCTAACACTGAATGTTAATATCAATACAGAAATATAATAATAATTATATAATTGGTAATAATATACTCGAAAGGATATATTCAATGAAAAGAAATGGCACTAAACAAATCCCTTGTTTTAAACTTGATATTTAAAATAGATTACTAAAAAGAGTAAACGGAATCTGGACATATCACGTCGTTAAAATTTAAATACATAAAAATTGCCCATCTAACAATAAGGAAACATCAAAATTATAGTTGATAGAATAAAGAGATAAAGATTAACAATATTAATGCCAAGCAACCAGTTGTCAGCAGTGCAAGTAATTTAATGTCAGATCACAGGCACTGCGGGTCTCTTCAATGTTGTGTTATTTTACAAGGAAGGATTGAAGATACATTAGTTATCAACATTAATAACGCTCAGCGCCATGTTGTCAGCGGTGCAGGTAATTTTAATGTCAGATCACAGGCACTGCGGGTCTCTTCATGTGTGTTATTTACAAGGAAGGAATGAAGATACATTAGTTATCATCACTAATAACGCTCAGCGCCAGTTGTCAGCAGTGCAGGTAATATAATGTCAGATCACAAGGCACTGCGGGTCTCTTCAGGTGTGTTATTTACAAGGAAGGAATGAAGATACATTAGTTATCAACACTAATAACGCTCAGCGCCAGTTGTCCGCAGTGCAGGTTATATAATGTCGGCTCACAGGTGATGTAGAGATTCTTCACTTGTGTTACTTACAAGAAAGGAAAGAAGAAACATAAGTTAATAAACACTAATAAAGCACTGCGCCAGTTTTCCAGCAGTTCGGGTAATATAATGTCGACTCACAAGCACTGCGGGGCTCTTCAATTGTGTTATTTACTAGGAAGGAATGAAGAAACATTAGTTATTAACACTCATAACGCTCAGCGCCAGTTGTCAGCTGAGCAAGTAATATAAATGTCGACTTACAAGCACTGCGGGGCTCTTCATTTGTGTTATTTACTAGGAAGGAATGAAGAACCATTAACCCTTTGAGTTGCTGCAGCGTTTTGCTATGTGGTGTGCATAAAATGCCGAGCGAAAATGCCTGATTCTGCAAGGGTCTAGTTAAAAAATTCATAACAAATTTTATTTATTGGTATAATGTCTTGGGTTTTTGTTTTTTTAGATAAATATATTTTATTTATACATATAATACATTGATCACTTATTTAACGTTTTATACAATAAAAAAAAATCATTAGCAAAAACTTTATGAGTAAAAAACATTTAGTTTTTTAATTTGACACTAACTTAGTGTTATTGAAATATTTTATTTTTTCACTTTTAGTTATCCTATCATTATACACCATTTAATTCTTTACAAAAAGACATAACAACATTTTTTTATACCTATAAATAAAGTTTGGAAAATAAAATATGAAAATATGAACCGCTTCAAAAACTAGAACTTTTTTTAACCTAACCTAAACACTCTGTGTATTGTCTACACATATAATGCTGAAATATAATGCCTGAAATACTAGTTCTTCATTGTCAGCAATGTTTTTTACGACTCATTGTTTATAAATATCACTGAACAAACACAAAAAACATAAAACTATACAAACGTATTTACTAAAGTACTAGCTGTTTACGATCGCCGTAACTTGCGGCCGCAAACTCGCGGCATTGTTCTACTTACACACAGACTAGAACAACATACCACAAACGAAATAATTTGAAGATACTAACACTACAAACCCATTTTACACTTTAAAAACTTTCAACATCATTTGTGAAATAAATGGCAGCGCAAACAAAACACGTGACGGCTCGTCCGCGTAGTGGTCGATTCTAAACTCGACTGACACGCTCATTTTACAACCGTCGTAAAAATCAGAATCTAACCATAATGCAACAAAACCCACATCAAAAGTTACGTTGAAGCCTTTGAAATGCGTATGTTATAGTCATGGAGCCAATTTAGATAACTATTATATAAAATATAAGCGTTACTGCAATTGTCGCTAACAGCGATTCTGGCATTTCTTGCATATAATGCGGGATCGCTAATAGCGATGATCCGGCACTCAAAGGGTTAATTATTAACACTAATAACGCTCAGCGCAAGTTGTCAACAGTGCAGGTAATATAATGTCGACTCATAAGCACTGCGGGGCTCTTAATTTTTGTTATTTACTAGGAAGGAATGAAGATACATTAGTTTTCAACACTAATAACGCTCAGCGCAAGTTGATATCAGCAGGTGAAGGTAATATAATGGCTCACAGGCAATGCGATGCTCTTTATTTTTGTTATTTTGAACATTAATTTATACTCGTCTGATGGCTGTTCTATCTACGGTTAAAAAACTTTGTTCCTCAACAAAATCTAAATAGTGTATAGTCAATTGAAAAAACATTGTTATGGTCTTTAACTTTTATATTTAACTTTAAATGAACAATAATTTCTTGTTGAAAAAATAACCGTAATACTAATTATGCTTCATGCTTCGTGTTTAGGACTAAAATTTTAAATAAATTCCCATTAGAATAATATTTTGAGAACCAAGGTAAGGCTTAGACACTGTGAAAAGTAATTCGAATTTATTCTAAATACTTTTGTGCAGTTATCCTTATTATAGGTTATATTTTTCAAATGTACGTATTTATAAGAAATTTACACTTAATCGTATATTTGTTACTGGTATAGTTATATAGCGTTGAAAATCTTCCCTCAACCTTTTTTAAGCTCAAATTTAAATGATCAAAATGGCCCCCCATCACTTCTTGGAAAAAATTTAGTCTTGATTCAAATGAATGCCTTGCGTTTTCCAACATTTCTGGTTTGATAAATTCGGCAAGCGTTTTCAATCCGCATCTTTAACTCTTCAAGGTTCTGAAGTTTTGGTCTCGTACACTTTTATTTTTAAAAAATCCCTAAAAGAAAAAGTCTAGGGGGTAAGATCGGATGAGCGGAGCTGGCCACTCTACAGCACCCCGTCGACCTATCCATCTCTCATGAAACACCTGGTCGAAGATGTTTCTAATGTTTATATCATAGTGAGGAGGAGCGCGGAAAAAAAGGATCGTAAATGCCTTGCGTTATGTTGTTATATGGAAGGAACAACTTTTTACGTTGCAACAATTTCAATATTGTGGGCCGTTCAAATTCCCGTCAATAAAAAATGGTCCTACATCATAATTCTGTAAAACTCCTGCCAGACACTTAACTTCTGAGGATGTTGGGTGTGGTTTTCAATCATCCAATGTGGGTTTTGGTTTGAACAGTATCGACTGTTAAGGCGGTTAATTGCTCCGTATAAATTATAAGAGGCTTCGTCACTAAAACATATTTTAGAAATACCACTCACCATTTTTTTTTTCAGTTTTGTGGAGTTTTTCCTCAAAAAAACTGAATCCTTCGGTCAAATCATTTTCATTGAACTCCTGATGAATTTCAACTTTGTAAGGGTTAAATTTATGTTTTTTCAACACTCTTTAAATGGTTACTTTTTGAAATATTAACTTCAGACGTGGCCATACGAAGTGACGAATGAGTATTTACAGTGAACTGTACCAACCTTCCAATTACATCTTCTTCTGTGAAAAGTACTTGGTGGCCTGATCGTGGAGGATCATTTTAAATAAAATGTAGTTGTTAAAACTTGTGAACCAAACGTCTCACGTACGCCCGATACACTACCATATCTGGAAATTTATCGTTATAAAGGCGCACTGCCTGGTGAACGTTTCTACCTGATTCACCATAGCACAGTATCATTTCAACTTTTTCTTAGTTAGATCTAACCAAATTTGTAACTAAACAAATCTTAAAGCGTAAGGATACTGAAAGCTACAACCACTCTTCAAAAAACGAATGTCACAACTGGAATTAATAAGACACAACAACGGTGCTCATAGTCCACTGAACTTTGAACCAAAGATAAGACCTACACTACTCCTATGTCCAAACGACCTTTGTACTTGCATAATATAAATCAGTTTGCTTTGATTTTTTTAAATGTTTTAAGCAAACCTTATTCTTACTTTCATTCCAACTATTTTAGAATTGTTTTGAGTGATTTGAATTGTATTTTTGTATTAATTTTGACAAGTTGTTGTTTTTATTGGACTTATGACTTTATTTTTTGCCAATAAGCAAAATGGGGGCCATTTGGAGTATTTACTTTGAGCTTAAAAAGGTTCAAGTAAGATTTCAACGGTAAGTTTAATTATTTTAAAATTTAATTTAGCACTAATTTGTATAAGAATAAAATCTGAACAGGTGAGTTAAGAAAAATAGTGTTTTTTTTAGCGTAACTTTTCAATTAAAACTTTGACAAGCTGTTGTTTCGTACTAGATAGAGATAGAGACTTCTAGTCTGTGGCATTGTTCTTCATTTATAAAGAACCTTTAAAATGAAGTATCATTTGATGGGGTTTGCATTAAAAAATTTAGAATTGACCCCCAAACCCCCCATTTTGGGTTGAGAGGCTACGTTCTCATGTAGCGCAAAAATCATCATATGTCATTATATACCTACCCTTAAAGGATATTGGTTTGTTTAATTCCGTTCAAAAGTTACAAGGAGGGTGAGACTTTTGGGACACCCGGTATATATATATATATATATATATATATATATATTATATATATATATATCTTCAATAAGAATATACAAAAATAGACATACATCATACAAATTCTCTATATTTTCGTCTTAATACATTTTCAAGGGATATAGGTAAATAAGTAAAATATATCAACAAAAAACAATAAAAAAACATCATATGTTAATCAAACTAATTTTCAATTACGCAAAAAGTGTAAATAATTTTGCTTAATACAAGGAATAAAAAGTTATAAATTAAATATTTCGTTAAATGTTTTAATGTTATAAATTAAAATTGCAAAAGTAATTTATACATACTGCTATCTATATATTAAATTTAGACCATCCGGATGTGTAGTTTGTATCAATCTCTGTTGACTTATTTCTAAATAATCGATTTAAAATGTATGGGTGTTCTGAATTTTGTTAATAATTTTTCATGAAAAGCACTCATCGATTTATTTGTTATGCTCCATTGCATGGGCCGAAATAGGATTTTAATTTAATTTTAAGGTTTGTATCGCTGCGATTTTTGTTCATTCTAATGTGCAATGAAGTTATGGTCTGACGAATGTAGTCTTTCTGACAGTCTTACATGACAATTGTTAAATGACATAGTCACAACTCATTTTACCAATTACCGGATAATTTCTTTTCGTTGTGCTGCTACAGAATGTTTTTAATTTATTACAAAATTACATGTTTTGCAGCGAGGCCTAAAACAGAGTTCACAGCCAAAAGGTTTGTTTAAATTTTGAGTTAGGTCAAAGGAGGGTAGTTTTGGTCTTACTAATACGTTTTTAAAATTTTTAGGCTTTCTAAAAATTACTCCAGGTGGATTAGTAAAATCCATATTTTGTTTATGAAGCTTGTAGAACAGTGTTTGCAGTTTTTAAGATACTATTAGTTTTGTATAGCCCTGGATAGTAGGTGGTAATAAATTTTCTTTGGTTGTTACAGTTCCTAGGAGTAGAGTTTTTTTTTGATTTTGCATGTTATAATTTTACAATTTTTTTAGGATATCCTCTATTTCTAAAAATATTTTTTTTATTTTTAAGTGTGACAATCATAATCGTGTTTATTAGAGCAAAGTATATTTGCTCTAATAGACTTTTAGGAATAGATTTTATAACGTAACCAGGATGGCAGCTTGAATAATGTACATATTGCATTGGATTTGTATCTGTGACATGGATTTTTCTTTGTAGGTGTCCCTGGTCTAAAATCACATTCGACATATAAAAACGTAACCAGATTTTTAGAAATATTGAAAGTGAACTTTTAAAACGAAAAGGTACTAAACATTGATGAATAACATGTGTTAAACTATTGACGTTATGTTTGCCATATAATAAAAATATCATCAATAGATCGGAACCAATTTAAAGGTTTTAAATTTTGAGATGTTTAAAAAATTGTGTTCCAGAAAGTCCCAAAAATAAATTTGCATATGAAGATGACATTCTGGTTCCCATTGCGGTTCCTTTTACTTCGAGGAAATTTTTGTTTTTAAATTTAAAATTATTCATATTAAGTATAAAAACGTTACTAGGGCAGATGAAAAAGAAGTAGAGAGTTTTGAACTCGTAGGTCTTAAATTAAAAAAAAAATGTTCTACAGTTCTTATTCCATCGTCATGACGAATATTAGTGTACAGTGATTCTACGTCAACTGTTTGCCAAAAATTAGTTTCACCATCCAAGGGCTGGAGAATTTTTAGAGTCTGTCAATGAAGTGGTTGTTGTCCTTTATGTTTGACTAAATATTTGGTCAAAGGATTGCAGATGAGCGTCAACGAAGCTTGAAATTCTTTCTGTTGGTGAGTCGTAGCTGGAAACAATGGGCCGTCCAGGCGGAGGGCGAATCAATTTAGGTGTTTTAAGTACCATGTAGAAAACTGGAGTTCTAGGTGAGTCTGGTGTTAGCAGACTGATTTCTTGATTGGATCAGTTTTGAGTTGGGCCTTTCATTTTCAAAAATTCAGAAATTTAAGTTTTAAATTGTTTCAGTTAATCTTTTGACAATAATTTGTATGTAGTAATATAACCGAGTTGTCTTTCAGTCTCTAACGTATTATAGTAGTGATGTTTTGAAATAAAAATCTAGTTGTATTTGTCTGAAGGTAAAATGATTATGTTTTAGTTTTGTTTTAATGAAGTGATTGCTTTTCTTTCATTATAACACAAGTTTTGTTTTTTTGGAAGTGAATCACCAAATGCGGGGTATGCTATATTTTTAATTATGGTGTTAATAATACTGTTCCACAGAATGATCAGGCGGTAGGCCAGGAGGTTCCAACTCAGAATTTGTCATGAATTTAATAATTTGATTAAGTAATTTCGCATGAGAGAGTTTCCAATTACTCAGAATTTTTCTTGAATTTCATAATCGATATATATATTGATTAAGTAATTTCGCATGAGAGAGTTTGCAATAACCAGATACAATAAAATCAACCTGTTATATTGATAATTTTTTATGAATTTCAAATAGATTGGAATGAAAAAGTGTGTTTATTGATTCATTTTAATAATCTAGATATTTCTCCCCTTAGGAAAATTCTATTATATTATAACTTATACTTCGAGTAATAATGATTAAGTAGTGCCGATTTTTTCTTTACTTCAAACTCGTTTTTCCTAGATTAAGATTTTAGCACTCTCACTCTGTCCCTACTCGGTTGCTCTATTTAGTGTAACTCCAGTAATCATGTCAAACCTGAAGAATGTATCCAAATTCGAATATATTTAAGTGTAACGATTTTATCAAGTTTTATATCATAAGCTGTAAATGTATTTCAGATATAATTATTTATTCAAACAAGATTCAATGATGGGAAAAGAGATTTTATATGATATTAAAGTGTCAATATGAGATTGAGGAACATTTAGAGACATAAATAAACCACCACGTGTGACCATATAGAGACAACGTACTAGACCCAGGTGATTTCCAACAAAAGTAACTACTATAAACCTAATGGTTAGAGAGATCAGGGCTGTTAGAGGAGGATGATTACTTTCGTACCGAGTTGCATAGCAAAAGGAATGTTCTTTTTAGGCAGTGTAATTTTGTAGGTCATTTATGATAAAGACTAGATGTTTCTAGAAAATTTAGTTTGTCCTACTTGATAGGAGTGCCTGGTAACAACTACTATAACCAATAAGTATAATATTTTATTCAGTCACAAAAAAGTTTTTGTAGAGATCCATAATATTATTTTTCTCTTTTATGGTTTAGACCTTATGTATGTGCAAAAAGTCATTTGGACCTCTTCGAATTGTTATGTCAATTAAATCTGAAACATAAGACGATTTAGATAACTGCACTGCGTCATCATGACATCCAGATTGTTGGCTTGCCTGTATATACTTTCAATTTTAATACGTTTAATGCCTCAATTGCATATAAATCACCAACAATTTAGAACTTTATGGAAAAGGAATAAAGTGAAATAGGGATAATTAGGGGAAACATTATTCAAAGATAAAACTATATTGATTTATTTAATATCTGGAAATTTCTCGTTGCACTAAATTATAACATGGTTCATCTAAAAAATAGTAGGTGTATTCTAAGTTTTTTGTCTGGATCATTTTACAAATTTTCGTAAGTGAGATAGCAGATCTGCAAGGTATTTTTCTAATATAAGTCAAAATTTTAAAATAATGAAAAGTTAAAGTTTAAATACCTTTAAAATAGAATTTCAAATGAGAATAGTAAGGTCTTCGTAAATATTACCTAACGGTATTATTAATAATATTACAAATATTATTTTTTTAATTCTAAATAATTTTACATTTATCGCCGCTCTAGGCCTTTTAAATGTATACGAAAAATTTTACTTTACTAGTGTTTGAAGTTTTTGTAATCCCATACATAAACATTATTTAAAATTTTTGTACGGCCTTATTTTTTCTGTGTTTCAATCTAATAATTTCTACAGTTTCATGGGTTTTGCAGTTTGTAAATAAATAAAGGCTTCATACTTGGAAAAAAATATTTGTTAATAGACTATTGGGTGCTTAAAAGTGATAAAAAAAATTTAAAAAGAAATTAATAGATAATTCATTCATAGTAGTTTTTTGCCGAGTTTATATGATTAATTTTTTACACTGAATTTAAATTTTATAATATAGGTATTATAATATATTTTTCAGCATTATCTAATGGCTTAATAGTCATACATTTGTATTAACCTAAACTATTGGGGGATGGTGGGGGCATATTTAAAGGGGAGGAGGAGGGTGGGGTGGGGGGGGGGGGTGGGGGATGGACACTGGGGGGGGGGTCGATAATGAAACTAGTTTGGTACTATTATTAGTCAATACAAACAAAACGGCGTTGATATTATAACAAAAAATTTACAAAACATTAAGGAAGAAAACACAGTCCATGCGTAGGTAAAATATCAAGGTACTTTGTAAAATCTTCTTTGAAGTCCAATAACTTTAATAGTTGGATACATCTGCAAGCAGTTCTGTAACTCTATAAAATAATTATAGAAACTTTGTGAAGTATTAAACCAGAGAACTGTCAGATTAATCATAAAAATCAACACACACAAGGTGGACAAAAGCTTTGTTTCATTGTTCTAAGCTGAAGGATTTATAACTCCTTGTGAGTTACTTATACTTTGCTTCATCAACCATTTATATATTATTTGCAGAGCTATTTATCTTTAATCTTTCTATAGGTTGGTTGTTACTTTTACTCAATGTATCCGTTGACGCGTAGTTTTAATACAATGCTTACTCATATACTGAAAATGATCTTGCTACTAAGTAATGGTAATTGAACATATATTTGTAATGTATACTACAAGACGGGAAGCAAGCAATTCTTACAAATCTGTTGCAATTAGATGAGTTGTGTATATATATATTAGTTTAGTATATATAATTCATTGTGTTCATAACGGTTTTAAATTATCCATTACTTTCACATCGAGGCTATGATGACGCGAATTAATCCTGCTAGCATTTAAAAATATATATTAGTATATTCAACAAAACTTCAATTACAATTAAAGGGATTATGCTCCCATTGGCTTCGCACAAACCAGATCGGCTCATTTAACATGTTTCATTACCGGCCAGCATCAAGAAATATTTGAATTGCGTATTCCAACTATCAAGCTTTTGCCCTTTATTTCAGAATCTACTGGACAATTACACATTCTAAAAATTTAAATTCTAACATTCTACAGCTTTATAACAGAGGTACTTTCTAATTAGTTTAGTTTATTGTTATTCTAAGATTTGTTAAATTTAACAAATTATTACAATATTTTAAATTGCCATAACTATTATTTCTAACATATTGATAAATCCTCTGGAATTAGGCCCAATAAACAGGTTGTCAGGTCTCTAATAAGTAATATTTGTTATCGTTAATTCGTAAAAATAGTTCACAGTTTCTTAAATACCATATAATAACACCTATTTGTAACGGGCCACTAGTAGGAGAATGTTCCAAATAAACCGGCCAACTTTTCTATAACAAGGGTAATGTGAACCACATCACTCGAGATAACGTAATATGTAATAAAAGGCATACTAGTTTAGATAGCACTGTTGGAATGAAGGGGGAGAGGCGCTCAACGGGTTGGATGTAGTCACTTTTTTAATCCGTCGTCTCCACCCGTCCTTATATGAGAGGTAGGTTGGTACAAGATTCTTGTCCACCTAGCCTTGTATGATCTGGGTACTTTAATAATTCTGGCAGCCCAGACTAATAATTTTATAAGCAAACCCTGCGCCTACGGGGCGAAGCCAGATGAGAGGAGAACCTACAGCGAGCACCAGTAGAAGCATCCCAGGGAGTGGAGTTGATCTACAGAAGTTGAACTTGTCAATTCAATATAATAGAGTGTGAATACGCGTGACAGCTCGGGGAACTGTGTTAATTGATGTTAAATAAACTGTAAGTTAATTAAACTGTAGTTACTGATGTTGAATTATACAGTCTCGCCTGTACAGAAACAAGGTTATATATTTGAATTAGCGGTATTTATATCAGCATAAAGCAGTTACCATTTTATAAAGAAAGATATTTTTATTTTAAGGGGCCAAAATATAGGTCATTTGCCTATCAAATAAGTAATCAGAAGATGTAAGATGTTGTGGGCTAAATGTTTAGAAAGCAATGTTACCCCCCCCCCCCCCCACCCCCCCCCCCCCCCACCCCCCCCCCCCCCCACCCCCCCCCCCCCCCACCCCCCCCCCCCCCCACCCCCCCCCCCCCCCACCATGTTCCTTTGACGTCTGGGTATAGGTTGGTTGTTTACCGAACCTATTTTCTCGAATTTAGCTACCAAACGTTGAAGAGTTGACATTGAAAGGCCTCCGCGTCTGCCGTAAAATGGTCGCAAGGCACATATTGTTTTAACTAGTGAACACTCATTTTGATAATAAAGTTTAATCATTAGGTGTTGCTCAATTGTGTAACTTGTCATAATGAAATAACTTGTCATAAAATGGCAGAACTCACTGAACAATAATACACCGATTAAACCTCTGGCAGCAAAACAACAAGGCCGTCACAGTTGAAAAACCCTGTATTTAAAATTTAAAACTTTATAAATATTTACACACACACAAGCAAAACGAAACTCTTTTTAGTCTTCAAGGTACAGTTCACAGTACTTACATAAATTTATTTTTTGATTGGAAAAAATATGTATATCGTACAATGTACGACTAAGAGCAAACAGTATATATCATTATGTTTGTCCTAGTAAACACGAAAATGTAATAATTTAACTTACTGTTAAATTAATTAATTTTATAGGTTAACGGATTTTAGTTGCTCATGGGTTAATTTATTTTGAGTTGAAGTGGAATAGGTGCACTGTCAAGGCCAAACTTATTTACTGTGCCTGTTTTGAAGTATACATTCAGATACAAAAATGCCCTGCGAAAAACATTTAAACTTATAAATGTCAACCTTTTTACCTCAATGCTTAATGTAAAAAACCTCATAATCTCATGCCATTTCTTGTTATTCTTGCCCTATGTTTGATTTTTGCATCTTAATATGGTAATGGTTAAATTACTGAATAACTGAAATTATCATAAAGAATTCTTGGAGAGAGAATCTATTTCTATAGATCTTCATCCCACCCTGAAGTTCGATTTACAGTTCAGAAACCTTTCACATATAAACAAAGTACTACTTTGTCCAGGAATTCAGCTCAAGTTAGAGGGACTGCCGTATCTAAACAGTGCTTTCATGTTTCTATCCAAAAACTCTTGTTGCTTAGGAGGCTAACGTTAAATTTAAGAATTACTTTAATAACAAGACAATATTTCATATAAATAACTAGAGACGGACTTCGTTTAGTTAAACATCCCATTGTAACTGTGTGCACGGAGTTTCATAGCTTTGCAGAAGAATTTGAATCGAAGTCGTAATTTGTTTGCAATTTATTTACTAATGTTATTGGTATTTAGTTAAGTAGGAATAAATTTGGTTTTATTATTTAATTGTTATAATGCTTTTCTTAAATCTGATTAATTATATAATATAATAATTTCTCTTTAATAGTGCAAACTGTGGGTGTACAAAGTTTGGTTCAAATTTAGATACATGTTATTTGAGTAAGATTTTCGCTATGTTGAGTTAGAACTGAAATAATGATAATAATTTCAATGTTATAGATAATATGATATTATTTAACGTACAACTTATTTTATTATAAAAAAATGTTTCCAGTCTTCTTAGGAGAAACCAACCTAAAACCCCATTTAGGTTATTCCTATACCCAATAAAAAACCGGGTATGAGGCACCTTAGGAATAAATCTTGAGAAAACCTTTAAAATTTTGCTAGAATATTTTCGTATGTGGATGTTTAAACGGAGGACTACACTTATAGTTATTCGTGCTTTTGACCAAAGGATTATACGTTTTGCGTGGATTTTTGACGTTTTTAAATTAAAGATGTGTAAAGGTTTGCCTTATGTATATCTAAAACAGTATGGAAAGTGATATTACAAATTTATTAAATATACAACACCACAACTCTTATCAGCTTTAAATATACCCATACCAAAAAGACAGTAATTTTTAATTTTTTTATGACAAGGTCAAAAAGCCTTAGAAATGCTTCTTTGATTATACATATTTTGATTGAATATGTTTTTCTGTAATGCAATGTGAATCTGAACACGTGAAACAAAGTTATATCTGTAAAGCTAACAAATGTTCGTGACACAACTAGAGAAGAGGATGAATGAGGAACAATATGAAAAAAAATCGTGGTGGTATCCCAGATCACTGACCCTTGTTTAACTTAGTTAATCACATGTGGTAGATTGGGTCAGACGATCTGACCGATATTACGTGGGTCTGACAATCCTATTCCACTTAGGGTTTATATGGTTGCATCGTATATAAACGTTTAACTTCAAATAACAGATACCTTCTTCATTTTTTATGACGATATATATTTTGCTCTCATTCTTATGAGTAGATATTGCGCATAGTTAATGATCAACATCCAGTCACCATGTCTTATATACCATTATTATATTTGATGTGAATTCTATATATTTGCTTATTTAAGATACATTTATCTTTTAGCGTTTACAGGCATTAAATTAAAACACTATGAAATTGTGCTAATAATGTTGGTTTTTATTAGTATTAACCATTTATGCAAACATGTATGAACATTAAAATTATGCATATAAAACCAGGACAAGAATAAAACAAGATTCAAATAAAAAAGATCCTTTCATAATCAGAAACAGTAATGAAATGGTATAGTAAGTCTATAAACTTAATTAATGAGTACAGTTGAAGAAGATTCACAATTATGTTCTAGTATGTGAGTGCATCTTAATTCCACAGATTAGACTGTCAAAAAAGAAGATGTACGTTTTGAATTTATGATCATAAAAATATAAATAATAATGGTTTAAATAATAAAGTATAGTGGACGGAACTGCTTTGCCTACATACACATAATACAGTTCACAACAATCCTATTGAACAAAGAATACTTTAAGGCATTTCAATGTAAACAAATGTATACTGCCTTTAAAAGCTAAGTATGTGTATAAAACAAAGGCCTGCAAAGGAATATCAGTAGAGACCTCCTTGCGGGTGGAGGAAGTACCGAGATTGATCTGGTTTATCAACGACCCACCCAACACCTACGAAGAGTGATAAGCGGATGACACCAGGTGAGACTCGATAAAAGGGTCATCGGAACGAGTCGCCCATTGTCCACAGGCCCTCATCAACGTAGACCTGGACTTAGGGATCGCAGGACCAGGATATTATAATACAGAGCTCCAGGACTGCAGGACCTGGACACTATAGAACAGGACTCCAGGACCACAGGACCAGGAATTCATGGAACTTGGACAATGCTGTCACCAGATATCAGATAACATTCTTTTGGTTCACAGGATGTAAACGTGTCAGTGTGTAGGTGTCTCAAATTTATATTTTCAAGGATAAATTTCAGCATTGTACGTGGGGTGTATTGTTAACATAATTTGAGACTGTTTTTCCTGTCTTACTGAGATTGCCCTCGAAAATTTGGCTCTCAAGAGGCAATATAAAAATTGCTACGGTTTGTTGCCGTGGTCTTCGTGCTCTGCGGGCAGTGTATGGAATCGCTCAAATATTTACTGGTTTGTCGAGGTTTTTTTAAATAATTGTTTGAATGTTATAACTTGCTCTGTACTAATTTGTGTACTGGAGGCAGTCTACGTTTTGCGTAGTGTTGTTTAAAACCTGTAGCTTCTACCATTTAGGGGAGCCTATCTTGACAGTGCTAAACTTAACCTAATAAGTAACTGACGAATAATATTATTAATTTTTATATCGTGTCTCACTTTTTAATACTTGTGGATGATCCCTTATATGATGTTAGTTATCTAGAAATGTTTTTGTTTGTCCAATTATAAAATCAGCTCTAAATCCCGTATTACTACCGTATCTTTGTGGCAATGTTTAGTTTTTTCATTAGGTACTTTCGAGAAATTGAAATCAATTAATTATTTAAATTATTAACGTAACATTCTGAAAAAGAGTAATCAATAAACATTGAGGATAAAACGTATATTGAAGTAATAAATAATAACAATGTTGCAAGAGAATTTTATTTTAACTTATTGGTTTTTTATTTAAGAATTGCTGTACAAAAAACACAATCCGACAAAATATTTCTTTGGCTTATACCCAGACATAAAATATTTTACATTGAATTCACAATATTATACAATAAATCACATTTTTATAAGAGTATACACTTAGAAGACATGATATTGTGTGTCTTATAAACGGCAATATCGGTTTTACGTAGAAGAATAAACCAGTTGGTGCGTGTCTAAACACGATACGAGTTCCACTAACAGTTAAACCATAAAATAACAATGTAATTGACAAGGAATAAGGAATTTACAAGGAATTAAATTAAAAACACACATATTTGGTTTACAGCTGATGAAAGCATTTAGTTGGAATTGTAGTTGTGTTTTATACCGATTAGGATAATTATATTAGAAATATTATAAACTTATTATGTTTTTGTTTACGCAAAGTGTTGTTTTTTAGAGAGTCAATAATTAGTACTTTGATATAATCTAACAAATATATTAAAATATTGCATAATGAATGAAAAATTACGCGTTTCTGAGAAATATAGGTCTTATATATTATGTGTTGAAGAAAATGATTTTCCTCAATGGTGCTTGAGTAAGAATTAGAAGTTCAGTTACAATTTAGCGGAGATTTTTACAATTTGCCGAAATATCTAATAAAAGACTAAAAGCATAACGGTATTTTTTATTATTTGTAAGAGGCACAAAAGATATTTTCAGTACATTTATAACTTATTCTAGTACCTATGATAGTACTTGTTCTTCAGTCATGGTAAAAAGAGGTTTGGAGTTAATTGTCCTATTTATAAAGGAGGAGTAGGAATAGAACCTTATATGAAGGGTAATTCTTAAATAAAAAAAATATTTCTTATTCAATACTGGGTTTATTTGGAACAAACATAATTAATAACAATGTGTCACAAATGTGTGTTGGGATGAATTTAATGGAAAACACGCGATAATCTGGTTATTCTCGCGCCCCGAGAAATCGCAGTTTTTGATTATCGTGATAGATGTTTTGGACATTTTGAAATACGTTCTGAATCACCTGGACATCTCGTTCAGTTTATATTTTTTTATATCTTCAGCGAATAGAGATAAAGATAAAAAAATGCAAGTTTCTACATTAGAAGGCTGCTCATGTTTACTACTCATACGATCGTTCAGAATGCCGTAGCCTGATTAAATTAATATACAATTACGCTGTAGAATAATATTATGTGGAACGAAGGATTGAGACACTAGAGATAGTTCACCACAGGGGGTTTCATTAAATATCAATTAATGCGTGCTAATATGTCTTTAACGGTAATGAATATTAGTATCTATGTAAGAAAAAAAATATAGAAATTCTTTATAGCTTTAATTATGTGCATAGAACAATTTATATATACCATTAAAAATTATAAGTGAAAAAGGGAAAAGGGCCTTTGAAAAATCATTAATCAGCTACCCCTTAACATTATTATGTTATACAACCAGGTACCCACAAAAACCTCTTATAATTGTTTCCAGCTTATTGGTTATCCTTCTAGAATTATTACTTGACTCGGCTAATGTATTTAACTAACTCTGTTCCAATAATACTCTTATAAATAGTCGTTTACGTTTTTAGTGTTCTGCCTATTTGATAAAATCCATTAATTCTATCTTACATTATAATTTGCTATTGCTGACTAAAATACTTTCATCGTCCAATAAAAAATAATATAGTAGATGTTACAATGGCAGTTTGTAAAATGTATACGTATAAGCTAATACAGCGCAACCAATATTAACCACAGCCAACTTTGACTGTAGTAGTTTGTAAGAGTTTCTGGCCGCTTGTATTTCCTATTCTATCTTGTGACACTTATTCACCTTTGATTTTCAGGTCATTTCACTTATTATATTAAGGTAAAACTCAGTAAGTTCTCCGTTTATGAACAGTACGACGATTTGTAGGCTCTGAATTTTTACACTGTACCACCAGGATCACAAAAGAAGGAGAATACTACAAGTACTAACGTACTGGAACCAGTAGAGCTTAGTAACTACAAGAAAATAGTTTAGTTGATTTGTTGTAGTTCTGTAAATAGATTTACAAAAAGCTGATTCTACTATTAATGTGCATGTAACCAAAACAAAACAGGGATATTTCTCTTACAGTTTATTCATACAGTTTTGTACAATCGTTAGACATGCACATAAATGCAACTATACATAAAAATGTAAAGGAACGAGCTATAATACTTGAATAGTTTTAATACAAGACCTCGGAAGTACGATTGAAACCAAACCTGAAGTGGTGTAATAGGTTTAGGATTTTCTAGTTTCTGGGACCTTTTACTGGCATAACGTATTTAGCACAAAACATTAGGTTTCCAACCCAACGCTCTGGTTCACCTGAGAGCTATATACGTGAGTGTTTAGGTGACGTTTATGCCCAGTTTAGCTTTAACGGTTTGGCTGCTGTTTGTGTCTGAGTATTACATCTTAATCCACATACATATTACAGGATAAGTTATCAGCTACAATGTTTATGGAAACTTTTTAAATATTCAAAATTACAATTCAATATCTGTGAATTTTCTATAATACCTATATGTTGCACCTATTGGGCAAAATCTAAATATGAATGTGAAAATAAATTAAGCAAGTTTACTATCGAAAACAAAACTATTATTTAATTCCCTTTAATAAGAACACTAAAAATAGAATCAGAAAAGAAAACACAAAACTATTTTGTATTTAAAGTACTTTTGGATTCTTTGTTCAGTGTAATCTTATTATAAATTACCAACCATAAAAAATATTAAAGTTTAAATATTTGGGTAAGATATAAAGGTTTGTACATTCAAATACAAATATTTAATCTTTTTCCATATTGGTAACGTAATGGGAAAAGATTATTTTAATTCACACACACTCACACACACACACACACACACACACACACACACACACACACACACACACACACACACACACACACACACACACACACACACACACACACACACACACACACATATATATATATATATATATATATATATATATATATATATGTCTTCAGGTTACATGTCGCTAATTTCTATTTAACTGTATAATGCGTTTATGTGTAATTTGAATCTTAAATTTTTTTTAATAAATATGCTATTCACTTATAGATTGTGTTATAGGATTGTGTATATATTTTTAATATAGATCTGAAAGCTAAACAAAAATAAGAAAACACGTAAAATATATGATCGTAAATTTATGGATACAACCCATAAATTATATTATTTGACGGTATTGTGACCTTCAATTAAAAAATGAGAACAGAGAGGGAATTATAACAAGAGCGTAAGTATGAAGAATTATCTTTTTTATTTTCTTTTTTCTGTCAAAAATATGTGTATTAACCAATCTAGCGTATATGAAAATAACCGCGAAGTAAAATAATAATGGTTAATGGTTAACTACTTCTACTTGAGTATTTTAAATATAAAAAAAAAAATTAAATCATTACCTTCTAAAATAATTTTTGGTGATCATGTAGCAATTTTCTAAATTTAAAACTATTACTGATGTTAGTTAGAATATACTTTAATTGTACGAGCCGTATATAAGAATAGCTATAAAACAACACAAGGAATATAAAACCCAAATCGCACATCAGAATTCAAAATCATGTTGGAGTGCTTGCCTGAAGAGAAAATCTATGCGCTTGACAAATAATTTGGAGTTGCGCATTAAGTTTATAAAATATTAGTCTCATATTGTCTGTAGTTAACCGGATGTTTCTTATTATTATTCTATGATAAGTGACATAAATATATCTTTGTATTCGTTACGTGACAGTAAATAGTATGTTAATTATATGTTGTATATTATCATTAGTAAAACATTGTTAACTTTTAAAGAAAATATAATATTTGCTGTAAGTATTTGGCCATTGTTTGATGATAGACACTTTTTAAAACCTAACTTCACATCGCATATACTTAAATGCTCATTCTTCCGATTTGTGTATGCCGTTTATTATCACGAATCCATTATTCAATAAGTTTTTGGGACAGAAAATGTTCCAAACTTTAAGATTTATTTTCTAAGCTTATAAAACTGTTCTATTCAATATAGTAGACCATACTTTACGTACAATAAATATACCTCAATCTTCGTCCAGAGTGGTGTCTGTAAACTTATTGTGTTTTATATATTTATCCTGAAAACAATAAATTGTGTGCTATTATTAAGCTCTTCAGTGATTTTCAGTGATAATGTTTCGTTATTGTTAAAAACTTTTAAGTGTATAGTTAAGGTTGTCAAAAACCTATTTTACCGCACCAATAATGTTTGGCCGTAATAAATTTACCGGCGTGAGTTAAATTAAAAGAGCAATAAATTTACAGTGAAGAGGTAACCTTTCCTGGGAGTAATAGATTTTGTCTCCACCACAGACAAACTTAAATATTAAATAAATTTAATGTCCCATCCATCTTAACAAAATTGTGGGTAGTTTTATTAAACGTCAATCTAACATATTTATAACATCCTACAACGGATTTTAACATATTTTCTATACATTCCGGAAGCAATTTAAACGTTTATTCCCATAGAATCTGTTTAGTACTCCAGATAAATGTGAACCTCAAAGCCTATTTCAAATCATTCAAATCCTATCATAATTCTTTGTCAATGTACTAGAATGCATAACTAGCATATCTCGTATTAACCATAAATAACGCAGGGACTGTTGAAATTCGTTGTAGGGCCATATAGTTTTATTCATGCATTAAATATACAAATAAATTATCTATCTACTAAACAATAACAGGAAATAGGCTCATATTCCAATATTTACGGTTTTTATATCTTTGGTTGATGGCTTGTTATTCGATTGAAATTTTAATTTTTTACTTGTGTACTCCGAGCAGGTTATTTACTGTAGTTTTTACTTTTATTGTAACCTCTCACTATCATAGACGTTTAAAACACTTTCTGCTTGAAGACGTATTCAATTGCTTTTACAAACAGTTTAGATAATTTTGTTGAGAAATTCGAAAAACTGTCATTCTCTTTGCTGTTTTTACTGGTTGCCAATTACATAAAAGAATCTAAGTTTTTATTAATATATGCCTTACTTGCGTACTAAATATTTACATCAAACTTCTTGTCCTATAATTGTGGGGAAAAATGCTACAATTTACGTAAGGTCACTTATAACCTGCTTTTAAATAATTTTGATGTCATGTTAAGGGTTATTTAAAATATATCAATATGCTTTTCAATCCAAATGTTCAGTTTTTAGTCCATAAATTATCTTAAACAGAAGGGTGTAATTTTAATAAAATACCATAAAAGACCGTGAATCCGGTATTTTTTTATATCATTTGAAACTTCATAATTCGATTTAGAAAACTCGCCACTGACATTATATAAAGTAGCTTGATACCACCTGCACATTTATTGCACTAATAAATTTTTCTCAATTAGTGTGTTCTTACTGGAAACATTGTAAATAAAGATTAAAAAGTAGGAAAGATTATTTTGTATATAGAAGTGCCCATCACTTTAGTCTTAGTCACAGATTTTGATAGATGTCCGCAAAGGGAATAATTTTGTCTGTAATCAAAACTAATTTTTCATCATTTATGAGGAAGATAATCTAAGGTACGATAAATAATTTTAAACTATATGTGAGATACAAATAGTTAAATTGTTCAACATCCAATGAATTCCACGAAAAATTTGGTTTAGTATTTCTGAAATATTTTTTATTTTTTTAAATCGCAGCCTTTTGTTATGAGATCTGACGATAATGGGACTTTCTCAAAAACCATTCCTGTTTAGATAGATAAAGTATACTATTATTTGAAGTTGCCTGTAACTAAATTTTTATTTTATGAGAGGACACTTTCGGTATAGACAGAATATGGATGTCCTCTTTAACGACGCAAAGTAACAAGAAAAGGAGGTTGTAAAAAAAGATTTCTTCTAAAAACCCCAGTGATAAGGAGCTTAATACGTAAGAGTCTTCAAGGAATCGCGGTCTTCCTGAAGAACAGCTCCTTCCCGATTATACAGGAGGCTTTCAATCGACTGAAGCTTTTTCATTTGTTGTAATATTAAACACATAGAACTATTTAAGTAATAGGGTTTTGTAATTTTAAATGTTTTTTGTTATATCTGAGTTATTATAATACGTAAAGGTTAGTAATCCTCTAGATAGAGAAGATATTAGAAGAGTAGCATTTATACATTTTTATAAAATTACTAAAGATTGTAAAATGGAATTCTTCATGAATGAAATGAGAGAAATCTAATCTCGGTCATTTAACATGATAGGGAAAAGTTAAATAAGATTTTTTTTGTATATTCTTTAGTTATTTTCTTAAAACTACTACCAAGCAAAGTGTTTACGTTTTGATTCCTCATAGAGGAAACACAAACGTCTCCAAAAGTAAAAATCGTTTACAAGCTGAGAGTAAAACGTTGTGTCCCTTAAGATGCTTTTGTTGGGGTACTTGCATTATCAAGTTTATAGATTATTCACACAAAATCATTCGTGTTCCTAGAAAATTTGCTTCTCTGCTGAATATACTTATAACGTTTACCTAATTACTTTGGGGCTTGCTCTACATTTACTTTAAAATAAATTATGTAAGAACATTTTTTAATACAAATATGTTCTGGAGACACATAAAAAAATTAATTGTCTTTTCAAAAGAGAAACTAAATTTAACCATGTAAAAAGATAAACACATTTGCACTATGAGATATAAATCAACAATTAATGCTGTGTTTATACATATTTAGCAAGGTTTTATTCCAACCTTTTTTATTTCTAATTTATGTTATTATAAACCTGTAATTTAACGTTTAAAATATGTTAACAATACAAATAAAGTAATGATGTCGGAAATTAGAGATTGTCATCAGAATGATACTGATTCATTTTTAGAAACCTATATAAACGGTAAAAAGGAAATTTTAGAAATATTTATTGCTCTATATTTTGAACTCAGTAATCTTTGTAATATATAGATTGTAAAAAAATATTTAAAAAATACAAATAAAATTATATGAAAATATTAAAAATTTGTATTTTAAGGAACTAACTGTCTCATATGATAAAAAAGAAGCATTTATAATTAGCAAACGTTATATTCTTCAAGATATATGCTAACAGCCCGTTACAATACCCGTACTCACTTTTTTCAGCCAGTTCTACGACTTTGTATACTAAATAATATTTAACTAGATTTCAAAATTTAAAATAACTAATAGTTTAGTATAGGTACATATGTTTTTACAATTTTTAAATATAAAAATCTGTATGAACAGTAATTGTGTTAAATAGAAAATAAAATAATACCTGACACATTTACTATGAGCACACATAGAAATGCAGCTTAATGTGAGGAAAAAGCAGGCAGTAAACCGCCTCAGCGATGTTGAGTACGCATACTCGCCTTCTGATTATTGCATTTATCGAGTCGTCAGGTGATATAAACAACTGGGCGATGGTTGGACTGATAGATACGTGCAGACTACTAATTAACTTTGAAAGTTCCTTATTAACAAACTGGACATGGCAGACATTGTTCATTGTTTCCTAAAGGATTATATGATATGCAATTAACAGATTTAACTGGAAGCGCATAGGAGATTACTGTTAATTCTAAAATTGCATAAGTCAATGAACCATTTTAAGTTTAATTATATTATTGGAACAGAAACAGGAGTTCGATAATTAGTTGACCGTATTAAATATACATTTGTTTTATTTGTTATAATAATATATGAAACCTCTAGCCCTGTAAACACCTTGATCAGTAAATTTCCTTTCACCTTTTTAAATTTTATTAACATTTATTTTTATTTCAGAAACATTGGAGCTATCTAAAATTTTATATTAATTTACTGTATGGATCGCCTTAAAACTTATTTTTCCATTGATATTGCACTCTAAATCCACCTCTTTAAATATTTTAATTTTCCAGATTTTTAAGTAACCATGGATAGAATAAAAGCTTTTCCAAATTAGAAATTACTACTTATTAATAACTAAACTAAATTACTTTCAATTCTAGAACATTTTGAATGATATAACTATGTAATATCAATATCCACTAATAGAAGGTACATGGAGGTATTATAGTGTTATAAATCTTATAAACTCCCATGTGTTTATATTACCGAAATTATTTTGGGCTAAGTATGGAAATTTAATGTGCAACTATTAAAAAAACCCTGCGTATTTGCATTGGTTTCTATTTAAAAAATACTCTTCGACAAAATTTGAACTCTTATATGCTTTATGATTGGCACAGTAAAATGTTAATTTAAAAAAGTTTAATGATTAATATTCTTATATTTGTGTACTATTAGTGAGAAGTTAACGTAAACATTTGATATGTTAGAATAATTGTTTGAATGTGCAGGTTACGTAGATGTAGAAAAACTAATGACAACAATTTCGAGTCCTAAAATATATGAATATGTATGTGAAGAACGAGGTGGGTTAATATTATTTTCTATTCTAACCTTTGCCATATATTAGGGTTTCCTCTTTTTTATTACTGATCAACTTGAAATATTAATGTGATATAGCTACTCTATAACATTAATGCCATAACAATCGAAATATTTTTATTACAATAACAAATCGTTTAATTTAAGTCTTAGTAATGTAAGAAAGAAGCATTGTCTTCGATCCTATGTCTTTGTTAGTAATGACCTCCCCAGGTAGAAGGAGTGGTGCCAATATGTCACCGCAGCTGCTCGGTTATAGGAGACCATTATGCTGATCCCACAATGTTGGATCCGGGTAAGCCTATTATCATTATCTTGCTTCTGTCACGTATACCGTAGGTTCCAGCGACCTTATGTAGATTTTTCTATTGTCGTTACAAAGTTTTTCTTTTCTTTGAATCGTAATGAAATTGTTCTAATCGTGGACATAGAAAATGTAATAACCTTTTGAAAAACAGTAAGTAATCTTGTCTTGTTTAATTAAAAACACTTTTATTTCAGTTGTATAAATAACTTCATACTAAAGCTTCCATATAACAATTGAAGTAATTACAAAATGGTTGTAAGAAAATAGATAGTTTATTTTATAAACTAAATAATAAAAAGAATCTTTCATATTTGTGTTTATTTTGTGAGAAAAATTTAATTAACTCCTGCTTTACCTAAATCTTTTGGTAATTAAAATAATATATATATATATATATATATATATATATATATATATATATATATATATATATACATAAATGGACTTTTAAAAGTCTAAAATAAATGCAGGTCAGTAATGTAATTTTACATTTGTATTGTACGTACAGGTAACTTTGTGCACTGTTAAATAATTTTATTTTTTGAAATGCTTTGTAAATTTTGAATCTTCAAAGGATTGCCTGAAAGTCAGCAAAGCCTATTACACGTATGACTATAGCTATTGATCTTCTGTTGGTATGTCTGTTTGCACAATATTTCGATATCAAACTTAAATATGGATTAAAAACTGTGTATGAGGCTTCATTGTTACATAGGCAACACTGAATGTGTTCTTGGTGCTTGAGATTTAAAGGCGTTCGGACGATAATTAAATTTGGTATTATGGTTGGCTAACGATAAAAATCACAGAATAAATATACGTTTAAACGAAATGAGCACATAAAATTTAAAGAGGTGATATAGGGGCATAGCTGTAGACTTAGCATTTAGCATACAACAATTCGGTTAGCAAGACACATATTGTTGTGACCTAATATCTTGTGTTTAAGGTTAGTTTAGAAAAAAATATTTAAAAATTCTAGTTGGGAGTTCTTACTCACCTTGAAGTCATGATAATCAAACTAAATGTGTATTTTTATTTTCCATGTTATTAAATTATATTGAAATCTGTATAATTAACAACACTTTTGTTAAAGAATAACTAAGATTGTTTTATAACAGCCTTTAACTTTTAATAATAGTAAGATAGTAACTTTGTCTTTGATATTTGCATTATACTTTAACTCAAACACTAAATACTAAAAAAGTGTAATGTGTGTAAACCTTCGATTTAATTATCTAGTTAGTCTATGTGCTTAATATTGATTAGGGAATATTTTCAAGAAGAACTTTTGTTATAATAGATTAAATCTACGCTTTCCATCTATAAACGTAAAGAATTGTATAAAAGTGGCTAAATTAGTGAAACATATAGTGTAGGTAGGAGCTGATTCGCAGACCTACTATTATTACCTGAGTACGTTTGAACATTTTTACCTTTTGACTGTTACTATCTACACGGGCCTGATTACAGCTGGTCTTCCCTCGTCTATACGAGTTAAATATATGCAGAAAATCAAACTTTGAACTATATAAATTAGGGTTGTTCTAGCCATCTAAAAATATAAATTTAAATTATTGTTTGTGTTTTATTGGTCTTGACAAAAATGGAATCAGTTGAAGATATGTACGAAGAGTCTGATGACTCAAGCGCCTTGCTACGCAGCTCACCAGAGCACAAAAAAACTCGGACTTTTGAAACTAAGTTTTTCTGGAAGATATGAACCACTCTAGACACTCTGGGAGGTGTAATGAATCGAAGACCAGCGCAGCTGGATCTTATGCTCCAACATGCTGAACAAAGGGCTAGAGTAAAAACCAGGGACTGCTACCAGGAGACCTGAAATAAGTAAAGTTTCAGACGAGTGCTTAAAAGAGAAGGCAATTTCCATTACAGACTAGTGGATGACCGCCAGATTTGGAGACGCCACATTCATGAGGTTATACCTTGCGATGTCTATGGGCAGGACTGAAATGTATTCTCAGCTGGTACATTAGAAACAACTTTGTTTATAACCAGCTGTTATTGATTGATAACAATAAATGTGATTGAGTATTATGTCATAAGGTCAATTATAAATAATAAGCCATGATTACAGTTTTTACATGTTTATATGCTAGAATATTTTGGTTTATTTCCTTAAATTCCAAAATGACTAAAGATGCAATTAAGAGGTGATATTGATGAAAATATAAATTATCTTAAAGTGCCAAATAATCAGAATAAACTTTATTTTAACACCCTCTTTAACGTACATATCTATTCAACACCTTTTCAATATATTGTGGCCGAAATACATTATATTGAATAGACTGAAGCTGATAGATGTTGTTCTCATTGTATAAAACATTGTATCTTAAGTATAACACTCACATACGGTACGACATACGAAGAACACAAACAATATTTAGGTATATATATATATATATATATATATATATATATATATAAGTTTATGAAGTTTATTGTTTTCGTACATGTTCTACTGCTTTATTTCACAAAAGTTTAGAATTTAACAAAACTTTAGTGCCTAGGTTAAGTAATTTTCATTTAACTGAATTTAGAAAGTAGTTACACTATCCTGAGCAACTATTTTTCAAACTAAGTATATGCTTTGAAGTGTATTTTCGGATAAACTAGACGTTTGTCAAACAATTCTCTACTTGGAATTAATATTATTTAACGGTTGAATTACAAGTTATATATATATATTCTTACCTGAGTTTGTTCCTATTATTTAGACTACATGTTTAGATTTTTTTCTAAATATGGCTTTTACTATCAAGTAAATCTGATCTGATCACTAACTGACACACTATTATAAACTATTCATAACATTTTCTAGCGTTTACAATACAGTAAGGAGGAAGGATTTGTTTATGTGAATCCTTACCCAGCCTAAAGTTCCATTTAAAAGAACCTTTGACACGAACATAAAGTGTTCCTTGGCCCTGGAACTAAGCTTGCTTCCTCAAATTACTGAGCGTGAAACAATCGTTTAACGATGCGTTTATGTTTCTATTAGCTGACTCACATGGTTAGGATACTAACATTTTGGGGTAATAATTTATACAAAGTATAATTTTTAATCTTATGTTTATGTTATACAAGAGACGGTTAAGTAAAATTGACTATTGATCGAACAAATTATGTTAATAAAACTTTTCATAAATTAGTAGAGAAATACAAACTACATTCTACATATTAAATTAAGATTAGATTGCATTCGTTAGACTTATATCCTACAATTTATTTTTAAGGATAAATTTGAATGTGTGTGTGTGATAAGGAAATATAACTTTCCTAATTTTATTCTAAACTTAATTTGACATATACATAAATAAGTGCTAAAATTGCAACTTTTGGAAGTGGATTGCGCTTTTATATATGCAAATATATACTGTATAAGAGATAAGGTAAGAGGTAACCCTTAAGAGATAACAAGTAAAAACTGGGTATTGGTATTTCCAGGACTTCCTAATGGGCTTTGTTCAGACAAAATAATACCTAATAAATCCTATGTTAATCAGCGTTCTTTATGTTTTTTGATTCTGTTAATAGACTGTTTATGATTTTGATTCGCAGGTTTTATCTCCCTTACAATAACTTAAGTGTAACTATAGTTTTCAGGACTTTATAAAACAAATAAAATCTTAATAAGCCACCAACTTCAAGCTTCTCATTTCTCATGTTCTCATTTAAAATTTTTACCTACTCCCAATTACCCGATTTAGGGGGGTGAGTCTTACATTTTAATACATAAAAAGCAACTGAGTTGGTCATATTACCATCATCAAGTAAATAAATCGATCTTTATTAATAAAGAAGTTAATATGAGCACGAGACTTTAAGACACACGGTCCCTATGCTTGGAAATTATAGATAAGTATGAACTTAGTGAGTAATGAATTTACAAATGTTTTGCATGTAGTTTATTGGTTATACATATATATTTAATGACTAATACAATATGACTGTAGATAAATTAATTATTTTATTGTGATGTTAATTTAATTTTTAGTTTCCTTTTTTTAGTTTAGAGATAACATTGCATTAGGTGGAAGGTAAACCGACTTGAATTCAAAATTTGCGGTATATTCTTTATAAACAATCCCAGAAGACTTCACAGTAAAATTCTATATTATAAATCAAAAGATGGAAATATATTTAAATGAATATGCAAGATTTACTTAAAGAAACTTGAGGCGCAGTGAGAGATGTTGCATAATTTAGGAAGTATATTTGTTTTGCTAATAGCATAAAACTTCTTTTTCTTGTAATGTTTTGGTGAATTATAAGTAGGCAGGCATTTATCCCAGCAACTGCTTTCTATTAAAAACTTTACCTAACTGTCACTCACTTTTGATAGATTATCATTGTAAATAATGTTTTTCATCAGAGTTAATTACATTTATCTCTTCAAAGCATTATATAGGTAATATATTTCAAAGAATGAAAATATTTTATTTTTATAGAATAGATTTTGCTTTAAATATATTTTTATTTACCAATATAGCCTTTATAAAAAAAGACGACAGTATTATATGCTTTCTTTTACCTTTTTTCTCCTAATACGTCTTAGTTTTTCACCAAATTTATTGCAATCCTCGTCGTTAAAAACATTTGTACTATAAATTAAGGTTAATATCTCATCTTAACCAGTATCGGTCGAGCTGATAAAAGGAAAAGTGAACAATCTGTGTTAGTAATGAACTAACTACCCTGGCTTCACTGCGCTATTACACGCAACATGCCCCAAGCAATAGATTCACATATTGTATTTTCCAGAATAAAAATTACAAGGAAGCATGTGATTGAAATACTCCGTATGATAACCAGTCTTGTATTTCAATATGTTAGGGCGTTATAAAAATCTGCAACAAAATCCTGTGTGAGACCAAAAGAATTGTACTATCCTTTACTTATAGAGAAAAAGTTATAGCCGTACAATGACACTTCCCTTTAAAAGCACTTCGGGTGGCAGGACAATTACACGGATGGGGTTGATTTTTTAATGCTGGTTGAGCCGAAGCAGAAGAAGCTCGGTAGTCTCTAGTCACGCTAGTACCTAGTGTTGGAGGACGCGTGCTGCACACATTTTGATATTTGCTAGGAGACCGATGACCTATATAATTATGTATTGTGGACATCTAGGTAATTAATAGTTTTTAACCAAGACATTTTAGAACAACAAAGGTGGTTACATTTGGCATGAACCATTCCTGTATTTAAATCTAGTGACATTTATACTATCGTCATTTCACCATGTACCAAAACAAAAAGTTGAATTAGGTTGGCTCATAGCATTGAATTGTTAACACGTTTAGGTCACAGATATCGTCTTATTATGAGAATCACATCAAAGGAATTTTCTGTGCCTACCTCATTACATGTGGGTAATGGAGGAGTTATGTATCTGTGTTACCAGTAGTCTTTCCATTATTCCTCTAATCTCTGTTCATAGGAGTTTTCTCCTTATTTACATAACGTTCCTGAAAATGTCTTAATAATATCATGGACGTACTTCATTTTAAGTGCAGTACTTACGTTAAGCTGTATTCACCATCCTTCCAGCCGACAAAACAAAAAATGCCACTCAATTTTTAGCTAATGGATAGCTAAGCCTATTCCTTATTTCTGTATTATTAATAAGTCTAACTGCCCGCATGATCTCTTTAAAACAAAGTGACCTAAAAGCATACAATTTTGCAAGAACCTTGATATTTATACAAGGTAACACTGAATTATATTATGGTGCATGTTACTCCATAGGACTTGTGTGAGTGTTAGTGAATACTTTTACTTTGATCTCATGGATAACCATAATGACAAGGAGATTATTGCAGAATATGTACTAACTCAGTAACCTCAAAATAATTTTTAACCTGTGATTTTTATTTGGATATACGAGAAAACGTAAATTAACAAATGTAAATTCAACACATCCAGAATTTATAAAGGTAAAATTATGGTGAATTAGTTTGTTATAGATTTTTATAAACACAGATATGAAACACGTTTTGTTGAAAAAAATGGGAATGTATATAGTAAAAAGACATCTTGAGAACAACTTCATTTTGAGACTTGAAATGTTGCATAAAACTGCATTTTTACATAAACAGTAATGATTATTGTTTTTGCACTCCAACCGTGCAATTTGGCTTAGCGTCGTTGAACACCCCCAATAATAGTAGGCTGACACAATTTCTTTTTTTGTTTGCTGGGGCGTGTAAATGTAACTTTGCCATATGTTAGTTTGTCATTCTATTTGTCAATAGTAAAATCAGCTGTATACTTGAAATGTTGCATTGAAAATAACCGAAGCCTGTTACTAGACACGTGGTGTGGCATACTACTATTTTATCCAATGGAGCAAAACATAATGGATATTGAGCTAATGTTGCAATCATACGATTAAAATATGTTAGTTGGTTAACTTTGTGTTTTATAATTTATACATTTTACGCTATATGGTCTTAAAGTACTCTGAGAAAACGATCAGACTGAATTTCAGAGTTTTATGAAACAAGTTCCCTTCCCTTTTCTTTTGAAACCATTAAAATAAATTTTGAAAAAAAATAGGGCAGTTTGATTAACTTGTAGAATCTCTTCCTAACATTAATTTTATCCTATTTTATTGTTATAAATTGAAATTGTTTAATTAAAGGCATATTTGCCGAGAAGAAGTTTTAATTTCACGCTATTATTACGCTGTACTTCCATGAAAATCTACTTTCACTTTATAATTTCAGAAAACATTTCCTGTATCAAACTCTATGTATGCCAGCAGAGTAGGAAATGAGATTTACTTCATGTTTCATAAACATGAGTCTTCCTTGAATGTGATAGCTGGCGGTACTTTGATCTCTGTAGCAGTTTGAATGACAAGGTATGTCATCAGCTTAATTTGAATTTATATAGCCTACAATGATAGTCACTACAACGACTCACACCGTTACCAATGTGAAGTTTTAATGTTATAACTACTATTTTACCATAATTATGTTGCTATGGAACATAATAATTTTATTAACCAGACCAGAAGGAGGTTTCATCTTACTTAATTATATAATCAGATTAATTACAGTAGTGAGTGAATATTATCGCACATACCCAATATTATACTTTGGCCTTTCTCATATAATGTTATAGATTATTTACATAGTTACCGGTGATAAAGAAAAAAGATTATGAATAATCCATTTTCCTCTAATAGAACGTGTAATTTGAATCGATGTTGTTTCAAAGGTTTCTATTTTTATAGTAATTATATTCTTGTTATCTACGTTAATTATAATTTTCAATATTAAAGTAAAATAAACTTTTTTTTATAAAGTAGTGATATTATTTACAATATGATTACCAAATGCGCCCAGAAACATTGCTTATTGAATGGTGAATTTAACGATAGTTAATCATCAAAAATATGTTGTGTAACATTTCAAAAGTTTTTACCCCGGAGCTATTTAAACAAAATTCAGGTTATTTTGAGCCCTAAATTATGATTCAAACATTAAGGAAACAATTATTTTTAATTGTCTCCCTACATCTTCTCAAGGAGTGAAATATAAACTAATAAAGTATTACATATCCTATTCGAGGTGATTTTAAAAACTCACATACATATTAAATTTTAAATTACAACTGATATAGGGTGATCTATGTAATAAAATTCCCGCCGTATTGAAAAAAGCAATTTAATACGACAGCAAGATTTAACAATAATAAAAAAACTAAACTTTAAAGGTCATACCTCTCAATCTTTTTGTCTAAATCATGGTTACATAAATTACGATAATTTCCACGTTAAAGATTATTCAGTAATGAAACATATTAAAGTGAATAATGAGGGTGTAGGAACAAATGAATTATTTTTAATATTAAATAAGTAAATTGAGAGATCTAAGATTAAATTCTTTAACTTCAAGAAGCGATGCAGATATTTAGATAATAAATATACTATATTACAATAAAGGTCCTTATAACAATGCAATATATATATGATGCTATATATTCTAAAATCGTGCAAGAGTAAAGTACACAAAACAACCTATAAAATTTCGCACATATTATAAAACTGTGTAAACAGTTTTACAATACATGGTGTAAAATTGTCAGTATGGGGAGTTACTGACAAGGAGTTCTTACTGTTTGTCTAACAATAATGTACGACTAATCAATACGTTGTAGGATAGCAAGAATTTGTTATATTGTAAAGTTTTATTACCAAAATTTAGTACATTTACACGCATTTTTAAAGAATTTAATCCTTTAGATATAGCAGGACTAAGTCAGAACATAATCCAATTATAAATATACCACTTGAATCAACAGTTTTACAAGAATATTCCATTGAAGTAGTTTTTGCCATTATTGTCAAGTTTCTGTTTGGCATATATTATTACGAATGTACATAAAATACACGAGTAAAATTGGAACTTCTTACAATACATTTAAGAAATAATTCTTTCTTTCTACTTACCTGATAAAAATCAAAGGAAGTCTATAGGTAAGTATATATAATAAATTCTAAATTACTTTGCGTAATGTCAAAGACTCGCCTTGGTTTTCAAGGTATTATTCAAATGGGAATTATTTCTAATTTAGACGATGAAACAAAGCAGGAAGCTAATTAGTATTGTGGTTATTTTTTATTTAAGGAATTATCGTTAATATAAAGTTAAATACGAAAGACTAGTTATCGCTAGTTATCGCGATGCACTAAAATCCATTTCTTTAAATTCATATAAACGTAGTAAAATTATTATTTTCTTTTTCCCTTGTTTCCCTTAATAAAAAATTTCTGTGCAGAATTGTCTAAAGTTATAAAATAATCAATATATCTTCTTTTTTCATGGGTATTACAATATGCAGTTCCTTATACATATAACATGCTACTTTTGACGTACAAAACAAATTGCCGATTGTTTGAATTGTGAATATTAGAACGCAAAATAATTTAATGTTAATGCCAAAAATAACGATTAGAGTTTTATAGTTATCTGAATTACAATTAAGTACATCAATTATGATCATAATCGTACGGAGGGTTCACCATTTGGAGGTGCTTATCACACTGAGGACTTCAAGGATGGGGGTTAGAATTTAACAAAAAGAGTGGTCCGGTCCCAACCCACGAAAATGTTTAAAATTTGGACTCAAAATTATGAATTTTGTAGTTTTTTTACAAGTGTTTATAACATCAATCCTTTACAAAATCCAGCACTATTTTTCAACAGGTTATACACCATTTAATAAGAAGCAAAAAACACGGCTTCTTACCAAAGATAGAGCAGGCACCAGATGAGTATCAAGTACTCTACACAATAATACAAATCAAGAGGCCCGCAGTGCCTGCGAGCCAAAATTACATTACCTGCACTGCTGACAACTGGCGTTGAGCGTTATTAGTATCAATAACTAATGTTTATTCATTTCCTGCTTGTAAATAACCCGAATGAAGAGCCTCGCAGTACCTTGTGAGGCAACATTACATTACCTGCACTGCTGACAACTAGCGCAGAGTGTCATTGTAGTTAATAATGTTTCTTCATTCCTTTGTTGTAAATAACAGATGAAGAGTCACTCAGGGCCTGTGTAACGAATTTTTTTAGGTTTATGGTTTAATTTTCAGTTTTAATTTAATACATTAAATAAGAGAGAAAACTATGAAAATAAATATTTATCTTACAACAGATACGTTAAATATATCTAAGATAGCTTACATTAAAATGCGCAGGCAAAGTTATCATTGGCAACACTGAAACATGCATTATGTTCCAGATAAGGGAAATCCCGTCTTGAGTCTCATTGTCTGACCTGATATTAAATGTATCCTGGAGCCGTTCTTGTCTCTTTACTTTTTTTAAGTCATGGGTTTACTGTTGCTTATAACATTTTTATATTCAGTACTATATTTGTTGTCATTTTTGGTATCCCCTACCATCGTCTTTTTTATGTTAAAACACTTCTTGAGCGAGCTTTTGCAAAAGGTATATTTACCTCATTAAAATAGTGTTTACCATTACATAAAAATCAAACTAAAAATAAAATAAAAATACTAGACAAAGTTTCAATGATATAAGTTTGAGTAAAGAACTTTAGACTATATATGTATTCAGCTCGCTTACAGGTCTTAGACTACACACTAATGTAATACATGACCCATGTACCGGAAATTGCGATAAAAAGGAAGTAATACTCCTCTCACATCGTTAACTGCATCTAAAAGCAGTAGTCGACTGCTCATTCGGAAAGGATCTTACATCCGCTCCTTAAATGTGGCCAGATGGATTATCTCTATAAAAGGGATGACCCCAACTGAATTATTCCAGATTGGGCACTTAGCACCATCAATTACTTCTATTTTTAATACAAAATCTTTTATTATTACAAGTAATTAGTCAATATTAACATTGTAAGTGACAAATACATGTTTTTCTACCTATCATCCGGAAATGCCAATCATAAAAAGCGTAGTGTTAATATTCAAGTTTATTATTTAAATACGTTTTAATTTAATTTCTTATTAAATTGTTTAGAATCGTCACGTTTGTAACCAGTAGAAAAGTAATTTTGTAGACGGTAACTTCATTTTTTAAATCTGCACTAATCCACAAATGAAGCACTATACACTTAACACGTTATACAATATAGGTGTGATAAAATATTTCTGCCTCTTGGTAAACTTAACTTTAAAATATGAACTGACTTTTACTGTCAGTTATGTTTGGAAAACATTTTGCAAAAGTTGCAATTATTTTAGAAAATCCATACATGATACTCCAGTAATTTTTAAAATTCTTTCTTCTTACAAACCCTCCTAGAACTACTACAAAAAATACTCAAATAAAGAATTGGTTTAATTGGTCCATTCATGTCCAGAATCACAGCTTAGCAATTAATATGGCAATTATTTTATTTTTAAGAAATGAAGAAACATTGATATATGAAAGAGCAAAAGTCTTAAACTATTTAAACATATTCAACTATCACTTTTGAACCATGACATTAAAAATGTTTTTATATTTTTTTTCATCGTAGTGATAACAAGGACGTTTTATAATGGATCCGTTGTTGCTGGATGTAAATGTTTTTTTGTTTGTATTGTTAAACATTTTAATAATTATGTAAATTTATTTTATATTTAAGAATTTTACATAAAACAACTAGATATATATTAACAACTTCATCTGCTGCTGCTGCAATAACAAAAATAAATAGAAGTTTTATTATGAAATTTATTAAAGTTTTAGTTCCTACAGTTAATTTCGTGTATTTTACTCATCTTTTAGTAAAAATGTTGAGATTGAACTTTGTTCATGCATGCGTTATACTCTCCGCCCTACGTGAACATTTACAGTGAGAGTAATTACACTCGCTATACTGTAACATACCTGAGGCTGAGAGTGATAATTCTGTTCGTGTCTGTTTCTCAAGTTGTTTAATTACATGAAACGTTCAGATGTGGTAAAATGACATTGAAAAGTTTCATTGATGATTTATTCTTATAATAAGAAGCATTTCGTTGAAACAACAGCGTACGAAATTATTTCCATAAATTAAAAATTGAAATTGTAAAGGTACACGAATAGGTAGAAAATACGAATAAAGTAAATAAAAGCGATACTGAGATGTGACAATTGTTTCTGTTAAGAGTATATACGATATCAGAGCAATAACTAAGCTCTGGTTTGTGTCTTTCGGATGAACATAAATAAAGCCTTAAAATGTACAAGGTATCATGTAAATTAGTTTTTCATTACTTCAAAGATATATTACAGCACTAAACTAAGTTACATATTAACCCTCCAAGTGTTGTTCATAAAAATTTTGATGGTTATTTTACATCATTTAATGTTGTTCGTCAAAATTGACGATGAAACATTCCCTTGCATAATCACTCATTACAGTATATTCCGGCAACGTATCGATTCGATTCATGCACCATTGGATTCGCGAAAAAAAAAAGAATAAGGAATACTATAGTTTTTTTCCTCTTTGTATTGTAGTTGCAACGTACCAAGTTCGTAGTTTGGAACGTAAAAGAAAACGATGCAGTTTATTGTGACCGCCATGTTGTCGCTGCCGTTCTGATTTGTTCCTGTGACGTGTCGTGTTTATTAGTAAGATTTATTTGTGTTTTAGTGTTGTGTTTAGTGTGTGGTGAGTTGTTAGATATTGCAGTAGTCCAAATAAATATATATTAGAATAAATAAATTTCTTTTTACTGAAATATGTTTGATGAATTATCGAATCTGTGTAGGCTATGGCAAAATGACTTGGCTAAAATTCATTTCACGTAGTTTTTTACTGTTTTTCAGTCACTAAACGTTATTTTAGGCACTCTTTTAGTCCTAAAATAACAATTTTCACAACCAAATATATATTTACTGTAATTTCTTTGGTTATGTATGATAACTGTTTGGACCATTCCAGGGTCATTGTTAGTCGCGTAGGCTATATACTGTTATATTAGTAATACATGTAGTTGTGGAATCAAAATATATGTAATATATTTAGACAAAGTTTATGGTTTTCTAAAACTACATAAAATTCCCATCAGATGTAAACCATAGATTTATAAATTTGGATATACTACAAGCTTTGAAAAACATCTTATACTTTGCTCTTTGAAAATTTTTCGCAAAAGTTTTGAGTAATGACAAAATGAAACTTTTTTCGACTTTTCAAAAAAGAGTTATGGAATTTATTTTACTGCTGCTGTACAGTTTACTTCATTCTGAGTAATACAATATGCAATATAACATGTATTCAAGTAAAACTGTATTAGTAAAACTTTTATTAGCAAACTCTTACATACACAACCTTTTTTCACAATTAACGCGCATCGCTGCTTTTTGTTATAAAGCGTTATTATAGTTTCATAAATTTGTATAATGTTATGTTTTTCTGAAACTAGAATAAATTTGACACAAAATGGCTATCTCACTTTTATAGTTTTCTTACTATAACTTGGTTTGCTAGGTATGGTCCCCCAAAATAAAAAAAAATGTAAAGTTTGAATTTCATGGAAAAAAACTTTTAGTAAAAAATTTTTTTCCCAACTTTAAATGCTAATATTATTATATGTTTAATTCTGAACACAAAAATATATACTTATATATATATATATATATATAATATATATATATATATATTACATTTAATTTATATTTTTAATAATTTTTTTTTTAAACCCTTGCACGAGGCTCTAATACATGCTGCCACTACAGGAAAAAATGACCGCCACTTGGAGGGAAAGTATCTAAAGAAGGATATAAATGGTTAATACTAGAACAATATATCAATACATGTTGTATTATTAACACACTTTTAAACTTAAATACATGTATTAAAAAAAAATCGCACACGGCCACAGTGTATAGGATGTAAAAATTAATACTGTTACGGTGAATTAAAGCGTGCGAGGGAGATGTGAAATCTTATTGTAGGAAAGGATCGTTTGAAGTATCTATAGAACCGCACTGCAGAACTCAATAAACACATTAATAATGAGAAATAAATCTGCACTGGAAGTAACTTTGGTAATACGAGTTCTGGAAAGTTAAATAAACTTTACTGGAAAACGTATTACTTTTAACACAAACTTAAAAATTGTCGTTAAATGAAAGAAATGGATTATGAGGAAACGTTTCTTCCTAGTTGATTAATTATAAATAAATAGTATATCCCTTATACCAATATTATAAATTTAATTATAAACAAATAGTATATCCCTTATACCAATATTATAAATTTAATTATAAATAAATAGTATATCCCTTATACCAATATTATACATTCTAAGTTAAAATTTACGTATGTATGGGATATTTTAAATTGAATAGGCCTTGTTATTTCGAGTCGGTCTTTTCCGAACAATATTTAAAAACAACTTTAAATCTCGGTTTAATGATGTTCGAGATTTTTTAAATATAGTAATTATATATAATCTTTAGTTTTTGGATTTTGAAAAAAGTATTTTAACAATAAAACACATAAGAGATTCAGATTTATTTATAGAGTTCTCATAAAAATATAAAAAGAACTAAACATGTTTTAATTGTTAATTAATTAAACCTCACATATTTGTATAACTAAACATATAATATAAAACTGCACGAAGACTAATATTGTCTATACGGTTATTTTACTACAACCGGCTCTTAAGGGAAACTCACTCATTCCAGTAATCCTAAATAGTCTAAATAAACCTATAGATACTTTTTTCCATAGTAGCTCGAAAACTGTGGTTAATGTTGGATGCTGCTCCTGGATATTCATTAAGTAGCTGAAGTGTAAGTGACATCGGTTTATACTGTATTCAGTGTCGATTCTACTACCAGGTACGAACCAATATTTTTAACTCTCCAATTTTTCATAACGCAATGACTTGTGTGTGGTACACAGTTTAAAAAGACTTAATTAACTTAGTGACGCTGGGTATTACAGATGTAAATTATTTTATTCTCGTTCTGACTTCAATTAAAAGACTGAGTGATGTAAAACAAAGCACATCTTCTCTAAGACCGTGTCCACCCCCCAAAAATCTTGCACTAATAAAAAATTTTATCAAATTTTATCCTCAGATAAATGTTTCAAACAAAATTATAAAGGGCATTACCATACTGTTTACTTCTTTACAAAGACTGTGTAGCTGTAAAAATGTGTACTAGTGCGTACAAATATGCTGACTGTACATTTGCCAGTTTATTATTTGTTAGATTAGAATTTAACACTTAGGTACATAGCTAATATAGTGAAAGAAGTTTGAAATCGTCAATATTTTCTGTTCATACCAATGAACTGGTTAAATTCATTTCAAGTTTATAATAACTAAGCCAAAGCTGTTTGATTCTGTTATTGAAATTGCATTTTATACAACATAATATGGATAAACAACGTAATCTAGTCGTAATAACAGTTCTAACTTTATTTACATTTAGTTTGTAGCTCATTTAGGTAGGATAAATGTATTACCATTTTCAACTTCAAAATATAATACGAGCGTACTAATATTGTTTACCCATTTACTTATAATACACTTATTTTCTTATGGTCCTCTATAAGACCTATACAATTTAAAAGCCATTGGGGCAATCTACGTTGTTCTATATAAATTAAGGTTAATGCTGAATTATGGTTCTAAAATTCTTGAGATATCTTGTGAATAGGCAGAGTGACAATCAGAAATTATTTTCAAGTTCTCAAGTAATATGCATTGCTAAAACTCAGCCAACCAGTTCCGTTTTTAATTGAGTCAACATTTCATTATACCGTCTTTGATCCCAAATCGTTTGAATACAGTTAGGGAAATGTGGTTTGCTGGTATTAAATACCTTAATACCAAAGATGTAACAAAGTTAACCTTGGTTTTTGCACCACCACAAACTAACATGGATTCAATTACTTCGCCTACCTAGCTCCACTTTAGCCCAACCGCATATGCGAGTATAAATATTTCATATCTCTTTTAGAATAGAAATGAATTTTATCATTATTGTAAAATGGAGTAGTTTTAATGCCTTGCTTGCTTTTTCTTAACTGGAAAATACAATAAGTGTTGTAAGATGTACAAAAAGATATCTTAAGAATTATATTAAATTTTATGTTTCACAGCTTACGTTTTCGGTCCAAAGAAATGGTATAACTGATGCCACAGCTGCTGTCCTAATGTCCCGATAAAAATAAATTAATAATAAGTGTCAAAGACCGTCTACTTTCAACCTTTAAAATTTACTTCTATTCAAATAAATATTCAGTTTTAGAAGTTAACTAGTCCTTATTTTCAGATGAAGAAAGTATATATACCTATGTATGACTAAGGAAACCAAGTCTACGACCTTTTTATGAACGAAATTACCTCTAAATATATCTATTCTGACAAATAAAATTTAGTTATTAATGTATTTACAGTGCCACAGTTTCAATTCACATTTTAAGTCCTGATAGGATATAATATTCCCGGTAAAAAAAAAAATCCTTTTTGATAAAAAAAAATTGCTACTTTTTGTGGTAGATAATCACTAGCGGTATAACATATCTCCAATGCCATATATTGAGATATTCTTCTATTCTGACAAAAAATATAAATACGCTGCCGAGCTAACAAACGCTATGACCTTTTTACTAGCGAGCAGATACAAAATATTCTATTACCACTGTTTAAATCACATATAAGATATTTTAAGCGACCAGAGTAATGTTTTTACAATGCTAGATAAATCTTTCATATACTTGGAGATATATGCGACTAACTGCAGAATCGGCCATATACTATTTATTCCACCCTTTTAATGCATTTCTAGTATATTTTATTTGCGGTTCCATGATTGAGTTTATATCGTTGTCAAGACCAAGAAAATATATATACACGTGAGCTTAAAAATTCTACTTCGCTCAAAGACCATCTACTGCTGTAGCGTCAATAATTGAAACATTTTTAATATTAGGTTCATTGAATTTTTATAAATAACTATTCATAATAAGTTTTAAGGATTAGCAGTCTAGACAGTCTTCAGATAGAAGACTTGGAAATAATAGCTTAAGAAAGCATGTTTATTCCATCTCTTGCTTTGTCTTTAGCTAATGTATAAATTACATTAAATGTCAACCGAACATACGAGTTTTTATTATCTTATGAAAAAAGGTCTTGGAGGTATATCTTGAAGATAAGGTTTGTAACAGCGTTTAATAATGTAATACATTTTATGGTTTAGCTTCGTCACTATTTCAATCATTGGTAAAATGTTCAGGCTAATCTATCTTTGATATCTACATGTTACTACTGATCAATCACTGTTGTTCCTTTTAATTTAAATATATATATATATATATATATATATTTCTGTCTCTTTTGAAAACATCATCTGAAAGCGTCAACACCTGTTTATTGTTGATGGTGAGTTCATCTCCAGTTCACCACCCAAAAATGCCGCTTCAGGAATCTGACGCTGTCGCAGATTCGGCTTCTGCATTCTGAATTCATTTTCATCTAAAAAAAATCCGCAAAACCTAACGTAGGCATCATTTTAACACTAGAGACACCTATACTACAAAATATACGCATTTAGTGCAATACAGTTAAATAGGAATTCTCATTATCTCATCAAATGCTTAATTGCGCACCTTCCTCAGACTTTAATTAATATTTAAGGAAAATAGTTTACTGTATTAGTCCATCTGTTCTCAAGCTTTGAGCTTAGCAACAAATTTAGCGTTCCACTTTTTTCATAAATCTAGGAGTACAGAATTGTATCAAATTCAGCAATAAGTAAGTTTGCTGGGCAGAATTTACCTTAATACACCTCCTATTCGCTTCTTTTAAATTTGTAATCTGCTGCTCTCCTTAGTAGTAAATAAACTAAAAATTCATATACAAGGGTAAGAAATGTATATGTAAGTGCAATTAATGTATAAAATTGTATACAATACTTTATATTAACACACTTATAAATTTTATCTTTAGTCAACACATAAAGGTGGAAATGGAGAACCACATTGATGATAACTGGGCTAGAACCAAAAATAAGATTCATATATTTTACTTCTGTAGACCAGCTGGCATGAATGTCTTTGATTAAACATCGCTGTGATTTATATTACATAATTAATTAAAATAATAATGAAAATTAAATATGAAAATTAAACGTCTTAAAAGTGGGGGGTAATTATAATTTTTGTTTATAAACTTTTTCCCCCACACAATATTAATAATATAACTTTTAAAACCGAAGTTAAACTCACTCTTTAAAGTTATAATTAATTGGTTTCAGTTTTAGCAGTATTTATATTTGTAATCAAATCGTTCATTTTGACGTAACGTAATTACCACCTTCAGGTAATGAACTGATATTAAATTAGTTTAATACAAGTAGGAGTCATAATATATCACATCGGTATGATTAATAAAGTAATGATATTAAAGATAATAATCTCTTCTTTTCAGATAAATAATTTCAATAAACTACAGTACGCTGAATACGTGTTATCTTCGGATTCTCGGTAAAGTATTTTATTATATAAATTTATAATACCACATTATAGAGAAACTCTTACTAAACGTCAGAACAGTATTTTTTTTAATGTCGATCTATTACAAATCTAAATCCAAATCAAATGTTTAAAATAATAATTTTTATTGATATTGTTTATTAAAATGTTGTTTTCCAATAACTTAAATAAATTGTGCATGAATAAATTAAATTTACTATTAAAAATACCAAATTTGTAAAGTGAATTAAACCCTATTTATTATTTATAAACTCACAAAATTAGAATTACATAAATATATATATATATAAATATATATATATATATATATATATATATATATATATATATATATATATATATATATTTAAAGTTACAGGTGAAAAACTAATGCCTGTAATATTGTGCTGGTTAGCGAGATAGGAATTATCTGTTTATTTTGTTTGTTTTATTATCTGTTCAAAGGCATATTTATCATAAGCTTTACCTAATGCAATTTGGAATGCTTCATGAGATAGAAATAAACACCCACTGGAGTTTCCTTATCGAGTACAGCACCGTCATATGAGTAGTTAACTATTACAATAGTATATAGTAGTTAACCAGATTACAGGGAAAGCCTCATTAGGATAGTTTAGTGACGACCTGTACTGTATATAGGCTCTTCACGCATTTCTGTATATGCCACTATACTTATTTTAGATATATAATTCTTTAGATAAAATAAGATAATATACAGACTTGTGCATTATATGTTCAAAAAAAGGAAATTATCAAGCCACTCTACTGTTAGAACTATGCATAAGACTTGTTTGAATTTAGTTTTATTACGTATGAAATTATTCATCCATAGAATATATATTGCTATACACTTTAATCCAAAATGAAAAATAATAAATTGGCATCTAATTTAAATAACAATTCAAATAAACTTTAATAAAATAAAAATTTATAATCTGTAGTAAAATGCATAAAATATTGACTATTAGTGAATTTCAATAAAATAAAATCTATTTTATTATTTTTTTATTAATCTATTTTGTGAATGTGCCCAATTATTATTCTATAAAATAAATATTCCAAAATAGAATCTTTAAAATATCGTTGCTATAAATAAACTTAACGGTTACTAAAATAGAATCGTCTACAGAATAGAAAGAATATATTTTAACAAAGAAATATTACAAGAACTATAAGTAAACCAACGTGTTAGGATTTTTATTGGGAAAACAAATCAAACCTACATATTGGGGCCATATATACTGCCTAATTGATTTGAACATGACATGGTCGTTCATGTGGGAAGTATAGATAGTGAAGGAGGTAGGTTAAAATCTAATCCTCTTTAGTATGAACACTGCAATAATATGTACATGATGTACGCATACTAATGTTTGTAGCATAATATAGTACTACGTCATATGACATTATAACTGCTCTTACTAATCAGTGTAAGAACTTTGATTTTGAAAATTGTGTGTGAAGCCTCGGGAAATAGGTAATAGCAGAATAAGTACATTTTTGAACAAACTCAGTGCACTCATAACAAATGCTATCGTGTCACACATCCCCACATTTAGCCTAATGATCCTAACACATCCAACAATATCTTTTGGTGAATTGGTATTGATACTGTTATTATTTAAACACTGATATAAATCCAAATCTACTGAATAAAAGTGCGAATTTATCATGCAAGGTATCTGAAGCAATATTTTCTATGTGTACTTCATTTTATATTAGATTTTACTTTTATATTCACTAATCTATTTCTATGATGTTGCATTTCCAACCGTGGACTTTGGCTGAGCGTTTTTGAAACGTGGTACTCAGTAGACTTACAGTTTTCTTTTTCGTTTTACGTATGAATGAAGAAAATTATTTGCTATACAAATATTGTTTATTCTATTTGTCTATAATAAAATGAGCTACGTAATTGAAATTTTGCATTGAAAGTCTTCCCACCTTGTATAGATTCACGTACCCGAGTTATTAACTTGACGTCATTAGACAACAAAAGTTCAGTGCAGTTCAAAGAACTAAATTAACTTTAATTACTTCTAATCTTATAACCTCTAAAACACAGACACGTATTATATTTAATATTTGTTATCAATAACTTCCGTTAAATGTTTCCATGGAAGTACAGATGTCATTATTTTTTCCAAATATATCTATATTTAATTACGAACAAGCTATTTAAACGATTTCGTAGATTCTGTGTATGAAATGAGTTTTAATATTGAAATATAATACAGGCATTTATCTCTAAATTTATATAGGATTGTGCCCTATTTAAATGCATGTGAACTCCTCAAATATGAGAAAGGATTACACAATAGTTTAAATTAAGTATTTTTTTTAATAGCAATTAACCATAATATACATAAGAAAACACGAGTGAAAGAAAACTTTAATTTAAATATATTTTAAATGTATATTAAAAAAATATTACCACCTGTGGTTTTGAATGTAATTTGCTGACTTATAAGCAATACATTCGTAATACTCATATATTTTAATTCAAGTACATCCCTCTATAAAACGCCTTTGTTATTAGAATTTAAATAGTTATGCACTCCTAAATCAGTGATCGAAATTAAGGCATTTCTCTCATGAATCTAACCTCAAGCAATTGTAATTTTATTTTAAATGACAATGTCTGTAGGTGCCAATAAGATAAGGAAAAATTCCATATTATTTTCGTTGAAGAACGTTTATGAATTAATAAATGTTCAATTGCATTATTTGTAAGAGGAACGGCTCGTAGAACCAGGTAAAATCCTTCAATGTTACCACAGTTACCATGTTATCTTTAACTACTCATCCAATTAGCCTAAAATATGCTGAAAATTACTGAAGTGTTAAATTCAATATTGGCAGCATTGAAAAAATGTTACAGAAAATTTCGTTTTATCAATCTCTTGAATGGGGTGTTTGTGTCATGACTATACACATAGTGTATATATGATGTATATCATAAGGAAATAGTTTTCCCTAAACTTCTTTATTAACAAAATTTGAAATCTTTTAAAAGAGTATTAGTCATATATTATAGCCCAAAACATGTCATAATCTTTATAACAGACCTCACACTCAATTTAAAATTTAGATGCATTGATATTGAGTATAATACTAAGAGACCTATTTGCCATAACACTGAGAGGTTTGATATACACACTAGCAGCTTCTATTATACTACAAAAGGTTCAACACCATAAGTTTTCATTAACATCTTAGTGGATGATTAAGAGGATGTGTGCTCAAATGCTAACTGAATATAAGATAAAAAAAATCGATTGGTTTGTATTTTTCCAATGAACATCCGATGTGGAAAATACAGTACAAGATTCAAATCTGTGGAACTACATATTTTATAATTAGCTCAACCGTAATACGTTTCGTTCAGAATTTATGTATTACTAACCATAAAATTTGAAGCTGAGAAACTCGTGTTTATTTGAAATATGAAACATAAGCAGTCAATGATATTTAATCCTATTTTCCTTAATTTTTACAACAGTTTTGACTACAATACTGACTTTTATATCTAATACCGCAAAGGATATCCCTCACGACTGTGTATTTACGTTCTTAATTATTTTAAAACAATGTTTCCACACAAAACTTTCTTATGTAGCATAATACCTTGATTGCATAAAGCTTTTGGGCAATAATTGGATGTAAAGTATCTCGGCTTCAAAGAATATATTGAACTTTTAAGTACGAACATTCTAGAGTAATCTCACCTGCCCGTAGGAATACCTAATATAGATTCTAGACAGGTATTAGTTGTAAACGTCCTCTCCACCTTTCATGCAATACTGGTGAAGAGTGTACTCGTACTTGTACTAAAAATAAGTTGTCTGTTTAAAAGGTGTGATCGTTATGGAGCTGGGACCTTTAAATGGAAATAAAAATAATAATATTATGAAGGGATCACAAAAGAAGAATGAGCGTGTAGTAGATTGATGTATTAGAGGGGATGGTGCCGATATAAGTTATTGCATGGGTTGAGTTTCTATGTCAGAGGGGCTCTGACTATGGTTTTTGATCAAATGCATTCTGAGACTTAATTGCTTTCTAATTAAAATCTAAAGGTAAGTGGGAAGTACCACAGTCAGGCTCAACAATATCTCCATCCTCATTTATAAAATAAAGAAATGCAAGTGTAACAGTCCACTGGAATTCTACATTATCGCACAGGAATCTGTTAGTATGTGAATTAGTCAAGCAGTTGTCTAACACATTACAATAATATTATATTGTTTAGGCCATTGTAAGGTTTTTTGGTTTGATTAAGGTTGTTGTGAAATATTAAAATGTATTATGTTCAAGGGCTGTTTTGAGAGTATTTTAAATAGTTAGGTTCGATTGGCAGTACAGTCTGTACATTTTTTTCTATGAATTTTGTTATACATATAATTACGTATGTCTTACACCATTCATTAATTTGTTTTGGACCTAAAGTATGTATATTGCACCTAAAAAATCTGCGAATCCATGGAAACTAACGAAGATGAATAATAAAATATGTGTTGTATTTTAATTATTTTTCCAAGGTTGCGACTGTCATTTTTAGTGATATTTGCTCTGAGTAAGGTGTTAAAGGTTTCATCTTAGGCAAATTTCCAGAAGTGCAGTCTTTTGCAAGTAGACAGAGCATTTTAAGGTGAAAACATCTATTGGAATATATTCTATATCGAACATTAGAAGACCAGTCTTGGAAAAGCAGAAACAAGCTTCTGCGTGTATAAAACAGAAATCCCTCTTTTATCCTAAGGACAAGGAAAAAACATCCCGAGTAACAAGGAAATGTTTCTATTGGTAGTCCTGCACCAAGAGATGGAGCATTAAGAGGACTTCAGATGGTATCCTGTGGATCAAGTAACCTGTCTATTTAAACATATTATTGATATTTTTTTTAAATAATGTTTAATTGGTAACGTGTGGTATATAAAAAGCTACCTTATTTACAGGATATCCATTCTAAAAGTGGAAATACCTGAAACTGAAACATTTTTCGTAATGTTATTAATACATCCAAAGCTGGGCTTAGTTTGTACGTAATGTCTAGAAGTAACGAAGACAGACGGGATTCTTCTTATGACCAATATAAGTTTTTACTTTAAGCAATAATATTACAAGCTGGGTATACTAGCAGCCATCGTGATTTTATTTTCTTAAGGACAATGCTAAACCTCGAAAAATAATGCTCGTATTGAAAACTTAGTAGATATAATCATAATGCATACAAATTCCGTTTTTAATGTTTTAGTCAGTTTTCCAGAAAAATATTAAAAAATTTCTGAACTTTATTGTATATTAAAAAGTACACACTTTACAAGATAGTTTTGATGCATTTTTGTCATAACTGTTAAAATGAGATATATACAGTCATTCTAAAATGTAATACATGAACGTAGCATTGTTTGAGATTTATAGGATTTATGGGTTAAAAGTCAAGGTCGTTTCAAAAATCATTACACACATTTAACATCACATGGAATCGTAATAATAACCTGATGATATGCCCTTTAGTTATTAGGTTTATTTTTCTCAAAACAATCATCCTTCATGTATCTTGTCCTCTCTCAATATTACATCAGGCTTTTCACGTGGTATCTATAGGAACAGTTATAAATCCTTAGTATTCGCTTAACTCACCTGCAGGGTTACACACATCTTTCATGTTATCCTAAGTGATGAATTCTTAAAATTCTTGCATGAATACTACTTTTTCTAACAATCAAATCAATGAATTTGTGGTTTTACGCCGTAACAGCCCAATGGTGCCATGTGGACCACACTAATCGCTAAGGCAAACTTCGGATAATATTAATCCACTTTGTAGTCCATTAATATTAAAAAACGAACCGACCATGAAATCTCAAAAAGATTTTATAAATCTGAACAAACCTCAACACACACAATTCGTACACTTACCATTACATTAAGGTCTTTTGCCAAAAACTGAGCTGAAGGTGACTCCGAACATTGCCTTCTATCCTATCTTTATTCCCCACAATATTTTTCTATAAGTTTTGTGAGTAACATACTGTATAATCGTACAAGGCAACTCAAGTGGAAATGGTCTCTGACGTCTCAACCGATTGTTGGTATTGAAGCTTCATTGTTTCACAAACTGAATCAGTAAATAATGAAGAAAGAAATTATATACAAAATATATAGAAGAAGGATTTATAAGGGGGAGGTGATTTAAAAGTATAATTTCTCAAGAAAGGATCCGCGATGGTAGGCAATAGAACAGACAGGCAGCTCATTGTCTGGACGTAGACTACAATAATTGACTATATTAGAGTAGAACAGGTTACAATTATTTTCCTCAGCCCATAAAATTAGATCGTCAAGGCGATTCTGGAAGGTCGGTGATGATATAATATAGGCTTAGGATAGGAGCGGTACTCAAGGCTCCGGCTCGCGATTCTTCGACTCTTACAGTACATTTATATTGTGTGTTTAATTTTATTGTGTTCAAAATCCTGTATTTAAAATATAAATTTAATATTCGAATTACTTTTTACTTTGGGAAAATTCTTTTTTTAGGAAAACTTTTATAATTTTAATACAATAATTTGAATAATAAAATGGTAGGAAATTACCAAAATTAATAATGGAAGATGAATAGTGAGTGCATATTACAAGGTAAATCATCAATATAACATTTCACAAGGTAAGTTTCCAATTTTAATATTAGTTAAAGGATTTTCAATATGAATATAATATTAGAACAGTTAGAATGAATTATTATGTCAATATTTTAAGTAAATACTATTAAAGAAATATAATTTGACAAGAAATTTCACTTTAAATCTGTGCGGTTGAAATAGAATATAGGAAAATGCACAAATAATCTTTCCAAGAATTTTATCTTCCTTATAATAATGAAACCATTAATGTTTTAATTATATTTAAAATGGTTTTATTTTATTCAATTTTAGATTAAAGTTCAGTTCTAGTTAGATTATTAATTTTTAAGTTAAGAAGATCTGAATTTGAATTTATATTTTTTTATCAACTTTCTCGAGGAAGCTTTTGGAAGAGAAATGGTTCTATAACCGATTTTTTGATGAAATCTCAATATATAGAATACTGGAATCAATATTATTTTTTTTTATTGCCAATTTCTCATTGAACTTTGAACTACGAAGTGTTGTTTATTTAATAAATTTTAATTTTGTAATTATTTTTCTGTCTATCTTGACTAATATTTAATAATAAAAACTTATTTAATTTTGTAACTAAAAGTATCTGAATTTTAGTTTGGTCAGATAAAATAATGATACTTGGATATGTCGCTCTACAGATATAATTATCAAATAATTAGTATAATCAAAATTATCATTATTACAGCACCCTAGAACCCCGTGACGGCATCACGGTATAAAAGGAGATATCAAAACAAGGCAATACTTTCTACAATTCGTAAACAATATATATTTTAATCTCGTTACAGTTTGTCGTATATCGTGTTTACAGCATAACGAGGTTTAGCGAAAGGTAAAGGGCAGATTGCTCTATGTATTATTCACAATCACGCTTATTGTACTCTAAGGTTTTCCTCGGGGATTTCGTTGAAGAGTTTCATTTTGTTTGTTTAAGCAGTTTCACAAAACAGCATAAACCCTGTGACGTTTGTATTAGTTACTTGCTATTTATGTTTAACATAGGCAAACGGATCGGCTTAAAAGGGGATCGGCTTCTCCTTAAAAAAAAAACATGTTAATTGATTTTCACAATCAATATAGGATTTTGTCTTAAATATAATGTTACTAATTTGTTCTGATTTAAAGGTTAAAAGTATATCTTTATTTATATTATAGTTTTGCCGAGTATTATCCAAGCCTAGCACTCGACGGCTGAACAAATTTCATTTAAGTACAGCTGTCAGCATGATATCTTGAGGAATAATCGAACCATAGATTTTTAAATGTTATATGAAACTTAATTTTTAAATAAGCAACAAGAAGCTCGATAATGGTGCATCTCGATGCATGAAACATCATTGGGTATTAGGACCATAACTGTGTCTATTAATGTAGTAATATAAATAATAAACGAGTATTCTGCTTAATAGCTTAATTCCTATAATATAATTATAGGAATATTTCAATCAGACGTAACACTCAAAACAGTCTATTACTTTGCTCGCATCCTATTAATATTTACATCGGTCTGATAGGTAAGCATAATAGCAACAAGAAAATGAAGAGTATTTTGTTAACTCAGAACATTCGAATTAAATTTTAGTAGTTAGCATAGTAACACATGCACCCTCAATAATAAGCTAAATTTAAAATCTTCTTGTATACAACTTCAGAGAAGCTTGTTAAGCGACACATTATGTGGTGTAGAAATATCTAAATAGTATAATTTGGCTACGGAAGTCACATATATGGACACAAATGGTAAGACTTGTTCCTTTAAGCGCCTGCAGTATGTACACTATGATATTAACAATAATGTGGAATCAATTGGCTGATGGTTTGAGCTTACTTTTCATTGTATAAAACGAATTTTCGAGAGATTTCACGATAATCCTTTGAATAAGCTACCTGATGGTTAACTTACAGTTCTTAAAGATGAATCTGGAGACTCGACTTTTTCCTAAATGATTCATACCAAATCATAACAGTCTTCAAATGAACTAATACAGCTAACCATGCAGTGTTATATAAGCCTTTAAATAGCACATACTTATCATACAGACCTTGAAGAAGTGAATGGAGATTCCACACCTTCCCATCTAAATTATTTCTTGCGAATATTGTTAATGTTACAGCTACCTAAATGCATGCAATAATAAATATACGATTAATAACTAACTTGTGGAACCAACTAAAATAACAAAATTTAATTACTTCTAAGAGATTAAACGAAACGTTAGTGTAAAGAACGTTCGAATGTTACCGCCAAAAACACACTTGAATACTGTGTTAACCAACAATAAATATTACATAAAATTACTAAACTTCATTAATTTAATACGAATTATAAATTCAGCTCTATTTTACCTTTTTATAAGTGCAAAGTTTGATATTTGACTGTAATGGGGCAGAACTAGAAATTCGTACTACAATTGGTAATTATTTTATAATTACCAACTCCTTAGAGAACTTGTGAATTTATTCAGTAATCAATGCTCCTTGAAAACCAAAAAAATTATAATACTGGGTTGTAAGATTAATTTGCTTTTCACACAATGCTTGTCTCGATATTTGATTATCTCAATTTTAGCACCGTTGTGGTTGTATGCATACAGACTAAATTGGGAACTTACGCTCTATCTGTGTACCAATGATAACAAAGTCAACTCTTCTTTTGTGGTACTTCCCTCATTACAGTTTATTTTATCAGACACGAGCAACTGCTTTAGTGACATTTTCTACCCCGCTGTGAACCAAGCCCATACTAAATTGACACAATCAAAGTGGATATTGACGCTGTAGCGACCGGTGTTTTGTTGCACCTTTGTGATTTGTGTGAAGCAGTTTCCGATACAAAGCTAATTGGCTCGGTATTGGACAACAAAATGCATCAGTTTATGATACCAACTTAAACTATTCGCGTAGTTGGGGGAACTGACAAGATCCTGGGTTTAACTGTAAGTAGACACATCATGCCCAATCATAGGTTTAGGCAATATTTTTTTCTTTTTCAATGGTCATGATCTAAAATCTACATATACAGAAACAATGTACTCTATATAAGCAAATTTAATAATAAAAATAATTCCTTAAATATACTTTCTATAATATTATATAATGTATTGAACATTTTCTATCGTGAGCAAAATTAAATGCACGTATTTGCGAAAGTTAAATAATCTTATTTCCAAATCAAATAAACAACAGGCCCTACTTATGCATTTAGTACTGTTACATTATTTTTTATTTATTCTATCAAATTCAAACAATTCAAGTTTAAATAAATCGGAACTTAGTTAGAAATTAAAAAATTTTCAATGGTACATCAGTAAAGCTGTAGAGTAAACAGTAAAAAAAACGATGGCTCTTATTTTAGAACTCACATTTTGCATTAATGTCTAAGTATCAAAATACTAAAAAATATTAACTTATGAAAATGCAAACAGATGTGCACGATACCTGATATGAGGTTAACAAAAGGTATCTTCAAAGTAACTATCATGTTGGTACCGACCTGTGAATTTAATCATGTTGTTAACTGAAAGCTGTTAGTGGTCTTATAATATGACTAAGAATATAATTATGAACAATGTAACTCGAGTTATATTCTTTGTCAAGCAGTTACGTGCCTCATAATATCACCATCTCTAGACAGGTAAATTCTTGTAACTTTTACTTATTCTGTTCCAGAGGTCAGTGTGGTTGGTTTTGATCGGAAACTGTTATTATGTGAAACTATTATAAACAAATAATGATAAAGTTTAGGGGAGTAATTCCAATACTAGTAGGTGCATATGTTACTAATTGGCAATTATTTAAAGAAATAATTGGTTCTAGGAATTGTAATAAATGTTTTATACAGTTTTTCCTGATGGTTAATACTTTGAACTTTCCTGGATATCTAAAACTATACTGTAATTAGAAACTTATTTATCAATGGTACGTTTGTTTGTTTTTTTAATAAGTTTGTTAGTAATTAACAGTATACAAGCTTAAAGTGTTTTGAATACAAATTATTATGAAGTGTCATTATGCATTTTCGTCATTATTTTGACAAAAATTAATATTAAATTTAATATAATTTTAGTATGTAAATGTTGGATACTGTTACTTTTTATTTGGTGAAATAAACACATTGTATCCAATATTTAAATCGAAAGTTACTCTTCTCATTTTACTGATAATATGTGTATGATACAGTTTCTTGCAACTTCATATGTATTGTAGTTAAGTAACTTGTATAATTGTTTTTTATAATATAAGCATACATTTCGAAGTTACAGAATAAATGGCTATCAAAAGTATATTTTTTATATTACAAATATCTAATTCTTTTATGATACGATGTAATATGTGATTGTCTCTACTGCGACGCATGTATATAGTTATGTATCAGACTAAAACGATTATTCTCGTTAGGACTATAATATAATTATTGTACATTATTTGTAATTATGTATTGATATTAGCAAACATACAAAGAACTAATAGTTATTGGAAATAATTCTTTATTTTAAATGGAATATTTTTTTTTCTTTTTTCAAATACAAATATCATATGCGAAATTAATAAAATTATTTATAAATAATACATAATCATCAATAGTATTTCAAGTACATTATTAGTTCCTTATACCGTCGTCAGAATATAAAAAAAATGGATATTGTGATTGTTATTATCTATAATACTATGACCTCCTTGGTCTCAATTTAGCAAAATCTGAGCTTGTGCTTATTCTTTTGGTCTAAATAGGGCATTTGGTGTTGTTATAAAATACATTTTAGCAAGACATTTCTGATTTTAGGAATTCCATTCGATTCATTATTACTCTTTCCTTCTTACGAAGGATGAAACCGTCTTATGTAATTGGTCGAGATTAAATTTAACACTTAACTAAATTTTCATATTCACATATATACACTGCTGGGACGTCTTTTCTTGTCACTTTATGTAAAAGGTATTGCTGATTTTCTCACCAAAAACTTAATAAGTTTAATCTGACTGCATATATTTTGCAAATGATACTTGCTTGACTTTTAATCACTGTAAATATTGTAAATATTGGGAAGGGCTGTGTTGTGTTGTTTTAGTCTGCCTGGCAAACGTGAGATCCGAGTTCGAGTACCAGTGGAGTAAATAACGTTAACTTGAGGAAAGTGCAAGTGGTTTATTCTCTAGCAAAATAAACCTTAGTCATTTAGCTGTCACAAATGTTTTTGTTGATGAAAAATTGTTATTGCCTGAGCGTTAGCGAAGAATATCAATCAAAGAACTAGACAAAGTTTAATTTTTGTCTGTCTGCACGGTATCTCAAGAATGAACTTATACGTATACTTGAATACTTGTTGTTAGCTTAATTTGTATATAAACCATTTATTTTATTTGACAGTAGTGCATGTCCCTCCATGGTGTTTGGCTGATCATTAGTTAACATTATAGACATTGGTCTTTTCTTAAGTTGTAACATGTAAAATAAATTTGTAAAGAAACCAAGTAATACGATATGACATTAAAATGTAAAATTAATACATGTAGACTTAATATATTAGTGTTGTGGCGTACTGCTGCGTAGTATAGTTTGGAATGTCTGAGCGAATAACTCTAACTAATACACTTCATTAACCTCATAAAATGACCTATGGTTTCATTTCTCACAATTTCAATGTGAGATTTATACTGGATTTAGTATTGCATGTAAAGCCTGAATGGATACAAGAATAAAAAGATAAATACAATAACTTGGATTATAAAAAATTAAGTAACAATTCCAAATGAAATTACAGATGGAATTCAAACTCGAACCAGGATAAAAACTAGCCTCATGTACTACCGATAAAATATTCTTATATTTTTAATCAACCAAGTATATTTATAATCATTCTTCTTAAAATTCCTCATAACTTACAGTTTTGTTTTTACTTCTAGGTTGTGTATACAAAATTCTATATATTTAGTTTTTATGTATATATATATATATATATATATATATATATATATATATATATATATATATATATACATAAAAACTATATATATGTATATATATATATATGTATGTATGTATCGTACTCTCCAAAATGCAGCCATTGAAAATATACAATAATAATTTAAAAAGTATTAAATTTGAGGATTATATTTAAAAATACCTTATTAAACAGACCATGGTCTTAGGCCTAACTTTTATGCTCAAAAATGTAAAAACAAATCGTGTTTCTTTTTATAACCGTTGTAAACTAAGGCCACTACACGAAATAAACAACGCTGTAGTTTTTATAAATGTTTTCAAGTTCAATTATTAACATTTCAAATAAAATGCATTTTTTTTGGAAATTTGTGAATTACTTGATGTTACGATGGGTGAAACCTAATATTCGTACAGGGGCTGTAACGTACAATTCAATGTGCTTCTAATGTTAAAGAGAACGGCTCGAAGTAATTTGTTGAGTATTGTTGTGGGTTTCAATACAAATACTATACAACAAATTTTACTTTATATCCAAAATATACTGTACTGAGACTTAATACTTTCAATTGAACAAATATTGTGTTGTTGGCAAACACAATATCATACTTTGAGCGTAATAATATAACCTATTTTATAATATAATTATAGTTAATACATAGGTGATTTCATGGTTGTTATAGAGTGATTTTATTTAAATAGCTAAGTATGTCATTTCATTTAAAAAATAAAATTTTAAATATATAAGTTTTAATGATTTTGAAGATTACCTAATTAATATAAAGTTTGTAAAAGAGAAAGCTCAATACACATGTTTAAAGTTAGAGTGAATAACTGCCTTTGTTGACTATGATATTGTTTAAAAAAAGTATATATTAAGTTATCAGGTAAAGTTTTTACTAAAGGCAGTCAAGTATTGGTACAAAAGTTGTAACTATCCGACCGGCTTTAGTCATGTGGGCTAAAATTCTTAACTGTAATCGATTCGTGAATTTATCAGTTTTAATGAATCGTTGTGCAATACATTTATTTAAAAGAATATTTAAATTGAATGTTTTGACCAAAGCCAGTATATTTAACAGTATTTACAGGGTGTGATGAAGAGTTTAACAATTGACCTTTAATTTTTTTAGAATATCGATGAGCTAACACCTAAGTAAAAGGGAATGAAGTAGTAGGGAATGTTTTAATTCCCTTTCCTACATTATAAATTCTCAAAACCTGCAAGTTAGAAAAACACCTAAAAGTAAAAACTCTTTAAGAGCAACATAAAATCTACGCTTCTAAAAGTCAAACTTGTTTTAATTAGAATAATTCTTGCCTGTATGTTACAATAGTAACATGAGGAGAAAAACATAATTATATATGTCGGATACAAAATATCCGGAAAGATATATATTCGATTTACATGTAAATTAGGGGTTTTGAGTTCAGTTCCAGAATATAAATGTCTTTATACTACAACTGTTTAAAATTTGACGGCTTGTAAAAAAAGGTTGGATTAGTGATAATGTAAATAAAATTGTAAAGGATTAAGTTATTTAAATAATTTTAAATATGATTTTATTTATTTCGACTGAAAAGTAACATGATTTTGAAGCGACTACGCGTACTTACTGTATACTTTGCTACTTTACTGACTGTACACTTTCACTTTTGTCTACAACTGTAAGGGAATCACAAAGCCAAGCAGAGTGTATAAAGAGGATTATATTAACGCTGTAACAAGATGAGGGAAGTCAGTCCCGATCCCCCTAATTGGCTTAACAAGTTTAATTAAATTCTTTTTTTTACAAAGGCTCAGATTAGAATAAATACATGAAGTGAAACTTAAATTTATCACAAAATTAGTTAAGTACAATCCTGTGACGTATATTCTCATGACGTGCAATTATATAGATGATATCATTTTCATTTATTTATTCAGTTCGAACATAAAGAACTCAGATTTTGTCTTTTTAATGAGAAATTTGGTTAAAGCGGTGGTAGTTGGTGTCACTATTCGTTTTTTCCAAGTAGTGGCAAGCTTTTAAATTATTTATTATAAAATATAAGAAAATATGACAAGTTAAATGCTTAAAATAGATAGACAATAGTAGTAGTACCACTATACGTGTACTTTAAATACATCCTACAAACTACTTTAATTATTTTTTAATTGAAAAGATTTATGCGAAATCAAGAAATATTCATGAATTTAATCATGGTATTGCAGGAACATCCACAAACATGATGTGGGAGCGTGACATTATAGTGCTTACTGAATAATATTTGTAATTTGGTACTTCAATCATAAACATAGGATATTAAAATTTTGTATTGGTTTGAGTCAATGTTGAAAATTTTACAATTGCTTATTGGTTGAAGCTGGCTAATAAGCTAATAGAACTAAACAAATATTGTACCACCCTTATATAAAGTTTAGTTTGGATAGTTACAGACACACAAATACGCGCGCGCACGCACTTACATACATATTTATATCATATTTTAAATACGGTTGTTTTGAATGTAGTGATCTTGATCTCATAAAACATTTTTTTTTATTTGAGAAATAGGTCTCTAAGGACATGAAATGGATTTAATTGTGTAAAGGATATGTAATTATTAGTAAACAAAAACTCATAAGACTGAGGAATAGATCGTCACAGGAATACGAAACTCGAAGATAGGATCTTATTACAAATCGACACAAACATCCTCCGGATGTAAGTACATGCCTACGTCCGCTCCGATACAGCTGCTAAACAAAAAGGAATAACACCTCGTTTTAGCAATTGTATTTCAATTGTGCTAATTTGAAAAATATTGGTACTAACCATGGGGAGATTTGGCATGGGCGTGGCCTGGCGAGCTGGCGGAGGCTATATCTATAAAAAGGTGTGATCGAAGGGTTAATAAGCAGTCATAGAGAAATTTATCGGCAAAACGTCGAAATCGCGTGTGCACCCGTGTGAAAGTGTGATGTGAAATATTACTTTAAGTAAAATAGTACGTGTTAGTAATAATAAAAATAAAATTTAAGTAAAAAAAAATTGTATTATTTTATCTTAGGAACGTAAGATTCAAAACAATATGTTCGTAAATCACAACAATATGAAATAAATTATTTTTGGTACGGTATAACGATTACAAATAAATTTTTTTACTAAAATCAATTAAGTATAACTTGTAAGATATAATTCAGCATTAAATGTTATTCATGTCTTATACTAAAATTCGTATTTGCAAAATGTACACTCGTAATATATGATATTATTTAAAACCATTTATAAACAATTGATGATAGTTCATTTGAGTGTGTTATAGTGACTATCGAACCTACATCCTCAAACTATTGTGATAAATATTCCTAGCTTTAATATATATATATATATATATATATATATATATATATATATATATATACCGGGTTGAGTTTTTTTAAAGTGATCCAATAACTAACTTTTTAATTACACGACTAAGCACCCCACTTTAAATTTGGAACTTGCTCAGTTTTAAGTTTCAATCAGGAATATACTTTAAAATTTTTTGAAGATAGCCGCCATTTTCCAATATGGTAGCCAACTTTAAAATCTTTTATGGAAAAGCCCAGTATTTTATGTTGTTTTTAGATTCTACTCTAAAAAATACGACATTTTTGCTATTGAGAGTTTTTCAATATCTGTAATAGTTCAGGAGCTACGTTGACTGGAAATTTTCATCATCAGTGGCACGAACTCTTAAAGAACGTTTAATCAATGTTAGTTTTATGTGTTGTTAGTTTTAATGTGTTTTGATATTAGACATATTTTAAGCTAAGAATTAATCATTTTGATTTGATATTCATTTAACTTTTCGACTAAATGTTTAGTAATAAAAAAATTGAGGTAAAAAAAGATTTTAGAAGCAGCTACTTAGATAGATCGCAGTTAAACAAACACATAGAATACATATTTTATTGAACACATTTAAAAATTACATAAAAAATTATTATTGTAATAGCAATACCAAAACAAAGGACCAGTTCTAATAGCATAGTAAATTTACAAGTTCAAATCAAATGTTTGAAGTGCCGCCCTTCTGTCTCAATTAACTTTCTGAGTCGTTGCACATGCACTCTTTGTACCCTGATTAAAACGTCTTCGCCAATTGACCTGCATTCGTTGCGTATTCTTTCACGCATGTCTTCGGGAGTTGTAGGGGGCGTGCGGTACACCTTATACTTAATGGCTCCCCACAGAAAAAATCCCAAAGAGAAAGGTCAGGTGATCGAGGAGGCCACACTACCTAAAACTTCCAGTCCACGTAGCTCCTGAACCATTAGAGATATTGAAAAACTCTCAAATTGCAAAAATGTCTTATTTTTTATATTAGAATCTAAAGACAACATAATACACAGGGTGTTCCATAAAAGATTTTAAAGTTAGCCACCATAGTGGAAAATGGCGGCCATCTTCAAAAAATTTGAAAGTGTATTCCTGAGTAAAACTTAAAATTGAGCAAGTTCCAAATTTTAAGTGGGGTGCTAAGTCGTGTGTTTAAAAAGTTAGCTATTGTATCACTTTAAAAAACTCACCCGGCATATATTAATTCACAACCAAACCTTACGTAGTAAATTCCCGATTAGACTTTGAAAGGTAAAATCTAACCACAACTTTTCAAAACTGAATAATTCACTCTGTAATAATTGTGGTGAATCGTGCAATTGACATGAAAATCAAAGTTCAATAAGCTGACAAAGCCAAAGCGGAATAATTCAACAGACGACAATAGATATTTGATAATATGATATTTAGTTCCTGTTTTGTTTTATTCGTGGACCTATAGTGGGAATCAATGTAGTTATATTGTTAGCTCAATTCGTTGAAATGTGATGGGATTTTATGAAATCTACAACATTTCGCTTACATTTATCTACTTCAATAACCTGCCGTGGTGCGATTTCTGAACAGGGCTTTATGCGTTTATAAGTAATATTATTTCATACTAATTTATATTATTTAAATATATATTTCACTGTATATAACAATAAATTGAAATTTCTTGTAGCTACATAAAGAAAAGGACCACAATCAAAACTTTTACTTCCATTATCTTGGACCTTCTTTCTTTACGTATAAGCGATCTAAAGAGATTATTTATAAAAGAAATTTTTTTTAGTTTATATACCAATAAGTGAATACAATTATATAAAAGTGTTTCCTGTCTTTTAATTTACGAATTCATCAATCAAATTTTAAATACTTACATATATGAATATACACACACACACACACACACACACACGCGCGCGCGCGCGTATTTATGTTTATATATAAAATAATTTTTATTTAGAAAATTTTATTGTTTTTATATTATCCAGGAGGTATAACAAACAAACGATTAATCAAAATATATGTATCTTACCTTAAATAAAGGTCTTACGTGTAGGTAAGTATCTGAAAGTAATATTTTAATTAGTACCTGAGATTTTATTTTAGCATTCTATATTCATAATAGTTTTCTACAATGTTTCTAATGTTAATATTATATATATATATATATATATATATATATATATATATATATACAACAATAAAAAAACACACATACACACACATATATATATGTGTGTGTGTGTGTGTTTTGCATAATTCACTTTATTTTAAGCATTTATATTGTGAATAATAATGATCAGACTTTATATTGTTATATTCTCATTTAGTAAATTTCAGAGAAACATCTTGGTATCTTGGCATTGGTATTAAAGCATCAGATAGATTAAGCCTTTAAGTATCATAATTTGTTCCCATTCAAGTTTATTTTTTCGGTAGTTTGAGGCTGCAATTTTTGGAAGAGGTTTTGTTACCGTAAGAGTACATACTACATTATTAGAAATAATTTTTAATAATAATTTATTTTGTACAATATTTATGATTGTTCTCAATTCTTTACAAATTAATGCGTCAAAGAGAGAATAATTGGAATTCTTCACCAAATATATGATACTCTATGCATTAAAAATATATGTTTTTAAATGAACATTTCTTTAATATAATATGGATGTAAAGTTTATGTCTGAAGGACCCGAATATTGTTCTAATTAACTAGCAATCAGTACTCAATATTTGCGTAATGTTATATAATGTTATGGTTTCAAATATAAAGTGATTTATTTTCTGATAAAGTGTCTCCAAAAAGTTTATTCTATCAAACATTTGCAGCCTTTCCAATATTTATTATCTTATGATATATGTATATAGTCAATATCTATATCGTATTTACCCAGACACCATTTTGTAACGAATCAAGCTTATACATTAATAAGTATGTGCATTAGATTCTTAATGATACGAATAAACAATAAATTATTATTAATAATTATAATGATATACACATTGACTTTTGCTTACATTTAACATTTCATTGACAATATCTTCATTATAGGGGCGAGATGGTTATTGCATAAAAAGTAGTAAAGTAAGCCGATCAATGTTATTACACGTATTTAGATTTAGTATGCTATGGTCTCTGATTATAGGTTTCCTTTACATTTTACTCACCTTAAGAACATTGAAGAAAAGTTGACATTGTTATGCATATATGAGCCATGTCTTGTAATCTATGTAATGTTTAAATTACGTTTTAAAACCAAGTAATAAGTCTGTAATCTGTCAATTCAAGAATTACCTATACTTTCCACTGACATAGCATATTTTCTATGGCTAATCTACAAACAATACAAGTATTAAATTTCAGAATAAAGGATTTACACAGTTCACAGAGTCTGCCCCGGAAGCTGTTAATTTTAGTTTGAGTGCAGAACTTTTAATAACAGATTTAATTTTACTATTTGATGCTTCAATTTCTCTAGCGTTTTACATACATGTGTTACATGTTTAAATGCGAAATAATTGTTTATAATTTGATACTGATTACCAGTACAACTTGCGTCCTAAACTAAATAACAATGTTAATAGATATATAAGTTAGAATTTGGTAAGTATATACCACTAGGTGACAGAGTTTTTTCTCAATGATGCCAAGCATTTCTAAGTTTTACTACATACCGTTTTAGGAAAACTAATCACGTCCACGTGAATTAATTTATTCTAGATGAAAATAGTGTGATATTCCCATGTATGACTAGGTTTAATCAAGATAGTTTCGATAATTAACAGAGCAGGTGTAGCATATAAGCATATCACCTGTAGTTCACAGCTGATAATCCGATCAATTAACTAGACTTCTACACACCACTGTGGATCAAACGGAACTTATTATATTGACAACGATGAAACGTCTATTGACTCTACGACAGCAATAAGCCATGTTGTAGATGTTTCTAATTTAATCTGTGCCATCTATTTTTAGTTCATAATTTTTGAGAGTCTAAGCAGTTAATGTAAAAAAGTATACCAAAATCGTAGTAGTGGCGTTAAAATACAAATTTTCTTTGCAATATTGGAATATATGGTAAACATGTACTTCCAATACGAAGAGTGTAATATTATGTATATCAATTTGTAATTATTAAACAGGTTATTAATTACTCATAGAACCTGGTGTGATGTGGTCCGTAGGCCTAGTACAGTTAATTCTTAGAGTCGACACTAGGGATGTTCTACGATCAATGTTCGGTTTTCTTCCGTGATGTACGCAAACTTACAAAAAATCAAATCCTCGTTTATAATAATTAAGTGACATGCCAAGTCACCGCGCTAACGTCACAATCACACCTCTTCGTCCATCTTGTGACGTCAGCAGCGCGGCACTTTTAAAGCTGAAGTATTTACAATTGTAGAGAGCCAATAGAATATTTGCTATTTCACGTTAAGTATGTACAGCAAGAGTTAGATAATGTGACTTTATATTTCTGTAAAGGTATCAGGATTGTGTTTAATTGTAAGTGTGCAGCCACCACTGTAGAGTAGCTGACCACTTAGAGGTGGGGGTTTGAAGTGGCGAAGAACACTGTATGGATTAATTGGTCATATCTCAATTATTTTTCTTAAAAGATCAACATAATTAAACAATGTTAGTAATAATAATACCAAAATTAAACTTCTAGTGAAAGCTTTTTAAAAACTTAACAGTTACAATGTGCAAATTCTAAATATCAGAAAAACAACAATGCAGTAACGATGTAACAGAATAATTAACATATTAAAGTGATTTACAACCCAATGACATGTACTGAAAAATAAGCCCTAATTAATTTTAAATTATGCAATAATTTTTTTACGTTAGTTATGTAAAGCATAACCTCATGTTACGCAATAAGCCGAAAACGCGCGCCAAACCCTTTTGACTTGCTACGGTCTTAGGATTCGTTATTAACCTCATCCCTTTCCTAAATTAAAAAAACCACAGTTTTATTTGACTCGGATAGTAAATATTCCTGTGTTGTCTGCACATAAAATTAAATTTCGCTATATTTTTTATTATAATTATTATTAATACACAATTCAGAAAAATGTTTTTTACTCTTTCCTATTTCTTTATTTTGATCACATTAATTGGTTATAGATAAGAATACTGATTTTTAAATCCTAAATTGCAATAATAGTCTTCCTAACATTGTTTTTTCCATGACTGTTTTTACTTAATTCAATAAGTTCTATAAAGAATCAGTGTACCTGCAACATTTACAACCTTTGCCAGTTTGACCACAAAGTACATTAACTTAAACTTCCGTTAAACTTTCACCCTTGTAAGATGGCAAAATATCTGTGGTTAAGAGTGGTTTTGAGGCTGAAAGTGAGAGGAGAGTTAAAAATGTTACTTTTGGTAAGTGTCCAATTTGAGGAACAAGAATCACTTATTCTCTTGCTAATCAAATCATTAAAACATTTTAAAGATACATTTAAAGTGTGACCACTATGAATATTGAAACTCTTTAACAAACCTAATAAACATACTACGATTACCTTATATTTTCTACTACTATAAAGAACAGCATCTACTTTCAGCACTGTGATACTTAATATTATTGATTGTGTATTGTAGAGATCTGTTTTTAGAAGCTTATTCTCTTTCTCTTCACTATTAATACATGTATTAACTTAGTTGATACAATATTCTTGGTTAACTTAAACAATATGCTTCTCATTACAAGCATATTGTTTAAGTGCATCTGTTAAGTGCATCTCTTAAGCATTCTTCATTAAGTATGCTTAACAACTGTTTCAATATAAACCGTGCACAGTCTTCTATAGTGTTAAAGTCTATAATTTGTGCTGCTGGTATTGAGTTTAACTAAGCTATACCGTCAACAGTGGATCTTAAAAAATATATTTCAGTGACACTGCCACAGTTAGGAACTTCCCACTACCCGTAATATCCCATGTGGAATTCAATCGTGGATGTTACCCGTACATGTCTTCTCGGTTAATCGAATTTGTATTTTGGTGTCCATATTTTAACGATTACATTGGAGACACACTTGTATAAAATTACTGATCATTGGCTTAAAATTTCTGACAGTAATTCTTAGTGACCTTTATCTGATTATATTATCTGGCAGATACAAAACCATTGTGCCAACTACAAATTAATCATTGACAACCAAATTTCTATCGTAATTGAAGGAAAATTAAAATTAAAAATCTGTTAATTTTAATATAAACTAAATCAAAATATACAAATATACGTTTTTAATTTGTATTTTCCTACGTATTTTATTTAATGTCGAAACTTATACATATTAAACATAACAGCTGATAGAAAATGTCTTCACTGAATTTTATGTTACGTCTTGGGTTAACGTTTTCTGCAAATTATGCACTTTTAAGTTCGTTTTTTGTCGTGATAAAGCTAATCCGTAGGACATAAAAGCCAACTACGTTCAAGAAGAATCTGTTTTCTAAATAAGGGGACTAGTTTAAAAAAAATGCATGTAATATTACTAAATAATAGTTTATAATGCCTTTTACGATGTATGTATAGTTTTTTTTTTTTTTTTTTTTTTTTTTTTTTTTTTTTTTTTTTTTTTTTTATATAAAGTCTTGGAAAGAATGACTGGTTGATGCATGTTAGTGTTTATTTCTATAGATTTTAATTCCCTGTGAAATGTATTAACAAGGTGAAGGAAACCGACCAGTACAAGTCCCCTTATTCAACAGTTTACAGCTTGATTATTACGTTGGAATTTACAACAGTGTTCAAGGTTGTATTAAGATTGAATTTGACAATATATGTAGAATGAAGACGAATCAGATGCAGTATTATTAAGCTACTAGTTTCAGAAACTCTATTTCTAACGGTAATTTGTATTTGTTTATAAAATACCATGCTTTATAAGTGCATAACTCATAGTTATCAAATAGATGTAAATCTTTAAATTCATTCCTATCTCACAATAAATACTTACTAAGGCATAGAAAAGTGATACTACCAGAAATAGTGACATAAGTATGTTATTCAACATGAATTCTGCGCGGTATATTATTTATTTATTAGATAGATAGTACCTCACTTTTGTACGTGTCTCGACACACAAAAAACTCACTCGTTGTGTAAGACAGATTTGGTGAATATTCAAAAGAATTGGAATTTAAAACCCTTACACACGCAACAGAATCTCCAACAGAGTCCTTAATATAAGCCACCGAAAGCAAAAGAATATACTATGGTAAAAGATTTACTAAACTGTTAATAAAATATCTTATAAACAACCAATGGCTAAAAATTCTGTACTCTGGTTTTAACTGAGAATTGTGCCTGCGTACTACTGAAATGAGCTATTTTCATTTTGGGATTTTTCAGAGGAATTGCTATACACTGCCCAATTGCGATGCTTTCGAACAGGTTCTTTAACGCTGAGAAAATGAGAACGCTTAAGCCAGCCTAAACAAGAAACTTTTACTCACTTATTTGAAATAATACATTTTACTCATTGAAATAAACCCTAGCCCAATTTCTAAATTTGATCTTCGATTGTTTCTTTAATCGATGCGCCAAAAGGCTTCTGTAGTTATTTCACCTTTAACCATTACTTAAATAGAACAATTTATGGTTTAAAACTATCATGTAAGATATGGTAAATGGGGATATCTCATTCTCTGCACCTAATTCTGCTTTAAAGCTCGATTCCATACTAGCTCCAACAGAGACGTTTCTCAGAACAATGGCATGAAAAAATAATGTTCCCTTGCCTAATAGCGAAAGTGTTAGCCAATGACGAAACCCATTTTCTGGATCTGTATATCACGTCACAAGAAGAGAAGTTTGTTAATAATTGAGGTATAGTTAGTACACTTCGACGTGTTTGAGAAGCACTTAATTGTGAACTCTCTGTATATCGTTGTGCTTCTGCTCCACTACAAAACTTCTGCTATCTGCTCCGTGACTGAGCAAACAAAACAATCCATATTCACCTACCTAGTATTCTTTTCAAATGTTAAAGCTCCTTTAAATAAATATTTATGTTTCTTATTCAATTACAAAACTTTCCCTCTCCTACTTCATTGAGTAAATATAACGATCCATACTCATCTTACAACAAAAAATGTTCAAACCTTGATATCAAGCATAATATAGAACGATATGAATATTAATGTTTACGTTTTTAATATGTAATGTATTGTTAAGATTGTGTAACCTTATATATTTTATAAGTTTCTGCAGAGTAAGTTACATTAAAATAATTAGGTCTGCATTTCCTCGTAGAAATCTCAATTGCACTTTACAACTCTCACAGTTTCTGAGAATGCCTATATGAAAAAGAATAATGATTTACCATTGTACCCGCACAAAACATCTTCTTTTTTAGTGAAATTTTTGTTGATTCAGTGCCAGAGATGATCACAGCCGTGGCGGTTATTTGTCATCCACCATTATAGACGTACATAAAGTATAAATAATATCTTTTCCAGGTACTTCTTTCCTTTAATTTACTAAAAAACCGATATAAACTAAGACCTAAAGAATCAAGCGTTTTGAATAAACATATATATGTTTTTATTTATCAATTGTTGCAGTTTTATTACAATTGATGTTGAACGAGTTTAATATGTATTACAATTTTATTAATTAAACCACTGTTCAACAGAACTTATATGTAAAAATAATTAAGGTAAGAAAAAAATAAGTGTATTATACTTCTAACTGTAAAATTTAAGCAAATATAAGGTATTATATACAATAATACCATTTACGTTGTAATTTAAAGATCGTTTTAGTTGTCTTTTGACAGAAGTAAGATCGAGAAAATGCAAAATCTAAAAAAAATACCTAGACCGGAAGAAAGTAAAATGGTCATAAATATGCATTTTTCAGATTTTCTGGATCGTGGTGACACGATAAAATCCACATTGGCGTCGGAAATATGTCACTCGAACTAAAAGTCCTCATAAAGCCAACGTGATTTCTTTCTAAGCCACGGGTAACTGCTAGTATACATATGGAATTTTCAGATGGTGGTTTTTGATGCTCTATATCGTGATCAAATAAATTAGAATAACATTTATTAAAGCGTATGATTGCAATAATGGCATATTTGTACGATAATCCCTTAATAAAAAAGTTTTTAAAATTTCAAAATTTGCTTTAAACTACCTAAGACGATAATAACTTTATCAACTGCAGATTGGGAATAATCGCTTATTTAAAACGTGTAATTCCATACGTTCCTTATTGTATTAATCATTTATTGTAAAGCTAAGCAGGAACATAAATAGGGAAAGGTGGAAAAATAAGTTGACTATTTAGGAATATTACAATGTCTTGAATATACAGTAAGTATATTCAATATCATGTATTCCCAGGCTTGAGTTTAGTATGTTTGACTGTGATGTAGCAGCAGGATAGAAGGTGACTGGCCACATGAACTAGCTTCACTATACAAATTAACCCACACCTTCATTGACATCCCTTTGAAGGTAACGATGACCCAAACGGTCTTTGAGAGCGCTGTATTAATTTTAACATAATTAAAACCTGTGATCTTCGTAACGTAGTATACACTGATGATATCTTGTTCGATTAGTCTCAATATACGAATTAAGAATTTCAAATTTTTTGTTTCAATTGCATGTATAAGATATATCGTAACTCTTTATCATATATTTAGTTATTTTGTCTATACAAATACACACTTTTTAACGTTAAACCAAAGCATGCATTGCATGGTTCTGCTACAACAATAATTAATTAAATAGTGAACAATATAAAATATATTTATATCTTTCTCAATTATAATTCGTTACAATTATTGTAAATATGCAGTTTTGTAATGAAACCTAAACAATAAAACAATTTTTTGTAAGCTATTTTCAGTTTTTATATCCAAAAGAGTATATCCAGTGGTAACCATATTAATTGGCTAAGTAATGAATTATTGTTACTAGTTATTTTGTAATAGTTGATTATTGATGATTTATAACGATAAAATATAATACGTGTTTACGTGATTCGGTAAGACACGCGGGCAAACATAATGACAGGCGTCGTTAGATTTATTTTATAGTAGATTAATTTTTTCCAACACTATGTAGGATTTATTCAAATGTTCATTGTAACACACTGTGACACGTGTAAATTAATAACATTTAAAATATATTGAACTAATATTTAAGTACGTTTATACATACACAAATAGGTAAAACCTTCGCATTTTAAAATATGCTATATCTTGTTTTCAAATATTTAGTTTTAGGATTAAAAAAAGTATTTGTAAAGAATCAATTAGGATTTTCACAAGTGGTAATATATATATATATATATATATATATATATATATATATATATATATAATTTTGATAGTATATAATTTATATACTATGCAATGTTACATCTAATAAAAAAACAAATTTAAAGGAGTAAAAAGACTAATTTCAATATTAAACATATTTATTAATTCGTTTGTCAGAAACTATATTTTTGTAATTTCGCTATTCTCGATATCTTATACGTCTTAATACATATGAATTTTATAATAGCTAGGAGCTACTATACGAGTTTTTGCATTTCTTCGTCTTAAAGTAAATTATTATACTTCATAATGGGCAAATGTTATAAGGAGTGTCCGGCTCTGGTCAACACAGGTATGCGCAGATAAAGACAAACACGTTTCAACATAAAACACGGATCACCGGTACCTAATATTCTATCCGTCTGTCTGTACGTGGTTTTTATTGTTATTATTGAAAAAAAAAATTAAATCCCACAGAATACGGATCAAAAGTTTATGGCAACAAGTTATTTTACGACTAAAACACATTATAATATTATCTCTTATAGTTTTAAAATGCCAGCGTGAGAAAAGATTTTATCGTTAAAAATCGTAAAGTCAGTAACGTTACTAAAGATACAAACACATATTTGTTAAGTGGATGTTATAAAAATCTAATAACACCAAACGTATTTGCTAATAACATTAGTTTTTTTACTATTTTTAAAATAATATCTTTTTGGTAAATTTCAATATTAATTTACCTTAAAAAACCAATTATCGGTATTAGTGAAGAATAAAGAATACAAAAAAGCATAAATACAGTAAAATAATTAGTCACTGATGTCCACAGATAGTTATTATAAGCAATTATACAATTTTAATTTCTGTATGCAATTAAACAAGAAGTAGTGAAATAAACGTCACAAATAGTTCATGTATCTAATAGACCAAGTCATTCAGAATTTTAAACTGTTAGTAAATAAATGTTTCAATTTTAAAATGTAAAGCGGTTATATATTGGTCATTGGTGTAAATCCAAACTACCGAGCCTGTATACCCCTGATACAAACGAGCTCTTCTTTTTGATGCACTATTTTTAGAGTGAGGATTTGATTATCTAGACCTAGGCCTTAGCGTACTTTCTGTACTTGGCACGTTCGTTGACAATGAATCGTTAGGCCTAACCCTTTCTTCTGCTTGGGTAAAAGAATATATATTTCCAACTAAACGTCTTTATCAAACTTTTTTATCCTTGGCATCTTGAAACACTGAAGATAAACTATATGAGTTTACAAGAATTACTGCTCAAAGAAACAGTAATATATTCTACAAAACATAATCACAAACAACATGTAAAGAATAATAATATGTGTCAGCTGTCAGACTACAGACTGCTGATGAATTTCTATATTGTAAACAGCTTAGCCAACCTGCAACACGAAATAGTACAGGCAAGAAGAGGATGCATACTATAACGAAGTACCGGGCGGCACCAGCCCTTAAATGGCCATAAAACTCGTTGCAGTCCTCCAGATAACCATTTAATTTGTGTATAAAATAAAATTTTGTATGAATATATCATCCATCAGTGGATTCAGAATACAATAAAAAACACAAAACTAAACAACAACAAAATATCGAATAAAAACATTTTTGTGTACTCTGTCACCTTAAACTGGTCAATCAATGTCATTACAAGATGAATAACCTTTCTCAAATGCATAGTTTACTTTAAAATTCATGTATATCTTTACTTACAATAATTTTTAGTAATAACACAATGAATATAAGTAATAGCAGTAATACCATAAATATTATTACTGTTTCTCCGATTATACTTATAAAACACTTGTTTATTAAAAACTAGCACGATTTTAATTTTAATATATTACTTATGGGTTGCTTTATATTATGTAAAGATAAAAACAAAATTTATATGTACAAACGGCTTAAAGGTAGTTGAGTGTATCATATTGTTAACAGTAAGTTAAACAATGTCCTTATATTAATAATATTCCACAAAATATAGTTTAAAGAAATTACGTGTTAATCTCACTACAAGAATAAACGCATTTATGGTACTCAGTGTTTACAAGAAATAACACTAAGCTCGACACTCCTCGACTTCGCACGTTTCCTAATTATCATATTCTGTTAAAATAACACTTTTCTATTTTTAATATGACCAGGTTCTCTTTCTGGATTATCAGTCATTGAATTATTAATGTTATTATCATTATTACTTCTTACCTACTTAGTCATGTCCTAAATGTATTATATATATAATCATCAAAATCATTTTCCAAAATAAACAATGTCCAATGTCCTAGTGAAATATTTTCCAGATCGTTAATTATTACCACTTAGTTACTCCGTAATTGTTTAATAATACTGCTACTGTCACGTTTAGATTTATTATTTATATTATGCGTTCATTTGTATCGCAAACATTATCTTTTCGTTTAGTTTAACCTTTATAATTCATTAACTGTCTATTTTAAATATTGGGAACCATAAAATTTAAAAATAAGAACAAACTTATCGTTGGATTAATGATTTAATAATGTTTTAATATTTGGGTACTATCAAGCATGTTCACAACACAAGTAATAATACTAGATAATACTGGGATAATATTTCGTTCTCAATAGTCCTAAATTTAAGCAACCATTGAATATTTCGAATTGAAACTGCATATTGTATTGTGCATAATATAAATGTGTCATTGCGTCATATTATTAATTGTTATATTTTTTTATTGATATTTTAAAAACTATGCTAAAAGCAAATTAATATGATATTTAAAATTAATAGAGAACTGTGTTTCTTTTGGTACAATCATACAGAAAAGTTCATAAAGGAAAAATAGGAATAAAAATTTTATAGAGTGCATACAAAAGTACAATATTCGAACTAAACGATGTCATATTTCCATGGATTTAAACATTTAGTGCAGAAATTCCACTTTTGCTGACCCACCCAAGGAACGTAATAGTTAAACACATCTTTGACTTGTTCAGTGTACTATAGAATTAATACGATATCAGTTGCTGTATTTAAAGTTGACTATCCTAAAATGGATACAAAATTAAATAATGTAAATAAATAACCTACACACAAATAGAAAAGCGACACATCACAATATTTATATATGCATTAAGTTTTACTTGACTTTTAAATAAAAGATTTTTACATTATTTTAGAATGGGAAATAATTTGACGATGTAATATTCCATGTTATTTTAGTTCAGAGGAATGTTGGTGAATCAATCATGTACGCAAGAGTTGGCTGAGCTGAGACGTTTCTCGCCTGGCTTAGACTTTGAGAATACTTGAAGTTAGTGTTTCCGAAGATTTTTGTACTCTATGTTCCCGTTAGGTTTGTACTACTTTCTGCGAAAATTAACCATCATAAAAATATAAATTAAACTGGGCTTTAAATAAATTATATAAAACTATGTACTATTCATTATTATTAGTTTAAATAATAGAAAACTATTCCTTTGTTTGATGTATATTTTTGAAGATGGAAGGATTGAGAAAGAAACAGGATTTTTCTCGGATATTTGCAATCGTTCAGTAATCAGTAACTCTACGTTTCGAGATCTGCAATTTCATCTCTTCTTCAGTTAAATGACTAATATAATGCATTAATAGATTCTATGTTATAGGGAATAAACATACCATAGCGATGTGAGACGATTAAACATGTGTAATAAACCAATGCAGTCACACCATGGTTTTATCTAGTTCATCTAGCATGAACAATAATTAAAAAGGCGTACTGCTGTCCCACCTTTTTCCCGCCATTTTGTTTCTGTCGTGACGATCGCCATTTAGTATTTGTTTCTTATATTAGGTTGGTCGGAGAGTGCAGACCTATGATAACTGTATTGTGTAGATCAGTTTTAATACTTAGTGTTTAGTGTATATTACGTGCATGTTTTATAGAGTTATGATGCATGACATGGATGTTGTTTTTCTTAACTTATGCGTGTCTTAACACGTTTTATGTCCTTTTGAATCCAGTCTTTAACAAAGTATCTGCTTGGACTATAACCAGCTGTTCATTCTCTTCAACGTTTAAATGCATTTTTTTGTTTAACGAATTCGATACCCACATTATAGAGTTTACGTCCTTGAAAGGGTCCATAATTGAAATTTTCAGTGGCTAATTCTTCTATATGAATCATGCAATGGGTCCAAATCACCCAGGTCAGTTTCACTCGAACGTAGAAATATTTAAATTGAAAGAAGTATAACTAATATATTTATATTCAAAATTTATAGTCATATAAGGTAATTCCGCAGGTGAATAAGTAAATCGCAAAATTAAATACCAGTCATCATCTTGTGAGTTTTGTATAACTGTAATATATAGGGTTAAATCACTTTAGATTTTGTGAACGGTTATAATTAGCATGAAATGAAGTAACATTTAAAATCATATCATCTATACAGTATAATGCTTTTAAATATTGATTATATGTCAGTTTCACCACAAGAATAAAAAATCTATTTTTGACTTACACTATTGTTTGCTGAACGTGTTTTATATGTTATTATATTACTAGTCTGGAAAAAACCCAAAATATATTCATTTGCTAAACAACGAGGCCAGATAGAGATATAATATTGGCTGAACCCTCGACTCCATGGAACTGAGGCGACCAATGTCAACAAGAGTATATTAAAGATGGTATTATTTCCAATTAGGTTAAGTCTGTTATTTTTTATCACTTTCATTGCTGCATTTTCAATTCATAAAAGATATGTGAATGGATAACAATGTTTTTTTTATTTTACGAATATTAGAATAATTAAAAAATTGGAGGGAATGTAGTTGGGAAAACTTTTCCTACCCTGTCCAGTGTTTTCTTATATAGTGTTGTTTAAAATCATATTTGTAGCAGGTAAAAACACAATACGTTATAAAAATGTTATTACTAAGTTTAGTTAAACCAATATTTAGATTGACCTTTTTGGTATCTATGAGGTTAAATGCCGACCCGGCAAATCACGTATTTGACGTTAATAACATATTCTGTCCATCCTCATGAACAAAAATATGTATGGTTGTATAGGTTGCTAATGAAAAATAACAAGGTTATAGGGGGAAGAGTCATAAATAGTTAAGTTTTTAATATTTTAATGTTCCGTTTGAGAACTCTGTATATCGATATATGTGTACTTTAATGTTATCTGCGGCCGGGACCTATAGCGTATCTGCTAACTGAACTGACTGCACTCCGGGGCTGTGGTCTAGTGCATCACAAGATATAGTGTACTGTAGTTCGGATCAATTGAGTGCTTGTCCATCATGGATCAACCATCCACTAGTTCGACGAATCATAGTTAATTGTGCGTGTTGGAGTGTTTTTTTGGGCATGTTAGGAGTTTACGTTTTGACCGAAACGAGATTATTTCCATTTGATGGTAAGTGTTCTGTATTACTGTCCATTTATATATTAGTATTAGCGTTTTACATGATTATTACGTTTCTCTAACTTTGCATAAATTGTTTCATTAATTTTGAATGTATATTTCTAATCAGCCTATCTATAATTTAATAATGTCTCGAGCAATGTTTTTCTTTCGTTGACATCAGCGCTGACCAGACTTCCTCAGCCTGCTCTGATGGCCGGAGGCACTCTTCTTTACCACATAACAACTCACTAATTTTTAGCTCGAAATTGAGAAAGAAATTGTTCATTCGGGTCAAAATTTCAGTATTATTTTCCATTTAAATTTGCAAAAATTGCGGCGCATCCGATATTGTCATCACGAGGTTGAATCACTGTCACAAAAAATTAAGTGACGCCCGACGTGGATGTTCAAAATAAAAATATTGCTCCCCGCGTGAAAATTAGTTCCATTTAAAATGTTTTATTACTTACTTAATTATTACGTTATTTCTCATTTCCACCCCGTGAAATCGTCAAACAGGATGCAAATAAGTCAACACCGCGAAACTCGTATTTTTCCGCCCTGGCTGTTACTTTTACTTTTACTTAATTGTTAGTACGTGATATATTTTATTAAATAATGCTCTCTCTATATCTCTAATCTTGGATTAACACAGCGTTTTCATATGTAAATTAAATAAGATATAGTAAAAGTTATACTATAACGAAAAATATTTACAAAAACAAGAATGAGCTGTATTGTAGTGCATGCCCTTTCATGTGTTTTGGCTGATCTTCATTGAAGAAAATCCTTCAGTAGAGTAAAATATTTTTCTGACTACCTGTCTTTCAATAAAATATCTCAAGGATTGAATGAAGTTTTATACTTGAAATTCTACATGCAATTTCAGCGAAGCCTGTTATGCGATGCATTGTATTTCTGGCGTACTTTTTACTAGGTTATGAATTACAACTGCTTGTCAAATAACATACAGAAAATTAAGCCTAATATTTTATATTGCTATAGTTAAAAACTTTTATATTTCTTAATCCTCTTCATGCTAATTTGATGGTTTTGTATAAAGTTTAACGTTGCTTGGTTAATTTAAAAGTATTACTAGGTTCTGGTGCTTGTTAAACTAGTTTATGACCTTTCCCTATGCCGCCTAACAAATAATTTTTTGGTACAATCATGCATGTTAATGATACAGACCTTAGACCCTGCAACTTATTGCAGTAGTAAAGCCGTTTCCTCAATATGTTAAAAGTCCATTTTTTTGACTCGGATAGACTCGGCTAGTCCTGTTCGTATGTTTCCTGTTTGCATTCCACGGCTTAGTTTCTAAATATCTTTAACGAAGCCAACGCCTATAAAACTTTTTATTTTGGTACTATATTTAATCTTAAAACTGTAAGTAAATCTTAATGACGATTTTACTTTGAGATATGTTTTAGCCTGTATGGTTATAATATTAAGTAACTCGACACCAAAAATTAACAATAGTATAAAAAAATCAAAATAATGTTGTAATGTATAATTTTTATAAGGTATTTATGTAACGCTGTGTTCTTTATTTAATGAGATTTATAATATGTATTGTATGGCAAATGAAACCTAAACATAGCTTCCAAGTTGGTTGCAATTACTGGGAAATGTGGGTAATTAATATTCCTGAGGTGTATTTTGTATTTCAAATTGTTTATTAGGAGGAATAAATTGTCATGATCTCATAATTGTTTCATATATGGCGGGCACCAATTAGTTGTGGATAATCCAAGCCTCATGACTACCACGGACTGCGATGCCATTTTCACTTGGGATATATATCGTTTATTGAAAGACGAGCAAATCCCCTACCGATTAATGTAATGGTCCTTTATGTTGATACGCTATAAACTTAAGCTCTAAAGTGAGTACCTATGATGTAATAAAAAGTGTCAGTAATCCTACATAGTAATTTTTGTTGAATGATTGTTTTGTATTTTCTAAATATATTGGAACATTTTGTAATTAGTTTAACGATATGTTTGGAGAAGATTGAGCGTGCTACTGATAACTTAAACTAAGTAGTATAATTAAAATAGTCCTCACTTTGTAAAATGTGTTGTACGATAAAGGTATCTTCGTGTTCGCTATGTGAACCTTAGTGCATGGTATTTTACATTCCAATAGTAATTATTTATGTTTAGTTTTACACTCTGCCAATATATATTATTTTACATTTATTATCACGTAGCACGTTCAAAACCATATCCCAAATGGCTAGTTAATTAGTTTTCCAATGATGATTATTTTTAATACATTATATTATTTAGTTCTATAGATATAGGTACGTACGTAACAAAGTTGTAATATGGATTCTCGGAATTATCTGGCAACTGAAATAACATAAACCATTATTATATCAATTTATTATGGTATATTTCTTATGTGAAAGTTAAAAATTACAATGGAGACATTAAGGAACAGTTTTATGTGAAAACAACCACAAAAGTGAAAGGATGCTGTGATTTACTGAATACATAATTCTTCGGGAAAAGCAAGGAAAATTCGCTTTGGTAGGATTCTGAGAATGAAGACATTTACTATATTCCATCCCTTATTTTCTTAAAATACTGCAAAGTAATTTACCTGACAATTTGTAAACCATTGTCAAGAATGTGTTCTTAATATTATAAATATGTCAAATCTTCTTAATAGGCATGAAGTGTTTTCATGAATTATTAAGCTAATAATTATCTAATAAATCTGTATTTTACTTATGATTGTCTTAAAATATTATAACAAAATACGCAACACTTTCAACGCATTTTTTTACATGATAATCTCTGTGTGTTTCTTACAAAAAGCGTATTAATATTCCTTTTAATTAACTGCATTAATGAACTGTAAGGAATTTGATGAAAATGCTAGGGAAGAACAGTGTTGAATGTTAATAAATCTTTGATTGTTTTTTATACTGCCTACGACTTAAATAAAGATTTTTGGTACCAAGCAAAGTTACTCGCATATACCATACTTAAATTATTAAATGCAACTCAATTGAGTATTACTGAACGAAGAATGATTATAGTATCAAGTGCAAGAAGATTAACGAATTTATAATGTTACTAAAGTGAACATTAATAACAAATTTATACAATAAAATAGATTTTTTAAGTTGTATCCTCAACATCTTCGATTGTTTATTTATTTGTATAGTATATCTGTTATCAAATACTGTAGCTTAAATTAATACGGCAAGTTATAACTGTCTGTTTACTGAATAATTGCCACACAATATAACCAGAACAGTGTAATATGGACTGTGCATATTTTGCCTCTATTTAAATATAACCATAATATTAAAATTCAAATGTGCTTTTAGAAGATTTCATACATGACATTGGAGCCCGGAAAAAAAATTAAATAGTTTCGAGGAAACAAAACATACCTTCCTCATATTACAGCCATATGATTCGCAATTCTATTCAACTGTTTATTTACGTTCAAGTGCAAACTCACTATTCATTAGATGAAGAAAAATATTTTTAGAATACAATATTCGTCACCATATTCTACTGAAACTTTCTTATTTTTTGTGAAGTCAAAGACCATATGTCTGAATAATAACTTTGTTTTTTTTTTCTAAAGAATTAAAAAGCAATAGAATAAGTATAGTGGCAAAAATCACATGTTGAAACTAAACTATTAATACGAGGCTTTACCTGTAATATGGTTAACTACGCCATAGTAATGTACTGGCTAACTACTCATATGACGGTATTGTAGTTAATAAAGCTTGTAGTGGTGGTTTAATCGTTTCTCACAAATCATTTCAAATCGCATTAGGTATAGCTTATGAGAAACATCCTCTTAAACAAATAAGTCATTCCTATCTCGCTAACTAGCACAATAACATACATTAGTTTCTCATTTGCAACTTTAAATGTTAAAATGTGAACTATTTAAATTTTATGAGTAATGAATAGGATTTAATAGTATTTCACAACTTCCGTATTTTTAATGGAAAATAATCTTATTAATAAATACGTTTGTAAGTTCAATATTGGAAAGCGACCTTTAAACAACATCAATGAAATTAGTTATTTTTAACATAAAATTTCAATTTAGAAATTTACTAGACACGAGTATTTTCCGAAGTAGCGTAAGAATTTCATATACTATGGTATTATAAATTTATATAACTAAATGCTTTACAGAGAATATTAAGATGATACGCATTCAGCGTACCAGATTTTATTAAAATTACTTATACTAAAATTAGTAATTAACCATACTCATTTAACATAATATGACTCCTTCTTGAAATTAACTCATTTAATATTAGTTCATCACCTGAAGGTGGTAAACTGAAACCAAATCATAGCTTTAAAGAGAGAGTTTAAATTCAGTTTTTAAAGTAATGTTAATAATATTGTAGGGGGAGGAGTTTAAACTAAAATAAAATTTTTTCCCTAATTTTATGACATCTAATTTTCATAATTTATTCAGAGAAATAATTATAATCACTCTAAGTATTCATTTAATTATGTTATATAAATCTCAGCGATGTGTAATCACAGAAATTCATACCAGGTAGTCTACATTAGTAAAATGTATGACTGTTTTGAGACGATTTGTAAGGCCTTGGTTCACAAAATTGGAGGAAACGAGAGAGAAGTATTACGAATTGGTAAGCTTATGAAACATTTCTTTGTTCTATCACAGTTATCATCGAAGTTCTTTTCCATTTTCCAGCGTTATGGCCGACTAAGGATGGGAATAGAACTAATAAGTGTGTTAATATAAATTATCGTATACATTCATTGTATTTATTTTACTTACTAATTTATTTTTTACCTGTGTATTTGATTTTTTAGTTTATTTACTACTGATGAAAGCAGCAGACTACAAACTCAAAGAAGTGAATACGCAGTGTATGAGGGTATATTCTGCCCAATAAACAGACTTATTGCTGGTTTTCGTACAATTATATACTCCTAGATTTATAAAAAAAGGAACGCTAAATGTGTTGCTAAGTTCACACGTCGAAAACAGATTGACCAATTCTGTAAATTCTTGCTCTTAAATATTTAATAAACGGTGAGCAAGGTGCGCATCGAGCACCTGATGAGATAATAAGAATGCCCATTCATATAGATTACACTAAATTTTTATATTTGGTATTCTAGGTATCTCTGGTGTCAAAAATAAATGCCCACAAATGTTGTTTTTTATATAAATATGACTTCAGAATTCAGAAACAAATCCATGATAGCGTTAGATTCCAGACGCAGCACTTTTGAATGTGTAACTGGAGCTGAGCTCGCCTTTAACAATAAACAGCTGTTGACGCTTTCAGCTAAAGTTTGCCAGGGAGGCAGAAACATCAATATGTATTTAAATGTATTAATATCTAAATTAAAATGTATGAAAAACACAGTGATTGATCAGTAGTAAACGGGTTAGTTAAAGGTTGATTAGTCTGAAAAGTTTATTACAGATTGAAATAACAAAGTTAAAGCATACAAACCATTAGATTTGTATAACTACCATTTAACGCTGTTAAAATCTTATATTCAACAAAGATTCGAATTTTTTCTCATAAGGTACTAGAAACTGGTAGGTTCGCTTAACATTTATGTCATTTATACTGTGATTAAGACAAAGCAGGAGATGGCATTAAAAAGCCATTATTTCCCAGACTGTAATCCGAAAATCTAGATTTTTACTACTTAAAACTTATAAAAAAGTTTATGTTAGTTGTAAGGTTATGTAGACATATTCAATGAACCTTATATGACAAATTTTTCATTCTCCTTCTTATACCGAAATTATGACTAAGATAGATGTGAAGATAATTTTTATAATTAAAATAAATAATTTGCATCATTTTATAGATACGAAATAGCGAATATAAATTGTAATAAAAATTATATTACGACGTAGATAATAATGTTATTTTTGCATCCATTGAGTCGAAAGATATACGTATGGAATATACTTATTAGATGAAGTACATTTAAAGCGCAGAAGTGAAAATTTTTTTTTATGTAACAGGAGTTTTTAACCAGAATTTTATGTGTTATCAGGACTAATATTAATTAAACTGTGACACCGTATATACATTAGAATTTAAGTAAATTCTATTTGTTGGACTGTTTTGTTTTTTGAGGTAAGTTAATTCATAAAAAAGCAAAAGACGTGGTTTCCATAGTCATACATAGGTACATATATTTTCTTCGTCTGTCAATAAGGCAAGCTCAACTTATAACACTAGACATGTATTTGAATAGAAGTAAATTGTAAAGGCCAAAAGTAGACGATTTGTGACATTTAATATAAATATTACTTTATCGGGACATTGTAGCATCAGATATGTAATTTCTTGGGAAAGAAAATGTAAGCTGCTAAATGTGTCAATCCTTCATTTCTATTAGGGCAAAAATAGATTGCTCAAATGGCTTTTAAATTGCATAGGTATTTTAGATGACTATGAAAACTAAAGTGTAGTATAATTAAATGGGCAAACAAAATGATTACAATCGTATTATATTTTGCTGTTATAAAAAAGCAATACCTTACCTAAATGAGCTACAAACTTTTTATTTCGCATGCATCCTCAACAAAGCCTCATATATGACACTTAAGTTGTGCCGTAACACTACCATTTATCAGTGAAAATGATTTTGTCAGAAACTGTGGCTTAGTTTAACTACCAAAAACATCAGAAAGTCAGCTTATATATATTTGCCATTATAAGTGTTTACATAAATTTCAAAGATCATATAAATACAATCCAGAACTAAATAATCAAACAATACCATAAGAATCTGACACGTATACTTAGCTTTTTAGCTCAATGTACATTATCTTACACCTATTAAAAACTCTACCCAGTATTATCAACTACACTATAATTTACATATCTATAGAACTCTTCATCAACCAATAACAACTGGATACTGACGGATAGTAAATAGCGATCGTCACGGTGAGAACGAGATCTAAATGAGGTAACAATAATCATAAGTACTGCAATTGTTTTGTTTCCAAGTTGAATTATCTTATTGATAATATGTAATTAGAGTTTAAAATTTGTTATTGTACTTTAATTATAAAATTAAGCAAGATTCAACAAGTCACACTTGCAGTAATCTAAGTAACTGTACATAATCAGTGTGGCATGACTTAATTACATTTAAAACACACAGAGAAAAACTTAAAACTTTTATTTTTGTGAGTCCTTTCTACAGCAAGGCTATCTTCGCCAGACCCACAAAATAAAAAGGACCTCTCGAACATAAAAGTTCTGTATTAATTTGTGGGTGTAAAATGTAATTAATATTAGCCAATAAAAGCTTCATCTTAAACATTGTGGCATTGTTATTTTTTGTCATTTTGGTGTAAGATATTGCTTCACAGATGTTCATATATTATTTCCTTTTAGACGTTTTAAAAGTTTGTACGAGATTAAATTATTATATGGATTATTACATAACTTTAATTAAACCTATTTAAAGGGCATAATGCTTTGCATGAAAATGATTGAAGTAAAACACTAGAGAAATGGGTTAGAAGTTAATAGTAATACACCGTACACAAATAATATGAAGACTAGCAATCAAATTTACTTGTAAATGAAAATCAGAGCTCAATAAGCTAACAAAGCCAAAGCGAAGAACTTCAACCGTCAACAACATTAGTTATTACGTGATTCTATTTGGCTTCGGTTACGTAATACTAGGGGGCTTAGGAGAAAATCAATATCTTCATATAATCAATTCAGTTCAACTCTGCGATGAGATATTCTAACATTAAAATTTTTTAACTAATTTTGGAACATGTGGTTATTACCTAGTTAATTTTTATTGAACTTGTATAACAAATATTCTAGGGTTAAGGTTTATTGTTTATTAAACTCTTAAATGTATAGAAAATAGAACATAGGAATTGCTAATATAATTTTATAATGATTCATACGTGATTTTTGACAGTCATAGTCTCGTATAAAGGTATCTGTTTTGGCAGGATACTGTAATCTAAGTTTCGAGATCTTTAAATAAATAATACTTCACATCTTGGGTTTATACTGTAAACTTCTTTCATACAAGATATAACTTTGTATTGTATGGTGCTTAAAAAAGAAGTCAAATTTAGGAATATGTTAACAAGGAATTAAACAATTCAAAGTTTATAAAAATATATATCAGATTTTCACTTAACGTCCGTATATTTAAAATTAACAAAACTGTTTCGTTATATCCGCCATGTTTGGATGTATCTCCAATATAGTTTAATTAAATAATTTTAGCTCAAAGCGATCTTGTAATTAATCTGTAACGTTTTCTGGTTAATATATAACAATATTTACATAATGTGAATATTAAAATTATCTGTATTATCAGATGAAATTTAAGAAAATGTACAGAAAATAATAAAGAAATGTATCAGATCTTGTTTATGGCCGGGCAGCACCTGTGTTTTTGTACTTGTGTGATAGGTTTGTTAGAAATATGGATGGAGTCCAAACGCTATCTAATATGAATTTAAAGCTAATAAAGTATGTTTCTGTAAGCACTTTAGAAAGAGTTATATATTTGTCACAGCGATTTTCCTAAAACTACAGTTACTCATGTAAAAAAAGATTTTTAGTTTTATTAGAAATTAGACTTTTCGGAATAAAATATAAGTTTAATATTTTTGTTTATATTTAGTTTTTTGTAAAATAAGTAAGAACATGTTTTATATATTAGTGTTTCAAAAATCCGTTTATATCTTAAATGTTTTTAAAACTATCTACATTCTAAAACAATAATAAAAAATGCTCACTCTTTGAAAAAGGGGAAATGGTACTTTAAATAAAAAACTAAATGACAAGCTCTCAGACCTAAGAATCTATGTTATTGTACTCCTCGTCTTACGTCGTCTAATTTCCTGTTGGGTTGTTAAATGCTTCTTCAAATCACAAGCCACTATTTCCGAACTCGGATTAGACCAGAAACATGAAAAATTGAGCTTGAATTCTCATGTAAGAAAGCGGATATTCTTCCATCTTACAGTTTTAAATCCTGTTAAGTACAGTCTTTACATAATATTTTTGTTACTTTTTTATTAAATTATGAATAGTGGTATAAATGTACATCTGACGTTCCGGTTGCTATTATATGTACATCAGCAAAAATATTTAATATAGTTATCTGTAAAAAAGTTCTTTTCAGTCTTACAGTCATAATTTCTTACACGGCTTATCCCAAGCGGTACATTGTATTGAATATATTAAGTTTTACGAAGCGCGTTCCATACTCCCTTTATAAAGGGTGTCAATTTACGTAATAGTTACCAATTCACAAAAATATTTGGCAGAATGTATTTCTACAATAATAAATATAACAACTTATTACAGATTTAGTAATGCTATATTGAAGCATTTTATTTCGTCCTTTAAAAGTATACTTGAGAAAGTATTGTTTATAAAGTCTGTATAAATTTAAGAAACCTTTTGGTTTGTTAATGGTAAAACTTGAGAAAATTCTTGTCAATTTGCCAAATGATAATACTTCTGTGTATATAAGATATTTTAATTATATCTTACATTCATCAAGTTATGTTGTAGAGAGTACAAATAATAAATTTTTTTTAGATAATTCTGTGCTATTAACCACAAAAGACATGGGATTTTGTAATTAACGCTTAATAAATAATTAAGCACCAATGAATGAAACTTTGGTTATGATATGAAATAAAAACACTTCTAGATTTTGTTTTTCCTCTAATATATACGACATGTTATTGTAATTTTTTATGCAAGGTAAATGTAATGATTTTAAAATGAAAACTACTAACAAACATCACAGCATGCTTATTCATAACCAGTATTGTTATAAAAGAGTATAGCTCTATCATTTGAAAGTAAAAATTAAAATCAATGTAATGAATTATCTATCGTTTCCCTTTCTTAATTTATATTTAATAAAACTCAACACATTATTGTAATAAATAATTCAGTTTTATTCGATGGGCTTAAATTATAGTTCTTATTTCAACACACACACACACACACACACACACACACACACACACACACACACACACACACACACACACACACACACACACACACACACACACACACACACACACACACACACACACACACACACACACACACACACACACACACACACATATATATATATATATATATATATATATATATATATATTAGATTCACTTACTTGCGTAGCGTGTTAAATTAGGTAATAGAGACAGAAATAGATACAGTTTCTCACCTAGAGGTCAGTACGTTATTGATGAGAGTAATAACAATTTAGAAGTTCACAGTGATGGAGATCGGATCCTTGTAACGACTACCCACCGACCTTAAAACCAAATATGGTTCACCTAAGATTGTTACTTGACTCTTCATTTTATTAATTCATTACTTGAAAACTCAGCATGGAAAGCCAGAATAGAAATGTATGATTAACTTTATGTACATGTGATGGAATTGTTAGAAGTAAACGAGGGCAATGATTTTCTCTAAAACTTCATGTACAAAATATCCAAAGCCAAATATTATCTTCCTACACAATTATTGTTGAAATTTTTTAATATATTTTGGTGCCTTTTTAATGAAGATTGAATGTTTTAAAGAATCATAGGACTTCAGAACTTTGCCATGGCTACATGTTACAAGTTGTATTTAAGATTAGCCTTGCTACGTTTCTCAAATATATATTTCACCAATATACGAAATATGTATTCATTACCACGATTATATTAATTCACAATCTTATAAGTCAAAGTATATCATAAATCATAATGTATCATCAATCATAAAATATAATGTAAATTAAATAAGCCATACGTATATCTTTCGACTGAATGGATGCGAAAATAACATTATTATCTACGTCGTATATAATTGTTATTACAATTTGTACTCGCTATTTCGTGTATATAAAATGACTCAAATTATATATTTAAATTAAAAAAAAATATTAATTTACATCTATCTTAGTCATAATTCTTATAAATCTATATATCTATCTATCTTTAAATCTATTATATATATATATAGAGTCTCACTAAAACTCGAGAACGGCTTGACTGATTCGGCTAATTTTGGTCTTGAATTGTTTGCGGAAGTCCAGGAAAGAATTAAAAGGTGAGAAACATTAGAAGTTTGTCTGAATCATTCAGGAAAAAATCATATTATATACGACACCTAATTTAAAATAGACTAACTTTAACCAGCTATTGGCACTTTCAGCTGAAGTTCACAAAAGTCGCAAAAAATTTATTGACATTTAAATGTTATAAAATTTTAAATTATTATACAGTGCTTGATCAGTAGTATTATGATGATTATTTCAAGAGATAGTGGATTAAAAAATAATGTACGAGGCACCCAGATATCTACACTGCAATGTACGTGCAAAGAATTGTAAGAGTAACGTGAAAAGATTTCAAACAAAAAACATCGGAAGGGGAATTCATACTTTCTCACTTTTATGTTTTTCAAACCTTAAACTTGCGGTCTAATAGATCCGAAGTCTAATAGATCTATCGATCAGCCTTGCTTCCTTATCTGGACCCTTATGGTGATGAACCGTCATTGAAGACCTATTAGGTTACCCCGATTTACGTACTGCACTTGATTTTGCTTATCCGGTTAATAGATTTTACTGGTATATATGAATAAACCTTACCGGCTAGATTTAACATGTCCCAGTGATTACAATATTATGGATCGTTATTACTGCGTATAAACTTAGTTCACGTGTTATTATTCCATGAAAATTTCGAGTATCGTCTAAGATTTATGTCTTCACGGTTCCAGTAAACTGTTTTTAAAAGTTAAAAAACAAATTCTGATATATGTGTAACTAAATAAAACACCATTGTGAAGAATAGTGTTACTGAATAGAAGATCACATAGACACAAATTTTGTTCTAGCTTCAAACATTTAATCGACTGGCCTCTCCAAACGAACATTGGAATATTTTTAATTAGTCCCAGAGGGGGTAATATATTTCAATGCCCACGTCTCATATTTTGAAGTATAGGACAAGAAATATGATATCTGATAACATCTATTATATATACTTCTGATATGTAATTTATAACGATGTGACAAATATTAATGTGTTGTTTTAGAAATGGAAAACACATTGTGAAACTTATGTGACTAAAAGTATGTAACACATAGAATACTTTTCCTTAGATTGCACGAAATATGAATGGACTGTTTTCACAATATTTATGTAGGTGACGGCATTTAGTGGTAATGGTGCAATCAAGGAAAACCTAATTAGTCTGGATTGTTCGAGGTAGATTAAATGTCAATAAAGTTATAGCTGTTATTACGAGTAGATTACGTTGTTTATCAATATTATGTTGAGTAACATGTAATTTCGATAACGGTACCGAACAACTTTGGGTTATTTAATATAAACTTCAATATCAATATAAAAAGTTTATTGCTATGAACGAGACCGTATTAGTAATTTAAAAAACCTTTCAATATTTTTTATTTGTAACTAAATGTTACCTTTTTAATATTTTACAAAAAAATATTCCAAAAATGGAGATGTAGCTTCTAAAATTGTGAGATAAAATTATATAAAATAATAAAATTTTTAACACTTTTGTTATATTTTTTTATTTTGTACGATGTACATTTCAATTTTAATAATTCATCGTGAGGTAAATTTTAGGTTAAGGTAAATTATGAAAAAAACTATATCAAAAGTGTTAAAAAGGTTTATTACTGTATATAATCAAATGTAAAATTTACTACAAAACATTGCTTTTACTTGTACATCAGAACCATGGTACCTAACTGGTATCTTTACAGTCAGCATGTTTTTACGTACTGATCTACATTTTCACAGTTACAGCGCGTTTTTAAATGTATAAACTGTTTGTTTATACCATGTAATTCATTTATTAGAAATATATAATCTGAGAATAAAGTTTAATGCAAGTTTTTATTATTGTAAGTTGTTTTTTTGGGATGGCAACGGTATTAGGGAACGTATGCTCTTATTTACATCACTGAGCCTTTTTAAATGACGTGGGAACGAGAATATAATCATTGATGTCTGTAATATCCTGAAGCATTAAGTTATTTACGTCTCTCTAAAGTATGTAAGATACACAAATTATTGCGTTGTGAAAAAAATTTAGAGTTTAAGAGGTTGGTTCGTACTGCAAAAACCGATATGTTATTTATACTTCAGCTAGGTAATGAATATCCAGGAGAGGCATAGGATACTAACCTCAATTGTCGAGCTACTGTGAAATAAAGTATGTATGTTTATTTTCACTGTTGAGATGTCTGGAGCGAGTGAGGTTTTCTTAGGAGCCGGTTGTAATAAAATAACAGTAACCACAATATTAGTATTCGTACATTTTTACATCCATATGTTTAATCTAACGATTATGTGAGGTTTTATTCATTAGCAAATTAAAGATTTTATTTATTTTGATATTTTATGAGACATCTACAAATAAATTTGAAACTCTATTGTATTATATTCTTACAACACTTTAAAAGTACACGAAAAACTAAAGAGCATACATAATAACTCTATTACAAAAATCTCAAACTGAGATTTAGCGTTGTTCTTGAATATTATTTGGAAAAAGACCGGCTCTAAGTAGTGAGGCCTTTTCAAACTAACACATACGTAGCTTTAAACTTAGAATTGTTAAAGTTGGTATCAGTGATATACTTTATATTTCTAATTTAATCAAAAAAGAAGACGAAATGTCCCCAAAAACCACCTTTTCATTTAACGACAATTCTTAAGCTTACAAATCAGTTTTTGTTTAAAGAAAAATGTTTTCCAGTAAATTTTATTTAACTTTCCATAACTCGTATCACCGAAGTTACTTCCAGTGCAGATTTATTTCTCATTAAAAATGTGTTTTTTTAGTTCCTCAGTGTGTTTTCTATAGGTACTTCAAACGATCTTTTCCTTGAATAAGATTTAAAATCTGCGTGGTACTCTTTGTTAGAGTAGAGTGTAACAGTAATAAATTGTAAATACTAGACATTATGGCAGTGTGTGATATTCCTGTTTGAAAAAGTGTATTTAATTTTAAAAATGTATTTACATTGTTTTTATGTAATATGCAACCGTTTGATGTATTGTTTCACTAGTTAACATATAAATCATTCTTTAGATTATTTTAATATGTAAATTAAGTACAAAACATTGATGCTGTAATATATGTTGAGTAATGCAAAACTACTATATACGATTATTTATAAGTTGTAGGGTTTATTTATGTTTTTTGGAAAACAGAAACCAGATCTTCGATTCCGTTGTGATCTCGCTTATATGAAGTTTTATACATGTTGACAAAAATTCATAGAACATTTAATATATATTTTGGCGGTATAAACCCTGTCCCCTATTTATAACGATATTACAGATGTCTTTTAATTTAGATTAAACCGAAATTATACTCTTAGTAGAGCCAATTGTCACGGCTCAGTGTCATCTATTATCTAATACCATCTTTAAGTAAGTAATTGGTTTCAAATAATATCACCAGTTCAAAAATTCTGACATGAAATAAGAAATATACGTGGATAGCATATGTTATAATTTTGTAATGATATTATTTTTTATCATTTATTCTGGTTAATCTAGAAATGCGTCTTCATTTCTTATAAATAAAAATTTCGCCAGTTTAGATGCTTAGTGCTATCTGGTATTACCTGGACCAATTAAACAAATTCTGTTAGTTTCCCTAGAATAATTTATGGATTTTGAAAAATAATAACTTTTACGATACGTAGGCCTATTCAAAGTTTAACTAAAAGTAAACAACTGTTGATATTTTAAATTTAAGTTTACCAAGAGAGGCAAAAATATGTTATTACTCCTATATTTAATAAAATATTAAGTGCTTGATTTGTGGTGTAATGTAGATTGTAAAACCAAAGCTTTTGTTGGATTTTTCCTACTGCTCAAAACAGTGACAAATTAAAATTATTGAATGAAAAATAATTTTAAATTATATTTAAATGGTAATTTTCAATATTAAAACTATGCGCTATATAATGGGTATTGTTATTGAAAAGACATAATTGATGGCGCTAAGTGCTCATGTGCAATATGTAAGTTGGGGAAATCCCATTTATAGAGATAATCCATCTGGCCACATTTAAGGAGCGGATGTAAGATCCTTTCCAAATGAGCAGTCGACTACTGCTTTTAGATCCAGTTAACGATGTGAGAGGAGCGTCACTTCCTCTTTATCGCAATTTCCGGTACATGGGTCGTGCATTACATTAGTGTGTAGACTATGAGCTATAAGCTACCTGAATACATATTTAGTCTAAAGTGCTTTACTGCAAAATTATATCATTGAAACCCTGCCTAATATTTTATTTTTCTTTTTGTTTGAATTTTTATATAAGGGTAAATATTATTGTAATGAGGTAAAGAAACCTTTTCCAATACTCGGTCAGGAAGTGTTTTAACATAAAAAGAGACGATGCTGGGAGATACTTTAAATGCCAACCAATATAGTATTGAATAGAAAAATTGTCACGAAAGAGTAAACCCATGACTTTATAGAAATAAAGAGGCAAGAACGGCTCCAGTACACGTCTTCATATCAGTTCGAGACAACGAGACTCTAGACGGGATTTCCGTTATCTGGAACACAATGTATGATTCAATGTTGCCCATGTTAATCTTGCCTGAGAAGCTTATGAATATTATGTATTTTTATTTTAGTGTATCTTATTTTATTTATTACAACACAATACAAAATAATTGGTTTTAAAACATGAAGAAGTTGTAATACTGTCTAAAAGAAATGGTTATGTAATATTTTAAGTTAGACAATTTCTTTTAAGTTTTTAATAATAAAGTCAACACTATAGATCCAACAAACATTCATCGATGATGTAGTCATATTTTGTCGTAAATAAAGCATAATAGATATGAAGGAATATCAACGGGGATACAACACCAAATGTTAAAATGTCATATAATTATACTCAATTAGTTTACAAATTTGTTTATTCAAGGACTTTCTTACTACCTTCATAATTACCCATATGAAACTGCCAATACTACGAAGCATATTATTAAAAGAAAGTTTAAATAATTTTCCTATTAAATGTTATAAATAATTCAATGGTGCAATCTGTAGGCCTAGATACTAACTGTTTCATTGCAATCTGCATTAAACCACCAATCAATTACTTTAAACTTTATAATTTATAAAATAAAGACGTAAGCAGATATTACTTCCTCATTCGTGAACTTCAGTTAAGATATTCAACAAGTTTTTACTTTCAGTTAAATAATGATTATATTTTATAATATTATCATAATTTTTCTAAATCCATATTGTTTTAAAAACTTTTCCAAATTTTCTTTTAAATTGACTGAAATATTATTTAGTCGAATCGTCACAGCCATTTTTATGATTAGTGCTTTAAACATTAGGGGTTTCATATTTCCTTATATGGAATGTAGCCTTAATTATAGAATAATAAGTATAAGGCATAAACCGTTTAAACCTACTTAACTATTACGTTTTTTACAGTAGTGCTCAATAAGTTTTTTATCGTAATTAGCTTCCACCTCAAGCATTATTAGTGATGACAAATATGTTTTAGAACATTCCAGTAAATAACAAAAATGTGTCATTAAACTAATTAGTATTAGGTTAAAGAACAAATAGTACAGCATATTCAGAAAATTAAAATTCATAAATCGTCAAATATAAATAAATCTCGGTTTAAGTTGTATTGTAAACCGAGAGGAACAATAACTCACCTTAAGTTTTACCAATTTAACTCTTTTTTTTTGTATTTCGCTGGTATAGATAAAACGCCGTTTCAACAACATTATCGTTTAGTAATCACGCTAACCCGCTTGCTGGTTTGTTTGAAAAACAGAATATATATCAAGAAATTCCACTATAGCTTACGATCAGTGATAACATATAATATTTGTACAATGCCCACTCTTATGAAGTTATAAGTATTTTATTCATATGAATTGAAATTTGACTGTACCATAGGTTAGGTCTAGATAGCGTATTCAAAATAATAATTACAAACTTTATATTTTTAATGTTACTTTAGTGTGCTTCAGTCTTTAGAATTAAGTTGTAATATTTTAAAGAGAGTGATAATTTAGAACTAATAATGGAGCATCTTAAGAGTCACGCATTTCAAATCCAAACTCTGAATGTTAATATCAATACAGAAATATAATAATAATTATATAATTGGTGATAATATACCCAAAAGGGGATATTCAATGAAAAGAAATGGCACTAAACAAATCCCTTGTTTTAAAATTTATATTTAAAATAGATTAGTAAAAAGAAAGAATAAACTGAATCTGGACATATCACGTCATTATAATTTATAAACATAAAAATGGCCCATCTAACAATAAGGAAAGATCAAAATTATAAATGATAGAATAAAGAGATAAAGATTAACAATATTAATGCCAAGCAACCAGTTGTCAGCGGTGCAGGTAATATATGTCAGATCACAGGCACTGCGGGGCTCTTCATGTGTGTTATTTACAAGGAGGAATGAAGATACATTAGTTATTAACACTAATAACGCACAGCGCAAGTTGTCATCAGTGCAGGTAATATAATGTCGGCTCACAGGTGATTTAGAGATCTTCACTTGTGTTACATACAAGAAAGGAATAAAGAAACATTAGTTATAAACACTAATAACGCTCAGCGCAAGTTGTCAACAGTGCAGGTAATATAATGTCGGTTCACAAGCACTGCGGGGCTCTTCATGTGTGTTATTTACAAGGAGGAATGAAGATACATTAGTTATTAACACTAATAACGCACAGCGCAAGTTGTCATCAGTGCAGGTAATATAATGTCGGCTCACAGGTGATGTAGAGATCTTCACTTGTGTTACATTCAAGAAAGGAATAAAGAAACATTAGTTATAAACACTAATAACGCTCAGCGCAAGTTGTCAACAGTGCAGGTAATATAATGTCGGTTCACAAGCACTGCGGGGCTCTTCATTTGTGTTATTTACTAGGAAGGAATGAAGAAACATTAATTATTAATACTAATAACGCTCAGCGCAAGTTGTCAACAGTGCAGGTAATATAATGTCGGTTCACAAGCACTGCGTGGCTCTTCATTTGTGTTGTTTACTAGAAAGGAATGAAGAAACATTAATTATTAATACTAATAACGCTCAGCGCAAGTTGTCAACAGTGCAGGTAATATAATGTCGGTTCACAGGCACTGCGGGGCTCTTCATTTGTGTTATTAACTAGGAAATAATGAAGAAACATTATTTATTAACACTAATAACTATCAGCGCAAGTTGTCAGCAGTGCAGGTAATATAATGTCGACTCACAAGCACTGCGGGGCTCTTCATTTGTGTTATTTACTAGGAAGTAATGAAGAAACATTAGTTATTAACACTAATAACGCTCAGCGCAAGTTGGCTGCAGTGCAGGTAATATAATGTTGGCTCACAGGTGATGTAGAGATCTTCACTTGTGTTACATACAAGAAAGGAATGAAGAAACATTAGTTATTAACACTAATAACGCTCAGCGCAAGTTGTCAACAGTGCAGGTAATATAATGTCGGCTCACAGGTGATGTAGAGATCTCTACTTGTGTTACATACAAGAAAGGAATGAAGAAACATTAGTTATAAACACTAATAACGCTCAGCGAAAGTTGTCAACAGTGCAGGTAATATAATGTCGGTTTACAGGCACTGCGGGGCTCTTCATTTGTGTTATTTAATAGGAAGGAATGAAGAAACATTAGTTATTAACACTAATAAATGTCATCGGTTTCCTGTCAAACAGAGGAGTCCATCACACCTCACGCGCCATTAACCCCAAGTGAGAACTTAGCGGGGGTGGAGACTGTAATGGTTGCATGTCAAACTGATGAAGGTAATACAGTTCTCTTGTTATTAGTCAAAAGGAACTTGGTGACTCTGATACATCCATCGAAGCATGCCCTTCAGCTCCATTACCTCGAGATGACACTCCTGCGGTTGAAGTTGTGGCTGAGACGTCTAGTGACCGCTTTGTGGACACTCCTAGCTTAAGTAGTAATCTATTGAAAATGAAGCGTAATAAACCTAAGCTAACTGACGATGAGGTATGGGAGGGACTTAGGGTAATTGGCAATGAGGGAGTGCTTGTTTTAATACCTTCAGATTGTCTTAGGATTAGATTTTCAGGTAGCACCAACCCCATTTTTGAGGCACTTGGGGACCTGCATAATACGGAGGTGGTACTTGCTCCAATTAGCAACTGTGCTTTAAGTGCTAATTTTAACTCTGAAGGTACCCATTGGAGCTTGGTAATTATTGATGTTATCAGGCAGGAGTTCCAACATATGGATTCCCTGCCAGGTCTTAATCACGAGCTTACACTTGAGTTCTGTAAGAAAGTAAATAGTGTTTTGATGTTTCCTAGGTTTGTGTTCAAAAACCGTAAATGTAAGAAACAGTTGGATGATTTCAGCTGTGGATACGAAGTTGTTAAAATGCCAGGTCTCAGACACAATATTATTGTTATAAAAGTAAGGTTACCACTAATTCACACATTTCCAACAGAATCACATCACTTAATTTGCATACTAAAACACGAAGCAAGAAAAGAAATTATGTCGAAAATCGAAAGATCAAAACCAAAGTACCAACACAGCAAACCCACAACTTGACCAAAATGTCTTATAGTAATTGTACAGATACTCCTAAAAGTAAAAATTCAAGATGCAAAGTAGTGGTAGTTGGCGACAGCCATGTAAGAGACCTGGCATGGTTGTTACAACCATTGTTACCTCAGCATAATATCATGGTTCAATGTCACCCTGGAGCTCCATTGGAGTATGTTTTTGAGTCTCTTGTCTTGATGCGTGAGGAGTTGGGAGCGCAGGACACTGTGATTGTAATGGGTGGAACCAATAACACTAGCTCTGACCACTGCTCACGTGTAAATGAAAAACTTGTTTATATAATTAACAACTACAAGTGTAAAATTGTTTTGACTGAGATACCGTTGCTGTTTGGTGCCACTAAAACTAAGTTAAGTCAAACCAAGTTTGTAATGGCACGATTTTTTCTCTTGCAACTCAATCCAGAGTACCGTTTTTGATTTTCAACCATCTTCTATAGAAAAATCATTACGTAAGGAGCGGTCAGCACCTGAATTTATCTGGTAAGAGATTGTTGTGTACGCATTTGTATGCTCTGTTGTCTCATTATACAAAGTTCTCTCGAGCTGACGAGCATCACTCACCACAATCTTTTTTATAGAATCAGACACCTTTTCTAATAATTGTAGTAAGAAGTCTATAACCTTGTTGCATCAAAATGTACAATCTGTTGCCTCAAAAGTTGGGCCCATTGAAGCCATTCTCCACAGTAAAGATGTAGATATAGCTTGTTTAACAGAGCATTGGCTAACCCCCGACAACCGGAGTAGTTTGAATATACAGGGGTACTGGGTTGCTGATATTTACTGTAGACCTAACCTCGCTAGAGGTGGTGCTTGTACACTTGTCAGTAACAGATTCCCTCATCTCGTCTCAGACCGCCAGGTTATCTCTCACCTCAACTACGAGAAGCACTTTGAGTCCTCTGTTGTTGTTGTCCATGTTCTGAATTTGACATTACTGTCACTTTACAGATCTCCAGATGGCGACTGTGACGTTTTCATTGAGAGACTGGAGGAGGCTCTCAGAATACTTATGAGAAGCAACAGGAATATCATCATATGCGGAAATTTTAATATTTATTTTTGGGAAGAAGCTGACAGGAAATTTGTTTAACTATTAGATGTTCTCAATAGTTTTTCACTGAAAATTCTTATTCGAGGAGTGACACGTCCTTGCTCTTCTGGTGGCTCGTGCATTGATAACGTCTTGGCTTACTTTGAGGTCGATCAGGTCTAAGCCGAAATACTTCCTACAGCCTTATCAGACCTCGAAGCCCAGCTGTTCTCCGTCTCAGACACCTCTAGTTCGACTGGTAGCAGTCCGAAGATGGTAAAAGCGAGAAGGTTCTCCTCAATAAACGTTGATAGATTTTCTAGTCTTCTGCAACAGGTTGACTGGAACAAACATGTCTTCCCTGATGATAGAGAGGATATTGAGGTCCAATTCTCTTCTTTTATGGATGTTCTTCTACATATCTTTAATTTAGCATTTCCTCTTGTCACTCGCAAGGCCGAACGTAGAGTACGTCCTAAATTGCTCACTGTTGGGGTCGTCAGAGCGAGGGAGGCGTTGAAGGATCTATATTTGCTCCAGCGCGATTTTCCATCGGCTTTCCATCGCAAGTTGTATAATAAAAGAAAATCTGAGTATCGAAAGCTTATCCAATCAGAGAAGAGCTTTGTGGCTAGGCCTCATATTGAGAATAGTGACAATACAGGAAAAGCAGTTTGGCAGATTGTGGCTGAATATTCAGGGAAGTGCAAAGGTAACAAACGCATAAATGGTTTGATTGATAAAGGCTTGTTGGTCTCAGAACCTAATTTGATAGCTGCAAGGTTTAATTTTCATTTCGTTAACGCTTGTAATCAGTTGGACCTTCAGAGCAAAGTAACATCAACTGATTCGGGGTTGCCCAGCTCTCCATGTTCATCGAGCATTTTTTTTGCTCCTGCCTCGTACAGTGAAGTGTTGAGTGTGACTAAGGGTCTCAAGGCCATCTCCTCTTCTGATGTATTTGATATGTCTCCATCCATTGTCAGGAGGGTTGCAGATTCACTCTCGTGTCCCTTGACTGTCCTGTTTAATAATTCTGTTGACCAAGGACTCTTTCCTTCTGCGTTAAAATCCGCCAAGGTCATTCCTGTCTTTAAGAAGGGTGATAGAACCTCAGTTAACCAATATCGCCCCATCTCAATACTTCCCACGTTGAGAAAAATATTTGAACAATTAATTCACAATAGACTGATTAATTTTCTTAACGAAAATTCCTTACTATCTCCTTCACAATTCGGGTTTCTTAAAAATAAATCAACCACTCACGCGATAAATGATTTCCTTAATGCCGCCTTCTCTTCTGTTGACTCTGGCAGTGAGACTGCGGGCATTTTTTGTGATCTTTCCCCTGCCTTTGACACCGTCAACCACCAACGTCTCCTGGACAAGATGGAAATGTACGGTGTTAGAGGCATGCCTCTAGAGTGGTTTCGTTCCTATCTTTCTGGTCGCTCCCAGTTTGTTGAGATCACCAACAAAGGGGTTAGGGGTAGGTCTGCTCTCTTACCGGTCAAGGTTGGTGTGCCGCAAGGCTCAATACTTGGCCCTCTTTTATTTAATATATACGTGAATGACCTTAACTCATCTGTGAGGGGCTACTTAGTGCAATATGCGGACGACACCAGTGTACTTATTCAAGCTGACACAGCTCAATCTCTACTACTACAACCTATAAATATAATTCTGTATTCAGTCACAAACAATGTTTGTAGAGGTACTCAATATTGGTATCACTTTTATGGTTTAGGCCCTATGTATCTGCCAAAGTAATTTAGAGCCTCGTCGTATTGTTTTGTCAATTACATCTTAGGCATAAGACGATTTAGATAACTGCACTGCGTCATCATGAAATCCAGATGTTTGGCTTGCATGAATATGCTTTTAATTTTAATAGGTTAATGCCTCAATTGCATATAATTCACCAACAATTTAGAACTCTTATGGAAAAGGAATAAAGTATTAGGAGAAACATTATTCATAGATAAACTTTATTTAATATCTGGAAATTTTACGTTGCACTAAATTATTACACGGTTCATCTACAAAGTAGTAGGTGTACCCTAAGTTTTTTTCTGGATCATATTTTAAAAATTTCTTAGGTGAGATAGCAGATCTGCAAGGTATTTTTCTAATATACTTCAACATTTTAAAATAATGAAAGTTAAAGTAAATATAGGTTTAACTCCCCTTAAAATATAGAATTTCTAATCTGAATCGCAAGGTCGTTGTAAATATTACCTAACGGCTATCATTAATAATAATACAAATATTATTTTTGTAATTCTAAATAATTTTACATTTATCACCTTTAAATATATTCGAAAATTTTACTTCACTAGTGTTTGAATTTTTATGTAATCCACTACATACAAATTATTTAAATTTGTTTACGGCTATATTTTTTCTGTATTTCAACTCTAATAAATTCTACAGTTCACGGGTTTTGCAGTTTGTAAATATACAAACGATTCATACTTGGAAACAATATTTGTTAATAGACTATTAGGTGTTTAAAGGTATAAAAATGAAAAAAATATTTAATAGATAATCTTTCCGTGGTTTTTTCCGAGTTTATAGATAAATTGTAACACTGAATTTATATATTATAATATATGTATTATATTTTTTTAAACATTATATAATGGCTTAATAGTCATACTTTTGTATTAACTACTTTGGATATTACAATGTCACTTCGATAATGAACTAGTTTAGTACTATTATTAGTAATACAAACAAAACGCGTTGATATTGTACGAAGATTTACAAAACTTAAGGGAGAAAACACATCATGCGTAGGTAAATATCAAGTCTTGTAAAATATTTTGCAGTCCAATTATTTAATATTGATAAATTGTAGCAGTTCTGTAACTCTATAAATAATTAAAGAACTTTGTGAAGTATTAAACCAGAGAACTGTCAGATAATCATAAAAACAACACCAAGTGGACAAAAGCTTTGTTCATTGTTGTAAGCTGAAGGATTTATAACTCCTGCGGTTCTTATACTTTGCTCATCAACCATCTTATATTATTTGATAGCTATTACTTTATCTTCTTTGGTTGGTTGCTACTTTTACTCGATGTATCCGTTACGCGTAGTTTTAATAAGTGCTTACTCATATACTGAAAGATCTTGGTACTAAATACTGTAATTGAATATATTTGTAATTTATACTAAAATACGGAAGCAAACAATTCTTACCAATCTGTGCAATTATATGAGTTTATATATATTAATTATTGTGTTGATACGGTTTTAATCATCCATTACTTCCACATCGAGGCTATGATGACGCGAATTAACCTGCTAGCATTAAAATATATATTAGTATATTCACAAACTTCAAGTACAATACAGGATTATGTCCCTTGGTCGCAAAACATATTCATTTAACATGTTTCATTACCGCCATCAGGAAATATTTGAATTGATTCCAACAGTATTGCTTTATTTCAGAATCTACTGACAATTACACATTCTAAAAATTAAATTCTACAGCTTTAACAATGGTACTTTCTAATTAGTTTAGTTTAATTGTTTTCTAAGATTTGTTAAATTTTAAAACTATTACAATATTTTAAATTGCTACTATCTTCCTAACATATCGAAACTCTGGAATTAGGCCAATAACAGTTGTCAGGTCTCTAATAATAATATTTGTTATCCTATTCGTAATATTTCACAGTTTCTTAATACCGTATAAAACACCTTTTGTAACGGGAATATAGGAGAATGTTCCAAATAAACCGGCCAACTTTCTAAACAAGAGTAATGTGACCACAGACTCTAGATACGTAATATTAAAAAAGGCATAATAGTTTAGTAGCACTGTTGGAATGAGGGGGAGAGCGCTCAATGGGTTGGGTCAGTCCTTTTTATCCTGTCGTCTCCACCCGTCCTTATATGAGAGGTAGGTGGGTACAAGATTCTTGTCCACTAGCCTTGTATGATCGGGGTATTGAATATTCTGGCAGCACTAATAATTTTATAAGCATATCTCGGATAATCCCAGGGAGTAAGTTGATCTACAGAAGTGAACTTGTTAATTCAATATAATAGAGGTAATACTCGTGACAGCTGGAACTGTGTTAATTGATGTTAAATAACTGTAATTAATTAAACTGTAGTTATTGATGTTAACTACACTCGCCTGTACAAAACAAGGTTATAAAGTTATTAGCGGTATTATATAAGTATAAAGCAGTTACCATTTAATAAAGAAAATATTTTATTTAAGGCCAAAATATAGGTCATTTGCTTATTAAATAATAATCAGAAAAATAGATTTGTGGCTAATGTTTAGAAAGCAATGTTAATTTGATACATATTTCCCTATAGAGTACTTTTTCAGGTAAAAAAGTTCGATAATAATTATATACACAAAATATTTCTGTCGATATTGAAGTGACCCAGTGCAGAACATACCTGTGTACAATTACATCATTTTACGTCGCTGAAATCAGAGGCTTAAGCGATACCACTTATTAAAAACTAACGCAGATGTGCAAAACGTTAATATGATAGTTATACTTTGTATATCTAAAAAAATTATTTGCTAATACATTTCATAATCAGTAATCATATAATTTTAATATGGTTTAGATGTTGTAGAAGATGATAATTCGGCGCCTCTACAACTTGGGAGCTAGTAATCTCTTTTTTCTACGATTGTAACGTTTCCATAACAGTTATTTACAGGCCCAAAGTAAAAATCTATGCTAACTCTCAGGCAAAGTCCAGGAATTTACATCACAGTTACAGACACCATCATTGAAATCAAGATTGATTGGATAGAAAGGAAGTTTAAATATAAATTTAAAGTATATAGGTTGAGTAAAGACAGACAGATATAAGAGAAAATTTTTTGTCCCTTTTAATAAGGGTGAGCCAACAGACATATTCAGGTATGTAAAGTTTACAGTAAAACACAAAAATTGTGATGTGCGCAGTGAGGCGAGGAAAAGATGTTGGCTTAAAAATTGTATTCTCTAAGCAATATTAGAAATAATCTCCCACTCCAGTAAGACGTGGCTGGTATTAATTGAACTAAAATTTATTTTTATATCTTTATGGATACTTAATTTATTTATATTACTGCTTGAAAGTAGAAGTACTAAATATAATGTTAATAAAGACTTGAAATTACTTGCGATTTTCTAATAAATGTGAACAAATTTAAGATGATTAATGATTATAGTCCATAGCAACGTAGTTATGGTAAAATAGTAATTTTAACATAAAACCTTTCCATTGGTAACGGTATGAGTCGTTGTAGTGACTATCATTGTAGGTCATATAAATTCAAATTAACCTGATGCCTTACCTCAAACTGCTACAGAGATCAAAGTACCGCCAGCTATCACATTCAAGGAAGACTTTTGTTTATGAAACAAAGTAAATATCATTTCCCGCTCTGCTTATTGTGCACAAAGTTTGATGCAGGAAATGGCTTCCAAAATTCTAAAGAGAAAGTATATTTTTATGGAATTAAAGCGTATTAATACTGTTAAATTACCACTTATACTTGACATAAATATGCATGCAATTAAACATATTACAATTTATATAAATAAAATAGGATATTATATGTATCTTGATGGTAAGAAGAGCTTATACACGTAAATAAAATGCCCAAAAGATTTTAAAAGTTCATTGTAAGGGTTTCAAAATATAAGGGAAAGGAATTTGTTACATACAATTTCGAAATACAGTCTGATCATTGTCTATGAGTGTTTTAGAATGTCTAGCATAAAATGTATAACGTAGAGATCACAACCAAAGGTTATTATCTTATAGGTTATTACATTCTTGAAGCTCGTTTCTTATTGGAAAATAAGAATATTATAGGTTATTACCTAATGGTTATTACCTAATAGGTATATTACCTATTAACCTATACATTTTAAGAACATGATTGCAACAATAACTCAATATCCAGTATAGTTTGCTCCAATGGATAAAATTGTAGTATGCCACACCACGTGTCACGTAACAGGCTTCGGTTAGTTTCAATGCAATATTTCAAGTATACAGCTGATTTTATTATTGACATAATAACATTATTTACAAAGTAACGTACGGCAAAGTTAATTTTACACCCTCCGCAAATTAAAAAGAAATTGTGTCAGCCTAATTTGAGCTTCTCCGATGCTCACCCTAATTGTACGGTTGGAGTTAAAAAACATAAATCATTCTTGTTTGTGGAAAAATCTAGTTTTATGCAAAATTTCAAGTCTGGAAATGAAGTTTTTCTCAATATGTCTTCTTACGATATGCATTTACGTTTTTAAAATTAGTTGCGTTAGTATTAGTGTTTTTTTTAAACTGTTACACACTAAATCACCATAGTTTTACCAATTTATTTTTAATATTCTAGATGTATTGAGCTACATATGTTAATACACGTTTTCTTGTATCCCGATTGAATATTACATGTAAAAGTTCTTTTGAGAATACTGAGTTTATTCACAAATTTATAAATTCTGAAATAATCTCTTTGTCATAATGGTTATCCATTAGATCAAAGTAAAAGCAACGCTCACACAAGTCCCATGGAGTAACATGCACCATAATGGTACTCAGTGTCAACTTGCATAAATATAAAGGTTCTTGTGAAATTGAATACTTTTTTGTCACTTTGGTTTAAGGAGATCATGCGGATAGTTGGACTTATTAGTAATACACAAACGAGTAACAGGCTTAGCTATCCATTAGCTAAACATTGAATGACATTTTCTACTTTGTCGGTTGGAAGTACGGCTGTAAGGATAGTGAGTATAGCTTAACGTAAGTACCTCTCATAAAGTATGTCCATGATATGAATTATTGTTACAATTTCGGGAACATTATGTAAAATATGGAAACGCTCCTATGAACAGAGAGGAGAGGAGTAACGGAAATACAACTGGCAACATACATAACGAATTCCACCACGTTTAATGAGTATCGCAACAAACGTTTCTTTTGCTATAATTCATACAGAAAATTCATTGATGTGAATCTCCTAATAAAGTGAAATCTGTAACCAAAGCGTATTTCAAATTCAACGCTACGAGACAGCCTAATTTTTCTATAGGTTTTTGTACACAATGAAATGACGATAGTCTGAATAGCACTAAACTACTTTCAATATAGGTATAGTTTATACCAAATGTAACCACCATCAGCATTAAAAATATCGTTAGTTTAAAATCTTTTAATTTAAAAAATACCAACTCCCTAGATTCAATAATGCATATATATGTCCTTGATTTCTTAGCAAAAGAAAAAACAATGTACGCAGTACGCCTCCTTCTACAGTGGGTACTAGAGACAAGCGTGTCTAGAGACTAGCGTGCTTCTTGTACTTCAGCTCAAATTCAAGCTTGACACAAATTCAAGGTGCGCTTTTAAAGATACGTGTTATTATACTGCTGTAACTTTGCCAGTATAAGCAAAGGATAGTTCTATTCTTTTCATTTCACGGAGGATTCAATGGTAGATTTATATTACACACTAACAGATTCAAATAAATGACACTGGTTATCACACAGAGCATTTAAATCACATCTTTCCTAGTAATTTTCTTATGCATAATATATAAACGTTGTTAAGTTAATTACCACGCATAACAAGTGAAACCATATGGTCACAGTGTATGTGTATCCCTCACACAGATAATTTACTTTTCACTTCATTGGGTGGGCTGACACTGGTTAAGATAGGTTGGAAGCCTACATTAACCTTAATTTATATCACTAAATGCTTTAACGACAAGGATTTCAATAAATGTGGTGAAAAATTTTATAAAATTTATAATATAATATTTTTATGTTTTTTAAAAGTTTTTGATTGGAAATAGTGTTACATACTCATAACCTTTAAATCTGCTTAGTCTCAAAAAATTACCTCGAACATCTTTTCAAAAATAAAGCCATTATATATTCATTTCAATGTTAAATTCTATCATTTTTCATTTGTCATAATTCTGTTTATTATAGACTAATTATATAGTGACATTATGAGTAATTCCAAATATATTTAAGGAAAAATGTATTGTTTAAAAATAAAATGCTTTCCTTCTTTGAAATATATATTTGAAGAATGTTTTTAAAACATGATCACAAATAACTTTGAAAAAACTATCAAATGCTGTGTTTACAAAATTCTTTTATCAAAAGAGACTGACAGTAACATTTTTATATTAATAGTAAGCAGATCTTGGGGAAAATAGCTGCCTACTATTAATTCACAAATTAATTCCAAGATAAAAAAAGTGTTATGCTATTAGCAACACAAATCTACTTCCTATATTATGCAACATTCGCCTCAAGTTTCTTTAAGTAATTTTGCATATTCATGAAATATCTTTCCCTTCTCCTGATTTATCATATAGCATTTTACTGTGAAGTCTTCTTGGATTGTTTATAAATAAAATGACGTCACTGCAAATGTTCAATTCAAGTCCGTTTTACCTTCCACCTAATGTTGTGTTTAAAATTTATCTGTTAGAAAAATGTTAAAAAAATATAGCACTGCTAACAAAATAAAATAATTACTTTAAATAAAGTCATATTTGTGCTACAGTCATTAAATTTCTATATATAAATTTTTAAGGTGTTGTTTTGTCTGACCGAAACCCATTAGGGGGATACCAATACTCAGTTTTTCGACGTGATCTCTTATTGGTTACCTCTTATGTTATCTCTGATCTATATATATATATACATGAAAGCATAATTCAATTGCGAAAGTTGCAATTTTAGGCACTTATTTATGCTTATGTCAAATTCAGATTATAATAATTAAGATAATTTTTATTGCCCTATGTATTATGTATGGTTGATATTTATCCAAAAAAGGTCCTTAAAATTAAATTGTAGGAGATAAGTCCAATTTATGCAACAAATTTATTTTTTAACCTTCAACTATGAAGTTTAACTTTTAATCAATATGAAGAATGTAGTGTTTATTTCTCTATTTATTAATTTATGAAAATTGTATTAAAATTAAATATGCAAACAATATTTAAATTTACCAAACCGTCTCTTGTATAACATAACCATAAAATTAAACATAATTTAAATAAATTAGTAACCTAAAATTTTAGTCTCCTAAACATTATGAGTCAGATAATAGAAACATAAACACACTGTTAAACGATGTGAACGTCTCACTCAGTTTTGTGAGGACGCTAGCTTAGTCCAAGCGCCAAGGAACACTTTGTGCCCATGCCAAAGGTTTTGTAAATGGAACTTTAGGGTGGGTAAAGATTTACATAAACAGATCTTCCCTCCTCGCATACATACTTGTATGAATATTTTATAATAATTTGGTAGTTAGTGATCTAGTAAAAGCCATTTTTACATAAAATTAAAACATGTAGTCAAAATAATATAAACAAACTTAGGAAAGGATTTATAGATAGAACTTACAATTCTACCATTAAATTGAATAAGGTGATTTTACTTCCAAGTAGCGATTAGTTCCACAAACGTTTTTTTATCAGAAAACAAACTTCAAAGCATATACGTAGTTTGAAAAATAGTTCCTCGGGATAGTGTAACCAATTGTAATCTCAGTTCGGTTTTAATTTCTATTAAAATACTTTAATATAAACATCATTTTTCTACAGCATGTTATAGTTGAATTCGGAACGTTTCTATTTATTGAGAGGATCTAAAATCTAGTAATGAAGATGCTGTAACCTTGTACTTTAGGTGATTTATTTGAATAATCAATTAGCAACATATGATATTGATAAATTGTCTAATGAGTAGTTAAATTAACTTTTGTAGTTTCGTGGATTTATAGGATGTCTATAATGGTTTTATGAACACTGGTTTTATACTTGACATGAGATTATTGTCCTATAAGTCCTAAATATATAATCTCTGGTTAAAGTTAATTATATAAGAGCGTTGTGCCTATTTCAGCCTAAATATTTGAAGCCCCACACCATCTAAGAGTTATATTCCGATTTTATAGTCGAGTAGCAGCTATTTTTCGGAACCCTTACAGAATTGTTTATGAGCTTAATCTCTAAAAGTGTATTCCTTTTGACTGTGAAAAGTGCTTTATGCTATGGTGATTCCTAAATAAAATAATGTTAAGGTAAAGTAATCAAAAACAAGAACTAATCACACGTATTCTTCATTGAGAAAACAGTACTCACACTAATAGTCTTTTTCAAAAATGAGAAGTTCTATTTTTACCTTTTTGGAAGAATATTTTCGAAGGTCTGGTTACTAGGGTCACTTTGTATCTTCGTTATCGTATGATGAATTGTTTTTTATAACGGCGTAGCCATCAAAAAAAGACAAAAAGAGTTTTCAACTGAAAGAGAAACCTGTGAGATTTATAAGTGGATTGCTATACACTAACAGTGATTTTTCTAATAGGGATGAATGAAATATATTATAACATTTGTAATTCATACAAACTGAGTACTTTTCCCAATTCACTATCCCTTGCGCCTTTAGTTCGCCACCCAAAAAGAGGTCACTAAAAATACCGAATTGTCTACAGAATACTCTCGGGATAATTCATGTAGTTGGGAAGTGAGGGAATGTTATCATGGCAGTTGTCACACCTACCATATCTCATACTTATCTCTGCATAAGATATAACTCTTTGCCAAATGTTTCTCTAATAACCATGCATATATTGTAATAACTATCTATTTTAAGACATTATTTGGGGAGGTGTTTTATGACACTTTTTAGCTTTTTGTTATTTTTAAATAGAGACCGACGCCCTTGTAAGTATTTTCTGTACTTCCTCTTAAGGAAATGGCACCATGACATCAGGTATTCACACATCTCTAAGCATTTTTATATGTAAAACTAATATTGCTCCCTTATTTTTAAATTCTATTAAAGGTCACTATTTAAAAAACACTTGATGGATAGCGTATAAGGAGTGGAACATATTATGTTGATTTGTAATATTATTATTCTTTCAAAAATATTCAAGAACAACTATTAGTAATAATATGTTTCCTCATGTTAATATGATACATTATTTACTTCATGGGTTTCGTATAAATATGCTAAAGAAATTTCAGTCCTATTTTAAATTATTTAGTGAAAACCTGTTAATTAGAAACATTTTATATTACATTTAACAGAATTTTATGTAAAAATAAAATATTGTTTACTCTTTTAATTGCACATAAAATGAAATAAAAGATTACACGTGTTCTACCCATCGATTATTGTTATTGCTTGAGTTAGCCGTTTATCATAAATTTCAGTGATTTGAAAATACAGCGGAGTTCTGTGCCTCTGTGGCGGGTCGTTAATGTAAATCCTTCCATTTAGGCCAAATAGGATAGAGGTCTATATTTAGCATGAATAATATCTCAAAAAGGTTATTTTAAGTACTTATGATGGCTCCAACTGTAGCCTAAAAAGGTATTAAGCGAAGTATGCATGCTTAGAATCTATGATGAAGTATGAAGTATTGTGTTAAAGTCTTAGTTAAAATTGCCAAAAAATATGTAACATTCCAAGCTTTCATGCATGAACAGACTATGCCCTGAGAAAAATTTGTTCTCGATGTATCCTGCGAACAGATAGACCAACAAGATCGAAATAGTTACAATCTTACAAGTAATAGACTCTGACGTACAGCTAATTATTAAGATTGTAAATTTGCTGAAAATTGGGAAGGATTTAAATAAGTTCACAATGAATAATACGCACAATAAAATGTTAAAATACAATTCTGTCCCTCTTGCATTCTATTAAATTAAAAATAACAAGTTCAACATTACATAATAATTTACAAAATAAACAATTATAATAAATATTTTAAAAATATTAGGAACAAAAAATTTCTATAATTTTTTTTACTAATTTACCATGGGTACATAAAATGTAAACATTCCTAAATGTATAAGTGCATACAATTACATTTCACATTTTTCATTAGAAAACAAATTAGGTAAAGAAGGTGTAAATTTACTCTATCTCAATAACTAAAAACAAACTGACAAATGATTTTTATTATTTAATTTATTAAATTCTACTTTTCCCATAAAAGTGTAGTAGTCACTACATTTGTTACTAGAAAAAATTTAGGATGAAGGTATTTATAAAATTTAATCAAAACTGTTCTCTATTAAATTATCAAATTTCCATGTACACGATAAGGGCTATTTCATTAAAATTCAATGAAAATAAAAACTTTTTAAGGACCATAAAAAATTTAAGTAAGGTCGCTGAAAACTATAGTAGTATACGTGACAGAAACAAAGTAATGATAACAGGATACTCGGGCCAACATCGTAGGATCAGCATAATAGTCCCCTATAACCGAGTAGCTGCAGTGACATATTGGCAACGCTCGTTACACCTTGGGAGGTCGTTAATAACATAGACAAATGATCGAAGACAATGCATCTTTATTACATGACTAAGATTTAAATTAAATGATTTGTAATTGTAATAAGGTTCGATTGTTCTATTATTAATTTAATATAGTAGCACTATCACATTAAAATTGTTTAAGTAAATCAGTTACACTATCAGTAATTGTATTAAAGACAGGTAAAATATGGCAAAAAAAGAATTAACAGATTTTGATAATTTAGGATATAAAGATGAAAAATATAATATTTTATAGTTATAAACTATGTCGAAGCAGTTTTTTTTAATTATTGAGTAAACTAAATAGGATTTTTGAATTATAAATACTTAGATTTTACAAGTTATTTAAATTTGAAGACTGTAAGGATTGGTTGATCAGATTACATTACAATTAGTTAGAGCAATATCAGTAAAAATTAATACATAATTTATTACTGCATATAACACAATCTGAGGATTATGTTTATTGTTTACTTAAGTCTATTAATTTAATAAAGAGTTTCATTAAAATTTTACAGTTTTTCTCATTTCCCTATTATATTCCAATATAGATCATTATCTTAATTGCCTATGTGTCGTTAGTGGTTAGTATTACAGAATATTATCTTGAGTAAACCATAATGTATAGCAATTTTAGGATAGATAAAAATAGTAACCTACCTAGTTCTTGGTAATCCTTCACATAGAGAACTATATATTATAGGACTCTAAGTTATCTGTTTAAGTGTTTCTACATCTAAGTAACCTACGCATTCAAACAGTTACTATAACATACCAACTATGTTAATTAACTTATTATTAATGTCCCAAAAATAAATAATATTCATCATTAGGTTTTTTTAAATTTACATTTATGGTGCCAATCATAAAATTTATGTCTTCTAATTTATTTTCTAACATAAATGTATTTTCTTATAGAAACCAATGCAAGATGTTTTAATAGTCATACATTAAAATTCATTCCCCATTTAGCCCAAAATAATTTCGGTAATATAAGCACATGGGAGTTTATAAGATTGACAAATCTATAATACCTTAATGTACCTTATCTTAGAGGATAATGATATTAATATAGTAATGACATCCAAAATATTCTAAAACTTAACTTCTTTTTATCTCAGATATTGCATTAAGACTTACCATAAATTAATATAAGGAATATTATGTTTTGTTTTACTATAGTCTAGATCTGAATGTATTCCCTAAAGGTTTAGGTGTAAGAGCATTTCTATATATGTTTATGATAAATCTGTTATAACACGAGAAAAGATGTTATAATTATTTACTCGGATAGATCTCTTTCAATATTTAAAATTTTTATGGAGATTCCTAAGGGCAAAAAGAATTTGTTTTACTATATTCTACATCATAATCAAGTTCCCTCAAGTTTTAGGTGTAAGAGCACTGCGATATATGTTTATGAGAAATCTGTTATAACATAAGAATTAATATTTTATAATTATTTACTCGGTTAAAACTGTTTCAATATTCAAAATGTTTATGGAGATTTGTAAGGGTAATAAGGACTAATAACATAGAGGTTTAAAAAGGACAAATACATAGAGTTTATAAATAATAAATTGAATATAATAATATCAAATCAAATATTTTTCAATACAGTTAACACAAATATTGAATTAAAGAAGATGTTAATATCCACAACACGTGTATATAGAAAACCGCTAAGTAATGAAGTCTTCTAAGCTAAAAAGTCATTTACAAATATGTTCTAAATATGAATGAAAACCAATGTTTAGTGCTCACATAAATGTGCTTACTATAAAATCTTAAAGGTTTTTATGCAGCTAAAAACAAAAGGAACATATTTCCATAATATCTTTCTTAATATCTTTATGAAACATTGATTTCGATTAAGGTTCGTGTTAATCCATGGGATTTAGTTGAGCCTCAGAAAAATGCTTTACATTGTTCAGATAGTTGACCACGATGGTAAGAAGAAAATTTCAGAATACAAAGTATGAAAACAAACGGAGTATAATAACATGACACGTCAAGATGTAAAATAGGCTAAAAGTGAACATGTAGCATAATTATTTGTAAGGTATGAGATCTATGATTTATGTTCATCTATCTGCTTTATGTGAAATTACTTAAGTTTACATTTTGGTAGGTTAGCCTAATTTCTCTCTGGTCTACTAGGGGAAGTAAACTTTTTTGTATAGTAAAATGTCTGTCAATTGGACATTTCTAGAGTACAATTAGACTTGAAAACAGCCAAACCTGTTACTCTTACGTAATAAGGTGGTAAACATGACATGTATGAACATATACTAATAGTGAATTACAACGCAAATTCCATTAATGTAATTTTGCGAGGCCATTCAGAATCAAAGATTCTATCGTCAGGCGGAAATGATTCATTAAATGTTATTTAGATAAGGTTATGAACTAATTTTCCAAACCTTAATACTCAGATTGAAATGGATAGGAAATTAGTCCGTACGCTCAAGCAATATTGGATTTTCGCAAACAGACCATTTGGTCATTTGGTCTTTTCCTTCAATAGGTAAGCTGGGTCGACCTAAACAGTTTTTAAAGCGAAATGAAATCTACATGCAAAAAGCAGTGTTAAAGATGATCTGGAAATGACTAAACAGGATCACTCTAAAAGTTTACAAGAACTTTTTAATACTCTTGTTAATATAGATTCGTAAAACTGGATTTTTATTGGTGTTGGAGGACTTTGATAAAATTGAAAGATATCTTTCCCTTTGATATTGATTAAATGTTTGACAAAACCTCGATTCGTTAAAGAGTTCTATGTGTTTTAAAAATAGAACATGGAAGCTTCGGTCAATTGAAAACACAGTGTGTAATCGATAATAAAAGGAGCTGCTCTTAAGGAAGACCGCGATTCCATGAAGACTCTTACGTATTAAGCTCCTTATCACTGAGGTTTTTGGAAGAAATCTTTTCCTCCTTTTCTTGTTACTTTGCCTCGTTAAGAGGACATCTATATTCTGTCTATACAGAAAGTGTCCTCTCATAAAATGAACATTTATTTGCAGGCAACTTGAAATTATGGGATACTTTCTATGTCTACACAGGAACAATTTTTGAGAAAAGCCTATTAAAGCCAGAACTCTTAATAAAATACTGCTATATTTGAAAATAAAAAAAATTCTAAAATTCTAAATCACATTTCGTATGAAATTCTTTAAGTGTTGTAAATTTCAACTATCCGTATCTCTTGTGTAGTTTAAAAACATTCTGTCGTACCTTATTCCTCATAACTGAGCTATCAATCTTCATTTACTATGTTTCAAGTACAAAACCACTAATTTGAATACATCCATCAATGCAATGTGTAGATAGAAGGAATCTACTGAATTTCGAGTTTATTTAGAGTCACTGGCTAGTTTACAAACATTTTGATTGAAACGCATTTTTATATATTTTAAATAACACTGAACATAATATAAAATATTTTCAAAACTTGGTTATAAGATATCTTCCGTTAAGTGTAGCATTTGCTTTTGATCCCATAATTAAAGAAAAAGAAGTATTATATAAATATTTTGTAAAAAAAGTAAGGGATAGAAGAATTATCAAGACTGGTTGTAAAAGCAACACAATACGTCTCCAAAGAGACAGTGTTTAGACATAATATGCTAAGTGAGAAGTTGCAATACAATTTAAAACTAAAAATCCTGCTCCAAAGACAAATAAATGTTGTAAGGGAGGAAAGAAATAGTAACCAATTGTTTGATATTAATTATTTTTATCGTTTGGAGGACCAGTTGGGTTGTCCAGGTTCTAAACATTCGAATGCAAATGTGTTAATAGGATAATGTAATATTTGAGAAGTCATTTACCTACCAAGAGAAGTCTTTTCCGAGTACCACCATAAGAAGAGTCCTAGACATATGTAAACCAGGGTACACTGACAGCGAGGACTCCGTGATACCATTTTTTATTTAATTATATACACCACTTGTCATACATGATTTTAAAATTTTTCCTTTGTAAGAGGATTTATGCGGAAAAATATTACACTTTTTGAACTGATTACACTACTTCACTTTCAAATATTTAAAACTTTAATTACTAGTTATATACACTTCTACTTAGAACCTAATTATAATGTACAGTAATAAAGTCAAAGCAAAACTTGTTAATAAACACATTAAAACAACTTCAAAAATGATTTAAAATTAAATTATGAAACTCATAGCCAATAAAATACCACTCTTAAAGGGCTAATTTTAAGTGTTCTAATTATACGTTTCCAGGCGACATATGATTATGTCTCTCTTGTTCTATTTGTATTCTGCCTACCTGATGTTAAAATCAGCACCACTACCGATAAGGGTGGTAAAGTTAATAATGATCAAAAGATAATTTTAAAGTTATAGTGTAAATTCGTAGTTATAAATAAAGACCAGGAGTGTAAATAATAACAGTAATAAACAGAAACAGAATTATCTTCTTCAAAATAAATATGACCTTCTACATGTAATCTTAAAGTAACAAATAATAATTTTAATCGAATTACAAGCACTAATCTATATAAATAATAACCGTACGTACATGGAATTATCTTATTTCCTGTAAATGTTTTGTCGTTAGAGTAATTTACTCGTATGTTTCAAGGCATGATAAACCGCATAGCACCACAACGACTTTCAATAGTCTTGCGTTGTTTATCCATTATACGAGATGTGCAGATTATGCACGTGGTCTAAACTGATTACTGAATCACAACACGTTTGAATTACGTTTGATAAAACTATATCCGTATTTTACCCTATAGATTTGTTAAGATGCAAGAGCAATTAAATGTATATAATAATCTAGTTCGTCTGTGGTGGAAACAAAATTTATTACTCTCAGAGCAGGATACATCTTCACTGTAAATTTATTGCTCTTTTACTTTAACCCACACCGGTGAATTTATTAATGATATATTATTGATGCAGTAAAAATGATTTTGAGAACCTTATTTATCCCATTACTTAAAAATGTTTGAACAATAACGATTCCGTATCTTGTTCACTGTAGAGCTTAATAATATCGCAACAGTTTAAATGTTTAAGTGTGTGTAATTAATTTTTATCAGAATTAATATATATATATATATATATATATATAGCAAATAATACAAGTTTACAGGCACTGCCCTAACTTGATTTAGTTATATTCATTGCACTTCAACTATTGTCTAATAAATCGAATAGAAAATTGTAATAATCTTACAACATACATTTTAAATTCCAGAACATTTTATATAAAGCAAAAGGAATTTAATATTGGATTCGTAATTATGTACAATATATGCAAATCTAAATATTGACCATAGGAGTATTGTTAAGGGAGGTGGGTGTAAAAATTGTCAACCATCATACGACGGACAAAAACCTATAGTAAATATATTTTCTAAAATACTAAACATATTTTACTAACGCATATTTAACAACTAATTAAAATACTATTTGCTGTTATGTAACGACTACGAACATATATTTATGTCAAGTATTATTGATTAATAATAGGAAAGATATCGTTAACTACGGAAAGTATGAGAATGATATTGTATAAACTCCTTTCGATATACAACTCCAGTTTAATTCTCAATTTCGTACATTTTATATTTACGCAGCACTTAATTTTCTTCAAGTTTGGTTTGAATTCTGATGTAAGATTTCAGTTTTATATTACCTAAAACTATGTGTTCAGTGTTATTGTACAGGTATTCCTATATACCGTTTGTAGAATTGAAGTAAATTGTGACTAATCTCAGAAAAAGTTTTAAATTTAAGACACTATTACAAGACCATCTAAAATTAAGTTAAAAGTCAATGACTTACTAAACTTTTTGTATATAACGAACTCAAGTAGAATTTGTTACCCACTAAACACGTGTATATAACTTTACGGTTATATTCATATACACCAGATTGGTTAATGCATATATTTGTAAACAAAAAAGGAACAAAATGTCGTTCATTAATACTTATCGTCTTGTTATAATTCCCTTTTTGTTCTCAATTTTAATTGAAGGTCCTACTACTTTTGTTAATATTGTCTATTGAAAATATAATTCCTACAACATAGTCTATAAATGAATAGCATATTTATGTAATAAGTTTAGACTTCAAGTTTAAAGTTACACATACACGCATTTTACATATAAGTAGAAATTAGTGACATGTTTAAATCTTTAACACGTCTTATCTGGCTTTATAAATTATCAATAATAAAACTGATATATTATTTTGATGCTTGGAGATTCATAATAAGATTACACTGGAAAAAGGATCCACACAAGCATTTTAAACAACTTTTGTGTATAGCTTTGCGTTTTGTGTTTCTGGTTAGATTTCTAGTGTTTAAATAAAAGAGAACAAAGTAATAGTTTTGCTTTAAATATTAAATTTGGTTAATTTTTTATCACACTGATATTTAGATTTAGGTGAATAAGTTCGATTTATAGGTATTATGGAAGCTACAGGGGCATTGAAATGTAATGTTGAATATTCTAAAACATTCCATAATCAGTGCAAGCAGGTCTGAACTTATCTTGTAATATATACAGCATATATGGAGAGTAAGAAGTAATACTCGAACACAAAGAACAGCCACGGCAGCTAAACAGGATATAAATGTCAACTAAATACGTTTATGGCTCCCGGGCGAACCAGAACGTTGAGTTGGAAACCTAATGGTTTGTGCTAAATACGTTAAGCCAGTAGAAGGTCCCGGCTATTACACCTAAAATCCTAAAGCTATTACACCACTTCAGGCTTTGTTATCCACATACTTCCGGGATCATACATTAAAGAGATTATTTTTTATATTAAATTATTTATATTAAATATATTAAATTATTTGATGTCTTACAACTAAACAATACTGAATATAGTGAAAGAGAAATATCCCTGTTACACAATATGTATAAATCAATAAATAATAAATAACTGTCTATAAGTAATATTGCTACTCAATTAAATACATTAGCCCAGTTAATAATTAATTTTATATAGATAGTCAATAAGCAGAAAACCTATTACTATAGAGATATTTGTAGGTAACTGGTTGTATAACATTATAAATGACAAGGGAAGCTGATTAATTATAGTGTTTGGGGAAGGATGGATCACAGGTCCTTTTTCTCTTTTTTGACAATAACTAATTTAAATATGAGTACACAGAAAATGTGATATGCAAAAATTTTAAGCTGATAAATTTGTTTTTTCCTTACGGAAATACTAAAATTAGTTGTCGTTAAAGACATATAGCACTAGTTAATTTATATTTAATAAAAGCCCTATTGTAAACTTTTTCCTGTAGTATCTTAATCCTTTATTACACGTAATATTTTTTAATTTCGATGTTGTAAAGAATTAAATATACTTTTATAATAGTGTTTTTTTATAATTTATTATAAATTTTGTTTGGCTAAGGTATTCCTGTCGCCAAACGTCTTCACAGGACGTGGTATAAATGAGGAACGTTCCACAAGTACAGACATGCATTCCTTTCCATCATTACTAATCGACACTAAAGATATAAAAAAAACAGTAGCAGTCGTGGGACTGCCGATAGAAGTGAAAACTGAACTATTAAGTTGAGAGTAATTAACAATACGTTATAGTAGCAGGACATCTGTAATTGTAAATGTGACGCGTTTTTAATTTTCCAATTTTAAAATCCACGAAAAAATATTATCAAATAACTAGAAATCTATTTTACCACGCTAGTAAGATAAATCTTATACCGTAATAATGCTCATTTCATGATGAAGAGGTTAAATATTAAAAACATAATTAAAATGAATAATGCTAAATTTTAAATACAAATATTCGTACAAATATTAAAAATGTTTAAAAATATATTCGTGGTTTTCATTATTCTTTTATCTGTATATATATATATGTTGTAATTGCCCAATATTAATAGTTAGTTAAACATAGAATACAAGAGAGTAAACACCGAGTGAACAACAGTGAGTTGAACACCGTTGTAAATAATACAGTTATTGCTACGGATAAAGTATATAATTGCAATAACAATTAAACCCACAATATTTTTAAAACTAATAAATTAGTTAAATTAACTTGGTTCTTTCGTAAAGGTATTTTTATTGCATAATAAACTAATTTATTGAGTTAATACGGTATCAGTGAGCCAATGCGCCAACTACAGTTCCGGCAGAAACGTTCACTCATCACTTCATACGCTACTACAGGCTAAACTAAACTTCCAATAAAAAAATAATAAATTACAAAAAAAATATTCATCTATTTTCACACAACTTTCTCGCTGACAAATTTTGTCTGACTAAAAAATAAAAAAAATCCTTGCTTACTACTTTTTTATTGTCATTGTAAACGCTATGTAAAATGTAAACAATAATCAAAATTATTTCGAAATTTTTTTAATATTTAAAAATGTAACCAATATATTGCCCATATTAAGAGCTTTAATTTGACGCATGTTACAGAATTGTACGACATTGGCTTCACTTTTAAATCGCGAGAGGAAGCCGTAAAGGTCACTGATTTTCGCAGTCTGTTTTCATACTCCGCCGGGACAGTTTTAACACAGCGAGACTGACTTTTTCATGCAGGTTAGTAGTCCGCGGCCAAGTCTACGGTTAAAAAACACAGCGAGACTGACTTTTTCATGCAGGTTAGTATCATTAGCATGTCGGTGACGCGAACCGAGGATTTTACCCTCTACCAAAACGCTCAACGCGCTTAAAGAAGTTTTCACTTCAAAAATTAAATTACACGAGATGGCCAGGTGATTTAGAACCTGGTTCCACCAGTCCAAAATCGTACACCACAGTAATCGGACACTGCGATTACTTCGGACGGGAGAAGTTTCAGGTTATCACGTGTTTTTCTATCATAACACTCATTAATGACATTATTTAACATTCATTTACTATTTTTATTCGAAATAAAAACTAGTATGGAACAATAAATATGTTTTTACTTCAGAATGAACCTTCATAAAAACTGTTATTATAACTCCCCTTTCTTAACAAGGACAATGAATTCCACACCCTCTTCTGATAGTAACTGAACAGTAAGTACTATTATAGTAAATAAGTTATACGTGCACTGAAAATAGTTTTTTAAATATTCTTTACAAACAGTAAAAATTAGAAACAGTATTCTAATACTTTTTGCTTTATATTAAATATTTTAGCAAATTGTAAGTATTTCCGCTAAATTATGACTGTACTTTTCACGGAGTATAAATTATGAAAATCGTGAAATAATTTGCTACAATATATTAAAAACCTATCTTTCCCTGAGATACTCGTTTTTTTATTCTTTATCCAATCATTTTTAGTATTTGCTACAGCCTATCAAAGTACCAATATTTAACTCTTTTAAAATACCAACAATGTGTGTAAACAAATTTAACATATTTTTTGTTATATATTTAACCTAATCTGCATAAAAATAACTCCAACTCCAAGTAAAGGCCCTTCATTAGCTGTAAAACAAACATATGTGCTTTTAAGTTTATGTTACCACAGATCAGTAGAATGTTTAAAGTACCAGTTAACAGCTAACCGCTTCCAACTCTTGTTCGCCCCGCAACGCGGTTGTAAGACTACCAAGATTACGGCAGAGAACAACTTATAACAATTTATAACATATTGCCTGTTAAGAGCCAACTTTCTGAGGACAATTGCAGTAAAACAGAAAAGCAATGCTCCAAATTATGTTAACATTATAAACAATACACCGCATGCGCAATGCTGCAAATTTATCCGTGAAATATAAATTTATATTAACTTAGAATACTATCTGATGACAGCATTTTACAAGCTCCATGAATTATTGGTCCTGTTGTCCTTGGGTCCTGGTCCATGATGTGCTGGTCCTGCGATCCTTGTGTCATGGTTCAAGATGAATAACATTTTTACAACATCCGTTCAGCGTGTTCACAGCAGTGTCGCATGATGAGGATCAGTGGAAAATAGGCGATTCACTCTGATGCCTCTTTTTCGAGTCTCCCCTATTGTGATCCGCTTATCGCTCGTCGTTGGTGTAGGTGGGTCGTTTATACGCTTCATCAACCTTGGTCTTTCCACCACCCGCGAAGGGGTCTGTCTTCACTGATATTCCCTGAAAACTTATGCTCTGTAAACATACATAGCTTTAAATACAAAGATGAACTACCCTTAAAGTTTTATTTGTTAAGTATGACTGTTGTGGCCGTTCCGTTCAACAAACCTTATTATTTAAACATATATCAACTTATTATTTATTTAACATTATAAAATCAAAACAACTTTTACTTACAACTTTTCTTTTGACAGTCTAATCCATGTAATTAACCTGCACACACACAAGAACATTATCATATACCTTTTTAATTATCTCCATCTCAATATTGATTCGGAGTATCAAAATATTATTGCAGATTGTTTTGCTACTGTTATTTATACGTGTCCTCTTTAATTTCTATAAGAAAAGTTTCATATGCTAAAACAACACATTTTTAGCAGACTTTCACCGTCCATTTTATCACTTTTTTAGATTTGTTTTACAAGTATTCATAATATACAATAACATGTGGCTAAATATATTCAAAAAAGCGTAATGTTATTGCTTTTAATTTCTGATTATCAAGGGATTCTTGAATTTTTCTTTTGATAATCATTCCTTACTTCATTTTCAGTTTCTTTTTAGTATTAAAAAAATTTATAAATGTATACTGACATAGTTAACTTGAATAAATAACATATTATAAGCATACTTTTACAGTCCACACTTTTCATATTTATTTTAAATTAACATTTAGACTCTCTAATACATTTTCCACTTTTAACTGCATTTTACACAAGATGTTTAAATAGTTCAACAGATATTTTGTATACTTTAATATTTTATAATATACCTTTCTAAATAATAAGCAAACTTATTAAAAAAACGCTTTCCTCTCAAATTTACCATCCTCTTCACACCTTTTTTTATTGCTTTTAAAATTTAATTTAAAGCTAGCTTACATGAACCGTCGTTTCCTATCGTTATCGCAGTATGTAAACACCATTTAACTTTCGACTCCTCTCTTACTTTAAACATTACAACACCTTTGATTACGTAATACTTAATATTGTTACATTGTTTGATACTTGCTTAAACTGGAGTTAAGTCTGCAAACTGTAAAGCATACGTATACTTTAAATAAGCAAATATATGACATTCGGATTAAATATCATAATGCTATATAAGACAAAGTGACCGGATATTGATAAATAACTTTGCTCAATATCTACTCATAAGAATTAAGGCAAAATTAAAATGATCCTCAAAAACGAAGAAGATATATATTATTTGGAGGGAAACCACGTATATTCCATGTAACTATATAAACCCTAAGTTGAATAGGATTGTCAGACCCACTTAATATCGGTCAGATCATCTGTTCCAATCTACCACATGTGATTAACTAAGTTAAACAAGGGTCAATGTTCTGGGATACCACCACAATTCCTATTCATATTGTTTCCTAATTCTTCCTCTTTTCTTCTTGTGTAGCTTGAAAAACTAGTAGGTTCAAAGTTATAACTTTGATCTACGTGTTCAGTTTCAATAGCATTTTGGAGAAACGTATTCGGCAAATATACGTTCAATCAAATAAGCTTTTGTGGGGCATTTTAGCCTCGCCATCAACACAAGGAAAATAGGTAAACTTCAAGACCGTCCGCTATGGGTATATTTAATAGCTAATGAGAGTTGTGGTTTGGTGTATTTAAAAACTATGTAATTTAATTTTCCATACACTTTTAGATATATTTTAGGCAAATCTATACACCACTCCAATTTAAAAACTTCCACAATGGCGTCTCTATTATTAAAAGGTCCAATTAACTATAAGTAATCATCAGTTTAAACACACTCATATGTCTAAATATCAGGTCATCGTTTAGTCAGTTAAAAAGCTGGCGTTTAATATTTAGCTCAAAAGCTTCCAAATAAGTTTTCTCATCAACTAAAAATTCCTCTCAAAATGTTAAAGGTTTTCTTAATACTTATTTTAGAGGTGTCTCGTACTCGGATCGTTACGAATAACGAAAATGAATTTTAAAGTTGAATCCTCGTAACAAGATTAACTGTAATTGAAAAAAAAATTGTTCAATAAAATAGGTTGTTAGTTATTGTTTATATTATCTATAACATTGAAATTCATAACTTTATATTAGTTAAAATTTATACCTAAATATAAAAACATTTTCTTAAAAACAAAAATTTATTTCAGTTAAACAAAAATTTCTGCAACGTGATTGTTTTACCAATTAAGAAAAAAGAGTTAAAATTTATCGGTTTGAAGAAACCCATTACAACTATAAATTTATGAATGTTAGTTTTTATCCTTTTCAACTAAATAAAAATCGCGAATAAAAATAATGGGAAACGTATTATGAATTAAATTCAATAATGAGCTACATGTGAGACTTTATAAAAAAGATTTGTTTTTATTTGGTTATACAAGATTTGTGTAGATCTTGTGTGGGTAGATCTTTATACAAAGTTATATAGAAGAGTTTCAAACAAACGAGGTCTGTCACTAGTTATTTTTATCGCTATATTATAGCTTCAATTGTAATTGAAATAATTCTTTATATTTGAATTTGGGCTCCTAAAACATTATTAAACGGGTAGAAATATGAACGCATAGTTTATTTATGGCAGTCTTACAAATTTGTGAGAAAATTAGCTGAATCCCTGGACCAAGTAGTACTTTGTGTCCATGTAAAATGTTTCAAAACTGTGTGTGGTATTTTAGGATGGGATGAAGATTTATATAAATATATTATCTGTCATTATAAGCTTTAAGAGTCTTATGTATTTAGCTCCTTATCACTGGGGTTTATGGAAGAAATCTTTTTTGCAACCTCATTGTTACTTAGCCTCGTTAAGAGGACATCTATATTCTGTCTATACAGAAAGTGTCCTCTCATAAAATTAAAAAATTATTTCCAGGTAACCTGAAATTATACGGTATTTTAAATGTCTACGCAGGAAACATGTTTTGTCAAAAGCTCATTAAAGCCAGAAATCCTAATAAAATACGACTAATTTAAAAAAATATAAAAACATTTCTCAAATTCTAAATCACGTTTTGTATATAATTTGTTTAATATTGAAAAATTTCAACTATCCATATCTCTCGTGAAGTTTAAAAATATTTTGTCATACCTTATATAACTTCCTCTTAAGTGAATTATCAAATCTTCATTTACAATGTTTCAAGTTATGAAAAACAGTAATTTAAATAAATTGATAAATGCAATGTTTAGTTAGAATCAACCTACTCTATGTAGAATTTATTTCTAATCAGTGGCTAGTTTGTTGAAACGATTTATGAAATTTAAAATGACAGAAAAAATACTGGAATCACGGTATGATATGGAACTGTATTAAAATAGTACCCTCCTGTTTAAAGATTATTTGAAAAGTGAAAAATAAAAATTTGGATTGAAATGCACTTTTATATATTCTATAAAACTCTGAACATGATAATAAAAATTTTCAAAGAATAATTAAATTAATATTTAGTAAAAAAATTTAAGTCATAGAAACATTATAAAAACTCGTTGTAAAAGCAACAGAATACGTCTTCAAGGTAACAGTGTTTAGACGTAAATTCTAAGTGAGAGGTTACAATAAAATTAAAAACTAAAAAACCTGCTCGGAGGGATAAACAATGTCGTATGAGAGTAGACAAGTCGTGAACAAGTATCAATTAATTATTTTATGATAATTCATTATTTTACGTTTGGAGGACCAGCCGGGTTGTTCAGGTTCCAAAAATATAAAAATAAATGTGAGAATAAGATAATTTAATGCCTCAAGAGAATCATTCACTAAGAGAAACTGTCTTTTCCGAGTACCACCACAAGAAGAGTCCTTGACATATGTGAAGCAGGGTTCTCTGAGAGCGAGAAGTCCGTGTTACCGTTTATTTAGTTAATGAAATACACCACTTGTCATATAGGACTTTAAAAGTTTCCTCTAAAGAGAATTTATGAGGATAAACATTATATAATTATAATTATTATTGAATGTTGTTTAGGACTGTGTAAGCTGTAAAAACCCACTCCTTGACTGATAACACTACTTTATTTCTAAACATTTAAAATTTTAACTGCAACTTGTGTACACTGCTACTTAGAAACTAATTATAGTGCACAATAGTAAATTCTATTTCAATACTATTAATAATAATATAAAACCAAAACTCGTATATTTCAGGCATGATAAAAAATGCATGTTACTACAGCGAATTTCAACAGTCCTGCGTTATTTATGCATTATATGAGATGTGCTAGTTATGCATTCTAGTACATTGACAAAGATATACGAGTATGCTATGATTTGAATGGTTTGCAAATAGGCTTTGAAAATAACCACATTTATCTGGATTACTATACAGTTTCAATGTGTATAAAGGTGTAAATTGCTTCCTGAATATAAAGAGCATATGTTATGATACGTTTGGATGACGTGTGATAAAACTATATCCGTATTTTACCCAATAATTTTGTTAAGATTGACGGGCCATTAAATTTATTTAATATTGTAGTTCGTCTGTGGTGGAGACAAAATTTATTACTCTCAGAACAGGATATCTCTTCACTGAAAATGTATTGCTCTTTTAATTTAACTCACGACGTTCAATTTATTACGGCTATATATTAATGATGCGGTCATAAAGGTTTTTGAGAACCTAAACTATCCCAATACTTCACAGTTTCAACAATAACGATACAATATCGTGTTTACTGAAGAGCTTTATATTAGCAAAAGAATTTAAATTTCATGCATTTTATATTTAGGCAGCACTTAATTTTGGTTTGAATTCTGATGTACGATTTCAGTTTTATATTACGTAAAACTGTGTGTTTTGTGTTATTGTAAAACTATTCCTATATACTGTTTGTAGAATTAATGTAAATTCTGACTAAACTGAGAACAATTGTTTAATATAAGAGACTATTACAAGACTGATTCAAAAATAATTTGAAAGTCAACGATTTATTAAAATTTTTCTATATAACGTACTCAAGTAGAATGAGTTAACGATTAAACGTTTAACTTTACGGTTACATTCATATACACTAGATTGGTTAATGCACATATTTTTATACAAAAAAAGGAACAAAAGGTCATTAATACTTATTGTCTTGTTATAATTCCCTCTTTGTTCTCATTTTATAAAAAGAATTTCTCATTTATTAAAATTATAATTCCTATAGCAAAGTCTATTATAATAGAAAAGCATATTTATACAAAAGGTTTAGACTTCAAGATTCAAGTTACTCATGCACGTAGAAATTAGCGACATGTTCATATCTTCATATCTTATCCAACCAATAAAACTGATATGTTCTTTTGATGCTTGGAGATTCATAATAATATTACCCTAAACAAAGAATCCACTCGAGTATTTTAAACCACTTTGATGTATAGCTTCGCGTTCTGTCTTTCTGATTAGATTTCTAGTTTTAATAAAAGAGAGTAAAATAACAGTTTTGCTTTAAATAATTATTTGCTTAATTTTTTATCACACTATTATATTTCAAATTTGGTGAATAATTTCGAGGTATAGGTAATGTGGAAGCTACAGGGACATTGAAGTGTAATGTTGAATATTTTATAAGTTTCCATAATCAGTGTAAGCAGGTCTGAACTTATCTTGTAATATATACAGCATATATGGAGAGTAAGAAGTAATTGTCGAACACAAAAACAACCATAGCAGCTAAACTGGGCATAAATGTCAACTAAATACTCACATATATGGCTCTCAGGCGAACCGGAGCGTTGAGTTGGAAACCTAATGGTTTGTGCTAAATACGTTAAGCCAGTAAAAGGTCCCGGAAACCAGAAAATCCTAAATCCATTACACCATTTCAGGCTTTGTTATCCACATACTTCCGGGATCATATATTAAAGCGATTCAAGTATTATAGCTTGTTTACATTTTTATACTCGTATATATTTCAATTATGTGATGTCTTACTATTGAACAATACTGAATATAGTATAAGGGAAATATCCCTCTTTCACTTTTTTTACACACACAATGATAGTAGAATTAGCATTTTGGAAAAGTGTTTATAGTTCTAAAAATAATGTAAAAAAATATTTTCTGTAGTTTCTATTCTATTTTCTATTGGTTCCAGGAAGCTAGTGCTTCTAGTAGTCTTCTTGTTTTCGGGATCTGGTAGTATAACAATGCAGATCCCACATTGCGTTGAACATCCATTAGCGGTGAACTTACTGAGTTTGGCCTTAATCCATACAGAAAAGTGACCTGGAAATCATTAATACGTGTCAAAACGTACAAAAGGAAAAATCCAAAACTGTTAGAGGCCAATAACTTCCAGAAGACCAGAGATTCCAGAGTCCTAGTACTGACATAGACGAGTTTGCGTTACTAAACTATGTATATTTCAAGCTACTACAGGCAAAGTTGCCCGTTGTTAATATTGGTCGCACTGAATTATCTTATATTGATATAGTTTCCAAGCTGCCTTTGAAACATTACCATGTTACGATTCATTAGACGGTGAAAATTTTTCAGTTAGCAATGGCAAACTATAACACAATGTGAAATTTAATTGAGTTTATAAAATGTGAATAATCAACAAATTGTAAACAACTATGTCTATGAGTAATATTGTTACAAAATTAAATACATTAGCCTTTTTATTAAATAATTCTAGAAGGATAGTCAATAAGCAGAAAAAAAATATTAAGTGAGACATTTTTGTAAGTACCTGGCTGTATAACATACTAAATGTGAAGGGAAGGTGATAGATGGTTGTAAAGGGGGGGAGGCAAGGGTCCCTTTTTTAACTATAACTCATTGTAAGCATACATAAAATGTTATATGCAGAAAATTAAAGCTAGTAAAGTTTGTCTACATCTTTTGTCCTAAAGCGATACTTAATTTCATTACCTTTAAAGACATATTAGGACTCGTTAATTGATATAAAAAAAACCCAACCTTTTGCCTGTAGTGTCTTAATCCCTTATTACACGTAATATTTTTCGATTGGTTGTTGTAAGGAATTAAATTTACTTTTACATGAGTGTTTATTTTATAATTTATTATGAATTTAGTTTCGCTAAGGCATTCTTGTCGACCGCGTCTTCACAGGACGTGTTGTGAATGAGCAGCCTTCCACAAGTACATACATGCATTCCTTTCTATCATTATAAATAAACAGTGAAAATAGAAAAAAATTAATTACATGAGATGGCCAGGTGATTCTGAACCCACCAGTCCAAAACCGAAAACCACGGTAACCGAACAATGCGGTTATGTCGGACGTGAGAAGTTCCAGGTTATCACTTGTTTTTCTATCATAACACACATTTGTGACTTTATTAAACATTCATTTAAAATTTTTATTCAAAATAAAAACTATTATAGAATTATAAATATTATTTTACTTCAGAATTAATCTCTATACAAACTTTTATTCTAAATCCCCCTTCCTAACAAGGCAATGAATCCCCACCCTCCTCTGATGGAGATTGAAGAATAAGTACTATTATAGCAAATAAGCTATACCTGTACAGAAAATAGTTTTTTTCATGTTGTTTACAAACAATTCAAGTTAGAAACAGTATCGTAATACTTTTTCCCTTGTATTAGATATTTTAGCAGGTTTTAAATATTTACACTACATTATTACTGTCCTTTTAATTATTATTAATTAATGAGTATTAATTAGAAAAATCATTAAATAATTAGCTACAACATATTAAAAACCTATCTTTATCTGAGAAACTCGTAAATTTTTATTCTTTATCTAATTATGTTTAATATTTGCTGCAGTCAATCAAAGTGCTAATAATTAGCTCATTTACAAACCCGACACTGTGCGTAAAAATTTAAATAAATTGCTTGTTATATTTTTAAACTAATCTGCATAAAAATAACTACAACTCTAAGTAAAGGCTCTTCATCAGCTGTAAACCAAACATGTGTTCTTTAATTATTGTTACCTCATATGAGTCGCTTTTTAGGATTTTTAAAGTTCTTCCTTGTCTGTTGCTATAATAGATTACAGCCTTACTGATATAGGGGAACTAACATCATGGGTTTAGACGAGGACTCACGGTTACTCTCGTTCGTACAATATGATATTGTCATTAAAAGACACACATTGTAAGATCCTATAAGTATACATACTCTTACATAAATGTGCTATATCATAAAATATTGATGATCGAATGTGAAACACTTTATTTTTGGGTATAAGATGAAGAATTCAACTCCCTTGTTGTGATTTTTGTGTTACAAGTTTTAATTGTATAACCTGTCATGATATACAAGCATACGCTTATATATTATTGATAAATATAAAGAAAATCTATAAATGAAATGAAAATACTTTTTCTAGGAGTTCCTATGGTTTCCAATATATTTTATGTTCTCCTCAACTTAATAGAGTGGTTCTTCAATTTTTACGTTTTATGTTCATTGTATATTGGTTATCATTTTTTAGTATGTTATTTTATTAATATAAACAAATAATTAACTTTTTATTAAAATTTATTAAAATATATTTAAAGTACCTCTAAAAAAACAAATTGCCACAATACAACAAAAGTCTCACGGAATTAAAAGCAGATGTAAAAAGGACATTCTACATCATTTTTGACTAACTAGCATCAAATAGTGGAGCGACTGAAATTATTCAAAAGTGAGAAAACAATATGCAAATCAATAGCATTGTTCGTCAGTTAGTTACTCTGTATAGGCTGTACTAAAATTTTGAAAGCTACAGGCTCTCTGGACGTACCTTAGAACTAAGCAAGTTTGAATGTGTAAATAATTACTACAAGAACCTCGAACAACCCAATTAACATCTGACCGCTTCCAACGCCTGTTCGCCCCGCACTGCGGTCGCAAGACGACCAAGATTACGGCAGAGAAAAACTTATAACAATTTAACTGCCTATTAAGAGCCAAATTTCTGAGGGCAATTGCAGGAAAACAGAAAAACTTTGCTCCAAATTTTGTTACCATTATAAACAGTACACTACATGCACTATGTTGCAATTTTCCCGTGAAATATAAATTTGAGACGGATTAACTATTAACTAAAAGAATATTATCTGATGACAGCATTTTACAAGCTCCATGAATTATTGGTCCTAATGTCCTTGGGTCCTGGTCCATTATGTGCAGGTCCTGCGGTCTTTGGCTTATGGTCCAAGATGAATAACAGTTTCACAACGTCCAACCATTGTGTCCACAGCAGTATCACACGATGAGGGTCGGTGGATAGTAAGCGACCCTCTCGGATGCCTCTTTTTCTAGTCATCCCTGGTGTAATCCCCTTATCACACGTCGTTGGTTTAGGTTGATCGTTTATACGCTTCATAAACCTTGGTCTTTCCTCCACCCGCGCAGGGGTCTGTCTTCACTGATATTCCCTACAGACCTATGTCCTATACACATGCATAGCTTTAAATAGAAAGCAGTATACCTCTTTTTAAAATTAACTCCCTTAAAGTTACCTTTTGTTAAATCGAATTGCTGTGGCCGTTACGTTCAACAAACTTCATTATTTAAACACGTATAATCTTATTATGCATTTATTATGCATTATACAATAAAAACCTCTCATTTTTCTTTTGTCAGTCTAATCTATGTAATTAACATTCACACTCTTACTATACCATCTCATTATTAACTCGGGCATACAAAGGATTCTTGCAGATTGTTCTGCTACTATTCTTTATACGTGTCCTATTTCATTTCAATATAGTAAAAAGTTTCATAAATGTTTGCTATCATACTTAAACAATACATGTTTATCAGAAATTCACCGACCATTTTATCAATTTATAGGATACATATACTTTAAATAAGTAAATACATGACCTTCCCGTCAAATATCATAATGCTATATAAGACATGGTGAGCGGATATTGATCAATAACTATGCTCAATACCTATTCATAAGAATTAGAGCAAAATCAAAATGGTCCCAAAACACGAATAAGATGTCTGTTATTTGCAGGGAAAGCACGTATATTCGATGCAACCATATAAACCCTAAGAGGAATAGGATTGTCAGACCCACTTAATATCGGTCAGATCGTCTGTCCCAGTCTACCACATGTGATTAACTAAGTTAAACAAGGGTCAGTGTTCTGGGATACCACCACAATTCCCTTTCACATTGTTTTCCTAATTCTTCCTCTTCTCTTCTTGTGTTGCTTGAAAAACTAGTAGGTTCAAAGTTATAACTTTGATCTACGTGTTCAGATTCACTTGGCATTGTGGAGAAACATATTCAGCAAATATATGTTTAATCAAATAAGCTTTTTAGATATTTTTAGCCTCGTTATCAATACAAGGAAAATGGGCAAATCTATAAATCCACTCCAATTAAAAAACTTCAACAATTTCTTGGCTTTTCTGTTATTAAAAGGTCCAATTAACTATAAGTAATCATCAGTTTAAACACACTCATATGTCTAAATATCAGGTCATCGTTTAGTCAGTTAAAAAGCTGGCATTTAATATTTAGCTCAAAAGCTTCAAAATAAGTTTTATCATCAACTAAAAAAGTTCTCTCAAAATGTTAAAGATTTTCTTAATACCTGTTTTAGAGGCGCTTCGTACCCCGATCGCTAAAAATAACGAAAAGGAATTTTAAAGTAGGATCCTCGTAACAAGATTAACTGTAATTGAAAAAATAGTATAATAAAATAAGTTACTAGTTACTGTTTATATTATCTATAACACTGAAATTCATAACTTTATGTTTTTTTCAAAATTATACCTAAATATAAAACATTTTCATAAAAACAAATAATTATTTCAATTAAACAAAAATTTCTGCAATTCGATTGTTTTACCAATTAAGAAAAAAATAGTTAAAATTTATCGGTTTGAAGAAAACCATTACAACTATAGATTTATGAATGTTAAATTTTAATCCTTTTTAACTAAATAAAAAATATCATGAATAAAAAGAATGGGACATGTAATACGACTTAAATTCAATACCGAGTCACATGTGAGATTTTAACAAAAAGATTTGTTTTAATTTGGTTTGTTACTAAATATTTGTGTTGTAAGATATTCGAATTACAAACCTATGCAACTTTCTGCACGAAGTTATATAGGAAAGTTTCAACGAAACGAAGTCCGTCTCTCGTTATTTTTATCGTTATTTTGTAGCTTCTCTCTTAAATAAAATAATTCTTTATATTTCAATATGGTCTCTTAAAAAACATTAGTAAACCGGTAGAAACATGAACGCACAGTTTATATACGGCAGTCTTAAAAATTTGTGAGATAATTAGCTAAATCCCTCTACCAAGTAGTAATTTGTGTCCAAGTCAAAAGTTTCAAAACTGTAAATGGGACTTTAGGTGGGATGAAGATTTATATAAATAGATTCTCTGTCCTTATAGAATCGGCACAAACCGTCAATAATATTTGTGATTATTTAAGTTATTCAGTTATTTAATCATTAGCACATTAACACGCAAAAATAATAAATAGCATAAGAATAACTGGAAAGTACAGGGAATTATATTACTTAACGTTAATACTTCAGTTTAAAAGGTTGTTTTCTTGTAATTGTGAATAATTTACAAAATGTTCACCTGTATATACACTTCAAAACATTCAAAGTAAATACGGTTGACAGAGTACATACTCTACTTCAACTCAAAATCAATTAATCCACGAGCAACTCAAATGCTCGTATCGTAAGTGAATTTCTTGTATCGTTCGTACCGCAGACATATTTTCTGCAATTTATTCGTAGATTGTTCGAGCTATACAAGCTATATACATATTTTCCCATAAAAATATAATTTTACAAAAGTAATGTGAACTGTTTTTACTAGACAAAGAGAGCCGTTCGTTGTTATGTTAGCGTGTGGAAATACTTTTTTTACATTTTTAAATTAAAAAAAAATATGTATATGTTTATAATCCAAGATAATATTAAAATTTTATTCCTGATAAATTTTGGACGGTTGAAATACGAAAATTAATATATCAAGTATGTATAAAATTTTAAATTAAAATAATATAGCTTTCAATTTCACAATGTTTATTATTTCTACCCCACATTTTCGGGTATTGAAAAACGGAAGAATGGAACATGAAAACGTAACAGAAAAAATGTAAAATAAATATTATTTAGGGTGATGTTACGAGTTTATTTCATGTGGATATTTTAAATATGTGTTTCATTATCTACTAATTCCTTGTTTTTACAACCACAAACAGTAAAATTAACATGCACTTGGCGAGTCAAAACGGAATGATGAATGAACCTAGAGTGTGTAGCAGTGAGAAGTCTATTAGTTTAATGCCCTTATGTATTGGCTGAGTCCGACCACAAGGTATGAGGACAAAAACATTGTTACGTCATCTAGTGAATACAAATATTTAACGTGCCTTAAATATTAATTATTATGAAATAATTATGATTAGTTTAGTTAATTGTCTATAAATAATATTATTCAAAATATGAAATTAATATGTTAATTATCACTTTGACAGGGTTCATATAAGTTTAAGTAACAATAATGTTTGTTTTACAATCGAACCCTAGTTTTTTGGATGTAAGGTTTCTGTTAAAGATATACCATACAATGTATGATTAAAATTAAAATCCTCAAGAATCTAATATTTAATAAACAATTATATATATATATATATATATATATATATATATATATATATATATATATATATATATATATGTATATATATATGTATTGTAATTATCTAAGAGCTTTCCATATATATATATATATGTAAAGATAATGTCTCGTAACTACATGGTAAGAGCTACACAAAATGTGTAGGGTATCAGTATTCCCAAAGTTGCATGTGAAATTTCAAATTTATGTAGCTTACTTCACTATATGGATGTCCTGCAGACAGACTGACAAACAGACACACATGCATAGATAAGGAAGAGAAATATTGACACCCTCCTGACAGTTAAAGTTAAGTGGAATTGCATGATTGAATAAGGGCCATCATAGAACTCATTCGTGTCCGTATATTAATGAAGTTTAATGCAATGTAAAGATATATTACCACGAGGTTTATTTACATTTTTAAGCAGGGTTTAAATAAAAGTACTATTAAGGGAAAAGAGACCAACTACACGTTAGATGGCCCTAAACTCTATAATAGTAAACTTTTATTATTTAGTCTAGTATCTTTTTATTTACTTATATCTCAATTTGTCTCTTGTTAAAATCTTATTTCAATGCACACAGTGTGTTTAAAAATGTATGTATTCCTATTATCTCGTTTCCATCGAAGCTCCGTATAAGACTAATGTTAAATTATCCGTTATCTTCCAAATTCCATAGAGAGATATGTATCATCTTTGTACTCAGTGTTTCTCATGTATATGTATTTTTGTATCATGTAGTTTCATTCAAAATTTCAATACTATTTTTATGCTTTGAACAATCCTTTAGCACATCCCATAATGAGTCTTTGAATAATTACAGCGAAGCATGGCTCAGGTTACGGAATATACCAATTAAACAGAAACATGTTTAATGTAAAAATAAATTTTACGAAACTAAGCACAGAAATGTTTTAAAAACATATTTATACATACTATTTAGGAACCAGGCTCTATAGACTCATGTTAAATAGACGTGAACTTAGCTAGGCAAAAAGTATCATAAGGAACTGAGGTTCGTTCAAAGCTAAAGAAGCAATTTGCTTTCATGTCAAAGGAGTATGTAAATAAGAATGGAAAATCAGAGGAGTTTGGAAGATCAGAATGTGTTAAGGTTTACCCAGCTCCTGTTTCTCTACAGTCACTCTTCTGTTAGCAGTGTTATAAACGTTATAAGCTACTTGATGATACCTAATAATCGCTTTAGTTACTAGTTTCCTATTTATATAAGGAGGGTTTTTTCAAATAAACCTCCCTCTGATTTTAACTAATATATTAGAAAATAGTGAGCTAAAAAAGTCCATCCGTTCTTGTAACTAGCTTTTAGAAACATAGTTTACGATTTTCATAATTTTTAAGATCAATTTAATGTAACAGAGTATTACGTAATTCATAATTTTGAAGCTTGCCTGTTAACAAAGTTGAAAGGAATAGCTTCATTCATTATCAAAACAAATACAATAACCGTATTTATTTACATTAAGACTTGACTTATAATTGTACAATATGACTAATTTTATTATTATTGGATGAATCTTTTAAATTTACAATTTACAATTCATAAATATTAGACTATATGGTAGTCTTCGCTTAAATACTACATAACTTTTCCTCCTAAAGAAGTTTTAAGTTTTTGTTTTAATTTAGTTCACCGTGCCTAATAACATGGCATGTTTCACATCGTATCATCCCTAGTTGAATAAATGTTCTGAATATTTTATATGTGAGGTTTAAGGGTTTTAAATAATTCATTAACCGTGTGCAACAGAACTGTGTTTTTTGAAAGTGATCTATATTGGTAGGCCTACTAATTGGATTTTTCCGAAATAAGCTAAAAAATGACAACACATCTTTAAATATTACCTAAAAAATCAATATTAGATCAAACACAGAATATTGTGGAAACCAAATAATAAAAGTATTTTAGTTATAGTATAAAAAGCTTCAGAAAGCTAAGTAGTACAAAGGCTTAAACAGTAAAATGAACAGATATATATTTAGACAAGTTTGAATGACAAATGTACCACACGGGTATGGCAGGATGTAGAGTCTATTATGTCAAATGTTCCCTTGCACTGGGTAGGTCTGGCCACATGATTTGTGGACATATACACTCTGTGTTCATCATCTATTGTAAGTACACCGGTGTTGTCTTCAAATGGATTTATGTATCCATTGCAAAGCTTTTCTGAATAGTAGTTTAAGAGATATTTTAATTAGACATAGCTTAGGATTCTGTACACAGATTTGGTAAGTTTATTTTACAATAATAATAAAATATCATCGTATTTTAACCTTTTTTAACGTTAAAAGTACACATATTTCTACAATATACGTGGATTTCTTAACCGTCAAAACTATTCATAATAAGTTCTTATTGATATATTATTGTTCTTCTCGTTTTATTGTTATTTTAGTATTTTCTCACATTATTTAAATATTAAAATAAGATCGAAATAAATTTAAAAATACATTTTAACAAAAATTTAATTTAATAAACAAACTAAATAGTTTTGTCAAATTAAAAAAATAAAGTCGAAAGTATAAATGTTTAATCATTAGCAGTATATAATTGTAAATATTTATGAATTATCCTGTTTTTATTATGGGTACAGAAAACAATCTTGATAGAAAGTGGTAGTTAGAAGTAGTTGAATATTATCTAAACGGCTTACAAACCTACCTGCTACATCAGCATACATTATAGGAAGGCTTCATGCAATATTTTGATGTAAATGTCTTAAATATATATTATTATTTTCTTCTACTTCTAGTTAATAGGAGAGGCTTATTTTTATAATCAAGGAGCTGTTTTGAAATGTACACGAGTGCCCTGATTGTCCCTAACCTGAAATCCTGTTGTCTCACAATCTGTGTTGAGATCTCCTAGATACATCTCATTAAACATAAAACACTTTAGATAACGTAACAAAAATCTTAAATACCTACTCGAAAATGTTCGAATACATTTTTTGTATCTTAATGTTACACGGCTTCTAGGCGTAGAATAAATTTTCAATATAATCTACCGATTAACATACTTCGATTTGTAACTAGGAACTATTACTTTTGACAAAATAAAGCTAATGTATCCTGTTAATCGAGTTGATAGGCTAATGGATCAGTACAAGGTAAAAAAACCTATAGTACTCATAGTAATATATTCTATTAGATAAATTGTTGGTATAAATAATTAAAACAATCTTTTTGTCTTGAATAAAATAATTTAGAAATCATTTCCGAAGCAATTTCATATCCATAAACTAAAATACGATAAAACATTTGCTGCGAGTGCCGTATTCTCTTTATCTTTGATACGTAAAGGTTTAAGTTATATATGTGTGGTAAGTAATTGACTAGGAATTAGATATATTTCTGGAATACAGGAGAACCATGGCAGGATAAATATGAAGTCTATAAAATGTGTTGTATTGTAATTTTTTTATAGTAGGGTTTTATAAGTTTCTTAATTCACAATTCTATGAGTTTTAGGCCGCCTCCCCAGCAGAAAAACGTTAGATACATAATAAACTCAGGAGAAGGAATGGGGATGGGATGTGAGGGAATTTTATCATGACAGCTCACAAATCTACCCTCTTCACATTTCTGAATAAGGGATGGATGCTTGCCAAATTTTTCTGTAAAACCCTCGCAGGAAAAATAATTGTTTTGTAAGGTGTTTTTAAATTCTGTTTTGAAGAGGAGTTGATTTTGGCATCCTAACGCTGTTATGAAACATTCACATGTTTCCACGAATTTCTTAAACACTTAGTGCAGCTAATTAACACATAATATGGAGGGGATTGAATCAATTATTTAATAAAACACACATATAATGAGTTAATAATGATTTATCTGTTACGAAGAGAACAGTTTTGGATTTATTTAAATATTCATTAAAATCTCATTTTTTAAATGTTTCTCAGAGCCTCTGAGTAAGCAAATACGTGGGTGAGACTAATAGAAAATTACTTCATCACTTGGCAGCGTGTTTGAGTCAGTTTCATTTGACATAACCTTGTTTAATGTTTCACAGATGGATGAGACCTCGGCATTGAACGCTCTGGTCGAACTTTATGTTTCAGCTCTGTGCTCTAAACTTGGAACTGCCTTGAAGTTATCTTAGTAGAATCTCTTTGAAATGAAGATACCGATTGAACCAATTGATTTCGTTTCATGAACATTAGTACTAGTTATATCCATTAAGAAATATTATTAAACAATTCAAAACAATATGTCAATTAAAAACTAAAATTACAATATCCCAAATGAGTTTTACTGCATAATATATTCAGTATGGTAGGAACTTTAGCTAGAATGTTATGGTTTACTCTCTCTTAATAGAAAGCAGTATAGTTCATACAGTACTGTCGGAGCTCAAAATATTAAGACAACAGTTGAATCGTGATAATAAAATATGTATAAAAACGTTCCTGTTATTCAATACATTATTAAAATTTTGAAATGCTGAAGATAAATTAATCTATTGAGCAAATACAACAGTTGTTTCACGCTCATCGATTAAATAGGCTATCCTTTGAAAATCTGGAAACATTTAAATTAAATTTTTGCTGCAGGAAGTAGTCCAAATTATATGTATTAAATAGAGGTAATTGAAATTAATATATTAATACGATAATTAAGAGTTGTTAAATAAGAAGCATTAAGAAACCACACATATAGTTAATGTTCAGTTCCATTATATTTTTTAAAACCAAAATACAATAACTCCTTCCACTATTATATTTGCAAAGACGCTTCGTGTTTTCCCTAAGGTAATGTCTCGAACAAGTAAAAACATCTTGTGTTCATGTTCAAGACTATTTCCTTAAGAGTCGGTCAATAAAAGAATTTTGTAAGATTCTACGTACAAATAAATAACAAAATCTACGTAAGCTCGCTTTAAGCTACGGTGAACGTGACAGGAGCAGGATAATGATAATAGGTTTACGCTGATCCAACATTGTGAGATCAGCATAATATTCGCCTATAACCGAGGTTCTATAGTGACATATTAGCACCGCTCCTACCGAGGGAGGTAATGGAGTAGTATTAATGACGAATCATTATTTCGATTAAGCCTGTTTGTTTGAGGCCATAATTACCAACATTTTATACCAAACCGAACGGTACAAATAATACATCAATAGATGTCGATTAATTTTGCATTGTAACATATGATTGATCTTATGTAGTTTCAACATGTAAAAAATAAAATATTTGCTGGAAACAGTTACATCTGATATATATTGTGGAAAATTAAACAGGATTATACAAAAACAAACATATATATATATATATATGAATCAAACATTCAACGGGCAAAGTTTTACTAGATGTTTTTGACAAGGAAAAGGCACCACATACAAATTTGTATGGTCTTTTTTTAACATGAAAATAATACCTGGAATCATGAACCTCGCTTCCAAAAGGTTGAACAACGACCGTAAATAGTTGCTCTTGTATATGGGGATAAATGTAGGGACCTTAATTTATACCAGTTTACTAACAAATTTGTTTTATTATGTAATATTAATGAATAATTAATAGGAATTGAAGAATCTCTACTTTTCCTTAACATTTAAATGAAATTGCTGGGATGGGTACCATTTTCATATTCCTGTTTATATTAAACTTGTTTTTATTCTTATATTTTAATGTCTTAACATAGGTTTTGGAACATTCTTTTATCAATTTCAAACCTGTGTTATATGTGTAATAATCTAAAACGTTAAAAAAAATCATATGGATTTGGAACTACATCGATGGATGTTCGCTAAATTGCTAAAAGCATGAGAACTCTCTCTCTCTCTCTGTAGTATCACAAGCAGAAACCGATGTTTATGGAACATCACTACACTCTCATTTCCCGCTCTACTCTTGCGACAAAAGCTCGAGAGGAGATATAACTATCCAGCGTCAAAACTTGACATACGTTGTAAGTGGTGGTTCTTATGGTCTCATTTATATACTGTTCTCCATGGCTATAAATTTTTTTTAAATATTTACATGTCTAACTGTGATCTTCTGAGTTATTATGGGTAAATATAGATTAAATAATTGTACAAAATTTAAGTTATAAGTAAAACTTATATATCAGTAATGATGAAAGTGTTGGAGTAGATTCTTAAAGAAATGAAAAGTAAGTCCTTATCCATGATATTTTGTTGAACTGTGCAGCATTATTAACTACTAGTGATCAAATGAACTGATTGCTTATCTGTAATATAAGGCTTATTACTTCTGAATGTCGCATGTGCTCACAAGGTTTTAATTGCTATATCATCTACTATTTCTGTATGTAACAAGTGTTTAAATTCTATTTATTTTATTGAGTAAGATATCACAGTTAGGAAAAGTCCTATCTCTTTTAAGATACATCAACATATTTCAAGAAATATTCCAAATACTTGCAATCCTTTATTGATAAATGCAAATATTCTCTCTAGCGTAATGGGATGTATAAACTAAGGAATTAATCATAAAAAGTCTATAAATAAGATCTCTGTAATTATTTTAAAACATTCATAACGTTATTTATAAGCCATGTATAAATATAGTGCAGTACCGTAAAGGGTTCACAAAATCTAGTAATGTGTTCTCTCTATCGGTAAATTATAAATACTTCTTTTGAGCGCTGCTACTATTAATCTACGCAGAGTTACCCTTTTATCTGCTAATGAAGTATACTTGTTTATATATTCTTTCTTTTATATCGAGTATAAGAGTCTAATTCACATAAGTAATAATATTTAACGTATACTTTATCCCTGTCAAAAACTTCTCATTTATCATCACGGGTTTCACTATAGAAAATGGAATATTAAAGACAACATTATTAAATTTCATTCTCTCACAATAACCCAAGGGCTTGAAAGTCATAAAGCTAATAGTTTTAGTTTAAGCATCGAATCTTAAAGTATGAAAAGTCGCTGTGGCTCGAGAGTGTGTCCCTAATGCACTTAAAGTAACTTAAAGCACCATAAATCTAGGACAAAGCAAAAACTGGGTTTCTAAATTAAATAACAATCAAGTTTTAAGTGTTGTGTAAGTCACCAAAGTGGGACATGAGGTGCAAAGTGAACAATATCTCATGTTCTTCAAACATTGTGAGCTACAAATAGTATTCTTGTTGGTTAAACAAAGTTATTGAGCTCTTAGTGTTTGAGTATAAGTATAATACTATCAATTCCAAAGATTACTGCTATAAATTATTGTATTCATAATAATTCATTATTTGTTTAATCTATTCACCATGACTGATCTAACGACTATAACATATCAGTTTAAAATAACTACAAAACTCATTTTGGAATCAAGTTATCTATGAGTATTCTGTTTATGGACTGTAATTTTCTATCACATATGCATTTTAATATCACGACAATGTTATGTGACAGATGAACTTATTGCGAAAGTAAAAATTTGTATTTAATTGTTTTAATAAGTGTATTGTATAGTCAGTAAGTATTAATAAGTTTGTAAGAAATAATCTATATATTAGAAAATAATGTAGTAAGGTTTACAATATTTTGTCTAGACATCTATCAGAGATGTTAATTAAGAGAAATTCATATATTCCTAATTAAAGCTTTCACATTTTTCAATAAAAATGGAATTTTGGGAACATCGACGTGCCAAATGTAGGAGTACTTTTACGTTTCATGTTAGAGCTTAATTAGTCATTTATATTTAAAGATTCAAAATTTAACAATACAGGTCTTGAAATGTAGTGTTACATATTTTTCGTTTCACTGAACGGTGGCAAATGTCCCGAATCCTGTTTCCTTAATAATCCTTCAATCGTCATAAATAAACTTCAAACAAAGAATTCTTATTAAATACTTTCGAAGAGGGAAATAGTAATAAGAAAGTAAAATGTTTAGTTACTGTGTACAAAATGTTAAATTCACGTATTTTGGACATATTAATAATTTACATTTCACTTTTAAGAACTTAAATCAGTGTAGCTAGTAGGTATGTTAATAACGAAAAATAGTTTTTATCAAAATTTGCTTCATCAAGAATTGAACAAGAAACATTAAATAAGTAGTAGTCTTATAAGCCTGAAACAGGTCTCGTATTGGTTTGTTATGCTGTTCTATATCTCTTAAAGCTTCAATATAGGTTACATACATACAGCCTAATAAGTCCATTTTTAATAATGCTTGATAGAGCTAAACCCCGATTATTTAAAGCTTTTTAATGTTTATATTTACAATCAATAAATCTATAAAAGTTTTATTATAATTTCAAAATAGTTTTTGGATATATCACTACGTTAATAAGAATCATATTTTATAAATACCTCTCGTTCTAATCAGAGATATCTCGGCAGCCTTTAAATAGCTAACAAAGCATTAAAGGTTCCATGTTGGTATAAAAATTTTTAATTATATTTACGTGTACATGAGCACCTTCAGCTACTGCATATACTATTTGTGAATAACCCTGTACTATCTAAAGAATCCTTGAATTAATATTTTTTAATGTTAGCTTTATAAGGCTGTAATAATAGTAGCTACAATATTCATAGCGAATAAAGTTTTCAACGTCCGTCCTCTTTGTAAGGCTCGATAAATGTTCTGTGAGTTATATAAAATGTCCCTATATATTATAACTATGGAACAGGTTTCGTAAGGAAACATTATATTATTTAAACAAATTGTATTTCATGAATGATTCCAGTGTGCATAAGAAGCTTAAGGTTTTCAGAGATATGTGTTTTACCATATATATAACACTTACAAACCTCAAGAGTTAAACTTTTGTAAATCTTAAAATCAAAACGTGCTTTGTAATGAATTAGATGAAAAAAGTATGATTTTTTAATGATTAAGGTATATATTTATATATAAATGAAATGAAATGAAAAATGTCTTTATTTACAGAGACGAAGTAAAGACTTAAAAGTCCTCTCTACCACTTAACCTCCGAATAATAAATAAATGATGATTTATTTTTATTCATATATATATGCATGTTTGTGTGTTTATCCTTTATGGAATCGTAAACAAATTAACCGATCGTTATGAAAATTCGTATGTATATGTAATTTTCTACGGAGAAGGTTTATATGCTATACCAATTGATGTAACTCACTACCAGGTGGTGCTGAAAAAGATAAAAGTTTTAAAAGCGCCTGCACATTATAAACTGCAATTACGAGACAAAGACGTATATTAAATAGTCAAACACTATTTGAAGGAGCTAAGTGTTGATGTATATTGGTCTTTAAGATCAATTTCTGGTTGAACTTAAAGCTTGAGTGTTAGACCACCTTATAATACAGTACATGTGCACACACCCACACACCCACACACACCCACACCCACACACACACACACAGACACACACACACACACGCACACAGAGAGAGAGAGAGAGAGAGAGAGAGAGAGAGAGAGAGAGAGAGAGAGAGAGAGAGAGATTCTACAGCGGTGTTGGTAATATGCACTTCAACCAAAAGTGCTCAAAAACGGCCAAGGCTTACGAAAAACGTGCGAAGCCACGGGAAACAGCTAGTTATTTAATAAAAGGGTGCGTAATCTACACAAAGCGCTTTAATTTTGGAACATGCTTACAAATCGTTTAAAGAATAACTTTTTATTATTCAAATATTAAAACTTAAAAAATCCATTATGTAAATTTTATTTATATCATTTTCCCCTGGGGTATGGTACTAAGGGTTTATTATTTGGCTTATACACTCTCTAGAGCAATAAAAAACACATAGGATAAGTATTATTCATTTTTTATATTAAGGAAACAAATTACGTACGTTGGTTAGGTACTCAAAATATCGGTGAAAAAAACCAGAGTATAACTTTTCAAGGCGTAAGATGAGTAACACAGTAAATATTATTTTATATTTTTTGTATTTTATGAGCCTTATGTATGGGATATCCATGTCCATCACTCGACAAATATCTCAGAACAAATTTATCTATAAATGTGAAATTTGCCATGATCTTCATAAGAAATTTTAAATATGGTGAGGGTTTATACCCTTTACACTGTATTCCCTATCTAACTAAGATACCTTTTTTAAATATATAAAGTCACCAAATCGAAAAAGCAGGAGTTTAATGCAGAAACGTAATTATATCCCCCTTAATGGAATAAATAACTTCCATATCCTCCAATCTTAGTGAAGGAGGCTCTCCACCATTATGTTGCTTGGAAAATATTCCTTCTTTACTAATATTTTATTCTTATAGTTTAAAATATAGAGCATTCATCAGAGTTATCATTTACAGAGTATCATCTACTATAAATATTTAAAACGTAATAGAACAACTTTTTGCAAGCAAGTTAAGATTTAGTGGTGAATGTAAAACCAGAGTCCCAGTGTATAATACATTCTTCAATTAGGTACAAATCAATCATTGCACTGGAGGTATTTGATATTTCATCATTCATGCATGCCACTCTGCCAATACCAAATTGTTCCATGGATAATTGTCAGAAGCCTACATGAGAACTACCATGTGATAAATATTACATTATAATATGAAATGTTAATACAATAATTGTTACTTCATAATTATTTAAGAATTAACAGAGTTTCGTTTGTATTCAACTTGACCACAAATATCCATGCGGTGTGTGCTGCTCATACAAGGTATGAAACTAATGTGTATGAACATTTTTACAAAGTAATATACTGATGTGATTTATAAATATGTATTTAGTAGAATGTTCATCATTGTATGTGTAGATCAAGGGGAAAAGAAAAATTGTTGATTCTCCAGTCAATATGGCCAGGTTTTTCGCAGTAGAACATTTTGTATTCTTCAAACTTTTCTCTCATTCTCATGACTACTTAGAGATATTATGATTAATATTTTTTATGGCACCAACAAGTGTATATTAACTTGGTGTGGTTACATGAACATTAACGTGGCATCCTTGTTCGTGGAAACTCTATTTTAAGATACGAGCTAATCCCACCACTTTGTACGTTGGGGATGAACACTCTAAGGTGACGATATAAGCTTTTCTGTACCAAGATTTACTGCTTTAAAATTTTAAATCAATTTCTCCTTAAGTAGTCATAAAGCAAACATCCGCACCCTCTCAAGTTTTAATAACTAATGACATTAAAATTTTACACACAGAATTTCCATAATGCCACAAAATTTAAATAAGACTTAAGTTTAAAATGTCTGGAATGCAAAATTTTCAAATTTTAGGTATGGTGGCATACATAAATAAGATTACTGTTCAAAACAAACAAAAGTTTGTTCATATACTATAAATCATAGTAGGTTTTATCCATTTAGGAACAGTTAACGGATACCTAACTATTATACTTGCCTGTTTGGAAATCAAGCTTATGTCAATATGTGTTATCTTTTTATTTTACAACTCTTTAAATCCTGAATTAGTAAATTTTCTTTATTACTTGTACTTGAAATTTTATAGAATATATTAAGACTGTGTTAGTTTGTGGTAAGTGGAAATACTTTTCAATTCCACTTCACATACTCTTAATACAAAGCATTTTAATGTTATTTTTGCGATGGTGTATTCCTATTTACTCTTCGTATAAATACTGCTCTCTTATTTATTACTAATTTAAATTTCATTCCTAAAACTTTTGGTCAATGTGTGTTGCGTTTAAGATAGTATGCATTTTCTTTACGTTTAGAAACAGTTTAGTTTATATATTGCAATATTCATAATTCTTTATATCTAGTAATATTTTTCTTAGATACTTTAAAGTAAAGTCAGTATTTAATTTTGTTAAAATTTATATTCTATTTCAGTGCATATATGATATTTTTAGTAAGTGTTTGGTTTTATTATTACTCAACAAATTGTAGCCCTCTTTACTAACAATTTATATTGATGAGTATTGATTATGCTAATTTTATCAGTCTGTCAATTGTTTGATGAAGAAAGTTTTTAATTTTAGTTCATTCGTTTTTTTTTGGTCTAAAATGGTATATTTTAAATTCTTCCTATTATTTACACGCACGTGGGCAATTTTGTCTTATGTGCGCAATTTCATAGTTTATTAAAAATCATATAACATAAATATTATGTTACTATGTTTATTTAATAAGAGGATTCTAGCACTTCCCGTTGGAAAAAAGTAGTTAGTAAAATCGTGCTTTCTTGTTTTTGTGAATACACCACGTATCTTAAATCTATAAATCTATGCACCTTACAATATTTTAAACAAATTCAAAAGGTAGCTTAGGCAACATGTGTTCCCTTATTTAAATTTAAAACAAATAATATTAATTATGAAACGCACAGAAATAAGTTAGATTTCCTCAAATCTAATGAAATTGTAAGATCATACTATTATGGTACAATTATTCTCATTAAAAGTTAATATCTCGATAGGTACGATACATAGATGATAATATGTGAAACGTAGTGTTACTGATTTATTGTATCACTGAACGGTGGCATATGTCCGGAAAATCCTGTTCCCTTTATATTTAGTAATTCAGGGTAACTTCCGAGGAAAAGAAATTACTATACCAAAAATAATGTTACGTTACGTAAAGGAGAAATGAAGTAAAACTCCAAAATAGTACATGAAGTGTTCTAACTTCATCTTTAATATAAAGAGAGCAAAGTGAATCGGAGACCTTTACTGTGGACGTAAAGATAAATTAAACTGCGTAGCAATCAGAGAAAATATGTTAATTGCCCAGGCACCACCGCGCCGACGCTTCTTACACTGTAAATTCAAGATGTCTTCTCGCTTATTTCTTTCTAATTCTGTGTTCATTATTTTCTCACCATACTGCACCGGCATCTTATGCTGAAAGACCACTTACTTTTACAATCTTGAAATCATATTATTTTATGAAAATGTTAATATTTTTTTTAATGATAGAGTAACTATTAACTTTTAATTTAGTAATAAATACAAAACAGAAAATGGTGTAGTTAAATGTAATAACATTTAAACCTACATATTTTAATGCGTTGACTCAAGCTGTTATCAATGAAACATATCAATATTATAATTCCTAGATAAATAATCACAATACTTTTACTTTTTTTACACCTTAAATCCAATGTTTCGTACTTCGTACCTTCTTATAACGTGTTAAGATATCAATATTTTGTTACATAATTTAACCTAATATTTTATTCTTTCCTAAAATACTAGATACTTATCACATTTTAATATACATAGATTATCCCCCAGACATTCGTTATTTTAAAAAATCGTAGTCATCGACCACGTGGTTTACCTGCAGTGAGCATGTTATTACTTCCACTTACTTGTAACGTGCTCATTCTATGGGATCTTATTCATTTTCTTTCTAAATTAGCTCTCCCCACTTTAAGAAGAGAATATAGGCAGTAGCTGTTCAGAGTTCGATCATGAGACCAGACATGTAGAACGACGGAAACCTCGAAATGGAAATGCCTGACGAGAACTATTTTGAGGATAATTGGACATATTGCCGTGGTAATCACTAAGAAGTCATTTCGTCGAGTAGGCGCAAAGGCTGCTGGACAGTCATTTTGGGAGTGCTGGCGTGTATGGGTGAGCACGGACTGACTGAGAAGAAAAGAAATGGGTACCAAGACCTGATTACACAACATAAACTCATGTCATTAATATTTCATCACGAGAAAATTAAATGAATACATGCAAAGTTCTGTCTTACATGCGACATATTTCAGTTGCCAGTATAAAGTTATTGTTCTTGCATTAGCTTTCATTGCTATTATTTGTCCATTCTGAAATTGGTTACAAAATTTATAATTACATTTTCCTTTACATGTCCAGCCACTTTCTAATTTATAAACTGAATGAAATATTTACTGCGTACAAAAAACCCTACATAGCTTTTGTTACGTTATTCAATATATATTCTCTCACAATAAACTAGTTTTTAACTTCAGCTGACGATTAAAATGCCTACAGTAAATTTAATGAGATTTTCGTTAACAATATTATGGTAAGGGTATGCAGAGAGTCATTATTATTTTTGTGTCATGAAGTAATTTAAGAATGCTCCTTTGCATATATATAAAATACTCAAGTATGTATTTTGTAGTTATATTAATGTATATTACATGCTACACACACATACACACAGAAGTATATATATTTATTTTTCTTTAAATATATTAAATTTTCCATTTGTTTCACTCATCATTTCCACTATGCCCTAGGTATATTACAGCACAAGGAAAGAAATAAAGAAAAATCAATAGATATGTGGAAGGGTCACACTGACATAAAATGTAAACCTCATGGAAAGTAATCACATTATTAGCTCAGTTACCAGCAAAGCAAATATAACACTAAATAATAAATTAGTTAGATAAAACGTTAAAAGCTTCCTTGGACGTTAAGGTAATATTCAAAATTTAACCTCTTATTGTCCTACAAATTTATCACTTTTCTTCTGAATCAAAAATATTCAGTGTTCATTGAATTTAACTTGCTACAGCGTGTACAATTAGTTCTTAAACTAATACACTAAACTAATATTAATCTCAATACTTATAAATTCTATGCAATCCAAGTTTCAATGTACGATTTTCCTTAAAATCTACTCACTACGACTGGCCGTATTTGACCTAAAAATAAAAAAAAATATATGTAAATTGAGCATATTTTATAAACATATGATGTGTCTTCAATCATAGTATTAATAATTTATTTTAATAGTACATGTTGCACTGTAAGTTATATTACCAACGTAAGAGTTTCTATTTATATAAAATTTCTCTTTTTAAAACAGGTAATAATTCAAAATTGTTTAAAAAAATTAATTACGTGAAACTCATTATAACGGTCTATATTTTTCTTAATAGTACATAAATTATAGTCTGCTTAAATCCTAAATAACAGTAAAAATCATATAAGTTGTCCGTGTTCAAATTATTGTTAACGTAAGCCTCTGGAAATTTAACTCCATCCTTACTAAGTAAACAGCCTCTGTTGGTCTCAGTTTCACAGGTGAATAGAAAATTAATGTCATGTTACTGTTAAGTTAGTACAATGGAAACACTGACTGTAATGAAATACGGATAGATCGGACAATATCCAAAAATTCTAGGACAAAAAAATGAAAGTTCATAACGTTGTATTCAGGACTAGTGTTAAGGTATTTTTAGTTAAAAATAGTTCACTGATTATTGTATGTAATTTAATTGATGGTAATAAACTAATAAGGCTAACACGAGCATGAGTCTTAAGTTGAGAGTGTTTAATTAAATCTTTCCAATTGTTTGAATGTTTTAAATAATGTTATTCATGTGGTGTTTTAAAAAATATAATACTGTTCTTAAGCATAGACTTTTTGCGTATGAGCTAACTGAACCCAACACTATTGAATAGGTGTTTCTACTTCCTTTATAAAAGTTATTTAAAATATCATAAGGGATTAACTCACCAAGAACGATTAAGATAACATTGAAGCATAAAAATGATAAACTTAATCTTATACATACGTTAACATAAAATTCTGCGTTTTTTAAATTCTAACTTTATATTACTAAACTTCTACCTAATTTATGTATACTATGGTTATACACAAGCTATAATATATATACATGAAGGACTAGATGTATATATCTTGAAAGGATTTACAGAACTTTAACAGGAGATGTAATTAATTACACTGGCTATTGTAATTACAGACATTATCTTGACTTGTTTTGTCAGAACGTTGAAGCAATTAACTCGGAATGGCCTGATTGATTCCGTCTCTCTTCTTCTCTTTTAAATAACAACTGTACTTTTATTTTTTGTTTCAGTAATTTAATTAGTTTGGAACAAATCGTATTGTTTTGTGAAAAATTATTTTTCAAACAATATCTTCTTGAAGTGAGTTGGAGCTAAAGGCATATCGTTTAACGTTTGTACTACGTAATGTACGGACCTAAGCACGGACCAGTATAAAGAGTGGCAGCGTATGTGCACGATTAGTCTTATCATCTTCAGTCTACACACAAACTGTCTACATGGTATAGTCCACACTAAAAGTATTGCTGTTACAGACAGGTATGCTGTGTCCGACCGGTGGTGTGCATGGAATTTGGAGTAGGTTTTACTCGATCGATGCGCGATAGTCGCAGGATATTTGTGGGTGTTGGGGAAGCACCTTTCCACATCGCGTCACGGAGGCTTACTTTTTACCAGATTGTCTATGCCTTATTGTCACGGGATTTGTTTATTTAAATGTATTATCAAATGAGCAGTTAGGATCATGTCCTTTTAAAATATGAACAAAACATCAGGAAAACCTTTAAGAACAAAGTTATTCCAGCATACACCTCACAAAAGTGGTACAGCTATTATATATTTATATAATACATAAAATGAATGGAAGTATTTTTAGTTCAATTCAATATAGGCATATAATCTGAAACCAGATATGGTGGCGTGTTGCCTACTGACTGCTAAATAAACAATGATAATATAAAAAAAATTAATACATGTATATATGCCCAAGTAACAAATTACCTTGTAAGTGAATTTTAAATTATCGTAATTTACGCTAAACTGTGTATGGTGTTCCTTTTGAACTCCATAAATTAGGTTCATAACAGTGAGTTGATATAACATATCAGACTATAGCACTAAAAGTGTTTAAGGCATTTTAAAGAAGTAATGAGAGAACTGTAGTCTTTTTTTCCACTAGATGAGATCAAGTTAATTTGTTCTAAGGTTCTACGCCTCTTTATGACAAAATTAAGGAAGTATTAATTAGTTCTGAATATTTACTGCATGAAAATCATATTTTATAGTTTGTTCAATGTATCAAAATGTTACAGTCATGATTATATTTATAAATATTTGTGTCATAAGGCCAAAATAATGAATAAACATTTACAACGTAGGTCACATAGAATTTTTTCTATCTCAATAAAGTAAATGAAAAGGGAGAACTTTATTGAAGATAGTAAGATAAATTAAATTAAGTATCAATCAGCGATAAGAAGTGCATTGCTCACGCGCCTATTGCCTTGTTTCTTACATTGGATCTTCAAGAGGTCTTCTTACTTGCTTTATTCCATTTCTCCTTTCATTCTGTAATTTACTTATTGCATTGGTATCTTCTACTGAAGATCACTTATTTACTATGTTCAAGGCCTATTATTTTCATTAAAGTAATTGCCAACTTTATTTGGTTGGAAACTTATTTTAATACATAATAAAAAGAATCTAGTATAGATAAACGTAATAAAAACTTAAGGTAGCATTCGGCGTGGAACACATGTAATTTCATCAAATTAATATTTTAATCGCGAGATTCCTACATAAAAACTAATTTCCAGATACTTTTTGCTACCTCAATGCCACTGTTTCTTGCCTCGTCGTTTATAAATAAGAACATTATTTCATAAATATTTCATTTCCAGTTTAATTTTCTCTTTAAAATGATAGTAAATATTTATTAACAAGTACACAATCCAGGACTCATACTTTTGTTTGTTTGTGTGTAGAGAAGCACCACAGGGTTACTCGAGGAGAGTAACTCGTTACTTTTACTTAAGTGTGACAAGCTCCTTCTATTATAACTGATTTGCATCTTTTCCAAAAGAGATAATACACCCTTACATTGTGTACATACTGCTTAAGGCTCAATCATAAGAAAGAACCTATTTGACATCACTTACGATGAAATCCACTGAATGGAAACGCCAGAAGGGAGCTTCTTCGTGGGGTACACGGACACATTGCTGCGTTACTAACTCCTTTCGCCGAGGAGGCACGAAGGCTACGTCTATTCAGGCTGCGAGTCCTAGCTTGGATGGATAGTAACGGATTGAGAGAGAAAACTGGTAACGTGCTTCTCAACAGTCGGAGGATACCGTCTTCCAGGTACAGGTGGACTGGGAGATTATCGCGATGGTCACTTTTAAGCATCTCGGCGTGACGCCTGTTACATAAGTCAGGTTCCAAGACCAGGCTTCAAAGGCGTCACAAACAAGGTGTCGGTTTTTACGTCCTCTTTTATCTGACTGATTAAAATATCGGTGGACTTTTGGCAAATAAGTGGTGATTTCTCATGTCAGTCACGCACGCTGAACTCGTGTAAGAGTGGGCCGACACTCTCAGTCGGTGCTACAAACAAAATATTGCGACAGTATAAAGGAATGAGTCATTTCAAACAGCTTATCAAAGTGACCCCGAACCAGCAACGCTCGAAATAGCTGGAGCTATTCCAATCGACCTGCTCGAATTCAAAAGGAAGAAGGGACAGGAGGGAAACGGTGCAGTAACATGCACCGAGACTGGAGGACACACCATGCAGAACTGGCTGGAATTATAGCTTTTATAAACACAGGTCAATTAATGCTGATTATAAATCAGAGTGATATATTGAAGCAATAACACGGTACATTTCTACAAGACCCAGTTCCTCACCGATTATGGAAAAAATTCCGACTTACTAGTTCAGGATGGGTTCATTTGAAAGGTTAGGTTTTCCCTACGATTAAAGCGGATGATGTAGGAAAACGAACGGAGGTTTTATAGATTTTCATAGTTTCTCTTACCGGACACTATTATATTTGACAGACATACTTTAATAATAATGTTTTAACATGTGAATAAGAAGGTGATGAGAACCAAGACATTATAAGAAAGGAAATAGACACCTGGTTCGGCCAATCAATGGCTTGATACTGTATAAGCCCTCTTTGGACGTAAATATTTTTATAAGTGATCGCGCAAGTAATGTTGTGAGGAATTTAGAGATAGGATCATGCATTTAATTCTGGGCTTGAACATTTATGTTACCGTCCTTAAAAGAGGGACAGTTTAATTTTAAACATTTTTGACAGCACTGTAAATAAGCTATCTGAAGCTCTGGTTACCAGTTCGTGGAAGGTGCTGGTTAATAACCGGCTAGTTTGTAATGGTTACGGAGGACGACTATGTCATATAAACGTTCTTTTTCTGAATATAGTGGGAAAACGATAAGTGTCATTAGCATATCAGGCGTAACAGTTTGGATAGTTGTTGTCATTTCTTGTTTCAAATCATTAATGGTGGCTGGTCGATATGGTCGAAACACGAAACACCATATCCTTAACATAACCCGACAAGAAGAAATCTCAGGGTGTAAGGTCAGGGCTTCTTGGACGCCAGTGATGAAGTGCTCTCTCGCGGGCTGCATTGGGGGCCAATCCATCGCCTCGGGAAGTTGATGTTCAGGTAATCACGGACAGATCAGTGCCAATGTAGTGGCGCTCCATCCTGCTGACATATTAAATTGTTGTGCTTCTTGTTCAAGTTGAGGGAAAAGCCAATTCTCCAATATCTCCAGATACTGAAGTCCAGTAGCACCTTCGAAAATAGGTATTCGTCTGATAAGGTTTATTACTAAACTTTTTCGTAGAACACTCCATACAGTTTTTTGTGGAAGTTGCAGCTGTCTGCTAGGCCTTCGAGTCGATTTACTGGTTTGCGAAATTTAATTACATTTTCGTCACTCGCGTGCGGCCTTCCAGAACGGACTTAATTGGATACTAATTTAATATATATATGTGCTTTTTATGAAACTGCTGTTATGGCAATATTAAAGCAGCAATATTCACAGTAATTTTGTATTTTATTCTGTGTAAATGAAAATTTTTTGAGCCATCCAAGAGGTAAATTAAAAAGTTAATTTTTTAGCATATAATGATACTTGTCGTAGATCCTGAATGCATGTTACAATGCATTCTATGTTATAAAATTATCACATTTTTATTTAGGTGAGCCGTGAATTGCAACATAATTTATTCTGACCTATTTTTATTGTAAATTATTTTGTCCTGAGACAAAAAACAAATTAGCAAAATAATATAAGAGGTTTCTTAAACACCTCTGTTTTTTATGAAATTTTATTTTATGAAATTATTCTTTATTTTCAAATGTAGGGACGATATTGCATCTAAGAAAATACGAATAGCTAAAATATTTTGCTAAAATAAATACAGCCATTTTAAAAACATTTTTGGTAACAAAAATATTTCACAATCTCTAAAGAGGTTTAGCGCTACATTTTAGTAGGCTATGTTTCCAAAAGGTGCCTGTAAATATTCGACAGATGGCTAATATCTTGGTTTGATTAGTTTTCTCAGAGAGCATCGACAATAACTAATTCTTTATCCTACATACAAGTATCGAAAGGAGAGATACTTGGTTTATATGGGAGTGAAGGATTGTTTAATCACTGTTTCGTCTTAGTTTAATTAGATAACAAACTTTTGCTGATAGAAGTAACACGGACGTGATCTCGGCACAAACTCTGGAGAGAACACGTTTTAATCAAGATGAGAAAATCAGGAAGCTCTATCGTGGTTTACGTAGAACCGCAATACTTATTAGTCCATGTTGAGTGTGAAATTAATTTATAGACAATATTTTGTTGATCGAAGAAGTCTGTATTGCGGTACATCTAGTAATACGAATTCCCAACTGGATTTTGTTTTATAAACGAATTATTTATATTAATGATACATAAAGAGTCAAAAATTTATGAAATTACTAGTTATTAAACTAAATTCCTCAGGACATTTTCATGATGAAGGTGAGTAGAAACCGACACTCACTATCATAATAAACAACTAAAAATAAATATTGTGTTTATGTAGCACATAATTTGCTTTTCTACTCTTTCCTGTAATAATTTAAAACTGAACTAATTGACGTAATAAATGTAGTATTTAGTTTTAACACAGAAACATTAAATGTAATTACATATTTTTCAATGAAGAAAGTTTTTTAGGAATTTGTATAAAACGGTATAAAATCAATAAGGAAAATCAACGCATATTTTAATATTAACCATCAATTTAAACCATTTTCTTAGGTGTACTGTAAGTATAATAGGTAAGGGAACACTTTAAATCCTAAAAATACAGTTATATTTTATTTTTAATGTTTAATATTACTAAAGACATCGTTTAGTGGAGGGATTAGTGGCTGAAATTTAGTGAAGCCTATCTTCGTTGAGTATAAAATGCTTCTTTTCTCTTAGTATATCTATCTATCTGTATGAACGCACAATTTATCGTATACGAACAGATCTACATACTTTAAATTGTGCATGAAGCATAATTTCCACATGAGGAGTATATGAAGATAGTGAATAATACATAATGGAAACTGACTGAATGTTATCAAATATTTTTATAATGTAATCATTGGTAACGATGGTAACGATTAATTAGAAAAAAAATAAGTTTACTAAACAGACCTTATACCCCCGTCAGAAAATTTAACATGTGAATTTTAAAACATGTAATATGCTGCAAATCTACACACCCAACATAATTTTGTAATGACATATTTCATACCCTATTATTATTTTACCACTAATTTCAAACTCAATTTAATATAAGAAATTAAATGCATCATATATTAATCCATGCCAAAAACATTTTATTTGTGGACTTCAAGTGTGCATGAAACTTTTTTATAAGAACGAGTTACATAATAAGTCAGTTCGTGTCAAATTCTAGCTTAGACTGTGTTCCAAAATCTGGCTTACACAGTATCAAATTATTACTATTACATCAGGAAAAAAATTTATTAATAAGTTGCATTACATATAACGACAAAGTTTTTGTCTTATAAGCAACATTAGTTTATTCTTGCATTAGATTGGACTGTTATTTATTGATCATACTGAAATTGGACACAGTTATTGTCAATACATTCCTCTTAACATATCTAGCTACTGTCTTATAGCAAATTAAATAAAATTTGACTACTTTTCCAAATTTTTATATTACATTTAAGTTTTTTACTATTGTATTGACAAATTATCTACATATAAAGTATTTAAATATTTTAATACAACTTGTTTGTCCAAATAAGATGATGGGGTTCATTTAAAGATATTTTTGTTCGCGATTTTATACTACAGGTTTAGAGGGTCACTTTTGGTTGTTCAGGTTAAGTTATTTAACAATTCCCTTCCACTCATACTCAAAATATATAAAGGTTTATTATTTAGTTATACTTTTGTACATTAAATGTAACACATGATAATGTGTTAATAATATAAATCTTTCTTAGAGTATTACTCGTTACTTCAATAGTTGTTCCTACTTATAAATAAAAGAATTAAGGGACGCCTCTAGATTAAGAAGGATCGCTCTGTGACAAAGTATAATAATAATGAACACATAACAAATTGTTAGGAAGCACCAACAGCACCAAAGTAAGGCTAGGTATCATATAAAACTAATATAACACCAAGAAATATATTTTTCAGAAACGTAGTTGAGAGCTGCTGAGACGTTCAGGTGATATTCAATTTGTCGCGCCTTATTGTCAAGGAAATACGCCACTCTTTTTCTGAATCAAACCTTTTTAGTATCACTGAATAGAACCTTATACAGTGTAACATAAATTTAAAAACCGCTACACTAAACTAATTATTATTTTAATAACTGCAAATTCACTGCAACTTAACTTAGGCATGTAAAGAAATTGAGGTTAATGTAATATTTATATTTATTCAAAACTCTATGTTTAAGTAAAAACATAGAACAATTTGAATGTAGCCTATCTTACAAAGCATGGTGTCTCATATGATAAAATAATTAAATTTATTTATTGAATACAATTATGAAGATATGATAGTGTTTTAATACTAATTTAATTGTTTAAAAAGGAGTTTCTTTGCAAAAGTTAAAAAAATATATGTGAATAAAATAACTGCATAAATTATTAATGCCGTGAAACTCCTACATAAGTCTGTACGATCTTTAAACAGTTGATCGGTATTAGTTTGTTGCTAAAATCCTAAATTACCATAGAAAAGGTGTAAATGATTGTTATTGTTACTACAGAAAACTAACACTAGCCTTACTAAATGAACATCCTAATCAGAGTTTCGCAAGAAAACATATTAATGTCATGTTACCATTGATTAGGTGTAGTGGCAACATTGACGGTGAATAAAAATGAATTGATGGTACAGCATCCAAAAAATCTGGAACAACTGAGTTGAACGTTTTAAGTTTCAGAACGTTGTTTTCAGAAGTAATGTCATGACTTTTAGTCCGGTAAAATAAGGATGCAACCTCGGAATGAAAGATAATAAGCTAAAAATTTTCATACGTCTTTATTTTGATGGTATACAACTTAACTCAAAAGTCTCATATAATCACGTGTACGCGACTTGAGATATTTAAGTGTAAAGGTCACGAAATTCAATATGTAAATATCTCGTTTCCCTTACGCTAAATGATTTTGAAAGTTGTTATAGAAATTGTAGAACGGAAAGTTCTCTTCAAGTTTTGTCCGTAGTAATTTTATGTACGTTCAATCCTTTTTGAGATACGCATTGAGTAGGGGACCGCTTACCTGTATATACGATAATGCGAGGTCAGCCAGTAGAATACAATAAATAAATGAGTTATATTACTTATTCACTTACTATTATTATTATTACTTAATACCATTATTATTTTTATTATTATTATTAAATTTTTATTATTATTTATTATTTAATATACCATATTTATAGATAAATTATATATTTTCTAAATAATACTTATTTTATTTTTACCTAACACACAATATATTTTCGTGACCTTTGACCTTAAATATCTTAAGTCGCGTACACGTGATTATATGAGACTTTTGAGGTAAGTTTTATAGCATCAAAATAAAGAGTATGGGAATGTTTAGCTTATTATTTTTCATTCCGAAGTTGCATTCTTATTTTGCCTTATTTTACTGAGTTACTTTTGATTTTAGAATTGTTTAATAATGAAAAAATATTTTACTGCAAGATAACACTTAAACAACCACACGACTTGAAAATACGCCAAATTTCTTAAATTGAAATGTAACATTTAGTTCAACATACTTGTATTATTGATACTTGTATATCCTAATCTACTATGAGATGAGCAACATTTTAAATGTTTTAATAATATACGTAACGTTTAAATCTATACACTGTAGCTTAAGTCTAAAAATTTCTCATAGTACGATTGTATTTTTTACAATTCAATGTGTGTCAATTATCGTCCTCAAACAGTTTTACGAATAATTTATTTAATTAAACCATTAAATTGAAGTTTTCATAAACTTGTTTGATTTAACTCTCATAATAGACCCAAGATGGTGATAATTCGTATTAACTCTTATGGTTCGAGAGAAAGACAATTATAAAATTTACATTGCAGTAGTAAAACTCAACTTGTAGTAATGCTTTGTCACCAATAAAGAGTTTTCATATAAGAATTATGTTTTAATACCATTAAGGAAACATAGTGACTGTCATGGACTTAAAATCTTATAAGCCAATATGTTTGGAATTCAAGGTATTTTTTATTTCTTAATATAGTCCGAGCTTAATAGCATCCACACTAATAAAATATTACAAATTATAATCTGTGCAACAATCATCACCAATGGAAGTCTACTACCTCACTTTCGGCTTAATAACATTTGAAATAGCTGGCTTATTAAAAATACCTTTTAAGGTGTGGTGTAAAACTTTTAATAGTACATATACCAAGTAAAAATAACAAGATAACAGTTTAAAATTACGATATATAAAATTTTAAATGTTTTTTTTTAATAGTAAAAGATTTTTTTATTTTTAAAGTTATAATATATACAGTAATTTTTCAAGTAGGGCGATTACTGTTAATATTTTTAGATAAAATGTACAATAATTTAAAGGTATTCAATACATACTTATTAATTATATATATATATATATATATATATATATATATATATATATATATATATGTGTGTGTGTGTATGTGATCGGCCTCTCCTTAAAAAAAAAAAAAAATTGTGTGTGTGTGTTTGTGTGTGTGTGTGTGTGTGTTTGTGTGTGTGTGTGTGTGTGTTTGTGTGTGTGTGTGTAAATACTGTTAGTGTAATTACGGACTAGATTAATAGTATTTGCTACTCTTTTAAAATTTTACGTAGTATGTGTGTATATACAGGTTATCTGAGCCTTGCATAGGATAAATCATCAGGGTTTCAAAACTACATATTTCGTTACTACAGCAGTATCAGTGGAAATCTTTATCTCTAATATTTTACAACATACAAGCAGATAAAGCAATGCATTCTTGAAGTATATTTGATACACCACATCTATATTTCTTACAGATTAGTTGATATCCTTAATATTTCAGTACTGATTATATTTTTAAATACATATTCTAATAATATATGGTTAATCAATTGCATATTAACTTTTGATAGCTGTAAAGTCGGATTAGTTGATGGTTTTTAAGATGTTTATTTACAATAAGTACGTTTTAATGGGTATAATATTATTTCACTATTGTTTTTTGAATGATAATCGTGTTGATAATAATTATGTTTCAAACAATTTAGTGTATTAATTACATATTTACAGCAAAGATATTATTTGAAGAAAAACACGTAAATGAGGTATTTCACCTTGAAATCGATTAATTAAAACAAATAGAAATATAAATCCAACGACAAAACCACGTGTTGCAAACATTCTAGTGGATCTGCATTGTTATAAAATGGATTCAAACAGCTTCATTTTACATTTATAAAACATATGCAGTCTCGTTATTTGAAGGGTTATTGAGCTCATTAATAAGTATGATAGAAAACAAGTACGAAAGATAATTAAATACCTTAACACAAAATGCAATGCAAATGCAATGTTTTATTAGTGAACACATGTTTAATTTCCGAATGCACATAAATTGCATTAGAGAATATTTTTATAGTTATGTTTTTAATAAAAATTCACACGTCACTAATATCATAACTCTTATTGGTGTTTAATTCTTTTTTAAAATAATCATTTAAAAAACAATATTTATAATTTTCTTACATGTTGTCAATCATGTAGAATAACGGGAAATGTAAAATAAGTAATAATACATTTTAATTCATAGTTATTACGTAATTTATAAGTATACAAATACAAATTTGTTAATCCAAGTATTGATGCTAATAAAAAGTATGCACGTTCTTGTACTGTGCGCTTACAATGATTGGAGGTAGTAGATTAAAAATGACTTATTTTTTAACTCATTCTCAAATATTTACGAACATTTAAGTAAAATAATTAAAGAAGATAAAACAAATCTCAACTTTTACAATCCTTTGTTCGAAATAGTTTAAGTATTTTAAATCCGTGCAATAATAGAAACCAAAACATTAATGAAAAAAACGTAATTTATGTAAACGTCTAGGTGACAATTTCAGGTACGATATACTCTTATTTAGTTATGTTCTGTTGTTATTTTGGTCATACCTGAACTGGTTTTAAATTAAACTTCGGTTTAAGTGAACATAAAATAATCGCGTGTCAGCACAATGTGGTGCAGTCCCGTTTTTTGACTATGAAATCAACAAAAATAAATAATTGTTGTGTTTTTTCTATATATTTTACGTTTCAGAGTCAAGGTTAGATTGGAATATAAAATTAATCATTACATATTAGTACAAAGAAAAAAAATAATTAAATTTTTGCTTTAAGTGTCAAAGACATATAAAATTAACAGAATAGAATGGACGAATTTAATAAATAAACAAGGATTTTATCATTGTCTGTTTTAAGTAAAATAAAATCATCTAATACTGCTCTGCTCGTTTAAACTTTTCCAAATTTGAAATATAACAAAACAGGCATTATGTAACCTACTTTAACTTTGGAATATGTTGAATCTTTTCCTCCTGCACATTTATATCTAAAAATATTTCTTTCTGTCTGTTCTTTTTGCTTAGAAATGACATTGAAAGAGCCAACATGAATATTTTGCACAGAATATATATATATATATATATATATATATATAGTCCCGACGGAGCATGTACATTTTGTTACCCTATGTTTATCAGAAAAAAATGTATATATATAATCATTAGTTTAACTGTATTTGAATTTTCATAACGCATTTAAGAACAATTTAAAATCCAAGTTCTTAATCCCTTCTGGGCTAACAAAATATTTAATGTCATTTCTAATTGTAAGGCAGTTGGAAGTTTGATATCAAATACAATTTTTACCCAGAATATATACTTTGGAGTTAATAGTACTCGTACATTAGTACCTAACCTCTGTTTTAATAATATATTTTCTAATTAAGTCTACACATATTATAACTTGTTCTGGTTAATGCCTGACAGTATTTTATTTGTAGCAGGGAGCTTGATTATTATGTTTATTCATATGGCGATAAATATAACTGTTGCTGTGACGTAAGTTAAAGGCTACTTATTAAGCACAAAGCTGATGGAATCTAGTGGCACTTCACATACTACATGGTGCTATTGGTTGGAACTGAATTTATTTTGCGTCCAGCAGTAATAAATTAAGTTATAAAGTTAAAATTCCACCTCTCAGATTCTCGTTGTTTCACAGGAACTATGTTGTTACCAAACATGTTCTACATCGTTTCCGTTAATACTCAGTACAATCTGGCTTTTAGTGTGTACATGTTATCTTTTAGACCCGCAATGTCCTGACGTAACCTAGTTCAGGAGCAAGTTCACGTTGCCTTGCTATATTACTTCAACTAGTTTCTATGTGTCTTCAAACTAACATCGTAACGTTACATTAACAGCATAGAACTCTCCCTATTAAACTTTAGTGTCGATTAAGGCCTTTTTAACACACATAAAAATCAATAAATAATCATATCAGATCTAAATATCATAGAATAATTTAAACTGTAATTACTTAAAAGCAGAAGAATAAGAGAAATTTATATAAGAAAAGTAACACATGAATTATCTTAACGTTAATATTATTATACCAAATTTATTTTTTACGACAAATTATAACCGAAATATACGGATTTAACATAGCTCAATCCACAACAAATATCTCATAGAGTTATTTATGTTTTATTTTCCGCTGATAGTTGCATCTAACAGATGAGTTGCTCATTTGTGATATTTTGTAAACCTGTTATAACACGTTATTGATGCAGTACACGTTGTCGAATTAAACTCTCTGTAATTTTGTTTTTCATACTGAAAACAAATATCAATTATTAGATATAAAGCTATTGTGGGTTTTAAGCAACTAGCAAACAGTTACGGCAAACTGACGATGCAAACTGAGGCGCTAATTTGTACCTATAAATATTATTGAGACTATTATTACGAACATTCAACATAATATCTTCTCTATTTTCGATATTACATTCTCTACCACTTTTCCATGCCTTGTAATTGACCCTATGATATATCTAGTGATTTTTTATCTTGATAGTTAGTGTTCTCCACGGTATTCATTAAACTGACTATAGGGAATCCATCTATGCACCTAAGTATCAATGAGAAAGTAGTCGTCACTCTTATTTAGTCCATTACGCAATGTCAATAATCGGGAACTTATAGTCTACAATGTAACACATTGCAATGATCGTGTTACATAGAACATTTTAGTTTTAGATGCAAAAACTACGAAAATGGTTGGAAATTTTCGTCGAGTGAACGGAATATCCGTTACAATGGAACGGATCTTAACTGAACCAATCTTAAACTGAAAAAACAAATGATTTTTTATAAAAATAAAAGGTTCAATAATTCCTAATCGTTAATCTAAAGGAAACAAAGACTAATATGTAGAAATGCACAGAGTGCTTATGTGCCACATCTCCTGCCATCTTTCCCAAACATAAGTTATTGACTGTCACATATTAATGCAGTAATTACTGAAGGGATCGCGCCTTTACTGATACTGAATATTCTGCTATGAATTACGTTTCTGGTTTATTGAAAAGATGACTAATTCCCTAACTAGCACATTAAAACAACGCCCTACGCTCACCATTTAGAATCTCAATAGTTTCAAAACATTAATATAAAAATGTATTTTATTTCCACGGCCTCCAAAGTAGTAACTAAAGTATTAATGGAAACTTTCATAATTCTTTCATAGTTCTAAATATGAAGGGAAATTATTAATTAATTTTATGTTCAATATACCACTCTCTTCTCCTGTCAATATTTTTATAGTATCCGATATTTGTTTAACCTTAACAATTTCTAATTTTACACACACAATATTAATATTTATATATGTCAAACTGTCATTTAAAAGGTTTTCAAAACTAAATTTACAACATCTTTTAAACAAATTCCGTAATACTATTAGCTTTATATAAATATATTTTTATAAAGGCTTTTAACTTTCTATCTCAATGTTCATAAATTTAAATTAAAAAGAATACAATACATTTGACTTGTTTACATTTATAACAGTAAGTCATTCAAGACCTTTTCATAGTAAAATTTATGTAAATTATGTCAAATAACATAAACAGTTTCCATACATCATGCATTTTATTTGCGTCAAAATATTTATATAAATCTCGATATCCCTTTCAAAATTTATTAAATTAGGTATTTATTATTTAAATAACATTTAATAAGCATTTATCAACAATTAATAAATAACTATAAACAATACAACTAATAACAACAAACAGTCAACTACTAATAACAGGAAATGTACTATGTAGACTCCTGTTGATCATTAATATCGTTCAATTTTGAATTTTCAGCCCCGACACTTGTCTTAATGTTTTTCTTGTAAACAAGTCTTTCCCACATTCAACCTTGCAACACCTCTTATCAAAAACTCATATAACAGTTCCTCCTTTGAAAACCAGTCAACTCTTAATGCCATTTCTTTTATACATTTATTTACACAACTTTCCCAAAGTTTAATTTATAATTGTCATCACAATATATATATATATATATATATATATATATATATATATATTCAATTTTTAAATAAGTTAAAATATATCCAGTAATCTGTGGATAATTCAGTTGCCAGATATACCGGCACACCGCAAATTATTATTAAATTATGTTGTAAACCTAATTTTCAAAGTAAAAAAATAATTAAAATAAAGTAGCAGTATAAACTAGCAGATTTGTGCAGTTAGATGTACATAAATCCAAAATGTTCATCAAATCCCTTTAAATAATTTTTAATTTGTTCAACTGCACCTAATATCAAGCTTAAAATTGTATTAATTGTATTTATTAAGGTAAATTGACAGAATTTTGAAAATTTTTCGTTGTCTATTTGTTTATCTGTGTGACTGCCCATATGTGCGATGGTAATACGTGGTGAAAGGTCGTGAGACTTGAAACTGGAAATATATAATCCCCTTTAGTACAAGGAAAAAACATACTTGTTTTAAGACGAAAAGGTAAAAGAGCAGTTCTCCATCTGTCTTTCTTTGCCATAAACCTTAATAGACAGAGAGTCATAGAGATTTAATAAATGGGACTTATCTTTGCCTAAAGAATAATTGTTTTTTGGTAAGAAGTTGAAATTTAAGACAATTTGTTTATAAGTATTGATAAAACTGCTCCAAACACTTCAAAATTAGTATGAGCTTCCACTTAGAGCTTTAACTGTGCATCTTTTCAAGTAATGGCATTTGCTAACTCTGATCTAATTGATTTCAACATAAATATATTAATCTTAAGTCTTCATGCAAAACGTGGTAAAGTATATAGTTGCGCTATTTATTGAACATAAGGGCATAATATTAAGCACTTATTCTCCAGGTGTACTTTACGACACATCTTGATTCATTGGAACTACCTTTTAATAGGATTTTATAACTGTTTAGAATGCAACATTAATCACAGCTTTATACCTGAGATGATTTTATAGCAAGATGGCAGCTTAATGACAGCGCTTTATGTGCAATTTGCCTTATTGAAAAACGAATGTTTGCAGTTTTGTATTATAAGTAGTAATATGTGGTTTGTTTATTAGTACGAGTTTTTATTATAAAATAAGTTTTTACGGTTTTTATAATATTCTGATTTTACGGTTATACGGATAGGTTATAAAAAGACGATTCCTTGCCCACTACTAAATTACGAGCCATGCTGACGTATCAGTTTCTATGGACATACATACACTTTCATTGTACCGATTACTTTATATATATATTGGAGTAGCATTAAAAGTTTAAAGTCTACGGATGTAATCCTTTCAAATATATTTCGTTTAGTTAGGTTAAGTAAAGAAATAGTCATATTACACGGACGAAGAGTTCTATAATCGAACATAAAGCATCGTCCCTTAAGTATAGAATATGCGTTACATTATATAAAGTGCATTGCTCGTTTCGTTCTTGATATATCCAGCGTATAGTTAGGATAATTAAAGGCTCAACCAAATTACATAGACGAACTGGTCTATAATGAAACACGAGGCATCGTTCCTGTATAAAAAAATTACGTTAAAAAAATACTTAAATTTTTACTTTACACAGCACGTCCATAAAACTTTTTCTTCTTGAGATATCAAGGGTGAAAATATACGCAGACAGATAGAGAAGGGATTTAACCTAGCCTTCTAGTAAGTTTATAGTTGTAGCTTTTTAGTTGCATCCTTTTTTAAGCTGACGCTCAGTCAATTTCGTGGAGTTATTTCATGTTCCCGAATAAATAAAAGTTTGTAATGGAGTATCAAACTTATCGATATAATGTAGACATGGTAGCCACAAGAAAATCCACTTAAACTAAAGTGACTCATGTTAAAAATCGTTGTTTAAGTTTGGTTTATTCTGTGATGTTCAAATTTCCAACACTCAAGAAGTTACATGCTATTTTATCAAACCCAATTTTTGTTATATAGACATTCTTAATTAAATAATTTAAGTATATTAATCAGTTCGTACTCGATATAAGTTTATGATGATCAATGACGAACACTCAGATAGTAAAAACGTAGAACGGTTCATTTTACTTTAAAAAGGAATATTATATCCTTTTCCCGCAAAGGTATTTGTAATATTTCTTTGAATTGCTAAAATGTATAAATCACAAAACGATTTACGAGAAAACACACAAAAATATTCATCCACGTAAATGAATAAATGGGGTTTCCTTAAAATACAAGATAGATTACCAATATCGGCATGAATATGTTTTTTGATAATATAACTTCGAATTATAAAGTAAATTTTGCACTTTATCCCGAATTTGCATAGTATTATAAAAGAGGAAATCCAATAAAGTTTACCGCTTACTTAACACTCTGCTTGCTACTCACGTAAGGGCCATTACAATATCTCAACACCCTATGAATGTAGACGTAATTTATTGTCGTAGTTTCTTCTTCTAAGTTACGAATAAATCTGATAATTATTATTTAATTTTAATCTTGAATTAGTGTCACTGACATGGATGGTAATTAACATTAATAATTTGCTGTAAATGTTACAACAATATAAGCAATATATATCTACCAGATCAATCTCTTTGAAAGATTCTTCAATAAGTTATGTTTATTATTTACAGGTTACTAATAAAATATCATTACTTTAGTTTTGCTTTACCACAGTAAATACATATTTTCAGGGCATCGACCGTTTAATTGAATTTGTTTCAACAGTTACTGAAGTTCAACAGATTTTTACAGAAGTATCCCATATATAAAAGACTTACCTACCAAAAGCATCTACTTAGAGAAATATAATTTATTCTGACCTTTCACACGTGAGTATTTGATTAGTGACCTATTAGAATGCTAAACCTTACAGACAGGTCTTCGTGCATAAGACGCAAAATCAAAAAGTTTAAAGAACAGGAATTGTATGCACACCTTATATACTGTTACAGCTAGAGGTAAAGTAGAAAATGTAGGATTTTATAATTAACTAAAATTATTTATAATTAATAATCTCTTAAATTTATATATCAATATTTAATAGTATAATATAGACTGGGTGTTTGAATAAACACATACGAAAGGTTATGGTCTTGTAGTTTTGTAAAATGTTTAGTATCTATTAATTAAACGAGGCATTATTGACTATAATGTGCGTTTTAATAATGCCTAGTAATTTATACAGTTATAATATATTTTTTAGTAATTAACGTTAGATTTATAATTTCTACTTTTTGAGAAGCTGAATAAGTTCCAGGCCCTTTTATGGAAATGTGTTATATAATAATGTAAAAAAAATCGTAGCTTTCTTTTTAGGCAATATTAATAAGTAGGGGAATAATTGTACACGTTTTAACAATTAATGCATTTAATGAAATACGTAGAACGACTATGTTCCAAGATCATAATTTAGAGTAAAACGAACAACCGCTTTAATCAAAACAGACATTAAATAATACAGTCTTTAGTTCTGTATTGAATAATTCATTATTTATTTACTTGATTATAAACGATTACATTTTATATAAAAGTACCAACCGAATCATATTCCTAATACGAGCACGAAACTTAGCACACATTAATGCTGTACCACTCGGTAGAGAAGGTATGAATGTAAAATTGCAAAAAACTTAATACTCCAACACGATTACTCGTTTTCCACTTTGTGTAAGTCAGAGTTCATATCAATTTCCATCTATATTCATTCAGAATTTAAAATCCCAGAGTATTTGAGATATATGAAAAACCTGAATAATAACATATACTGTACTTCAGAAACATGGAACTACTGATTCAGAGGGATTTCTGTTTTACAGAAATTAAAACAAACATAAAGTATTAAATGACCTAGCAAACAGGGTCGTCATTTACTGTGGAATTATCATAAACTTAGAACATAATTTTTTTATAGCTAGTTTAGTAATTTATTTGAGGTAAAATAAGTTGTAAAATTTAATGAAATGTTAAATGTGTATAATTATAAATTGTACTCATACACTATTTCAGTCTATATATAAAAACTGAAGATATTAGATCTAACTAACATTAATATGTATCCGTTCATAACACGTAATACTATGTCATAAATGTCCCTCTTCTATTTACGATCGGCAGGAATAACAATTATAACTAAAACTAGTAGTTATTAAACCAAACATTATTTTAAAAGCATATTATAAAGTTTGTAGTAATTAAGGTTATTTACGATTTAACGTTTATTTACGTCAAAATGTGAGTTGGAATTATTTCTTATAACTAATGTCAATTTCATAAGTAATGCTGTTTAAAGTTTAATAGATGAAACTTGCTTATATTTCTTTGTTACACGTTAACAAAGACAATAATATAAGAACATTTATTCTCGAGATAATAGTTGAGTCAATGTATGTTTGAAGTACAGCAACACAACAAATAGTTGATAACTGATGAGTTAAAAAAAACAAACATCTGCGAGTGTTCAACATTGTACTATGTATCTTCAATAAATATTAATCCACAATTAAGCAGTAACAGTAGAATATCCGCCCCTTGCGCGCTAACACGGGCTCTTATGGAGTTATTCTGGACCAATGAGAAAGCAGCAATGGCGGCTAGGCTACGCCCCCTGCCCCCCCTCCCCACCCCCTCCTACGCCCCCTCATACTAGACCCCCTGCGACGACCCCCCAGCCAATGGGAGAGGACCTAGCCCCCCACCTTACGAGAGCGATGGCGGATAAGCGATGGCGGACGGTGTCATGGCGGATGGACAAAAATTTGTATCTCCGGCGGCCGGTATCCGAACCCGGGCCCCTCCGAATGCGAGATTGTCGCGCTGACCACTGGACCACGGAGACGAGTTGTGCGTGGCGGCGCGATAGGGCTGTACGTGCAGCGCGGGGCGCCCGGCGTTATCGGCGATCAGCTGTAGTTTCTTAGCTTTGCGACTGCGGTGCTGCTATCTGGTAGAGACGGCTTACAACATGCTGGTAGCGACAAGTGAGGACGCAAAAAGTATGCCTACTGTAACACTATTTTTCTTAGCGTACGTGTGCGACTGCGGTGCTGCTATCTGGTAGAGACGCCTTACAACATGCTGGTAGCGACAAGTGAGGACGCAAAAAATATGCCCACCAGCCCAGGATTTGAACCCTGGTCCCGCGGAACGTAAGACGAGCGCTTAGACCACTCGGTTGGCATACCTTTAAGAGCGATGACTGCTCTCTCGTGTACGCGAGCATAACCTCATGTCGTTACAGCACATGGTGACAGAGCGGATACAGCTGTGCATTCCAATGACTACAACTACGCATGTGTGTACCAGGCCATCTGTACACCTTACTCTGTCAATTACTGGTCCTAAACGCAAGCGTAAAGGTGAATATGGTACTTTACCGTACGGTTATTGTAAAAAATTAAAAACCAGCTAGAGTTGGAATCTTCAGCTATTGGTATTTGGTGAACTAGAGACGGAAACATTATCACAGTGAAATGTAGTGATCTGTTAATGATAACCGGAGACAACAATAAAAATAACTCACCCTTTTTCTAAGTCTAGTAGCCGTTATCCTAGTACTCTCTCTAGCCGTTCCAACCACCACCACCACGCAAATCGAATTCCTCTTCTTCTTCTTGTGTCGAATATCCACTCTCGGATTCTGATTCTGAGTCCCAAAAAAACTCCCAACCGCTACTAACACTACCCCAGGAGACTGTTGAAGAGGTGAATGAGGACAATCTCGAAAGGGGACACGGTGGTGGTGATGGAGTCGACAACAGGTCAATAACACGTAAATACAAAGAATAAGCAGCAATAACTACTGATATCATCTTAACCGAGTCGGCGCGAACACAGTACTGAGTGAGAAGACTCACAATTATAAACACCAACAACTGCATGTGGTCACCACATGTGGCGGTGCATCTCCTGCATAGATGCACTATCTAAAAATAGCCGGGAGGCGGAGGGGTTGCAGAAATAACACACGTGTTTACGTCCGTACTACGTTTATTAAAAGCGTTCTGATTACATACATTTCCAAATCTTAACATCTACCAAAAGTCCGTTAACACCCGTACATCTAACTTTATACATTTTACACGACGTCATTTCTTGTAGATCACTCTCATCTAAAGTCTTTTCAAATCTCACCGGTAGAAATGTGACGGCTGTTTTGGTGCTGTCCACTTCTACGAGTAATATCACTGCCTTCCGGTCAAATTTAGTGTCCACCTTCTTTGCCTCCAGGAACCTGTAGCCAGCTTTCCGTGTCAACTCTTTTATCGCCATCTTTAGTGTGGGCTCACCATGCTTCTCCAGGGACGAAAGCTTTGTAGAAAGTTCCATTTTTCAATCTGTAAAGGAAAACCGACAATCTGTATAGCGAATAATCTTAACAACGAGTTCATCGTAAAACTGTTAACTTGGCTAGCGGATTGAGAATAACTATGCATGAGCAACACACCGCAAATAGAGAGCGCAGACGAATATCTTAAAGAAAACAGTTAAATGTGTAGTCACTTACCTGTAATGAGATCGTTGACACGTAGACGAAGAGTGACTGTGACGGTCAGCTTGCCACAGGTAGTATATATACCTTGGAATGAAAGTGGAGGTAGTCGCAGCTGTGGTCGTGGCAATCTGCCACGCTGAATATAGACAGGAATGCAGCGTAGTTGACCCACGTTTCCATCACCACGGTAGGCTTTGCGCCAGGCTGTAGGGGTCTCGGCGCGTTTTTTATTATAGTGAGTTTCCCCAGGAGGCCTAATCTCACTTAACAAAGAACACTGAACACGTTCAAGTTCTCAACTCAATGCCGAACCTATCCATATCACCTCTCTTTGCGAGTGGGCCCCAACCATCGCCCACACTGTCGTGATGGCCACTCCATAACAAATGTGCCACCTCCGAAAAAATAAACTTTTTTTGTGTTCTTGCGAGACCGTTTAGCGAGTCCGTTAAAGTTCTTAACTAAATGCCAAACCTTTCCGTCTCACTGTCAAGTACTCGCAAAAACTTTTATATTTTGCAAGTGTTTTTTCTGCCCCACGTGAGCTTTAAAGTTTTCAACTTCATGCCAAACCCTTAGCTCTCGCAAAGACATTTTTTCCAGGAGTAGTTCTCAACTCAATGCCGAACTCCTCCTCCTCCTCCTTCCGAGAAGGACATTTTTTACTAATCTACATTATACTACTAGGAGGACGCGACAAGTCACTTTACTTGGCGAAGCCTTTCAATATGACTTGTCTCATCCAGGTGAAGCTGAAGCATATCTCATTCGGTTTCATACAAGTCACTTTACTTGGAGAAGCCTTTCAATGTGACTCGTTGTAACTTACAGAGGATATTTTGTTAGCGAGATCCGATTCTCAGCAAGATTCCTACAAGTCACTTTACTCGGAGAGGCCTTTCAATGTGACTCGTGAAACACAAGCAGAGAATCGGTTGTTGACCACTTTACTCGGTGAAGCCTTTCAATGTGGTCTATCGTAAAACTGGAGTTTTTCTACGGGACATATTACGCTTCACCACTATAATAATTACAATGGTCCTGAAGAAACTTTCCACTAAGGTTTTGGTACAATAATATGTAGTCCCAGTCCAGCTGTTCACCAAAATCGTGTATAAACTGCTCCGATAGAAACCTGGTGACGACTTATTACTATCCAACAGTAGGTGTCAAAGTTCGGCATCATTTCACGTAAAATGAATTCAGGAAGGCGAGCATTTTCCAAAATCGTGGTCCAAATTACTTTATGCTGAAATATTCTCAACATGTCAAACGAAAAAGTATAATTTGCCGATAAAAGCTTCCAATTCAGAAAGCATCAGTGAGCACACCGACAGGCGCTTTGGGCTCTCGAGAAATGAGGTCCCATACAGCAGCGGTAGCAGCTGTACTCGCCATGCTGACACGATGTAATCTCAACAGTGACCGTGAACAGAATGACTACTAAGTGGACTGGTGAGTCTGTTTATTCAAGATTTCAAAACGACATTTAGCAGCGTGCATTGCACACCGTACATCTTCATCACGGCCGCTGTGTTGCGGTAGGGAGCAGGAAAACCGATGCGTTCCTTTACAACTGCATAATGTATTACTGTCATAACATGCCAGGTTGTCTAGCTCACAAACGTTAGAGTTAAACCGTCTTAAAAATTTCGCTTTCTATTGACCACGTGTATAAATTATGGTAAACGGCTTGCACAGGTTGCGAATGACATTAAGGGAAATCGCCTTCTTCCCACAAGATCTTGTGGTAGTTCTTCTCTAACTACAGTGCTGTTGTACGCATTTTCTTGTTTAATCTCTCCCTAGGAAACGGAGGTTTAAAAACAATTTGACATTGAAATGAATTAGCCATAATGGCAAACTCTTTGATTATAAACGGTTTTTTGTTACCTTGAAAAGCTTGAAATTCAACTACTGCCACATTCATCGCCGCTGGAATGTGGCCAACGTTTGTAGGACTGGACTTCATCAAAAAGTCTGTCGCAAAGGTGGCGTGGTAAAGCCTCAGGTAGATCAACGTATCCCTTGTCCGGCCTTCCGTTGTTAGGCAATGCTAACACATCACTGACGTAAGATCTCAATAGATCCTCCGTTAAAAACAACTCGTTGATTTGACGTGTTACGCAGGGCAGACAGTTGGTGAACTGAGTCCACTCGTCTACGGACAGAGTTAATGTATTCTTTCCGTCGTACAGTACAACGTACTGCTGACCAAATACTCTACGTACTACCATATTCTCTCCACTTTCGCTTTTAGAACTACTGAATCTATGCACGCCTGTCGATTCCAAGAGTCCGGTGATTTGGTTCGACCCTAATAGAATGTTGAACATTTCAGGTTTCCAAAACGCAAACGTTCCCCTTTTACCTTTCATCAAGATACCGACACCGTTGCCGTGATCAACAAACAATCCTACAATCAAGTATTTGGAACAATCAGGATTCAAAAAGTAAAGAGACTTTAGAAACACACCGGTAAGTGGATTCGGGAGATTTGGTTTTGATCTTTTACGGACCGATTTAACCTTGTCTATTTCCATTGGTTGACTCACCAGCTGCTCCTCCTCCTCCTGCAACACAGCAGCAGCGACAGTAGCCAGTATGTCTTCACTCTTTCGCTCCATGATCACGAATGACTCTGTACACATTGAGCAAACCATTAAGTACCTGACGTATTAGTCACTGGCTTATAATAGTCAAGAGGAAAAACTCTTCTTAATGCAAAATGTATTGAATAAAAATAAAAATACAATTGTTCAGTACCATAGCAACTTCGTGAGTATTTTGGAAATTAGACTTTTCCAATCTCTCTCTAATGACCGTATTGATTGTTCGATACTTTATGATAAAATATTAGAGAGGATTGTATACTACTAGATAATTACTATATTATCTAAGGGAACATACTCGTATTCCTTTATCTGATGTACTCAACGTAACGTAACGTATCTTATTTTTTGACGATGGAAGGATTGTGAAGGAAACAGGATTTTTCCGGACATCTGCCATCGTTCAGTGAAACAAGAAATCAGTAACACTACGTTTCGAGATCTGCAGTCTGATCTTTCTTTAGGTAAAGAACTAACCTAATCTAACTAACCTAATCTGAACTAACCAAATATATATATATATATATATATATATATATATATATATATATATATATATATATATATATATATATATATATATATATATTAAATGGACACTTACCTTTGGATGACAAAAGAGAGATTTACGATTATTCTCAATTTAATTAAAGCGTAATATTTCTAAGCTGTTACGTTAGATTAACTCTGTAAAGAATTATATAATGGATTGATCAGAAGAGATATCCATTTTCTGAAGAAGAGTGACGCAACATTTTGTATATTGTACTCTGGGCTGAAAAGAGTAGGTATAGAGTTCTAACTATGGAGAGCTGTTATTCAATTACGTCACGTGCTAGCAGTTTGTTTATAATTTAATGGTTGCCTAATCTTTCTCCTTTTACATAAACTGATACTCTGTTATACTTGGTGCGTGTTTTAATCTATAAATTGATTTTAGAAAATAAAATAATATTAATATTAATTGTATGCTTTAACTTTGACGTTTTTACAGGAAATGATAAAGAAATTTTTTATAGCCATTTTATACATAAATTTCATTATTTTAAAATAAAAAAATCTTAAGTGTTTTAAGTCTATAGTGCATGTGCCTCCATCGCTTTCCAATCTAAAACCAAATTCTGGTGGTGAAATCGATATGCAAAGTCTCTTAGACGTCTTTCATCATATAAATTAACTTGACTTTATTTATTCACAAAGGATATAATCTGAAACCTGTACTGAATATCTAAAACGACTTGTCGTATGCTTATGAGTGTGATTTGAACAACTGAATTGAATTTCTGTAGTTATTTAGTAATGCTTTGACACAGTTTGTTAGTTACAATACATTAATTAACAGAATAGTAAGATTTCTGGTATTTAAAGTTTTTTTATTACAAAATTTAAACAATACATTTCTTGGGTGAAAGACTATCCTAGTCAACTGTTGTAAAAACCTTAGTCATTTTGTAGGAAAATTATTAATGATATAAAAAATATTATTAAGTGAATAATATTAGAAAACATTCTGAGTTTAGAGGAAAATTATCAAGAAACCTCTGCGTACATGTCAACATTTGATATGTTTCGAGGGAATAAATAGCCGAGACCACTAGGTTTAAGAGTCAACGTATATAAAGATTAGTAGCAAAGGGCTAGTAGATTTTGCCTTTTTCTAGAGGTATATATAACTTTACTAAAATTGCAGGTCTGAAAATCATAACAAAGATGAGAAACTAATTACGATTTAATTGCTAACGCTAGTCAAGTTTCTATTATATTCGAGAACTTTTATGGATCTTGAGGTAAGTAACACCCAACATTTAGCGATTCAAAATGAAAAATTGAGCAAATGCCATAACCTCTCCTATACATTGTACTTGGTAAAAAAGTGTTTTCGTTAACAGGGAAAGTTAAATTTATTAGATGCTAGTAATACTGCCGAAAATGTATGCTTTTGGTACCGGTCACTATCAAGGAGTAAGCATGTTTAGGCAATGAGTACACAATTCGTGTTACAGCGACAATCAGTCTGATAAGCAATCAGTACCATCAACACTCGCCCTTATTGTGTTTGATAAGATCCTTATACCAGTAGCCGTGAGGATAGACGGAAATAGACCTAATTGGTGATCGGTCTCTTCAAAGAGATGTATTCAAAATTAAAATAAGAGGATCAGAGAATAAAACAATATTATTGTAAGCTATTTTAAAATTGTCTGACATTAAACTAAAATATATAGTTAAACTTTTACAGTCTAATAATGAAATTAAAGATTTTGAGACTATAATATAGTAAACGAGATAAAATATCGTAAAGTGAGGGATTTTTTCAAAGCACTACTGTCGTTCAAAGTTGACAGTTCTAATGTATAATATTCGATTGTTAAACCTTATTACCTACAACTACAGGATAAAATAGATTAACGCAACTATAATTATTATATGGTTTAGCAACGATTCATATAGGCACTGTGTAATCACTACAATTAATCAATGAGAACCACAAATAGTTACACTACAGCAGTTGCAAGTACCACAGAACCGTAATGAATTGTATAACGGGTTGCAACATTAATCACTGTGATTACAAATACCACAACTCAGAAACAGAAATGATGTTCATTACATTAATTGAGTCTGACCAAGATAACATCTCACAACGAAGCCTGAACGTTTCTCGTTCTGACAGAAGTTGTAGATCACCCATACTACTTACAGCATTTCAGCCTGACACTGGTTGGTCACACAAAAATAAATATATGCATTTCAATGGAAATCTCAAAAATTGTTTTGTTAACTTTACGAATTATATATAATAAATAAATATATATATACATATTAAAATATATGTGTATATATACAATGACGAAGAGGAATTAACGGTGTTCTAGAGTACAGAATATGGATTCGTCATTTCAAATAAAATTTTTATTATTATTATAAGGAAACATAATAATTGGATGTAAATAAGATTGTAAAACATAATCATCTTCTTTTAATTCAAAACTATAACTACTGTGTGTAGATTGTGTTAATACAAAAATATATAGATGTATTTGAGTATATAATAATATATTCTATTTACTTCTTATCCGATTACTCAGATATATCGTATACAAAAGAAAGTATACAATTTTAACATTCAGTGTGTTATTTTTAATAATAAGTATAATGTTACAATTAATTCTTAAGCAGATAGTCTTAGACGAGTAAAAAAGTTTTACGATATACTGTACTTCTCTTTTTTTTAAATATCTGTGTTCCGTATATTTTCGTTCACAAAACATTATAAGTGAACTATATAAGAAAGTGGAAGTTTCTGTTCTATTTGATGAAATATTAATGAAATTATATATTCTGTTATGTATACAGGAGTCTAATAAACGGAAGAGCGAAAATAAATTTTTATAAATATATGGGCATTTCTTTCTAAAATTCTGAAATTTCGGGTATTTCTGTAACACAGTCTTCATATTTCAACACCTTAACGTATGATTATTTAGGAGAAAGAAAAGTATAAAGACAATGCTCGATAAAAAAACAAATGTTCTTGCAATAAGAAAAGAATTATTTGTTAGTTTTTTGAGGTTGAAATCTCTATTTCCTCGTATTTTCCGAAAGTTTTTTGAGATTCTAGTAATTAATTTTAAATAAATACTCATAAATAAGTTCATTTGCTGTTGTGGCATGCTTTCACTGCATGTTTAAATAGCAAGAAGCCTCTTTTAACTCGAAAGTGTTTAGTTAAAATTGTAACGGTAACTTAGATAGTAATGCATATGGCAAACCTGGAAATTATCCTTAACGCTATCTTGAATTAATGTTACAAGTTAATAAAACACACACTGTCAATGCATCGTCAACATGACACAATTCTAGCTAAACGTTCTTTTTAATGAACCTACAAACATTTTTAATGCAATCTATCATATGGAGCCAATTTAGTATAAACTACGACATTAAAGGTGCATATTAATTTTCCCTTCTACTCTGCCCACATAATACTGAACTCACTCTCAAGAAAACCTTTTCCAAGTGGAATGTGGGTAGAGGACTCAGGGATCATAGGTTTATGTTTTCCTTCAGGAGCGTTCTCACTGATTCTTGTTCCACTCCTATCAAATCAAAGATGTTTTTAACAATAAAAGTTATACTCAAAATTTTAAAAAGATTCTTAAACAAAATAAAGGTACCATTAGTTCCAGGAAAACAGCCAGTTACGTCACCAGTAAATCACTGTTATGCATTTGAATGCCATGTTTATAAAACAATTTAAATTTTGTAACATAGTTTTAAATACCAAAAAGCGTAAGACACGTGTGTTTATATGAATCCCTGACAGTATTAAAAATATGTAGTAAAGAGTACTAATTATTTTTATAATTCTTTTATATTTACTCTCTGATGGGTTGGCTTTCATATTATCACGGTGTTTATTGTGTTATTTATTACCAAAACAATTGGAATAGTTTGCAAAGCAGATAACATGAAATATCAATTACAAATATATATTTTGTTGCACTAGATCTAGTGTAGTACTTTGTATTGCCGTTTGACTACGCTTTGTGAAAGGTTTGTTATGTGAGAAATTGTTATTTTGTATGCTCTGTGGAAGCAGCTTTTCGTCCACAATCTCTGGTCGTGCCTCAAGGATTCTATACTAGATAAATCATTATATTAATTAATTAAATAACGTGTGGACAAAGGTCACCCTGGGGTTGTGTATGATAACGATTTCCAGAATTATGTACGTAGTTTTCAAAAACATTAATCTAGAACTTGTCTGTTTTGATATTGTTACTAGAATGTAAACAGAAATGTATTGATAACTCCTGCATAATTGAGTTAGGTACGTCTAGCAATTTTAATCATAAGTTTCTTTAACCTGTGGTAAGAGTTCCCCGAAATACATCGGTTAATTTTATTTTCTCCGGTATAAGCATAAATATATACCATATTTAAATATTCCTTGTTTTCCTGACAAAGGAAATATTTATATATACATGTAAATTTATGAGAGGCTTAATTCTTACGAAAGAAAACTGAGATAGTAATAATGAGTTAAGCTCCACTCTACCTTCCTCTGCCTGAAGTGTCACAAACTTGACCCTACCTTAGACTTCACACTTGTCAACAGATAAATGAAATCAGCGAAAATAAGCTCAAAAAAGAACTATTTACATGTTTTTGAACCCAGAGACACTAGGACTACAAAATATTAAAATATAGTGTAATCTAGATTATAAAATACTTTCATTGTCTTATCAGGTGCATAACTGAGTTTACTACCATGTCTCTAAAACGATATATATGCAAGACGGAACAAAGAATTTTCGTATTTATGGCAGGAAGGGTTGATTTTTATATTTTGTAGCATAGGTTTCTCTGATTTGGAAACGATAATAAAGAGTTTGTTCTAATATTTTTCATAGCCGAATTTAGTAAAAAAATCTCAAACGAAATCTCTAGATTCCAGGAGTCAATTCTTCGATATAATCAGATATTAGACGCTGCACCAAACGGATGGTGAACTGGAGATAAACTCAACATTCACTTGTTATGTTTACTAGTGTTTAAATTTGTATTAAAAAATATAATGTGATTTGATCTTTGATTAGTTTTCTGCGCTTGCATGAAAGGATAAAGAAGGAGTGTTAATGCCATTCAAGCCTAATGTACGCTTTCAAGACTACGAATTGAAGTAAATTTAAAATAGTGGTTTAAATAATTAAACAATTAGATTTGCTGTCATCAAGGATTATTGATTATATTTAACAGGCTCTTTCAGTAACAATATTTATTCGTTGTAATGAAACGTCATTAAAGACCAAAATAGGATCTTTCAGAACCTTAGGGATCACTGAAGCGTATACTGATGGGCATTTTAAAATTATAATAGGTATGTAAGTAACCAGAAACCCTAAGAATGTCCATGTAAAATTTTAGTACAATTAGTCCAATGTTTGTACATGAATGAGTAACATACAATAGAACTCACAGACAGACACCATTATATTTGTATATAATAGAATACATTATGTAACTTAATGGTACTATGTGAGGTCCATATGTACGGTTTTATATCTCCATTCCACCGGTGCGGTTGCAGTTAATACACTGTGATATAACTTTGTTTATACAAAATTAGTATATGACCAATGCCATTATTATTATTATATATATCTTTATATATATATATATATATATATTTCTTGTGTGCGTGTGTATGTTAATGAACTCCTCATAAACGGGTGGACCGACTTTAATGAAACTTTTTGTGTGTCTTCAGCTGGATCCGAGAATGGTTTAGATTCACAATTCGGTCCAATTTAAATAGTTTATTTAATTAATTTTTTAATAATAAGTTGTTGTTGATGTTGGAATGTTTTACATTGGATCCGCCAGACTGCACTACGAACGACACGTAATACAAAGTGAACTGATACTTGACAGCTGTGAATATTTTCAGCTGAAGTTCATCAAAAAAGGCAGAAACATTTGTTCACATTTAAAATTGAGAAAGTTCATAATATTTAAAATTTTGTAAAGTGCTTGATTAGTAGTGTAATGCAGATTGCAAAGATGAAGTTTCACCAATTGTTCTACGTAAACATTATATAATATTACAACACAGCCAGAATGTTTTCTATCATAATTCCAAGTTTTCCCGACAGTTTGTGCTGCTATCAAATTTGTGTGTTGTTTTGTAACATTCTGTAATTATTGTGTGAGTGCTAATTGTTATAATACTTAATAGAGATTGAAGATGTTTAAAGTGCATAAAAAACTATAGTTATTTATTAAAGTTATTGAACTCATTTTGCAAATTTATTGAAGTGAGTATATTGGTCGCATACCTCAAATAACCTAAGTAGCATACAAATCAAAAGGTTGTGTTTCTATGTGTGAATATTGTTAACAGTTTAGATAATCAAGTTTTAAAGTAATTTGATTTAAAATAATTTGTTGTACTTTACATTTTTTAATCTGCAGTAAGAATTGGTCACATAAGTTCAAATTAAGTAGCATACAAATCACATGTGTGAATAACTACTTATTGTTAATAGTGTAGGAATTGGTTTTAAATTAAATTTTGTTGGCCAGTTCCAATACTATACTGTAATTTTATAACCAGTATATTTTTTAAATTTACAACTTAATTTATCGTAATGCTATTGAATGTACAATATTTTTTGTTAATCCTTCAGGAGTGTACATAAACAAATTAGATGGTTTTCCGATATGGCTGAAGTGTAATAAGTGGCCTCCATCACAATCGAATTATTGATATTTCTGAATAGCCTATCCAAACTACTATCCGAATTGGATTATAGTTATTTAAAGGCTGAAGTATAATAAGCAGCCACCATCACAATCGAATCATTGATATTTCTGAATAGCCTATCCAAACTACTGAATTTCATTATAGTTATTTATTCGGTCAAATTAAATTAAATTTTTAATTATAAATTGTTGTTGATGTTGGAGTGTTTTATATTGGATCCGACAGACTGTGCTACGTCACGTAATACAAAGTGAACTAATACTTAACAGCTGTGAATATTTCCAGCTGAAGTTCACCTAAGAGGCAGAAACATTTGTTTACATTTATATTACGTTATTATAAAGTGCTTGATCAGTAGTCTAATGCAGATTGCAAAGTTACATTTTCACCAATTGTTCTATGTAAACATTATAATATTACAACACAGCCATACGTTTAATCAATTATAGTCTTGAAAGCATAGAGTAAGCATAAACATATAAAAATAACACCACTTCTTATTTCAAAATATTCTGTACTCACTTTGGAGGATAGAGATTATCCAGATATAAAATTGGAAGTTTTAGCTTTTAACTGAAATTCTTAGTAAATACTAAGTGTTGATCTTGGAAGAATGCGTTACGATCGCAGTTTCAAATGTTTCTCTATTTTAATTCCAGGTTTTCCCCACTTTTTGTGCTGCTATAACATATAAATAACATTAAAATATAATAGAATGAAGTTATAAAAAGTGTACTACGTGGCCGCGTTATAAGTTTATAAAGGCCAGCCAACAGGCAAAAAGAAGAAAATAAAAAATAAAACATTGTGTAATTATTGTGTGAGTGCTAAAATTGTAATAGTACATTAATAGAGATTATTGGTCGCATTACCTCAAATAACCTAAGTGGCATACAAATCAAAAGGTTGTGTTTCTATGTGTGAATAACTATAGTTAACATTTTAGATAATCAAGTTTTAAACTAATGGATTTAAAATAATTTGTTGTAATTTACATTTTTTATCTGCAGTCAAAATTGGTCAGATAAGTTCAAATTAAGTAGCATACAAATAACATTTGTGAATAACTATTGTTAATAGTGTAGGAATTGGTTTTAAATTAAATTCCGTTGGCCAGTTCTGATACTATACTGTAATTTTAAATAAATATAATGAAATTCGGTAGTTTAGATAGGCTAATCAGGAATATCAATAGAGGTTATCCAGATATAGAATTGGAAGTTTTAGTAAAATACACTTTTAACTGAAATTCGTAAATATTAAGTGTGCAGCGATTGATCAGTTACTTTTTTATTGTAAATAAATTGTTTTTATCTTGGTATGTTTTAAATTGGATCCAGCAGAATGCGCTACGACCACAGTTTCAAATGTTTTCTATTTTAATTCCAGGTTTTCCTAACAGTTTGTGCTGCTATCAAATTTGTGTGTTGTTTTGTATCATCGTGTAATTATTGTATGAGTGCTAATTGTAATAATAAATTAATAGAGAATCACATGTGTCAATAACTATTGTTAATAATGTAGGAATTGGTTTAAAATTAAATTCTGTTGGCCAGTTCTGATACTATACTGTAATTTTAAATAACTATAATGAAATTCAGTAGTTTAGATAGGCTAATCAGAAATATCAATAATTCGATTAAGATGGTGGTTGCTTATTATACTTCAGCCTTTAAATAACTATAGTTTGGATCGTCATTTTAGTAGTTTAGATAGGCTATTCAGATATATCAATAATTTGATTGTGATGGTGGCCACTTATTGTACTTCAGACCTATAGGGAATACTTATTTAGTATTTTAGATACCGTAGTCTACGTTGCTATACATTTTTATCTATAAATTACTTAATTAAAATTACATATTCAATAAGTTACTCATACTCATTGTGTACTATTATACAGAATTTTATTTTTACAGAAAAATGCCACGTCTTCGTGGAAGAGGATGGAGTTATTCAATCATGTGATTTATATGCTACTTAATTTGAACTTATGTGACCAATCTGTTAACAATAGTTATTCACACATAGAAACACAACCTTTTGATTTGTATGCTACTTAGGTTATGCGACCAATATACTCACTTCGTTCAATAAATTTTCAAAATTAGTTCAATAAGTTCAATAAATAACTATAGTTTTTTATGTACTTCAAACATCTTCAATCTCTATTAATGTGATATTACAATTAGCACTAACACAATAATTACACGATGTTACAAAACAACACACATATTTGATAGCAGCACAAACTGTTAGGAAAACCTGGAATTAAAATAGAAAACATTTGAAACTGTGGTCGTAGCGCATTCTGCTGGATACAATGTAAAACATTCCAAGATGGTCCACCCATTTAGGAGGAGTTCAGCTCCATACACACGCAGACAAGAAATATAAATATAAAGATAATGAAATTCGGTAGTTTAGATAGGCTAATTAGAAATATCAATAATTTGATTGCGATGTTGGCCGCTCATTATAATTCAGCCTTTAAATAACTATAATCTAATTCAGTTCATCATTTTAGTAGTTTAGATAGACTATTCAGAAATATCAATAATTCGATTGTGATGGTGGCCGCTTATTATACTTCAGCCTTTACATAACTATAATCTAATTCGGATAGTAGTTATATAGGCTATTCAGAAATATCAATAATTCGATTGTGATGGAGGTCACTTATTATACTTCAGGCCTATCGGAAAATCATCTAATTTGTTTGTCTATACTCCTGAAGGATTAACAAAAAATATTGTACATTCAATGCCATTACGATAAATTAAGTTGTAAATTTAAAAAATATACCTGTTATAAAATAGTTTGTTTCAACTTTTTTACCTTCAGATTAAGTAAGTTTTAATTTAAAAGATCCTCTACATTTTACATCACACATGTTATACTCACACACTATCGGTTGGTCGAAGTGTGATTAAATGTACATGTGATGAAGTTAGATATTGTAATAACTTTTTAATAGACATTTTTATCACAACAGCCCAGATTGTTACAGATTAATCAAAGTTTAAAATTTTCGAATTAAAGACGTGTGTACAGGACAACGTCTGTCGGGTCTGCTAGTATATATATATAATAACTGTGAGTCCTGGTGAGGTGTGTTTCAGTGGAAATCTCGCTCTGTTGTTTTTCGTGTTTTTAACAATATTTATTGTATTGCATACAATTAATTTGTGGTAAATCTACTTGTAAAGATATAGTTCACAATGCCGAGTATCGGTGACGGTGTAAAATGTGGCAAATGTAAAGAAGATATCCCTCTAGATGGAGCGTATGCACTTTGTAGGTTATGGCAGTCAAGATATCATTTTGATAATTGTATCATGAAGGCGCAGTCATGGAAAAGTCTGGGGAAGGCTGGACAAGGAAAATGGAGTTGTGTATCTTGTAGGTCTAAAGAAAGAACCTCTAGTCAGACGCAAGAGGATGAAATATTATCTCATGAAGTTACGAACAAGATAGAAAGCCTACTGGCACTCATTCCGGCAGTAAACCAAATTAAGGATACGTTGGATTTCTTATCTGGAAAATATGATGATATTTTAAGTGAAATTAAATTGCTACGTCAGGAAAATAAAGACTTAAAAGTTGAGCAGAAAGAAGTCAAGACAAAGCAGCAGGTTGGTAATGCTACTGTAAAGGACCTGCTGAGTAGGGTCAACGAAATGGAACAATAGGGTAGAAGAGTGAACCTGGAGATTCATGGAGCATCTGTGTGGGGTCCTAAGGTCAAAGAAGAAGATACATATGAAGTTGTGAAGGAATTAGGTAAGACCATTAACTTTCCCTTTGTACCGGAGGAAATCAATAGGCTTCACAGGCTTCAGAAAAGGAAAGATGGAAATCCGCCGGCTATAATAGTACAGTTATTTTCCAGCCAAGTGCGGGATAAATGGCTTCAAGCAGGGAAGAAATCACGACTTTCGGATCGGAATACAGGTAAACAACTGTTCTTCAATGAAAACCTATCACTCTACTACAAGAATCTGCAGAAACACCAAGGTAAGAGCTAAAATCTATAAATATAAGTATGTATGGTTTAAAAATGGGAAGGTATTTTTAAAAAGAGGTGAAGGAAGTGAAAGTGTAATTTCAATAAGAAGCTTAGATTACGTAAAGAATTATATTTCTGAGGATCTTGAAATAAGAGTTTTCCATTTAAATATAAGGTCAATAAAAAAAATGAGATGTCTTAAACATTCAGTTGCAAAAATTCATTCATATATTGGATATCATAGTTCTGTCAAAGATAGCTTGCTCATGTCACGAAATTGTTAGGTACAATTTATATGGATTTTCGAAAGTTATTTCATGTAGGGAAGGTAGAAGAGGAGGAGGCTTAGTACTATTTTATAAGTCAGAAATGTTTACTTTCAGTCAGTTGAAGCTAAGGGTAGATTCATTTGAATGATAGCTGGTAAACTAGAATATTTACTACTTAAACAAAAATGTATACTACATATTATAGCTATTTATAGGCCTCCTCCTACAAGTACTGGGTTTTCAACTAGATATTTTGTAACAGAAATTCTGCTTCTGAATCGAAATCATACAATCCAATCACACTGTATGACCAGTGCAAATTTGTTAGTTAGGAACATGAACTTAATTTTAAGAGTTAAGAGACCGGTTTTATCAGTGTTTATAATTTGAAATGTAAAGATAAACAATCCTGTATGCTGTTATTCTTGCTTGTAAACTTTAACAAAATAATAAGTGCTAATTTTGATACGTAATTTATTATATACATCGTATGGTTTAGTTAAGATAGTTTAATTTGGACCCCGCTGACAAGTGTTGTACTTAACGGTGCCATTGAAATGGAAGCTTTTAGAAATAAAACCAATTCAATTTAATTTACTATGTATATGTATGTATGTGTATATATATATATATATATTTATATATGTATATATATATATATATATATATGTATATATATATATATGTATGTATATATATATATATATATAAACTTTAAAAATGTAAGAAAAGTATTAAATTATTTTATTGGAAAAAAAAATATTACTACTTTCTAGTTCAATTTAACATTGACTTTACAAATTAGACGTTGAATTGTGTGCAAAAATTCGTGAGAAAAATTGAACATAATAAAATAGGCTATAATCTTATATATTATATGTCAGGTTATAGATTATTTTTATAGACAATTTAGTATAAATAAATGTTATATTTAAAAAATAATAGTCATTTTTGGTAAGATAAAACTACAATAAGCTATTATGTCTATACACATACCACCAGATAACAGCCTTATAGAGTCATACATCCACAAAACTAAGATAAATATAGTGATAAATATGTTAAAACAAACATAAAGTTATAAAACTTCGGCACTACTTCTCCGCCAACTCTCGGGCACTCATGATTGTGGTTTTAACTAAGGGATGTGGAGCCGAATAGGATATAATATTACGTCACGTAGATGAAATTTATTTAAAAATGGATTCTAAAACCAATCCATTTACAGTTTAGAGTTATTTCTTAAATTTATATTGTAATATATTATAGCTTTTAATATATTATGATATAAACAACTTTATGGATTTGCAATAACTTATTTAATATGGAAAGCTCCATATTTAGCTTGATGAAATCCCAAAAGACACCACTATATTCAATACCGTTTATTAATAATAATAATAATTTATACTTTAGTTAGCCAATGTGGATGGCAGATAAATACCGATTAAAGTGAGCATATTTTCGTAGTTAAAATGATGTTCATGAAATAACATTGAAATATTTATTACATTTATCTATGTACTTTATTATGATAAATATATTGGAGGCAGGAATTTAGGCTCTGATTAAATACAATACAATAGATCCCTTCATATCTATGTAACCTCGGCATAATCGTCAGGATTTTCGAGCGTCTACTTCTTTCTGTTACAAGGCGACAAAGGTTTTTTGTCCTCTAATGTTAAATCCTCAAAGTTGACATTTTGGTCCATCCAGTCAGAGTCGTATTTGAGGGAATCTAACGTAGTTTATGAAAAATTCAGTTTTTGCTATAATTTTCTTTCCAAAATTGCAGCAGTTTTTCGTATTTGTTTCCAACTTTGGCTATATCAAAGCTCCCTAGTAATTTATAAAAATATTTGTTGATTTGTATCACTATTCGTAATGTTTCAACTAAACCATTTCCACTGCAGTTTACTAAAATATTATAAAAAAATTATATCTTAGAAGTTTGCTAGCTACAATGTAAGTAAAAAAAGGTGTAACCAACTACATTATTGTGTATAATCTCGTAAACAGACAACAATTGCTTCTTATTATTTTTTATACAATAATCAATCTGCGCGCGCCTGTATGTGTGAATGATATACTTTAGTAAAAATCTAAATATTACTCTATTACGTATATTGTAAATACAAATTAATTTAAAAGTACATAGGAATTATTAAGCTTGTAATTGGAACGATTGCTAATACAATCAACGTAGAAAGCACTCTGACATACGTATATGAAAACATTTGTTTTATTGATCCGATCGCCCTTTATTCCCAACTGCTTGGAGCTTCGAACTTCCGCTTCCAATGCAAACATTTTTAACATTACATATTGAAAACATTGAGGGAAAATATGACAGATTTTTCGTACTAAAATGGGAACTAACCATATCGTAAATTTTAAGGACATTTATTTCAACTAAATTCTTTTTTGTACAATATTGTTGTTTAAGACCTTAAGAAGGTATAGCTAACTTGTGCACTATTCCAATTGTAAATAAATACTACTTGAATATCAAATCTATGAGTACAGTTAATAGTACTTCAATGATGAATATCTCACCTGACTGAGGCGATACTTTGTGTTCTATGAACGTATTTACATTTTAGAACAAGCAACCAGATAGTTGTCACTCAATTTTTATTTTTTTTAAAAGCACATAATTTCCTTCTTCTTAAGTTTACTGTATAAAGTGTATATTTTTGGATTTGTAAACCAGCAACTCCATGACACTTTTTTATGAATAAATCAAGACGTTCAACTTATATTCAAGATCTGAATTTACTATAATTATATCCATGTCATCATCAGTCTAAATTCGAAGCTTCTATCTTGTAGTTCCGTTAACCTAGAATAGCATCCCTCCTACTCTTATCTCTACAGAAGCTGATACTTTTCTACCACTAGAATTATTTATTGTCCCTTTCATCGTCTAGACCATAGGCTTCATCAGTGAGAATATAGTTTTGTAGAAGGTCAGTAAAGATGGCAAGTCTGAGGTGTCAAATTCTTCCACCACTAAAATACTTTTTCAATTATATCCACAGTTTGGCATCACTTAAATAATAATGATAAGAGGATAATTTTTTCCTAGGACATAATTTGGAATAAGTCTTTAACATCACTTAGGTGCCATTTAACAGTCACCCCCCACCCTGTAATCTAGACTTATCTTCCAACCATTTTTCTCAGTATCTCTAACGTATGCAGTTATGTATATATCTGCTCCTTCAGATCTATTGGCCTCCCAGATATAGGTGACACCACTTTATGCTGTCCTCAGTATACTCGTATGTTGAAAAAGTTGGGTGAAACTGGTATAAAGCAGCTTGGGTGAAACTTCTTGGAGAATTATAGACAAACATTTCCAAAAAGTTCTGTTAGTATCTTGAACAAGAAATGTGCTAAGTAAACCATTCCTTCTTATTTTGTGGTTATTTGTTATGTTCTTTTTTCCTAATTGCCGTTCGTCTAATTAAAAAAAATTAAAATGTTTTACTTAACTAAACTTTTAAACACAAAAATCGACTACTAAGATCAATGGTAAATGAATTATATTGCAATTAATATAAAATCAATACCAAAAGACTCCACAAACCTTTAAAAAATTTGCTTATATGCAAAAATAATCTGAGGCAAAATTTTAGAAAAGTACCATGGTGCAGAGCATTTGATCCAATCTTTAAGTTTGGGACGTTTTTATTAATTTTCACTACGAAATTTTTTCTTAAAGCCTTTGATCAATTGAAAACACTATTCTACATTAGGTATAAAGTCGAGTGGATAAAAGATTAAATTCTGCATGAATATTATCACAAACTCATCATCATCATCATCATCGTTAGACGTTTCCGTTCTCACGGGTCGTCGTACACAGCCTCCTCCACAAACACAGCAACAAATATCACAAACTATTTGACTAAATTTTAGCAGGCTGCTGACTCATTCTTGCCTATAGTCTTGCGGTATACGTGCCTTAAGAGTATATTTAAATGTATAAATAAAAATTAATTATTTAACATTACTTACATTACTTATATATTGTAAAAAACCAATCTTACACAGATAGCAATAATAGTAATTTAAGTGACAATTGTATGTCATAGCTAGAAGTTATTGCTTTTTTATAATCCTTCTTACAGACATTTATAAACTTAAACAGTTTAACGACAAAAGTTAACTTTTAATAGTGTTATTACTAATAATTCGAAACTGAAATCATCAAGCTACGTTTATATATATATATATATATATATATATATATATATATATATTTGATATTATTTTTATAAAATTTGTTGTGAAAATTTTATATTTATATCATTCAATAAACATTGAATCACAAAAAGTACTCTCTCCGCCCGGAGTCGAACCCGGATCTCTTACTTTCCGGGTGAATGTGCTACCATTACACCACAGAGCGCTTACTTTTTCCGATTCAATTATTTTGTATTTGGCCGTATCTGTCACATATGCGTTTAAATGAACAAACTAACATATGATCAGAAGACTAAATACTGGTCAAACGACTTATTTACAATAAATTGTATAAATGGCAATAGCCTTATTTAATTTCAATAAACATTGAATCACATATAACAAATAAGACACACACACACATATAATTTATATATATAATTTCTGATTAATTTAAAGTGGACATTTGAATTTAAGTTATAATAATTAACACAATCAAATTGCAAGTTAGAAAATTTCTTAATGTGTAGTAGCGGAAATTTATTTCAGTTAAGTAGTCACGGATAAAACAGTTACTGCAAATTTTGTTTTACTGTCTGAATGGAAACTAACAGTCGGATACTTGTTCTGTAATATAGATTCAATTTACACATAGAACTATATTACATGGCTTCTGCTATCATGAAAACCTATTTCCCCACAAGTGAAATGTACTATATTGATAACTGAGATCCAACATGTATATTGATTAGTAAATTTGCTCGATTATTTTGAAGTAAATATTTTATTTTCTAGATTTTATACAGCTTTAAATTAGGTTGTATGAATGAAAATAATGCCATCGTATTATTTATGATATTATTTTTATGAAATTTGTTGTGCAAAATTTATTTGTGCAAATATGTGGAAGGTATTTTTTTATTTTTTTACTGTGAGTCTTAAATATTAATTACGGTAATGCAGTTTATCTGGATCGGATGGCTACATAAAGTCAGTCAGAGTAAACAAACTATTAATAAAAGAAGACAACATAGAAAGCCGACTACGTCCACAACTTACTAACACTGCGGGGAGTACACAATTATTGGGGACTTTGTAAACTAAACTTTGCCACTGCGGTTTACCACAGACACTTTAGTAAAGCGATTGGTATTGTTAAAGTGGTTTGTATTGTAATATAAATAAATAGTGAGTTATTTTTAACCGATGAAACGTACTTGAACTCGTTATTTATTGCCCATGCCTTTCATATAAATTGGCAAAATTAAATCAATTTTGGAAAATTTAATCAAAAACACGATTTAATGTATGCTAACGATGCAAAATTTCATTAAGTGAGATTCTCACTATCAAGAATTCTCATTGCCACTGCATGCCCCATTTCTATTCAGTAGGTTAGTTCTAGACAGACATGGATATATACATAAATGAAGTTTTTCCAGTCCCCTTCGCTACCGCGTAATTAATATTACAACATGCACGCGAAGAAAAATATGATATTGCTAATAGACAGATGCTACTAAATAGAAAAGCATCAATTTATTATCAGAGAATTTCTTTTTTTCATTTTCTTTGGTAATTACGGTTGTTAACATTGTTTATTCAATGTTTAACAATGTCTGTTGGTCCCTTTATTTGTATATTGTGATACATTTTGTTTGTAGTTTTTGTTTTCATTGACATATTTACTTGTAAAATTACAACTATAACCAAATATAAGTATTATTGCATTAATCTTTCAGTTTAAGGCCTATACAAACATTGAAATTATGAAATAATCATGTATTTTGGGATCACGAAATATAGATATTTTGATTAATTTTTATCAGTCGGAGATTTATCAGTGTTATAAGTAGTAACAATCCTGATCTCTTGGCTTTTATGAGTACGTAAGCTAATCAAAGAGTATTATTACTATCTGCTATATGTTTTAAATAGCTAGCGTAATATTAAATGTGGTATAAAGGATACATGCATCCTAAAAAAAAATTCAACTAACAGTCCGTTTGGCTTACTTGAAAGGCATATATACATTTGGTAAAAAACAAAGTATTATTATATTATATATCATCGGATTGATATGTAATTATTATTTCTTAAAGCATTCGCGAAAAAAATTTTTAAGAACAATTAAGGAAATATATTTTATTAAGTGACCTCCAGAACATGTTAGGTTCCTATTAAGCCATAAATAAAGGAGCTATAATACTTTTGACATTTAACAACCACTATATTGACATTAATAATACAACTTTATATAATTTTATAAACATTTCAGAAAACTTGTGAGATTTTTTCTTTAGCACCTTAATAACGGAAATGTGCATTTGAAAATTAAACGTGTTGTTATATTGCAGCTATGACAGTTTTAGTAGAGCGATTTTGTATAAAACATGTAAGTATTATATACGGAAAATTTATATATCTGAATGAAGTGTCAGAATTATCAGGTTTCCTGAAACGGAAACGAAAAAGCAATCAAATACTCCACCAATGCAATCACGTAGCATCTACAACCCTTGAAACTGCAATTTATCTTAAGGATTTCTTTTTCTGTTTCTCTTACTACCCAAGATCTATGTTTACAAAAGCTTTAAACAATACGACCGTACATTCTTGAAGCTCTTGTCTTATTGGAAATTATATATTAATCTAAACAAACTCTCTAATAATATAAAGTTTTTATTTTTGTGAGGCCTTTCGTACTCAATGAGTACATCTTCGGACTCACACAACTGAATAGAAGTCTTTTATTCAGTCACTTTTATTCAGTTGTGTGAGTCCGAAGATGTACTCATTGAGTACGAAAGGCCTCACAAAAATAAAAACTTTATACTATCGGAGAGTTTGTTTAAATTAAAATACGACCGTAGCAAAACTATTTCCATACGAGATTTACAATTAACATTCGTGAAATAAGATGCAATTGAAAATAACGATATGAACGGTAGGTTAATTTCCCTGTGAATTGTTATATTTTTGCAGAAAATTACCTAAACATAACACTGCGTGGACAATAAAACTTTAATTTATGTCTATTTTTCTGACCGCACGATATATTAAAACAAGCTATGATATGTGTTTTATATTTTTAATTATTACCATTTCAACATGAGGAACACGACAAGAACACCGTGATTTTTGTTAAAGTTTTAATTTATTATTATGTATTGCATTATATTTTTATTTTTTCTCGTGCTGTAATAGAAACAGTTAATTTTTACTCCGCCTAATAATGATTTTGTAATGGAGTTTCTTCGAGTACGTACTTATGTATTATATTATAAATTATTATTATTAACTTTTATTGTCAATATAGCTGTTTTGGGATAATATTCCTATGGCTATTGTACAAAAAAAATTAATAAACACTGAATTAGATAATATAGTATGTTGTTAATGTTGCTGTTAGATAAATCTGGCTGATTATTGAATATTTTTATTTGTATTGGTTTTTTTACCTTAATAATACTATGAGAACCTTAGTGTGAGAACAACGTCCAAGTATCACCAAACCCTAGAAATATTGTCAACAATAAAAATTATTGGCTGCCAAAACAGCTAAACGTGATACACCATCGCGAATGAATGTTTGTGTTCTAACATTTCTGAGTAACACTAATGGATACATCACGTAAGAACTGTATCATTTTTGGTTTGAGCTTTGTAAATTTTGTTAGCTTTAAACCATAGTTTAAAGAATAATGAACAAAGAAATTTCTATACATTTGAAGCACCCAAAGAAATGTTTTAGAAACAAAAATAAAAAAGTAAGCTTGTAAGTGTTATGAAGCGAACCAGGAAAGCCTGTTGCGCAGTAAGAACAAATAACGAGAGAACTCGACTTCTTTGTTATCTCAGAAATTCTACGTTAGTTATGTGTCTTTTGGATCTCCTATCCGTTGCTTGTATGACGTTTTAGATATATTAGATATTTATTATTTCAAAAATACTTCACGAACAGGCGTGTAACCAATTACATGCAAGTATTAATAAAAGTAATAAATACAATTTGAGAATACGGTGTCCATCATGATATACATGTATTTACTAGAAATATTAAATAATAACTTTATAATGTAAATAAAAATTGAATTAAATATTAAGTATTATTAAAACTTATTCAACAATGCTAGGCAACAATTGTATTACATAAATTATATATACAGGGTGGAAAAAAAGTATGGAAACGCTTTCACTAATTTTGTATGGCTTCACTTATACAAATTAAATTTTGTACATCACCACTTGTATTAAGAACCTAGTTTTTGAGACCAGTGGGGACATTTTATCTTTTCAGGGGGACGGCCCGTGAGGAGTCAGACGAAAATCTTAAATGTAAGCATAGGCCGAGTTTGGTATCTAATTAAAGGTCTAGTAAAGAGAAACTCATTACCGCAAACCGCACTTAAAAAGGTTGACCCTATCCAGAGTACGGGCCGTTTGAATTTCATAAGTAACGTTTGATTAATTATTATTTCTCCGCAATTTCACAGTCTCAAGTAAACTGTTCTGACTGAAAATGACAGTTTATGGAACACAATTATCCAAAAGAATTAAATTAAAAATTATCTATGTATTACAAAAAATAACCATACCTTTTAAATGAGGTGCTCAAACTGCTCTCCGAACACTTGTTGGCAATGAGCTAGTCTATTATAAAAACCTACTGCAGTCACATTTTGAAGCATCTCGGGTGTAATTCTTCTTGCTTCTTCTAATAAACGATTTGTCAGCTCCTCAATGTTGGCTGGTTTAGTTTTATACACATTATCTTTTAAGAAGCCCCACAAAAAGAAATCTAGTGGATTAAGATCCGGTGACTTAGCCGGCCACTCAACGGTACCCCTGCGACCAATCCTAACTTCATCTAACAGATTGCGCACCCGCAAATAGTAATGGGGCGGTGCTCCATCTTGCTGAAACCATACTGCATTAAAATTTGCCCCAAGAAGAGCACGCACTGCTGGCAAAATGTTATTTGTCAACATATTGAAATAAATTTCGCCTGTTAGATTTCCATCTATCACAAACGGTCCTACAATATTATTGTTTATTATTCCAGCCCACATATTCACTTTCTGAGGCCTTTGTGTGTGGCCTTCTATCATCCAGTGTGGATTATGGTCGGCCCAGTAACGGCAATTATGCCTATTTTAACTTGTCTATTAACAAAGAATGTAGCTTCATCTGAAAACAATATCAAACTTAAAAATTTTTGAATTTCGTCACACTTTCTCATCATTATTTCGCAAAATTCAGTCCTTCGATCAAAATCATCCTCTGTAAGTTCTTGGGTTAGGGTTACTTTAAAAGGGTGATACTTGTTTTTGTGTAAAACATTCAACACTGAGGTATGGCTCATATCAAGATCTTCTGCAGCCACTCTGGCCGAGGTGCTGGGATTTTCAACAAATGTTTGGAGTACATCCAAAGATTTTTGTTCATTTGTTGCCGATTTAGGCTTGCCACTTCTTTCGCGATCTTTGACTGTTCTAGTTTCTTCAAATCTTTTTACTGTCTTAAACACTGTTGACTTACTAATTGGGGGTCTATCAAGAAAAGTGTCATTAAACAAATGCGCTGTTTCTTCATAGGGACGAACTAGATATCCATACCCACGCATCATAAGCAGCGTGATTCTCTCAAACTCACTAAGTGACATTGCTTTTAAAACTAGTAGAATAAAATATAAACACTTAAGTAAAAAAATGTATAACTATCGCAGTACCTTCTAGTGAAGACTTTCAACTTTATCTTACGTGGACGAAATTATAACGTAGACTAAAAACCAAGCTGATATTAAAAATACAAAACTGTGGAGTTTTGCTGTGACAGTACTGTTTGTATTGCCTAAACCAGTTTATGTTTGCCTGAGATAAAAGGGCTGGAGGGACTGGACCTTGACCTCATGTTGATAAGGAGTTATGGTGATATTATTGAATACTCTCAGTTTCTTGAAGACAAGACAGGAAAACCCCTATTTACTGTTATCCAACAAATGTAGAGGTAAAAAAAATAATTTTTTGTTGGAAATTGTTTTTCAAATTTACATAACAGACAAAATTACTAAATTTCTTTGTCATGAAATTCATACGGCCCGTACTCTGGATAGGGTCAACCTTTTTAAGTGCGGTTTGCGGTAATGAGTTTCTCTTTACTAGACCTTTAATTTGATACCAAACTCGGCCTATGCTTACATTTAAGATTTTCGTCTGACTCCTCACGGGCCGTCCCCCTGAAAAGATAAAATGTCCCCACTGGTCTCAAAAACTAGGTTCTTAGTACAAGTGGTGATGTACAAAATTTAATTTGTATAAGTGAAGCCATACAAAATTAGTGAAAGCGTTTCCATACTTTTTTTCCACCCTGTATATTATAATTATATATATAATTATACATTATATATAATATATATATATATATATAATATATATATATATATATATATATATATATATATATATATATAATATATATAATTAATCCATTTTGTGCTTACAATGAATTGCTTCCGTTTTCAGGATACATTTTATTTACAACAAAAAGGCAAAGCCATGGGAACTCGTATGGTTACGTCATATCCCAATCTTTTCATGGGAAAACTAGAAACAGATTTTCTCAACAGTAAAAATTATAAGCCTATATTTTGGAAACGTTTTATTGATGACAAATTTTTTATTTGGACACATGGGAAGCATAATTTAACAAACTTTTTAGAACATTTGAACAATTTTAGCAAATTAAAATTCACATTTGAGACGTCTTCAACATCAGTCAAATTTTTAGATATGGAAGTATTTATTGAAAATGGACATTTAAAAAGCAAAATAAACGTAAAACAAACGAATAATTTGGAGTATTTAAACTACGACAGCTGTCATCCAGTCCATATCAAGAGGAATATACCAAAAAGTTTAGCATGCAGAGCTCAAAAATTATGTAGTAATACAAATGACTTGGAGAAACACATTGACGATATTATGAAAGCACTCTTAAGAAGAGGTTATCCACGAAAATTACTTAAAGATAAACTTAATGTAAAAAAGAAAACACTACATTCTAAATTTGAAAACAGTGATCCAAAATTAATAGTTCAATACCATCCAGGGCTTCACAAAATTAATAATATTCTTAAAATAGCATTTAATACCTTAAAAAATTCTAGTTCAACTAATGATGTTTTTAAAACAACTCCTAGAGTAATCCTTAAAAGACCTCCTATTCTTAAAGACATATTGGTCAAACCTAAATTACCAATGACAAACACCAATGAAAACTCAATACCAAAACAAAAAGGATCACATCCGTGTAATAAACCAAGATGTTTGATTTGTAAAATGTTACCAAATTCTTCAAAATTCACTAGTAGCAAAACACGCAAGGCATATCCTATCATCGGCAACTTGTCTTGTGAATCTAAAAATGTGATTTACCAAATTCAATGTAAAAAATGTCCAGCAGATTATATTGGCTCAACAGCAAATACTTTGAGGACAAGAATGACAGGACATCGAATTTGATTATAAACACCAAGATTTAAAGAAAACTGTCGTGACTCATGGTATAAATCACAATGAAACTTTTGAAAATACATATTCAGTCAAACCTATTCGGCAAGTACATACAAATTCAAACCCAATTTTCCTAAGAACATTAGAGCAAGCACACCAATTGGTTTTAAAGAGCAAAATTCCACATGGACTTAAATCATATAACTTAGCCAAAAACGTCTAAATTTGAAATCAAAATATGGAACAATTGTTTAGTTCATGTCATCTGTATTTATTATTATTATTTATTCACTGATTATTTACTTTCGTTTGTACTGTTTTCTTGTATATTTTTATATTTTATAAATATTTTGCACATGAAGTCGGTTTTCACCGAAATATGGTGCCAATGTTTTAAAAACACTTTGTTTTAATTGTACAGTAATATACAAAAAATAATATATATATATATATATATATATATATATATATATACGTTACAAGTAAATAATTTGTTTAACAAATCTAATACTTAAATATTTTATTATGAAAAATGTCCATACAACAATAAAAAAATCAATAACAGCATTTTTGGTATTTATGTATTTATTTGCATAATCATTACATTCATCAGGGAATTTACTACTAAGTTTGATCGAAATTGGAAAATATAGAAATGAAATTAGATTTGTATTAGTACTGGTACCTACATAAAATTGAGGCTTATACAGCAAAGTCATCTGATCAACCACCCCCACTGAAGTGTACCAATATAGCTACATGACGTCGTTTATTTAGTGAATCTAGTTTAAACGTTGATAATATCATAGTGTCTGGGGTGAACGTTAAAATAATAAACCCATTATTATATAGCTATTGGATCGAACTATAATCATGTGGGTTTAAATCCGATGTACGTCTAAAAACAGTCTATTACTTTGCTCGTTTCCTATTGGCTACAAATATTACGGCACTTATATAGCATAGTCAAGCATCGGCTCAGCATTCTTGGTGCAATGTCTATACGATAACCACGTGACCATTGCACTCTCTGGAGCTTATAGTGTTGGTGTGCAGTTCATATTTTTAATGTGTCGAATTAGTTTATACTCTCTAAAGTTATATGGCAGTAAAAATATTTAATGGCTCTTCATTATATTTGTTTATGTATTTGGATTATCAGTAAAATTGTACCCTAAATCTACTGATTTGGCTGTTTTAATGAAGCCTATCTAGGAGGAGACCAACTTGAGGTTCTCTTCCTTTTAACTAGTGGCAAATCTCCATGTTGTAAGTCTACATAATTTACATATTCACACTAAAGGTTATAGGGGTGCTGAAAAGTCCCGGGACGGTCTAATAACTTTTGAACTAATTACAATAAAAGAACCAAAGTTTACATCAAGCTTTTGCTCATATAAAACTATTATTTTATGTATTTCACCATGATATCCTGCTTATGGGGGACGTCCCGCTAGGGGTTGGTGAAAATTCTTAAATAGAAGCATAGGTCGAGTCGTACATCAAATTAAAGCTCTTTTAATTCGAAACATTTTGGCGAAAATCTGACGTAAAACAGTTGACGCATTAAAAAATGGCGGACACTCAAAGATTATAAAATACAGAATTTTTCAAATGCAAACATTCTGGTTGTTAGAGAAAACTGAGACACTTAATCTTTTATTTTACTTCTTTTACTTCAAATCACTTACCAAAACAGTTATAAAAAATGTTCAAAGTGTTTGCCTTCAGTTTGCTGACAATATCCCAATCGATTGTAGAACGCTGATATCGCATTGTTTATCTGGAAATTCCTTATCAGCAGGTAAGGTTATTACCTTCCTTTTCTGGAAGGTAATCAGCTGGAGCAAACAAGACCAAAAAGAAAACAATGAAATTGCCAGCTGACAGATACAGTTGTTTTATCAACTCAGTCACTTATAAGTCTTCAAGCCCTAATTTTGCAAGTAGTTTCAGTAGTGCTAGTTTATTTTTCTATGGCGCTTTCCGAGAGAGAAAGAATAACTTTATTAATGATGCGCGGGTTTGGTGACCGTATTAGATCATGTGATGAGGTAAGGCATCTGTTTAATGAAAATATCTGGTTTCAGCAAGATGGAGCCCCTCCACATTATGGCGTACATGTAAGACATTTTTTAGACAATGTCTTTCCACATAAGTGGATTGGTAGAAGGGGAACAATAGAATGGCCTGCCCGTTCTCCAGATTTGTCCCCTTTAGACTACTTCTTTTGGGGCTACCTCAAAGAAAAAGTGTTTAAAACAAAACCTCAAAATTTGGATGAGTTGAGAAACCGTATTGTAAGAGAAGCTCAGGGTGTTCCTGTCCAAGCTTTAAACAATGCGATATCAGCGTTCTACAATCGATTGGTATATTGTCAGCAAACTGAAGGCAAACACTTTGAACATTTTTTATAACTGTTTTGGTAGTGATTTGAAGTAAAATAAGTAAAATAAAAGATTAAGTGTCTCAGTTTTCTCTAACAACCAGAATGTTTGCATTTGAAAAATTCTGTATTTTATAATCTTTGAGTGTCCGCCATTTTGTAATGAGTCAAATGTTTTACGTCAGATTTTCGCCAAAATGTTTCGAATTAAAAGAGCTTTAATTTGATGTACGACTCGACCTATGCTTCTATTTAAGAATTTTCACCAACCCCTAGCGGGACTTCCCCTATAAGCAGGATATCATGGTGAAATACATAAAATAATAGTTTTGTATGAGCAAAAGCTTGATGTAAACTTTGGTTCTTTTATTGTAATTAGTTCAAAAGTTATTAGACCGTCCCGGGACTTTTCAGCACCCCTGTGTTTAACTTGCTCTCTTCTTAACTACTTTTTACTCAGGTTATTTGAAATTACTCAAGTATAGTCTAACCAGTTTGACTTTCTTCGTTTAAATTATTAGAGTACCGAATACTGAGTAGGTCAGTGATCTAGTGAGGCTCCCTTAGGCCTATCAAGTCTAAAAATTCGGGTGTAATGTTTTATATACCCGATTTGATTGGAAGAGAAAATACCAAGCCTCCCCTTCTTCGACGGTGGTTGTGATTGTGGACAGTGCCTGTTATCCCTCATAATGGATCCTGAAAGGAGGTGGCTCCTACCTCTAGCCTTATACATCCTAAACATCCACTCTGGAAGCAGGCAAAGTTTCTATTATAAATAAATTCAATGGACGTTTCCACACATTTTTAACCTCACGTGTGATTAAGTAAGTATCCTCTAAGGTGTCGCTTGGGAATAATGCTGGTAAGTACAGATATATGTATCTTTCAAGAATGAACTATACATTCTTGTTATTGTTTCCAACAGTACCTCCCTGCCCTAACGGATTCTTCCAAAAATATAGGACAAAAAAGTGTTTGCTATTTTGCTACAAATCAGATAGAAAGCGGTATAATCTGTCACCCAATATCTAATATAATTTTATGTAGTTGTTTGTGTTTGTTTGTTGTTTATAAATTATTGTAAAAATATATTTCGATAATTATCAATGTTTGAATTCCACCACTTGGCGTCAGACCTTTCCATAATTGCAGAAGGCAGAAAGTCACGGGGAAGGAAGCTCTTACAGATGTAAAATTTCCTGATACCTTATCAATAAGAGAATAGATTGTATCCCAAACACATAACCGTAAAGATTATTTCAGGATCACTTTAGATTTACCTTTCACTTTTAACAATGATCTAACAAAGATAGCAGCCTTGGGAAAGCTTAGAATAAGGAATTTTGTGAAACAATAAGTGCTATGTCTTAAAAAATGAAGATAAATCTATTTATGAAAGTCTTAAACATTTGTAAAAAACGTAAGTAAAATATATTTAATTTATATATTAATAAAAGATATAATAGAATAAAATAACTAAATTGGAGCTTCTTTTGTAAGTGTTCTCTTGTATCAAATAATAATCAAGAATAATATTAACAAAAACTTTCAAATTATTTCCGATAGTAGAAAAATATATATTTATTATTAATTGCTTTTATAACTTAACTCAAACTAAAATTTTGTCAGCATTACTTACATTTGGAATAATATATTTATTAAAAGTATCTATATAGGCTATGCCATATTTGTTTCATTGTGAAAAAATAATCATAATAACGGAATTCGTATTGAAATTGAGGGAAAAAAACATTTTTATTATTTAAAACAATACAAGTATTTACATTTCCTACTTCGATAAAATGTCTCCTGTTATTCATGCCGACGTTACCAAAGACTTAATAAGCTAATTATTTCACAAGTCACTACCATTGGCTGAGGGTTCTAAATGAAGGTGAGGGTTTTATCTACATAATGAAGATAGTATATTCTCCCTGCTTCATTCCTTCTACATAGAGCATCCAAGTATCCGATTCATACATGGAGAGGTAAGGTGGTAGAGGTGGTCATTATGGGTAAAAGGGAGAAATATTCGTAGAATATAAGGATGTTTGTGGCTGAGTTTTACCAAAGTTACGGTATTTTTTTGCAGTTTAGTAATCAGGGGGAGTCTTACCCTTTTGAAGATAAATTTATCAATCACTGCTGTGTCACGTGGGATGAAAGTAAACATTAGCTATTATATTTAACATTCACCAATTATTACGCACTGCAAATAATCTTTAATCATCAGAAACACTATTTCTGCCTGATAAGTGGACGATGGGATGATATGGTACAACTAAGCTCTGTCAGAATTATTGGTTGTGAATATTCTGAATCGTTGTGAAATAATCTCCTATCCATTTTCACAAATAACTGTTTAAGGAATACCGTATGTAGCAAAAAAGTTTTCAAAGACCTTTTATTACTGATTTGGTGTTGTATAAGTTACCAAAACCAGCTCTAACCACTTAATATATGATTGCAAGATAATCAAGTAAAAAATTTTTTGGTAAGAACCGGTAAAACCAATATGAAAGTGAGAAGATAGTTGTTTTTTTAAACTAAAAGACATATGCTCTTTGAATACTATAAGGACTGTTGGGATAATTTAGAGAGTATCATTATCTCAATGTATCCATATAATTTTGAAAATTCACTTCGTGCTACCGCCGTAAGGGAAAAATTAACTTTACGCCTCATGTGAGTAAGTTTCGGTCCTTTTTCTCAATAAATCTGAAAACATAACCCTAGTTTCCTACAGCAAACATTTTTGCGAATTATTTTCCTACAGTTCATCTTTTTTTACCTATCGCTAGTGCAGCGTCTGAGATCTGACGCTGTCACAGATTTGACTCCCGAAATCTGGATTCATCGTCCAACAGAAGGGATCTAAAACAAGTCGGTGACAAAGCTGCTCATTACAAACGTTATTCGTCGTTTTAGAATAAGAGACACGTAGAAAACGTTCTCATTGAATTAACGGGTCAAATTATACCAAAGCTATGTAAAACATTGTTTGAATTAAGAAACAAAATTTAGACGTGATATGAAACTATACATTTTTAACCTATGAAAAAGATTTTATCCAGGCGACCGCGTAAAGTCCAAATACAGAATAACATAGCTCCTGTCGCCTTTACAACTATATCAACTGTTATAGGAAAGCATTCATCCTATTCAATGTACAATACGTCATTCAAGAGTTATTTATCTTTTAGTCAGCAGTGTTTAAGGAAGATGGATAACGACAATCCATCTGAATTATATATAGAGAGGTGAGGTTTTTATATTAGATAAAATTCGCATCCATTTAATTGTAAGTTCCAACGAAACATGCGAGGTGATATTGTGGTTATCTTTTATTTATCCACAGTGAAAATAACCAAAACTCTTTTTTAACTGTTTTGATGTCAAAATATACTCGATACCATTATAAAATTGACTAACTAATAGAAATAGAAAAGTGATTCTCTCTCCACTACTCTCTAGCACATCCGTAATCTAAATAGTTTGTAATAGAACTAAGAACTTTTGGAAACACTTTTATTCCTTGGACTGTAGCAATATTCATATAACAGCTACTATGTATACTGAGAATTAACGTATTTGCGAAAATTTGTAAAGATTGTATACAGTACATATGCACTCAAAAATTGCTTAAATAAGGCATATCTCGTCTAGGCGTAATAATTTTCGTTGTTTATCTTATTAAAATAACAAAATATTGTATCATTCACTTACTCGCTAGAAGGGTTTAGAACTTAAAAAAATACTGTGATATGAATAATAGTTCAATACCTCAACTATTAGTTCCATCTATCATCCAAAGGTATTCGAACTTACGATATTAAAAATTAAAAAAGACGTTTAATTTATTAAAATTACTATCCTGATAAGTTTCCCGACTTCAATGTTTTATATATTAAGAATTAAAGTCTGAGAAAGGAAATTTAATTATACATCGTCAATCGTCCGTTCCCCTTGATTCGTAATATCACAACGAAGTAAGTGAAGCATTATAAAAACAACATATAATCAAAAGACAGCGCGTATTTAGCCGTTTCCACGTGTCTATATTTCCCAGTGGTGTCTATATTTATCGTCCCTGCGGGTAAATATATCTCCATTATCGTACGGATAATTTATAGCTCCTGTACTCTAACCTAAGCGACTTTGCTTATTATAACCGAAATTGATTGTCTGACGAAAATTAAAGGGAATATTCTACATAGTTAGTCATATCTTTCTTAAAATGTGTTCCTTGTTTTTACTATGTTGGGCATCAATTATATTAGTGACGTTTCCTGACTTTGTTAATAGTGGTCATATCTATGCCTCACTTGCAAGGTTCATCTGGATGAATATGTTACTATAATTTTAATCATAATGTTCTCATGTTAACTTCATTTTTCTTTCAACCTCGTTAGATCTAATGTAAAAAAATGCATACTTATAATAATTTGTACGAATAATTTACGGAAAATTATGAAATCAACATATTGGTAATGTGACAATAAAGTCACAAATTTACTACTACACTACAGTTTAAAAGTTGTAGCAGAGTGTTTTCACAAAAAGTTATGCAGTTTGTGGAATTAAACGTGGGAGTTGTTTTAAATAAATAGTACCAATTTGTAGCATACAAAGAGTTTATCCTCCATAAGCTACACACATACTAGGTGGCGCGTTCCGGGCCTTTTTTATGTTGTATGCTTAATTTATGGTTTTTAGCTCATTTAATTATGGTTATTAGGCTACATGGGCACATGGGTTGCTATATCACGTGTAAAAATATTATATTAATGTACTCAGTTACCAATTTCAATAAAATTATAATTATTTGGTGATTTTATTATTGAAGTCTTATTTGAAAATGCAACTTATATAAAATATACCTTAATACTCAGGTAATTTCCATTATGTACCTATGTAAGCACTACCATCAAACTCTATGAAGCTTACATGTAAAAATTAAGCTTTATTCACATTTTCTAGTCTATAAGTAAATTTATTCTGAAATATTGTGGAGAAATTTAGGCATACTGTAAAATAGATAGGCATAAATAAGATAAAAGAATTCCCTGCAAATAGTAGGCTTCACTTCCGCACAAATATTTAACATACAATTGTAACATTTTCGTCCAAACTTGTATATACTTCCGTTTTAGCATTTTCCTTAACAAGCAACACGCATTTTGAGATAAATCACTAAATGTGTTATAAACGTGTGTTCTAACACGATCATATTGCAAATCGAACATCATGATTTAACCTTTTCCAATGGTGTATTGAATAGAATACGCCTGGGAGTTACTGTAAGATTTCTTTCTTTGAAAACAATTTAGACTCATGAACTTAGCAAGAAACCTGGCTCTCTGTCAACCACCTAGCAAATATCACACAAGAGGTAGAAATAGAATTTTTACAGTAATTATATATTGTCAATAAAACAAACACACATACATGGTTTTATATATATACTAACGTTAAGGAACATACATAAACATATTTACAAGGCATGCATAGAGGATTGCGTTGGAGACTATACACTACGTTACCGTATGTTCTTCAGCGTTAGTCTATATCATTCCAAGCTATATAAACCTCCTCTAGATATGATGATCAAATCATACGTTAATTAAGATGATCATCATTCGGAAAGCGGGAACACAAAGGACGACGTTCTCACCCTCAATAAATTAACAGACAAAATATTTAAATAGAAACATTTAAATGTATATTAGTCTGTTATATTAGGTGTTGAAAATTCCTTGGTGTTTTATATGTTATTCCTTAAAAGAGTAAATGAGTTACACTAGTGTATTTTAAAAATATAAAATTCTAGGATAAAAGTAATAACTCAATTATGAAATTTATATTGTGATGATTTGTAAGTAATGCGTTTTAATAAAATAAATTCATTGAATATAGAAAGTTCTCAAATTAAAAATAGTGTTGTACGCAAATATAATTTAGAACTCAAGAAAGTGTATTCCTGCAGCGGCATTTCTCAATAATGAAAACCGATTTATACTGCAGCTACAATTAACGATAATGAGTTTTAAAGTACTAATATATCACTCTTTTCTTTGTTTCAAATCGACATGCAACAACGAATGAAAATAGCTGCATTCATTGGTTTCAAGCATTATTATCTTACATCATGATTCGTATTTAGCACACAATTAATACGTAACTAGGAAGTTCTATACCAAATTTTTGGTATCGATATAAAGATAGTTGTTCATTGAAAAACGAATATGATTGAATTAAAATTTGTTAGTGATTTTAAGGTCATTTTAAATCATGATGTCTTTCATTACTTCATGTCTCCAAATAACTTTAAGATGAGTATATGCAAGTACATAAATCGATTATTATTAAGAACTCTTTGAAAGGCGACTCAAATAACATATAAAACACTACCCCACGACACTTTAACAAGCTTTCCTTTTCTTGATCCAAACTCTTAATAATAAAATGATTAGATACCAGTTTCCCAACTTTTAAACTGAATATGTAATTTTGCATTAGTTGACCAATAATTTTATTATGCTTTTTTATTTAGTAATAATAACCTTATTTCATTGGCATTTATTTACATAGTAAATAGTTTACCTTTTATATCCTCATTGCGTAATTATGTGTCACTATTATTAGTATACCTAATTTCGATAACATACTGCATTGTTGTCTTATGGATTATAATAAAGAAACGTTCATTTCTTGGTTGACATATAATATTGCCTTCTTACATATTATACTCCGTTCATTCTCTAACTATCACTTTCCCCTTGTAACTGTAAACTCTTATTTATTTCAATATTATTTTTAATAAATAATTATTGGTATAGTTTGAAGCAAGTGTCTATTCGGAATTAATTACTCCATGAAATAATACACATATAAAACAGAGCAAAATTTTTTTGATAGTCTAGTTCTATTTTTAAACTGATCCTACTAACAAAATATGTTAAGGCGATAGATAAAATGTATTGAAATTTTCTGCCAGATAGACGTACTTCGATAACACAAACCCGTTTTTGGCAGACCTCTTGATCCAAAGTAATAACTTATAGGGTGCATTATAATACGAGAGCTAACTTTCAAAGTGATTATATACCATAAAAATATTTTTATAATTTTTGGGTGTTTTTCCTGAAGTAAATTTTCAACTTTTAATATTCTCACTTGCCTATGATATCATTATGTAACAAAGTTCGTTCTATTATTTTTTACTACACACTTGGGAAGTAAGTTGAAAATAATCGTGTTTTTTATAACTATATAAGATTTAATAACATTATATGTTCAAACAGATTTTGTAATGGGAAAATATTGTTTGTACAATATATCATTAATACTGTCTTACATAAATATATCTGAAATATGATTAATCATTATTACTTATTTAAATAAAGTGTGCAATTCAGTATAGGATTTGAATAATGTTTTAATTTAAACGGCTAAAATTATATAATTAAAATAATAATGTATAAAGTACATTAAGTACTTTGAAAGCTGTATACGGGCGGAACGTTTTTATGGCATATCTCCACGTTTCGGTAATACCATTATAAGCTTGGCAAACTTTAACCTTGTAATGGTATTTATGGACCAAAGTTCAGAAAATGGAATTTTTATTTTCTCTATAGGTATATCTGTAACACTTAAATTCTATGTTCGTTTGGACCGTTGTGTGGACACGGACGCATGGAATTGAAAAGACTTGCATTTATCAAATCGAATGAAATGTATAATAAAATATATTCCTAGCCAACATTTATTAATATATGTCATATACGTTTAAATTTTACACGTTGTTGACTGCAAATACATTTTATCTTCGTGTTTGAAGCCTCATCTAAAGGGTATAATTAATAATTATATGAAGTCACACTTGTTTCATAAGATCTCTCTTTACATTGGAAACATCAATCAATTCGTGTATCTATAGCTCCTTATACTGCATTTATATTAGAGAAATATTTACTTTTACAGGTAAACAAAAATGATTAGTGTCTCACTATATAATATGACATATATCGTGTTTAACATAATTATTTTACAATGATATTATTATTCCATGTTCAATATATCAAAGCATAAATCTGATTTTGTATTAAAATACAAAACTGAAAGACAATATTATTAAAGAATAAAAATCAATTTGTTAAACTTACAGTTATACGAGTGCAAAATAATATTATTAAAGACCCAACATTTGTACTAGAATCCTGGAGGTGAAGTTACGAATTAAAAAGCTTTTCCTTGATTTTTAGAAAGTTGGACTATTAATTTCACAAATAACTATATGTTTTTCTCTAATTAATAGACAGTTAAATGACACATATTTGCTATAGTATATATGCGAATTAAGCAAACTAGCAGAGCAGTTCCAAAATAATAAAGTACAATAAAATAAAATTAGAATTTAAATTGTATCTTATATTAATTCTAGGTCAATATATTACTATCTGCACTATTTTATTACTGTTTCTAAAGTTTTCAAAACAAACCATTTTATATTTCCTTTTTTACTAAATGGATATAAAATGATTGATTACATCAATGAAACAGAAAGAAACTATCACTGAGGTAATAGCTAAATTTAATTGTGTTATTATAACCTATATTGTTTTAAACTTTATGATGAATTTGCATTAAAGAAAAGTGTTAAGCCATGATAGCTTTGGTAGGATTGGAATCGTATTGACTGGGTAAAATTTATAATAAATTATAATAATCTTACCCTGAGATCATATTATGGAATATGACTTACTTATACCCAGTAGTCAGGTAATTAAACAACAATTATACATTCGTCATTGAACATCATAAATAAACATAAATTCACTAGTTACGGTCAATAATTCTATCTCTATAGGTAAATATAAAATTATATATATATAAATATATAAATATATATATATATATATATATATATATATATATATATATACATACACGTACACATCCTACTTAAAATATTTAAAAAGAAACTTTATGTTTCAGTATTGTTCAGTGCTGGTGAATAAAAATAGAGTAACGGACTTTAGATATCCAATTGTGTCGATTACCACACAATAGGCTCTGTACAGTGCCACGTTCTGCACTCCTTTGTTAACTGAGTAGGTGTGAAGAAGGAGGAAGATGGGCGTGATTGATTTACAAAGGAAACTTGTAGAGTTATTGGAGTTGAACAAAGTACAGCAAAGTTTCATGTTCATTTCAGTGGAAATTTTGGAGCATGCAAATTCTGAAACAGTGGAATTCTCTAACATTATTTTGTTTGAATAATAATACTGTCTTTGAATTTAATAATTTATAAGCATATATTTAACAATTTTCATTAAATTGTAAATACAGAAGTATAAAAATATTAATACAGTCTTGGGTTAGCACAGCTTGGTGAAACTTTTTACTTAGATATAATAGAATTTAAAATCTTTACATTTGAAATTCAAAAGTAAGTTAAACGCTTCAATATTAATAACGGTAAACGGTGATTAAATATTACGCAGCTGGATGGAAATGCAATTCTATATAGGTAATTATGGGTACTTTATACAACAGTCAAAATGTCTATACACATTAATCTAATCAGCAGTAGTGAAACACAATGATTAGCAGGGTTTTGCCTGAATATAATATTTAATAATATTATATACACAAACATATTTTGTATGGGGAAAAGTATTGTTTGTGCTATATGTAATCATTACTGACTAACATAATGGTATCTGAAATATAATTGAACATCATTACTTATTTACAGGACATGTATAATTCTGTATTGGACTTGCGTAATGTTTTACTTTAAACTGCTCAAAATATAAACAAATTATAGAAATAAAAAAGAAGTACAAGAAATACTTTGAACGGTGTATACGTGAAAAATGTTTTTACAGCAAATCTCCACATTCTAATTATATTATTTATACCATAATAATAATACAATTTATACCGTTCATTGTTACAATACTATCAGTAACCTACGTTCCGAGATTTTCAATCTGATCCCTTTTAAGGTTAAAGCCTAAACTAATGCATGACTAAAATCTATGATAAATGAAATAAAAAAAAAAAACAAACAGAACGTTTTTGACACGCGTGAGTGAGGAACAACAACAGGCAATTTGTGTGTCAATTCCATTTACACTAACTTTAAAACATGCAATGATAAAAACTAAACACTTTTTATTGAAACTGAACTACAGGTCACAATAGGTCTGCACACCGGCCAACCAAATAGAACTTCTCAAAACCAACGCAATAAGTTCTATTGCATATGCTACATCGTTTTAGGTAATAATTAATAACGAAACTTAAGTTGAATTTCATTTGGTTGGTCTTTTTGAGTAACAAGGTTTATAGTTCTAAAATAATAATTTTGTCAATATATAGTTATGTTTTGGAATACAATTTGAGATTTTAAGATACGATTGGAGAGAAGATTATCGTTGATTATGTATATATATATATATATATATATATATATATATATATAATATATATATATATATACGTTAAATTGTACAAATGGCAATAGCCTTGTTTAATTTCAATAAACATTGAATAACAAAAAGTACTCCCGGCGGAGCAAGTACTTTTTGTGATTCAATGTTTATTGAAATTATATATATATAAATATATAAATTTTAACACATCATCCATCAACACATTTTTCATTATGGGTTAGTGCACATTTAAATCCTTTTTTATCCACTCTTTTTATGTAGCCAAAAAATATAGTTAAGGGGTCGTTTATTGTTATTAGTTGTTTGTCTGTGTTTTAAACCCTGTAAACAGAAGTCATTATCATCTGGAACTAAATGGGTTGAACTTTTCCTACAGAAATGATGTTGGAATGGTAGGTTATGCTAATTGGTTTCATATATGAAAAGTGAATTCTTTCATAGTCTAAGAACGAGCTTTATTGATTTTGGGTAAATGTTAATATTGAAGCCAAAACTTGAGCAGGACACTGTTTAATATCACTTCGGGACAACGAGATTCAAGACTGGAATTCCCATATCTGGAACACAATATATGATTCAGTATTTACAAAGTAAATACGGACTGGGTAGCTTCTGTATTCTATCTCAGATTTCTTTATTGCTGTCGTACAAATGGAAATAATTTTGACACATGCTTAGTTCTGATTACTAATTAATTAATCGTAAAAAAGTATGTGCTTTAATATCTCCTATGTATAAAAATTTCAAATTCTAAAAAATTATTAACTATTATTCTAAATTCAGAATTATTTTTAAATTACTTAATGATCTTAGTTATAATGCTTATAGCTTAAAAATGAAGTATTACAGCCATAGCTATGTTTGTAAGGCAACAATAAACAACCTTATGCAACTGAGTATTGAATTTCCAAGATAATGTCTAATAACTAACGAAATCGCTTGGTAATGTAATACGACTGTACTCACAATGTTTACAAATATATATTTTCTACGGTTTTCTCGTTCGTTAACCCTTAAGAGCAATAAATGTAATCAGGTTATACAAATATTGTCCTACTCAAGTTTTGGCTTCAATATTAACATTTACCCAAAATCAATAAAGCTCGTTCTTAGACCAAGATGGATTATGATTACTATTAATAATAATTTATTATTAAGGGCTATATAATATGGAAGGATAAGTCAGTAAACAGTTTTAAAAATGCCCTGATCGTTAAAAAAATTTTTATATGTAATACATGTTATAAAAAACTTTATAAAAAAGTTAATGGCACATATAAGGTTAAAGGTGGACGTGGAATATCACGAATTGCCGTTATCAACGTATTCTGCTTACTCTCTTGACTAAAAATATATGTAGTTTTAGGAGGTGCAAATTACTAATAACATGATTTAGGGGATATGTTCATAACTAGTTTAGTTTCTAAAGTTTCAATGTTCTGTTTGTGTGCTGTGTCTGGATAATATGTTTACTGAAATATATCTGCGGCCGGGACTGATAACTTATCTGTTATCTGAGCGCTCCGGGGCATGAATCAGTGCTTCCCAAGATAGGTTGGATCTAGTGAGTGCGTGACAATCTTGGATCAACCATCCACTAGTTCGACCAAACTTAGTAAATTTTGTGTGTCAGAGTGTTTTGTTGGGCACGTAAAGAGTTGACTTTTTGACTGAAACTAGATTATTTCCTTTTTAACATGGAATTTTTAATAATGAGTGTATTTGTTCGTCGTGCGGTCGCGCATTGTTTTTAAACCGAAAAACTTGGATGTTTCGTTGTGATAGAAAAATTAGAAGTAATAGTAAAAAAAGTTTTACATGTTGTAATTTTTAAAACTCGGCACGGGCAGGTTGCTTTTTTAAAAGAACACGCTTAGACATAGAGACATATTTTCGTTAGGTGACCACGTTGCTGCACTTAAAGCCACGGAGACAACGCTATATTTCGTTGGAGTTTGGCGTTTTTGCAAATTGTGTGGTGAACTGGTATTACTTCTGCCGCGAATTGTATTTCTTTTCCATCATATTTCAATGACGTCGAAGAAAATTGGCGGTCCTCTGACAGTCGTTGAAATTTATGAGGCTAAATTTGGAAGGATAAAATACTATCGCAGCTGAAGAATTCAGGGACAGTGGGTTTTTGGGGGAATCGAAAGGCAGAGCAGAGATTCCTTCCTTGTTCCTGTTGAGCAACGCGATAGGTACAGTCTGCTTGACGTAATTAAAGAATGGGTTCTGCCAGGTACGAAAATTGTTAGTGACTGTTAGAAGCCTAAAATTGTCTCGGTGATGAGGGATTCAGGCACTTGTCCGTGAATCATTCAATCAATTTTGTTGGCCCTGATACTGGTGCACATACAAACACTGGCATTGACAGAAACTGACGAGAAGACAGGGCGAAGATCCCTCGTTATGGTGTCCGGAGTGTCCATTTTGTCGGATAACCGGTATAATTCCTTTTCAAGGCCAAATATCCCCACCCTTATACCAGGCTCCACCACTTTTTGTTGCTGCTGCTCAGCTCTATCCGCCAACACACTAATGGTAAGTGTTCTCTGTTAATGTCCATTTATATATTTATAATAGGGTTTATCATGATTTATTAAGTTTTTTACACTTTACACAATTGCCTTTGCATTAAATTACAATTTATATTTCTGATCAGCCCCTCTAGAATTAGATATTTTACTGATAGTTACGATCATAAGGGAAGTTTTTCTTTCGTTGACCTCAGCGTTGACATTGGCAGCCGATGGTGCTGCCGAAGCCCGCGCTAATGGCACTCGACCCAACTCGATAACAACTAATTAATTTGTAGCTCGAAATTAAGAAAAACATTGTTCATTTGGATCCAAATTCTGCTCATTTCAGTAATATTTTTCATTTACGTTCACAAAGATGGCGCAGCATCCGATGACGTCATCACGAGGTTGAATCACGGTCACAAAAGGTCACGTGACACCCAATCGTGGAAGTATAACATGGAAATATTGCTCCGCGCGTGAACAGTTGTTCCATTTTTTTATGCTCTAGAACTTCGTTATTTCTAATTTCCACCCTGTCAAACCTTATATTGCTGGGTTCTGTAGGACGATTCCAATAAGCTAATAACGCGAAACTCGTATTTTGCCGCTCCGGCCGTTACTTTAACAGTTACCCTAAAATTATAACTACAGTAAATAACTAAGTATAATAAACAGTTAATTGTATGTTAGTTACTTTTTGGGAATGTAGATTTCTCTGTAATAGGTTACATAAATAAGCTATAATTGTTAAACATACATTAATGCGGTTTTTTTGTTTTCACCGATTTAGATATTACAAAATAAAATCAAGGAATTTAAGACGTAAAAAACATTTCAGAAAGCAGAAGAACCTCAAAACTATACTACAGTGTTTTTAAGGCAACCTCACTGCATTACTTGCTATGTACAATTTAATGTACTATCAATTTATTATATATTTAAATAATTCTTCCCTCTTTAAAGGTAAGAATCATAAATACAGATATTAAATTTACTATACCAACGAAATAATTCAATAATGTAAAGCATATATTTATGTAAACTAGAAAGTTCCAAGTTAGAAGCTACGCTGCTTCCCGAATAAACATTACTCAGCGAGTTCCTACAAAACACTACATGTATCGTAACATAGTGGTTCCCAAACCTTTTTACTAAAACAAATACATTTAGAAACCTATAAGTACTACTGAATTGTGTACAATAATAAACCACACACCTGTAAAATTGTTCTATTAAAACATTTTATTTAATGCTTAAGGTTTAATGATTCTTACATAAAAAGACTCTATATTAATATGTAAAGAGGTTATACCATTACAACAAATTAAAGGAAATATAATTATAATATACTAAAACAGACATAGAGGTACAATTTTTATCTTTACATCAACAACAGTTAGTTAATGAGGCTATTATATCAGTCACTTTGTAAGTCTGTAAAACAGTTAGCACTGTTAGTTTTATTCATAGATTAAATGTATGGTTTTAGCTGTGGTAAAGTATATCGCAGGTAACTTTCAAAAACCATAAAATCTACACTCATAGGAACATGTGAATAAAAATTAATTAACAGTTTTACAATTTACAAAGTAATTTGCGTATAAGTTGAGGAAATACAAAAAAATACAAATATAATGGTATAAAGGTTTGGGTATAATGTGTGTTATCGTTTGGTTTGAAAGGCAACCAAAAATGTTCAGCAACTACAATATTTAAAATCCAATAATTATTAAAAAAACTAAATGGTGAGAAACACATTTTATGTCGACTGCATTTCTGCAGTTTGTCAGGCAGTACACACACATCGTTTTTAAATAGATCTCTAGTAAAATTGTATTGCCAGTTATGTCTTCCATCATCTAGAAAATACTAATCAACATAATTCTTGAATTATACCAAAATACGTGGAACAAGGTCTTAAGTCGTTGATTACGAACAACGAATAAGTATGTTATGTATAGAATAATATCAGTATTTTTAAATTTTAACCTATATGTTATTTTTAAATTTTAATATGCTTGATGTTAAACTAAAAATAATTAGATAAGTTTAATTGAATTTATAGTATTTATACTACTATTAAACCAGTATGAAAGTAACAGACAGCCTAGTATTTTACCATGACTCTTTATTAATATAGGTAAATGTTTTTAAAAATGGAGTTGCGTGCTGCATGTATCAATTGAGATCTTTTTGCAGATAAAATTAACTGGTATCCGTGATTCAGGCAGAGAACAGATTTAATTTTTGTAATTTTTTTATAATTTTTATTGTTTTTGCGTGTTATTTGTAAATATAACCTTTAAAACATTCACATATACGTTGGTAGTGATAACATTGATTGGTAATATATAACATGCACGAATATAAAGTTTTAAGTCATGTTCCGCAAAACCTAACCTCAAGATTATCGTACTGTCAGTTTATCCCAACAAGACGTGAATATATTCATTATCTACATAGTCATTTTTATTCCAGAAATTTAAAAAAATTATGTTTTTTAATAAATTTATTTAATTTGCTATTGTGAATTCAAAACATTTTCAAAATTATTGTTTTACTAACCTTATTTTATCTGCGACTACACAATAGATAACGCTTGGAAAAATTTCACTTCGGAAAAAAGTGATTTGTAGAAATAAATGTATGAATTAATTTTCAGTGGTTCATTATTATGTAACTAGCAAAGGAAATAATACATTCTGCTCGACCTTTGCTTCATAAAATTTAGAAGTATGGAATAATCAATTGATATTCTTCAAGGAGAGGTATAAGATAGAGAAAATCCGTTAAAATTGTAATAAATTTCACAGATTAAATATAGTTGAAGTTTAAAGTGGTTTTAACATATATATATATATGTTAGCAAAAGAAATCTTTATACGATATTTAACTTCGTGACCTCTATTAATTAGTAAACAATTCAAATGTATGATTTTTTTACTGGATTATTTCCTCAGTGATAATTTCTACAAACTGTATAGGTAATTCCACAAGGGTGTTGTATGAACAGAGATGGACAGAGAGCAAGTTAAAATCTAGTCTGTAAACCTATACTACATTGCTACAGAGGGAATATCACAGCTGAACAATTGACGCACATGTGTTCTTGTAACAAAACACAAACAATGAGCTATCCAAGTTGTTCATCCAACCACAAGTGATGAGCTGTTCAGTGTGTTTTGTTTAGCCAAGTTCTTAAGCAAATGTTTATACGTCCTGCACGTCCATGAAACTGTGAATCAGTTTGCACATACATAACAATGTAGATAATGAACGTGTAGGAAAATGCATTGGAAAGAATGCACACAATAATTTATAACATCAAATTTTTTAGTTTATAAATATATGATAAAACTTGAATTAATAAAAACGAGACAAATTAATAGAAAAAGGTATTTTAAAGTAAAAATGTACTCCTACTAATATAGGTTTAAAAATTATTTTCGCAAGTACAATATATGTATAACAAACATTATTTTTGTAAAGAACGGAAAACAGAACTTTTTAATTGTATAAAATGTCTTGTTAAGATATGTTTCAAAACATTACTTTTAATGTATTGAATTATTTATTTATCAAATGTTTTAAGATCAATACTTTAGGTTTGTTTATATAATTTTTGTGTAATTATCGACTATAAAACGAATCTAGGTAAAAAATATCTTGTATGCTTGGTACAAAAATAGTTTCATTCTTATTCCGCTCACTAAGTAATTAGTGTATGTTAAAATTATTTGAACAGAACAATGAAAATAAACTTCATCAACAGAAACGGTTATCAGTTAACACTGCAATAAAATATTTTTATGGGTACATAAACTTTGTTCTTGACTATTTTCAGCAGTTACATGAGAGTTAAAACTCATCTCAGGTTGTTCATTAATACAAAATTATAAAAAAACATCATTTACTCCATCATATTTTTAAAAGCTCACGTTCGTAATTTTGACCCAACAGTTTAAAATGAACTAAAATGGTATTTTTAGTCAATAATGAGACATATCTTACATGGAAGTATTTTAAAATGAACATAAACTATGTTTAACATTACTTGAACGTAAATAATAGTCATATTCGAACAATACATATTTTGTGCTAGACATAAGTTACTGGTATGTGCAGTACACTTGGGCTATCTATAGAAAACAAGCAATAAAATTCAATGAATACCGTGACAATCGTTTCTTATATTTTGCCTACATTTATTCTTTACGACAGGTAATGTAATTATTTATCAAAAATAAACAGTAAGGTTAGGTAATTTCTTTTAATAAATGATGATTACATGACTATTTGTAGTAAAAAGTTTTGAAGTTATTCGTTAAAAAATGTTGATTTGATTAGATCAGACTTCTGGTAAAAACTAAAAATGAAATTAATTTTGAATACTCAGGTAATAATGATGTCAGAACATTTAAGTCGCATGTAGGTGATGTAACTTAATGTCGGAAGTGATAAGTTACAGACTGACTTGATTCATAATCTCTATCTCTGAAACAATACAATAGCAAAATGAATATGAGTCAACCAACAGTCAACAAGAAACATATAGTTTCACGTGATAATCACTTGTCAACTGTCAGTTGCCAAATAGCACTGAGCATAGTTACATTGATATTCTCGATCTGTCTACGCTATATAAGCTGACGTGAAAACAAACACAGTAAAACCATTTCTACTTTAGATCAGACAGCAGACGCTGGAATTCCAATATCCGCTGTCTGGCTGTGGGTATTTGACTTAGTCAGGAGTAATATATGTTATGGGATTACATATAAGGTCTTGTATGTCAAACCGCTTTTTATTGTCTTCAATATTGCACCGTTTGATATATATATATATATATATATATATATATATATATATATATATATATATATATATATATATAAAACAATAAAACCCGGCTATGACATCACGATTTACCATATTTCTTACTCATTCATATTGTATGACTTAGTAAAAATACTGTTCACTAATGAAAATAATGTCCTTGAAATTAGAAGAGTTTTCAACTGAGTTTTGAATTGTTTTCCATTTTGTTGTTTGATGTGTTCAGGGAGACTATTGATCAATCCGACACCAACCTGAGATGGTAAATTTGTGAACGCATTTGTCTTGTGCTGTTGGACGCGAAAGTTGTCCCTGCCTCTCGTCCCGTGTTAGTGAACACCCCCTCCCCTAAGCACACCTGGACACGGAGTAGAGTATCACCTCGAGAATGTAGAGACAGGGCAGAGTCAGAAATCCAAGCTCCCTAAACGCGCTTCTACGCGACTCTCTATTGTTTAAATTCAGAATTAATCTTACAGCTTTTTTTGGAGCCTGAAGACTCGCTCTAGCTTGTGCTGTGCACAACAGCCTCGAAGTCTGATTCCATATCCCAAGTGGGGATAAATTAAACCATAATAGGCCATTTTTAATACCGTAATTGGGCAATGCTTTGCCAAATTGCGAAGAGCAAAGATGCCCGATGCAACCTTGGCCCAGACATGTTCCACTTGAACGTTCCAGGTTAGTCCTTGATCTAGGAACAATCCTTGGAATTTCCTTCATTCCGTTTCATCGAGTGGGAGATCGTCCACAGACACTGAAGGTTTTGTTTCAGATTCTCGTTTGCTTAGCGAAAATTTCATGACATTTTATTTTGATTCATTTGTTTTCAGGTTGATTTCAGAAAAAAAATTTAATTCAGAAATTTAACTCAGAAAAAGTAATTATTTCTAAGTTTTGAAGTGTTTTGGTTTTAACACAGATATTTTTATCGTCAGCATACTGAACCACCTTTCCATTCTGAATCGAGTGTTTCAGATCGTTTACGAAAAACAGAAAAAGAACTGGCCCAAGGATAGATCACTGCGGGACTCCATGGGTGATCTTTACTTTTGAGGATTAGGCAACCGAGTTCTGCACACACTGCTCTCGGTCACTAAGATATTATCCAAGCCATTGTAGAGGCAGACGTCGTACACCACTACTTTCTAACTTGTAAAAAAGTGTTTCATAATACACACAGTTAAATGCTTTGGAGAGGTCGAGAAATACATTGAGCACGTGTTCACGCCTCTCCAGTATATCGACATGTTCAATGAGGTTAGTTACAGCGTCTACTATACTCCTTTTCTCTGAATCCGAATTGGGTAGGGCTGAGAATATCAAAACTTTCGAGGAAGCTGTTGAGCTGTTCCAGGAAAAATTTCTTAAAAATTTTGCTTAGCATTGAAATTGGACTGTAGTTGTTAGTTTGTAAAGGATCATCTTTTTAGAAAATCTGAATTAATTTTGCAGTTTTTAATTTTGATGGAAAGATTCCGGTTTGAAATGAACAATTGATTAATTTTGTTAGTGGTGTTAGTAAATGCCTGAAGCAATCTTTTAACATACACATTGAAACTCCGTTGATGTCGCAGGATTTTTTGGAATTCAGTCTCTGAATGACGCGAACCACATCCCCCTCCGTCACAGGAGTCAAAGCGAAGGATGACATTGGTCCTTGCAGGTTTTGAGTACGAGGACGAGGCACTGGTAACACTGGATCAACAACGGCCACGTTTGAGAAAAAGTGTTAAATTTGTTCGTTATTCAGAAATTTTGATCGTTTGATAAATTTTTATTGAGATGTTTTTAGAGCTATTTGGTTTAATAGATTTAGAGTAACCAATTATGATTTCCTAAGCTGTTTTTTGATATGTTTTCAGAGTTTTACAAACATTAATTAATTTCGTAGGATTAGGCAGCTCGGATGACTTGTCTGTAATTTTTCTTGTAATTTTGATAAAAAGTTTTAAAATTAACATTTTCAGATGTTATGACAATTTTGTAAAAAATTTAAGTTTATCCATTGACACAAGAATTCCTTTTTTGATCCAGGTTTTTTGTCATTTTTTCCGTTTCTTAGTTTTTTTCAATGGGCGAAACACATCCAAATGAAAATTTAAACATTATAGAATGCCGTAAACATTGCATCCGGACAGTCAAAATTATTTTAAAAAATCCCAGGAGCCCTTCTAGGGACTTTTATTTAAAAGTTTAACATTTTGGGGTCGGAAGTCTCTCCTAATACTGAAGGTGACTTTTTCGTTTTCGAGGGAACATCGTAAGAAAAATAGTGTTCAAATAATTGGTAACATACCTCGCTAACCCATCCTCCTCACTGTATTTAAATAAATACCTATATTATTATACTAGAAATCCCTGAATTATTATTATAATTACGCCTCAGAAATGTTCAATCAATGGTTAATAGCATGCATCTACTCTCGACTATTACTATTGTACAGAAGGGGAAAAAATTTAATTCTGGAGATTCTAAGGAAAGCCATGTAACAGATATCTCAATTGGTATTGTACACATTTTATGAAACATAATTAATTAGATTAAGGAAATAAAGTAGTTTGTTCAAATCTTTAACAGAAGCCAAAAGTAGAGAGATTATTATTGCTTTACCACAGTACGAGGCTTCTAGAATCTCTTATCCGATTGTTAGCTGAGCTTATAAATTAAGGGCCTGGACTATATTTTCTTACTAATGTCTGTCTCAAGATTTCGGACCATAAAAGTGACGTATGTACTTTAAATTTTGCATCAAGTTTCATTATTTAATGACACCGTCGTGGTATATCGCGGTACTTGTTCTTCATCGGCTATAGTTCATCGCTAGTGAAATGTTTTACTATGCTATAATCATATAACATTTTAACATAGTAACGCATTTAGAAATAAAAATTAAATTTAACATACATCTCTATGCCACAAGTAAATCCTTGCCTCTAGTAGATCTTTGGATCTAGTAGGCCTCAACCTTTGATAATTAACGACTGTGGGAGCTTCTACCATATGAGACGTTCACGCCTCTGGCATGCCACAGACTGAATCTGGTGGGTCCTGCTACCATAACATATTTAGGACTTCTAAAAGATGTATGTTTCTGACATGTCTAGGTCTCTATCAAACCTCGGTGTATGGGATCTACCAGCCTCTGACAACTCCCGTCTTATAGTGGATTCCGGCATGTGAAATTCCTCGGCTTCTGACAGTTCGTAGTTTTTATTAGCTCTAGGCCATTGGGTGTACCCTACTTCTAGTAGGTCCCACCTTCTAGCAGGTGCCGGTAGTTCCTAGCGTCTGGTTTCCTTGAGTCTCAGAAAGGTCCTATTTTCTGGTAGATAGCTGTATCCATCGATTTATCGTTCTCCTTGCCTCTCAGGGTTCTCCATACCTCCATTGCCTCCGGCAGGTCCCGGCCCCTTGCGCATCTCGGTCTCTGAGAGATTTTAGTATCTGGCCTCTGAGAGATTCATTATAGTTATTATTATTAATAAATCCAGAACCAAGCCTTAACTCTCAAGGCCACTCCATTCTGGAAATGGCTGCAAGCTCGGAACTCCATATCCTCAACATGGGCGGTGTTTTCAATTTCCGTCGTTCACGGTATGAGGAGAAGATCCCGGACATTACCTTCTCATCTGAAGGGATCACCCACAGGCTGAGTTACCGATACCATATTGTACGGTTTCCGAACCAGCAGTAATGGTTATTGTTAAGGTCTTTCCCATCTACCATCTTGCGATGGAAATACAGGCGATATACAGCTGCAGTACAGAAGTGCACAGAGATACTGCTGCCTAAAAAGAGCAAGACGGCACCTTTAACTGGTTAAAACGCGATTGGGAAGCCAATTCAGAGAACATTGAACATTCAGACTCATCCCGGATATTCGGTGGAACGGTAGCACGGTTAGGTCTTTTATTCATGACCCAGTTTCTCTCGGCTTACGGGTATTTTTTGGCCGCCAGAGTGCCCTGTATATTGTATACTGACACTGCAGACACGAGGTAGTACAAGTTTTTCGTATGCGACAGATAGGATGTGCGGCGGACTTCCCTCCCTGCAGAGATCGGCTTCGCGATCACTCCCGAGAACATCGTTGGAGCTATTCTGAGGACACCTGGAAATGTGTGAAGCACTATACATAGGTATTTCAGGCAGAAATGGTCGACCTCGTTCGGCCTTATCTCTCTTATTCCCCCGACGAGAAAAATCCTAATCAAATCAAATCTGTTATATTGCTAAGACAATAATACATCGTATGGCAAACGTCAATTAATATTGATATCCAAAAATTTCAGTCATTCATACTATTATACACATACAGACATACAATTTTTAAAGACACACCTCTTTCATTCATCGCCAATGCAACCCACTTCGAACAGCGGTGTCATTCTTCTAATTGGGCGTCCTCCCAGTTGAAAGCCAAAAACTCACCTGCATTATAAAACGCTTGAGACACCAAGAAGCGTTTTAGGTGAGTCTTAAACGCCTTTGGCGTTGGAGGATCTTTGATCGGATTGGGCACTCTGTTGAGGAATTGAACACCCGCTTGTAAAGACAGGCGTTCTTAAACCACCGTTATGTGTCTACCAGTTCGGTAGTTTGCTCTGCCACGTGTCTCATACATGTGTATGTCTTGGCCTCTGGTTAAGGTACATTTATTCACACCAAACATAGTTGTTTCCAATATGTAGAGACATGGCAGAGTTAACAGCTGCAATTTCTTGAAAACTTTCCTGCACGACTCTCTGAATTTGAGTCTGAAAACTCTTTGGAACTGAGTGTTAGCGCAAGCTCCCCAAAGGATCACTCTATAGGCCAGGCGGGGGTATATCAAGCCATAATACGCCGTAATCAGTACCTGACTCGGGCAGTATTTTGCTAAAGACCTCAGAACAAATATGCCTGAGCAGATTTTGGCGCAAACATGATCAATGTGCACATTCCATGTCAGTCCTCGATCAAGGTACATTCCAAGGAATTTTGAAGAGTAGACTTCGTCCAGTGTGGAGTCAGCCATCAAGATGGCAGGTCCGCACTGGTTACCCGCAGGGCGCAAAGAAAAATTTAAAACGTTGGTTTTTAAAGAGTTTATTGTGAGGTTGAGGCTGTTGAAGTATTGGACACAGTTTTTGATATCAACAAAAGGCTGTTGTTCCAAAACTTCGCTTGATCTTGCATTGAAAAAAAAAAAGAATCGTATCATCTGCAAACTGCGTATCTTCACACAGGACTAGCTCGAAGTTCCAGGCTAATATCCCTGGTGATGAGAGGGTATTCTAGCCGGTAATATGTGAGACAATGAGCCTGCGGGAGTCTGGAACTATTAAGGGGGGTTAAAACTCTCTTAATGTGGGGGAAAAACATTTTAGCCTCCTTTTCCTCCAAAAAAACCTTGTATTTTGTTTCAAAGTAAGACACGAATTAAATATACATTCACATACATAAACGTAGAGATATATTTTATCTTACAGTTGTTATAAATGTAGGTGTTAAAAATATCATTCTAATATTTTTCGGAAGATTTCTACATTTCTAAAAGTCATAAGAATTAAATAAATGTTTATGGTCAACTTTTATGGAATTGTATAAAATAACTTGGAAGTCAAAAGAAAAATGTAATATACATCACATTTTACATAATAAACGTAATTTATATTTACGGCCTCAATTTAGTCATCGCTCGAGATAATATTTAAAAATAACTGAGTTAGAACCTACATTACGTATGTAGGTTCTAGCATTACGACTGGATGCCAAGTTTAATCCTTAATTTAATTTCTCGACCATTTCACAGACTTTTGTGATTCAAGTCTTAAACTTCCAATCGTCCTAGTCGTAAATTTTATTATTGTCGATAGTCTGAGATATATTTATATGATACAAAAAATAATTCAAAAGACTATCTATTTATTTTACTTGATCAAGTGAATAGTTATAATAATAAAAATTACATTAACCTACAAAAAAATAAATAGAAAGTAATTCAAAGTTACGAAAAGATCTGTTACTAGCAGCTTTGCATGCAAATTTCCAAATCTAAGACCTTAGGCTACTTATTAAAATAACTTATGATGTAAATATTTAAGGACCTTATGAAAGTAATAAAATGCAAGTAGTGTAATTTAAAGTAATAAATGATTATTTTATTATAATAACAAGGATATTGGATTACATTAATTTTTGTTTGTTACTATAATTTACAGTTTAGAAACTCATATTTAAAAAGGTGCATAATATAATAATTATTTATAACATAGTTAATTATAATGAAACTTTACAGACCCAGATGGGAATTTTTACTAATTAGAGACAATGGACAGTAGCCAGTAGCGATTTTCTAAAGTAGTACTAGGCATATCACTTAAGGAGGAATTCTAACAATGTCCATGTAATTTTTACATAATTGAGTAACACAAGCTCGCGTACCCGCACACGCACTCTTAATTATATTTTATGAATAATTTAGATCCAATATTATGATTTCTTCGTTTTGCGATTGCGTTAGTAATACCTATGTGTCTGTAGATACATTTGGAGTGTATGAAGCAATGAAAAAATAATCTTAGACATAACATGTTATTTTAATATGTTTAACATTTTTGGTACATTTCTATTACAACCGATAAAATTTAAACAGTTGTGGACCGATTTCTTTCTTAACGACAATTTCTAAGAATCAGCTTTTAGTCCAGGACGTGTTTAACAGCTAATAACTATGAAAGGCCTAAAAAACACGTTAAAGCAATGGTTATATTCTTTCATAATTCAAAATGTCTACATATTTTTTTAAGAATAGACATGTTTATTAGTAGTTGAAACTCAACACAACATAAGCACCATGTTGATGACAAAGGACTGTTCTATTGACTTATTGAACACACATCCAATTAGGTAAGGAAGTCAAGTATGGACAGTTCTGAGCTTTTTACTTGAGTCGCATTGTGCTGGTGTACAGTCAACCTGAAATACTGTCATCGAAATACTAAGTTGCCTGATTCATAAAATATAAATTTCATACCTAGCTTTGTGTATAACTACTGAGCAATCTTGTTATTTATTCTTAAAATAAGTTTTAACATTATTGCAATTAATAGTAAGAGTTAGGCGCTATGAATTGATTTCAGTTTTGTTTGCTTTATATTTTCTAAGAAACCAGCTTTAAAAAACGGATAAATAAACATTCTAAACTGTAAAATATACGATAAATACATTGACGTAAGTCGACAGAAACCTCCAAATAAATCCAAATACTTTAGTGACTATTTTCCAAACTATGACGTTGATAAGTATATTTTCTCCTTCATCATATAGATCAAAACATGAAAAGGTAGGCTCTGTATTCAAATAAAAATGATAACGGGTTTCGTTTATCTCGTACGCGTAGTTTCTTCGCAAAGAAAACTTTTACTGTTAAAAGACGTAATATTTTTACTTTCCGATGTTGAGCTCTAATTTTGATTACAATTTTACATTTGTTTTTAACGGAGATAAATCATCAATACAAAGTTGGTGTGCTGAGGTGTGGATGATTATTTTTGCTGTTTTAGGGTCCAACAGTAGGGCTGCAACAAGCAACTTTAATTGTTACCATTAAAATATTTGGAACCTGACCTTATACTTTACAGATGGGAATTTGAGTCCTCATCTTCACTGTTCTTAAGTGTATAGCATTATATTAGCTAAATCTTGCGTAAAAAAATACAATCAAAGGTCCTTTTCACGATCTTATCTTTCTATTAAGAGTCATCTCCAATATCTATTCGTGTCGTCGCGGTGGCCAACGTATTTGCACTGACAAGTATTACGACCTCTGTACTTTTCATCTACGTACGGGTTGTGCACAAAATTTTTTCTGCCACCAAACCTATACAAACGACTCAAGCCACGAGTAGCGCGGGGGTTACAAACTAGGTGTGGTAGGACTTTTATATGTGCAAAGCTCCTGTTGACTGAACCGAAGAAAATAAATTGCAATGTTTTTCAAATTCATTGCATCTATCTTTAAACCCCACTCCGACTGAGGCTGCTATCAACAGTTGCTTTAACTTTGAGACAAAGCTCTAACGTTTGCACATGCAACTCAGTTTAGGTATCATTGCAGCAGCTTTGCCAAATGCCTCAAATCCTTCTTAGAAATTGTGTTTCATTACATCAATATTTCTCCCAAGTATTCGACATTCCTCTTCGTTCGAAACACTTCCAACGCACTACAATTGGAATCGCAGTTGGCATTTTTCTTCTTGAGAGAATAAAGTCATTCATTTAAGACATATCTAGTCACAGGCAGTGATAAAGGTGCACTCTTTCATTCGCCTCATAACTTTGTTTGGTATAACTCGATCTCAACCTGTTCACCTCGGCAATATTATCCACATAACACACAAAAATGTTTTTGGCATATTCGTTCCAAGCAAAATATCATGAACGTTCTTAAGCTTAAAAAGCTTACAGATATATTAAAAATTATAATACGGTTATTATAAAGATTAATTGTTTAAATTACTGTTGTAGATAGCAACTTTAGTTTTTGAATTTTACATACCATATAGAAAAATAACAAGTTATCCTAATAAGTTTAAAAAATATAACTAATTAAACATCAAGATAAGTTTTAAAACCAATTTGTTTTTGAGTATGTTTAGTCTGAATTTAAATGTTAATATTCTAATAAAGCAGTGTGTATAAAAAAACTGTATAGTTGAAAGAGCACAATAATTTAAAATAAAAAAACACGTTTTAATCATAGTTATGAACAAATAATATTAGTTGAATGCTGCTGGATGGGTAAAAAATTTAAAATAGCATGATGAGTGTAAAACACTTTTACTTAAACAGCCACACAATACTGCAGAAGTTGCAACCTTATTTATACCTGCACTGCAGATAACTAATGCTAAGGTTTTTATTATATACTAGCATTTATCTGCGATTTTGCAGGCTAGAAGCAGGTAATATTTAGTACATAACTTTAAATGCTATACTAAACACGTTTAAATATGATTTATTTTCATTGAAAATATTATAACTTAGTAGTCAATTTTTATGACTAAAACTTAAGTTTAAAGATCAATGTATGGGGGCCCTGAAGTTGGTAAGTGAAGCAGTTTTCATTAGGGTCAATTATGTGATACAATGTAAATGCAACATTCCTTAATATCTGAAAGAGTGCCAACAATAATATCAGAAGGACTATTAAAATTGCAAGCCATTGTATTAAATATATTTTCATTTATAAAATACAAATCTATGTACTCTATCATGCATCCTTGGTCAAAGATAGTTTCCATAATTACCTTTAACAGGGGCGACATCCGGAACATATAAAAAAACTAATGTGTGTGGAGTATATTTTTCTTTCATTGAAATAAAGCTATACCTCGAGAATATATTTTGTATCTTTTCTTCAGAGTATTCGCATCCAATCTTCATCTGGAGTTTTCACCATAATGCAACTTAGTGAGCTACCTGTAAAAATTCCGTGATATTATGTTATGGTGATTGTAAAAAATTGCAATCAGCGCAATGAATCTTGTCTCATTACTCCAGCACATATTAAACATTGCGTCCGACAAGGATATCACTTGGAACGATACTATATAAAAGAATGCAATCTTTGTATGAATAAGTAAGCTTAATTTTTTTCCAAAATTTTTGTTATATTCAATATTAAATTATTTCAAACTATATGACCTACTATAACCATCCTTTATCCATTCCAGTGGTTAAATGTCGAGAGGCATTCAATATTGCTATATAATATTATTATCTAGTATACGCATAGTGACACAAAAAAGAGATATCATCGTTTGAAAAGTTTTTTTGGCAGGCGGTAAGAGTATACAGCTAGTATTTTTAATTTAAAATCTCAAAAGTATTTGACTGTAGGAAAAAGGAAAATGATGATGTTACCAGCTACCTATTAAATTGAAATATCTTTTTAAAAATATTGTACGGGTAGGTTTATTTTTTCAATGCTCGTGTTTGGAAATTGCACGTGTATGAAAAGAAACAAAGACACCAAATAAATGAGATTAAATTAATTATATTATGATTAAAATCAAGCAAGCTAATAAATATAAAAATATATAATATTTTAGTTAGTTAGAAATATAGGATTTAGTTAACAAAACCATGCGTGGATTTGTTATATTAATGATTAAGGTAATTGGAAACTATACCATAGTTTTAGTAACATACTAAAAAAAATAATACATTTTTTATAGATGGCAGTAAATAAAAATATTTTATGAAAACAGCAATATAAAAGTACCAAAACGTTCATTGACGTTTTAACTTTCCATGAAAATTTACTGGATAATACTGTGGGTAAGAAAGTTGGATACTTTCAGAGATGAAAGATTATTACATTTTGTCTTAGAGGTAGCAAAGTTTACTCTCAAAGGCTTCTGCTTTATAAGGTGAAGCTAACTACATTAGTATTCCCAAGAACTGTATCTTGATTTTAGTGTTCGCAGTTCTCTTGCGATATGTATAAGCTACTCTTGTAAATGGTTATTAATAACAACCAATAATGATTAAAGCTGCATGTTTGATCCCTATTACATAAGGAAATAGCGTTTCTATATACCTTACCGACAGCACGGTTCATAAAAAACGAACTGATATAACTAACTTATATTTAATAGGAAGTTTTGCTTGACGCTTCATTTGAATATATACATCGCTTTTAATGATAGTGTGTGTCATTCCATTAGATTAGCGCTTACAAACATACATATTATTACAACTCAGAATCTGTTTTAAGTACTATATAAAAAGCCGTTGCGAAAGCAAACTCATGAAGAACGCTGTGAAATTTTACACATGTTTACTCAAAACTGGTAGGTTATTTTTTATATTACGATAATAAACTAATCAGTGGGTTTTAAATAGGGTTGTAACCTCTACAATACCAAATAGTTCTTAAAACTTTCCCACGTCCTGGAAAGATAAATTTTGATATAAACACGTGCTTCATGACTTAATGGAAAGAGAGCATTTTCATGAAAATTAACTACCCCTAGGATTTAAATCGTTTTGCAATTACTAGAAAACCAATATACTTGCTTTTTAACTTCCCTTAAGCCTAAAACATGAAATAACATATACGTGTAGCTTTAACTCTCCACAGAGAAAGTAAATATTTTTCATGCCGCTTATATGTCCAAAAGAGTATAATATAGGTTCGCACTCCTAGGAGAGCTATATTTTGTTTTTCAACTTCCTTTTACCCTTTTTGAAAAGTATAAATTCGACACACGTGGTACTGTGCACTTAACAAACTAACGGTATCGTAAATAAATTAGACAGTAAGTAAAGAATAATGTTCAAAAGTAAACAGTTTATTTTGTATTTTGTTATTGTAGCATCATTACAAAGGGATTACATCATTAAAAATAAATTACAATGCCCGGTAATAATCGCAATTTTATTTAAGTAGAATTTTCAGAAATACTATGACGCCTGAAATATATTAGACTGGAAGTAAATGTCAATGTCTGGAAGTAGACATTTTTTTCAGCGATGTTAATTTTTCAGACATATAAATTTATACATTTTCATAAATTCGCAAACAATGAAAAACTCAAATGAGGCACTAGAAATTCCTTAGATTAGAAGAAGGAAAAAAATTGGAAGTCAACGCTTTTTTACTGAAGTAGACATTGCAAACAATCGTTTGCATACATACTTTTTTGATTGGGGCAACAATGCAAACCCTTTTTGTGTACCAGGTAAAAAGTAAATTAAAATAATAATTAGGACAGTAACAAATAATTTTAAAGGACGCTTATTTCTCAGAACAAGTGCGTATTTATTTTGTATAGTGGTTATAAGGCAAACATTACTAAAGCTTGTGAAATATAATTCATTTGAGGTAGAAATACTTATTCACGTACATGAAAATTGCTTCAACATTTTACCTCAGGATGTCAAAACATCACTCTCTAAACAACTCAGAGTCCAGTCTGAAATGAATCAGGACAATGAAATATCTTCCAGAGATTATCACTTATTTTGAGGACTTTTATTGTGCTATTTAAAAAGAGTATACATCTAACTTTCTATTGAGGTAAGAACACGATATTTGACACGAAAGTGTATAATAATTTGCATATAAATACCAAGCCGTTTTCATAAATATCAAAAACGTTTAGTGGTTGAAAAAGGGTTGCTACATTTTAACAGCTATAATTTTTATTTTCAATACGTTGGATGTTGACACTCATGTGTCTCATGAAAACATTTTCATCAAAACTACCATCCTTTGTGTTGAAATAGAATTACAATCGATTGGAAGAACTATATTTTTGTTTCAAATTTCTCGCTGTCCTACAAAAATGAAATCAATACAATCGTGCCTCATAACTTACCTCAGAGAAATCATTGATATTAATATTCGATTTCCAGAAAATACCCAAAATACTTATTATGTTTGAAGATTCTTAAAAGGTTTAATATTCATAATTATTTTTCAAAAATTTCATACTTAATCCCACTTCGGAAGGCATTTGAAAATCCTATACCGAATATATAAAAAACCTTTCTAGTCATATTATATTTTGTCCTTGTTATAGTTTCTATTACTGTACTTCTGGAAATCCATGATATAAATAAATTTTAGTCTAGGGTTTTCTATAAATAACAAAACACGTTTTCTATTATAACGGTAAATAAAGCCGAACAACTTCATAATTCGTATTTTAAAATTGACATTGGTAATGGAACCTCTCCAATATAATTAAATTTTAAAATCTAAAAGATTGGGGATGTTTTAATGACCATTCACCTACATATACTGTGATTTATAAATACAAACGTGAATTGAAACGTGAACAGAGCAAAAAGGTTGGAACCAATTCAGTTATGAAGTTAGCGATGACTGTAAATACCAGAGTGACAATATGGTATGCATTACTCAATCGGTATAAAACTTTACTTGTAAGTACTACAGTAAATAGTAAAATAACCAGAGAGCGCCACTGCATGGAAACAATTTAAACTGTATTGTTTAATGTAAATACCAATATGTTTTATACCATTCATTACTCAATTGGTATTAAGTGGTATTTATAAATACTACAGTGAATTATAACGTAAATAGAGCACCACTGTTTGGGACTAATTAAACTGTATTGGTGAAGTTAAATACTAGATTGACAATTTAGCATTGATTACTCTAACAGTATCAAGTGGTATTTGTAAGTACTACAGTGAATTGTAACGTAATACGTAACAAGAGCACCACTGTTTGGGACCAATTAAACTGTATTGGTGAATTTAAATACTAGATTGACAATATAGCATTCATTACTCTAACAGTATCAAGTGGTATTTTGTAAGTACTACAGTGAATTGTAACGTGAAACGAGCACCACTATTTGGGACCAATTAACAAAGTATACTTTTATGTATCTAAGGACTTATATATTTCCTAGACTGATGATGTAGAGATCAGAGACTGGAAAGCAATGCCGTACAAATTGCTTTAACAAATATACAGATTATTTATGGCTTTGAAAGCTAATACTCAGAATACAATCAATGGCATCGAGCTTGCGTTTCATTTTTGGGAAATCGAATTTATAGCTTCTGTTTTTGTTTATAAAATTTTTGGTTATGTATGCTTAGTATACAAATTTTAAATTCTATATCAGTATCCGATTATTTGATATTACACAAAGACTAAACAGTTAGCGCAATGACATCGAAATCTTCCGAGTAATACAGAGTCAAATCTAGCTTACACAATTAAGCTATTGAAATACTTCAGCATAGCTGTCGTGAGCCAGCTGTAAAGAAATGGTAAACCGGGACTACAAATAATAACCAGTTGTCTGTGAATAGCATAGAATAGTATTCTATGTGTAAGTGAATTGAAGGGCCGAATCTTTATCATAATTGGCCGAACGTTAACCAATCACCGAACAGTACTCAATATAGCCTTTACTGTCAATATAGCTAACAGTAAAGGATAAATATTATTTTTCATGTCCGTTTTATAAGTTAACGTAATCAATATCTTTACAGACTGACTGAATCTGATAAGAAACACGACTAATGACGGAATCAATTCCACCAAAAAATTACTTACGATAGAATGGCATGATTGTTAAAATGGTTATTCATCAAAAATACAGATATTGGTTGTTATATACGTATAATTGAAAAGACTACGTTTAAAAATGGGCTGATTGAAGATAAGAAGTCAATAAATTATGCAACGTATAATAGAGCTACTTATGTTCCTTACAATTAAGTAAACATAGCGTTAAGTAAACATATTTATTCTTGGCTGTGCGATAGAAAACATATCAATTGAGTTTCTAACGAAATTGTACTTATATTTTTCAGCACATTTGTGCTCACGATTTTCGGAGAACAAACAGATGAGTATACTTGCAATCAAACCCTAAGTTTGCATAAGCTTCCTTTGTATACAGGCAACATTGAATGTGATGACGATGCATTTGTGACTACTAAAAAGGTCCCAGAATAAATTTGGAAACTACACAACCATCACATATTTTAAAATGTGTAATTGTAACACATGAATAGACTTGAAATGTTGTATTCATCCTACGCTAAGATTATTAGGTGATACGCGGTGAAGCGTTTTCCTCCGTAGAATAAAAAATAAGACTTTTTCAGAGACATCGTTTCATTTTAAATTTAAATGATTCTCAAACATCCAATTTTTGTTAATAGTCTTAAATAAATAATTCTGTATACAATTATTTAATATTATGTAAGTAGATGCATAAAAGTAGTACAAAAATTTGTATTGACCTATAAGAAACAGTTTGCTCAAACAGGACAACGGAAAAATAAATGTATGTATGTCGTTTAAATGTCAAGTTAGAGTTTGTGTTTGACGTACATAGCTTCACAAAGGAATATTATGTAATTAAGTAAAGTAACAAAGTCACTAAATGAGGCAAAACATGTTATTATCTACGTCTGTTTCTGACAGTATTGCATGGTGAACTCAATTTGTAACAACAATGAAAACTATATTATATCTCTACCATTGTGGTTGGCTAGTGAGTGTGTTTGGTCTCAAGCATTTCTATTTGAGATAATTCACGATATCATGTTTTAAGACAGTAACGTGTCTAGTTATTATTATTATTTAGTACACACTATTTTTGTTTAAATGAGTATACTTTAGGTTTTTAACTGAGTAATCTGTTGTTATTGCCAAAAGTAATGGTAAATAATAACTGTAAATAAAGCGTAAAATTATTAGTTTGTAGAAATATCGTTCAATGATTGAAGCCGTATTGATCATGACGAAGTTAACCTTGGATTTTCAGTACTCTTTCATGGATTTGTATTAAAAAAAGTTATACTTACTAATATATTTTACTAAGCTGATAATATTATGAGTGTCTTTCCAAACAGAGTTCTAGATGTTTTTTAAAATATAACACATTATTATCTGCTTCAATCACTATAAACTAGATGTTTTTCTAAATTTGTATGCCTCCAAAAAAACTGACAAGATTATTACGTTCATATTTGTTGTATTTTGCTCGTTTTATATGTTTCAATCATTATAATAAGTAAGTAGTTTTAATATATTCGTAATGTTATCTTTAATAATCATACAAGTGGATTGGTTTTTACAATGGTTTATATAAAGTTTTATTATTAGTACTGTTGTAATCGTTCCCTCCAATCTCAAAGTTTGATTTTGGTCCAAAGTTTTATACAATTATTTACTCTTTTAGATAAACTTATTGTGATTTTTTAGCTTCAATCTCCTACATGAGTCCCAAAATCTAATAATATTGCTATGGGTGTAGTCCGCAATATAAGAAAATCCTTTTCTGTTACCACACAGGTTTTGGAAACGTTTCTTAAAACCTATACAACAAAGAGAATAAAGCATAACTGCAACTTCTAGAATAATACTCATATTATAATATTTGCCAGTTTATTGAAAAATTTTATTCTGGTTTGCTTACTACTCATTTATGGTTAATTGTACAGCGTGAGATATCAAAGAAATATTTTATAAGCTCATTTACTTTCGATGATGATAGTGTCAGAATTATCTTTCTTAATCAAAACGTTAATCATGATCATTTACCTTAAGTTAAACATAATTTTAAAAGTTACAATGTTGGAAAGTATTAACTTATTATTAATTTAAAACTAAAAACGATAGAATATGGACAAAGAACCGCTCTCTGGTTACATGATGAAAATTTATTATTGTCTAAAAAGTTTGGATGATTTGTAATATACTCCAAGGTGCAAGGTCATCAGATGGTTCCAAGATGGATGATGGTTCCAGCTAACTCGATAATACATTTCTTTCCATGGGGGTTTGATAATTCGCTTTAATCTTGCGGATTTTTTTTCCGGTTAGTCCGTAATTTAAAACAAATAATTAATACTTTTATTTTTAGTCAACTAACATGGGATCCATGCGTAAATGTGTGGAACAATCTAGACTGATGCTGGTAAAATACCGTTTTGTGTCGACTAGCTTGATAGTTACCTCTGCCTCTAGTATCATGGGAATGAACGTCTTGACTAGTTCTCATAGTAGATTTACACGTACAGAACAGAGTTGTTTTGTAAATGTAGTAAGTTGGCAGAGTCAACAGCTGAACATTTTTGAAGGTTTCTCTACAAGAATCTCTAAAATTCCAAGAAGCAGCTATTCGTATCCCCTCCGTTGGTAAGGTGGCAGTAAATCAAGCCATAATACGCCGTCATCACAACCAGGATCGAGAAATACTTCGCTAATGAATAAGCCATACTGCACGAACCTTTTCCTGTAGTAATGATGACCCAATTTGATTGACATATATGAAAAAAATTGGACTAAGAATGAATCCCTGGGGGACCCTATTGCTTAAACCAATTAATATGGAAAGCTGATTTGGAATTTGGACAACTTGTTATATTTCGCTTTGAAATTATTTAAATGATAAGTATCGCAAACCTCAGATACTATGTAATTCCAGTTTAACCAAAAGTGGTCTGTGGTCTACACAGCTTAATATCTTTGATAAGTCGAGGAACATACTTATTTATTTTCTAATCGCCTGAAAAAAAAAACCGAGTTGAATAGACTCACAACAGCGTCTATAGTCGATTTAACTTTCCTGAATCAAAACTGTCCATCTGAAAATTGCTTGTGTTTAAAAAAACTGCAGCACTCTTGTCAAAAAGATTTTTTCAAACTATATTCTCAAAATTTTCAAAACTGAGACAGAAAGTAATTTTATGGGACTAACTTTATCAGTGTTATAGAATGAGGTATAAACTTCTTTTTAAAAACACAACTAAATGAGTTGAGTTAGTCTCAAAAAGTGCTGAAACCAATTATTAGAGACACATTGACATAAAGTAGAATTCGGTAAAGCTTTTGGCTGGGAGCTACTATATAACTCGATCGAGCTATTCTTAAACGACACGCGCCAGTGCCATTGAGGATACTGAATTCCCTCTTTGCGCAGAATTTACTCGTACTTAAGGTTCTGATGATCGAGAATTTAGCTCACAAGCCACAGACGCGAAAAATCTTTTAAACTCGTCATCCAAATTCCTTCCATTACCAAGAAGCTTGTCCCTGATTTTAATTTTAATTTCTTAACAATATTTTTCTTTAATGTTGATGATGCCCTAATCAGTTGTACTGCCCTACTCATCATGACTCGGCCTTATCTTATGATCATATTATGCATTAAAAGGGAAATAATATGTACCTTGGGTATTCTTACTTAAATTTTAAAAGTATGTTAGGACAAACATCATATAATATCATATGTGCTTTATGAATGCGATTAAATATCCTGCGAAGGCCACATATAGCGCTTGTTCTTAATAAATTCAGAATAAATGAAGTATCAAGACAGTATTTATACATAACTTAGATAACTTTTTAAATTGTGTTTACCTAGTATAACGTTTCACGATAGGCAGCCATTCCTATTCGTTCTAAATTTTAACTTTATAAATTCTAAATATATCCCCAAACCAAAATCTAAACAATTATATATATATGATTATACAATTTTAATTTTTTTTATATTTTTCAGATAGCTAAACACAAGGAAATGAAATTTTTTAAATTTCGTAATGTTGGATTCAAAATCTGTAAGCCAACAATCAAAATTTTTTTTGTGTCGAAAAAAAAATAAAACGTTTAGCACAAATGAGATTCGTGAAAAGTATACCTTTCCCAACCAGTTTCACAAATTAAAATTTATTAACCCTAAGTATTTAAAGAACAAGCAGTAAATAGTTCATTCCACAACTTACTGCTGACTCGCGTGTCTTTATATTTCCACAAGATGGTGGATCACTAAACAGGCACAAAGCTTTGTGACGTTTCCCCAGTAGCAAACTAATTGCTAACTTGGATAGGGCGTGAGGACGGCTTAGATGAGACTTTACACACTAAGCTTCCTGTATCCCCTCGAATTACACCTTGTGAACTTCTGCTATATAATATACCTTTGAGATACCGTATATTAAAGAACGTGTTTAAGTATCCCCCTTAGTTCATGATAGAAGCTTTGAAGGTGTCCAGGAAGGTTCCTTTCAATATTCAACAATATTTAAAGTTAAACGTTTTCAGATTTTGCCTACGACGCCATTTTTTGACGAGGCCGGCCCACTGAAACGGTAAGCATAGATTTTTGAATTTTTTTTTCATATTACCGAGTCTTATCATTTTAATATTGAATGTAATTACTTTTTTATCTGTATGAATAGTAACATATGAATATTTATATATAGGCCTAGTATATCGGTAATTTTATTAATATTAGTGATTACTGCATCACAACGTGTCTTATGTTTACGAAATCAATAGAAAACAATAACACAAATATAAATAAAATCTGAATATCAGCGGCAGGTGCTTCAATACGCTTTTGGATGCATAATTCACATATCGACTAAACGTTATTTGGGCAACTGCTGGAAGACATATCAAATATTTTTTATATAATTTCTTATACTCCTTTTTTGAATACGTCCAAGTTTTTGAAGTGTATTTAATATAAATATACCGTATTACATTTGGCTAATTCTCTTTAACGGGTCCTGCGTTATTACTGAAAAATTTGTAAAACTCGCCGTTTATAAATTTAGTCTAAATATTCTGAAAACTCGTTATTAAAGAATACCCAAAATAAATACTATTTATATAATAATAAACCTACTTAACACTTTTTAAACTATGTAAACTTTCGTACAATGTACCTTTCGAATTCTTGGAATTAATTTTCAGGTACTAAGGTTAAGTTAAACTATGAGAATAAATAATTTAAATTATAAATTATTTAATTAATAATAAATGTATAGTATAAGCAACGTATAACGTTGCGAAAATAGTTTACCGGCAGCGGTTGAAGTAGCACTTAGGCACCCAGTAATAAAGTGAACACTGAGAGAACATATTGCTGCTCTGGTTGTTTTGGCAACCGGAAATGTATCATGCCTCGTTACTTAACGAGTGTGTTTTTTAATCAAGTAAGGTGATTTAATTTACTATTATTACCTATATTTATATAACCCATAAGGAACAAGTATTTTAGTTTAGTTTCAAAAAAGTTTTGGATTAGTACAATATTTAGTGAATAATGTGTTCTCAAAAAATACTAAATGTCTTTGATTCTGTATTTGAATTCAGTTCATACAAGTAATTCATATAAAGATAAAACAAATTATTGAGTTTATACATAAATTTATAATAAATAAATATATTTATAGAAACCATAAATATCACTTTACGTAGTTTTAGTTTAGTTTAAAAACATTTTAGATTAGTACAATATTTAGTAAGAAAAGTGTACTCTAAAACTCAAATAATACGAAAAGTCCTTGGTTCTGTATTTTAATTGAGTTATAAAAAGTAATCCATAGATAAAAATTACATTATTAGTTTATATACAATTCCCTATTTTATTAGAGAGGATTAGTTTCAAAATGAGGAAATAAAATAATTTAGTGCATCTAAACAGAAATAACTAATACATCTACCCCAAAAGAAGATTATACACACGCCTATGAAAATAGCTAAATATCAGGATACCAATTCTTTAAGATATAGTCAATTCACAGGAGGAAGTAGTTAAGGTTATTTTATATCTGTCACTAGAACACTACACTCGGTAAATCATAAACCAAAGTAACACTTAAATCCGTTAGAACCCACCTTTTTTTCCATGATTCTATTATCACCTGCAAACGCCGAGTTTATATGATAAAAAATAGGCGGTCCGTTAGTCTGAGGTCAATCGAATTGAGTTCGGAGTGTAAATTTTGCTGTGGGTGGGGACAATTTAATATTAAACGATTATTAATCCTAAACACGATGGTACCCTGCAGTATACCAATAATTTTACAATAGTGCTGTGTAATCAACTACCGTGTTTTCAAAATTAAAACTTATTTTTCTAAATCCGTTGTCTAAATCAACTGCTACAGATTTTTTTAACTTCATTTAATACAGTTCAACATTTATTCTATACCGAAGGAAGTAATTCCTCATTAATGAGCAAAATTATATTCTCTTTGCCGTAAATTTGCTTTGATTAAACAACTCTCTAAACGTACACCAATCACAAATCTAATTACAATTTAAAAATCAAATATTTATTGAAGATTAATTCCCTAAAGATTCCAGTTACAAGTATTTATAGCTGAAATATTTGAAATAAACTTAAAGCATTTCCCATACGTTTTTCCAAATATGTTAAAATTGCTAAATTAGGGGTAAAAAATTCTATTACACATGGTACTTTAATTTACACTTAATTTCAGGAAACATTTTAAAATTATTAAGTTTTGTAAAATCCTACCAGAATTACCCTTGCAGAATGCCATACATGACTATATCTTACTCACGCAAAACTCATTAAGCTAAGTCCATTAAAATGTAGCCTCTCAAGTTTCAGTATTACTACCCCTAATCGCGCCCAGAATCAGCTTCGTCATTAACATTTGACACGATTAGTCTCGGCCTCTGAGCCAGCCGAAACCCATTATCGGATAATGAATATTCTTGTAGAATAGCCGAACATTTATAAATTTTAATTTCAACTTTCGTTTGGTAATAAAATAAATATGCATAATAAGTAAAAATATGAGTATAACTACTCTATTTATCTCTTTATTTGTGTTTATAACTTCATTATATTTAATTTGTTTGATAGATTTATTTATTTATTTAACTCAATTGGACATGCGATGAACTAAATCTTTTAAGAAATGTTTTAGCCAATTAATATAGCCATAGGAACATTTTTACATATAATTGCAAATTTCTGCTTAAACATACACTTCCATATGTGTGATATCAATAGTAATTTTAGAAAATAATTCCTATCGCGTAAAAGATGTGATGCCTGTATTGTATGGTACATTGAAAATTTTGGTATAAAAATATTGAGTTAACTCAATTGACTCAAAAGCTAAAAAACAGTTTCATAGTTAAATATCTGATAAAGTTAAAGTAACTATGTAAGCAAGCGTTCATCAAATTATATATACATATATTTATTTTACATTAAATATTTTAATAAATTTAAATCACTGACGGTGATTGTTGGCGAATTTTTTATTTCATTTGACATGAAATGTAATAAATTTCACAACTATCTTAACGCCATAAAAATAACAGTTTCGCTTTATTTCCAACTTTTCCTAGAAAATTTAGGTAATCTTTCACTAGCCGTAGATCGCTAAGGAGCTTTTCTGTACATATACTTATATCAACTTATTTCATTATTTTTATGAGATGAAACCACGTGAGAAGTTAGTCGGGTTACTCGTCAATTACCCCTGCGAAACAAAACCATCATTGATTTAGATTCACCTTATTTAATTTTTTCACAAATACACACCTACATCCATCTTTTCACATCTGGACCAGCGACATAACACTACTATAATGTACCACTGATCCACTGTTTTTTGGGTTTTGGCTATTCTAATGCTTAATATATTTTGCATAACAAACAATATTTGTTTACTCTGATACCATTAATAAAGCCTCAAATAAAGAAATATTTCATTTCATTAATAGACTCAATATACCCTATTATGAAATGGTTCAATATGATTTTGTCTTTATATGCTTGTTCTTAGATTATATATCATATAATAGCCCCTTAATCGATTATTGAAAACTAAAAATATCCAACAATATTATTATGTCAAAATTATTGAAAATACAACAAATCTAAGCAATATGAAATGAAATAAACCTAAAAAATTATATTTTCTATAAAAGAATAATAGGATTACATAGCACTATGCGTCGTGTAACTGGCATTGCTGAAGCTGCTTGTAAAATGTCTGATAAGTGACTCTTTTCATACACGAGACATTTTGCAGAGAGATATATACAACAACAAAACAGAACAAGCAAATCAATCAGATCAGTAGCAGTGACTGTATTAATGTACTAAATTTTTGCGTAAAATAAGTAAACTCTCTATATAATAATATATTAAAAATAATAGTTTTTATAAGAATAACATTGAATCCAGTTTGGACTTTTAAAATACTACTTATTGTACTAGTACAAAGCCGGAAAAGGTTCTTTATCCTATTTGCTACAAGTAGCAAGAGAATTTAGATTGCTTCAGTGGAATTTACATAGAGACATTGATATGAGTGTGGGATGTATAAAAAAGTGTGTTCAGAAGCAGTGATAGAACTAATATGCCACTAAGTTATTGATTTACATACAACTTACTATAGTACGCTATTTCTACTGATTGTGGTTCAACGGTGATGACTGTTTTTTGACACAAATCACATACTTGTTTCAATTTTCAGTACTAAAGCAATAAATAGAAGGGCCCTTAACCTTTAACCCTTCATTAACAAAGGTATTTAAAAGCATAATAGAATGAAATGTGTTGATATACAAAGATCTTCAGTCGGTAGACGTCCGCTGTTATGGGCGATCATACCGAAAAGTTGGTTAAGCCAAACGGTTTCTCAATTACTTGGTTGAGTTTACGTTTATATATTTCAGAAACTGATGATCAAGAACTACGAAAGTGGAAAACAAGGATTTTCAAGCAGTATGAGATACCTGATAACAAAAAAATTACAAGTATATGACACATTCAGTGAATTTACATCTTGTGCATTAATTATGTTTATATTCTATCCAACCCAAGCTATTTTGTACGGATAAAACTTAAATGAGTACGGTCACCTAAATTTACAAAAAAATAATCGACCAAATCAATAAAACTAACCATATTTTTGTTACATACATAAAATCTGTTCTAACTTTTGTTTTACAAAAAAATGGAAGTATGTAATATTGAAAGAATCTATAAATTAGGTATTAATCGTTACGAAATCTTAATATTTCTGGCAAGTATTAAGCATAACACCAATCTTAAACCACTGAAATTAGGTTTCTCAGATATTTGTGGTAATATCCCTGGATGATCGTATCTGTGTCCCTAAGCTAGGTTACATAAGGCTTTACTGTCAAGTAGATAAGCTTCAGCTCTTAAGTACTTAAAACCATGTTAAAACTTAGCCAATGCGTTTTACTTAATCATGTCACATAGATGTATCTCGTTAAGAAACTTTTAACTTTTTTCGTTACAAGCTGTGTTCAGTAGGACTAATTCAAAGAAGTAAATGGTTACACAATTTGGGGGACTTGTAACGAAGTATTAATGATTATTATATTCAATATATTTAATATACTTTGGGGTCTCAGATATTATATTTTTTACCGAGTCGATTATATATAGTAGTTTTTATTATAAACTTAAGCCCCGTTGATTGACAAGTTTTAAGAAAATGCTATCTTAAAAAAATTTTCACTAAAATAGGGAATATGTATTTTCAGTGATAGGGAACATATAAACTGTTCATGTATTAGTAGTAAATTAAGAGTTGGTTAAAACTTTCAGATGTTAAGTCGGACCAATCCCGACTAATTGTATTTCCTACTTTTGTTGTGTTACTGGAGAACCGTATTTTTCGCCGCCTAGAGTAATTGGAAAACTCTCATTACTTTTTAGAAACTCTGGATTCTCATTGCGATGGATTAAAACTCTGATTGTATTATTCTTCATGATTTAGTTTTTATTAATATTTTTTTCTTTAATTTTATAAATAAAAGTTTTAAAAAGAAGTGTTTTAAATAAATGTATAAAAATAAATATAGCTGTTACTTGAGTTCTGTTCCGTTTCAATAAAATGCTATCAGATATTAAAATATGATTTATTAGGATTACTAATATCCTGCATTTATTTGAAATTACTTTTTTGAAGCTACAATTTTATTAATTAAATGAAGTGTAATTGATAAGAAGCTGCTGGAAAAGCTATATTTTAAAAACTTTTTAATATATTATTTTACGTTTCAACAATTTACTGCTTACAAATAGTCTAATATAAAAAAATGTATTTAATTAATATTTACATAAAGCACGAATGTGCAATAACGTCAAAAAAATGTAAAAATGGGAAAAGTTTTATTTATCTTCACGTTAACCTAGCTATAGCTCTACTCTGTAGCTGTGACTGACGAAAGACAGGATGAGTCAACATGTGAAGAAGATAACTGAAAACTTCACTAATGCACAAGCACTAATAGCTCATTAGTTTGTTGAAATCATCTTTACATCCGCTTTATACTAAGTGCTCTTGTAGTCTATCACTAAATCCCGAGCACTACAGAATCTGCCACAGTAAATTTGTTCAAATCTATGATCCGGTCTGCTTTTACAATAGAAGCCTCATGAGAGACTGACGGGGCCGGGCACGTTTCAGAACAGCAAAAAGTAGAATAACCTGAGGAGCATAAAATATTTGTCAATTTATTAAAATAAAACACCCGTACAGTAGCTACATACATTTATATGCAGTATTATTTGGCTAAAATTTTAAACATATCCCGAATTGAATATAGTGTCTAACTGACGAATATAGAGTCTAGTGGTTCACGAGACGTTATCTTTATATACCAGAAAGTAGCGGAAGGTCCTAATCTAGGGCGTATATGAGGGATTCTACTTTATTTTCATATTAGACCATAATTTTGAAAGAGTATAGAATAGTAAGCAAGAAGACAATCCAAGTATTCAACCGCTAACCACCTTTTATTTTGAATGTAACTTTTTGATGGCAAATATATAATTATGCTTCACTCTCATTAACTATCTGTTTTATCTATTTTTGTTGTACGGAAAATTTCTAGACTTAATTTGTTTTGATCTATAAAAAGTAAAACGAATATTTTATTCATAAATAAAAAAGCCTTGTCAAGAAGTATTCATTAGCTAAATTCATTACAAGAGGTTTTCACACTGGTCATTCTAATAAATATGCGGGACTTCATTTACCGTTTCCCAATTTTCACACAACTTAATGCAAACATCATCACGTACGTGTAACCAGATCATATACCACACATAAAATAAACCCTTTCCAGTTTTACTCTTTTTTACTCGGTGATGGATTGATTTCTCCCAGTGATTTTATGCAAGCAGTGAAGATATTATAAATAACTGTATTAAAAGAAAAAACGTAAATAACTCCTGGTAAAAGCTTCAGCACATAGAACATAAAAATGCTCCGATAAACTTAATTAAGTTTCTTAGTACAAGCCTTTATCCCAGAGTGAATCCCAGACATATTACTTGCGTTGTCATAGGATTATCTTCGCCAATCATTGATGTTGAAGTAACGTGATTAAAGAGTTTTAATGAGCACTAACAACAGAAAAAAATTTACGTTCTCCCAATTAACAAAACCTGATTAAAATAGGTATCCTATTACTGATCCTACATCTTACCGCTTTTAAAATATACCTTATTCCGGAAAATGACCTTTAAAAGGCTGCGCCCGTAGGTCCGTGTCTAATGTGTATAATGAAAATGCAACCACTCCATTTGCACATGTTTTTTTGTTTTAATTCAGAACATACGTAAACTGCACAAAATTCATGTAAAATTCCTAACCATATTATTGATATATCAGTTTAATATATTGTATCTGTGATAACAAACAATTGTAAAAATCAACAATATGTTTTTGGCAGTTTCATTTATAGTCTGAAAATTTTTATAACATACGTTTAAACGATAATGAGGGTTTTCAAAGCGTAAAAAAATTGAGGCTTGTAATATAACATTAGGATGTAAACCGCACAGTGGACCATCTGTTGAACCTTGGCAAATTTGAGTAGTAATACTCGTATTAAATAGACTTTAATAGAAAACCTCAACGAATTGTAACATGTAAACCAACCTTTTCAATTTAACTTTAAATACACATTATGATCGTATCATAAAAACTCAATTTAGAGCTAGAAAGCAAAAAAGGCGGCTATATTTTCCTCGCCCTTTCTGTAAAATCGTGTTAGCTGCTGATGTTCTGCTCAGTGAGCTTTTTCGGTGAATTGGCATGATTGTTACTTGAATTAGTCATCCTTGACCCTCAGGTATATGATTGGGTTTTATGTGGGACCACTCCTTTTTGATGGTAACGATGACACCAAGCTCATAACTACAAATTGTTTGTGTACGCTCAACCTTATGCAATAATCTCGTTGGCCCTGAAGAAGATATAATATCAAAATCCTCTTAACTTAAAAAGTTTAGTGTAACCATACTGCTACTTGAACGCGTATAAGACAACTACGATTTAATATAAACTATACAAAAAAATAAATTAATAAAACAGCTAAAAATTATAAGAATATTTAAAAATTACTATATTATTTGATAGAAAAATGCAATGTCATCACTGCATTATATATCATAGTTTGATAATTACAATATATACATGAATCAAATGTTTTTATCCTTATCATATACAGTATATATGTATTATATTACACTGAGATGTTTAATTCCAAATGTTTGTGGTAAGAAACGGAAAGATAAATTTCAGTAATTTAATAGTGAATCTATCAAAAGATTGTTTAAAAGAAACCCATAACTTTTTACTGATTCAAGCTTGGAATTTAACATAATTTGTATAATACCCATATATCTTATATGTACTTCCAGGGAAAACCAGTCGAGCATTCCCAGCTGGGATGTTAAAAGTTAAAAGGCAAAAGACAAGCTATATGTGATCCAATTGAAAAGCGGTTACGAAATCATGATATAATTAACAAGCATATACTCAAATTATAAAATAAATCCTCACTATGGGTGCCGTATATATAATATATATATATATATATATTATATATATATATATATATATATTTATAAAAAACATAATAATTATATGATAGTTTATGTTACGATAACTTACAATTTTCCAACAAAATTCAAAATAATTCATAACTTTAAAGAGTATATCTGTTTATTTATGAGTAATCTGAGTTGTCTATCTCTGTGAAGTCTTAGTCCGTGCCAATATAAAATACTTCACCGCTTGTTTAGAATGTGCACAGAGATTTATATTCCAGTCAAATGTCACTCTCTTGCCAACCCTTTGCTACAGAAGGGTTGATTGATTCACTGACATTTCTGTGAACTGAAACAACGTAAAATCCAATCCTCTCCTGTGTCAGCTTTGACTTTTCTTTCTTTTTTACAAAAGGCTTTTCTACTTCACAACGAATATACCCTAATGTTAATAATGGAATAATTTGTGTTTGAACCTTCTTTACATTAATTCAAATAGTGTAATACCATAACTGGTAACTTGAGAAGGATTTGTGTAAAACACTATCTGATTTATTTTTGTAGAATTGACACTGTAGTATTATAGTGAGTTTTGTTGTAAATTTAATATTTAGTCTCTAAATTTAAAACACCTATTTTATTCAGAACCCATTATATTTATTTTGAAATTTAATTTGGATACTACCTATATTTATCTGTGATGTTGTAATCGTAATGTTTATATAAGTATCCAACATGAGGATACGGTGAATAAATGGTTTTCTTTCGGTATACTCTCATATGTTTTAAAAACTTCCAATTGATCGTAAAACAATCACAATTCTGTTTATATTATATAATATTTCGTGTCAACCCTCCATATAAATTCTCTAGATACCACTCCATATAGAAGTCCAAATACTAATTATATTTTTGATTCTGTTACAAATTATTTAAGATTTTCGCGATTTTAAATAATTTCCATTGACTTTTAGTTGTAATATATTTTTAAAATTTATCTTTTTAACAATAACAATATATATTATTATACATCCTACATGAACAGTAAACTATTTAGTCGTAGCATCTTGAGGCAAATTATACCAATGAATTAGATAACTATTGTATATGAAGACCATTGCGGTAAAATATTTAATTTATAATTAAAGCAATATTTTTTCCTGTATCGTTTGTTCAAAAATACATTAAGAACATCCATCGAAATTTGTACACTGAATAGATTGAGCACAGATTGATTTTTTATTGTATAGCTGTTTTATCCAATATTTTTGTATGTAACTATAATCCTACAATCTATTTTCATTTATTTAAATTTCATATTGTACTAATATAAAGTTATTCTAGTTTTGTTTATATAAGTTACAATGGATTATCAAAACATCAGATGGAAAATAGTGAAAGCCTTTGTAACTCCTGACCAGTGTGTCAAATATTACATAGCTAAATGCCATATGAGTGAGTTCCGTCAGTTCATAGTTCCTTATCCAATGATTTTCTCTTTGTTATTATTTTCATCAATATAGCAATGTCTAAATGGTCAACAATGTTCAGCTAAATCCCATGGAATAATATGCACTAATATAACTCGAATTTCCTTGCGTAGAAATGAAGTTTAGAATAAATTTAAAGTGTGTTAATATTATGCATATATCCTCATTATCCATTTAATTAAATAGGTGTGCTCAACCTATATGAGCAAAGACTCAGTGTATTAGATTGTTGTAACAATATTTGTTTAGTTATTATAAAACAGGCATAATAGGCAAAAAGAAAGAACGAACACGTCGGTAATCTGATAAATGATTGTTGGTGTAAGAGTGGGCAAGGACCTGGCAGGAAGCGGACCACAAATTAGAAGTAAGAAGGGTTAGTTTTAGCTCAACAGATATTGTTTATGAATAAGTTTTATTCGATTTAAAAAACTCTAAACCTAATATATATATAACCCCCCCCATAGAGATCTACATACGATTAATTCAAATTTATATTAAACTAATATGTTTTCTGTAAAATGTTATACATGGTCAAAAATAAACTCGTTCTTTTCAAAATGAAAAATATGTCAATACCTCCGGTTATATTTGATATACACACCAATAAATTTGCACATCCCTATATTCAACATCTTCCTAATGGATCTGAACATCACCTTAAAGTAACCACCTATTTTATGATAGGTAGATGTCATTAACTTTGAGACGACATTAAATCATAAGTGTTAACTGACAGAAAAATTTTTCGTTTTATTTAGTAATTTGTCAAGAGGGGACACTAAATATTTAAACAAAATCATACAAATTTTTCATCATATTTGTGTAAAATCAGAGGTTTGGAAAAGTGGTTTCTCTAATCTCAACTAGACTTCCAAAGTGAAGAATGTCCTTTCGAAGCAAAATTACTAAATGGATATTTTATGTAGATAGTAGGCCAATAACTTAGTAACTGGCTTCTTTACTTACCTAAAATTATAAAATAAATATAATACTTATAGTATTTTATTTACATTTCTAAAGAGATTACTAAGCTAAGCTAAGTGTTATAACATTTTACAGTGTCGTTTTCGATACTAAATTTAAAACTAAAATTAACACATACTTAACGTACATAACTTAACGAAAATCATATACAAAAACTATACATGCAATGTGGACAAACTACAGCAGTATTTTTCATACTATACAAACATACCTTATTAGTTGTTTCATAATGTTAGTTATATTTAATTTCTTATTACAACTATAGGTGCTATACCTTTAAGCTTTTTGAATATGACGTGTAGTGAAAATGTTTCAATTTTAGAAAGTATTAAAAAAATCAAAAATATTGTTTTTCATCATTTTTAGACCCAAAGCCGCAAGTTCGGATAGTACTCTTCTTGGCCTCATTTGTTGCCGTATTATTTACAACATTTTTAGACTTCAATAGTTTTAGCAATACATTTCTCGCAATATACGATTTATTTTAACCTTTAGATAAATATATTGACAACTACAGTATGTGATTTTTTTTGTTCTTCACCGATATGTCATGAATGGCGTTATTTATTTCTATGAAACCCGACACATGCAACGTTAGTAACGCAATTAAATATATTGTAAAATTGTATTTTGTTGTAATTACAAAATATACACATAGTAATACATTGTAAAAAATACTATAATAATGTGTTTTGTTACTGTAAAACCAAACGTAGCTAAGAGTAAGAAAGATGAAGAAATATTGGAAAGCTGTTCACTTGTAATTGATATTCGCTATGCACTATAACGTGTCACACAGCAGACTTTACAACATTATCCTCTCTATCTAGCAATAAATTACTGAATCATATAAGTAGATAAGAATATAAGGTTCCTAGCGCACTTTCGGAGCCGACCGAAAATCAATAGAAATTCCTGTTTAAAGGACAATAAACGAATCTGTAAAATCAAACAGTAACTCACGAATGAAAAATTAACCGAATCTATAGCTGTTTGCTTCTACTTTCTTGAGCTGTCAAATTAATCTATTTGAAATGTCTGCTACGAATAAACGAAAAATCTTCTACTCTACAAAATTGATAGTAACACAGTCTTTATCTTTAATAGTCTTCTTTCCAGTAACAACCAAGTGTAATTTATCATGTTTATTCAATTCTTTAATCGTTTTTTTTCATCCAAAACAGTCAAAAATCTGTTCGGTAAGTGTACTTTATAATCTTCCAACTCGGCAATTATTGTAAACCCGAATTTATCTTTCATTTTCTCCAGATTCAAAATTTTGTATTTCTTATTTTCTTCTAATTCATTCAACTTCTTATATTCTTTAAATCTTAGCTCACCAACTTCATTTAATTCCTTTAGTAGCTCCATTTACATAGGAAAAAATTTGAGTGTGTCAAGTTTCACTATTTAGTAAAATATCTTTTTAGTAAGGAAAAGTTATCAACTTTTAAGCTTAAAGTTGGCAATAATTTGAGATAATTCAGTATATTTTCAGGATTTTTTTTAAAAACTCTTTAAAAAAACCTTGATTATATACTGAATTATCTCAAATTATTGCCAACTTTAAGCTTAAAAGTTGATAACTTTTCCTTAATAAAAAGATATTTTACTAAATAGTGAAACTTGACACACTCAAATTTTTTCTATATAAATGGAGCGCGATAAAATATCATGTCCGTTCTGCAAAAAAGAAATTTTTAGAAAAAACTATGATCGACATTATGGCTCCAAAATCCATGCCAAAAACAAAGAAATTTACGAGAAAGAACTGAATTTTTTAAGACAATGGGCTAAAGAAAATCAAATTGTCGATCATGAAGAGATGTACAATATAGAAAAATTGCGTGAATTAAAGAAAAACTTTAAGGAAGATAAAAAAGATCTCAATCTATTTAATGATGAAAAAATTCAATCAATCGCTGAAAAATTGTCCATTGAAACAAACGATAAAACTAAGTCTGAAATGATCGAAGAAATTGAAAAAACTCTTAACGAAAAACCTGAAAATATCATAGATTTTGAAGTTTTATCCTCAATACACGGTCTTTTCAAGCAATACATTTTAAAACAAACTTGAACGACAATTCCATGTCAATTTACAAATATCTATCAATTATGAGGCCAGAAATTAAAAGTTTAATAGAAAAATTTCAAGAGAATGTTAAAAATATGAAGGGTTATCTCTCTTTGGAATGTGAATATGAAAGAACTTTAGTGAACGGTGAAACACAAACGTGTCCAATGTACTTTACTATAAAAGCAGACGAAATCTTTGACATAAACGACTTTATTACTAAGCAATTTAATAAATTAACACATCGAGAACAGACACATCATCCAAATAGAGGTTCTGGATGGACATTTAAAAGCTGCAAACAACTAGTTTTGAGCCTTAACAAACACGAAATGATGAACGCAGTATCATATATCGATTTACCAAAGAAAATCAAAGATAAAAAAGCTTGTATAAATATGAAAAATAAAGATGACTACTGCTTTATTTATTCTATCCGATGCGCTATTGAAAAACCCGAAAGAGACTGCGAAAGATCAAAACAATATGAAAAATTTGTAAATGACGAGATATTTTCGGGCTTTGAGTATCCAATGTCTTTAAAAGATATACAGTTATTTGAAAAACGAAGTTATAATTCTAAGTACAATTATCCAAAAATGTCTGTAAATGTGTATAGCTTTGATGAGAAAATTAATATTGTTCCATTGCAAATTTCAGAAATTTATGACGCTGAATTAAACGTTGATTTATTGTATTTTAAGCAAGATGATAAATCTCATTATGTTTTGATCACGGATTTAAATAAACTCGTTTTCTCTCAATTATCTAAATGTAAAAATAAAAAATTTCTTTGTAGAAGATGTTTGAGTCATTTCTACAAATATAATGCTTTAGCTGATCATTTAGAAATTTGCAAGCAACATGAAGTTTGTAAACCAATTATGCCGTTTCCAGGTCAAACGACAACATTTAATAATTATCAAAAGAAAATTTTCTCATCCTTACGTTATTTATATGGATTTTGAAAGCATATTAGAGAAGATTCCAACATGCAAAAACAATCCGCAAAAATCGACTACAACCAAGATTCAGAAGCATATTCCTTATGGTTTTACTCTATATTTAGTGTCGAATGTGACCAATCGCATGTATAAACCGACATTTTATCGAGCCAAAAATGAAGACGATTTGCCTAATGTTCCTGCAAAATTGTTTGAAGAGCTCAATAAAATACATAGCTACAAAATATAATTCTAAGAACAAAAAACCTATGAAATTGACCGAAGAAGAAGAATTAGCTTACCAAAATTCTAGTCTTTGTCATATTTGTGAATGTGAGGGTTTTGATAATCAAACAAGAAAAAAAGTACGAGATCATTGTCATTTAACAGGTAAATTTAGAGGTTCAGCTCATTTATCTTGTAACTTGAATCTAAAATTTCCTCAAAATATTCCAGTTTTCTGTCACAATATGTCAAATTACGATACTCATTTGTACATAAAAGAATTGGCTAAACAATATGGAAATGTTGATTTGATCGCAAACACAGATGAAAAATATATAAATTATTCAGTAAATTCAGGATATGGGTATGAGTTTGAAGATGATAAACCAAGAAAGTTCATCAAGTTTTCATTCGTAGACACGTTCAGATTTATGGCATCATCTATTGAAAAGTTAGCTCATAACCTCAAAAAAGATGATTTCAAGCATACAAATCATTTTATACAAGATGGACGAATATTGAACGCAATTCTAGATAGACAACCAAATGACGAAGAAGAAATCTTTAAAAATTCTATCTGGAAAAGGCATATTTCCTTACGAATTTATCGATAGTATTGAAAAACTTGATTACACAGAAGACCTGAAAATTCAAGATTTCTATTCACTTTTGACAGACGAGAGCATATCTGAGAAAGATTATCAACACTACTTGAGTGTTTGGAACAAATTAAAAGATAAAAATCTTGGAAATTACTTTGATTTGTACAATATCCAAGATGTACTATTGCTCGCTGATATATTTGAAAACTTCAGAAACATTTGTCTAAATTGTTACAAACTTGATCCAGCACATTATCTAACAGCTCCAAGTCTCGCATGGGACGCTATGTTAAAATTAACGAAAATAGAATTAAAATTGATTAGTGATTATAATATGTATTTAATGATTGAAAAAGGTATTCGTGGAGGTATTTGTCAATGTATTAAGCGATATGTCAAAGCAAATAACAAATATTTAAAAGATTTCGATAAGACAAAACCTGAAAACTATTTACTTTATGTCGATGCAAACAACCTTTATGGTTATGGTCTTAATGCAAAAACTGCCGTTTAGTGATATCAAGTGGATGAATCCTAAAACATATACAAAAGAAGAGTGGCAAGAAACAATTTTAGAACTCATTGGCGACGAAGATTATGGCTATATTCTCGAAGTTGATCTAGGATATCCAACAAATTTACATGAACATCACAAGGATTTATCTCTTGCTCCCGAACATTATAAAAACAAACTTTGCACAACTTTACTGGATAAAACTGAATACGTTGTTCATTCAAGAAATTTGAAATTTTACCTCGAACAAGGGATGGTGTTGAAACATGTGAATAGAGTTAATAGCGTTCGATCAGAAGCCTTTTTTGAAAAAGTACATTGATTTTAACACAAACATGAGAATCAAAGCTACAAGTGACTTTGAGAAAGATTTTTACAAGCTGATGAACAACTCAGTTTTTGGAAAATCTATGGAAAATGTGCGAAATAGATGTGATATCAAACTAGGAAATGAAGAATTTTCAATGAAACAGGCCAAGAAAACGAACTTCAAATGCTTTAATATCTTTGACGACAACTGTATAGCGAGTCACATGTACAAACAAAAGGTTAAATTTAACAAACCGATTTACATAGGATTTTCAGTTCTTGACCTATCAAAATTGTTAATGTACGAGTTTTATTACGATAAATTAAAGAATTTTGACCCAGATTTGTATCTGTGTTACATGGATACAGACAGTTATTTCCTAGAATTGAAACGAGATCCTTTTAAAATTATTAAAGAAAATGTAGATGACTTTGATACAAGTGATTATCCAAAAGATCACGAATGTTTCACTACTAAAAATAAGAAGGTAATAGGGAAATTTAAAAGATGAGTTAAATAGCGAAGTTTTAGAAGAATTATGTGGATTGAGATCGAAAATGTACTCGTACAAATATCTAGACAAAAATCCAGTAAGATGCAAAGGGATTAAGAGAAGCGTTGTAAATAAAACAATAAATATCGAAAACTTGAAGAAATGTTTGTTCGAAGATAAAGAAGAATTTAGGGAGATGACAGTAATCAAAAGCTACAAACATGAGTTGTACACTATTACTATAAACAAGTTAGCACTGAACGCTAAAGATGATAAGAGAATTGTCCTAGAAAATAAGATCGATACAGTACCGTATGGATATAAAGGCGAAATTAAAACAGATATTTTAGAAGAGTTAAACAAAGTTGGAAACTTTGATATATAAATGGAAGATGATTTAATTCACTGTCACAAGTGTAAAAAGAAAACGAAAAATATAGATTCTAAGATTGTTCAAACTCAAAACGGATTGTATAGAATTGCAGCAAAATGTTCAAAATGTAAGACAAATAAGAGTAAATTTATAAAGCATCCTTATGAAAAACAAGTAAAGAAAGAATCTAAGAATAAGGAAGAAATCGAGATTGAAGCAAGAGAAATTCATGCACCAGGACGAAAAAATGTTTAAAAAGAGAAAAATTATAACTTTAGGAATTGACGATTTATGGGCAGCAGATTTAGTTATAATGTCTAACTATTCAGATCAAAATGATGGATTTAAGTATATGTTAAATGTTATTGATACTTTCTCAAAATATGCTTGGTCAAGAGCTATCAAAAGAAAAAACGGCAAGGATGTTTCAAAAGCTTTCGAAAATATAGTAAAAGATGCCATAAGGATCAATCACAAACCTCCTAATCTACTTCATACAGATAAGGGTTTAGAGTTTAAAAATAAAGAATTTAACGATGTTTTGAGAAAATACAACATTAAGATTTATCATACTGAAAACGAAGAGAAATCAAGTATTGTAGAGAGATATAACAGAACTCAAAATGAGAGAATGAAAGTAATTTTTGAGATTAATAAAAACTTTAAATGGATTGATATTCTTCAAAAAATCGTAAACAATTATAACGATACAGTTCACAGCACAATAAAAATGAGGCCCAAAGACGTAGATAAGGATGCAGAAAAGGAGTTATTAGAGACCGTTTTCAAGTATATTCCACCAGAAATTCACACGAAAACTAAATTTAAAATCAATGATCATGTAAGAATTGTTAGTAAAAAAACAAACATTTTCGAACAAATATAAGAACAATTGGTCAAGAGAAATCTTTGTGATTTATCAAATTAATAACACAGATCCTGTAACTTATAGTATAAAAGATTTAAATAATGAAGAAATAACCGGAAAGTTTTATGAATATGAATTCAGAAAGTCAAAGCTATAAATTTTTTGTATATAAATGGAGGCTCAAAAGAAGTGTATAATTTGTCAAGAATATAAATATTTTGAAGAATTTCATAAAAATAAGAGTAAAAAAGGAGGAATAGGGTCTATGTGTAAAGATTGTCGTAGTAAATATAACAGAGAATAATACGATAAAATGAACAAATTAACTTTAGAAGAGAAAAAGTGTTACTTTTGTAAAGAAATTTTAAAATATTTCTGAATTTAATAACTGGCATTATAGTAAAGATAAAAAACATACATATTGTAAAGCTTGTGCAATAGGAATTATTAGAAAAAGTCAAAAGAAACCGACTCTTTGCGAGTGTGGACGAATCATTCAATGGTTACCTTATCTTCAAAAACATTTACAGACAAAATATCATAATTCGAGAGTTTAATAAAATTTAGTAACATTTTCATCGTGTATTAATTTTTTCTATATAAATGGAGTCTCAAAAGAAATGTACAAAGTGTCAAGAAATTTATAAGGAAGAGAATAGAAAAGACGGATTGTACTGTTATTGTAAGGAATTATATGATAAAATGGACAAATTAACTTTAGAATAAAAAAAGTGTTACTTTTGTAAAGAAATTAAAAATATTTCTGAATTTAATAACTGGCAGTATAGTAAAGATAGAAAAGATGCTTTTTGCAAAGATTGTGCTAAAAAAATTTTCAGCGAAAGTTTATAAAAACGAAATGCCTTGTGAATATGAAAAAACATTCTACAATGGTTACCTAGTTATGCTAAACATTTGCAAACAAAATATAATAAATCGAGAGTTTTTTAGTAAAATTTAGAAACATTTTCATCGTGTAATTTAGATATTCTATAAATCAGTCGAGATTCTGCCATATTTGTAGTAAAATGATTTCCGTTGTATAAAATATTCAAAGATTCTTTCATTTGGTTGTAGAGATTTATACTATTTGGATCTCCATATCTTAATAAAATTTCCATTTCTGGGTAATCAATTTCAAGTTCTTTCAATCTTTTCGGTATTTCTCTCTTTTGAGCTCTGATAACGTAATAAGGATATTCCCACATGTGATTCTTCTTAATTAATAGAAAAACATGGTGTTTTTTCTTATCAAAATCTTTACAAGCAAGGTCTGGTTTCATTGAGTCAATTTTTACACTTTGTTTTGCGATTATTTCCGTTTTTATTTCATCTTTAATTTGCAAGTGTTTAACTTCGTCCTCTAAATATTTAATCTTGTTTTTCAAGTTTGTACTCACCAAATTTACGAATACTTGGCAAAACTTCTTCTAAAACCCAATCTTGAAACATTTTCTGCTATTTTCATTTTAGATTTCAAGATTAAAGAATATATGCCTGCTTCATTAATGAAAACAGTGTTTTTTTGAAAGTTTGAAGGCGGGGGCGAATCACCCCTACATTTAGAATGTATGTTTTCGAAGCTTTTTTATATTTTTCTTTAACATGTTTTTTAATTGCTTTCTTCGTATCTTTATATTCTAACACCTCTGCAACATCTTTCGCCTTAAACCAAAATTCATTATTTTCGTCAACAATTGTAAAGATATGTTTGCTTTTAAATCTAAGTTGATTATTGAGTAGTTCTAGAACTGACTCCATTTAGATAGAAAAGAAATGTAACTAGTAATTTTTATTTCGAGAATAAAGGCCAGATTCATTGATAAAAACAGTGTCAGGATGAAGATTGTTAAGGGGCCATTCGAATAGCCCCTTGTTTTTTTAAGTAAAAATATTGAATTTTGTCATCATCATTAACTCATTTTTATTCCTTTTTCAATCTTAAATATATTGTTGTTTTACTCCTATTATTTAATACATTTCCCTCAAAGTCTTGTATAGTTAGAGCGATTTTTTGAATTCTTTGAATATTTTTTCTAATTGGAATATAATCGATTTCATTCGGTTTTTTCACTGATTTTTGATCCATAAGCAACATTTGGAAAAAAAAGTGTACAAAATTTCAGATTCTTTGTGTAAATGTTCGGCATGATTTTCGAAACTAGGTTCAACGAGATTACAATGTACTTCAATTACATCGAACGCTCTAAATTTTTGGCGTTTTATTTCCTAAATATACCTGATTTGGCTCAATAGTTTCTTGAACAAACCCTAACAAATATACAATAATTGCTGAAAACAGTATTCTTACTGGTGATTTTATTTGAATTTTATTAGAGAGTTAATTTTTTTGCATTTTAAACTTGTTTTCGTCAAAGTTTAAAAATTTATCTGATTGTTTTGAATGTTTTCAGATAATTTTTAAGGACATTTTTTATTTGATCGAAAGTATAATATCCTTTGTTTAAACCATAATATGTTTGTTATGTTCTTCTTACTAAATCCTATACAATAAGGAGCACTTTCACTAATATTTATTACAAAATTGTCAGAATAAAAACCGCTTAAACCGATAAAATAATTTGATTCTTCCTCTAAGTGTATAGGATGTTCCAAGTTTAAAAATAGTTGAGAGCTTTCTGAAGTCAACTTGAACAGCTTCATTTTCGCTATTTAAATGGAGAAATTTTTAAAGCAAAAAGATCAGATAAAACTTCAAACGTTTGAAGAAAATAAGAAAGATTAACCAATCAGATTGTTAATTGTTGGTTCAAGTGGATGTGGAAAAACAACTTTAGTATTGAAATTTTATCTATAATAGATTGATTCCTTATTCCAATTTGTATGTTTTTAGTAAATCTTTAGAACAAGACGCATACAAAAATTACAACAAACATTCAAAAATATTGAGAAGAACTTAAGCAAAGAAATATCACATTTTTACAATGCTTCTGAGGACATAGTTCCGTTAAGCGAATGTAAACCCAATTCGTTAATAGTTTTTGATGATTGTATTTTGGAAAATCAGGACGTTATTAAGGAATATTTTGTAATGTCTCGTCACAAAAACATATTATCTTGTATCTATCTTTCCCAATGCTTTTCAAAGGTTGATAAACAAGTTATTAGAAATAATTTGAATATGTTGTGTGTTTTTAAGCAAGACGATCACTATTCGAGAAAGATTTACAACAATTATGTGGGATCTGATATGAGTTTTAACCACTTTAATGAATTGTGTGATAAAATTTGGAAAGAAGACTATGGATTTTTAACTATTAATCTAACTTTGAAGCCTAAAAATGGTAAATATTTGAATAAATTTTCTAATATAAATGCTGCTCATTGGTCTGACAAATCTACTTGATAAAATATTTGTTACAATTATTTTTACATTATCTTTACTTTTTATTTACATTATGAAAACAACTGAAAAACGGTAAATCTGTTTCACGTTTTTACGTTCTACGTTCACGTTTTACGTTCCACGTTCACGATTTTACGTTTTTACGTTCCACGTTCACGTTTTTACGTTCCACGTTTCAAAATTTGTCTAATTAAATGGCGAACGTAACTTCTGAAGAAGCGAAAAAACTTGATCAAATCGAAAAGAAATTAATCAAAGAATTTAAAGAACAGATTCGAATTGATGAAAAAGAACAAGAATTTATTCAAAAAATTAATCAACCTGTAACTTCTGCAATTAAAAATGTTGAAGGTAAAATTGAAAACGTTTTAAGCGATAATCAAAATTTGATGAATTTGGTTCCAGTTGTACGACAATTTGCTGATATTTCAATTCCAGAATCTGAAGTAGAAGAGTTTGAATTGCCAAAATTACCATCTTCAACACCATTTAGACCTCGAATCATTGAAGACTCTACCATAGTTGAACCAATAAGTCCTGGAACAACGGACATAATAATTGGTGAAATTGGTAAAAAATTCCTTCCTAGAGTAAAAGATGATAAATAATTTGGTTTGTATTGGGATAAAAAAAAGAAAAGTTTTATGATTGGAAATTTACCCGTTAATTTTGAGCATAATGATATCATTATTAATGAAAAAACATATGAAGGAACTCAAGGTTTATGGAGATTATTAACAGACTATGACGCTCCAAAAGATAATTTATATTCTGAAGAAGATTTGAAAAAGTATACAGAAATTTTATGGGAATCTGACTCAATTTACAAAAATAATGATCCATCTACTAAGACGCCTAAGTCAAGTAGAGGTAAAAAATATATGAAATTAATTAAACCAATTTGGGAAAAACGAATCGAAGGATCAGGTGTAAGAAAATACAGTGATAATAAGATTGAATACAGATATATCGACGATTTGACAAAACTCGATGGAATTATTAATTATATTTATGCTCAAGAAAAGGCTGGAAACAACAATTTTTTGAATGAAAAAAAAAAGCGATTAAAGATTTTATTTCGAACAAACTTGATGAAATGATTGAAAAACCTGATGGAATTAAATATTTACAACGAGTTTTGCCGGCAATAAGTTCATCTATGATTGAAGGTAGCGGACTTTTGAATGATTTTATCAACAATTTACCTTTTGAATTACACGTACCAACTTATCAGTATCTGGGGCCTGGCACAAAACTCGAAAAAAGACTAAAAAGAGGAGATCCTGGTATAAATAAATTAGATCAAGCTGCTATGGAACACGATATTTTTTATGCAAAACATAGAGACACAAATTCCAGACATATAGCAGATAAAGTTTTGCAAGATAAGGCAATGGATAGATTTTTATCAAAAGATGCTAGTTTAGGTGAAAGATTTGTTGCGCTTCCAACAGCTGGAGCAATGTTTTTGAAGAGAAAACTAGGAATGGGAATCGAAGAGAACTTGAAATTTTAACTATATAAATGGAGGTGAACGTAAATTTCAGCAAAAATCAGAAAGAAAAAATAAAATAATCCGCTTTGAAGAAAAAAAATACTCGTTAGTATTCAATTTAAAATAGATCAAATAAAAAATGGCGAAGATAAGATATTTTTAACAAATAGACAATACAATAAACTCGAAAAACATAAGAAAAACAATAAAGGAACCAGAATAGAATTTTCTTATAATCAGTTGAAAGAACTGAAAAATGGTGGACTTTTGAAAGATTTATTAGATTTTGGAGAAAATATTCCAGTTGTTAAAAATGTTGTTCCTTATGTTCGTAAAGCTACTCCAATCGTTAAAAAAGACGTGATTCATATTGTTCGAAACATTTTAAATTGGTTAGATAAAGAGTTGCAAGATGTTACAGGATCTGGATTAGATGAAAAAACTTTGAATTACGTGAAATCAAACATTGAAAAAAAATTTAAACCTTTAACATTCGGGGAATTGGAAGAAATCTGCAAAAATATTAAACATTTTAGAGGAATCTTCATGAGAGATACATTACCTGAAAAAGTTAAGAAATTTGAGTGTGGAATTGTGAATTTAGACTCGATAATGGGAAGTGGAACGCATTGGATTTGTTATTATAAAAATGATAAGAATGCATGTTATTTTGATTCGTATGGAAGAATTGAGGACAAACCACCTATAGAATTAGATCAATATTTGAAATAATCAAGCGTCTACTACAATGATTCTCAGATTCAAGATTATAAAGATCCCCCAATTCGTGGTCATTTATGTGTTTTTGTGTTGAATGAACTGAGTGATGGTAAAGATTTTAAAGAAGTTGTTAACAAATTATTACTTAATAAATATGGATTCACAAAATATTTTTGACGTATTTGGAACACAAATTAAAACAGAAAATAATCAAAATGTAGATAATAGTTTGAATTTTGATAGTTTGAGAAATGAGTTTGATAACAAGTTAGAAAATTTATTACAAAACCTTCCAGATTCAGATATGTTTGCTGTCGAGATTGAAAATTTTAAAGTAGAATATGATAACAAACTTGCAAATTTCATGAGTTCAAATAAGGTTGCTGATAAAATAAAAACATTGGAAAAAGAAGTTGATGATGGTGTAAAAAAATTATTTACCAATTTAATGTCTTATATCGATAAAGCTGATAAAATTACTGAAGCGATCAAAGTTGAAAAGAATAATGTTAGTTTGGCTAATAAAAAAAGAATTGTCGGTGTTCGACCTGGTATTGACAAACATGATGTTGTTGTTAAAGAACAAATTTTAAAACCTCTAAAATTATCAGAAAACATCGATATTGTTGATTTACATGATCCGAATGTTAAAAATTCCTTAGATTGTAAAGGAAAAAGAATTAGCAATGTTAGTAAAGGAATTAATCCATTTGATGTTGTTGTACTGATTCAATTAGAAGATCCTATTAAAATGTTTAATGAACTAAAACAAAATTATGAGAATCATAAACAGCATGTTAAAGATTTTACAACAGAAGTCTATGAAAAACTCGATGAAAGAAGTAAAAGATCAGTAGACGATGTTGGTGAAATTAATGAAAAACTTACTAAATTTAAAGAGTCTTTTGATAAGTTTAGTTTAGATGCTACGAAAACTTTTGAGAATATTGGTCATAAACTTGTTGAATACAATGATTCTTATGCTGACAAATTTCAAAAAATAGAAGAAAAACTTAATAAGTGGGAGGAAGATCTTACTGAAATAGGTATTCGCGTAGGGTTTTATGCATGATAAAATTTCCTTATATAAATAGCGCTCATATACTGTGTGAGATGTAAAGAAAAAACTGCAACAAATGATATAAAATACTATGCAAACATCAATGGAGTTTAAAAGAGTTTCTGGAAAATGTGCTGATAGTAACGCTAAAAAGAGCCAATTTATAAAAACTTGAAATTTTTTCTTAATAAATAGAGATGGCGGGACATTACAGTGCTTTCGATCTTTTTATAATGCAACACGAAAGAGATTTGATAAAAGAACATTAGGATGATATTTCTCAAAAATATAAATTATTCGAAGATATGATGAGATTACACGTAAACAAATTGAATTGGTATAACATTGCAAAACATCAAAATTTATCCTCAGAATTCATTCAAGAAAATATACATTATTAATTAATAGATCATATGTCTGTTCTTTGTCTCTATCAACACTTGAGCATAAAGTTTTTGGATGAAAATAAAGATACAGTTGATTGGAACAATATTATAGATAGCGGTTTACAGATTTTTTTTACAGCTGTGCAGATTTTATTGAAATATGTGGCCGAAATTGCAAAATTTAAGGAAGAGAATCCTGAATATGACGAAGTAGATCATTTAAAAAAATGAATAAATCTATTCTTATCGACTTATACATGATTAAAATTTTCGTAAAAAAATCTTAAAAATTTTTTCTATATAAATGGCGGACTACAAAAAGTATTCAGGCGATATTGAAAGGGCGGAGTTTAAAAATTTCTATCCAATTAGTAAACAACATTTGAATGAACCGATAAAAGAACTGAGTTTAATATTGATTTTGGAGATAACTTTTGCTCGTCTTTACTTCCAGTTTTATATTTCTGGAACTTTAATAAAACAAGATGGTCAAGCATATCTTGGAACTGATAATGTTAGATTAATCGATAATTTTATACCGTTTTTATTTTCTAAGATTGAAGTAAGAAAACACAATAAATTGATAGAAGAAGTCGAAAACTGTGGCCAATTAAGCACAATTAAAGGAACTATTTCGTATTCAAAAAGTGATGTTATTTCTCAAACTTCTAATGGCTTTGAATCAGATTTTAAATTTGGTGTTTTTGAAGCAGCTGGAAATTTATCTCATTTTGGATTAGGATTTTTTGAAAATATTACTATTCCGATCTATAAAGGAGGATTTTATCTAAGTTTTATAAGAGTAGAAGACGATGATGTGATTCTGAAGACTGCAACTGGAAATGTTATGCCTGTTGATGGAAAAATAACAATTACAGATTTTTTTTATTAGAGTTCCAATGATTGATTATAAAACCACGAGTAAAATTAGGTTGATTGATGAAATTACAAAAAGTCAAAACATTATGTTTAATTTTCTAGATTGGCAATGTATTGAACAAAAAGGTATTTCCGGAACAACTTATTCGTTCGATATTACAAATATTTATAGAAATATCTTCAATCCTAAGTTCGTTATTATAGGTTTTCAAACAGATAGACAGAATAATCAAGAAAAAAATCCTTCAAAGTTTGATAGTTTGAATGTAAAAAATATCAGAGTAAAATTGAACGGTTCTTATTATCCAGATGAATTACAAAATTTAAACATTTCAGGAGGTCTATTCAGAATCATGTATCAAATGTATCAAGATTTAAAAAAAAGTTTACTGTAATAATAAGGAAATGTATTACAATCCTAAAGAATTTTTAGCGAATAGACCTATTTATGTCATTGATACAACAAAGAGTTTGACAAATATTTCTGGTTCAAAGAACGATATAATTATCAATATGGATTTTCAAAATGCTGTTACAAACGCGATTTGTTATGTTGTTGTGGTTTTCTGAGAAATTTTTAGCCTATGATGTGATTAAGAACGATATTAGAGAAATTCAGTAGTTAACGATGTTCCTATTGTTCTCTTTCATTCCTTCTAAAACTTCAAAAATATACTCTTTCGCTGATGAAAAATCTCGATTTCTTCCGTAATATAATCTTTGTAATCATAGACAAAATATCCTAAATAGTTGTACAATAGAATGAAATTATTTCTATTTATCTCTGTTGTAGAAATGTAAACACAAACATTTGCGCTGAAAAATTTATATCTCGGCAGACTTAGTTCCATAATTTCCATTTATAACAAAAAAAAAATCTTTTTGTTTAAATGGAAGAGTATAATGCCAACTGTTACAAGTGTTTATAATAGAGGAGAAATTGTTGATAAAAGATATTTATTTTGTAGAGATTGTAATTTAATTTTGTACAAAAGACCTAAACCTAAGAAATTTCAAAATAAACTAACACATTTGAATAACCTGCTTCGAAAATTACGATATGGAGACAAGAAGCAAACACAATTTGTTACAGGATTTAGAAAACAGAAATAAAAATTTTTACTTATCTCTTGAAACCATTGACAAAATTATTTTCTTTTTCAAAGAATACATTAGGTTTGTGGGTATCGATACACACGTTTATTATGAAAAGATATTACCTGTATTTTTTCATTATCTGGATGTTGGGTTTGTCTACGATTTTAAGCCAGAAATCCTCGATGATTTTATAGTACATTTGGAGAAAATAAATGAAGAACCTCTTGAAAAGAATGTGGTTTTTCTCACATTCTCCCTGACTTCTCGAGTGATTGTTAACAAATTTTATTGTTTCCGTTTTTAAATTTTTTCTATCTAAATGGAGTTCTTGAAAGAGTTTGAACGCGGTTGGTGAATTCAAGTTTAAAGAATATAAGAAGTTTGAATGAATTAGAAGAAAATAAGAAATACAAAATTTTGAATTTGGAGAAAATAAAAGATAAATTCGGGCTTACAATAATTGCCGAGTTGGAAGATTATAAAGTACACTTACCGAACAGACTTTTGACTGTTTTGGATGAAAAAAAGATTAAAGAATTGAATAAACATGATAAATTACACTTGGTTGTTACTGGAAAGAAGACTATTAACACGTTCACTGCGCGTGGGACGCCGGCGTCCCATACCAATCCGTTTGCGCATGCGCATGGGTGCCCGGCGTCCCATCACACCATCACTACGTTGGTCGTTTAGTGCCTGCTCAGGCTCCGTACAAGGAAGGCGATTATTTGTGCGCGTGTTGAAACCGCCATCTTTGTTTACACTGCACTGTTTCGTGTCCCGCTGGCGCCTTTCTTTGTTCGTTGCTAGTGTCGTGAAGTGTGTCCGTGTGTTTGTTGTTATATTTGTTATTTGCTATGTAGTTTTTTTATACTTCCTACAAATACTTGTGACTATAACAATGGCTGCCGGACTCAGTGACTCACAGATTGAACGGGAGGTTATAGACAATGACCTTGACAATGAATCAGACAGTTCCGTGCAGGAAAGTGATACCGATTCCGAAAGTGACTTGGATGATGACGGAACTTTTCCACTAAACCCTGCATGGTCTGCACAGCTACAACCCCCTACAGTTATTCCTTTCACAAAACAAAATGAACTATTAGTCCCTACGCCAAGAGAAAAATAAGCCGGTAGATTGGTTTTTGCTTTTGGTTGACGATCAGCTGCTGGAAAGTATCGTAGCAGATACAAACAGGTACGCTTTTGACTTGTTTTTTGGGCCTTCCACTGAGCCACGATCACGTATTCACAGATGGAAGGACTTAACTTTAGACGAACTAAAAAAGTTCATAGGCCTATTGCTTCACACTGGTACGTTCAAACTGAACCGCCTCAATGACTACTGGAAAACCCATCGAATGTTCAACTTGAATTGCTTCCGTGACCATATGAGCCGTGATCGGTTTTTGATTATATTACGATGCATTCATTTCTCACATCATCAAAATGTAGCTCAAGGTGTACAGGAAGACCGTTTGTCAAAAGTAAGGATGCTAGTTGACCACTTCAACAAAAAGATGGATGATGTTTACTATCCAGGCAAAGAACTTTCTTTGGATGAGGCTATGGTTTTGTGGCGCGGGTCGGTTGATTTTCCGACAGTACATCAAAGGAAAGCGCCACAAGTATGGCATCAAACTGTACACTCTTTGTGAACCTGGTGGTCTCATACTTCGTTTTCTTGTCTACTCAGGATCTCTCAGTGACTTAGGTGGGAAAGGTCATGCCACAAAGGTAGTACTACATCTTATGAGAGGGAAGCTCAACCATGGTCACTCGTTGTACATGGATAATTTTTACAATAGCTTTCCTTTGGCCTACCAACTGCTTAGGAAGAAGACGTATTGTACTGGCACACTTAGAGCAGACAGAAAGTACCTGCCAGATGAAGGTAAAATCAGCCAAAGTAAAAAAAAGGTGAGACAATTGCTCGGAGTGCAGAACAAGTCACTGTTGCCAAGTGGAAGGACAAGCGTGTAGTGACATACATCACTACAGAGTTTGAAAACAACATGGTTGAATCACGGAATCGCCATGGAGTAGCTAGAGTAAAACCCCTGCCCATTGTGAAATATAAACACATTTATGAAGGGAGTGGATAGGGCAGATCAAATGCTAGCGTACTATCCATGCGAAAGAAAAACGCTGAGGTGGTACAAAAAGATCTTTGTACACATAATGCAGATGGCACTGGTGAACGCCTTGAAGCTGTACAACCTTTCCAATCCCCAAGAAACAATGAATCTTTATGACTTCAGGCTAGCTGTCATCGAATCCCTTGTCCCTGAGAAAGAGCTACAAGCCCCAGAACGTCCTCGCCGAAGCAATGAGAAGGCACTGCACGTTGTCTCCTTGATTGAAGGGAAGGACAACAGGAAATCGGCAGAAGAGAAAACGTTGCAGAGTCTGCCACAGTGAAGGAAGAGAAAAACGTACTGCATACTTTTGTGCACAGTGCCCAGGAGAACCTTCACTCTGTCCTGTGGCATGCTTTGAAAAACACCATGCTTAGGACTGTTTAAAAGAAAGGGTGGTGGGAGGGATGTAAATACATGTAAATAGGTTTTATTTAGTTTTTAATTTTATTTTGATGACTTTTTTGTCATAAACAATACGATGTAGTGAAGGAAAAGCACGAACAGCCCTAAAAGTTTAGTCAGTGCGCATGGGATACCAGTGTCCCACATGGAGGAGTTTTCGGCAGTGCTGATGGGTGACCGGCGTCCCACAACTTTATGACGTCACTTCCGGGTGCAAGGTTAACTTCTGGCAGCTTCTTTCCTATCTACAAAACTGGCCTCACCATATAGTAAGTAAAAAAATTATATTTTATTTTAGCATATTCTAAAATTTTTTTCCAATATTTAGCAGTGAACGTGTTAAAGATAAAGACTGTGTTACTATCAATTTTGTAGAATAGAAGATTTTTCGTTAATTCGTAGCAGACATTTCCGATAGATTGATTTGACAGCTTTAGAAAGTAGAAGCAAACAGCTATAGATTCGATAATTTTTTCATTCGTGAGTTACTGTTTGATTTTACAGATTCGTTTATTGTCCTTTAAACAGGAATTTCTATTGATTTTCGGTCGGCTCCAAAAGTGCGCTAGGAACCTTATATTCTTATCTACTCATATATATATATCCATTGAAAACCCCTGTTTACATGTATGATATGCTGATTGCAAAGGGAATAATTAGTTTTGCTTCATTAGTGTTACAGACACAGTGAAAGATTTTTCAGAGATTGTTTTTTCTCTATATGTAAAATGTTGTTATGGCATACACCTTGAATAATTCATATAGTTCACTTCCGTCTAATTCAATAAATTTCTTTCTTAATTACATTTAGGACGATCAGTATAATTTTAACAAAGTAACTGTATGTGTTCATTTAACATAGATTCAAATTAGATCACTTTTAAGTTTATTGTACACTCTGAAACTCAAGATAATTTTTTATGATAAATCTCACTTTTTATTGGTACATGAGTGATGCTATAGCAGGTTTATCATCCATTTTGTATCTACCAAGAATTATTGGTTTTTTCTTCCTTGTTGCCTTAAAAATCTTCAATTTTTAGTAATATATATTTCCAAAATTGTCCTATTGACTTGTCAAAAACGGAGTTTTTTATTACCTAATAGCAATCGTTTAATGTTTTTAACAAAAAAAATGTACTTCAACAGAAATTGTTTTACCTGAATAGAATTAAAGTAATTAATTAAAGGTACTAATTACCTAATAACTAACAATTTGATTCTCGAACGTCCATTGGTGTTTCAGAACTGTCGTTAATAATTGAGACAATTATTGTCTTAGTAATGGGATAGCGTATTAAGATAAAGTGAGCTATTTTATCAGCTAATGGCTAGAAAACAGAATAATCTTGAGCTATTCCTATTTTGTTTCAATTAACAGTATATTTTGTGAGTAATTTTGACGTGACTGTTTTAAAATATAAAAATATAACTGTAGTATAAATATAATTTGTTGCATAGTTACGTAGCAGTTGTAAAAAAGTTAACTGTGGTCAAAAATAATATTACCCTCTTTTATAATAGTTCGTTTTGAATATTTTACTCTTCTATATCTTTGAAGGTTGAAAAGCCAAGAAAAATGCGTTAAAATCGATCTACGAATCGGAAAATAATACACAGATCTACGCCATGCACAGTTGTAAGTAATGTTCTTTGCTAATAAATAAAAAGATGTCAGCTCTTCCCTAGTTTCTCGAGACACTGTTTTGTATTTTTCGTCGTAATGTAATATGTCTACCCTATTTCATCTTAGTCATCCAAATTGGGAAAGAAGTGGTACGTGTTGGATGAAACGTTGAAATGGCAAATTTATGAATAACCTTCTAATTTTGCAGTGAATTTATAACTTTAGCTTACATTTAAACAACATTTTACATGTATTAGCCTTAATACAAAAAATAATTACACATTTATATATGATATATAAAATATTCCTGATATAAATATACATGCTTACAATTTACAAGTATAATTAACATTATGATTGTATTGTATTCTATTATGCACTTTGTACAAATAAAATATTACGATTAATAAAGCATGTAATAACCTATTTTTTAAGCATTGGGTATATAATGCTTTAAAAAATTAATTGTTTAGCTTCTACCGTTATAGAAATTACTGTATGCATGCATATTTAAATGACACTCACCAGCGAAATTTTCGCTGTTACAAACATTAACAGTTGCCACAAGGAGACGTGACGCACGCACGGCCACGTTTAGAAAATAATTTTATGAAACGCAATCGTAATATCACATTAGCATAAGTTGCAATATTAAATAAGAAATATAAGACGATGCAAATATCGAAATTTAACGTACTTTTTAAGATTATTTACACTATAAATAATTATCTTGATTCTTCAAATATTTCTTACAATTCAATTGTCTGGTTGAGTTAAAGAGACACAGCATTGTAACGAAATAAAATATCTATAAGTGATATTTTTTGTGCATTATTATGTATTGACTCTAGCTGTTCCAGGGATACGAGATTACTTGCATGGCTACAGCACGCATCTCCCCTCCCATCCGTACACCTGTTGGGATGGCGACGGACCTCGATGCCCTTCATCTGATTGAATATCCTTTTACAGACCAAGATGCCAGAATTTCAGTAATCGGAGTATAAGAGAAGGCTTCTAGAGTTCAAGCCCACCCTTCTCAATGAAATTATCAAACACAAGCAGTACATTGACGTAGTAATTTATTGTATGTTATAACATGTTAATTGGTTTCTTATGACTCCAACAAGTTTTCCGAGAGAAGATTACCAAACCCATATTTTCTAGGATATGTTATACCTCCAAATCCACCCAGTGTGTTTGTCTCTCCTCAAATAATTTTGTAAATACACGCCACTGTTTTCAATGCCAGCTCAACCACCCTGTAGCACCCGAGATAGTAAGTTCCTTAAGCTTACTTTTAGTTTAAAGTTACGGCAGGCTAATAATATTCATAATCCCCCCCCCCCACCCCCCCCCCCCCCCACCCCCCCCCCCCCCCACCCCCCCCCCCCCCCACCCCCCCCCCCCCCCACCCCCCCCCCCCCCCACCCCCCCCATTCACTATTGTTTATTGAATGATAATCGTGTTGATAATAATTATGTTTCAAACAACTAAGTGTATTGATTATATATTTACAGCAAAGATATTCTTTGAAGAAAAACACGTAAATGAGGTATTTCACCTTGAACTCGATTAATTAAAACAAATAGAAATATAAATCAAACGACAAAACCACGTGTTGCAACATTCTAGTGGATCTGCATTGTTATATAATGGATTCAACCAGCTACATTTTACATTTATAAAACATATGTAGTCTCGTTATTTGAAGAGTTAATGAGCTCATTAATAAGTATGATAGAAAACAAGTACCAAAGATAATTAAATACCTTAACACAAAATGCAATGCAAATGCAATGTTTTATTAGTGAACACATGTTTAATTTCCGAATGCACATAAATTGCATTAGAAAATATTTTTATAGTTATGTTTTTAATTAAAATTCACACGTCACTAATATCATAGCTCTTATTGGTGTTTAATTCTTTTTTAAATAATCATTTAAAAACTATATTTATAATTTTCCTACATGTTGTCAAGCATGTAGAATAACGGGAAATGTAAAATAAATAATAATACATTTTAATTCATAGTTATTACGTAATTTATAAGTATACAAATACAAATTTGTTAATCCAAGTATTGATGCTAATGAAAAGTTTGCACGTTCTTGTACTGTGCGCTTACAATGATTGGAGGTAGTAGATTAAAAATGACTTATTTTTTAACTCATTCTCAAATATTTACGAACATTTAAGTAAAATATTAAAGAAGATAAAACAAAATCTCAGCTTTTACAATCCTTTGTTCGATACAGTTCAAGTATTTTAAATCCGTGCAATAATAGAAACCAAAACATTAATGTAAAAAACGTAATTTATGTAAACGTCTAGGTGACAATTTCAGGTACGATATACTCTTATTTAGTTATGTTATGTTGTTATTTTGGTCATACCTGAACCACAAGTCTACCTGAAACTGGTTTAAAATTAAACTTTGGTTTAAGTGAACATAGAATAATCACGTGTCAGCACAATGTGGTGCAGTCTCGTTTTTTACTATGAAATCAACAAAAATAAATAATTGTTGTGTTTTTGACGTGACAACGTCTTAAATTAGGTTGCGGCTCGGAGTCACTCATGAAAAAGTGTAACGCCCGGTAACGTTACGCTGCCCGTCCAGTGGGTCCGCCGCACGGGATCCGCACGGGATAAAGCAGATAACTATGTTTATTCGTGAAAATGTGGAGTGCTTAGATTCGTCATTTACAACAACTACAACAATAAAGGTAAATAATTGTACACTGATATTTCATTATCGTAAACTATGATTGATTGATTAATTGTTAGATTGACACAAAAGTTGAGAAACTGAGTTTATAGGTTATGTCATACTATTGACAAATGTTGATAGTGTTAAGTAAATTATTAGTTTAAATCACTCTGCAATCAATCGTAATTCAGTCGATTGAGAAAGAAACAGCGCGTATTGCTAGTCAAACATTTAAAATAACAAAATTATAACCTCTAACCTGCCATAACAGTGCGACCAAACAAACGAAACTAAACCGACCAATCACCACGCGCGAAGTTAGAATTTAACTGTGTTTAGCAAGAATTTCAAATTCCAATTTTAGTAAATGTTTTATTCAACTTTACCATTTACAATAACACATTTTAATTAATTTCAAATTAATGTACAATGTTTTAGTAAACAAAATATATTTCTATAGTTAAAATTTGTGCAATTCTTATTTTCATTCAATTCCTTGTTCCTATTGTGCAATTTAATAATATTCATATCAATAAATATTCTACCGAGAAAAAGACGTTGTCACGTAAAATCTTCGCCCGTAAAACCGACTTTACAGGCAAACCATAATTTTTTTTATATATTTTATGTTTCAGAGTCAAGGTTAGATTGGAATATAAAATTATTCATTACATATTAGTATAAAGAAATAAAATTTAAATCAAATTTTTGCTTTAAATGTCAAAGACTTATAAAATTAACAGAATATAATAGACGAATTTAATAAATAAACAAGGATTTTTATCATTGTCTGTTTTAAGTAAAATAAAATCACCTAATACTGCTCTGCTCGTTTAAACTTTTCCAAATTTGAAATATAACAAAACAGGCATTATGTAATCTACTTTAACTTTGGAATATGTTGAATCTTTTCCTCCTGTACATTTATATCTAAAAAGAGTTCTTTTGTCTGTTCTTTTTGCTAAGAAATTACATTGAAAGAGCCAACATGAATATTTTGCACAGAATATATATATAGTCCCGACGGAGCATGTACATTTTGTTACTCTATGTTTATCAGAAAAAAATGTATATATATATATATATATATATTATATATATATATATATATATATATATATATGTATATAATTATTAGTTTAACTGTATTTGAATTTTCATAACGTATTTAAGATCAATTTAAAATCCAAGTTCTTAATCTCTTCTTGTCCAAGAAAATATTTAATGTCATTTCTAATTGTAAGGCAGTTGGAAGTTTGATATCAAATACAATTTTTACCCAGAATAGATACTTTGAAGTTAATAGTACTCGTACATTTAGTACCTAACCTCTGTTTTAAAAATATATTTTTTTAATTAAGTCTACACATATTATAACTTGTTCTGGTTAATGCCTGACAGTATTTTATTTGTAGCAGGGAGCTTGATTATTAGGTTTATTCATATGGCGATTAAATATAACTGTTGCTGTGACGTAAGTTAAAGGCTACTTATTAAGCACAAAGCTGATGTAATCTAGTGGCACTTCACATACTACGTGGTGCTTTTGATTTGAACTTAAATTATTTTATATAATTAAGTTATAGAGTTAAAATTCCACCTATCAGATTGTCGTTGTTTCACAGGAACTATGTTGTTATCAAACATGTTCTACATCGTTTCCGTTAATGCTCGGTACAATCTGGCTTTTAGTGTGTACATATTATCTTTTAGACCCGTAATGTCCTGACGTAACGTAGTTCAGAAGCAAGTTCACGTTGCCTTGGTATATTACTTCAACTAGTTTCTATGTGTCTTCAAACTAACATCGTACCGTTACATTAACAGCATAGAACTTTCCCTATCAAACTTTAGTGTCGATTAAGGCCTTTTTAACAAACATAAAAATCAATAAATAATCTTATCAGATCTAAATATTATAGAATATTTTAAACTGTAATTACTTAAAAACAGAAGAATAAGGGAAATTTCTATAAGAAAAGTAACACATGAATTATCTTAACGTTAATATTATTATACCATGTTTATTCTTTTATGACAAATTATAACCGAAATATACGGATTTAACTTAGCTCAATCCACAACAAATATCTCATCGAGTTTTTATGTTGTATTTTCCGCTAATAGTTGCATCTAACAGATGAGTTGCTCATTTGTGATATTTTGTAAACCTGTTTTAACATGTTCTTGATGCAGTACACGTTGTCGAATTAAACTCTCTGTAATTGTTTTGTCATACTGTAAACAAATATCAACTATTAGATATAAAGCTATTATGCGTTTTTAAGCAACTAGCAAACAGTTACCGCAAACTGACGATGCAAACTGAGACGCTAATTTGTTCCTCCAAATATTATTGAGACTATTATTACCAACATTCAACATAATATCTTCTCTATTTTCGATCTTACATTCTCTACCACTTTTCCATGCCTTGTAATTGACCTATGATATATCTAGTGATTTTTTATCTTAATAGTTAGTGTTCTCCACGGTATTCATTAAACTGACTATAGGGAATCCATCTACGCACCTAAGTATCAATGAGAAAGTAGTCGTCACTCTTATACAGTCCATTACGCAATGTCAATCAACGGGAACTTATAGTGTACAATGTAACACATTGCAATGATCGTGTTACATAGAAAATTTTAGTTTTATATTCAAAAACTACGAAAATGGTTGGAAATTTTCGTCGAGTGAACGGAATATCCGTACAATGGAACCAATCTTAAACCGAAAAACCAAATGATTTTTTATAAAACTAAAAGGTTCAACAATTCCTAATCGTTAATCTAAAGGAAACAGAGACTAATATGTAGAACTGCACAGAGTGCTTATGTGCCACATCTCCAGCCATCTTTTCCAAACATAAGTTATTGACTGTCACATATTAATGCAGTAATTGCTGAAGCGATCGCGCCTTTACTGATACTGAATAGTCAACTATGAATTACGTTTCTGGTTTATTGAAAAGATCACTAATTCCCTACCTAAGCACATTAAAACAACGCCCTACGCTCTCCATTTATAATCTCAATAGTTTCAAAACATTAATATAAAAATGTATTGTATTTCCATGGCCTCCAAAGTAATAACTAAAGTATTAATGGAAACTTTCATAAATGAAATAAGGCGCTTTTAACAACTTTGTCTTTGTACCTAATTTTTAGTTGGTATATTCTTTGGTTCTAAATATGAAGGGAAATTATTAATTAATTTTATGTTCAATATACCACTCTCTTCTCCTGTCAATGTCTTTATAGTATCCGATATTTGTTTAACCTTAACAATTTCTAATTTTACACACAATATTAATATTTATATACGTCAAACTGTCATTTAAAAGGTTTTAAAAACTAAACTTACAACATCTTTTTAAACAAATTCCGTAAAACTATTAGCTTTATATAAATATATTTTTATAAATGCTTTTAACTTTCCATCTCAATGTTCATTAATTTAAATTAAAAAGAATACAATACATTTGCCTTAATTACATTTACAACAGTAAGTCATTCAAGACCTTTTCATAGTAAAATTTATGTAAATTATGTCAAATAACATAAACAGTTTCCATACGTCATGCATTTTATTTGCGTCAAAATATTTATATAAATCTCGATATCCCTTTCAAAATTTATTAAATTAAGGTATTATTATTTACATAACATTTATTAAGCATTTATCAACAATTAATAAATAACTATAAATAATACAACTAATAACAACAAACAGTCAACTACTAATAACAGGAAATGTACTATGTAGACTCCTGTTGATCTTTAATATCGTTCAATTTTGAATTTTCAGTCCCGACACTTGTCTTAATGTTTTTCTTGTAAACAAGTCTTTCCCAAGTTCAACACCTCTTATCAAACACTCATATAACAGTTCCTCCTTTGAAAACCAGCCAACCCTAAATGTCATTTCTTTTATACATTTATTTACACAACTTTCCAAAAGTTTAATTTATAATTGTCTTCAAAATATATGTATTCAATTTTTAAATAAGTTACAATATATCCAGTAATTTCTGGATAATTCCGTTGCCAGAAATACCGGCACACCGCAAAATTATTATTATATTATGTTGTAAACCTAATTTTCAAAATTAAAAAAAAATTATATATGTACATAAATAAAAAGGTTTCATCAAATCCCTTTAAGTAATTTTTAATTTGTTCAACTGCACCTAATATCAAGCTTAAAATTGTATTAATTGTATTTATTAGGGTAAATTGACAGGATTTTGACACTTTTTCGTTGTCTATTTGTTTATCTGTGTGACTGCCCATATGTGCGATGGTAATACGTGGTGAAAGGTCGTGAGACTTGAAACTGGAAATATATAATCCCCTTTAGTACAAGGAAAAAACATACTTGTTTTAAGACGAAAAGGTAAAAGAGCAGTTCTCCATCTGTCTTTCTTTGCCATAAAACCTTAATAGACAGAGATTCATAGAGATTTAATAAATGGGACTTATCTTTGCCTAAAGAATAATTGTTTTTTGGGTAAGAAGTTGAAATTTAAGACAATTTGTTTATAAGTATTGATAAAACTACTCTAAACACTTCAAAATTAGTATGAGCTTCCACTTAGAGCTTTTAACTGTGCATCCTTTCAAGTAATGGCATTTGCTAACTCTGATCTGATTGATTTCAACATAAATATATTAATCTTAAGTCTTCATGCAAAACGTGGTAAAATATATAGTTGCGCTATTCATTGAACGTAAGGACATAATATTAAGCACTTATTCTCCAGGTGCACTTTACGGACACATCTTGATTTATTGGAACTACCTTTTAATAGGATTTTGTAACTGTTTAGAATGCAACATTAATCACAGCTTTATACCTGAGATGCTTGTATAGCAAGATGGCAGCTTAATGACATCGCTTTATGTGCAATTTGCCTTATTGAAAAACGAATGTTTGCAGTTTTGTATTAAAAGTTGTAATATGTGGTTTGTTTATTAGTACGAGTTTTTATTATAAAATAAGTTTTTACGGTTTTTATAATATTCTGATTTAACGGTTATACGGATGGGTTATAAAAAACGATTCCTTGCCTACCACTAAATTACGAGCCATGCTGACGTATCAGTTTCTATGGACATACATACACTTTCATTGTACCGATTACTTTATATACATATTGGAGTAGCATTAAAAGTCTAAAGTCTACGGATGTAATCCTTTCAAATATATTTCGCTTAGTTAGGTTAAGTAAAGAAATAGTCATATTACACGGGACGAAGTGTTCTATGATCGAACTTAAAGCCTCGTCTCTTAAGTATAAAATATGCGTTACAATATATAAAGTGCATTGCTCGTTTCGTTCTTGAGATATCCAGTGTATAGTTAGGATAATTAAAGGCTCAACCAAATTACATAAACGAACTGGTATATAATGAAACACGAGGCATCGATCCCAAATAAAGAAATTTCGTTTAAAAAGCACGTCCATAAGACCTTTTTATTCTTGGGATACCCAGGGTGAAAATTTACGCCGACAGATAGAGAAGAAATTTAACCTGGCCCTCTAGTAATGAGTATGTAAATTTAAAAGTTTATAGTTGTAGCTTTTAAGCTGCATCCTTCGCTGACGCTCAGTCAATTTCGTGGAGTTATTTCATGTCCCCAAATAAATAAAAGATTGTAATGGATTATCAAACGTATCGGTAGAATGTAGACAAGGTCGTCCCAAAAAGTCCACTCCAGCTCAAGAAACTCATGTTAAAAATCGTTGTTTAAGTTTGGTTTATTCTGTTAAGGTTCAAATGTCCAACTCTCAAGAAGTTACATGCTCTTTTATGAAACCCAATTTTTGTTATATAGACATTCTTAATTAAAGAATGTAAGTGTATAAATCAGTTCGTACTAGATATAAGTTTAAGATAATCAATGACGAACACTGAGATATTAAAAACGTAGAAACGGTTCATTTTACTTTCAAAAGGAATATCATATCTTTTTCCCGCAAAGCTATTTGTAATATTTCTTTGAATAGGTTAAAATTATAAACCACAAAACGATTTACGATAAAACACACAAAAATATTCAACCACGGAAATGAATAAATGGGGTTTCCTTAAAATACAGAATAGATTACCAATCACTGCATAAATATGTTCTTTTGATAATATAACTTCAAATTATAAAGTAAATTTTGCTCTTACATTTGATTACCACGAATTTGCATAATTATATAAAAGAGGAAATCCAATAAAGTTTGCCGCTTAACTAACACTCTGCTTTCTGCTCACGTAAGGGCCATTACGATATCTCAACACCCTTGAATTTAAACACAATTTATCGTAGTAATTTCTTAAACAAAGTTAAGAATTAAATTTACTAATTATTATTACATTTTAATCTTTATAAGCGTCACTGACATGGCTAATAATCATTATTAACTTGCTATAAATGTTACAAAAATATCATCAATTTATATACCAGATTAACTTCCTTGAAAGGTTCTTCTAAACGATATGTCATCATTTATAGGTTACTAATAAAATATTATTACTTGGGTGTTGTTATGCAACGGTAAAAATATATTTCCAGAGCATCGACAGTTTAACTGATTGGTTTCAAAAGTACACATTTTTAGAGAAGTATTCCTTGTATACAATACTTATCAAGTAAAAGCAAATGCTTTCACTTAAAGAAGTCTCATATACTCTGGAGTTTCATACCTGAATATTTTGATTAGTGACTTATTAGAATACTAAACCTTACCATAACCTTTAAAAATCAAAAAGTTCTAGGAACAGGAATTGTTTGCAAACTTTTTATTCTGTTAAGGTAGAATAAAAAGGTAAGGAATGATAAGGTACCATATCAAGGTACTATAAGGAAGAAGTAAAGTAGAAAATGTTGTATGATTTTATAATTAACTAAGTTTATTTATAAATTATAATCGGTTAAATTTAAATATCAATGCTTAAATAATATAATATAGGCTGAGTGTTTTACACATAGTAACAGGTTATAGTCTTGAAATAATTGTAGTTTTGTAAAATGTTTTCGTATCTCTATTGATTAAACAAGGCATTATTGACTATAATGTGCGTTTTTATAATACATAGTAATTTATACCGTTGTAATATATATTATTAGTATTTAACGTTAGATTTAGAATTTATACATTGCGAGAAGCTAAGTAAGATCTAGGGCCTATTATGAAAATGTGATATATAATAATGTACAAAATATCTTGGCTTTCCTTTACGGTAATTTTAATAAATAGGGGAATAATTTTACACGTTTTAAAAATCAATAAGTTTAATGAAATCCGCAGAACGACTAATGTTCCGAGATAATATTTTAGAGTAAAACCAACAACCGCTTTAATCAATACAGACATTAAATAATACAGTATTTAGTTTTGTGTTGAATAATTCATTATTCTTTACTTGATTATAAACGATTAAGTTTTAAATAAAAGTACCAACCGAATCATATTTCCTAATAAGTGCACGAAACTCAGCACACATTATGCTGTACCACTCGGTAGAGAACGTATGAATGTAAAACTGCAAAAAACTTGATATTCCAACTCGATTAAACGTTTTCCACTTTGTGTAAGTCAGAGATCATATCAATGTCCGTATATATTCATTCAGAATTCAAAATCCCAGAGTATTTGAGAAATCAGAAATACCTGATTAACAACATATACTGTACTTCACCAACATGGAACTACTGATCCAAATGGATTTTTGAGGTACAGAAATGGAAAATACCACCAAGTTTTAAAGACCTAGCAAACTGGGTGGTCATTTACTATGAAATAACTTCGTGTAATTATCATAAACTTAGACCATTTTTTTATAGTTAGTTTTAGTAATTTATTTGAGCCCTTATAAGGTGTAATATTGAAAGAAATGTTTAATTTGAATGTTCATAATCCGTATTCATACACTACATCCCACTAAGTAATAAAAAAAATAAAGATATTGGATATACCAAGATTAACCTGTATCTGTTCATAACACATAATACCATAACATAAATTTCCCTCTTCTATGTACGATCGGCAGGAACAACAATAGTAAATAAAACTTGTAGTGATAAAACAACAGAGTATTTTAAAATATTAATATAAAGTTCAGTAATAAAGATTATTTACGATTTAACGTTTATTACATAAAAAAGTCTGTACATCTAATGTCAATATGAAAAATAATGCCGTTTAAAGTTTAATAGATGTAACTTGTGTATCTTTCTTTTTTAATATTTAACTAAGACAATAATATCATAAAATTCAATCTTGAGATAATAATTGAGTGAATGAACGTTTGATGTATAGCATCACAACAAATAATTCATAACTGATGAGTTTTTAAAGACGAACATCTCCGAGTCTTCAACACTGTACTATATATCTTCATATAAAAAATAACAATGAATATTTATACAGTAACACTTCAAAATATAATATCCGTAATAACGACTTTATTATATATTATTTCTATAAATATGACACTTGGTGTTTCTTTAGAGATAGGCCCAACTTTAAAATATGATAGTAGATAAAAAAGCTAAAAAGTTCATATGAACATATATTCTATTCTCTAGAATCGATAAAGTGTCTGTACGTGTTTTTTTATTTAAAAACTTTTATATCTCATCAATCGTTGAAGCCAGCAATATGCACCTTGGCATTTATGTTAAGCTAGAAATTGAGAGACAATAACATATCAAATACATATTATCACATTCCATTTCAAAATTGCGGCCTTTAAAAAATTTTTCGAACTTTCATATCCCAACAATTTAAATACTACGAAAATTTGCACGATTAACCATTTGTTGCAAATTTTGTTCCGAAACTAATAATTGGAAATTTATTAAATTAGGTTGAGAGATAAAATAACTATATACATTTTTTTGGCCAGCGTTTATGCCTTCTTACATATGGAAAGTAAATTCTTAGGGCCAAATCATAGTTGTTAATTGTTATTGCTCTTTGCATCATTAACAACTGTTTTCTAATTAATAATTTAAAATTCTAAATTATTTCCTTAACAATAGCATTGCAGGTTTTTTTAATTGCAAAACCACGTCGCGACATGTTGCAATTATTCCTTTTTATTTGGATTTATTGGCGTCCACTGGCACTGTTTATTCCATTACAGTAGTAATTGTTTAAGATGTGGCTCCATACAGTAATGAGGATTATGCTGATATGCGGTTAGCATACCACTGGCCTAGAAAAACGTTTATTACAGCAATTATAGTTTCAATATGATATGTTCCTTACCAAGTGGTACAGCGTTATTGTGTGCTGAGTTTAGTGTTCGTACCAGGTTATTTGCCGGTATAACGCTCAGTAAATTTTTGAGTTATAGCACGGATAAACATACATATAGATTATAAACTGATCTATAGACTTCGTGGACTCTTAGTCAACCGATTGCAACACATAAAATACATAGCTGGACCATTAGTTAAACATCAGTACGGGTATTAATCACTTATTCGCCAGGTGCACTTTGTATCACTTCTTGATTTATTGGAGCTACTATAAAGTGTAGCAATTAAAAGTGCCCCATTAATCACAGCTTTATGTCGTAGAAGCTGTTAAAGCAAGAGATCGGTCAAATGATAAACATTTTATGTGCAATACATCCCTATGAACATTTCTGCTGGAGGTTTTGCAATACCTTTGGTAATAAGCCGTTTGTGCTAATTAGTATTAGTTAATGTTACATAGTATTATTTATACTGTAAAAATATTAATGAGAATGGAAACTAAAATACAATTGCTAAGCCGTGCATATATTTAAGTGTTCTTGTCTCACTATATTATATAACAACGCAGCCGTTTTCAACACTTTTAGCGTATTTCATAATACATCGTCGATAAAGAATAAATCCAATATATTTTGATAAGTGTTACGGTTACTATCCCATTGAAAGACAGGAACATCATACAACGATATTTCGTCTCCAAATAAATAATATAATTCAACGGATTATCAAATGTAGTTTTTAGCAAAAGTCGTATCATATGGACGACCCGAGTTATAATGACATTTGAGTGAACTCAAATCAGTTACAAAATATTATTTGAAATTTTTATCGTTCCCAAATGGTTGACCAAAAAATTACGTGTACATATTTACCAGTTATCAGTCTAATCCTATATATTTACACGTTCCTGTATAGGAACCTACGTTCATCATATGAAAAAATATCGTGCAGAATTTTAAATTACGAGCCAGTTTGATCTCGTGGTAATATGCTAACAGATACACAGGTATAGAAAATTACTATTTATACGGTTTTCTTAATGCTCAGCCAAAAAGGATATCATAAAAGTTATAAACGTTTCCGAGCCTGAAGTGATGGGGTTCTGGACAGGTTATCTAGCTAGAACGAACAATTTCAGTACGTTAATTATTTAATAGTATTTGACATTAGGTTTTAAAGATTTAATAGTTTTAAATTACACATCCATACGGAAATATTGCATTAATAAATAGTATATATGTACCTTATTTCAAATAAAGAACAACCTAAACAAATTAGTATTACAATACTAAATGAATGTGTTACCATTTTTGCATGTATTATGTATAAAATCGTACAAAAAATAGTGCTATGTAAATACATATTAACAATGTGGAATTATAAATATATTTTTTGTTATTGTAAAACCCAAAAAAATAATTTTAATCTAAACTTTATAGTGTAGAGATAAATAATACTATCGTTCTAGTTCTCATTAAACGAACGTTGAAAACCATTATGAAAAGAAAATTAGGTGCCATAAATGTATCATTTAATTCTAAGGGGCTTCAAAACTTTTTTTCTACAACGGCAAATGAAATGGAATGTTACTGGCGTTATTGCAGTGGAAGGAGTTGGCAAACGAACATTTCTAAACAAGGGGTTTTCTAGTCAAAGACAAGTAAACACTTTAAGCTTTTATAAGGTTGATAGAATACGACCAATTTTATTTTCGTTAATTGAGTTTTCCGTAATATTGATAAAGTGATTTAACATCAAATAATTATATCTTACAAATGGTTTTCTCTTGGTTTCAAAATGTAAGTAACATTACTAGAATACTATGATAAGAAATAATTGAGTCACTGTAGCATAAGTGAAGCTTTAATAAAGATATCTTAAATGATTGTTTGATTCAATCATTTCATCCTGATTTTTTCTCTACTTGATTGAAATTATGCCTGGATTTTATTGTAATTTTGCTAGCACAAATTTAAAAATCTTGGAACGTCACCTGTCATAGTAAGATGTTTTAAAGTTTGTTTTACCTTAAGCATTTTTTCCCTTTTGGGCACAAATATGTACAACATTAATATTAACTTTATTGAAACTAGCATTTAGTGAAGCATCTTCGGCGAGTTGCTAACGAACGAGATCGTATTCTGTGCTTGTAGCACGATCGGCAAGGCTTTCCATTCGATGAGAACGTCTACTTGTACTATTGAAATGGTAAAAATCAGTTTATTTTGCTGTTTTTTATCTACGAGTCCCAAAAATTAACCTAAGTAACCATGTTGCAACTAAAATACACAGAATAAACTAATTATTTAATAGAGTCTATTACAAAGATTAGCCATTAGATTTTTCTACATTTTCTGCCGACATGTAGACAGGCATACTATATTACATCAACAAAATGGTCACTTATATCATGAAGTTTATCATAAAGTATATTTTATCGTGCGGTTATAAACTATTTTGAATAACGATAAACTTTTGATGGATTATTAATATTTAAAACATATAATACTGTGTAACTCTCGTAGTTATGTTGACAAGCTTGAAAAAGCCGTGTATCATAAGTGTCAGTGATGAGAAAATTGGTGTGAAGTTTTGTGACACTGGACCGGATTGTCACTCCAAACACTTTCATTTGGGCCTCTGCACTATTGAAGGGAACCTACAAAATAATAAATAAATTATATATTCCATTTTACTTACCTGTTCTAAATGTTGGAATTAACTTATAATATTTAACATATACAGTGCATTTTTATATTTAATATCAAGTTTGTTTGGTAATTACAAGTTAAAATACTGTAATTGATATCATTATTTTTTTAAATATCTCATTCATTAATCCAAAGAATACTTACAAAAGGGAAACGAAGGAGAATTGGATTCCTGAAGAGTTGAAATCTATGATAATGATATGTTTAGGATAGAGACAATGTACCTGAAGGTTATCGCTGGCCCTTGTTGAAAAAAGCTTTTACAGTACTTCTTGATCAAAAGGGTACAACATGAATAACTAGAGCTTTTGTTTATTCCATGGTATCACGAGTAATCACTTAATACTATGAATATCTGGGAAACACAGGATTGTAAAGAAGAAATGGTTTTTGACTTTATCCTCTGGGATTTAATGCACTTAAGAATGAATTATTTTTCAACGATATATTATAAAAATTAATATTAAAGACAGTATTGTTGAGCATAACCCGTTTAAATTTACTTAAAACCACAGTTTTACAATCTGATTTTGCTAAAATAAGCTTACCCTTTAAATTTACTTTTATAATGGACATAACCATAAATACACGTTCATAATTATGAGGGCAAATATCACGTTACGCAGCTACACACATTTATCACAATGCGATAGAACGGTGTTAAGTTACAACAACCAAAAAGTGTTTATTTTGATTTTTATGTTTTGATGTCGGTAAATACTCCAAATAGTATTTCTGTATATACGACATATAGAAATCTTGCCAGAAAATAATATAAAGTGTGAGGTAGAGTAGTTCCCTGCATTACGTGTCAGTGGGCGCGTGGTTGAATGCAGATTATCACAAAAATTACGTAAGCTCCCTGGAAGCCACATCCTGTATACGTGACAGGATCAGGATAATGATAATAGACTTCCAGGAACCAACAAATGTAGGATCAGAATAATGGCCCCCTATAACTGAGCAGCTGCATTAACATATTGGCACCGCTCCTTTTACCTTGTTACGATATAACACTTTATAATGGTCAACTCACTAATGTTCTAAATATTTTAACTTTACTGATTACAACCCAAAATATATCAAAAGCACTCTTGAACAGAAATTGAAAAGCTAGTAACAAATTATCACTTAAAGATTTTAAATAGGACTCTTTTAAATTGTTTAAATATACCGTTATATTTCACTTAACAAAATATTAAATCAAACTATTTATAATAATCTTTAGATTTTTAAAACATCCTTTGTTATTATACGTTTTATATATATATATATGTTTATACTTTATATATATATATATATATATATATATATATAAAGTATATACTATACTTTACTCACAATTTTATCAGGTTTGAAACACATAGTTCAAACGTGTAAAAGTTTTTGTTTTTATTATATAACAAAAATAACCATAAATAACAATTATCATTGTTATATATAAGCATATATATATATATATATATATATATATATATATATATATATATATATATATATATATATATATATATATATATATATATATATTATACCTTGTTGGTATTTAGTCCCGGCCTGTGTCATCGGTACATTTTCTAGATTTTCGTTATTGTTTTCAAAACATTATTTGTAACAAAAAACATTTTTACTAGGCTTAAATATTTTTTAAATGCTTGAAATTGCTACCATATAAAGCAGTATAGGTACATATTATATGCTTAAACTTCAAGTAAAATGATATTAAGGTTCCTGAGATAATGGATAATATGTACCTGAAAATTGGATTTTCGTAAAATCGCGAATAAAACACAAAACTAATAATATAAATATATAATTTAATAAATTTTACAATATTACTCCCTTAGAACATTCCTGCTCCATACTCTGGGTTGTCAGGATCCTCTAGCCTTTCCTCTTCTCTCAACTTGGCACCTCTTCGAGCCTGTCAAGCTTTTTTAGTAACTTCTTGTGCTTCTTGTGCATCGCTTTTTCTGCCCTCTTAATTTTCAAAGCATCAAGTTTTTTTCATTGTTGATGTCATATTGGAGCCTGGACTTATACCTAATTTAGCCAACACTTTACATTTTCCAATGTTTCCCTCATTGAACGAGATCACAGCATCCTGAACACCTATAGTGAGAGTATCTAATCCTACAAAAACTGTCTTAGGAATCCTACTCCAAACGACAATATTAAAAGACTCGTTAGGATTCTGAGTAAGTTCATGTAAACATTTCTTCAATAAATCTGGAGATAACAGATCCCTAAAGATTGGTTTTACAGCATAAAAACTGGCTTTGGAAGTGAGTGTTTATGCAAATACTTTTCCTTGGTGACCTGAGAACGGTTATATTTGCACCAGGACTTGATACCTTTGGGGCAAAGACCGTGATGTGGATCCTAATCTGTTGAGAGCTTGTGAAAGAAAATAGCCCATATGTCCTGCCTCATGTTTTCAAGTTTTCCTTTGTTTCTTCTTATAGCCTCCCCATAGTAATTTTGAAGAGTATTTATTTATATTTTGGAAAGTCTACACTTTCCATATAAAAATGTATTGTCCTCAAGTCGAAAGCCTTTCATAGTTTTTGTCAGACCTCGCAATCGTGTACGTAAGCGCTTCTGAACACGAGCAATACATTTCCACTTAGATATGATCACAACTTCACCATATGGTTTATATTCAAGAACACTCATAAAGCCTTTACTATCGCCATTACCCAAGTAAGTGAGGTAACACACTCCTCGATCTTCCACCGACCGTTTGAATATTTTTTTACTCCTGCAACTTCCATGCTGCCACTGGATCCTACAAACTTTTTTTACAGTCATGGGCCTTGTTATAATTTTTCTTGCAGGCAAAGCAGAACTTTGTTAGTATTTCTACATCAATATTTTTTTCCAGTATCTATGCAACTAGCACTTATGACTCCATTCAAAGACTTATGTCCTCTTCTTTGGCAACTCCCATCACAAGCTATCGCCAAATCTTTGCGTCCATTGTTTTCTTGAACGGCTTCTGAAGCTGCTAACTTCATACTGTCTTGACTAACCTGAATTATTGCTGGTAATATATATTTATAAATTTGAATAAATTCTTTAACAGGTTCAGGTAAATTCAAAACACAGCATAAAATTCGACCTGCGGTTACCCCTTTTCCTACTACACGCAATCCATAAGCCATTCTGGTGTTGATCTCATATGGTTTTAATGGGCTAGGCCTATTAGAAGTCATAAAAGAAGTAGTGAACAAACATGTTTTACATTTCTCAAGTAGTTTGCAAGCCAGACCACTTCTATTTGTAACATCTTCTTCGTTAACAATGCTTTCGGTGGAATCGCATTTTTTAAATTTTACAAAAGAACTAATTGCTACAGGTAAAATATTTACACTTACAATTATATTTCCATCATTGCCATTATTTATATAGTTGTCATAGCTTCCTAACCCAGGTGACAGTTTCTTTGTTGAAGGACTAGTACTTGTAGTAGGGATTGACTTTTTGGAATTAGGAGTATTAGACCTAAGCGTTGATGTAGTTGTTTGTAGGCCAACACTAGTCAAATCTATATTTTGAACAGTTTTCTTAGTATATCGATTACCCCTAAACTTAACCTTGGGATGTATTCTTTATTTTATCATAAAACTAGCACAGTATATTCTAATGAACTAATTTTAAAAAGAAAAATATGTCACTAACTTTCAATATGTGCACAATATTGTAGCAGAACTGACTAACAAATAATCAAAAGTACAACATAAACAAACTATAGCTGTCTGCTGAACATATGGCTACATATTTTTTGTCTTATAGCCTACATACTCGTAGAGTAAGGTAAAAACACAACACTAAACAATGATGTACTGTAACTGACGTTTTGGTGCACAAATCGAACAAAATGTTGTGTAGCAACTTTTTTAAAAAATCATAGAAAAAAAAGTATATTAGGTAAATGCATGAGTGTTTTTTATTTTATTAAGGAAGAATCAAATAATTGTTTACACTAATAATCCAAAAAATTCAAAATTTTAAATTTTTAAACCCGTGAACTCCCTTAATACCTTCGTTTTCTGTAAGCCAATCAAAATTATTATATTTTCAGTTTATTCGGGTTCTCGGTTTTACCGGACAAGCATTTTCTTATATCCGCTGTATTAAAGTATTTAAACATATGAATTCAATTTTTGTACTATGTCCAGAAGAAGATAAAAATGTTTTTTGCTATTAAAAACTAGTTTTTTTTTTACATATACTATGTTGATGACTATTGCTAGTTTATACGTAACGAGATTTCTGTGTTTATATTACTTGCTTCATTAAATTTAACTATTTGTATTCCTTCGTATGGCTAAATGCGTAATATTTTGAACAGCATAATAGGGCAGCTACTTTTAGTCTATTAATTTGCCTAAACTTTGACAACCTCTTTGTTTTGTTTTACTTAACATTGCCTTGTCAATTTTTGTACAATTTTATATTGACTCACATATAATGACGGCTGCCACTAAAATTTTTAAACTATAAAAACTTACTATCGTAACAACAATAGTTTTACTACTATACCAGCAAGTCTAGGTTTAAATGTTGGAATAGAGGTAATTATTGAAATATAATTATTATTTAAATATAGGAATTAAATAGTTTTTTTTTACAAAATTATTAAATATTATATAAATAAAGAAGTGAAATTTCTTATTTTACTACACTTTCATATACGCAATTAGTATGTTCTAGGTGGACCTGCACATTGTGCAATAAAACATTTTGCAACAGAAATTGCACTAACTAAAGTGAATAAAAAAATACCTAAGTAAAAAATACCGTAGTCTGTAAATATATTATGTAAACAGGTTTAACTAAAAATGTATGCAAGTCCGTATTTTAGGCTGTTCAAGAATTAATAATATATGACAGTAAAGAACTGCAGGCATAAAACAAACATTTTAAAATAATGCTTAAAAAATATTTTTCAAAAAATTAAAAAGGGAAATGATAAATAAATTTTCATTGTTCATCCATTCAAGCAGAAGCCAATGGCAACGTCACTTGACTCTTTTATATTACAACAACAACCAACTGTGATAGGAACAGTACATGGTACATAAGTGCGCCTGAGCTAGGCGTGGTTGTTTGTGTTAGTCCATTTAGTTGTAACTTACCAGATATTTGTGTGATTTTGCACAACGGATATGTTAGAATGTGTGACGTTAATTTTTTATATTTTCTGTTACTATATGTAAGTCTTTGGTGTTTTAAATTGTTTGGGTATATCCGTATAATAAGCGTACATACACCTACTGCCTTGAAAACCCGAATACTTCCTATGAACTTTTAAATTTGTACTAAGATAACTATTTAATATAAATACTAAACCATTTTACACCAAATTTCTTCCTTATTGTGTATAGAAAATAAATATAAAGTAAAATACTTTAAATTCACCACCACCACTAAATGAAAGACAATTTTACTGTAGCAGTAAACTCAAATCGTTTATATTTAACTGTCTACCGCAAACATTACTAATTTATTGTATACGGTGATACAGGGTTTACCCACTTCACAGCGTCTGACCTGGAAGCCCCATGACCGTGCTTCTACAGTTTCTTTTAGATTGAGTGTAATTTGTGATAAAATGTATTTTATTATTTACCATGCAACTTAATAAGGACTTATATATATATATATATATATATATATATATATATATATATATATATATATTCCATTTAAAGTAAATTAATTTCAGAGTAAACTGCTTAAGCTCATAGCTCAAAAGGAAATAATAAAACACTCAAACTCTTTGTTCTCTGTAGAATGTTAACTCTGTTCCCTTAGGAATGAACTGCTATACCGTCTTTTATGTCACTTGGGAACGTTTTGTTTAATTATGCGTTTTCATTTAAAGTAATCCCCCAAGTTTGTAGTTTTCAATGAAATTATCTTAAACGGTGAACGTTATATATGTTGCTTTGAATAGTGGACCTGACAATTGAACATTTATCTTGAATCCTTAATAAGCTCGTTATCAAACTCGACCATCTCCTTATACTGTCTCCCAAGCCTATCTTCTGGTCTACAACTAGTTATTAGATTGCTCTCGAGTGATTTCTTCTACGTTTAATGATACCATCTGCTTCTTTTAACCATGTTTTATTAATAATAGCTCATGTTGAAAAAGCAAATCTTTATATTAAACTTTAGTTTATATATTCTGTATTGTGAAAGCTGTACTGCGGCTTGATCTTACATAGGGGGGCAAGCTATATGGATTTCAGGGGGAACGGGGACGTTTTCATTCAGAATTTAAAAGAACTAATGAAGTGAAAGATGAACGCGTGTACAAATTCGTCAAAGATGTAATTCCCGTGAGAACCATTATAATCGTTATAAACAATTCCCACGTTGAAGATACCATATAAAATTGGCTTTGTTGGATCAGAAAAATAATTACATTGGAATTTGTGATATTGCCTTTTATTCTTTAACACTTTGAGAGATGAAACCAATAACTGTCACTTATGATCTGATTAAAAAGTGTCAACAACTTCAGCGTGACTCTGAGAAACAAGTAAATTAGTAACAATGTCGTAAATACAAGAGCCTCCATTAGTGGTCAGTTGCGTCACCTCAAAAAACAATGTCCAAGTTGTAATTCCTGATACGGTCATCAAGAGATGTTTGTTCGTTGCAGATTTACAAGCGTTGCACTTACGATACCAAATATGATAGTAAATACGTAAAAAAAAATTTTTTTTTTTAAGTTGCTGGACCCTATTAGATAGGTGTTTGTAATAGTTTCATAAATATGTGCAAACCATATTATTGATTCAAAGTGTCTCACCATAACAAAACTATAGGAAAGTTTAGCATTAAATTTGAAAAGTTGCAATTACAAATTTGAACCCAAACAATAAAAAATGGAAATTGGGATATTATGTCTTAATTAAAAAGATGAAGTTAAGGTTTTATAAGATTAAACCAGAGCACCAACAACTTAGAGGTGACTTCCAACTTATCACTAATGGCCAGGCAGGCATACTGTTTGGAATTACAGGATCGCTCATCGGTCAACCATCCAAGCAAAAGCAACGCGCGACGTCACTTTACTCGATTATCTTACAATAATATCAGCTGTGACAGATACAGTATATGGTATTGAAGGGTGCATCTCTTAAGTGTGGTTGTTTTTCTGTTTCATTTAGTTACTATTTATCAGATAATTGTCTAATTTTGAAAACTGGTTTGTTGGAATGTCCGAGTTCCAGTTCTGGAATGCGCTAGTTCTGCAGTATATTTTTGTTATTACACTATTACCTAGGTATTATTTTATAATTTTAAATTTAAATTTAACATAACTAAAACATAAAACAGAATGTTTAATTTACCAATAAACTCCAATAGTTCATATTTCACTGTCTACTGCAAACATTACCAATTTATTGTATACGTTGATGAAGGATTTACACACTTCAAAGTGTCTGACCAGGAATCTGACCCGTGGCTGCGATTACTATAACACTGTACTATAACTTTACTTATGTGTATTTCTTTCTTTTTAGTTATTTCTATTAGGATTTATTGATCTAAATTGCATAATAATGGTTCATAGTATCGCTGTAGGAACTATTTGTGCATTGTACTTACATTTGTGCAAAATGTATAAAAAACAACAGAAAACAATTCCTTCATTATACTCAATTTAAGTGAGTGGAGTGATGTAGGACCACTTCATTCAGGAAGAAATTCTACTGAGACAGTTGCGATAATTAGAAGAGCAAGTGTAGCGTGTAATGATGTCTGCTGTAGTGACGGCTGATTAACGGATCACATTACAAGACAGCAAGAAACTGCTTTGTATCAAAAAGCGTGTTTTTATTGACATTTTAAGACGTTTATTTTATTTCAGGTATAAACCAATCTCCCGATAAGTGTTTATGTTCAGTTGAAAATAATTATGTTAAACTGATGAAGAACGAACAATTTAAACCTCACTAAAATGTAGAGTATATATGTTTTATATGTTATTAAAATAAAGCGTGAAATCTTTGAATACCATATGAAAATATTGTTCCTGATTCATACCTATTATATTTATTACAGCAGTACGATAAATTGTACAAATTACAACACCTCTACCCTTTTTTGTAATTATAAATAAAATGTGGCTATTTTTAAGTATATAATTGGAATTTAAAAGTTTTAATTGTAGTGCATTATTTACGTAATTAGTAGTATACATATGCTTTATACATAAAGGAATAAATATAAATATGATAACCAATCTGCAGTATTAAATAACTGTATTTTAAAATCGCTTAGACCTATTTCCAATCTCTGAGTTTTAATTTATTACAACTGGCATACATTTTCGTAAGTAAAAGTTTATTTAAAAGTACAGGTTTTTATTCATTACATGTTTCTTTATTTAAAGTATCCTTTTTGATTTCATTTTTCTGTTTTCTACAATATACGATATAGCTTAAATTTAAATGTATTTGGTCAAATTAAATATTATTTTTACAGATGTCTCAATGAACAAGTAAAGCAATTAAGACCCGTAAGATTGAGAGCAGATTCAATTGCCATAAAAGTCTCAAGAAACTTCGAAAGGACTGTTTGTGTACGCCAGCAAATTAAAATGTAGGCTATTGACGTTTTTGCAGTGGAAAGAGTGTGGCAAGAACACTTCTGAATGGGTGTTTTTCTTTTCAAAGACGAGAAAACATGATGGGCTTTCATAAGGTTCATAGAGTACGAGCAATTTTATTGAAGTTCATTGACTTTTTCCTTTAATGTTGATTTACGTGCTTCAAGAGGACATTGATATGACTTTTTAGACAGTTTGCTCCTTGACTTAAGTAAAATTAATAGAATAAGAAACGGTAAAACATATTTAATTCTCCTCTGAAAATTTAAAGCTTCAGTAATAGATATAGCATAGTTCTTTATTCAATAATTGCACACTAATTTGTTGCCCTATTTTTTTGAAACCTTGCATTGATGTTAAATAAAAATGCTAATTTCTTGCAATATTCTATCAATAGAATTTGTTTAATATTTTTAAATTACTTACATTTACTTTTTAAATTTTACCCACATTATGAAATTTTTTATAAGTTAAACAGCCATCATTAGTTAGCAGAACATGAAGGGGATAAATGGAGCCACAAGTACTGCTATTGCTCTTCTCCGAGATATTGTAGGGCAAACAAGTAACACAACGTCTATTTGAACTGCTAAAAATCTATCTGCTTTATTTAAAACATCTGTAATATTGTTGTATTATTATTACTTAAATTGTATTATTATTATTATTATTTAACTTTATTAATATAAAACAGCTACATTTTATTTAAAGTAAAACTAACTGTGAAATTAATAAATTTTTTCTCTTTAAAATATTAAACAAGTGGGTTGTCTGATAATCACAAAAATGACGTATTATATTTCAAAATGTGCTGTAAAAAATATTTTAATAAAGATACATTTTCTTTTAAGATGAATCACTAAAGTTTAGGCTCAATGATACTGTGTATCTCTCGTAGACGTACTAAATGCAGTACTAAATGGAATGTAAGAATAAAACAAAATAATACACATTCCATTAGATAAAATGGTCCAAATATCATATTTTAATTAACTTAAAATGCACAGTGCATTGCAATGTTTTTAATTATATCACTTTGTGTTTGAATAACAAGTAAATATTGTATATTTTTATATCTTAATCCTAACATCATATTCGCATGTCAAATTGAAATAAAAACACGTTTGATGAAGGAGAGTTGAATTCCTGACGAGATTGAAAGGCATGAAAAAGTTTTTTTTCAGGTTGGAAGCGATGGATATGAAGTGTATCACTGGTCATTGCTGGAAAAAGCCATTACGGTTCTTTAAAAGGGCACTAAGGGAATAAGAGGAGTGTTAATATTTTTATTTAGTTGCATAATGGACACACTGATCAATATCCGATCAGTTATGAGCGTCATGATAAACAGCTACATATATTGCAGCATAATGCGATATACTTTTGTCAATTTACAACAACCAATACGAAGTCAGCTTAGTTGTTATATATTTGATACTGGTAAACACTTCAACTTGAATTGATTTCTGTTAACCCTTTACTCAAGTCTCACCAGAAAATAATATAAAGTTCTCTCTAATTATTATCAAGGTAAAGTAGTTAACCGCACCACTTGTCACTGAACGCGTGAGGATGGTAAAAAAACTACGTAAGGTCCCTGGAAGCCTTTACTGGATACGTGAGAGGAGCAGGATAATTATAACAGTCTATCCGGATCCAAAATTGTGGGATCAGCATAATGGTCCCCTATAACTGAGCAGCTGCAGTGAAATATTGGCACCGCTCCTTTTACCTGGGAAGGTTACACAAAAACTATGCGGTCTTATATTATTTTTTGAATAAGCAGTTACCAAAATGGTAAAAAAATTATCTCCCCAATGCTATAATATTAACGAAATAGGATTAAAATTGTATTATATTACAAACATTAATTTATTAAATATTTTATAGTATACTCATAGCAACAAACATTTAGGAAAACAAATGATTATGTAATTACAGAACTGTATGTAATATGTTGTCTATCATGTACTGTTTTTAAATTGATAAAAATGGAAATTTTGATAATGAACAGTTATATTCAAGCTATTAGATACTAAATAGTAACATTAAACATATTAATATAATAGTTAGATTATTAAAAAAAGAACCTTTAATATAGTGTACACATATTAAAGCCATCCTACTATATGTTAAGAGCAACGCGGTAAAAAAATATTCAATATGGAATAAATATTTAAAAATATATATAATGTATTACAACTTTAAAACCAACCCAGGGCTATCACATTTAATGTGCCCTTAATATCTCCGTTAATTCATTAAAAAATGAATGTATAAGTTATTATGTACACACACACATATATATAAATAATAATATTATATATATATATATATATATATATATATATATATATATATTCACCTACACACACAACCTTTTGTGAAATTAATAATTTTTACAAACACAAATATGTTCACGTCAATAAATACGAAATAGTTGACTTCAATTTTCTTCAGTATTTTGAGTGTAAAATAAAAATTTAGCTACTTTAAATTTACCATGACGAAACACAGTTTTTACTCTAACGGTGAGCTCAAATATTCCACATTTCACTGTCTACCGCAAACACCACTATTTTATTGTATACATCAACGAAAGGTTTACACACTTCGCAACGCCTGACCTGGAAGCTGCCCCGAAACATGGTTCGTTTGAAATATATTATCTAATTTTTTGCCATCCAACTTACATCGTGTTTATCAATATACAATATTTTATTTAAAGACCATTATTACTAATCACTGAAAGATTGAATGCGGCAGAATTGCTTCTTGTAGGACGATGTTCTACTTACAGTTGCAATAATTATAGGATCAAGTGTAACGTGTAATGATGTCTGTTGTAGAGACGGCTGAATAACAGATCAAATTACAAGACATGCGTTACTAAAGTACTGCAGTAGTTGAAAGTCAGGTTTATTGAATATATTTGCAAGAAGTCTATTAGATTTTCTGACAAGTATTAGTCTCCTGATATTTTATATTTAATGGAAGTTACTTATTTTAGAATGATGAGGTATGCAAAATTTTACATTTTAACAATAGTTGAGTAGATATGTTTATATGAATTGATAATAAGTGCTAGAAGACCCTTTGCATATCGGATGAAAATACTCCATATAAAAATTATAATATTGTATTATTTTAAATAGGGTACAGTACTGAAAAACAACTAACAGTCATACTATATTATAATTATCATTAAACACGCCCTTTTTACTTCTACTAAGTAACTCTAAATTTTCGTCTTTTTCGTTTAAGAAAATTATTAAATTTCATGCAGCTGGTAACGAGGTTATGATTAGAAATTTTTTTTAAATTAGAAATTTATCGCTGACGTCAAATATATTCTTTTGAATGAATTCAATATTTAAGCATTTCTCTTTCTTCTTTTACAATGTTTATAAAGGGTTAAGTCTTTATCATGAGAGAAAACGATACTACTATCGTTTTCTTTGAATCGACACACAGATCATCAAGTGACTGAACACATGTTGGAAAATTATTCTGTAACTACAAAATAGTATTCTAATTTACGACAAGTGTTTATTTATCTGACAAAATTCATAACATTTTACATACAATTAGATCGTTAACCATATGGAATAAATGTAAATGTATAGAATATGCTATTTTGCCGTACCTTCTTCATTTATCACATAAAAAGTTATTTCAAGACTAGTTTTTTTTTTTCAAAAAGCTATGTTTAACAAATTATGTATCGGTTAATTTTAATAGAAAAATTATTAATATAATTTCAACCGAGGAAATTTATTTAATTGTGGAGATTCATTACGAGAATTAAGGTTTATCTAACTGAAAAACAAATGAAATTGTCGTAATATGTAATACTATCAAATAATTATAAAACTACTGTGTCTATCCTTTAATAATATAATTTGATAGCTGCGGTCGGTCGATTTATATGTACAAGAATCAACACTAGCCCCATCTACACTCCCAGTTGAATTATTTAATTAAACGGCACATTACCCTGTAGTATTCAATGAAATATGTCCGCCATGTCCAGTTAAATAATAAAGAACATGAAAACACAATTAGCGGTCTTCATATATCTCTTAGTCCAACCATCGCCACGTTATTTATATAACGTGACTGTGCTATATATATATGTATATATATATACACTATCCGGAAGTAAAACATACTTAATATCTCTCAGCTAGTTTATAGCCTGCTCTTACCTTAACCTAAGCTTCAAATTTCAATTTTGTTCTTTGTAAATGTTTTAGGTACACATTTATGATTGATTTCATATAGATAAATATGTTTCAAATACTGATTTCATTTCTGTATTTTAAATACATGTACTGTAAATGTTTTAAACATTTACAATTATATAAACATCCTCTAAAATATTGTTTCTTAATAATAGAGACATTTATATTAATAATGTTGTCAAGAATGAGAAAACTGATATTTTGTTATTGATTTGATAGAAATGACTTTTAGGATTTTTAATAACCTAATAGAAACCATTATTTTGTCCCTGATCAATATTAAATGCATTATAAATAAAATTTTGCTAATTTTATTCATTCATTCAATATTTTACGTAAATTTCCTAATATGTTAGTAAATATTAATTAATATGACTGTAAAAACCGGCTTAGACGGTATAAAATATAAAAATATCACCGAGAGTGAATACATCACAAATACCTCAATGGATTGTCCAACGCGTTTTTTTTTTTTAATTATGTGGATAATGGTGGCTTTTTTGAGTACCCAAGGAGTAAGGAATGCAGGAAAAAAGTGTGAGAGAAAAATCCTAAAGTTGGAACGTTTTATAAATGTTAGTAATATTTTTATTTTCTTGTACATCGGGCTAAATATAAAACAATTTAAATTAACAAAATTACAATTATTAATTAGTTAGAATATTTATTATTGACCACAGGAAACACCAGTTCACTTATTTTTACGTAATCTTTTTAAAAATAATTTTATGAAATAACTAGTAGTTAAGTATGATTTGCAAGGAATAATTTCGTTCAAAAGGCCAAGAAGTTTAATTTAAGTTATTAAAATATTATAAAAAAAATTTTGTTAATAAATTCATTGCCAATAAATTTATTTGCTTGAATTTATGGCATTTTATAGAGATATTATTTTTATTTTTGTAACGGATTACATAGATTTATAGTTTTTTCAGTTAGCAAAATAATAAAAACCCTCAATTTTTATTTTAGGATCATTAAAAAAACTAATTCAATTAGAGGTCTGTGCAGTATACATAATATGTCGTTTAAACCCATGTAAACTTAAAGCCATTATGTGTGTTTTCTGAGTTATAAAAACAAGCATTATTTAAAGTTACAATAATGAGGATTATGAACTATCATAATTTTTCTTAGAGAGTAAGTTTATCCAATACAATATAACTAAATTTAAAAATATTGCCTAAATTCAAGAAGTTATGGGACTAAAAAATCATGTATTTTTACGTATTATATATTTCTTTTAATTTGCTGTCAAAACAGTGTTAACATATTTTATTAGTTTTAAATTTTACTGCTATTTTACATCCTGCGTATTTTGTCAAACTGTATGATTGATAAAACTTATTCAAAGTTTACCGAGATACCATTACAGGTTACAATCTACAGCAACACATGTATAAGTTAACTGTAATGTGTTTATGATTAAATACCTGAATACATACTTACACACACACACACACACACACACACACACACATATATATATATATATATATATATATATATATATATACATTAAATGTATAAATGGCAATAGCCTTATTTAATTTCAATAAACATTGAATCACAAAAACTACCTGCTCCTCCGGGAGTTGAACCCGGATCTCTCACTTGCCGGGTGAATGTGCTACCATTACACCACAGAGCGTTTACTTTTTCCGATTCAATTATTTTGTATTTGGCCGTATCTGTCACATATGTGTTTAAATAACCAAACTAACATATGACTGGAAGACCAAACACCTGTCAAACGACTTTTATTTACGTTAAATTGTATAAATGGCAATAGCCTTATTTAATTTCAATAAACATTGAATCACAAAAAGTACCTGCTCCGCCGGGAGTTGAACCCGGATCTCTCACTTGCCGGGTGAATGTGCTACCATTACACCACAGAGCGTTTACTTTTTCCGATTCAATTATTTTGTATTTGGCCGTATCTGTCACATGTGCGTTTAAATAAGCAAACTAACATATGATCGGATGACCGAATACTGTCAAACGACTTTAATTATTCGTTATATACCCTGACTTTATATATTTAACTCCGATTTCACATTCCTTCACTCAATATTACATTACCTGGAATACATTAGTGTTATTATTTTGAAGAAACTTGTATTAAATGCAAACAACTACTTTTAACATTATAATTTTCAATATATAGAATAATTTAAATTTAGTTCCATATTTATCAGCCACTACCTTAAATTAGAATTCATCTGTCATAAAATGTGCAATGTTTTTAAATGTGTTTTTTGTAACAGATTTCACAATATATCATCATACAAAGGAACACACCGTAAGGGTTTATGTTTGTAATTACAGATCCACCATTTTAACAGAAACAATACTTAGGGTATTTAATAATATAAAAAAGTTCTCCTGTTTATAAGAAATTGGTCGACAAATATCTGATAGTAACTTAGGACATTTTTCAATTTAGTGCGTTAAACTTGTAATCGCAGTAAGTACATTATATTTAATGCAATTACAGCCTGAAAATAACACTTCCATTAGTAATACCTTATAAGGTTTTACTACGTACATGATCCGGAAGTATATGGAACACTAAGGCGGAAGTGGGGTAATATCTTTAGAAATGTCCGATTTCCAGGATTTTTTACTAGACAAACATATTTAGCACAGACCATTAGGTTTCCAACTCAACGCTCTGGTTCACCCGAGTGCTATAAAAGTGAGTATTTAGGTGACTTTTATGGTCAGTTTAGTTTCCATAGCTTGGCTGTTGTTTTTGACTGGGTTTTAATTAATACTCTCAGTATACGTAGTACATAATTAGCTTAATTCGGTTACAACTGGAAGGACTGAGAAAATGGTAAAACGATTCAACATTGGTTCATGCGCATGTTACTACTAACTGTAATAAATCTACTGTATCCATCAACCTAAATAATTGTTATTAAAAATAATAAAATATCTTTAGTATTACAGGAAAACCACTATTATTATTTGATATTTGAGCATTAGGGAAGCCAATCTATCGCTTTTATGAAGAAAGACGTTATCTGTTGACTTTTAATTTTTCATCAAAGATAATTTCTATAAATTGAACTTCTTGTTATATGATAGTGCTTTTTATTCTCTATGATTAGGCTGAGTGTCACTGATAATTTGGCTCTTCGGCTCTCGACATGGAGTGTCTAGTTCTGTATCCGAAATTACCTTGAAAGAAAAGGGTACATGCCTAGTGATAGTAATGGTATTTAAGTACTAAAAATGAGTCTGCCATTCCTGTAATCGTACAACCACGTTTCTGAGAAAAAAGCATCAAAGAAGCGTGCCCTTCTTATAATATATAACACTTACAACTCGTACATTGGCAATATTTGTAATAAAAATTTAATTGGCAATCGCTGCCAATTAATTCTTAATAAGATCTTACATCTCAATATACGGTTTATCGTAGAGTACACCATACATTAGGCGGAGTGCTTATACACTGTAAAAGTCACATTGAGCATAGAGTCTTTGATCTACACTCTTTGACCGAGAAAATGAATGTTTAACTTGCAGGTGCTAAACTCTTCTTCGAAAAATCACTTTGAATTGACATTTTCATGTATAGCGCTCACTAAGTGGAGATTGTAGAGACGCTACACGCCTAATTGCTGACATTTTGTCTTCTTAAATAAAGACAACACTATTATCACTGGCGATATGAATATTGCCTGTTTGTCTTCTTCAACTGCGCGAGATGAGATGTAGGACCTACTTGCCTCCTATAACTTAGGACATCTAGTTAACTCCCCAACTCGGGTGGATCCTATTACTGGTCGCCAATCGTTGCTGAACTGGGTCATGACTGAAATAGTCGACGAATATGTAAGTGTTGATGTCTTGGGTACTGGGTTATCGGACTATTTCGCTCAGCTAGTCTCCATATCCGTAAACCTCCTGAAGGAACCCGTACCGGTTCCGTGTTTCAGGCGCTGTCTGACATCCAGTAACTTGTCTACTCTGAACTTCATATTAAGTTTAGTGTTTCGGGACGCTATCGGTGTTGCTGAGCGAATAGACGAGCAGTTAAATTTTTTATGACGCTATTAATAATGCTCTTGATTTTGCCTGCCCTAAAAATAAATGCACACACGCTGAAGAAATCAGGATAAGGGATGGGTAAAACAGGTATTAAAATTTCAAGTGAATCAAAGAAAACTTTACTTGAAAAATTAAAATTGGATTATAGTGAAGGAAATAAAGCTCATTATAAAAATATAAGAAAATATATTGTAAAACAATTAAACAGGCTAAAGCTAACTATTTAAAAACATAGTATCGCAATTAACTAATAAAAGCAAGGACGCGTGGAAATTAATAAAGGAAAAGTACAATAGTAGAAATGCTAATAATAACTTTTCTTTACGTAGAAACGACAGAATACTATCAGATAAACAGGAAGTACGTAACTTTTAAGTACTCGTTTTTTATCAATTGGAGCTAATTTAAATGAAAAATCAAAAGAACCACCACTTATAAATTATCATTTCTTGGTAATATTTGAATATCCCTTCTGGTTACATCCTGCTAACCCTGCTGAGGTTGTAAATGCCACATAAATGTTAAAAATAGGCATTCAAATAAAGCTGATTACATATCTAATAGACTATTGAAGGCTTGTGCATATTCAATATTTAAATCCGTGTATTATTTAGGTGACTTTTATGGTCAGTTTAGTTCCCATAGCTTGGCTGCTGTTTTTGACTGGGTTTTAATTAATACTCTCAGTATACGTAGTACATAATTAGCTTAATTCGGTTACAACTGGAAGGACTGAGAAAATGGTAAAACGATTCAACATTGGTTCATGCGCATGTTTGTTACTACTAGTTGTAATAAATATACTTATGAATCAAAATTATTTTTTATAAAACTAATATAGCAGCTTTGGTATTGCAGCAAACCACTATTATTAATTGGGCATTAGCGAAGCCAATAAATCGCTATTACGGATAAAGATGTTATATTTTAATCTTTCATCGCACTTAATTTATACAAATTAAACATCGAGCTAGATGATGATGTTTATTAAACTGACTGATTAGGCTGAGCGCCACTGATAATGTGGCTCTCCGGCTCTCGAAATGGAGTTTCTAGTTGAGTATCCGACATTCCCTTGAAAGAAGAGGTTTTTTAGTAATGTTAATGATATGTTAAGTTATAATAACGTACTATTGACATTTGTCATACATGTATATGGCAATAAAAAGATTGATTGATAAAACGTTCTACAGTCACAGACGGGATTTTAACCTGCGCTTTACTCAGATCGAAATTCCCACAGTCTTAGTTTCCTCGGCCACTTACTTTTATTTTAATTCCTGTTTATAAATCTGTAACTGAAAACCAGATTTAAACAGTCTCTTGTCACACTAAGGTCCTAGCTTAGCCATAAATATTCTCGACAGGAAATTTTTTTATACAAAGCTGTTGTTAAATCAGGACATAGCCATGTTTAAGGATAGTATAATTGTAATGTTATGCAATGCATGTATTACAAGTTTTTCAATAAATATTACTGAGAATAATCTTATATGATATGGATTTTGTAGATTCTGAATAAAAGAAACTAATAAAAAATGCATAAAAAATAAATGAACTAATGTTTCTCATTATTTATTATATATTTTTAAATTCTCAATATGCAATTTCTAGGTATTCATTAAACAATCCAATTATCACGTACCAGACTTGATAATGCATTATAAGTAATTTCAAACTATTATAGGATGAGTTCTTCTGTAGGATACAAAAATTACCTTTATTTATATTGTCTGTGTGTAGAAACGACTTTATTAAAGATAAAAATATTGTGAATGAGGTTTGATTTCTACATGGTGAGTATACTAAAGTGTCCTAAATATATATATATATATGAGGGAAACTATAAAGCTATACGAAGGATTCTCAATGGAACCAACAATTACATACAGGGAATTTGTTCAAAATATTGCATCCAATTTAAGATTGACATGTATGGCAAACCGGAGGTGATGGGTTCGAATCCTCAAATGTTAAAATGTAAACCTAAAAATATATATATCAGCGTTTTATGCTTCATTTTTGCTTTTAAAGCACATTTTTTTTGGATATTTTAAATCCTAAAACTTGTTACGAAATTTTAACATGTAACATCGAAACAAAAGTGTCCGTCGCTTTGAAATGCTAGCTCATCGAAGCCTACTCGTATTTTAGGAGCTCTTTTTTGCATTTGCATGAGCTCGGCTAAACAACGTATGAAAGCCACCCAGCAAAGATCGCTTCTGGCTGGATTATATCTTCCATTTACATATACCACTGGGCCCAGCAAAAACCGATGTGCGCATCGATCCATTTGCGCACATCACTAACAGTAAATTTCGAGATTCTGGGGTGCAAGAGTAATTCGTTAGGTCTATTCTACTGCGGGAGATAAGTAATGGAGTTGGTGGGATTCGTTCCCTAAGTATCAGAGGTTAGCTCAGAGAGAGCTAGCCTCAACAAGGGTGTGCCACCTCCTGTCTGCGTTGACTGGAGATGCTGGCTCAGAGCTGGCCTCCCCTTTTCGAGGGAACATAACTTTGAGATTAATGCCCTAATTCTTCCTTATGGATCTCGATAGGAGGCGGCACCTAGCCCCTAAACTTATCCATCCTGAATATCCTGTCACTCCGAAAACAGCATTGAAAAAACACCTCAGGACATACATTACTGAGTTAAGCTGCTTTGCAAGGTAATTTATATTCGAGTCCCATTTTTTATTGTAATCACCGATGAACTTTGTGATAAGGGCACCGTTAAAAGAGTGATTATGGAGAAGAAAATTATTTAAAAGTGGAATAAAAGTGGTCCCAGCACTGAGCCCTGAATTAAACCTATTTATTGCAACACCTTGAGTTCCATATCTTTCTAGCTTGCTAAGCAGGATTTGGTGATCCTTCACATCCAATTCAATACTTAGATAAAAAAAATAAGCGTAGTATTTTTTCGCGGAGTCTAAAGAGGTGAGAATCCACCTTAACCCACAATCAGTTGAAGATGAAGTATTTCGGTTGCCTCTAAAACCAAACTGACAGGAAAAAACCAGTCAATTGTAAGAATTTAAGCAAGTTATTGTTAACAATGTTTTAAAAAACACCTTTACAGAAATACAGAAATTCTTTGGAATCCTTAAAATAAATATCTAAAACTTTGAGACCATAAAACCTATATCTTTTGTGTATGAACTTATTATACATGCGAATTTTTACAAAACTGTTTAGATGTTTCAATGTTTGATACCTAACCGGAAAAACGTAGAATACCGATTTAGAAAACGTTTGGCATGTAAGTTACATTGATATGGGAATGAAAGAAATTGATTTTTTTATTACGAATACAAATATGACTTAATATATATTGTTTACATTTGTGATGCATTAAATATAAAACTTAAGACCTTTAAACTACAAAGATAGTTAATTGAAGTAAACTAACACTTCATGATTTACCATAACAGTAACAGTGAGTTAGTGAGGTATAATTTTAGAGGTTATATATAGACTCATAAACAAAAGAGCCTTTGAAAGATTCATAATGTTACAATTTATATTGTGAATAACTATTTACATTGAAAACAAATCTAATTTTTTAATGTAAGATAATGAATACATTATGTTTAAGTTGTCCCACAATATAAGAAATGATAATTCTTTTGTATCTATAGAATTTAACTAAGGAATCTACAGATAATACTTAGAGGTTTTTTTATTTATATAAAGAGTTCAATGCATATTAACTTTATTTCAATCCATACATTCAAATTTCTTATCAAAGCATTAAACCAAAACAAAGATTTATTTACTTGCAGTCAGGAGAAGGTGGAGTAACTCATATCAGACTTAACACAGTTACTGAGATACTATGTACATAGAGTTTATTGTGATGGTAAACGTCAACTATCACTGGCTTGATGTTGTAGACATAATACAAACATTAGTGCTAATGGATGATAAACAAACATTATCAGAACACAAGGGTATGGAGAGCTTACAGTTAAGATCGTAATTCTGTTCGTGTAGAACTAATTGTTTTGTTTAATTATAAGTTTGGATAAGTATCACCATATGATAAAACATGTGGTTCTGCGCAAATTTTCAGAATACGCCTTGATAATAATCTTAAAAATGGATAAATTTACAATGTGTATCTATTACTAAACGTTTAACCAAGTCTCGTGTAAAAGAATTTCTTGAAGTTGCCTGCAAATTATCAAGTATATCTAATTTTATTGCTCTACATGTGTTACTATGTCCCTAGTAAATATCATATAGTTGTACTCAATATTTTTAAGTTCACAAATCTAGATATTACATAAATTCTTCATTGCAGTTATAGTAATAATATAAAAATGGTTTTGCTAGTGCAAAATCTAAGGACAGAAATGCACCATCATTTAAATTAAACCATTATTTAGTTTGTTTTCGAGATATTGTCTAGGGAGACATAAATGATGGAAGTAATTTTTGACAATAACTAGAAGTATTAATTTTTTATTATACTACACCGTCGCCAACGCTCAGATAGTAAAAAATTTTAAACTCGTAATAGATAACTAATTTTAATAAATCTTGTTAACTTCATAATTGTTTACATAATTTAATAAATTGAGACGGAACGATACTAATAAATACTTTTGAATGAATAAAATACAATAACTCATTTACATTATTAATTGAGTAAATTACAAGTACTATATATTTTTATTCTTGAATAATATTTTAGAGGAAAACTAACAGTTGATCTACTAATTATCCATTTTAGTAGTAACGTTACTAATAGGAATTATAATTTCCATTCATTGGTTTATAAATTTCCATCAGAACACCTATAAATGTTAATATTTATAAAAATGCTCCAATTATTTTATTTGTATGTCATAAGATATTTGTTTATACAAAAAATTGATTTTGTTCTACTTCTATAATTTAAAATCGAGAAAACCCATAGAATAAAACTAAAAGTTTTTAATCGTTGTGATAGTTTTACTAAATATGAATGGATTTGGAATCTAAAAACAGATTGCGGTTTTGCATTTTTAACTAAACATTGATGTCTTATGAAGCTCACCCATTAAAAGATTTTCTTTGGAAACAATGAAAAAATACAATATAAAATTCATTAAAAACTAGTACAGGGTTTCCAATCAATAAAGTGGTTTCAAATTTTTGAAAATCCAATTTAATAATTGTGGTTGCTGATACTAATAATACAAATAGCGAATGCAAGATTTTATAACTATGAAATGTTTTTAAAACATTGACGTTAGCAACTTCATAAAATAGTATATTTTTACTGGTCTAAAATCTTACATAACTTTTGAGAAAGATAAATAATAAAGCTCTAGAGCCAATTAATATTAAGGTATTCTCAATTTTAATGACCATTTTTATTATTAAAAAGGTAACATCATCAGGTAAAAAATTACAGATATACATTAAAGGTTTCTAACTTAAAAAGGTCCCTTTTGCTTTACATGTAAAAAATACATTCTTGCCACATTTTTCACTAGATAAAATATCCTAACACTATGTTAATTTAATCATGAAATAATTTATGAAAAATAATACATATATACAGTAACAGTATGATACTCAATTATATAAACCGAATTGAGTATAGATTTGGCATATTTAGAAATATACAGGCCTACTAAAATGTCTGAAAACGTTCTAATATTTATTGTACTCGTTAAAGACCCAACAAAAAACGCCCGGCAGACAAAAGTTGGATTGTGTCATCCTGATGAGTATCAGAATGCAATGAAGCTCAGCTAAATTCCATGTTTAGACTTGCACCATCATAGCATTCCTTCTGGTCTATGTGAAAATATATAAAACTTAATGCTAAAACAAAGGTTACAGTTGAAGTTTATCAACATAACTAGCCATGAGACACATTAGAATATTTATTCTTTGAATTAGATTTCATATGTGTGTTAAAGCACAAGTTCCAAAGAGGTCGGTAAGCTACTAAATTGCTAAATCAAAGTCCTGCCACCCATTTTTGATTATCGTTTTGCTGTAAGCTTGTTACTCTATTTACACAAGCTTTTCCAACACTTTACTGTATTTGTTTTGTTATTTTTACGTTACCATCGTGATTACTCATAAGTCTCTTATAAATAAAAAAGTGTTTAATAGCGCTCAAAAAGATTCCATCGAGTGAAATGGACTATCACTGAACTCAGTATTGCAATTATAAAATGAAACGTTTACGATACATCACGTAAGAAAACAGACAGAAACAAAAGTATACAGTTCATTAAGCGGAAATATTTCCCAATAATATTACTATACTTTTTAATATATATTTAATCACTAATGTGTTGATAGTGTTTTCCGATAAAATTCAAATAGATTGATCTTAGTACATCAACGTGTTGTTATCAGAACCAACGGTCTTGTAATTATGTCAGGCTACAGTTAATTAACGGGCAAATTGATGTATGCAGATGGTACAAAATCGCGGCTATATGACTCATTTATGTTTATTGTGCCTTATTGATAATTTCCAAGTAATAACCGTACAATATTTTTTTAAGACGTAAATATAACAAGTTAACGGCGGCATGGTATGTCAACGAAGGACAGCTCAAGACACTAAAGAACGAGTATTAGTTCATAATTGGCAATTACTGTTAACGACAACTTGGTTTAAAATAGACTAAGAAATTTGCTTAAGTGGTTACCTGAAACCTTTCAATGCGATACAATTGTTTTAGTCTTACAAGTTGTATGTAGGTAATTTTTTCACTTAATTAAACTCACATAACATAATATTCGGTTTAGTATGTTTCTGGCAATGTCTCGCCAGTCTCTTAGTTTTTCTGAAGTATAACAGTTTTTTTGTACAATATATGTAGTATAATAATATGAAAAAGTATTTATTCACTAGTAAAGAAATTTCTCCAGAAGAGATGCAACTCTATTACTTTGTAAATATAAACTAAATAAGAGAAGTATGTAAGTTTCTGGGATTTGGTGAACACAGTGTAAGCTACATAATTGAATTATGGCACAGGTATAGAGGTTATCTATATGTATAGTTTAAAAATTCATTAACTAAATCTTTCAATCTTAAATGGTGAGGGGGTTTAATCTTCAAACAAAACTATTCTTGGAGATTGATACTATGTTCATAAATCAGAGAGAGATGAAAAAAATTATTTTTATTGAATCTTTCATATTCTGCCAGAGATTGCAGGAATATTTCCTGTTATAGATAATAAATTGGTCTATTGGAATGCCATTGGAACAAATATCTATCAAATGTTGAAAAAAATTTAACCTAATGTTAATATAATATCTAAGAAGTAATAATTAGAATTTGTTTTGGTTTAAACGTGTCTCTAATATTTGTATTATTATATATATATATATATATATATACATTAAATTGTATAAATGGCAATAGCCTTATTTAATTTCAATAAACATTGAATCGGAAAAAGTACTTGCTCCTCCGGGAGTCGAACCCGGATCTCTCACTTATTGTTTATACCAGAACGACGAATGGGCCATTTATTACGTGAAAACTCTATTAGGTTTTGGACGTGACTTTTCGCTTTGCTTGAGAACTATGTTTGTTGTATGTAATAAAGGTTTATGTTCATTGGTGCTTAATGGACGGGTATTGTGGACATATAATCCATGAAAGTGCGATATATTACGTGAAATCTTCATTAGATTTCGGACATACAATTTTGAACTACTTGAGAAATAAATGTGTTGTATTTAATAGACATTTACATCCATTTGAGCTTCCAGGACTGGTGTTATCTGAATAAATCTGATACAAATAACCAATCTATCTTTATTTTAAATATTCTTATTATATAAATTTAGTAAATAATAGGAGTTATATTTTGAAATATTGATAGTATTTAATAAAAAACAATAATAGTCAAGAGGAAAAACTCTTCTTAATGCAATATTTATTGAATAAAAATAAAAATACAATAGTTCAGTAACATAGCAACTTCGTGAGTATTTTGGAAATTAAACTTTTCCAATCTCTCTCTAATGACCGTATTGATTGTTCGATACTTTATGATAAAATATTAGAGAGGATTGTATACTACTAGATAATTACTATATTATCTAAGGGAACATACTCGTATTCCTTTATCTGATGTACTCAACGTAACGTAACGTATGTTATTTTTTGACGATGGAAGGATTGTGCAGGAAACAGGATTTTTCCGGACATTTGCCATCGTTCAGTGAAACAAGAAATCAGTAACAGTACGTATCGAGATCTGCAGTCTGATCTCTTCTTTAGGTAAAGAACTAACCTAATTTAACTAACCAAATATATATATATATATATATATATATATATATATATATATATATATATATATATATACATATATTAAATAGACGCTTACCTTTGGATGACAAAAGAGAGATTTACGAATATTCTCAATTTAAATAAAGCGTAATATTTCTAAACTGTTACGTTAGATAAACTCTGTAAAGAATTATATAATGGATTGATCAGAAGAGATATCCATTTTCTGAAGAAGAGTGACGCAACATTTTGTATATTGTACTCTGGGCTGAAAAGAGTAGGTATAGAGTTCTGTAGGGAGAGCTGTTATTCAATTACGTCACGTGCTAGCAGTTTGTTTATAATTTAATGGTTGCCTAATCTTTCTCCTTTTACATAAACTAATACTCTGTTATACTTGGTGCGTGTTTTAATCTATAAATTGATTTTAGAAAATAAAATAATAATAATAATATTAATTGTATGCTTTAACTTTGACGTTTTTACAGGAAATGATAAAGAAATTTGTTATAAACCATTTTATACATAAATTTCATTATTGACGTGACAACGTCTTAAATTAGGTTGCGGCTCGGAGTCACTCATGAAAAAGTGTAACGCCCGGTAACGTTACGATGCCCGTCCAGTGGGTCCGCCGCACGGGATCCGCACGGGATAAAGCAGATAACTATGTTTATTCGTGAAAATGTGGAGTGCTTAGATTCGTCATTTACAACAACTACAACAATAAAGGTAAATAATTGTACACTGATATTTCATTATCGTAAACTATGATTGATTGATTAATTGTTAGATTGACACAAAAGTTGAGAAACTGAGTTTATAGGTTATATCATACTATTGACAAATGTCGATAGTGTTAAGTAAATTATTAGTTTAAATCACTCTGCAATCAATCGTAATTCAGTCGATTGAGAAGAAACAGCGCGTATTGCTAGTCAAACATTTAAAATAACAAATTATAAACTCTAACCTGTCATAACAGTGCGACCAAACAAACGAACTAAACCGACCAATCACCACGCGCGGAGTTTGTGTTTAGCAAGAATTTCAAATTCCAATTTTAGTAAATGTTTTATTCAACTTTACCATTTACAATAACAAATTTTAATTAATTTCAAATTATGTACAATGTTTTAGTAAACAAAATATATTTCTATAGTTAAAATGTGTGCAATTCTTATTTTCATTTTATTCCTTGTTCCTATTGTGCAATTTAATAATATTCATATCAATAAATATTCTACCGAGAAAAAGACGTTGTCACGTAAAATCTTCGCCCGTAAAACCGACTTTACAGGCAACCATATTTTTTTTTTAATAAAAAAAATCGTAAGTGTTTTAAGTCTATAGTGCATATGCCTCAATCCCTTTCCAATCTCGAACCAAATTCTGGTGGTAAAATCGATATGCAAAGTCTCTTAGACGTCTTTCATCATATAAATTAACTTGACTTTATTTATTCACAAAGGATATAATCTGAAACCTGTACTGAATATCTAAAACGGCTTGACGCATGCTTATGAGTGTGATTTGAACAACTGAATTGAATTTCTGTTGTTATTTAGTAATGCTTTGACACAGTTTATTAGTTACAATACATTAATTAAAAGAATAGTAAAATTTCTGATTTTTAAGGTTTTTTTATTACAAAAATTAAACAATACATTTCTTGGGTGAAAGACTATCCTGATCAACTGTTGTAAAAACCTCAGTCATAAGGTTCATTTTGTAGGAAAATTATTAATGATATAAAAATATTATTAAGTGATTAATATTAGAAAACATTCTGAGTTTAGAGGAAAATGATCAAGAAACCTCTGCGTACATGTCAACATTTGATATGATTCGAGGGAATAAATAGCCGAGAATAAAATACTACTAGATTTAAGAGTCAACGTATATAAAGATTAGTAGCAAAGGCCTAGTAGATTTTGCCTTTTACTAGAGGTATATATAACTTTACTAAAATTGCAGGTCTGAAAATCATAACAAATATGAGAAACTAATTACGATTTAATTGCTAAAGCTAGTCAAGTTTCTATTATATTCGAGAACTTTTATGGATCTTGAGGTAAGTAACACTCAACATTTAGCGATTCAAAATGAAAAATTGAGCAAATGCCATAACCTCTCCTATACATTGTACTTGGTAAAAAAGTCTTTTCGTTAACTGGGAAAGTTAAATTTAATGGATGCTAGTAATACTGCCGAACATGTATGCTTTTGGTACCGGTCACTATCAAGGAGTAAGCATGTTTAGGCAATGAGTACACAATTCGTGTTACAGCGACAATCAGTCTGATAAGCAATCAGTACCAACAACACTCGCCCTTATTGTGTTTGATAAGATCGTTATACCAGTAGCCGTGAGGATAGACGGAAATAGACCTAATTGGTGATCGGTCTCTTCAATGAGATGTATTCAAAATTAAAATAAGAGGATCAGAGAATAAAACAATATTATTGTAAGCTATTTTAAAATTGTCGACATAAAACTAAAACATATGGTTAAACTTTTACAGTCTAATAATGAAATTAAAGATTTTGAGACTATAATGTAGTAAACGAGATAAAATATCGTAAAGTGAGGGATTTTTTCAAAGCACTACTGTCGTTCAAAGTTGACAGTTCTAATGTATAATATTCGATTGTTAAACCTTATTACCTACAACTCCAGGATAAAATAGATTAACGCAACTATAATTACTATATGGTTTAGCAACGATTCATATAGGCACTGTGTAATCACTACAATTAATCAATGAGAACCACAAATAGTTACACTACAGCAGTTGCAAGTACCTACCACAGAACCGTAATGAATTGTATAACGGGTTGCAACATTAATCACTGTGATTACAAATACCACAACTCAGAAACAGAAATGATGTTCATTACATTAATTGAGTCTGACCAAGATAACATCTCACAACGAAGCCTGAACGTTTCTTGTTCTGACAGAAGTTGTAGATCACCCATACTACTTACAGCATTTCAGCCTGACACTGGTTGGTCACACAAAAATAAATATATGCATTTCAATGGAAATCTCAAATAATTGTTTTGTTCACTTTACGAATTATATATAATAAATAAATATAAATAAATAAATATATATATATATATATATATATATATATATATATATATAGTGTAATGAGATAATATAAAATGACGAAGAGGAATTAATGGTGTTCTAGAGTACAGAATATGGATTCGTCATTTCAAATTAAATTTTTATTATTATTACAAGGAAACATAATAATTGGATGTAAATAAGACTGTAAAACATAATCATCTTCTTTTAATTCAAAACTATAACTACTGTATGCAGATTGTGTTAATACATAAATATATAGATGTATTTGAGTATATAATAATATATTCTATTTACTTCTTATCCGATTTTTCAGATATATCGTATACAAAAGAAAGTATACAATTTTAACATTCTTTGTGTTATTTTTAATAATAAGTATAATGTTACAATTAATTCTTAAGCAGATAGTCTTAGACGAGTAAAAAAGTTTTACGATATACTGTACTTCTCTTTTTTTTAATATCTGTGTTCCGTATATTTTCGTTCACAAAACATTATAAGTGAACTATATAAGAAAGTGGAAGTTTCTGTTCTATTTGATGAAATATTAATGAAATTATATATTCTGTTATGTATACAGGAGTCTAATAAACGGAAGAGCGAAAATAAATTTTTATAAATATATGCGCATTTCTTTCTAAAATTCTGAAATTTCGGGTATTTCTGTAACACAGTCTTCATATTTCAACACCTTAACGTATGATTATTTAGGAGGAAGAAAAGTATAAAGACAATGCTCGATAAAAAAACAAATGTTCTTGCAATAAGAAAAGAATTATTTGTTAGTTTTTTTGAGGTTGAAATCTCTATTTCCTCGTATTTTCCGAAAGTTTTTTGAGATTCTAGTAACTAATTTTAAATAAATACTCATAAATAAGTTCATTTGCTGTTGTGGCATGCTTTCACTGCATGTTTAAATAGCAAGAAGCCTCTTTTAACTCGAAAGTGTTTAGATAAAATTGTAACGGTAACTTAGATAGTAATGCATATGGCAAACCTGGAAATTATCCTTAACGCTATCTTGAATTAATGTTACAAGTTAATAAAACACACACTGTCAATGCATCGTCAACATGACACAATTCTAGCTAAACGTTCTTTTTAATGAACGTACAAACATTTTTAATGCAATTTACCATATGGAGCCAATTTAGTATAAACTACGACATTAAAGGTGCATATTAATTTTCCCTTCTACTCTGCCCACATAATACTGAACTCACTCTCAAGAAAACTTTTTCCAAGTGGAATGTGGGTAGAGGACTCAGGGATCATAGGTTTATGTTTTCCTTCAGGAGCGTTCTCACTGATTCTTGTTCCACTCCTATCAAATCAAAGATGTTTATAACAATAAAAGTTATACTCAAAATTTTAAAAAGATTCTTAAACAAAATAAAGGTACCATTAGTTCTAGGAAAACGGTCAGTTACGTCACCAGTAAATCAATGTTATGCATTTGAATGCCATGTTTATAAAACAATTTAAATTTTGTAACATAGTTTTAAATACCAAAAAGCGTAAGACACGCGTGTTTATATGAATCCCTGACGGTATTACAAATATGTAGTAAAGAGTACTAATTATTTTTATTTTTACATTCTTTTATTTTAATTCTTTTATATTTACTCTCTGATGGGTTGGCTTTCATATTATCACGGTGTTTATTGTGTTATTTATTACCAAAACAATTGGAATAGTTTGCAAAGCAGATAACATGAAATATCAATTACAAATATATCTTTTGTTGCACTAGATCTAGTGTGGTACTTTGTATTGCCGTTTGACTACGCTTTGTTAAAGGTTTGTTATGTGAGAAATTGTTATTTTGTATGCTCTGTGGAAGCAGCTTTTCGTCCACGATCTCTGGTCGTGCCTCAAGGATTCTATACTAGATAAATCATTATATTAATTAATTAAATAACTTGTGGACAAAGGTCACCCTGGGGTTGTGTATGATAACGATTTCCAGAATTATGTACGTAGTTTTCAAAAACATTAATCTAGAACTTGTCTGTTTTGATATTGTTACTAGAATGTAAACAGAAATGTATTGATAACTCCAGCATAATTGAGTTAAGTACGTCTAGCAATTTTAATCATAAGTTTCATTAACCTGTGGTAAGAGTTCCCCGAAATACATCGGTTAATTTTATTTTCTCCAGTATAAGCATTATTTATACCATAGTTAAATATTCCTTGTTTTCCTGACAAAGGAAATATTTATATATACATGTAAATTTATGAGAGGCTTAATTCTTTCGAAAGAAAACTGAGATAGTAATAATGAGTTAAGCTCCACTCTACCTTCCTCTGCCTGAAGTGTCACAAAATTTACCCTACCTTAGACTTCACACTTGTCAACAGATAAATGAAATCAGAGAAAAGAAGCTCAAAAAAGAACTATTTACATGTTTTTGAACCCAGAGACACGAGGACTACAAAATATTAAAATATAGTGTAATCTAGATTATAAAATACTTTCATTGTCTTATCAGGTGCATAACTGAGTTTACTACGATGTATCTAAAACGATATATATGCAAGACGGAACAAAGAATTTTCGTATTTATAGCAGGAAGGGTTGATTTTTTATATTTTGTAGCATAGGTTTCTCTGATATGGAAATGATAATAAAGAGTTTGTTCTAATATTTTTCATAGCCGAATTTAGTAAAAAAAATCTCAAACGAAATCTCTAGATTCCAGGAGTCAATTCTTCGATATAATCAGATATTAGACGATGCACCAAACGGATGGTGAACTGGAGATAAACTCAACATTCACTTGTTATGTTTACTAGTGTTTAAATTTGTATTAAAATTATAATGTGATTTGATCTTTGATTAGTTTTCTGCTCTTGCACGAAAGGATAAAGAAGGAGTGTTAATGCCATTCAAGCCTAATGTACGCCTTCAAGACTAAAAATGGAAGTAAATTTAAAATAGTGGTTTAAATAATTAAACATTTAGATTTGCTGTCATCAAGGATTATTGATTATATTTAACAGGCTCTTTCAGTAACAATATTTATTCGTTGTAATGAAACGTCATTAAAGACCAAGATAGGATCTTTCAGAACCTTAGGGATCACTGAAGCGTATCCTGATGGGCATTTTTAAATAATAATAGGTATGTAAGTAACCAGAAACCCTAAGAGTGTCCATGTAAAATTTTAGTACAATTAGTCCAATGTTTGTCACATGAATGAGTAACATACAATAGAACTCACAGACAGACACCATTATATTTGTATATAATAGAATACATTATGTAACTTAATGGTACTATGTAAGGTCCATATGTACGGCTTTATATCTCCATTCCACCGGTGCGGTTGCAGTTAATACACTGTGATATAACTTTGTTCATACAAAATTAGTATATGACCAATGCCATTATTATTATTATTATTATTATTATTATGTATATATATATATATATGTAATAACTGTGAGTCCTGGTGAGGTGTGTTTCAGTGGAAATCTCGCTCTGTTGTTTTTCGTGTTTTTAACAATATTTATTGTATTGCATACACCTAATTTGTGGTAAATCTACTTGTAAAGATATAGTTAACATTGCCGAGTATCGGTGACGGTGTAAAATGTGGCAAATGTAAAGAAGATATCCCTCTAGATGGAGCGTATGCACTTTGTAGGTTATGGCTGTCAAGATATCATTTTGATAATTGTAGCATGCAGGCGCAGTCATGGAAAAGTCTGGGGAAGGCTGGACAAGGAAAATGGAGTTGTGTATCTTGTAGGTCTAAAGAAATAACCTGTAGTCAGACGCCAGAGGATGAAATATTATCTCATGAAGTTACGACCAAGATAGAAAGCCTACTGGCACTCATTCCGGCAGTAAACCAAATTAAGGATACGTTGGATTTATTATCTGGAAAATATGATGATATTTTAAGTGAAATTAAATTGCTACGTCAGGAAAATAAAGACTTAAAAGTTGAGCAGAAATAAGTCAAGGCAAAGCAGCAGGTTGGTGATACTACTGTAAAGGACCTGCTGAGTAGGGTCAACGAAATGGAACAATATGGTAGAAGAGTGAACCTGGAGATTCATGGAGCATCTGTGAGGGGTCCCAAGGTCAAAGAAGAAGATATATATGAAGTTGTGAAGGAATAAGTTAAGACCATTAACTTTCCCTTTGTACCGGAGGAAATCAATAGGCTTCACAGGCTTCAGAAAAGGAAAGATGGAAATCCTCGGGCTAAAATAGTACAGTTATTTTCCAGCCAAGTGCGGGATAAATGGCTTCAACAGGGAAGAAATCACGACTTTCGGATCGGAATACAGGTAAACAAGTGTTCTTCATTGAAAACCTATCACTCTAGTACAAGAATCTGCAGAAACACCAAGGCAAGAGCTAAAATCTATAACTATAAGTATGTATGGATTAAAAATGGGAAGGTATTTTTAAAAAGAGGTGAAGGAAGTGAAAGTGCAATTTTAATAAGAAGCTTTGATTACATAATGAATTATATTTCTGAGGATCTTGAAATAAGAGTTTTCCATTTAAATATAAGGTCAATAAAAAAATGATATGTCTTAAACATTCATTTGCAAAAATTCATTCATATATTGGATATCATAGTTCGGTCAGAGATAGCTTGCTCATGTCACGAAATTGTTGGGTACAATTTATATGGATTTTCGAAAGTTATTTCATGTAGGGAAGGTAGAAGAGGAGGAGGCTTAGTACTATTTTATAAGTCAGAAATGTTTACTTTCAGTCAGTTGAAGCTAAGGGTAGATTCATTTGAATGCATAGCTGGTAAACTAGAATATTTACTACTTAAACAAAAATGTATAATACATATTATAGCAATTTATAGGCCTCCTCCTACAAGTACTGGGTTTTCAACTAGATATTTTGTAACAGAAATTCTGGTTCTGAATCGAAATCATACAATCCAATCACACTGTATGACCAGTGCAAATTTGTTAGTTAGGAACATGAACTTAATTTTAAGAGTTAAGAGACCGGTTTTATCAGTGTTTATAATTTGAAATGTAAAGATAAAATAAAACAATCCTGTATGCTGTTTTTCTTGCTTGTAAACTTTAACAAAATAATAATTGCTAATTTTGATACGTAATTTAATATATACATTGTATGGTTTAGTTAAGATAGTTTAATTTGTACCCCGCTGACAAGTGTTGTACTTAACATAGCCATTGAAATGGAAGGTTTTAGAAATAAAGCCATTTCAATTTAATTTACTATATATATGTATATGTATGTATGTATGTATATATATATATGTATATATGTATATATATATATATATATATATATATGTATATATGTATATATATATATATATATATATATGTATGTATATATATATATATATATAAACTTTAAAAATGTAAGAAAAGTATTAAATTATTTTATTGGAAACAAAAATATTACTACTTTCTAGTTCACTTTAACATTAACTTTACAAATTAGACGTTGAATTGTGTGCAAAAATTCGTGAGAAAAATTGAACATAATAAAATAGGCTATGATCTTATATATTATATGTCAGGTTGTCTTATTATAGATTATTTTTTTAGACAATTTAGTATAAATAAATGTTATATTTAAATAATCATAGTCATTTTTGGTAAGATAAAACTACAATAAGCTATTATGTCTATACACATACCACCAGATAACAGCCTTATAGTGTCATACATCCACAAAACTAAGATAAATATTGTAGTGTTATTTAGTGTGAGAAGTACTAAGTTGGTAGGTATCCATAGTGATATTTAATGTCTGCACCAGTGATGTTGGCAGTATGTATTGTCAGGCGATGTAACATACGATGTGGTCTAAAAGAATAAAGAATGCTCATAGGCGCTGCTCTCTCCTGTGACGTCCACATCACGCCACTAAACCCTACCACCAACGGTCCAAGCTGGCCAGCCAGCAGTCCACCCGGAGTCCACCACCAGACACCGTCATGTAACCTCCGCGTCCCGTCCGTTCCTTTACGAGCGGTCCTAGAGCAATGTTACTCTAAATGTGTAGTTTTAATTATTCTTCCCGACCCATAGAGAGTACAGTGTCGACCCGCATACATTACAGTGGCGACGAGGAAAACAACTGCAACAGTGGAACGTCGCTTTACAGTGGCGACGAGGAAAACAACTGCAACAGTGAATTACAGTGATTTAGTGCGGAAGGGCAACTATCGTAATGAACACGTGCAAATAACAACGAAATGTGCAGGGACATTCGGGACATTGAAACAGTGAATTACAGTGATATAGTGCGGAAGGACAACTATCGTAATGAACACGTGCAAATAACCGCGAATGTGCAAGGACATTCCGGACATTCCAACGGTCGGGAGTAGTAAGGTACGCCGATCGATATAAACTATTCTTGGTGTAAGCAGCGCACAAGCTGATTTTAATCGTTGCAATAATGCCGTTAGACGATTATTTTTACCGGGGACATTTTAAACAGTTATTACGGAGTGTACAAGAAAACAAAATGGCAACTATCGGGTCTATGGGTTATTTTGATAGTGCGGAAGAATCGTGGCAGTCTTATATAGAGAGATTTTGAGTTTTTTTATTGATTGTAAATGATATCGATAATTCAAAGAAACTAAGCACTTTGTTGACAGTTATGGGTGTAAGGACCTATACGTTTACTGAAAGACTTAATTACACCAGACAAACCGTCTGACAAGTCGTACAAGGAAATTGTGGACACTATAGCGAATCATCTGCATCCCAAGCCTTCTTTTATCACGGAAAGATTTAAATTTAGTAGGCGGAATCAATTGGATCATGAAACGGTTAGCGATTATATTGTGCATTTAAAAACAGTTATCTAAGTATTGTGAATTTGGTGATAAATTGCCAGACTACTTAAGGGACAGATTAGTCGCGGGTCTGCGAGACCAACAGATACAGAAAAGACTTCTCGGGGAGAGAACCTCACTTATGAAAAAGCCGTGCAACTAGCTACTGCAATGGAATTTGCTGAGAAGGGGGCGGCCCAGAATGACAACTGCAGGAGGACGTATTCACCGGATGCAGAGCAGCGGGTCGATACCGAAAAGGACACAGGCGGCGAGCATCGCAGCGAGACGGTCATCGGACGGCGGGAAGGCGCGGGAGACATCACCTGCTATTGTTGCGGCAAGCGAGGATCACACACAGCATCGCAATGTCGGTTTCGTGAGTACACGTGTAATCATTGTAAAAAGAAGGGACACCTTGAAAGAGTTTGTAGATCGAAAAATTATGTTAACAAAACCTAATGAGAACAAACCAAATGTTTTTACAAATAGGTCTAAGGAGCCTTCAGCTAAAGGGAAAACAGTTTTACAGCAAATAAAAAGCAATATGTTTATAAAGGTAGGCAGCACTATGTAGAGGAAAGTAAAAGAATCAGCAGAGTCCGGTTCAGATAATCACTGGAAACATAAAGACAATGACGATGTGTATGAAATTTCCAATCTATTTACGGTTAAAGAAATAGAAACTAAGATTAATAAAATTGAGCCAATAACGGTACAGTTATTAGTGGAAAGTAAGGAAAATTGTAATTTGAAGTCGATAGTGGAGCTTGTGTTTCAGTTATGTCAGAAAAAGATTGTAAGACTAAGTTAGGAAATATAAACATGTATCCAACTAGGCTTAGTATTAAGTTCATATACACATGAAAAGATCAGGCCTTTAGGTAAGGTTATGGTCAATGTACAACATAAAGGTAAAGAGAAACAATTAGCTTTATACATCGTAGCTAATGGGGCTAATCCCTTGTTAGGGGCTGATTGGATGCAAGCATTAGATTTAACAGTTAGAGTGCCTAGTAATGTAAACAATGTACAGTCAGCTGATCGCACGAGCATGGTGGGGGTTGTGCCAACTGCAGGCGGCAGCGCGGCAGACGCATGCACGCCTGTCAGTGGAAGCCACAACACACCTGTAGAGGTAAACAAACAAACATCTGTCAATCCGTCTGTTGTCAACAACAACAAACAAGTAGAATTACTGTACAATGAGTTTTCCAAATGTATTTAACGGATAAGTTGGGATGTTTCAAGGGTGCACCAGTTAAATTAAAGTTAAAAGAAAATGTAGTACCAAAATACTTTAAACCTAGGACGTTACCTTTTACACTTAAAGAAAAAGTAGAAGCCGAGCTGACTAGACTAGAACAAGAGAACGTTATTTCACCAGTATATACCAGTGAATGGGGGACTCCCATTGTACCAATTATTAAGGCTAATGGGAAAATAAGAATTTGTGGGGATTATAAAATAACTGTAAATCCTTTCTTGGAGGTAGACCGACACCCGTTACCGAAAATGAAGAAAATATTTGCCAGCCTACAAAACGGAGAAAAATTCTCTAAAATAGATTTATCTTCAGCTTATCAGCAGCTTAAACTAGATGTAGATAGTCAAACGTATTGTACAATTAGCACACACAAAGGATTGTATGCTTACAATCGCCTATGTTTTGGTATCAGTTCAGCACCGGGGATATTCCAGGGAATAATAGAACGAACATTACAAGGTATCCCGGGGGTAACTGTATTTTTAGATGACATTCTAGTAACAGGTAAAAACAATGAGGAACACTTGCATAGACTTAGACTAGTGTGTCAAAGACTTGAAGACAATGGGTTCACAGTGAGCAAGAACAAATGTAAATTTTTCTGTGACAGTTTAGAATATTTAGGTTTTGTTATCAGTAAACAAGGGGTTTGCATACCGCACCTAGTAAGGTTGAAGCAATTGTCAAGGCACCTGAACCTCAAAATGTGACACAGCTTAAAGCCTTCCTTGGTCTTGTTAATTACTATTCACGTTTCATTCCTAGGATATTCCACTATTTTAACCCCAATGTATCAGTTGTTAAGAAAGGATACCGATTTTGTATTTAATTTAGCATGTAAGAAGGCACTACAAGAGATTAAGCAAAAGTTAATCTCTGCTGAAGTTTTAAGCGCATTAATGATCCTGCATTACCATACTAGTGGTAGCCAGTGATGCTAGTCCAATATGGCATTGCATCAGTTTTTGAGTCAGATTCAATACGACGGTACAGAAAGACCTATATCATTCGCAAGTAGAGTGTTAAATAGCGCTGAGAAAAACTATTCACAAATAGATAAGGAAGCATTAAGCATTGTATTTGGTGTTAAGAAATTTAGTCCAATATTTATATGGTACACAGTTTTTGTTAAAGACTGATCATAAGCCTTTAGTGGCTATTTTTGGACCAAAGAAAGGGTTACCTGCTTTCGCAGCCAGTAGGTTACAACGATACGCTTTGTTTTTAAGTGGTTTCCAATATGAGATTGTGTATGTTAAGTCCCAAAACCATGGCAATGCCGATGGTTTATCTAGATTACCTGTAAATAGTGAGATTAAAGATGAATAATCTCGGATGATGACCTTAATATTAATGTCATAGGTACCTTTTTGCAGTGTTTAGCTGAAAATGACATACCATTAAGCTATGTAGACATAAAAAGAGAATCAATGGTAGATAGTGAAATCAAAAAGGTAATATCCTATGTAGAATTAGGTTGGCCTATTGTAACTGAACCAGATCTAAAGCCATTTGAAATTAGACAGTCGGAATTAACCTTGGAGCAAGGAAATCCTAATGTGGGGGTACAGGGTGGTAATACCTAAAAGGTTCAGAATAAACATTCTGAACGAATTGCATACTTCACACATAGGTATTGTTCGCATGAAGGCATTAGCCCGTGCATATGTATGGTGGCCTAATATCGACCGGACATAGAACAACTAGCTAACAGCTGTGCAGCCTGTTTGGAGGAAACGAGCAAAACCGCCCAAGGCTTTCCTGCATCATTGGAATGTTCCGGAACGAGTTTGGTCTCGAATTCATATTGATTTTTTTTGGACCTTTTCAGTCCAAGTTATTTTTTTGGTGGTAAAAGATGCGTACTCTAAGTGGCCAGAGGTGTTGCCCGTTGCTTCAACGGCAGCTGTTTCACAAACCGATTGTGAAATTAAGGGAATTATTTAGTAGGTATGGTATTTGTAGACCACATAGTGTCCGACAACGGACCACCTTTTTACCAGTCAAAGAGTTTAAAGAATTTTTGATGTCAAATGGTATCAAACACACGTTTTCACCACCATACCACCCAAAACCAATGGTTTGGCAGAACGGTCAGTCAGAACTATTAAAAATAAATTGAAAACAGCTCTTCATAATTCCAAGGATTTAGAATTAGCTTTGAGTAACTTCCTGTTCACTTATAGAAATACAGTGCATTCTACTACCAATCTATCGCCAGCTCAATATAATGTTGGGCAGATCGCTAAAATCTAGGTTAGATTTAATTCGCCCAAATGTTAAAGCAATAATGTCAGATAATCAAGAAAAAACAACGATTGTACTATAGGGGTAGTAAAACTAGACAGTTAGCTATTGGACAACCAATCATAGCCAGAGATTACAGAGGTAGAAATAAGTGGATACCAGTGTGGTAGTTTCACGATTAGGACCAGTCACGTATTTAGTTGAACTGAATACGGGCATGAGGTGGAAACGACATATCGACCAGTTGGTAGGTTTACAGTGTAGTCCGGAAATGTCTGAGTTGACAACAATGCCTAGACTCCCAGACGCAAGCGTGGCAACAGAGCACACGCAGGAAACGATCGATATACAGTCGCGGGACAGAGCGAGCGCAAGGTCGCCAGTACTTTTAGCAACGACCTTGCCACCCCTCTCCGCAAAACCATAACAATAACAGAAACGCTCAGGGGCAAAGCCCCCAGCCCACGTACAAATGTAAAACAATAACAGTTCCAGCGTTTCAACCCAAACAAATGACACCTGTTAGACGATACCCACTAAGGGATCGTAAACCTTTAGTCAAAATGGACTTGTAAATACAAACCCAATTGTGACTTGTATATAATTAATATTGTTTAAGCATTATTAATTATCGATTTGTTAATTGTGTTCATTCAATGTGTTTATTAATTGCTATATTCTGATTTATTGGTTTTGATTGAAGTGTTTGTGATTTGTGTTAAAATGATTATATATTGAGTTTGTATTTTGTTCTCTATAATCTATACTTACAAAAATAAAGAGTATAATGTCAATTTTCTTATTCATTGTAATTGATTTAAAAATTGGAGAATTGTAAGACCAAATTGTAATTGATAAATTTCTAAAATTGTAGGGGACTTATGTATTTAAGGGGGAGGATTGTAGTGTATTTAGTGTGAGAAGTACTAAGTTGGTAGGTATCCATTAGTGATATTTAATGTCTGCACCAGTGATGTTGGCAGTATGTATTGTCAGGCGATGTAACATACGATGTGGTCTAAAAGAATAAAGAATGCTCATAGCTGCTCTCCTGTGACGTCACATCACGCCACTACCCTACCACCAACGGGTCCAAGCTGGCCAGCCAGCAGTCCACCCGGAGTCCACCACCAGACACCGTCATGTAACCTCCGCGTCCCGTCCGTTCCTTTACGAGCGGTCCTAGAGCAATGTTACTCTAAATGTGTAGTTTAATTATTCTTCCCGACCCATAGAGAGTACAGTGTCGACCCGCATACATTACAAATATAGTGATAAATATGTTAAAACAAACATTAAAGTCATAAAACTTCGGCACTACTTCTCCGCCAACTCTCAGGCACTCATGATTGTGGTTTTAACTAAGGGATGTGAAGCCGAATAGGATATAATATTACGTCACGTAGATGAAATTTATTTAAAAATGGATTCTAAAACCAATCCATTTACAGTTTACAGTTATTTCTTAAATTTATATTGTAATATATTATAGCTTTTAATATATTATGATATAAACAACTTTATTGATTTGCAATAACTTATTTAATATGGAAAGCTCCATATTTAGCTTGATGAAATCCCAAAAGACACCACTATATTCAATACCGTTTATTAATAATAATAATAATTTATACTTTAGTTAGCCAATGTGGATGGCAGATAAATACCGAAGTGAGCATATTTTCGTAGTTAAAATGATGTTCATGAAATAACATTGAAATATTTATTACATTTATCTATATGTACTTTATTATGATAAATAATTTTGAGGCAGAAATTTAGGCTCTGATTAAATACAATACAATAGATCCCTTTATATATATGTAGCCTCGGCATAATCGTCAGGATTTTCGAGCGTCTACTTCTTTCTGTTACAAGGCGACAAAGGTTTTTTGTCCTCTCATGTTATTTAAATTCTCACAGTTGACATAGTGGTCCATCCAGTCAGAGTCGTATTTGAGGGAATCTAACGTATTTTATGTAAAATTTAGTTTTGCTATAATCTTCTTTCCAAAATTGCAGCAGTTTTTCGTATTTGTTTCCACCTTTGGCTATATCAAACCTCCCTAGTAATTTATAAAAATATTTCTTAAATTGTATCACTATTCCTAATGTTTCAACTAAACCATATCCACTGTATTTTACTAAAATATTATAAAAAATAAAAAATTACAAGTTTGCTAGCTACAATGTAAGTAAAACAAAAAGGTGTAACCAACAACATTATTGTGTATAATCTCGTAAACAGACAACAATTGCTTCTTATTATTTTTTATACCATAATCAATCTGCGCGCGCCTGTATGTGTGAATGATATACTTTAGTAAAAATCTAAATATTACTGTATTACGTATATTGTAAATACAAATTAATTCAAAAGTACATAGAAATTATTAAGCTTTTAATTGGAACGATTGCTAATACAATCAACGTAGAAAGCACTCTGACATACGTATATAAAAACATTTGTTTTATTGATCCGATCGCCCTTTATTCCCAACTGCTTGGAGCTTCGAACTTCCGCTTCCAATGCAAACATTTTTAACATTACATATTGAAAACATTGAGGGGAAATATGACAGATTTTTAATACTAAAATGGGAACTAATCATATCGTCAATTTTAAGGACATTTATTTCAACTAAATTCTTGTTTGTAGAATATTGTTGTTTAAGACCTTAAGAAGGTATAGCTAACTTGTGCACTATTCATCTTCAATTTTAAATAAATACTACTTGAATATCAAATCTATGAGTACAGTTAATAGTACTTCAATGATGAACATCTCACCTGACTGAGGCTATACCTTGTGTTCTATGAACGTATTTACATTTTTCAACAAGATGTATACTCCAGATCTATTGGCTTCCCAGATATAAGTGACACCAGTTTTATGCTGTCCTCAGTATACTCGTATGTTGAAAAAGTTGGGTGAAACTGGTATAAAGCAGCTTGGGTGAATCTTCTTGGAGATTTATAGACAAAAATTTCAAAAAAGTTCTGTTAGTATCTTGAACAAGAAATGTGCTAATTAAACCATTCCTTCTTATTTTGTGGTTATTTGTTATGTTCTTTTTTCCTAATTGCCGTTCGTCTAATTTTGAAAAATTAAAATGTTTTATTTAACTAAACTTTTAAACACAAAAAGTCTTTTATTCAGTTGTGTAAGTCCGAAGATGTACTTATTGAGTACGAAAAGCCTTACAAAAATAAAAACTTTATATTATTAGAGAGTTTGTTTAAATTAAAATACGACCGTAGCAAAACTATTTACATATGAGATTTACAATTAACATTCGTGAAATAAGATGCAATTAAAAATAACGATATAAACGGTAGGTTCATTTCCCTGTTAATTGATATATTTTTTGCAGAAAATTACCTAAACATAACACTGCGTGGACAAAAATACTTTAATTTATATCTATTTTTCTGACTGCACAATATATTAAAACAAACTATGATATGTGTTTAATATTTTTAATTATTATCATTTCAACATGAGCAACATAACTAGAACAACAACATGAGTTTTGTTAAGGTTTTAATTTATTATTATGTATTGTATTATATTTTTATTTTTTCTCGTGCTGTAATAGAAACAGTTAATTTTTACTCCGCCTAATAATGATTTTGTAATTTAGTTTCTTCGAATACGTACTTATATATTATATTATAAATTATTATTATTAACTTGTATTGTCAATATAGCTGTTTTGGGATAATATTCCTATAGCTATTGTACAAAAATAAATAAATAAACACTGAATTAGATAATAGAGTATGTTGTTAATGTTGGTGTTGGAGAAATCTGGCTTGTTATTGAATATTTTTAATATTATTGGTTTTTTTTTTACCTTAATAACTCTATGAGAACCTTAGTGTGAGAACAACGTCCAAGTAACACCAAACCCTAGAAATATTGTCAATAATAAAAAATTATTGGCTGCCAAAACAGCTAAACGTGATACACCATCGCGAATGAATGTTTGGGTTCCAACATTTCTGAGTAACACTAATGGATATATCACGTAAGAACTGTATCATTTTTGGTTTGAGCTTTGTAAATTTTGTTAGCTTAGACCATAGTTTAAAGAATTATAAACAAAGAACTTTCTATGCATTTGTAGCAACCAAAGAAATGTTTTAGAAACAAGAAATAAAAAAAGTAAGTTTGTAAGTGTTATGAAGCGAGCTAGGAAAGCCTGTTGCGCAGTAAGAACAAATAACGAGAGAATTCGACTTCTTTGTTATCTCAGAAATTCTACGTTAGTTATGATACGTGTCTTCTGATTCTCCTATCCGTTGATTCCTTGTAGGACGTTTTAGATATATTAGATATTTATTATTTAAAAAATACATTACAAATAGGCGTGTAACCAATTACATGCAAGTATTAATAAAAGTAATAAATGCAATTTGAGAATACGGTGTCCATCATGATATACATGTATTTACAAGAAATATTAAATAATAACTTTATAATGTAAACAAAAATTTACTTAAATTTCAAGTATTACTAAAATTTATTTAACAATGCTAGGCAACAATTGTATTACATAATATATATATATATATATATATATATATATATATATATATATATAACTTTGTTTATAATTCTTTAAACTATAGTCTAAGCTAACAAAATTTACAAAGCTCAAACCAAAAATGATACAGTTCTTACGTGATATATCCGTTAGTGTTACTCAGAAATGTTGGAACCCAAACATTCATTCGCGATGGTGTATCACGTTTAGCTGTTTTGGCAGCCAATAATTTTTTATTATTGACAATATTTCTAGGGTTTGGTGTTACTTGGACGTTGTTCTCACACTAAGGTTCTCATAGAGTTATTAAGGTAAAAAAAAAAAACCAATAATATTAAAAATATTCAATAACAAGCCAGATTTCTCCAACACCAACATTAACAACATACTCTATTATCTAATTCAGTGTTTATTTATTTATTTTTGTACAATAGCTATAGGAATATTATCCCAAAACAGCTATATTGACAATACAAGTTAATAATAATAATTTATAATATAATATATAAGTACGTATTCGAAGAAACTAAATTACAAAATCATTATTAGGCGGAGTAAAAATTAACTGTTTCTATTACAGCACGAGAAAAAATAAAAATATAATACAATACATAATAATAAATTAAAACCTTAACAAAACTCATGTTGTTGTTCTAGTTATGTTGCTCATGTTGAAATGATAATAATTAAAAATATTAAACACATATCATAGTTTGTTTTAATATATTGTGCAGTCAGAAAAATAGACATAAATTAAAGTATTTTTGTCCACGCAGTGTTATGTTTAGGTAATTTTCTGCAAAAAATATATCAATTAACAGGGAAATGAACCTACCGTTTATATCGTTATTTTTAATTGCATCTTATTTCACGAATGTTAATTGTAAATCTCATATGTAAATAGTTTTGCTACGGTCGTATTTTAATTTAAACAAACTCTCCAATAATATAAAGTTTTTATTTTTGTAAGGCTTTTCGTACTCAATAAGTACATCTTCGGACTTACACAACTGAATAAAAGACTTTTATTCAGTTGTGTGAGTCCGAAGATGTACTCATTGAGTACGAAAGGCCTTAAAAAAATAAAAACTTTATATTATCAGAGAGTTTGTTTAAATTATTATATAATTTCCAATAACACAAGAGCTTCAAGAATGTACGGTCGTATTGGTTAACGCTTTTGTAAACATAGATCTTGGGTCGTAAGAGAAAAAGAAAAAGAAATCCCTAAGATAAATTGCAGTTTCAAGGGTTGTAGATGCTACGTAATTGCATTGTTGGAGTATTTGATTGCTTTTTCGTTTCCGTTTCAGGAAACCTGAAATAATTGAGACACTTCATTCAGATATATACATTTTCCATATATAATAGTTACATGATTTATACAAAATGGCTCTACTAAAACTGTCATAGCTGCAATATAATAACACGTTTAATTTTAAAATGCACATTCAAGAAAAAATCTCACAAGTGTTCTGAATTGTTTATAAAATTATATAAAGTTGTAGTTACTGTTAAATTATTATAAACTGGATTTATCTAGTCCATTTAATGTCAATATAGCTGTTGTTAAATGTCAAAAGTATTATAGCACCTTTATTTATGGTTGAATAGGAACATAACATGTTCTGGAGGTCACTTAATAAAATACATTTCCTTAATTGTTTTTAAAACCTTTTTTCACGAATGCTTTAAGAAATAATAATTATATAAATCCGATGAAATATAATATAATAATATTATAATATAATAAATATAATATATTATAATAATATTATAATATAATAAATATAATATATTATAATAATATTATAATATAATAAATATAATATATTATAATAATATAATAATACAAAATGTATCTATGCCTTTCAAGTAAGCCAAACGGACTGTTAGTTGAATTGTGTTTTTCCATAGTTTAAAGAATTATAAACAAAGAACTTTCTATGCATTTGAAGCAACCAAAGAAATGTTTTAGAAACAAAAATAAAAAAGTAAGTTTGTAAGTGTTATGAAGCGAGCTAGGAAAGCCTGTTTGCGCAGTAAGAACAAATAACGAGAGAATTCGACTTCTTTGTTATCTCAGAAATTCTACGTTAGTTATGATACGTGTCTTCTGATTCTCCTATCCGTTGATTCCTTGTAGGACGTTTTAGATATATTAGATATTTATTATTTAAAAAATACATTACAAATAGGCGTGTAACCAATTACATGCAAGTATTAATAAAAGTAATAAATGCAATTTGAGAATACGGTGTCCATCATGACATACATGTATTTACAAGAAATATTAAATAATAACTTTATAATGTAAACAAAAATTTACTTAAATTTCAAGTATTACTAAAATTTATTTAACAATGCTAGGCAACAATTGTATTATATAATATATATATATATATATATATATATATATATATATATATATATAAATATATATAATTTATGTAATACAATTGTTGCCTAGCATTGTTAAATAAATTTTAGTAATACTTGAAATATAAGTCAATTTTTGTTAACATTATAAAGTTATTATTTAATATTTCTTGTAAATACATGTATATCATGATGGACACCGTATTCTCAAATTGCATTTATTACTTTTATTATATATATATATATATATATATATATATATATATACGTTATAAGTAAATAATTTGTTTAACAAATCTAATACTTGAATACTTTATAATGAAAAAATGTCTATACAACAATAAAAAATCAATAACAGCATTTTTGGTATTTATATATTTATTTGTATCATTATTACATTCAACAGGGAATTTACTATTAAGTTTGATCGAAATTGGCAAATATAAAAATGAAATTAGATTTGTATTAGTACTGGTACATAAAATTGCGTCTTATACAGCAAAGTCATCTCATCAACCACCCCCACTGAAGTATACCAATATAGCTACATGACGTCGTTTATTTACTGAATCTAGTTTAAACGTTGGTGATATCATAGTGTATGGGGTGAACGTTAGAATAATAAACCCATTATTATATAGCTATTGGATCGAACTATAATCATATGGGTTTAAATCCGATGTACGTTTAAAAACAGTCCATTACTTTGCTCGCTTCCTATTGGCTACAGATATTACGCCACTTATATAGCGTAGTCAAGCATCGGCTCAGCATTCTTGGTGCAAAGTCTATACGATAACCACGTAACCATTGTACTCTCTGGAGCTTATAGTGTTGGTGTGCAGTTCATATTTTTAATGTGACAAATTAGTTTATAATCTCTAAAGTTATATATGGCAGTAAAAATATTTAATGGCTCTTCATTATATTTGTTTATGTATTTGGATTATCAGTAAAATTGTACCCTAAATCTACTGATTTGGCTGTTTTAATGAAGCCTATCTAGGAGGAGACCAACTTGAGGTTCTCTTCCTTTTAACTAGTGGCAAATCTGCATGTTGTGAGTCTACATAATTTACATATTCACGCTAAAGGTTCTATATTACATTACCATGTGTTTAACTTGCTCTCTTCTTAACTACTTTTTACTCAGGTAGTTGAAATTACTCAAGTATAGTCTAACCAGTTTGACTTTCTTCGTTTAAATTATTACAGAGTACCGAATACTGAGTAGGTCAGTGATCTAGTGAGGCTCCCTTAATACTTGAGGCCTATCAAGTCTAAAAATTCGGGTGTAATGTTTTTATATACCCGATTTGATTGGAAGAGAAAATACCAAGCCTCCTCTTCTTCGACGGTGGTTGTGCATGTGGACAGTGCCTGTTATCCCTCATAATGGATCCTGACAGGAGGTGGCTCCTACCTCTAGCCTTATACATCCTAAGCATGCAATCTGGAAGCAGGCAAAGTTTCTATTATAAATAAATTCAATGGACGTTTCCACACATTTTTAACCTCACGTGTGATTAAGTAAGTATCCTCTTAGGTGTCGCTTGGGAATAATGCTGGTAAGTACAGATATATTTATCTTTCCAGAATGAACTATACATTCTTGTTATTGTTTCCAACAGTACCTCCCTGCCCTAACGGATTCTTCCAAAAATATAGGACAAAAAAGTGCTTGCTATTTTGCTACAGATCAGATAGAAAGTGGTATAATCTGTCACCCAATATCTAATATAATTTGATGTAGTTGTTTGTGTTTGTTTGTTGTTTATAAATTATCGTAAAAATATATTTCGACAATTAGCAATGTTTGAATTCCACCATTTCCACTTGGCGTCATACCTTTCCATAATTGCAGAAGGCAGAAAGTCACGGGGAAGGAAGCTCTTACAGATGTAAAATTTCCTGATACCTTATCAATAAGAGAATAGATTGTATTCCAAACAAATAACCGTAAAGATTATTTCAGGATCACTTTAGATTTACCTTTCACTTTTAACAATGATCTAACAAAGATAGCAGCCTTGGGAAAGCTTAGAATAAGGACTTTTGTGAAACAATAAGTGCTATGTCTTAAAAAATGAAGATAAATCTATTTATGAAAGTCTTAAACATTTGTAAAAAACGTAAGTAAAATATATTTAATTTATATATTAATAAAAGATATAATAGAATAAAATAACTAAATTAGAGCTTCTTTTGTAAGTGTTCTCTTGTATCAAATAATAATCAAGAATAATATTATCAAAAAACTTTCAAATTATTTCCGATACTAGAAAAGTATATATTTATTACATATAATAAATACATTTGGAATAATATATTTATTAAAAATATCTATATATGCCATATTTGTTTCATTGGAAAAAATAATCATAATAACGGAAATCGTATTGAAATTGAGGGAAAACAAAAATTTTTATTATTTAAAACAATACAAGTATTTACATTTCCTACCTCGATAAAATGTCTCCTGTTATTCATGCCGACGTTACCAAAGACTTAATAAGCTAATTATTTCACAAGTCACTACCATTGGCAGAGGGTTCTAAATGAAGGTGAGGGTTTTATCTACATAATGAAGCTAGTATATTCTCCCTGCTTCATTCCTTCTACATAGAGCATCCAAGTATCCGATTCATACATGGAGAGGTAAGGTGGTGGAGGTGGTCATTATAGGTAAAAGGGAGAAATATTCGTAGAATATAAGGATGTTTGTGGCTGAGTTTTACCAAAGTTACGGTATTTATTAGCAGTTTAGTAATCAGGGGGAGTCATCTTTTTGAAGACAAATGTATCAATCAGTGCTGTGTCACGTGGGATGAAAGTAAACATTAGCTATTATATGTAACAGTCACCAATTATTACGCACTGCAAATAATCTTTAATCATTAGAAACACTATTTCTGCCTGATAAGTGGACGATGGAATGATGTGGCACAACTAAGCTGTCAGATTTATTGGTTGTGAATACTCTGAATCGTTGTGAAATAATCTCCTATCCATTATCACAAATAATTGTTTAAGGAATACCGTATGTAGCAAAAAAGTTTTCAAAGACCTTTTATTACTGATTTGGTGTTATATAAGTTACCAAAACCAGCTCTAACCACTTACTATATGATTGAAAGATAATCAAGTACAATATGTTTTGGTAAGAACCGGTAAAACGAATATGAAAGTGAGAAGATAGTTGTTTTTTTAACTAAAAGACAGATGCTCTTTGAATACTATAACGAATGTTGGGATAATTTAGAGAGTATCATTATCTCAATGTCTCCATATAATTTTGAAAAGTCACTTCGTGCTACCGCCCTAATAGGGAAAAAATTACCTTTACGCCTCATGTGAGTAAGTTTCGGTCTTTTTCTCAATAAATATGAAAACATAACCCTAGTTTTCCTCCAGCAAAAGTTTTTGCGAATTATTTTTCCTACAGTTCATCTTTTTTTACCTTTCGCTAGTGCAGCGTCTGAGATCTGACGCTGTCACAGATTTTTGACTCCCAAAATCTGGATTCATCGTCCAACAGAAGGGATCTAAAACAAGTCGGTGACAAAGCTGCTCATTACAAACGTTATTCGTCGTTTTAGAATAAGAGACACCTAGAAAACGTTCTCATTGAATCAACGGGTCAAATTGTACCAAAGCTATGTAAAACATTGTTTGGATTAAGAAACAAAATTTAGACGTGATATGAAACTATACATTATTAACCTATGAAAAAGATTTTATCCAGGCGACCGCGTAAAGTCCAAATACAGAATAACATAGCTCCTGTCGCCTTTACAACTATATCAACTGTTATAGGAAAGCATTCATCCATCATCAATGTACAATACGTCATTCAAGAGTTATTTATCTTTTAGTCAGCAGTTTTTAAGGAAGATGGATAACGACAATCCATCTGAATTATTATATATAGAGAGGTGAGGTTTTTATATTAGATAAAATTCGCATCCATTTAATTGTAAGTTCCAACGAAACATGCGAGGTGATATTGTGGTTATCTTTTATTTATCCACAGTGAAAATAACCAAAACTCTTTTTTAACTGTTTTGATGTCAAAATATACTCAATACCATTATAAAATTGATTAACTAATAGAAATAGAAAAGTGATTCTCTCTCCACTAATCTCTAGCACATACGTAATCTAAATAGTTTGTAATAGAACTAAGAACTTTTGGAAACACTTTTATTCCTTGGACTGTAGCAATATTCATATAACAGCTACTATGTATACTGAGAATTTACACATTTGCGTACATTTGTAAAGATTGTATACAGTACATATGCACTCAACAATTGCTTAAATAAGGCATATCTCGTCTAGGCGAAATAATTTTCGTTGTTTATCTTATTAAAATAACAAAATATTGTATCATTCACTTACTCGCTTGAAGGGTTTAGAACTTAAAAAAATACTGTGATTATGAATAATAGTTCAATACCTCAAATATTAGTTGCATCTATCATCCAAAGGTATTCGAACTTACGATATTAAAAATTTAAAAAGACGTTTAATTTATTAAAATTACTCTCCTGATAAGTTTCCCGACTTCAATTTTTTATATATTAAAAATTAAAGTCGTAGAAAGTAAATTTAATTATACATCGTCAATCGCCCGTTCCCCTTGATTCGTAATATCACAACGAAGTAAGCGAAGGATTATAAAAACAACATATAATCAAAGGACAGCGCGTATTTAGCCGTTTCCACGTGTCTATATTTCCCAGTGGTGTCTATATTTATCGTCCCTACGGGTAAACATATCTCCATTATCGTACGGATAATTTATAGCTCCTGTACTCTAACCTAAGCGACTTTGCTTATTATAACCGAAATTGATTGTCTGACGAAAAGTTAAAGGGAATATTCTACATAGTTAGTCATATCTTTCTTAAAATGTGTTCCTTGTTTTTAATATGTTGGGCATCAATTATATTAGTGACGTTTCCTGACTTTGTTAATAGTGGTCATATCTATGCCTCACTTGCAAGGTTCATCTGGATGAATATGTTACTATAATTTTAATCATAATGTTCTCATGTTAACTTCATTTTTCTTTCAACCTCGTTAGATCTAATGTTAAAAAATGCATACTTATAATAATTTGTACGAATAATTTACGGAAAATTATGAAATCAACATATTGGTAATGTGACAATAAGGTCACAAATTTACTACTACACTACAGTTTAAAAGTTGTAGCAGAGTGTTTTCACAAAAAGTTATGCAGTTTGTGGAATTAAACGTGGGAGTTATTTTAAATAAATAATACCAATTTGTAGCATACAAAGAGTTTATCCTCCATAAGCTACACACACATACTAGGTGGCGCGTGCCGGGCCTTTTTATGTTGTAAGTTATGCTTAATTTATGGTTTTTAGCTCATTTAATTATGGTTATTAGGCTACATGGGCACATGGGTTGCTATATCACGTGTAAAAATATTATATAAATGTACTCAGTTACCAATTTCAATAAAATTATAATTATTTGGTGATTTTATTATTGAAGTCTTATTTGAAAATGCAACTTATATCAAATATACCTTAATACTCAGGTAATTTCCATTATGTAACTATGTAAGCACTACCATCAAACTCTATGAAGCTTACATGTAAAAATTAAGCTTTATTCACATTTTCTAGTCTATAAGTAAATTTATTCTGAAATATTGTGGAGTAATTTAGGCATACTGTAAAATAGATAGGCATAAATAAGATAAAAGAATTCCCTGCAAATAGTAGGCTTCACTTCCGCACAAATATTTAACATATAATTGTAACATTTTCGTCCAAACTTGTATATACTTCCGTTTTAGCATTTTCCTTAAAAAGCAACACGCATTTTGAGATAAATCACTAAATGTGTTATAAACGTGTGTTCTAACACGATCATATTGCAAATCAAACATCATGATTTAACCTTTTCCAATAGTGTATTGAATAGAATACACCTGGGAGTTACTGTAAGATTTCTTTCTTTGTAAACAATTTAGACTCATGAACTTAGCAAGAAACCTGGCTCTCTGTCAACCACCTAGCAAATATCACACAAGAGGTAGAAATAGAATTTTTACAGTAAATATATATTGTCAATAAAACAAACACACATACATGGTTTTATATATATATATATATATATATATATATATATATATATATATATATATAATATATATATATATATATACTAACGCTAAAGAACATACATATACATATTTACAAGGCATGCATAGAGGATTGCGTTGGAGACTATACACTACGTTACCGTATGTTCTTCAGCGTTAGTCTATATCATTCCAAGCTATATAAACCTCCTCTAGATATGATGATCAAATCATACGTTAATTAAGATCATCATTCGGAAAAGCGGGAACACAAAGGACGACGTTCTCACCCTCAATAAATTAACAGACAAAATATTTAAATAGAAACATTTAAATGTATATTAGTCTGTTATATTAGGTGTTGAAAATGGGTATATTACTAGTAATAAAGTTAACCCCTGCTGTGTTTATTTATTATATAAAAAGAAAGATAAAATTGTGTGACAATATTTTCTTACAATGGTACTTAATTATTGACGGGAACGTTTTATATGTTGTTCCTTAAAAGAGTAAATGAGTTACACTAGTGTATTTTATAAATATAAAATTCTAGGATAAAAGTAATAACTCAATTATGAAATTTATATTGTTGTGACGATTTGTAAGTAATGCGTTTTAATAAAATAAATACATTGAATATAGAAAGTTCTCAAAATAAAAAATAGTGTTGTACGCAAATATAATTTAGAACTCAAGAAAGTGTATTCCTGCAGTGGCATTTCTCAATAATGAACCGATTTATACTGCAGCTACAATTAACTATAGTGAGTTTTAAAGTACTAATATATCACTCTTTTCTTTGTTTCAAATCGACATGCAACAACGAATGAAAATAGCTGCATTCATTTGTTTCAAGCATTATTATCTTACATCATGATTCGTATTTAGCACACAATTATTACGTAACTAGGAAGTTCTATACCAAATTTTTGGTATCGATACAAAGATAGTTGTTCATTGAAAAACGAATATGATTGAATTAAAATTTGTTAGTGATTTTAAGGTCATTTTAAATCATGAATGTCTTTCATTACTTCATGTCTCCAAATAACTTTCAGATGAGTATATGCAAGTACATAAATAGATTATTATTAAGAACTCTTTGAAAGGCGACTCAAATAATATATAAAACACTACCCCACGACACTTTAACAAGCTTTCCTTTTCTTGATCCAAACTCTTAATAATAAAATGATTAGATACCAGTTTCCCAACTTTTAAACTGAATATGTAATTTTGCATTAGTTGACCAATAATTTTATTATGCTTTTTATTTAGTAATAATAACCTTATTTCATTGGTATTTATTTACATAGTAAATAGTTTACCTTTTATATCCTCATTGCGTAATTATGTGTCACTATTATTAGTAAACCTAATTTCGATAACATACTGCATTGTTGTCTTATGGATTATAATATAAACGTTCATTTCTTGGTTGACATATAATATGGCCTTCTTACATATTATACTCCGTTCATTCTCTGACTATCACTTTCCCCTTGTAACTGTAAACTCTTATTTATTTCAATATTATTTTTAATAAATAATTATTGGTAGAGTTTTGAAGCAAGTGTCTATTCGGAATTAATTACTCCATGAAATAATACACATATAAAACAGAGCAAACATTTTTTGATAGTCTAGTTCTATTTTTAAACTGATCCTACTTACAAAATATGTTAAGGCGATAGATAAAATGTATTGAAATTTTTTTGCCAGATAGACGTACTTCGATAACACAACCCCGTTTTTGGCAGACCTCTTGATCCAAAGTAATAACTTATAGGGTGCATTATAATACGAGAGCTAACTTTCAAAGTGATTATATACCATAAAAATATTTTTATAATTTTTGGGTGTTTTTCCTGAAGTAAATTTTCAACTTTTAATATTCTTACTTGCCTATGATATCATTATGTAACAAAGTTCGTTCTATTATTTTTTACTACACACTTGGGAAGTAAGTTGAAAATAATCGTGTTTTTATATCTATATAAGATTTAATAACATTATATGTTCAAACAGATTTTGTAATGGGAAAATATAGTTTTGTACAATATATCATTAATACTGTCTTACATAAATATATCTGAAATATGATTAATCATTATTACTTATTTAAATAAAATGTGCAATTCAGTATAGGATTTGAATAATGTTTTAATTTAAACGGCTAAAATTATATAATTAAAATAATAATGTATAAAGTACATTAAGTACTTTGAAAGCTGTATACGGGCGGAACGTTTTTATGGCATATCTCCACGTTTCGGTAATACCATTATAAGCTTGGCAAACTTTAACCTTGTAATGGTATTTATGGACCAAAGTTCAGAAAATAGAATTTTTATTTTCTCTATAGGTATATCTGTAACACCTAAATTCTATGTTCGTTTGGACCGTTGTGTGGACACGGACGCATGGAATTGAAAAGACTTGCATTTATCAAATCGAATGAAATGTATAATAAAATATATTCCTAGCCAACATTTATTAATATATGTCATATACGTTTAAATTTTACACGTTGTTGACTGCAAATACATTTTATCTTCGTGTTTGAAGCCTCATCTAAAGGGTATAATTAATAATTATATGAAGTCACACTTGTTTCATAAGATCTCTCTTTACATTGGAAACATCAATCAATTCGTGTATCTATAGCTCCTTATACTGCATTTATATTAGAGAAATATTTACTTTTACAGGTGAACAAAAATGATTAGTGTCTCAGTATATAATATGACATATATCGTGTTTAACATAATTATTTTACAATGATATTATTATTCCATGTTCAATATATCAAAGCATAAATCTGATTTTGTATTAAAATACAAAACTGAAAGACAATATTATTAAAGAATAAAAATCAATTTGTTAAACTTACAGTTATACGAGTGCAAAATAATATTATTAAAGACCCAACATTTGTACTAGAATCCTGGAAGTGAAGTTACGAATTAAAAGCTTTTCCTTGATTTTTAGAAAGTTGGACTATTAATTTCACAAATAACTATATGTTTTTTCTCTAATTAATAGACAGTTAAATGACACATATTTGCTATAGTATATATGCGAATTAAGCAAACTAGCAGAGCAGTTCCAAAATAATAAAGTACAATAAAATAAAATTAGAATTTAAATTGTATCTTATATTAATTCTAGGTCAATATATTACTATCTGCACTATTTTATTACTGTTTCTAAAGTTTTCAAAACAAACCATTTTATATTTCCTTTTATACTAAATGGATATAAAATGATTGATTACATCAATGAAACAGAAATAAACTATCACTGAGGTAATAGCTAAATTTAATTGTGTTATTATAACCTATATTGTTTTAAACTTTATGATGAATTTGCATTAAAGAAAAGTGTTAAGCCATGATAGCTTTGGTAGGAGTGGAATCGTATTGACTGGGTAAAATTTATAATAAATTATAATAATCTTACTCTGAGATCATATTATGGAATTTGACTTACTTATACCCAGTAGTCAGGTAATTAAACAACAATTATACATTCGTCATTGAACATCATAAATAAACATAAATTCACTAGTTACGGTCAATAATTCTATCTCTATAGGTAAATATAAAGTTATATATATATATATATATATATATATATAATATATACATATACATGTATATATATATATATACATACACGTACACATCCTACTTAAAATATTTCAAAAGAAACTTTATGTTTCAGTATTGTTCAGTGCTGGTGAATAAAAATAGAGTAACGGACTTTAGATATCCAATTGTGTCGATTACCACACAATAGGCTCTGTACAGTGCCACGTTCTGCACTCCTTTGTTAACTGAGTAGGTGTGAAGAAGGAGAAAGATGGGCGTGATTGATTTACAAAGGAAACTTGTAGAGTTATTGGAGTTGAGCAAAGTACAGCAAAGTTTCATGTTCATTTCAGTGGAAATTTTGGAGCATGCAAATTCTGAAACAATGGAATTCTCTAACATTATTTTGTTTGAATAATAATACTGTCTTTGAATTTAATAATTTATAAGCATATATTTAACAATTTTCATTAAATTGTAAATACAGAAGTATAAAAATATTAATACAGTCTTGGGTTAGCACAGCTTAGTAAAACTTTTTACTTAGATATAATAGAATTTAAAATCTTTACATTTGAAATTCAAAAGGAAGTTTAACGCTTCAATATTAATAACGGTAAACGGTGATTAAATATTACGCAGCTGGATGGAAATGCAACTCTATATAGGTAATTATGGGTACTTTATACAACAGTTAAAATGTCTATACACATTAATCTAATCAGCAGTAGTGAAACACAATGATTAGCAGGGGTTTGCCTGAATATAATATTTAATAATATTATATACACAAACATATTTTGTATGGGGAAAAGTATTGTTTGTGCTATATTTAATCATTACTGACTAACATAATGGTATCTGAAATATAATTGAACATCATTACTTATTTACAGGACATGTATAATTCTGTATTGGACTTGAGTAATGTTTTACTTTAAACTGCTCAAAATATAAACAAATTATAAAAATAAAAAAGAAGTACAAGAAATACTTTGAACGGTGTACACGTGAAAAATGTTTTGACAGCAAATCTCCACATTCTAATTATATTATTTATACCATAATAATAATAATAATAATACAATTTATACCGTTCATTGTTACAATACTATCAGTAACCTACGTTCCGAGATTTTCAATTTGATCCCTTTTAAGGTTAAAGCCTAAACTAATGCATGACTAAAATCTATGATAAATGAAATAAAAAAAAACAAACAGAACATTTTTGACACGCGTGAGTGAGGAACAACAACAGGCATTTTGTGTGTCAATTCCATTTACACTAACTCTAAAACATGCAATGATAAAAACTAAACACTTTTTATTGAAACTGAACTACAGGTCACAATAGGTCTGCACACCGGCCAACCACATAGAACTTCTCAAAACCAACGCAATAAGTTCTATTGCATATGCTACATCGTTTTAGGTAATAATTAATAACGAAACTTAAGTTGAATTTCATTTGGTTGGTCTTTTTGAGTAACAAGGTTTATAGTTCTAAAATAATAATTTTATATATAGTTATGTTTTGGAATACAATTTGAGATTTTAAGATACGATTGGAGAGAAGATTATCGTTGATTATGTATGTATACATATATATATATATATATATATATATATATATATATACAGGGTGTATATTATGTCTGGAAACACCCAAATATATCCTTTAATAATTTAAATATAAATTTGAAACCTCTTACAATCGTGATAGAGATTGGGCATCTACTTTTTGGAACAATGTTTTGTTATGTCACACCAACGGGGGACGTCCTGCCGAGGGTATCGTGAATATTCTTAATGGAAGCCTATACCTTGTGATACATCATTTTAAAGGTAATAGCTTACTGAATTGAATGCCACAAACCGCATCTCAAAGGAATTATTCTATCAGAAAATAGAGCATTTTTAGTATTGAAAATTTACTGATGTTCAACAATGTAATTTTAACATGGTTCTTGCCACAAAATGTGATACACTAATTTTTTAGTATTTTTTAAATGTTCAATTAAAATAAAATAAACAATTTATTTTTAAGCTGGTTTCATTAGTACAAATTTACCAGTTTTTATTACAATGAATAAAACTTATGAGTCACTTTCTCTGATTACTTATGAATCTGTACTTGGTGTTTTCCAGTCAGCAGGAAGGTTTAAAGAGACAAAGGTCACTAGCCTATGAGAAACATTATTGTGTTATTAATCATCTGGTCTACAGGTTTCAGTTTGTTGAGCATGGAGCTTTCACTAAACAGGTCTAAGCTTGGGAATTACAAATGGACAAAGGTCATATCATTCCTGTCGAGTTAATCAGTGTCTCTGAAGCATTGCTGTCAACAAGTTATCTAATTACAGTAGTTCAGTTTTTATTTGGCATTTTAATGGAATTGTCTGAGAGAGAACGAATTACTCTGTTGATGATGCGAGGATATGGCGATCGTCAAAGATCTTATCGGGAAGTTTGTAATTTGTTTAATGACACTTTCCCAGAAAGGAATCCCATAAGTGTTTCAACAATATCAAAAACTATTGAGCGTTTTGAAATGACAGGGAGTGTACGTAATCGGCCAAAGTCGGGTAGGATACAATCTGCAACAGATGAAGAACATGCACTAGATGTTTTGCAAACATTTATTGAAGACCCACATACATCGCTCAGAAAAGCTGCACAGCAACATGATATGCACCCTATGTCTGTGAGTAAGATTTTGAAAATTAATAAATACAAACCATTTAAAGTTCATTTAGTCCAACAGTTAAGTGAGGATGATTACGACAGAAGAGTTGAGTTTTGTGAACTTGTGATGCGCAAATGTGATGACAATAGAGATTTTCTGACCAACATACTATTTTCTGATGAGGCAACTTTTTTCCTAAATGGCAATGTTAACAGGCACAATTGCCGTTACTGGGCTAGTGAAAACCCACATTGGATTACTGAGTCCCATTCACAGCAACCACAAAAACTGAACGTATGGTGTGGAATTTTAGGTAACAAAATTGTTGGACCCTTTTTCATCAATGGAAATTTAAATGGCGAACTTTACTACAATATGCTCCAAAATGAAATAATCCCAGCTATTCAAATTGCATCAGGAGAATACTTTGATAATGTATGGTTTCAGCAGGATGGTGCTCCACCCCATTATGGGAGACAGGTAAGAGAGTATTTGGATTTAAGGTTTCCTCATAAATGGATTGGCCGAAGAGGAGAAATCGAATGGCCTCCAAGATCTCCGGATTTGTCACCAATCGATTATTTCCTATGGGGTCATTTAAAATCCAATGTTTATAGAAGAAAGCCTCATAATTTGGAAGACCTAAGAAACAGGATTATAGAGAAGATTGCTTTGATAACTGAAGAAATGTTAGGCAACTATGTCGAATCATTTTACACAAGATTGGCTCATTGTCAAACCGTAGAAGGAACACAGTTCGAACAATTGCTTTGACACCAAATGCAGGTAAAACGTTTGTTGTAAGACTTTTCTAACAGCATACATTATTTTTTATTTGTAATAAGAAATCAATAACATAAGTATTTCCATAATTGTACTGTAATAAAAACTGGCAAATTTGTGCTAATAGAACCAGCTTAAAATGAAATTTTTGTTTTATTTAATTGAAAATTTAAAAAAATGCTAAAAAATTAGTGTAACACATTTTGTGGCAAGAACCATGTTAAAATTACATTGTTGAACATCAGTAAATTTTTCAATACTAAAAATGCTCTATTTTCTGATAGAATAATTCCCTTGAGATGCGGTTTGTGGCATTCAATTCAGTAAGCTATTACCTTTAAAATGATGTATCACAAGGTATAGGCTTCCATTAAGAATATTCACGATACCCTCGGCAGGACGTCCCCCGTTGGTGTGACATAACAAAACATTGTTCCAAAAAGTAGATGCCCAATCTCTATCACGATTGTAAGAGGTTTCAAATTTATATTTAAATTATTAAAGGATATATTTGGGTGTTTCCAGACATAATATACACCCTATCCATCAACACATTTTTTTTATGGGTTAGTGCACATTTAAATCCTTTTTTATCCACTCTTTTTATGTAGCCAAAAAATATAGTTAAGGGGTCGTTTATTGTTATTAGTTGTTTGTCTGTGTTTTAAACCGTGTAAACAGAAGTCATTATCATCTGGAACTAAATGGGTTGAACTTTTCCTACAGAAATGATGTTGGAATGGTAGGTTATGCTAATTGGTTTCATATATGAAAAGTCAATTCTTTCATAGTCAATATAATTGTAATGTCGTAGAGCAAGAGTTTAGAATGCTCAATAAAGAATTCCTCTACCTGACATATTCACAACCATAGTATTAGTTGGCAATGTTTCCAATAAAAACAAATATTTCACGTAAAAAAATTAGATGTTGGAGATACCAACGATGTCAGTATGTATAATACCGTATATAAATATTAAAAATAACAGTATCCCTCTAATATTATAGAAGTAAAGAGACAAAAATGACTGCAGGACACTGTTTCATATCACTTCGGGACAACGAGATTCAAGACTGGAATTCCCATATCTGGAACACAATGTATGATTCAGTATTTACAAAGTAAATACGTACTGGGTAGCTTCTGTATTCTATCTCAGATTTCTTTATTGCTGTCGTACAAATGGAAATAATTTTAACACATACTTAGTTCTGATTACTGATTAATTAATCGTACAAAAGTATGTGGTTTAATATCTCCTATGTATAAAATATTTCAATTTCTAAAAAATTATTAACCATTATTCTAAATTCAGAATTATTTTTAAATTACGTAAGTATCTTATTTATAACGATTATAGCTTAAAAATAAAGTATTACAGCCATAGCTATGTTTGTAAGCCAACAATAAACAACCTTATGCAACTGAGTATTGAATTTCCAAGATAATGTCTAATAACTAACGAAATCGCTTGGTAATGTAATACGACTGTACTCAGAATGTTTACAAATATATATTTTCTACGGTTTTCTCGTTCGTTAACCCTTAAGAGCAATAAATGTAATCTGGTTAAACAACTATTGTCCTACTCAAGTTTTGGCTTCAATATTAACATTTACCCAAAATTAATAAAGCTCCGTTCTTAGACCAAGATGGATTATGATTACTATTAATAATAATTTATTATTTAGGGCTATATAATATGGAAGGATAAGTCACTAAACAGTTTTAAAAATGCCCTGATCGTTAAAAAAATTTGTTATATGTAATACATGTTATAAAAAACTTTATAAAAAAGTTAATGGCACATACAGGGTGATTCATGAAGTTCTCCCCCCACTTCTACAGCACATTGTACTAGTAAAAATAATGAAAAAAATGTTATATAAACATAGGTCCGAAAACGCTTCGTTAGCGAGTTACAGCTAGCGAAAGATTTCGCCTGAATTCCTGGGTAAAGAGTAAAATAAAGCCATACTGAACTTTTGGAAAGGTTAATTAAGTAAGAAATATCGTGGATTCTTATGTATTTTTACCTGATAAAGCTAATAAAATAGGTTTCAGAACTGTACCTGTAGTAGTTTTTGAGGGATTCAGGGTTAAATGCAAAAAATTGGGGCACGAAACATTGTTTTTTTATGTTTGATGTACAATAACTTTGTTAAATTGGTAATAAATACATAAAATTAACAGACATTAATTGTAGAGAATTTAATTCTGAGAAAATTGATATAATCAAAGTCTAAAATAAAACAGAAATAAGTACCAAAAATTCGATTTTATTCAGTAAAATACATTACTAGCTGTAAAGAAATACCGCACGGTATTTAGTTAAAATAAAACAAAAACAAAATGTTTGTTCCTTAATGATGAGATAAATTGAGAAAACAAGATTAACTGTAAAATAAATTTGCTTGTAAATAAAAATATCATGTTTTATTACGTTGTCAATGAAGCAAACATTTTCCCATTATTGTTTACTAATCATCGAAATGCAGTTTTTTGTTTTATTAATTTCAAAGTTGGTAACGCACGAATAACAGCGGATCAACAATGGTATTCTGTACTGTTACGTTAGAACTGTGTATTAGTGGTGTTTTGCAAGCTACAGCAGGAGATCGGGTTCTGTGAATCGTGTTATTAAATGCAATTTTTCTGTGAGTTATAATTCGATTGTTTATTTAGCGAAAAAATGCCTTACTTATTTTTACATCAGAGGAATACGCTGATATGGTTTTATTTTGGGTTACTGTAATGGTAATGCTAGAGCTGCTGTAGAAGAATATGAACTACGTTACCCTAATAGGAGGATTCCAGATACCAAAACAATTTCAGGAACTTTTCGTACTCTTCGGGAAACAGGATCACTACCAAGTACTAGAACCAATTATGAACGAGCTGTCCAACTTGATGATGATATTGTTATTAATGCTGTTCATCGCAGTCCAGGTGTAAGTACACGACGTATTTCTAGGCGGATAGGAGTTTCGCAGTCAACGGTGTGGAGGTCACTTAATCGAAACAAATTTTATCCGTTTCATAAACAAAGGTTCAACATCTACAGCTAGGGGATGGTCCGCTTCGCTTGGAGTTTTGCAACTTTTTGAATATTAATAATCAACTCTACAAGCGTATTTTGTTTACGGATGAGGCACAATTCACTCGGGATGGTGTCAATAACTTGCACAATGAACACTCATGGGCAGAAGAAAATCCACATGAGGTAGTGGAACAGAACTTTCAACACCGATTTAGCGTTAATGTCTGGTGTGGCCTTTTGCACAATCGGCTGATTGGACCTTTCATATTACCCGGACGCCTAAATGCTGAGTTCTATTTGCATTTCCTTCAAGAAGAGTTGCCGCAGCTGTTAGAGAATGTTCCTTTACATCTCAGACAAATTTGTACTTCCAGCATGACGGAGCACCTCCCCACTTTTCACGTGCCGTTTCTGCTTACTTAAATCATCAATTTCCTGGACACTGTATTGGTCGTGGAGGGCCTCACCCTTGGCCACCAAGATCACCAGATCTATCTCCATTGGATTATTGCATCTGGGGATGGATGAAAGACATTGTATACAAGACAAAAGTGAATTCTCGTGATGAATTAATTGCCCATATTATGGATTCGGCTGTGCAGATACAGGGAAGTCCTGAAAAATTAAGAAACGCAACAAAAGCAATACACAAACGTGCTGCAAAATGTATTGGTAATGATGGCCTCATTTTCGAACATCTATTATAAAAAGGTGCGTACGGTTGGCCCAACCTGATTAATTTTGCTTAAAACTAGTAATGTATTATACTGAATAAAGTCGATTTTTTGTTACTTATTTCTGTTTTATTTTAGACTTTGATTATATCAATTTTCTCAGAATTAAATTTTCTACAATTAATGTCTGTTGATTTTATGTATTTATTACCAATTTAACAAAGTTATTGTACATCAAACATAAAAAAACATTGTTTCGTGCCCCAATTTTTTGCATTTAACCCTGAATCCCTAAAAAACTGCTACAGGTACAGTTCTGAAACCTATTTTATTAGCTTTATCAGGTAAAAATACATAAGAATCCACGATATTTCTTACTTAATTAACCTTTCCAAAAGTTCAGTATGGCTTTATTTTACTCTTTACCCAGGAATTCAGGCGAAATCTTTCGCTAGCTGTAACTCGCTAACGAAACGTTTTCGGACCTATGTTTATATAACATTTTTTCATTATTTTTACTAGTACAATGTGCTGTAGAAGTGGGGGGAGAGAACTTCATGAATCACCCTGTATAAGGTTAAAGGTGGACGTGGAAAATCACGAATTGCCTTTATCAACGTATTCTGCTTAATCTCTTGACTAAAAATATAAGTAGTTTTAGGAGGTGCAAATTACTAATAACATGATTTAGGGGATATGTTCATAACTAATTTATTTTCTAAAGTTTCAATGTTCTGTTTGTGTGCTGTGTCTGGATAATATGTATACTGAAATATATCTGCGGCCGGGACTGATAACTTATCTGTTATCTGAGCGCTCCGGGGCATGAATCAGTGCTTCCCAAGATAGGTTGGATCTAGTGAGTGCGTGACAATCTTGGATCAACCATCCACTAGTTCGACCAAACGTAGTCAATTTTGTGTGTCGGAGTGTTTTGTTGGGCACGTAAAGAGTTAACGTTTTGACTGAAACTAGATTATTTCCTTTTTAACATGGAATTTTTAATAATGAGTGTATTTGTTCGTCGTGCGGTCGCGCATTGTTTTTAAACCGAAAAACTTGGATGTTTCGTTGTAATAGAAAAATTAGGAGTAATAGTAAAAAAAGTTTTACATGTTGTAATTTTTAAAACCCGGCACGGGCAGGTTGCTTTTTTAAAAGAACACGCTTAGACATAGAGACATATTTTGGTTAGGTGACCACGTTGCTGCACTTAAAGCCACGGAGACAACTCTATATTTCGTTGGAGTTTGGCGTTTTTGCAAATTGTGTGGTGAACTGGTATTACTTCTGCCGCGAATTGTATTTCTTTTCCATCATATTTCAATGACGTCGAAGAAAATTGGCGGTCCTCTGACAGTCGTTGAAATTTATGAGGCTAAAATTTGGAAGGATAAAATACAATCGCAGCTGAAGAATTCAGGGACAGTGGGTTTTTGGGGGAATCGAAAGGCAGAGCAGAGATTCCTTCCTTGTTCCTGTTGAACAACGCGATAGGTACAGTCTGCTTGACGTAATTAAAGAATGGGTTCTGCCAGGTACGAAAATTGTTAGTGACTGTTAGAAGCCTAAAATTGTCTCGGTGATGAGGGATTCAGGCACTTGTCCGTGAATCATTCAATCAATTTTGTTGGCCCTGATACTGGTGCACATACAAACACTGGCATTGACAGAAACTGACGAGAAGACAGGGCGAAGATCCCTCGTTATGGTGTCCGGAGTGTCCATTTTGTCGGATAACCGGTATAATTCCTTTTCAAGGCCGAATATCCCCACCCTTATACCAGGCTCCACCACTTTTTTGTTGCTGCTGCTCAGCTCTATCCGCCAACACACTAATGGTAAGTGTTCTCTGTTAATGTCCATTTATATATTTATAATAGGGTTTGTCATGATTTATTAAGTTTTTTACACTTTACATAATTGCCTTTGCATTAGATTACAATTTATATTTCTGATCAGCCCCTCTAGAATTAGAAATTTTACTGATAGTTACGATCATAAGGGAAGTTTTTCTTTCGTTGACCTCAGCGTTGACATTGGCAGCCGATGGTGCTGCCGAAGCCCGCGCTAATGGCACTCGACCCAACTCGATAACAACTAATTAATTTGTAGCTCGAAATTAAGAAAAACATTGTTCATCTGGAACCAAATTCTGCTCATTTGAGTAATATTTTTTCATTTACGTTCGCAAAGATGGCGCAGCATCCGATGACGTCATCACGAGGTTGAATCACGGTCACAAAAGATCACGTGACGTCCAATCGTGGAAGTATAACATGGAAATATTGCTCCACGCGTAAAACAGTTGTTCCATTTTTTACGCTCTAGAACTTCGTTATTTTTAATTTCCACCCTGTCAAACCTTATATTGCTGTGTTCTGTAGGACGATTCCAATAAGTTAATAACGCGAAACTCGTATTTTGCCGCTCCGGCCGTTACTTTAACAGTTACCCTAAAATTATAACTACAGTAAATAACTAATTATAATAAACAGTTAATTGTACGTTAGTTACTTTTTGGGAATGTAGATTTCTCTGTAATAGGTTATATAAATAAGCTATAATTGTTAAACATATATTAATGCGGTTTTTAATTGTTTTCACCGATTTAAATATTATAAAAAAATCAAGGAATTTAAGACGTAAAAAATATTTCAGAAAGCAGACGAACCTCAAAACTATACTACAGTGTTTTTAAGGCAATCTCACTGCATTACTTGCTATGTACAATTTAATGTACTATCAATGTATTATATATTTAAGTAATTCTTCCCTCTTTAAAGGTATGACTCATAAATACAGATATTAAATTTACTATACCAACGAAATAATTCAATAATATAAAGCATATATTTATGTAAACTAGAAAGTTCCAAGTTAGAATCTACGCTGCTTCCCCAATAAACATTATTCAGCGAGTTCCTACAAAACACTACATGTATCGTAACACAGTGGTTCCCAAACCTTTTTACTAAAACAAATACATTTAGAAACCTTTAAGTACTACTGAATTGTGTACAATAATAAACCACACACCTGTAAAAAGTTCTATTAAAACATTTTATTTTAATGTTTAAGGTTTAATAATTCTTAGATAAAAAAGACTCTATATTAATATGTAAAGAGGTTATACCATTACAACAAATTAAAGGAATATGTAATTATAATATACTAAAACAGACATAGAGGTACAATTTTTATCTTTACATCAACAACAGGTAGTTAATGAGGCTATTATATCAGTCACTTTGTAACTCTGTAAAACAGTTAACACTGTTAGTTTTATTCATAGATTAAATGTATGGTTTAAGCTGTGGCAAATTATATCGCAGGTAACTTTCAAAAACCATAAAATCTACACTCATAGGAACATGTGAATAACAATTAATTAACAGTTTTACAATTTACAAAGTAATTTGCGTATAAGTTGAGGAAATACAAAAAAAAATACAAATATAATGGTATAAAGGTTTGGGTATAATGTGTGTTATCGTTTGGTTTGAAAGGCAACCAAAAATGTTCATCAACTACAATTATTTAAAATCCAATAATTATTAAAAAAACTAAATGGTGAGAAACACATTTTATGTCTACTGCATTTCTGCAGTTTGTCAGGCAGTACACACACATCGTTTTTAAATAGATCTCTAGTAAAATTGTATTGCCAGTTATGTCTTCCATCATCTAGAAAATACTGTTCAACATAATTCTTGAATTATACCAAAATACGTGGAACAAGGTCTTAAGCCGTTTGATTACGAACAAAGAATAAGTATGTTATGTATAGAATAATATCAGTTTTTTTTTATTTTAACCTATATGTTATTTTTAAATTTTAATATGCTTGATGTTAAACTCAAATCATTAGACGAGTTTAATTGAATTTATAGTATTTATACTACTATTAAACCAGTATGAAAGTAACAGACAGCCTTGTATTTTACCATGACTCTTTATTAATATAGGTGAATGTTTTTAAAAATGGAGTTGCGTGCTGCATGTATCAATTGAGATCTTTTTGCTGATAAAATTAACTGGTATCCGTGATTCAGGCAGAGAACAGATTTAATTTTTGTAATTTTTTTTATTATTTTTATTTTTTTTGCGTGTTATTTGTAAATATAACCTTTAAAACATTCAAATATACGTTGGTAGTGATAAAATTGATTGGTAATATATAACATGCACGAATATAAAGTTTTAAGTCATGTTCCGCAACACCTAACCTCAAGATTATCGTGCTGTCAGTTTATCCCAACAAGACGTGAAGATATTCATTATCTACATAGTCATTTTTATTCCAGAAATTTCTAAAAATTATGTTTTTTAATAAATTTATTTAATTTGCAATTGTGAATTCAAAACATTTTCAAAATTATTGTTTTACTAACCTTATTTTATCTGCGACTACACAATAGATAACGCTTGGAAAAATCTCACTTCGGAAAAAAGTGATTTGTAGAAATAAATGTATGAATTAATTTTCAGTGGTTCATTATTATGTATCTAGCAAAGGAAATAATACATTATGCTCGACCTTTGCTTCATAAAAGTTATAAGTATGGAATAATCAATTGATATTCTTCAATGAGAGGTATAAAATAGAGAAAATCTGTTAAAATTTTAATAAATTTCACAGATTAAATATAGTTGAAGTTTAAAGTGGCATGATATAATATAAAAATAATACAGTAAAAATATATATGTTAGCAAAAGAAATCTTTATACGATATTTAACTTCGTGACCTCTGTTAATTAGTAAACAATTAAACAATTCAAATGTATGAATTTTTTACTGGATTATTTCCTCAGTGTTAATTTCTACAAACTGTATAGGTAATTCCCCAAGGGTGTTGTATGAACAGAGATGGACAGAGAGCAAGTTAAACTCTAGTCTGTGAACCTATACTACATTGCTACAGAGGGAATATCACAGCTGAACAATTGACGCACATGTGTTCTTGTAACAAAAACACTAACAATGAGCTATCCAAGTTGTTCATCCAACCACAAGTGATGAGCTGTTCAGTGTGTTTTGTTTAGCCAAGTTCTTTAGCAAATGTTTATACCTCCTGCACGTCCATGAAACTGTGAATCAGTTTGTACAGACATAACAATGTAGATAATGAACGTGTAGGAAAATGCATTGGAAAGAATGCACACAATAATTTATAACATCAAATTTTTTAGTTTATAAATATATGATAAAACGTGAACTAATAAAAACGAGACAAATTAATAGAAAAAGGTATTTTAAAGGAAAAATGTACTCCTACTAATATAGGTTCAAAAATTATTTTCGCAAGTACAAAATATGTATAACAAACATTATTTTTGTAAAGAACGGAAAACACAACTTTTTAATTGTATAAAATGTCTTGTTAAGATATGTTTCAAAACATTACTTTTAATGTATTGAATTATTTATTTATCAAATGTTTTAAGATCAATATTTTAGGTTTGTTTTTATAATTTTTGTGTAATTATCGACTATAAAACGAAGCTAGGTAAACAATATCTTGTATGCTTGGTACAAAAATAGTTTCATTCTTATTCCGCTCACTAAGTAATTAGTGTATGTTAAAATTATTTGAACAGAACAATGAAAATAAACTTCATCAACAGAAACGGTTATCAGTTAACACTGCAATAACATATTTTTATGGGTACATCAACTTTGTTATTGCCTATTTTCAGCAGTTATATGAGAGTTAAAAACTCATCTCAGGTTGTTCATTAATACAAAATTATAAAAAAAACATCATTTACTCCATCATATTTTTAAAAGCTCACGTTCGTAATTTTGACCCAACAGTTTTAAAATGAACTAAAATTGTCTTTTTAGTCAATACTGAGACATATCTCACTTGGAAGTATTTTGAAATGAACATAAACTAGGTTTAACATTACTTGAACGTAAAAAATAGTCATATTCGAACAATACATATTTTGTGCTAGACATAAGTTACTGGTATGTGCAGTACACTTGGGCTATCTATACAAAACAAGCAATAACATTCAATGAATACCGTGATAATCGTTTCTTATATTTTGCCTACATTTATTCTTTACGACAGGTAATGTAATTTTTTATCAAAAATAAACAGTAAGGTTAGGTAATTTTTTTTAATAAATGATGATTAAATGAATATTTGTAGTAAAAAGTTTTGAAGTTATTCGTTAAAAAATGTTGATTTGATTAGATCAGACTTCTGGTAAAAACTAAAAATGAAATTAATTTTGAATACCTAGGTAATAATGATGTCAGAACATTTAAGTCGCATGTAGGTGATGTAACGTAATGTCGGAAGTGATAAGTTACAGACTGACTTGATTCATAATCTCTATCTCTGAAACAATACAATAGCAAAATGAATATGAGTCAACCAACAGTCAACAAGAATCATATAGTTTCACGTGATAATCACTTGTCAACTGTCAGTTGCCAAATAGCACTGAGCATAGTTACATTGATATTCTCGATCTGTCTACGCTGTATAAGCTGACGTGAAAACAAACACAATAAAACCATGTATACTTCAGACCAGACAGCAGACGCTGGAATTCCAATATCCGCTGTCTGGCTGTGGGTATTTGACTTAGTCAGGAGTAATATATGTTATGGGATTACATATAAGGTCTTGTATGTCAAACCGCTTTTTATTGTCTTCAATATTGCACCGTTTGATATATATATATATATATATATATATATATATATATATATATATATAAAACAATAAAACCCGGCTATGGCATCACGATTTACCATATTTCTTACTCATTCATATTGTATGACTTAGTAAAAATACTGTTCACTAATGAAAATAAAGCAGTAATAAAGACTTTTATATTTCCTAATGAACTATTAGTTCAAGTAAATACAAATCTACAAAAACAAACTGAAACTTGTACGTCGTGCATAGAAAATAAACGTAACAATTTTTATTATTACTTAACAATCATTATATTTCTATTATATTCAGGTTCATAGTCTTTGAGGCTGTTATACGCCTGCTATCATGAGTCTGGAAATTGGAACTTTCGAAATTACTAAATTATTATTACTAGTTTTTAAATAACTCATGCAATTTTTATACATTGAATCAAAGAAAAAACCCTAAGAACTATTAAGTGAGGTCATGTACATAAATTGCCTATTTTAATCTATTATTTAATGTTAGTTTGTGATAGTATAAATATTTTTATTAACACTTTAAAACAAATAACTTGTACTATATCTTCAAGTATTATTTGTTTTCTTTGGAATGTTCAATATTGCAGTCTAGATGTTGAAATAAATCTTGTATTTTATCTTTTTTATTAAAAAATTTATTGTAACTTGACTTTAATATTTTTATATGTGGACGCGTTCACTTTTATTGACAAGTGCAAGAGAATAGCAGAGTGAATTAACGTTTTTAAGGGAAATCTTTAAAGCCCTAACAATGTGATGAAGGTCAAAACCACTCTCATTACCTTAAGTTATATGTATTATTTAAACCGAAGACACAAATTAGTGACAACAAACTTTCAGCCTTTTATTTTTATCGTACAAACCATGAGCCAACCTATTTCCTGATAAGATTTCTTTAGCTTTATAATCTATGAATTAAAATAAAATGCCAACTACTTATAAATCAATCAGAATAAATGAACACTATTTTGCAACACGCCAATGAATTTAAACCCAGATATGGGTTAGAGGAAAATCTAACATACATTTATATTGAGTTTCCCGAATAGTACGAAATTTCTGTTTAATTATACTGTAAAAAATTACTGCGCAATAATTTTTTAAGAAATAATAACAATAAATAATAATAAACTTTATTGTGAACAGACAATGCACACATTGTATCACAATCTTCCTACCTAAACTAATCATTTATTCTGACAATTGACCATTCAGACATACATTATATCACTCACACGCCTTTTTCATATAATTTACAGGCCCGACAAATTTATTTGTTTTGCTGGTCTTTGAGAATTTTTGGTTTTAATCATCCCAGCGATCCATCATAAACTCACCAACTGAGTAAAATGTCCTTGAAATTAGAAGAGTTTTCAACTGAGTTTTGAATTGTTTTCATTTTGTTGTTTGATGTGTTCAGGGAGACTATTGATCAATCCGACACCAACCTGAGATGGTAAATTTCTGAACGCATTTGTTTTGTGCTGTTGGACGCGAAAGTTGTCCCTGCCTCTCGTCCCGTGTTAGTGAACACCCCCTCCCCTAAGCACACCTGGACATGGAGTAGAGTATCACCTCGAGAATGTAGAGACAGGGCAGAGTCAGAAATCCAAGCTCCCTAAACGCGCTTCTACGCGACTCTCTATTGTTTAAATTCAGAATTACTCTTACAGCTTTTTTTTGAGCCTGAAGACTCGCTCTAGCTTGTGCTGTGCACAACAGCCCCAAAGTCTGATACCATATCCCAAGTGGGGATAAATTAAACCATAATAGGCCATTTTTAATACCGTAATTGGGCAGTGCTTTGCCAAATTGCGAAGAGCAAAGATGCCCGATGCAACCTTGGCCCAGACATGTTCCACTTGAACGTTCCAGGTTAGTCCTTGATCTAGGAACAATCCTTGGAATTTCCTTCAATCCGTTTCATCGAGTGGGAGATCGTCCACAGACACTGAAGGTTTTGTTTCAGATTCTCGTTTGCTTAGCGAAAATTTCATGACATTTTATTTTGATTCATTTGTTTTCAGGTTCATTTCAGAAAAAAAAATTTAATTCAGGAATTTAACTCAGTAAAAGTAATTATTTATAAGTTTTGAAGTGATCTGGTTTTAACACAGATATTCTTATCGTCAGCATACTGAACCACCTTTCCATTCTGAATCGAGTGTTTCAGATCGTTTACGAAAAGCAGAAAAAGAACTGGCCCAAGGATAGATCACTGCGGGACTCCATGGGTGATCTTTGCTTTTGAGGATAAGGCAACCGAGTTCTGCACACACTGCTCTCGGTCACTAAGATATTATCCAAGCCATTGTAGAGGCAGACGTCGTACACCACTACTTTCTAACTTGTGAAAAAGTGTTTCATAATACACACAGTTAAATGCTTTGGAGAAGTCGAGAAATACATTGAGCACGTGTTCACGCCTCTCCAATATATCGACATGTTCAATGAGGTTAGTTACAGCGTCTACTATACTCCTTTTCTCTGAATCCGAATTGGGTAGGGCTGAGAATATCAAAACTTTCGAGGAAGCAGTTGAGCTGTTCCAGGAAAAATTTCTTAAAAATTTAGCTTAGCATTGAAATTGGACGGTAGTTGTTAGTTTGTAAAGGATCATCTTTTTTGAAAATCTGAATTAATTTTGCAGTTTTTAATTTTGATGGAAAGATTCCGGTTTGAAATGAACAATTGATTAATTTTGTTAGTGGTGTTAGTAAATGCCTGAAGCAATCTTTTAACATACACATTGAAACTCCGTTGATGTCGCAGGATTTTTTGGAATTCAGTCTCTGAATAACGCGAACCACATCCCCCTCCGTCACAGGAGTCAAAGCGAAGGATGACATTGGTCCTTGCAGGTTTTGAGTACGAGGACGAGGCACTGGTAAAACTGGATCAACAACGGCCACGTTTGAGAAAAAGTGTTAAATTTGTTCGTTATTCAGAAATTTTGATCGTTTGATAAATTTTTATTGAGATGTTTTTAGAGCTATTTGGTTTAATAGATTTAGAGTAACCAATTATGATTCCTAAGCTGTATTTGATATGTTTTCAGAGTTTTACAAACATTAATTAATTTCATAGGATTAGGCAGCTCGGATGACTTGTCTGTAATTTTTCTTATAATTTTGATAAAAAGTTTTAAAATTAAAATTTTCAGATGTTATAACAATTTTGTAAAAAAATTAAGTTTATCCCTTGACACAAGAATTCCTTTTTTGATCCAGGTTTTTTGTCATTTTTCCGTTTCTTAGTTTTTTCAATGGGCGAAACACATCCAAATGAAAGTTTAAACATTATAGAATGCCGTAAACATTGCATCCGGACAGTCAAAATTATTTTAAAAAATTCCAGGAGCCCTTCTAGGGACTTTTATTTAAAAGTTTAACATTTTGGGGTCGGAAGTCTCTCCTAATACTGAAGGTGACTTTTTCGTTTTTGAGGGAACATCGTAAGAAAAATAGTGTTCAAATAATTGGTAACATACCTCGCTAACCCATCCTCCTCACTGTATTTAAATAAATACATATATTATTATACTAGAAATCCCTGAATTATTATTATAATTACGCCTCAGAAATGTTCAATCAATGGTTTAGTAGTATGCATCTACTCTCGACTATTACTATTATACAGAAGGGGAAAAAATTTAATTCTGGAGATTCTAAGGAAAGCCATGTAACATATCTCAATTGGTATTGTACACATTTTATGAAACATAATTAATTAGATTAAGGAAATAAAGTAGTTTGTTCAAATCTTTAACAGAAGCCAAAAGTAGAGAGATTATATCATTGCTTTACCACAGTACGAGGCTTCTAGAATCTCTTATCCGATTGTTAGCTGAGCTTATAAATTAAGGGCCTGGACTATATTTTCTTACTAATGTCTGTCTCAAGATTTCGGACCATCAAAGTGACGTATGTACTTTAAATTTTGCATCAAGTTTCATTATTTAATGACACCATCGTGGTATATCGCGGTACTTGTTCTTCATCGGCTATAGTTCATCGCTAGTGAAATGTTTTACTATGCTATAATCATATAACATTTTAACATAGTAACGCATTTAGCAATATAAATTATATTTAACATACATCTCTATGCCACTAGTAAATCCTTGCCTCTAGTAGATCTTTGGATCTAGTAGGCCTCAACCTTTGATAATTAACGACTGTGGGAGCTTCTACCATATGAGACGTTCACGCCTCTGGCATGCCACAGACTGAATCTGGTGGGTCCTGCTACCATAACATATTTAGGACTTCTAAAAGATGTATGTTTCTGACATGTCTAGGCCTCTATCAAACCTCGGTGTATGGGATCTACCAGCCTCTGACAACTCCCGTCTTATAGTGGATTCCGGCATGTGAAATTCCTCGGCTTCTGACAGTTCGTAGTTTTTATTAGCTCTAGGCCACTGGGTGTACCCTACTTCTAGTAGGTCCCACCTTCTAGCAGGTGCCGGTAGTTCCTAGCGTCTGGTTTCCTTGAGTCTCTCCTATTTTCTGGTAGATAGCTGTATCCATCGATGTATCGTTCTCCTTGCCTCTCAGGGAACTCCATACCTCCATTGCCTCCGGCAGGTCCCGGCCCCTTGCGCATCTTGGTCTCTGAGAGATTTTAGTATCTGGCCTCTGAGAGATTCATTATAGTTATTATTATTAATAAATCCAGAACCAAGCCTTAACTCTCGAGGCCACTCTAACCTGGCAATGGCTGCCTGCTCGGGATTCCATATCCTCAACACGGGCTGTGTTTTCAATTTCCGTCGTCCATGGTATGAGGAGACGATACCGGACATTACCTTCTCATCTGAAGGGATCACACACAAGCTGGCTTACCGATACCATATCGCACGGTTTCCGAACCAGCAGTGATGGTTATTGTTGGGGTCTTTCCCATCTACCATCTTGCGATGGAAGTACAAGCGATATGCAGCTGCAGGACAGAAGTGCACAGAGATACTGCTGCCTAATAAGAGCAGGACGGCACCTTTAACTGGTTAAAACGCGATTGGGAAGCCGAGTCAGAGAACATTGAACATTCAGACTCATCCCGGACATTCGGTGGAACGGTAGTTAGAACGGTTAGGTCTGTTATTCATGACCCAGTTTCTCTCGGCTTACGGGTATTTTTGGGCCTATTTGTTCAAAGTCGCCAGCGCGGTCTGTATATATTATACTGACAGTGCAGACACGAGGTAGTACAAGTTTTTCGTATGCGACAGATAGCATGTGCAGCGGACTTCCCTCCCTGCAGAGATCGGCTTCGCGATCACTCCCGAGAAAAACGTTGGAACTATGCTCTAGGAACAGGGCACCTGGAAATGTGTGAGCACTGTGTTCAGCTTATACACAGGTATTTCAGGCATAAATGGTCGACCTTGATCGGCCTTATCTCTCTGATTCCCCCGACGAGAAATATCCTAATCAAATCAAATCTGTTATATTGCTAAGACAATAATACATCGTATGGCAAACGTCAATTAATATTGATATCCAAAAATTTCAGTCATTCATACTATTATACACATACAGACATACAATTTTTAAAGACACACCTCTTTCATTCATCGCCAATGCAACCCACTTCGAACAGCGGTGTCATTCTTCTAATTGGGCGTCCTCCCAGTTGAAAGCCAAAAACTCACCTGCATTATAAAACGCTTGAGACACCAAGAAGCGTTTTAGGTGAGTCTTAAACGCCTTTGGCGTTGGAGGATCTTTGATCGGATTGGGCACTCTGTTGAGGAATTGAACACCCGCTTGTAAAGACAGGCGTTCTTAAACCACCGTTATGTGTCTACCAGTTCGGTAGTTTGCTCTGCCACGTGTCTCATACATGTGTATGTCTTGGCCTCTGGTTAAGGTACATTTATTCACACCAAACATAGTTGTTTCCAATATGTAGAGACATGGCAGAGTTAACAGCTGCAATTTCTTGAAAACTTTCCTGCACGACTCTCTGAATTTGAGTCTGAAAACTCTTTGGAACTGAGTGTTAGCGCAAGCTCCCCAAAGGATCACTCTATAGGCCAGGCGGGGGTATATCAAGCCATAATACGCCGTAATCAGTACCTGACTCGGGCAGTATTTTGCTAAAGACCTCAGAACAAATATGCCTGAGCAGATTTTGGCGCAAACATGATCAATGTGCACATTCCATGTCAGTCCTCGATCAAGGTACATTCCAAGGAATTTTGAAGAGTAGACTTCGTCCAGTGTGGAGTCAGCCATCAAGATGGCAGGTCCGCACTGGTTACCCGCAGGGCGCAAAGAAAAATTTAAAACGTTGGTTTTTAAAGAGTTTATTGTGAGGTTGAGGCTGTTGAAGTATTGGACACAGTTTTTGATATCAACAAAAGGCTGTTGTTCCAAAACTTCGCTTGATCTTGCATTGAAAAAAAAAAAGAATCGTATCATCTGCAAACTGCGTATCTTCACACAGGACTAGCTCGATGTATTAGGTCTAGTATCCTTGGTGATGAGTGGGTATTCTAGCCGGTAAAATGTGAGAAAATGAGCCTGCGGAAGTCTGGAACTATTAAGGGAGTTAAAACTCTCTTAGTGTGGGGTAAAAAACATTTTAGTCTCCTTTTCCTCCAAAAAAACCTTGTAATTTGTTTCAAAGTAAGACACGAATTAAAGATACATTCACATACATAAACGTAGAGATATATTTTATTTTACAGTTGTTATAAATATAGGTGTTAAAAATATCATTCTAATATTTTTCGGAAGATTTCTACACTTCTAAAAGTCATAAGAATTAAATACAGTTTTATGGTCAACTTTTTTGGAATTGTATAAAATAACTTGGAAGTCAAAAGAAAAATGTAATATACATCACATTTTACATAATAAACGTAATTTATATTTACGGCCTCAATTTAGTCATCGCTCGAGATAATATTTAAAAATAACTGAGTTAGAACCTACATTACGTATGTAGGTTGTAACATTGCGACTGGAAGCCAAGTTTAATCGTTAATTTTATTTCTCTACCATTTCACAGACTTTTGTGATTCAAGTCTTAAACTTCCAATCGTCCTAGTCGTAAATTTTATCATTGTCGATAGTCTGAGATATATTTATATGATACAAAAATAATTCAAAAGAGTATCTATTTATTTTAATTGATTAAGTTAATAGTTATAATAAAAAATTTTATATTAACCTACAAAAAAATATATAGAAAGTAATTAAAAATTACTAAAAGATCTAAAAAATTACCACCAGCTTTGCATTAAAATTTTAAAATCTAAGACCTTAGGCTACTTATTAAAATAACTTATGATGTAAATATTTAAGGACCTTATGAATTTAATAAAATGCAAGTAGTGTAATTTAAAGTAATAAATGATTATTTTATAATAATAATAAGGATATTGGATTACATTACTTTTTGTCTTTTAATATACTTTACAGTTTAGAAACTCATATTTAAAAGGTGCATAACATATTAATTATTTATAACATAGTTAATTATAATGAAACTTTACAGACCCAGATGGGACTTTTCACACAGTAGAGACGACGGACCATAGCCAGTAGCGATTTTCTAAAATAGTAGTAGGCATATAGTCAATAGTCAATTTTTTTATTGCGGAGACAAATACATTTGTATAGCAAACGTCAAATATGTTAAAATTTGGACATACATACCACATCGAGCTCTCATTTCAGACATACATTTGATCACTCATTCACGTTCATCCATCGCCAATAATTCCCACTTCTCGTTCTAGAGTCAGTCTTGTTATTGTGTGGTCTCCCAGTCATACTCCAGAAACTCTTTTATATTGTAAAATGCATTTGACGCTAAACAGCGTTTTAAACGAGTTTTTAACGCCTTGAGCGTCGAGGCTTTTCTTAATTTAATGAACAATCTGTTAATAAAATGAACCCCTGTCTGTGAAGGCAAGCGTTCATAAACCACCGTCCTGTGTCTCCCAGTTCGGTAGTTGTCTCTGCCTCTAGTCCCGTACGACGTGAATGTCTCGGCCCGTAATCAAGGCACATGTAGACATACAATACAACGTTGTTTGTAAAATGTAGAGGCTAGGCAGAGTTAAACAGTTGCAACCTTTTGAACGTTGACCTGCACGACTCTCTAAACTTTAATTTTGCAATGGTGCGGATCGCTCGCTTCTGTAATTTAAACACTCTTGAAAATTGGTTCCTTGCACAGGCACCCCATAGTACCAATCCGTAAGTGAGGTGTGGATAAATCAAGCCATAATACGCCGTTATCAGGAACTTGACTTGGGCAGTATTTGGCTAGAGACCTCAGAACATAAATGCCTGAGGCTAATTTTGAGCAAACGTGATCGATGTGAACATTCCATGTCAAACCTTGATCAAGGTAAATTCCAAGGAATTTTGTGGAATAGACTTCTTCTATTATTGTATCCCGCTAACATAACGCTAGGTCCATACTCAAAGTCTACTGGGTTTTAAAGTGAAATTTAAAACGTTTAGATTTAGATGAATTTGTATTTAGATTGAGGGTATGAAAATGTTGGACACAAATTGTTCATTCCAACAATTGCGTTTTGTTTCCAAATCTGATTTCGAAGATTCGTTAAAACAAAGAGTTCGTATCATCAGCATACTGCACGATTTTCCCGTGTGGTAGTGATGATTTTATGTCATTAACATAAAGCAGGAAGAGAATTGGACTGAGAATGGATCCTTGAGGAACTCCATAACTCATATTTACAGAATTTGAAATATGATTAGAAATTTGGACAACTTGAGTTCTATGACTTAGGAATGAACTAAGCCATGTGAGAGGCACGCCTCGACTGCCATGCGATTCCAGTCTGTAATATGGTCAACACAATCGAAAGCTTTAGATAAATCGAGAAGAAACACACTTAAAAGTGTGATTTCGACTTTCCAATCCCTCTACAATTATATCGACAAGACCCACAATTGCATCTATTGTCGATTTGCCCTTTCTGAAGCCAAATTGGTCATTTGAGAGCTGATTTGTGTTTATTCAGGAAACGTGAAGCATTCGCACTAAAAACAACTTTTCAAATAGTTTTGCTTAAAATAGGCAAAATAGAGACAGGCCTGATAGTTATTCATGAGTGTCAGGGTCGTCTTTTTTTAAGATAGGGGTTACTTTTGACATCTTCAGGAGTGAGGGAAAAACTCCCAATTGAAATGAGGAATTTGTCAAGGCGGTCAGAGGCCTCACAATATGCTTCGAGCATTTTTTTTATGAACCACATTGAGTTTGAATTAAGATCATTCGTTTTTTTTTGGCTGGGAGCTGCTGAATAATACTGACGAGTTCTTTCTCGTCGACCACCGGTGCCAAGCACATAAGAGGCTGATGAAATTTGTCTTCTCGTGGAGTTTGCTTACAGGAGCCGATGGCCGAGGGCCTTGGTCACAAGCCACAGTTGCAAAAAAAAACTTGTTAAACTCGTTAGCCACCTCAGTTTCATCATCCAAAAGCCGATCCCTAATTTTGATCTGTGCTATTTTTGAAGGATTTGATTTATTGTTAATGATGCCCCAAATAGTTTTAGAAATGTTTTTTGAAGATATAATCGCTTTTGCTGCATGGATCACCTTTCCTATAAATTGTTTTATCTTTCCGGAAAAAATGTTTTAAAATTGTCATCTTGTGTTTGTTTATAAAATCTCAGAGTAAAATTTAAGTTTTTCTCTCGAGATGAGAATTCATTTAGTGATCCATTTATTGTTTGTCATTTTTTGACCAATTTTGATGGTTCTTTTTGGACAACATAGATCTAAATAAAAGTTTAAATAACTATTAAAAGTTTCAAACTGTTGCTCAACTGGTTTGGATAAATATCACTTAAGGAGGAACTCTAACAATGTCCATGTAATATTTCTGTAACTGTCCAGTACTTTTTACATAATTGAGTAACACAAGCTCGCGTACCCGCACACGCACTCTTAATTAGATTTTATGACTAATTTAGATCCGATATTATGATTTCTTCGTTTTGAGATTGTGTTAGTAATATCTATGTGTCTGTAGATAATTTTGGAGTGTATGAAGCAATGAAAAAAATAATCTTAAACCTAGCATGTTCTTTTAATATGTTTAACATTTTTGGTACATTTCTATTACAACCGATAAAGTTTAAACAGTTGTGGAACGATTTCTTTGTTAACGAAAATTTCGAAGAATCAGCTTTTAGTCCAGAACGTGTTTAACAGCTAACAACTATGAAAGGACTAAAAAACGCGTTAAAACAATGGTCATATTCTTTCATAATTAAAAATGTCAACATATTTGTTGAAGGATAAACATGTTTGTTAGTAGTTGAAATTCAAGACAACACAAGTACCATGTTGACGACACAGGACTTTTCTGTTGACTTATTGAACACACATCCTATTAGGTAAGGAAGTCACGTATGGACAGTTCTGAGCGGTTTACTTGAGTCGCATTGTGCTGGTGTACAGTCAACCTGAAGTACTGTCATCGAAATACAAAGTTGCCTGATACATAAAATATTAATTTCATACCTGTCTTTGTGTATAACTACTGATCAATCAGTTATCGTTGTTTTTGTTTTATTATTTATTCTTAAAATAAGTTTTAACATTAGTGCAATTAATAGTAAGTGTTAGGCGCTTTGAATAGATTTGCGTTTTGTTTGCTTTATATTTTCTAAGAAACCAGGTTTAAAAAACGGATAAAGAACCATTCTAAACTGTAAAATATACGATAAATACATTGTCGTAAGTCGACAGAAACCTCCAAATAAATCCAAATACTTTAGTGACTATTTTCCAAACTATGACGTTGATAAGTATATTTTCTCCTTCATCATATAGATCAAAACATGAAAAGGTAGGCTCTGTATTCAAATAAAAATGATAACGGGTTTCGTTTATCTCGTACGCGTAGTTTCTTCGCAAAGAAAACTTTTAGTGTTAAAAGACGTAATATTTTACTTTCCGATGTTGAGCTCTAATTTTGATTACAATTTTATATGTGTTTTTAACGGAGATAAATCATCAATACAAAGTTGGTGTGCTGAGGTATGGATTATTATTTTTGCTGTTTCTAAGGTCCAACAGTAGGGCTGCAACAAGCAACTTTAATTGTTACCATTAAAATATTTGGAACCTGACCTTATACTTTACAGATGGGAATTTGAGTCCTCATCTTCACTGTTCTTAAGTGTATAGCATTATATTAGCTACATCTTGCGTAAAAAAATACAATCAAAGGTCCTTTTCACGATCATATCTTTCTATTAAGAGTCATCTCCATCATCTATTCGTGTCGTTGCGGTGGCCAACGTATTTGCACTGACAAGTATTACGACCTCTGTACTTTTCATCTACGTACGGGTTGTGCACAAAATTTTTTCTGCCACCAAACCTATACAAACGACTCAAGCCACGAGTAGCGCGGGGGTTACAAACTAGGTGTGGTAGGACTTTTATATGTGCAAAGCTCCTGTTGACTGAACCGAAGAAAATAAATTGCAATGTTTTTCAAATTCATTGCATCTATCTTTAACCCCACTCCGACTGAGCTGCTATCAACAGTTGCTTTAACTTTCAGACAAAGCTCTAACGTTTGGAACATGCGACTCAGTTTAGGTATTATTGCAGCAGCTTTGCCACATGCCTCAAATCCTTCTTAGAAATTGTGTTTCATTACATCAATATTTCTCCCAAGTATTCGACATTCCTCTTCGTTCGAACCACTTCCAACGCACTACAATTAGAATCGCAGTTGGCATTTTTCTTCTTGAGAGAATAAAGTCATTCATTTAAGACATATCTAGTCACAGGCAGTGATAAAGGTGCACTCTTTCATTCGCCTAGTAACTTTGTTTGGTATAACTTGATCTCAACCTGTTCACCTCGGCAATATTATCCACATAACACACAAAAATGTTTTTGGCATATTCGTTCCAAGCAAAATATCATGAACGTTCTTAAGATTAAAAAGCTTACAGATATATTAAAAATTATAATACGGTTATTGTAAAGATTAATTGTTTAAATTACTGTTGTAGATAGCAACTTTAGTTTTGAATTTTACATACCATATAGAAAAATAACAAGTTATCCTAATAAGTTTAAAAAATATAACTAATTAAACATCAAGATAAATTTTAAACCAATTTGTTTTTGAGTATGTTTAGTCTGAATTTAAATGTTAATATTCTAATAAAGCAGTGTGTATAAAAAAACTGTATAGTTGAAAGAGCACAATAATTTAAAATAAAAAACACGTTTTAATCATAGTTATGAACAAATAATATTAGTTGAATGCTGCTGGATGGGTAAAAAATTTAAAATAGCATGATGAGTGTAAAAACACTTTTATATAAACAGCCACACAATACTGCAGAAGTTGCAACCTTATTTATACCTGCACTGCAGATAACTAATGCTAAGGTTTTTATTATATACTAGCATTTATCTGCGATTTTGCAGGCTAGAAGCAGGTAATATTTAGTACATAACTTTAAATGCTATACTAAACACGTTTAAATATGATTTATTTTCATTGAAAATATTATAACTTAGTAGTCAATTTTTATGACTAAAACTTAAGTTTAAAGATCAATGTATGGGGGCCCTGAAGTTGGTAAGTGAAGCAGTTTTCATTAGGGTCAATTATGTGATACAATGTAAATGCAACATTCCTTAATATCTGAAAGAGTGCCAACAATAATATGAGAAGGACTAGTAAAATTGCAGACCATTGTATTAAATATATTTTCATTTATAATATACAAATCTATGTACTCTATCATGCATCCATGGTCAAAGATAGTTTCCATAATTACCTTTAACAGGGGCGACATCCGGAACATATAAAAAAACTAATGTGTGTGGAGTATATTTTTCTTTCATTGAAATAAAGCCATACCTCGAGAATATATTTTGTATCTTTTCTTCAGAGTATTCGCATCCAATCTTCATCTGGAGTTTTCACCATAATGCAACTTAGTGAGCTACCTGTAAAAATTCCGTGATATTATGTTATGGTGATTGTAAAAATTGCAATCAGCGCAATGAATCTTGTCTCATTACTCCAGCACATATTAAACATTGCGTCCGACAAGGATATCACTTGGAACGATACTATATAAAAGAATGCAATCTTTGTATGAATAAGTAAGCTTAATTTTTTTCCAAAATTTTGTTATATTCAATATTAAATTATTTCAAACTATATGACCTACTATAACCATCCTTTATCCATTCCAGTGGTTAAATGTCGAGAGGCATTCAATATTGCTATATAATATTATTATCTAGTATACGCATAGTGACACAAAAAAGAGATATCATCGTTTGAAAAGTTTTTTTGGCAGGCGGTAAGAGTATACAGCTAGTATTTTTAATTTAAAATCTCAAAAGTATTTGACTGTAGGAAAAAGGAAAATGATGATGTTACCAGCTACCTATTAAATTGAAATATCTTTTAAAAATATTGTACGGGTAGGTTTATTTTTTCAATGCTCGTGTTTGGAAATTGCACGTGTATGAAAAGAAACAAAGACACCAAATAAATGAGATTAAATTAATTATATTATGATTAAAATCAAGCAAGCTAATAAATATAAAAATATATAATATTTTAGTTAGTTAGAAATATAGGATTTAGTTAACAAAACCATGCGTGGATTTGTTATATTAATGATTAAGGTAATTGGAAACTATACCATAGTTTTAGTAACATACTAAAAAAATTTTATAGATGGCAGTAAATAAAAATATTTTATGAAAACAGCAATATAAAAGTACCAAAACGTTCATTGACGTTTTAACTTTCCATGAAAATTTACTGGATAATACTGTGGGTAAGAAAGTTGGATACTTTCAGAGATGAAAGATTATTACATTTTGTCTTAGAGGTAGCAAAGTTTACTCTCAAAGGCTTCTGCTTTATAAGGTGAAGCTAACTACATTAGTATTCCCAAGAACTGTATCTTGATTTTAGTGTTCGCAGTTCTCTTGCGATATGTATAAGCTACTCTTGTAAATGGTTATTAATAACAACCAATAATGATTAAAGCTGCATGTTTGATCCCTATTACATAAGGAAATAGCGTTTCTATATACCTTACCGACAGCACGGTTCATAAAAAACGAACTGATATAAATAACTTATATTAATAGGAAGTTTTGCTTGAAGCTTCATTTGAATATAGACATCGCTTTTAATGATGGTGTGTGTCATTCCATTAGATTAGCGCTTACAAACATACATATTATTACAACTCAGAATCTGCTTTAAGTACTATATAAAAAGCCGTTGCGAAAGCAAACTCATGAAGAACGCTGTGAAATTTTACACATGTTTACTCAAAACTGGTAGGTTATTTTTATATTATGATAATAAACTAATCAGTGGGTTTTAAATAGGGTTGTAACCTCTACAATACCAAATAGTTCTTAAAACTTTCCCACGTCCTGGAAAGATAAATTTTTATATAAACACGTGCTTCATGACTTAATGGAAAGAGAGCATTTTCATGAATATTAACTACCCCTAGGATTTAAATCGTTTTGCAATTCCTAGAAAACCAATATACTTGCTTTTTAACTTCCCTTAAGCCTAAAACATGAAATAACATATACGTTTAGCTTTAACTCTCCACAGAGAAAGTAAATATTTTTCATGCCGCTTATATGTCCAAAAGAGTATAATATAGGTTCGCACTCCTAGGAGAGCTATATTTTGTTTTTCAACTTCCTTTTACCCTTGTTGAAAAGTATAAATTCGACACACGTGGTACTGTGCACTTATCAAACTAACGGTATCGTAAATAAATTAGACAGTAAGTAAATAATAATGGTCAAAAGTAAACAGTTTATTTTGTATTTTGTTATTGTAGCATCATTGAAAAGGGATTACATCATTAAAAATAAATTACAATGCCCGGTAATAATCGCAATTTTATTTAAGTAGAATTTTCAGAAATACTATGACGCCAGAAATATATTAGACTGGAAGTAAATGTCAATGGCTGGAAGTAGACATTTTTTCAGCGATGTTAATTTTTCAGACATATAAATGTATACATTTTCATAAATTCGCAAACAATGAAAATTGTAATGAGGCACTAGAAATTCCTTAGATTAGAAGAAGGAAAAAAATTGGAAGTCAACGCTTTTTTACTGAAGTAGACATTGCAAACAATCGTTTGCATACATACTTTTTTGATTGGGGCAACAATGCAAACCCTTTTTGTGTACCAGGTAAAAGGTAAATTAAAATAATAATTAGGAAAATAACAAATAATTTTAAAGGACGCTTATTTCTCAGAACAAGTGCGTATTTATTTTGTATAGTGGTTATAAGGCAAACATTACTAAAGCTTGTGAAATATAATTCATTTGAGGTAGAAATACTTATTCACGTACATGAAAATTGCTTCAACATTTTACCTCAGGATGTCAAAACATCACTCTCTAAACAACTCAGAGTCCAGTCTGAAATGAATCAGGACAATGAAATATCTTCCAGAGATTATCACTTATTTTGAGGACTTTTATTGTGCTATTTAAAAAGAATATACATCTAACTTTCTATTGAGGTAAGAACACGATATTTGACACGAAAGTGTATAATAATTTGCATATAAATACCAAGCCGTTTTCATAAATATCAAAAACGTGTAGTGGTTGAAAAAGGGTTGCTACATTTTAACAGCTATAATTTTTATTTTCAATACGTTGGATGTTGACACTCATGTGTCTCATGAAAACATTTTCATCAAAACTACCATCCTTTGTGTTGAAATAGAATTACAATCGATTGGAAGAACTATATTTTTGTTTCAAATTTCTCGCTGTCCTACAAAAATGAAATCAATACAATCGTGCCTCATAACTTACCTCAGAGAAATCATTGATATTAATATTCGATTTCCAGAAAATACCCAAAATACTTATTATGTTTGAAGATTCTTGAAAGGTTTAATATTCATAATTATTTTTTAAAAATTTCATACTTAATCCCACTTCGGGAAGGCATTTTAAAATCCTATACCGAATATATCAAAAACCTTTCTAGTTATATTATATTTTGTCCTTGTTGTAGTTTCTATTACTGTACTTCTGGAAATCCATGATATAAATAAATTTTAGTCTAGGGTTTTCTACAAATATCAAAACACGTTTTCTATTATAACGGTAAATAAAGCCGAACAACTTCATAATTCGTATTTTAAAATTGACATTGGTAATGGAACCTCTCAAATATAATTAGATTTTAAAATCTAAATTATTGGGGATGTTTTAATGACCATTCACCTACATATACTGTGATTTATAAATACAAACGTGAATTGAAACGTGAACAGAGCAAAAAGGTTGGAACCAATTCAGTTATGAAGTTAGCGATGACTGTAAATACCAGAGTGACAATATGGTATGCATTACTCAATCGGTATCAAACTTTACTTGTAAGTACTACAGTAAATAGTAAAATAACCAGAGAGCGCCACTGCATGGAAACAATTTAAACTGTATTGTTTAATGTAAATACCAATATGTTTTATACCATTCATTACTCAATTGGTATTAAGTGGTATTTATAAATACTACAGTGAATTATAACGTAAATAGAGCACCACTGTTTGGGACTAATTAAACTGTATTGGTGAATTTAAATACTAGATTGACAATATAGCATTCATTACTCTAACAGTATCAAGTGGTATTTGTAAGTACTACAGTGAATTGTAACGTAATACGTAACAAGAGCACCACTGTTTGGGACCAATTAAACTGTATTGGTGAATTTAAATACTAGATTGACAATATAGCATTCATTACTCTAACAGTATCAAGTGGTATTTGTAAGTAAGTACTACAGTGAATTGTAACGTGAAACGAGCACCACTATTTGGGACCAATTAACAAAGTATACTTTTATGTATCTAAGGACTTATATATTTCCTAGACTGATGATGTAGAGATCAGAGACTGGAAAGCAATGCCGTACAAATTGCTTTAACAAATATACAGATTATTTATGGCTTTGAAAGCTAATACTCAGAATACAATCAATGGCATCGAGCTTGCGTTTCATTTTTTGGGAAATCGAATTTATAGCTTCTGTTTTAGTTTATAAAATTTTTGGTTATGTATGCTTAGTATACAAATTTTAAATTCTATATCAGTATCCGATTATTTGATATTACACAAAGACTAAACAGTTAGCGCAATGACATCGAAATCTTCCGAGTAATACAGAGTCAAATCTAGCTTACACAATTAAGCTATTGAAATACTTCAGCATAGCTGTCGTGAGCCAGCAGTAAAGAAATGGTAAACCGGGACTACAAATAATAACCAGTTGTCTGTGAATAGCATAGAATAGTATTCTATGTGTAAGTGAATTGAAGGGCCGAATCTTTATCATAATTGGCTGAAGGTTAACCAATCACCGAACAGTACTCAATATAGCCTTTACTGTCAATATAGCTAACAGTAAAGGATAAATATTATTTTTCATGTCCGTTTTATAAGTTAACGTAATCAATATCTTTACAGACTGACTGAATCTGATAAGAAACACGACTAATGACGGAATCAATTCCACCAAAAAATTACTTACGATAGAATGGCATGATTGTTAAAATGGTTATTCATCAAAAATACAGATATTGGTTGTTATATACGTATAATTGAAAAGACTACGTTTAAAAATGGGCTGATTGAAGATAAGAAGTCAATAAATTATGCAACGTATAATAGAGCTACTTATGTTCCTTACAATTAAGTAAACATAGCGTTAAGTAAACATATTTATTCTTGGCTGTGCGATAGAAAACATATCAATTGAGTTTCTAACGAAATTGTACTTATATTTTTCAGCACATTTGTGCTCACGATTTTCGGAGAACAAACAGATGAGTATACTTGCAATCAAACCCTAAGTTTGCATAAGCTTCCTTTGTATACAGGCAACATTGAATGTGATGACGATGCATTTGTGACTACTAAAAAGGTCCCAGAATAAATTTGGAAACTACACAACCATCACATATTTTAAAATGTGTAATTGTAACACATGAATAGACTTGAAATGTTGTATTCATCCTACGCTAAGATTATTAGGTGATACGCGGTGAAGCGTTTTCCTCCGTAGAATAAAAAATAAGACTTTTTCAGAGACATCGTTTCATTTTAAATTTAAATGATTCTCAAACATCCAATTTTTGTTAATAGTCTTAAATAAATAATTCTGTATACAATTATTTAATATTATGTAAGTAGATGCATAAAAGTAGTACAAAAATTTGTATTGACCTATAAGAAACAGTTTGCTCAAACAGGACAACGGAAAAATAAATGTATGTATGTCGTTAAATGTCAAGTTAGAGTTTGTGTTTGACGTACATAGCTTCACAAAGGAATATTATGTAATTAAGTAAAGTAACAAAGTCACTAAATGAGGCAAAACATGTTATTATCTACGTCTGTTTCTGACAGTATTGCATGGTGAACTCAATTTGTAACAACAATGAAAACTATATTATATCTCTACCATTGTGGTTGGCTAGTGAGTGTGTTTGGTCTCAAGCATTTCTATTTGAGATAATTCACGATATCATGTTTAAGACAGTAACGTGTCTAGTTAATATTATTATTATTATTTAGTACACACTATTTTTGTTTAAATGAGTATACTTTAGGTTTTAACTGAGTAATCTGTTGTTATTGCCAAAAGTAATGGTAAATAATAACTGTAAATAAAGCGTAAAATTATTAGTTTGTAGAAATATCGTTCAATGATTGAAGCCGTATTGATCATGACGAAGTTAACTTTGGATTTTCAGTACTCTTTCATGGATTTGTTTTAAAAAAGTTATACTTACTAATATATTTTACTAAGCTGATAATATTATGAGTGTCTTTCCAAACAGAGTTCTAGATGTTTTTAAAATATAACACATTATTATCTGCTTCAATCACTATAAACTAGATGTTTTTCTAAATTTGTATGCCTCCAAAAAAACTGACAAGATTATTACGTTCATATTTGTTGTATTTTGCTCGTTTTATATGTTTCAATCATTATAATAAGTAAGTAGTTTTAATATATTCGTAATGTTATCTTTAATAATCATACAAGTGGATTGGTTTTTACAATGGTTTATATAAAGTTTTATTATTAGTACTGTTGTAATCGTTCCCTCCAATCTCAAAGTTTGATTTTGGTCCAAGTTTATACAATTATTTACTCTTTTAGATAAACTTATTGTGATTTTTAGCTCAATCTCCTACATGAGTCCCAAAATCTAATAATATTGCTATGGGTGTAGTCCGCAATATAAGAAAATCCTTTTCTGTTACCACACAGGTTTTGGAAACGTTTCTTAAAACCTATACAACAAAGAGAATAAAGCATAACTGCAACTTCTAGAATAATACTCATATTATAATATTTGCCAGTTTATTGAAAAATTTTATTCTGGTTTGCTTACTACTCATTTATGGTTAATTGTACAGCGTGAGATATCAAAGAAATATTTTATAAGCTCATTTACTTTCGATGATGATAGTGTCAGATTAATCTTTCTTAATCAAAACGTTAATCATGATCATTTACCTTAAGTTAAACATAATTTTAAAAGTTACAATGTTGGAAAGTATTAACTTATTATTAATTTAAAACTAAAAACGATAGACTATGGACAAAGAACCGCTCTCTGGTTACATGATGAAAATTTATTATTGTCCAAAAAGGTTTGGATGATTTGTAATATACTCCAAGGTGCAAGGTCATCAGATGGTTCCAAGATGGATGATGGTTCCAGCTAACTCGATAATACATTTCTTTCCATGGGGGTTTGATAATTCGCTTTAATCTTGCGGATTTTTTTTCCGGTTAGTCCGTAATTTAAAACAAATAATTAATACTTTTATTTTTAGTCAACTAACATGGGATCCATGCGTAAATGTGTGGAACAATCTAGACTGATGCTGGTAAAATACCGTTTTGTGTCGACTAGCTTGATAGTTACCTCTGCCTCTAGTATCATGGGAATGAACGTCTTGACTAGTTCTCATAGTAGATTTACACGTACAGAACAGAGTTGTTTTGTAAATGTAGTAAGTTGGCAGAGTCAACAGCTGAACATTTTTGAAGGTTTCTCTACAAGAATCTCTAAAATTCCAAGAAGCAGCTATTCGTATCGCTTGCTTTTGCATTTGAACACTTTCATAAACTTTTTGTTTGCACTGGCACCCAATAATATCCTTCCGTTGGTAAGGTGGCAGTAAATCAAGCCATAATACGCCGTCATCACAACCAGGATCGAGAAATACTTCGCTAATGAATAAGCCATACTGCACGACCTTTTCCTGTAGTAATGATGACCCAATTTGATTGACATATATGAAAAAAATTGGACTAAGAATGAATCCCTGGGGGACCCTATTGCTTAAACCAATTAATATGGAAAGCTGATTTGGAATTTGGACAACTTGTTATATTTCGCTTTGAAATTATTTAAATGATAAGTATCGCAAACCTCAGATACTATGTAATTCCAGTTTAACCAAAAGTGGTCTGTGGTCTACACAGCTTAATATCTTTGATAAGTCGAGGAACATACTTATTTATTTTCTAATCGCCTGAAAAACCGAGTTGAATAGACTCACAACAGCGTCTATAGTCGATTTAACTTTCCTGAATCAAAACTGTCCATCTGAAAATTGCTTGTGTTTAAAAAAAACTGCAGCACTCTTGTCAAAAAGATTTTTTCAAACTATATTCTCAAAATTTTTAAAACTGAGACAGAAAGTAATTTTATGGGACTAACTTTATCAGTGTTATAGAATGAGGTATAAACTTCTTTTAAAAAACACAACTAAATGAGTTGAGTTAGTCTCAAAAAGTGCTGAAACCAATTATTAGAGACACATTGACATAAAGTAGAATTCGGTAAAGCTTTTGGCTGGGAGCTACTATATAACTCGATCGAGCTATTCTTAAACGACACGCGCCAGTGCCATTGAGGATACTGAATTCCCTCTTTGCGCAGAATTTACTCGTACTTAAGGTTCTGATGATCGAGAATTTAGCTCACAAGCCACAGACGCGAAAAATCTTTTAAACTCGTCATCCAAATTCCTTCCATTACCAAGAAGCTTGTCCCTGATTTTAATTTTAATTTCTTAACAATATTTTTCTTTATGTTGATGATGCCCTAATCAGTTGTACTGCCCTACTCATCATGACTCGGCCTTATCTTATGATCATATTATGCATTAAAAGGGAAATAATATGTACCTTGGGTATTCTTACTTAAATTTTAAAAGTATGTTAGGACAACATCATATAATATCATATGTGCTTTAACTAAATATGAATGCGATTAAATATCCTGCGAAGCCACATATAGCGCTTTGTTCTTAATAAATTCAGAATAAATGAAGTATCAAGACAGTATTTATACATAACTTAGATAACTTTTTAAATTGTGTTACCTAGTATAACGTTTCACGATAGCAGCCATTCCTATTCGTTCTAAATTTTAACTTTATAAATTCTAAATATATCCCCAAACCAAAATCTAAACAATTATATATATGATTATACAATTTTAAATTTTTTATATTTTTAAATATCTTGGAATTTCGAGCAACATTTTTTTCTTAATTATTGCCGCTTACTCTTAATGTTTTAAGATGAGAAATCGTACATTGGCCAAACAAAAAGAAACTTCAGACACGATTTAAAGAAACTTTTCACATAAATCAGGGACAACTGACAAATCTTCTTTTGTGCAAAACAGTATTGAATCTGGATACATCATCTCAAATAAACATTTTCGATTTTTAACAGAATGTAAAAACACAATATACATGAATACTTGAGAAACATTTTACATAAAAAAAATCAAGAAAAACTTATTAATAAAGAAAAGAGACCTATTGAAAATTCTATTCTTCTCTCGTCTCAATTCACAAGAAAGTTAAAAAGTAATTAGAATTAAATATTTTATACTAGCCAACATGTTTTCAAATCCTCTACCTTAATGATTAAAATTTTTTTTAATTTTTTTTTAAGTTTTTAAATTTATTATTGTTTAGACAAGTGTAAATATTTATTCATTTAAGAAAGTGCCTCAAAATGGAATCATTGATTTTGAAAGGCCTCAAAAAACTGAATTAATATTTTAATGTGCAATGATACATTTTTGGTGTGAAAAATTACTAATATCCTGTTATCATACTGTTTAGAAATACTAAGTATTCATTTATGAGAAAGAATAAAGTAATTACTTAAAAGTTTGAGACTGTGTCCATTGACAGTATATTTTTATAAAGTCCTTTAGATTTACTATACAAGGATTCGCCAGCAGGAGAACAGCTATAAACAAAGTTTTTTAATAACTAGTCCAAACTTTGCAGACGTTTCATCTAAAACGAGTAATGCCCACACTAATTAAATTCTCCATGAGTGTTTTATTGCTAGAGGGCAATGTTTGTCGTCAACGTAGTTTGGCTGAATTAAAAAAAAATAAACACTCTGAATCCTCTACTAAAAAAACGATGTTGGGCATAATAGCAGTACCAATTTTGTTGGAATTAAACTAATTGTACAAATTGTTTTTATGTTCAGACCTAAATTCCCAAATATAGAGATTGAAAATTTATAAAAGCAAATCTAGATATAATAAAATTACACAAACAGTTTTTTAATCTAGCGTTTTAAAGAACACCATGGAATTTGTAATTCAAAAACATTTCAAGTAAACAAATAATCGTGTTTCTTCAAGAAGTAATTTTTTTAATGTTATACGTTATTTCTCCATACGTTATAAAATGCTAAAATAATAGACTTAGATTTTAATTAAAATAACTTTAACTCTATATTTAGAGGACTATCTCTATGGTAACTAATGCTAGATATTAAAATCTTATAATATGTTGAAAATATCATTTTATTTTTACAGGTATTTATTCTAACTTCAACACTGCTGTTGAACTTATTTATTTTCTGAGCGAATACTGAGTTCAACTACATTAGATTACCTTCTACTTAGTGCAGCGTCTAAAATCTGACACAGTAAACAAACTCGCGTTCTAAAATTTGGGGCCTGATTCCATCACAGGGACGAAAGTAATTTCAAACTGTAGACCTGAAAATTAAAACACCTCTTCATCTATATTATACCACATCAAACCATAGAGACCTGTTTTACAGTATAGGAGTATCGGATGCCAATACAAAGCAAAGTGCTCATTTTGAAATTTTTCGTTGCCGACTCTTTTGGATCCCTTCAGACTGACGTGGACTTTAAATTCCAGGAGCAAAGTCTGTGACAGTGTCCGATTTTAGACGATACAATAAGTAGAAGGTTAGCTATTGAAGGTAAAATCAATATTTGAACCCTTCCTACCAAAGGTACATTATATGGAAATAGTTTCCAGTATTATCTTCTTATAACTAATTCTTGAGATGTTTTTTTCTAGTAATCCTGGTAGTAAGGGTAAGCAGACACTTTAAATAGAAAGTACGATTTTTTCTGTAAAATTAAATTCCTGAACTATCAGAAACATTAATAAACATCCTGGAACAAACGTTAAGTGCAATCTACACCGGTATAAGAGAACAACAATCAGTTGAATGCACTGATTGCTTCTATTGAAAATTGCAACTAACTTTCAAACGAAACGAACTAACGAAAGTAAGGTCTTAGTACTGTTTTAGCACAAATTTGAAACAATAAAAAAATTAATAAAACGTGACTTCCATTAAACTTTAGTTAAATAAAACAATGAATCGGCAATATATAAGTTCAATGTCCACGTAATCTAGTTCTTGTTTTACGTAAAAAATCTAGAGGAAAAAGAGCTACCCATAAACATTTTCCAATACCTGACCATTTTATTAAGAAATTTTTTTATTTTGTATTAGTAAGATTTATATTTATAACAATAGTACGTAATATTTGTATTACGTAATTGCATGTGCGCTCAATGCACTTTCATTGTCTTTACAAAGTTTATTTCTTGCAGTAATGTGAACAAATTATCTTTATTTCTTCAAATAATTTCTTTAACAAATTATTCTCAGTGCTAAACAAACCATTAATACACATATCATAGCTATTGTAGGAAGGGTTGATTCAACCTGAACTTTGAGTTTAGCCTCAGTCCATTTTCCTCTTATTGCAGCTTCTGGTATCTGACGCTAACTCAGACGACTAATGGAGTCAGGAGTCATGTTCGTCTAAAGGTCAGTGACAAAGAAGCTCGAAACTAACATATACATCGTATTGACAGCAGAAACATTTAGACTACAAAATACAACTATATAATGTTATCTCGGTAAGGTTGCAGTCTCGTTATCTCATCAGGTGCACAATTGAGTACACTACGATGTTTCTGACACGATCACTAAGCTCGATGGTGTGACCAAGTTTTTTACACGTAATTTAGCAATGTAGGAAGTATTGAATATCTTTTAATGTTGAGTTTGGCTCGATTGGCAATACTGTTAGCACCAGGATTCCACTCGAGGCAATTCAATCAGTGAGAGTTCTCGGAGAGAATGTTAGTCATTTCAGGGTAGCTGTCAACGGAGGTGGTGTTTCTCGTGGGGAATTGTCTCTCATCTATACAAGAAAAGTTTTAGTTGTAATTATTTTCAGTTTACTGTACAACACAAATTTTATTACTTATATTTATAATTTCCTGAAGGATTTAGCTTGTAAATGTTCGTAATTGAATAAAGCCTTTTTAGAACGGGAATATATATTCGCTTGAACCTTGTGTATACTTGATTTATGTTTGTTTAGTTAAAAAAAGTTTTTCTATTATATTTTTCAATATCAAATATATTTTTTATAAATTTATTATATTTTTAGTACAGTGGTTTTTAAGAATTCCTTGTAAAACATTAACATTATTACAGAAAATTATTAATATTTTACAATAGGTGAAAATATTGGACGATCAACACCATAATTGAAATATTCTATTTTGGATTAAAACATTAGTCTGCATTATATTCTTCTAGTAGAAGCATAAAATGTATTCAATGCTACCCTAATTTTAGGTTTTACCTATAATTGGTTTGCAACGTTTCTCAAAATATGCATTTGTCATAGTGATTTATTTTTATATTTGAGTCAGAACATTATTGTACCTGTTGGTAAACGTGTAGAGAAAGTTTTAAACGGCTAACTATTTAACTAGCAAGTAATTAATTTTCTATACTAAAAATTTTCTATTATCTCCTAAACCGGATATTTTGCAATCGGTATTTGTCATTTTAATTTTTATATCCAAGATTGTTTAGAAATGAAACTTCAACATTTTCATTAACGCAATATTTGCGATTGCGTCAACAGGGTGAGTGACTTGTCGTTGGAATAATTTAGGCCTGAGTCTGAGTCAGCTCAGTAAAATATTTCTAGAAAACCAAGCAATTTTCAATATTTTCTTAGCTACAATCGTCTTTAGGTGTTGGAAGATGGTTCTGGCCATTCTTCCTTCTTCCAAACTAACTATAATTGGTGGTGATCTTATTCGACGTCCAATAATAAGATTTATTGGAAGATTAGGAATATTTACAATAACTATGATTTATAGTCAGTATATTAAAGAAATTTTTATCATACAATAGTAATTCTGAATCGAAAAACTATGTACCTAAAACTAATCTGTTTAAACTGTAATGGTCTATATTAACCTAGTTCAGATTGGAATAACATTACCTTGGAATTACATTTATTACCTTAAGTAGTCATTACAGCATTAGATTAATAGAATTGAGTTTCAACAGTAGTAATGTGGTTTTAATATTTTCGTATAGTTATTGCTTTGTTATTCTTAATTATATAGTGTTCGGAAATAATGTACCCAACTCCCCAGTGTTATTGCTAGCTTAGCTCCCTGAAACTGCTGAGATAATTGAGATTGTGTTTAAGAGACGAATCAAAGTCCAAATTAAGGTTTTTTCTTTGTTCAAGTAAAAGCTTGAAATTAAATTAACATGTAAAGGTTACCTCTATATTACCTAGGTTACCTATATTCTTCATGGTCGCAAGCAATTTTTCAGTCTAAATTCTTTGGAGGTTTCTTCTTCTCCCTTTTGCCAGCAACATCTTGCTGTGGAGGTGAATTCTTCTTGTTCTTCCTCCCAATAACCTTGGACCATGTCTGGGTGTCTGACTTCAGTGGTTCTTCCGAATTCATCTTTTTATCTACCCCAGACTTGGCAGGACTCGAATATGGGCCCTTATGTGCTGTGAGCAGGGGATGCTTCTGAAACGACGGTGTTGTCACTATTATTAGATTTTAATTTTTGTTTTTATGTACTGAATTACATTTATTTTTAATTATAAGGCCAGTATTATCAGAAGTCTTAAAGATTTATTAATAAACTAATCGATATCCTTGTTTTTTAAAATGATTGGTTTATTTTGCTACAAAAACTGTTAACCAATATAATTTGTTTATATTTCAAAGTTAAATATAATTAAATGTGGCATTGTTCACATTTATTATATGTTAAATGTTTTACAGCCACTTTTACTATTGCATTTCAATTAGTAACAGTAAGAACTTATTTAAATAACTGATGTTCTAATACGTATACAATTATGGGCATGCCTAATACAAAACTGATATTTCCCAACAAAATTTGAGAAATAACGTTACTGTTGAAATATAAGTATATATATTAATATACTATTTAAAAAAAATTTTTGTGGCTTATACAACATTGATCAAAACTTTAGTTTATTAGGTATTTTATAAAATTAAAACTAAATGACTACCATTAAAACTAATTATAAAATGATGTAACACTTTTTGCCCTGTGCTTTGTTAGAAATTTTCTAACAATCGTAAAGATAAGAACAAAGACAAATTGTATAACTAAGCAACAAACTGGTGTATATCTGCTAAACGAAGAGGAAATCGAAAGAAATATAATTCTTGATTTTTATCATAGAATCGTACATAAAATCTGAAAATGATTAGACAGCTCAACCTTTTTGCTAATCCCTTTGTGATGAATAATGGTTACTTTTATGTTAATAATGCACTACTCTCTTCATTTCAATCATTATTTACTCTCCTATTAAGTAGATCGTCATTTTAAATAAAATGCAACCCATACATGAATGTCAGTTCCTAATAATATTTATAAATCATAGTTTTATTTACCTTAAAATTATGTACTTCTTTGTTTTGAATAAAATCAATATAAAATCTAATTAAAGAAATATTTTCTGTACTAATTTTGATTTTAAATTGAACTAATTGCATTAGCGGTGATTAAACGGTCAAAGCTATAGATATAACAAGAATAAATAATGAGATGTTAAAAGCTCTTATAAAATGCTTTTTTTCTTAGGGTTAAAACAAATAAATTGCCTATTAATTTACTCCTGAAAAAAAAAAAAACATATCTTGAAGAGATTTTCATGTTTGAATGTTTACAATTAACTAGGATATTAATTCATCTTAAACATCTTACGGGGTCTATTCGTTTACATTCTAAAAATATTGTATCACTGGTTATGAATTTTATATTTTCTATGTAAATTGCATGGTGGTAATTTCATTTTATCATCAGTTTAAGAACTTTATCTTAATTAGGTGCAACAATATAAAGTTAACTATTGATTACAATAAGTTTTAATGAAACATTTAAATTGGTTAATATTACGATATAACCAAGTATACTGTACTTATTCGAAAATAACTACAACAATCAAATAGGTAAGTAAGATGGAATTGCTTTCTTATGTGTATTGTGTCACATACAATACTTCTTAACTCGAGTACCCTAGTTTCGACCGATATTAAACCTCAACTTGTTCTTACTCCGCTAATGATTATTGTCTTCTGTAACGAGAAGAGTTTTACATTGTTTTGCAGTACAGTTCTTGTAGAAGAAAAGTGATATTACTGAACATTACTGAACTACTTCCGGATATTGTATTTTTACTCTCCCACTGAACTACCCAGCAAAAGAATCAACTGGATGAACTCATAACATTTATAAGTATAATATTAAAATAAACCATATTAGTTGTATCATAGTATTTACAATGTTTTTTTCTTATTTAATTTAGTATTGGGTCTAACTAAATTAAATAAGCAGGGGTATGTTAGAAAATAGGATTTTCTGTTCAAAAAACTTAATCTTAGATTAAGACATATAAAATGTAATTATAGAGGTATATAAATCGGACCTGTATAAAACAATTAGACACTTTTACCTAAAGGTACAATTTTCATGTTGATTCGCCCATATCAAATATACTTTCTCCTCCCCATAGCTTACCAAAACCTTCCAACTTTACTTTCTATTTTAGTTGTAATGAATAACAGTGATACATACGAGGAATTACTGCAAACCTGTTTAGCATTTTTCGCATTTTAAAATACATCAGACCCCAATCAAGATACATACGACATTAGTAATATCTTTATGTTTATTACAGTTGTTTTTTCTTTTATTTAGGATATAGTCAAAGTTGTCATAAAATTAGTTTTTGTTTTGTGTAATAGTAACTTTGATAGTAACAAAACTTCCTAATATCAATCTTTAATGTAACAGCTGTTGAACACAGCATTATAACATATACAGAAACTTAAGTTTTAGTAAATAAATACCTTTAACAGTTAATTAAAAAGAAAATATTAAGTACCGTACAGTATTTGATATGATACTTTAATGCACATATTAAAAAAACAGGTTATAAACGTAATTTATATTATAAAAATTTCCAATTATTTACCTACTGAGACAATTATTATTTGTTAAAGGAATCATACGATTTATTTCATCTCCAAAGTGTGGAATATTCATAAAATATTTTTGTGAATATCAGTGAAACATGTTCCCTGTATCGAATGGGATTTATACGAGCAACAATACCAGCAATATATACGTTGGAACATCCTGTTTTACATAAGGAAGTCATTATTTTATAAGTTATGGTTAGCCTTTTGCTTTCTGATCTGAAACACATATACGGCCCTTTTTTGCAGATACTGATTTGATACTTGTTTAATATTTTTATATTGCAATATATTTGCTACCACAAAATAATATCTTGTCAATTACTGACGAACTTATAGTCTAATGAAATGTATTTAAGATAAATAATAAAATAAATTTGCAGCATTTACAATTACGTGGCAAAACTACTCAACTTATTAAAGATTACTCTGGATTTTGTAGGTGTAGAGAAAAAATAAAAAATAAATATGGTTTAAATATAATAGAGATGTAAGTTAAATGCATTCCTATGTGATTTCCATACCAATGAGCTGTCCAGAAACCGATACAGTATACTTGTTTAATATACCTGAATGGCCATGTATTAAAAATATGAAATAATCGTATACGTTTAAAAATAAACATGTCAAAACAAATTTTCAAGCGAATGGTAATATGAGGATTAGACAGGTATGTCGTAAAAACAGTTTTTACTAATCCGCTTGTTCCCCGCTTTACGATAACTACTGAAAAAATATCTTAGAGATTTTATATTCGTTTTCGAATGTCCATATTCATCTCGACTGAAGATTAAAACAGTTGATTTGGTGGTTAAAACGTCATTAGATACTCCACCCATACATCTGTGTAATAACCCGTGATGAAAGGTCCTAGAGACGTCATACTTGGTACACAGGTTTCACTTAGTCAAAAGAAAACATTTGAGGAGAAACGGTCAAAGTGCAGTCTTTCCGTCTGTGCAATATCTCTTTCCTTACGTTTTATCGGATACCTTGATAGTTCGTTTTATCGGTTTTTATATTTTTATTGACCATAGAGATTTGGACTTACAGTAAATTTAAGTTAAACTATCACTGTACGTACTTTAAATGATGAAGTCTCAAAATGTAAACATATATTTCATTAATGTGGTTGAAGGAAAGGAAAAAAGATCTATCTAGGGGTTTATACTCTACTTTAAGAATACGTAAGGACATCTCCTCATCCAATCGAGGGTATTATTTCAATCATATTGCTGTCGAATGCTGTAGCTAATCTCAATACTTTTTAATAGGAGTGGAATTGGGTAAATGGACATCTAATCTTTAATGATAGCCTTTATGAGTAGTGATAGGTCAAATTTTCCCTTATAATTACGTCTCTAATTTTATTAAGAAAATTAATAGTATGATAATAAAAGTTATCAAATTCAATAACCCTAAAACACTAACCCTAGGTCAGTCGTAAAGGTGGTTAAACGACGATTGCAGACCTATTTTGACCTGTATTATGTAGTGCAGTTTTAATAATTAGTGTAGTGTTTAGATTTTGTTTTTATAACTGCATGTTTTAGGGTTGGTGAGGGTTGGTGAAGTACATTCACCACTACATGGTTGTGATCCCTAACATAGGCGTGTCACAACGCTCTGGTACGATTTGTTTATTATAGAGCCTAGTTTGTAATTATGTGTTAGGTTCGTTATTTACCTGAAGAAGAGATCAGATTGCAGATATCGAAACGTAGTACTACTGGTTTTTTTGTTTCACTAAACGGTGGCAAATGTCCGGCAAATACTGTTCCCTTCACAGTCATTACATCGTCAAAAAATTTAAATACACAATAATATTGTTTTTTTTATATTCCAGGAGAAGGTTAAAGATATTTTGCTTTCAAAAGTTCGTAAGTAATTATTCTTAACATTATTAATCAATGAAACAAAATTACATTTGAAATTTACGTCATACCATACCAATATGTTTCAAGCTAGTTGTAAATACTCAAATTTGTTACAATTTTCCCAAAATTTATTACATATATTAGTACTCAAAAGACTTTCTACTCAATATTTGGATTCCAGTAAAAAAATAAGTCCGAGAACAAAAATATTGCCCGATGTAAAATATATATATTTATCTAGCTTTGTTAAAGAACTTTACAAAGGGCTTTCCCGTAAGATATTATAATTCCAATTCAAATGTTTCAATGGTTCACTTTCAACTTTTGAAAACCACTACACCTATTTAATCACTATGTTTTACGCCTGCATATTCGTCTAATGAGTTCATGAATATGTTGCTTAGTGGAGCATCCTGCGTGAAAATTGACGTTATTTGATAGTTACAGCGTGGAACTCTCTATTTATGTGCCAAATCTTCTGCCAAGACATCTTAATACAGAGAGTAACTGTTTTTTTTTTTTAGAAATAATTGTAATAAATCTATTATTTTTTAACATTAAACTTACTTATTCACGATAAAAAAGTTTTAGATTTCATAAATAGTTTTTTGCTGATTCAGTTTTACTCTAAAACAGTGGTATATTATTCAATACATAAATGGTAATTATTCAGAATTATAACTTACTACACGATAAATGTGAAAAATACATTCTATTAAATTCACTATTTAGGGAAAACTTTTGTTGCTAACTTTTCAGATGAGGGATTACAAAATATTACAATTTCTGGCTACTGTCTGTTTTATATTATTATAAATTTTCTAGGCCTCAAGAATGTCCAGAGTTATATAATAGTCCAGCTTCTACAAATTCCCAAGCCTTTGTTTTGGTCTGTTATTAGAAAACCTTTGCTTCTGGAAGCTAATATGTCTGGTGAACAATATTAATATAACTTATATTTTTTCGGCTCATGAAAAGTTGTGGCCACTAGAGAACTATTAAAGTAATCATTTACCACTGAAATAAATGCATGAGTTGCATTGCATTGAGTTGAAATCATCCATGCAAATCTGGCATCTATAACATCACAGCCACGTTCAGCAAGAAGTTATCCCTGAAAGACTTAATACCTTGAGATTTGATCCTCATCACTGGTTGATTCTCACTTCATTCCTCTCCTTTAATTTATCATCTTTCTTGCAAAAATAGCTCTAAGCATAGAAAATACTTTTTTTAAATCGTGCTCAGATTATGTGGCAATCCGGCTGTGGGAACCACACTGCCGCTGTAAATTTTAATAGTTGAAAGCATTTACAAGAAACTTACATACAGAAAGCTCTGACTTGTAAAAAAGCTATTGGTATATAGAGCATTCTTTTATGTAGAATATTTACGTATTAACTTTTTTCAGACAAATTGACATTAGTTTTCACTCATTTCACACTCATAAATCCATCAGAGATTTTTTAGCTTGTCTCATCGAAAAAAAATAATAGAATTAAAGCCTTTAATTTGCAAGTGATATGGAAATTGTGCTAACTTGTCACTTTATCTCTTAAATTAACATTGATGGCAAGCTTTCTGCATATTCAAGCAGCTTCGAATTAAACTTTGATTGATTTTTATATAATTTATAGTCATTTCATGGTTTGTAAATTGCTTGTAAGAATGCCTGCTGGTAGAAGTATAACGAGTTTCACTTTAAACTTTAAATGTGAATCTTCAACATATTTTTAACTGTCTAAATGTATTTTGTGAGTACCACAATAGGTAATACATACAAATCTATATATATATATATATATTTCATTTAACATAAATATTGAGTAGGTAAGTTAAAAATAATTGTTAAAACGAAAAAAAAACAATAATGTTATTCAGTGAAATATTATGGTTAAAATTTAAACATTGTATAATACAGTAAACGATTTTGTTACTTTTGTTATTATAAGCAATGACACCTAGTCCTAACCAAATTTTGAAAACACTGATCCACTTCCGTTTGAAATCACTTGAATTAAAACAGAACAGGAATTTTAATTTTAGAGCTGAAGCAAAGGAACGCTTAGCTCAAAGAAATGTAAATATAAGTTATTTACAATACCTAGGGATTAATTACAAAATACAGAATTATAAAGTGAAGGGCCCGTCGTAACTACTTTGTGAATTTCAGTATTAAATGATGAATAAATGTTGAAGATGTTGTCTTAAAATGAACAAATATAAACTTCCCATGCGATATATTTATAAAAATTTAATACTCAAACAGTTGTTTTATTTCTGAAATAGACTTATCATTTAATATTTTTATGTTTTACGAATGAAAGCAAATATCTTTAAAGAAATATATATTGAGACGCGTTAAAATGGGCTATTTGATTATCTACATACAACTTGTTTGAAAAATAATGCTATATTGTAGATGAGCTTTAAAAATATATAGATCATTAATTTCCTAACACAGGGTAAATACAAATACTACAGATGCTTATATTTCTCTTAATTACATCCGCTGTATTAGTTACTGACGTTTTTTGCTTCTCTCATAAATACTTTGAGCACGATCTTTCTTTTTGCACCATTATGCTTCAGATTAATGTATTCATTGATATCCTTACTCAAGGCGGCTTTTGTCAAATTCTATTCACGTACATGGTCATGGAGTACAGCTTACAATTTATCTTTAGAATCATTGCTTCTTTTTCCGTTATGAACATTTTTCTAACAGGTTTTGAATTAAGCATTCCTGTACAAATGAGAGTTCTATGAATTGGCATTTGAGTAACACGAGAACACTTTATGATTAATTAATGAAAACAGAAAACAGTCTTTTATGGTCACATTTATCTAAAACTAGCTTGTATCCACGGCAGTTAATTTTAATTTTTAAAATCAAAGTCATGACAATACTTAGTAAAATAACTTATTCTGTAATATGATGAAATCCTATAAAAATTTTAAAACGTGAGTAGGCATACATAAGTTACATATTATTTTAATATGTAAGCATATTTAATAAGGCCAGAAATTAACTTCATTCCTATATTAATGTTTGCATGTGTATGAGTATTTCTGGATTGAATTTAGTATAACTGCTTCACCACAGCTAACTGCCTTGAGTCTCCGGTCAATACAGTACAAATGTATTGGTCTCAGAAACCTACTTCGGCCAAAAAGTTCGGAACGGACGGTTCCGCTATTACATGGCTCTTGAACTATCCAAGAGAGGAATGAGAAATTGCAAGATGGGTGGCAAGTTTACGGTTCATCAAATAAAAGGTAAAGAAAATGTAGTAGCTGATTGTCTCTTCTGCCTTTTTAATAATTCCAAGTCTATCGAAGTGGGAACTATTACAGACCGAAACGTTTAAAATTCCTCAGCAATAAGCTTATTCGGCGTCCCAGAAGCTTTCAAGAACATTTCAAACCATTAGTAGGAGGATCTTGACCAATGAAATTAAGTGAAATTGCAAAACTCTGAACTACACAGCATCTGAACGGGTATTGTTTTTGAAACTTTTAAACCAGCTAAAAACGCAAGTAGTGCTTCCAGCTAAACGTTGTATTTAATATTCAGATTCACCAAAAGTTTCTAAAACATCACTAAAACATTTGGGAGTAAGGAGAACACTCATGCTTTTAAGTAGGTATTTTAGGCTCCTGAAGTTGCAAAGGGCATTGCTGAGTGGTTCAAAGCTTACTTTTGATGTCAGAGGTCTAAAAAAGCACCCAACACTACAATAGGTAATTTATCACGAAAATTCGTTGCTATACCATAGAAAAAGATATTTAAACATTATGTAGTCCCATTGTCAAGATAAAAAAAAATAATAAATCGATATCTTTTGCCGGTAGTTGACGGCTTTTTCAAATTCGATATTCTTAATCCAGCGAATAATGCCACTGTGATATCTACAGTATCAGCTTTGCAGAAACATATCGCAACAAACTTTGGTTTTCTAAAATTACTAGTTTCCGACAGTGTCTCTCATGTTCCAATCCAAATCACTTGCAAAATTTTGTCTTGAACTTAGTATTCAATACATAAACTGCGCCTGTTCACCCTTCATATGCTGAAAGGGTGAATAAAAATATTAAGATTTCTATAGGAATTAATCAAGAACAAGACCTCCTAACATAGGATTAAAATATGTATGAGTTACAGCTACAACTAAATTCTGCAGTTCACATAAGCACAAAAACATTACCATTAACGATTTTCTTGGGTCGTGATATTTATTGCACATATTATTAGAGGTTAATTTGAATTTGAAAAATCTGATCGAAGATCACCATCAAGATATTTCTTTGGAAACGCTCTGGAGAGAGGCCTTTCCAAATCTCCAAAGATGGTGTCGAGAAGCACTATATAATGCTAATAGAGTCCACCATATATTTAAACCAAGATACTAGGTAATGTATAAAGCCAACGCTATAAGCAAGGCTGGAGAAAATATAAACCAGAAACTGTTTGTTACTATTGACCAAACTAATAATTATCGAGTATTTCAATTCACCGCTAACTGATTAATGTACAAGATTAAATTACAGGATTATTTATGAGAACCTAACATATAGCACACATGTAAAGGTTTTTTCTGAATGTTCTGATTGTTGCAGGGAGGATCATGGTTTATAAATAACAACTAACTTCAGTTGATAAGTATAGTGTATAGATTTCTCGAGATTAGTAAACACGTGTTTATTTAATTATTTACCAGATGCGCAAAACAAAGAGTTTCTTAAATTATTTTATATTTAAAAGCTATCTTTTACGTGTCTGGACAAGTTTTTCCTATTCAATTTTGTAATAAAATTTTATAAAAGCCTGCTATAATATAAATATAGATTATATACATTAAATAAACTTCATTTAAATCTGTTTATTGCAAAACCCCTCACGAAAAAAAATTTTTGGAGAGTTTTCGCACTTTCTTCAATCATTGCCCATTATCAAAAAATACTACTATACTACGAAAGATGTAAATATTTATTCGGTAGTTTTTAACATATCCAAACTAAAAGTGGTACAAAGGTCAGCCTTACCCAAGAACATGTTCAAAAATACAGTTTTTTGCCTTCGAAGGAATACTTTAACCTAACTAATTCCTAACATAGACCGAGAACAATAAAATTTATAATATATTAATGAAATATAAACCAACTTTATTTTTTCATAATTATTTGGAATTATTATGCAGTAAATACACGCAAGTGTGTCAGTATGTATTATGTATTATTAATAAATATTTTAATTAATATATAAAATATTGTGGGGTTGATCCACTGTAAAAAACATTATCGTTATAAATTAAACCCTGATTGATTAACATGTTCTTAGAAACTGCTAACATTAAAAAATATCTTAACTAAAAGGAAATATGGATTTGCAATGAGCTGGAACTTAATCTTACCAGTAATCCGTTGTTAGTTTTAAATAAAGTTTCAGTTAAAACTTTCAGACATTTCATTCCAGAAATACAGACTAATTGCATTAGCCACTATTTCTGTGTTACTGGAGCACCGTATTTGTCGCCGCCGCCCAACGAAATTGGAAAACTCTCATTTTAATATACATTCCATTGTGATAGATTAAAACTCTGATTGTACAGTTCTTTCTTTCTGTTAATCTAACTAAATGTTAACTAACACAGGTTTTATTTTTTAACTTGCAGGATTTTTAAATGACATTTTAATAACGTTTTTGAAACTAATTGAAGTAATAAATATACCTGTGATTGAAATACACTTAAAAAAGTTCCGTTATATTTAAATAAAATATTACTAAACGTTAAGATGGTTTTAACTGGATTAGCTAGATCGTGTAATTATGTGAAATTTGCTTTATATCAATACTCTATAACCTGTTAAAACATGGACTTTAATTGAAAAATCGCCATGTGGCTTTTAACGAAGAAATATTTTAAAATTGCAATAATAGAATATTTTCTGTTTAAAACCATTTACTGCATATAAAAAGATTGATATGAAAACATAAACATTGTGATATTGTAATGATTATCGGAAATTGTAAATTCTTTACTTTTTTGTTGAATATTCTGAAATTAACAACTGCAGATAGTAAATGATTTACTGAAAATCCTATTGGTATTTTAAAGTTCTTCACTCGGACCATTGATATTTAAAAGCTAAAAGAATAAGCACATAAAGATAAATTATTGAATAAAATGGATAATGAAGGACTATTAACTTCCTCGCTAAGTATGAACTAATTTTGAAAACATTGGACTAGTTGGTACATTATTTTAACTAATGCACTTCATTTCATAAATTGTGGTACTAAATATTGCACTGCTATAATGGGGTATTAGTTACTAAGAACTTTACACTTTAGAATAAGTAATAAATACGGCATATAAATCAATAGATAACGTTTTTCTTTAAAATGTTTAGAATCCATGCCAACCTTTAATATAAAAAAATTATTTCGCCCGTCTTCGCACCTGTGTCTGTAAAATATAGGATATTTTTTTATTATGACTCTGTTATCTAATTTTACAAAATTTTCATTTAAAACTTTCAGGGTAAATGAAAGGAAAAACTTTCTCATATGTCAAGAGTTTATTTAAAGTATTATTTAAGTGGAAGAGGCCAATACAGAGCCACTTCATCACTTGTCAGAGTGTCTGAGTCGGTTTCAATTTCTGCAATGAACATTCTAAAATAATATTATTTTTCTGTTCCCTCTTCAATACTGCCTGATATTTGTAGGCTATACCTTAACAGTTAGTCACGCTATAATTAAAATCAGAAAAGGAACATAACTCGTTCACACTCTTCAGTAAAATAGCTTGCTCCTGTTGAGAAATAGAACTTCTGTAACTATTCTCCTAATCTTAAATAAAATTTTAGTTATATTTATGTCTTGTAATGTAAATATTTATGCAGGTTTGCTAGAAGCCTGTTTTTCCTTTGAAATAAACATGTAATTTTTATTTACAATAACTTCGAAACAATCCGTCTTGAATTGTTTTAAAACTGTAAAAATAACACATTATAACTATACAAAATGACTAAATAATAGTTTAATTGAAATTTCATCATAACTCGGATAGCTGTATTAGTAGAATTATTAGAATAAATATAATGTATTAATTCTTCATCATTTTATCAAATGTAGAGTAATTGTAATGTAAATTAAGGTGGCGCAATTGTACTGGGTTACAATTTTTTTTTAAAGGTATACCCATTTAAATAAATTTACTAAATATAAATTATAAACAATTTTTATATTAACCTATGTCTAATTATAGACATTTTATTAAGCCAATTCAGGCCACTTTGTAATCATAAAATAATTAATAAAATTAGCATTATAAAATTGTCACATTTCACAGTACTAAATATGTTATAGCTTCAAATAAGTACTTGTGTTGTATTGAGTCCAATGCAGTTTTCATTAAAAAGCCTCAATTCTGTATACCTTCCTTCAATAACCATATTAAAAACTTATAAAACTTCATTTAGTTTATTCTTAGCTAGTCCTTTGTTATATAAATAAACATTGTTAGTGTTATCTTTAGTTTTGTGTGCACAAACAACGTTCACAGTAGGCTGTAGTAGATAATAAAGCCCTTGTACTGGCATTTTGGGAAAGGCATTGTTTTCATATATTCAGATGCTAATTGTGAAAGATTAGTTTCTGCTTTATACAGCTCAGATTACACAAACTTTAAAGCTGAGTGAAACTTGTTACTTTTTCTACTGTCAATATCAAGCCTAGCTTCAGCGGCTCGTTTAGCAATCGGGTAAGAGGATCTAGTTATATTTTTTAAAGTCTCGCAAGCGCAATTGTGGCCACTTTGAACATCTTAAAATAAACCCCTTAATAAACACCTTACTGTTGAAATTACCGCAAGACAACCTCGTCTAACTAGGTATGTTTACATTCACACTCTTTAGTTACTTATTGCGTTTTAAATCAGCTATATACCATCACACTATTACTTACTTAGTGTGTATGTAATATGTAAAGTGTTATTAACATACACATGGTGTTCAGTAAGAGTGTTCTAACAGTATGGGATTTTGTTCTACACATTAAAACTTGAGCAAAGTTCGTATGAGCCAAAAGACCCTTAATTTTCCGTTTATTTTTATCTATGTGTTTTTATTAAAAATATATCTTTTGAACCAGTTGAAAAAAAGTTATGAAATTTAAAAGTTGTACTAACTTTCAGTAAAAATGTTTTTAAATAAAGTAGTAATAATATAGTTTTAACTATTTAACCCTTCACGCGCTGTTGAAAAATATAACCGCCAATATTTACTTTGCTCAAAACGCTGTTGACAAATATATTCGCTTTTAAACATTGAGGTTATTATTGGGAGTAAGTAGTTCCCAGTTTTGCCGGTGGGGTGCAGCAACTGCTGGAGTATTTATCCCTCAATAGAAAAGCACAGTAATAGTTGTCCCCGCCTCCCGGTTTTTCTCCAAGCTGCAAAATGGCAGCGCACTACCCATGCCACTGCCTGTTTTGCCAGACACAAGCGCTACTGACGAACTAACTCGCCGGTTTAGTTCGTTCGCAGACTGCGAGTGGAACTGTTGTGTTTACGTTGTCAAATTGGTTTTTGCCATATTGGGAAGATGTGTTGTGTGTACACGCAACGGTTTACGCAAGGAGACCATTTACGTGTGCGAGACATGCACCGCCCGGCCGAACCTGCACCCGGATACGTGTTTCAAGACGTACCACACGTTGACGTTATCTTGAACACCGTGATGGCTAATTTTAGATCTTTTTATACCCATTAATGTTTTATTTTAATTGTATAATATACATACTATACATATAATATACTATAATATAATATTATACACGATAGTAAAATTTCGTTCAACATTTCGTTAAATTTGGTGCATTTATATTGTTTTATAATTTAAATAAACGCATTGAAAAAATTATACTTTTTTCGTTCCCAAAAGTCTTTTTATATGGTAACAAACTCAAATACAACATTAGCGTTGACTTTATGGAAAAAAAAATTTGAGGTATATGTAGCGTTTGGGTATGGTGCGTCCCAAATTGCCGTAGCGCGGGAAGGGTTAAAAGTAGCGGAATTTAGTCAATATTAAGTAGTTCTGGTGGAATAATTTTAACATTCGCCAGGTTTTAATGGGTTAAAGAATTGTGTCATTAATTTTTTTTTTTCATAAAGGTTTACCAAGGGTTATTACAATGCTTAAGTTTCATATTTTACCTTAACTGGTTCAAAAGATATGATTTTCTTTGCTAAAAACACATATAACCAGATACACGGAAAACTAAAGGTTTTAGAATATACAATCATATGTACTTTCTTGCTCATTTTTCTTCGTAGATCAAAATCCCAATGTAATGGAACTCTTTCAGGGAACACCTTATATAATAAATCCGAAATAAACCTGCAGTTAAATACTGGATATTTTGTTGAGACTAGCCTAGTTTATTTCTTTTTACTACTTGCATTATTAAAAACCTTTGCGACCGTTTCACTTCCGGGGACATTAAATTATCACTTCCTTTGTACGCAGGGCGATCGCAAAATTTAATAGCACACTTCCAAAGAACATAAAATTAAACAACAAAGTAAGGTTATGTTACTCAATTCTACACTCAAAATCTACTACGAGACTGCAATGGAGCAGGCCTAGCTTTTGGTAACGACACGCCTTTAAAAAAATCTAGAATTAATTGCAACCTTTTAACACAAACCACAACATTCACAATTTATTGTACCTTCACAGTTGTCCTTATAAAAACCCGTTTAACACAAATAAATGAGACTCTAATTTACAATAATACATTCACTTCTAACTTGATTTCGAAAATAATAACCTTATGGCATTTTAACAAAAATTGATTCAATTAGAAATAAGTCATTTCGAGTGTTAATGATGATGGTACGCTGACAGACTTATTAATAAGGGAAAATTAGCGGCGTCTAAGACCTAAGTAACTATCTAACTAAGTAACTACCTCCGTGTCAAAGTGTTTGTTAATGGAACGTAAGGTTGCAGTGAATCTCCGCATAACTATATTACTGAATTCGTTACGTGGTAGAAGTAGGTCAAACCACTCATCGCGTGATAAGTTTAGCTAACGTTGCATCCAAAAGTGTGTAGCTACTTATATTGTAATATTGTACTATCCTTGCTTGATACAAAAATACTATTATTTATATGATTGTAAATGTTTTAAATATTGATTTATTCTAAAGATTTTCTTGTTGCTATAATATAATTAAGCTTAGGACTACAATAACATATTCCTAACGTTCAGAAAACTCCAGGCGCATCATCTCAAACTCAATTTTACTTTTATAAAATTAGAGCTTCATGCAAACTTCATGTCTATAGAATTGATTGTACTCGAGAGATCGTACCGAAGGCAGAGATACATGGATTTTTCCAGTTTCTTGATAAATATGCTTTGCTAACGCTCATCCAGTACTTATAAGTTTAAAAAATAATATTACTGCATAGTAAGAAATGTTCAAAATTAACAGTGTTACAGACAATTATATGTATTGATTGTCTGTCTTCATGACATCTGACATGATGTCTGTGTTATACATCTGATTGTCTGTATTCATTGTTACAGACAACAAAAATGGGAATATTTTGATTGATATTAAACTGAACATTGATTGAAGTCAGTACTATACATTATCAGAGACAGCAAACATTGGAAAGTTTTAATTGATATTAATACAACTCTTAAAATCAATGGAAACCTTTAGTATATAATTAGTTAGGTTCGTCATCCTTTGTTCATATATGGGACACAGGCTTTAAATCATAATTGCTCAGAGAAAATAAATATACAAATAAAAATTATGAAAATAATTATAAATTTGAATCAGCCTTATTCATATACTATTCAGCAATGAAATTAAATATCAATTACACCTAATTTATTAAAGTAAGGTTTACATATATATGAATAGCATATAATCTCCTACTGTGGTATATGCCAATTTTGAGTTTAGCTTCAGTTTCCATTCCTCATAGTGCTGTGACTGGAATATAATGCTGCAAAATAGAAGAGCCTAGAATTCTTAGTTAAAGCATTTATAATCTAATTATGAAGCCAAAATATAGCTTCCAAGCCGAATTAGGTATACAGGGTACTTATTATTACAGTTCCATTGGATATGATATTAAAAAATGAAATATAAATTTTATCGGTATATAATTGTTTTGCGACTATAAGGGAATATACTTCTAATTTTAATCATCAGAAGTAACAGAATTTTGAGATTCATTGTTAAAGACAACAAAAATGGGAATATTTTGATTGATTGAAGTCAAAACTGAACATTGATTGAAGTCAGTACTATACATTATCAGAGACAGCAAACATTGGAAAGTTTTAATTGATATTAAACTGAACGTCGACACCAATCTGTGCTATTCATTGTAGAATTGGAAAATATTGGCATTTCAGATGCATATCAACACTTCTCTCATATCATTTTAATTATATTAAGTAAATATTGTGGCTTTTATACACGTATAAGTACAATAACTTATATAAGTTTTTTGTAACTAGCTATAGTATGGATGTAGAACTTGTAGAAGTTAGTTTGATACTAGTAAAAAATTTAGCTCATACACATTTCGTGTTTTTGATAGATATCGAGAATCAAATAGTGTGCAAATAAAACTAATGTGAATGCAATTTTTTAACTGTAACTGAAAAACAATAATTTTTAGATTTTTACACAAGAAACTAATTAATCAGCGATAATACTTTACTATGAAATGATAGTGCCTCGACACCATAAAAAGTATTTTAAATAAGTAATAAACCATGCATAAACGAAACTTATTTGTTGCTTTATCTTTTTATGGAACTAAGGCCTTGCGCGAAATCGCTGTTCGGTAGAGTATGCGGAAACCACTGTTTTAGTGGCAGCTCCGCTCTCGACACTTGATAAATTTAAAAAGATAAGTGTAAACAACTGAGAGCATTCCATTGCACGTTGAAAAACACATTCTGCCCACGCAAACTAGAATTTGCTTGATTACCGACGTGGGCAGTGCCTAATTATATTGATGTTTTTGTTTTTAAATTTATGTTATTTAGGTTGATTCTGTTAATTATGAGTATAGTTTGATAAATGCAGGTTCTACATCTCCACTGATGTGTATTTAACCTGTGGTAAAAATTTGGCTGCGATATCTGTATTAGTTTTTAAGATAATGGGAAGAATATGTATAAAAATACGGTTTCCGGGAAAACCCACTTGAACATGAGAAAGGATATTTATTTAATAAACAGATAAACACTTCATCTTACAAACATTTAAAAGGGTCCAGGTGCACACTCCATTGGATCATCTGGTTCCTGAAGTAGGCTGGCCCTCTTCTTACTAAGTCTGGCTTCTTTAGATGCTTCTAATGCTACTCTGTCCGAAGTACGCACACGCTCCGCGTCAAGTGATTTCAAGGCGTTGATCGTATACGTTCTCAATAGTCGGTGAACCCAAGTTCTTTTAGCAATTTTAGCCTTGATATGTTACAATCATTGACATATATGACTGCCTATAACACTCCAAGCTCTAATGTTAGTCTACCTACAAATACGTTTTTTGTTAGCCTATTCCATACTATATGGTTGAATGCTTCGTTCACATTCTGAGTTTTTCCGTGGAGACATCGCTTGAGCAGTTCATGTTTGGCTAGTTGTTGAAAATCAGGCTTGATGACTTCCATCACAGCAACAGGGATAGAGTTTTTATGTTTCTAAATAGCTAACTCACCTTTTTCTTCGGCTTGACTGTACTTACACCAGGTGTCCGGGGGCTTTGGACAGAGCCCATGATGACCGATTCGTCGGTCGATACTTTGTGATAGTAAATAGCCCAGAGTGCCTTTTGCATTTTGTTAGGTCTGTGCAGTTATTTCTGATTGCACTGCTGTAATATGTCTGTAGCTCATAAATCTTTTGATCGGATAGACGGCTTCCGATAAAAAATAGACAGACCTACCATCGGATAGGGCTTTTGTTTTACGATTTGCCTTAGTTGCTCTCAATCTAGAGCCCATTCCTTTGGTTACATGGTTTACGCATTCTATTTTTGAAACCTTTAGGTCATCATAGGGGTCACTTTCAACAACACCTAAAAAAGCTATAGAGTCTCCATCACCCAACATTTTTTTGTAACGGACCCCCCTATCCTCAATAGAAAGTCCAAAAATGTGACTGCAGAAGCACTTTCCATTCCGCCTGATGAACCTTCATAATTTTTCCGGCATTTTGCTTTGTGAGCTTCCATTTTACGTGCGTAGTTTACACTATTAGAAATCTTCGAACATCCACTGCAAAATTTAGTAAACACATCAACATCAAGGACTTTTCCGGTGTCGATTCTCGTAACCATACAATAGCCGTTCTTCGATCTGAATCCCCTCTTTTGCCATGTTCTATCGTAGGCTATACTAATATCTGAGCAATTGTCATTATTAATTACTGTCTTCTTGGTTGCGTCAAACATAGACTCTTCAGCCACTAAGCTAACACCTTGCCTAAGTGTTTTCGTATACTTCGTATACGCAGTGCTTGGCCTAGGAAAATTTAACATTCCGCAAAGAACCTTACCTCCTTCTCCGCCCTTTCCAATGCATCTAAGGCCATAAAACATTCTCATATTTATCTCAAAATAGTGCTCATTAAACTTAGGTTACACTCTTTCGAAGTCCCAAAGTTTTTAGCCGTATCACACTTCAAACATGAAAGCGAAAGCTGGCAAGCAAGACCATTACTCTTTTCTTCAATTTCAAGTAGCCTAATTTCACCTCGTTAAACTTTGCAAACAGCAAAATCTCTAATGGCATCTGATAATACGGCCATGCTAATAATTATATTCCTGTCTTCACCCTTGTACTCATTGTAGGATGTCGATTGAGCAGAAAGTTTGGTTTCAGATGAGCTAGGTGGAGTTGGCCTAGGCCTACAACTTACTATGTGTTAGCTAGGACTGGATGATGCTCCTGAATCAAGTCCTATCACTTTTATAGTATGATAATTACCATTGAACTTTCGTTTATTGTATATTCCTTTTGGAGGAGTCATTATATCAAAATCACAACACCAAATATCACTTCAAACCAGACTAACAAACTCAGGAGCACAAGAGCACAACTGTCTAAAAAACAATAGAATAAACGATAAAAATACCAAGGTTTGAAGGTTATTTGTCAAATTTTTCTAGTCTTGTTGGCAGCTGACAGCACACTAGACAGGGAAATAGAAAATAAAAGTCACCTAAACACAGTAAATCGGCAAAGTAATGTTGTAAGTTTACTATAAGAAGTTTCATGCATAGTCCAGGAGAAATAGCAGTTAAAAATTGTGAAATAAATAAATGTTTTCTTACAGCAAACTAATGGCAAAATTTTGTCAAATACATCATAAACAAATTTAAAAAAAACATTCCGAACCAAAATCTTCTATTAGGGAGTATAGGAGGGGTGGTTTTTTAGTGGTGAAAAATGGTTTTTTGCAATTTTTGACTAAACAATGCATCCTATTGAAAAAATTTAAATAAAAAAGTTGTTGGAAATAAAAAAATCTACGACTTATGTAGTAATCATTTTTGCCCTAACCTCAAAAATTTCCCAAAAAAATTCAAAAAACCGTTTTTTTTTTGGTTTTTAATTTTTTTCTGTTACAAAAAATGGTTCGATTGAGCTGAAAGTTTTAATCAAATATACTTTGTGCTATTCTAAAAATACTGTATTTTTTTTAATTAAGAAATATTCAGCCGTTATAATAAAATTTTCACTTATTAAAAAATATTTTGATAATTTTCAATCACCATTTTGAAAACATTTTTGGTTAATCAAAAAAGGTTCTCTGACGGCTCATTATTTTCGTTTTTTTTTTTGTCTATTTTGAAGATATGAAATAAAAAAATATGTAGTTTAATTGAAAAAAACTGCATAAAAATTGAAAATTAACAAAATAGTTGACATTTTTCATTATTACATTGTATTATTTACGTGAAAAATTGTTATTATTTATTTAAATTATAATTTTTTTAATGTTGAATTTTATATTTTGAATAATATTTTGAAAAGTTAAGAAAACATTATTGAATGTGAAAGTTGGATTACAGGTATATATAGTACAGGTATATAATAGTGTCCTTGAAGCAAAAGGCGGGGTCAATCCTATTCTTCTATTATACGGGTCTCAGTATGTTTCTAAGCATTCAATAAGCAGCTGCTTTGTCGTCAGTCAAGTTATATTGGAGTAGTGTTGTGAAATAAGCCTCGTGATTAGCAATTTACAAGATTTTTGTCCATATAAAATACAAATCGTAAGTAAAAACTATTTGCGCGAAACAAAAATTTTATACAAATTATTCAATAAAAATTATTAAAAATAATACAGATCATAAATCTTTGTCTCTGTGCATACAATTTTTTACGCATGCTATTTATCTAGTAATTTTTACGTATTTTCAGTATACTAATTTTTATCGTGCTTTCTGCATTTTATAGATTAATGTAAATGGTGGAAAAGGTACCTTCTTGTATCATTTGTAAAAGCCGCGATGGAGATTTGGTGAAAATAAAAAGTCGAGGGATAGATACTCTTATTTCGTCAAGTAAACAAAGCAAATGAATCAGCGGTACAAAAACATTTCAGAAATTGACTGAAGCACACATTCATGATGGTTGTCGATTGGCATACAATAGACCTCGATCAATTGTTACAGCTTCCAAAGAACAAACAAGAAAAAAAATCTATTGGGAAGAAGATTATGAAAGAAGCATGTGATTTTGATTTTGAGCATCATTGTGTTTTTTGTGAAGAACCTTGTAACCAAAATAGAGCATTTCACGGCATTGCAGAAGGTTGAGACTAATGAAAAATTTTATCAATTTTAAAGGGAAGAGATGTTTCAGAATCATTTAATAAAAGTCTGTTAGTTAGACTTAATTTTCTCAAATAATCAGATGAAGTTCAAGCTTATTATCATAATAGGTGCATGTCATCTTTTTATGATGGGACAAGCTCAACATCTTGTAGACATACATCGAGTGTAGATTCTAAAGATTTCATAAGTTACTGCGTGTATTACTTTAAAAAAATTCATCCGAGTGCCAATTTTCCCTAACGAAATTAAAGAAGATTTTGACGGTGATATCCCAACATTAAATACATTTAAAAAAATTGAGTGATAGTTTTGATAACGATCTTGTTTTCCTTCAATGAAAGGAGATACAATCATTACATTTAAAAAAAGCAGGGAAAAAATTGAGTAGAATATGGTATGAATCACGATCAGATGACGTAGAATATTATAAAAAAAATATATTTATATTTTTAAGTTCACTGAAAAAAAAAAACAGAAAAAGAAAAAATGGTTTCTTGATACAATTTAAATAAGAATTGTAAAAAATATTTTTAAATAAATAAAAAATATATGATGAAAAATACAAATTAAAAAAAAAATTACTGACAATCGAATTCTGTTTTTTGATTTATTTAAAAATTTCCACGTAATTGTTAAATATGCATGATTCATTATTATTTTTCTTAATGCTTAAAAATAGCACTCGTATAAAAAAATTATCATTTAAATAAATAATAACAATTTTTCCACGTAAATAATACAATTTATAATGAAAAATGTCAATATTTTGTTTATTTTCAATTTTTCTGCAGTTTTTTTCAATTAAACTACATATTTTTTATTTCATTTTTTCAAAATAGACAAAAAAAAACTAAAATAATGAGCCGTCAGAGAACCTTTTTTGATTAAAAAAAAATGTTTCAAAATGGTGATTGAAAATTATCAAAATATTTTTTTAAAGTGAAATTTTATTATAACGGCTGAATATTTCATAATGAAAAACATACAGTATTTTTAGAATAGCACAAAGTATATTTTGATTAAACTTTCAGCTCAATCGAACCATTTTTGTAACAGAAAAAAATTAAAAACCAAAAAAACTGTTTTTTGAATGTTTTGGGAAATTTTAGAGGTTAGGGCAAAGATGATTACTACATAAGTTGTAGATTTTTTCATTTCCAACAACTTTTACATTTGACTTTTTTCAATATGACGCATTGATTACTCACAAATTGCAAAAAACACCATTTTCACCCCTAAAAACCACCCCTCCTATACCTCCTAATAGACGATTTTGGTTCGGAATGGTTTTTTTTTTATTTATTTATGATGTATTTGACTAAATTGTGCTATTAGTTTGCTGTAAGAAAACATTTATTTTTTCAATCCGGTAATACGACTGGACTAGCAAGTGAGTGCGCCTTTGTGACATAAAACTCCTTGCATACATATTTTTAAAAATAAAATAAATATACTTCTAGTGGTCAGAATTTTATAAACGACCCAGATTATTGTTCAGTAAGCATCAAATAATAATAATAATATAATATTATCAAATTATTAAAATTTTAAAAATATTTTGCGTTTAAGAATCATTAACACACAAACATTGGAAAGTTGATCGTTATTCGAGCGAGTTGTAGTTTGCATGGACAGAATAAGTTCGATAGTTTATTAACTCGTATAATGGCATGGTATCATTACAAATTTAACAAATTTAAAATTTGAATGTATATGACCTTAAATATCATATCAGTATTTAAAAATAATTCTTCTATTGTTTTGAACAAAGTCGTTTGTAATGGCTGTTTAACCCTTATGTTCAGTGGTTAACCTCGGAGTTTCTTCCTGGAAATCTTGGGTATATATACGCATACTCAGCATAAGTATAAGATTACTACGTATAATCTGTAAACTTAATGTAACTCAGTGTAAATTCTTACAAATCTGGACACACTAGTGTGTTTGATGAAGGTACAGGAATATCAACTGGTTTCATTTGGCTGGAGCAATCTTTTGGCTTTTCTAATATAAATTATGTTTTTCTCTTTTATGATTGTCGTTTCGCCTTATCGAACTCTAAAGGAATTGTCATCGCATTTACTCTGATCTTTTATTTCATGAAAATAGGCTTGAAAAACTTGATTGATCAAATATTAAGTTATTTTTTAGCCATTCACAGTCTTAGTGATTTTTAAGATTTCGAGTTGCTTAACGCCATATCCTTTCTATTCTTATATTCAGGTGCCTTGAAGTTAAGACGTGTGATAAAGAATAGCCAACAATTAAAACTAAATACAGCAGAAAAAGTGGAATCATAAGTAAAATACATATTACCTATTCCTAAGACCATATTGCCATGTTTGGAATGACTGGGTGATATCAGCCACCTTCGGCCATTCGTGTTTGTTCTTAATTTGAAGGCCTTAGAGTGTATTCAATAATTGTCCATCACTGCATTATGATTAGTTTTTTCGTTTACGTCTAGTAGGATTTTTAAGCATTTTAATTCTTTATACATTTATTTATTTTTCAAATAACTAACTTTCACTGACGAATTCCAAGAAAAAGTGACCATATGAGCCAATTATGGTCATGTAAATAATTAGCCACGGTGTTATGTATGTAATAATTGATTACTTAGGTACTTTGAAAATACATCCAAACATTTATAACCATGAAATGAACGGAACCAATTGAAATTGAAATTCTCAAGGGTTGTATAACCTGATTTTATAATACTCTGCTGACGTCAGAGGTCCCTCAGTAATCAAGTCTGTTAGCCAGGCTATTTCCGTAAGCAATATCGCTCCATTAGAATTCATCTATAAACGAAGAGTTTCTGTCGGTTAAACATTAAATACTGTAGTAATGAATAAAATGAAGTAAATTGTCTATATAGAGAATTTATATACTAATATTTTAACATCAACATGCATGTAGGAAGGTTGTTTTATGCTGTTGATTAAAGATTCCATAATTTATTAGCTTGTTAAATCCTTTTCAAATACAATAATATATATTTATTTAAAGCATGCTCATCAATTTATTGCTCTTTTAATATAGATATTTAAAAAAATTAAGGTGAGAAAACAACTTTGCATAATTTAAGTGAGGCAAAAATATATTATTTGTCGGAGATAACATGGAATTATTATACAAATAAAATATAATGATTTATTTCAATTTTATACACCTGGCTCTGAAATGTTCATATATGTTCTTAGAATTATGAAAAATATTTATCTGATAAGTAGATGTGAGTAATGATATAAATCAGACCGTTTCTAGGGGTAGTAAGAAAAGTGACTTTAGGCTGCAATAATTGTGTTTCTGCCTGTCAGTCAGTCTGTGTGCATTATATCTAGAAACAACAGATCTATTACTTTATATTTACAAAAAAAGCTTTATATTTATATTGAAGTAGTATTTATTACTAATAACATAATGGGTAATAATAAAAACAACAAGAAATTAAAATGGTAAATGAGTTTGTAATCTAACTAAGAAAAGTTAAACGAGTTCTTAAGAAGTAAAATCCTAACAAATTGAATTGTAGATTATTTACAAAATCTAAAGAAACTGCAATAGAGAGAAAGCAAATGTTAAAAGTGGGTGTCAGGATTTGATTTTAGCACGCCCTCCCTTCCTTACCGTAAACTTTTATTATTCATACACTGCTATGAATACTAACGAAATGAACAAAATGTGACCTCATCGTGTAGCAAGATATCTCAATAAATGTATGTCTCACTATAAAATTTGGCCATGAGACAAATAATAAGCAAAATCATTTCTTTTAGACTCGGAGTAGACGTAAGAATGTTTTAGGTATGATGTATGTATGACTATTCAGATAGGCATTCCCCTGCGGTCAGAGTATCTCTAGGACAAAATGAGCTATATGCTTGAAGTTTTGCATCCAAACTTAACTAATCTTCTACTAATCAAACTCTCCAATAATATAAAGTTTTTATTTTTGTGAGGCTTTTCGTACTCAATGAGTACATCTTCGGACTCACACAACTAAGTAAGTACATTCAGTTGTGTGAGTCCGAAAATGTACTCATTGAGTACGAAAAGCCTCACAAAAATAAAAACTTTATATTATTGGAGAGTTTGTTTAAATTTCCAATAAGACAAGAGCTTCAGGAATGTTAACTAAGCTTGTTAAACAACTCGTGGTTTTGCTTACTGATACCCTGAGAACTACATGCGGATGTTTGTATAACTCTTACTATTTATTTATATTTTATGTCAACGTACGTTTTTTACCAGATTATTATATATTTTTCATTACCCCTGTAACCCCAACTGTTATAAAAATCTGAGATACTCTAGATTCGAAATTTTTTTCCAAACCAGAATTTAACAACCACCTGACAGTATATTCCATAGTTAGTTGTACTGTACCTATATAACTTCAAGTTATAGAATAGAAATAAAAATTACTCTCCAATATAAATGAATTAAATCTAACTCTTTCCATTATTTGGCTGTCCATCTCGAAAATACACTATACAAAATAAGTTATCTAAATATGTAATAAAGTAAAACTAAAATTATGGCTCAGCTAAACAAAGAGGAATGGATTGTCATCGGGCTTAAAACAAGCTCTTAGACGCTTAAAGATTTATTTGCGTTGAACAACTGAGTCAACACAACGCTGCTCGATCTGAGAAAAACGATGAGAAATAATTGTCAAGCACAACTCCACCGACACATGCAACGACAGCTCCCCACAGTCCCTCAAGTCAAACGTCGTGTAATTGAACTGCTTTCTAATATAAGAATCTGGGACCGTTCAACAACAAGTTTATTAAAAGTGGATCCTCACATTTCCGTGAAGAACGAGTGTAAAACAATACGGAAAGATTAAATCCCAACGCGGAAATATCGGATATACATAAACCATATTATTGTTTATAACAACTTAGGAAATTGTTTTGAAAACTTATATTCAAAACTTTATAAATCTAAACGGATGCAAAATATTGGCTGTGTAGTGGCCAATGGTTTATGGCATTTAAGGAAACTATTATTTTAATTAATTCTTCCATCCAAACTAAAGCCTAATATATAGTATTACAATTATATATACTTCAAATGAAGCTTAAAACCGACCTATATATTGTTTATTAAAGTATCTATGTAAGATATCTAAGTAACTGAGTGAAAGTAACTGAGATAGGAATTAAATATCTTAATATATACTGAAATGAACATACATGGAAAATATGAAACGTGTGAGGAAAAAATGAAACGTGTGAAAGCGTAACCTTTTAAAACGCCTAATTTCTATATATGTGATACGTGCAACATTTATTTGAATTCAAGCACCGTTGCAATTTTAATAAAAGTATTATTACATAAAGAGAATTCTTTTCACATCCCAATAATGGCAAGTTTTTTTTAATCTGGATTATGCAAAACTTGAGTTTTAAAAGTATTGATTGATACATTATCTTTTAGTAAAATAACAGGGGTTTGTTAAAATGCGTTATTATAAAACTGTATAAGCCGTTGGATATATCTTTGGTACTCACAATAAACAAAAACTGTGACTAACGTTGTATTTTTCTTTTAGTTTATTACAATAACCTAATAGTAATATTAAATGATTTCGCTAGAACAAATATTCAACGTTTTCAATGGTCCAAAGGGATAAACTAAATTTTAGTGATGTTTTTTGTATGCGGGGTAATGTTTATAAAGTTAAACTATTTACGTATTAAAATAAAAAAGGAAACATTTATTACATTGTTTTTTATAATTACATTGAAATTATATTCTTGTAGCATTCAAATGTAAATTTATAGATTTATGTGTATCGAAGAGCATAGCATCGTTCAAATATGAAATTCATTCATCTATCCATCCATTAATGGTAACAAACTGGGCATTTAGTATCTAATTGAAGTTGTTGACTTTATCGCTATTATTCTTTGACGTTTTAGTCTCATAGTCTGTAGAATTCTCTCTTGAACATTTAGGTGCTTCAAAATCAAAGTCTTATCCTGTTTACCCTTTCTCTTACTGTTTTTTGCACAGACATTAAGACAAAGACAAAGTTTTTGAAGGTCCTGTCGAGTCCTTAATAACTCATGATTCAAAGTTTTAAATAGACTATATTGAATGGCCAGGCTTGAAAAAACATAACTTGGATTATGTACGATTTTAGGTAAATAGTGTTTTTAGTACTGTTTGGGCTCATGATATAATAAAATTATAAATACTGAACTTTTACTTGCGAAGGACGCCTCGCGTGCCATTTCCTTAGGATGTATGATTAATGGGAACTGAAATATCGCAAGACAATAGAATAGAAAATTTAATATTGTGTTAAAAACTCAGCTTGGAAATACATATTTATAAACCCTTACCCTTATAGGTAACGTGCTTAAAAACGTATTCTCAGCCGTTGTCCTGTAGTAAAATACAGGTATGAACATGATGTCGTTTGAACATTCTTAACAGTGGTTTATAAAATTAAATCATGTAAAATAATTTTGTAATATGTGATGAACAAAAGACTAGTAATTTTTTTTACTAATGTCCTGTGGTTAAAAACTGCAATAAACAGCAGGTAGTTATTATATGCCTTAAAATTTAAGTAACCGCCTTTGATTAAATAAGTATAGTAAAACGAAGCCAACTAATCCAAATCAGCAATGAAACAAGCTAAAGTTTTACGTCATACGCGTCTGAAATTGTCCTCTGGGAAATTAGAAAAGTTTTACACTTTCACTATGTAATTATCATTTTAGATACGAATCAAGAAAAATTACGTAATTTCATGTAGTGCTATTTATGAAGTAATATAAACTTTTTTAGTCCGCAACTATTATGTTTAAAACGTATCGATAAGTGAAAACTACAGCTAAATTCATAGGAAAATGATAAAGTCACATTTGTGTCTATTGAAACTCAATGAAAATATTTTTTTCGGTTAACACGAAAGATTTTGGTAGATTTAATGACGAGGGAACTACAAATAATTTAGTATAATAGATATTTTTATATATAACTAATATCTAGATAACCGTTCGAGATACAAACAAATACTATTGAAAGTATAAATATTCGGAAATATTTCGATGTTTGCTTTCCAGAACTCACCAAAACTGTTTTCCAAACTTGTATAAATAACGGAGTGAATATTTATGGTTTGATTGGCCATTATGACGCATCGACATAGTATATAGAAAACTAGCAAAAAACTTGTATACCAAGTTTTAACTTTTTGGGGGTTTTGAACAGGTAGGCGGTGATTTTTAACCACTGTTCGACATGTTCAGTGAATTTATGCAGATATTTCTGGTAAGTCCTACTACAATTATTTTGAGGACAGTTACAGAACCGTGATTAAGTTAAAACTCTAACTAAGAGAATAATAGGGCCAGTCTCTTATATAAGCTAACATCATTTGCTGGTCAGATCAGTCAGTGAACGCATACCTACGGGTTTGCTTAACCTATATTTTCGACAAAAGACACATATTCAATTCACACTTCAGTGCTTATAAGCGGAAATAATTTAACTGGTATTTAGTAAGTTTGAAAACATACCAATTACAACTCGCAACGGCTCATTATGTCAAAGACGAAGTATTGTACATATCTTAGAGGACATGGAAGATTAAACGTTATGCGTCTACTAAAAAGTGTTACGGTAGGAGTTGCCAAATCATGAGATTCGCTTGTGTCACTATTGCGAGTTCTTCCAGACAGACGGGCATTTATACATAAAATAAAGTTTACAGCCATATGTAGACAACATAAATTTCAAGTTGAGTATTGTAAAGATATACATGTACTTCAAAGGCACTCAGTTCAAGATCTGAGATACGCATACATCTTCATTACACTAAACTTTAATTGTATACATGTACAATTTAGTACAAAGTATAAAGTCTACAAGTGAAAGTATTCTAAATATATCCCGCAAATATTTAGGCTATGTATTTATCGGTCTCATGCTCATCATTAAATATGATGTTGCCTAAGTAAAAGTAACTTTACGTAGTAAATATAATGTTTACTGCTCAAATCCCATTTAATACGTCCATGGTACACAGGTAGATAAATGGATTGAAGTGAAGTATTTCCAGAACCCTTTGTGACCGTTAAGTGACATATAACAAGTTTTAGAGTCACCCACCTAAATCTCGATATATTACCTTAAGTTTTAATGGTGTTTGCTAACTAACAGCTAGATTCTATGGAGAGGTAGGCCTATAGAACTCGATTCCTTATATACAAGATTAGCTAAGAGTAAAATTGTATATCTACAGGTATGTTTGGTATTTTAAGATATTTTTCAGATAGCTAAACACAAGGAAATGAAATTTTTTCAATTTTACAATATTGGATTCAAAAGATGTAAGCCAACAATCAAAATTTTTTAGTGTCGAAAAAAATAAAACATTTAGAACAAATGAGATTCGTGAAAAGTACACCTTTCCCAACCAGTTTCACAAATTAAGGTTTATTAGCCCTAAGTATTTAAAGAACAAGCAGTAAATAGTTCATTCCACAACTTACTGCTGACTCGGGTGTCTTCATTTTTCCACAAGATTGTGGATCACCAAACAGGCACAAAGCTTTGTGACGTTTTCTTAGTAGCAACTAATTGCTAACTTGGATAGGGCGTGAGGACGGCTAGATGAGACTACACAGTAAGCTTCCTGTATCGCCTCAAAATACACCTTGTGAACTTCTGCTGTATCATATACCTTTGAGATACCGTATATCACAGAACGTGTTTAAGTATCCCCCTTAGTTCATGATAAAAGCTTTGAAGGTGTCCAGCAAGGTTCCTTTCAATATTAAACAATATTTAAAGTTAAAAGTTTTCAGATTTTGCCTACGACGCCATCTGACGAGGCCGGCCCACTGAACGGTAGCATAGATTTTTGAATTTTTTTCATATTACCGAGTCTTATCATTTTAATATTGAATGTAATTACTTTTTATCTGTATGAATAGTAACATATGAATATTTATATAGGCCTAGTATATCGGTAATTTTATTAATATTAGTGATTACTGCATCACAACGTGTCTTATGTTTACGAAATCAATAGAAAAAATAATAAAAATATAAATAAATTCTGAATATCAGCGGCAGGTGCTTTAATACGCTTTTGGATGCATAATTCACATATCGACTAAACGTTATTTGGGCAACTGCTGGAAGACATATCAAATATTTTTATATAATTTCTTATACTCCTTTTTTGAATACGTCCAAGTTTTTGAAGTGTATTTAATATAAATATACCGTATTACATTTGGCTAATTCTCTTTAACGGTCCTGCGTTATTACTGAAAAATTTGTAAAACTCGCTGTTTATAAATTTAGTCTAAATATTCTGAAAACTCGTTATTAAAGAATTCCCAAAATAAATTTTATTTATATAATAATAAACCTACTTAACACTTTTAAACTATGTAAATTTTCGTACAATGTACCTTTCGAATTCTTGGAATTAATTTTCAGGTACTAAGGTTAAGTTAAACTATGAGAATAAATAATTAAAATAATAAATAATTATAAATTATTTAATATTTAATAAATAATAAATGTATAGTATAAGCCACAAATTAACGTTGCTAGGTCTTCCGTGTGAAATAGTTTACCGGCAGCGGTTGAAGTAGCACTTAGGCACCCAGTAATAAAGTGAACACTGAGAGAACATATTGCTGCTCTGGTTGTTTTGGCAACCGGAAATGTATCATGCCTCGTTACTTAACGAGTGTGTTTTTAATCAAGTAAGGTGATTTAATTTACTATTATTACCTATATTTATAGAACCCATAAGGAATAAGTATTTTAGTTTAGTTTCAAAAAAATTTTGGATTAGTACAATATTTAGTGAATAATGTGTACTCAAAAAATACTAAAGGTCTTTGATTCTGTATTTGAATTCAGTTCATACAAGTAATTCATAAAGATAAAACAAATTATTGAGTTTATACATAAATTTATAATAAATAAATATATTTATAGAAACCATAAATATAATTTTACGTAGTTTTAGTTTAGTTTTAAAACATTTTAGATTAGTACAATATTTAGTAAGAAAAGTGTACTCTAAAACTCCAATAATACGAAAAGTCCTTGATTCTGTATTTTAATTGAGTTATAAAAAGTAATCCATAGATAAAAATTACATTATTAGTTTATATACAATTCCCTATTTTATTAGAGAGGATTAGTTTCAAAATGAGGAATAAAATAATTTAGTGCATCTAAACAGAAATAACTAATACATCTACCCCAAAAGAAGATTATACACACGCCTATGAAAATAGCTAAATATCAGGATACCAATTCTTTAAGATATAGTCAATTCACAGGAGGAAGTAGTTAAGGTTAGTTTATATCTGTCACTAGAACACTACACTCGGTAAATCATAAACCAAAGTAACACTTAAATCCGTTAGAACCCACCTGTTTTCAATGAGTGGCACATCATCAACTGCAAACGCCGAGTTTATGTGGTAAAAATAGGTGGTCCGTTAGTCTGAGGTCAATCGAATTGAGTTCGGAGTGTAAATTTTGCTGTGGGTGGGGACAATTTAATATTAAACGATTAGTAATCCTAAACATGATGGTGCCCTGGAGAATACCAATAGTTTTACAATGCTAGTGCTGTGTAATCAATTAAACTCAACTACCTTGTTTTCACAATTAAAACCTTTTTTTCTAAATCCGTTGTCTAAATTAACTGCCACAGATTTTATTAACTTAATTTAATACAGTTCCACATTTATTCTATACCGAATGAAGTAATTCCTCATTAATGAGCAAAAGTAGATCCTCTTTGCCGTAAATTTGCTTTGATTAAACAACTCTCTAAACGTACACCAATCACAAATCTAATTACAATTAAAAATCAAATATTTATTGAAGATTAATTCCCTAAAGATTCCAGTTACAAGTATTTATAGCTGAAATATTTGAAATAACTTAAAGCATTTCCCATACATTTTCCAAATATGTTAAAATTGCTAAATTAAGGGTGAAAAATTCTTTTACACATGGTACTTAAATTTACACTTAATTTCAGGAAACATTTTTAATTATTTAGTTTTGTAAAATCCTACGAGAATTTCCCTTGTAGAATGCCATACATGACTACATCTTACTTACGCAAACCTCAATAATTTAAGTCTACTAAAATGTAGGCTCTCATGTTTCAGTATTACCATCCCTAATCGCCCATAATCAGCTTCGTCATTAACATCTGACACGATTAGTCTCGGCCTCTGAGCCGGCCGAAACCCATTATCGGATAATGAATATTCTTGTAGAATAGCCGAACATTTATAAATTGTAATTTCAACCTTCATTTGGTAATAAAATAAATAAGCATAATAAGTAAAAATATGAGTACATCTACTCTATTTATCTTTTGTATTTGTGTTTATAACTTCATTAAATTAAATTTATTAATAGGATTTATTTAATTATTTAACGCAATTGTACATGCTATTGAACTAAAACTGTTAATAAAAGTTTCAGTTAATAAATATAGCCATACGAACATTTTAACATATAATTGCAAATTACTGCTTAAACATACACTTCCATATGTGTGATGCCAATAGTAATTTGAGAAATAATTCGTTTCGCGTAAAGGATATTATGCCTGTATTGAATGGTACATTGAAAATGTTGGTATAAAAATGATGAGACTACACTCAATTGACTCAAAAGCTAAAAAACAGTTTCATAATTCAGTATCTGATAAAGTGAAAGTAACTTAATCAGTAAGTAAGCATTCATCAAATTATATATACATATATTTATTTGGCATTAAATAACTTAATGAATTAAAATCACTGACGGTGATTGTTGGCGAATTTTTTATTTCATTTGACATGAAATGTAATAAATTTCACAACTATCTTAACGCCATAAAAACATCAGTTTCGCTTTATTTCCGTCTTGTCCTAGAAAATCTAGGTAATCTTTCCCTAGCCGTAGATCGCTAAAAAGCGTTCCTAGACATATACTTATAGTAACTTTTTTCATTATTTTCATGAGATGAAACCACGTGAGAAGTTAGTTAGGTTAGTCGAGGAAAACCCTGTGTAACAAAACAACCACTGACTCAGAGTCAGCTTATTTTATTTTTCCACACATACACACCTATATACATCTTATTATATCTGGACCAGCCACGTACACTACTATAATGTACCACTGATCCACTGTCTTTGGGTTTGGTTATTCAAATGCTTATTATATTTTGCATAACAAACAATATTGATTACTCTGATACCATTAATAAAGCCTCAAATAAAGAAATATTTCATTTCATTAATAGACTCAATATACCCTATTATGGAACGGTTCAATATGATTTTGTCTTTATATGCTTATTATTAGATTAAATATCATATAATAGCCCCTTAATTTATTATTGAATACTAAAAATATCCAACAATATTATCATGTCAAAACTATTGAAAATACAACATATCTAAGCAATATGAAACTAAAATAAACCTAAAAAAAAATTATTTTCTATAAAAGAATATGGGATTACATAGCACTATGCGTCGTGTAACTGGCTTTGCTGAAGCTGCTTGCAAAATTTCAGATAAGTGACTCTTTTCATACACGAGACACTTTGCAGAGAGATATAATATACAACAACAACACAGAACAAGCAAATCAATCAGATCAGTAGCAGTAACTGTATTAAGGTACTAAATTTTTCGCACAAAATAAGTAAACTCTCTATATAATAATATATTAAAAATCGTATTTTTTATAAGAATAACATTGAATCCAGTTTGGACTTTTAAAATACTACTTATTGTACTAGTAAAAAGCCGGAAAAGGTTCTTTACCCTATTTGCAACAAGTAGCAAGAGAATTTAGATTGCTTTAGTGGAATTTACATAGAGACATTGATATGAGTGTGGGATGTATAAAAAAGTGTGTTCAGAAGCAGTGATAGAACTAATATGCCACTAAGTTATTGATTTACATGCAAGCATAGTACGCTAATTCTACTGATTGTGGCTCAAAGGTGATTACTGTTTTTGACACGAGTCACATACTTGTTGTAATTTTCCAGTTCCAAAGCAATAAATAGAAAGGCCCTTAACCTTTAACTCTTCATTAACAAAGTTATTTAAACGCATAATAGAATGAAATGTGTTAACATAAAAAGATCTTCAGTCGGTAGACGTCCGCTTTGTGGGCAATCATACCGAAAAGTTGGTTAAGCCAAACGGTTTTTCAATTTCTTTGTTGAGTTACATTTATATATTTCAGACACTGATGATCAAGAACTATTAAAGTGAAAACAAGGATTTTCAAGCAGTATGAGATACCTGATAACAAAAAATTACAAGTATATAACACATTCAGTGAATTTACATCTTGTGCATTAATTATATTTATATTCTATCCAACCCAAGCTATTTTGTACGGATAAAACTAAAATGAGTACGGTCACCTAAATTAACAAAAATATAATTGACCAAATCAATAAAACTAACTATATTTTGTTACATACATAAAATCTGTACAAATTATTGTTCTACAAAAAATGGAAGTATGTAATATTGAAAGAATCTATAAATTAGGTTATTTAAATCGTTACGAAATCTTAATACTTCTGCAAGTAGTAAGCAATACACCAATCTTAAACCACTGAAATTAGGTTTCCCAGATATTTGTGGTTATATCCCTGGATGATCGTATCTGTGTCCCTAAACTAGGTTACATAAGGCTTTACTGTCAAGTAGATGAGCTTCAGCTCTTAAGTAACCATGTTAAATCTTAGCCAATGCGATTTACTTAATCATGTCACATAGATGTATCTCGTTAAGAAGCTTTTAACTTTTTTCGTTACAAGCTGTGTTCAGTAGGACTAATTCAAAGAAGTAAATGGTTACACAATTTGGGGGACTTGTAACGAAGTATTAATGATTATTAAAATCAATATTTTTAATAAACTTTGGGGTCTCAGATATTATATTTTTACCGAGTCGATCATATATAGTAGTTTTATATTATAAACTCAAGCCCCGTTGATTGACAAGTTTTAAGAAAATGCTATCTTAAAAAAATTTCACTAAAATAGGGAATATGTATTTCCAGTGATAGGGAACATATAAACTGTTCATGTATTAGTAGTAAATTAAGAGTTGGTTAAAACTTTCAGATGTTAAGTCGGACCAATCCCGACTAATTGTATTTCCTACGATTGTTGTGTTACTGGAGAACCGTATTTTTCGCCGCCTAGAGTAATTGGAAAACTCTCATTCATTTTTTAGAAACATTGCATTGCGATGGATTAAAACTCTGATTGTATTATTCTTCATGATTTAGTTTTTATTAATATTTTTTTCTTTAATTTTATAAATAAAAGTTTTAAAAAGAAGTGTTTTAAATAAATGTATAAAATAAATATAGCTGTTACTTGAGTTCTGTTCCGTTTCAATAAAATGCTATCAGATATTAAATATGTATTATTAGGATTACTAATATCCTGCATTTATTTGAAATTACTTTTTTGAAGCTACAATTTATTAATTAAATGAAGTGTAATTGATAAGAAGCTGCTGGAAAAGCTATATTTTAAAAACTTTGTAATATATTATTTTACGTTTCAACAATTTACTGCTTACAAATAGTCTAATATAAAAAAATATATTTAATTAATATTTACATAAAGCACGAATGTGCAATAACGTCAAAAAAATGTAAAAATGGGAAAAGATTTATTTATCTTCACGTTAACCTAGCTATAGCTCTACTCTGTAGCTGTGACTGACGAAAGACAGGATGAGTCAACCTGTGAAGAAGATAACTGAAAACTTCACTAATGCACAAGCACTAATAGCTCATTAGTTTGTTGAAATCATCTTTACATCCGCTTTATACTAAGTGCTCTTGTAGTCTATCACTAAATCCCGAGCACTACAGAATCTGCCACAGTAAATTTGTTCAAATCTATGATCCGGTCTGCTTTTACAATAGAAGCCTCATGAGAGACTGACGGGGCCGGGCACGTTTCTGAACAGCAAAAAGTCGAATAACCTGAGGAGCATAAAATATTTGTCAATTTATTAAAATAAAACACCCGTACAGTAGCTACATACATTTATATGCAGTATTATTTGGCTAAAATTTTAAACATATCCCGAATTGAATATAGTGTCTAACTGACGGAGTCTAGTGGTTCACGAGACGTTATCTTTATATACCAGAAAGTAGCGGATGGTCCTAATCTAGTCCGTATATGAGGGATTCTACTTTATTTTCATATTAGACCATAATTTTGAAAGAGTATAGAATAGTAAGCAAGAAGACAATCCAAGTATTCAACCGCTAACCACCTTTTATTTTGAATGTAACTTTTTGATGGCAAATATATAATTATGCTTCACTCTCATTAACTATCTGTTTTATCTATTTTTGTTGTACGGAAAATTTCTAGACGTAATTTGTTTTGATCTATCAAAAGTAAAACGAATATTTTATTCACAAATAAAAAAGCCTTGTCAAGAAGTATTCATTAGCTAAATTCATTACAAGAGGTTTTCACACTGGTCATTCTAATAAATATGCGGGACTTCATTTACCGTTTCCCAATTTTCACACAACTTAATGCAAACATCATCACGTACGTGTAACCAGATCATATAGGCTACCACACATAAAATAAACCCTTTCCAGTTTTACTCTTTTTTACTCGGTGATGCATTGATTTCTCCCAGTGATTTTATGCAAGCAGTGAAGATATTATAAATAACTGTATTAAAAGAAAAAACGTAAATAACTCCTGGTAAAAGCTTCAGCACATAGAACATAAAATGCTCCGATAAACTTAATTAAGTTTCTTAGTACAAGCTTTTATCCCAGAGTGAATCCCAGACATATTACTTGCGTTGTCATAGGATTATCTTCGCCAATCATTGATGTTGAAGTAACGTGATTAAAGAGTTTTAATGAGCACTAACAACAGAAAAAAATTTACGTTCTCCCGTTTAACAAAACCTGATTAAAATAGGTATCCTATTACTGATCCTACAGCTTACCGCTTTTAAAATATACCTTATTCCGGAAAATGACCTTTAAAGGCTGCGCCCGTAGGTCCGTGTCTAATGTGTATAATGAAAATTCAACCACTCCATTTGCACATGTTTTTTTGTTTTAATTCAGAACATACGTAAACTGCACAAAATTCATGTAAAATTCCTAACCATATTATTGATATATCAGTTTAATATATTGTATCTGTGATAACAAACAATTGTAAAAATCAACAATATGTTTTTGGCAGTTTTATTTATAGTCTGAAAATTTTTATAACATACGTTAAACGATAATGAGGGTTTTCAAAGCGTAAAAAAATTGAGGCTTGTAATATAACATTAGGATGTAAACCGCACAGTGGACCATCTGTTGAACCTTGGCAAATTTGAGTAGTAATACTCGTATTAAATAGAATTTAATAGGAAACCTCAACGAATTGTAACATTTAAACCAACCTTTTCAATTTAACTTTAAATACACATTATGATCGTATCATAAAAACTAATTTAGAGCTAGAAAGCAATAGAAGGTGGCTATATTTTCCTCGCCCTTTCTGTAAAATCGTGTTAGCTGCTGATGTTCTGCTCAGTGCGCTTTTTCGGTGAAGTGGCATGATTGTTACTTGAATTAGTCATCCTTGACCCTCAGGTATATGATTGGGTTTTATGTGGACCACTCTTTTTGATGTTAACGATGACACCAAGCTCATAACTACAAATTGTTTGTGTACGCTCAACCTTATGCAATAATCTCGTTGGCCCTGAAGAAGATAAAATATCAAAATCCTCTTAACTTAAAAAGTTTAGTGTAACCATACTACTACTTGAACGCGTATAAGACAACTACGATTTAATATAAACTATACAATAATATAAATTAATAAAACAGCTAAAAATTATAAGAATATTTAAAAATTACTATATTATTTGATAGAAAAATGCAATGTCATCACTGCATTATATATCATAGTTTGCTAATTACAATATATACATGAATCAAATGTTTTTATCCTTATCATATACAGTATATATGTATTATATTACACTGAGATGTTTAATTCCAAATATTTGTGGTAAGGAACGGAAAGATAAATTTCAGTAATTTAATAGTGAATCTATCAAAAGATTGTTTAAAAGAAACCCATAACTTTTTACTGATTCAAGCTTGGAATTTAACATAATTTGTATAATACCCATATATCTTATATGTACTTCCAGGGAAAACCAGTCGAGCATTCCCAGCTGGGATGTTAAAAGTTAAAAGGCAAAAGACAAGCTATATGTGATCCAATTGAAAAGCGGTTACGAAATCATGATATAATTAGCAAGCATATACTCAAATTATAAAATAAATCCTCACTATGGGTGCCGTATATATATATATATATATATATATATATATATATATATATATATATATATATATATATATTTATAAAAAACATAATAATTATATGATAGTTTATGTTACGATAACTTACAATTTTCCAACAAAATTCAAAATAATTCATAACTTTAAAGAATATTTCTGTTTATTTATGAGTATTCTGAGTTGTCTATCTCTGTGAAGTCTTAGTCCGTGCCAATATAAAGTACTTCACCGCTTGTTTAGAATGTGCACAGAGATTTATCTTCCAGTCAAATGTCACTCTCTTGCCAACCCTTTGCTACAGAAGGGATGATTGATTCACTGACATTTCTGTGAACTGAAACAACGTAAAATCCAATCCTCTCCTGTGTCAGCTTTGACTATTCTTTCTTTTTTACAAAAGGCTTTTCTAATTCACAACGAATATACTTTAATGTTAATAATGGAATAATTTGTGTTTGAACCTTCTTTACATTAATTCAAATAGTGTAATACCATAACTGGTAACTTGAGAAGGATTTGTGTAAAACACTATCTGATTTATTTTTTGTAGAATTGACACTGTAGTATTTTAGTGAGTTTTGTTGTAAATTTAATATTTAGTCTCTAAATTTATAAACACCTATTTTATTCAGAACCCATTATATTTATTTTGAAATTTAATTTCGATACTACCTATATTTATCTGTGATGTAATAATCGTAATGTAATATTTATATAAGTATCCAACATGAGGATCCGGCGGAGAATAAATGGTTTTCTTTCGGTATACTCTCATATGTTTTAAAAACTTCCTATTGATCGTAAAACAATCACAATTCTATTCATGTTGTATAATATTTCGTGCCAACCCCCCATATAAATTCTCTAGATACCACTCCATATAGAAGTCCAAATACTAATTATATTTTTGATTCTGTTACAAATTGTTTACGATTTTCGCGATTTTAAATAATTTCCATTGACTTTTAGTTGTAATATATTTTTAAATTTATCTTTTTAACAATAACATGATATATTATTATACATCCTACATGGACAGTAAACTATTTAGTCGTAGCATCTTGAGGCAAATTATACCAATGAATGAGATAAATATTGTATATGAAGACCATTGCGGTAAAATATCAATTAATAAATAAAGCAATATTTTTCCTGTATCGTTTGTTCAAAAATACATTAAGAACATCCATCGAAATTTGTACACTGAATAGATTGAGCACAGATAGGTTTTTTATTGTATAGCTGTTTTATCCAATATTTCTTTATGTAACTATAAGCCTACAATCTATTTTCATTTATTTAAATTTCATATTGTACTAATATAATTAAGTATATTCTAGTTTTGTTTATATAAGTTACAATGGATTATCAAAACATCAGATGGAAAATAGTGAAAGCCTTTGTAACTCCTGACCAGTGTGTCAAATATTACATAGCTAAATGCCATATGAGTGAGTTCCGTCAGTTCATAGTTCCTTATCCAATGATTTTCTCTTTGTTATTATTTTCATCAATATAGCAATGTCTAAATGGTCAACAATGTTCAGCTAAATCCCATGGAATAATATGCACTAATATAACTCGAATTTCCTTGCGTAGAAATGAAGTTTAGAATAAATTTAAAGTGTGTTAATATTATGCATATATCCTCATTATCCATTTAATTAAATAGGTGTGCTCAACCTATATGAGCAAAGACTCAGTGTATTAGATTGTTGTAACAATATTTGTTTAGTTATTATAAAACAGGCATAATAGGCAAAAAGAAAGAACGAACACGTCGGTAATCTGATAAATGATTGTTGGTGTAAGAGTGGGCAAGGACCTGGCAGGAAGCGGACCACAAATTAGAAGTAAGAAGGGTTATTTTTAGCTCAACAGATATTGTTTATGAATAAGTTTTATTCGATTTAAAAAACTCTAAACCTAATATATATAACCCCCCATAGAGATCTACATACGATTAATTCAAATTTATATTAAACTAATATGTTTTCTGTAAAATTTTATACATGGTCAAAAATAAACTCGTTCTTTTTCAAAATGAAAAATATGTCAATACCTCCGGTTATATTTGATATACACACCAATAAATTTGCACATCCTTATATTCAACATCTTCCTAATGGATCTGAACATCACCTTAAAGTAACCACCTATTTTATGTTAGGTAGATGTCATTAACTTTGAGACGACATTAAATCATAAGTGTTAACTGACAGAAAAATTTTTCGTTTTATTTAGTAATTTGTCAAGAGGGGACACTAAATATTTAAACAAAATCATACAAATTTTTCATCATATTTGTGTAAAATCAGAGGTTTGGAAAATTGGTTTCTCTAATCTCAACTAGACTTCCAAAGTGAAGAATGTCCTTCCGAAGCAAAATTACTAAATGGATATTTTATGTAGATAGTAGGCCAATAACTTAGTAACTGGCTTCTTTACTTACCTAAAATTATAAAATAAATATAATACTTATAGTATTTTATTTACATTTCTAAAGAGATTACTAAGCTAAGTGCTATAACATTTTACAGTGTCGTTTTCGATACTAAATTTAAAACTAAAATTAACACATACTTAACGTACATAACTTAACGAAAATCATATACAAAAAACTATACATGCAATCTGGACAAACTACAGCAGTATTTTTCATACTATACAAACATACCTTATTAGTTGTTTCATAATGTTAGTTATATTTAATTTCTTATTACAACTATAGGTGCTATACCTTTAAGCTTTTTGAATATGACGTGTAGTGAAAATGTTTTCAATTTTAGAAAGTATTAAAAAAAAATCAAAAATATTGATTTTCATCATTTTTAGACCCAAAGCCGCAAGTTCGGATAGTACTCTTCTTGGCCTCATTTGTTGCCGTATTATTTACAACATTTTTAGACTTCAATAGTTTAGCAATACATTTCTCGCAATATACGATTTATTTTAACCTTTAGATAAATATATTGACAACTACAGTATGTGATTTTTTTGTTCTTCACCGATATGTCATGAATGTCGTTATTTATTTCTATGATACCCGACACATGCAACGTTAGTAACGCAATTAAATATGTTGTAAAATAGTATTTTGTTGTAATTACAAAATATACACATAGTAATACATTGTAAAAAATACTATAATAATGTGTTTTGTTACTGTAAAACCAAACGTAGCTAAGAGTAAGAAAGATGAAGAAATATTGGAAAGCTGTTCACTTGTAATTGATATTCACTATGCACTATAACGTGTCACACAGCAGACTTTACAACATTATCCACTCTATCTAGCAATACATTACTGAATGATATATATATATATATATATATATATATGTATATATATATATATATATATCCATTGAAAACCCCTGTTTACATGTATGATATGCTGATTGCAAAGGGAATAATTAGTTGCTTCATTAGTGTTACAGACACAGTGAAAGATTTTTCAGAGATTGTTTTTTCTCTATATGTAAATGTTGTTATGGCATACACCTTGAATAATTCATATAGTTCACTTGCGTCTAATTCAATAAAATTCTTCCTTAATTACATTTAGGACGATCAGTATAATTTTAACAAAGTAACTGTATGTGTTCATTTAACATAGATTCAAATTAGATCACTTTTAAGTTTATTGTACACTCTGAAACTGAAGATAATTTTTTTATGATAAATCTCACTTTTTATTGGTACATGAGTGATGCTATAGCAGGTTTATCATCCATTTTGTATCTACCAAGAATTATTGGTTTTTTCTTACTTGTTGCCTTAAAAATCTTCAATTTTTAGTATCAGATAATATATATTTCCAAAATTGTCTATTGACTTGTCAAAAACGGAGTTTTTTATTACCTAATAGCAATCGTTTTTATAGCAATGTTTTTAATTAAAAAATGTACTTCAACAGAAATTGTTTTACCTGAATGGAATTAAAGTAATTAATTAAAGGTACTAATTACCTTAATAACTAACAATTTGATTCTCGAACGTCCGTTGGTGTTTCAGAACTGTCGTTAATAATTAAGACAATTATTGTCTTAGTAATGGGATAGCGTATTAAGATAAAGTGATCTATTTTATCAGCTAATGGCTAGAAACAGAATAATCTTGAGCTATTCCTATTTGTTCAATTAACAGTATATTTTGTGAGCAATTTTGACGTGACTGTTTTAAAATATAAAAATATAACTGTAGTATAAATATAATTTGTTGCAAAGTTACGTAGCAGTTGTAAAAAAGTTAACTGTTCCCCCACCCCCCCCCCCCCCCACCCCCCCCCCCCCCCACCCCCCCCCCCCCCCACCCCCCCCCCCCCCCACCCCCCCCCCCCCCCACCCCCCCCCCCCCAGTGTTTACCCTAAGTTTTTTTATACTAACCTTATTTTTAAAACGTAATTTGTAGAGTGTGATTTTTTTATAATTTAAATATGGATCAACATATTAATTTTTTTCACAATTATACATGTACCTGCACCGTAATAGAATATTAAGGGAGTTTATAACCTTACGTGTTGAATCAATTTAAATAAAAATTAAAATTAAGTACATATATATTTTCCAGAAAAACAAACATCAAATTTGTTTTTTGGTTATAAATTGTAAATAATAGTGTTTCACTTTAACAGAAATAATAAGGTAAGTCTGTCCGTTTGTATAATGAAAATTATTTATAGTGAAGGGCCTCATTGATTTTAGGGTCTTTTTGCATAAACCTTTTTTTAAGCCCTTTAATACTTAGTTGTAATCGGTTGATTCATGAATAAATTTATATCAAGTTATTAATTGGTTTTATTGATAATTTTCAAAAGTAAAGTTAGTGTTACACTGTCTTTAATGATAAGAATTGAGGACTTGTTGAATTATAAGTTTACGCTGTTGTTTTAAGTTTTGCTGTTTTAAATGTATTGTACTTTTCAAAATAACATATGAATTTAACTTTCACGCTCTCGAGTAAATTGAATTGGTTAGTAGAAAGACATTTGGTTTAATTTTTACCCTCAAAGAAATTTTGAGGATTAATGCTACTAAGAAGTTTTTAATTCAGGAAAAATTATTATGTAATTTTGCATAACAGTATTTTTTATCTGGTTAGTCTGTGATCATTTTAATTTTGGAAGGTCATTTATGTTTTTTGTAAACTATTATTATACCTTAAACTATACACTAATTAAACATTTCAAAATATACA